>NC_053393.1:404490671-407283431 GCF_905171765.1 Bufo bufo | reverse complement strand
TTCTCTCAAATGTTTGTGAGATGGAGAGCTGAACGCTGCCGTGTGACATGGTTGAGATGCTTGGTGACGCAGGTGGTGGTGTTGGTGGTACATCCCATGTTTGCTGGGCGGCAGGTGCCAACGTTCCTCCAGAGGCGGAGGAAGAGGCCGAGGCGGCGGCAGCAGCAGCAGAAGAGGCCGAGGCGGCGGCAGCAGCAGAAGAGGCCGAGGCGGCAGCAGCAGAAGAGGTAGCAGGGGGAGCCTGAGTGACTTCCTTGTTTTTAAGGTGTTTACTCCACTGCGGTTCATGCTTTGCATGCAGGTGCCTGGTCATGCAGGTTGTGCTAAGGTTCAGAACGTTAATGCCTCGCTTCAGGCTCTGATGGCACAGCGTGCAAACCACTCGGGTCTTGTCGTCAGCACATTGTTTGAAGAAGTGCCATGACAGGGAACTCCTTGAAGCTGACTTTGGGGTGCTCGGTCCCAGATGGCGGCGGTCAGTAGCAGGCGGAGTCTCTTGGCGGCGGGTGTTCTGATTTTGCCCACTGCTCCCTCTTTTGCTACGCTGTTGGCTCGGTCTCACCACTGCCTCTTCCTCCGAACTGTGAAAGTCAGTGGCACGACCTTCATTCCCTGTGGGGTCTAGGACCTCATCGTCCCCTGCATCGTCTTCCACCCAGTCTTGATCCCTGACCTCCTGTTCAGTCTGCACACTGCAGAAAGACGCAGCAGTTGGCACCTGTGTTTCGTCATCATCAGAGACGTGCTGAGGTGGTATTCCCATGTCCTCATCATCAGGAAAAATAAGTGGTTGTGCGTTAGTGCATTCTATCTCTTCCACCCCTAGGGAAGGGCTAGGTGGATGCACTTGGGAAACCCTGGCAGCAGAGTCTTCAAACAGCATAAGAGACTGCTGCATAACTTGAGGCTCAGACAGTTTCCCTGATATGCATGGGGGTGATGTGACAGACCGATGGGCTTGGTTTTCATGCGCCATCTGTGCGCTTTCTGCAGAAGACTGGGTGGGAGATAATGTGAACGTGCTGGATCCACTGTCGGCCACCCAATTGACTAATGCCTGTATCTGCTCAGGCCTTACCATCCTTAGAACGGCATTGGGCCCCACCAAATATCGCTGTAAATTCTGCTGGCTACTGGGACCTGAGGTAGTTGGTTCACTAGGACGTGTGGCTGTGGCAGAACGGCCACGTCCTCTCCCAGCACCAGAGGGTCCACTAACACCACCACGACCATGTCCACGTCCGCGTCCCTTATTAGATGTTTTCCTCATTGTTCCCGTTCACCACAATTTTGAGAATGGCAAATTTGGGAATGCTTTTTCAACCCAGAACAAAAAGTCTGCTTTTACGGTCACTACAAATAACTTGACCAGCAAAAACAGTGCAGATTTGGTTGAATAGAGATGTGAGTCCTGTTTTTTTTTGCGCTGTGTGACAGGTATAGGTTTAATCACAGAATGACACTTCTATCAGCACGCTAGCGTGTGTCTTAGGTTTTTCTGAATGACACTATCAATACCTTCAATGTAAGATTTTCTTTTTGGGATAGATTTCAAGTAGGCCTCAAATACCAGAAACTAGTTATTTTGAGAATGGGAAATTTGGGAATGCTTTTTCAACCCAGAACAAAAAGTCTGCTTTTACGGTCACTACAAATAACTTGACCAGCAAAAACAGTGCAGATTTGGTTGAATAGAGATGTGAGACCTGTTTTTTTTTGCGCTGTGTGACAGGTATAGGTTTAATCACAGAATGACACCTCTATCAGCACGCTAGCGTGTGTCTTAGGTTTTTCTGAATGACACTATCAATACCTTCAATGTAAGATTTTCTTTTTGGGATAGATTTCAAGTAGGCCTCAAATACCAGAAACTAGTTATTTTGAGAATGGGAAATTTGGGAATGCTTTTTCAACCCAGAACAAAAAGTCTGCTTTTACGGTCACTACAAATAACTTGACCAGCAAAAACAGTGCAGATTTGGTTGAATAGAGATGTGAGACCTGTTTTTTTTTGCGCTGTGTGACAGGTGTAGGTTTAATCACAGAATGACACCTCTATCAGCACGCTAGCGTGTGTCTTAGGTTTTTCTGAATGACACTATCAATACCTTCAATGTAAGATTTTCTTTTTGGGATAGATTTCAAGTAGGCCTCAAATACCAGAAACTAGTTATTTTGAGAATGGGAAATTTGGGAATGCTTTTTCAACCCAGAAAAAAAAGTGTGCTTTTACGGTCAATACAAATAACTTGACCAGCTAAAACAGTACAGATTTGGTTGAATAGAAATGTCAGGTCTATTTTTTAGGCGCTGGGTGACAGGCTCAACTTGCCCCTGATGTAATATTTGGCCAAAAAATAACCACACTGTTGATGGTTAAATGCACTTGGGTGACACAGGCTCAGCCTGCACCAGATGTAGTATATGGCCAAAAAATAATCAGACTGTTGATGGTTAAATGCACTTGGGTGACACAGGCTCAGCCTGCAGCTGATGTAGGATATAGCACAAAATAACCACACTATCGATGGTTAAATACACTTGGGTGACACAGGCTCAGCCTGCAGCTGATGTAGTATATGGCCAAAATATAATCAGACTGTTGATGGTTAAATGCACTTGGGTGACACAGGCTCAGCCTGCAGCTGATGTAGGATATAGCACAAAATAACCACACTATCGATGGTTAAATACACTTGGGTGACACAGGCTCAGCCTGCAGCTGATGTAGTATATGGCCAAAAAATAATCAGACTGTTGATGGTTAAATTCTCTTGGGTGACACAGGCTCAGCCTGCAGCTGATGTAGTATATAGCCAAAAAATAATCAGACTGTAGATGGTTAAATGCACTTGGGTGACACAGGCTCAGCCTATAGCTGATGTAGTATATGGCCAAAAAATAACCAGACTGTTGATGGTTAAATGCACTTCGGTGACACAGGCTCAGCCTGCAGCTGATGTAGGATATAGCACAAAATAACCACACTATCGATGGTTAAATACACTTGGTGATAGCTCGTGCTGGCGCACCACAAGTCACAAAATGGCCGCCGATCACCCCAGATAAAAAGTGATCTAAAAACGCTCTGGGCAGCCTCAAAAAAGTGAGCAAGTCAATAATAGCACTTCAATGATCCACAGCTGCAGATCGATCACAGAATGAAGTCTTTTGGAGGAGTTAATCTGCCTAATCTCGCCCTAACGTCGCAGCTGCAACCTCTTCCTATACTGATCATAGCAGAGTGACGTGCGGCGCTACGTGACTCCAGCTTAAATAGAGGCTGGGTCACATGGTGCACTGGCCAATCACAGCCATGCCAATAGTAGGCATGGCTGTGATGGCCTCTTGGGCCAAGTAGTATGACGCTTGTTGATTGGCTGCTTTGCAGCCTTTCAAAAAGCGCCAAGAAAGCGCCGAACACCGAACCCGAACCCGGACTTTTACGAAAATGTTCGGGTTCGGGTCCGTGTCACGGACACCCCAAAATTCGGTACGAACCCGAACTATACAGTTTGGGTTCGCTCATCCCTACCTGTGGCCTCTTCAAACAGTCTCTTCTCCTCGCAGAAAGTTTGACACCTGCTAATCTGAAATTGATGACCTATCCTAAGAATATTTCATCAAAATGAATCACCTGAAAAAACCCTTTAATAAGAATGAGCAAAATCAGAATGGGTGGATGTCAAAACTAACGGTCAATGTCACACGTATTACGTTTTTGTTTTTGGAAATGCACACTGTACAGTATTTCATAATTCTGGTCTTGAAGAAAAATAATAGAAATCTATAGTTAAATATTTGACTTAGTATTCATGTATTTGTCATTTATTTTAAAGTGTACTTACACTTTCAGATTATGTTTATGAATAGGTTGTCATGTGTTTGTTCATGAGCAATAACTATATATCTGGCATTTTTATGCTTTAAATTCTGCATTTTTTAGCTGTTTCCCATCTGCAGGATCCTTTTATTTTAGCTCCTATGATGTTTCCCATACACTGCACATAGAGAAAATAGGAGATTCTTCACCCAAACTAACTCACTAAGAATAACTCTAAGTACATCTCTGTGATGTCCTATTATGTGTTTCTGAGTGGTACTGAGCAGTGATGGTCAGTTCGCAGTGTTCGCCAACGAACACATGCGGCTGCCATCTTGACTCACCAATCCGGCGATGCACAGGTAAGCCCTTACCTGTGCATGTTCCGGGAGCCAGTCTGAAATCAAATGCGGTCACCGGGCGCAGGAAGTTTCGAGAACAGCCGCCGGGGGCCTTCATCGGGCTGTTCTCGGAACTGCCTGCTCCCGGTGACCGCATTTGATTTCAGACCGGCTCCCGACACAGGGACAGGTAAGGGCATACCTGTGCATCGCCAGACGGGTGAGTCAAGATGGCAGCCCACATGTGTTCGTTGGCGAACACTGCAAACTGACCATCACTGGTACTGAGATTTTAAAACTGATGACCTCTCCTCAGCATAAGTCATCAGTATCTGATCAGTAGGGTTCCAACACCTGGGACCGCTGCTGATCAGAGAAGGCAGCGGCTTAATCACAGCTTTGCCTTGGCCATGTGACATCACATTCATTTGTTACATGATCTAGATGCAGCTCAGCTCCATTAAAGTGAATGAGGATGAGCCGCGATGCCAAGCTTGGCCAGCAAAGAGAAAGCCAATCGCTGGGAATCCCAGGTGTCAGACCCCCACCAATCAGATACTCATGAGCGAATCAGTTCGGACCAAACTGAGTACCCTGTTTTTATTGAGTGCTGGATTGACCTACGTTTTTTCCTTATAGCAGCAATCTACCTGTGAGTATTAAGAAGAAATTGAGTGTCAAGCCTCAATCTTCTATTTACATATTTTCAGTTTCCATGCAGTTGGAATTTAAATGTCTTTTGGGACTCGTTCAATTTAATTAAACCAGCATATAGGTGATTAATACCAATGCACAGACCAGCACACAAAAGTATCTGTGAGGAATAACAAATTTAGACCTAAATCAGTTTCCCTTTATTTCCCTTGTTCACAAATACGTTTCCATAAAAAAAATGTTTTATTAAGGACTTTTTATATTTAAACTAGCAGCATATGTATGTGATTACTACTAGGGATGAGCGAACCCGAACTGTATAGTTCGGCTTCGTACCGAATTTTGGGGTGTCCGTGACACGGACCCGAACCCGAACATTTTCGTAAAAGTCTGGGTTCGGGTTCGGTGTTCGGCGCTTTCTTGGCGCTTTTTGAAAGGCTGCAAAGCAGCCAATCAACAAGCGTCATACTACTTGACCCAAGAGGCCATCACAGCCTTGCCTACTATTGGCATGGCTGTGATTGGCCAGTGCAGCATGTGACCCAGCCTCTATATAAGCTTGGGTCACGTTGCGCTGCACGTCACTCTGCTGATTGAAGCATAGGGAGAGGTTGCAGCTGCGACGTTAGGGCGAGATTAGGCAGATTAACTCCTCCAAAAGACTTCATTCTGTGATCGATCTGCAGCTATGGATCATTGAAGTGCTAATATTGACTTGCTCACTTTTTTGAGGCTGCCCAGAGCGTTTTTAGATCACTTTTTTTCTGGGGTGATCGGCGGCCATTTTGTGACTTGTGGTGCGCCAGCACAAGCTATCACCAAGTGTATTTAACCATCAATAGTGTGGTTATTTTGTGCTATATCCTACATCAGCTGCAGGCTGAGCCTGTGTCACCGAAGTGCATTTAACCATCAACAGTCTGGTTATTTTTTGGCCATATACTACATCAGCTGCAGGCTGAGCCTGTGTCACCGAAGTGCAGTTAACCATCAACAGTCTGATTATTTTTTGGCCATATACTACATCTGGTGCAGGCTGAGCCTGTGTCACCCAAGTGCATTTAACCATCAACAGTGTGGTTATTTTTTGGCCATATACTACATCAGGGGCAAGTTGAGCCTGTCACCCAGCGCCTAAAAAATAGACCTGACATTTCTATTCAACCAAATCTGTACTGTTTTAGCTGGTCAAGTTATTTGTAGTGACCGTAAAAGCACACTTTTTGTTCTGGGTTGAAAAACTATTCCCAAATTTCCCATTCTCAAAATAACTAGTCTCTGGTATATGAGGCCTACTTGAAATCTATCCCAAAAAGGATATCTTACATTGAAGGTGCTGATAGTGTCATTCAGAAAAACCTAAGACACACGCTACCGTGCAGATAGAAGTCTGATTCTGTAATTAAACCTATACCTGTCACACAGCGCAAAAAAAAACAGGCCTCACATTTCTATTCAACCAAATCTGAACTGTTTTAGCTGGTCAAGTTATTTGTAGTGACCGTAAAAGCACACTTTTTGTTCTGGGTTGAAAAACTATTCCCAAATTTGCCATTCTCAAAATAACTAGTTTCTGGTATTTGAGGCCTACTTGAAATCTATCCCAAAAAGGATATCTTACATTGAAGGTGCTGAATAGTGTCATTCAGAAAAACCTAAGACACACGCTACCGTGCTGATAGAAGTCTGATTCTGTAATTAAACCTATACCTGTCACACAGCGCAAAAAAAAACAGGCCTCACATCTCTATTCAACCAAATCTGTCCTGTTTTAGCTGGTCAAGTTATTTGTAGTGACCGTAAAAGCACTTTTTTTTTTCTGTGTTGAAAAACTATTCCCAAATTTGCCATTCTCAAAATAACTAGTTTCTGGTATTTGAGGCCTACTTGAAATCTATCCCAAAAAGGATATCTTACATTGAAGGTGCTAATAGTGCCATTCAGAAAAACCTAAGACACACGCTACCGTGCAGATAGAAGTCTGATTCTGTGATTAAACCTATACCTGTCACACAGCGCAAAATAAAACAGGTCTCACATCTCTATTCAACCAAATCTGTACTGTTTTAGCTGGTCAAGTTATTTTTAGTGACCGTAAAAGCACATTTTTTTTTCTGGGTTGAAAAACTATTCCCAAATTTGCCATTCTCAAAATTGTGGTGAACGGGAACAATGAGGAAAACATCTAATAAGGGACGCGGACGCGGACGTGGACATGGTCGTGGTGGTGTTAGTGGACCCTCTGGTGCTGGGAGAGGACGTGGCCGTTCTGCCACAGCCACACGTCCTAGTGAACCAACTACTTCAGGTCCCAGTAGCCAGCAGAATTTACAGCGATATTTGGTGGGGCCCAATGCCGTTCTAAGGATGGTAAGGCCTGAGCAGGTAGAGGCATTAGTCAATTGGGTGGCCGACAGTGGATCCAGCATGTTCACATTATCTCCCACCCAGTCTTCTGCGGAAAGCGCACAGATGGCGCATGCAAACCAAGCCCATCGGTCTGTCACATCAGCCCCATGCATATCAGGGAAACTGTCTAAGCCTCAAGTTATGCAGCAGTCTCTTATGCTGTTTGAAGACTCTGCTGCCAGGGTTTCCCAAGGGCATCCACCTAGCCCTTCCCCAGGGGTGGAAGAGATAGAATGCACTAACGCACAACCACTTATTTTTCCTGATGATGAGGACACGGGAATACCACCTCAGCACGTCTCTGATGATGACGAAACATAGGTGCCAACTACTGCGTCTTTCTGCAGTGTGCAGACTGAACAGGAGGTCAGGGATCAAGACTGGGTGGAAGATGATGCAGGGGACGATGAGGTCCTAGACCCCACATGGAATGAAGGTCGTGCCACTGACATTTAGAGTTTGGAGGAAGAGGCAGTGGTGAGACCGAGCCAACAGCGTAGCAAAAGAGGGAGCAGTGGGCAAAATCAGAACACCCGCCGCCAAGAGACTCCGCCTGCTACTGACCGCCGCCATCTGGGACCGAGCACCCCAAAGTCAGCTTCAAGGAGTTCCCTGTCATGGCACTTCTTCAAACAATGTGCTGACGACAAGACCCGAGTGGTTTGCACGCTGTGCCATCAGAGCCTGAAGCGAGGCATTAACGTTCTGAACCTTAGCACAACCTGCATGACCAGGCACCTGCATGCAAAGCATGACCTGCAGTGGAGTAAACACCTTAAAAACAAGGAAATCACTCAGGCTCCCCCTGCTACCTCTTCTGCTGCTGCCGCTTCGGCCTCTTCTGCTGCTGCCGCCACCTCCGCCTCTTCTGCTGCTGCCGCCGCCTCGGCCTCTTCTGCTGCTGCTGCCGCCGCCTCGGCCTCTTCCTCTGCCTCTGGAGGAACGTTGGCACCTGCCGCCCAGCAAACATGAGATGTACCACCAACACCACCACCTGCGTCACCAAGCATCTCAACCATGTCACACGGCAGCGTTCAGCTCTCCATCTCACAAACATTTGAGAGAAAGCGTAAATTCCCACCTAGCCACCCTCGATACCTGGCCCTGAATGCCAGCATTTCTAAACTACTGGCCTATGAAATGCTGTCATTTAGGCTGGTGGAGACACACAGCTTCAAACAGCTCATGTCACTTGCTGTCCCACAGTATGTTGTTCCCAGCCGCCACTACTTCTCCAAGAGAGCCGTGCCTTCCCTGCACAAACAAGTGTCCGATAAAATCAAGTGTGCACAGCGCAACGCCATCTGTGGCAAGGTCCACCTAACCACAGATACGTGGACCAGTAAGCACGGCCAGGGACGCTATATCTCCCTAACTGCACACTGGGTAAATGTAGTGGCGGCTGGGCCCCAGGCGGAGAGCTGTTTGGCGCACGTCCTTCCACCGCCAAAGATCGCAGGGCAACATTCTTTGCCTCCTGTCTCCTCCTCCTCCTACTCAGCTTCCGCCTCCTCTTCTTCCACCTGCTCATCCAGTCAGCCACACACCTTCACCACCAACTTCAGCACAGCCCGGGGTAAACGTCAGCAGGCCATTCTGAAACTCATATGTTTGGGGGACAGGCCCCACACCGCACAGGAGTTGTGGCGGGGTATAGAACAACAGACCGACGAGTGGTTGCTGCCGGTGAGCCTCAAGCCCGGCCTGGTGGTGTGCTATAATGGGCGAAATCTCGTTGCAGCTCTGGGACTAGCCGGTTTGACGCACATCCCTTGCCTGGCGCATGTGCTGAATTTGGTGGTGCAGAAGTTCATTCGCAACTACCCCGACATGTCAGAGCTGCTGCATAAAGTGCGGGCCGTCTGTTCGCGCTTCCGGCGTTCACACCCTGCCACTGCTCGCCTGTCTGCGCTACAGCGTAACTTTGGCCTTCCCGCTCACCGCCTCATATGCGACGTACCCACCAGGTGGAACTCCACCTTGCATATGCTGGACAGACTGTGCGAGCAGCAGCAGGACATAGTGGAGTTTCAGCTGCTGCACGCACGGGTCAGTCGCACTGCGGATCAGACACACTTCACCAACAATGACTGGGCCTCCATGCGAGACCTGTGTGCCCTGTTGCGTTGTTTCGAGTACTCCACCAACATGGCCAGTGGCGATGACGCCGTTATCAGCGTTATAATACCACTTCTATGTCTCCTTAAGAAAACAGTTAGTTCGATGATGGAAGAGGAGGTGGCCCAGGAGGAAGAGGAGGAAGAGGGGTCATTTTTAGCACTTTCAGGCCAGTCTCTTCGAAGTGACTCAGAGGGAGGTTTTTTGCAACACCAGAGGCCAGGTACAAATGTGGCCAGACAGGGCCCACTACTGGAGGACGAGGAGGAGGAGGATGAGGAGGAGGTGGAGGAGGATGAGGATGAAGCATGTTCACAGCGGGGTGGCACCCAAAGCAGCTCGGCCCATCACTGGTGCGTGGCTGGGGGGAAACACAGGACGATGACGATACGCCTCCCACAGAGGACAGCTTGTCCTTACCTCTGGGCAGCCTGGCACACATGAGCGACTACATGCTGCAGTGCCTGCGCAACGACAGCAGAGTTGCCCACATTTTAACGTGTGCGGACTACTGGGTTGCCACCCTGCTGGATCCCCGGTACAAAGACAATGTGCCCACCTTACTTCCTACACTGGAGCGTGATAGGAAGATGCGCGAGTACAAGCGCACGTTGGTAGACGCGCATACTGAGAGCATTCCCAAATGTCACAGGGGAACCAGTGGAAGCCCAAGGCGAAGGCAGAGGAGGAGCAAGAGGTCGCCAACGCAGCTGTGTCACGCCCAGCTCCTCTGAGGGCAGGGTTAGCATGGCAGAGATGTGGAAAAGTTTTGTCAACACGCCACAGCTAACTGCACCACCACCTGATACGGAACGTGTTAGCAGGAGGCAACATTTCACTAACATGGTGGAACAGTACCTGTGCACACCCCTCCACGTACTGACTGATGGTTCGGCCCCATTCAACTTCTGGGTCTCCAAATTGTCCACGTGGCCAGAACTAGCCTTTTATGCCTTGGAGGTGCTGACCTGCCCGGCGGCCAGCGTTTTGTCTGAACGTGTATTCAGCACGGCAGGGGGCGTCATTACAGACAAACGCAGCAGCCTGTCTACAGCCAATGTGGACAAGCTGACGTTCATAAAAATGAACCAGGCATGGATCCCACAGGACCTGTCCATCCATTGTGCAGATTAGATATTAACTACCTGCCCTTAACAATATATTATTCTACTCCAGGGCACTTCCTCATTCAATACTATTTTTTATTTCATTTTACCATTATATTGCGGGGCAACCCAAAGTTGAATGAACCTCTCCTCTGTCTGGGTGCCGGGGCCTAAATGTGTGACAGTGGCTTGTTCCAGTGGTGTGTGACGTGAATCCTGATTCTCTGCTATTACATGAAGACAGATTCTGCGCTGACATAAGGCCAGATTCTCTGTTACGGGACCTCTCTCCTCTGCCTGGGTGCCTGGGCCTAAATGTGTGACAGTGGCCTGTTCCAGTGGTGGGTGACGTGAAGCCTGATTCTCTGCTATGACATGAAGACAGATTCTGCGCTGACATAAGGCCAGATTCTCTGTTACGGGACCTCTCTCCTCTGCCTGGGTGCCTGGGCCTAAATGTGTGACAGTAGCCTGTTCCAGTGCAGGGTGACGTGAAGCCTGATTCTCTGCTATGACATGAAGACAGATTCTGCGCTGACATAAGGCCAGATTCTCTGTTACGGGACCTCTCTCCTCTGCCTGGGTGCCTGGGCCTAAATGTGTGACAGTGGCCTGTTCTAGTGGTGGGTGACGTGAAGCCTGATTCTCTGCTATGACATGAAGACAGATTCTGCGCTGACATAAGGCCAGATTCTCTGTTACGGGACCGCTCTCCTCTGCCTGGGTGCCTGGGCCTAAATGTGTGACAGTGGCCTCTTCCAGTGGTGGGTGACATGAAGCCAGATTCTCTGCTATGGCATGAAGAGACTGATTCTCTGCTGACGTGAAGCCAGATTCTCTGCTATGGGACTCCTGTCCAATTGATATTGGGTCATTTTTATTTTTTAAATTTTTATTTTAATTCATTTCCCTATCCACATTTGTTTGCAGGGGATTTACCAACATGTTGCTGCCTTTTGCAGCCCTCTAGCTCTTTCCTGGGCTGTTTTACAACCTTTTTAGTGCTGAAAAGTTCGGGTCCCCATTGACTTCAATGGGGTTCGGGTTCGGGACGAAGTTCGGTTCGGTTTCGGATCCCAAACCCGAACATTTCCGGGAAGTTCGGCCGAACTTCTCGAACCCGAACATCCAGGTGTTCGCTCAACTCTAATTACTACACCAATAGACAAGGTAGCACACAACACAAAAATAGTGTTGAGTGAAGCAAAGCTTTCGAAGCGTAATTTGGCCCTTTGTGATAACGAATAAAGTTTTCCTAAAATGGAAGCTGCACAAAGTGAATTTAGTGTGGAGGATACTGCAAGAATGCAAGATCACCCATAATGCCGTGCAACCAGCCAATCCACAAATCCCTTGTGATCTCACAGCCCTATAAAACCCTCATCCCACATGTTCTCTATCATTGTCCTTAGCTTAGCACAGAGAGATATGTGGTATCACTCATGAGCTAGGAACAGTGTTGTTGAAGACGATTAATAGAAGAATATTGTAGAGGGACAATGCAGGTAGACTCATTCTGCGTCAAGTTTATTTATTTATTCCTACATCAGTCATAAACTAAGATATGTAATTCAATACCAATAAGATGAAAGCCTTTTTAATTAAATTGCCAGCATGCCAACCAATACCATATAGTCTGCACGCCTTAGGGGGGACAGGTCTTTAATTCTTCCATATCATCCTTCAAAGTGTCCAAGTCCTAGAAAAGTCACTAAGATGCAGAGAGAGCTTGATGTTCCTCATGACTAGGGATGAGCAGACCCGTGTATGTTTGGGTTCGCCAGGTCCGGTCAAACTTTGGGTCCAAGTTCAGGTTCGGGACCCGAACTTCACCCGAACTTGAGGCCTGAACACGAACACCATTGAAGTCAATGGGGACCCGAACTTTGGTGCACTAAAATGGCTGTAAAATAGTCATAGTAAGGTCTAGACGGCTGCGAAAGGAAGCAAAATGGGGATAAGAGCAGGACAATTGCCCTGCAAAAAAGGTGAATATGGAAATTACTTAAAATAACATAGAATAGAAAAAAATAATACTCTTAAACTAGGAGGCAGAGGTCAAAGTGGAGTAGGAGGTTGAGAAGGCGGTAGACGTGGCAATGTAGGTGGTAGCCGCGGTGGAGGAGGAGATAGCCAAGACAGTTTTTTTTTATTTTATTTGAGAAGGCCCCAAAACATTGGGAAATGGAAAAGAGAGCCCAAAGAGAAAATGTGCTGGAGTATAACAATGGCTGGGTGTGACCGTTATACTTGTCTATTAAGCACAAGGTACGGACAAGTCCTGTGGGATCCATGCCTGGTTCATTTTAATGAACGTGAGCTTGTCCACGTTGGCTGTGGACAGGTAGCTGTGCTTGTCTGTGATCAACCCCCCTGCCATACTAAACACACGTTAGGACAATACACTGGCCGAAGGGAAGGCCAGCACCTCCAAGGCGTAAACTGCAAGCTCAGGCCATATGCCCAATTTGGAGACCCAGAAGTTGAATGGGGCAGACCCATCAGTCAGTAAATGCAGATGTGTTAACACATACTGTTCCACCATGTTGCTGAAATGTTGCCTCCTGCTAAGACGTTCCGTATTAGTTGGTGGTGCTGGTTGTTGTGGCGTGGTGACAAAGCTTTTTCACATTTCGCCCATGCTAAACCTCCCTTCTGAGGTGCTGACGGTGTCCCAGCTGCATTGGCGACTTCTTCCTCCTCCTCCTCTGCCTTTGCCTTGTGCTTCCACTGAGCCCCCGCTGTCAGGTGGGAGTGACATCAGCAGCGTGTCTACCAGCATACGATTGTACTCTCGAATCTTCCGATCACGCTCCAGTGACGGAATTAAGTATGGCACGTTGTCCTTGTAGCGGGGATCCAGCAGGGTGGCCACCCAGTAATCAGCACTGGTTATAATTCGGGCAACGCGGTGGTCGTTGTGCAGGCACTGCAGCATATAGTCGCTCATGAGTGCCAGGCTGCCCAGAGGCAGCGACAAGCTTTCCTCTGTGGCAGGTGTTTCGTCTGTGTCCTCTGTATCCCCCCAGCCATGCTACAGTGATGCCCATGAGCTGCTTTGGGTGCCACCCTGCTGTGAACATGATTCCTCCTCCTCATCCTCCAGAACTGTGTCCTGGCTGGACAGTTGTGTATATGGCCTCTGTTGGTGCAGGAACCCACCCTGCGAGCCCCTTGTGAATGACTGGCCTGATAACTGTGGAAATGATCACTCTTCCTCCTCCTCTTCCCCCTGTGCCACATCCTCTTCCATCATCGCCCAAAGCGTTTTTTCAAGGAGACATAGAAGTGGGATAGTAACGCTGATGATCTTTTGTGGTTTTTGAGGTGGGTACTCCACTGCAGCTTGTGCTTTGCATTTAGATGCGTGGTCATGCAGGTGGTGCTCAGGTTTAGAACATGTATGCCACACTTTAGGCTACAATTGCACAGCACTCGCATCTTGTCGTTAGCACATTGTCTGAAGAGCTGCCATGCCAGGGGAACTCCTTGGAGCTGGGTTTGGTGTGCTCAGTCCCTGGGTGCAGTGGGCAGTAGCAGGCATACTGGCTAGGGGACGGCCACTCTGCTTTTGCACCCTGCTCCCTCTTTTGCTTTGCGGCTGGCGCTGTGTGGCCCCCACCTCTTCCTCTGCACACGTCACTCGCATGACCTTGATTCCATTTGGGGTTTAGGACCTCATTGTCCTCCACATCATCTTCCACCCACTCTTCACCCCTGCACTCCTTGCTGGCCTGCACACTGCAGAAAGCCGCAGCAGTTGGCACCTGTGTTTCATCATCATCAGAGACGTGCTGCGGTGGTCCTCCCATGTCCACATCCTGAATCATAAGTGGTTGGGCATCAGTGGACTGGCAAGGGAAGTCTTGCCAGTCCACTGCCCCTTTCTAGAGAGGCACCTTCCTTTTTCCTAAGAAGTATCAAGAAAACCCCACCATGCCCTATGGCAAATAGTCAAGACAGTCTCTCTGTTGATGACTTATGTGAGAGCTGTCAGTGTGTGTACTGCCCTGAGGAGGTGGAGGAGGAGGCTGCAGACCCCAGGCATGGCCATGTTGGTGGTGGTGGTAGTAGCGGCACCCGTAGCCATGTTATTGGCACTGGGGGCAGCGACAGTGGCAGTTGGGGTAGAGCAGGGGAGGGGGGCCAAAGATCTCACATGATATCCCATAGTATGATAGAACGATTGTGTGATGGACAGGACCTGGGAGCCGGATCAGGGTCCTGAGAAAGAGGCAACATCAGAGGAAGAGGATGATGGCGGAAGCAATATAGAGCAAAGGCTAAGTACCTCCCAAAGAACAGCCAGGGTCACATCTGCTTTAGGATCTGGTGATGCCGCTGTTGCAGTGAGTGGGTTAGGCCCAAAATATGCCAGAGCTAAGCCCAGCCAGGCTACCTCTACCCCTGCATGAGTATCTCCCATCTGGCAGTTTTTTTACACACTGCCAAAAGACAAAAGCATTGCCTTGTGCAACCTGTGCAAGAGCAAAATAAAACGTGGCCAGGTAAACACAAATTAAGGCACCACAGCTCTATTAAACCATACGAAGCGGCATCACCCCATCCCATGGGCAAACAGATGAGGCAGCAAGCAACTACGGCAGGAGTTCCCTCCTTCTCCCAGTCCAGCTTGCGGCAGCCAGGTCACATCCACGAGCAGTACTGTGTCTTTCACTAGTGTTGTGCGCGAATATTCAAATCTCAAATTTTTATTGCGAATATCGCCACTTTGAGAATTTGAGAATATTTAGAATATAGTGCTATACATTTGTATTCACGAATAGTGTTGATCGCGGATATTCTAATCGCAAATTTTAACGCAAATATATTACATTGCCAATTTTCGCAATCAAGAAAATAATGACTGGAGATCACAAATTCTCAAATTTGTGAATTTATGGTGATTATTCGGCCAAAAATTCGCGAAATATCGCGAATTTGAATATTGACAATGTCGCTCATCACTATCTTTCACATTCTCATCATCCCTTTCTGCTTCTTCCACTCAAACTCCTCCTCCTCTGCTCTATCGCCAGCTATTGATAATGGAAAGCGTGGCAGGGAAACTCTAAGCGACCTGCAATCCGACAGTGCTCAAGGTTAATTCTTACCTGGCCAAGTTGCTGGTAGTGCAGTGGCTTCCATACCATTTAGTTGAGTCTGCTTCCTTTAGGGAGCTAATGACGTGTGATCAGCCTCGTGTAGCCGGCATTATTTCTCCCAAAAAGCCATCCCTGCCTTGTACTCTCACATGGCTGACAACGTGGGCCGCTCCATGAGATTCTTGCTGTGTGGCAAGGTTCACGCCACCAAGGAGACCTGAAGTAGCTGTTACAGGCAGGGACAGTACTTGTCTTTCACAGCCCACTAAATCAATGTTTTTTTCCAGCAGTGGCGAGGGATCACCCCGGCAACAATGCCAGGTCCTTTTGACCCCCCACCATTGTTTTGGCCTGGCTCCCACACCAGGCACTTATGCACCTCCTCCTCCTCCTCTTCCATGGACATGTTCTCATCCCCAACAGCATCTAGACACAGGATTGCTCGCACTATCTCTCTTTCCTATCACATTTGTCAGGTCAGGCGTTGCCACACCATTTTGGAGCTGATTGGCCTGGAGAGAGTAGCCACACCAGAAAGCAGTTGCTTAAGTACATCAAGCAGCAAATATCCCACTGGTTGTCACGGAATGGGGGTTGGTTACATTTCTTTAAGGCGCAGCATAAATATATGTGATTACTGCATCAATACAGCCATTTTCTGCATAAGGCCACTAATGCTTGCGGGTCAGTTTCCATGTACTCACTTTCGACATGGTTGAAATTTAACATTTTGGGGGGAATTACATTTCATTAAGCAGCATATGTATGTGATTACCACGTCAATACTGACATTTTATCACAGTCAAGGCAATGCTAGGGCCTGCATCATGCCACTAATGCCTGAGGGTCAGTTTCCGTGTACTCCATTTCCACACGGTTTAAATTTCTAAATTTTTTGGGTGGGGAAGGAAGGGTTAAATTTCTTCAAGGTGTACCATAAATGTACATAAATACTGCATCAATATCGACATTTTGTCATAGTCAAAGCAAATATGTGCGGCTTTGAGAAAAAGCAAAAAGGTTCAGTGGCATTCACCATTAGTTGTCGTTCTTCTTTATTAATTCCACAGCTAGAAAGAACACAGACGGCAAAATGTAAAAGAACAGACGGCAGCAGGTGGACATAACGTACTTGCAGTGCAAAGGAATTAGCGACGACGGACGTTTAGCGCGTACAGCGCTTCGTCGGGCCCCCTAATGGTGAGTGCCACTGAACCATTTTGCTTTTTCTCAAAGCCGTCACATATGTGTTTTTTACAACAGTCTATACAGTGGAGCACCGCCAGGTTGTGAATTAATGCACTCTTGTTGCCAATGGAGTGACCGCCAGCACACCCATATGGGAGTATAATAAGGAGGAAATCAGTGTGTAGTGCCACTTAAACTATCCCTCCTGTTACATTGCATAGTCAAAGCAAAGCTGGAGCCTGCAATGAATCATGCCATTGCTATCTGAGCGTCAGTTTTGTGTATTCACTTTCCACACGATTGAAATTTTAACATTTTTGCCCACTCTGTTTTTGAAAGGTACACTGGCGCTGCATAATTTTAGTCAATTATTGCATCAATACTGCCATTTTGTTACAGTTCAGGCAAAGCTGGAGACTGCAATGCATCATGCCACTAATGCCGGAGGATGAGTTCTGTGTACTCACGGTTGAAATGTAATAATTTTCGGGGGAGGACGGGGATTAAATTAGTAAATTAGTTTAAGGTGCAGCATAAATTTTCATGATTACTGTATTAATACAGAAATTTTCTCACAGTCCAGGCAGGCTGAATGCAATCAATAGACCTCTTCTTGTTGCCAGTGCCCCATCTTGCTGTCTGTTTGCCTGCCTACCTACCATCACGTTCTGTATGGCCTCTGCTGCAGCCTGCATCATGCCACTAGTGCTAACTTGCCAACCATCACGTTCCCTCAAGTAATTTTTTTATTTTTTTATCTCATAACACAGTGTGTGTTTAAAAATCATCTAGACCCGATCAGGAACAATTTTTGGAAGCTTTGTAATCTGAAAAAGCATGAGATATGTGCTGGCTCAGTGTCTTTTTAAACACACTGTATGTTATTGCCGTCAAATGTGCGTTTACCCATAGCTATGTATCTCATTGTCACTCAGACATCATTTACTATTGTCGTCATTGCATCACAGGAGTCATAGGGGGCTAGAGGGGGTTATATACCAAGTCAATATATCAGGGCAATTGGAGCAACTTTGGTTCATCCTGAACTGATTTGGGTCAGAACCAAACATTTTCAAAGATTCAGCGAACCCGACCCGAAACAAATCTCGACTGGTTCGCTCATCTCTAGATGACCTATACTGAGCCACTTTAATATTAGATTTCTGCAGCTTTTTTATCTGTACCTCTATCTCTCTCACTGCTGCCCATGGCTTCTCCTCTTCTTCCCTCAGGGCTCATGCACACGAATGTCCCGTTTTTTGCGGTCCGCAAATTGCGGATCCGCAAAAAATGGATGCCGCCTGTGTGCCTTTCGCAATTTGCGGAACAGAACAGGAGGCCCATTATAGAGATGCCTATTCCTGTCCGCAAAAGGGACAAGAATAGGACATGTCTCATAATTTTTGCGGGGTAACGGAACGGAGCAACGGGTGCTGTCCGCAACTTTTGCAGACCCATTGAAATGAATGGTTCCGTATACGGACCATATGCGGAATCAAAATACGGTCCGTATACGGAACGCAAAAAACGTTCGTGTGAGCAAGCCCTAAGAGGGAGCCTGATATGTTGAGGAAGAAGAATTTTTCTCTGATAAGATATTCTACAAAGATTATTATATTCATCTGTACGTTTGATTTCTTTTAACTAACTCAAAAATTAGTAGGATAGGAAAGCCAGGCTACAAAGTAAAATTTTGTAGCATTTTGTAACCTATGTACATTTAACCCTTTTTAGTGACCAGCAGTGTTTTGATGTCTAGAAGAAAATGTTTTAATTGTAATTCTACATTCAAGTAATTCTACATAAAAAATGTAATTCTACATTCAAGAAGGTAATTTTGTTTTTACCCCATTCTTCTCCCCCATTCTTCTTCAGGACACATTTTTAACTGTACTACTGATTCCAATTTGTTTTAACTGTTAATTGTGAACTTTAAAAAATCATGAATATCATTTGGAGCTTTCAGAAGCTATAGTTGCTGGAATGTAGGCTGTGAGGTTTAAAATACATGGAATCAACAGCTGGTTTCTGATAGGATTGTAGTGATTTTCTAGCTAATATGAGGTGGGGTGGATGTTTTTATTAACATTTAATACATTTTGAATTTATGCACTGAATGTAGGAATAGAAGTTCACATTACAGTAAATTTATTTTTTGAGGGCACTTCTCCACAAGCTTAATTCAAATATTTCCATTAATGCTCCTATACTTAGCTTATCCTTTCAAGTGCATATACATTGACATCAATTTAATGTCTTTCTGATTAACTAATATCAAACTAAAATTACTTTTTACAAATTCACTGGCAAGATAAATTGAGTTATTCAAATACCCCAGGGTCAGGAGAAAAAACAAAATTAGAAATAATTTTCTATCTATTTCCTTACACTTCACTAAACCATTTTAAATCCAGAATTTAAGTCACTCAGAAGTAGATAAAGAATTCAACTTATTCAGAGATTTTCCAGCCTTGAATGTTGCAGGTAGTCTAATATTTAAAGATTCAGAGTGTGTTAAAGATTTCTATAAAATTTTTTAGGAATGGCCATAGATTTGTAAATTACATATTTATGAATTACAGAGATTGGTAATTATATTTGCCTATTTTTTTTTCTGGAGGTGACATATAAAGTGTAAAACAAGATAGTCTGGGCATGCTGGGAGTTGTATTACTCTCCTTATAATATCTACTGATACTGTATGATAACAGTCTGGTAATGCTGGGGGTTGTAGTTCTCTCTTCTCATACCCTCTCCCTCTAAGGTCATCTTGTGTTTCATAAAAGCAGCCTGGACATGCTGGGAGATGTAGTCCTCTCCACTTTTACCCTTCCATGTATTGCCCACTCATTTTCACCTGTTTTACACTGCTGGCAGTAGTTCCAGCAAACTGTTCCAGCAGAGAACAGTCTGTCAGAGCTCTCTGGATCTGGAATTGTTAGAGGTTATTGGCGTGCCCAGTAGAGGGCTCTGGTAGGCTGCACTCTTCCAGAACAGCTTGCTTAAGCTATTGCCGGCAGTGTGAAAAAGGCCTAAACTGGTCATGATGAGACTTGTAGTACTCATGGTAGTGCCGAATATGGCGCATCCAGACACAATCCAGGCGCAATTCAGATTATTGCTATGGGGCCCAATGATTTTTATATACGCTCCATACCCACCGGCTTACCACCATTTGCACTGACTAAAATGTGAGGAAGTTACAATATTTCATTTGGGGACCAACTTCAAATTTTGCCCAGGGACAGGGGCGTAACTACCATGGCAGCAGACCATGTGACTACTATGGGGACCAGGGCAAGAGGGGGCCCAGTTGGGATCATCTCCTTTTCTATTGGGGGTGGAAACTTGGTCAGGACTCTACCCTCTTAAGAAACAACTTTTAGCAAATGAGGCAGTAAAAAAAATGCTCCAAGGGTCATTGAAAGGGGTTTAGGCTGAAACCCTTCTGTCCTATGTTGAGGGCCTGGTATGATCCTTGCTATGGGGCCCTTACTTCTCTATGTATGCCACTGCCCAGAGCCACATATTGTATAAAACCAGCCCTGGGCTCTTCTGTTATTTATGTATCTCCTTTATACAGGTACATATGGTACATATGGCTATATATGTGCGTTTTTTTTAAATAGCATGTGATTAGAGTTGAGCGAACACCTGGATGTTCGGCCGGAAACTTCCCAGAAATGTTCGGGTTCGGGATCCGAACCCGACCCGAACTTCGTCCCGAACCCGAACCCCATTGAAGTCAATGGGGACCCGTAATTTTGGGCACTAAAAAGGCTGTAAAACAGCCCAGGAAAGAGCTAGAGGGCTGCAAAAGGCAGCAACATGTAGGTAAATCCCCTGCAAACAAATGTGGATAGGGAAATGAATTAAAATAAAAATTAAAAATATAAAAATTAACCAATATCATTCGGACAGAGGTGCCATAGCAGAGAATCTGGCTTCACGTCAGCACAGAATCAGTCTTCATGTCATAGCAGAGAATCAGGCTTCACGTCACCCACCACTGGAACAGGCCACTGTCACATATTTAGGCCCCGGCACCCAGACAGAGGAGAGAGGTCCCGTAACAGAGAATCTGGCTTCATGTCAGCACAGAATCAGTCTTCATGTCATAGCAGAGAATCAGGCTTCACGTCACCCACCACTGGAACAGGCCACTGTCACATATTTAGGCCCAGGCACCCAGGCAGAGGAGAGAGGTCCCGTAACAGAGAATCTGGCCTTATGTCAGCACAGAATCAGTCTTCATGTCATAGCAGAGAATCAGGCTTCATGTCACCCACCACTGGAACAGGCCACTGTCACATATTTAGGCCCCGGCACCCAGACAGAGGAGAGAGGTCCCGTAACAGAGAATCTGGCCTTATGTCAGCACAGAATCAGTCTTCATGTCATAGGTGGTGAGATTGAACCGTGCACCACCAGCCCATTTACCATGTGCTTTTAATTAGATAGCTTGTACAGCTGTATTCTACCCAGCCCATACTGCAGGCTCACAACCTGGGAGAGGCATGTGTAGGATGCAGCTTGGTACTACTTTGCCCAGATTGTAGGCTGTAAGCCCAGGAGAGGCATGTCAGAGTAGGACCCATCTGATTAGAAGCGACCTTGACGACCGGTAGATGGGCCCGAAATATTTTTGATCAATTATATTCGCAAAAAGCTTCTAGCTGCATTTGCAGTAAGTATGACCCCCAAGCATTTATTCTTTTAGTGTTTGCTTATATCTTTGCGCAATTGACTAGCAGAGTGCTGTTACCTGTAGTTCTACGTATCCAAGTGTGTTTTAGCCAAGGTAGCGTGCACCTGCGTTCTTATATTCACTTATTGTGGAGGTGCTGGTTCGTTTATTTTTTCCCCATTGTCACTGCCACTAGGGGAGTGGCTCCCCCTGGTGGTGAGATTGAACCGTGCACCACCAGCCCATTTACCATGTGCTTTTAATTAGATAGCTTGTACAGCTGTATTCTACCCAGCCCATACTGCAGGCTCACAACCTGGGAGAGGCATGTGTAGGATGCAGCTTGGTACTACTTTGCCCAGATTGTAGGCTGTAAGCCCAGGAGAGGCATGTCAGAGTAGGACCCATCTGATTAGAAGCGACCTTGACGACCGGTAGATGGGCCCGAAATATTTTTGATCAATTATATTCGCAAAAAGCTTCTAGCTGCATTTGCAGTAAGTATGACCCCCAAGCATTTATTCTTTTAGTGTTTGCTTATATCTTTGCGCAATTGACTAGCAGAGTGCTGTTACCTGTAGTTCTACGTATCCAAGTGTGTTTTAGCCAAGGTAGCGTGCACCTGCGTTCTTATATTCACTTATTGTGGAGGTGCTGGTTCGTTTATTTTTTCCCCATTGTCACTGCCACTAGGGGAGTGGCTCCCCCTGGTGGTGAGATTGAACCGTGCACCACCAGCCCATTTACCATGTGCTTTTAATTAGATAGCTTGTACAGCTGTATTCTACCCAGCCCATACTGCAGGCTCACAACCTGGGAGAGGCATGTGTAGGATGCAGCTTGGTACTACTTTGCCCAGATTGTAGGCTGTAAGCCCAGGAGAGGCATGTCAGAGTAGGACCCATCTGATTAGAAGCGACCTTGACGACCGGTAGATGGGCCCGAAATATTTTTGATCAATTATATTCGCAAAAAGCTTCTAGCTGCATTTGCAGTAAGTATGACCCCCAAGCATTTATTCTTTTAGTGTTTGCTTATATCTTTGCGCAATTGACTAGCAGAGTGCTGTTATCTGTAGTTCTACGTATCCAAGTGTGTTTTAGCCAAGGTAGCGTGCACCTGCGTTCTTATATTCACTTATTGTGGAGGTGCTGGTTCGTTTATTTTTTCTTCATGTCATAGCAGAGAATCAGGCTTCACGTCACCCACCACTGGAACAGGCCACTGTCACATATTTAGGCCCAGGCACCCAGGCAGAGGAGAGAGGACCCGTAACAGAGAATCTGGCCTTATGTCAGCACAGAATCAGTCTTCATGTCATAGCAGAGAATCAGGCTTCACGTCACCCACCACTGGAACAGGCCACTGTCACATATTTAGGCCCCGGCACCCAGACAGAGGAGAGAGGTCCCGTAACAGAGAATCTGACCTTATGTCAGCGCAGAATCAGTCTTCATGTCATAGCAGAGAATCAGGCTTCACGTCACCCACCACTGGAACAGGCCACTGTCACATATTTAGGCCCAGGCACCCAGGCAGAGGAGAGAGGTCCCGTAACAGAGAATCTGGCCTTATGTCAGCACAGAATCAGTCTTCATATCATAGCAGAGAATCAGGCTTCACGTCACCCACCACTGGAACAGGCCACTGTCACACATTTAGGCCCCGGCACCCAGACAGAGGAGAGGTTCATTCAACTTTGGGTTGCCCCGCAATATAATGGTAAAATGAAAATAAAAATAGGATTGAATGAGGAAGTGCCCTGGAGTAGAATAATATATTGTTAAGGGGAGGTAGTTAATATCTAATCTGCACAAGGGATGGACAGGTCCTGTGGGATCCATGCCTGGTTCATTTTTATGAACGTCAGCTTGTCCACATTGGCTGTAGACAGGCGGCTGCGTTTGTCTG
Source organism: Bufo bufo (assembly GCF_905171765.1). Lineage (NCBI taxonomy): Eukaryota > Metazoa > Chordata > Amphibia > Anura > Bufonidae > Bufo > Bufo bufo. Next base: position 407,260,089 of record NC_053393.1, on the reverse strand, counting down.
TAATGACGCCCCCTGCCGTGCTGAATACACGTTCAGACAAAACGCTGGCCGCCAGGCAGGCCAGCACCTCCAAGGCATAAAAGGCTAGCTCTGGCCACGTGGACAATTTGGAGACCCAGAAGTTGAATGGGGCCGAACCATCAGTCAGTACGTGGAGGGGTGTGCACAGGTACTGTTCCACCATGTTAGTGAAATGTTGCCTCCTGCTAACACGTTCCGTATCAGGTGGTGGTGCAGTTAGCTGTGGCGTGGTGACAAAACTTTTCCACATCTCTGCCATGCTAACCCTGCCCTCAGAGGAGCTGGCCGTGACACAGCTGTGTTGGCGACCTCTTGCTCCTCCTCTGCCTTCGCCTTGGGCTTCCACTGGTTCCCCTGTGACATTTGGGAATGCTCTCAGTAGCGCGTCTACCAACATGCGCTTGTACTCGCGCATCTTCCTATCACGCTCCAGTGTAGGAAGTAAGGTGGGCACATTGTCTTTGTACCGGGGATCCAGCAGGGTGGCAACCCAGTAGTCCGCACACGTTAAAATGTGGGCAACTCTGCTGTCGTTGCGCAGGCACTGCAGCATGTAGTCGCTCATGTGTGCCAGGCTGCCCAGAGGTAAGGACAAGCTGTCCTCTGTGGGAGGCGTATCGTCATCGTCCTGTGTTTCCCCCCAGCCACGCACCAGTGATGGGCCCGAGCTGCTTTGGGTGCCACCCCGCTGTGAACATGCTTCATCCTCATCCTCCTCCACCTCCTCCTCATCCTCGTCCTCCAGTAGTAGGCCCTGTCTGGCCACATTTGTACCTGGCCTCTGGTGTTGGAAAAAACCTCCCTCTGAGTCACTTTGAAGAGACTGGCCTGAAAGTGCTAAAAATTACCCCTCTTCCTCCTCTTCCTCCTGGGCCACCTCCTCTTCCATCATCGCCCTAAGTGTTTTCCCAACGAGACATAGAAGTGGTATTGTAACGCTGATAACGGCGTCATCGCCACTGGCCATGTTGGTGGAGTACTCGAAACAGCGCAACAGGGCACACAGGTCTCGCATGGAGGCCCAGTCATTGGTGGTGAAGTGGTGCTGTTCCGCAGTGCTACTGACCCGTGCGTGCAGCAGCTGAAACTCCACTATGGCCTGCTGCTGCTCGCACAGTCTGTCCAGCATGTACAAGGTGGAGTTCCACCTGGTGGGCACATCGCATATGAGGCGGTGAGCAGGAAGGCCGAAGTTACGCTGTAGCGCAGACAGGCGTGCAGCAGCAGGGTGTGAACGCTGGAAGCGCGAACAGACTGCCCGCACTTTATGCAGCAGCTCTGACATGTCGTGGTAGTTGCAAATGAACTTCTGCACCACCAAATTCAGCACATGCACCAGGCAAGGGATGTGCGTCAAACCGGCTAGTCCCAGAGCTGCAACGAGATTTCGCCCATTATCGCACACCACCAGGCCGGGCTTGAGGCTCACCGGCAGCAACCACTCGTCGGTCTGTTGTTCTATACCCCGCCACAACTCCTGTGCGGTGTGGGGCCTGTCCCCCAAACATATGAGTTTCAGAACGGCCTGCTGACGTTTACCCCGGGCTGTGCTGAAGTTGGTGGTGAAGGTGTGTGGCTGACTGGATGAGCAGGTGGAAGAAGAGGAGGAGGAAGCTGAGTAGGAGGAGGAGGAGACAGGAGGCAAAGAATGTTGCCCTGCGATCCTTGGCGGTGGAAGGACGTGCGCCAAACAGCTCTCACCTGGGGCCCAGCCGCCACTACATTTACCCAGTGTGCAGTTAGGGAGATTTAGCGTCCCTGGCTGTGCTTACTGGTCCACGTATCTGTGGTTAGGTGGACCTTGCCACAGATGGCGTTGCGCAGTGCACACTTGATTTTATCGGACACTTGGTTGTGCAGGGAAGGCAAGGCTCTCTTGGAGAAGTAGTGGCGGCTGGGAACAACATACTGTGGGACAGCAAGCGACATGAGCTGTTTGAAGCTGTGTGTGTCCACCAGCCTAAATGACTGCATTTCATAGGCCAGTAGTTTAGAAATGCTGGCATTCAGGGCCAGGGATCGAGGGTGGCTAGGTGGGAATTTACGCTTTCTCTCGAATGTTTGTGAGATGGAGAGCTGAACGCTGCCGTGTGACATGGTTGGGATGCTTGGTGATGCAGGTGGTGGTGTTGGTGGTACATCCCATGTTTGCTGGGCGGCAGGTGCCAACGTTCCTCCAGAGGCGGAGGAAGAGGCCGAGGCGGCGGCAGCATCAGAAGAGGCCGAGGCGGCAGCAGCAAAAGAGGTAGCAGGGGGAGCCTGAGTGACTTCCTTGTTTTAAGGTGTTTACTCCACTGCAGTTCATGCTTTGCATGCAGGTGCCTGGTCATGCAGGTTGTGCTAAGGTTCAGAACGTTAATGCCTCGCTTCAGGCTCTGATGGCACAGCGTGCAAACCACTCGGGTCTTGTCGTCAGCACATTGTTTGAAGAAGTGCCATGCCAGGGAACTCCTTGAAGCTGCCTTTGGGGTGCTCGGTCCCAGATGGCGGCGTTCAGTAGCAGGCGGAGTCTCTTGGCGGCGGGTGTTCTGATTTTGCCCACTGCTCCCTCTTTTGCTACGCTGTTGGCTCGGTCTCACCACTGCCTCTTCCTCCGAACTGTGAAAGTCAGTGGCACGACCTTCATTCCATGTGGGGTCTAGGACCTCATCGTCCCCTGCATCGTCTTCCACCCAGTCTTGATCCCTGACCTCCTGTTCAGTCTGCACACTGCAGAAAGACGCAGCAGTTGGCACCTGTGTTTCGTCATCATCAGAGACGTGCTGAGGTGGATTCCCATGTCCTCATCATCATGAAAAATAAGTGGTTGTGCGTTAGTGCATTCTATCTCTTCCACCCCTGGGGAAGGGCTAGGTGGATGCCCTTGGGAAACCCTGGCAGCAGAGTCTTCAAACAGCATAAGAGACTGCTGCATAACTTGAGGCTCAGACAGTTTCCCTGATATGCATGGGGGTGATGTGACAGACCGATGGGCTTGGTTTTCATGCGCCATCTGTGCGCTTTCTGCAGAAGACTAGGTGGGAGATAATGTGAACATGCTGGATCCACTGTCGGCCACCCAATTGACTAATGCCTGTACCTGCTCAGGCCTTACCATCCTTAGAACGGCATTGGGCCCCACCAAATATCGCTGTAAATTCTGCTGGCTACTGGGACCTGAGGTAGTTGGTTCACTAGGACGTGTGGCTGTGGCAGAACGGCCACGTCCTCTCCCAGCACCAGAGGGTCCACTAACACCACCACGACCATGTCAACGTCCGCGTACGCATCCCTTATTAGATGTTTTCCTCATTGTTCCCGTTCACCACAATTTTGAGAATGGCAAATTTGGGAATAGTTTTTCACCCCAGAACAAAAACTGTGCTTTTACGGTCACTACAAATAACTTGACCAGCTCAAACAGTACAGATTTGGTTGAATAGAAATGTGTGGCCTATTTTTTTTTTGCGCTGTGTGACAGGTATACGTTTAATCACAGAATTAGACTTGTATCTGCACGGTAGCGTGTGTGTTAAGTTTTTCTGAATGACACTATCAGCACCTTGAATCTAAGATATCCTTTTTGGGATAGATTTCAAGTAGGCCTCATATAGCATAAACTACTTATTTTGAGAATGGCAAATTTGGGAATAGTTTTTCAACCCAGAACAAAAACTGTGCTTTTACGGTCACTACAAATAATTTGACCAGCTCAAACAGTACAGATTTGTTTGAATAGAAATGTGAGGCCTATTTTTTTTTGCGCTGTGTGACAGGTATAGGTTTAATCATAGAATTAGACTTGTATCTGCACGGTAGCGTGTGTGTTAAGTTTTTCTGAATGACACTATCAGCACCTTGAATCTAAGATATCCTTTTTGGGATAGATTTCAAGTAGGCCTCATATAACATAAACTACTTAGTTATTTTGAGAATGGCAAATTTGGGAATAGTTTTTCAACCCAGAACAAAAACTGTGCTTTTACGGTCACTACAAATAACTTGACCAGCTAAAACAGTACAGATTTGGAGGAATAGAAATGTCAGGCCTATTTTTTAGGCGCTGGGTGACAGGCTCAACTTGCCCCTGATGTAGTATATGGCCAAAAAATAACCACACTATTGATGGTTAAATGCACTTGGGTGACACAGGCTCAGCCTGCACCTGATGTAGTATATGGCCAAAAATTAACCACACTGTTGATGGTTAAATGCACTTGGGTGACACAGGCTCAGCCTGCACCTGATGTAGTATATGGCCAAAAAATAACCACACTGTTGATGGTTAAATGCACTTCGGTGACACAGGCTCAGCCTGCAGCTGATGTAGGATATAGCAAAAAATAACCACACTATTGATGGTTAAAAGCACTTGGTGGTAGCTTGTCCTGCTGCACCACAAGCCACAAAATGGCCGCCGATCACCCCAGAAAAAAGTGATCTAAAAACGCTCTGGGCAGCCTAAAAAAAGTGAGCAAGTCGATATTAGCACTTCAATGATCCACAGCTGGAGATCGATCACAGAATGAAGTCTTTTGGAGGAGTTAATCTGCCTAATCTCGCCCTAACGTCGCAGCAGCAACCTCTCCCTATGCTTGAATCAGCAGAGTGACTTGCAGCGCTACGTGACCCAAGCTTATATAGAGGCTGGGTCACATGCTGCACTGGCCAATCACAGCCATGCCAATAGTAGGCAAGGCTGTGATGGCCTCTTGGGGCAAGTAGTATGACGCTTGTTGATTGGCTGCTTTGCAGCCTTTCAAAAACGCCAAGAAAGCGCCGAACACCGAACCCGAACCCGGACTTTTACGAAAATGTTCGGGTTCGTTCATCCCTACATGTGATATAATATTAATTGGTATTTACTATAAAGTATGTATTACACTACACAGTGACACCATTTATAGTGATACACAAGGGGATGGGAGGTTTGTATGAGGGCATCAAGAACTATATTTAAAGTCTACCATATATGACAATGTATAAGCCTATACATTACTAAGACACACCTGTATCTATGGTATAAATGACTGACAAGGACAGAAAAGGGGGATTCTTCTTACACTCACTCTCAAGTCTGTTGGGGGTTGTTGTTGCTGGAGAAGATGAAGACACATGGAGTTTGAAGAGGATTCCTGGCCTTCAACAATGATACTTCAAGGACTTTCAACATTCACTCATGGACAATAGATTAAGACCTTTCCTAAACTATTTTTGTAAGTAGATTGGTGGTTGGCTCACACTCAGGTGATTGCGGGCAGGTGCTGCAAACTCACAACTTGGGTGCCCGAACCCAAAAAATGGTAGACAATATAACAAAAAGAAAGGAGTGAGCACTCACACTATCTGGACCATGGGGAATGAATGGTATTTAATAATTCGTATCAACGCTCAATTACAGTAAAATCACATAAAATAATAATAATAAATGGTACCAACATAAAATCACACTGGCGGGTAATAATTGCGCAGACCTTGTGTAATGATTGGTCACAATTCACACTTGTCACCACCTAAGATTATATGGTGACAATGAAACCGCAGGCCGCAACTTAACAGCTGTAGTATCCCGGTACAAATACGTATGGCTCCGGATTAAAGTGTCCACGTGCATAAAAATGTCTCTCAATAGAGCAGTCTCTCCACAATTATTCCGGTGTATCTACACAGGGCTATAGATAATATGTGCCCAGTTCAGGTTCCTACCTCATTCCAAGATTCACCAAACTGTTCTCCGCTGGGCCGTCCTGCCACGAGCAGTAAGTGATGCCGGCCGCTTCGGCGTCTCACGTCACAGATCTCGAGTCGCTGACGTCACAGTATCGCGGGAACAGAAAATTTGGCTGATGTGGGTGGTAGGCAATTGTTGGAACCTGTATTCAGCTCCTGTGTCCTAGTAAAGTGTTAGTAAGATTCCTTATCGCATGGCCATGCAATGTATTCCATCCGAATCCAGTGGGTTAGGTGGGCGCTTCTTCCAGTCACCAGACGCGTTTCGGGGCGTTCTACACCCCTTCCACTGAGGAAGGGGTGTAGAACGCCCCGAAACGCGTCTGGTGACTGGAAGAAGCGCCCACCTAACCCACTGGATTCGGATGGAATACATTGCATGGCCATGCGATAAGGAATCTTACTAACACTTTACTAGGACACAGGAGCTGAATACAGGTTCCAACAATTGCCTACCACCCACATCAGCCAAATTTTCTGTTCCCGCGATACTGTGACGTCAGCGACTCGAGATCTGTGACGTGAGACGCCGAAGCGGCCGGCATCACTTACTGCTCGTGGCAGGACGGCCCAGCGGAGAACAGTTTGGTGAATCTTGGAATGAGGTAGGAACCTGAACTGGGCACATATTATCTATAGCCCTGTGTAGATACACCGGAATAATTGTGGAGAGACTGCTCTATTGAGAGACATTTTTATGCACGTGGACACTTTAATCCGGAGCCATACGTATTTGTACCGGGATACTACAGCTGTTAAGTTGCGGCCTGCGGTTTCATTGTCACCATATAATCTTAGGTGGTGACAAGTGTGAATTGTGACCAATCATTACACAAGGTCTGCGCAATTATTACCCGCCAGTGTGATTTTATGTTGGTACCATTTATTATTATTATTTTATGTGATTTTACTGTAATTGAGTGTTGATACGAATTATTAAATACCATTCATTCCCCATGGTCCAGATAGTGTGAGTGCTCACTCCTTTCTTTTTGTTATATTTTTGTAAGTAATCATCTTTTATGACGACCGATAATAAATCGCATTATTCATTTTTAATATAACTCTTGTTGAATCCTGGTGATGAGTCCTCCGGGTATTCTTTACTACAAATAAGCATACACTAGATTTAGAGAGGATTACCAAATCAGGTTGAAATATTTTTCATACATAAATATATTACACTTGGAGATATATTACACCTTTTCACCTAAACAGGTCATGATGCAGTGTTCGGCTCAGCCACCAAATGGATGAGCTACTGTGTGGGTAAACCAAACAATTGGGGGCATGGCTTAGGAATACAGAGCTCCTTTCAGTGTGATGATTGCAGGGGGGACCTGGAGTTCAGACCCATCAGTATTTATGACCTACAATATTGATGTACGCCAGTGCACAATACAGTTTGCTGCAATGTTCATGTACTGTATGTTGAGCCCTAAAAAAGGAAACAGGTGAGGATACATGCACATGTAAATCTGCAGCAGCAAACTCCACCCTAAATCCTGCTGCTGATTGCAGTGCAAATTATGCCAGGAATTTTACTCAAAGCATGTGCATGAGATTTCTTGATTTGCTCGTATGCAAGCACTGCAGATTTGCCACCACAGGTTTACGTGCGGCAAATCTGCAGCAACTATGCAGATGTGGATGCATCCTAACATTTCCATGCAGCTCTAGGGTGGGATACTACAATCAGTTCCTCTGGTGGGACCTAGGCACTCCAGTCTGACACTGTTGACATATCCAGTATCTCTACTGTTGTATTTCTGTTTGCCAAGTATAAAATTTCAGCCTTTCTTCCAGCAGATACTAGTCTTTGCCTTCACAGAAAAAAAGCTGTCTAAAAAAGTCTGAAAATATTCAATAAAGCAGATATTGAGTTATCTTAGAAATTCTTTATCTGAGGATAATAAATGGCTATTAATGAACTGAGTGTTAAACTTGAGTAGATTAGACTTTCTCATGTCATAAGACTGATGGTGTTTTTAACATTATCAAATCAGCAGGTATATTTCAATGTTTAAAGTAAGTATGATGTATTGTATAATTCATAGATCCATTCATCTTTGCAAAATGACCTTGATCCTATGTCAACCTTATACCTAAATAAGAAACAATGAGCTGCTTTGAAAGTGTGTTAATTACTTGTTCTTAAATTGTTTTTCAATTGGACATAGGATGTAGTTTGTCTCTTAGACATGTCCGAATCACTTAAAGGGACTCCACAAGTCGGTTATATTAGATTACATAAAGTGCTGACACTTAATATAATGTCAGACACAATGTTGCCACAATCAGCGGTGGCAACATACTTGAGGGTCTGAGAAAGGAAAAATCAGATAAAGTTTTGCCTGTTTGAGAAAGTGCCATAGGTTACTTACATACCATAATATAAAAATAAATTGTTAAAAAGCATAGTAGCTGGTGTAGATTAGTAATGGAGGAACATCAGCCGGGACTTTTCGCGGCGGGCCCCATTGACTTTAATGGCAGGCGAACCTAAAAATCCTTCAGGTCATATTTGTGGCTACCAAATACTTACTAGAAGTGCACAAATAATCACACAACATGGACAGTGACATACCAGAGGGGGTCATTGGCAAAAATTCCCACAAAAAATATGTATTTTAATCAAAGGCCATTTTTATGCGTCTTAAAGGGAAACTCTCAAAAATGTGCCCCGCTGGAGCCTAGAGAAATTTTATTTTTGACCACGGCCCCAAAAATTAGGCATTTACCTGACAGAAAAGAACAAGTGATTATGTTGCTGGAGGTACTGTACATACTGTAGGCTGATATGCAACGTTTCCACCCGTTGGAATTTCATCCACCATATGTTGGACCGACTATACAAACAGAGAAAGGCCATAAACAATTTGATGATCCTAGCAGACAGGAATTCTCCCCTTTGTAACTATGATATAAGCCATTGGCAGCTCATGTGTCATGGCAAGTGGGGATAAGAGGAACCCCAGCTAAACAAACAGCAACAGATAACCAGACTAGACCCCAAAGCTAGGGAGGAGGGATTGGTAACCTCCTAACAATCCCTAAGCCTCTCCCTGACTGCTGACAGTATGAGCAAGTCCTGATGGTGAACAAACTCATACGCTGGAACCTAAGCCCTGCTGACACTAAAGCAAACCCTAATTTAGGGAGCGGGGAATGAGATAGCTGGTACCTTCCACCGTGAAGGGACCAGCGTCTCCCTCAGACCTAGAAGCAACACACGCAAAAATGATAAAACAGGAGGACTTAGCTTGAGACAAGCAGGAAGTAGAGGATCCACAAACAACCAGTATAAAACTCCAGAAGGAAAATATCAACCGAAAAGTCAGCAGTAAGTGGCGGACTTAAATAGAGCCTCTTAAACAGCTAACGAGCAGAACCTGTGGAGAGGGTGGGATCCTGCCCACAACAACAAACAGAAGGGAAACACTGAAAGACCTTTCAGATAGACTCACATGCTGCAAGTCTATCCAATCTTCTCAGATCTCTCACAGGGCAGGCAGTGACAGTACCCCCCCTTCTACGGGGGACCTCCAGGCACCCAGGACCGACCTTATCCAGGTGAGCCCTGTGAAAAGCCTTCAGAAGGTGACTAGCACTGACATCAGTTGCCGGAACGCACATTCTTTCTTCTGGACCGTAACCCTTCCAATGTACGTGGTACTGAAGGGAACCACAAAGAATACGCCAGTTAATTATTCTGGAGATCTGAAACTCCAGATCACCATCTACCAAGACAAGGGGAGGTGGCAAGGCAGATGGTTCAGCAGGTTTCACATAGTTTTCAACAAAGACCTGTGAAACACATTATGGATCTTCCAAGCCTGCGGAAGTTTGAAACAAAACGCAAACGGATTAATAACTGCAGAGATCTTGCAAGGACCAATAAATCTTAGACCCAACTTCCAAAGGGTACCTTCAACTTAATGTTCTTAGTGGACAACCACACCAAATCACCCACACACAGGTCCGGACCAGTCATACGTCTCTTTTTAGCCATACGTTTATTTATTTAGCTCATTGTTTTCAAATTGATTTGAATCTTCTGCCAGATAGGTGACAATGAGGAAGATAATCTTTTCTCTTCAGAAAAGGCACCAAATTAAGGGCGAAACCCATATGCACCAAAAAATGGTGACTTATCAGTGGACTCCTGTCTACGGTTATTTAAGCCAAACTCAGCCAAAAACAAAAATGAAGGCCACTCTTCTTGATTCTTGGAAACAAAACACGTCAAATAAGTTTCCAAATTCTGGTTAGTACGCTCAGTTTGTCCGTTAGACTGAGGGTGGGAAGCCAAAGAGAAGGACAACTGAACTCCCAGATGAGTACAGAATGCCCTCCAGAACCTGGAAACAAATCCCCCTATCAGAAACCACATCAGAGGGAATGCCGTGTAATTTCACGATATTATCAATAAACACTCTTGAGCGAGAGTCTTGGCATTGGGCAAAACTGATAATGGTATAAAGTGTGCCATCTTACTGAAGTGGTCCGCCACCTCCAAAATCACCGTCTTCCCATAGGAACTAGGCAAATCAGTGATGAAGTTTATGGACAAATGCATCCAGGGACGGCATGGGATGGACAAAGGAAGAAGAGATCCTAAAGGCCGAGTATGAGTCACCTTGGCACATGCACAGGTCTCACAGGCTGCCACATAACACTCCACACCTTTATGTAAACCTGACCACCAGAATCTCCGGGAAATAAGATCCACAGTGGATCTGCTCCCGAGGTGTCCCGCAAGGACAGTATTATGATGTTCCTTGAACACCTTGTGCCGAAGCCCAGAAGAAACAAACAAACTCCCTGGAGGACAGGAATCAGGTGCCTCACCTTTAGCTTACAACACCTCCGCCTCAAGTTCGGGATACAGGGCGGAAACCACCACCCCATCAGCCAAAAACGGTGCAGGATCCTCCAAATCTTCCCCCTCAGGAAAGCTACGAGACGAAGCATCCGCCTTGACGTTTTTGACCACAGGGCGATAAGTGACCACAAAATTAAATCTGATAAAAAACAATGACCATCTGGCCTGCCTTGGGTTCAGACGCTTCGCCGATTGCAGGTAAGACAGATTCTTATGATCAGTAATTACTGTAATGGGATGAATTGCTCCTTCTAACCAATGACGCCATTCTTCAGAGGCCAATTTAATGGCCAGCAACTCTCTATTACCAACATCATAATTTCTTTTGGCAGAAAAGAGATTTTTTGAAAAAAAAGCACAAGGGCGCCATTTGCCAGGAGAAGGACCCTGCGACAAAACTGCTCCGACTCCTACTTCTGACGCGTGTTGATCACGAATATTCGAATTTTTATCGCGAATATAGGTACTTTGAAAATTCGCGAATATTTCGAATATACACTCACCTAAAGAATTATTAGGAACACCTGTTCTATTTCTCATTAATGCAATTATCTAGTCAACCAATCACATGGCAGTTGCTTTAATGCATTTAGGGGTGTGGTCCTGGTCAAGACAATCTCCTGAACTCCAAACTGAATGTTAGAATGGGAAAGAAAGGTGATTTGAGCAATTTTGAGCGTGGCATGGTTGTTGGTGCCAGACGGGCTGGTCTGAGTATTTCACAATCTGCTCAGTTACTGGGATTTTCACGCACAACCATTTCTAGGGTTTACAAAGAATGGTGTGAAAAGGGAAAAACATCCAGCATGCGGCAGTCCTGTGGGCAAAAATGCTTTGTGGATGCTAGAGGTCAGAGGAGAATGGGCCGACTGATTCAAGCTGATAGAAGAGCAACGTTGACTGAAATAACCACTCGTTACAACCAAGGTAGGCAGCAAAGCATTTGTGAAGCCACAACATGCACAACCTTGAGGCGGATGGGCTACAACAGCAGAAGACCCCTCCGGGTACCACTCATCTCCACTACAAATAGGAAAAAGAGGCTACAATTTGCACGAGCTCACCAAAATTGGACTGTTGAAGACTGGAAAAATGTTGCCTGGTCTGATGAGTCTCGATTTCTGTTGAGACATTCAAATGGTAGAGTCCGAATTTGGCGTAAACAGAATGAGAACATGAATCCATTCTCTGATGGCTACTTCCAGCAGGATAATGCACCATGTCACAAAGCTCAAATCATTTCAAATTGGTTTCTTGAACATGACAATGAGTTCACTGTACTAAAATGGCCCGCACAGTCACCAGATCTCAACCCAATAGAGCATCTTTGGGATGTGGTGGAACAGGAGCTTCGTGCCCTGGATGTGCATCCCTCAAATCTCCATCAACTGCAAGATGCTATCCTATCAATATGGGCCAACATTTCTAAAGAATGCTATCAGCACCTTGTTGAATCAATGCCACGTAGAATTAAGGCAGTTCTGAAGGCAAAAGGGGGTCCAACACCGTATTAGTATGGTGTTCCTAATAATTCTTTAGGTGAGTGTAGTTATATATATATATATATTCGTAATTTCGAATATTCTAATTTTTTTTCCCCTTTATTTTTTTAATTTTTTTATTCGATTTTTTTTTTTTTTTTTTTAATCAGTACACATGATCCCTCCCTGCTTCTAGCTTGTGGGCCAATAAGAAGGCTGCAATATACTTGACTTTAGGAGTAGTAGTGTTTGCGAATTTTGCTTTATATTCGTTTTTTTTCGAATATTCGCTATATTGCTATATATTCTTGTTTTAGAATATTACGAATATTTGAAAAAACAAAGTTATAGCAATATAGCGAATATTCGAACAAAACGAATATAGAGCAATTTAGCTAATATAGTGCTATAATCTTTTTTTTTATAGTTGTAATTATTTTCCAATCTGAACTCCAGATGAGAAAAAAATTACAACTATTAGACAAAGAAGATTATAGCACTATATTAGCTAAATTGCTCTATATTAGTTTTTTTGAATATTCGCTATATTGCTATATATTCTTGTTTTAGAATATTACGAATATTCGAAAAAACAAAGTTATAGCAATATAGTGAATATTTGAAAAAAATCGAATATAGAGCAATTTAGCTAATATATTGCTATAATCTTCTTTGTCTAATAGTTGTAAGTTGAAAAATTCGCAATAAAAAATTTTAATCCGAAAATTCGAATTACGAAAATTCGCATATTACACAATCATTACCTTGCCGATTTTTCGAGTAAAAAAAAAAAAAATCGCGAATTTTCGAATATTCGACAAATATTCTACAAAATATTCGCGAAATATCGCGAATTCGAATATGACCCCTGCCGCTCATCACTAGGAGACACATCAGGTTGCACCAGAATGGGAGCAGAAGCAAAACATTTCTTTATTGCAGAAAAAGCATGTAGTGCCTCTTCAGACCAGACTGAGAAATCCACACCTTTCTTGGTGATATCATTTAAAGGCTTGACAACAGTAGAATAATTCAGGATACATTTTCTGTAGTAATTAGTAAACCCCAAAAACCGCATCAACGCTTTCTGATTCTCAGGTTGATCCCAGTCCAATACTGCACGGACCTTTTCGGGATCCATACGAAAACCTGAGGAAGAAAGTAGGTAACCCAGGAAATTCAGCTCCTGAACAGCAAACACACATTTTTCTAACTTAGCATATAACTTATTCTCCCGGAGGATCAGTAATACTTGTCCTAAATTATCCTGATGAGTTTCCATATGGGGCGAGTAAATTTTTATGTCATTGAGGTAAATAACAACAAACCTTCCCACCAAATGATGAAAAATATCATTGATAAAGTGCTGAAAGACCACCGGGGCATTAGTCAAGCCAAAGGGCATTACCAAGTTCTCGAAGTGGCCCTCAGGGGTGTTAAAGGCCGTCTTCCATTCGTCCCCTTCCTTGATTCTTATCAGATTTTAAGCCCCTCTTAAATCCAACTTGGAAAACACTTTGGCTCCAACAATCTGATCAAATAAATCCAGGATCAATGAAAGGGGATAAGGATAACGGATAGTGATACAATTTAACTCCCGGAAGTCTAAGGGTCCCATCTTTTTTTTAAAGAAGCCGGCAGCCACTGGTTACTTAGATGGCCCGTGACTTCGTGGTCCTTTGCCAAACTCTCGGTAATATACTCTCGCATAGCTACTTTTTCGGGTTGGGAAAGATTATACAACCGAGACTTTGGCAATTTAGCTCCGGGGATAAGGTTTACCGGACAATCATACTCTCGGTGAGGGGGTAACTCCTGATCTCCACCCTCAGAGAATACGTAAAAATAATCAGAAAGAAATGGGGGTAACACCTTAGTGGATACCACAGAAAGTGATGCGCCGAGACAGTTGTCTATACATAAATCACTCCAATTACTGATCTGTCTTGCTTGCCAAGGCTGCTACCTCCTGACATAGTCCTGCAGTGGTTGGTGGCTGACTCACAGGGGTCCGAGACTTTGTTGTGAAGCACCAAGGGGTCAGGCAAAAGACATAGTCTGAATGCAGTGCAAGGTTGGGGCAGACTAAGTACTGTATGTGCGTCTTTTAAAATGGGAATTCGACGATTTGGGAATAAATAGGCTCAACAAGCTTAGTGATAAAAATATTTACTAAGTGTGATTAAATATAAGGTAAAACAAATAACATACATAGGATTAAAAGTAAATAATTATCATTGGCCTACACATACAATATGGTAGAGACTCCAAGCTGCCATGTGATAGCACATGTGTGACATCCCATGGTGATACAAGAAAGAAAAATTGTGTTTCAATCACATCCTACCTAGATGATTTTCTTCAGTGAAGTGTCCATTAACTGTATACAGCCAAGTTTATACCCTTTCAGCCTCTACTCCCAAAGATGTCCAACACACATGTTTCTGAGATAAGCATTCAGGAATTTCTCATCACAATAGGGGTTGGGGGGGTTGTGTATATTATCTATCAACTCACTACGTTACAAGGAATATTATTAAACAGAATATAAAAGGGGACAGAATTTAAGGGGACAGAATCAATCAGTACTTAATTATGGATGTAAAATACCCTTACAACACAGTTCATAATCCAGATAGCAATTCCATTGTTGGGGCAGGCTGATTACGTGCGTCATCCAGATAGCAATTCCAAGGTCGGGGCAGGTGGCAAGGTACGGTACACAGATAGTCAGACAAGAGATCACACCTTCACTGGTAAAATGCCACTACTGGAGTGCCAGAGGTTAGCCATCACTGCCCTAATACAAGCACAGAGCAAAAAACAAACAAACAGCCATGTAAGTGCAAAGCTACCTCTCCATTTATAGCTGTGTGAGAGGGGTCATAAGAGGGGTCAGATAGGAGCCAATGCAGGAGGTCGAAACCACACCTATCAGACATTTATGGCATATCTTATGTCAGGCTCTGTCCCCTCCTTGTGATATGAACCCAATATGTCATCATTACAAGATTGGGAAGGATAGGCTAGTCCTAACTCCCCCATATCCCAGGCTAGTGGAAAAGTGCTGCTGGCAAGCATTAATGCTCTGAAGAAGGAGGAGAGGGACCTGTATGAAAGCATCCATTAACCCTTAGGATATCAGAGGTTTTTTAGTGTTGGTTTTAATTTTTATTTAATATCTTCCTTGAGCCATAACTTTTTTATTTTTCTGTTCCATATGTATCCATATGAGGGCTTATTTATTGGGGACAAGATGTAATTTCTAATGCCACCATTTAATATGGCATACAATGTAGTGAGAAGCTTGAAAAAAAATTCAATTGGGGTGAAATTGAAAAAAACGCAATTCCTCCACCGTTTTACGCGTTTTGTTTCTACGGCATTCCCTTTGCGGCAACACTTACCTGTGCCTTTCATTCTATGGGTCAGCATGATTACAATGATACCACACATGTATAGATTTGTGTCTAAATTGTGTAACAATAAATAAAAACTTTGAACTTTACATAGCATATTCTGCTAACTTTTTAAAAAAAGTTATATCTACTGTGCTGTGTGGGGGCTAATTTTTTGCAGGACAATCTGTCATTTTTATTGATACCATTTTGGAAGGTGTGTGACTTTTTTATCACATTTATTACATTGTTTGGGGTAAGAGAAGAAAAAATGGTGAATCAACCATTTTGACCCTTTCTTCCGTTACGCCATTTGCCGTATTGGAAAAATATTTTTATATATTTTATATATTTTTATATTTTGATAGTACGGGCGATTTCGGATGTGGTGATTATTTATGTATTTATTTTTTTATTCTTCAGAAGGGGAAGTGATTTTTATATATATTTTTAACAGTTTTTTTTTCTTTTTATGGTTTTGTAGCTGTATTTTTTTTTATTCTGTACCATTATGTTTATTATTCATCCATATTGGTTCAGAATTGCTCATTACTTATGCTGGCCAAAATAAGAAAAAACAGTTACCGTTATCCTCATTGGTCACAGAGGTAGGAAGCCCGGTAGCGCAAGCTTCTGGGTTTTTCACCCTTTAGATTCCATGATCATACTTGATGACGGCATCTAAAGGCTTTAACCTGTTCGCTACCAGCACCATACATGTACGGTGCTGGAGCAATATGCGAACATGGCGCCCACTCGCGCATGCAGCGGGTATCATGGCCGGCAGATCTCTGCTGTTTCACACAGCAGAGATCTGCAGCTAATTACCGTGACTGGCAATAATACCGATTTTTTTCATTGTTTCTCTTACCCAAAGTCACACACACTCCAAGATGGTATCAATAAAAAGTACAGATTGTTCCACAAAAAATGAGCCCCTAAACAGCTCAGTAGACATAAGTATAAAAAAGTTATGGGGGTCAGAATATGGTGATGTAAAAAAAAAAATATTCCTCAAAGTTTAAATTTATTTTTACACTATTTAGACATAAAAAACCTATACATATGGGGTATTGTTGTAATTGTACTGACTCAGAGAATGAAGGGCATGGGTCAGTTTTGCCGTAAATGAAACGCCGTGGGAACAAAACCCTTAAAATGGTGGAGGGATTGCGTTTTTTCCAATTCCACCCCATTTGAAATTTGTTTCCCGCTTCCCACTACATTTTATGCCATAATTAATGGTGGCATTAGAAAGTACAACTTGTCCCGCAACCTCCGGTAGCCAAGGGGTTAATGACCGCGGGTCTCTGCTGTTTGAAACAGTGGAATGGTGCCTGCTGCATGCGGCGCTGGTAGTGAAGGGGTTAAGGGCCATTTTGGAAGTGTGTCCCTCGGAGCCATGGGAAAGGCACTCATCCATAGCAGGGGATGAGTGTGATATAGGCCCTGGTGTACGGTGAACAATGTAAGAATTTCTGGTTTTGTTCATCCTGCTTCACAAAAAAAAAAAAAAGTGATCACAAAGTTGTATGTACCCCAAAATGATACCAAAGAAAATAACAACAAATAAAACTTCAAACAGCTCCTTTAATAAAGTTATGGATCTCATAATATGGCAGCACAATTTTTTTTTTTTAAAGTGAACTTACCACTTACCATAATCGGACTAGTGGACAACCACACCAGATCACCCACACACAGGTCCGGACCAGTCACACGTCTCTTGTCAGCCATTCGCTTATACCTCTCACCCATCTTCTCCAAATTCACTTGGATCCTCCGCCAGATAGAAGACAAGGCAGAAGAAAATCTCTCCTCCTCTCTGGCATCCCAGAGGAACTAGTCCCAGAAAAGGTACCAAACTGAGGATGAAAACCGTATGCGCCAAAAAATGGCGACTTACACGTGGACTCTTGCCTACGGTTATTCAAAGCAAACTCTGCTAGGGACAAGAATGAGGACCAGTCCTCCTGATTCTCAGCCACAAAGCACCTCAAGTAGGTCTCCAGGTTTTGATTAGTACGCTCTGTCTGTCCATTCGACTGCGGATGAAAAGCCGAAGAGAACGAAAGTTGAATGTCAAGCCGAGAACAGAATGCCCTCCAAAACCTGGAGACAAACTGCGTGCCCCTATCAGAAACCACATCCGAAGGAATACCATGCAATTTCACGATATTATCAACAAAAATCTGCGCAAGAGCCTTGGCATTAGGCAGACTAGTTAACGATATAAAGTGAGCCATTTTACTAAAACGGTCAACTACCACCAAAATTACTGTTTTCCCAGAGGAACTCGGCAGATCCGTAATAAAATCAATAGACAAGTGCGTCCAAGGACGAGACGGAATAGACAAAGGAAGAAGTGAACCAGCCGGTCGAGTATGAGCAACCTTTGACCGTGCACAGGTTTCGCAAACTGCCACGTAATCCTCAATGCTCTTACGTAACCCGGGCCACCAGAACCTCCGGGACACAAGGTCACAGGTGGACTTACCACCAGGATGTCCAGCAAGGACAGTATCGTGATGCTCCTTGAACACCTTGTATCGCAGTCCTTCAGGAACAAACAACCTCCCTGGGGGACAAGAACCAGGAGCCCCCTCCTGGGCTCCCAACACCTCCATCTCCAATTTGGGGTACAGAGCGGAGACCACCACCCCATCAGCCAAAATCGGGGCAGGATCCTCTGAATCACATCCCCCAGGAAAACTGTGAGACAACGCATCTGCCTTGATGTTTTTGACCCCCGGGCGAAAAGTAACCACAAAATTTAACCTGGTAAAAAACAGTGACCATCTGGCCTGTCTAGGGTTCAGATGCTTGGCAGATTGCAGGTAAGCCAAGTTCTTATGATACTGTAACGGGGTGAGACGCCCCCTCCAACCAGTGATGCCATTCCTCAAAGGCCAACTTGATGGCCAGCAACTCTCTATCTCCCACATCATAATTCTTCTCGGCGACCGAGAGCTTCTTGGAAAAAAAAGCACACGGGACCCACTTGCCAGGAGATCACCCCTGCGACAGCACCGCTCCAACCCCCACTTCTGATGCATCAACCTCCACCACGAATGGCTGAGACACATCGGGCTGCACCAGAATGGGAGCAGACGCAAAACACTCCTTAATAGTCGAAAAGGCCTGCAATGCCTCATCCGACCAGACAGAGACGTCGGCGCCCTTCTTAGTCATATCAGTCAGAGGTCTTACAATGGTAGAATAGTTCAAAATTAATTTTCTATAATAATTAGTAAACCCCAAAAACCGCATCAAAGCTTTCTGATTCTCTGGTCGGTCCCATTCCTGAACCGCCCGGACCATTTCGGGGTCCAAACAAACACCAGAGTCAGAAAGCAGATATCCCAAAAACGGAAGCTCCTGCACAGAAAACACATTTCTCCAATTTGGCATATAATTTATTCTCCCGAAGGATCGTCAAAACCTGTCTCACATGATCCTGATGGGTCTTCAGATCAGGAGAGTAAATTAAAATGTCATTCAAGTAAACTACCACGAACCTTCCCACCAAATGATGGAAAATGTCATTGACGAATCGCTGAAATACCGCTGGCACGTTCGTCAACCCAAAAGGCATAACCAGATTCTCAAAATGACCCTCGTGCTATTGAAGGCCGTTTTCCACTCATCCCCTTCCTTGATTCTGATCAGATTGTAGGCCCCTCTCAAATCCAACTTGGAAAACACCTTGGCGGGTTATAATGTCACGGCGTACAGGATATAAGATACACAGATAATCAAACAAACAGGTTTCTAGGCGAGAAGCTGGGGATAAGGTCACCTCCTAGCCAATCCCTAACAGCTCTCCCTATTCTGCTAAGCCCACATTCAGACCCTGAAGGTGGGAATAATGTGTCCTCGTGCCTGGGCTGAAAATACCCTAGAATCCCTGAGATGGTGAAAGGGGAAAAGGGGCAGCCTGCTCCCTCAAAACCAGGAGGGGACATACGTAACTCGAACAGCCTAGACAGCAAACCAAAGAATTCAGAAACCAACTTATCTTATCTGAGCAGGAACAGACACCTTCCTTCCTTGCTTCCAAAGCCTGACAGAAGCTAAAACCCGCACGGCACACTGGGAGTGAGAGTAATTTAAACCAACGACCCCACCCAGTGCACCTGAAGGGAGGTGGATCTAGCAAGACTCCAAAACAAAACAAATGACTAAACACGTGCTGCTAATCTGGCAGACCTCCGCACAGAGTCTGAGCAGGGCATGACATTAACGCTAGCCTACCTGTGCCGTATGGGCAATTACAGGGGCCTAAGATCCGACACACACCGAACAACTCCCAGTTACCTCCAGCTTGAAATCTCACATTCACAATGGGAGGAGGAAGAAGGCTGTCAGTCCCACCTACCACTGACTCATGTGTCGCAGGCCATGCAGGTGCATCTGAATGTTACCCATAGTTCAAAATGAAGGCACATTCAAACCTGGAATTACCACACCTCCAGGTGTGCATGTAAAAACAGAATAACAGAACAAAGTGGTATTAAAAGCCAGAAAATGCACAAAGCCCCATATGCTGTTGCACATTTCTAACTCTGGGAGCAAATCCTGCACGTGTCGTCCGTTGCTAACAGCAATCCCCAGCAAAAATGCATACAATGGAGGCCCGAAGTGGACCACATGTACCACAAAGACATCTTACACAGGATAGCCAAATGTGTATGTGATTGGCTATATAAAACAGAGATTTACAGAAAATTGTGCACTACAATGGTAAATGCAATTGACAATATATGGCTAAACCCTAACACTGATATTAAAATGAGACTTTCGCCAATATATTGTTATATCAAGAACATACCGGAGCCCGCACACCCAGTCAAGTTATCTCAAAGTATCTCAAGGTACACTCCTGGAGCATAAATTCTGAATTGACTTTGACCTTTGACTACCTATTATATTTCTGATGTTACCTCCTGGTATTGACCCTGCCTATAATTTGACTCTGTGATTACTGTATATCCTGTTTTAGCTCAGATTTTTTACCTTCTGGTTTTGTCCGATGGTATTTGTACCTCTTTTTGTTTAGGTCCCTGCACTAAGTAAAGTTAGGGGCCGTCAACTAGTTGGCAGCCATCATTTAGGACAGTTTGCTCAAGTAGGTAGGTATAGTGGTGTGGGTGTAAGTACAGGGCTGCACTATTCCCTATCTTACATGATGTAATGCTGGCTCTAAGGCTCGAAAATATCTGGTTGTTAAAGAGTTAAAGAAGCCTACGCAAGATGGTTGCTGTAACTTGATGGGAATTAAAGGCATAGTCCTGCCATTGCAAGACAAGCGAGGAGAAGGCGAAAGTCAAATGGAGAGAATCAAAGTCACCTTGTTGTAGTAAGCGCTATTGTGAAGGACTGAACCTCTGTGGAGAGGGGATAACTTAAAAACTTGGCACAACCCCTTTAAAGGATTCTTGTGAAGACAACCCTTTTCTATATGCCCTCTATGAGCTGCTCTGGAGTGCTCTATCCATTTGTATATTACATGGGCAGTCTGGAGAGGAAATGTCTTGCTGGCCATGGCTAAACTCAGCAGTTTGTCAGGATGTCAAAATTGGGACTCACAGTCAGCAGGTCCCCCTTACAGCTGCATTTTAAAAAGAGACTTCTCTAGTGAGACAACCTCTATAATAAGCCATTGTGCAGTGGCTAAGAGCTTACTATGGGCTGTGATGTTTCCTATTGTAAAAAGGGAATGTGTGGAATATGCTGGCGCTATATATATAACATTTTGGTTTGCTTAATTGTTAGAATATTTTTTATTGATTCACAAAAAACAGCTTTCAGTTCCTCTAGGTTATGGACACCATAGGATTGTTAGTGAAAGATGCATAACATCATGTCAAAAGCACTGAGCCATAACACCCTTTAGAAAGAGCATTTAACATAAAATAATAATGCAAGGGAGAGATTGTGTAATATATGCTACTAAAGCCACTCATTGTGACAAGCAATCTGTCAGAAAGTTAGCAGTGACAGAAGATGAGCTTCAGGATAGATGTGTTGGCATCTGTTGTCACTCTAATGTCTAGATAGATACAGAGAGCAACCGAGATAGGACAAATCTATCACAGAATGATAAAGACTACAAACAACAACAGATTTTTAATGATGTATTCATGATGCCATAATCGGTCTTTAAAAGGCTTGTGACTATTTGCGTAAAAATTGTGGAAGATGAAAAAGAAATCTACTAGTCTACCAATGGATTTAGGCTCACTAGGTTCACAGGAGGCATGGAAAATAAACCTTTAAAATGAAAAAATGTGTACCCTCACCCAAAGGAAGGAATTACGGTATATTAGAGGTTCCTCAACGTCATAGAAGTCCCTAAACAGTGATGCAATTAACAAAGCTAAAATTATGTTACTGCAGCGCTCCGGCCACAGGAGGATAACTTGTGAGGTGACGGTGTACCGAGGATTAATAACAGTTAGTTCTTTACTCACAGTTTTGACGCTCCCTGGGCCGGGCTGCAGTGAAGGGGAGAACACCACCAAATTCTCTGGGGCACGCTCTTCTACAGGGGACTCCGGCCAGGTGGTGATTGAGGTGCCCTTGATGGTGATTGGATTTGGATGCTTGTGCGGCTGGGCCGCTAAATTAGGTAATATTGTGACGCCAGCACCTTGGTGGTGCAAAATGATGAGAGTGGTTGTAGTATGGAGATAGAAGAATGAGACAGGGTTCGAATCCAACTAATAACTTTACTGTAAGCAGGGTCTTGACAGCAATTTACATCCAGATATAAACAGCCTCTCATGTATATGGAGCTTGAATACTATAAATCCCTTATAACGGGCTTTATGTGTGGTCCTGTATCAGGCTATGGTAGGAAGTCGTGTACTCACTGGTATTTAGTCCTGAATCTGGTCCTTTTTCTCCAGCTTATTAATGGTGATGCTGCCGGAAGCTAATAAATCCTTCACCTTGAATCCAAAGGTCCTTAAAGGCTATTGTCCTTTGTGACTTTACCCACTACTTCTCACTTGAGCTGACTTCCACTAACACTGCTAGCAACTTCACTCTCACTCCTACAACTACTATTCCAAAACTAGGCCTGCAATGAGCTATATATATATATATATATATATATATATATAAAATGCAATGAATGGCAGCACCAACCTTTAGATTTGAAGATTGGGTGCAAGCTCCAATAGGAAAAGCGTCCCAGGATAATAAAAATAAAAAATAGAGCAGCACTCCAGTATAGTGAAAAAAGAAAACTGTTTATTCACCCAGTGGTGACGCGACGTTTCGGCTCCAACATGAAGCTTTTCTCAAGCTTGAGAAAAGCTTCATGTTGGAGCCGAAACGTCGCGTCACCACTGGGTGAATAAACAGTTTTCTTTTTTCACTATACCGGAGTGCTGCTCTATTTTTTTTATTTATATATATATATATATATATATATATATATATATATTAGTACTATCCCCATCTAGTGGTGGAATATGTATGGTGCACCTAACAGCCTGTTAACAGGGATTTTACATAAGGGTGCAATACAGCATGACATATAGTATAACAACTTTGCAGTACCCACGTACACAAGTGGGACACTGCATTACTTAGATAAGATCTAAATAAGATGAGGTCTAAAAGCTGTTATCTTTTATTATTTAATTATACTTTAGAATTTTTTATTCTATCTTTTATTTTATTCAACTTATCATTTATTAACTTTTTATTTCTTCAGAACCCCTTCACTCTGGTATTCCTGACTAATCTAGGTACTACAAAGATGGTCATTTATTTGAATAACCAGCATGTTATTCTATATGTTATGCTACATACCATGCTACAGTTCTGAAGAAAGATCCACAATGATAAGTTGATTGCAAGGCATGAAAAGAAGGCTGCTGTGACGAAACCTTTAATGGTACTATCTGGTAAATTTAAACCACTCTCAAGACACTGATAGAATCAATAACCAGTGTGGAGATGGATTTCAGCTTTCAGGTTACTGCTGCTGCTATCTGTCATAGACGTGTATTGAGATGGGCAGAATAAAATAGATATAGAATGAGACAGCGGCAGACAGACATACAGAAACCCTGCCCCTTGTTCTAATAAGTTTTATGTCTCAGACAAGAGCTGTATTCACCAGCATCTCCTCTTCTGCCTGTGTATAATATATAAGATACATCATAGCAGCTAGTCTCCTACTCCTTCTTCCTCCTTCCCTCTCCAGAAAGTTCTATGAGCAGCAACTGTAAGCTGATGTCTCAGTGTATAGACTCCTGTGTATGGATTTTAATCAGTAAGTTCATAGTGAAGAGATCAGTGCAGGAGGCAGGGCCAAGGAGGGATGAAGCCTAATAAGTGGAAAGATATATATTTTTTTATATAAATGAGATGCATTACAAAGTTGATGTGATGAATGGCAAGGGCTAAATTGTGATGGCTAGACAACTGGATCAGATGCTGATATGTAGTGGTAAATACCTACCAAAAGTGGACCAAGGAGAGAGAAGTAAGGTTCAGTGGTACTTTGATGCATATGAAGGTGTCAGAACAAACAGTGCAATGCAGCATGCCGTGAATTGGACAGCTACAGAAAAATCTAAAACAAAACAATATTAGGTGACGAGGGTGGCCTTCAAAACAGCATCTTTATCTTATCTATCTCTTTTCTCTTTACTATGGTTAATTGTTTCCCCACTGTAGATTCCTGACCTGAACTTGTCTTCAATTTTTGCTATACTTTCATTTTGTTTATTCTATAATCACATTTTATATGTATTTTTATAGATTTATAAGGGAATAGTCTAGCATTCTCCAAGTAATATACCAAGTGAAACAATTTTATATTAGAACAAAATCACATGTGGTCTTTACTAGAGTTGACCCGAACTTGACCCGAACTTGGCCCCGAACCCGAACCCCATTGAAATCAATGGGGACCCAAACTTTTGAGCACTAAAATGGCTGTAAAAATGTCATGGGAAAAGCTAGAGGGCTGCAAATGGCGTCAAAATGTGGTTAAGAGCATGGCAAGTGCTCTGCAAACAAATATGGATAGGGAAATGACTTAAAATAACATAAAATGCGTAAAAATAAAAAATAATAATCTTGATCTAGGAGGACCAGGTCCATATGGAGTAGGAGGTTGAGGAGGCGGAGGATGTGGCGGTGTAGGTGGAAGCGGCGGTGGAGGAGGAGGTAGCCTACACTGCTTTTTGGTTTTAAATTTTATTTTTAAAATTAGGGTACACCCCAAAACATTGCGAAATATAACCTGTGGTAACCCCCTCCAGTCATGCTAAACACACGTTTAGACAATACACTGGCTGCAGGGCAGGCCAGCACCTCCAGGGGGGAAAGGGCAAGCTCAGGCCATGTGCCCAATTTGGAGACTCAGAAGTTGCAGGGGCTGACCCCTGTTAGTCAGTTCGTGTAGGTGTGTGCACACTTACTGCCCCACCATGTCGCACATCCCTGTGATGTTCACAATCCAATTTGATATCTGCTCTATCAACTTTCGATGTTCTTTTATGCGCCTACCATGGTGATCACTGGTGGTGGGGAATCAGGGTTCCAGACCAGAGAAAGAGCATGAGAAAGAGAGACCACATCCAAGGGAGGATTAATTTTGTTGAAATATGGGAGAAATTATTAAAGCATAAAAGTGTGACAACTTTTCAAAGTTTAAGCATTGAATGAAAGGATGTGGTGCGCATTAATTACTTAAAAATTTATAAAATTTTATTCCCTGTCACCTATGCATAGCAGGTGTTTATTCACGTCTAAAATTGTATGTCAACTCAAGAATGGAACAGAAAAATTATTGAACTTTATTAAGCTGTCAACTAGGTAGAGGAAGGGTAGATTACACCCAAAAATTGGTGGATTTCACCAGAATATACAGTGGGATGCGAAAGTTTGGGCAACCTTGTTAATCGTCATGATTTTCCTATATAAATCGTTGGTTGTTACGATAAAAAATGTCAGTTAAATATATCATATAGGAGACATACACAGTGATATTTGAGAAGTGAAATGAAGTTTATTGGATTTACAGAAAGTGTGCTATAATTGTTTAAACAAAATTAGGCAGGTGCATAAATTTGGGCACTGTTGTCATTTTATTGATTCCAAAACCTTTAGAACTAATTATTGGAACTCAAATTGGCTTGGTAAGCTCAGTGACCCCTGACCTACATACACAGGTGAATCCAATTATGAGAAAGAGTATTTAAGGGGGTCAATTGTAAGTTTCCCTCCTCTTTTAATTTTCTCTGAAGTGTAGCAACATGGGGGTCTCAAAACAACTCTCAAATGACCTGAAGACAAAGATTGTTCACCATCATGGTTTAGGGGAAGGATACAGAAAGCTGTCTCAGAGATTTCAACTGTCTGTTTCCACAGTTAGGAACATATTGAGGAAATGGAAGACTACAGGCTCAGTTCAAGTTAAGGCTCGAAGTGGCAGACCAAGAAAAATCTTGGATAGACAGAAGCGACGAATGGTGAGAACAGTCAGAGTCAACCCACAGACCAGCACCAAAGACCTACAACATCATCTTGCTGCAGATGGAGCCACTGTGCATCGTTCAACCATTCGGCGCACTTTACACAAGGAGATGCTGTATGCGAGAGTGATGCAGAGGAAGCCTTTTCTCCGCCCACAGCACAAAAAGTGCCGCTTGAGGTGGGCTAAAGCACATTTGGACAAGACAGCTTCATTTTGAAATAAGGTGCTGTGGACTGATGAAACTAAAATTTAGTTATTTGGCCATAACAAGGGGCGTTATGCATGGAGGAAAAAGAACACAGCATTCCAAGAAAAACACCTGCTACCTACAGTAAAATATGGTGGTGGTTCCATCATGCTGTGGGGCTGTGGGGCCAGTGCAGGGACTGGGAATCTTGTCAAAGTTGAGGGACGCATGGATTCCACTCAGTATCAGCAGATTCTGGAGACCAATGTCCAGGAATCAGTGACCAAGCTGAAGCTACGCCGGGGCTGGATCTTTCAACAAGACAATGACCCTAAACACTGCTCAAAACCCACTAAGGCATATATGCAGAGGAACAAGTACAATGTTCTGGAATGGCCATCTCAGTCCCCAGACCTGAATATAATTGAAAATCTGTGGTGTGACTTAAAGAGAGCGGTCCATGCTCGGAAGCCATCAAACCTGAATGAACTAAAGATGTTTTGTAAAGAGGAATGGTCCAAAATACCTTCAACCAGAATCCAGACTCTCATTGGAACCTACAGGAAGCGTTTAGAGGCTGTAATTTCTGCAAAAGGAGGATCTACTAAATATTGATTTCATTTCTTTTTTGTGGTGCCCAAATTTATGCACCTGCCTAATTTTGTTTAAACAATTATAGCACACTTTCTGTAAATCCAATAAACTTCATTTCACTTCTCAAATATCACTGTGTGTGTCTCCTATATTATATATTTAACTGACATTTTTTATCGTAACAACCAACGATTTATACAGGAAAATCATGATGATTAACAAGGTTGCCCAAACTTTCGCATCCCACTGTATAACTAACTATTTTTTTTTTTATTTAACCTGTCTACTAGGTATAGCAGTGGTACTATACACCCCAAAATTTGTTTGTTTCGCCAGAAATTGTAACTGACAATTTTATTTTATTTTTTACCGGTCCACTAGGTATAGCAGTGGTACTATACACACCAAAATTGGTGAATTTCACCCGAAAAAGTAAATGACAATTTATTTATTTTTTAACCGGCCTACTAGGTATAGCAGTGGTACTATACACCCAAAAATTTGTTAATTTCACCATAAAATGTAACTGACAATCTTTTTTTTTTTTTACCGGTCTACTAGGTATAGCAGTGATACTATACACACCAAAATTTGTTTATTTCACCAGAAAATGTAAGTGACAATTTTTATATATTTTTTTACCGGTCTACTAGCTATAGCAGTGGTACAATACACCCGAAAATTGGTTAATTTCAAGAGAAAATGTTAATGACAAAGTAGTGAAATGATATAAAATAAAACACGTACAAAAAAAAATGGATTTATGAGGTGGAGTTCCATATGGAGCAGGAGTTTGAGGAGGAGGTGGACGTAGCGGAGTAGGTGGAAGCAGCGGTGGAGGAGGACGAGATAGCCAACACAGGTTTTTGGTTTTAATTTAATTTTGTAAAATTAAGGTACACTCCAAAAGAGTGTGAAATATCCAAAATACAAACATGAGCAATTGCGCTGCAGTATAACAATGGCTGCTTAGTGCCGGTATACATGTCTATTCTGCACAAGGTACGGACAAGTTCTGAGGGATCCATGCCTGGTTCATTTGAATGAACATGAGCTTGTCCACATTGGCTGTGGACAGGCGGCTGCGCTTGTCTGTGATGACACCCCCTGCCGTGCTAAACACACATTCAGATAATACACTGGCTGCAGGGCAGGCCAGCACCCCCAAGGCGTAAAGGGCAAGCTCAGGCCATGTGCCCAATTTGGAGACCCAGAAGTTGAAGGGGGCAGACCTGTCATTCAGTACGTGTAGGCGTGTGCACACATACTGCTCCACCATGTTGGTGAAATGCTGCCTCCTGCTAAGATGTTCCATATCAGCTGGTGGTGCTGGTTGCTGACAAAGCTTTTCCACATTTCGGCCATGCTAACCCTGCCTTCTGAGGTGCTGGCGGTGCCCCAGCTGCGTTGGCGACCTCTTTCCTTGTCCTCTGCCTTCGCCTTGTGCTTCCACTGTGCCCCCACTGTCAGGTGGGAATGCCACCAGTAGCGCGACTACCAGTGTGCGCTTGTACTCGCGCATCTTCCGATCACGCTCCAGTGATGGAATTAAGGACGGTACGTTGTCCTTGTAACAGGGATCCAGCAGCGTGGCCACCCAGTAATCAGCACAAGTTAGAATGTGGGCAACTCGGCGGTCGTTGCGGAGACACTGCAGCATGTAATCACTCATGTGTGCCAGGCTGCCCAGAGGCAACAAAAAGCTGACCTCTGTGGGAGGTGTATCATCTGTGTCCTTTGTATCCCCCCATCCATGCACCAGTGATGGCCATGAGCTGGTCTGGGTGCCACCCTGCTGTGAACATGGTTCCTCCTCCTGCATCTCCTCCTCATCATCATCCTCCACCTCCTCATTCTCCAGAACTGTGCCCTGGTTGGACAATTGTGTACCTTGGGTTTGTGGGTGCAGGAACCCACCCTCGGAGCCACTTGGGAATGACTGGCTGGAAACCCTACGAAATGATCCCTCTTCCTCCTACTGTGCCACATCCTCTTCCATCATCGCCAGGAGCGTTTTTTCAAGGAGGCATAAAAGTGGGATAGAAACGCTGAGAACGTCGTTATCGACGTTGGTGGAGTACTCGAAACAGCGCAACAAGGAACACAGGTCTCTCATGAAGGCCCAGTCATTAGTGGTGAAGTGGTGCTGTTCCGCCGAGCGACTCACCCGTGCGTGATGCAGCTGAAACTCCACTATCACCTGCTGCTGCTTGCACAGTGTGGCCAGCATGTGCAAGGTTGAGTTCCACCTTGTGGGCACGTCGCATATGAGGCGGTGAGCGGGAAGGCCAAAGTTACGCTGCAGCGCTGACAGGCGAGCAGCAGCAGGGTGAGAACGCCGAAAGCGTGCACAGATGGCCCGCACTTTATGCAGCAGCTCTGACATATCAGGGTAATTTTTAAGGAGTCTCTGCACCACCAAATTCAGCACATGCGCCAGGCAAGTGATGTGCGTCAAACCGGCTAGTCCCAGAGCTGCTACGAGATTTCGCCCATTATCACACACCACCAGGCTGGGCTTGAGGCTGACTGGCACAAACCACTCATCGGTCTGTTGTTCAAGGCCCATCCACAGCTCCTACGCGGTGAGGGGTTTGTCCCTCAAACAGATACGTTTTAAAACTGCCTGCTGTCGTTTACCCCTGGCTGTGCTGATGTTGGTGGTGAAGGTGTTACGCTGACCGGATGAGGAGCTGTTAGAGGATGAGGAAGCAGAGTAGGAGGAGGAAGCAACAGGAGGCAAACTGAAGCGCCCTGCAATCCTCGGTGGTGGAAGGACGCGCGCCAAACTGCTATCCGCCTCAGGCCCAGCCGCCACTGCATTTACCCAGTGTGCTGTTATGGAGCTATAAAGGCCCTGACTGTGCTTACTGGTCCACGTATCCGTAGTCAGGTGCACCTTGCCACAGATGGCGTTGCCAAGTGCACACCTGATTTTGTCCCCTACTTGGTTGTGAAGGGAAGGGATGGCTCTCCTTGAAAAGTAGTGGCGGCTGGGCACGACGTACTGTGGGACAGCCACCGCCATAAGACCTCTAAAACTATCCATCTCCACCAGACGGAATGACAGCATTTCAAAGGCCAGTAATTTAGAAATGCTGGCATTTAGGGCTAGGGATCGCGGGTGGGTCGGGGGGTACTTCCTCTTCCTCTCCAGCGTTTAGGATATGGAGAGCTGAACGCTTCCGTGGGACATTGTGGAGATGCTTGGTGACCCAGGTGTTGGTGTTGAAGGCAGATACTCTTTAAGGGGTGGCAGGTGGCGCTGTCACTCCAGAGGTGCTGCGACTGCAGCAGAAGAGGAAACAGGAGGAGCCAGAGACCTTTCTTGGTTTTTGAGGTGTCTACTCCACTGCAGCTCATGCTTTGCACTTAAATGCCTGGTCATGCAGGTTGTGCTCAGATTGAGAACATTTATGCCTAGCTTCAGGCTCTGATTGCACAGCGTGCAAACCACTCGTGTCTTGTCGTCAGCACATTGTCTGAAGAACCGCCACGCCAGGGAACTCCTTGGAGCTTGCTTTGGTGTGCTTGGTCCCTTGCTGCGGTGGGCAGTAGGAGGTGTACTGTCTAGAGGATGGCCGCTCCACTTTTGCACCCTGCTCCCTCTTCTGCTGTGCTGGTAGCTCTGTGCGACCACCGCCTCTTCTTCCAAACTATATAGGTCACTCGCATGACCTTGATTCCATGTGGGGTCGAGGACCTCATTGTTCTCCACATCATCTTCCACCCAATCTTCACCCCTGCCCTCCTTGTCGGTCTGCACACTTTCAAAAGCCCCAGCAGTTGGCACCTGTGTTTCGTCATCATCCGAGATGTGCTGCGATGGTCCTCCCATGTACTCATCTTGAAAGATAAGTGGTTGGGCATCGGTGCACTCAATCTCTTCCACTTCTGGGGCAGGGCTAGGTGGATGGCCCTGGGAAACCCTGCTAACAGAGTCATCAAAAAGCACAAGAGACTGCTGCATGACTTGGGGCTCAGACTGCTTAGCTGAATTGCAAGGGGGGAGGTGAAAGACTGATGGACATCGGCTGCAGGTGCTAACTGTGGTCTTTCAGCAGAAGACTGGGTGGGAGACAATGTGAAGGAACTGGATCCACTGTCAGCAATCCAATCTACTATCCACTGTACTTGTTCAGGAATCACCATTCGTAGAGCAGCATTAGGCCCGACCAAATACCGCTGCAGGTTTTGTCTCCTACTCGCACCTGAGGAAGGGGTTTGACTTGTGCGTGTAGCTGGCACAGATCGACCACGTCCTCTCCCTGCAACAGGAGCTCCACCAGCATCACCACGACCTGGGCCACGTCCCTTATTTGACGCTCTCCTCATATTTTTCGAATTCAGGATCTTGCCCTAAATGGGTGTTTAATTAATAGTAGAATAGAACGACAGTATTTAAAAGGTGTATCTCACACGGTCTAAACCAGTGTAGGCCTAAATTTAATATTTCTTTGCCCAACATGGCTGTATTTCAAATGGCTGTATTTTAAATCCCTGAATCAAACCCCTGTATGTAGAGGGAGTATCTCACAGGGCCTGAACCAGTGTAGGCCTGAAGTAAATATTTATTTGCACAAAATGGCTGAATTTTAAATGGCTGTATTTCGAATCCCTGAATCAAACCCCTGTATGTAGAGGGAGTATCTCACAGGGCCTGAACCAGTTTAGGTCTAAAGTTAATATTTCTTTGCACAAAATGGCTGTATTTCAAATGCCTGATTTAAACCCCTGTATGTAGAGGGGGTATCTCACACGGTCTGAACCAGTGTAGGCCTGAAGTAAATATTTCTTTGCCCAAAATGGCTGTATTTCAAATGGCTGTATTTTAAATGCCTGATTCAAACCCCTGTATGTAGAGGGGGTATCTCACACAGTCTGAACCAGTGTAGGCCTGAATTCAATATTGGTGCACCAAATGCCGGTATTTAAAATCTCTGAATGTAACCCAAATGCATTAAGGGTGTATCTCACAATGACATTCGCATCAAAGGCTACCAACTAACTTTTGTGCCCAAACGAGTATTTGTTTAACAACTGATTTTGACAGCAGTATATAAGCCTGTACTTCACATGTGCTGATGCTGCAAGGCCTGAAAATACAGTTTTTTGTCAAAAAAGTGTGTTTTTCAAACCCCAGAAAATGATGGGTGTATTTCTAGCTAAAATTGCACACTGGCTAATCCAGATGTAGATTGCCAAAAAAGTCTTTTTTTGGTTACAGAATATGAATGCTGTATATATTAAACTTGAATGTAACACTTGCAGATCTGGAAAATACTGTTTTTTGAAGAAAAAAAAAGTGTGTTTTTCAAACCCCAGAAAATGATGGGTGTATTTCTAGCTTAAATTGGACACTGACTAATCCAGATGTTGTAGTTTGCCCCCAAAAATTTGTGATTTGCAATGTCCCAAAAGTTCAGATGCAGTGCTGATGCACTGAGCTTCCATAAAATGGCCGCCGCCACCACCCACCTAACTAACAGAATTATACGTTTTTTTTTTTGTCAATGGCCTCAGGGCAGGGTAAAACGATTGTGTCCTGCACCCACACAACTATTTCTCTGTAGATCGCTGAGTTAGATTCTCTCCTACTCTCTCCCTGAAATCTCAAGTCCAGCAGCATCCTCTCCATACACTTGTAACAACAGAGTGACGTGCAGCGCTACGTGACTCAAGCTTATATAGAGCCTGGGTCACAGGCTGCTCTGGCCAATCACAGCCATGCCATTAGTAGGCATGGCTGTGATGGCTTCTATGGTCAGACAGTTTACCGCTTGTTTATTGGCTGCTGTGCAGCCTTTCAAAAAGCGCCAAGAAAGCGCCAAACACCGGACCCGAACTTTTACGGAAATGTTCGGTTTCGGGTACGGGGTCCAAAAATCCTAAAGTTCGGTACGAACCCGAACTTTGCAGTTCGGGTTCACTCAACCCTAGTCTTTACATAAAAATTCTGAGAATTCATTGATAGAGATACATAAGTGTGCGCACATTGTGATAAGGTGGACAGTATGGAAAGGTGTGTATATCACACTCAAATACCTCAGCTGGGTGGGATAGCTAAAATCTGGGATGCAATATTCTCAGTAGCATGTAGGTTGCTGAGACATGGTATATTCTGGGCTGGATTTTAGTTGGATTGGCAGATAGGACAGGAAGTGGGATATGCCAATCCACATCCTTCCAGGACGGGTGTTTCCTTGGTCCAGAGAGGATCGCAGGTGAGGTCTGGGATAATCAGGCTGGGATAAAGCACCTTCCAGGGTGTCCGTCTGGGAGAGTGTGTTATCCGGGACCAGAGACCTGCAGAGGTTTGAAGTGGTCTTAGCCGGGTAGGCTGAGGGACCACAATGCTAAGTGACAGCCTATAATTTGGGGGACGCAGTGACACCTGTGGTATAAGGGTCACAAGGCCAGAGTCGGGAGGACTGCTGGGCCACAATCCCCCAAAGGGACTCGTATTTGTACAGCCTGGGGGCTGGAGAACTGTTTGGCTGGGAAAGCCGGGCCTGATGCCAGGTATAAATTGAAACCTGTGGTTTAGTTAGGACTTTAGTTAATGTGTTTAGGTAGAGCCCAGACTGGCAGGCTTTTATTTTGTACTGTTTTTGTTGCTGCTTGTGTCACAATAAAGAACAGTTTTGATATGAAAAATGCGTGGTCTCTGAAGAAATCTGTAAGTGTGACCCCTGGAAGTGAACTAACCCTCACAACATGTACGTACATGCGTACGTGCATGGAGATCTGCCTCCTCTTCAAACAGCCAATTGGTGGGGGTGCCAGGTGTCAGATCCACCCCGATTAGATATTAATGACCTTTCCTGACAATAGGTCATCAATATGTTTGGCCTGCACAACCCTTTTAACCTCAACAGCCACATGTATGAGGTGAATGAATGCTTCATGGCGCTAATATGTGAAGATCCGGGTCTCCAGACTTATTGTACAATCTACTGGATAAGACACCAAATTGTTCTATGAATCTGTTGTCATGGTCCCCCAGGTGACTGATGTCAGGAAAATAAGGAGATTGGCTGAGCATGGATGAATCTAACAGCCTCCTTGACTTCTCTTGATTCAGTGTTGATAGGGTTAATGACCACTTCCCTTTTCTCAGCTGTTGCTCAGTGGTCATCACTTCTACTCTTTATAGTCTCACCCCACCCTTCTGACTATGCGGTTGATAGCTTCATTTGGGTTTGGCTGAGCTGGTGTGAGATCCTCTCTGGTGTTCCTGTTCTTCCATCTATAGAGAAGTTAAAAGTGTCACGTTTGTTTGTATTTGTTATATTCCCTGTTGTTGTATCTGGGCATGAGACAGAGACTTCCATTTGTCCATCTGTGGAGGAATGCGTTGTCTCTGGTCCTATACTTATTCCAAGGCCTTATAGGGAAATCAGGGCCTATGTATCCTGCTTAAAAATATTCCAACCTTCAAGGTCTATTCATATTGATAGGTAGTTAGGGCCCGGATTAGGGTTGTCTAGGAGGTGACATGTTTCTTTCCTAGTTTCCAGGCCCAGTTACTGTTCCCCTTCCCTCTTGTGTTGAGTTTGGAGTCCCCTCCCACCCTCCACACTAATCGTGACATCTGTGTGGGCAAATCATTCTCCTATGTTGGGAGCAATAGGATACTTTCTGTCTTCTCTCAGAGGTACAGTGTTTGGAGACTTAATTTATCACTTACTTGATACTGTTGCCTATTCTGCAGAGATTTCTAAGTTAATGACGGTCTTTGTCTCAAACTATGATTATGACTGAATGACCATCTCAAATCACACACATGACAGCACTTAGATGAGATTAGAGAAATTTTTATATTCTAAGCACTTTTTGCTTGCTCAGATATGCTTAATAAAGGATGAATTGGCTGGCAAAATTTCTACCATTGACCAAAAAATGTTGTCCATTCTAGATCAAAAACACTTTGCATGGGGTACTGTAAGCAAGATTTTATGAATATGGACTAAGAATTCAGCGAACCGGGTTCGGTCTGAACTTTTCTATTTTTCAGACGGCAGACAAACCCCAATATTTTCTGGGGAGGAAGAAGAAGTGTTCTCACATGACCCTAAGTGGAAGTGTGTGTGTGTGTGTGGGGGGGGGGGGGGGGGAGTGCTTGGCATGATTGTCTCCCAGGCTGACAGACAACTTGGTTGAGCCAATCAGTGCTGCAGCAGGCAGGGAGGTGCTCTAGCACAACAAGCAGAATGCCATTCTGTGATGGGGTGTGAATGAGGATGGTTGGGTGTTACAGTGTCTGCCAGGAAAATGATCTTAGGGAGTCAGGGAGAGTGAAAAAACTATTGGGGACAGTCATAAATCAATGATGCTTATTGCCAGGGAGAGTGAAGGGAAAGGCTAGGATTACAATAAAGAAGAAGAATTGTGTGTATAGAATAGGGAGGAAGGAGTGAGGAGCTGTGGCTGCTGTGTCTCCTAGCAGAACTGCAACTGTTGTGGTGTAGACCTCAAAAGCAGCTACCTGCAAGCAAATGCTTTCATTTTTCCCATTTTTACAGAAATCAATTTAATTAAGCTGCATATATAGTTAGTCAGTTTTCATATAGTCAGCTTCCACGCGGTTGCAATTAAAAAAATTTTGGAGGTGCATTCAATTTAAGTTGCATATATACATGATTACTGCAGCAATACCCAAGGTGTGGAAGCAATCTACCAGTGAAATTGACGGTCAAGCCTCAATAGTCATTCAATTTCCACAAGGTTGGAATTCAAACTTTTTGCGGGGTTGTTAAATTATTATTTTTTTCTTTAGCAATTTATTGTTTTAGGACAGCAATATACATGAGAATGACAGTAGATTACCACAAAGTGTACAATAGGTATATGTCTGTAAACAGGTAATCCTGTATATGGTATTACATTTAGAACAGTTAAGTAAACATTAAATTCAAGAAGAGTAAGAAAGGGAAAGGATAAAGGAAAAGGGAAAGGCGAAGAGAGGGAGGGGGGATGGTAAGTCATGTCTACTTGAAAATGGTTAGAATAAGTAAGTGATATCATACAAAGTGCCTGTATTCTTTCCAATAAGACCAGATGGATAGAAAGGTGGTCCTAGTATTTAATTCCCAGTGGGAGAGTTCTTCCAGTTGATAAATCTGGTCAACTTTATTAATCCAATGTTCAATCTTTGGGGATTCGGTAGAGCGCCACTGAATAGCGCTGCTGACAACAAGGAGGAAAATAGGGATAATGTATGTGTATCCCTGCCCCGGATGCCAAATGAAAGTAGCGCGATTTCAGAGGTGCATGGGAATGTAGACTTACAGACTTTGTTACTAATTTGAAAAATGGTTTTCCACCATTCAGCTATCTTGGGACATTCCCACCAAATGTGGAGAAATGTGCCTTTCATGGCTTCACATCTCCAACAACGATCAGGAACATTGGGGTAAAACTTTGAGATCTTATCTGGAGTTTTGTACCACCTTGATAGTACCTTGTACCCATTTTCCTGAACCCGTACACATCGGCAGAGTTTATGAGGAATAGAGCAAAGTTTGGTAATTTTTCTTTTTGTGAAAAGTTTTTCTTTAAGTCTCTCTCCCATAGACCAATGAAAGCAGGTTTGGCATCCATGGGAGGGAGGTTTATTCTTTTATACATAGTGGATATAAGCTTGGGAGGATGTTTGGAGGTTGTTAATAGGTTTTCAAACCAATCTGAGACTCTTTAAGTATCAAGTGTTTTTGCCCAAAAGCGGAGGTCTTTTTTTATATAATTGATAAGTAAGCTATTGGAGGAGGGGAGGTTTAAAGACTCTATAAGAAGTGGATCAGGTAAGATGCAACCATCTTTATCTAGTAAATCTAATATTGGTTTGCTGGGGGATCTAATCTCAATAGGGGAAGCGTCTCTCATCTCCCTAGGTGATAGAGAGATTATATATTTTATTTGTAGTAAGGGGGAGGGTAGAATTAGGGCCTGATAGTTAGCGGAGAACCACTCCCACACCTTGATAGTAGTGCGTATTATCAGATTAGGGATAGAAGTTCGGGCAGGGAGTGGCCTGTCCGACAACAACAAGGCCCTGAGAGTAGAAGGGAAGTATACATTTTCCAATGCTAACCATTGTTTTTGCTTATAGGGTCTAAGCCAATCCACAGCTCTACATAAATGTATAGCTTTCATGTATTTCTCAGGGTCTGGGAGGCCTATTCCGCCTAGATGTTTAGGTTTGGTTAGGGTTGCAAACGAGATCCTAGGTTTCCTTCCCTGCCAGATAAATTTACTGATATGGTTATTCAAGGAGCGAAAATATGACCTAGGAATTGCTATTGGAAGAACTTGCATTAGGTAAGTAAGTCTAGGAATGACTAGAGACATACCAGGTTCTTTCTCCCAAACCAGGACAAATATTGGTGATCCAATGAATCGATCGCAGACAGACGAGATGTGTAATTGAGGCAAAATAGATCAGGAAGATGGGAGGTTAGCTTGATACCTAAGTAGCTTAAATGGGGTGAGGACCAGTCAAAGGGGGAGCTGGTTCTGAGAGCTGAGAGCGTTTTGGGAAAGAGGCCAGTGTGGAGAATTTGTGATTTTTTGGGGATGGACTTTGAAGTTAGATAAAAAGCCAAATTTCGTCAGGAGTGTTGTTATTAATGGCATGGAAGTTAAGGGATTGGTGGTGAGTATCAAAAGGTCGTCTGCAAAGGCAGCTAATTTAAACTCTGATGTCCCAATTTTCAAGCTTATGATTCCGTTATCCTGCCTAAAAGCCTGCATTAAGGTTTCCATTACAAGGACAAATATAAGAGGGGAGAGGGGACATCCCTGACGGGTACCATTTATTATGGAAAAGCGTGGCGAAATGAGATTGTTGACTGATACTGCAGCAGAGGAGTTGTTGTATATTGCAAAAATGGCATGTATGAATGGATCAGGGATTTGGAATTTCTGCAAGGTATGTTTGATAAAAGACAAGTGGCATCAGTACCGAGAAGGACAAGTGTTTTATTTTTATGAGAGGCAAAGTACAATGCATCAAGAATTTTGGTGGTATTGTTCCTTTCCCTCTCGACCACGCACGAATCCAACTTGATCTGTATGTATTAAATTTGGGAGAAGGGATTGTAATCTGGTGGCCATCATTTTTGCAAGCAGTTTCAAATTTATGTTCAAAAGGGATATGGGGCGGTAGTTCGCACAAGATGAGGGATCTTTTCCCTCTTTTGGGATTATTGTTATTAGGGCATTGGTCATCTCTGAGGACAGTGGTATGTTTTGCAGAGCTAAGTTACAGATCGGGAGGTAGTGGGGAGGTAGCAAATTTTGGAATGTCAGGTAGTAGGAAGTGGTGAGACCATCAGGTCCCGGGCTTTTACCTTTAGGGGAGGTTTTCAAAGCTGAGACCAGTTCCGGAAGTGTAAATGGTTTTGAGAGGGCATCTTTTTGGGAGGGAGAAAGTGTCAGGAGATTTAAGGAGTTTAAGAAGCGGTGTACTTCAGTCTCTCTATCTGATAAAGATTGGCCTTCTCCTAAGGGGCAAATATTGTAAAGAGATTCGTAGAAAATCTTGAACTGTTCAGCTATAGCTGTTGAGGAGAAAATTGGTGGACCATGGGAAGG
Organism: Bufo bufo; assembly: GCF_905171765.1. Taxonomy (NCBI): domain Eukaryota; kingdom Metazoa; phylum Chordata; class Amphibia; order Anura; family Bufonidae; genus Bufo; species Bufo bufo. The sequence continues at coordinate 407,221,715 of NC_053393.1, read as the reverse complement.
TTTGATAGAGGTTACATGTCTTGCCTGTTGTCTACGTTTAATACGGCTCATCGTAAATTTGGATGCCTTATTACCATGGGCAAATTTTTTTTGTTGTGAGGACAAGTAGTATTTTGCTGATCTCTCATTTAGTAGGTTTTTGAGATCTGCTCTTAGGGCGTTAAGATCATCCAAATGTTGTTGTGCTAGGGATATTTTATGTAGGGATTCAAGAGCGTGAATTTGGTCTAGCAGGAAAGATAAACGTTTATGAGATTGCTTCTTTATGAAGGAGCACTTACTGATAAAGTGTCCCCTGATAAATACTTTGTGGGCATCCCAAAGGACTTGGGGGGATATATCAGGTGTACTGTTTATGGAAAAATACTCATCTAATAGCGACTTGAAATGTATCCTGTTTGCTTCGCTGCTCAGTATAGATTCGTTAAGCCTCCAAAGAGGGGACCTACCAGTATTAATTGGAGAACGTATGGTGCAGAATACCGGAGCATGATCGGAGATGGATATATTTCCAATCCTCGTGTCTGTGCAGAACAGTACCTGGTCTTTAGAGACAAAGATATAATCAATCCTGCTGTAGGACTGACCTGGAATGGAGTAGAAAGAATAGTCAGAGCAATTTGGGTTAAGGCATCTCCAAATATCGATAAGACCTAGATTGTACAACAATGGTCAGTAAGAGGATGCAATGCAATGTTGAGATCTCCTGCTAAGACAAGAGTGCCTTCCTGAGTATTTTCTACTAAGGATAGGATAGATAATAGCCAGGGTATTTGGTCAGAGTTAGGTGCATATAAGTTTACAAAGGTATACATTTTCTGACAAATATGGCCCTTTTAGAATGATGTATCTCCCCTCGGGATCCTGAATGTGAGTGGCGTATGTGAAAGGGACATTCTTCCTAAAACCAATGCTTACTCCCCTTGAGGCAGCACCGTCTGCTCCGCAATGGTACCAAGTTAGGAACCTAGAGAAGGAGAGATCTGGGTATTTACCGTGCTTATAATGAGTCTCCTGAAGAAAAAGTATTGAGCACTTTTCTTTCTCCAGAAGGGAGAAAATTTGGGATCTTTGAGATGGAGATCTAAGACCTTTTATGTTGTAGGTGACTAGACTTAGGTCTACCATAATGTTTTAATCAGAATTGGGATAGGTGTCACGGCTGAGGATGGGGGAAATCCTCAGCCGTGTGAAGCCCGGTGATGTTACGGCTGCTTGGCCATGAAGACAGGATTAGGGAGCAGGTCACCTCCTAAACGCATCCCTAACCTGACCCTGGCTCCTAGCTACATGAGCCAACCTTGATGGTAGGAGGGCCCATGCTCCGGAACCTAAAAGTCCCTGCTAGCCCTCAAGATGACCCTCACCTAGGAGCTGAGTAAGACAAGCCCACTCCTCCTAGACACGGAGGAGCAGGAGTCTCAACGGCCAAGCTGCAGGAAAAGGGGAGACATAAACAGCTCTATGGATATGGCAGGTGAACAAAGAGTTCCACCTACCTGCCACAGCCTTGCTGACTGGATCCCTGTGTTAGCAGGGTGCAGATCACAAACGCATCCCCACACAGGGACCCAGATCCATAGCTGCACAAAATCACATATAAAACATCACACGGACATCACACATAACTAGAAATAACTTAAAGCGACATTATGGTTATGACCACAGGGGTGGCTCTTACTGGCAGGTAATAAAGACATGAGGCTGCTCTCAGCTAAGCATGGCTGAAGCAACCTGCAGGCCTGCAAAAGCAGTGAGGCTTTATAGGCCAAGAAGCCACACCCCACAGTCGGACACACCCAGTGCACACACACACTAGGAAGGAGATTAACCCTTCCAACACCAGGGAAGGGAAAACACCACTTAAAGGAGACGTGCACACAATAACATAAAAAGGAAGTGCACACATACACACATAACTCAAAACCGCATGCACAACGTAGCGAGCTGCAATGGCACAGCTCAGCATGCTACGCTGCCACATACACACTGTTGCCAGCGGCAACCACAGGTGAGGCAAATACCACAGCCCTCACCTGTGATTGAACACCAAAGAAAACCGCTGACAACCGCATGCGGTTCAGGAGTCACGGTCATAGCCATGGCCGTGACAATAGGGCAGTCATACCAGTACCCTCTGAAGTTGGTATACCAGGTGGCCTCAAGGAGAGCAAGCATCCGTCCCACGACTATAAGGTGGCTTGAGGAGAGTCGTCTCAAAGTATCATGACTGAGGGGAGAGAGAGGGAAAACACAACCATAAACATAACAATGAACGTAGTTATGATAGAATAATGGAATGGTGAGAATTTTCAATAGGAACAATGCAAAGCCTAAGGGCTTATTCATGTAAGGGGGTAATATGGGTAAACCCAAGTATTAGGTCTTGCCAGTGAATGGGACATAAGAAGTTAAAGGGTGGTTATTTCAGGTATACTATAGAGATATTGAAAGAGCATATAACATACTGTAGGAAAGTATCCTTCGGGGGAAGAAGGAAAATTTAGGAGTGAGAGAGATGGTAAGAAATAAAGGTAGGAGACCGTAATAGATACTGTTTGAGAACTTCTAAGAGTCCTGATTTAGGTCTCAGTGGTTCAAGTGATTCTCCTTGGCGTCAGTAGTCCACTCCTGCGTCTGAATCGCTGAAGTTTGGGTGCGGGCGACTTCTCCCATGGGATTATTTTCTGGAGATCCGGGAGTGAAGTAATATCGGATACAGTATCCCAATTAACAAGAAATTCAAAAAGCGACATATAATGTCCCTGGTAGGGTCAGAGTCTCTTGGTTTTTGTCTTAGGGCTCTGTGTGCTCTTTCTATAATCATACTTGCAGGATCTTCATTGCCCAAGAGGGATGCAGCAATCTTCTTAATGGTTGATGTAAGCTCCTCATTAGGCACCGCTTCAGGGATGCCTCTGAATCTGAGATTGTTTCGCCGACTGCGATTTTCTTGGTCCATTGCGGCATAGAAGGAGTTAATGTGGCGCTGAAAGGAGGAAAGCGACTGCGAGACGGCTGAGCTATGCTCCAGGGTAGCCGACTGTGTGGCCTCCAGCGATTCCACTCTATGGCCTATGTGCTGGATCTCTTGTGTAAGAGTTGAAATCTCCTGCTTAAGCAGGGATAAAGCCTCTGCTAGGGCTTGCTTGATAAAGCGTCTTGAGACAGGTAAGTGGCGTGAGTTAATTGACTCACCTCCGTCACTTTCATCTTCTGAAGCTCCTACTTCTGTCTCGGTGGGAGTGCATTCATCCGCCTGCGCCATCTTGGTTTCTCTGATCACAGCCGTGCTGGTCTGTTTTTTCAGGAATTTCGCCATCCCCGCTCCAGGGTTGTGGGATTTGGGCACCTCACCAGTGTCAGCGGGCTTTCAGCCAACGTAAGCAGGTCCCTTGGCAAGGTAGTGTACGGAGCTCAGCAAAGCATGTCCTCACGGCTCAGGTGCTGGCTCCGCCCCCGGGGTTGTTAAATTTTATTAAACCAGCATATACAGGTGAAACTCCAAAAATGATTTAATTGTGAAAAGTTCATTTATTTCAGTAATGCAACTTAAAAGGTGAAACTAACATACAGTCAGGTCCATAAATATTTGGACATGGACACAATTGTAAAATTTTTGGCTCTATACACAACTACAACGGATTTGAAATGAAACTAACAAGATGTGCTTTAACTGCAGACTGTCAGCTTTAATTTGAGGGTATTTACATCCAAATCAGGTGAACGGTGTAGGAATTACAACAGTTTGCATATGTGCCTCCCACTTGTTAAGGGACCAAAAGTAATGGGACAGAATAATAATCATAAATCAAACTTTCACTTTTTAATACTTGGTTGCAAATCCTTTGCAGTCAATTACAGCCTGGAGTCTGGAACGCATAGACATCACCAGACGCTGGGTTTCATCCCTGGTGATGCTCTGCCAGGCCTCTGCTGCAACTGTCTTTAGTTCCTGCTTGTTCTTGGGGCATTTTCCCTTCAGTTTTGTCTTCAGCAAGTGAAATGCATGCTCAATCGGATTTAGGTCAGGTGATTGACTTGGCCATTGCATAACATTCCACTTCTTTCCCTTAAAAAACTCTTTGGTTGCTTTTGCAGTATGCTTTGGGTCATTGTCCATCTGCACTGTGAAGCGCCGTCCAATGAGTTCTGAAGCATTTGGCTGAATATGAGCAGATAATATTGCCCGAAAACTTCAGAATTTGTCCTGCTGCTTTCGTCAGCAGTCACATCATCAATAAATATAAGAGAATCAGTTCCATTGGCAGCCATACATGCCAATGCCATGACACTACCACCACCATGCTTCACTGATGAGGTGGTATGCTTAGGATCATGAGCAGTTCCTTTCCTTCTCCATACTCTTCTCTTCCCATCACTCTTGTACAAGTTAATCTTGGTCTCATTTGTCCATAGGATGTTGTTCCAGAACTGTGAAGGCTTTTTTAGAGGTCATTTGGCAAACTCTAATCTGGCCTTCCTGTTTTTGAGGCTCACCAATGGTTTACATCTTGTGGTGAACCCTCTGTATTCACTCTGGTGAAGTCTTCTCTTGATTGTTGACTTTGACACACATACACCTACCTCCTGGAGCGTGTTCTTGATCTGGCCAACTGTTGTGAAGGGTGTTTTCTTCACCGGGGAAATAATTCTTCGGTCATCCACCACAGTTGTTTTCCGTTGTCTTCCGGGTCTTTTGGTGTTGCTGAGCTCACCGGTGCGTTCCTTCTTTTTAAGAATGTTCCAAACAGTTGTTTTGGCCACTCCTAATGTTTTTGCCCTCTCTCTGATGGGTTTGTTTTGTTTTTCAGCCTAATGATGGCTTGCTTCACTGATAGTGACAGCTCTTTGGATCTCATCTTGAGAGTTGACAGCAACAGAGTCCAAATGCATATAGCACACTTGAAATGAACTCTGGACCTTTTATCTGCTCATTGTAATTGGGATAATGAGGGAATAACACACACCTGGCCAAAGAACAGCTGAGAAGCCAATTGTCCCATTACTTTTGGCCCCTTAACAAGTGGGAGATACATATGCAAACTGTTGTAATTCCTACACCGTTCACCTGATTTGGATATAAATACCCTCAAATTAAAGCTGACAGTCTGCAGTTAAAGCACATCTTGTTCGTTTCATTTCAAATCAATTGTGGTGGTGTACAGAGCCAAAAATGTTAGAATTGTGTTGATGTCCCAATATTTATGGGCCTGACTGTATGTGATAGACTCTTTACATGCAAAGCGAGATATTTCAAGCCTTTATTTGTTATAATTTGGATGATTATGGCTTACAGCTTATGAAACCCCAAAGTCACAATTTTGAGGTACCCTTTGCTCAGGGGGTATGGATTAATTAGCTCACTAGAGTGTGACACTTTGAGCCTAGAATATTGAACCTTTTCACAAAATTTAAATTTTAAGCTGCATTAATGCAATTCCTTTTAATTTGTATTACTGAAATAAATGGACTTTTGCACGATATTCAAATTTTTTGAGTTTCACCTGTATATGTAATTACTACAGGACACAGGGTAGGATAGCAATCTACCTGTGTGTATGAAGGGGAAATTACACCTCAGGCCATAATCACCCGTTAATTTTAATAAAAAATGGGAGGGTTAAATCTCTTTAAGCAGCATAAATGTATAACATTTTCTCACAGCTCAAGCTGATTCCGTTGAATTGACCTCGCCTTGCTGGTGGTGCCCCATCTTGCCACTGTTTCTGTCTGTCTTTCTGTCTACCATCACATTTTGTACTGCTGCTGCTGCGGCCTGCATCATACCACTAATGTCTCTCAATCATCAGTTTATGTGCATTCAGTTTCCACATGGTTGAAATGTAAATTTTTTTGGTGGGGGTTAAATTTCATGAGGCAGCAACATTTTGTCACAGCTCAGGCTGATTCCGATGATTATGCATCGCCTTTCTGGTATTGCCCCATTTTCTGTGTTTCTGCGGGCTGCATATTGTCTAGCTATTTTCCAACCATCACGTTCTGTACCACTGATGAGACCTGCGGACCATCATCTTCCGTAAGGCTGTTGCTGCCTCCATCATGCTTCTGCCTGCCAACATGTACCATATGGCTGCGGCTGCAGCTGCCATTGCCTCAGCTGCTGCTGCATCTTGCTGTTAATCCCCTACTGCCACCACCATTAACGCAAAGCATCTACCACCACTATCACTACTACTACTAATGCTACTATTACCACTACTACCCATACAACAAAGCCTTGTATGTTCCATGCAATACTGCTCATGCTGCTGCCACTATCGCAGCCACATGCCACTATATCTGTACTGTACCCTTTCCACATCCACAGTGCACTGCTGCTGCTCTCAATTAAAAGGGATAATTTTTTTAGGCTCATGCAAAATGAGCCATTTTTTCTTCTGACAATCAATACTTGTGCTTGTCATATGGGCAGGCCTTCTGACCCTGTCATGGCATAATTTTTGGACGCTGGTTCGCTCATCTCTAATATGGACACAAATGTTGATGGTAGCTCTCTTGCAGGAGCGGACTGGGAAATTAAAGTGGCCCTAGAAAAAAAAAACTAAAAGTGGCCCCATGTTGTAGGGGGAAAACACAAGTAGGTGGAGTCAGTATTACCATAGCACAAAATACCTTACCTTTAAAACCATACACCATAGTGCAGCACAGTATATTGCCCCAAAAGCTGTCCATCTGTTCTAGCCATCAATAGCTGCCATTTTCTGTCCTCCTCCTCCAGTTGTCTTTGATTATGTATGATATGGAGCAGGGGACGTAGGAGGTGAGATGCTGGCAAAAGTAGTTGAATTCAGGAGGGCATGTGGGTCACTGGCCAGGTACATGAGTACCTGATTTGCAAAGCATTAATTAATGCTGACAGTTCATTATGTACCCAGTTTAATGTGGTACAGATACTAGTGATGATTGAGCATGCTCGGCTGAACACCTGTTCAGCTCGAGCATCTCAACGCTCGGCACATGGCGGTATTCAGCCAAATACTGCATGTGCTTGAGCGCAATGCTCGAGTCTCCGCCACGCACGTTTCTTGACTGCTACGCAGCCAATAAACATGCAGGTAAGTACTGCCCTCACTGTAAATGCCGTAGCCATGTTGGCTGCTGGCATTACAGTGATTGGCTGGCCGGAACACCTCATCAGGTGCTATATAGCACCGGATGGTGCATGTTCGGCTCATTCTTAGGGCTCGTGCACACAAACATATTTTCTTTCCGCTTCCATTCCGTTTCTTTTGTTCACCGTATGCGGAACCATTCTCTTCAATGGGGCTGTAGAAAATACAGAAGTTACTCCATGTGCATTCCGTTTCCGCTTGTCCGCATGGCCGTTCCGCAAAAAAGTAGTGCATGTCCTATTATTGTCCGCAAATCATGGTCGGAGGCACCATTCAAAACAATGGGTCCGTAAAAAATACGGAACACACACGGAACACATCAGTATGTAAAGTGTGCGCATCCAAAAAATATCTGTGACATCCAGTGTACTTTTTCTGTAGACGGTGTCTGCTGCGGACAGTGACATTAGCTGCGCCACATCTCCAGAGTAAAGTGTGCACATCTAAAAAATATCAGTGACATCCAGTGTCCTTTTTCCGTAGACAGTGTCCACTGCGGACAGTGACATTAGCTGCACCACATATCCAGTGTAAAGTGTGCGCATCCAAAAAATATCTGTGACATCCAGCGTACTTTTTCTGTAGACGGTGTCCACTACGGCCTGGCCTCATTCACATTGCACTGCCACAGTATTCATGCTGGGCCTTTGTGTGGAGGCTTGGCTGTGTGCTGAATTATATCACCCCCAGACCGTGTTCACACCATAGTTAGAGCAGCGGCTAGGACCCTCTGCCATGCTGAGTGACCGTGACGTGGTGCAGTGATGGGCTCTGATATCTTCCTTACTGGAACATATTGGCGGAAGTCTCAGCTTTTAATACCTGCATGTATGACTCCCCTGTTTAGTCAGTAGCATTTCTTGTTGGTGCAAATCCTCTCTTTGTTTCCTATGTTTATTTACTACATTCTGTGTAGTTTGCTCTTGTGGTGCATGTGGACCGCGTCGACGTCCTCCATTGTATGCATATTTTGCTGGGGTTAGTCGATTATTGCGGTCCACATGCGGTGGGGCTGCTCCTCCATTAAATAGACACGCCACAGTGTCAGGGGCTGAGCAGCTCCTCCAGAATTGCCACTTCATTTCTGTGTTTTTGTCTTGTTAGATTTGGGTGTGTTTGGACACTCTGTTGCACCTGGTAACCTCCATCACATGGTCTGGTATGGGTGTGGCTCACGGCCTGGCCTCATTCACATTGCACTGCCACAGTATTCATGCTGGGCCTTTGTGTGGAGGCTTGGCTGTGTGCTGAATTATATCACCCCCAGACCGTGTTCACACCATAGTTAGAGCAGCGGCTAGGACCCTCTGCCATGCTGAGTGACCGTGACGTGGTGCAGTGATGGGCTCTGATATCTTCCTTACTGGAACATATTGGCGGAAGTCTCAGCTTTTAATACCTGCATGTATGACTCCCCTGTTTAGTCAGTAGCATTTCTTGTTGGTGCAAATCCTCTCTTTGTTTCCTATGTTTATTTACTACATTCTGTGTAGTTTGCTCTTGTGGTGCATGTGGACCGCGTCGACGTCCTCCATTGTATGCATATTTTGCTGGGGTTAGTCGATTATTGCGGTCCACATGCGGTGGGGCTGCTCCTCCATTAAATAGACACGCCACAGTGTCAGGGGCTGAGCAGCTCCTCCAGAATTGCCACTTCATTTCTGTGTTTTTGTCTTGTTAGATTTGGGTGTGTTTGGACACTCTGTTGCACCTGGTAACCTCCATCACATGGTCTGGTATGGGTGTGGCTCACGGCCTGGCCTCATTCACATTGCACTGCCACAGTATTCATGCTGGGCCTTTGTGTGGAGGCTTGGCTGTGTGCTGAATTATATCACCCCCAGACCGTGTTCACACCATAGTTAGAGCAGCGGCTAGGACCCTCTGCCATGCTGAGTGACCGTGACGTGGTGCAGTGATGGGCTCTGATATCTTCCTTACTGGAACATATTGGCGGAGTCTCAGCTTTTAATACCTGCATGTATGACTCCCCTGTTTAGTCAGTAGCATTTCTTGTTGGTGCAATTCCTCTCTTTGTTTCCTATGTTTATTTACTACATTCTGTGTAGTTTGCTCTTGTGGTGCATGTGGACCGCGTCGACGTCCTCCATTGTATGCATATTTTGCTGGGGTTAGTCGATTATTGCGGTCCACATGCGGTGGGGCTGCTCCCCCAATAAAAGACACGCCACAGTGTCAGGGGCTGAGCAGCTCCTCCAGAATTGCCACTTCATTTCTGTGTTTTTGTCTTGTTAGATTTGGGTGTGTTTGGACACTCTGTTGCACCTGGTAACCTCCATCACATGGTCTGGTATGGGTGTGGCTCACGGCCTGGCCTCATTCACATTGCACTGCCACAGTATTCATGCTGGGCCTTTGTGTGGAGGCTTGGCTGTGTGCTGAATTATATCACCCCCAGACCGTGTTCACACCATAGTTAGAGCAGCGGCTAGGACCCTCTGCCATGCTGAGTGACCGTGACGTGGTGCAGTGATGGGCTCTGATATCTTCCTTACTGGAACATATTGGCGGAAGTCTCAGCTTTTAATACCTGCATGTATGACTCCCCTGTTTAGTCAGTAGCATTTCTTGTTGGTGCAAATCCTCTCTTTGTTTCCTATGTTTATTTACTACATTCTGTGTAGTTTGCTCTTGTGGTGCATGTGGACCGCGTCGACGTCCTCCATTGTATGCATATTTTGCTGGGGTTAGTCGATTATTGCGGTCCACATGCGGTGGGGCTGCTCCTCCATTAAATAGACACGCCACAGTGTCAGGGGCTGAGCAGCTCCTCCAGAATTGCCACTTCATTTCTGTGTTTTTGTCTTGTTAGACAGTGACATTAGCTGTGCCACATCTCCACTGTAAAGTGTGCGCAACAAAAAAATATCTGTGACATCCAGTGTACTCTTTCCGTAGACGGTGTTCACTGCGGACAGTGACATTAGCTGCGCAACATTTCCTGTGTAAAGTGTGCGCATCAAAAAATATCTGTGACATAGTGTACTTTTTCAATAGACGGTGTCCGCTTCTGACAGTGACATTACCATTGCCACATCTGCAGTGTAACGTGTGCGATTCAAAAATTTATCTGTGACATACAGTGTACTTTTTTGTGTAGACGCTGCAGACAGTGACATTACGATGGTACCTCTCCTGTATAATGTTTACCAAACACCTGTGACATTCCCTGTAATTTTTCATTAGCCGCTGGTGACAACATTGACATTATCTGCGGGATATCTCCTGTGTTTCCACATACCAAATACTTTTTTTAATTTGTTTGCGCATACACTTCCAAATCCTACGCTACTGTACGTGTGACAGACTTTCACTCATATATATCATTTAATATGAAGAAGGCGAGCAGTAAGGGACGGGGCAGTGGCCGTGATGCTGATGGTGCACGCAGAGGCCGTGGGCCTGTGTATGGTGAAACTGTGCCTGCTGCCAGAGCACAAGAAAAACAATCATCCACGATACCTAGCTTCATGTCCCAGCTGGCAGGGCGGCGCAGTACACCACTCTTGAAGTCAGACCAGTGCGGCCAAGTGGTCGGTTGGATTGCAGCAAATAATGCTTCCAGTCAGTTAAGCGCCACCCTGTCTTCCACCAAGTCCAGTCTCAATAGCCAAGAGTCTGCTCAACCCAATTCTCACCCTGATCCTCCTTCCTCCCACCATGGAGAGTCTGGGCAAGCAAGTGATCCCACACTCGAATATTCCGAGGAGCTCTTTTCAGCGCCATTCCTTGATTTGGCCCTCTCGCCAAGCACACTTGAAGAGGGACAGATTTGTGCCCTGATTCCCAAACTCTTAAGCATCCACAATCACAAGAAGATGATGGTGGGGAACGACAACTACTGTTTAATGTGGTGGATGATGATGAGAGACAGTTGCCAATAACTCAACGGCAATTACTGTCTCAAGAGGTTGATAAAGAGGATGAGACACAGTTTTCAATCACTGAGGAAGTGGATAAGTAAACAAGTCAGGAGGATGAGCAGAGTTAGGAAGTGGAAGAGGAGGTGGTGGACGATGAAGTCACTGTCCCAACCTGGGAAGGTGGAAAGTCGAGCAAGGACAGCAGTATAGAGGGGGATGGATCTGCTGCATCGCAACAGGCTGGAAGAGGCAGTGGGTATAAGGGAGAAGGCGGTACACACCAAACAGGCCTGCAACTGTTCCACGGAGCACCCCCTTGCGGAAACCTCACTTGCCAAGGGGTAGGTGTTCCGCAGTCTGGCGCTTTTTTGAGGAAAGTGTGAACAACAAAAGAATTGTAATTTGCAACATGTTCCATACAAAAATGAGCAGGGGCGTGAACACTAGCAAACTCACCACCACCAGCATGATCCATCACATGGCATCAAAGCACCATAATAGGTGAGCCAAACGCCTGGGTCCACAATCTGTGTCTGCAGGTCAAACCACTTCCTCCTGAGTTACGTGCTGGCTAATCCCCTGTCGAAGGCGCAGGCCCGGATGCCTCCCGCCCTGCACGTGGACCTTCGCAAGCACCATCAGCGACCACATCCACTTCCGTGTCCCAGAGCAGCGTACAAATGTCCTTACCCCAGGCATTTGAACGCAAGTGCAAATACCCAGCCACCCACCCACAGGCCATAGCACTAAATGCACAGCTTTCCAAATTAATGGCCCTAGAAATGTTGCCATTTAGGCTTGTGGACACTGAGGCCTTCCGCAGCCTCATGTCGGCGGACGTCCCGCATTATGCAGTACCCAGCCACCACTATTTTTCAAGGTGTGCGGTGCCCACCTTACATCAACATGTGTCCTGTAACACCACACGTGACCTGACCAATGCAGTTACTGGGAAGGTCCACTTAACCACGGACACATGAATAAGAGCATTCGGCCAGGGATGCTACATTTCCCTGACGACACACTGGGTGAATGTTGTGGAGGCCGGGAGTTAGTCATACCATGGGATGGCACAGGTGCTACCGACGCCAAGGATTGCGGGCCCTACGTCAATCATGGTTTCCGCCAGCACCTACATTAGTGGCTCCAACCCCCACTTCTCCTCCTCCGCCTCCTCCTCCACTTCCACCTCCAAATTATCCGCGTGCAGCACCAGTCAGTCATCAGTCAGTAGCTGGAAGCAGTGTAGCACTGCAGTGGGGAAGCGGCAACAGGCCGAGCTGAAGCTGATATGCTTAGGGGACAAACAGCACCCCGCCACAGAGCTGTGGCAGGGGATAAGAGACCAGACTGAGCTGTGGCTCTCGCCTCTCAACCTAGAACCAGGCATGGTTGTTTCTGATAAGGGCCTTAACTTGGTGGCGGCTTTGGAGCACGGCAAGCTCACACACATACCATGCCTAGCCCACATCTAAAACTTAGGGGTTCAGCGGTTTCTCAAAATCTACCCCAATTTGCCTGAGCTACTGGTGAAGGTGCGCCGCGTGTGTGCACATTTCCACAAGTCATCAACAGCTTTAGCTGGTCTGTCAACGCTGCAGCAGCGCTTACAATTGCCAGCTCACCGGCTGTTGTTTGACGTGAACACGCACTGTAACTCGACGTTCCACATGTTGGCCAGGCTTTGTGAGCAGCAGAGGGCAGTAGTGGAATACCAGCTGCAACATGGTCGTCGCCTTTCCAGTCAGCTTCCGCTATTCACAAGCGAGGAGTAGGCATGGATGTCTGACCTCTGTGAGGTTTTAAGAAACTTTGAGGAATCAACACAGATGTTGAGTGGCGATAACGCTATTATCAGCGTAACCATCCCACTTCTGTGTCTTCTCAAATGCTCGCTGCTCACAATTAAGGACGATTCTTTGCATGTGGAAGAGGTGGAAATGGGGGAAGACATTACAGAGGGTGATAGCCAGACCACCCTCAGTTCGTCTTCTCAGCGCGAATTGGACCATGAAGAGGAGGAGGAGCAGGAGACAGTTGCCTCCGCTACAGAGAGTAGTACCCATGGAAGTTTAATTCCATTTGTTCAGCGTGGGTGGGCAGAAGAGGAGAAAGAGGATGAGGAGATTGGGAGAGATCCTCCTGATGACGACAGTGAAGTGTTGCCTGTTGGTACTCTGGCACACATGGCTGACTTCATGTTAGGCTGCCTTTCCCACGACACGCGCTTTATATGCATTTTAGACAACACGGATTACTGGTTTTTCACCCTTCTCGACCCCCTCTACACAAAGAACTTCTCATCTCTCATTCCTCTGGTGGAGAGGATGAGCAAAATGGTGCAATACCAGAAGATCCTTGTTGAAAAACTGCTCCAAAAATTTCCATCTGACTACGCTGGTGTCAGAGTCCGTAGTTCCTTGGCCAACGGAGGAGGGGAGACAAGGGGAACACACAGCATTTCCAACAGAGACAGAGCAACACTCTCCAAAGCCTGGGACAGTTTAATGACACCCTGCCACCACTCTCACCCTGATGCGCGGCCTAGTGTCACAAGGAGGGAAAAATTTTGGAAGATGGTGAAGGAGTACATAGCAGACCGTGGCAGCATCCTCAATGATCCCTCAGTGCCTTACAACTACTGGGTGTCCAAGCTGGACACGTTGCACGAACTCGCGCTCTACGCCTTGTAGATGCTGGCCTGTCCTGCCACCAGCATTTTGTCTGAGCGATTATTTTGTGCTGCTGGTGGCATTATAACATATAAGCGTATCCGCCTGTCAAGTGAAAATGCTGACAGGTTGACTCTTATAAAAATGAACAAGGCCTAGATTGACCATGACTTCTCGACTCCACCAGAGGAAAGCTGATGAACATAAATGCACTTTAAATGTGTTGTTAATAAGGTACTGAATACACTGTATTTCCATGTAGTGATGGACGAACATCTGCCAGGACGGTTCGCGAACGCGATAGCGTGAACACGATCAAATTTTCGCGAACCGCAAGTTCGCAGCGGGTCCCATTCATTTTTAAGGCAGGCAAACCTGAAAAACCTTGAGCTCATATTTGCAGCCAAGAAATAATTACTAGAAGTGCACAAATAGTCCCACAACATGGACAGTGACATACCAGATGTATTATTCGAATTTGCAATGTCCATTATTTATTTTTTCAATGCGAAATATCGGCAAATATCGAAATATTGCATGCGCAAATGCACTATACAGTACCGAAATGCACTATAAAGAAAGTATATTGGTATATAACACCCCGCTTCAATCTGTTTTTTTGGGGGATGACTGGTATATCCCACCAGTAGAAATTATTTGTTCCAATAACGCTTGTCCCTCTATATACCTGCAGTATCGCAGCAGAACCGCACACAACTGCCGCACAATACAAATGTACTATAATATACTTTCTAACATAGAAAGTATATTATAACATTGTACAAGGAAGGCAATCCATTAGAATATACACTCACCTAAAGAATTATTAGGAACACCATACTAATACGGTGTTGGACCCCCTTTTGCCATTAGAACTGCCTTAATTCTACGTGGCATTGATTCAACAAGGTGCTAATAGCATTCTTTAGAAATGTTGGCCCATATTGATAGGATAGCATCTTGAAGTTGATGGAGATTTGAGGGATGCACATCCAGGGCACGAAGCTCCCGTTCCACCACATCCCAAAGATGCTCTATGGGGTTGAGATCTGGTGACTGTGGGGGCCATTTTAGTACAGTGAACTCATTGTCATGTTCAAAAAACCATTTTTCCAGTCTTCAACAGTCCAATTTTGGTGAACTCGTGCAAATTGTAGCCTCTTTTTCCTATTTGTAGTGGAGATGAGTGGTACCCAGTGGGGTCTTCTGCTGTTGTAGCCCATCCGCCTCAAGGTTGTGCGTGTTGTGGTTTTACAAATGCTTTGCTGCATACCTCAGTTGTAACGAGTGGTTATTTCAGTCAACGTTGCTCTTCTATCAGCTTGAATCAGTCGGACAATTCTCCTCTGACCTCTAGCATCAACAAGGCATTTTCGCCCACAGGACTGCCGCATACTGGATGTTTTTCCCTTTTCACACCATTCTTTGTAAACCCTAGAAATGGTTGTGCGTGAAAATCCCAGTAACTGAGCAGATTTTGAAATACTCAGACCGGCCCGTCTGGCACCAACAACCATGCCATGCTCAAAATTGCCTAAATCACCTTTCTTTCCCATTCTGACATTCAGTTTGGAGTTCAGGAGATTGTCTTGACCAGGACCACAACCCTACATGCATTAAAGCAACTGCCATGTGATTGGTGACTAGATAATCGCATTAATGAGAAATAGAACCGGTGTTCCTAATAATTCTTTAGGTGAGTGTACATAAAGATAAAACGTAACCTTTAATAATTTTACTATGAGGGACCATTCACACGTCCGTAAGTGTTTTGCGGATCCGCAAAACACGGACACCGGCAATGTGCATTCCGCAATTTGTGGACTGCACAACTTCGGCACTATAATGGAAAATGCCTAATCTTGTCTGCAATTGTACTATGTTACTATGTTACTATGAATAGGACATGTTCTATTTTTTTGCGGAAACGGAAGCACAGATGCGGAAGTGCGGATCCGCAAATGCAGATGTGGATCCGCAAATGCAGACAGCACATTCCGGCCCCATTGAAAATTAATGGGTCTGCACCCATTCCGCAAAATTGCGGAACAGATGCGGACCCATTTTGCGGACGTGTGAATGGAAAAGATATCCCTCAAAATGAAAATATATTCAATTATTAAAGTTAACCAAAAAGCATAGATGTGGTAGGCAATGACAAGTGCTCGGCAGCTTTTAATCAGGTGCTCAGCGGCACCAAATCAGAAACCATATGTCCTACCACAATCCGGGGGGTTCCAGTGCACATCGATGAATCCAGGAGGGAAAGCAAAAAAACATCCATCCCTGGGCTAGATGATGATGTGGTATTGAAGGACAGGTTGGGCAAAGAACTGTCCCTGATATTGCCCTACTGGGGGGTGCTATTCTGGCCCTGTTAGCCTAACCACAGACCACCCGCCCTGATAAGAGCGACCCCGTCTGGAACCTTACCCTATGTAAAAATGGCCCTAGCAAGCCCCTAGCCCCTAGGCCCCTGACTTCCAGGTGATCACTATATAGATCTATGTGTTTTTGACTCATTATAAAAGTATATTATAAGTATATCGCACCCCTCTGTGTATCACACATATCAATAGCACACCTATACTAGTGCTTAAAAGGACTTTTGTGGCCCTATTAGCTAGCGTTTGGTGTCCCTGCTCCACACAGCAACCTCTCCCTACACTGGCAAAACACTGAATGTAAAATGGCGGCCAGATCAGGTTTATTTATAAGGTAGGGGGTACGTCCATGTGCTGAAATGTCTCAATTGGCTGTCCTGTACCACCTGATGGATGTGTCATGGGTAAAAGTTCTTCACAATGTAAACGAATATGGCGGGCGCGAATTTCTCCATATGTTTGCATGTTCGGCGAATCGCGAACACACAAAGTTTGCCGCGAAACGACCGCAGGGGTGAACCACAAGGCCATCTCTATTCCCATGCACCCCTTCCACCACAAACAAGAGTATATGGTTGAATTTTCCTTTTCTCATCCTCCATCTCCTCTTCCATCATATCAACATGCTTATTTGTCGCATATAATGCCCTCGCTTATATGCCCTTTGCATATAATATTTTACAGGGTCAGCTCACCAGCAGGCCCTCGCATAAAAATTTTTAGAGAGTTAGCTCACCAAAAGGCCCTCGCATATAATGTTTTTCAGTGTCAGCTCACCAGCAGGTCCTCGCATATAATTTTTTACAGGGTCAGCTCACCAGCAGGCCTTCATCTACAATCTTTAACAGGGTCAGCTCACCAGCAGGCCCTCGCATAATTTTTTTTAGAGGGTTAGCTCACCAGCAGGCCCTCGCATATAATGTTTTACAGGGTCAACTCACCAGAAGGCCCTCAACTACAATGTTTTACAGGGTCAGCTCACCAGCAGGCCCTTGCATATAATGTTTTACAGGGTCAGCCCACCAGCAGGCCTTCATCTACAATCTTTAACAGGGTCAGCTCACCTGAAGGCCCTCACATATAATTTTTTAGAGGGTGAGCTCACCAGCAGGCCCTCGCATATAATGTTTTTCAGTGTCAGCTCACCAGCAGGCCCTCACCTACAATCTTTTACAGGGTCAGCTCACCTTAAGGCCCTCGCATATAATTTTTTAAGGGTCAGCTCACCAGTAGGCCCTCGCATATAATGTTTTACAGGGTCAACTCACCAGAAGGCCCTCAACTACAATGTTTTACAGGGTCAGCTTACCTGAAGGCCCTCGCATATAATTTTTTTGAGGGTTAGCTCACCAGCAGGCCCTCGCATATAATGTTTTTCAGTGTCAGCTCACCAGCAGGTCCTCGCATATAATTTTTTGCAGGGTCAGCTCACTAGCAGGCCTTCACCTACAATCTTTTACAGGGTCAGCTTACCTGAAGGCCCTTGCATATAATTTTTTAAAGGGTCAGCTTACCAGCAGGACCTTACCTACAATGTTTTACAGCAGCGGTGGGGAACCATTTTGCTGCCAAGGGCCATTTGGATATTTGTAACATCATTCGGGGGCCATACAAAATTCTCAATAAAAATTTTTTACTGCTGTATTTGGTCAAACATATAATTGACTTAGGGATAAGTTACAGAAATTGCACTTCAATTAAAATAATCTAGAGGGCTGTATTTTTGCAGCACAAAATAGCGCCTGCACTATATATATACAGTATATTACATACAATACAGGCGCCATATTGACCACACATAGCAGTCTAATTTTTAAGTTCAGAATGTTACTTATTTGACATTAATGGCAGGAAGCTAAACCCAGGGGGTCCAGAGAGGGGTTCACCCAGCTTTCACTCTCCCTGCCTCTTTCTTCGCAACTGTCCCTGCCTTTGTCCCTTTCTCAGCAAAATATCTGCCCCCACCTCCATCAGCCTGAAATCAGCCTCCTATCAGACCCCCCAGGCCTACATCAGCCTCAGATCAGACTCCCATCAGACCTCTAAGCCTCAGATTAGACCCCAATCAGACCCTTCCTAGCTTCAGATCAGACTCCCATCAGACCCCCAGCCTCAGACCAGACCCGGATCAGACGCCCAGCCTCAGATCAGCCCCCATCAGACCCCCCAGGGTCAGATCAGCCCCTATAAGACCCCCCAGCCTCAAATCAGACCTTCATAATACCCTCCCTAGCCTCAGATCAGCCCCCATCAGACCCTCCCCAGCCTTAGATCAGCCCCCATCAGCCCCCCTAGTCTCAGATCAGACCCCTATCAAACCCCAGCCTCAGATCAGACACCCCCAGCCTCAGATCAGACCCTCCCAAGCCTCAGATCAGACCCCCATCAGACCCTCCCCACCCTCCTTTAGCCTCAGATCAGCCCCAATCAGACATCAGATCAGATACTGTATTTAAGATAAACAAATAAACTTACCTCTCCAGCTCCGTACGGCGCTGCCTCTTGGCAGATTCACTTACCCTCCCTGTTCTTCTTCCTGCCGCACTATATTGTCACCTCACACCGCACAGCGTCAGGTCATAGTGCACGTCTACGTGCACTGCGTCCTGACGCTGGATGTGTCAGGACACAGTGTGGGGCTGAAAGAAGACCAGGGAAGGTGAGGACAGCCAGTGCAGTGCTGTTCTCACCTTCCTGTGCCTCCCGTATGCTAATGACCGCTTCCATAATGGAAGGGGTCATAAGCATTTTCACATTATGTTCTGGCAGGGGGCCGGGGGCCACATGAAATGATACCGTGGGCCGCATACGGCCCTCGGGCCGGAGGTTCCCCACCCCTGTTTTACTGGGTCAGCTCACCAGCAGGCCCTCGCATAAATTTATTTAGATGGTTAGCTCACCAGCAGGCCCTCGCATATCATGTTTTACAGGGTCAGCTCATCAGAAGGCCCTCAACTACAATGTTTTACAGGGTCAGCTCACCAGCAGGCCTTCATCTACAATCTTTAACAGGGTCAGCTCACCTGAAGGCCCTCACATATAATTTTTTAGAGGGTGAGCTCACCAGCAGGCCCTCGCATATAATGTTTTTCAGTGTCAGCTCACCAGCAGGCCCTCACCTACAATCTTTTACAGGGTCAGCTCACCTTAAGGCCCTCGCATATAATTTTTTAAGGGTCAGCTCACCAGTAGGCCCTCGCATATAATGTTTTACATGGTCAGCTCACTAGCAGGCCCTCGCATATAATGTTTTACAAGGTGAGGTCACCAGCAGGCCTTCATCTACAATCTTTAACAGGGTCAGATTACCTGAAGGCCCTCACATATAATTTTTTAGAGGGTCAGCTCACCAGCAGGCCCTCGCATATAATGTTTTACATGGTTAGCTCACTAGCAGGCCCTCACCTACAATCTTTTACAGGATCAGCTCACCTGAAGGCCCTCACATATAATTTTTTAGAGGGTTAGCTCTCTAGCAGGACCTCGCATATAATGTTTTACAGGGCCAGCTCACCAGCAGGCCCTCACCTACAATCATTTACAGGGTCAGCTCACCTTAAGGCCCTCGCATATAATTTTTTAAGAGTCAGCTCACCTGCATGCCATCGCATATAATGTTTTTCAGTGTCAGCTCACCAGCAGGTCCTCGCATATAATTTTTTACATGGTCAGCTCACTAGCAGGCCCTCGCATATAATGTTTTACAGGGTCAGCTCACCATCAGACCCGCACCTAATATCTTTTACAGGGCCAACTCACCTGCAGGCCCGCACCTAAAATCTTTTACAGGGTCAGCTCACCAGCAGGCCCTCGCATATAATTTTTTAGAAGGTCAACTTACCAGCAGGCCTACACCTACAATCTTTTACAGGGTCAGCTCACCTGAAGGCACTCACATATAAAGTTTTGGAGGGTCAGCTCACCTGCAGGCCCTCACCTACAACCTTTTAGAGAGTTAGCTCACCAGCAGGCCCTCGCATATCATTTTGTACAGGGTCATCTCACCAGCAGGCCCCCACCTACAATTTTTTACAGGGTCAGCTCACCAGCAGGCCCGCACCTAAAATCTTTTTCAGGGTCAACTCACCAGCAGGCCCGCACCTACAATTTTTTACAGGGTCAGCTCACCAGCAGGCCCGCACCTAAAATCTTTTTCAGGTTCAACTCACCAGCAGGCCCGCACCTAAAATCTTTTACAGGGTCATCTCACCAGCAAGCCCGCACTTCAAATCTTTTACAGGGTCAGCTCACCAGCAGGCCTGCACCTAAAATCTTTCACAGGGTCAGCTCACCAGCAGGCCCTCGCATAAAATTTTTTAGAAGGTCAGTTCACCTGCAGGCCCTCACCTACAATCTTTTAGAGGATCAGCTCTCCAGCAGGCCCTCGCATATAATTTTTTGTAGGGTCAGCTCACCAGCAGGCCCACACCTTAAAATCTTTTATAGGGTCAGCTCACCAGCAGGCCCGCACCTCAAATCTTTTACAGGTTCAGCTCAGCAGCAGCCCTGCACCTCAAATCTTTTACAGGATCAGCTCACCAGCAGACCAGCACCTAAAATCTTTTACAAGGTCAGCTCACCAGCAGGCCCTTGCGTATAATGTTTTACAGGGTCAGCTCACCAGCAGGCCCTCGCATATAATTTTTTACAGGGTCAGCTCAGCAGCAGGCCTTCGCCGATAATCTTTTACAGAGTCAGCTCACCAGCAGGCCCTCGCATATCATGTTTTACAGGGTCAACTCACCAGAAGGCCCTCAAATACAATGTTTTACAGGGTAAGCTCACCAACAGGCCCTCGCATATAATCTTTTACAGGGTCAGCTCACCAGTAGGCTTTCACCTACAATCTTTTAAAGGGTCAGCTCACCAGCAGGCCCTCGCATACATTTTTTTAGAGGGTTAGCTCACCAGCAGGCCTTCGCATATCATGTTTTACAGGGTCAACTCACCAGAAGGCCCTCAACTACAATGTTTTACAGGGTCAGCTCACCAGCAGGCCCTCGCATATAATGTTTTACATGGTCAGCTCACCAGCAGGCCTTCATCTACAATCTTTAACAGGGTCAGCTCACCTGAATTTCGAATTTTTATCGCGAATATAGGGACTTCGAAAATTTGCGAATATTTCGAATATAGTTATATATATTCGTAATTTCGAATATTCATTTTTTTTTTTTTGATTTTTTTTTTGTTGTTTTTTAGCAGTACACATGATCCCTCACTGCTTCTATCTTGTGGGCCAATAAGAAGGCTTACCAGCAGGCCTTCACCTACAATCTTTTACAGGGTCAGCTCACCTGAAGGCACTCGCATATAATGTTTTAGAAGGTCAGCTCACCTGCAGGCTCTCACCTACAATCTTTTAGAGGGTCAGCTCACCAGCAGGCCCACACCTTAAAATCTTTTATAGGGTCAGCTCAGCAGCAGGCCTGCACCTCAAATCTTTTACAGGATCAGCTCACCAGCAGGCCCTTGCATATAATGTTTTACAGGGTCAGCTCAGCAGCAGGCCTTCACCTAGAATCTTTTACAGAGTCAGCTCACCAGCAGGCCCTCGCATATCATGTTTTACAGGGTCAACTCACCAGAAGGCCCTCAAATACAATGTTTTACAGGGTCAGCTCACCAGCAGGCCCTCGCATATAATGTTTTACATGGTCAGCTCACCAGTAGGCCCTCGCATATAATGTTTTACAGGGTGTGCTCATCAGCAGACCTTCATCTACAATCTTTAACAGGGTCAGCTCACCTGAAGGCCCTCACATATAATTTTTTAGAGGGTCAGCTCACCAGCAGGCCCTCGCATATAATGTTTTACATGGTTAGCTCACCAGCAGGCCCTCATCTACAATCTCTTACAGGGTCAGCTCACCTGAAGGCCCTCAAATTAAATTTTTTAGAGGGTTAGCTCACCAACAGGCCCTCGCATATAATGTTTCACAGGGTCAGCTCACCAGAAGGCCCTCAACTACAATGTTTTACAAGGTCAGCTCACCAGCAGGCACTCGCATATAATGTTTTACATGGTCGGCTAACTAGCAGGCCCTCGCATATAATGTTTTACAGGGTGAGCTCACCAGCAGGCCTTCATCTACAATCTTTAACAGGGTCAGCTCACCTGAAGGCCCTCACATATAATTTTTTAAGGGTCAGCCCACCACCAGGCCCTCGCATATAATTGTTTACTTGTTCAGCTCACTAGCAGGCCCTCACATATAATGTTTTACAAGGTGAGCTCACCAGCAGGCCTTCATCTACAATCTTTAACAGGGTCAGCTCACCTGAAGGCCCTCACATATAATTTTTTAGAGGGTCAGCTCACCAGCAGGCCCTCGCATATAATGTTTTTCACGGTTAGCTCACCAGCAGACCTCACCTACAATCTTTTGCAGGGTCAGCTCACCTGAAGGCCTTAACATATAATTTTTTAGAGGGTTAGCTCACCAGCAGGCCCTTGCATATAATGTTTTTCAGTGTCAGATCACCAGCAGGCCCTCACCTAATATCTTTTACAGGGTCAGCTCACCTTTAGGCTCTCGCATATAATTTTTTAAGGGTCAGCTCACCTGCATGTCATCGCATATAATGTTCTTCAGTGTCAGCTCACCGCAGGTCCTCGCATATCTACAATCTTTTACAGGGTCAGCTCACCAGCAGGCCTTCACCTACAATCTTTTACAGGGTCAGCTCACCTGAAGGCCCTTGCATATAAATTTTTTAAAGGATCAGCTCACCAGCAGGCCTTCACCTTCAATTTTTTACAGGGTTTCAACTCACCAGCAAACCCTCGCATATAATTTTTTAGAGGGTCAGCTCACCATCCGTCCCGCACCTAATATCTTTTACGGGGCCAGCTCACCTGCAGGCCCTCGCATATAATTTTTTAGAGGGTCAACTTACCAGCAGGCCTTCACCTACAATCTTTTACAGGGTCAGCTCACCTGAAGGCACTCACATATAAAGATGTAGAGGGTCAGCTCACCTGCAGGCATTCACCTACAACCTTTTAGAGGGTTAGCTCACCAGCAGGCCCTCGCATATCATTTTGTACAGGGTCAGCTCACCAGCAGGCCCCCACCTACAATTTTTTACAGAGTCAGCACACCAGCAGGCCCGCACCTAAAATCTTTTTCACGGTCAACTCACCAGCAGGCCTGCACCTACAATTTTTTACAGGGTCAGCTCACCAGCAGGCCCGCACCTAAATTTTTTTTTAGGGTCAACTCACCAGCAGGCCCGCACCTAAAATCTTTTGCAGGGTCAGCTCATCAGCAGGCCTGCACCTAAATTCTTTTACAGGGTCAGCTCACCAGCAGGCCCTCGCATATAATTTTTTAGAGGGTCAGCTTACCAGCAGGCCTTCACCTAAAATCATTTTCAGGGTCAACGCTCCAGCAGTCCCGCACCTACAATTTTTTACAGTGTCAGCTCACCAGCAGGCCCGCACATAAAATCTTTTTCACGGTCAACTCACCAGCAGGCCCGCACCTAAAATCTTTTACAGGGTCATCTCACCAGCAGGCCCGCACTTTAAATCTTTTACAGGGTCAGCTCACCAGCAGGCCTGCACCTAAAATCTTTTACAGGGTCAGCTTACCAGCAGGCCCTCGCATATAATTTTTTAGGCGGTCAGCATACCAGCAGGCCTTCACCTACAATCTTTTACAGGGTCAGCTCACCAGCAGGCCCACACCTTAAAATCTTTTATAGGGTCAGCTCACCAGTAGTGATAAGCGGCCGGGGTCATATTCGAAATCGCGATATTTCGCGAATATTTTGTAGAATATTCATCGAGCAAATTCGAATATTAGTTTATATTCTACGATTTTTTTACCCGAAAAATCGGCAAGGTAATGATCATGTAATATGCGAATTTTCGTAATGCAAATTTTTATTGCAAATTTTTCAATTTACAACTATTAGACAAAAGATTATAGCACTATATTAGCTAAATTGCTCTATATTCGTTTTTTTTTTTTCCGAATATTCGCTATATTGCTATAACTTTGTTTTTTTGAATATTCGTAATATTCTAAAACAAGAATATATAGCAATATAACGAATATTCGAAAAAAAACTAATATAGAGCAATTTAGCTAATATAGTGCTATAATCTTTTTTTTTTATAAGTTAATAATATATATTAAGAAAAGCTCTACCAGCAAGCTACTGGAGCCCAGCCTATCAGTTACCATCTGATAAAAAAAAAAATAATAATAATTTAGGCTGTCTCACAGTATTTTTGCGTACATAAAATTTATTAACTCACTTAAAATAGACTTAGTTTAGTGTCAACATATCAGCATAAATACATGTATAGATATAAACAGTGCGGAGCACACGCACACACCTATACAGCTGGAGTACTCCAAATAAATGGATAAGACCTTTGGCTAGTTGTATTGGCGTTTTTTTTACAAGGTTCATGCACTAGAACCGATCAGATGTCAGAAATTTCAGCAGTCCATGTATTTGTTATACAATTTCAGTAAATTTATGTAATTTTATTATTTTATATTGTTGGTTTTAATTTATGATATATTATTGTCAAAAAACCTTTATATATTTTAAGTATTATAACATCTAGAGAGTGGATTGGGATCCTACAGGTGGAAAATCAATCTGGGACAATATGATCCGGAATCCAGACCACTCATTATACCAAACCCAAAACGATATATAAAGAAACGACTAGTACTGTAGGTCTCCATTCAGCATTTCACATCTACTGAGGAAGGAACATAGTTCCGAAACGTGTCTAGTGTGAAAGAGACCTAGCTATTGGTGCGTTTTTCAAGTCTGCCAGAAAAAGGATTTCTCTAAATCACCGGGGTGTACACTTCTTAAAAGGAGCAGGTCCGACATCAATTTCAAGCGCTTTTAGCTACAAACCATCGGCAAAGTGGATTGACCTATGTCGGCATGCCTAATATAGGTAACTAACTCTGTGATCAAAACCAGACCGTATACCAAACGAACTCTGCTATATCAGCTTCCGCCATCCTGACTGGACCTAGGCGAATTGCGCCATCGACCAACAAACCATCATCCGGGGGGTCACGTGAGACGCTGTGTAGAGCGAATTCAGAGCCCATTCCGCAACAAGAGTTGGTGGAGTAACATCAGGTGGAGGCGGTGGTATTAACATCAGCGGGCGGCATTTGAATACAGAGTTTTTCACATCAGCGACCACAGAAAGGACACTCCTTGAACCTCTTTGGTTCCAACAACCGGTAAATTAGTACATCAGTACAAAACTTTATATATATATCTGAGCGGTTCTAGGGCATGAACCGTGTAAAAAAACGCCAATACTACTAGCCAAAGGTCTTATCCATTTATTTGGAGTACTCCAGTTGTATAGGTGTGTGCGTGAGCTCCGCACTGTTTATATCTATACATGTATTTATGCTGATATGTTGACACTAAACTAAGTCTATTTTAAGTGAGTTAATAAATTTTATGTACGCAAAAATACTGTGAGACAGACTAAATTATTATTAATTTCTTATTTTTTATAGTTGTCATTTTTTTCCAATCTGAACTTCAGATGAGAAAAAAATTACAACTATTAGACAAAGAAGACTATAGCACTATATTAGCTAAATTGCTCTAAATTCGTTTTTTTTTCGAATATTCGCTATATTGCTATATATTCTTGTTTTAGAATATTCCAAAATAGCGAATATATAAAAAAAAAACTAATATAGAGCAATTTAGCTGATATAGTGCTATAATCTTCTTTGTCTAATAGTTGTAAGTTGAAAAATTTGCAATAAAAATTTGCATTACAAAAATTCACAAACAACACTACTCATAATGTCAATTATACTGCAGCCTTCTCATTGGCCCACAAGCTAGAAGCAGGTAGGGATCATGTGTACTGATAAAAAAAAAAATCGAATATTCGAAATTACGAATATATATCACTATATTCGGAATATTCGCGAATTTTCAAAATACCTATATTCGCGATATAAATTCAAAATTCGAATATTCGTGATCAACACTACTCACCAGCAGGCCCACACCTCAAATCTTTTACAGGTTTAGCTCACCAGCAGACCCTTGCGTATAATGTTTTCCCGGGTCAGCTCACCAGCAGGCCCTCGCATATAATTTTTTACAGGGTCAGCTCAGCAGCAGGCCTTCGCCTACAATCTTTTACAGAGTCAGCTCACCAGCAGGCCCTCGCATATCATGTTTTACAGGGTCAACTCACCAGAAGGCCCTAAACTACAATGTTTTACAGGGTCAGCTCACCAGAAGGCCCTCACCTACAATCTTTTACAGGGTCAGCTTACCTGAAGGCCCTCGCATATAATTTTTTTGAGGGTTAGCTCACCAGCAGGCCCTCGCATATAATGTTTTTCAGTGTCAGCTCACCAGCAGGTCCTCGCATATAATTTTTTGCAGGGTCAGCTCACTAGCAGGCCTTCACCTACAATCTTTTACAGGGTCAGCTTACCTGAAGGCCCTTGCATATAATTTTTTAAAGGGTCAGCTTACCAGCAGGACCTTACCTACAATGTTTTACAGGGTCAGCTCACCAGCAGGCCCTCGCATAAATTTATTTAGATGGTTAGCTCACCAGCAGGCCCTCGCATATCATGTTTTACAGGGTCAGCTCATCAGAAGGCCCTCAACTACAATGTTTTACAGGGTCAGCTCACCAGCAGGCCCTCGCATATAATGTTTTACAGGGTCAGCTCACCAGCAGGCCCTCACCTACAATCTTTAACAGGGTCAGCTCACCTGAAGGCCCTTGCATATAATTTTTTAGAGGGTTAGCTCCCCAGCAGGCCCTCGCATATAATGTTTTTCAGTGTCAGCTCACCAGCAGGTCCTCGCATATAATTATTTACAGGGTCAGCTCACCAGCACTGCAGGCCTTCACCTACAATCTTTTACAGGGTCAGCTTACCTGAAGGCCCTTGCATATAATTTTTTAAAGAGTCAGCTTACCAGCAGGCCCTTACCTACAATGTTTTACAGGGTCAACTCACCAGCAGGCCCTAGCATATAAATATTTAGAGGGTTAGCTCCCCAGCAGGCCCTCGCATATAATGTTTTTCAGTGTCATCTCACCAGCAGGTCCTCGCATATAATTATTTACAGGGTCAGCTCACCAGCACTGCAGGCCTTCACCTACAATCTTTTACAGGGTCAGCTTACCTGAAGGCCCTTGCATAAAATCTTTTACAGGGTCAGCTCACCTGCAGGCCTGCATCTAAAACCTTTTACAGGGTCAGCTCACCTGAAGGCACTCGCATATAATGTTTTAGAGAGTCAGCTCACCTGTATGCCCTCACCTACAACCTTTTAGAGGGTCAGCTCACCAGCAGGCCCTCACATATCATTTTGTACAGGGTCAGCTCACCAGCAGGCCCTTGCATATAATGTTTTACACGGTCAGTTCACCAGCAGGCCCTCGCATATAATTTTTTACAGGGTCAGCTCACCAACAGGCCTTTGCCTACAATCTTTTACAGGGTCAGCTCACCACAGCAGGCCCTCGCATAATTTTTTTTAGAGTGTTAGCTCACCAGCAGGCCCTCGCATATCATGTTTTGCAGGGTCAGCTCACTAGCAGGCCCTCGCATATAAGGTTTTACAGGGTCAGCTCACCAGCAGGCCTTCATCTACAATCTTTTAGAGGGTCAGCTCACCTGAAGTCCCTCACATATAATTTTTTAGAGGGTCAGCTCACCAGCAGGCCCTCGCATATAATGTTTTACACGGTCAGCTCACCAGCAGGCCCTCACCTACACTCTTTTACAAGGTCAGCTCACCTGAAGGCCCTTGCATATAATTTTTTAGAGTGTTAGCTCCCCAGCAGGCCCTCGCATATAATGTTTTACACGGTCAGCTCACCAGCAGGCCCTCACCTACAATCTTTTACAGGGTCAGCTCAACATCAGACCCTCGCATATAATTTTTTAGAGGGTCAGCTCACCATCAGAATACCTGTGAGACAATTAATCTCGACTGTACATGGCCACTAAAAGACGAATACTTACTGCCAAAGAAGCGCAACAACCTTCCTATCCTACTCACGCAAGGAAATATTCGGAATTGGATTCTTGCGAGAAACAAGGCGAGACTCCGGCAAAATCTAAACTAACTCAGCTAGAGCGGAGAGCGGTCGGACTGTGGGACGCCACAGCAGGAACCCCCGCAAACCGAATAAGGTGAACCAACGAGGTACACAATGAGTAGAGACATAACCTTATGGATCAATATATGATTGATCCATAAGTGTTATTTTAATAGTGAGGATTAAATAAGTTATATTTGACTTCTTGTGAGCCGACCATTCTTTGTATTTGCCATATACTGTTAGCTACGGGATGATAGCAGGTCGTGCTCTATTCTGGTGAGCTTCCCACAAGTCTTTTGCCTCACCTAATTATACTTAATAGGTAATTTGCACGCATGTTGTCTTGCTTGGATGTGGTAGCCGTAGCCGTATTCCTCTCTGGAATAGAACCATGATTCCCCGCTACCCGTGGTCACCATGGTTTGCTCTGAAAATAACATCAAAAGTTGAAAGGGCAGACATCCGAATGGATCGTCGCCATCACAGGGATGTGCAATCGGCCCCAGGTTATCTTGAGTCACCAAAGCTTCAGCAGGCCCTTGCTCATAATGTTTTAGATGGTCAGATCAGCAGGCCCTTGCTCCAAATGTTTTTGAGGGTCACCAGCAGGCCATCAATCATAATTTTTCAAGGGTGTGTATGATGCCCTCCTTTATGTGTAATAAAGGGTGAATTGGCAGCCCTTTCACTTAGTGTATAGGCTTTATGCGTGTAGGAGTCCCACAATGTGAATGAGGCCCTCCTTTATGTGATATACAGGTTGTATCGGAGTGCCTCTTCATTGTAATTTTTGGAAGCACTTGCACTTTATATACAAGTAAATATACAGGAAAGACTGTTTCCTAACAATTATTCCTCTAAAATCAACTTTATCTTCTGTTTTGTGCGTATTATTGTCAGTCTGTAAAAGTGGCGTACAGCTCGGACAACATGGTTCCAGCAACCTGGGAGTCCAAGATGCATCCAGACATCCTCCCCATGCTGTTCCTGAACCATTTAGGTGGTGTTTCCATCAATTTCTGACTTTTTCCTATGTACCAGACCCCCTCCCCTCTTCAGAGCAGGAGGTGCCTGGTTTAATGCTCGGGTTCTCCCATTGACTTCCATTGTACTCGGGTGCTCGGAAGATTTGAAAAAGACAGCCTTGACTGCTTTGTTTTACCATATGTTTGTGAGTATAATAAATACTTTTTATATAACCACTTGCTAGCGGTACTTCACTATTAGAGGAATCCTTGTTTTAGTGGTGGTGAAGAGACGTGGATAGAGGAGAGCCGTGGAGCTATATTATGTTCCTAAATCAAGCTGCGCTTGTGAGTATTTACACACAAGGAATTTCCTGGTGACCTGCAGTGCTTCACTATATGCAAACTTTCTGTTATCCCACAGGTGCCTTAGTGTACTGATAGTGGGGACCTGATTTATTTGCCTGTGTCTGAAACTTCAGATGCCTCCAGATTGAAGAGGTCTGACCTCCTGAATAGGGAACGTGCGGTCCCTCAAAAACGCAAAGTCCCCATAACTGTCTGTATTTGGAACCAACCTTTAATTCTCTGCCTATGGAAAGTAACACAAAATCATAGACATCAGCAAAAATGTTGAGCCAATGCTGTTAAATGATCTCATCGAATTCCGCATATTAATGCAATTAATTTCTGCAAAGATAATCAAACACTTACAATGCATCATTTCAAAATTAAATCCAGTGATGGAAATAAGCTAACAGTGTTAGAAATCTGACAGTATTTAACGTGACACAATGCATCTCGGAGGAAATGAGTCACAAAATACTGAACTCATTTTATTTTCAGCAGTGCTGAACTTTCTTCATTTTTTAGACAATTTGTCTTACTGTGGACTGATGAACAGGAAGGCTTTTGGAGATACTTTTATAACCCTTTCCAGCTTTATGCAAGTCAACAATTCTTAATCGTAGGTCTTCTAAAAGCTCTTTTGTGCGAGGCATCATTCACATCAGGCAATGCTTCTTGTGAACAGCAAACCCAGAACTGGTGTGTGATCCACTGGTGTGTGTTTTTTATAGGGCAGGGCAGCTGTAACCAACACCTCCAATCACCTCCTGAATAGGGAACGCGCGGTCCCTCAAAAACGCAAAGTCCCCATAACTGTCTGTATTTGGAACCAACCTTTAATTCTCTGCCTATGGAAAGTAACACAAAATCATAGACATCAGCAAAAATGTTGAGCCAATGCTGTTAAATGATCTCATCGAATTCCGCATATTAATGCAATTAATTTCTGCAAAGAGAATCAAACACTTACAATGCATCATTTCAAAATTAAATCCAGTGATGGAAATAAGCTAACAGTGTTAGAAATCTGACAGTATTTAACGTGACACAATGCATCTCGGAGGAAATGAGTCACAAAATACTGAACTCATTTTATTTTCTGCACAAAAGACATGTACAATTCTATTGTTTATGCTGCAGGGAGGTTGAAATTAATTACTGAAGATGTAGAGCATGCTTTGTGAGCTTGGAAAAGAAATTCTACATATTCACTGCTTGATGTTGGAATAGCAAGAACTATTACATAAGAATCCAAACCGTGTAACCAGTCATACTAAATGTCAAAAGCAATGTATATTGGAAAAAGTACTAATGTTGCAAAATTTAATTTTATGTAATGTAATTAAAGTTTAAACGCTGGGGACTGGCTGCTGGGAAGCAATTGATTCTCAGAATAAGGCTCCATGCACACGACCGTTGTGCTTTGCAGTCTGCAAATCGCGGATCCACAAAACACGGATGGCATCCTTGTGCGTTCCACAATTTGCGGATCGGCATGGACAGCCTTTAATATAACTGCCTATTCTTGTCCGCAAAGCGCTGACAAGAATAGGACAGGTTATTTTTTTTTGCGGGGCCACGGAACGGAGCAACAGATGCGGACAGCACACGGAGTGCTGTCCGCATCTTTTGCGGCCCCATTGAAGTGAATGGGTCCGCACCCGAGCCGCCAAAACTGCGGCTCGAATGCGGACCAAAACAACGGCCGTGTGCATGAGGCCTTACACAGTGCCAACAATCAAAAGGAAGTTGCCACACATGCATCATATATCAGAAATCTTCCAAGTACCATTTGGACTGACTGGTTATCACAGCTCCTATCTATTTCAGTCAATTAGACCTTTGTGCTATAAAAGTCATTTAAAAAAAATGCTTGTGCAAACTTCATTGCAGATATGTTGGATGTATACATAATGTTCTCATGCGGTTTACGTTTTCCCTGTCTGTGTAGTGACATCCACAATTTGTCATACTTTTGAATGACAGTAATATTTCAACAAGCTGCTAATGTTTTTCTACTAATTCCATACAATTGTGTCCTTCAGAAACCATGTTATATAATTATTACACCCAAACTTAAAGATACATATGTAACTGAAAAAATAGTAGCTTCCAGTAAAAAAGCATTCAACAGTTGCAACAGCCAATTTGTGTTACATACGGTATGCTAATACTTGCATTATGATGATTTAGTAACATAGTTTATAAAGCTGAAAAAAGACATCTGTCCATCCAGTTCGGCCTGTTATCCTGCAAGTTAATCCAGAGGAAGGCAAAAAAAAAAAAAACTGTGAGGTAGAAGCCAATTTTCCACACTTTAGGGGGAAAAAATTCCTTCCCGACTCCAATCAATCAGAATAACTCCCTGGATCAACAACCTATCTCTAGTAACCATAAGCTGTAATATTATTACACTTCAGACATATATCCAGGTCCCTCTTGAACTCTTTAAGGGAATTCACCATCACCACCACCTCAGGCAGAGAGTTTCATAGTCTCACTGCTCTTACTGTAAAGAATCCTCTTCTATGTTTGTGTACAAACTTTCTTTCCTCCAGATGCAGAGGATGTCCCCTCGTCACAGTCACAGTCGTGGGGATAAATAGATGATGGGAGAGATCTCTGTACTGACCCCTGATATATTTATACATAGTTGTTTTTTTTCTAAAGTGAATAACCCTATTTTTGATAATCTTACTGGGTATGTAGTCCACCCATTACAGTTATTGCATAGCGCCAACATATTCCGTAGCACTTTACAATTCAAAGATAATCAGACATTACTAAGTAACAAAGCAATCAACAATACAGAGATACAGTTGCAAGAAAAAGTATGTGAACCCTTTAGAATAATATGGATTTCTGCACAAATTGGTCATAAAATGGGATCTGATCTTCATCTAAGTCACAACAGTAGACAATCACAGTCTGCTTAAACTAATAACACATAAAGAATTAGATGTTACCATGTTTTTATTGAACACACCATGTGAACATTCACAGTGCAGGTGGAAAAAGTATGTGAACCCCTAGACTAATGACATCTCCAAGAGCTAATTGGAGTGAGGTGTCAGCCAACTGGAGTCCAATCAATTAGATGAGATTGGAGGTGTTGGTTACAGCTGCCCTGCCCTATAAAAAACACACACCAGTTCTGGGTTTGCTGTTCACAAGAAGCATTGCCTGATGTGAATGATGCCTCGCACAAAAGAGCTCTTAGAAGACCTACGATTAAGAATTGTTGACTTGCATAAAGCTGGAAAGGGTTATAAAAGTATCTCCAAAAGCCTTCCTGTTCATCAGTCCACAGTAAGACAAATTGTCTATAAATGAAGAAAGTTCAGCACTGCTGCTACTCTCCCTAGGAGTGGCTGTCCTGTAAAGATGAATGCAAGAGCACAGCGCAGACTGCTCAATGAGGTGAAGAAGAATGCTAGAGTGTCAGCTAAAGACTTACAAAAGTCTCTGGCATATGCTAACATCCTTGTTAGCGAATCTACAATACTTAAAACACTAAACAAGAATGGATTTCATGGGAGGATACCACAGAGGAAGCCACTGCTGTCCAAAAAAAACATTGCTGCACATTTACAGTTTACTGGCAAAATATTCTGTGGACAGATGAAACCAAAGTTGAGTTGTTTGGAAGAAACACACAACACTATGTGTGGAGAAAGAGGCACAGCACACCAACATCAAAACCTCATCCCAACTGTGAAGTATGGTGCTGGGGGCATCATGGTTTGGGGCTGCTTTGCTGCATCAGGGCCTGGACGGATTGCTATCATCAAAGGAAAAATGAATTGCCAAGTTTATCAAGACATTTTGCAGGAGAACTTAAGGCCATCTGTCCACCAGCTGAAGCTCACCAGAATATGGGTGTTGCAAACTTGCAACAGGACAACGACCCAAAGCATAGATGTAAATCAACAACAGAATGGCTTAAACAGAAGGAAATACGCCTTCTGGAGTGGCCCAGTCAGAGTCCTGACCTCAACCCGATTGAGATGCTGTGGCATGACCTCAAGAAAGCGATTCACACCAGACATCCCAAGAATATTGCTGAATTTAAACAGTTCTGTAAAGAGGAATGGTCAAGAATTATTCTTGACCGCTGTGCATGTCTGATCTGCAACTACAGGAAACGTTTGGCTGAAGTTATTGCTGCCAAAGGAGGTTCAACCAGTTATCAAATCCGAGGGTTCACATACTTTTTCCACCTGCACTGTGAACGCTTACATGGTGTGTTCAATAAAAACATGGTAACATTTAATTCTTTGTGTGTTATTAGTTTAAGCAGACTGTGAATGTCTATTGTTGTGACTTAGATGAAGATCAGATCACAATTTATGATCAATTTGTGCAGAAATCCATATCATTTCAAAGGGTTCACATACTTTTTCTTGCAACTGTATATACAGATACGATAAGTGAGTGCAGGGATATAGCTATAGATCCAAAGGCCCTTTCTAAACATTAATAGATATCATTATTATAAATGTCACATAGCAGGTGGTGAGCCCTGCTACAGATTTTGCATGGGAACTAAGGAGCTTAAAGAGGACCTTTCACCAGAAGAAAGTATCTAAACTGACTATACAGACGTGTAGAGCGGCGCCCAGAGATCCCCCTGCCAGGCTATGAGCTGAGCGCTGCGATTGGCTAGCGCTACAGCATAGGAGAAGGAGACCGCGGCAGGTTCCCCTGGGTGGAGCCTAACTACCAACATACCGGAGGCTATAACCGGAGAACGGAGCGGTGCCCGGGGATAACAGTAAGTGCAGGGGGATCCCTGGGCGCCGCTCTACATGTCTGTATAGTCAGTTTAGATACTTTCTTCTGGTG
Organism: Bufo bufo; assembly: GCF_905171765.1. Classification (NCBI taxonomy): domain Eukaryota; kingdom Metazoa; phylum Chordata; class Amphibia; order Anura; family Bufonidae; genus Bufo; species Bufo bufo. Next base: position 407,187,381 of record NC_053393.1, on the reverse strand, counting down.
AAAGGTCCTCTTTAAAGTCATGACTGTGAACAGGAGCTTAGTTCAGTGTATCTCACCTCAGGTTCAGCACAGCAGGGGTTACACCATTTGTCTCCTTGCTCTGTGTTGCTATCCAGCTGCTGACCTACTAGTTCATCAGCTCCTCTATAAATACCTGCTTCTCTCTCTGTCTTCTTCACCTGATCAGTACAGGTCCTGCTAAGTGCTGCTAGTCTGCTTTATATTTCTATTTGACCTATAATCTGTTTAGGCTGAGTTCACACATCAGTTATTTGTGAGCCAAAACCAGTAGTGAAGCCTACTCAGAGATCAGGTGTAATGATTTGATTTGCAACTACTGTATTCTGTGTTTTTGACCCACACCTGGTTTGGGTTACAATAACTGATCAAAATAACTGACCAAATATCTTAAGTGTGAACTTAACCTTACCTGTCGATATACTGACAGTTGCCTACGAGTTAGCCTGTCTCTTCTGGTACTCTGCTCTGGTGTCCCTGATCCCCATGGGTTAGCAGCCTACTACTCCTGAGTAGTTGGCATGGTGGATCCACTTTTTCACAGATCGTAACACTGAACTTTGTGATTTTGTGAAAGTAATGGAAGGAAGGAAGGGAGGAAGATAGAATATACAGTAAATGTGTATATATATTAAAGTGGCATCATCCAATTCATCGGGAAAATAGATCTGGCCAGCAATTGGAACAAGACTGTCTGCATTCTCCCATTAGTTTTTTTTCGTCCCGAATGCATCCAGAAGCAGTTATTGTCATTATCAGTTACTGCTTCACCCTCTCAGACTTCTCCTCATTCTCCGCTCTGTCGTCAGTCATTCATGATGGAATGTGTGGCCAGAAAATAACTATACAAGTCCAGTAATCCCCTTGTGTGCAAGCTGAACTTCCACCTGGGCAAGTTGCTGGAGATGCAGTTGCTGCTGTACTATTTAGTGCAGGCATCCTCAAACTGCAGCCCTCCAGCTGTTGTAAAACTACAACTCCCACAATGCCCTGCTGTATGCTGATGCCTGTAGGCTGTTTGGGCATGCTAGGAGATGTAGTTTTGCAACAGCTGGAGGGCCGCAGTTTGAGGATGCCTGATTTAGTGGATTCCATTCCCTTTAGAGAGCAGTTGTAGGTTCTAACCTCCTATTGCCACAACTTCTACCCCTCATATCTCTTGTCAATCAGGTTTTATGCTGTACTGCAGCTCCTGTGGCAATTACAGACATTACTACTGCCCCTATAGAGCTACAAATCTCCTGCCTTGTCTGTCAGGTTCCATACTGTACTGCTTGTGCTGCTATTATTACTCATACACAGCTGTGCATCTCCTGCCTTGTCCTTGATGTTCCACATCCACACTGTACTGCTTCTGCTCCCAAATAACAGGAAGAATTTTGGATGCTTGTTCAGAAAATGTTTGCACATATACAGTTGCAAGAAAAAGTATGTGAACCCTTTTGGAATGATATGGATTTCTGCACAAATTGGTCATAAAATGTGATCTGATCTTCATCTAAGTCACAACAATAGACAATCACAGTCTGCTTAAACTAATAACACACAAAGAATTAAATGTTACCATGTTTTTATTGAACACACCATGTAAACATTCACAGTGCAGGTGGAAAAAGTATGTGAACCCCTAGACTAATGACATCTCCAAGAACTAATTGGAGTGAGGTGTCAGCCAACTGGAGTCCAATCAATGAGATGAGATTGGAGGTGTTGGTTACAGCTGCCCTGCCCTATAAAAAACACAGCTAGAAAACTAATCAGGGATAGGACCGACTTTAGAACTGACAATATCAAATATTGGCTCAAGGACCCTCCCTACAACAGACCTACTAATAAATCCCCTGCTCCCATCCTGACTCAGGGTCATCACCCCGCACGTAATGGCTCCATCTCCTCCAGAGGATTCAAACCACCTTCACATTCCCATCACCATAAGGGATCCACTTTTTATAATAATTCCAGAAGGTCCAAGCCATCAAAAAAGGACATTAATGCCTTGTCTGGGCCTGTTGAATCTGTATATGGTACCACCCCCATATTGGATTTACCAGTACCCAATAATGTTGCATTTAGGGTCCTTCCCATGGGCCCATCCCCTCCTCAGGACCACTCCTCTCAGTCCATGAGTATCTTGGACCATAAACAAGTGATCCCTTCCAAAGTCTCCCTTCCATCTCCCACCAAATCATCAGGTTTGGGAAAAATAAGCGCTCCTACGGCCACCCCGTCCACCACATTTGATCCAGACATCACATCTAAATGTGGTCCACTTAATCTCCCTCCCACCTCTTTCTCTCCCCCCAAGTGTTATTCACATGTCTCCCCCACTGATCAAGGTTCCATACATTGCCCAGTAGGTCCTCTATCACCCACCTCCCCAATTGATTTGGAAGTAGATTCACTCATCACTGTACATGAAGTTTCATTCCCCCAAGGTTCGGAACATCTTAATATCAGCCCGTCAGGCCCAATTATTAAGGCCGGAGACATTTCGACTGCCTTAGGACTCATGGATCTGATCGATAACACCACGCAGTCCTCCATTGGTCCCTTTTCTTCCTCATCCTCTTCTTCCTCTTCTTCTTTTTTATCCCTACCTCCCATCCTAAACCCCATCACAGCCTATCCGGTACTAAAAGGCCCCAACACAGTGGCAATAACCAATTATTTTCACCCTTTAGGCCCAAGACCCCCCAAAAGAAAAAATATAGAAGAGGCTGCAGAGGGGGCCAAAGCAAAAAGGAGAATCTAGCCCCCAGTGCCCCTTTTCCACAGGAGGTCAAAATTTTCAATCTGTCCAAATACATATTGTCCACTGAGGAAACATCTCTTTTATCCAAGGGCCTTTCTTTCTGCCCTTCTGCACCTACCAAGGGTTTTGACTTATTTTTGGATTTACACCATTTTACCCGAAAATTAACCCTGAAAAGGCATTTTGGGATTTTGGAAAAATCATCTAGACCTAAGGTCAATGTGGAACTGGTGATGTCTCCAGACATCCAAGGCCAGGAATTTGTACATACAGGACTCAAACCACCATCTAAGTACTACCCCATGCAACATAAGGGGAATTTTATCGATACCTTTTATAATATAGTCATGGATGATTTTCGGAAATTACACCAAAAACCAACTTGCAGACAGAACCTCACAAAAAAGGAAAAAACTGCGGTTAAGCGCCTCCAGAATAATTTAGATATTGTCATCCGCAGTGCAGATAAGGGAGGGGGAGTGGTAATTCAAGATAGGGAGACCTATACTAAGGAGGCACTCCGTATCCTATCCGATACAGAATACTATGTACCTCTAGTCACAGACCCCACTAAGTCACATATTTCAGAATTCAAAGACCTGATTGAATCAGCATCTCATATACTAGATAAAAAGGAGAAAGCATTCATCCTAGTATCGGATCCTGTCACAGCATTATTTTACCACCTACCCAAGATACATAAGGATACAAAGAATCCACCAGGGCGACCAATTATTTCAGGGGTTTGCTCCCTCACATGTAATCTTTCAAAGTATGTGGATGTCCTGTTACAAAAATATGTTACCAAACTACCCTCCTATTTAAGGGACTCAACAGCTTTGATAGAGTCTGTTAAAGATATTGAGTGGAGGAACACTTATAGTTGGGTCACACTGGACGTGACGGCTTTGTATTCGAATATTTCCCATACTAAAGGAATTGAATGCATTAAGTGGTATTTGGATAACGACCCTCTGTTACCGGCAGGACAAGCAGTCTTTCTACAGGACTGCATTAGATTCATACTGACACACAACATATTTACCTTTGAGGATTCCCTGTATATGCAGATGAAGGGAACCGCAATGGGGACGAAATTTGCGCCCAGTTTCGCAAATCTTTTTATGGGGCGTTTTGAGGATCAGTTCATCTATGGCTCTAGGTATTGGATTGACAATATTGTCTTCTATCGTAGATACATAGATGACCTGATCCTCATATGGAATGGTGATGATGCCTCGATTTCCTCTTTTTTTGAGGAGAGGAGGTCCACGAATTGGGGAATAAATCTGACAGGGACATCAAATCGTGTCAAGATAGAGTACCTTGATTTGGAACTGGAAGCCAGCGGGAGGGCCATCATCACACGAACCTTTTTTAAAAGGGTTGACTGTAATAGCTATTTGGACTATTCCAGCACCCACTATAAGAAATGGAAGGTGAATATTCCGTTTAGTCAGTTCAAAAGAGTCAGACGCAACTGTTCCCTTGATAGGGACTTCATTTGTCAAAGTAAAACCATTCGTGATAGGTTTCTGAAGAAGGGTTATCCCCCAAAGATAGTCGAAGCTGCGTATGAAAGAGCAAAGGGCCTATCCCAAAGTATGTGTCTAACTAAGAGTAAAAAAACACATGTTGACAATGAACACTTTTGTATGAATTTTCTGACGACGTATGGGAACAATCATGACGCTATTAGAGACGTTTTGTCCAAACATTGGCACATATTAAAAAGGGACCCACACCTGAGGCAAATGCTACCCGGTCAGCCTAGACTGACTTTCAGGAGGGCACAAACCCTTAAGAGTGTTTTGGCCCCCAGTAGACTTAGACGCTTAGTGTGTGTGAAGCCGACTGTGAGCAATCTAGTCTCAAGACCCTTCGGGAGCTATAAATGTAATTTATTGAGGTGTTTGTGCTGCTTGACCATTAACACTACATCATCCTTTCGCAGCAAATCTACTGGAGATTCCTTTTCTATAAAAAACCATCTTAGTTGTGGCTCTCAGAATGTCATTTACCTGTTGGAATGCCCATGCGGCCTACAGTATGTAGGTCGCACCATCCAAACCCTACGGAATAGGCTTAACAAGCACAGGTCTAATGTAAAAAAGAAATTTTTACAGCACAGTATATCCCGCCATGCGACAGAACATCACGATGGGTGCTTTTCCGGTTTTAAGGTCACACCCATCGAACAGGTAAATGACAGCTGTCGGAATACCATTCAGATCCTTCGCAAACGTGAAATGTATTGGATTTTTAAACTCGACTGTCTCAATCCAAACGGTCTGAATGAGGCTTTTGAAATAAACTTTTAGGGTCACATGACTATCGTTACTGATATTATAGATTATTTATTATCAATTTTTTATATCATCAATATTGTAGTTTTAATCATGTTCATATATTATCTATTTATATATAAATTTTGATCTTTATTATCTAATCATTTATTTTTTATTTTATTTATTTATTTTTTAGTCTGTAGTGTCTAGTATGCACTATTTTTTATAGATATGCATTTTTTTTTATTTTTTTATATATATATATATATATATATATATATATACATACATACATTCATATATCCCATACGTACAGATCTGATATCACCTATTCAATTTTATGGCGTTTGTTTGTGGAATTAATTGTGGGATTAATGAATTTTTTATATATATGTCATATTATAAATCTACATCCAAGATATTTGCTTTTGGATTGCTCCTTTTTCTGCATTCAAATCATTAATTTGTATCTTGGACTAATGCTGTCAGATTCATGCATTCATGTATTCATTTATCTATCTATCTATTGTAATCTTTCTGCTAATGTTTTTATTTTTATTTTACTTTTAGTGAAGTAGGGCGTCACATCTCTTCTTTCTGTAGCGCTGCTGATCATATCAAGAAAGCAGCATGACGCAGGACCTTTCAGTATGCCGAGTTTCCTTCTAAGCTGGCTGTTTAGCATCCTGTCTCCCAGCAACAAGCATTGCATCACAAGTCACATGATCGGAACTGCGGTCATGTGACTCTGTGTGATGCTGTTCCTCCTCCCCAGCCATGGGCTACATCTAGAGGCGATGCTTCTTCATGTTAATGTTTTATAAATACATTTATGAATTAGTCTGTAAACTCAAAGGGTTAGTTTGTTCAGTTGTATACCTATTTGCATTATTTTATGTACCAATGACTTTTGTTGCTGCTTGAGGTAACGCCCACCTCCCCTTTGACCTTGTTTGCATGTGACCATTTTTGTGTATATATATCCAGCATGTTTGGCAACTCTCTATGCAATTTTCTTCACCTGATGAAGGGGACCCTTTCCCCGAAACGCGTTGTGATTGCAATAAAACTCTTGAAGATTCACCGTCTACCTCTGGTTGGTTCCTTGCGCCGAGAGATGTTCCTTTTCTTCCTGCTATAAAAAACACAGACCAGTTCTGGGTTTGCCTTTCACAAGAAGAATTGCCTGATGTGAATGATGCCTCGCACAAAAGAGCTTTCAGAAGACCTATGATTAAGAATTGTTGACTTGCATAAACCTGGAAAAGTTTATAAAAGTATCTCCAAAAGCCTTGCTCTTCATCAGTCCACGATAAGACAAATTGTCTATAAATGGAGAAAGTTCAGCACTGCTGCTACTCTCCCTAGGAGTGGCCGTCCTGTAAAGATGACTGCAAGAGCACAGCGCAGACTGCTAAATGAGGTGAAGAAGAATCCTAGAGTGTCAGCTAAAGACTTACAAAAGTCTCTGGCATATGCTAACATCCCTTTAGAGAATCAAAGATACGTAAAACACTAAACAAGAATGGATTTTATGGGAGGATTCCACAGAGGAAGCCACTGCTGTCCAAAAAAAAACATTACTGCACGTTTACAGTTTGCACCAGAGCACCTGGATGTTCCACAGCAGTACTGGCAAAATATTCTGTGGACAGATGAAACCAAAGTTGAGTTGTTTGGAAAAAACACACAACACTATGTGTGGAAAAAAAGAGGCACAGCACACCAACATCAAAACCTCATCCCAACTGTGAAGTATGGTGGTGGGGGCATCATTGTTTGGGGCTGCTTTGCTGCATCAGGGCCTGGATGGATTGCTATCATCAAAGGAAAAATGAATTCCCAAGTTTATCAAGATATTTTGCAGGAGAACTTAAGGCCTGGATCTGTCCACCAGCTGAAGCTTAACAGAAGATGGGTGTTGCAACAGGACAACGACCGAAAGCATAGAAGTAAATAAACAACAGAATGGCTTAGGCCTCTTTCACACTACAGTATGTCGATTTCAGTGTTTTGCGTTCTATTTTTCACGGATCCGTTCCGTTTTTTTGTTTCCGTTTCGGTTCCGTTTTTCCGTTCCGTTTTTTGCGTATGGCATATACAGTATACAGTAATTACATAGAGAAAATTAGGCTGGGCATAACATTTTCAATAGATAGTTCCGCAAAAAATGGAACGGATACGGAAGACATACGGATGCATTTCCGTATGTGTTCCTTTTTTTTGCGGACCCATTGACTTGAATGGAGCCACGGAACGTGATTTGCGGGCAATAATAGGACATGTTCTATCTTTCAACGGAAATACAGAAATACGGAAACGGAATGCATACGGAGTACATTTCGTTTTTTTTGCGGAACCATTGAAATGAATGGTTCCGTATACGGACCGTATACAGAACGCACAAAACTGCCCGCAAAACGAAAAAAAAAAAAAACGGTAGTGTGAAAAGGCCTTAAATAGAAGAAAATACGCCTTCTGGAGTGGCCCAGTCAGAGTCCTGACCTCAACCCGATTGAGATGCTGTGGCATGACCTCAAGAATGCGATTCACACCAGACATCCCAAGAATATTGCTGAACTGAAACAGTTCTGTAAAGAGGAATGGTCAAGAATTACTCCTGACCGCTGTGCACGTCTGATCTACAACTATAGGAAACGTTTGGTTGAAGTTATTGCTGCCAAAGGAGGTTCAACCAGTTATTTAATCCAAGGGTTCACATACTTTTTACAACTGCACTGTGAATTTTTACATGGTGTGTTCAATAAAAACATGGTAACATTTAATTCTTTGTGTGTTATTAGTTTAAGCAGACTGTGATTGTCTATTGTTGTGACTTAGATGAAGATCAGATCACATTTTATGACCAATTTGTGCAGAAATCCATATAATTCCAAAGGGTTCACATACTTTTTCTTGCAACTATAAGCCAACCAATAGGTGTTGTGAAATTATGCAAAAGTGTGTAATATGTCTTTAGATGCAAATGTGTGATAGAGTGTGAGCCACTGTGATAAATTTGGCTCATATTTAGATTATCTTAGAACTAAAGGGCTTCTGTCACCCCCAAAATTTTTCATTTTTGGGCATATTAAAATCCTTATTGGACGACTACTACCCTATATAGGGCTCTTAACTTGTTCTGTGGCTTCGTTTCCTTAAAAATCGAGCTTTTAAAATATGCAAATGACTTTACTACCAGCAAGTAGGGCGTCTACTTGCTGGTAGCCGCGGCATCCTCCTTTTAAAAAAACGCCCCCTCCTCCTGTTGATTGACAGGGCCAGCGAGCGCTCTCCTCCTCCGGCTGGCCCTGTCAGCTTTTAAATCCTGCGCCTGCGCCTTACGTGTCTTCATTCGGCGCAGGCGCTCTGAGAGAAGGACGCTCGCTTCCTCAGCACTCCCTCAGTGCGCCTGCGCTGATGACGTCACCTCTAAACCCGAAAGAGAAGACGTCATCGGCGCAGGCGCACTGAGGGAGTGCTGAGGAAGCGAGCGTCCTTCTCTCAGAGCGCCTGCGCCGAATGAAGACACGTAAGGCGCAGGCGCGGGATTTAAAAGCTGACAGGGCCAGCCAGCGGAGGAGAGGGCTCACTGGCCCTGTCAATCAACAGGAGGAGGGGGCATTTTTTTTAAATGAGGATGCCGCGGCTACCAGCAAGTAGACGCCCTACTTGCTGGTAGTAAAGTCATTTGCATATTTTAAAAGCTCGATTTTTAAGGAAACGAAGGAAGCCACAGAACAAGGTAAGAGCCCTATATAGGGAATAGTCGTACAATAAGGATTTTAATATGCCCAAAAATGAAAAATGAGTTTTGGGGGTGACAGAAGCCCTTTAAGCTGTATGTAGGTTATCATGATATTATGCATAATATACCTTCTTTTCAGGGGTATAACTATACTGTAATTCAAAGGACCCCAAAGTAATAAAAGATGGGGCTTTGACTACCTAGTGTAAGAAAATGAAAATAGCAACATAAGTAACAATAATTAAAGCATCATGTATTAGAAAAACCACATTATAGCAAAAAGCCAACATATTGTTATTCCCACTAAAAGGTGCAAAGTACTTGCCCTAGATTGGCACCCCAACCCCCCCCCCCCACACACACACACACACACTCACACGCACACACACCGCACACCGCACACCACACACCACACACATTCACTTCCACCCTCAGCTGCAAGTGCTATGGCTGCTATGGATATAGTTACACCCATGTTTCCTCTAATAAACCAAATCTTTTCAGAGAATGTCCTCAATGCTCCTCCAATATAATCCAGCCTCATTACAATTTCAGATAAATTAGACATTAGTTCTGCTGCTTTCTTGATGGTGCACAGCATGAGTCTAATTCATATGTCAGAATGAAGTTTTCTCTTTTAATACTAACATTATTATGGGCTGTTACCAGTAAGTATTTCATCCTAAAATATGGCATTCAAGTTCATTATGCGTTTGTCTATATATTGTGCATATGGTATAACATTACAATTCACTTTAACCAATGGCAAGAGATATATAGTAAGATAGATGAACGATAGATAGATAGATAGATAGATAGATGAACGATAGATGAACGATAGATGAACGATAGATAGATAGATAGAAACGATATGATAACTATTATAGATTGGTTAGATACAGTGGATATAAAAACTCTACACGCCCTTGCTAAAATGACAGGCTTCTGTCATGTAACACAATTGAAAAACAAACCGAAATCCTTAGGATGGAAAAATAAAGAACTAAAATAATGTGGTTGCATAAATATGCACACCTTAAACTAATACTTTGTTGAAGTAGCCTTTAAAGGGGTTTTCCGAGATTTTTTTATTTTATAGATGACCTATCCTTGGGATAGAAACAATTGTGCAGGAACAGCACACAACGGTCCGTATTTCTTGCAGGAAGATGCAACAGCCCCGAACCAGCTGTGGATCCAATTAGCCAGAAAATATGTGGAAATCAAACAGCGGTGGCAGCATCTCCCATCACTTCATCTTTATTGAGGACTTCACAGCATACAATAACTGAGCAATGTTTCGGCTGTACAACAGCCTTTGTCAAGCATTATGCTCAGTTTTTGTATGCTGTGAAGTCCTCAATAAAGATGAAGTGATGGGAGATGCTGCAACCGCTGTTTGATTTCCACTATCCTTGGGATAGGTCATTGGTATCTGATCGGTGGCAGGCACCCAGGATCCCCGCCGATATGCCGTTTAAGAAGGCAGTGGTGCTTTTTCTAGGCCAGTCACGTCATGTTCATCGTTCACATTGCCTAGGAGCAGCTCATCCCCTTTTAAGTGAATGGTGTCAAGTGCAATACCAAAAACAGCGGCTATACAATTTATGGCACTTTGATTGGTGAGCTGTGAGAAGGCAAGGGTGCTCAGAGGAGCGCTGCTGTCACCTTAAAACAGCTGATCGGAGGGGTCCCGGGTGTTGGACCCCACCAATTAGATACTAATGACCTATCGTGAGGACAGCATTCAGTATTTTTTGGAAGGTGTCTATCAGCATAGCACATCTTGACTTGACAATATATGCCTACTTTTCCTTATAAAAGTGTTCCAAATCTGTCAGATTGTGAGGCCATCTCCTGTGTACAGCCCTCTTCAGGTCAACCCATCAGTATGTGCTAGAGATTCCTGCAGCTCCTTTAATTTTTCTCTAGGTTTCTTCACTGCCTCCCAGACCAATGTTGTTCTTGTCTTTTCATACATTTTTGAGGGACCTCCAGTTCCTCCTTGGATATAGCATTGTTGTGCCAATTCTTATCCACTTCTCGATGACCATCTTAATTGTCTTCCATGATATAGCTGATGCCTTGGAATTTTTTTTGCATCCTTCTCCTGTCTGATACCTTTCAACAAAGAGATCCCTTTTATGTGTAAGCTGTTTACAGGCCACGGCATTTGCTGTAAAATGCAGCTAAGAAAATATCAGTAAAATCCTACTAGAACAGCTGAATAGGGTTGAGCGAACCCGAACTGTAAAGTTCGGGTTCGTACCGAACTTTAGGATTTTTGGACCCCGGACCCGAACCCGAACAATTCAGTAAAAGTTTGGGTTCGGGTTCGATGTTCGGCGATTTCTCTGCGCTTTTTGAAAGGCTGCAGAGCAGCCAATCAACACGCGTTTAACTGTCTGATCTTACTGTAGAAGCCATCACAGCCATGCCTACTAGTGATGATCGAGCATGCTTGGCCGAGTACCAGTTCGGCTCGAGCATCGCTATGCTCGGCAGATCCGAGCGCTCTGCCGAGTACCACATGCTCGAGTCTCCTACCCGGACGTTTGGCGCCTTCTAAGCAGCCAATAAACATGCTGGTATTGCCATCACTGTAATGCAATTAGACATGTTTTCTACTGGCATTACAGTGATTGGCTGGCCGGAACACGTCATCGGGTGCTATATAGCACCCGGTCACGCACGCGGATTCGGCTCATTGCGAGTCAGGGAGAGCTGCTGTTAGGAAGGGACAGAGCGAGTGTAGAGCGAATTTGATCTCAAACCTTTCAGAGATCCAAAAGTCCTTTTAAGGACTATTGTTAGAGGTGGCAGCAAAATTTATTTTGGGGGAATTATTTTTTTGTGTCAGGGCGACCTTTAGAGACATTCATTTTCTGCATTCTACAACCTCTGCTTGCTGTGACCAGTGAGAAGCAAATCAGCACTGATATCTAGGCCGTGTGTGACGCCTATATTTAATCCAAATAGCAGTTACAGTCAGTTTCTGTATTGTTCAAACTCTGCTTGCTGTGACCAGTGAGAAGCAAATCAGCACTGATATCTAGGCCGTGTGTGACGCCTATATTTAATACAAATTGCAGTTACAGTCAGTTTCTGTATTGTTCAAACTCTGCTTGCTGTGACCAGTGAGAAGCAAATATACACTTATTTCTAGACAGTGTGTGAGGCCTATATTTAATCCAAATTGCAGTTACAGTAAGTTTCTGTATTATACAAACTGTGCTTGCTGTGACCAGTGAGAAGCAAATCAGCACTGATATCTAGGCCGTGTGTGACGCCTATATTTAATCCAAATTGCAGTTACAGTCAGTTTCTGTATTAAACAAACTCTGCTTGCTGTGACCAGTGAGAAGCAAATATACACTGATATCTAGGCCGTGTGTGACGCCTATATTTAATCCAAATTGCAGTTACAGTCAGTTTCTGTATTGTTCAAACTCTGCTTGCTGTGACCAGTGAGAAGCAAATCAGCACTGATATCTAGGCCGTGTGTGACGCCTACATTTAATCCAAATTGCAGTTACAGTCAGTTTCTGTATTATACAAACTCTGCTTGCTGTAACCATTGAGAAGCAAATCAGCCCTGATATCTAGACAGTGTGTGATGCCTATATTTAATCCAAATTGCAGTGACATCCAGTGTCAATATGAAGAAGGCGAGTATTAAGGGACGGGGAAGTGGACGTGATTCTGATGGTTCACGCAGAGGCCGTGGCTCAGGGCGCGTTGCAACTGTGCCTGCTGCCAGAGCACAAGGAAAATAGTCATCATGTCCCAGTTTGCAGGGCGTCGCAAGACAACACTCTTGGCGGGACGACCTATCGTCGCCGGCATGGGGTCAGCGACTGAATCTATCTCCGGGTATACGAATTGGCTACTTAGGCCTTTGCTACGAGGCACTCCCACGTACCTGAAGGACACCGGGGACTTCCTCTGCGCCGTCAAGATATTGAATGGCGGGAGGAATTCCACCTTGTGTCCTTGGACGTGGAGAGCCTCTATACCCGCATTCCCCATGATGCTGGCTTGAAGGACATAACGTCGGTTCTTGCCCGCACGGACAAGAGTGCGTTTTTTTTGCAGTTTATACAAGAGTCCCTCAATTTGATACTTACTAACAATGTCTTCCAGTTCAATCGTCAGTGGTACCGCCAGATACTAGGTACAGCGATGGGCACGACGGTGTCATGCACCTTCGCTAACCTGTATCTGGCGGTATTTAAGGAGACCTACGTCTTCTCCTTGGATAACCCCTTTCGTATGCACATCCATCATTTTTTACGTTATGTGGATGACGTATTTCTGGTCTGGTCGGGCAGCGAAGGGCAGTGCAGGCAGTTTGTGCAGCACCTTAATGAGACTAATAAGATGAATATGAAATTCACTCTCAACTTCGGGGGCAACTGTCTCGATTTTCTCGATGTGCATGTCTCCGTTGTCGACGGGGTGCTGCACACTACAGGTTTTCGTAAGCCCACGGCCACTAATTCGCTGCTCCACCAGACTAGTTTTTATCCTCCTGCCGTTAAACACGCGGTCCCTTTTGGGCAGTTTATACGGTTGCGCAGAATTAACAGCACTGACGCCGATTATTTTAGGCAGGCGTACCAGCTTAAAGAGAGGTTGCTTCAGAGGGGTTATCCAAGGAGGGCCGTGGTAGATGCACTTCATCGAGCGGCTCTTCGTCCTCGACTTAGTCTCCTCAGTGACAGTACCCTGGATGACAATGAAGACAGGTTCGCATTTATTTTTAAATTCAGCCCAGCAGCTGATATAGTGAAACGAACCGTTTATAATAACTGGGACCTCCTAAAAGGTGAACCGTCTTTAGGTGCGGTGGTTTCTAGCAAACCTCTTATTACATTCAGGAAGTGCCATATCTTGAAGGACAGATTAGTCCATAGTGTCCTTAGATCCCCTAAACGGTCGAATTGGTTACAGAGTAGTATTCCTCTAGGTAACTATAAGTGTGGAACGTGTTCCCTCTGTCTCCAAAACTCGCAAGCAAAGAGTCTGTCCCTTGGGGGCATTACACACAAAGTCAGACAGTTTATCACGTGTCGCACCTCCTACGTGGTTTATGTTGTCTCATGCACCTGTAGCAGGTTCTACATCGGCAAGACAATCAGGCCATTGCTCGAAAGGGTGCGTGAGCACCTTAACTCCACCCGTACTGGACGAGGCTCGCCCCGTTTAATCGAACATGTTCGTTCTACCCACAATGGTGATCCCTCTGGCCTCTCCTTTGCTGGCATTGAGGCCGTGGGACACATCCCTAAGGGTGGTGATCGCCACCGCCTTTTGCTGCAACAGGAGGCCAGGTGGATCATCAGGACGGGCGCCATGGGACCCCATGGCCTCAATGATAAGAACGACATGGCGGTCTTTTTATGACCCCACCATCCCGCAGTTACTGATGGGTTCTCTATGAAAAAAAAACCTCCAACGTGCTTGGTCAATTCCCTTTTCTGTCTTCCAATTAATCATGCGCTTCTCATGTATCATTATTTATGTATTCTCTTATGTATCCCCGTGCTAGGCTTCTGGAATTTGTCGCCATAATAGGACGCGCATATTGGTATCTTTGCTGTATTTGCAATGTTGTATTCGATGTGATTGTTACCATTTCCCTGTGCTTCTCTCTGTTCTTTTGCAGCTGCACATGCGGGGAGCGTCTAGGATTACCATGGTGATGACTGACAGCTTCCCTTTAAAGGCACGTCTGTGCGCCTGCACATCATAGCCGGTCTGAAGAAGCGTGATCCTTGCGCGAAACGGCCGTCACCGCTGAAGCACATCGTGGCCATCCCGCTCCCCAGCCTGCGCAGCATGCCACTTAATCTGCAATAAAGCAACAAGTATTCATAAGACCTTGGTGAGTGCCGCGTCTCTTCTACTTTATCGATTTTGTTCCTCTATACCACGCTGAGCACCACTTCTCTGGTCACGGGGGCAGCCGCAGGTCCATGGACTCTTGACAGACCCAAGGGGTTTACAGGTGATTAGCGTAGTGCCGCTGTTTTTCCTTTTTCTCTCATACACCATTGCACTCTTGAAGTCAGACCAGTGCAACCAGGTGGTCGGATGGATTGCAGCAGATAATGCTTCCACTGGGTTAAGCACCACCCTGTCTTCCACCAGTCCAGTCTCAGTAGCCAACAGTCTGGTCAACAACACAATCCTCACCCTGATCATCCTTCCTCCCACCATGTAGAGTCTGGCCAAACAAGCGATCCGTTACTCGGATGTTCCGAGGAGCTATTTTCACCCCCATCACTTAATTTGACCCTCTCCCCAAGCACTCTTGAAGAGGGACATGAGATCTTGTGCCCTGATTCTCAACCTCTAGAGCCTTCACACTCACAAGATGATGTGTTTAAGGAGGTGGATGATGACGAGATACAGTTGCTATCAAGTCATCCACAATTACTGTCTGCAGAGGTTGATGAAGAGGATGATATACTGTTGTCAATCACTGAAGTTGTGTTGGGGTCAGCAAATGAGGAGGATCATTGGTGTGGGGAAGTTGAAGAGGACTTGGTGGACGATGAGGTCACTGACCCAACATGGGAAGGCGGAAACGTGAGCGAGGACAGCAGTCCCGAGGGGGAGCGATCTGCAGCACCGCAACAGGCTGGAAGAGGCAGTGAGGTGGCAACAGGGAGAAGGCGGGCCACACCAAACAGTCCCGCAAGTGTTCCACGGAGCACCCCCTTGTGGAAATCTCGCCAAGGGGTAGGTGTTCCGCGGAATGGCGTTTTTTTGTGGAAAGTGCAGACAACAAAAGAATAGTAGTTTGCAACCTGTGCCACACCAAAATGAGCCGAGGTGTAAACAGTAGCAACCTCACCACCACCACCATGATCCGCCACATGGCAGCCAAGCACCGCAATAAGTGGGAGGAACGCCCGGGTCCACAATCTGTGTCCGCTGGTCACACCACTGGCTCCTCTTCCCCTATGTTGAGTGACAACCAATCGCCTGTCGAAGGCGCAGGCCCGGATGCCTCCCGCACTGCACCTGTAACGTTGCAAGCACCATCAGCGACCACATCCACTTCCCTGTCCCAGCACAGCGTCCAAATGTCTTTACCCCAGGCATTTGAATGCAAGCGCAAATACCCATTCACCCACCCAAAGGCCATGGCACTAACCGCCCAACTTTCTAAGTTACTGGCGGTTGAAATGTTGCCATTTAGGCTTGTGGACACAGAGGCCTTTTGCGGCTGGATGTCGGCGGCCGTCCCTTGGTACTTAGTCCCCAGCCGCCACTATTTTTCCCGGTGTGCCGTCCCCGCCTTACACCAGCATGTGTCTGCTAACATCACCCGTGCCCTGACCAACGCAGTTACTGCTAAGGTCCACCTAATGACTGACACATGGACAAGTGCTTGTGGCCTGGGACGCTACATTTCCCTGACGGCACACTGGGTGAACGTAGTGGAGGCTTGGAGTGACTTGTACCCTGGGATGGCACAGGTGCTACTGCTGCCCAGGATTGCAGGTTTTACTTCCATCAGCACCTATGTAAGTGGCTCCTCCTCCTCCTTCACTTCCACCTCCGAATTCTCCGCGTGCAGCACCAATCAGCCATCAGCTGGTAGCTGAAAGCAGTGTAGCACTGCTGTCGGGATGCGTCAACAGGCCATGCTGAAGATGATATGCTTATGGGATAAACAGCACACCGCCGCAGAGCTGTGGCAGGGGATAAGAGACCAGACTGAGCTGTGGCTCTCGCCACTCCACCTGCAACCAGGCATGGTTGTGTGTGATAATGGGCATAAATTGGTGGCGGCTTTGGAGCTCGGCAAGCTCAGACACATCCCATGCCTAGCCCACGTCTTTAACTTAGTGGTTCAGCAGTTTCTGAAAAACGACCCCAATTCGCCCGAGCTACTGGGGAAGGTGCGCCGCGTGTGTGCACATTTCCGCAAGTCATCAACAGCTTCAGCCGGTCTGTTGACGCTGCAGCACCGCTTGAAATTGCCAGCTCACTGGCTGTTGTGGGACGTGAGCACGCGCTGGATCTCCACGTTACACATGTTGGCCAGGCTTTGTGAGCAGCAACGGGCAGTAATGGAATACCAGTTGCAGCACGGTCGTCGCCTTTCCAGTCAGCTTCCGCTCTTCACAAGCGAGGAGTGGGCATGGATGTCTGACCTCTGTGAGGTGTTAAGAAACTTTGAGGAATCGACACAGATGGTGAGCGGCGATAACGCTATTGTCAGTGTAACCATCCCACTTCTGTGTCTACTCAAACACTCGCTGCTCACAATTAAGGCTGACACTGTTCGTGGGGAAGAGTTGAAATGGGGGAAGAAGACATGACCCTGGGTTATAGCCAGAACACCCTCAGTTTGTCTTCTCAGCGTGTATTGGAGGAGGAGGAGGAGGAGGAGCAGGGGACGGTTGCCTCCGCTACACAGGGTAGTAGCCATGGAACTTTAATTCTATCTGTTCAGCATGGGTGGACAGAAGAGGAGGAAGAGGATGAGGAGATGGACAGTCATCCTCCTGATGACGACAGCGAATTCTTGCCCACTGGTACTCTGGCACACATGGCTGACTTCATGTTAGGCTGCCTTTCCCGTGATACCATTTTAGATACCAGGGATTACTGGGTGTTCACCCTTCTGGACCCCCGCTACAAAGAGAACTTCTCATCTATCATTCCTTCGGTGGAGAGGACGAGCAAAATGGTGCTATACCAGAAGTTCCTTGTTGACAGATTGCTGCAAAAATTTCCATCTGACAGCGCTGGCAGCAGAGTCCGTACTTCCTTGGGCAACTGAGGTGGGGAGACAAGGGGAACACACAGCACTTCCAGCAAAGGCAAGGCAACACTCTCCAAGGCCTGGGACAGTTTTATGACACCCCGCCAGCACCCTCAACATGATGCACGTCCTGGTGTCACAAGGAGGGAAAAGTTTTGGAAGATGGTAAAGGAGTACGTAGCAGACTGTCAGCGTCCTCAGTGAACTACTGGGTGTCCAAGCTGGACACGTGGCATGAACTGGCGCTCTACGCCTTGGAGGTGCTGGCCT
Source organism: Bufo bufo (assembly GCF_905171765.1). NCBI lineage: Eukaryota > Metazoa > Chordata > Amphibia > Anura > Bufonidae > Bufo > Bufo bufo. The sequence continues at coordinate 407,169,520 of NC_053393.1, read as the reverse complement.
GCCCTGCCACCAGCGTTTTGTCTGAGCGGGTATTTAGCGCTGCTGGTGGCATTATAACAGATAAGCGTATCCGGCTGTCAACTGAAAATGCTGACAGGATGACTCTTATAAAAATGAACAAGGCCTGGATTGCCCCTGACTTCTTCACTCCACCAGAAGAATGCCACGACTGAACATAAAGGCACTTTAAATGTGCTGTTTAGAATGTACTCAAAACTCTGTATTCCCATGCACCCCTTCCGCCACAAAAAAGGGTATATGGTTGAATCTTCCTTTTCTCATCCTCCTCCTCCACGTACAGTATATGCCTTCTCATATAATTTTTCGGATGGTCAGCTCACCAGCAGGCCCTCACCCATAATGTTTTAGATGGTCAGCTCACCAGCAGGCCCTCACCCATAATGTTTTAGATAGTCAGCTCACCAGCAGGCCCTCACCCATAATGTTTTAGATGGTCAGCTCACCTGCAGGCCCTCGCCCATAATGTTTTAGATGGTCAGCTCACCAGCAGGCCCTCACCCATAATGTTTTAGATGGTCAGGTCACAAGCAGGCCCTCACCCATAATGTTTTATATGGTCAGCTCACCAGCAGGCCCTCACCCATAATGTTTTAGATGGTCAGCTCAGCTGAAGACCCTCACTCCTAATGTTTTAGTGGGTCACCAGCAGGCCATCAATCATACTTTACCTCTCCTGTATAACGTTTCCTCATCCTAAATACCTATGACATTCCCTGTATTTTTTTTGTACTTTCTTGGAAGTGGTAGCCATGGCCATCCCTCAGGCTCCTTCTCCGGAAGCGAACCGTGATTCCCCATTACCTGTGGTCACCATGGTAGGCGCAAAAAAGAACATTGAAAGTTGATAGAGCAGATATCCGAATAGATCGTCAACATCGCGGGGACGTGCGATCAGCTTAGAAGTTATCTAGAGTTAACAAAGCGGCAGCAGGCCCTCACCTACAATTTTTTACACGGTCAGCTCAACGTCCATTCCTCTTCCAAGTTCATTATCATCAGATGATAGTCTGGTCAACACAATCGTAATCACCGGGGGTCACGTAACTAATTAGCACGGAGGAGTGTCTTTGGTTATCGGAATGAACCACACAAATCCACTCGATCCACACGCTCAAAACGGCCATGCACCACCACCCACAGAATCGCAAAATAGGTATCAATCTGTCAATCCTTTCTGTGTCCGGGTCGGGTGAGGCTTCCCGTGCATAGTCAAATTAAGCTGCAGGCTCCACTCCTGGTGCTGCCCTTCCATCAATTAGTTAAAGTTTCAGCTTTGCAACCATACTCCCCCCGGAACGCAAAGACTTTAGTTTCCCAGAAAATGCTCTGCGGGAAATGGGAATAACGCTGCCGGGGATCGTCTTCGAACCTCCAACTTAAAGGGATTCTGTCACCAGGTTTCACCCGCCGCACCCACCGCCGCTCGTGCCCAGCGCCGCCTTTCCAGACTTCTGCGCCGCCTCCTAATCCTCTGTGCCGCCTCTCGCTCTCCCTCCCCCTCCTCCTCCTGCTGTAAGATCTCGTGCGTGCGCACAGGGCTCTGCCTGAAGCGCCCGTGCGGACTTCTCCATTTGGCTTCTTACAGCGAAGTGCGCATGCGCCGGCACTTCGCTCAACCCCCTGTATGACCTGCACTCTGGTGCCAGCCTCTCAGAGCCCTGTGCGCAGGCGCGAGATCTTACAGCAGGAGGAGGGGGGAGGGAGGGAGAGCGAGAGGCGGCACAGAGGATTAGGAGGCGGCGCAGAAGTCTGGAAAGGCGGCGCTGGGCACGAACGGCGGTGGGTGCGGCGGGCACCTTGCATCGCTTGACATCCCCTTGGGCACCTTATTTCTTTGAGTGACAGGTTAGTAAAAGCTGTTTTTTTGCAAAATAAGGCTACAGATCACATTTATAAGCCCACATTAGGAATCGTGATGAGGCCCTGAACATCAGCATATGTTTAGCTGACAGGGGTGAAACCTGGTGATAGAATCCCTTTAACCACCTCAGCCCCCAGTGCTTAAACACCCTGAAAGACCAGGCCACTTTTTACACTTCTGACCTACACTACTTTCACCGTTTATTGCTCGGTCATGCAACTTACCACCCAAATGAATTTTACCTCCTTTTCTTCTCACTAATAGAGCTTTCATTTGGTGGTATTTCATTGCTGCTGTCATTTTTACTTTTTTTGTTATTAATCGAAATTTAACGATTTTTTTGCAAAAAAATGACATTTTTCACTTTCAGTTGTAAAATTTTGCAAAAAAAACGACATCCATATAGAAATTTTGCTCTAAATTTATAGTTCTACATGTCTTTGATAAAAAAAAAATGTTTGGGTAGAAAAAAAATGGTTTGGGTAAAAGTTATAGCGTTTACAAACTATGGTACAAAAATGTGAATTTCCGCTTTTTGAAGCAGCTCTGACTTTCTGAGCACCTGTCATGTTTCCTGAGGTTCTACAATGCCCAGACAGTACAAACACCCCACAAATGACCCCATTTCTGAAAGTACACACCCTAAAGTATTCGCTGATGGGCATAGTGAGTTCATAGAACTTTTTATTTTTTGTCACAAGTTAGCGGAAAATGATGATTTTTTTTTTTTTTTTTTTTTCTTACAAAGTCTCATATTCCACTAACTTGTGACAAAAAATAAAAAGTTCTATGAACTCACTATGCCCATCAGCGAATACCTTGGGGTCTCTTCTTTCCAAAATGGGGTCACTTGTGGGGTAGTTATACTGCCCTGGCATTCTAGGGGCCCAAATGTGTGGTAAGGAGTTTGAAATCAAATTCAGTAAAAAATGACCTGTGAAATCCGAAAGGTGCTCTTTGGAATATGGGCCCCTTTGCCCACCTAGGCTGCAAAAAAGTGTCACACATCTGGTATCCCCGTACTCAGGAGAAGTTAAGGAATGTGTTTTGGGGTGTCTTTTTACATATACCCATGCTGGGTGAGATAAATATCTTGGTCAAATGACAACTTTGTATAAAAAAATGGGAAAAGTTGTCTTTTGCCAAGATATTTCTCTCACCCAGCATGGGTATATATAAAATGACACCCCAAAACACATTCCCCACCTTCTCCTGAGTACGGAGATACCAGATGTGTGACACTTTTTTGCAGCCTAGGTGGGCAAAGGGGCCCATATTCCAAAGAGCACCTTTCGGATTTCACTCGTCATTTTTTACTGAATTTGATTTCAAACTCCTTACCACACATTCGGGCCCCTAGAATGCCAGGGCAGTATAACTACCCCACAAGTGACCCCATTTTGGAAAGAAGAGACCCCAAGGTATTCCGTGAGGGGCATGGCGAGTTCCTAGAATTTTTTATTTTTTGTCACAAGTTAGTGGAAAATGATGATTTTTTTTTTTTTTTTTTTTTTCATACAAAGTCTCATATTCCACTAACTTGTGACAAAAAATAAAAACTTCCATGAACTCACTATGCCCATCAGCGAATACCTTGGGGTCTCTTCTTTCCAAAATGGGGTCACTTGTGGGGTAGTTATACTGCCCTGGCATTCTAGGGGCCCAAATGTGTGGTAAGGAGTTTGAAATCAAATTCAGTAAAAATTGACCTGTGAAATCCGAAAGGTGCTCTTTGGAATATGGGCCCCTTTGCCCACCTAGGCTGCAAAAAAGTGTCACACATCTGGTATCTCCGTACTCAGGAGAAGTTGAGGAATGTGTTTTGGGGTGTCTTTTTACATATACCCATGCTGGGTGAGATAAATATCTTGGTCAAATGACAACTTTGTATAAAAAAATGGGAAAAGTTGTCTTTTGCCAAGATATTTCTCTCACCCAGCATGGGTATATATAAAATGACACCCCAAAACACATTCCCCACCTTCTCCTGAGTACGGAGATACCAGATGTGTGACACTTTTTTGCAGCCTAGGTGGGCAAAGGGGCCCATATTCCAAAGAGCACCTTTCGGATTTCACTCGTCATTTTTTACTGAATTTGATTTCAAACTCCTTACCACACATTTGGGCCCCTAGAATGCCAGGGCAGTATAACTACCCCACAAGTGACCCCATTTTGGAAAGAAGAGACCCCAAGGTATTCGCTGATGGGCATAGTGAGTTCATGGAAGTTTTTATTTTTTGTCACAAGTTAGTGGAATATGAGACTTTGTATGAAAAAAAAAAAAAAAAAAAAAATCATCATTTTCCACTAACTTGTGACAAAAAATAAAAAATTCTAGGAACTCGCCATGCCCCTCACGGAATACCTTGGGGTGTCTTCTTTCCAAAATGGGGTCACTTGTGGGGTAGTTATACTGCCCTGGCATTTTAGGGGCCCAAATGTGTGGTAAGGAGTTTGAAATCAAATTCAGTAAAAAATGACGAGTGAAATCCGAAAGGTGCTCTTTGGAATATGGGCCCCTTTGCCCACCTAGGCTGCAAAAAAGTGTCACACATCTGGTATCTCCGTACTCAGGAGAAGGTGGGGAATGTGTTTTGGGGTGTCATTTTATATATACCCATGCTGGGTGAGAGAAATATCTTGGCAAAAGACAACTTTTCCCATTTTTTTATACAAAGTTGTCATTTGACCAAGATATTTATCTCACCCAGCATGGGTATATGTAAAAAGACACCCCAAAACACATTCCTCAACTTCTCCTGAGTACGGGGATACCAGATGTGTGACACTTTTTTGCAGCCTAGGTGGGCAAAGGGGCCCATATTCCAAAGAGCACCTTTCGGATTTCACAGGTCAATTTTTACTGAATTTGATTTCAAACTCCTTACCACACATTTGGGCCCCTAGAATGCCAGGGCAGTATAACTACCCCACAAGTGACCCCATTTTGGAAAGAAGAGACCCCAAGGTATTCGCTGATGGGCATAGTGAGTTCATGGAAGTTTTTATTTTTTGTCACAAGTTAGTGGAATATGAGACTTTGTAAGAAAAAAAAAAAAAAAAAAAAAATCATCATTTTCCACTAACTTGTGACAAAAAATAAAAAATTCTAGGAACTTGCCATGCCCCTCACGGAATACCTTGGGGTGTCTTCTTTCCAAAATGGGGTCACTTGTGGGGTAGTTATACTGCCCTGGCATTTTCCAGGGGCCCTAATGTCTGGTAAGTAGGTAAATGACCTGTGAAATCTGAAAGGTGCTCTTTGGAATGTGGGCCCCTTTGCCCACCTAGGCTGCAAAAAAGTGTCACACATCTGGTATGTCCGTACTCAGGAGAAGGTGGGGAATGTGTTTTGGGGTGTCATTTTACATATACCCATGCTGGGTGAGATAAATATCTTGGCAAAAGACAACTTTTCCCATTTTTTTTATACAAAGTTGGCATTTGACCAAGATATTTATCTCACCCAGCATGGGTATATGTAAAATGACACCCCAAAACATATTCCCCAACTTCTGCTGAATACGGAGATACCACATGTGTGACACTTTTTTGCAGCCTAGGTGGGCAAAGGGGCCCAAATTCCTTTTAGGAGGGCATTTTTAGACATTTGGATACCAGACTTCTTCTCACGCTTTGGGGCCCCTAAAATGCCAGGGCAGTATAAATACCCCACATGTGACCCCATTTTGGAAAGAAGACACCCCAAGGTATTCAATGAGGGGCATGGCGAGTTCATAGAAAAAAAATAATTTTGGCACAAGTTAGCGGAAATTGATTTTTTTGATTTTGTTCTCACAAAGTCTCCCTTTCCGCTAACTTGGGACAAAAATTTCAATCTTTCATGGACTCAATATGCCCCTCAGCGAATACCTTGGGGTGTCTTCTTTCCAAAATGGTGTTATTTGTGGGGTGTTTGTACTGCCCTGGCATTTGAGGGTCTCCACAATCATTACATGTATGCCCAGCATTAGGAGTTTCTGCTATTCTCCTTATATTGAGCATACGGGTAATGAGATTTTTTTTTTCCGTTCAGCCTCTGGGCTGAAAGAAAAAAATGAACGGCACAGATTTCTTCATTCGCATCGATCAATGTGGATGAAAAAATCTCTGCCAAAAAAAAAAAAAGGAGGGGAAAGGCGTCTGCCAGGACATAGGAGCTCCGCCCAACATCCATACCCACTTCAGCTCGTATGCCCTGGCAAACCAGATTTCTCCATTCACATCAATCGATGTGGATGAATAAATCATTGCCGGGATTTTTTTTTTTATATATACAAAGTGTTTGCCAAAGTATATGAACACCGCCACCTCCTCAGCTCATATGCCTCGGCAAACATATCTTTTACTGCAGAGGAGAAATCTCGTCTTGCAGCGCCGCATACACCGACTTGCGTGTAATCTGACAGAAGCGCAATGCTTCTGTCAGAATGCACATCAGTGCTGCAGCTAGTCGATCGGTTGGTCCACCTGAAAGGTAAAAAAAACAAAACAAAAAAGAAAAAACCAGGCCGCAGCGCAATAAATTTATTAACTGTTGAACAGAACATAGAAACTTTTTTTTAACTTTTTTAACTGAACGTTTAACTTTTTTACTTACCGGTAATTTTTTTTTTGTTTAGTTTTTTTTACCTTTATAGAACAAACCTCTCCTTCCCCATGGGACAATGTGCAAAGCGCAAATTGCCCAAAGATGTGGCGAAGTACATTATGCACTTTATCCCAGGTGAAAGGAGAGGTTTGCAGCAGCTGTGAGTAAAAGGGCCCTAATAGCCCTGTGTGCCTGTCCTGTGAGATGCAATCCCTATGCTAGGTGTACCTGTGTGTGGTACTTCCGGAAACACTCACCAAAGCATAGGGCAGGGTGGTCAGGACAGTCAGGACAGAAATAGCGGGTGTCACGCCTTATTCCACTCCTGCTACAGACACGACATTTTTTTCGGGGTGGCGGTTGGGTTGAGGTACCAGCAACGACACTGGGGAAATGTCGCTCGTGTAGACGGCTAACTACACTGGTGGATGGGGCCACGGAACCTCCTGGGTAAAGGAGGTTCTCGATGATCTCTTCCTGGAATTTGAGGAAAGATCGTGTTCTCCCAGCCTTACTGTAGAGAACAAAACTATTGTACAGCGCCAATTGAATTAAATATACAGACACCTTCTTATACCAGCGTCTGGTTCTGCGGGAAACTAAATAGGGAGCCAACATCTGGTCATTGAAGTCCACCCCTCCCATGAGCGCATTATAGTCGTGGACTGAGAGGGGCTTTTCAATGACACGGGTTGCCCTTTCAATTTGGATTGTCGTGTCTGCGTGAATGGAGGAGAGCATGTAAACGTCACGCTTGTCTCTCCATTTCACCGCGAGCAGTTCTTCGTTACACAAGGCAGCCCTCTCCCCCCTTGCAAGACGGGTGGTTACAAGCCGTTGGGGGAAGCCCACGCGACTAGTTCGCGCGGTGCCACAGGCGCAAATCCGTTCTAGAAACAAATGCCTAAAGAGGGCCACACTTGTGTAGAAATTGTCCACATAAAGATGGTACCCCTTGCCGAATAAGGGTGACACCAAGTCCCAGACTGTCTTCCCACTGCTCCCCAGGTAGTCAGGGCAACCGACCGGCTCCAGGGTCTGATCTTTTCCCTCATAGATCCGAAATTTGTGGGTATAGCCTGTGGCCCTTTCACAGAGCTTATACAATTTGACCCCATACCGGGCACGCTTGCTTGGGATGTATTGTTTGAAGCCAAGGCGCCCGGTAAAATGTATTAGGGACTCGTCTACGCAGATGTTTTGCTCAGGGGTATACAAATCTGCAAATTTCTGGTTGAAATGGTCTATGAGGGGCCGAATTTTGTGGAGCCGGTCAAAAGCTGGGTGGCCTCTGGGACGGGAGGTGGTGTTGTCGCTAAAATGCAGAAAACGTAGGATGGTCTCAAATCGTGTCCTGGACATAGCAGCAGAGAACATGGGCATGTGATGAATTGGGTTCGTGGACCAATATGACCGCAATTCATGCTTTTTAGTTAGACCCATGTTGAGGAGAAGGCCCAAAAAAATTTTAATTTCGGAAACTTGGACTGGTTTCCACCGGAAAGACTGGGCATAAGAGCTTCCCGGGTTGGCGGATATAAATTGTGTGGCATACCGATTTGTTTCTGCCACGACTAAGTCCAAGAGCTCCGCAGTCAAGAACAGCTCAAAAAATCCAAGGGCCGAACCGATTTGAGCCGTCTCAACCCGAACTCCAGACTGGGCGGTGAAAGGGGGAACTACAGGTGCGGCTGAAGTTGGTGACTGCCAATCAGGGTTTGCCAGCACCTCAGGGATTCTAGGGGCTCTACGGGCCTGTCTGCGCGGTGGCTGCGACGGGGTAACTAGTGCACGTGCCACCGTACCAGCTTCAACTGCCCTTCTGGTGCTCGCCACGTCACCATGTTGTACGGCAGTGCTGGTACTAGGTCCAGGAAGGGCTGCGCTGCTGGTGTATGCCTCACCACGTGATCCGGCAGCGACAGCCCCACTCTGCTGCTCTTGAAACGGATCCTGCGTAACCTGTGGTCTAGCGACACGGGGCCGGGTACGCCTGGTGCTGCCAGGGACCTCCACCTCCTCGTCCGAACTTTGGGTCAGAGAGCCACTGCTTTCCACAGGTTCATATTCTGACCCGCTAGATTCATCAGATGAGGGTTCCCACTCCTCATCCGACTGGGTCAGAATCCTGTAGGCCTCTTCAGAAGAATACCCCCTGTTTGACATTTGGACTACTAAATTTAGGGGTATTCCCTGAGACTACCCAAGAAAAAAAGCAAACCTGTCTTACAAAGGGGAGGCTAGCGAAGTACCGGAGGCTGCTGCGGTTGATAAAAAATATCAAAACTGATTTTTTTATCGCCGCAGTGCTTGTAAAGTGAATGTGCAGTGATCAAAAAACAAAATTTTTTTTGTCACTGCGGTGGGGCGGGCGTGGGTGAACGCACGTGTGGGCGACCGATCAGGCCTGATCGGGCAAACACTGCGTTTTGGGTGGAGGGCGAACTAAAGTGACACTAATACTATTATAGATCTGACCGTGATCAGTTTTGATCACTTACAGATACTATAAAAGTACAAATGCTGATTAGCGATACGCTAATCAGCGAATAAAAGTGACTGCGGTGCGGTGGGCTGGGCGCTAACTGACGCTACTACCTAACCAAGGGGCCTAAACTATCCCTAAAACCTAACAGCCAATACTAGTGAAAAAAAAAAAGTGACAGTTTACACTGATCACTTTTTTCCTTTCAATAGTGATTGACAGGGGCGATCAAAGGGGTGATCAAAGGGTTAATTGGGGTGCAGGGGGGTGATCTGGGGCTAAAGTGTGGTGTTGGTGCTACTCACTGTGAAGTCTGCTCCTGTGCTGGATCCAACCGACGAAAAGGACCAGCACAGGAGCAGACAAGCCATATAACAGATCATATTTACTAATATGATCTGTTATCTGGCTTCTGATTCGATTTTTTGAAAATCGCCAGCCTGCCAGCCAATGATCGTTGCTGGCAGGCTGGTGACGAAATACTTCTTTAACTTTTGCCGGCCCGCGATGCGCATGCGCGGGCCGGCAATGCACGAAATCTCGCGTCTCGCGAGAGGACGCACCGGCGCGTCCACCCAGAACAACAGGACCGCCGCAAAGACGCAATCCTGCGTACGGCGGTCCTGAGGTGGTTAAGTTGTTGATTAATGAAAACGTTCGTGGCAACAAAGGTTTCGGCTGTGGTTGGTGATGGATCATGTGACGGACCATGTGATGAACGTAGTGACATCATCAAAGGTCCTATTCCTCACAGAACAAGACAGAAGAGATGTCGGCTGCGCGAACAAGTGGATTAAGGTGAGTTAAATTCTAATAATTTTTTTTAACCCCTCCAGCCCTATTGTACTATGCATTATGTATTCAGAATGCTATTATTTTCCCTTATAATCATGTTATAAGGGGAAATAATAATGATCGGGTCCCCATCTCGATCATCACCTTACAACCGTGCGTGAAAATCGCACCGCATCCGCACTTGCCTGCGGATGCTTGCGATTTTCACGCAACCCCATTCATTTCTATGGGGCCTGCGTTACGTGAAAAAAGCACAAAGAGGAGCATGCTGCGATTTTCACTCAACGCACAAGTGATGCGTGCAAATCACCGCTCATGTGCACAGCCCCATAGAAATGAATGGGTCCGGATTCAGTGCGGGTGCAATGCGTTCATCTCACGCATTGCACCCGCGCGGAAATCTCGCCCGTGTGAAAGGGGCCTTACATTTAGGCCAGAAATACGTCTTTCTCATACTGGGGCATACTGGGGTGAAAAAAAAAACATCTGTTTCATATAGTGCACATCTAGGATTATAGGTGCATAAGTGAGTGTCACATTTAGGCCAGAAATACGGCTTTCGCATACTGGGGTGGAAAAAACACTGTGTTTTATATACTGCACATCTGTGATTATAGGTGCATAAGTTACTGTGAAATTTAGGCCACAAATACGGCTTTTGCTTACTGGGGTTAAAAAAAACCTCTGATATACTGCACATCTGGGATTAGAGGTGTATAAATTACTGTGAAATTTAGGCCACAAATACGGCTTTTGCTTACTGGGGTTAAAAAAAACCTCTGATATACTGCACATCTGGGATTAGAGGTGTATAAGTTACTGTGAAATTTAGGCCACAAATATGGCTTTTGCTTACTGGGGTTAAAAAAAACCCTCTGATATACTGCACATCTGGGATTAGAGGTGCATAAGTTACTTTGAAATTTAGGCCACAAATACGGCTTTTGCTTACTGGGGTTAAAAAAAAAAACTCTGATATACTGCACATCTGGGAATAGAGGTGCATAAGTTACTGTGAAATTTAGGCCACAAATACCGCTGTGATATAGAGTTAAAAAAAAAAAAAAATTTGTGCAATACCCTACATCAGGGTTTTTATTGGCGGATAATTATTTTTAACAGACTCAACCACTTTTTACTTTGCTTGGTGAACGCTAACTATGAGGCAAACATCTAATAAGGGATGCGGTCATGGTGGTGGTGTTGGTGGAGCCTCTGGTGCTGGGAGAGGACGTGGCCGTTCTACCACAGCTACACGTCCTACTGAACCTACTACCTCAGGTCCCAGTAGCCGCCAGAATCTACAGCGATATTTGGTCTGGCCTAATGCCGTTCTAAGGATAGTAAGTCAGAGTTCGGAGGAAGAGGCATTAATGAGACCAAGCCAACAGCGTAGCAAAAGAGGGAGCAGGGTGCAAAAGCAGAGCAGCCGTCGCCAAAACAGTTCGCCTGCTACTGGCCACCATCACCAGGGACCGAGCACACCAAAGGCAGCTTCAAGGAGTTCCCTGGCATGGCACTTCTTCACACAATGTGCTGACGACAAGACCCGAGTGGTTTGCACGCTGTGCCATCAGAGCCTGAATTGAGGCATTAACGTTCTGAACCTTAGCACAACCTGCATGACCAGGCATCTACATGCGAGACACGGGCTGCAGTGGAGTAAGCACCTTCAAAACCAAGAAAGGGCTCAGGCCCCTCCTGCTCCCTCTTCTGCTGCTGCCTCGGCCTCTTCCTCCGCCTCTGGAGGAACGTTGGCTCCTGCCGCCCAGCAAACAGAGGATGTGCCACCAACACCACCAACCCCGTCACCAAGCATCTCCACCATGTTACACGGAAGCGTTCAGCTCTCCATCTCACAAACCTTTGAGAGAAAGCGTAAATTCCCACCTAGCCACCCTCGATCCATGGCCCTGAATGCCAGCATTTCTAAACTACTGGCCTTTGAAATGCTGTCATTCAGGCTGGTGGAGACGGACAGCTTCAAACAGCTCATGTCGCTTGCTGTCCCACAGTAGGTCGTTCCCAGCTGCCACTACTTCTCCAGGAGAGCCGTGCCCTCCCTGCACAACCAAGTATCGGATAAAATCAAGTGTGCACTGCGCAACGCCATCTGTGGCAAGGTCCACCTAACCACAGATACGTAGACCAGTAAGCACGGCCAGGGACGCTATATCTCCCTAACTTCACACTGGGTAAATGTAGTGGCGGCTGGGCCCCAGGTGGAGAGCTGTTTGGCGCACGTCCTTCCGCCGCCAAGGATCGCAGGGCATCATTCTTTGCCTCTTGTTGCCTCGTCTTCCTACTCGGCTTCCTCGTCCTCTTCTACCACCTCTTCATCTGGTCAGCCACAGACCTAGTATTCAGATATATTGGGCAGACTAGATGGGCCAAATGGTTCTTATCTGCCGACACATTCTATGTTTCTATGTTTCACCACCAACTTCAGCACAGCCAGGGGTAAACGTCAGCAGGCCGTTCTGAAACTGATGTGTTTGGGGGACAGGCCCCACACCGCGCAGGACAACAGACCAACGAGTGGTTGCTGCCAGTGAGCCTCAACCCCGGCCTGGTGGTGTGCGATAATAGGCGAAATCTCGTTGCAGCTCTGGGACTAGCCGGTTTGACGCACATCCCTTGCCTGGCACATGTGCTGAATTTGGTGGTGCAGAAATTCATTCACAACTACCCCGACATGTCTGAGCTGCTGCATAAAGTGCGGGCCGTCTGTGCGCGCTTCCGGCATTCTCATCCTGCCGCCGCTCGGCTGTCTGCTCTACAGCGTAACTTCGGCCTTCCCGCTCACCGCCTCATATGCGACGTGCCCACCAGGTGGAACTCCACCTTGCACATGCTGGAGAGACTGTGCGAGCAGCAGCAGGCCATAGTGGAGTTTCAGCTGCAGCACGCACGGGTGAGTTGCACTGCGGAACAGCACCACTTCACCACCAATGATTGGGCCTCCATGCGAGACCTGTGTGCCCTGTTGCACTGTTTCGAGTACTCCACCAACATGGTCAGTGGCGATGACGCCGTTATCAGCGTTACAATACCACTTCTATGTCTTCTTGAGAAAACACTTAGGGCGATGATGGAAGAGAATGTGGCCCAAGATGAAGAGGGGGAGGAGGAAGGAAGAGGGGTCATTTCTAACACTTTCAGGCCAGTCTTTTAGAAGTGGCTCAGAGGAAGGTTTTTTGCAACAGCAGAGGCCAGGTACAAATTTGGCCAGCCAGGGCCCACTATTGGAGGACGAGGAGGAGGAGGATGAAGCATGTTCACAGCGGGGTGGCACCCAACGAAGCTCGGGCCCATGACTGGTGCGTGGCTGGGGGGATACGGAGGACGCAGACGATACGCCTCCCACAGAGGTCAGCTTGTCCTTACCTCTGGGCAGCCTGGCACACATAAGTGAACTAGGCCTGGATCCCACAAGACTTGTCTGTACCTTGTGCAGAATAGACAGTTCTAACAGCCTCAACCATCCATCCTTGTACTTTTTTTTATATGTCCCAATATTTTTTTTATTCATTTACCTATCCACATTTGTTTGCAGAGCATTTGCCAAGCTCTTAAGCACATTTTGCTGCCTTTTGCAGCCCTCTAGCTCTTTCCAGGGCTATTTTAGAGCCATTTTAGTGGCCAAAAGTTCGGGTTCCAAGTGACTTCAATGGGGTTCAAGTTCGGCCGAACCTGCCGAACCTGAACATCCCGGTGTCCGCTCAACTGACATAGTCATTGTGAGATACACCCTTTAAATACAGGGGTTCTATTCAGATATTTGAAATACCGCCATTTTGTGCACAAATCTTTAATTGCGGCCTAGTGTGGGTCAGGGCTGCATAAAGTGCGGGCCGTATGTGCGCGCTTTCGGCGTTCTCACCCTGCTGCTGCTCGCCTGCAGCGTAACTTCGACCTTCCCGCTCACCGCCTCATATGCGACGTGCCCACAAGGTGGAACTCCACCTTGCACATGCTGGCCAGACTGTGCGAGCAGCAGCTGGCGATAGTGGAGTTTCAGCTGCAGCACGCACGGGTGAGTCGCTCGGCGGAACAGCACCACTTCACGACCAATGACTGGGCCTCCATGCGAGACCTGTGTTCCTTTTTGCGCTGTTTCGAGTACTCCACCAACATGGCCAGTGCCGATAATGCCGTTCTCAGCGTAACTATCCCACTTCTATGCCTCCTTGAAAAAACGCTGCTGGCGATGATGGAAGAGGATGTGGCACAGGAGGAGGAGGAAGAGGGATAATTTCGTAGGGTTTCCGGCCAGTCATTCCCAAGTGGCTCTGAGGGTGGGTTCCTGAACCCAAAAACCCAAGGTACACAATTTTCCAGCCAGGGCACAGTTCTGGAGGATGACGAGATAGAGGAGGAGGAACCATGTTCACAGCAGGGTGGCACCCAGATTAGCTCATGGCCATCACTGGTGTGTGGCTGGGGGGATACAGAGGTCACAGACAATACACCTCCCACAGAGGACCGCTTTTCGTTGCCTCTGGGCAGCCTGGCACACATGAGCGATTACATGCTGCAGTGTCTCCGCAACGACCGCAGAGTTGCCCACATTCTAACTTGTGCTGATTACTGGGTGGCCACGCTACTGGATCCCCGTTACAAGGACAATGTACCGTCCTTAATTCCGTCACAGGAGCGTGATCGTAAGATGCGCGAGTACAAGCGCACGCTGGTAGACTGTCATGGTCTTACCTTCTTGCTGTTCTCCTTCGTTTGACATGTGCTGGCGGCCATCTTGGTTTCTGGGTTTCTTGTAGCCTTCCACCCTGCGGCTCCTCCTTCCCACTGGGAGGAGCTGGATGCCTAGCTCATATATATAGGAGGTCTGTGGCTTCAGTTCCTTGCTTGGTCCTCTTGTGTTCACATGCTTCTAAGACTGCTGCTGCTTCTGGTTCCTGATCCTGGCTTCGTCTGACTACCCTGCTGGTTCCTGATCCTGGCTTCGTCTGACTACCCTGCTGGTTCCTGATCCTGGCTTCGTCTGACTACCCTTCTGGTTCCTGACCTCTGGCTTCGCAAAGACTCTGCTCGGTTTCACCATCCGTTTGGACTTTTGCTTTACAGCTTTATTTTCAAAAAAGCCTTCTTATTTTCTCTTATCTCTTGTTGTACGTCTGGTTCATGGTTCCGTGACATTAGGACCAAGCCATGAATTCTGACGGTACAGGGCCATCCTCGCTACCCACGCTGGTTGCCAGACTTGATCAGCAGGATCACCTGTTGGGTCGGTTCGCTGTGGCGTTGCAAACCCTGCTTGAACGCACGGCTCATTTCGCTCCCGTTGCCGATGGGTCGGTTGTCGCTCCTGGGCTCGCTCCTACTGCCGCTCCGGTTGTTGCGCCAGAGTCTACCCCGACACCTGTTGTTGCGCCTGCGGTGTTTCGGGGTATGACCGGTTCTGCCCCTCTTCCACAGCGCTTTGGGGGAGAGCCAACTCAGTGCCGAGGTTTCCTTAACCAGGTGGGCATTTATTTCGAGTTGCTGCCACATGCCTTTCCCACTGAGAGATCAAAGGTGGGCTTCTTGATCTCGCTGCTCTCGGACAAGGCCTTGGCCTGGGCCAGCCCTTTATGGGAGAACAACAATCCGGTGGTTGCCGAGTTTTCCGGTTTTGTTGCTTCTCTTCGGAAGGTATTCGATGTGCCGGCTCGTGCTGCCTCTGCTGCGAAGCTCCTTATGTCCATCAGACAGGGTTCACGATCCGTAGCTGAATACGCCATTGAGTTTCGTACCCTGGCAGCAGAGGTGGGCTGGAATAATGAGGCTCTGGTCGCTGCTTTCTCTCATGGTCTCTCGGATGCCTTGAAGGATGAGGTTGCAGCTAAGGACCTACCAGTTGAGCTCGAGTCTCTTATTTCTTTCCTGATTTTGATTGACACCAGACTCAGGGAGAGACCTTCCTTTAAGGAGAACCTGCGGAGGTCTTCTAACAGATTGGTGCCTACGTTTGCTGTCCCACCCATGCCTCCCTCTCCTCCCACGCCTCCTGGGGATGACTTGTCTGGGGGTGAACCCATGCAGCTGGGGTTTGCTCGCCTGTCCGAGGGGGAGAGGGCACTCCAGAGACGCGAGGGCCGATGCATGTACTGTGGTCTCGGTGGGCATTTTCGGTTGGCATGTCCGAACCGTCCGGGAAAACGCTCGTACCTGAGATCCTGTCGGGGGCAGATCTTGGGTGGAGTCTCCTCGTCCCCGGTTTCCCGTGTTGACAAACCACTGATCACTGTTGTCCTCTCCTGGGTCGGGGGCTCGGTGACGACCCAGGCGTTGGTGGACTCTGGTGCTGGTGGTTTGTTCATTGATAGTGTGTTCGCTGCCGCCAATTCCATTCCTCTGCAGGCTCGAGGTTCCCCACTGGCTCTTGAGGCGATAGACGGCAGACCCCTTCTGCCGCCACACGTGACTCATGAGACCCTTCCAGTGGGGATAGCCATTGGTGCCGTTCACAGAGAGTCGGTCTGCCTCCAGGTTATTTCGTCTCCACACTACTCGGTGGTCTTGGGGTACCCCTGGCTCCAGAAGCATAATCCGACTTTCGATTGGAGATCGGTCGAGATCCTCTCGTGGTCACCGCAGTGTGGGGCTAGTTGCATCCATGGGTCTGTCAAGTTGCTGTGTACTTCCTCGGACTCTCTGTTGCCTCCTGAATACGAGGAGTACCGGGATGTATTCGATAAGGTGCGCGCGGTTGCCCTACCTCCGCACTGCCCATACGATTGTGCCATAGAGTTACAATCTGGTGCCGTTCCTCCTCGTGGCAAAGTCTATCCACTGTCGGTAGCGGAGAATGAGGCCATGGAGGAGTACATGAGGGAGGCGCTTTCACGCGGACACATTCGCAAATCTTCGTCCCCGGCAGGGGCTGGATTTTTCTTTGTGAAAAAGAAGGGCGGTGAGTTGAGGCCTTGCATCGATTACAGGGGTCTCAATCGCATCACGATCAAGAACGCTTACCCGATACCCTTGATTTCCGAGCTGTTCGATCGCCTTAAAGGGGCCACGGTCTTTACCAAACTCGACCTGAGGGCGGCATATAACCTGGTAAGGATCAAGGCGGGCGATGAGTGGAAGACCGCGTTTAACACCAGGACCGGTCATTACGAATCCTTGGTTATGCCCTTTGGGTTGTGCAATGCGCCCGCAGTCTTTCAGGAATTCATCAACGATGTTTTCCGTGACCTGTTGCAGCAGTGTGTGGTGGTCTATTTGGATGACATCTTGGTATATTCTGAATCCATGGAGGCCCACATTCTGGATGTCAGACGAGTGTTGCAACGGTTACGAGAGAACAAGCTGTTCGGTAAGCTTGAGAAATGCGAATTTCACCGATCCCAGGTAACCTTCTTAGGTTACATCATTTCCGCTGAGGGGTTCTCCATGGATCCTGAGAAGGTTTCGGCTGTCTTACAGTGGCCCCAGCCCAGTGGTCTTCGTTCCCTGCAGCGCTTTTTGGGCTTCGCCAATTATTATCGGAAGTTCATCAGGGACTTTTCCATGCTGGCCAAGCCTCTCACGGATCTGACCAGGAAGGGCAGTAATTCCCAGGTCTGGCCGCTCGAGGCCATCCGAGCTTTTGAGGCCCTAAAGTCCGCCTTTGTGTCGGCTCCGATTCTGTCGCATCCCAACCCTGGGTTGCCCTTTGTCCTCGAGGTGGACGCGTCTGAGACGGGAGTAGGCGCCCTTCTGTCTCAGCGTAGAACACCAGAGGGTCCTCTGCTTCCTTGTGGGTTTTACTCCCGGAAACTGTCTTCCGCGGAGTGCAACTATCAGATTGGTGACAGGGAGTTATTGGCCATCGTGCAGGCCCTTAAAGAATGGAGGCACTTGCTCGAGGGTTCGGTGGTTCCGGTTCTCATCCTGACGGACCACAAGAATCTGACCTACCTTTCTGAGGCCAAGAGATTGACACCACGTCAGGCCAGATGGGCTCTGTTCTTGTCACGTTTTAATTACGTGGTCTCCTACCTACCCGGTTCCAAGAACATCAGGGCGGATGCCTTATCACGGCAGTACTCCGAGCTGTCCAGGGAGGAGTCGATTCCGACTTCGGTCATACCTCCGAATCAGATCCTGGCCGCCATTCGCACCAGCCTGACCTCTCCCCTGGGTGAGCATATTTTGGCGGCTCAATCTGGTGCTCCCTCTGGGAGACCCAACGGCAGATGTTTTGTGCCTGAGGAGTTGCGCACTCGGTTGTTGCGAACCTACCATAACTCCAAGACCGCGGGGCATCCTGGAAAGAATCAGCTGTCCTGGGCTGTTTCACGTCTGTTCTGGTGGCCTTCCCTACGTTCCGACATCGCCGCATATGTAGCGGCATGCTCCGTTTGTGCCCAGAGTAAGTCCCCTCGGCACCTTCCGTTGGGCCTTCTGCAACCCATAGCCACCGGGGAGCGCCCATGGTCACACCTGGGGATGGATTTCATTGTGGACCTCCCTGCATCCCGAGGCCATACGGTCATTCTCATGATTGTGGATCGGTTTTCCAAGATGTGCCACTGTGTTCCTCTCAAGAAGTTACCCTCTGCACAAGAGTTGGCCACGTTTTTTGCCAGGGAGTTCTTCCGGTTGCACGGTTTGCCCAAGGAGATTGTGTCGGATCGGGGGAGTCAGTTTGTGTCCAGGTTCTGGCACGCCTTTTGCTCCCAGTTGGGGATTCATCTCTCCTTCTCCTCGGCCTACCACCCTCAGTCCAATGGGGCCGCTGAACGATCCAATCAGGCCTTGGAGCAATTCCTTCGTTGCTATGTCTCCGATCACCAAGACAATTGGGTTGACCTCCTGCCTTGGGCTGAGTTTGCCAGGAACACGGCGGTGAACTCTTCCTCTGGGACGTCTCCCTTCATGGCCAATTATGGGTTCCAACCTGCCGTGTTACCGGAGGTATTCTCTCCCCAGGATATTCCGGCTGTGGAGGATCACCTTTCCGTCCTACGTGCTTCTTGGGTACAGATCCAGAAGTCCCTTGAGGTCTCTGCGCAGCGCCAGAGACTCCAGGCTGATCGCAGACGAGCGCCTGCTCCTTCCTACCAGGTCGGAGACCGTGTATGGTTGTCCACCCGCAACCTCAACCTTCGAGTGCCCACTCCCAAGCTGGCGCCTCGCTTTGTTGGTCCCTTCCGAGTGCTTCGCAGGGTAAACCCGGTAGCCTATGCCTCCTGGCATGCGGATCTCCAACGTGTTTCATGTCTCCCTGTTGAAGCCACTGGTGTGTAATCGTTTCACTTCCTCGGCCTCGTCCGGTCCAAGTGGGCAATCGTGAGGAATATGAGGTGAGCAATATCCTGGACTCACGCCTGGTCCGCGGTCGGTTGCAGTTTTTGGTCCATTGGCGTGGTTATGGTCCAGAGGAGCGTTCCTGGGTTCCCTCCACAGATGTCCATGCTCCTGCCTTGCTCCGAGCCTTCCACGCACGCTTCCCTCAGAAACCGTTTTGTGCTCCGCGGAGGAGGGGCCCTTGAGGGGGAGGTACTGTCATGGTCTTACCTTCTTGCTGTTCTCCTTCGTTTGACATGTGCTGGCGGCCATCTTGGTTTCTGGGTTTCTTGTAGCCTTCCACCCTGCGGCTCCTCCTTCCCACTGGGAGGAGCTGGATGCCTAGCTCATATATATAGGAGGTCTGTGGCTTCAGTTCCTTGCTTGGTCCTCTTGTGTTCACATGCTTCTAAGACTGCTGCTGCTTCTGGTTCCTGATCCTGGCTTCGTCTGACTACCCTGCTGGTTCCTGATCCTGGCTTCGTCTGACTACCCTGCTGGTTCCTGATCCTGGCTTCGTCTGACTACCCTTCTGGTTCCTGACCTCTGGCTTCGCAAAGACTCTGCTCGGTTTCACCATCCGTTTGGACTTTTGCTTTACAGCTTTATTTTCAATAAAGCCTTCTTATTTTCTCTTATCTCTTGTTGTACGTCTGGTTCATGGTTCCGTGACATAGACGCACTGCTGGTGGCATTCCCACCTCACAGCGGGGGCACAGTGAAAGCACAAGGCGAAGGCAGAGGGCGAGGAAGAGGTCGCCAACGCAGCTGGGGCACCGCCAGCACCTCAGAAGGCAGGTTTAGCATGGCCGAAATGTGGAAAAGCTTTGTCAGCACACCACAACAACCAGCACCACCAGCTGATATAGAACGTCTTAGCAGGAGGCAGCATTTCACCAACATGGTGGAGCAGTATGTGTGCACACGCCTACACGTACTGAATGACAGGTCTGCCCCGTTCAACTTCTGGGTCTCTAAATTGGGCACATGGCCTGAGCATGCCCTTTACGCCTTGGAGGTGCTGGCCTGCCCTGCTGCCAGTGTATTATCTGAACGTGTGTTTAGCACGGCAAGGGGCTTCATCACAGACAATCACAGCCACCTGTCCACAGCCAATGTGGACAAGCTCACGTTTATTAAAATGAACCAGGCATGGATCCCACAGGACTATTCCGTACCTTGTGCAGAATAGACATGTATACCGACACTAACCAGCCATTGTTATACTGCAGCGCAATTGCTCATTCTTGTATTTTGGATATTTCACACTCTTTTCGAGTGTTCCCTAATTTTAAAAAAGAAAAATAATACCAAAAACCTGTGTTGGCTACCTTGTCCTCCTCCACCACCGCTTCCACATACACCGCTACGTCCACCGCCTCCTCAAACTCCTACTCCATATGAAACTCCACCTCATAAATCAATTTTTTTTTTTTATTTGTACGTATTTTATGTCATTTCACTACTTTGTCAGTTACATTTTCTGGTGAAATTCACCAATTTTTGGGTGTGAAGTACCACTGCTATACCTAGTAGACCGGTAAAAAAAATATTTTAAAAAAATTAAAATTGTCAGTTACATTTTCTGGTGAAATTCACCAATTTTTGGGTGTGATGTACCACTGATATACCTAGTAGACGGGTAAAAAAAAGAATATATATTTGGCTGTTTCATTTTCAGGTGAAATTCAACAATTTTTGGGTGTGATGTACCACTGTTATACCTAGTAGACAGGTTAAAAACAAAATTGTCAGTTACATTTTCTGTTGAAATTCACCAATTTTTGGGTGTGATGTACCACTGCTATACCTAGTAGACAGGTTTAAAAATATAAAAAGTTGTCAGTTACATTTTCTGGTGAAATTCACCAATTTTTGGGTGTGATGTACCACTGCTATACCGAGTAAACAGTTAAAAAAAAAATAATTTGTCTGTTACATTTTTGGATGAAATTCACTAATTTTTAGATGTAATATACCCCTCCTCTACCTAGTTGACAGCTTAATAAATTTAAATTTTCTTTAACATTTTTTTTCTGTCATAGACCCCTGCTTTACCAAGTAGACAGGTTAATAAATTTCACAAATTTTTCTGTTACATTCTTGGGTTGACATTATACAATTTTAGACGTGAATAAACCCCTGCTCTGCATAGGTGACAGGGAATAAAATTTTAGAAATTCTTCTTTAACCGCCTCCGGACCGCCTAACGCAGGATTGCGTTCCGGAGGCGGCTGGCTCAGGCACACTCACGCGCCGGCGAGTTATCTCGCAAGAGGCGAGATTTCCTGTCAATGCGCGCACACAGGCGCGCGCGTTCACAGGAACTGCAGGTAATCGAGTGGATCTGCAGCCTGCCAGCGGCGATCATTCGCTGGCAGGCTGTAGATCCAATTTTTTTTAACCCCTTAAAGGTATATCAGACGCTGTTTTGATAACAGAGTCTAATATACCTGCTACCTGGTCCTCTGGTGGTCCCTTTTGCTTGGATCGACCACCAGAGGACACAGGCAGCTCTGTAAAGTAGCACCAAACACCACTACACTACACCCCCCCCCTGTCACTTATTAACCCCTTATTAACCCCTGATCACCCCATATAGACTCCCTGATCACTCCCCTGTCATTGATCACCCCCCTGTAAGGCTCCATTCAGACTTTCGTATGTGTTTTGCAGATCCGCGGATCTGCGGATCCGCAAAACACATACGGACGTCTGAATGGAGCCTGACAGGGGGGTGATCAATGACAGGGGGGTGATCACCCCATATAGACTCCCTGATCAACCCCTGTCATTGATCACCCCCCTGTAAGGCTCCATTCAGACGTCCGTATGTGTTTTGCGGATCCGCGGATCCATGGGCAATGTGTTTTGGGGTGTCTTTTTACATATACCCATGCTGGGTGAGAGAAATATCTCTCTAAAAGACAACTTTTCCCATTTTTTTATACAAAGTTGACATTTGACTGAGATATTTATCTCACCCAGCATGGGCATGAGTAAAAAGACACCCCAAAACACATTGCCCAACTTCTCCTGAGTACGTCGATACCACATGTGTGACACGTTTTTGCAGCCAAGGTGGGCAAAGGGGCCCAAATTCCAAAGAGCACCTTTAGGATTTCACAGGGCATTTTTTACACATTTTGATTTCAAACCACTTCTCACGGATTAGGGCCCCTAAAATGTCAGGGCAGTATAACTACCCCACAAGTGACCCCATTTTGGAAAGAAGACACCCCAAGGTATTTTGTGATGGGCATAGTGAGTTCATGGAAGTTTTTATTTTTTGTCACAAGTTAGTGGAATATGAGACTTTGTAAGAAAAAAAAAAAAATCATCATTTTCCGCGTAAGCTACTTTCACACCTGCGTTCAGGTGTCCGCTCGTGAGCTCCGTTTGAAGGGGCTCACAAGCGGCCCTGAACGCAGCCGTCCGGCCCTAATGCATTCTCAGTGGAGGCGGATCCACTGAGAATGCATCCGTCTGCCAGCGTTCAGCCTCCGCTCCGCTCAGTGAGCGGACACCTGAACGCTGCTTGCAGCGTTCGGGTGTCCGCCTGGCCGTGCGGAGGCGAGCGGATCCGTCCAGACTTACAATGTAAGTCAATGGGGACGGATCCGTTTGAAGATGGCACTATATGGCTCAATCTTCAAACGGATCCGCCCCCATTGTTTTTCAATGTAAAGTCTGGACGGATCCGCTCAGGCTACTTTCACACTTACTGTAGAAATTTTTCGAAGTTATAATGCAGACAGATCCGTTCTGAACGGATGCAAACGTCTGCATTATAGGAGCGGATCCGTCTGATGAAACATCAGACGGACCCGCTCCGTACGCTAGTGTGAAAGTAGCCTAACTTGTGACAAAAAATAAAAAGTTCTATGAACTCAGTATGCCTATCAGCGAATACCTTAGGGTGTCTACTTTCCGAAATGGGGTCATTTGTGGGGTTTTTCTACTGTCTGGGCATTGTAGAACCTCAGGAAACATGACGTCAGAGCTGCTTCAAAATGCGGAAATTCACATTTTTGTACCATAGTTTGTAAACGCTATAACTTTTACCCAAACCATTTTTTTTTTACCCAAACATTTTTTTTTATCAAAGACATGTAGAACAACAAATTTAGAGAAAAATTTATATAGAAATTTAGTTTTTTTTTTTTAAATGTTACAACTGAAAGTGGAAAATGTCATTTTTTTGCAAAAATTTCGGTAAATTTCGATTAATAACAAAAAAAGTAAAAATGTCAGCAGCAATGAAATACCACCAAATGAAAGCTCTATTAGTGAGAAGAAAAGGAGGTAAAATTCATTTGGGTGGTAAATTGTATGACCGAGCAATAAACCGTGTAAATAGTGTAGTGCAGAATTGTAAAAAGTGGTCTGGTCATTAAGGGGGTTTAAGCTAGGGGAGCTGAGGCGGTTAATTGATGCGCGCCACCTCCTTTGATTGAATGCTTAAACTTTAACAAGTTGTACCACATTTGCGCTTCAATATATTGTCCCACAATTCCGCTTTACTCTTTTGGCCAACATTTGCGCTTCAATACTTTGTCCCACATTTCCGCTTTACTCTTTTGGCCCACATTTGGGCTTCTGTAATTTGTACCACATTTGCGCTTTAACAGCTTTTCCCACATTTCCGCTTTAGGCCCCTTTCACACGAGCGAGTTATCCACACGGGTGCAATGCGTGACGTGAACGCATTGCACCCGCACTGAATCCGAACCCATTCACTTCTATGCGGCTGTGCACACGAGCAGTGATTTTCATGCATTACTTGTGCGTTGCGTGAAAATCGCAGCATGTTCTATATTCTGCGTTTTTCACACAACGCAGGCCCCATAGAAGTGAATGGGGCTGCATGAAAATCGCAAGCATCCGCAAGCAAGTGCGGATGCGGTGCGATTTTCACGCACGGTTGCTAGGAGACGATCGGGATGGGGACCCGATCATTATTATTTTCCCTTATAACATGGGAAAATAATAGCATTCTGAATACATAATGCATAGTACATGCATAGTACAATAGGGCTGGAGGGGTTAAAAAAATTTTTTTTTAAATTTAACTCATCGCTGAGCCCGGCTTCTCTTCTGTCTTCTTCTTTACTTCTTCTTTACTGTGCACAGGAAAAGGACCTTTGATGACATCACTGCGCTCATCACATGGTCCGTCACATGATCTATCTCCATGGTAAAAGATATTGTGATGGACCATGTGATGAGCGCAGTGATGTCATCAAAGGTCCTATTCCTCAAAGAAGAAGACAGAAGAGATGCCGGCTGCGCAATCAAGTGGATTAAGGTGAGTTAAATAATTTTTTCTTTTTTTAACCCCTCCAGCCCTATTGTACTATACAATCTGTATTTAGAATGCTATTATTTTCCCTTATAACCATGTTATAAGGGAAAATAATACAATCTACACAACACCTAACCCAAACCTGAACTTCAATGAAGAAGTTCGGTTCTGGGTACCACATTCAAATTTTTATCAAAACACATTGCACCCGCGCAATAAAAACTGAACAACGGAACGCACTCGCAGTCAAAACTGACTGCAATTGGATACCTACTCGCGCGGGTTTGCCGCAACGCATCCGGACTTATCCGGACACGCTCGTGTGAAAGGGGCCTTACTCTTTTGGCCCACATTTGGGCTTCTGTAATTTGTCCCAAATTTTCGCCTCAATAACTTTTCCCATAATTCCGCTTTACTCTTCTGGCCCACATTTGGGCTTCTGTAATTTGTCCCACATTTGCTTTTCCGATATTTCCGCTCGATCCCAAAAAAGTTTTATAAATTTATCTCCCTAAATTTGGTCTCTTTTTCTCACGCTCCCTCTCCGGCGTGTAACCCTGATTCGCCGATAACCGTGATCAACATGGTAGGCTCAGAAAAGAACATCAAAAGTTGATAAAGAAGATATCGAAATGGATGGTGGATGTCACTGGGCACCTCTACATAGGTGACAGGAACATAACTGTAAAAAAATCGTCAATTACATTGTCAGGTGAAATTTTCCAAATTTTGCCGGATAGAAACCCCTGCTCTGCATAGTTGACATGGAATAAAATGTTATTAATTCTTAATTTATTAAAGCACGGCACATCCTTTCATTCAATGCTTAAACTTTAAAAAGTTGTCTCACATTTACGCTTTAATAATTTGTCTCATAATTCCATTCTATAATTTTAAATTTGAAAAAATGAATCCTCCCTTGGATGTGGTCTCTCTTTCTCACGCTCCCTCTCCGCCGTGGAACCGTGATTCCCCACCACCCGTGATCACCATGGTAGGCGCAGAAAAGAACATCGAAAGTTGATACCCCACTAAAGTGATTTTTTTTTTGGGGCTAGTTAAATTAGTTATATAACGATATATGAAAATATAATTGTGTTACTTACATTGATCCAGCAGTTTATTCAAAAACGAAGTTTTATCATATGCAAATTCGGTCTCTACCAGCAAGTAGGGCGTCTACTTGCTGGTAGCTGCTGCATAAATCCGCCCCCTCTTCTTGTTGATTGACAGGGCCAGCCGGGATCTCCTCCTCCGGCCAGCCCTGTCGGCATTTCAAAAATCGCGTGCGCCCTCAGTGCGCCTGCGCCGATGACATCACCGAAATAGAAGACGTCATCGGCGCAGGCGCACTGAGGGAGTTCTGAGGAGACGAGCCTCCTCATCTCAGAGCGCCTGCGCCGAATCCACACAGGCACGCAATTTTTGAAATGCCGACAGGGCTGGCCGGAGGAGGAGATCCCGGCTGGCCCTGTCAATCAACAAGAGGAGGGGGCGGATTTCTGCAGCAGCTACCAGCAAGTAGCCGCCCTACTTGCTGGTAGAGACCGAATTTGCATATGATAAAACTTCGTTTTTTGAATAAACTGCTGGATCAATGTAAGTAACACAATTATATTTTCATATATCGTTATATAACTAATTTAACTAGCCCCAAAAAAAAAAATCACTTTAGTGGGGTGACAGAAGCCCTTTAAATTGGTTCGTGAACATCACGGGGACGTGCAACATGGTGGGGCAGTAAGTGTGCACACGCCTACACGAACTGACTGACAGGGGTCAGCCCCTGCAACTTCTGGGTCTCCAAATTGGGCACATGGCCTGAGCTTGCCCTTTACCCCTTGGGGGTGCTGGCCTGCCCTGCAGCCAGTGTATTGTCTGAATGTGTGCTTAGCACGACTGCAGGGGGTTATCACAGGTTATATTTCCCAATGTTTTGGGGTGTTCCCTAATTTAAAAAAATAAAAATAAAAAAGCAAAAAAACTAAAAGCAGTGTAGGCTA
This sequence comes from Bufo bufo, assembly GCF_905171765.1. NCBI lineage: Eukaryota > Metazoa > Chordata > Amphibia > Anura > Bufonidae > Bufo > Bufo bufo. Next base: position 407,143,180 of record NC_053393.1, on the reverse strand, counting down.
CCTCCTCCTCCACCACAGCTTCCAGCTACACTGCCACATCCACCGCCTCCTCAACCTCCTACTCTATATGGACCTCGTCCTCCTAGATCAAGATTATTATTTTTTATTTTTACGTATTTTATGTTATTTAAAGTTATTTCCCTATCCACATTTGTTTGCAGAGCGCTTGCCATGCTCTTAACCACATTTTGATGCCATTTGCAGCTTTCTAGCCCTTTCCATGACATTTTTATAGCCATTTTAGTGCTCCAAAGTTCGGGCCCCTATTGACTTCAATGGGGTTCGGGTTCGGGGTCAAGTTCGGGTCCCGAACTCGAACTTTTTTCCGAAGTTCGGCCAAACCCGTCGAACCCGAACATCCAGGTGTCCGCTCAACTCTACAGCTGAACTTTATATGGGGTTGCAGCAGCTGGGTACTGACTATTATTTAACATGAGCTTAAATGTGATTGGCTAATTCTGAACACAACCACATCCCCAATTATAAGAGGGCATTCACACTTATGCAATCCACATTACTTTAGTTTTGTTGTCTTCCCCCCCCCTATTAATGATTTCACTTTCTTTTTCAATGGCATTGTACATATAATGGGTCACACTGAAGGTGGAAATAAACCGGAAATAATTTATTTTAGTTCTTTATTTTTATTTTTCCACACTAAAATATTTCTGTTTGTTTTTCATTTGAATTGTACACATTATAGATGATACAACGTGGGAGAGGGTACTTTTGCGCTGCCACTCTTCTAAAACTTTGATGTCTGGAGTTGCCCTAGGGGTAATCCCAGGGGCCGCTGCTGGGTTCCGAACGTGAGCACTGCCTGGACTACACACTATTGATGTGAGTAAGAAACGCTGATGATGTAGGATCCCGCGCTATGTCCCAGACAAGTCCCTAAAATGTTAAAACTAGTAAGACCTATTAATACAGGTTGCTATGTAACACTATCAACATACAGCGATCTCACCTGGAGTATATCGCTGCAAACTGCTTCCGATGTCTGTTTCTTATCCGGCGATGTTCTTTCCTAAAAGGTATTCTGCCTCTGTCTTTAAACCTTGTAATTGTTAAAATCCTCTGTTCTTTCGCCTCCCCTCCTTAACACACTCCGCTCAGGTCGGTAGCTGGTGTGGGAGCAGGGAAGCTTGAAAAAAAACGGGTCCCAGAACAAATCCTGTGTGATGTCACACCTCTAGGAACGGGTACCTCCAGGTGAAAAAAGACCCTCCAACGCGTTTCGAAACACTCGTGTTTCTTCGTCAGGGATAGGTACTTATGTTAATTCTCCTCCTTATATAGATGTTCTGTTCCTATGGTTTCTTGTGCACAGATTAGAGGCTCACTTTTAACTCTTAGGTTGCCATCCTAATTAATATAGCAAACTCTGATAGCCCTACTTTATAAGAGGGTTTCATTCTGGAAGTTTAAATGTTTATACAGTGGTTTTTTAATGGATATTAATAAAAATGATTTTTATCTACATTTTACCCCAAATTGCAGCAAGCATCAACTTTTTAGATCTGACCATCTTTATCCAGGATGGCCAGATCTGTACTAAGTCATATCAGAAACCCACGGACACTAATAGCTTCATTTCACTAAATAGCTGTCATTTGCCTATTTGGTTAACGAACATTCCTTGCAGCCAATACATCAGAATGCGGCATAATTGTAGCACAGTAGAGCACTTTTATGAGGAGTCAGCACTAATGCATAAAAAGTTTTAAGAAAAAGGATATGTAGTAAAGAACCTAGAGCAAATTAAAGAAAACGTAAAGAAAATGGACCGTAATCTCTTATTACAAACTAAACAAGAGGAAATAGAGGTTGCGGACAATAAAAGAGATGAAGGACCCATAAAAATTCCCATAATCACTCAATATAGTGAGAAAGAGGGAGCCTTTAAGAGGATTGTCAAAAGACATTGGGACATACTGAAACAAGATAAGGCAATAGGAGAAAGAATTCCTCCGTATCAACCTTTATTTTTTTAAAAGCACGCAATGTAGCCAACTTGGTAGCACCCTCTATTGGCAGGAGTCAAACGGGAAACAATAAGGAGAAAGATAAAAGGTACGGATAGAGCAGGTTTTTCCCCCTTCAAAATGTGTAATAATTGTCGGATAGTAAAAAATACAAAAAGGATAGGAGAAATAGGGGATGGACAGGAATCACATATTATTAACCACTTCCCATCTGGGCCCTTTGCCCCCTTCCTGACCAGGCCAAATTTTGCAAAACTGACATATCTCACTTTATGTGGTAATAACTTTGGAACACCTTTATTTATCCAAGTCATTCAGAGATTGTTTTCTCGTGACACATTGTACTTCATGATAGTCATAAATTTGAGTCAAAATATTTCACCTTTATTTATGAAAAAATCCCAAATTTACCCAAAAATTTGAAAAATTCGCAATTTTCTAAATTTCAATTTCTCTGCTTTCAAAACAGAAAGTGATACCTCATAAAATAGTTATTATTTAACATTTCCCATATGTCTACTTTATGTTGGCATCATTTTGGAAATGTCATTTTATTTTTTTAGGACGTTAGAAGGCTTAGAAGTTTAGAAGCAATTCTTCAAATTTGTAAGAAAATTGCCAAAACCCACTTTATAAGGACCAGTTCAGGTCTGAAGTCACTTTGTGGGGCCTACATAGTGGATACCCCCATAAATGACCCCATTGTAGAAACTACACCCCTCAAGGTATTCAAAACCGATTTTACAAACTTTGTTAACCCTTTAGGCGTTCCACAAGAATTAAAGGAAAATGGAGATCAAATTTTTAAATTTCACTTTTTTGGCAGATTTTCCATTTTAATCAATTTTTTTCTTTAACACATCGATGGTTAACAGCCAAACAAAACTCAATATTTATTACCCAGATTCTGCGGTTTACAGAAACACCCCACATGTGGTCGTAAACTGCTGTATGGGCACACGGCAGGGCGCAGAAGGAAAGGAACTCCACATGGTTTTCAGATGCCATGTCCCATTTGAAGCCCCCTGATGCACCCTTACAGTAGAAACTCCCAAGAAGTGACCCCATTTTGGAAACTAGGGGATAAGGTGCCAGTTTTATTAGTACTATTTTTGGGTACATATGATTTTTTGATCATTCATTATAACACTTTATGGGGCAAGGTGACCAAAAAATTGGTTGTTTTAGCACAGTTTCTATTTATTTATTTTTACAGCGTTCACCTGAGGGGTTCAGTCAAGTGACATTTTTATAGAGCAGATTGTTACAGACGTGGCGATACCTAATATGTATACTTTTTCTCATTTATTAAAGTTTTACACAATAATAGCATTCTTGAAACCAAAAAATTATGTTTTAATGTGTCCATGTTCTGAGAGCTATAGTTTTTTTATTTTTTGAGAGATTTTCTTATGTAGGGGCTCATTTTTTGCGGGATGAGGTGACGGTTTTATTGGTACTATTTTGTGGGACATACGCGTTTTTGATCACTTGGTGTTGCACCTTTTGTGATGCAAGGTGACAAAAGTTGCTTGTTTTGACACAGTTTTTTTTTTTTTTTTTTACGGTGTTCACCCGAGGGGTTAGGTCATGTGATATTTTTATAGAGCTGGTTTTTACGGACGCGGCAATACCTAATATGTATACTTTTTTTTATTTGTTTCACTTTAACACAATAATAGCATTTTTGAAACCAAAAAAATGATGTTTTAGTGTCTCCATGTTCTAAGAGCTATAGTTTTTTATTTTTTGAGAGATTTTCTTATGTAGGGGCTCATTTTTTGCGGGATGAGGTGACGGTTTTATTGGTACCATTTTGTGGGACATACGCGTTTTTGATCACTTGGTGTTGCACCTTTTGTGATGCAAGGTGACAAAAATTGCTTGTTTTGACACAGTTTTTTTTATTTATTTTTTACGGTGTTCACCCGAGGGGTTAGGTCATGTGATATTTTTATAGAGCTGGTTTTTACGGACGCGGCAATACTAAATATGTCTATTTTATTTTATTTTTTCTATTTTTTTTTTTTTTTTTTATTCCTTACTTGGGATTTTTTTTTTTTTTACATGTGAACCTTTTTTTTATTTTATTTTTTCAACACTTTATTTTATTTTTATTTTATTTTACACTTTTCGTCCCCCATAAGGTCATACAAGACCTCTGGGGGACATTTACTTCACTTTTTTTTTTTTTTTTTCACTGTTGATTTCTCCTGTAACTGGGGCTGACATAGTAGCCCCAGTTACAGGACAAATGCACCCCTATAGAGGCTGTACAGCAGCAATCCTGCGCTGTACAGCCTCACAGCAGGGCTGATCGAGGTCTCTGAGAGACCTCACACAGCCCCTGCACTCTCCGGTCCCGGCGGTCACATGACCGCCGGGCCGGAACAGGAAGCGCACAGCGCTTCCTGCTCTGCAGACACAGCGCTCGGTGAGCGCTGTGTCTGCAGCGATCGTGAAGGCAGGGACACCTGGGCACTGTCCCTGCCTTATCTCTGGGTTGCCCTGCTGTCACTGACAGCGGGCAACCCGATCAGCAGCTGCATGATTAGCGTGCAGCTGCTATTTCTGACAGGACGTTTTAAAACGTGCTGTCAGAAATAGACGTCCACCCATAGGACGTTTATATCCTATGGGCGGACGTGAGGCGGTTAAGGACAAAATTACATGCACCACAAAAGGACTTATCTATTTCATATCTGTTTAAGCCATTCTGTTGTTGATTTACTTCTATGATTTGGGTCATTGTTCTGTTGCAACACCCATCTTCTGTTGAGCTTCAGCTGGTGGACAGATGGCCTTAAGTTCTCCTGCAAATGTCTTGATAAACTTTGGAATTCATTTTTCCTTCGATGATAGCAATCCATCCAGGCCCTGACGCAGCAAAGCAGCCCCAAACCATGATGCCCCCACCCCCATACTTCACAGTTGGGATGAGGTTTTGATGTTGGTGTGCTGTGCCTCTTTTTCTCCACACATAGTGTTATGTGTTTCTTTCAAACAACTCAACTTTGGTTTCATCTGTCCACAGAATATTTTGCCAGTACTGCTGTGGAACATCCAGGTGCTCTTGTGCAAACTGTAAACGTGCAGCAATGTTTTTTTTGGACATCAGTGGCTTCCTCTGTGGTATCCTCCCATGAAATCCATTCTTGTTTAGTGTTTTACGTATCGTAGTTTCGCTAACAGGGATGTTAGCATATGCCAGAGACTTTTTGCAAGTCTTTAGTTGACACTGTAGGATTCTTCTTCACCTCATTGAGCAGTCTGCGCTGCGCTTTTGCAGTCATCTTTACAGGACGGCCACTCCTAGGGAAGAGTAGCAGCAGTGCTGAACTTTCTCCATTTATAGACAATTTGTCTTACCGTGGACATATGAACAGCAAGGCTTTTGGAGATACTTTTATAACCCTTTCCAGCTTTATGCAAGTCAACAATTCTTAATCGTAGGTTTTCTGAGAGCTCTTTTGCGCGAGGCATCATTCACATCAGGCAATGCTTCTTGTGAACAGCAAACCCAGAACTGGTGTCTGTTTTTTATAGGGCAGGGCAGCTGTAACCAACACCTCCAATCTCATCTCATTGATTGGACTCCAGTTGGCTGACACCTCACTCCAATTAGCTCTTGGAGATGTCATTAGTCTAGGGGTTCACATACTTTTTCCACCTGCACTGTGAATGTTTACATGGTGTGTTTAATAAAAACATGGTAACATTTAATTCTTTGTGTGTTATTAGTTTAAGCAGACTGTGATTGTCTATTGTTGTGACTTAGATGAAGATCAGATCAAATTTTATGACCAATTTGTGCAGAAATCCATATAATTCCAAAGGGTTTACATACATTTTCTTGCAACTGTATAGGCCGCACTAAAAGGGCATTAAAAATTAGGATAGGAGAGCGAATAAAAAATATGCAGAAAAAATATGATGGTCATCCTTTATCCTGCCATTACAGAGAACATCACAGGGGGCATTTTAAAGGGCTCATCATTTGGGGGCATTGAAGTATTGAAAAAGGATATGAGAGGCGGGGATTATATTTAAAAAATGTCCCAGTGTTAAAGTAAATGGATATACAGACTTAATTGCCTAGCACCAAGGGGCTTAAATAAAGAGATTGAACTATTCGCCTTTTATGATTAAAAGATCTCTGTAAAAAGTACTATCCGTACCATTTCAATAATATAACAATAACCACTATATAAACATTTAAACATCCAGAATGAAACCCTCTTATAATGTAGGGCTATCAGAGTTTGCTATATTAACTAGGATGGCAACCTAAGAGTTAAAAGTGAGCCTCTAATCTGTGCACAAGAAACCATAAGAACAGAACATCTATATAAGGAGGAGCATTAACATACGTACCTATTCCTGACAAAGAAACACGAGTGTTTCGAAACGCGTTTGATGGTCTTTTTTCACCCGGAGGTACCTGTACCTAGAGGTGTGACGTCACACAGGATTTGTTCTGGGACCCATTACAGCGCCGATTCATATGCACACTAGCACGCTGCGCCTCAACCTAGAGGCTGCTAGCTCAGGCAGGACAGTAGTCTGTTATTTACAGCTCCGTACCTGATACTAGAGGAATGCGGTGTTAGGCAGGTTATTCTACTGCTGCCTGTCTGTCCACTACCTCGGTCTAAAAATCATAGCTGAGGCTTTGGGCTCTGTTTTAAGTTTGGTGCACATAGCTCCTGATGAAATGCATTTCCAATGCATAGAAACGCGTTGCATTTAGGGGTATGTCAGGGCAATCTATGCTCCGTAATTCAACATTGGAGTGACGGCTTGTGCTCTGCCATAGTCCTGCACCTGTGACTATCTTAGTGCAGTGAGAGTCTGCGCGCTGGCTCTCGCTGTTTGAAGTGTTGTTTGATGAATTCCTGACACCAGACATCCCCTTGTTTATAGTCCTCACCCTGGGTTACATACCTTGTACCCTGTGGCGTATCGAGCTCCTTTGGAAGTGTTGGTTAGTCTGTGAGAGTAATTGAGTGCTCCAGATGGTGGCGCTGTTTGGAGACATTAATTCCTTCTCACACACTCAGTATTAGTAAGTGCCTATTGCTACACTGACGGGTGATACCCTTTATTTTAACCAGACATATAATAAAGTTATTATTATTTTGTTTTAGCGCCTATTCCCATATTATTTGCACAACAATTCCTGCACAGAACCAGGTCTGCCATTTTAAAGAGGGGAAAGATTTTAAACAAACAAATCTTACTTTTTTAGATTGTATCCACCTCCAGATTACCTCCTGAATATCTCCAATGCACTTATAAAAAGCAGCACTTGGAAAATGCAGCAAGCTATATTTGGCAAGCTAATACTATGTGGCTATATATACACACACTCCCACAAAAGCTCCTCCCCCAGCAACAAATTTAACTCCTTAATCACCTATGCTCATTTGCAATCAGACAATAGTGATAACCTGTCTAACAAATTCCTTACCTGTTTTGAAACACAGTGTCTGAGTATCCACCAGAAACACCGCTGAAGTTCTGCTACAGTGGAAAAGCTCTGAGTTAGTCCAAGTTAGTCTCCTGAATATTTCCAATGCACTTATAAAAAGCAGCACTTGGAAAATGCAGCAAGCTATAATTAGGCAAGCTAATACTATGTGGCTATATACACACACACACACACACACTCCCACAAAAGCTCCTCCCCCAACAACAAATTTAACACCTTAATCACCTATGCTCATTTGCAATTAGACAATAGCGATAACCTGTCTAACAAATTCCTTACCTGTTTTGAAACACAGTGTCTGAGTATCCACCAGAAACACCGCTGAAGTTCTGCTGTTTTGAAACACAGTGTCTGAGTATCCACCAGAAACACCGCTGAAGTTCTGCTACAGTAGAAAAGCTCTGAGTTAGTCTAAGTTAGACTCCTGAATATTTCCAATGCACTTATAAAAAGCAGCACTTGGAAAATGCAGCAAGCTATAATTAGGCAAGCCAATACTATGTGGCTATATACACACACTCCCACAAAAGCTCCTCCCCCAACAACAAATTTAACACCTTAATCACCTATGCTCATTTGCAATTAGACAATAGTGATAACCTGTCTAACAAATTCCTTACCTGTTTTGAAACACAGTGTCTGAGTATCCACCAGAAACACCGCTGAAGTTCTGCTACAGTGGAAATGCTCTGAGTTAGTCTAAGTTAGTCTCCTGAATATCTCCAATGCACTTATAAAAAGCAGCACTTGGAAAATGCAGCAAGCTATAATTGTCACACAGGATTTGTTCTGGGACCTGGTTTTTTTCAAGCTTCCCTGCTCCCACGCCAGCTACCGACCGGAGGGGCGTGTGTTGAGGAGGGGAGGCAAAAGAACAGAGGATTTTAACAATTACAAGGTTTAAAGACAGAGGCAGAATACCTTTTAGGAAAGAACATCGCCGGATAAGAGACAGACATCGGAAACAGTTTGCAGTGGTACACTCCATGTGAGATTGCTGTGTGTTGATAGTGTTACATACCAACCTGTATTAATAGGTCTTACTAGTTTTAACATTTTAGGGACATTATAGATGATATTAAAGGTGGAAAAAGTTCTGAAATTATTCTTCTTGATCAGATTTTTTTATATGACAAAAATCTGCTATTTTATGTAGACTTTTAATACTCACAGTACATTGGATAGATTAGGTAGAGAGATAAAATAGATAAATAGATATTAGAATTTTAGATTGATTATATATGTATTGTATATGTATTATAAGCTTAAAGGGGTTGCCCAACAAAACATATTCTACAGTTTTCAAACCAGAACCTGGATCAAAATACTTTTGTACTAATTGCAAGTAATTAAACATTTAGTATAGCCACTGATTTATTCAATACATTGTTTCTGTATAGCGCCACACGCTTTTCTTATTTCTTTGTCCTGCTCACTGAGAAGGCCGCACATGCTCAGTTTCATCTTTCAACTTCCTCCTGCGCTCTGATAGGGAGCGAATTGCAGCATAAAAGACAAACCTGCAGAGCATCACCAGAAAAGACACTTCACATGAGCTGCCATGTTGATATAAATCTAACAGAAAAATGAATGTGAAGATCTATGGATCCATGTGAGGTGGTGGGCTGGTTCTAGCTTTGTTACAAAGAGATTGTCATGTAGTATATGATGTCATTTTTTTACATAAGTCATGGGATAACCCCTTTAAGCACTCCATACTATCCGGTACAGCTAAAGTGGACATAAAGCAGAGGGGAGGTACAGTTAATAAATGTTTCTACATAAATGTTGGAAAAGACATCTTGATTATATGATTATCCGGCACCAGTGAGCAGGGGATTGTGGTTACACGTATCGTAGTACTGCTGGCCAGAATCTTGGGAAAACACATGGAAAGACATACAAAAAAGACATTATACTTTAACATTTAAACTGAAATAAACTTTCAGGAACAAATTATCAATTAATAAACCATTTAAAAAAAAAAATCAGGAACATGGAATTTTGAGGGTGTCAAATTCTAAAGCTCAACATGTGATGGTAGCGAATTCCCAATTTTCTCAGGGATTTACCTATATAGAGTGCAGTGATTGTCCATCATACTCAAGTCTTAGTGTCTAAAGGGGCCAAAACCTTTTATATATTTTGCACTGGGGTCTTGGAGCTTCCTAGATATTATGCATTGCAAGTTCAGTGAATCTTCTGTTGTTTTATACGGCAATGACTCAACCTGTTTTCCTTTCAAAGAGCATTAAATTTTCATTTAGTATCACTATTGAACGGTCATAAGAAGGGCAGGCTCTCTGGGAATATCACTTGTTCACTGCCCTTTGACAACAAGTATGCATTTGATAGCAAGTGCATTCAACGTCAAAAATAGCATTTACAGCTAAGAAAATCTTCAGTAAGCACTGCAAAAATGACCTTCCAAAGCTCCTTTGTCTGAACGAATTTTATCCTAAGCAGGCAGTCAGTGACTTTCTGTTCAATGAGCCTTGGTAGTTCCCCAAATGCAGCTGCAAATTACGAGAGATCCCTGAGCTTTTAAGTAAAGGAGAGTTAATTTCATTTATATTTTGATCTCATGCGAGTGACGGTGGATTAATATAAATTTTATGGTGAAATGCAAATTAAAGTTCAATATGGTTAATGAGATGAGGCTTTTTTGTCAGATAAATTTTTCAGAAGTGCTCTGTGGTACACCTGGAGGGCATCTGCTTGATTTCAGTCTTGTGCAAAATGGAAAGAAAGCGATTGAGGAGAAAAGGAACTAAAGCAGTTCCTGTGCTGTCTCCGAGGCTTAACAGAGGCGATTTGCATGACTAATAGACTATCGCTGCTATGATTCATTTCATAAAAATTGGTTATGATGGAAAATAATTTATGGTCCTTAGTAGAGACAGAAGAAAAATAGCAGAAACCTATGTGTGTGATTAACAGCGAGTGTGGATGAAATAATAAAGGACTTGCCTATCTCCAACCTATCTGTTGAATGCACTCTTGTTTAACGACCTCCTTATATAATTGAAACACAATGTTGTCTAAACCCTCCATGGATATTTCTTTTTCATATCTTTAGGATTGCTCAGTCAGGAGTGGAGCTACATGAAGGTCAGAGTAACCTCTGATGTCTACTCTTGGTGCCATATTTACCCACATTAATTTCCTTAATTAATTAAACAAAGAAGACCAATACTTCAATATTAAACAATAAATCTTTATTATCTTTATTTTATTTGGTAGTATTTGGCCACTGTGTTTTATGTTACCATAACAAAAGTCAATAATCAATATATTAAAGTATATCATCAACATCTGAATCTATCAATCACTGTACCAACAATAACTTTACTAATCAACACTTAGTCTGCTCATAGAGCGACTATTACCCCATACAAACACTGTGACATATAAAGGGGAAGGGGATTCTTCGCTGTGCCTCACAGGAATGCGCAGCAAGTAACCGCTACTTTTCTTTTAACAGGTATCACGTGTTGCCCGTTACTATGACTCTCCAATCAAATTCCTCCTCCTCATCTCGAGTATTGCAGACTGCACAACGGCATCTGTAACCAGGTAAGTAATCTAATCCACATGTAATTGCACATGCAAAATTGGGGGTTTACGACACCATGTCCCCCCTTTTTGCATCTGCAAAATAGGTTTGCTCATTATCCTTTGTACAGTGAAATCTATATTACTGGCAGTGTGAATCAAAGGAAACAAAGGTTCCCCTAAAGTAGCATCTGTCTATTGTTAGAATATACTTAGCTATGTTTGTGTGGTACGTTTCTACTCACTTACATTTCCCAACTGTTAGCTGCATGATAATAAAGGAGTAGAGATGGCATTGTGGTTCGCCCGGCGGTCGTGTCGCGGCGAACTTTGATTGTTTGTAGGGATGAGCGAACCCGAACTGTATAGTTCGGGTTCGTACCGAATTTTGGGGTGTCCGTGACACGGACCCGAACCCGAACATTTTCTTGGCGCTTTTTGAAAGGCTGCAAAGCAGCCAACCAACAAGCGTCATACTACTTGCCTCAAGAGGCCATCACAGCCTTGCCTACTATTGGCATGGCTGTGATTGGCCAGTGCAGCATGTGACCCAGCCTCTATATAAGCTTGGGTCACGTAGCGCTGCACGTCACTCTGCTGATTCAAGCATAGGGAGAGGTTGCAGCTGCGACGTTAGGGCGAGATTAGGCAGATTAACTCCTCCAAAAGACTTCATTCTGTGATCGATCTCCAGCTGTGGATCATTGAAGTGCTAATATTGACTTGCTCACTTTTTTGAGGCTGCCCAGAGCGTTTTTAGATCACTTTTTTTCTGGGGTGATCGGCGGCCATTTTGTGACTTGTGGTGCGCCAGCACAAGCTATCACCAAGTGTATTTAACCATCAATAGTGTGGTTATTTTGTGCTATATCCTACATCAGCTGCAGGCTGAGCCTGTGTCACCGAAGTGCATTTAACCATCAACAGTCTGGTTATTTTTTGGCCATATACTACATCAGCTGCAGGCTGAGCCTGTGTCACCGAAGTGCATTTAACCATCAACAGTCTGGTTATTTTTTGGCCATATACTACATCAGGGGCAAGTTGAGCCTGTCACCCAGCGCCTAAAAAATAGACCTAACATTTCTATTCAACCAAATCTGTACTGTTTTAGCTGGTCAAGTTATTTGTAGTGACCGTAAAAGCACACTTTTTGTTCTGGGTTGAAAAACTATTCCCAAATTTGCCATTCTCAAAATAACTAGTTTGTTGTATATGAAGCCTACTTGAAATCTATCCCAAAAATGATATCTTACATTGAAGGTACTGATAGTGTCATTCAGAAAAACCTAAGACACACGCTAGCGTGCAGATAGAAGTCTGATTCTGTGATTAAACCTATACCTGTCACACAGCGCAAAAAAAAACAGGCCTCACATTTCTATTCAACCAAATCTGTACTGTTTTAGCTGGTCAAGTTATTTGTAGTGACCGTAAAAGCACACTTTTTTTTCTGGGTTGAAAAACTATTCCCAAATTTGCCATTCTCAAAATAACTAGTTTCTGGTATTTGAGGCCTACTTGAAATCTATCCCAAAAAGGATATCTTACATTGAAGGTACTGATAGTGTCATTCAGAAAAACCTAAGACACACGCTAGCGTGCAGATAGAAGTCTGATTCTGTGATTAAACCTATACCTGTCACACAGCGCAAAAAAAAAACAGGCCTCACATCTCTATTCAACCAAATCTGTACTGTTTTAGCTGGTCAAGTTATTTGTAGTGACCGTAAAAGCACTTTTTATTTTCTGGATTGAAAAACTATTCCCAAATTTGCCATTCTCAAAATAACTAGTTTCTGGTATTTTAGGCCTACTTGAAATCTATCCCAAAAAGGATATCTTACATTGAAGGTACTGATAGTGTCATTCAGAAAAACCTAAGACACACGCTAGCGTGCAGATAGAAGTCTGATTCTGAAATTAAACCTATACCTGTCACACAGCGCAAAAAAAACCAGGCCTCACATCTCTATTCAACCAAATCTGTACTGTTTTAGCTGGTCAAGTTATTTGTAGTGACCGTAAAAGCACTTTTTATTTTCTGGATTGAAAAACTATTCCCAAATTTGCCATTCTCAAAATAACTAGTTCTGGTATTTGAGGCCTACTTGAAATCTATCCCAAAAAGGATATCTTACATTGAAGGTACTGATAGTGTCATTCAGAAAAACCTAAGACACACGCTACCGTGCAGATAGAAGTCTGATTCTGTGATTAAACCTATACCTGTCACACAGCGCAAAAAAAACCAGGCCTCACATCTCTATTCAACCAAATCTGTACTGTTTTAGCTGGTCAAGTTATTTGTAGTGACCGTAAAAGCACACTTTTTTTTCTGTGTTGAAAAACTATTCCCAAATTTGCCATTCTCAAAATAACTAGTTTCTGGTATTTCAGGCCTACTTGAAATCTATCCCAAAAAGGATATCTTACATTGAAGGTACTGATAGTGTCATTCAGAAAAACCTAAGACACACGCTACCGTGCAGATAGAAGTCTGATTCTGTGATTAAACCTATACCTGTCACACAGCGCAAAAAAAAACAGGCCTCACATTTCTATTCAACCAAATCTGTACTGTTTTAGCTGGTCAAGTTATTTGTAGTGAACGTAAAAGCACACTTTTTGTTCTGGGTTGAAAAACTATTCCCAAATTTGCCATTCTCAAAATTGTGGTGAACGGGAACAATGAGGAAAACATCTAATAAGGGACGCGGATGCGGACGTGGACATGGTCGTGGTGGTGTTAGTGGACCCTCTGGTGCTGGGAGAGGACGTGGCCGTTCTGCCACAGCCACACGTCCTAGTGTACCAACTACCTCAGGTCCCAGTAGCCGCCAGAATTTACAGGGATATTTGGTGGGGCCCAATGCCGTTCTAAGGATGGTAAGGCCTGAGCAGGTACAGGCATTAGTCAATTGGGTGGCCGACAGTGCATCCAGCACGTTCACATTATCTCCCACCCAGTCTTCTGCAGAAAGCGCACAGATGGCGCATGAAAACCAAGCCCATCAGTCTGTCACATCACCCCCATGCATATCAGGGAAACTGTCAGAGCCTCAAGTTATGCAGCAGTCTCTTATGCTGTTTGAAGACTCTGCTGCCAGGGTTTCCCAAGGGCATCCACCTAGTCCTTCACCAGGGGTGGAAGAGATAGAATGCACTAACGCACAACCACTTATGTTTCCTGATGATCAGGACATGGGAATACCACCTCAGCACGTCTCTGATGATGACGAAACACAGGTGCCAACTGCTGCGTCTTTCTGCAGTGTGCAGACTGAACAGGAGGTCAGGGGTCAAGACTGGGTGGAAGACGATGCAGGGGACGATGAGGTCCTAGACCCCACATGGAATGAAGGTCGTGCCACTGACTTTCAGAGTTCGGAGGAAGAGGCAGTGGTGAGACCGAGCCAACAGCGTAGCAAAAGAGGGAGCAGTGGGCAAAATCAGAACACCCGCCGCCAAGAGACTCCGCCTGCTACTGACCGCCGCCACCTGGGACCGAGCACCCCAAAGGCAGCTTCAAGGAGTTCCCTGGCATGGCACGGCACTTCTTCAAACAATGTGCTGACGACAAGACCCGAGTGGTTTGCACGCTGTGCCATCAGAGCCTGAAGCGAGGCATTAACGTTCTGAACCTTAGCACAACCTGCATGACCAGGCACCTGCATGCAAAGCATGAACTGCTGTGGAGTAAACACCTTAAAAACAAGGAAGTCACTCAGGCTCCCCCTGCTACCTCTTCTGCTGCTGCCACCTCGGCCTCTTCTGCTGCTGCCGCCGCCTCGGCCTCTTCTGCTTCTGCTGCCGCCGCCTCGGCCTCTTCCTCTGCCTCTGGAGGAACGTTGGCACCTGCCGCCCAGCAAACATGAGATGTACCACCAACACCACCACCTGCGTCACCAAGCATCTCAACCATGTCACACGGCAGCGTTCAGCTCTCCATCTCACAAACATTTGAGAGAAAGCGTAAATTCCAACCTAGCCACCCTCGATCCCTGGCCCTGAATGCCAGCATTTCTAAACTACTGGCCTATACAATGCTGTCATTTAGGCTGGTGGACACACACAGCTTCAAACAGCTCATGTCACTTGCTGTCCCACAGTATGTTGTTCCCAACCGCCACTACTTCTCCAAGAGAGCCGTGCCTTCCCTGCACAAACAAGTGTCCGATGAAATCAAGTGTGCACTGCGCAACGCCATCTATGGCAAGGTCCACCTAACCACAGATACGTGGACCAGTAAGCACGGCCAGGGACGCTATATCTAACTAACTGCACACTGGGTAAATGTAGTGGCGGCTGGGCCCCAGGCGGAGAGCTGTTTGGCGCACGTCCTTCCGCCGCCAAGGATCGCAGGGCAACATTCTTTGCCTCCTGTCTCCTCCTCCTCCTACTCAGCTTCCTCCTCCTCTTCTTCCACCTGCTAATCCAGTCAGCCACACACCTTCACCACCAACTTCAGCACAGCACGGGGTAAACGTCAGCAGGCTATTCTGAAACTCATATGTTTGGGGGACAGGCCCCACACCGCACAGGAGTTGTGGCGGGGTATAGAACAACAGACCGACGAGTGGTTGCTGCCGGTGAGCCTCAAGCCCGGCCTGGTGGTGTGCGATAATGGGCGAAATCTCGTTGCAGCTCTGGGACTAGCCGGTTTGACGCACATCCCTTGCCTGGCGCATGTGCTGAATTTGGTGGTGCAGAAGTTCATTCGCAACTACCCCGACATGTCAGAGCTGCTGCATAAAGTGCGGGCCGTCTGTTCGCGCTTCCGGCGTTCACACCCTGCCGCTGCTCGCCTGTCTGCGCTACAGCGTAGCTTCGGCCTTCCCGCTCACCGCCTCATATGCGACGTACCCACCAGGTGGAACTCCCCCTTGCATATGCTGGACAGACTGTGCGAGCAGCAGCAGGCCATAGTGGAGTTTCAGCTGCAGCACGCACGGGTCAGTCGCACTGTGGATCAGACACACTTCACCACCAATGACTGGGCCTCCATGCGAGACCTGTGTGCCCTGTTGCGCTGTTTCGAGTACTCCACCAACATGGCCAGTGGCGATGACGCCGTTATCAGCGTTACAATACCACTTCTATGTCTCCTTGAGAAAACACTTAGGGCGATGATGGAAGAGGAGGTGGCCCAGGAGGAAGAGGAGGAAGAGGGGTCATTTTTAGCACTTTCAGGCCAGTCTCTTCGAAGTGACTCAGAGGGAGGTTTTTTGCAACACCAGAGGCCAGGTACAAATGTGGCCAGACAGGGCCCACTACTGGAGGACGAGGAGGACGAGGATGAGGAGGAGGTGGAGGAGGATGAGGATGAAGCATGTTCACAGCGGGGTGGCACCCAAAGCAGCTCGGGCTCATCACTGGTGCGTGGCTGGGGGGAAACACAGGACGATGACGATACGCCTCCCACAGAGGACAGCTTGTCCTTACCTCTGGGCAGCCTGGCACACATGAGCGACTACATGCTGCAGTGCCTGCGCAACGACAGCAGAGTTGCCCACATTTTAACGTGTGCGGACTACTGGGTTGCCACCCTGCTGGATCCCCGGTACAAAGACAATGTGCCCACCTTACTTCCTACACTGGAGCGTGATAGGAAGATGCGCGAGTACAAGCGCACGTTGGTAGACGCGCTACTGAGAGCATTCCCAAATGTCACAGGGGAACCAGTGGAAGCCCAAGGCGAAGGCAGAGGAGGAGCAAGAGGTCGCCAACGCAGCTGTGTCACGCCCAGCTCCTCTGAGGGCAGGGTTAGCATGGCAGAGATGTGGAAAAGTTTTGTCAACACGCCACAGCTAAGTGCACCACCACCTGATACGGAACGTGTTAGCAGGAGGCAACATTTCACTAACATGGTGGAACAGTACCTGTGCACACCCCTCCACGTACTGACTGATGGTTCGGCCCCATTCAACTTCTGGGTCTCCAAATTGTCCACGTGGCGAGAGCTAGCCTTTTATGCCTTGGAGCTGCTGGCCTGCCCGGCGGCCAGCGTTTTGTCTGAATGTGTATTCAGCACGGCAGGGGGCGTCATTACAGACAAACGCAGCCGCCTGTCTACAGCCAATGTGGACAAGCTGACGTTCATAAAAATGAACCAGGCATGGATCCCACAGGACCTGTCCATCCCTTGTGCAGATTAGATATTAACTACCTCCCCTTAACAATATATTATTCTACTCCAGGGCACTTCCTCATTCAATACTATTTTTAATTTCATTTTACCATTATATTGCGGGGCAACCCAAAGTTGAATGAACCTCTCCTCTGTCTGGGTGACGGGGCCTAAATGTGTGACAGTGGCCTGTTCCAGTGGTGGGTCGCGTGAAGCCTGATTCTCTGCTATGACATGAAGACTTATTCTGTGCTGACATGAAGCCAGATTCTCTGTTACGCGACCTCTCTCCTCTGCCTGGGTGCCTGGGCCTAAATATGTGACAGTGGCCTGTTCCAGTGGTGGGTGACGTGAGGCCTGATTCTCTGCTATGACATGAAGACTTATTCTGTGCTGACATGAAGCCAGATTCTCTGTTACGCGACCTCTCTCCTCTGCCTGGGTGCCTGGGCCTAAATATGTGACAGTGGCCTGTTCCAGTGGTGGGTGACGTGAAGCCTGATTCTCTGCTATGACATGAAGACAGATTCTGCGCTGACATAAGGCCAGATTCTCTGTTACGGGACCTCTCTCCTCTGTCTGGGTACCGGTGCCTAAATGTGTGACAGTGGCCTGTTCCAGTGGTGGGTGACGTGAAGCCTGATTCTCTGCTATGACATGAAGACTGATTCTGCACTGACATAAGGCCAGATTCTCTGTTACGGGACCTCTCTCCTCTGCCTGGGTGCCGGGGCCTAAATGTGTGACAGTGGCCTGTTCCAGTGGTGGGTGACGTGAAGCCTGATTCTCTGCTATGACATGAAGACAGATTCTGTGCTGACATAAGGCCAGATTCTCTGTTACAGGACCTCTCTCCTTTGTCTGGGTGCCGGGGCCTAAATGTGTGACTGTGGCCTGTTCCAGTGGTGGGTGACGTGATGCCTGATTCTCTGCTATGACATGAAGACAGATTCTGTGCTGACATAAGGCCAGATTCTCTGTTACAGGACCTCTCTCCTCTGTCTGGGTGCCGGGGCCTAAATGTGTGACAGTGGCCTGTTCCAGTGGTGGGTGACGTGAAGCCTGATTCTCTGCTATGACATGAAGACTGATTCTGCGCTGACGTAAGGCCAGATTCTCTGTTACGGGACCACTCTCCTCTGTCTGGGTGCCGGGGCCTAAATGTGTGACAGTGGCCTGTTCCATTGGTGGGTGACGTGAAGCCTGATTCTCTGCTATGACATGAAGACTGATTCTGCGCTGACATAAGGCCAGATTCTCTGTTACGGGACCTCTCTCCTCTGCCTGGGTGCCTGGGCCTAAATGTGTGACAGTGGCCTGTTCCAGTGGTGGGTGACGTGATGCCTGATTCTCTGCTATGACATGAAGACAGATTCTGTGCTGGCATAAGGCCAGATTCTCTGTTACAGGACCTCTCTCCTCTGTCTGGGTGCCGGGGCCTAAATGTGTGACAGTGGCCTGTTCCAGTGGTGGGTGACGTGAAGCCTGATTCTCTGCTATGACATGAAGACAGATTCTGCGCTGACATAAGGCCAGATTCTCTGTTACGGGACCTCTCTCCTCTGCCTGGGTGCCTGGGCCTAAATGTGTGACAGTGGCCTGTTCCAGTGGTGGGTGACGTGATGCCTGATTCTCTGCTATGACATGAAGACAGATTCTGTGCTGACATAAGGCCAGATTCTGTGTTACGGGACCTCTCTCCTCTGTCTGGGTGCCGGGGCCTAAATGTGTGACAGTGGCCTGTTCCAGTGGTGGGTGATGTGAAGCCTGATTCTCTGCTATGACATGAAGACAGATTCTGCGCTGACATAAGGCCAGATTCTCTGTTACGGGACCGCTCTCCTCTGTCTGGGTGCCTGGGCCTAAATGTGTGACAGTGGCCTGTTCCAGTGGTGGGTGACGTGAAGTCTGATTCTCTGCTATGACATGAAGACTGATTCTGCGCTGACATAAGGCCAGATTCTCTGTTACGGGACCTCTCTCCTCTGCCTGGGTGCCTGGGCCTAAATGTGTGACAGTGGCCTGTTCCAGTGGTGGGTGACGTGATGCCTGATTCTCTGCTATGACATGAAGACAGATTCTGTGCTGACATAAGGCCAGATTCTCTGTTACAGGACCTCTCTCCTCTGTCTGGGTGCTGGGGCCTAAATGTGTGACAGTGGCCTGTTCCAGTGGTGGGTGACGTGAAGCCTGATTCTCTGCTATGACATGAAGACTGATTCTGCGCTGACATAAGGCCAGATTCTCTGTTACGGGACCTCTCTCCTCTGCCTGGGTGCCTGGGCCTAAATGTGTGACAGTGGCCTGTTCCAGTGGTGGGTGACGTGAAGCCTGATTCTCTGCTATGACATGAAGACTGATTCTGCGCTGACAAAAGGCCAGATTCTCTGTTACGGGACCTCTCTCCTCTGCCTGGGTGCCTGGGTCTAAATGTGTGACAGTGGCCTGTTCCAGTGGTGGGTGACGTGAAGCCTGATTCTGTGCTATGACATGAAGACTGATTCTGCGCTGACATCAGGCCAGATTCTCTGTTACGGGACCTCTCTCCTCTGCCTGGGTGCCTGGGCCTAAATGTGTGACAGTGGCCTGTTCCAGTGGTGGGTGACGTGAAGCCTGATTCTCTGCTATGACATGAAGACTGATTCTGTGCTGACATGAAGCCAGATTCTCTGCTATGGCATGAAGAGACTGATTCTGTGCTGACATGAAGCCAGATTCTTTGCTATGGCATGAAGAGACTGATTCTCTGCTGATGTGAAGCCAGATTCTCTGCTATGGGACCTCTGTCCAATTGATATTGGGTCATTTTTATTTTTTTAATTTTTATTTTAATTCATTTCCCTATCCACATTTGTTTGCAGGGGATTTACCTACATGTTGCTGCCTTTTGCAGCCCTCTAGCTCTTTCCTGGGCTGTTTTACAGCCTTTTTAGTGCCCAAAAGTGACTTCAATGGGTTTCGGGTTCGGGACAAAGTTCGGTTCGGGTTCGGATCCCGAACCCGAACATTTCAGTGAAGTTCGACCGAACTTCTCGAACCCGAACATCCAGGTGTTCGCTCAACTCTACTTGTTTGCGATTCGCCAAACATATGGAGATATTTGCACGCGCCATATTTTTTTGCATAGCGCCGAACTTTGGCCCATGACACATCCATCAAGTGGGACAGGACAGAGAATTGAGACGTTTCAGCACATAGACACCCCCCAAACCTATAACATCCATTTGAGACAAGTCAGCAGGAGACTGAAGAGGAGTCAGAGGAAGGTGCCTGCGGGGGGGAAGGAAGAGGAGCAAGAAGAGCAGGCTTTAAACTTTTTGGAGATCCCTGGTGTTGTCCGTGGCTGGGGGTAGGAGACTGAGGACGACATTCTCCTGGGTGATAAGCAGGAGCCAGGCCGCTCCACCGCTTCCAATTTAGTGCAAATTGGAGCCTTCATGCTCCAGTGTTTGAAATGGGACCCCCGTATAAAAATCATAAAGGTCAAGGACCAGTACTGGGTGGCAACATACTAAGTCCCTTGGTGCAAGCACAAAATGGCGGACATGTTACCAGCATCACAGAGTCCTGTCAGAATGTAGCATTTCCAGGCATTGCTGCAAGAAATGCTGCATTCTGCTGTTGCAGGCACTGGCAGAGGAATTTCCACCCACAGCGAAACAGGTGTGGGTACCAATCCTACCACGCCTGCAAAAAGAGAGTGGTTTGAAGATGTGTTGGTCATTTCGGATATGAGATAATTCTTGCAACCAACCGATCGACAGCCGCCCTCCGGATCCAGCCTCAGGGAATGCCTAGACCGACAGGTGTCCGACTACATCGGGTTAACGGCCCATGTGGATGCTCTGAGAAGCAAGGAAACCCTTGACTACTGGGTGTGCATGCTTGCCCCTCATTGAGTGTCCTGTCTGAAAGGACGTTCAGCGCAGCAGGGGGGATCGTGACCGATAAGCGCACTCGCCTAGCTCACGACAGTGTAAAATACCTCACATTTTTAAAAATGAATGAGGCATGGATCTCAGAGGAATTCAACACCTGTGATAACCACGTGTAATTGAATTTCCTCATGCCAGCCCACACATATCCGCCACCACCCAGAACAAATATTGGTCCTTGCCTTATGTATATACAGTGGCATAAAAGGCCTTTTATGTCAGGTAAATGCCAAATTTTTGGGGCCTGTACTAGCCGACAGTTACATTTTTATCTTGTGACCGCCTAATGTACCTCCATCCACAGAATTCAAAGTTCTGTGCTGTCAGGTAAATGGCTATTGGCTAATGTTTGGGGTCTGTACTGGCCGACAGTTACATTTTTATCCTGTGACCGCCTAATGTACCTCCATCCACAGAATCCAAAGTTCTTTGCTGTCAGGTGAATGCCTATTGCATAACTTTTGGGGCCTGTACTGGCCGACAGTTACATTTTTATCCTGTGACCGCCTAATGTACCTTCAGCCACAGAATCCAAAGTTATTTGCCGTCAGGTGAGTGCCTATTGGCAAATTTTTGGGGCCTATACTAGTGATGAGCGGCAGCGGCAAATTCGAATATTCGTTATATTCTACTATTTTTTTACTCGAAAAATCAGCAAGGTAATTATCGCGTAACTAGACATTAAGCCCGTTACAATAACAGGCGCTAGAACAGTAGGAACAGTCTATATTAGGCCTCTTTCACACAACCGTTTTTTTTTTCATTTGCGGGCCGTTTTTTGCGTTCCGTATACGGTCATTCATTCCAATGGTTCCGCAAAAAAAACGGAATGTACTCCATATGAATTCTGTATTTCCGTTTTTCCGTTTTTCCGTTGAAACATAGAACATGTCCTATTATTGCCCGCAAATCACGTTCCATGGCTCCATTCAAGTCAATGGGTCCGCAATAAAAACGGAACACATACGGAATGTGCTTCGTATGTGTTCCGTATCCATTCCGTTTTTGCGGAGCCATGCATTGAAAAGGTTATGCCCAGCCCAATTTTTTCTATATAATTACTGTATACTATATATGCCATACGGAAAAAATAATGGAACAACGGGTCCGTGAAAAACGGACTTCAAAATACTGAAAAAGCCATACGGTCGTGTGAAAGAGGCCTTAAATGGCACTGACTGGTGGCTGAGACGGCTGGCACTGACTGGTGGTGCTAAGACTGCTGGCAGCGACTGGTGGCTGAGACTGCTAGCAGCGACTGGTGGCTGAGACTGCTGGCATTAACTGGTGGCTGAGACTGCTGGCACTAACTGGTGACTGAGACTGCTGGCACTAACTGGTGACTGAGACTGCTGGCACTAACTGGTGGCTGAGACTGCTGGAACTGTGACTGGTGATGAGCCTGGTGGCACTGTGACTGGTGATGAGGCTGGTGGCACTGTGACTGGTGATGAGGCTGGTGGCACTGACTGATGGCTGAGATGGCTGGCACTGACTGGTGGCTGAGACTGCTGGAACTAACTGGTGGCTGAGACTGCTGGCACTGTTACTGGTTGCTGTGGCACTGACTGATGGCTGAGACTGATGATGTGGCTGGTGGCACTGACTGATGGCTGAAACAGCTGGCACTGACTGGTGGCTGAGACTGCTGGCACTGACTGATGGCTGAGACTGCTGGCACTGTGACTGGTGCCTGTGGCTGGTGGTACTGTGACTGGTGGCACTGACTGATGGCTGAGACGGCTGGCACTGACTGGTGGCTGAGACTGCTGGCACTGTGACTGGTGCCTGTGACTGGTGCCTGTGACTGATGGCACTGTGACTTGTGCCTGTGACTGATGGCTGAGACTGCTGGTACTGTGACTGGAGGCTGTGGCTGGTGGCACTGACTGATGGCTGAGACTGCTGGCAGCGGCTGCTGTCTGTGGCTGAGAGTGCTGGGACTGTGCGGCTGTGTGATGCACGAACAGTAATGGCGGCGCTCCGACGTGGAGAGCACACCATAACCTGCGAGCGGCAGCGATTTGCCTGGTCGGCATGCAGGTGCATGCGGAGCATCGTGTGATGATTGGTCGGTGCGCCGTGCGTGCTGGTGTGGGTGGCGTGGTTGCGTGTGGGGCGGCGGTGATTGGGCGGCACGTGCACAGTTAAATTATAACCACACACGCACGGACATGCAGCCGTGAGCATGCACACAGGGCTTTTATTATAGTAGATATATATCCTCTATAATAAAGTCCCTGTGTGCGTGTGCGACCGTGCGTGTGTGACGATTAGTTAAGTGCGCATGCGCGGCGGCCAATCAACACACGGCACTCTGTACGCACCGCCCACCCCTGCGCATCGGCCCGCTGCTGTGCCCAGCTCCACCGTGCCTCCTCCTACCCCTCCGGCTTCCTCTGCAGCTGACTGACACCCCGGGATCTGGGCCCAACAACCGCCGCCTGCTACAACGTATCCTACACCGACACCCTTACACACTGCCCACACCTGCGCACCGGGCAGAGAGTGGCCCGTACCTGCTGCAGCATTGCATCCTGGAGTTCATAGAACTCCCAAAGAGCCTGGGAGGACAAAGCTGGGAGCACTGGGGATAGGGACCTCCGATTCTGGACCCTGGGTATCTGTCAGCACAGGGGGCACATGTTAGTCCCCGCAGCGCCGCATCCTACTCGCTCCTATCTCACCCTAACTACGCCCACCAAAGTCAGGAAATGGCCGCACAGTAGCGAGGGAAGCTATCACAGGCAGAGAGCATTACACTCCAACCCCCATCATTGTACACATATTACACTCCAACCCCCATCATTACACTACAGCCCTCATTGGAGTGTAATGATGGGGATTGGAGTGTAATATGTGTGTAATGATGGGGGTTGGAGTGTAATATGTGTGTAATGATGGGGATTGGAGTGTAATATGTGTGTAATGATGGGGGTTGGAGTGTAATATGTGTGTAATGATGGGGATCCTGGGGTGTAAGGCGTCTGCAGATGAAGCTGGAGGGGGAGGAGGAGTCACGGCGGAGCTGGGCGCAGGTGCGGGCGGTGTGTGGAGCGCTGTGTGCTGATAGGTCCTCGCGCCACGCATGCCCAGTATAACAAACGGCACACACACACGGACACAGGGCACTCACACAGGGATTTTATTATGTAGGATTACACTCCAGCCCCCATCACATAAAATCCCTGTGTGAGTGCCCTGCGTCTGTGTGCCGTTTGTGATAGTGGGCATGTGTGGCGCAGGGACCCATCAGCATCAATATACCCCCATCATTATACACTCCAACCCCCATCATTACACACATATTACACTCCAATGAGGGCTGTAGTGTAATGATGGGGGTTGGAGTGTAATATGTGTACAATGATGGGGGTTGGAGTGTAATATGTATACAGTACAATGTATTTCCTCCTGTATCCCCCTCTATCTCTACAATATATTCCCTGTAGCCCCCTCCCTAACTCTCTCTAATGTCATGGCCGGAGTGTACAGATGTAGTCCGAGTAATAGGGGAAGGAAGGGGGCAGGGAAGTTTCCCCGCGTCAGCTGCCTGCAGCTCGGGATGACAGGGGACGGCACATAGGGATGGATGTAGCCTCTCACCTCCACTCAGAGAGACTGCCGCCGGTGTTCTGCCACTTTTCTATACCCGGACAAAATTCTATACCCGGAAGTGACGTAGCTGCATCGGAAGTCACGTGGACGTGTTGGAATCAGCTGGAGAAGGGTGTGTGCGTGCGAACGCAGATGTATGGGCGCTGCAGGCGGTGACCGTACGTGCGTGCCGATTGGCCAGCGTGCCGCGCATGCACACTTAACAAATCGGCACACACGCACGGACGCACACGTACACAGGGCTTTTATTATATAGGATATGCGAATATTACGCGATCAATACAGGCGTGGGTCAAAAACTAATATATAGCACTATAGAATTTAGTGCTATATATTTGTTTTTTAGAATATTCTGAATTTTTTTCCATCTGAAGTCATGATTCCTTAAGCAGGTAGAAATCATGACTTCAGATGGAAAAAAAATGACAAATATTCTAAAAAATTAATATATAGAGCAATATAGCTAATATAGTGCTATATTCGTTTTTCAGAACATTCTTAATATTCTAAAACAAGAATATATAGCAATATAGCGAATATTCCAAAAAAAACTAATCTAGAGCAATTTAGCTAATACAGTGCTATAATCTTTTTTATTATAGTTGTTATTTTTTTCCAATCTGGACTTCAGATGAGAAAAAAATTACAACTATTAGACAAAGCAGATTATAGCACTATATTAGCTAAATTGCTCTTCATTTGTTTTTTTGAATATTCGCTATATTTCTATATATTCTTGTTCTAGAATATTATGAATATTCTAAAAAACTAATATATAGCACTATATTGAATATATAATTTTTTTTGAATATTCGTCTTTTTTTTTTTTTTCAATCTGTACAGTTGTTCCACTTTGGCATACTCCTCCCCGACAAGCGTCCCCATCACCATGGGAATGCCTGGGGGTTAAAATATACCATCGGACCTGAGTTTTCACGATCTCAGTGAGATCGTGAAAACTCAGATCCGATTGTATATTCTAAACCCCAGGCAAGCGTTCCCGTCACCATGAGAATGCCTGGGGTTAGAATATATTATCGGATCTAAAGTAATGATTCCTCTTTGCTTAAGTTGCTTGTAGGCCAATGACTCATTGGCCCACAAGCGAAAAGCAGCGAGGAATCATGTTTTCAGATGTTAAAAAATGACGAACATTCGATATAGCGAATATATCACTATACATTCTCAAAGTTGCGATATTCGAGATAAATATTCGTAATTCGAATGTTCATGCTCAACACTAGCCTGTACTGGCCGACCGTTACATATTTATCTTGTGACTGCCTAATGTACCTCCAGCCACAGAATCCAAAGTTCTTTGCTGTCAGGTGATTACTGGCCGATAGGTAAATTTTTTATCTCTAGTCACATAATCACACCCCTGTCTCACTCCTCTGCCTCTCATTATGGTGGCGTATGAACCACATTTACCATAAAGACCTTCTATTGTCACAGGGTCATGTGACTGTGCCCCCCACCCCGTACTATGCGCCTCACTCCGTACTGTGCCCTCTTACCACACCCTGTGCAGTGCCCGTAGTCATTCCCTGTACTGTGCCCTCTTATGCCCTTTTATCCGGTCACGGTATGGCGTGTTATCCGGTCAATGTATGGCGGTGGTATCCAATAACTGGATGGCCATAACTGTATCCCTTTCCCTGCCCACGCCATCCTTTTATAGACCTGGCATGAGAGTGGAAAATATGCAGATTGCAGTGCTAAGGACCTTTGCAACACAATCTGTGTCAGAAATACGTCTAACATAGACGTATTTCTATATAATAAATGATCACCTAATTGTATTATTATTCGGGGGTAGGGCTAATATCTTTATTTTATATAGATTCTCATGTATTATACTGTGCCCTGTATTTCCCAGTAGAAAATGATCCTTGGAAAACAGTCCTCATCCCTGACCACCAGGACCAGGTAGCGCTCTGTCAGTACATGGCGGCCTCCCCTCTCCACCACGCTGCTCCGCTGTGTACTGGTGCTTATTCTGACACTAGGGCTGGGTTCACATCCTATTTTTGCCATCCATTTAATGCATACCAAAAATGTTTGCGTTAACAGATGCCTCAGACGGATGCCCTACAGTGGCGTCCGTTCACTATACAGTTCCATGGTAGAAAAAAAATGTATGTTAACGTATGCATTTTTTTATGGACTCTGCAGGATACAAAAACGTGGTGTGCTGCACATTTGTATACATCAAACCAATAGGCTCCAGCAGGGCACATTTTTGAGAGTTTCCCTTTAAGACGAATTAAAAATGGCCTCTGATTAAAATACATATTTTTTGTGGAAATTTTTGCCAATGATCCCCCTCTGGTATATCACTGTCCATGTTGTGGGACTATTTGTGTACTTCTAGTAAGTGTTTGCAGACTGCAAATATGACCTGAAGGTTTTTTTAGGTTCGCCTGCCTTAAAAGTGAATGGGGCGCGCGGCGAACGCACGGTTCACAAACATTTGATCGCGAACATGCGTTTGTGAATCGTCCCGGCCGATGTTCGTCCATCACTATAAAGGAGTGCTAGGACCCCACACTAATATATATAATCAAGCTTAGGAGTCTGGGTATGCATCAGCATGTGTGGACTTACAGAAAGGGAATACTAGTAAGTAAAAACATAAAAATGACATACTGTATTTGGAATCTGTCTTTTAGCCGGTCCAAGACCAGGCCATTTACTCCCTTTCCAGATGCATTTTCCACTTTTTAGTACATGCATCTTTGAAAGCCATAAAAAAAAAATCATATTCTGTTAGGTCAATAATTTTAGTGCATTTTTTTGGTAATACATGGGGCCTTATTTTTATAAATTTTTATTTTAACCCAGGAAAATGTAAAAGAAAAAAGGTAAAATAGTCTGATTTTACATTTTTAATAGCACAAATTGCAACCAAAATACAGTACTTGCTTTGATACAGGGGAATATACAGGTGAAACTCGAAAAATTTGAATATCGTGCAAAAGTCCATTTATTTCAGTAATGCAAATTAAAAGGAATTGCATTAATGCAGCTTAAAATTAGAATTTTGTGAAAAGGTTCAATATTCTAGGCTCAAAGTGTCACACTCTAGTCAGCTAATTAATCCATACCCCCTGAGCAAAGGATACCTCAAAATTGAGACTTTGGGGTTTTATAAGCTGTATGCCATAATCATCCAAATTATAACAAATAAAGGCTTGAAATATCTTGCTTTGGATGTAATAAGTCAATCTCATATATCAGTTTCACCTTTTAAGTTGCATTGCTGAAATAAATGAACTTTGCACAATATTCTAATTTTTCGAGTTTCACCTGTATAGTTTAGGATCATTTATTTTAATTTTGTCTTTATTTTTTTAATTTTTTTTTTAAATCTATTCTTTATTATGCATTGTTCCCCCATAAAGTCATACAAGACCTCTGGGGGCTATTTAACAATAAATTGTTATTGCTTATTTCTCCTGTAGCTGAGCCAGATATATAAGGTCCAGGTTGGAGGGGGGGGGGGTTACAAGGTTTTTCAGCCTTACTGCAGAGTTATCTGGGTCTAGAGCTGTTATTTTTTGAGTGCGGAATGGCTTTTTTTTTAATAGGTTATGCTAGTTTCTTTGTGTGGCTGTAGGCACTCTAGTCACCGTATTTTTCGCCCCATAAGATGCAGTTTTTCCCCCAAAGTGGGGGAAAAATGTCCCTAGGTCTTATGGGGTGAATACTAATGAGCGCTTCCATTATGGAAGCGCTCATTAGTACCGGAGGACCAGGAAGCGATGAAGACTCAGTACTCACCGCTTCCTGGTCCTCGGCTATCAGCTGTACAGTGGCTGCGCACAGCGTGAGGGCACTCTGTGACCTCATGCTGTGCGCGCCAGTTCACAGCACAGCCAACAGCAGGAGGAAGAAGATCGCGGGTGGTGAGGAGCGGTGGTGTCCAGGAGCAGGAGAGGTAAGTAGGTTTTTTATTTTGTGATCTGAAGCAGGGGGCTGATCATATATGCCTGGGGGCTGATCATATATGCCTGGGGGCTGATCACATATGGCTGGGGGCTGATCACATATGGATGGGAGCTGATTATGTATGGCTGAGGGCTGCTAAATTATGGCTGGGGACTGATCACATATGGCTGGGGACTGATCACATATGGCTGGGGGCTGCAGAATTATGGCTGGGGGCTGATCACACATGGCTGGGGGCTGATATGAGGCAGGGAGGTCTCATCTGAGGTCTGATTGGGGGTCTTCTTTATATTGGTCTCTGATCTGAGGTCTGATTGAGGGTCATTCACATTGGGATCAGAGCTGAGGTCTGATCTGAGGTCTTAAAAACATTGGATATCTAATTGGGGCTGTGAGCTTAGGTCTGATTAATATTGGGGGTCTGATTGCTGTTCTCTAATGAGAAATATTTTTTTCTTATTGTCCTCCTCTGAAACCTAGGTGCATCTTATGGCCCAGTGCGTCTTATAGGGTGAAAAATATGGTATTTTTTTGTTACATTATGGCCCCTATGGATAGCATATATTAGCTCATAAACATGGAGCACAATATACACTTATGTGTGCTGTTCTATACTCATTGTTATTCCACAGGTAGACAATTCCACACATTACCAGTTAGAACAGAAGCCAATTCCAGGAGTTAATTCAAAAAAATTTAGATTTACACTTTCTCTGCTTTTATGATCCACTCCTGATTTTGGCTTCCAAAATTTCATGCAGAAACCTGACTGTGTGGCTATACCCTTCTGCACATAAGTGCATACGCTGGAGCTGCATTCTCTACCTACTTCCTGTCTTTGTCAAATCTCCTTCCCCTATTCTGACTAAGAATCTGGTGCTCTCTGCTTGTGTTAGATGTTCCTCTGTGTTACAGCTGCTGTTTTACTGATTACTGTGGGTAAGTGGAGTGTAAGAAGGTAACAGATACTCTTTAACTCCTTAACGCCCAATGACCTACATGTACGCCATCTCTGGATGTGACTTAAAGCGCAGAGAAGTACATGTAGGTCATGGTGATCTAATGGGTGCAGGAGCTGCCCCTGGCCGATCAGCGGCAGGGGTCCGGCAGTCAATGATAGCTGGACCCCTGCTGTATGCGCCAGCATCTGTGAAATCACCAATGCCAGTGCATTAACCCCTGCATGGCCATGGTCAGCACTGACCGCGGCACGTGCAGGCTTTAGACATGTGCGGGGTGGCTATTGGGTCCCCGCGCTGCTGTGATGCGGCACCGATTGCAGGGAAGGCAACTTGATGCCTTCCAAGAGAGCCTGCGAGTTCCAGCCCCCTGGATCTTACAGGCATGCAGGCTGTAAGTGAATTACATTGAGTAATACACTTACAGCCAATGCATTACAATACAGATGTATTGTAATGCATTGTAAAGGGGATCAGAACCCCAAAAGTTGAAGTCCCAGAGTGGGACAAAAAAGAAAGTGAAAAAAAAGTAAAAAAATAAAGTTTTCCCCAAAAATATTAAAAGTTTCAAGTAAAAAAAAATAAGGATCCTTTTCCCAAAATAAAGTTAAAAAAAATTGTAAAAAGTAGATATATTAGGTATTGCCGCGTCCGTATCGACCGGCTCTATAAAAATATCACATGACCTAACCCCTCAGGTGAACACCGTCAAAAAAATAAAAACTGTGATAAATAAACCATTTTTTGTCACCTTACATCACTAAAAGTTCACACAAGCGATCAAAAAGGCGTATACCCCCTAAAATAGTACCAATCTAACCATCACCTCATCACGCAAAATTTGAGCTCCTACCTAAGACAATCGCCCCAAAAATAAAAAAAACTATGGCTCACAGACTATGGAGACACTAAAACATGATTATTTTTGTTTTAAAAATGCTTTTAGTGCTCCTTTACACGATCGTAGGTGTCCCGTTGCCATATTGCGGACCGCATTTTCGGGTCCGCAATAGACGGGCACTGTTCCGTGTGCATTCCGCATCACGGATGAGGACCCATTCAAAAAGTGTAATAACAAGCGATCAAAATGTCATATGCACCCCAAAATAGTGCCAAACCGTCATCTCATCCCTCAAGAATGATACCCTACCTAAGACAATCACCCAAAAAATAAAAAAACTATGGCTCTCAGAATATGGAGACACTAAAACGTGATATTTTTTGTTTCAAAAATGCTGTTATTGTGTAAAACTTAAATAAAAAAAGTGTACATATTAGGTATCGCTGCATCTGTAAGTACCTGCTGTATAAAAATATAACATGACCTAACCCCTCAGTTGAACACTGTAAATTATTTTCTTTTATAAAAACTGTGTAGAACAAAAAGTGTAATACCAAGCGATCAAAAAGTCATATGTACCCTAAAATAGTACCAATCAAACCATCATCTCATACCAAAAAAAAGTATCCCCTACATAAGACGCCCAAAATGTTTAAAAAAAATATGGCTTTCAGAATATTGAAACACAAGAAAATAGTCATATTTGGTATTGTCGCATCCGTAACAACCTGCTCTATAAAAATACCACATGATCTAACATGTCAGATGAACATTGTAAATAACAAAAAATAAAAACTGTGCCAAAACAGCAATTTTTTTGTTACCTTGCCTCACAAAAAGTGTAATATAGAGCAACCAAAAATCATATGTACCCTAAAATAGTACCAACAAAACTGCCACCTTATCCTGTAGTTTCCAAAATGGGGTCTTTTTTTGGAGTTTACATCAGGGGGT
Source organism: Bufo bufo (assembly GCF_905171765.1). Taxonomy (NCBI): domain Eukaryota; kingdom Metazoa; phylum Chordata; class Amphibia; order Anura; family Bufonidae; genus Bufo; species Bufo bufo. The sequence goes on along the minus strand of NC_053393.1, from coordinate 407,111,761 downwards.
CTTCAAATGTGACATGGCAGCTTAAAATTATCCCAGTGAAATCTGCCGTCCAAAAACTATATGGCATTCCTTTCCTTCTGCTCCCTGCCGTGTGCCCATACAGCAGTTTACGACCACATATGGGGTGTTTCTGTAAACTACAGAATCAGGGCAATAAATATTGAGTTTTGCTTGGCTGTTAACCTTTGGTTTGTTAGCTGAAAAAAAATTGATTAAAATCTGCCAAAAAGTTAAATTCTGAAATGTAATCTCCATTTTCCATTAATTCTTGTGGAACACCTAACGGGTAAGCAAAGTTTGTAAGTTTTAAATACCTTGAGGGGTGTAGTTTCTAAAATGGGGTTCATTTTTGTGTGGTTTCTATTATGTAAGCCTCACAAAGTGACTTCAGACTTGAACTGGTTCTTAAAAAATGGGTTTTGGAAATTTTCTGAAAAATTTCAAGATTTGCTTCTAGACTTCTAAGCCTTCTAACATCACCAAAAAATAAATGGCATTCACAAAATGATCCAAACATGAAGTAGACATATGGGGAATGTAAAGTAATAACTATTTTTGGAGTTATTACTATCTATTATAAAAGTAGAGAAATTGTAAATTTGCTAATTTTTTTCAATTTTTTTGTAAATTTGGTATTTTTTTATAGATAAAAATGAAATTTTTTGACTCAATTTTACCACTGTCATGAAGTACAATATGTGACGAAAAAACTATCTCAGAATGGACTGGATAAGTAAAAGCGTTTTAAAGTTATTACCACATAAAGTGACACATGTCAGATTTGCAAAAAATGGCCTGGGCAGAGAGGTAAAAAAAAGGCCCGGTCCTGAAAGGATTAAAGGAAATGTGTCACCAAAAATTGTATCTGTCAGTTAAAATCAGATAGTGTTATATATCGTTTTTTTCTAATGTGTTTTTGTTTTCTAAAAAAAATCTGTTGATTAAACTTAAATTTAAAAAAAGCTCATAATGGGAGTGATTTTAACAAAGTGTATTAGGAAAAGATGTTTATTTAGTTCTAATCTACAAGGAAAATGTAAACCTTGTCCAATTATTTTTACCAATTTAATCATCAAAATTTTTATTCCCACTAGTTGATAACCATTACTATAAGAGATCATATTTTAAGAAACATTTAGCATATTAATTATTTTATTGAAAATATGATATTCCTGGACATTAATGTTATAAGACATACCATACTTATTTTCCCAGCGTCAATGTTCTTTCAGGAGTAAAATGCTGATATGTTTAAAACTTAAGTGCCAAGTATCAAAAATTGCATCTGACATCTCAGTGACAAGATGACAGGGAATGATTACAAGCTAATATGCATTAGCAAAAATTTCAGACATCACATCTGGCAAATGTTCTAATCATCACGCTTTTAAGCTGTAGCCTAATTAGTTCTGAATTTAAGGTACACTATATGCTGAAAAATAATGGCTAAAGTGTTTCTCTAGGAGTAACACGTTTTTACTATATCGTGGTGATGACTTACAATGTAACTTTGTGTTGTTTTATTTGTTAAACAAATAATAGGATCATTTCCTTACCTCCTTACCATTGATTGACATCTGCATATCTACTTGTTTCCACAGCAGTTGTCAGTCGGAAGGCTGATGAAATAGGGGCGAGTCAGAGCTAGATGAGCTCCTGAGCCTGATAGAAGCGCTGCCTATACACTGCTTCTGAAGAGTAGAGAAGCTCATGTGTCTGTAAGTTTGATCTCTCCCCCCTTATCAGCTTTCTGAGTTCCCTAGAAGAAAACATAGTGGGAAGTAAAGGAAGTGAGGTCACTGCATACAGTACTGGTACCGTAGATTCAACAGAATGGACATGGGCGTCCGCAGAAATTTTACCAAGGGGGGGGGGGGGCATAATTTTATTGACATCCATGCTCTGCTTGTTTCTGAGAATAATTAGTACAAAAATAGATTACACAAAGAGAATGGCGTGAAGCCGCAGTAAAGGCCCCTCAAAAAGAGCTTAACTCAGAAACTTGATAGAAAACCTACAAAAGGGCACTGAAAGCTGATGAACTGTAAAAATATTATTTTATTGGGTACATGATTAAAAGCATACATGGAGATAACAGACAAATGCACAAAGGTGCAGCACAATCCTGGGAGAGCTGGTAGAGTACAAAAAATAGTAAAAAGACAGAAGTGACCCGGGTAGCGATGTATCTAAATAAGGCAAGGTTACCATATAAGATATATGTTGAAGGGATACCCACTATTGATGGGAGTATATATAATCTCGTCAAATTTAAAGTGCAAGTGCAAGCCTATATCTAAGCAAAAGAGAGGAGAAATAACCCTTCAATGTGGGTCCCTGAACACATATATATGCATATATCTATTCAAATAGTCTGAGCAGGTAAATAAAGTGCATGTGCAAATCACATAACAGTTTACAAGACAAAACACTTAGTGAGTGTTTGGTCACAAAAACACAAGATAACCGCAGAAGTTTAACAGGTAAGTAGATGAACAGGAATGAGGTCACATACCGTATATAAAGTGATGGTAAGTCCACAGGAAGACTGCACACCCCGACGCGCGTTTCGATTTGAAACCTTCCTCTGGGGGTACAGTCTTCCCACTGGAGTAGTCCCTCTTAAACAGGTGTTCCGCCAATCAGGATCCATTACTCGGACACGTGAGTTCTGAGGCACAGGTGGACCGCGCGGTGGCCAATCGCGCAGGTACAGCTGCGCCTATTCGCTCAAGGACCTTACGTGACGTCAACAACGTCATAATCTCGCGGGATGTTCAAAGGTAGCCGATATTACAACTACATCTATTGCTCAAGGACCTTCCATGACGTGATAAGCGTCATGCTCTCGCGAGATACTCAGCGGTCACGTAGTAGTCAGTATTATAACCAACAGGGTCATACAGGCGGATCACATGATCGTGAATTATAGTCACATGTTTCTACAATGGTTCAAAACGTCATCCGGAAGGGGAGGACACAAATAGACGCGTCACGAAGTGTAAACAGGTGAACATAGGCACACGATAATGCACCTGCGTATTCATAAAATTATGATACACAGTGAGTGCATAAAGAAAGATAATGAATTTGGCGAGGTCGCATGAGTCGCGGCTACATAGTCTCTCCAAAAGGGTGGCAGCCTATACCGGATACCCACACAAGGAGAGATCATGGCCGCGAGTCACGACCTCAACAAATAAAATTACATATATCAACAAAAATAGTGCAATTATATATGTGTATGTATAATAGTGCAATGTGCACAACATAATAAGCAAAGTGAATGGTTGAACTAGGTAAAATGAGTCACAGCGATATAAACTCCCAGCAGTGCGGCAGCCCAAATAGGTCGCCCAATGGGGGGAGAGTGCATGGCAAGGAGTCAAAACTAAGCTCTGAAAAAAATAATTTTTTGCTAATATATTTATAAATGCATAGTGCAAATTCATAAAAAATGGATGAAGTAAAGTGAGTGAGAATGTAATGAAGGGGAGGGGCATATTCATTATCACAAAGTATAATAACGCATGAGCTGTGCAACGTGATGGAAAAGCTTAAATGTATATTATAAGTGCCAGGAATACAAAGTTGTACCCCTAGTTCTATAGCTCCCTCTGCCTCCTTGCCCCCTCATATATAATAAAATCATACTTTTATTCCAGTCTGCAGTCACCGTGTGCAGCACTGCCCTAGGAAGTACCTCTACAGTAGCTGCCATATGAGGAGTGGTCAGTGGATGTATTGCTAGGCAGTAATGTAAACACTGGATTTTCTCTGAAAACACAGGGTTTACTGCAAAAAGCTTGAAGGGGCTGATTATACTCACCAGAACTAATATAATAAACTGGAGTTGTTCTGGACCTGGTGACTATAGTGTGCCTTTAATGTAAACATTATTCAATACACCACATTAGTCATACACCCATGATCAAGGCACTATAACCGAATAAAAAATTTAGAAACTGCAGGGGCAATACTGCCTGGTATATGGACAGCAGAGATGGCCTCCTCTGGGCAGTACTGTCTATGGTCATCCTTCGCCAGCACCCTGACTGCCACCTGCTTGGCCTGGCTCTCATGGAACTTCACTGCCTGCTGCTTGGCTATCAGTGACTCACCCCACACCTAACACTCAGGGTCAGGGAGTGACTCAGTAGTCACACTGTGACACTGACTGACTGTCACTCACTGATAGCCAAGCAGGTGGCAGTCAGAGTGCTTGTGAAGGATGAATTAACCATAGACAGTACTGCCCAGAGGATGCCATATCTGCTGTCCATATAATACCAGGCAATATTGCCCATTCATATACCGCCTGGTCACCCCACACCTAACACTCAGGGAGTACTGTCACACTGACTGGTCTGTGACACTGACTGTCACTCACTGTGTTAGTGTCGCTCCCGCTCATTCATTCAGGCTGCCTGTGATTGTGGAGTCCTGAAGTGGCCGGCACACTGCGGGCGGCTCTTCTTCTTGTTCCGGCTCCGCAATGTCTTTCCCGCCCGGAAGGTGGGCGGAGCTTCGTACTGCCGTGCGCGCCCGGCCCTGGTGATTCATCAGGGCGCGTGCATGCTCCTGATAGATACCGCTCCTCACTCTGCGGCGCTGCGCAGTGCAGCAGCTGCAGAGCAGAGGCAGAACTCAGTCTCAGTTCATATTTTCCAGGGCCCCAGGGGGGAAAACTTGCCCCCCTTTGCCCCCCCCTGCGGACGCCCATGAGAATGGAGACACCCACTGCCTCTATCTGTGCCTCTAGCTATGTAGCTGAAACAGGGTATAATATGGCAGAAAGAAGCCCAAAAACACCAGTTCCTTCACAATTATAAATGTACATCTGCTTGTCATAGATAACTCCACAGGTACACTGCCATCTTCTTCACATATATAGTAGAAACTATGATAAAAGAGTTAAACAATGCAAGTGATTATTTGTCTTTAATTTTGTGGGAAATTGCAGTTTTATGCAGTTATCTTAATCTTAAACCTACACACACCAAATTGTGAAGTGTCTTTTTTAAAGGAAGTCTTTAACCTCCCTGGAGTACTATTAGGAGGAGTACTACATGAATAGTTCTCTCAAGTTGGGATTGCTTATTTTTATGCTAATACTCCCCCTGTTCCTCTTCTTTGCTCCCACAAAGTGCCACTGTAATACACAGAGAAGAATCAGGAGCACCAAGTATATGATGGAGGAGACCTCCTAAGTGGTTCATCATGAGTCCTCTGAATGTATTAAAGCGGCACTTCATGTGTGCACAGCAGAGGTACAGTAGAGAGTATGAACAAAAAAAAATTGTGATTTTGATTCAGATGGAGCAGTACTATTTATGTAGTGCTGCTACCTATAGTGCTCCGAGAAGGTGGCAGATTCCTTTAAAGAGTTATGGTGAATGGAGAATGGTGTAACGAGCAAATTTTGAATTTCATATTTTTAAAAATATGCCTGTATCCACCTGAAAAAAAGCTGTAAAGCCATGGCTAGAGATGAGCAATGTTAAATTCGATTTGACTTCTTTGCCATACTTTACAAAAAAATCTGCTTTGTGATGAATTACTTAGTCACCCAAGTGCATTTCTTTGTAAGTAGTGGGTGCAATGACAGGGAGTGGTGATTGCGTCACTCCCAGTCATTGTACCCTTCAGATGATGCATTTATAGCTGATCATGGCATCTGATAGGAATAATACAGTGTAAAAATAAAAAAATATATTAAAAAATTATAATACTTACCTGATCAAAAATCTCACGCAGCCAAAGATGACGTCAACTGGATTTCGGGCCAAGATCTTCAAGCAAGATGGCAGCGGCCGGACCATCGCGAGCAAATGGATCAGGCAAGTATTTTTTTTTTTTACACTATTTTAGGATAAATCTAGGGATGAGCAAATTGACTTCGGATGAAACATCCAAAGTCGATTTGCAAAAAACTTTGTTTTAATACTATATGTACAGAATTAGAATGTATTGGCTCTGATAAGCCAAAGTTATTATTTCGCGAAGTCTCGCGAGACTTCGCATAATAACTTCAAAAATTGATTTATACTGTAAAAAACAATTTCCCGAACTCAGGTTCGGTTCCAAGTGTAAAAAGGTTTTTTACAGTATAAATCTCTGTAAAAAGCCTTTTTACAATGATTTTTTACTGTAAAAAGATTTTTTTACAGTATAAATAAATTTCTTGTTATTATGCGAAGTCTTGCGAGACTTCGCAAAGTAATTACTTTGGCTCATCAGAGCCCATACATTCTAATACTGTACGGAACGCTCGCTCCGTACAGTATTGAAACAAAGGTTTATGCGAATCGACTTTGGATGTTTCATCCGAAGTCGATTCGCTCATCCCTAGTTAAATCCATTCGCTACCGAGAAGCACGAGGAAATTCAGCTTCGTAGCAAATCAAATTTATCCTGAAATTTGGATGGAAGTGAGACCACTAGTGGCCATGACTAGTGATAAGCGAACTGAAGTCCACAAAGTGGATTTTAATTCACTCATCACTAGTCATGGCCACTAGTGGTCTCACTTCCATCTAATTTGCAGTTCACTGCCTGTTGTCAGAAAAGATCTGTCCCTAGCAAAAGAGACACAGAAGATGGCTAAGAGGAAGTGGGGGCATGTCAGAGCTAGCTGAGCTCCTGAGCCTGAGAGAAGTGGTGCCTATGCACTGTTTCTATAGAGCAGAGAAGCACCTGTGTGTCTGTGAGTCTGATCTCTCCCTTCTTATCAGCTTTCTAAGCTCCCTAGAAGAAAGTAAACATAGTGGGAAGTAAGGGAAGTAAGGTCACTGCATACAGTACTGGCAGATTCAACAGAAGGGAGACATCCACTGTTTGAGTGAAATGCATCTAACTGTGCAGCTGAAACAGGGAACATTATGGCTGAAAGAGCGAAGCCCAAAGAAAAGAATAAACAGTTCCTTCAGTTATGAATGTACAAAGAAGCACAGCAATTATGCAAACATTTTTGAAAATTCAGGTATGCTTTAGGAAAAGTGATTAGAATAATGATTGGAGCTCAGTCTGGTAAATAAAAAATCTAGTTAATGAAATAAGGTATATGAAAATATATCTCATTAACAACAAAAAAAGGCCCCAGATGAATTCCCTATATTGTTAGCAATAATGGTTATATGATATCTAGGCTCACTGTTTACCTGCACTGCTTTTAGGGATGTTTGTATGGGAAACGGTGGCTACTAAAATATTATCTTAATGGGCTAATCCATTTCATGGCTGAATTCAGAATAACCCTCTTTATCTGTGGTAAGGGAGGGTGGAGATATATAAACAGCTGAGCAGGCTACTCCATTTCTGCAATTCCCATAAAAGTGATTGTGAGTTATTGGAGTGAAATAGCATAGTGTAGCCCACTCGGCTGTTTCCACAACTCCAGCCACCTCCAGCCTCAATTTACAAGGGTTATTCCAATCTCAGGCATGAAAGGCTAAGATAAAATAACCCTTTAAGATCAAAGCAACAGTGAAGCTGACAGTCAAGTCATGGTTAGTGTTCAGACCTTCTGTGCAATAATCTGGGTTAGACATGTTTATTAGAGATGAGCGAATCGAAGCTGAAAAATTTGATTTCCTCAGGCTTTGTGGTAACAAATGACTTCTTCACGTGTGAGGACATGGAGAAAAGAACTCTGGGAAGGCGGGATCACCCATAATGCCATACATGCAGCCAATAAGGAGCCAGCCAGTCCTGTAATGTCACAATCCTATAAATCGCATCCAGCGCCTTAGGAATCCTTTTACCCACATCACAGATAATGTGACCGCTGATGAAGGTCCATTGTGACCGAAACGTCTGGTCAGAAATATTCTGTCATTGATATATACCATTGGGCAACTGGATAATGCAGATTATGTAAAATAAAGCTATCCTTTAATTGCAAAACCTCAACCTGAGTGCCTCAATACTTCATTACTTGTGTAGAACAGGGTTCAGTAGGGGAGGTTGACTGGGTAATAGGAACAATCCTATTACACCTTGGTGCACTGACTGGGGATCCAAATTGCCATTATATAGCTCTGTCATTCCAGCAAACCATTCTTGTTATTGGGGGGCAAGTGCTGTTTAAGACAGCCAATAACGATTTGATTGTGGTGAAAAAACTATTTATAAGTTAAGAGAAAGGAAAGGGAGGAATCATTCCACAGCATTTATGTAGAACAGGGTTCAGTAGGGGAGGTTATTGACTGGGTAATAGGAACAATCCTGTTACCCCTTGCTGCAGTGACTGGGGATCCAAATTGCCATTATACAGCTCTGTCATTCCAGCAAACCGTTCTTGTTATTGGGGTGCAAGTGCTGTTTGATACAGCCATTAACAGAGTTTATTACAAGGAAATATTTCTACAGTACGTCTTATTTGCCCTTGTGCGGTGCAGTTATATGTTAAGCCCTTTTTGCTGTGTATTAATGGTGAAATAAAAATATATTTGCCGTCCAGCATTGCACTAATCTGTTGAAAAGTCTTTTGTGAAGTGTAAAAATAGAAAAAAATTAGGGCCTAATTGCTGTTCAGCTGTGCAGTGATATATTCTACAGCCCTGTTTGCCGTGTATTAGTGGTGAAATAAAAATATATTCACTGCCCAGCGTTGCATTTTTCTGTGGAAAAGCATTTTGTGTTGTGTAAAAGTAGAAAAAAATTAGGGCCTAATTGTCCTTGTGCGGTGCAGTGATATACTCTACAGCCCTGTTTGCCATGTATTAGTGGCGAAATAAAAGTATATTCACTGTCCCGTGTTGGATTTTTCTGTGGAAAAGCCTATTTTTGTTGTGTAAAAGTAGAAAAAAATTAGGGCCTAATTGTCGTTCAGCGGTACAGTGATATTGTCACGGTCACTCCCAGGCTAAGTGTTGGAAAGTCGGAGAGACTGTCTGCACGTGATGTCATCCGACAGCCTCTTTTAATTTCACTTTGTTGTTGATGGTAATGACCACACCTCTAGTCAGGTGCAGCATAGTGGTCATTAGTATTTAAGTCTGGCTACTATCTTCACTCTTTGTGGTGTATAGCTTATTTTGCAAGTGGAAGAGCTGGTCTGTGTTGTCTCCTCTGGTGTTCCTGCTCTTTCTTCTACTTCAGGAGGAAAGTGTCTCATTCCTTTGTATTTGTATCCCTTTGTGTGTCGTCTTTGGGCCCTATCACTATCTCATGGCATTACACGGTAAGTCAGGCTTTAGGTTCCAGTGAATATACGGTTCTATCACTGAGGTCCGTTCATTCGGTTAGCAGTCAGGGCTAGGGTTAGGATTCATTAGGTGGTAACATTTTCATCTCGCTAGGTTCAAGGCCAGATACCTTCCCCCCTCCACTCTTGTGTTTGGTGTGGTGCTCCCTCCCACACCTCGCCATAACATTATACACCGCCAAAACTGCCATTTTGTATCAGTATCAGTGTGGCAATGGATCCAATCCCTGTTCTGGTCGAACAACTAAAGGGGTTGTCTTTGGAGGTAGCTGACCTCCGCAATACTGTCGCACAGATCCAGAGACTGTGGGAATCAGGCCTGCCCTGAACCTAAGGTTGCTCTCCCAGACAGGTTTTCCGGGGGCAGTGATAATTTCACCCTGTTTAGGGAGTCATGTAAATTATATTTATCCTGCGTTCTCGCTCTTCTGGCGATGAGTCAAAGAATGGGTATCATCATGTCACTGCTTAAAGGAGACGCCCAGGCTTGGGCCTTTTCTTTGTTGACTGGATCACAGTCCCTACAGTCGGTGGACGAGTTTTTCAGAGCTCTGGGTTTGATTTACGACAACCCGGATCAGATTTCCCTGGCCAAGACTAAGTCTGCGGAGATCTACTGCTCTGAATTTAGGAGGCTGAAATTTAGGAATTTTGTCAAGTCTGTCAGGGATTATTTAGGAGGCTGAAAGACACGTTGGCCTTTCACGAGAATCCTGAGTCTTTGGAGGCAGCCATGTCAATTGCTGTACTTATAGATAGACGTCTGAGAGAGAGATCTAAAGTTCCTCATTCTCAGGAGGTACTATCATATGAGATGGCGGCTTCCTCTGATACTTTGGGTAGAGAGACTCTCTCGAGTTTACGCCTTGTGATGAGCCTATGCAGCTAGGGGGAGCTACTCCTGGGACTGCTGGTAAGAGCTTTGGTCATATAAAAGGGGTCTGTTTTTGTTGTGGAAAGAAGGGACATTTTGTGAATAGTTGTCTGTTCTTGCAGCGTCAAGGTAAAAACAAGAAAAATACGTTTAAGCCCCAAGTTACTATTGGTGGTGTAGGTGGGGAGCAAGAAAACTTACTTTTGTCTTTTACTGGTAGTACCAGATTTCACCTGTCTGCCGAGGTGGAAATCAAAGAATTTATTGACAGTAGGGCAGGGGTTAACCTGATTGATGGACAGTTAGTTCGTATGCATGGTTTGAATACTAGTGCACTAGAGAAAAGTATTTCTGTCTTTGCAATTGATTCAGCACCTCTTACCCAAAAATGCCTGTCGCAGGTGGTGAATGACATTCATTTAAGAGTGGGTGATTTTCATCAGGAATCTATCTCATGTTATATGTTGGAGGGTCTGCCTGCTCCATTGGTGTTAGGTCTACCGTGGTTAAGCAAACATAACTCTACCATCGATTGGAAAGCGAGACAGATTCTCGATTGGAGTGAATTTTGCATCGACAACCATCTTAATACATACGGGAATGTCATTGTTTCGTCAATCTTATTCCCGGGGCTAAACTGCCCAAATCTCGGTTGTATAGTCTTTCGGAACCCGAAATGAAGGTTATGTGAGAATATACTGTATATATGACAGTTTGGCGAAGGGACATATCAGACCATCCAAATCCCCTGTAGCTGCTGGTTTTTTCTTTGTAAAAAAAAAGGATGGTACCCTGAGGCCATGGCTGGACTTCCGTGAGCTCAACCGTATTACCGTCCGTGATTCTTACCCTCTTCCTTTAAACCTGGATTTGTTTATTCAGATTGTCGGTGCCAAGGTGTTCTCTAAATTGGATCTGAGAGGGGCTTATAATCTGGTAAGGATCAAAGAGGGGGATGAGTTGGAAGACTGCATTTAATACCCCTGAGGGCCATTTTGAGAATCTGGTCATGCCTTTTGGGTTAACCAATGCACCAGCTGTTTTTCAACACTTTATCAATGACATCTTTCATCATCTAATGGGGAGGTTTGTTGTTGTATATCTGGATGACATATTAATTTATTCTCCCGATATGGAGACTCATCCGATATCATGTGCGACAGGTGTTACAGATCCTAAGAGAGATTAAGTTATATGCTAAGATGGAAAAGTGTGTATTTGCAGTTCAGGAAGTGCAATTCCTGGGTTATCTGCTCTCATCCTCAGGTTTTCGTATGGATCCCGAGAAAGTCCAAGCCGTGTTGGACTGGGATCGACCCGAAAATCTGAAGGCGCTTATGCGGTTTTTGGGGTTTACCAACTACTACCGTAAATTTATCCTGAGCTATTCGACTATGGTTAAACCTTTAACAGACATGACTAGGAAGGGTGCTGATTTCTCTGTTTGGTCTGATGCGGCATTACAAGCCTTTTCAGCTGTAAAGGAGTGTTTAGCTTCTGCCCCTATTCTGGTGCAACCGGATGTGTCACAGCAGTTCATTGCGGAAGTTGATGCATCCGAGGTTGGGGTAGGAGCGGTCTTGTCGCAGGGTCCTTCACCCTCCCACATCTTGCCGTGACAGATATATTCTATAGCTCTGTTTTCCTTGTATTAGTGGCGAAATAAAAATATATTTGCCGTCCAGCATTGCACTTATCTGTTGAAAAGCCTGTTGTGTTGTGTAAAAGTAGAAAAAAATTAGGGCTTAATTGCCCTTGTGCCGTGCAGTGATATACTCTACAGCCCTGTTTGCCATGTATTAGTGGCGAAATAAAAATATATTCGCCATCCAGCGTTGCACTTATCTGTTGAAAAGCCTGTTGTGTTGTGTAAAAGGGCCTATTTGCTGTTTAGCGGTGCAGTGATATATTCTAAAGCCCTGTTTGCTGTGTATTAGTGGCGAAATAAAATTTGATATTTGATCCTACATTTGGTTATTTGTCAGCTAGCGGTCGTGTCGTGACCAGCAACCCAGCAGTTCTTGAATGGTTGACTTGATCTTCGACTTCATCGCAAGTGACATCAGACAACCCCAGACACAACCCTAGTTGGCATGGCCGGGAGCAGGCCCTGTGCCCTCACCTGTCCTCAACCTGCCTCTGTCCTTTTCTGTTCCCTCATCGCAAGAAGTATTATATGCTGTAGGCTCGACTCCACTTTTCAAATAGGAAGAGCTACTAGAGGACAGTCAGCAGCTACTGGCCAGCCAAGATGTGGAGAAGTCATCCGCCGCTTTCTCCATTAGGCGGGCAAGTACTGATGAGGAGAGTGTTGTGAGCGTTCAGGCTCCTGGCTCAGAGACCGTTGAGGAGAACATCAGTGACGTGCAGACAGTACTCGATGATGATGTAGCTGATCGCATTGGGAGCCGGGTGATGAAGCGGCTTCATCATCATCAGATTAAAAAGGTGACAGCTTGTCCGTGAGCCAGCGGCAGAGCCAGCAAGTTGCTAGCGTGGGAGAGAGTCAGCAGTGACAACAGTGGGAGGTGAGGAGACAAACGCGCCTGGGGTAGACAATCTGCTTCACGGGAGCCTACTGGCCCGGGAAGTAGCGGTGCAGGGGTTCAAAAAGGCAGTGGCGGTAGCAGTCAGTCAGTGCATAGTGTTGGGGGTAAAATCACCTATTCGGCTGTGTGGCAGTTTTTTTTAAGTCACCGGAGGAGGTAAACGTGGCCATATTTAGAATCTGTGGGCAGAAGGTGAAGCGTGGCAAGGATGCCAATGTTGGCACTACGGCCCTTCATCAACATATGCAGCGTCGCCATAAAGTGGCCTGGGAGAACCGTGGCTCTGATGTGGTGGTCCAGCCTGCTGCAGCAACCACTGCATCACCCAGTGGCACGCATCCAGTTTCTGGCAGTCAAGGCTCCACTACCTCAGCCGAAGGGAGCTGTCTATCCTTCCCATCATCTGCCAGTACTAATGCGACTGCTCCTCCTCCTTGTCACTCATTTTGTCAGCAATCGATCACCGAAGCAATTGCCAAGAGACAACAGTATGCGTGCACTCATCCAACAGTGCAGAAGTTGAATGTGCTCCTGGCTAAGTTGCTGGTGCTGCAGTCCCTCCCTTTCCAATTGGTGGACTCTGCACCTTTCAGAAAACTGATGGCTTGTGCTTTGCCGAGGTGGAGTGTCCCAAGCTGTCATTTCTTTGCCAAAAATGCAGTACCAGCCCTGCACAAATATGTAGAATAGAAGGTGGGCCAGTCCTTGAGCCTGTCAGTGCCTACCAAAGTGCACGGCAGCCCCAAAAAATGGAGCTGTGTCTACGGTCAGGGACAGTACATGTCCTTTACTGCCCACTGGGTGAATGTGGTTCCTGCACAGCCACACCAGCAACTTGGCAAGGTGACGCTGCTTCTTCCTCCATGTTTTCACATTGTTGGTCCTGCAGCAATGTCTGCCTCCTCATCCTCCACTGCTGGGACAATTCACAGTGCCCCTCCAGCATACCACATGTGCAGGGCACGGCGGTGTCACACTGTTCTGCACCTTGTTTGCCTGGTCGAATGGAGTTACACAGGGGAGGAACTGCTCCGTGTCTTTCATCAAGAAATTGAATTCTGGCTTTCTCTGTGACAACTTAAAATCGGAATCATGGTGACCGACAACGGGAAAAACATGGTGTCGGAGCTGCTTTAAGGAGGGCTGAGTCATGCTCCCTGCATAGCACACGTTTTCAATCTGGTTGTCAAGCGGTTCCTGAAGTCTTCCACCCATAGGCAAGACATCCTAAAAATGGCCAGGAAACTTTGCATGCACTTCAGTCACTCGTACACCGCAAAGCACACCCTCCTCTAGCTGTAGTGGCAGAATGGCATCCCCCAACATAGGCTGATATGCGACTTCTCCACCTGTTGGAATTCCACCCTCCATATATTGGATCGACTGTGCGAAGAGAAAGGCCATATAAATGATTTCCTGATGATCCAACCCGACAGGAGTACTCCCCTGTGTAACTTCGATGTCAGCCAGTGGTGGCTCATGCGTGACACCTGCCGATTGCTCAGGCCCTTTGAGGAGGTCGCATTATTAGTCATTCGCCAGGACTACGGGATGAACGATGTCATTCCACTGTATAATGTCCTGGAACAGATGCTGGTAAATATGGCTGGTCAGGGAACTGGAGACGTGGCGCCTAGATCTGACAGCCACATGAGCCCTGTGGGGGCAGAACTGGAGGAGGATGAGAACATTGGAGCACAAGCAATGTGTAGCAAAATGGGGGGGTTTTACACAGGTGACAGGAGAGGAGGAGCAGGAGCAGCCAGAGGAGCTACAGGGCGATAAGGAAGATGAGGCAGAGGACCCAGACACACCGTGGCCGTATGCAGTGGAGATGGAGGCAGGGAGTCCGTCCGAGTCACTTACACAAATGGCCCGCTGCATGCTCACTTGCTTGGGTAGTGACAGCCGAATTGTCACCATTCGGCAGAGGGATTACACTTTTGTCTCTCCACCTTGTTGGACCCTCGCTACCGGTCCAAAATTCGGCCTTTTTTACACCCGCTGAGAGGGAGGACAAACTGAACTACTATAGAGACATCCTATGTAGTCAGTTGGCTGCATGCCCATCTGCAACATCGTACATCCTCTCATAGGTCTGACCGGGGGAGCCATCTGTGCTCACCTTTCACTGCCATGGCTGCTGTGGAGGGGTGGCAGGAGCAGTATCAGCTCCATCAGCAGTAGCCTGAGACGCTGATGAGCAGCTTTCTTCACCCGCATAGTGAAGAAACTACTCCTCAGCAGCTAAAGGTAGAGCAGGACCTGAACCAGCAGGTTGTGGCATACTTGGAATGCATCCTGCCAGCCGTCATTGAAGATCCGCTGGACTACTGGGCAGCAAACTGGATTTGCGGCCGCAACTGGCCGAGTTTTCCCTGGAAAAGCTGTCCTACCCAGCCAGTAGTGTGGCATCAGAGCGGGTGTTTAGTGCGGCAGGGGCCATAGTTCCCCAAGGAGAATTTGCCTGTCCACCCAAAATGTGGAGAGACTGACCTTTGTCAAGATGAATCAGACGTGGATCAGCCAGGATTTCCACCCACCAATGCCTGATGCATCAGACTAGATCATCCATGGTGCCACACCAACACTTTGACAAAAGAGACCGGTTTATTCTGGATACCTGCCTCAGCTACTATTCTGATGCTGCCACCCACCTTATTCAACACATCTGATGCCAAGTGCTCCTTCTTTTACCCACCATCTTCAGTGGGTACTGGTATTGCCACCCACTTCCACACTATATCACCTTGCCACTCTGTGGTCTTCTCATGCTGCTGCCACCTCCACACTCTGTCATTGTGCCACTCTGTGGTCTCCTGATGCTGCTTCTACCTCCACTCTGTCACCTTGCCACTCTGTGGTCTCCTCATGCTGCTGCCACCTCCACACTATGTCACCTTGCGACTCTGTGGTCTTCTGATGCTGCCGCCACCTCCACGTTCTGTCATTGTGCCACTCTGTGGCCTCCTTATGTTGCCACCACCTCCACACTCTGTCATTGAGCCACTCTATGGTCCCATCCTCATGCTGTTCCCACCCTCCCCACTTCATGATTGGGCCACTATTTAGCCTTTTTGGCTTGGCTGACATCATCATTTATTTGACCCTTCTTCTAATCTGTTAGAAGCAAGGTAAAATGAGACGCACAACAGATCCTCTCTGTGTAGCAGCTGTAAGGCCTGTATGGTCCCATCAGAATTGGCTTAAAGAAGGAGTGGGTACAAAACATATAAGACTTGCAAATATTCCGTTCACGTGTCATCTCTGTTTTGGATCCACTTCAGTTTTTTTGGCATTAGCAATACTTATGGATTACTGACCAAATGCCGACCGAGTCAAGGCGGATGCTCCACAGACAGAATCCGTTTTTTGTGGGTTATTGTTCAGATGGATCAGAGAAAGGGCAAAATAACCAGTGACGTCAACATAAACTTACTGCTGACACCCTCTCGACTCTGTTCTGGGGGCTCTGCTTGTATAAGTGTTTAATAGAACAGGTTCTGTTGACATCTATGTGGAATCAGCTGACGACGGTGTAAAAGGAGTGCGCTTCTTCTTGAAGCTAACATAGACCTGTAAGGCTGAGTTCATACACATACTAGAGATTCATGCAACTCTAATGTTTGTATTAGATGGAGAGGTTGTGCAGAGAATGACTAAAGATTATTTTAGAAACTGTCATATTGTTCTAGTACTGAGATTACTTTGTGTTCTTTCTATTCACAATGGAACTCTCAATTATATAATTGTGGCATAAACTTATATCCAGGAGGATTACAGGTTAAACATCCTTTTATTCATCTTTATTTTAAACTATTTTAAATGATTGATAGTTCATGTTTGCATTAGACTTTATTTACTCTATATATTTTAGTGTTTTAATGACCAAATAGGCACCCGAAGTTCAGGTGTCCGCAGCGCTTTGGAATCAATACACTCATAGTCTGTTGACATGTATGCAGTGCAGGGAGAGACACAGACAGCAGAGTGCCCCTGTGCAAAAAATGTGCTTGGGCCTTCTCTACCCCCCCCCCCCCCCATGCCAAATTCTCAACCTAACCTATTCCCTCCTAGCATCACATAGAGCAATACAAAACATACAGGATAAGGCTACTTTCCCACCTGCGACACTACGATCCGGCCACCTGATCCAGCAGAGAATGCAAAGAATTAGCTGTTTACAAACCTCAGCACGCAGCGGTTTGTGTCCCGCCAATTTTCTGCATTTTGCCACATTGTGGGCAGATCTCTTCCAGACCCCATTATAGTTGATTGGGCCGGCAGGCATTCCGTCTACATCCTGCAGTGCTGCATCCAGTGAATTTCTGCAAGTATGATTTCTTTCGGTCATCTCTCGTCTCTCAAGAGTTTGACAAACAGACATCTTAGTTTCCTACTATTCTATCATCCTCACCACCTTCTCAACATCCGATCATGCCACCCCCAATAATATACTGCAAAACAGATAAACCCCCTGAAAATACTAGTACCACACAGTTAGTGCCCCCTTCACTAATTATTAGCTTACAGTGCCCCAAAAAATAACTGAGCCCTACAAATAGTGCTCCTGACACTAATAGTGTAAACATAATGTCCCCCCAAATAATTGTGCTAAGCTGATACTGTGCCAGTGGGCTCCCCATTGTAACAGTGCTCCCCAAAGTCCCACTAATAGTAATTATTCTCTGACAGAGTGCACTTAGTAGTAATAGTGCTCCTACAGTGCCCCAATAGTAATAATGTCCTTACTGTGCACCAGAAGTAATAATGCTCCCATAGTGCCCATACTAGTATTCATTTCCCCATTGTCCCCCAGATGTAACAAATATCACTATAATGCCCCTGGTAGTAATAATTCTCTTTATAATGTGTGACAGTAGAAGAATTCCCCCTATTATTGTGTGGCAGTACAAAGAATGACCCATTGTGGCCCCAATAGAGCCAATGTCCCCATAGTTCCCCCATAATGTGTGTCAATGCCCCTTACTGTGTGCCAGTACAAAAGACCCTTTCTTAATGCCCCCAGTTGAGCTAAGGTTCCCATAGTGCCCCCATAATTTGTGCCAGTATAAAATATTCCTATACAGTACCCCCAGTAGATGTCCCTCTGTTCGTCGCCATAGTGTCCCCCATAATATTCAAGTTTAAAATGTCCTTATAGAGTTCCCCAAGTAGATGCCCGCACAGGACAGCAATACAGTTGAATATAGAGAGATGAGCGCTTACACAATGGAAGCGCTCTTTTACCTTGGCCCTGCCACCACCGCCGCTTAGAATGAGCCCCCTCCCACGCTGAACTGGCTGCAGAGTATGGGTCTACGGATTCCACAGTATTGCAGGCATAGGGTCCGCAGTGATCTCAGTACTGGCAGGAGCATACATTGCTCCTCCTGTCTGTTCCAGCTCCACCCAGCTAAAGCCTAACATAGCACATCGGTATAGGGCAGTGATGGCGAACCTTTTAGAGACAGAGTGCCAAAACTGCAACCCAAAACCCACTTATTTATCGCAAAGTGCCAACACAGCAATTTAACCTAATTACTACAGTCCAAAATAGTAAATCTTCCATCTACTTTATCATTTAGTTATAGTAGCCTGCATACATACAGTGCACTGCCTGTGCCGTTCATAGTGCGCCCTGCTCTGAGACATATTGGTACGCCATAGACTTTTTCCAGGGTGCCCACAGACAGGGCTTTGAGTGCCACCTTTGGCACCTGTGCATAGGTTTCGCCACCACTGGTATTGGGTCTCCATTTAGCTGAGCAGAGTGGTCCCAGGCAGGATCAGTCATGTATGCTTTTGCCAGTACCAAGATCACTGTGATACTGATGAGCACTTCAGCCAGTGATGTCACGTTTATTGGTCACATGGCCTAGGTGCAGCTGAGTCCCATTCAAGTGAATGGGCCCGAGCTGTAATAACAAGCAGAGCCGCTTTACAATGTACAGTACTGTGCATGGTAAGCTGTGAAGAGATTGCAGTGGTCACTGGAACGCTGTGCCCATCTTTAAACAGCCGATCAGTGGTGGTGTCATTTGTCGGAACCGCTCTGCTCAGATATCAATAACGTAACTTGGGAATAGGTGATCAATATTTTCCTCCTGGAAAACCCCTTTAAAATGTCTATACGTAATTCTGTTGTGTGGAAGTGTTACAACTTTACAGTGTAGTGTTACAGTTTCTTGACAAAGTCACTCAGTCAGAGAATCTCTCCCCTCCATCAAGCCCTATTAAAGTAGTTCTCCAGGAATGATTTCAAATGTCCACAAGCAACCTGCTCTAGAAGGTAAGCAGGACTCACTACACTGCTCTACAATAGATTGTAGTGATGTGTTCCTGCCTATGATATGCCATCATGACTGAGCAGCCTGACAGGAAAACTGACCAATATGTAGTGTATGCAAGTGCCAGAGCATAGTGTGTAGTGAGGCCTCACCCCCTACCTAGCTCTGTAAGTGAAGGCAACCAGATCGCCTCACATTCTAGGAAAGGTTGCTGCCAGCTATTTGAAATCATTCCCACAGAACCCCTTTAAGAACAATAATATATGTATGGAACACCTGCCGACACCAGATCAGTAATTTGTATGTCTACAGGGAGTGCAGAATTATTAGGCAAGTTGTATTTTTGAGGAATAATTTTATTATTGAACAACAACCATGTTCTGAATAAACCCAAAAAACTCATTAATATCAAAGCTGAATATTTTTGGAAGTAGTTTTTAGTTTGTTTTTAGTTTTAGCTATTTTAGGGTGATATATGTGTGTGCAGGTGACTATTACTGTGCATAATTATTAGGCAACTTAACAAAAAACAAATATATACCCATTTCAATTATTTATTTTTACCAGTGAAACCAATATAACATCTCAACATTCACAAATATACATTTCTGACATTCAAAAACAAAACAAAAACAAATCAGTGACCAATATAGCCACCTTTCTTTGCAAGGACACTCAAAAGCCTGCCATCCATGGATTCTGTCAGTGTTTTGATCTGTTCACCATCAAAATTGCGTGCAGCAGCAACCACAGCCTCCCAGACACTGTTCAGAGAGGTGTACTGTTTTCCCTCCTTGTAAATCTCACATTTGATGATGGACCACAGGTTCTCAATGGGGTTCAGATCAGGTGAACAAGGAGGCCATGTCATTAGATTTTCTTCTTTTATACCCTTTCTTGCCAGCCACGCTGTGGAGTACTTGGACGCGTGTGATGGAGCATTGTCCTGCATGAAAATCATGTTTTTCTTGAAGGATACAGACTTCTTCCTGTACCACTGCTTGAAGAAGGTGTCTTCCAGAAACTGGCAGTAGGACTAGGAGTTGAGCTTGACTCCATCCTCAACCCGAAAAGGCCCTACAAGCTCATCTTTGATGATACCAGCCCAAACCAGTACTCCACCTCCACCTTGCTGGCGTCTGAGTCGGACTGGAGCTCTCTGCCCTTTACCAATCCAGCCACGGGCCCATCCATCTGGCCCATCAAGACTCACTCTCATTTCATCAGTCCATAAAACCTTAGAAAAATCAGTCTTGAGATATTTCTTGGCCCAGTCTTGACGTTTCAGCTTGTGTGTCTTGTTCAGTGGTGGTCGTCTTTCAGCCTTTCTTACCTTGGCCATGTCTCTGAGTATTGCAACCTTGTGCTTTTGGGCACTCCAGTGATGTTGCAGCTCTGAAATATGGCCAAACTGGTGGCAAGTGGCATCTTGGCAGCTGCACGCTTGACTTTTCTCAGTTCATGGGCAGTTATTTTGCGCCTTGGTTTTTCCACACGCTTCTTGCGACCCTGTTGACTATTTTGAATGAAACGCTTGATTGTTCGATGATCACGCTTCGGAAGCTTTGCAATTTTATGAGTGCTTCATCCCTCTGCAAGATATCTCACTATTTTTGACTTTTCTGAGCCTGACCCATTTTGCCAAAGGAAAGGAAGTTGCCTAATAATTATGCACACCTAATATAGGGTGTTGATGTCATTAGACCATACCCCTTCTCATTACAGAGATGCACATCACCTAATATGCTTAATTGGTAGTAGGCTCTCGAGCCTATACAGCTTGGAGTAAGACAACATGCATAAAGAGGATGATGTGGTCAAAATATCAAAAAGCAGTGCTGCAGTGCTCGTCTGATGAGGAGGTTGAGCGAAGTGCGCATGCCTCAATGAGGCTGATTGTAAATGTCCGCACGGGCGCATCAGGCACAGGCCTGTGCGCACGCGCGGGATCTTTGAAAAGGAGGAGGGGGCACTGAGCGAGAGCCGGAGGCGTATTTCATTACATTCAGGCGGCGCTGAAAGCATCAGGGGAGGAGCTGGGCACCAACGGCGGCGGCGGCGGGCGGCAGCTTGAGACCAACAGAAACGCCCTGGGCACCTTATCAAGAAGATTGACAGGTTAGATAAAAGCTCTTTTTATCAAAAGGAGACGGCGAATTTATCTTCTAACAACACCTTTGTAATCACAGGGGCGCCATGGAGATAACAATACTTTTAAAAGGGGGGGTTAGAAAGTGGTGACAGAGTCCCTTTAAATATGTATTAGTGACCTGTGTTTGGCTTGCTAGACTTGGTAAAGCTGTAACAACAGCAAAGATCTCATGGACAATGAACCAGCATATGGCAGATCTGCATGAGAAATGCTTAAGGTACTTTCACACTAGTGTTTTTGTTTTCCGGTATTGAGTTCCGTCCTAGGGGTTCAATACCAGAAAAAAACTGATCAGTTTATCCCAATGCATTCTGAATGGAGAGCAATCCGCTTAGTATGCATCAGGATGCATCAGTTCAGTCCCTCTTACGTTTTTCGTAAAATACCGCAGCATGCTGCAGTTTTCTCTCCGGCCAAAGATCATGAACACTTTCCGGAATGCTGGATCCGGCATTAATTTCCATTGAAATGTTTTAGTGCCAGATCCGGCATTAAAATTGCCGCATTGACGGATCCGTTCTTCCAGTCCGCGCATGCACAGACCATTAAATCTGTGAAAAAAATAAATACCGGATCCGTTTTTCCAGGTGACACCGGAGAGACGGATCCGGTATTTCAATCCATTTGTCAGACGGATCCGCATCCGGACGGCGACGGAACTGCCCACTGGAATCCTCTGCCGCAAGTGTGAAAGTACCCTTATTCTTTGGATTACGTCACTTCAGATTTTTCTTTTCTTTTTTCTTTTCCTTCTCTCTTTTCTTTTATTCAGTTTCTTTTTTCTTAATTTTTTTTATTTTTATTTATTGAGTCTAACATCTGTGTGGGCTTATTCACCCAAATGTAATAAAAATCATCCATGTCGTGGCTGCAACACACACATGATTATTAATATGTCAATGAGGTCTGTATGTTCATGTAGGTCACTTATCTGGCAATCATCAGAGACCCCTCAGTGTCCCCGGGTTTGTTCTCCGTGAGACAAGATTTTACCACTATGGGTCTGTGTGCTTGTGCAGTCCGCTTTAAACATGAAGGGCCGCCATCAGGGCAGCACCAACAGTAGTGTAGTCAAGGGCCTGACATTGTCAGCCACATTAGTATTTACTTCAGTGCAGCGTGTAAGTTGCGGAAGGGGCCCTCTCACAAAGGGGCGTAACTAGAAGTGACTGGGCCCCACAGCAAATATTTGTAAGGGCCCCTCCAGTGCGCTTCGCACATCCCTCCTCCTGTGTAAACCCCACTCCTTTGGCACAGTGTAGCGGTATACTGTATATTGTGTGGCACAGTGGATGCTATATGTGTATAACATAAACATATTTCATATGAAAACTTACAGTTACTTGACCCTTGGGGATCTCAGACACCACTTCAACACTTGGCCGGGGGCTCGGCGGAGCTGATGTTGTGCTTTATCCTAATGAGAAAGATTTCATAATAAGGATTTGGAGAAGGGGCAGAGGGATAGCAGAGCAGGGAGAGGCTGGTGCTGCTACTAGGAGGTCATACCATGGGGGAGTAATAAAGCCCACTATAATGCCCCCCCCCCCCCCGTAGTAATAATTCTCCTTATAATGTGACAGTGCAAAAATACCCCCTTGTAATGTCCCCATAGTGCCCCCATAATGTCCCAGTATAAAATAACCCTATATAGTGCCCCCAGTAAATTCCCCCATAGTGCTCCTATCCCCCCTTCCTGCTAGTGCCCCCCATAATGTACCAGTATAAAATGCCCCATATATAGTGCCCCAGTAGATGCCCCTCAGTGTCCGGTCTCTGATAGGCTGCCGGCCTAGTGTCCCCCATAATGCCCCCCAATAATGTGCCAGTAAGTGTCCCCATAGATGCCCCCCATCATGTGCCAGTATCAAGTGCCTCTCTCCTCCCCCCCACATGTCCCAGTATCATAGTGCCATCCCCCCCAATGTGCCAGTATCAAGTGCTTCTCTCCTTCCCACCCCCCATGTGCCAGTATCATAGTGCCAAACCCCCCCCATGTGCCAGTATCAAGTGCCTCTCTCTTCCCCCCCATGTCCCAGTATCATAGTGCCATCTCCCCCCCAAAAAAAGTGCCAGTATCAAGTGCCTCTCTCCCCCCATGTGCCAGTATCATAGTGCCAAACCCACCCATGTGCCAGTATCAAGTGCCAACCCCCCCACATGCCAGTATCAAGTGCCTCTCTCCACCCCCCATGTCCTAGTATCATAGTGCCATCTCCCCCCCCCACAAAAAAATTGCCAGTATCAAGTACCTCTCTCCCTCCCACCCCATGTGCCAGTATCAGGTGCCAACCCCTCTCCCCCCCCCATGTGCCAGTATCAGGTGCCTCTCTCCCCCCCCCCAGGTGCCAGTATCAGGTGCCAACCCCCCTCCCCCCCCCAGGTGCCAGTATCAGGTGCCTCTCTCCCCCCCATGTGCCAGTATCAGGTACCAACCCCACCTCCCCCCCAGGTGTCAGTATCAAGTGCCTCTCTCCTCCCCCCCATGTCCTAGTATCATAGTGCCATCTCCCCCCCCCACAAAAAAAGTGCCGGTATCAAGTTCCTCTCTCCCCCCATGTGCCAGTATCAGGTGCCTCTCTCCCAGTATCAAGTGCCTCTCTCCCCCCCATTGCCAGTATCAGGTGCCAACCCCCCCTCCCCCACATGCCAGTATCAAGTGCCTCTCTCCTCCCCCCATGTCCCAGTATCATAGTGCCATCTCCCCCCCCCCCACAAAAAAAGTGCCAGTATCAAGTGCCTCTCTCCCCCCCTATGTGCCAGTATCAGGTGCCTCTCTCCCAGTATCAAGTGCCTCTCTCCCCCCCCATGTGCCAGTATCAAGTGCCAACCCCCCCCCCACATGCCAGTATCAAGTGCCTCTCTCCTCCCCCCCATGTCCCAGTATCATAGTGCCATCTCCCACCCCACAAAAAAGTGCCAGTATCAAGTGCCTCTCTCCCTCCCCCCCCATGTGCCAGTATCAGGTGCCAACCCCTCTCCCCCCATGTGTCAGTATCAGGTGCCTCTCTCCCCCCCAGGTGCCAGTATCAGGTGCCAACCCCCCTCCCCCCCCAGGTGCCAGTATCAGGTGCCTCTCCCCCCCCATGTGCCAGTATCAGGTGCCAACCCCCCCTCCCCCCAGGTGTCAGTATCAAGTGCCTCCCTCCTCCCCCCCATGCCCTAGTATCATAGTGCCATCTCCCCCCCCCCCCACAAAAAAAGTGCCAGTATCAAGTGCCTCTCTCCCCCCCATGTGCCAGTATCAGGTGCCTCTCTCCCAGTATCAAGTGCCTCTCTCCCCCCCATGTGCCAGTATCAGGTGCCAACCCCCCCTCCCCCCCAGGTGCCAGTATCAGGTGCCAACCCCTCTCCCCCCCATGTGCTAGTATCAGGTGCCAACCCCTCTCCCCCCCATGTGCCATTATCATAGTGCCATCCCCCCCCCCCCACAAAAAAAGTGCCAGTATCAAGTGCCTCTCCCCCCCCATGTGCCAGTATCAGGTGCCTCTCCCCCCCATGTGCCAGTATCAGGTGCCAACCCCCCCCCCAGGTGCCAGTATCAGGTGCCAACCCCTCTCCCCCATGTGCCAGTATCAAGTGCCCCCCCGCTCCCCCCATGGCAGTAACAGTCGGGTATTAAAAAAAAATAATAAACACTTCTACTTACCTCCATGTCAGCGATGCGATGCAGCCTCTTCCTGTGTCCCGCCCTGTATGTCCATATATGGAGTCAGTGCTTGTATTTCAGAAAAGTTTCTGCTGGGATTCGAACCCACGACCTTCTGTATCAGAAGAAAAGCACTTAACCACAAGACCATAAGAGCTGCCTTGCTGCTGACTGAAAAAATATGAGACTTCTACTGTTATAGCTGGCTAAGTGTACATCTATACACATGACAGCTGCTCATATATAGAGATTTAGCAGAGCTGAGTGTGCTGGGACAGCTGTCATATAGAGATATAGCAGTGCTGGGTGTGTTGCATATTTTTTCAATCAGTTGGAATACAGCCTTTATGGCTGTGAGGGTAAATGCTTTGCCTCTGATACACTGATACATTGGAGGTTGTGGGTTCGAATCCCAGACACATCAGGAGACTTTAGGAGACAGTAAGATTAGATCACATTAGCGAGGGGGCCTGGTCAGCCGCTGCTGCTGTGAAGGGGCCCTGAACATTAAGACAAGAATCGATATTTAACTAACTTGAAAATAAACTGTCACACACGCTGCCGGGGCGCCGGGCCCCCTTGGCAGCCCGGGCCCCGAAGCAGCT
Source organism: Bufo bufo (assembly GCF_905171765.1). Lineage (NCBI taxonomy): Eukaryota > Metazoa > Chordata > Amphibia > Anura > Bufonidae > Bufo > Bufo bufo. The sequence goes on along the minus strand of NC_053393.1, from coordinate 407,086,434 downwards.
GCTTCCCCGGTAGTTACGCCACTGCTCTCACAGCACACAGACATTTACTAAATAAATCTTTGCAGGTCTCTGTTAGGGATTGAACCTCAACCTTCTAAAAGGAAGGCAGCAAATTTAGCACTACACTTTAGAACCATACTGTTGTAAAGAAAGGATGTTCTATGTCTGAAAAGCTGCTAAAATAGTATTGCTGTTTTCTTCAAGAGTCTATTAAATAAATAGTATTACTGTTTAGTAGCTGTAGGAAAAACGTGTGAAAACGGATTACATTTGAATCCTGATCAGGATTTTGATCACAATAAAAAAATACATTGGAAAAAACGGATCCGCCATTTATGGACTTTAACTTTTTTTTCACATTTTTCGGGTTTAACAGGCAAAAGCTGGATCCGGTTTGACTGAACACACAGCGCCAGAACCGGCGTTAATGCAAGTCAATGGGAAAAAGACCGGATCCGGCGTTCAGTCAAAGTGTTCAGGATTTTTGGCCGGAGGTAAAAATACAGCATGCTACGTTTTTCTGAAAAGCCTGATCAGTCAAAAAGACTGAACTGAAGACATCCTGATGCATCCTGAAGGACGGACTCTCCATTCAGAATGCATGGGGATAAAACTGATCAGTTCTTTTCCAGATTTGAGCCCCTAGGACTCTACCTTGCAGAAGGTCTGGGGTTTAATTCCTAATAGAGACCTGTAGAAAAATGATTTAATAAAAGTTAACGGTATGTTTACAAAACACGCTGAAAAAAGCTGTGCAGTATCGGTGCTGATTTTCTGTGTGTTTCTGGCACATTTTGTTTCCAGCTTTCAATTTTTCCACTTCCGATTCATTTCAATAGGAGAATCAACGTGGATTCCGCTCCAAGATAATGCATGTTGCTTCTTTTTTTTTCACGCTGTTTCTTCAGCATTAAAAAAAGCAAGGCCAGCCCCCATTGAAATGAATCAGGGAGGCTCTTAGGAGGCGTTTTTGGCATAGATTCTGCATGGAAAGCACATGAAGAACAGTGCCAGAAAACTTGAAAGTGTGAATGGGCCCTAAGGCAGAATATTTTTATAGGGTTGAGCGAACCCGAACTGTAAAGTTTGGGTTCGTACCGAACTTTAGGATTTTTGGACCCCGGACCCGAACCCGAACTTTTCAGTGAAAGTTCGGGTTCGGTGTTCAGCGATTTCTTAGCGCTTTTTGAAAGGATACAGAGCAGCCAATCAACAAGCGTTTAACTCGTGTGCCCTTAGAAGCCATCATCACAGCCATGCCTACTAATGGCATGGCTGTGATTGGACAGTGCAGCATGTGACCCAGCCTCTATATAAGCTGGAGTCACGTAGCGCTGCACGTCACTCTGCTCTTATTAGTGTAGGGATAGGATGCTGCTGCTGTGAGGGAGAGAATAGGAAAGAATCTGTTATCAGAAGTGCTTGTTAACTCAGCGATCTACAGCGATTTTGTTTTGTGGGTGCAGTGCAAATTTTTTTTACCCTGCTCTGAGCCCAGTGACACAGAAAAATAACTTTTATCCATCTGTTAGTTAGGTGGGCGTCGGCAGCCATTTGTGCAAGTTCAGTGCACCAGCACAGCATATGTGCATTTGTGACAGTCAAATACAAGGTTTAAATACTGCAGTTATATTCAGGGTTTAAAAAAACACCCATTTTTTGCAAGACCCTACATCTGGGGCCTTTGCTGCATTTGTCACAGTGAAATACAAGCTTTAAATATTGCAATTATACACTGAGTTAAAAAAACACCCATTTTTTGCAAGACGCTACATCTGGGGCCTTTGCTGCATTTGTCACAGTGAAATACAAGATTTAAAGAGGACCTTTCACCTTGAAAAACATTGTGAACTAAGTATGCTGCCATGGAGAGCGGCACCCGGGGATCTCACTGAACTTACTATTATCTCTGGGCGCCGCTCCGTTCTCCCGTTGTTCCCTCCGGTATCTTTACTCACTAAGTTATAGTAGGCGGTGTCTGCCCTTGTCCTGTGGGCGTCTCCCGGTCCTAGGCTGCAGCGCTGGCCAATCGCAGCGCACAGCTCACAGCCTGGGAGGTTTTTTTCTTGGCCAGCGCTACAGCCTAGGAGGAGGAGACGCCCACAGGACAAGGGCAGACACCGCCTACTATAACTTACTGAGAGAAGATACCGGAGGGCATAACGGGAGAACGGAGCAGCGCCCGGGGATAATAGTAAGTGCAGTGAGATCCCCGGGTGCCGCTCTCCATGGCAGCATACTTAGTTCACAATGTTTTTCAAGGTGAAAGGTCCTCTTTAAATACTGCAATTATATTTTGGTTTTAAAAAAATACCCATTTTGGGCAAGTTAATACATTTGCGGCCTTTGCTGCATTTCTGACAGTCCAATACAAGCGTTAGATACTGCTGTTATATTCTGGTTTTAAAAAAACACCCATTTTGGGCAAGATAATACATTTGCGGCCTTTGTTGCATTTGTGACAGTGAAATACAAGCTTTAAATACTGCAATTATATACTGTATTGAAAAAAACACCAATTTTTTGCAAGACCCTACATCTGGGGCCTTTGATGCTTTTGTCACAGTGAAATACAAGCTTTAAAGGGTTTCTACCACCAGAAATACTGTCATGTAGCTTACTGACATTAGCGATGAGCTAATGTCAGCACTACATAACAGTATGTTTCTAACATTAGTCCCTGCAGCCGTTTTTGTAAAAAAAGCACTTTTATTATATGCTAATGAGCCTTTAGGTGCTATGTGGGCGTAAAATCAGCACCTAGAGGCTCCGTCCACTCACGATTTATCCCGCCCAGGTCCCCTGTTCTGCTCGCCTTCTCCTCTTGATTAATGCCACGGTCCACCGCATCGTTGACGAAATCCCGCGCCTGCGCCGTTCACTTCTGTCTTCGGCGCAGTGAGTGAATGATGCGCTCCTGGTGCCGGATTCCTCACTGTGCCTGCGCCGACTACGTCACAGTGAGGAAGCTGGCATCAGGAGAGTGGCCATCACTCACTGCGCCTGAGCCGAAGACAGAAGTGAAGTAAAGACAGTGTGCAGACCGACAAGGAGGGCATGGGTAAAGAGTGGGTGGAAGATTATGTGGAGGATGATGAGATACTAGACCCCACATGGAATCAAGGTCATGCGAGTGACCTGTCTAGTTTGGAGGAAGAGGCGGCGGTCGCACAGAAGAAGAGGCACCAGCACAGCAAAAGAGGGAGCAGGGTGCAAAAGCGTCTTTTACATTCTTGGGTGACATTTTACCATTTTTGCCGTGAATAAACCCCTGCTCTGTATTAGTGATGAGCAGCAGGGGTCATATTCGAATTCGCAATATTTCGCGAATATTTAGAAGAATATTCGGCGAATATTTGCGAATTCGAATATTCGTTATATTCTACGATTTTTTTACTCGAAAAAATCGACAAGGTAATGATCATGTAATATGCAAATTTTCGTAATGCGACTTTTTATCGCAAATTTTTCAATTGCCGAGCAAAAACATGATCCCTCCCTGCTTCTTGCTTGTGGGCCAATAGAGTCATAGCACTACAGTATATCGAATATATTAGTTTTTTCAAATATTCGTAATATTCTAAAACAAGAATATATAGCAATACAGCGAATATTCGAAAAAAAACTAATGTAGAGCAATTTAGCTAATATAGTGCTATAATCTTTTTTTTTAATAGTTGTAATTTTTTTCCAATCTGAACTTCAGATGAGAAAAAAATTACAACTATTAGACAAAGAAGTATATTAGCTAAATTGCTCTATATTAGTTTTTTTTCTGAATATTCGCTATATTGCTATATATTCTTGTTTTAGAATATTACAAATATTCGAAAAAAACTAATATATTCAATATAGTGCTATATATTCGTTTTTTAGAATATTCATAATTTTTCCCATTTAAAGTCATGATTCCTCCCTGCTTCTTGGTTGTGGGCCAATGAGTCATTTGCCCACAAGCAACAAGCAGGGAGGAATCATGTTTTTACTCGGCAATTGAAAAATTAGCGATAAAAATTAGCATTACGAAAATTCGCAATGAAAAAAATATCACTATATTCTAAATATTTGCAAATTTTCAAGGTACCTATATTCGCGATAAAAATTTGCAATTCGAATATTCGTGATCAACACTACTCTGGATAGGTGACAGAGACATAAATTTCATTCATTACATTGTCAGGTGACTTTTTACCAATTTTGACGTATACAAACTCCTGCTCTGCATAGGTGACAGGTGCCTAATTTTTGTAAAATCGTCTATTCAATTGGTGGGTGACATGAACACAGTTTTGCCGTGAATAAACCCCTGCTCTGCATAGTTGATAGGGCCTGAAATTTTTAAAAATCCTCCCTCCTTTCATTCGATCCTTCCGCTTTAATAACTTGTCCCACATTTCAGCTCGATCACATTGCAGACATTGACCTCCCTTGGATGTGGTATCCCTATCTCACGCTCCCTCTCCGGCGTGGAACCCTGATTCGCCGCTAACCGTGATCAACATGGTAGGCGCAGAAAAGAACATCGAAATTTGATAGAGAAGATATCCAATTGGATCGTAGACGTCATGGGGACGTGCGATCAGGCAGAAGTTATCTAGAGTCAACAAAGCGTCTAACGTTTCCAAATCCAAAATGCCCCAGTGACATTCCCTGTAATTTTTTATTAATCATTCAAATAACAGGGCATCTCAAGAGTCCTGTATTGTTATTTATCGTTACTATCTCCCCGAGTCGGGAGTGGGCAATTGCCTCGTGCCTCCTCCTTTACTTGGAAGCTTCTACTTCAATACTTTAATTTCATCCATGTTATTTTAAGTAATTTCCCTATGCTATCCTATTTGTTTGCAGAGCACCTGCCATGCTCTTAATCACATTTGTCTGTCATTTGCAGCCCTCTAGCCCTTTCCAAGACTTTTTTATTTATTAATCATTCAAATAACAGTGCATCTTAAGAGTCCTGTATTGTTATTTATGGTCACTACCTCCCCGAGTCGGGAGAGGGTAATTGCCGCGCGCCCCCTCCTTTACTTGGAAGCTTCTGCTTCAATATTTTGTCCCACATTTCTGCTCGATCACATTTAATTTCATCCATTGACCTCCCTTGGATGTGGTATCCCTTTCTCAGGCTACCTCTCCGTCCTGGAACCCTGATTCCCCGCCAGGGCCGGACTGGGATAAAAAATAGGCCCGGGCATTTTTGACTGAGCAGCCCAATCACATGACCCCCAACAGGCCCCACCCCCTTGCAGTCTAGAGGCGGAGCCAAAACTGGAAGCACAATTGAGAGGCAGGACCAGCCACCAGTAAGATAGGAAGGCTTCAGTCAACACACAAGCTTCTTTGGGGGTCCCCAGGTGACATTAGGGGTCTTAGTACGATCCGGCCACCTAATCCAGCAGAAAATGCAAGGAATCGACTGGACACAAAGCACAGCATGCAGCGGTTTATGTCCCGCTGATTCTCTGCATTTTTCCCAGATTGTGGCCGGATCTCTGCCGTACCCCATTATAGTTAATGGGGCCGGCGGGCATTCTGTCTGCATCCAGCAGTGCCGGATCCAGTGAATTCTCAGCTGGAACAGCCTGCCAGGATCACTGACGCAGATGTGAAAGTAGCCTAATACAGCGCCCCATACCTCTTATGTTCTCTTTCTTCATCTTCTCCATTCAGACCAGACCACCATGATAATTTCTTTCAGCCATCTCTCATCTCTGCAGAGTTTGACAGACATCTTAGTTTCCTACTTTTCCATCATCCTCCAAATAACATCCCATCATGCACCCCCAATACTGAGAAGCTGTGCTCCCCAAAACTATACGGCAAAAAGAACTGTGCTAAGCTGATGCTGTGCCAGGGTGCCCCCACAGTAATGGTGCTCCCAAAGTCCCAACTATAGTAATTATTTCTTTGCCAGAGTGCATTTAGTAGTAATAGTGCTCCTACAGTGCCCCCAACAGTAATTGTGTCCCACAAGTAATAATGCTCCCATAGTCCCCCAGTTGTAATAAAGCCCACCATAATGCCCCGATAGTAATAATTATCTTTATAATGTGTGACAGTAGAACCCCCCCCCCCCCCTTATAATGTGCACCAGTACAAAAAATGCCCCGTTGTGTGGCAGTAAAAAAAGAAATACCCTCATGTGTTCCAATGACCTGTACTATGTGCCACTACAAAAAACACTTAGTGCCCCCAGTTGAGCTTAGGTGCCCATAGTGACCTTATAATTTGTGCCAGTATAAAATACTCCCATATAGTCCCCCAGAAGATGCCCCCATAGTGCTCCTTCCCCGTCTCCATAGTGCCCTCCATAATGTGGCACTATAAAATGCCCCTATAGACTGCCCCACATAGATACCCCCATAATGCTCCTTTCCTCCCTTCCCCATAGTGGCATCAAAATGGGTGCCAGTATTAAATGCTAGATAATGCCCTCATAGTGCTCTTGTCCCCCACTTCTCCATAGTGCCCACCTATAATGCATGCCAGTATATAGGGCCCCCAGTAGATGCCCCCAAAGTGCAGTCATACACGCACTCTCCACATACATGGACGCAGTCATACACGCACTCTCCACATACATGGACGCAGTCATACACACACTCTCCACATACATGGACGCAGTCATACACGCACTCTCCACATACATGGACGCAGTCATACACGCACTCTCCACATACATGGACGCAGTCATACACGCACTCTCCAGATACATGGACACAGTCATACACGCACTCTCCACATACATGGACACAGTCATACACGCACTCCCTACATACATGGACGCAGTCATACACGCACTCTCCAGATACATGGACACAGTCATACACGCACTCTCCACATACATGGATGCACTCTCCACATACATGGATGCAGTCATACACGCACTCTCCACATACATGGATGCACTCTCCACATACATGAACGCAGTCATACACGCACTCTCCACATACATGGACGCAGTCATACACGCACTCTCCACATACATGGACGCAGTCATACACGGACTCTCCACATACATGGACGCAGTGATACACACACTCTCCACATACATGAACGCAGTCTCCACATACATGGACGCACTCATACATGCGCTCACCATATACATAGATGCACTCATACACACACTCTCCACATACATGGATGCATTCATGCACACAGTCACCACATACATGAACGCAGTCATACACGCACTCTCCACATACATGGACGCAGTCATACACACACTCTCCACATACATGAACGCACTCTCCACATACATGGACGCAGTCATACACGCACTCTCCAGATACATGGACGCAGTCATACACGCACTCTCCACATACATGGACACAGTCATACACGCACTCTCTACATACATGGACGCAGTCATACACGCACTCTCCAGATACATGGACACAGTCATACACGCACTCTCCACATACATGGATGCACTCTCCACATACATGGATGCAGTCATACACGCACTCTCCACATACATGGATGCACTCTCCACATACATGAACGCAGTCATACACGCACTCTCCACATACATGGACGCAGTCATACACGCACTCTCCACATACATGGACGCAGTCATACACGGACTCTCCACATACATGGACGCAGTCATACACACACTCTCCACATACATGAACGCAGTCTCCACATACATGGACGCACTCATACATGCGCTCACCATATACATAGATGCACTCATACACACACTCTCCACATACATGGATGCATTCATGCACACAGTCACCACATACATGAACGCAGTCATACACGCACTCTCCACATACATGGACGCAGTCATACACACACTCTCCACATACATGAACGCAGTCTCCACATACATGGACGCACTCATACATGCGCTCACCATATACATAGATGCACTCATACACACACTCTCCACATACATGGATGCACTCTCCACATACATGAACGCAGTCATACACGCACTCTCCACATACATGGACGCAGTCATACACGCACTCTCCACATACATGGACGCAGTCATACACGGACTCTCCACATACATGGACGCACTCATACATGCGCTCACCATATACATAGATGCACTCATACACACACTCTCCACATACATGGATGCATTCATGCACACAGTCACCACATACATGGACGCAGTCATACACGCACTCTCCACATACATGGACGCAGTCATACACGCACTCTCCACATACATGGACACAGTCATACACGCACTCTCTACATACATGGACGCAGTCATACACGCACTCTCCAGATACATGGACGCAGTCATACACGCACTCTCCACATACATGGATGCACTCTCCACATACATGAACGCAGTCATACACGCACTCTCCACATACATGGACGCAGTCATACACGCACTCTCCACATACATGGACGCAGTCATACACGGACTCTCCACATACATGGACGCACTCATACATGCGCTCACCATATACATAGATGCACTCATACACACACTCTCCACATACATGGATGCATTCATGCACACAGTCACCACATACATGAACGCAGTCATACACGCACTCTCCACATACATGGACGCAGTCATACACACACTCTCCACATACATGAACGCAGTCTCCACATACATGGACGCACTCATACATGCGCTCACCATATACATAGATGCACTCATACACACACTCTCCACATACATGGATGCATTCATGCACACAGTCACCACATACATGGACGCAGTCATACACGCACTCTCCACATACATGGACGCAGTCTCCACATACATGGACGCACTCATACATGTGCTCACCATATACATAGATGCACTCATACACATACTCTCTACATACATGGACGCAGTCTCCACATACATGGACGCACTCATACATGTGCTCACCATATACATAGATGCACTCATACACACACTCTCCACATACATGGATGCATTCATGCACACAGTCACCACATACATGGACGCAGTCATACATGCAGTCTCCACATACATGGATGCACTCTCCACATACATAGACGCAGTCATACACACACTCTCCACATACATGAACGCAGTCTCCACATACATGGACGCACTCATACATGTGCTCACCATATACATAGATGCACTCATACACACACTCTCCACATACATGGATGCATTCATGCACACAGTCACCACATACATGGATGCAGTCATACATGCAGTCTCCACATACATGAACGCAGTCATACACACACTCTCCACATACATGAACGCAGTCTCCACATACATGGACGCACTCATACATGTGCTCACCATATACATAGATGCACTCATACACATACTCTTCACATACAGGGGCGCACTCATACACACACTCTCCAGACATACAGGGGCGCACTCATACACACAGTCACCACATACATCGACGCACACATATACAATACACATATATAGACACCCAGCTTTCCTGCTGTGCCTCTCCCGCATACACTAATGCCTCTGCACTTGTGCCATCCAGGATAGCAGGGAAGCTGGATGACATTTCATGATATAATTCACCCAGCTTTCCTACTGTACTGCATGTCACATGTGCACAGTCTGGGAAAGCTGAATATAACCCCAGTTCCCCTGCTACTCACATCACTGGTGCAGTTGTGACAATCCAACTGATGTTCAGCATGGTGGGCAGGAAAGTTCAGGCTGCAGGAATCGCGGGCAGAAAAGGGGGCGGGGCTATTATAGCTCCGCCCACATCAGGCCGTCCTGTTGCTGGTCACCACTGTCCCTCATAAGAACTGAGGAGGGGAGAGGCGGAGCAATGTCACTGATGTCAGGAGGTCAGTGACAGAGTGCAAGTGGTGCAGGAGAAGTCAGCTGCTTTGACAGCTGCTTCCCTGATAGTTACGCCACTGGGAAGCGCTCATCTCCACTCCTGCCCAGCTGATTGTGTTCGGCCCGGCCCACCGGGCAAATGCCCGGTCTGCCCTATGGCCAGTCCGGCCCTGTTCCCCGCTACCCGTGATCACCATGTTAGGCGCAGAAAAGAACATTGAAAGTTGATATCCAACGCAGGGGCGTACATACAAATCACTGGGCCCCATAGCAAAAATCTGAATTGGGCCCCCTAACCCCGCCCACTACCCATCCCTGGCCCATCCCACCTTCTGTTCTGGCTCCTCCGCCGCCACACCCCCATTTGCCAATAAAGAAATGTATACATACGTTCGTACATATTCGTACTGACCCAGAGAATGAAGGGCACATGCCAGTTTTGCAGCAAAGGGAATGCCGTAGGAACAAAGCCCTGTGGTATCTGAGTCTATGGAACTCCTGTGGATATTCCATAAAAGTTTTATCTGCAGTCCTATGTAACATTACAAATAACACAGTGATAACTCTCTGAGTACAGATAATGTAGTACATGTCACCTGTAGTCCTATGTAACACCACAAATAACACAGTGATAGCTCTCTGAATACAGATAACACAGTGATGGCTCTCTGATTACCGAAAATGTAGTAGTGTTACCTGCAGTCCTATGTAAAACCACAGATAGCACTAGTGCTGATAATGTGGTAGTGTTACCTGCAGTCCTATGTAAAACCACAGATAACACTAGTGTAGACCATGTGGTAGTGTTACCTGTGTCCTTAGTGTGCCTCCCTGTGCTTCTCCCACGGACTCAATGCTGGCGTCTCTGCCTCCTCTTCTATCTTCTTTATCTTGCCCGCACAGAACGTCCTGATGCAGCTGCGTCAAGACATAGGAACACTGTGGGCATGGTGATGGTGACACAAACACAGACACAGGGACAGACACACACAAACATACAATAAATATGATCACATCATTGCTCCTGCCTGTCTGCTTTAATAAAGCCGGGCATAGATAGGCTATGTCAGGCTTTAGCAGAGTGGGCACAGGACAGTGGACACAGGGCGCGATATGTATGTGAGCACAGCTGAACGAGTGCAGGGCAGGAGCCCTCATACACATCGCTCCTCCTGCCTGTGTCCACTGTGCTAAAGCCAGACGTAGGCCACCCCCCACATCTTAACCCCTTTGCTACCAGCGCCATTTTGTCATCACTTCTCTTACCCCAAACGGTTGCAGTATGCCACTGCCCAAACCCCTTTAACTCCTTGCTGCTGATGCTAAGTGTGCACATAGCCACCTATCCCCCCCCCCACCAAAGGTGACTGATGTGTTTGGGGGTGGGTGGGTTGGGGGAATATGATTGGTGGCTATGTGCACACTCAGTATCAGCAGCAAGGAGTTAGAGGGGTTATCCAACCCCTAATGCCCCCCAAATGACTGGTACACTGTCCTCTATGAGCCTCCCCACTCCCCCCCCCACCCCAAGTCCTCTACAAGCCCCTCTAACCCCTAATGCCCCCCAAAATGCTCAGGACAGTGTGCCTTCCTCCTACTCCTCCCCCCACTGGGCATTTGGGGTGGGGGCATTAGGGGTTGGGGGGCTCATAGAGGACTCGGGGGAGGCTCATAGAGGACAGTGTGCTTTCCTCCTCCTACGCTTTCCTCCTACTCCCCCCCGCCCGCGATTTTGGGGGAATGGGGGGGCTTTAGGGGTGGGGGGGCTCATAGAGGACTCGGGGGGGGGGGGCAGTATGCTTTCCTCCTACTCCTCCCCCCCAGGCATTTTGGGGGACATTAGGGGTTGGGGGGCTCATAGAGGACCTGGGGGGGCTCATAGAGGACAGTGTGTTATCCTCCTATTCCCCCCCTGGGCATTTTGGGGGGCATTAGGGGTTGGGGGGGACTCATAAAGGACTCAGGGGGGGGAGGCTCATAAAGGACAGAGTAGGAGGAAAGCAGACTGTCCTCTATGAGCCCCCCCTCCCTGTCCGGTCAGGAGCGGACCGCGGTCCTTTAGTCTGGGCTGGGGGCTGCACTCACTAGTGCCACTGCACTTGCTGTCGGCAGGGCAGATGACCAGTCTTCAGCCAGGCGGGCGGCGATGAAGGATAATAAGCTCCCTGAGTAGCTGCTCTGTGTGTAGTTTGCGGCGCCCGCTCCTGCTGCCTGTGCCATCACAGCAATACACTGGCCAATCAGCAGCTGCCTCTTTGCGCTGTCTTGCGCTGATTGGCCAGTGTGAAATGCAGCACGCCTGCAGCCCGGAGTCCCGATACTTTAGGTCAATGATTGGCCAGTAGCTCTGACGGGGGGGGGGGGGGGGGGGGGGGGGGGGTCAGTTCGGAAGAACACACAAGAGCCGCTGCGCCGCATATTAACTAAGTGTGCAGAGCAAACGGAGGGGGCGGGGCCTTCCGTGCGCTCCGGGCCCCCCTGTGCCACGGGCCTCATAGCAACGGCGTGGTCTGCCTATATTGGCGGTACGCCACTGATGTCACGGGACGTGTGACATGGTTGAGCAGTATGTGTGTACACGCCTACACGTACTGACTGATGGGTCTGCCCCCTTCAACTTCTTGGTCTCCAAATTGGGCACATGCCCTTTACGCCTTGGAGGTGCTGGAGCCCTGCAGCCAGTGTATTGTCTGAACATTTGTTTAGCACGGCTGGAGGGGGTTATCACTGGTTATATTTCCCAATGTTTTGGGGTCTACCTAAATTTGTACAAAAAAATAAATAAAATAAAATATAAAACAAAACCAAAAACCAGTGTTGGCTACCTCCTCCTCCTCCACCGCTGCTTCCACCTACACCGCCACATCCACCACCACCTTAGCCTCCTACTCCATATGGACCTCCTCCTCCTAGATCAAGATAAAAAATTATTTTTTACGTTTATGTTATTTTAAGTAATTTCCCTATGCTATCCTATTTGTTTGCAGAGCACTTGCCATGCTCTTAACCACATTTGTCTGCCATTTGCAGCCCTCTAGCCCTTTCCAAGACTTTTTTACAGCCATTTTAGTGCTCCAAAGTTCGGGTCCCCATTGACTTCAATAGGGTTCGGGTTCGGGGTCAAGTTCGGGTCCCGAACTCGAACTTTTTTGTGAAGTTCGGCCGAACCCATCGAACCCGAACATCCAGGTGTCTGCTCAACTCTAGATTTTTACCTTCTAACTTTTCTTCTATGTAAAAAGAAAAGCTGTAAAGTAACAAATAACATAGTAACTGTTTGTAAAGGCTGAAAAAAGACATTTATCCATCCAGTTCAGTCTGCAAGTTGATCCAGTGGTAGGCAAAACCCTGTGAGGTAGAAGTCAATTTTTCTCATTTTAGGGGGAAAAATTCCTTCCCGACTTCAATCTGAAGAATTCCCTGGATAAAAAACCTCTCCAGAATTCTAGTAACTATAACCTGTGATATTATTACACTCCAGAAATACCTCCAGACCCCTCTTGAACTCTTTTAGTGTGTTCACCATCACCACCTCCTCAGGCAGAGAGTTCCGTAGACACACTGCTCTTACAGTAAAGAATCCTCTTCTATGTTTGTGTAGAAACTAGGCTTGAGTGAATCGAGCTTCAGATCATAGATCTGAAGTCGATTCGTTCAAAATCTTTGTTTAAAATTATTTTTTCAGTACAGCATAAAAATGTATTGGCTCCATGGAGTAAAACTTTTTCTCGCCTTTTTCTCAAAGTTGTGCAAAAATAACTCCGGTGAATTACTACTGTATTCCTATCTGCTTATTTAAAAACATTTTAAAATACAAATCCAAAGTCGGGTTTGGTACTGGCTGGTACCTCGGTATCAAAGCCTACTTCGGGCAGGCAGACACCAGGACAAATTTTCACTTCCAGTGAGACCCAAGAAATGACACCCAGCCCCAGTTCTTCCTACCTTTCTAGTTTTTCTATATCCATCTTCACTTCGTTCTATGTCACTGTGGAGTATCTGAGTCTAGCTAATTAAATTAATCTTCATTCATCTAAATGTGAGGACAGCCATGGAAGAGGGTTGTCTCAAATGGTTTGCCAGTATGGAACCCTAAAATTTCTGATGGAACTCCTGTACACATAGACAGCACAGGGAGGAAAATTAGTTTGTGCAAATAAGTCCTACTTTGATGATTTTTTTATTTTTATGAATGGGATTATATACTTGTAGGTATTTTAAAGGCAAAAGTAAGAAGACATAAAATAACAAATTAATTTAAAAGACCCATGCTGACTACTTTGCCACAAATTTTTTTTATAAAAATATATGCGTTGGATAAATGTATTTAAATCTAATAACAAGTTTACTCCCCTGTTCGTTTTTAACGCCCTCAGCAAGTCTCCTAGACTCGTGTTTATTGCTACATTAAATTATAACGTCTTTAAGTCAAGTATGTATCACTTTTCTAAATCAACCGCTTAATCCAAATTTTATTCAAACTACATATAAAGAACCACAAAGAATACATTTGTACATAAAAATGCAAATAATAATGTTACACTTTCTTAAATTAACTTCTACAGAGAGGCATTTTACAACCAATTTATAATTATTATTATTAGGTAGCTGGCAAATTTATTACTTTTTCTTTCAGGAAGTTTAGGGGAAAAGAAAATATGACAAACGTTGAAATTTTATTCATACGCAAATCCAATTTAAAAGAGGAGGCAAGTGAACAAATTGCTCTTATCTTATATTCTTCCAATAATGGAATATTGTATGGTTATTTATTTCTTCACTAAGAAAACAGTACTACATGGCACTGAAATATTGCTGTGCAGGGAACAAGTACATTGTCTAGTACTCTTGTTAGATTTAGGCTGATGTGCGCAAAATGCATTAACTTTCTCGCGGCCAATCACATTAAATCATTTTGATGCAACCATAATGTAAGATATTTAAAGTAAATTAATGTCCATTTTCCGGAATTCTACCTGACATTTCTATATTTTCATACACAAAGACCTCATAGAATTAGATTTTAATAAATGGAATATTTTAGGAAAACGTCTTTCTGTTAAAACTGAACAATGCATAATATTTATTTATGACAAGTTTATGTGGATATGGAATATATTCATATTTTTTTCAGATGGCTAACCTGAAATGTCAAGAAATGGAAATGTACTTTAGGAAAGGATAATAAGTTAATTATTCATATTTCTGCTTGCAACACCCATTTCTAGTAGTTGTAGCCTATATTTGCATATAATCATGAAATTCTGTAGTTTGGTACTTATTTACATGTTTTTTAAATAAATATGGGTTAAAAATACACATTTTCCTTAAATTAGTTTAAACTTTAAACTTAAGTGCAACATTACTGAATGAACCATTTACACATAAATTAAAGAAAATTAGTTTTAAAGAACAAAAAACTGACTTCTGTATTGCTCATAATGAGGGAGGAGTCATATGTCATTGTGGCAGCCAGGCCCCTTTCAGAAAATTGGAGTATATATGTAATCACTCACTCTCTCTCTAGCTTGAGCTGCACACAATTTCTTGGCATCTACACTCCTCTGAGAATGGTAGTAATATAGATGGCCTCATCTGTGCTATCATCATGGATTACTTTCCAATTGGCACAATATTGTACAATCTGCATAGTTCCAACAGACGCTCATAGGTTGCAGTATTTCACTTCATAACCACTGCACCACTTAGCCCCCGTGGTATCTCTGCTTTGTGACTCTCATAGCCCCAGATTGTGGTGCACTGGCTCTCACACAATATTGTTTACAGCCTGCAGGCGGGTTTCTGTCACCAACCTGACTGTTTTTTAGACCCCAACTGCTTTCAGGATGCATGGACTTGGTGGCTTCTCTTTACCCCTAAGTATAGACTCCAAATTGCTGTGGTATTTGATTTCTATTGTACACTCCTTTCCAGTAGCAACTACCTCTGCTAGTAACATGCAGGAATAAATGCTGGCTATGTCTCCAGCAGCAGCCACCAGCACACTCTTGCATGTCTTGTGTCACACACACACGGACTACCTGAGCGCATGGCCCGAATCTCAACAATGAGCTTCCGATACAAGCTCAAAGACCCGCCGCCAGTGATTGGCATTTGTGATCTAACTTCATCAAAGGACCTTTGCTAATTAGGTCAGCTGATCATAAGGTATTCCACCATCCAATATATGATCAAGTTGTGATAATACAACAGCAAACCTAAGTGCTGTTCTACACACACATGCTTTCAGAGCTTCCTTTCTTATTCAACCATGCTCTATACAGTTATAGGGTTTTCCACTTGTGTTTATTGTGATCTCTGTATAATCAAGGTGTATGATTTCCTTAGAGTGTCAGTATGCTGCCACAGGCTGCCCATGGCATCATCACAATACATTCCTGCCATAGTCTCAATACTTGCAGGGTATATCACCCACAGTGGTATATATTTACCATTCCCTCATTGATGTCTCACAGCAGTTTAAAGGCACAGTACATAGTAAATCACATTTCACAACATGACATATCACATTAGTGCAAGTGTTGGGATATATATAGCATGCATAAACATAAGATTATAACAATGCTGGCATGTTTTAGCAACAGTCACATTACAGTTCATCTAGGTTGTAGGTAGCATTGCCAATGCAACAGGGTCAAATGGTAACCCATAGCAACAATTATTGTAAAGAATACAGTCTTCTTTGTAAGGGGTCATGAACACGAACGTATTTTCTTTCCGTGTCTGTTCCGGGTTTTTTTGTGGACCATATGCAGAACCATTCATTTCAATGGGTCCGCAAAAAAAAAAAAAAAAAGAATTTATTCCGTGTGCATTCCATTTCCGTATGTCCGTATTTCTGTTCGGCAAAAAAATAGAACATGTCCTATTATTGTCCGCATTACAGACAAGGATAGTACTGTTCTATTAGGGGCCAGCTGTTCCGTTCCACAAAATACATAAAGCACACGGACGTCATCCGTATTGTTTGAGGATCCGTGTTTTGCGGACCGCAAAATACATACGGCCGTGTGCATGAGACCTAGGAGATAGAATGCTGATTTTCCCACATGATGCCTCATCTTACGCCTTAACTTACTGCAATAAGAGATGGATAGCATCCAGGTTTATAGATTAATGTACATAGACTACACTACAATGTTTAATCTCATATCACTAAACTTTTTATTTCAATTTTATTTAATCCCACAAAAAAACATGCCCAGAAAATAACAATGAATTCACAGTACCACCCCAGCCCTGACATGAACAGGAATAAACCCTTGGGGATTGTGCCATGAAACATAGTCTACATTTTTCAAACCAGCACCAGCATCAGAATACATTTATAATTGCATGTAAATAAAAAATTTGTATAGCCACTGAGCTATTCAATAAAAATGTATACATATAGCACCATCTGCTGTTTTTTCTTTTCCTCATCTTATGTCCATCTCACTGAGGTGGTTTCACACACTCAGTTTAAACTGCCGCTAGCCATAGAAACTGTGGCAGTTACAGGGAAAGAGCTGCAGATAAAAGGATATACCCCCTGAGCCTGAAATGAATCTAGCAGAACAATTAGAGAAATGAATCTTTGGTTTCATATGAGGTACAAGGCTGGTTCTAGCTTTCCTATTTACTATATAATGCCTGGTTTCCATTTTTTTACTTCAATCATGGCATAACCCCTTAAAATTTTAATCTAGAAGAACTCCTTTGTTTTCATTGACATTCAAAAAATATAAGAGATGTTTAACTACCGCAAGTATATTTGTTTTGTTGTATTTTACGTGTGGTAAGATAAAGAAATATAAGCATTACAGTTCATCATTATGACCTCGCTTAAAGCAAGCCAAGTTATCGACAGCCCATGGGTATAAACCTCACTGTTTTTGATGTGGTCAGCAATGGCATTATAACAAATTTCATGCCACATAACTTTGGAACCCTCTAGGGGTTGGTGGACAATTTATTTTTCGAAAAGAATATAAGATTGACCCTTAGGCATTGAAGCACACAAATAAATGTAAGTCTTATGTCATCTGTCTATATAGGCAATGTTCCTAAACAGAATGTGTAGTTTGTTCTATTAAAATAAACTCCATAATAACAAGTTGCGTTAAATCACTGCATTGACACAACTATGTACAATTGTATGGCTATGTATAACTAACTATGTATATCATGATGAGAAGAAAGAGTGGTGAAACCATTGCAGATTCTTGACTTTTCACTTTTTGGTGCTAAAACAAAACTGAATACCTATGTACAAAAAGTATATATAGTATATGTCAAAGCTGACCTTCTGAAACAGGTTGCTACATTTTTCATAATAATTCTATACCCTATATACATGCTTATAGGGGACCTGTCACATTATACAGTATGTGTATTCAAGTGAGCAGCAGCATTTTATGAGCAGAAGAATCCGAGGTGACTAATAAACAGTTTTGTAGGAAAAGAATCAGTATAACTTGTATTTAATTCATTTAAATCTAAAGGACGTTCCTACTCCGTGATCTACAGCGATCTATCTCTGTATACACAGTCATACATAGAAGGCTTTTTATCACTGAGTCAGGCCACCCATTGGACTTCTAGGCTCCTTCCACTCTAAAACATGCTGCCTGCAGATTAGACACCATGTTCAATAAGACAAGTTCCCTTTAAAGGGGTTGTCTCACTTCAGCAAATAGCATTTGTTATGTAGAGAAAGTTAATACAAGCCACGCACTAATGTATTGTGATTGTCCATATTGCTTCCATTGCTGGCTGGATTCATTTAGTGATTAAATGTTGATTTACCTTACGGTAAAAGCTTACACTGGCGCTGGTAGGTAGAAATATAACACATTAAATACAGTGGCTGGATGAACATTCCACTATAGTAGAAAATGAATATCAATTGACGATCCAATGAAATAATCACCGCGATGATAATGACCTTTTCTCTAGATGTGGGCTGGAGAAATAGTCTAGGTTCTTTAAACGTTTGCACGGTTCCCGTTCCTGTGTGTAGAGCGGTGTGAAGAGAGGCAAAACTTAACTGCTCACCTACCAGCATTCACACTGCTCCGGCCGGTAGCTGTGTGGTGCGAGGGAGCAGACTATAGGTTCGGCGTCCAGGATTTTCTGTGCGTGTGACGTCACCGCAAAGTACTACTGGTGCTCCCAGAGATCAAAGTTCATGAACTTTGATCTCTGGGAGCACCAGTAGTACTTTGCGGTGACGTCACACGCACAGAAAATCCTGGACGAGAACATACAAACTCCACACATATGTTGACCCCAGCACTGCAAGGCACCAGTGCCAACCACTGAGACACCATTCTGCTATATACAGATATACATATATATATATATATATATATATATATAGATATATAGATAATTTTTCCATCACATTATACACTGTATACAGTATGTCTATGCATTAATATTTATTTATTTATTTATTTATGCTGGAATTTATACACCACTATAAGAACAACAATTAATTATTAATCTATTTATTTTCAATTATATTATTAGATGTTGACGAATATTAAGGTGGTCGCATAAAATCAGTTCTCTTTACTATTATACTATTTGCACTATTCTATATTTGTATCCTCGATACAGCCTTGGATGAAAGAGTGCCTGTTAATTTTACTAATTACTATATATGTCTAGGTAGATATATATTTCTATAGATACGTATATACACACACACATGCAGTATACTGTACGTAGTTGAAATGTCAGCGGCTTGCAAACAGAACAATTTATCTAGCGAATAAATCTAAGCTGTACTTTTTCTTTCTTGTTCTAAAACTATTTTGAGTTATCAGAATTCTTATCCAGCAATATTATTTGATCTCTATGTTTCTTACCAATTTCATCCCCCTCCACATGAAACCAATTCCATTTAGAAGGATTTACTTCTTTATTTAAGTCCCCATACCTAGAGAGAGTCTATTCCTTATCTTCCTTATTGTACGTTTCTTTTTTATTACCTTACTTTCAGAGTAGATGAATCAGTCATACTATGACTTTATTGCTAGAAAAAAGACAGTCCAATTTGTTTCAGCAATTGCTCTTCATTGATATAACTTTCTGAACCTGTAAAATTATACCAATAGACAGTTCTATTTTGAAAGATGCCATTGAAAATCTGCCAGTGGGAATAACCATCTGTATTTTGCACATTTTTATAAGATTAAAGAAATGGATCCATTTCTTAATCTTGTCTTTCCTTCTAGTGATTGTGAATCACTATTAACAACACCAAGAAATAAGCAATGTATAGCTTTGTTCAGATGTTAGAGGAGAAAACTGTTCATATTGTGTACACTCTAGAAAGTCTACAATACCTGAAGAGAGTTGGAAAGCGCTTTCTCTCCATGCAGCATCCTTATTTATTCTAGGAGATTGTGTACCAAGCAGTAGACCCACTTCCTTCATTCTCATTAGCACTCTGAGGACCTAGTGAATGCACCCTAAGCAGATGCTAGAAAATATTGTACAGTACCAAAGAGGTTTCCAGACATTTTCATAGGATCTCTTCATGCCTCAAATATATATTTACCTTGTACCACAGTAACACCATATCTCTTGGCACCCTATCGTAGTGACTCTTGGTTGCTATGTTCATGTAAGTCAGTAAAGATTAAGGCAAGGAAGAGTCTAATTTTTTTTTTACTGGAAAGTGTGTATGTTAAACCTGGGTGTTGGGGTGGACTTTACCACCATGCAACCAAGAAAATCCATGGGGACTTAGGGAACAGGGGGGCCCTGCTGCCACAAGTGATTGGCTGGAAAAACAAAAAAAGACTAATCTAGAGGAGGACATAGTGCCAGTGCAGTCAGTTCAGCTGCACAAGGGCCCAGTGGTGGAGGTGTACGCAGAAGTGCCCAGGCTTCACCACGTATCTGAGAGTGTGGTGGGCTGATCGGGTGGAACTTAGTAGTGTAGTAAGGAAAGAGCTTACAATTACAAGAGTGGCCCCCAGGCAGTTCTTTGCTTGGGGCCCTAGAAAAACCAAATCCCCTTTGTGGGTAAGATAAGAAACTACAAGAAAGATAAGTATTTGTTTTGAACTTGGCATGGTGAAAAAGGTGTATCTGTAAGTGGACCCTCTCTCTACAGTGCATATTTTTCCTTTCCTGAAAAACACCATTCCTAGAAAATGCAACATAAAAAAACCTAAAAGATGTGAAAATGTTCCAACACAACGCAAAAGCACCGCCTGAAAACATTTTGTATGTAAAGCATTTCATAATAGACATTCAAGTAACAACTACCCACATAAAAAAAACCTGTGGAGAATACCATTAAAAACTCCACAAAAGAAATCCCACAAAAACCCCAAAGTGGCAAAACCTGCAAAAGAAAAAAACAAAGCATGCTCTGATTGCACTTCCAGAGGAGCATGCGCAAGATTTCAGGTCCATGCATCTGAACAGTAAGGATGCCAGGCCCTGTCAATGAATGCAGGGAGTGGTGATAGGTGAAGAGGAGGATGTGGACAGGCACTCTAGGCCAGTCCCTCTGCAACAGAGGTGTTGTTACACTTAGCATGATCAACCCAACCAGGAGGTATTCCTGGTTCACTAGAGGCAAAGTATGACTGTCAGCATGATCAAGTTAACATTTGCTACATCTGTACACTCTTTTAGCATGCGTTGGGCCTATGAAATTAGTTCAGAAGCATTTCCCAATGTACTACTGTATGTATGTCAGATAGCATAATCCAATATGAAAACAGCCTAAAATGAAATACCTATTCCACTATGGGATTTATGTTTTTGAAGCCACACAGTATAAAATATATGTTACATCTTTAACTCCCTTATTCCAATGTGTTACTTAAGAGTTAATCTCAGAAATTGGGAAAGCAAGTCACACAACGTGCAGTGTTTAAAATCAATTAAAGTGTACTGAGGCAGAACAGAAAATGATTACAAAATGTCACAGAAACAAAAGTTTGAAATACGACCGGGGGTGTTCAAATTGTAACCAGTAAAACATATTAAAAGGTCTCCATTTCAGACTTAATCCTCTGGTTTTACATTAAAGTGCAGACCTGCAGTCTTCCACTTGATTGTATTTTTCTATTTGCCAGTTAAACTACAGTAACAACATTTGGATGTTTTAGTATGCCATTGATAACAAGCCATTTTTTTGTTTTTAGAAATGTCTCATTTTTGTTTGTCGTATTGTTATCGCCTGAAACGGGTGAATATATTTTTCCTAGCAATAATTTAGTAGAACAAACTATAGCTTGTATTAGATTACATTAAACGGGTTTCTCGGTTTCATCAACTTCCTTCAAAATGATCATTTATGAAGGCAGCCGCAATTTTGTAATTGTTTTCTTTTATTGTCCCTATCTTCCGTTCTGGTCTGTGGTCACATGGCCATGTCCATGCAGTTCTTTCTTATTTCCTGTGATGTTATGTCCATGGGCGAGTCAAAGCAGCAACAGGATCAGTGATAGGGAAGTGTCTATGAAACTAGCTAGGTGGGAGGAGCTATAAAGTAGCTGGGAGTTGTTAGGGGTGGTGCTGGAGCTGTGAAAGAGAAAGAAGAAGTGCATCATGGGTTTGGTTGGATACAGCAACAGGAAGAGCTACATACAGGGTGGAAACAAACCAGAGTGATTTGCTTATGCAACGAATGGTTTAGCCAGGCCTGGGGTATCCCCTGCCCCTTAAGAGGTTTTTACGATATATGTCCCTCTGATAGAGCAATTGTTGTGACGCCAGTTGCATTGAAGCAACAAGGACATGGAGTCCCCTTTGAAGTATAGTGGTGTTGGTACCAAGATGTAGGATTGCCAGAGTGGTGTAGAGAGACCTGCATTCTCCCTGAAGGTGTTGGATGCACGTGTGACGGTGCTCCTAGCTGGATATCCTTGGATCCCAGACATGGTCATCCGAAGCAGTGCAAAAGGGGTGATTAACTTGGAAAATTAAGGAATAATTGAGTCCAGACTTTGTATATACGTTGAACACAGCTTTACTTTGCATAAACTTTCATCAAGGAACAATCTTCCAAATGTATCTTGGTCATCAGCAGGTTTTGGCATTATTTTGGCAGGCAAACACTCTTGGCTCTGCTATATCTGTACTCTATCAGCTCTACTATGTCGGCTGGATTAAATAGGAACTTTTCCTCTTATGTTGGAACTTAGTTTTCTGTAGTCTGACTCTCACTGTAATCCTAGGAACATTTCTTCCTGGCTTCAAGCTTACTTAGCTTGGCTTTAGGCAATGCAAGCTCAGAAGGGGACATGCAACCATTTAGAACTCACAGGCAGGGCCTGTCCGGCAGGGACGAGGCCTGCTTCCTTCCCCAATGAGGGAGTAAGCTAGACACACAACCTCTCCCCAAGGAGGGGAAGGCTAGACTGCCCTCACTAACCAAAACTCTTCCCTTTCTATAGAGGGCTGGACTGGAACTAGAAGGTTCCTCTCCAGGAAAACGAACTCTACCACTGTTGCTGCCATCTGCTGGTATACCAGGCACATTACACTTTAACATAACATTTGCAAGGAAATATGAATACACATTTTGCAGGACATGGAATAATAAATACATATGATGACACAGGATACACCATAGAAGATCATGGGGGTAAGACAAAGGTGGTAATGCCACTCGGGGGCGTTACACTTATATAATAATAATGGGTCAGGAGAGTAAAACTGAAAAAAAGCATTGGCAAGAGGTGCATGAGGTAATTATCTACATGAGCATATCTGTTAAACCACGGCAATCTTGGAAAACCTCTTTAAAGGCTATGTACACCTTTGGGATAGAAATGGCCTTGTGGTTCTCCCGGCGGTCGTTTCGTGGCGAACTTTGCTCGTTCGCGTTTCGACGAACAGGCGAACATATAGCGATGTCCGCCGGCGCCATATTCTTTGCATTGTGCAGAACTTTCACCGATGACACATCCATCAGGTGGGACAGGACAGCCAATTGAGACGTTTCAGCACATGGACACACCCCCTACCCTATAAATAAACCTGATCTGGCAACCATTTTACATTCTGTTTTTTGCCAGTTTATGGAGAGGTTGCTGTGTGGAGGAGGGACAGACAGTTAGGGAAACCAAATGCTAGCTAATAGGGCCACAAAAGTCCTTTTAAGGACTGCTATAGGTGTGCTATCGATAGGTGTGACATACAGAGGGGTGTGATATACTTATACTTTCTAACATAGAAAAAATATTATAGTGCATTTGTATTGTGCAGCAGTTGTGTGCAGTTCTGCTGAGATACCGCAGCTAGATAGAGGGACAAACGCTATTGGAATAACTAATTGCACCAGGTGTGATGTACCTGTTGCCCCCCCAAAAAAACTGATAGAGGGGTGTGGTATACCTATAATATACCTTCTAACATAGAAAGTATATTAAAATGCATTTGTATTGTGCAGCAGTTGTGTGCTGTTCTGCTGAGATACCGTAGCTATATAGAGGGACAAATGCTATTTGAATAAGTAATTGCAACAGGTGTGATATACCTGTTGCCCAAAAAAACAAAACGCAGAGTGGTGTGATATACCTATATTATACCTTCTAACATAGAAAGTATATTATAGTGCATTTGTATTTTCAGCAGTTGTGTGCGGTTCTGCTGAGATACTGAAGCTATATAGAGGGATAAACACTATTCGAATAACTAATTGCAACTGCAACTGGTGTGATATACCTGTTGCCCCCAAAAAAACTGATTAAGGGGTGCGATATACCTGATTTCACAAAATACTGATTGAGGGGTGTGATACAACAGCTTCCACAAAATATTGATTAAGGGGTGTTATACAGTGGCTTCCACCAAATATAGATTGAGGCCTGTGATACACCAGATTCCACCAAATATTGATTAAGGGGTTTGATATACCAGCTTCCAGCAAACACTCATTATTGGGTTGTATATACCCTTTTCCACAAAATACAGATACAGGGTATTGATATACCGTCTTCCACAAAATATTAATTGAGCCCTGATATACCGGATTCCGCCAATGATTTTACATTCTGTTTTTTGGCAGTGTAGGGAGAGGTTGCTGTGTGGAGCAGGGACAGACTGTTAGTGACACCAAACGCTAGCTAATAGAACCACAAAAGTCCTTTTAAGGACTGCTATAGGTGTGCTATCGATAGGTGTGACATACAGAGGGGTCTGATATACTTATAATATACTTTCTAAGATAGAAAGTATATTATAGTGCATTTGTATTATGTAGCAGTTGTGTGTGGTTCTGCTGCAATTCTGCAGCTAGATAGAGGGACAAACACTATTGAAATAACTAATTGCAACTGGTGTAATATACCTGTTGCCCCCCCCCCCCCCCCCAAAAAAAAAAAAACTGATTGAGGGGTGTGATATACTTATAATATACCTTCTAACATAGAAAGTATATTACAGTGCATTTCTATTGTGCAGCAGTTGTGTGCGGTTCTGCTGAGATACAGCAGCTATATAGAGGGGCAAAAACGCTATTCAAATAACTAATTGTAACTGGTGTGGATATACCTGTTGCTCCCCAAAAAACTGATTAAGGGGTGAGATATACCTGCATTCACAAAATACTGATTGAGGGGTGTAATACAATGGCTTCCACAAAATATTGATTAAGGGGTGTGATACAGCGGCTTCCACCAAATATAGATTGAGGCCTGCCATACACCAGCTTTCACCAAATATTGATTAAGGTGTTTGATATACCTGCTTCCAGCAAATACTCATTATTGGGTTCTATATACTGTACCTGTTTCCACAAAATACTGATACAGGGTATTGATATACTGGCTTCCACCAAATATTGATTGAGGCCTGCGATACACCAGCTTCCACCATATATTGATTAAGGGGTTTGATATAACGGCTTACAGCAAATACTCATTATTGGGTGTCATGCCAAGATTCATCGGACCACAGACACGTGGTCTAGCAAACACGGCTAGGGAAGGTACATAACTTTTACTGCCCACTGGTTGAACCTTCTGATGTCTGTTAAGAATGCAACCAGTGGCACCCGTGTGGATTTGGTGTTATTGCCACGAATTGCATGCACGCCTGCCTCTTCTTCTCCTCCTCCTACTCCATCCTCCGTCTCCTCCTCGGCTGACTCCTCCTTTTCCACTGCTACTGCCTCTTCCGCTGCACCCCCCAGCTCCCCAGGATCTATTCGATGTGCCAGGTGAGACGTTGCCATGTTGTGCTGCGGCTGCTGTGCCTGGAAGCCAAGAGCCACACCGGTCGTGCACTGCTTTCAGCTCTGCGGTCACAGGCCGATCAGTGGCTAACCCCGTTCAATTTGACAGTTGGTAAAGTGGCGTGCGACAATGGTGCCAATCTGCTAAGCGCACTTAAACAGGGCAAAATGACACACTCTAGCCATTTTAGAAGCTCTTACACGGCAATGGCTCGCCTTGCTGACGTTCAGCGGCGACACCACTTGCCCGTCAAACGTCTGATTTGTGACTGCCCGAAGCGCTGGAACTCCACCTTGTATATGCTTGATAGGCTGCTACAGCAGAAACATGTCATTAACGACTACCTGTACAAACTCTGCAGCAGTACAGGTTCTGAGGAGCTTGTTTTTTTTCACCGCACCAGTGGCTGCTCGCGGCGACGCATGCAGACTTCTGCGGCCATTTGATGAGATCACCAAACAGGTCAGTCGCAGCCAGGGTGCCATCAGTGATATCGTACCTTACGCCTTCTTTCTGGAGCGTGCATTGTGTCTCATTGATCAAGCCATCGAGGAGCAGCAGCAGTACGATGAGGAATTTGCAATGCTGAATGAATTCCCAGGGGAGCTACTCTATCTGAGACAAGTCAGCAGGAGTCTAAAGAGGAGTAAAAGGAGGATGGTGGCTGGGGGGAGGAGGAGGAGCAAGAAGTGCAGGCTTTAAACTTTTCTGGGATCCCTGGTGTTGTCCGTGGCTGGGGGAAGGAGACCGAGTACCGAAGAATTCAACACCTATGACGACCACGTGTTATCGAATTTCAACTATTATAATTTGTTTTTTTTTCAAGGGGGGGGGAATTTGTTAGCCATGTTTTTAATCCAATTTTATATTTTTAGTTCTTTTAAACATATGTATTTAACATATATTTGTACTTGCCTGCAGTAAAATTGATATCCAATGACCGTCTAATAAACCTACAGCCACATAATCACTTGTTCTTTTCTGTACATTGAATTAATAATTTTTGGGGCCTGTACTCCACTGGTCTGAAGTAAAATTGTTATCCAATGACAGTCTAATATACCTCCAGCCACATAATTACTTGATGTTTTCTGTACGGTGAATGTCTGTTTGGTGCCTGTACTCCAATGGCCTGCAGTAAAATTGATATTCAATGACCGTCTAATTGTTAGCCCAGCGGCCTGTGCCGGCGCCGCTGCCCCTATCAGCAGGCTCGGGCACCGGGCTCCCTCTTTTCCCTCCTGCCGCGCAGCTGACAAACATGGGCAGCAACTAACTTAATTCTGCTACATATGTTACGTGCCAGAGTTTCCTTCCTGCTGGAGACCTGCATTAGTGTTGAAGCTTGCATGGGTGTGTCTCTCTTCACCTAAGAGGCAACAAACACACGCCCTCTGTCTCAGCAGCCTATGGCTGGATTTCAGCAGGTATTTAAAGGCACTTCCTACTACCTCAGTGTCTATCTAGCCTGTCTAGTCCCTGTGCAAAGGTGTTTATCTTGTCTGCCTTCTTGTGTACCGAATCCTGCTATTGTACTCCTGGACTTTGCTTTCTCCCGCCTGCCTCTGACCTCGGACTTCGTTTATGGACTTTGCCTGTTTGCCGCCTGCCCCTGACCTCAGATCTTGTTTGCTAGCTTTTCTTGATTGCCGCCTGTCCTGGCCCATACCTCCAGGCCTCGTAAGTCCCCTCGGTGCTTGCACCGAGCACTCTGACCCCCTGGTCAGCTGCCACTGACTTGGGGACTACTCTGGAGTGGCACCTGGCAGCTACCCTATGGCCCAAGCCTATCCCCACCATCAGGGGCTCTAGTGAATACCAGGTAGCTGCTTAGTTACGCCCCTCCGGAGTATACACAGTAAGTGGCGCAGTGGGTCCACACCCGCTTGCATAACACTAATATACCTCCAGCCACATAATCACTTGTTCTTTTCTGCACATTGAATTAATAATTTTTGGGGCCTGTACTCCAATGGCCTGCAGTAAAATTGATATTCAATGAGTGTCTAATATACCTCCAGCCACATAATTGCTTGATCTTTTTTGTACGGTGAATGCATAATTTTTGGGGCCTGTAATCTAACTGGTGATTTTTTTTCCGTCCGGAACCTTGCCCTTTTGCTACTTGGCCCTATTGTGCCCTAGTGTAGCTAATCCCTACACGCATGTTTCGTATAGAAAAATCATCAGGGGAATTTAGGCACACACAATGGGACAATACAATAAAATAACTGTAGTGTTGGTCTTTAATTTGATGGTAGACACATATAGTTATGCACAGTTATTGTGAACAGTGGATGACACAAATGATACCTTAAAGTGGTAGCCTTTAATCCAGGCTCCACTTATGTACCAGGGCGCAGTACTTGCCTGACGATATACAGGCAGTATTGAGAGGTTGGCCTAGATGGTGGTCCGATCCTTCTCATGGAGCGCAGCGATGTGTCCGGAGGCCGTGATGTAGCCTTAGCCTTAGTATCATTTGTGTCATCCACTGTTCACAATAACTGTGCATAACTATATGTGTCTACCATCAAATTAAAGACCAACGCTACAGTTATTTTATTGTATTGTTAAAAAATATTGAGCCATTCTGTCACAAAGGGTTAACAGTTTTTTCTAGCTGTTTGGTACTTTCACTTTCACTTTGTGCCAGTCATCAAATAAACCTTATCTCTAAACTACTGAGAGGTCATAAACACTTATTTAAGCCACATTCTTAAAATTAAGATAAGGATTAAACTTTAATGAGTGTTCTGCTCCCCAAATTATGGAAAATGCACAGGCTGTTACTACATTATCTCAGCTCTGTACAGAAAAAAAGGATAACATATTTTTTATAAATACCAATTGAAAAAAATATTTTTTGCTCAAAATAAGTACAATGCAATATAAAAGAAATTGTCCCCAAAAGTATACATAGCCTTTAAGGAAGTCTAGGGCAGGAGTGGGCAAAGTTTTCCAGTGTGGGATCACATTTTTGGGGAGTCTGTGTTAGCTTATCTACTAGGAAACCAAGGGCAGAATCCATGTTATGTGGAGAACGAAAATTTTGTCCAATGCCGCTTTTTCAACTGTCCAAATACCACATAATAGTTATAGTATGATTCTGGATCGCTATAATGCTGCCTTTAGATATACTGTATACACTACCAGTTTGCAGTGTATATACAATATGTAGTATACAGTGTTATTAACAGAAGAGGAGTCAGCAGCAAATGTTGGGTTTGATAAA
Organism: Bufo bufo; assembly: GCF_905171765.1. Taxonomy (NCBI): domain Eukaryota; kingdom Metazoa; phylum Chordata; class Amphibia; order Anura; family Bufonidae; genus Bufo; species Bufo bufo. The sequence goes on along the minus strand of NC_053393.1, from coordinate 407,057,213 downwards.
TAGCATGCAAATATTGGTCTGTACTAAAGATGAGCGAATTTTTAAAAAATTGGATTCGCCGGTTCGCCAAATAAAAAAAATAATAATTTGGTTCGATCCAAATATATTCGCAGCGAATTTCGTTAAAAAACAGCTATTTCCTGGCTGCAGAGAGCCTTTATAGTGGTGTAGAACACTGTGCATCGCAGTAACACGCATAGGGAGTCTGCTTTGGTAGTGAAATAATACTGTGAGTCCATATGACATGCAGATGACAAGCGTCACTCTTAGAATCACTGCACACTTTACTTATTTGGGCAGTCATGGGGCCAAAACTGACCAAATAACTCAAGTATTAACTCAGCCTTACAGGTCAATGTTAGCGCCAAGAAAAAGTGCACTCCTTTTACACCTTCATCAGCTGATTCCACATAGATGTCTACAGAACCTGTTCTATTAAAGGCTTATACAAGCAGAGCCCCCCGACAGAGTGGAGAGGGCGTCAGCAGTAAGTTTGTGTTGACGTCACTGATTATTTTGCCCTTTCTCTGATCCATCAGAACAATAACCCACAAAAAACTGATCCTGTCTGTCGAGCCCCCACCTTCACTCAGTCAGCATTTGGACAGTAATCCATCAGGATTACTAATGCCCAAAAATACAGGAGTGAATCCAAAACAGAGATGACACGTGAACTAAATATTTTCATGTCTTCTCTGTTTTGTACCCACTCCTGCTTCTGGCTACCAAATCATAAGCCAATTCTGATATCAACATACAGGCCTTACAGCTGCTACACAGAGAGGATCCGTTGTGCATCTCATTTTCCCTTCCTTCTGACAGATGAGAAGAATGTCAAATAAATGATCATGTCAACCAAGCCAAAAAGGCTAAATAGTGGTCCAGTCATGAAGTGGGGAGGGTGGGAACAGCATGAGGTGGTGGTGAGGTGGATGCAGCATTAGGAGACCACAGAGTGGCCCAATGATAGAGTCTGGAAGTGGCGGAAGCATCAGGAGGCCACAGAGTGGCACAATTATAGAGTGTTGAGGTGGTGGCAGCATCTGAAGACCACAGAGTGGCAAGGTGACATAGTGTGAGGTGGCAGCAGCATGAGGAGACCACATAGTGGCAAGGTAACATAGTGTAGAGGTGGCAGCAGCATCAGGAGGCCACAGAGTGGCAAGGTGACATAGTGTGGAGGTGGGTGGCAAAACCAGTAAATGCTGAAGATGGTGGGTGAAAGAAGGAGCACTTGGCATCAGATGTGTGGTATCAGGTGAGTGACAGAATCAGAATAGTAAGTGTTGGTGTGCACCATGGATGATCTAGTCTGATGCATCAGGCATTGGTGGATGGAAATCCTGGCAGATCCACGCCTAATTCATCTTGACAAAGGTCAGTCTCTCCACATTTTGGGTGGACAGGCGAGTTCTTCTTGGGGTAACTGTGACCCTCACTGCACTAAACACCCACTCTGATGCCACACTACTAGCCGGGCAGGACAGCTTTTTAACGGCAAACCCGGCCAGTTGCATCCGCAAATCCAGTTTGGCTGCCCAGTAGTCTAGCGGATCTTCAATAACAGCTGACAGGGTGTACTCCAAGTATGCCACCACCTTCTGGTTCAGGTTCTGCTCCAGTCTAGATGCTGCTGCTGTGAGAAGTTTCTTCACTAGGCGGGTGAAGAAAGCTGCTCCTCAGCAACTCTAGATTCAAGTTGCTGCTGATTTTGCTGTTGGAATTGCTCCTACCCTGCCACAGCAGCCATGGCAGAGAAACGTGAGCGCAGAGGGCCCCACCCCCCATGGTCAGACCTGCGTAAGGATGGGCGATGGCACAGATAGGTAGTGGCCAACTGACTACATAGGATGTCTCTATAGTAGTTCAATTTGTCCTCCCTCTTAGCAGGTGTAAAAAAGTCCACCATTTTGGACTGGTAGCGAGGGTCAAACAAGGTGGAGAGCCAGAAGTCATCCCTCTGCCAAATTGTGACAATTCGGCTGTTACTACGCAAGCAAGTGAGCATGCATCGGGCCATTTGTGCAAGTGACTCGGAGGGACTCCCTTTCTCCATCTCCACTGCATACTGCCACGGTGTGTCTGGGTCCTCTGCCTCATCTTCCTCATCGCCCTGTAGCTCCTCTGGCTGCTCCTGCTCCTCCTCTCCTGTCACCTGTGTAGCAAAACCACCCATTTCGCTACACATTGCTTGTGCTCCAATGTCCTTCTCCTCCTCCAGTTCAGCCAACCAGGGCTCATGTGATTGTGAGATCTAGGCTCCGAGTCTCCAGTCCCCTGACCAGACAGATTTACTAGAATTTGTTCCAGGACATGAAGCAGTGGAATGACGTTGTTCATCCCGTAGTCCTAGCAACTGACAAATAAATTGGCCTCCTCAAAGGGCCTGAGCATCTGGCCAGTGTCGCACATGAGCTGCCACTGGCTGACATTAAAGTTACACAGGGAAGTCCTCCTGTCCGCTTGGATCATCAAGAAATCGTTTATGGCCTTTCTCTGCTCGTACAGTTGGTCTAACATATGGATGGTGGAATTCCAATGGGTGGAAATGTCGCAAATCAGCCTATGTTGGGGGATGCCTTTCTGCCGATGCAGATCAAGGAGGGTGTGCTTTGCAGTGTACGAATGGCTGAAGTGCATGCAAAGTTTCCTGGCCATTTTTAGGATGTCTTGAAGATGGGTGGAAGAGTTCAGGAACCGCTTGACAACCAGATTGAACACGTGTGCCATGCAGGGCGCATGACTCATCCCTCCTTGACGCAGAGCCAACACCATGTTCTTCCCGTTGTCGGTCACCATGGTTCCGATTTTGAGTTGTCGCAGAGAAAGCCAGGATTAGATTTTCTTGATGAAGGACACAGAGCAGTTCCACCTCTGTGTGATTCTGTTTGCCCAGGCAAACAAGGTGCAGAACAGCATGACACCGCCGTGCGGTGTCATGCTAGAGGGGCACTGTGAATTGTCCCTGCAGTGGAGGCTGAGGACACAGTCATGGATGAGGAGGCAGAGGCGGACATTGTCGCAGGACCAACGGCGTGAGAACGTGGAGGAGGAAGTGGCGTCACCTGACCAAGTTGCTGGTGTGGCTGTGCAGGAACCACATTCACCCAGAGGGCCATATAGGACGTATAGGACGTATATTGACTCCGACAGGCTCAAGGACTGGCCCAATTTCTGTTCTACATGTGTGTGCAGGGCTGGTACTGCCTTTTTGACAAAGAAATGATGGCTTGGGACTCTCCACCTCAGCTCGGCACAAGCCATCAGTTCTCTGAAAGGTGCAGAGTCCACCACTTGAGACTGCAGCACCAGCAACTTGGACAGGAATACATTCAGCTTCTGCCTGACCGCTCGCAACACCAGCTCCCACGCCACTCTCCCATCACTACTTTTCTGCCTAGTGGAGGAAGCGGCGGATGTCTCCTTCACATCTTGGCTGGCCAGTAGCTGCTGACTGTCTTCTAGTAGCTTGTCCTCGCTGTATAGTGGGGCTGAGCCCACAGCATATAATACTTCTATGGTTGAGGAAGCAGAAAAGGACAGAGGCAGATTGAGAACAGGTGAGGGCACAGGGCATGCTCCCTGGCCATGCAAACTAAGGGCTGTGTCTGATGAACCTACCGACTCTTGGCTGGGGGTGTCTGATGTCACTTGGGATGAAGTGGATGACCGAGTCAACCATTCAAGAACTGCTGGGTTGCTGGTCAAGACATGACCGCTAGATGACACCGGAAGCTCAGGTCTCTTGCTGCGATCCCTGCTGCCATGCCCCCTTACTCTGCTGTGACCTCTGCTTGCTCCAGAAACATTTAGGCCTCTGCCACTCCCCTATGCAGGGCCTGGCACTTCTCTGTCTGACATACTGTTAGATAAATAAAAATGAAAATTAAACACCCCAAAAAACTCTGTAATTTTCTCACTTTAGCACACAATGGCTAATAAGCCTTTTTCCCCCCACTAATACACATAAAAAATGGCTGTAATTTTCTCTCTTCACCACACAATGGCAAATACTGTTTTATAACAAAAATGGCTTTAGAACATATACAATCGATATAAAAAGTCTACACACCCCTGTTAAAATGTCAGGTTTCTGTGCTATAAAAAAATTAGACAAAGATAAATCATTTCAGAACTTTTTCTACCTTTAATGTGACCTATAAACTGTACAACTCAATTGAAAAACAAACTGAAATATTTTAGGTAGAGGGAAGAAAAAATATAAAAATAAAAAATTCTTCTGTCAGATTGCAAGGGCATCTCCTGTGCACAGCCCTCTTCAGATCACCCCACAGAGTTTCAATCGGATTTAGGTCCGGGCTCTGGCTGGGCCATTCCAAAACTTTGATCTTCTTCTGGTGAAGCCATTCCTTTGTTGATTTGGATATATGCTTTGGGTCGTTGTCATGCTGAAAGATGAAGTTCCTCTTCATGTTCAGCTTTCTAGCAGAAGCCTGAATGTTGTGTGCCAATATTGATTGGTATTTGGAACTGTTCATAATTCCCTCTAGCTTAACTAAAGCCCCAAAGCATGATGCTGCCACCACCATGCTTCACTGTGGGAATGGTGTTCTTTTGGTGATGTGCAGTGTTGTTTTTGCGCCAAACATATCTTTTGGAATTATGGTCAAAAAGTTCAACCTTGGTTTCATCAGTCTATCGCACCTTTATCCACATGCTTTTGGGAGACTTCAGGTGTGTTTTTGCAAATAGTAGCCTTGGTTTGGATGCTTTTCTTCGTAAGAAAAGGCTTTCATCTTGCCACTCTACCCCATAGCCCAGACATACAAAGAATATGGGAGATTGTTGTCACATGTACCACACAGCCAGTACTTGCCAGATATTCCTGCAGCTCCTTTAATGTTGCTGTAGGTCTCTTGGTAGCCTCCCAGACCAGTTTTCTTCTCGTCTTTTCATCAATTTTGGAGGGACGTCCAGTTCTTGGTAATGTCACTGTTGTGCCATATTTTCTCCACTTGATGATGACTGATACCTTTTAACAATGGATCCCCCTGATGTTTTGGAAACTCTCTGTGGACCATGGCTTTTGCTGTGGGATGCGACTAAGAAATTTTCAGGAAAGACCAACTAGAGCAGCTGAACTTTATTTGGGGTTAATCAGAGGCACTTTAAATGATGGCAGGTGTATGCTGACTCCTATTTAACATGATTTTGAATGTCATTGCTTAATTCTGAACACAGCTACATCCCAAGTTATAAGAGGGTGTGCGCCACATTATTTTATTTTATTTTTTTTGTTTGTTTTCTTCCCTCCACCTAAAAGATTTCAGTTTGTTTTTCAATTGAGTTGTACAGTTTATAGGTCACATTAAAGTCCGAAAAAGTTCTGAAATGATTTATCTTTGTCTCATTTTTTTACAGCACAGAAACCTGACATTTTAACAGAGGTGTGTAGACTTTTTATATCCACTGTTACTGCACCGCTGAACGGCAAATAGGCCCTTATTTTTTTCCACTTATACACGACACAAAAGGCTTTAGAACATATAACTGCACCGCTGACCTGCAAATATATTTTTATTTTTCCACTAAAACACGCCACAAAAGGATTTAGAAGTGTAAGGGATCGCCTCTTATCCGGGGGTCATTCTCACAGATACGAGGACTTTAGGACACCAGGTTTCAGGTCCAAACAGTGCATTTATTATACACTCCAACCAATATAAGTCATCATGAAGTCGCAGCTTCACCTAACACATGTGACATCCACATAAAATAACAAACACTTGCCTGGCTAGTCTCTAACTAACACAGAGTTTCCTGACTCACCTAGGTCACAGTTCACACCCTGCGAACTCGTGCGGCTTTGTCAGCCAATGTCCCACAGCCTCCTGGCTGTACAGAGCACAGTATGCCCACTGTCTCTAGTTCACTGTTTCTTGTGGGGGATTGGGGCTCAGTAGTCCCCCCAACTCCAGGCTATCTTCCAGCCTCGTGGTCCCTCAGCCTTGCCCAGCTGAGACCACTCACCCAGAGCCTTCCCAGGCCTCTGCTGCACATAGACTCTCCAGAGTGAGCCACACCCAAGATCCAGTAGCATGATTAAATAGGATCCCTGGAGATGAGCATGTCTCAAGTCCCGAAATGGAACCTGGGGAAACAACACCTCAATGTTCACATTGCCACAGAAGATATAACTGCACCACTGAACGGCTATTATATTTTTTTCTTTTTCCACTAATACATGCCAAACTAAACTAAACTAAAACAAAAAAACTGATAATTGCCCAGTAATGAAGTGGTTAACTACAAATAAATCAAATAACACATTATTTGTGAGTAAATGAGTTTGGCTTTCCAATATTGGTCACTTTTATCAATACACAAGATTCATTAGTTTTATACAGAAAGTTTTATGCAGAGAGCCAGAGACAACAGATCTTCTGCACAGCATTGTAGAATATGGGGATGATACATAATTAAGTAATACTTTCCTATTTTTCTATAACTTCTATTCTATAACTCTCAAGTTCCATTTTATTTTAATGTGGGAACCCTTTAAGAAACTACAATTTAGAGACTAAATGCTCTGGTCCCCTGCATTGTGCCCATTTCCTTCAACAGGTCTGACTCTATAAGCTTTTTGTCTGTGTCACTGTCATGTTGCAAAGCAGTTAAGGCAGCTACATCAGTCATGTGCAGCAGTGATGACAGAAGCTGCAAATAAAGGGAAACTGCATTAACTGCCAAGGCCTCCAAGACAAGGGAAAGCATTTAACAAATGTGGCTTATTAACCTATTTTCTCACGGTCATTCATTTTCTTCCAAACACGCTCTACAAGAGAAAGTTGTGTGCATTTTATGCTTAATATGTTTGCAATTATGGACACATTATAATAATTAAAACGGTGTACCCATGTGAATTAACAATTACAGTCATAGATTCTGTACTGGACTGGTTTGTCACGTCACATCAATCTATACTGGTGTATTTAAAACCTCAAGTAAAGTTTTGTCAGGTTGACTATATTAAAGGTACAAAGACAGCTGTACATTCCAAATCTTTAAAATTACAACACCAGGGACTTTACTCTCTGAAATATTTATGGTTCTGAAAGTCAAGGACTGGGTTTGGTATATTGGCATTTTAGAAGGGCAAAATTGTTTGAAATTTAAACACATATCTATCTGGCCTAAGCTCATTTCTTATGAAGGCACAGCAGCCACAACTTATAGGCACCTAGTACTTGAATGTGATTAAGCAGCTTCATTGTGTTGATTAGGGCTCATGCACATGGCTGTAAGTGTTTGGCGGTCCGCGAAGTGCAGATATCCAAAACCCACATATGGATCGTGTGCATGCCACCATTTTTTATTTTACTCCTGCAGAAATGTCCAATTCTTGTCCACAAAACGGACAAGAATAGGACATGTTCTATTTTTTGTGGCGCCACAGAACGGACTTATGGATGCAGACAGGTGCAGGCCCTGTTGAGATGAATGGGTCCGCATCCAATACACAAAACATGCAGATCAGAGTGCTCAGATCTCCAACAATCCTAAAGCTAAATGTTTGTCAATAAAACTCCCTTAAGATGACTGTTGGTTGAATATTAATACATCCTTCAACTACCCTGTTCAGCTCTTCCATAAATATGTAAGCTTGGATTGCCTGAGCAGACATGCGTATAGGTACATGGCTGCCAAACACATCTAGTGAAAACCATCTACCAAGGATCACACAGGTTGCAATCCAACTGGTCAATTCATTTTTTCACCCAGATATTGGGAGATCAAGCACAGTAACCTGAAAACCCACCTCTTCAGGAAAGCCTAACACTTGCTATCAGCATGTCACCACCACACCTACTGTGTTATTCTCCCTTCCCTTGTAGATTGTAAGCTCTCACAGGCAGGGTCCTCTTCCCCTCTGTACCAGTCTGTTATTAGTCTAATTTTTATTGGATTTGTATTTTTATTATGCACAGTGAGGAACTAAAGTATTTAAACCTGCGATTTTGCAAGTTCTCCCACTTAGAAATCATGGAGGGGGTCTGAAATTTACATTGTAGGTGCATTCCCACTCTGAGAGACAGAATGTAATAAAAAAAAAATCTGGAAATCACATTGTATGATTTTTAAAGAATTTATTTGACTTGCACTGCTGAACATAAGTATTTTAAAACCTGAGAAAGTCAGTGCAAATATTTGGTACAGAAGCCTTTGTTTGCAATTACAGAGGTCAAACGTTTCCTGTAGTTCTTGACCAGGTTTGCTCACAATGCAACAGGGATTTTGGCACACTCCTACACACAGATCTCCTCTAGATCTCTCAGGTTTCAGGGCTGTCACTGAGCAACACAGTGTTTTAGTTCCCTCCAAAGATGTTCTATTGGATTTAGGTCTCGAGACTGGCTAGGCCACTCCAGAACCTTGATATGCTTCTTACGGAGCCACTCCATGGTTATCTTGGCTGTGTGCTTCGGGTCGTTGTCATGTTGGAAGACCTAGCCACGACCCATCTTCAATGCTCTTACTGAGGGAAGGATGTTGTTGCTCAAAATCTCACAATAAATGGCCCCATTCATCTTCTCCTTAATACAATGAAGTCGTCCTGTCCCCTTCGTAGAAAAGCACCCCCAAAGCATGATGTTACCACCCCCATGCTTCACAGTAGGGATGGTGTTCTTGGGATGCAACTCATCCTTCTTTTTCCTCCAAACACGACGAGTGAAGTTTAGACCAAAAAGTTCTACTTTGGTCTCATCTGACCACATGACTTTCTCCCATGCCTCCTCTGGATCATCCAGATGGTCATTGGAAAACTTCTGGCGGGCCTGGACATGTGATGACTTTAGCAGGGGGACCTTCCGTGCAAAGTATGATTTGAAACCATGACAGCGTAGTGTTCTACCGACAGTGACCTTTGAAACTGTGGTCCCAGCTCTCTTTGTCATTGACCAGCTCCTCGCTTGTAGCTCTGGGCTGATTCCTCACTTTCATCAGTCATTTTAAAGAATCCTTTCCAGCCTTGTGGAGGTCCACAATTTTGTCTCCAGTGTCTTTTGACAGCTCTTTGGTCTTGCCCATGGTAGTAGTTGGCGTCTGACTGACTGTGGGATGGCCAGGTGTCTTCAAAGAGCTCAGACAGGTGCTACTAAGTTAGATTAATAAGTTGAGTAGAGGTGGACTTTTTAAAGGCACAGTAACAGGTCTTTGAGAGCCAGAATTCTTGCTGTTTCTCAGGTGTTCAAATACTTATCTTTAGCAGTGCAAGGCAAATAAATTCTTTAAAAATCATACAATGTGATTTCCTGATTTATTTATTTTTTATTCTGTCTCTTAGCGTGGTAATGCACCTACAATTTGAATTTTAGACCCCTATATGATTTCTAAGTGGGAGAACTTGCAAAATAGCAGGGTGTTCAAATACTTCTGTTCCTCACTGTATGTTTAGACCATCTTGATGTTTAGTGCCATGAAATTAATGGTGCTTTCAAATAAATAAATAATAAGGATAATAATAATAATAAGTATGAAAAAAGAGAACCCCAATGGGGTTCTCTTTTTGTCATACTTGGTAGGAACTTTTCTTCACTGTTATTGGCAGGGGCAAAGGAGTATCATTGCTTTTATGTATATTCCACCCCCCTTCACGACAACGGTACTATGTATATTGATGGATTATATTTCAGCACGAGAGGAGTGCCCGGTGCTGGTGATGGGCGACTTCAACTCGGTCATGGACATTAAAAAAGATAGGATCTCTACAATAACTAATTATGAATTAAACCCTGGCGCAAGTACTTTGCTATCCAGAATGTGTAAAGAAATGGCGCTGGTTGACATATGGCGATCGCTTTATGGAAATAAGCAAGTATATTCATGCTTCAGTAATACATATAGGTCCATGTCGCGAGTTGATCTGGCCCTCGCCAGCCCCGGGCTCATGAATAGGGTTAAAAAAATGAATTATGAACGTCACGGTGTTTCTGACCACAGCCATGTTATGGTAATATTGGATAGCCACACTAAATTTAAAAAAAAAACAAGATTTTTAAACTCAATCCCCACTGGATGACATTAATAAGGGATTTGGATAAGATTAATGAGGAAATAAAGCTCTTTTGGAGCGACAATGTTAACTCAACCCATATCCACATGGTCTGGGACGCGCTTAAGGCATACCTCCGGGGTATGTATTCACAACGAATCAGAAAACAGAAAAATGCCTTTGTTCAAACCCAAAAGGAATTAGAAGATTTGCTCGGCCAGATAATGAATGAGATTATCTATGTAAACACCCCAGAAAAACAACTTCAACTTAAAAAAGTGCAGGAGGAGTATAAGCAATATCTATATAAAAAAGCACAGAATAAAATGTTTTTTTCAGGGTTAAGGACCTTTAGTGAGTCCGGCAAACCAAGTAGACTGCTTTCTATGATAGTTAAAAATCAAAGGGGGAGCAATAACATTGCCGGAATTAGAACAGAGGCAGGAAACATTCTACGGGAGCCTGACGATATTTTAAGGGAATTCACCCGATATTTCTCGTCACTATATCAAGCTGGGTCTAAAAACCAGGCAGGAAAAATAGATCAATATCTAGATAATATTAAGATCCCTGAATTTGATCAACCAGATATTGACTGGCTGAATAGACCTATCCAATTGACTGAACTACTAAATACGTTGCATTCTATTAAGGGCTCATTCAGACGGCCGTATGCTGTCCGCAATAATACTGAATGCTATCCGTTTTTTTGCGGATCCGCAAAAAAACGGATCTGCAAAAAAACGGATAGCATTCAGTATTTTTGCAGACCCATAGACTTCAATGGGGCCATGTCCTGATTTTCACGGACAAGTATAGGACATGTTTCATTTTTTTTGCGGATCCGCAAAAAAACGGATAGCATTCAGTATTTTTGCGGACAGCATACGGCCGTCTGAATGAGCCCTTATTAAGGGTAATACATCCCCTGGGGTGGACGGTTTCTTATTTGAACTGTATCAGAAACACGAAGGGACTGTGCTCCCCCTAATGTTGGAGGTACTAGACCAATCGTGGATAATTGGTTCCCTACCCCCCTCATGGATGGAAGCTACCATTACATTAATCCCTAAAAAAGGGCAAGACCCGCTGTTAGTTACATCTTATCGACCCGTCTCTCTGTTGAACACAGATTATAAAATTCTCGCCAAGTTATTGGCAAATAGATTAAAACAGTTATCCATAAAGTCGTACACGCAGACCAAACCGGGTTTATCCCCAAAAGGAATATACAGGACAACGTGAGGAGGGCCTTCTTGAACATCCAGATGGGGGAGGGGGAGGACTGCTCCATCCTGTCCTTGGACGCCGCTAAGGCCTTCGATAGGGTGGAGTGGCCCTTCCTCTGGAGAGTATTTTCCCGGGTTAAAATAGGCGAATATTTCTCCAGATGGGTTCGTATTCTGTATCAAAGTCCAGTATCCAGGGTTCAAATCAACGGTGAACACTCTGCCCCCTTCCCCTTGACCCGAGGAACACATCAAGGATGTCCCCTTTCCCCCCTGCTCTTCTCGCTGTTCCTGGAGCCAATGGCATGTAAAATTAGAGCAGATAGGGAAATACCAGGTTTTGGGTGCGAGGGAGAGGTGGACAAAATAAGTCTATATGCGGACGACATGCTACTGTTCCTGGGGAGAGGATATATGAACTTGCCCAGGGTTATGGACAGCCTGGACGAATTTGGATCCCTATCTGGATATGAGATAAACTGGGAAAAATCAAAATTTCTCCCATTAAGATGTCCCGTCCCGCCTGACTATAAATTTCACGTTAACATATTGACCCCAGTAGACTCCTTATCAGATCTGGGTATCCAGATAGGGACCAAACTGGAGCACTATATGGAATTAAATGTACTGCCAATAATAGATAGAGTTAAGGAAAAAATTAAAACATGGCTAAAACTCCCCTTGTCACAAATTAATCGTATAGCACTTATAAAAATGTCGCTATTACCAATGTTACTATACATAATTAATGCCAGCCCAATCACGATAGAAGATAAGTTCTTTAATAAATTAGAGACTCTATTTAACGAACTAATATGGGGGCGCAAACGAGTTAGAATCAAGATACAATATCTATATAAAGAAGAAGGTGGAATTTCTATCCCCTTTCTTAAAGGATATTATATAGCTACCCAACTGAGATGGTGTGTGAGGAATCGAAAGAATAAATGCATTTGGCTTATTTTTGGGAAGTATTGTAGACCTTGGGAGGATCTCTTTCATATCCTCGAAGCTGGCATTATGGAGAAGAGAAGAACACTGAACCCATTCGGTAGAATGCTTGGGTATATCTGGCAACAAGTTAGATTGATGGTTGGAGTCTCCCAAGCAGTCCAATATACCCCATTATGGGGGAATGTACATCTTCCACAAGTTATGCAACTGGGTGATGTGGAATATTGGGAGAAATATGGGATAAATTTAATTTCACAGGTTTTTCATAGGGGACAGATTAAGCCCCTTAATGAAATCCTACCAGACATTATATTAGGATTTATGGATAAATTCCGATATGAACAATTACGACACGCCATACATTACACGGAGAACAAGAATTATTTGAATATTGCACGGAACACTTTTTTGGATTTTTGTCAGGCTATGACTTTTAACACATCTATATCACACATCTATGCAAAGTTTAAACTTGAATACACTAAAAAAATCACATTTAGAGGTGAGGTTAAATGGGAAAAGGACTTGCAAAATGGGGAACCCATTCCGTGGAATATCGTTTACAGAAATATTACAAGATCGACGGTCTCTCCCGCTCATGCATGGATCCTTTTGAAAATCATACACCGTCTCTATTACACTCCGGCATTATTACATACCATTTACAAGGATAGAGAACAGAATTGTTATAAATGCAGTAAAGACAGAGGAGATTATAAACACCTGCTGTGGGAATGCCCAGGGATAAAAGATTACTGGATTAAAATATTTCGGAAACTACGGGATAGCTCTCCTATGAAGTATGCAGCATGTATTGAATACGCTATTCTGGGCACTCTCCCAGAAACAGATAAAAACAAAATTGAACAGACACTTTGGTTTCGGGGCATCGCCCTGGCCAAAATAATAATAGTTAAATATTGGGGCACTACGAAATATCCCAGTTTTCAGGAGTGGAAGGAACGGATGAACAGGGTTAAGCAATATGAACATATCCTTGCCCAAACTGCGGGGAAAAAGGTAGCCTGGCTGCGGATTTGGGGCAATTGGGAATGAAAATATCTGATGTAATGAAAAGGCAACGACAGTAGCCCCGCGGAAAGAAAAGAAATAAAGGGGGTTGGAGGGTGGGATGGGGGGGTTAAAAATTCAATATTAGATGGGATGATGCACAAATGTTTTGTAATATTGAAATGGAAGAATGTACATTTTTACACTTTTGAAAATAAAAAGATACAATTTAAAAAATTAAAAATAAAAAAAAGTATGAAAAAAGAGAACCCCAATGGGGTTCTCTTTTTGTCATACTTGGTAGGAACTTTTATAAGGGTATTGTTATATCCAATGAATTGCTGTTTTTACTTTTTTTCATTATACAGTATGCTACACAGCAGGGGTACTCAAACATTTTTTTGTAAAGGTCAACATACCTGGGTGTGCTGTAGGGTGAAGGTCCAAGCTGCAAAAATAAATAAAAGGAGGGACAATACCAGTGGTGTATAGCACTGCAACAATTTTCCCCACACAGTAAGAATGTTCTTTTAGAGCCACCTAACATTAATGATGCCCCTTAGAGCTGACGCGAACATAAAATTTTCCATTCGCGGACGGCGAACGCAAATTTTCGCAAATGTTCGCGAACGGGTGAACCGCCATAGACTTCAATAGGCAGGCGAATTTTAAAACCCACAGGGACTCTTTCTGGCCACAATAGTGATGGAAAAGTTGTTTCAAGGGGACTAACACCTGGACTGTGGCATGCCGGAGGGGGATCCATGGCAAAACTCCCATGGAAAATTATGTAGTTGACGCAGAGTCGGGTTTTAATCCATAAAGGGCATAAATCACCTAACATTCCTAAATTGTTTGGAATAACATGCTTTAAAACATCAGGTATGATGTTGTATCGATCAGGTATAACGCCCGCTTCACAGTGACAGACCAAACTCCCCGTTTAACGCACCACAAACAACCGCAAACAGTCCATTTGCACAACTGCAAACTCCCCATTTGCACAAGGTTGGATACCAAGCTAGCCATGTCCCGTTCCTTGACCTCACTGACATCATTGAAGGTCTCTTCCTCCACCCAGCCACGTACAACACCAAGGGTCCCTTAAAGGTGACAACAAGCCCCCTGGGACGCCTGCAGTGGTTGGTCTTCCGCCTCCTCTAAGCCACCTTCCTCCTCTGACTCCTCTTCTTCAGACTCCTCTCTCTGCATTGCCGCAGGTCCAGCAATCGACAACGACAAGGCTGCTTCTGGTGGTGATGGTGACCACAACTCTTCATGCTCATCTACGGCCTGATCCAGCACTCTTCGCAGGGTACGCTCCAGAAAAAACGCATATGGGATGAGGTTGATGATGTTGCCTTGGGTTTGACTGACCAGGTTAGTCACCTCCGCAAAAGGACGCATGAGCCTACAGCCATTGTGTATGAGCGTTCAGTAACGCAGCCAAAAAATACCCAGCTCCGCAGAGGCTGTCCTCTTTTTTTTAAATAAAAAAAAATCTGTTCTTACCAGTTTAATTTCGGTTTTGTCCCCTATCAGGGACCGGTGTATGGAATAGATTTTAGGAACCGGGAGATGAAAAAAGATGATTGGTCGGTCCTCTTTCTTCCAATTTGGGGCACTGCGCGTATGCCTTGCAATGTACTGTGCCACCAGATATGAGTGGTGTGTTTAAGTAGTACTATTCCTATCAGTTTAATCCCTGTTATGTCCCCTATCAGGGGACGTGTATGGAATAGATTTTAGGAACCGGGAGATGGAAAAAGATGCTTGGTCGGTCCTCTTACTTCCAATTTGGGGCACTGCGCGTGCGCCGTGTAATATACTGTGCAATCCCAATATGAGTGGTGTGTTTAAATAGTACTATTCCTATCAGTTTAATCCCTGTTACGTCCCCTATCAGGGAACGTGTATGGAATAGATTTTAGACAACCGCAAAGAGTTGTCAATAGTTGATACACTCATGACATAAATTGTATTCCTCTATGCGTCAATCTTGGTGTAGTGATGACTGTGCTCGTGCGCACATTTGGGAGATTGCAGGCGATGGCGGATTTTTCAAAGTCTATGGTAGTGCTGAGGTAGTTCAGCGACAGTTAAGTGACTCAGAAAACAATGATTCTGCAGTGTGGGCCCATTGTTGGCCTAGTAGGCTTTAATGATCACCTTAGATGATAACAAAGAAAATTTATGTTATTTCTATGCAAAATTATCCAGCCGATCGCTTTTGGTCTGTTCACAATGAAGCAACGACCTTATCATCTGGGGTGTGCCAACATTGCCATTGCCAACACACTCATAGAGGTGGTCGCTTCATTGTGATACGCAAGCCCCTTCACCACAACAAGGTAACGATCAGCAGCACCAGAGGCCAGAAAAATTAGGCATGTACACATGCCTGAAAAATTAGGTACTGTTGCAGCCACTGCTGTAGCAGCGGCCAGAAAAATTGATGTTTTCCAGGCAGAAAGTGCACTAAAACATTGCGGCTTGAACCCTAGTTGGTGGCAGATAAGTCACGCATGTCATCCAGCATGCAGAGATAAAATACAGCAACGTGTGGACCATTTTTAGCCCAAGGCAGCTCATCTCATCACCAGGCCTTTTTTAGTCAAATGTATCGCCCACTTTCAGTTCCTTCGGGATCCATGCCTCATTCATCTTAATAAAGGTGAGGTAATCTAGTCTTTTTTGACCTAGGCGACTTCTCTTCTCAGTGACAATACCTCCTGCTGCACTGAAGGTCCTTTCTGACAGGACACTTGAAGCGGGGCAGGCCAGAAGTTCTATCGCAAATTGGGATAGCTCAGGCCACAGGTCAAGCCTGCACACCCAGTAGTCAAGGGGTTCATCGCTCCTCAGAGTGACGATATCTGCTGTTAAGGCGAGGTAGTCTGCTACCTGTCGGTCGAGTCGTTCTCTGAGGGTGGACCCCGAAGGGCTGTGGCGATGCATAGGACTTAAAAAGCTCTGCATGTCCTCCATCAACAACACGTCTGTAAAGCGTCCTGTCCTTGCCGGCGTGGTCGTGGTAGGAGGAGGATTACTTTCACTTCTTCCCCTGTTAGATTCCCATTGTGCTGTGACATCACCCTTATACGCTGTGTAAAGCATACTTTTTAATTTATTTTGGAACTGCTGCATCCTTTCCGACTTGCGGTAATTCGGAAACATTTCAGGCACTTTCTGCTTATACCGGGGGTCTAGTAGCGTGGCCACCCAGTACAGGTCGTTCTCCTTCAGCCTTTTTATACGAGGGTCCCTCAACAGGCACGACGGCATGAAAGACCCCATTTGCACAAGGTTGGATGCCGAGCTACTCATGTCCCGTTCCTCGTCCTCACTGATCTCACTGAAAGTCTGTTCTTCCCCCCAGCCACGTACAACACCACGGGTACCAGATAGGTGACAATGAGCACCCTGGGATGCCTGCTGTGGTTGGTCTTCCTCCTCCTCCTCAAAGCCACATTCCTCCTCTGACTCCTCTTCCTTACACTCCTCCAGCAAGCGATGCTGATAAGGCTGTTTCTGGTGGTGATGGTGACCACAACTCTTCCTCTTCACACTAATCTACGGCCTGATCCTGCACTCTTCGCAGGGCACGCTCCAGGAAGAAAACAAATGGAATGATGTCGCTGATGGTGCCTTTGGTGCGACTGACTAGGTTTGTCACCTCCTCAAAAGGACGCATGAGCCTACAGGCATTGCGCATGAGCGTCCAGTAACGTGGCAAAAAAATTCCCAGCTCCGCAGACGCTGTCCTGGCACCCAGGTCATACAAATACTCGTTGACGGCTTTTTCTTGTTGGAGCAGGCGGTTGAACATTAGGAGTGTTGAATTGCAACGTGTCGGGCTGTCGCAAATCAAGCGCCTCACTGGCATGTTGTTTCGCTGCTGGATATCTGAAAAGTGCGCCATGGCCATGTAGGAACGCATGAAATGGCCACACACCTTCTTGGCCTGCTTGAGGACGTCCTGTAAGCCTGGGTACTTATGCACAAAGCGTTGTACAATCAGATTCAACACATGTGCCATGCACGGCACATGTGTCAACTTGCCCAAATTCAATGCCGCCAACAAATTGCTTCCGTTGTCACACACCACCACTTTGCCGATCTCGAGTTGGTGCGGAGTCAGCCACTGATCCACCTGTGCGTTAAGGGTGGACAGGAGTGCTGGTCCGGTGTGACTCTCTGCTTTCAGGCAAGTCAACCCCAAGACAGCGTGACACTGTCGTATCCGGGATGTAAAATAGCCCCTGGGGAGCTGGGGGGGTGCAGTTGATGTGGAGCAAGACGCAGCAGCAGAAGAGGACTGAGTCGAGGAGGTTAGCGAAGAGGATGGAGTAGGAGTAGTAGAGGAGGTGGCAGCAGGCCTGCCTGAAAGTCGTGGCGGTGTCACCAACTCCTCTGCAGAGCCACGCATTACATGCTTGGCAGACGTCAGCAGGTTTACCCAATGCGCAGTGTAGGTGATATACCTGCCCTGACCGTGCTTTGCAGACCAGGTATCAGTGGTCAGATGGACCCTTGCCCCAACACTGTGTGCCAGACATGCCATTACTTTCTTTTGCACAATCGAGTACAGGGTGGGGATTGCCTTTTGTGCAAAGAAATTTCGGCCGGGTACCTCCCAATAGCTACAAATTTTTTTAAGGCCTCAGACTCCACCAGCTTGTATGGTAAAAGCTGGCGGGCTAAGAGTTCCGACAAGCCAGCTGTCAGACGCCGGGCAAGGGGGTGACTTTGTGACATTGGCTTCTTACACTCAAACATGTCCTTGACAGACACCTGACTGTGGGCAGATGAGCAGGAACTGCTCAAGGCGAGAGACGTAGTGGCGGATGGTTGAGAGGGGGCAAGGAGGACAGCAGTGGTTGACATGGCTGAAGATGCTGGACCAGGAGGAGGATGGCGGCTTTGAGTTTGTGTGCTGCTTGTACTCATGTGTTGATCCCATAGGCGTTTGTGATTTGAGATCATGTGCCTTCACAAAGAAGGTGGGTGTTGGACATCCCACGACTGTTTCTTTTGGCACAGGTTGCAAATGGCATCGCTGGTGTCAGAGGCAGACACACAACAAAAATGCCACACTGCTGATCTCTGCAATGACGTCATTCTGGTGGTGGCAACAGCATGCGTTGATTGGCGTGCTGTCTGGCTGTGCCACTAGCTCCTTGCGACGACCTCCCCCAGGCTTCCAACTCGTCTCCTCCTCTCTGTCTCCCCATCTGAACTTTCCTCCTGTTCTTCTTCTCTTCGAGCGGGCATCCACGTGACATCCACGGACACATCGTCATCATCAACCGCTTCACTTGTATCTGACAACTCAGCAAAGGAAGCAGCAGCGGGTACAACATCCTCATCATCACACCGTACGTCCATTTGTGTAATGCTGCCTGACTGAGAGATATCATCACTCATTTCTTCCAACTGATGTGTAAATAACTCCTCTGACAGATCAAGTTAAGCAGCTGTGGTGCTAGTGTTGGTGGTGGCGGCAGGTGGGCGAGTGGTAACTTGAGAGCTGAGCTGGAGGAGGATGATGTGTCAAGGTTCAGAGCGGAAGCTGTAGAAGATTGGGTGTCCTGTGTTAGCCAGTCAACTATGTCCGCAGAACTTTTCGAGTTTAGGGTACGTGGCCTCTGAACACTGGGCATTATTCTAGGGCCAAAGGGAATCACAGCACCACGACCACGACGGCCACTGCGGGGTGGCCTGCCACTGCCTGTCATTTTTTTTTAGATTAGTTTAGTTGTACTATGCGTGCAAGCTACTGTGACACCAGATATGGGTGGCACTGTGCACTGGCAGAAGTTGGCAGAGTAGACGCTGTAGGCCTGACACACACGCTTGCAGACAACTAACTGCTATTCAATCTATTACAGTCAAAAAATGTTTTTATTTTTTTAATGTAATCTACTGTGACACCAGATATGAGTTGCACTGGTGTGACACTGTGCACTTGCAGGGCCTTAAACACACACGCGTGCAGGCAACTGACTGCTATTATTTTACAGTCAAAATGTATTTTTATTTTTTTATGTAATCTACTGTGACACCAGATATGAGTTGCGCTGGTGACACTATGCACTTGCAGGGCCTGAAACACACGCGTGCAGGCAAATGACTGCTATTATTTTAAAGTCAAAATTGTTTTTTTTTTTTAAATGTAATCTACTGTGACACCAGATATGAGTTGCACTGGTGTGACACTGTGCACTTGCAGGGCCTGAAACACGCACACGTGCAGGCAACTCACTGCTATTATTTTACAGTCAAAATTGTTTTGTTTTTTTAAATGTAATCTACTGTGACACCAGATATGAGTTGCACTGGTGACACTGTGCACTTGCAGGGCCTGAAACACACAGGCGTGCAGGCAACTGACTGCTATTATTTTACAGTCAAAATTGTTGTTTTTTTAAAAATTGAATCTACTGTGACACCAGATATGAGTTGCGCTGGTGACACTATGCACTTGCAGGGCCTGAAACACACACGCGTGCAGGCATCTGACTGTTATTATATTACAGTCAAAAAAGTTTTGTTTGTTTTTAAATGCAAGCTACTGTGACACCAGATATGAGTGGTGGCACTGGGCAAGTGGGCACAGTATACGCTGTGAGCCTGACACACACGCTGGCAGGCAACTGCAATTAGATTACACAGGAAAAAAAAAAAAAGCAGACTGATGTTCTAGCCCTAAAAAGGGCTTTTTGGGGTGCTGTCCTTACAGCAGAGATCAGATGAGTCTTTCAGGACTGTAGTGGACACTGAATACACTAGCCTAGCTTTCGATTTCCCTATTAAATCAGCAGCAGCTACACTGTCCCTCCTCTCACTAAGACTGCAGCTTCCGAATGAATCTAAAATGGATGCTGTCCAGGAGGTGGGAGGGTCTGGGAGGGAGGGTATGATGCTGATTGGCTGGAATGTGTCTGCTGACTGTGAGGTACAGGGTCAAAGTTTACTCAATGATGACGAATAGGGGGCGGACCGAACATCGCATATGTTCGCCCGCCGTGGCGAACGCGAACAAGCGATGTTCGCCGGGAACTGTTCGCCGGCGAATAGTTCGGGACATCTCTAATGCCCCTTAGTGCCCCTTGGACAGTATGACATCCCTTTAGTGTGCCCTCAGAATACGATGCCCCCTTAGTGGCCTCACTCACAGAAGGATGTACTCCTAAATGCCCCCTCAAAGCAAGGTGATCCCGAGGTGCCCCCACACAGTATGATGCTCCTTTAGTGCCCCTGACACAAAGTAAGAGGACCCTCATAGTAGGATGATCCCTTAAGTGCCCCCCCACACAGAATGAGGCCACTTTAAGTGGCCCCCCACAGTAAGGTCCTCTTGAGTGTACCCCGCACATTATGATGCCCCATTAAATGACCCACACACCTAACTGCCCCCACACAGTGATGCCCCCTTAAGTGACCCCCACACAGAGTGATGCCCTCCATAGAGTTATGCCCCTTTAAGTGGTCCCCACAAATAGTGATTTCCCTTCATAGAGTAATGCCCCCTTAGGTGGACCACCACACACAGTGATGTCCCCATACAGTTATGCCTCCTTGGGTGGCCCCAAACATGTCGTGTTTTCCCCCTTCATAGTTATGACTCATTTGGTGTCCCCACACACACACAGTGATACCCCCTCATAATTATGCGCCCTTAGGTGGCCCTCCACAAACAGTGATGCCCCCTCATTCTCACCCCCTTAGATGGCTCCCACATACAGTGATAGCCTCTCACAGTCACCCCCTTAGGTGGCCCCCCACATAGTGATTCCCCTTTATAGTTATGCCCCATTTAGTGGCCTCCCTCACAAAGTTATTGATCCATAGATGGCTACACACACAGTTATACCCCCTAGATGATGCCCCTTAAAGACAGTTATGTTCCCTTGATAGCCCCCTCACAGAAGTATGCCCCCTTAACCCTTTCTACCCCAGGCCAGTTTTCACCTTCCTGCCCAGGCCATTTTTTGCAAATCTGACGTGTCACTTTATGTGGTAATTACTTTGGAACACTTTTACGTATCCAGGCCATTCTGAGATTGTTTTCTCGTGACACATTGTACTTTACGACAGTGGTAAATTTGAGTCAATATATTTTTCCTTTATTTATAAAAAAATTCACAATCTTCTAAATTTGAATTTCTCTACTTTTAATACAGATAGTAATGTCTCATAAAATAGTTATCAGTCTTCATTCCCCATATGTTGGCATTATTTTGTAAATGTCATTTTATTTTTTTAGGACGTTAGAAGGCTTAGAAGTTTAGAAGCCATTTTTCAAATTTTAAACAAAATTTCCAAAACCATTTATAAGCCCTAATTCAGATATAAAGTGATTTTGAGGGGCTTAAAAATTTAATTTTTTTATGCAGATTTGTTTAATGCTATTTTTTTTTTTGCAACACATCAAGGGTCAACAGCAAACTAAACCTCAATATGCATTACTCTGATTCTGCAGTTTACAGAAATACCCCTTATGTGGTAGTAAACTGCTGTCAGGGCAAGTGGCAGTGGTCAGAAGGAAAGGAGCGCCATATGGTTTTTGGAGGCAGATTTAGCTAGAATGGTTTTTGAGCACCATTTTGTATTTGAAGAGACCCTGACGTACCACTGCAGTGTAAACCCTCAAAAAGTGACCCCATTTTCAAAACTACACGCGTTACAGAATATATTAATGGGTGTACTGAGCACTTTGACCCCCTAAGCGTTTTACTGAATTTGAAAACACTTGCCTATGAAAATGAAAAGTTCAATTTCTTCCAATAAAATGTTGCTTTAGCCCCAAATTTTTCATTTTCACAAGGGGTAACAGGAGGAAAAGCACGGCATAATTTGTTACCCATTTTCTCCTGACTACTGCAACACCCCATATGTGGTGATAAACTGCAGGGGGGGGCACATAGCAAGATTCAGAATGGAAGGAGCGCCATATGGCTTTTGCAGCGCAGATTTTTAAAGGATATATTTATGGGCGCCATTGGTTTATTTTTTTAATGATTGTTTAATTATTTTTTGCGGGATGGAGTGACCTTTTCATTCGTATCATTTTACAGTGCATAAGACTTTTTGATCGCTTGGTATTACACTTTTTGTGAAGCAAGTTGAAAAAAAAGACAGTTTTGGCGATTTTTTTTTTCTAATTTTTTTTACAGTATTAATCTAAAGGGGCATATAATGTGATATTTTTATAGAGCAGGTTGTTACAGACACGGCAATACCTAATATGTCTATTATTTAAATGCATTTTTGAACAGAATTAAATCTTGTTTTTGTGTTGCCATTTCTCACTGCCCTATTTTTTTTTTTTTTCTGGCGATTGTGTTAGGTAGGATCTCATTTTTTGCGAAATGAGATGGTGGTTTGATTGGTACCATTTTGGGGTACATAATCCTTTTTAATCGCTTGGTGTTACACTTTTTGTGAGGCAAGATGACAAAAATGGCGGTTTTGGTATAGTTATTTTTTTTTTATTTTTTTACAGCATTCACCTGAGGGGGCATATAATGTGAAATTTTTATAAAGCAGGATGTTATGAACTTGGTGATACCCAATATGTCTATTATTTTTATTTTTGTTAAGTTTTACACAGTAAATGTATTTTTGAACAGAATGAAATCTTGTTTTTGTCTTGCCATTTTCTGACTGCCCTATTTTTTTTATTTTTTGGATGATTGTCTTAAGGTAGGTAGGGTCTCATTTTTTGAAGGATGAGATGACTGTTTTATTTGTACCATTTTGGGGTACATACGCCTTTTTGATCGCTTGGTGTTACACTTTTTGTGAGGAAAGGGGAACAAAAAATAACTGTTTTGGCTCTTTTTTTTTTGGTATTTTGTTTATACTGAATTCACCTTACAGGGTGGATCATGTGATATTTTTATATAGCCGGTCGATACGTATGCCACAATACCTAATACCAAATTTTTTATTACTTAATTATGGGAAAATAATGCTTTTTTTTACTTGAAACTAATTTTTTTTTATTATGCAAAACTATTTTAACTTTTTTAAACTTTTTTTTCTACAACTTTTGGGGGTCTGATTCCCTGTCAAATGCATTGCAATACATCTGTATTGCAATGCATTGGCTGTAAGTGTATTACTCACTGTAATACACTTACCGCCTTCCTGCCTGTGAGATCCAGGGGGCTGGATCTCACAGGCTAACAGGGAAGGCAACACGATGCCTAAGGAAGGCATCAGGCTGCCATCCCAGCCATCAGGTCCCCATCACAGCAACACAGGGACCCTATGGGGACAGGGAGGGAGCTCTCTTCCCCACACACCCCGCACATGCCACAGTCAGCGCTGACCGTGGCATAGTAAGGGTTAATGTGCCGGCATCAGTGTTTTCACTGATGCCGGCACATACAGAAGGGGTCCGGCTAATGGGAACAGCCCGTCCCCTACAGCTGATCGGTATGGTGCCGCTCCTGTACCCACTCAATCAGTGCGCCATAGTACTATGGCACTGGTCAGGAAGTCAATTCCTGCAGCGCCGTACTATTACGGCGCTGGTCGGGAAGGGGTTAAGTGCCTCCAGTTTGAATATTTAACTATCCCACATGCCCCAATGAACAGAGCAGAGCCTGCTCTGTTTTGTGCTACATTGTCTCTGGCTCAGTGCAGCACGCCTGATGACTTCACTACATCACACCTGCCAACACTGAACTCAGGACAGCAAGAGAATGGTGAATAATGAAGCTGCTGGCTCCCTGGTTCACCATTGTATTCAAAGGTATCTGCATCCTGAGTAGAGATGGCCTTGCGGTTCGCCCAGCGGTCGTTTTCGCTGCGAACTTTGCTCGTTCGCAATTCGCCAAACATGCGAACATATGGCGATATTCTCACGCACCATATTTTTTTGCATAGCGACAAACTTTGACCCATGACACATCCATCAGGTGGGACAGGACAGCCAATTGAAACATTTCAGCACATGGACACACCCCCAACCCTATGACAGAACCCGATCTGGCAGCCATTTTACATTATGTGTTTTGCCAGTGTAGAGAGAGATCTCACTAATTCAATGTACACGACAAAAAATGGCATGAAAATATATTCTTTATTAATACATACAGAAAAAGTATACATAAACAATGGCGGATAAAAAAACACAGGACAAAATGGGACCTCATACCTTACAAAACACAAATTGAGATATACTGCTATCCTCCTACTGAATGCTAGAACAGATGATTAAACCACCATGTATACGACTTACGTCAAAGATTGGATATACCCCGAGGCACGTTTCGCGTTAGCTTCCTCACATCCCCTGTGGTTGAGTGGCCTTCCGTTTCTGCACCCTCCTCATCCTCTGTATCTTCACCCTCCTCACTCTCTGCTGTGTGCACCCCCAAAGACACCACCAACACCATAGACCCTCCACTCGAGTCAGAGAAATTATTTTCCCATCCATTCCCAGACCTTACCGATGCGCAGCCATGCCAAGGATACCCAGATCAGCCAAAGGAGGGTGGTCCCCGCTGTTGCTGCCTACTCCGAGATCTCTAATGTCAGTGGTGGTGAAGGTGACGATCATGACATGTCGATGGACTTCATGTGGGTTCCCACAAGAGAGGAAAAAGAGGGGAGTTCAGAGGGAGAGATGGAGCAGCAGATAGGGAGGAGAAGGAGGAGAAGCAGGCTGAACTTGCAGTGCACAGGAGGCAAAAAGCAGACTGCAAATGTATCTGGAGCGAGCCATCCACCATGCACGGTCATATCTTGCGCTCCCAGGAAGCCGGCACATGGCTCCGCAGTGTGGGCTTTTTTTAACGTGTCAGCTGCTGATAATAGTGTTGCCATCTGCAGCCTGTGCTGTCAATGCATAAGTCACAGAAGGCCCAACACTCAACTAAGGACGACCGCCTTAAGAAGGCACCTGGCCTCCCATCACTGAGCCCAGTGGTAACATCGTCGTCAGAACCCACAAAGCCACACTCCCGGTGCTCCACGTCCTGCCTCTTCTCCTTCTCCTCTCTCCTCCCATTTGTCTTCCACTCCACCTTCCACCGTGTGGTTGTCGCATTTAACTGGTACAAGGCAGCCTTCCCTGGCCCAAATGTTCGAACGTAAAAAGTTGATGACGCCGGGTAACCTTCTTTCCTCCTCGGCTGACCGCCGGCTTGTTGGAACTGCTAGCCCACCAACTACTGCCATATAAATTGGTGGACTCGGAGGCCTTTAGAAAATTTGTGGCCATTGGCTCACCGCAATGGAAGTCCCGGGAAGGAAATATTTCTTCTAGAAGGGCATCCCTGAACTATATGGCCACGTTCAGAGGCAAGTAAATATATCTGTGGCGCACAGTATTGGTGCCAAGATACATCTGACAGACATGTGGTCTAGCAAACATGGGCAGGGAAGGTACATGACTTTAACTGCCCACTGGGTGAACCTTCTGACGTCCGTCAAGCATGTAATCCGTGGCACCCGTGTGGATTTTGTGTTACCGCCACGAATTGCATGCAGGCCTGCCTCTTCTTCTCCTCCTCCTACTCCATCCTCCATCTCCTCCTCGGCTGACTTCTCCTTTTCCACTGCTACCGCCTCTTCCCCTGCACCCCCCAAGCTCTCCAGAATTTATTCGACATGCCAGGTGAGATGTTGCCATGCTGTGCTGCAGCTCTTGTGCCTGGAAGCCAAGAGCCACACCGATCCTGCACTCCTTTCAGCTCTACGGTCAAAGGACGATCAGTGTCTAACCCCGCTCAATTTGACAGTTGGTAAAGTTGTGTGCGACAACGGTGCCTATCTGCTGAGCGTGCTGAAACAAGGAAAAATGACACACGTGCCGTGCATGGCACACGTCCTGAACTTAGTCGTGCAGTGATTCGTTGCCAAATACCCAGGGGTCCAGTGTGAGATTGTGGAAAAGCTCTGCCTGCATAATGTTTATGCCTAGATTGTATTGGAGCTGTCATTTGGCATTCCGGGCACTAGGGGCCACTGTTTTGCAGCTACAGTCAGCACACTCTGGCATCTGCATATGAAAAGCAGATGATGACTCATGCAAGCTGTTTCTGAAAACCAGGAAGTCTGAGCTGATCTGACATGGTGGAAGGATTGTGCTGTGAGGGACTGAATCCGATTCCATCCTGGCTTGCGGATGTCCGGCAGTGAATGGACACTCAAAGGAAGAAGAGTAGCTATTGTCCCCTTACTGGATCCAGCTTTTTGAAAGAGAGGTTGTCCCAGGAAGACCAGTTCCAGTGTGTGGACAGAAATCCTTATCATCAAGCAAGGACTCACGCTTGCTGAGAGCTTGGTGGCCATCCCGGGTAAGTGGCATCCTAGGGCCCAGAACGGACAGAGGTCAGTACACCCATTTAATCCTTGCTTTATACTAATGGTGCCTGAAGCAACAGAGACTAAGCCTAGGCCTGAAACTAGATAGATAGTTAGGGTTGTGTGATTGCCAGGTTGTACAGAACTGTTCTGCGGCTCAGTATTGACTTTGCAGGCTCTGCTGTGTCCGCCATCGGCTAGGTTTGTCCTGTTCTGCGGCACAGTATTGACTTTACAGGCTCTGCTGTGTCCGCCATCGGCTAGGCCTGTCCAGTGGGCAGGGACAGTGACTGTGGGTCCGGGGTATAGCATTTTTTGTGCATGTTTGTATTGTTGCGATTATACTTGTGTTATTACTTTTGCCAAAGTAAAGTTTCTGTTCATGCATATTAGGCTGGTGTCAGTGTCACTTTCCTTGACTGTGACTTCGCTGTATCCTGGGGAGTTCACCCGGTACACGGCTTACACCAGGACGTCTTGCAGCAGGCCAGGAAAATCTCTGGCCATTTTAGAAGATCTTACACGGCCATGGCTCGCCTTGCTGATGTTCAGCGGCGACACCACTTCCCCATCAGACGTCTCATTTGTTACTGCCCGACGCGCTGGAACTCCACCTTGTATATGCTTGATAGGCTTCCAGCAGAAACGTGCCGTTAACGACTACCTGTACAAACTCTGCGGAAGGACAGGTTCTGGGGAGCTTGTTTTTTTTTTCACCGCGCCAGTGGCTGCTCATGTGCGACGCATGCAGACTTCTGCGGCCATTTGATGAGATCATCAAACTGGTCAGTCGCAGCCAGGGCGCCGTCAGTGGCATCGTACTTTACACCTTCTTTCTGGAGCGTGCACTGCATTGTGTCATTGATCAAGCCTTCGAGGAGCAGGAACTGGAAGATAAGGAAGTTGCAATGCTGAGTGAATTCCCAGTGGGGGCTACTCCTTCTGAGACAAGTCAGCAGGAGTCTGAAGAGGAGTCAGAGGAGGATGGTGGCTGGGGGGAGTAGGAGGATGAGTAAGAAGAGCAGGCTTTAAACTTTTCAGGGATCCCTGGTGTTGTCCGTGGCTGGGGGAGGGGACCGAGGATGAAATTCTCCTGGGCCATGAGCAGGAGCCAAGCCGCTCCACCACTTCCAAATTGGGGCCTAGTGTTTGAAGAGGTACCCCCGTATAAAAAGCATAAAGATCAAGGACCTGTTCTGGGTAGCAACATACTTAGACCCCCGGTACAAACACAAAATGGCAGACATGTTACCAGCATCACAGAGCGCTGTCAGAATGCAGCATTTCCAGGCCTTCCTGTGAGAGATGCTGCATTCTGCTATTGAGGGCACTGGCAGAGGAATTTCCACCCACAGAGGAATTTCCATCCTACCGTGCCTGCAAAAAGAGGGCGGTTTGAAGATGTGTTGATCACTTCGGATATGAGATCATTCTTGCAGCCAACCCATCGACAGCCGCCCTCTGGATCCAACCTCAGGGAATGCCTAGATCGACAGGTGTCCGACTACATCAGGTTAACGGCCGATGTGGACTACAGGGTGTGCAGGCTTGACCTTTGGCCAGAGCTGGCACAATTTGCCATGGAACTCTTGGCTTGCCCCTCATCGAGTGTCCTGTCCGAAAGGACGTTCAGCGCAGCAGGGGGGATCGTGACCGATAAGCGCACTAGCCTAGCTCAGGACAGTGTGGACTACATTTAAAAATAAATGAGGTATGGATCTCGGAGGAATTCAACACCTGTGATGACCACATGTAATTGAATTTCCTCAAGCCAACCCACACATTTCCCCCACCACCCAGAACAAAGAATGGTCCTTGCCTTATGTATATACAGCGGCATTAAAGGCCTTTTATGTCAGGTGAATGCCACATTTTTGGGGCCTGTACTGGCTGACAGTTACATATTTATCCTGTGACCGCCTATTGTACCTCCAGCCACAGAATCCAAAGTTCTTTGGTGTCAGATGAATGCCTATTGCCTAAATTTTGGGGCCTGTACTGGCCGACAGTTACATATTTATCCTCTGACCGCGTAATGTACCTCCAGCCACAGAATCCAAAGTTCTTTGCTGTCAGGTGAAGGCCTATTGCCTAATTTTTTGGACCTGTACCGGCCGACAGATACATATTTATCCTGTGACTGCCTAATGTACCTCCAGCCACAGAATCCAAAGTTCTTTGCTGTCAGATGAATGCCTATTGGCTAATTTTTGGGGCCTGTACTGGCCGACAGTTACATATTTATCCTGTGACCACCTAATGTACCTCCATCTACAGAATCTAAAGTTCTTTGCTGTCAGTTGAATGCCTATTGCCTAATTTTTGGGGCCTGCACTGGCCGACAGTTAAATTTTTTATCTCTAGCCACATAATCATACCCCGGTGGCGTATGAACCGCATTCTCAATAAGGACCTTCTAATGTCACAGGTTCATGTGACTGTGCCCCTCACCGCATACTGTGCCCCCTTATACCCTGCATTGTGTCCTCTTACCACACCCTGTGCAGTGCTTCTAGTCATTCCCTGTACTGTGCCCTCTTATACCCTTTTATCCGGTCACGGTATTGGCTGTGTTATCCGGTCACTGTACAAAGGTGTTATCCGGCCAATGTATGATGGTGGTATACAATAACTGGATGGCCAAAACTGTATCCCTTTCCCTGCCCACACCATCCTTTTTTAGATCTGGCATGAGCCGGAAAAATATGCAGATTGCGGTGCTAAGGACCTTTGCGCCACAATCTGTGTCAGAAATACGCCTAACATAGACGTATTTCTATATAATAAATGACCACCTAATTGTATTCTTATTCGGGGGTAGGGCTAATATCATTATATTATATAGATTCTAGTGTATTACACTATGCCCTGTATTTCCCAGTAGAAAATTATCCTTGGGAAACAGTCCTCATCCCTGACCACCAGGACCAGGTAGCGCCCTGTCAGTACATGGCGGCCTCCCCTCTCCGCCACGCTGCTCCACTGTGTACTGGTGCTCATTCTGACACTAGGGCTGGGTTCACATCCTATTTTTGCCATCCATTTAATGCATACCAAAAATGTATGCGTTAACAGATGCCTCAGACTGATGCCGTACAGTGCCATCAGTTCACCATACAGTTCCATGTTAGAAAAAAAAAAATTTACGTTAACGTATGCATTATTTTTA
Source organism: Bufo bufo (assembly GCF_905171765.1). Lineage (NCBI taxonomy): Eukaryota > Metazoa > Chordata > Amphibia > Anura > Bufonidae > Bufo > Bufo bufo. Next base: position 407,027,512 of record NC_053393.1, on the reverse strand, counting down.
TGGACTTTGCAGGATACAAAAACGTGGAGTAACTGCACATTTGTATACATCAAACTGATAGGAAATATGGGGGCCACTTCAAATGCTCAGTTCGCGAACGCGCGTTCACGTTCGCGAAATGTCCCGGATAATGTTCGTCCATCACTAATCCTGAGGACACAGATACAGTTGAAAAGTGTGACATGCAGGGGTCAAGACGGCATGCAACTGTGGTCTGCCAGTTGAGTACTACATCTATACAGTATGTGGAGCATTTATCATTTGCGGTTGTTTTTATGTCAGTTATAAGTCTGTCTTTGCTTTGTGTGTCTGCCCCAAATTTAGGAAATGGTGCACCATAATAATATAGTTGTGTGCTTGCAATGTGATTTACACCTATATGAGTTAAAGGACACCAGGGAGTTGCCTGGCTTGGAGATGCGACTTTTGTCCGACTTTTGCTGTAATCTCCATTAAACATAGACTACTTTCCAAAGTGGTTAGTCTCACCAAATGTTGAAGAAAACGCAGCAATCAACATGACGTGAATCATTTCCCAGCCACAAAGCTGACGTATCTGATTTGATAAATGTTCCCCAGTGTTCTTTCATTTAAGATAAAGTAGAAGTGGTGTTAAACTAGAACAGTAAAAGTTTATTTTACACCTAGCATTTACAGTTTTACAAATACATAAAGATAGCTTGTTTTATTGCTTTTTATCGACCTATCTAATCATCTATCTATCTATCTGCCTATTTATTAATCCATATACATGATTAGTTACCACATGGGCATCATAGCTTCATGATTAGAATGATGTAAAGTCCAAAGTCAATACTGAATGGGTAAAGAATGATTTTGGAAACAATGCTGAATCTGGACTTTCCCTCTCTTCCATTACAATGTTAATCATCCGCAGGGCAAACTGAATTGTAGATCAAGAAAAACACTTGTCCTGGCACACATGCATTCAAGATGCAATAAAAGCAGTGGATTATGAACACCTCAGTAATAGCTATTGTTAGCCCCAGGCTCTTATGAGACAACCTTCTGCTAGTGATTTCTGCAGATCAAACAAACATTTCAGCTTTAGCATTCTGCAAGGCAATTTACAGTTTACCAGAGGGAAGTAGGCAAATACCATTTTATAGAAAGAAGATAGACTGATATTTTTCATGAAATGGATAAATTGTGTTCTTCTAAAAAGTACCACGCATGATAGGGATAAATAACAAGATGCAGAAGCTTAAAGTGACTTACTTTGTGTTTTAAAGGGCATGTTTCCAAGTAGATTAGCAGAGATTGGCTTTGAAAAATCCATAACATGAACTGATTTAAAATGCATGTAAAACGAACTAAAGCAAGCGGTTTGTCACACCGATTTGTCATTTAGGCTGTATGAACCAACAGCAATCTTTGACTTAGTGCACAGTATATTAAAAGCAGAAAGACATACAGAATATATGTATGGCTGTAAAAAAAAAACTAAAGGTAGGAATAGATCTGATTTATGCTGTAACATGGTAACATTTGGTGTGGAGATGTTCTAATAATCTATGAGATGTATATTCTATGGGGAATCAGATTAAAGTGAATTTTTCCACTGAACAGCTGGGATCCATTAAAATTAGCTTCACGTCTTAAATCACTTGAATGGCCTTGTTGTGGCCTGTAAATCTGAATCCCATGGCATTTTCATATTTCACGTTACAAATTTACCTATACCAAATCGTAATATTTCACCTGGTATTGTGGATATAGTTGTATTTGCTGCAGTAGAATGATTCAGCAGCGGAATATTGATATTCTGGAAACAAAACCGTGATCTATACTCCAACATGGAAAGGCACCTGGTTTTCTTTTGGAAAATATGGTCTAGGAACTATATTTTATTCCTGGGATTTCTCAGTTGTTGCTAGTGCAACATATCTTCCTTCAGAAAAAGAGTAAAACAAAGTCAGAAATATTTGCTCTGCTTTATAAGATTAGTTAGAAGGGTAGATAGTATTTTTTGAACTTTTATTTCTACGAGAAACAATCCCAATTGCATTAGCCCCCCCATCCACCAAAAATCTTATCAAACATTATTTAATGAATAAGGAACAAATATATTCAATATGCTATATATTCTATTATTAGGGTTCGAACCTTTTTTCCTCCAGGGTTCAAAACCCTGTGCTTCCCTTCGCAAAGCACGCACATTTAATAGTGCAATTCTTGGATCTGCAGAAACACGTCGGCTGCAGGTTCCACCAAGTGGTAGCTGTGGACTGGTAGAATTTTATCATTTAACTCTATGGCTTTGTGCAGTGAAGCAGAGATATGGAGCTCTCTATCTTAAAAATGGAACTTCCATTACATAGTGACATAGTATATAAGGCCAAAAAAATACATTTGTCCATCCAGTTCGGCCTGTTATTCTGCAAGTTGATCCAGAGAAAGTAAAAAACAAACAAACTGTGAGGTAGAAGCCAATTTTTCCCACTTAAGGGAAAAAAAAAATTCCTTCCTGACTTTATTCGGGCAATCAGATAACTCCCTGGATCAACGACCCCTCTCTAGTAGCTATAGCCTGTAATAATATTACACTCCAGAAATACATCCAGGCCCCTCTTGAACTCTTTTAGTGAACTCACCATCACCACCTCCTCAGGCAGAGAGTTCCATAGTCTCACTGCTCTTAACGTAAAGAATCCTCTTCTATGTTTGTGTACAAACATTCTTTCCTCGAAACGCAGAGGATGTCCCCTCGTCACAGTCACAGTCCTGGGGATAAATAGATGATGGGATAGATCTCTGTACTGCCCCCTGATATATTTATACATAGTAGTTAAAACTCCCCTCAGTCGTCTTTTTTCTAAAGTGAATAACCCTAATTTTGATAATCTTTCAGGGTACTGTAGTTGCCCCATTCCAGTTATTACTTTAGTTGCCCTCCTCTGAACCCTCTTCAGCTCTGCTATGTCTGCTTTGTTCACAGGAGACCAGAACTGTACCCAGTACTCCATGTGTGGTCTGACCAGTGATTTGTAAAGTGGTAGGACTATGTTCTCATCACGGGCATCTATGCCCTTTTTGATGCAATCCATTATCTTATTGGCCTTGGCAGCAGCTGCCTGACACTGGTTTTTACAGTTTAGTTTGCGGTTCACTAAAATTCCTAGGTCCTTTTCCATGTCAGTGTTACCCAGTGTTTTACCATTTAGTATGTACGGGTGATTTGCATTATTCCTTCCCATGTGCATAACCTTACATTTCCCAGTACTAAACCTCATCTGCCACTTCTCTGCCCAAGCCTCCAATCTATCCAGATCCATCTGTAGCTGTATATTGTCCTTTTCAGTGTTAATTACTTTACACAGTTTAGTGTCATCTGCAAAATTGATATTTTACTGTGCAAGCTTTCTGCAAGATCATTAATAAATATATTGAAGAGGATAGGGCCCAGTACTGACCCCTGAGGTACTCCAATAGTGACAGTGACCCAATCTGAGTGTGTAACATTAATAACCACCCTCTCTTTTCTATTACTGAGCCAGTTACTTACCCACATACAGACATTTTCTCTCAGTCCAGCATTCTCATTTTATATACTAACCTTTTATGTGGTACAGTGTCAAATGCTTTGGAGAAGTCCAGATATATCCATCCATTGATTCGCCTCTGTCAAGTCTAGAACTTACCTCCTCATAGAAACTGATTACATTTGTTTGACATGACCGATCCCTCATGAAGCCGTGCTGATATAGCGTTATTTGCTTATTTTCATTCAGGTGCTCCAAGATAGCATCTCTTTTTACCATTTATATAAATGAAGAACATTTTAGGGTTAGTTTCGCTCTCTTTGGCAATTAATCTCTCAGTCTCTAGTTTGGCTCTTTTTATTATTTTTTTACATATTCTATTTTTTTCCTTATAGTTTTTCAGTGCTTCCTCACTACCCTCCTGTTTTAGTAATTTAAATGGCTTTTTTTTGTCATTTATTGCCTTCTTTACAGTTCTATTTATCCACATTGGTTTCTTCTTCTTTCTTAACCTTTTATTCCCATAAGGTATGCACCTCTCACAATTAGATTTTAGGATGTGTTTAAAAATATCCCATTTTGTGGCTGTATTTTTATTTTTGAGGACTTTGTCCCAGTTAGTTAGGCCTATGGCCTCTCTTAGTTGGCTAAATTTAGCTTTTTTGAAGTTTGGTATTTTTGTTCCTCCCTTAAGAAACACTCTTTTAATGATAATTGGAAGGTTATTAGTTTATGGTCACTATTTACCAGGTGTCCCCCAACCTGCACATCTGTTGTTCTGTCAGGTCTATTGGTTAATACTAAGTCTGGTATGGCCGTCCCTCTAGTCGGGTCCTGAACCAGTTGGGGAAGGTAATTTTCTTTGGTTATTGCCAATAACCTGTTTCCTTTATGAGATGTACATGTTTCAGTTTCCCAGTCATTATCTGGGTGGTTGAAGTCCCCCATAATAACGACCTCATTATGATTTGCCGCTTCATCTATCTCGTTTAGTAGTAGATTTTCTGTGGACTCTGGTATATTAGGTGGTTTATAATAAACTACAATTATTATTTTATTATTGTTTTTGCCTTCATGTTTTTCTACCCACAGTGACTCTGCATGTTCATGTCCCTCACCTATATCTTCTTGTCTATTATAAAAGACGCTGAAGACGTTGAATGATGCTTAGATTTCCATTAAGATGCTAATATATTGATATGACATAGACAAGTTGATACGTTGAAATCAATTAAGGTTATTGTCAACTAAAATTACTTATTACAGTACTATGTGTTCCCTAAGATTACTCTCATATGTGTTCTGTACGAGGCTCCAGGAAGTATATATCTTTTCCAGGGAATGCTGAATGAGATACAAAGAATCCAGGAAAGCTGAGTATCCCTAGCAAAGAGTAGTTTGCTAGGGGTTTCTGATAAGTCCTGCTTTTGGGGCCTGGAGTATTATAAAATGATGATCACTTTGGTAGTGGGGCCTATTATCACTTTCCTGGGCAGTACAAGTAGACGTTGTAACATAGTCCAGCTCATTACTGGGCTATTTACCGGTAGGTGCAAGATATGCACTAGAGAAAGAAAGCCATCTGAGGAGACAGAACTTGTCTGGAGAGACTGTTACTTTGATTTCTAGCCTTAATGTGGACATTTACTCCTGTTGTAAGGTGAAACATGTTAATGTTATTTTGTTCGAGTGTTTGGTAGTAAGTCACTTGTATAGTCAGGGAAATGTACATGTTTAGTTAGCATTGATTGGTGTTTTAGGTGCTGAATGTAAAGGCTAGTTTAACAAAATAAAGAACAGGCAAAGCACAGTTTGAAATGGACTTCTGTGTCACTGCCTTTGGCTGTATTTAATTCCATTTTACCTACCATTACAGAGCTAATTCCGACAGTGTCTGTACCCAACTTATAAATATGGAGATGGTCAACTAGGAGTAATTACTTAAATAAGTTAAAAAAAAAAAAAAAGGTTCTTCCTAAAATAACGGGTTAAGTGCATATTAATCTAATGTTTATACCTTGTGCCTGCCCTAAGGTGTGGAGTGAAGTAGACAGGATAGGAGTGGTGGCTGCAGTGATGAGGGTGGTTATAGTTCTCACAGTGGTTAATAGATACTCCAGCACTCTCCTGGGCCATATGGAAAAACCCTTCTTCCCCTTGAGCACACCCTGGTCTATTGGTGTGTCCTGCCTGTTGGTGGCTGTGATACACCCTAGTTATGAAGGAATGAGCAGCGTGGTACAAGGTAGGAGAACAGAAGGTAGATGATAATTGGGTATAGATACCACAGATCAGAAAGACTTAATTATAGCAAAATAAAGTCTCTGCTTTACTGAATGGATGATAATGTTCACAGTACAAATGCATGCAGTAGGCACAGTCCTGAAGCATTTCATAGAGTAGACTCTTCCTATAAGGCTGTACATATTAGGTGGCTATGATGGTGGTCCTCCCTGAGTCGCTCCCTATAGATATCAGCAATCTTCTCAAAGGCATGCAATTCCTCAATATTTCTCTGCCACTCCCAGTCGTGGTGTACAATCTTAGATTGACTGGCTAGTATGTCTCAGTAGTGTGGGCACCAGAAGCAATAAACCCAGAACATGGGCAGTAAAGTCTGACTCAGTCTAAGAACATCCCTCATGGTCCTCAACCATCTGCAGTATTTCAGTGCATTTTTCTGTCAGAGGTAGTTCCCAGCGTAGTTGCTTTTCTGGCAGCTTTCACCCACAGCAATGGTGTTTTCCTGGTGAAGATTATGTCTTGGTCTGCTTGGCAGCAGCACACACCAAACAGGTCTTCACTCTAGATTGCCTAGTTGCAGACTCCACTAACCAGGGTAAAATAAAACCAGTCCATTACCTGGCAACTATAACTAAGAAACTGTCAGTTAACTGTTTCTACCCATAAATAGCTTTTTTGGTTACAACTCTGACAGTAAACATAGAAATAACCCTTTAGCAGTGAACCACTGGGTCACTGCATGTGTCTGTCACGTAAATTTCACTAATATGGTCATCAGAATGTTGTAAAAGTGTCATAACTATACCTTTATGTCATGTGGGTATTTATTCCATGTCCAGGAAAAGCACATTTAATCCTATGAAAAACAGCTCCCGAGTAGTGTTGATCGAGCACCAAAGTGCTCGGGTGCTCGAGTAGAACACTTTGAGAAGTCAATGGGAGAACCCGAGCATTAAACCAAGCACCCCCTGCTCTGAAGACGGGAGGGTGTCTGGTTTATACGAAAATGTCAGAAATTGATAGAAACACTACTGAAATGGTTGAGGAACAGCATGGGGAGGATGTCTGGATGCATCTTGGACTCCCAGGTCACTGCTGGGAAAGATGTTTTCAGAGTAGTATGCCACTTTTACAGACTGACAATAATACGCACCAAACCGAAGATAAAATTGATTTTAGAGAAAAATTGTTAGGAAACATTCTTTCCTGTATATTTACTTGCATATAAAGTGCAAGTGCTGCCAAAAATTACAAGGAAGAGGCACTCTGATACAAACTGTATATCACATAAAGGAGGGCCTCATTCACATTGTGGTACAATTGTTCAGGTAGTGGGACTCCTACACTCATAAAGCCTATGCACTAAATAAAAGGGCTGCCAAAAATGACAAGGAACCGGCACTCCAATACACCCTTTATTACATATAAAGGAGGGCATCATACACACCCTTGAAAAATTATGATTGATGGCCTGCTGGTGACCCTCAAAAACATTAGGAGCAAGGGCCTGCTGGTGACCGTCTAAAATATTAGGGGCGACGGCCTGCTGCTGATCTGGCCATCTAAAAAATTAGGGGTGAGGGTCTGCTGCTTAGCTGACCCTCTAAAACATTAGAGGCGAGGGCCTGCTGTGGAGCTGACCCTCTAAAAGATTAGGGGTGAGGGTCTGCTGCTGATCTAACCTTCTAAAAAATTAGGGGTGAGGGTCTGCTGCGGAGCTGACCATCTAAAAAATTAGGGGTGAGGGTCTTCTGCTGAACTGACCTTCTAAAACATTAGGGGCGAGGGTCTGCTGATGAGCTAACCTTCTGAAACATTAGGGGTGAGGGCCTGCTGCTGTGCTGACCATCTAAAAAATTTGAGGTGAGGGTCTGCTGCTAAGCTGACCCTCTAAAATATTTGGGGTGAGGGCCTGCTGCTGATCTGACCAGCTAAAACATTATGGGCGAGGGCCTGCTGGTGACCCTCTAAAACATTAGGGTTGAGGGTCTGCTGCTAAGCTGACCCTCTAAAATATTTGGGGTGAGGGCCTGCTGCTGATCTGACCAGCTAAAACATTTAGGGGCGAGGGCCTGCTGGTGACCTTCTAAAACATTAGGGTTGAGGGTCTGCTGCTTAGCTGACCCTCTAAAACATTAGGAGCAAGGGCAGTCTAATAAGCATGTTGATATGATGGAGGAGGACGAGAAAAGGAAGATTAAACCATATACCCTTTTTTGTGGTGGAAGAGGTGCATGGGTACAGTGATGGACGAACATCGGCCGGGACAGTTCGCGAACGTGATCGCGCGAACAAGATTAAATGTTCGCAAACCGCATGTTTGCGGCAGGCCCCATTCACTTTAATGGCAGGCGAACATGAAAAACCTTCAGCTCATATTTGCAGCCACCAAATAATTAAAAGAAGTGCACAAATCGTCCCACAACATGGACAGTGACATACCAGAGGGGGATCAATAGCAAAAATTCCCACAAATAATATGTATTTTAATCAGGGGCCATTTTTATGCATCTTAAATTGAAACTGTCAAAAATGTGCCATGCTGGAGCCTTGAAAATTTAGATTTTAGGCCATGGGAGTACAGGCCCCAAACATTAGGCATTCACCGGACAGAAAACATCAAGTGATTATGTGGCTTGAGGTATATTAAACGGTCTTTAGATATAAATTTTACTGCAGTGGAGTACATCCCCCAAAAATTATTCATTCAATGTACAGAGAAGAAGAAGCTTTGTCTTCTTCTCATTGTCTGTGTCGCTAGTAGAGGCCTAAACATGGCAGGCAGGTTCCCCCAGAAGTATCTTGCTGGATGAGCAGCCAATACCGCACTTGCATCAATCTTGACAGGATTCGGCTCCAGGTGGAGAGTAATTTTTTTTTTTGAATGCTTTCTCCATCGCAACACCACGTAGTTGAATAAACAGAAGACTAGCCGATTCTCTCCTGTCTTACGCAACATTTAATTTTTATTATTAAATTTATTAAATATTTTAAAATTTATTTTATTAAACCAAAACTTGATTAAAATTATAAGAAAGTATACTTAAATTTGCCAAACCTGGCCTAATAACTCAAGTATGAACTCTGCCTTATAGGTCAATGTTAGTGTCAAGAAGAAGTGCACTCCTTTTACACCCTTGTCAGCTGATTCCACATAGATGTCTACAGAACCTATTCTATTACACACTTATACAAGTAAAGCCCCCCGACAGAGTGGAGAGGATGACAGCAGTAAGTTTGTGTTGACGTCACTGATTAATTTGCCCTTCCTCTGATCCGTCAGAACAATAACCAAAAAAAAAAACGGATCCTGTATTTGGAAAATACGCCGTGTCTCGGTCAGCATATGCTCAGTATTGCTAACGCCAATAAAAACAGGAGTGGATCTAAAACAGAGATGACACATGAATGAAATATTTGCATGTCTTCTGTGTTTTGTACCCACTCCTGCTTTTGTCTACCAAATCATAAGCTAATTCTGATGGGACCATACAGGTCTTACAGCTGCTACACAGACAGGATCTGTTGTGTGTCTCATTTTCCCTTCCTTCTGACAAATCAGAAGAAAGGTCAAATAAATGATGATGTCAGCCAGGCCGAAAGCCAAAATAGTGGCCCAGTCATGAAGTGGGGAGGGTGTGAACAGTAGGGATGAGCGAACCCGAACTGTATAGTTCGGGTTCGTACCGAATTTTGGGGTGTCCGTGACACGGACCCGAACCCGAACATTTTCGTAAAAGTCCGGGTTCGGTGTTCGGCGCTTTCTTGGCGCTTTTTTAAAGGCTGCAAAGCAGCCAATCAACAAGCGTCATACTACTTGGCCCAAGAGGCCATCACAGCCATGCCTACTATTGGCATGGCTGTGATTGGCCAGTGCACCATGTGACCCAGCCTCTATTTAAGCTGGAGTCACGTAGCGCCGCACGTCACTCTGCTATGATCAGTATAGGGAGAGGTTGCAGCTGCGACGTTAGGGCGAGATTAGGCAGATTAACTCCTCCAAAAGACTTCATTCTGTGATCGATCTGCAGCTGTGGATCATTGAAGTGCTATTATTGACTTGCTCACTTTTTTGAGGCTGTCCAGAGCGTTTTTAGATCACTTTTTTTCTGGGGTGATCGGCGGCCATTTTGTGACTTGTGGTGCGCCAGCACGAGCTATCACTAAGTGTATTTAACCATCGATAGTGTAGTTATTTTGTGCTATATCCTACATCAGCTGCAGGCTGAGCCTGTGTCACCGAAGTGCATTTAACCATCAACAGTCTGGTTATTTTTTGGCCATATACTACATTAGCTACAGGCTGAGCCTATGTCAAAGAAGTGCATTTAACCATCAACAGTCTGGTTATTTTTTGGCCGTATACTACATCTGGTGCAGGCTGAGCCTGTGTCACCCAAGTGCATTTAACCATCAACAGTGTGGTTATTTTTTGGCCATATATTACATCAGGGGCAAGTTGAGCCTGTCACCCAGCGCCTAAAAAATAGACCTGACATTTCTATTCAACCAAATCTGCACAGTTTTAGCTGGTCTAGTTATTTGTAGTGACCGTAAAAGCAGACTTTTTGTTCTGGGTTGAAAAAGCATTCCCAAATTTGCCATTCTCAAAATTACTAGTTTGTGGTATTTGAGGCCTACTTGAAATCTATCCCAAAAAGAAAATCTTACATTGAAGGTATTGATAGTGTGATTCAGAAAAACCTAAGACACACGCTAGCGTGCTGATAAAAGTGTCATTCTGTGATTAAACCTATAACTGTCACACAGCGCAAAAAAAAAACAGGTCTCACATCTCTATTCAACCAAATCTGCACAGTTTTAGCTGGTCAAGTTATTTGTAGTGACCGTAAAAGCTGACTTTTTGTTCTGGGTTGAAAAAGCATTCCCAAATTTGCCATTCTGAAAATAACTAGTTTGTGGTATTTGAGGCCTACTTGAAATCTATCCCAAAAAGAAAATCTTACATTGAAGGTATTGATAGTGTGATTCAGAAAAACCTAAGACACACGCTAGCGTGCTGATAGAAGTGTCATTCTGTGATTAAACCTATAACTGTCACACAGCGCAAAAAAAAAAACAGGTCTCACATCTCTATTCAACCAAATCTGCACAGTTTTAGCTGGTCAAGTTATTTGTAGTGACCGTAAAAGCAGACTTTTTGTTCTGGGTTGAAAAAGCATTCCCAAATTTGCCATTCTGAAAATAACTAGTTTGTGGTATTTGAGGCCTACTTGAAATCTATCCCAAAAAGAAAATCTTACATTGAAGGTATTGATAGTGTGATTCAGAAAAACCTAAGACACACGCTAGCGTGCTGATAGAAGTGTCATTCTGTGATTAAACCTATAACTGTCACACAGCGCAAAAAAAAAAACAGGTCTCACATCTCTATTCAACCAAATCTGCACAGTTTTAGCTGGTCAAGTTATTTGTAGTGACCGTAAAAGCAGACTTTTTGTTCTGGGTTGAAAAAGCATTCCCAAATTTGCCATTCTGAAAATAACTAGTTTGTGGTATTTGAGGCCTACTTGAAATCTATCCCAAAAAGAAAATCTTACATTGAAGGTATTGATAGTGTGATTCAGAAAAACCTAAGACACACGCTAGCGTGCTGATAGAAGTGTCATTCTGTGATTAAACCTATAACTGTCACACAGCGCAAAAAAAAAACAGGTCTCACATCTCTATTCAACCAAATCTGCACAGTTTTAGCTGGTCAAGTTATTTGTAGTGACCGTAAAAGCAGACTTTTTGTTCTGGGTTGAAAAAGCATTCCCAAATTTGCCATTCTGAAAATAACTAGTTTGTGGTATTTGAGGCCTACTTGAAATCTATCCTAAAAAGAAAATCTTACATTGAAGGTATTGATAGTGTCATTCAGAAAAACCTAAGACACACGCTAGCGTGCTGATAGAAGTGTCATTCTGTGATTAAACCTATAACTGTCACACAGCGCAAAAAAAAAACAGGTCTCACATCTCTATTCAACCAAATCTGCACAGTTTTAGCTGGTCAAGTTATTTGTAGTGACCGTAAAAGCAGACTTTTTGTTCTGGGTTGAAAAAGCATTCCCAAATTTGCCATTCTGAAAATAACTAGTTTGTGGTATTTGAGGCCTACTTGAAATCTATCCTAAAAAGAAAAAATCTTACATTGAAGGTATTGATAGTGTCATTCAGAAAAACCTAAGACACACGCTAGCGTGCTGATAGAAGTGTCATTCTGTGATTAAACCTACAGTATAACTGTCACACAGCGCAAAAAAAAAAACAGGTCTCACATCTCTATTCAACCAAATCTGCACAGTTTTAGCTGGTCAAGTTATTTGTAGTGACCGTAAAAGCTGACTTTTTGTTCTGGGTTGAAAAAGCATTCCCAAATTTGCCATTCTCAAAATTACTAGTTTGTGGTATTTGAGGCCTACTTGAAATCTATCCCAAAAATAAAATCTTACATTGAAGGTATTGATAGTGTGATTCAGAAAAACCTAAGACACACGCTAGCGTGCTGATAGAAGTGTCATTCTGTGATTAAACCTATAACTGTCACACAGCGCAAAAAAAAACAGGTCTCACATCTCTATTCAACCAAATCTGCACAGTTTTAGCTGGTCAAATTATTTGTAGTGACCGTAAAAGCAGACTTTTTGTTCTGGGTTGAAAAAGCATTCCCAAATTTGCCATTCTGAAAATAACTAGTTTGTGGTATTTGAGGCCTACTTGAAATCTATCCCAAAAAGAAAATCTTACATTGAAGGTATTGATAGTGTGATTCAGAAAAACCTAAGACACACGCTAGCGTGCTGATAGAAGTGTCATTCTGTGATTAAACCTATAACTGTCACACAGCGCAAAAAAAAAAACAGGTCTCACATCTCTATTCAACCAAATCTGCACAGTTTTAGCTGGTCAAGTTATTTGTAGTGACCGTAAAAGCAGACTTTTTGTTCTGGGTTGAAAAAGCATTCCCAAATTTGCCATTCTGAAAATAACTAGTTTGTGGTATTTGAGGCCTACTTGAAATCTATCCCAAAAAGAAAATCTTACATTGAAGGTATTGATAGTGTGATTCAGAAAAACCTAAGACACACGCTAGCGTGCTGATAGAAGTGTCATTCTGTGATTAAACCTATAACTGTCACACAGCGCAAAAAAAAAACAGGTCTCACATCTCTATTCAACCAAATCTGCACAGTTTTAGCTGGTCAAGTTATTTGTAGTGACCGTAAAAGCAGACTTTTTGTTCTGGGTTGAAAAAGCATTCCCAAATTTGCCATTCTCAAAATTACTAGTTTGTGGTATTTGAGGCCTACTTGAAATCTATCCCAAAAAGAAAATCTTACATTGAAGGTATTGATAGTGTGATTCAAAAAAACCTAAGACACACGCTAGCGTGCTGATAGAAGTGTCATTCTGTGATTAAACCTATAACTGTCACACAGCGCAAAAAAAAACAGGTCTCACATCTCTATTCAACCAAATCTGCACAGTTTTAGCTGGTCAAGTTATTTGTAGTGACCGTAAAAGCAGACTTTTTGTTCTGGGTTGAAAAAGCATTCCCAAATTTGCCATTCTGAAAATAACTAGTTTGTGGTATTTGAGGCCTACTTGAAATCTATCCCAAAAAGAAAATCTTACATTGAAGGTATTGATAGTGTGATTCAGAAAAACCTAAGACACACGCTAGCGTGCTGATAGAAGTGTCATTCTGTGATTAAACCTATAACTGTCACACAGCGCAAAAAAAAAACAGGTCTCACATCTCTATTCAAACAAATCTGCACAGTTTTAGCTGGTCAAGTTATTTGTAGTGACCGTAAAAGCAGACTTTTTGTTCTGGGTTGAAAAAGCATTCCCAAATTTGCCATTCTGAAAATAACTAGTTTGTGGTATTTGAGGCCTACTTGAAATCTATCCCAAAAAGAAAATCTTACATTGAAGGTATTGATAGTGTGATTCAGAAAAACCTAAGACACATGCTAGCGTGCTGATAGAAGTGTCATTCTGTGATTAAACCTATAACTGTCACACAGCGCAAAAAAAAACAGGTCTCACATCTCTATTCAACCAAATCTGCACAGTTTTAGCTGGTCAAGTTATTTGTAGTGACCGTAAAAGCAGACTTTTTGTTCTGGGTTGAAAAAGCATTCCCAAATTTGCCATTCTGAAAATAACTAGTTTGTGGTATTTGAGGCCTACTTGAAATCTATCCCAAAAAGAAAATCTTACATTGAAGGTATTGATAGTGTGATTCAGAAAAACCTAAGACACACGCTAGCGTGCTGATAGAAGTGTCATTCTGTGATTAAACCTATAACTGTCACACAGCGCAAAAAAAAAACAGGTCTCACATCTCTATTCAAACAAATCTGCACAGTTTTAGCTGGTCAAGTTATTTGTAGTGACCGTAAAAGCAGACTTTTTGTTCTGGGTTGAAAAAGCATTCCCAAATTTGCCATTCTCAAAATTACTAGTTTGTGGTATTTGAGGCCTACTTGAAATCTATCTCAAAAAGAAAATCTTACATTGAAGGTATTGATAGTGTGATTCAAAAAAACCTAAGACACACGCTAGCGTGCTGATAGAAGTGTCATTCTGTGATTAAACCTATAACTGTCACACAGCGCAAAAAAAACCAGGTCTCACATCTCTATTCAACCAAATCTGCACAGTTTTAGCTGGTCAAGTTATTTGTAGTGACCGTAAAAGCAGACTTTTTGTTCTGGGTTGAAAAAGCATTCCCAAATTTGCCATTCTGAAAATAACTAGTTTGTGGTATTTGAGGCCTACTTGAAATCTATCCCAAAAAGAAAATCTTACATTGAAGGTATTGATAGTGTGATTCAGAAAAACCTAAGACACACGCTAGCGTGCTGATAGAAGTGTCATTCTGTGATTAAACCTATAACTGTCACACAGCGCAAAAAAAAAACAGGTCTCACATCTCTATTCAAACAAATCTGCACAGTTTTAGCTGGTCAAGTTATTTGTAGTGACCGTAAAAGCAGACTTTTTGTTCTGGGTTGAAAAAGCATTCCCAAATTTGCCATTCTGAAAATAACTAGTTTGTGGTATTTGAGGCCTACTTGAAATCTATCCCAAAAAGAAAATCTTACATTGAAGGTATTGATAGTGTGATTCAGAAAAACCTAAGACACATGCTAGCGTGCTGATAGAAGTGTCATTCTGTGATTAAACCTATAACTGTCACACAGCGCAAAAAAAAACAGGTCTCACATCTCTATTCAACCAAATCTGCACAGTTTTAGCTGGTCAAGTTATTTGTAGTGACCGTAAAAGCAGACTTTTTGTTCTGGGTTGAAAAAGCATTCCCAAATTTGCCATTCTGAAAATAACTAGTTTGTGGTATTTGAGGCCTACTTGAAATCTATCCCAAAAAGAAAATCTTACATTGAAGGTATTGATAGTGTGATTCAGAAAAACCTAAGACACACGCTAGCGTGCTGATAGAAGTGTCATTCTGTGATTAAACCTATAACTGTCACACAGCGCAAAAAAAAAACAGGTCTCACATCTCTATTCAAACAAATCTGCACAGTTTTAGCTGGTCAAGTTATTTGTAGTGACCGTAAAAGCAGACTTTTTGTTCTGGGTTGAAAAAGCATTCCCAAATTTGCCATTCTGAAAATAACTAGTTTGTGGTATTTGAGGCCTACTTGAAATCTATCCCAAAAAGAAAATCTTACATTGAAGGTATTGATAGTGTGATTCAGAAAAACCTAAGACACATGCTAGCGTGCTGATAGAAGTGTCATTCTGTGATTAAACCTATAACTGTCACACAGCGCAAAAAAAAACAGGTCTCACATCTCTATTCAACCAAATCTGCACAGTTTTAGCTGGTCAAGTTATTTGTAGTGACCGTAAAAGCAGACTTTTTGTTCTGGGTTGAAAAAGCATTCCCAAATTTGCCATTCTGAAAATAACTAGTTTGTGGTATTTGAGGCCTACTTGAAATCTATCCCAAAAAGAAAATCTTACATTGAAGGTATTGATAGTGTGATTCAGAAAAACCTAAGACACACGCTAGCGTGCTGATAGAAGTGTCATTCTGTGATTAAACCTATAACTGTCACACAGCGCAAAAAAAAAACAGGTCTCACATCTCTATTCAAACAAATCTGCACAGTTTTAGCTGGTCAAGTTATTTGTAGTGACCGTAAAAGCAGACTTTTTGTTCTGGGTTGAAAAAGCATTCCCAAATTTGCCATTCTGAAAATAACTAGTTTGTGGTATTTGAGGCCTACTTGAAATCTATCCCAAAAAGAAAATCTTACATTGAAGGTATTGATAGTGTGATTCAGAAAAACCTAAGACACATGCTAGCGTGCTGATAGAAGTGTCATTCTGTGATTAAACCTATAACTGTCACACAGCGCAAAAAAAAACAGGTCTCACATCTCTATTCAACCAAATCTGCACAGTTTTAGCTGGTCAAGTTATTTGTAGTGACCGTAAAAGCAGACTTTTTGTTCTGGGTTGAAAAAGCATTCCCAAATTTGCCATTCTGAAAATAACTAGTTTGTGGTATTTGAGGCCTACTTGAAATCTATCCCAAAAAGAAAATCTTACATTGAAGGTATTGATAGTGTGATTCAGAAAAACCTAAGACACACGCTAGCGTGCTGATAGAAGTGTCATTCTGTGATTAAACCTATAACTGTCACACAGCGCAAAAAAAAAACAGGTCTCACATCTCTATTCAAACAAATCTGCACAGTTTTAGCTGGTCAAGTTATTTGTAGTGACCGTAAAAGCAGACTTTTTGTTCTGGGTTGAAAAAGCATTCCCAAATTTGCCATTCTCAAAATTACTAGTTTGTGGTATTTGAGGCCTACTTGAAATCTATCTCAAAAAGAAAATCTTACATTGAAGGTATTGATAGTGTGATTCAAAAAAACCTAAGACACACGCTAGCGTGCTGATAGAAGTGTCATTCTGTGATTAAACCTATAACTGTCACACAGCGCAAAAAAAAACAGGTCTCACATCTCTATTCAACCAAATCTGCACAGTTTTAGCTGGTCAAGTTATTTGTAGTGACCGTAAAAGCAGACTTTTTGTTCTGGGTTGAAAAAGCATTCCCAAATTTGCCATTCTGAAAATAACTAGTTTGTGGTATTTGAGGCCTACTTGAAATCTATCCCAAAAAGAAAATCTTACATTGAAGGTATTGATAGTGTGATTCAGAAAAACCTAAGACACACGCTAGCGTGCTGATAGAAGTGTCATTCTGTGATTAAACCTATAACTGTCACACAGCGCAAAAAAAAAACAGGTCTCACATCTCTATTCAAACAAATCTGCACAGTTTTAGCTGGTCAAGTTATTTGTAGTGACCGTAAAAGCAGACTTTTTGTTCTGGGTTGAAAAAGCATTCCCAAATTTGCCATTCTGAAAATAACTAGTTTGTGGTATTTGAGGCCTACTTGAAATCTATCCCAAAAAGAAAATCTTACATTGAAGGTATTGATAGTGTGATTCAGAAAAACCTAAGACACATGCTAGCGTGCTGATAGAAGTGTCATTCTGTGATTAAACCTATAACTGTCACACAGCGCAAAAAAAAACAGGTCTCACATCTCTATTCAACCAAATCTGCACAGTTTTAGCTGGTCAAGTTATTTGTAGTGACCGTAAAAGCAGACTTTTTGTTCTGGGTTGAAAAAGCATTCCCAAATTTGCCATTCTGAAAATAACTAGTTTGTGGTATTTGAGGCCTACTTGAAATCTATCCCAAAAAGAAAATCTTACATTGAAGGTATTGATAGTGTGATTCAGAAAAACCTAAGACACACGCTAGCGTGCTGATAGAAGTGTCATTCTGTGATTAAACCTATAACTGTCACACAGCGCAAAAAAAAAACAGGTCTCACATCTCTATTCAAACAAATCTGCACAGTTTTAGCTGGTCAAGTTATTTGTAGTGACCGTAAAAGCAGACTTTTTGTTCTGGGTTGAAAAAGCATTCCCAAATTTGCCATTCTGAAAATAACTAGTTTGTGGTATTTGAGGCCTACTTGAAATCTATCCCAAAAAGAAAATCTTACATTGAAGGTATTGATAGTGTGATTCAGAAAAACCTAAGACACATGCTAGCGTGCTGATAGAAGTGTCATTCTGTGATTAAACCTATAACTGTCACACAGCGCAAAAAAAAACAGGTCTCACATCTCTATTCAACCAAATCTGCACAGTTTTAGCTGGTCAAGTTATTTGTAGTGACCGTAAAAGCAGACTTTTTGTTCTGGGTTGAAAAAGCATTCCCAAATTTGCCATTCTGAAAATAACTAGTTTGTGGTATTTGAGGCCTACTTGAAATCTATCCCAAAACGAAAATCTTACATTGAAGGTATTGATAGTGTGATTCAGAAAAACCTAAGACACACGCTAGCGTGCTGATAGAAGTGTCATTCTGTGATTAAACCTATAACTGTCACACAGCGCAAAAAAAAAACAGGTCTCACATCTCTATTCAAACAAATCTGCACAGTTTTAGCTGGTCAAGTTATTTGTAGTGACCGTAAAAGCAGACTTTTTGTTCTGGGTTGAAAAAGCATTCCCAAATTTGCCATTCTCAAAATTACTAGTTTGTGGTATTTGAGGCCTACTTGAAATCTATCCCAAAAAGAAAATCTTACATTGAAGGTATTGATAGTGTGATTCAGAAAAACCTAAGACACACACTAGCGTGCTGATAGAAGTGTCATTCTGTGATTAAACCTAAAGAATTTCAAATAATATTGGAGATATGGCACTCAATATCTGGAAAATTTTGCTCAAAACAAATCGCTTTATTGATGCAATAAAATACTTAAAATGTCATACAAAGTACGTAATTTGTGCAGAAATTAAATAACATAATGATAAAAAGTCACAATCGACAATATAAAAAATCACTTATAGTGTATATATAAACACACATCAGACAGCAAATGGGTACTTGTCTGTAATCTGATTGAATAGGTCCAGAAGGTTAAATTATCAACACTAGAGCACTGAATGTGTTATTGCTCAATAGTTTTCAATGAGAAATGTCACCATTGATTCGGTATACATCACCGATTATCATTATTGTAGTGCAGTCACAGGATTTTCTGATTCAATAATAGAAGTTATTCCGAATATCTATATATCACAGTTCATGGAACTTATCGGATTAAAGTTCAGAAGATGTTAGCTCTAGGTGGCGTCCCACCCTTTTTTTTCAAGCTATTTAAATCCCTTACCTCCACTTCTCAATGCGGTTTTTTCAATCACCGTTTCCTCAGCGCCCCAGATATTCGATTTCTCCTTACTTGTAAATCAGAATGTCTCACTCTGAGGAGTTTTCGAACTTGATATAGGACGCGTTTATCACTTAGGAGGTTATTGGTAAGGGAGGTGTAGTTGTAGATCTCCTTGCGTACGCCAAAAATGGTGGTAATGTGGGGTCCAGGTTCCTCCCAGACGCGTTTCGAAGTCCCAAGGGGTGCTGACTTCTTCCTCAGTGGTGACCTGGCTCCCCCTAAACCACCTTTTTTATACCATCTTTGTTAATTGGTTCCAAATATCCCAAAGATCAGTCCTGGATCACAATCCAGGTACCATAGTGACAAAATCTGGTCTGGATTATTACAATGTACTATACTCAATAATAAAATTGAATATTTTAATGATAAAGTAAATTCAATCAGCAATATAGCTCCCACATTTCTTCCATCAATATAATACATCGAAATCTTGCTATTTTTGAAAAAAACGCATATGCGGTAATGATGCGGTTTCCATGCGTTTTTTTATGGTCGATGCGTTTTTTTCAGAAAAGCTGCTGAAATTACATCCTTAGTCATTTACATAAGGGATTTAATGTTATTTGCTTCCTTACTCTCATTATTCACAATAACATGAATTAAAATGTATAAATGAATATAAAAAATATTTAATTAATAAAAGATGTAATAAATAAGTGCACCTTCACATATTTTTTCATCTGAGAATAGATGAATCAAACTGACACAGTCCAACATGGAGGACTGTTGTCAGATTGGATGAACTCGAGATTGTGGCTGAATGGGCGGTGGGTGCCGTCCACCAAGGCACGGCCAGATGTACGTAATTAGTATACCATCTGACCATGTGTCGGTGGAAGGCAACCACCCCAGGCTTTAATCTACTACAAGAAGCCAAAGATTTCTAACTCTGTATTTAATCCATGTGGTATAAGGGTGTCCAGTTCAAAAATCCATCTCGATTCTATTCTGGACATTTTCTCCACATGGTTACCTCCTCTCCAATCTACTTCCACTTTCTCTATCGCTGCAAAACATAGATCTGTTTGTTGACCATGATGTTCTTTGAAATGCTTTGACAGTGGGTGGTCCATGTGGCCTTTCCTGATATTATTGAGATGTTCTGCAATTCTTTTCTTTAATGTTCTTTTTGTCCTTCCCACATAGATTTTATTGCATGGGCAACTTCTTGTATAAATGACACTAGTAGTATTACATGTGAGGTATTCTTTTATTGTATGTCTGAGTTGGTTAGTCGGGATATTATTTCCTGTGTCTTTCGTGGGAACTTAGTCGATCGGCAGTTGATACAGGTGCCACATCTATAGAAACCTTTGATATCTAACATTGCCTGTATCGTGGGTTTGTTGATTTTCTCCTTTTTTATTGTAGGGGCTACCTTTAATCCTAGATTGGGGGCCTTACTGTACACAATGTGTGGTGTGATCGGGATCAATGAGCCTATCAATCTGTCTTCTTTAAGAAAATGCCAATGTTTTTTAATTATATGTTGTATTTTTCGGTATTGGGCATTAAAGGGTAAGACCATTCTCATAGTCCCCTCATCTTTATTTTTCTTTTTCACTTTAGTTGGATTGAAGAAGGATTTTCTGTCTAATTCTCTCACCTTACTTAGTGATGAGTCTACTAATATTTCTGGGTATTCTCTAGTTACAAATTGTTCCTTCATTTTGCATGCTTCCTCTTCAAATTGCTCCTCTTTAGTGCAATTACGTTTTATACGTCGGAACTGTCCATATGGTATATTTAGTAGCCATCTAGGTAGATGTCCACTGGTATAGGGGATCATACTATTTTTCGCAACCTCCTTCAGAAAGGTATTACAGATTACTTTCTCTCCTTCAATTTGGATATTTAAGTCCAAGAATTCGATGTTTCCATCATATATCTTGGATGAAAGGTGTATATTTCTGTCATTCCTATTTAATCCATCTATGAAGGAGGCTAGCGAACTAGTGTCCCCATTCCATACTAGAATAATGTCGTCAATATACCTATACCATAGCACCAGGTCCGTCCCCAGTCGTGGTAAAACACACCTCTCCTCCCAATCTGCCATGAAGAGGTTCGCATAACTGGGGGCGAACCTGGCGCCCATGGCGGTACCGCACTTTTGCACATAGAAACTTGAGCCAAAACAAAAATAATTATGAGACAAAATGAAGTTAACACTTTCTTCTAGGAAGCTTATCTGTTCTTTTTTGAGTCTACCTTCCATTAATAATTGATCCTTCATAGCTATCGTCCCTTGTTGGTGGTCAATAATTGTATATAATGACCGTACATCTAATGTGCACATTGTCCACTTGGGGTCAAATTTTAACTTCTCTAGAATGTCTATAACTTGTGTCGTATCTCGGATGTAAGTTTTCATATTTTTTACTGTCGGCTGAAGATGGGTGTCAATATACTTTGACAAATTACTTGTGATAGAACCAATTCCGGAAATTATCGGTCGACCGGGTGGTTGTGTTGGGTTCTTATGTAACTTCGGCAGACAGTAAAAAATTGGCATTCTTGCCTGTGTGTCACATATGAATTCATACTCTTGTCTATTTATTATATTTTGGGAGAGTCCTCTTTCACACAATTGCTTCAACTCTTCTTGATAGACTTTAGTCGGATCGACTTTTACTTTCATATATGTACTCTCATCCTCCAATTGTTTAAGACATTCCTTATTGTAATCTTCCTCACCCCAAATAACAATGGCCCCTCCCTTATCTGCCGATCTAATCACTATTTTTTCTTTCATTTGTAGTTCCTTTATAGCTTTTATTTCTTGATTCGAAATGTTACATCCCCTATTATTATTTTTGATCTTTCTTAGATCATATTCAACTGATTGACGGAAAGCAATGATTTCCTGACTTAATTCCTGTATAGGATACTTATGTGATTAAACCTATAACTCTCACACAGCGCAAAAAAAAACAGGTCTCACATCTCTATTCAACCAAATCTGCACAGTTTTAGCTGGTCAAGTTATTTGTAGTGACCGTAAAAGCAGACTTTTTGTTCTGGGTTGAAAAAGCATTCCCAAATTTGCCATTCTGAAAATAACTAGTTTGTGGTATTTGAGGCCTACTTGAAATCTATCCCAAAAAGAAAATCTTACATTGAAGGTATTGATAGTGTGATTCAGAAAAACCTAAGACACACGCTAGCGTGCTGATAGAAGTGTCATTCTGTGAATAAACCTATAACTGTCACACAGCGCAAAAAAAAAAACAGGTCTCACATCTCTATTCAACCAAATCTGCACAGTTTTAGCTGGTCAAGTTATTTGTAGTGACCGTAAAAGCAGACTTTTTGTTCTGGGTTGAAAAAGCATTCCCAAATTTGCCATTCTGAAAATAACTAGTTTGTGGTATTTGAGGCCTACTTGAAATCTATCCCAAAAAGAAAATCTTACATTGAAGGTATTGATAGTGTGATTCAGAAAAACCTAAGACACACGCTAGCGTGCTGATAGAAGTGTCATTCTGTGATTAAACCTATAACTGTCACACAGCGCAAAAAAAAAACAGGTCTCACATCTCTATTCAACCAAATCTGCACAGTTTTAGCTGGTCAAGTTATTTGTAGTGACCGTAAAAGCAGACTTTTTGTTCTGGGTTGAAAAAGCATTCCCAAATTTGCCATTCTGAAAATAACTAGTTTGTGGTATTTGAGGCCTACTTGAAATCTATCCCAAAAAGAAAATCTTACATTGAAGGTATTGATAGTGTGATTCAGAAAAACCTAAGACACACGCTAGCGTGCTGATAGAAGTGTCATTCTGTGATTAAACCTATAACTGTCGCACAGCGCAAAAAAAAAACAGGTCTCACATCTCTATTCAACCAAATCTGCACAGTTTTAGCTGGTCAAGTTATTTGTAGTGACCTTAAAAGCAGACTTTTTGTTCTGGGTTGAAAAAGCATTCCCAAATTTGCCATTCTCAAAATTGTTGTGAACGGGAACAATGAGGAAAACATCTAATAAGGGACGCGGACGTGGACATGGTCGTGGTGGTGTTAGTGTACCCTCTGGTGCTGGGAGAGGACGTGGCTGTTCTGCCACAGCCACACGTCCTAGTGAACCAACTACCTCAGGTCCCAGTAGCGAGCAGAATTTACAGGGATATTTGGTGGGGCCCAATGCCGTTCTAAGGATGGTAAGGCCTGAGCAGGTGCAGGCATTAGTCAATTGGGTGGCCGACAGTGGATCCAGCACGTTCACATTATCTCCCACCCAGTCTTCTGCAGAAAGCGCACAGATGGCGCATGAAAACCAAGCCCATCGGTCTGTCACATCACCCCCATGCATATCAGGGAAACTGTCTGATCCTCAAGTTATGCAGCAGTCTCTTATGCTGTTTGAAGACTCTGCTGCCAGGGTTTCCCAAGGGCATCCACCTAGCCCTTCCCCAGGGGTGGAAGAGATAGAATGCACTAACGCACAACCACTTATTTTTCCTGATGATGAGGACATGGGAATACCACCTCAGCACGTCTCTGATGATGACGAAACACAGGTGCCAACTGCTGCGTCTTTCTGCAGTGTGCAGACTGAACAGGAGGTCAGGGGTCAAGACTGGGTGGAAGACGATGCAGGGGACGATGAGGTCCTAGACCCCACATGGAATGAAGGTCGTGCCACTGACTTTCACAGTTCGGAGGAAGAGGCAGTGGTGAGACCGAGCCAACAGCGTAGCAAAAGAGGGAGCAGTGGGCAAAATCAGAACACCCGCCGCCAAAAGACTTCGCCTGCTACTGACCGCCGCCATCTGGGACCGAGCACCCCAAAGGCAGCTTCAAGGAGTTCCCTGGCATGGCACTGTCACTACCAGAGCTTTGGGACGTTCTCACAGCTCTGTTTCTCCACCCCTGTGATGATGTCACTACTAGAGCTGGGAGGAGTTCTCACTACTCTGTTTACTTTTGGTTTCTTTCACCGCAGCTGTTCTTCATGTGTTTGATTTCCCTCTCTTTATATCACCCCTCCTCCTATGATAGGATGTGGATTATAGTTCTCACTTCAGTTGTAGCTCTTACTTTAGTTTCTTCACTTGTAGCTATCAGTTCACTGGACCTGTGTTCTGCTGCAGCTAGCACTCCGGATATTGCCAGCCTGTCCTTGGATCCGTCTTCTCTGTGGCTGCAACACCTTCAGCTAAGTCTGCAGACATTGTTGTGTTCCTGTTTGTTTTCTGACTGGATCTGAGGTGGCCACGGTTCCCTCCATATACTGAGTAGGGCACTGGTGGCCGTGCCCCTTCCACTATTGTAGGGGTTACAGTGGTCATTAGTCTTAGGCACGTGGGCATGCCTCGTTCCGCCATTGGGATCCGGGCATGTGCTTTAGCAGAATAGGGAGAGCGTTGAGGGTCGGACAGGGGTCACCCTTTATCCTCCCTAGTTCTGGGTCCAGTCAGTTGCTCTGTACTGTGTATTTCTATTGTTGCTCACATACAGCCGTGACATTATAATCCACCAAAACCGTCCTTTTTTGACATGGATCCGCTTTCTGACCTGGTTGACCGCATGCAGGGTCTTTCTTTGGAAGTAGCGGATCTCCGTCAATCTATGACCCAGCTTCAAGCATTGGGCCCTGCTCCGGCTCATGGAGTCTGTTGCGAGCCAAAGGTCTCACTTCCGGAGACGTTCTCCGGGGGCAGTGAGAATTTTGTTCGTTTCAGAGAGGCATGCAAACTCCATTTTTGCTTGTGTTCTCACTTTTCTGGTAATCAGGAGCAGAGGGTGAGGATTGTCATTTCCCTGCTATGGGGTAATGCTCAGACTTGGGCTTTTTCGCTGCCATCAGGGGATCCCTCCCTTCAATCCGTGGAGGGATTTTTTGTGGCCCTGGGGCAGATTTATGATGACCCGGATCGTGTTGCTCTGGCCGAATCTAACCTACGTGTTTTATGCCAGAACAAACGGTCTGCGGAGCTTTATTGTTCTGAATTTCGGAGATGGGCAGCTGATTCGGGTTGGAATGATGCTGCACTCCGGAGTCAGTTCTGTCATGGTCTCTCGGAGAGATTAAAAGATGCGTTTGCTTTCCATGAGAGACCAACGTCCTTAGAGTCTGCCATGTCATTGGCGGTACGCCTTGACAGGCGTCTAAGAGAAAGAAACGAGACCTCTCTGTCCAACCATTGTCAGTCTAGGGGCAGTGGTGCGGACTCATTCAGTGTGCAGGGGCCTCATCCTGTCTCGCTCCCCTCTGAGGAGGAGCCCATGCAGCTAGCTCGAATTGCCCCTGATAAAAGAGGATTTAGTCCTCAGAGTATGGTCTGTTTTTGTTGTGGGGGCATAGGTCATTTGGCAAATGTTTGTCCCTCTAGGAGATTCTTGAACCGTACTAAGAGCGATAATAAGAGAAAAATCTCAAAAGGTAAATCATCAGGTTCTGCTTCATCTGCTACTTTGGGCAAAGTTAATGTAGGATTTGATGCTTTTCCTCTGACCTGCAGTTCCCGTTTTCTCCTGTCTGCCAGGGTGGCGCTAGAGAGCAAAGTAATTTCTTGTGAGATTTTTGTCGATAGTGGAGCGGCCGTCAATCTTATTGACACTCAATTTGCAGCCATGCATGGTTTTCAGGTTTGCACATTAGATAAAGATATACCTGTTTTTACTATTGACTCTGCTCCACTCTCACAGAGATCTCTGAAGGGCATTGTTCACAATATCCGGCTAGCTGTAGGTGACACTCATGTGGAGGATATATCTTGTTTTGTCCTTAACGGATTGCCGTCTCCTCTAGTTTTGGGGTTACCCTGGCTCACTAGACATAACCCCACTATTGATTGGCAAGGAAGGCAAATAAATGAGTGGAGTGATTTTTGTAGAGAGAATTGTCTCACAGCGACTTTTGCAGAGGTGTCTACTAAAACGGTGCCATCATTTCTCTCTGATTTCTCGGACGTGTTTTCCGAGAGCGGTGTTCAGGAGCTACCTCCTCACCGGGAGTTTGACTGTCCCATTAACCTCATTCCCGGCACCAAGCTGCCAAAAGCACGCCTCTACAATCTCTCACAACCGGAAAGAATCGCTATGCGAACTTACATCTCCGAGAGTCTCGAAAAGGGGCATATTCGTCCCTCAAAGTCACCTGTGGCCGCGGGTTTTTTTTTTTGTTAAAAAGAAAGATGGCTCTCTGAGACCTTGCCTAGATTTTAGGGAGCTGAACCGTATCACGATTCGCGATCCCTATCCCCTTCCTCTGATCCCGGACCTCTTCAATCAAATTGTTGGGGCCAAGGTGTTTTCCAAATTGGATTTGAGAGGCGCGTACAACCTGGTCAGGGTCAGAGAGGGGGATGAATGGAAAACGGCCTTTAATACCCCTGACGGGCATTTCGAGAATCTCGTTATGCCTTTCGGCCTGATTAATGCTCCGGCCGTCTTTCAGCATTTTGTTAATAGTATTTTCTATCATTTAATGGGGAAATTTGTATTGGTGTATCTTGATGATATTTTGATTTTTTCCCCTGATGTTCAGACCCATCAGGATCATCTTTTTCAGGTTCTGCAGATTCTGCGGGAAAATAAATTGTACGCCAAGCTGGAGAAATGTCTTTTTATGGTATCGGAGATTCAATTTCTGGGTTTTCTCCTCTCTGCTTCTGGTTTTCGCATGGATCCCGAGAAGGTCCGTGCTGTACTTGAGTGGGAGCTTCCTGAGAATCAGAAGGCATTGATGCGCTTTCTGGGTTTTGCGAACTATTACAGAAAGTTCATTTTGAATTATTCCTCTGTTGTCAAACCCCTCACTGACATGACAAAAAAGGGGGCGGATTTTTCCTCTTGGTCGGAGGAGGCGCTTACAGCCTTTTCTAAGATTAAAGAGAATTTTGCGTCTGCTCCCGTCTTGGTGCATCCCGATGTTTCCTTACCTTTTATTGTTGAGGTGGATGCTTCCGAGGTGGGTGTGGGTGCGGTTTTGTCCCAGGGCCCTTCCCCTGCCAAGTGGCGACCCTGTGCCTTTTTCTCTAAAAAACTCTCCCCGGCAGAGAGAAACTATGATGTGGGAGATAGGGAGTTGTTGGCCATCAAGTTGGCTTTCGAGGAATGGCGCCATTGGTTGGAGAGGGCCAGGCACCCTATCACCGTTTTTACCGACCATAAGAATCTGGCATACTTGGAGTCGGCCAGGCGTATGAATCCGAGACAGGCCAGATGGTCTCTGTTCTTCTCCAGATTCAATTTTGTTGTTACATTCCGACCTGGGATAAAAAATGTGAAGGCTGATGCTCTCTCTCGCTGTTTTCCGGGAGGAGGAAACTCCGAGGACCCGGGTCCCATTTTGGCGGAGGGGGTAGTTGTTTCTGCTCTTTATTCCGATTTGGAGGCCGAGGTCCAGGCTGCCCAGACTGAGACACCTGCCCGTTGTCCTTCTGGGAAGTTGTTCGTGCCTCCTGAGCTACGTCACAAACTCTTTAAGGAGCATCATGATACGGTTCTTGCTGGTCACCCCGGGAGTAGAGCCACGGTAGATCTTATTGCTCGGAGATTTTGGTGGCCGGCTCTTCGTAAGTCGGTGGAGGGTTTTGGGGCTGCTTGTGAGACGTGCGCTCGCGCTAAGGTCCCTCGTTCACGGCCTTCAGGTTCCCTTCTCCCATTACCCATTTTTTCCCGTCCTTGGACACACCTGTCCATGGACTTTATCACGGATCTTCCTCGTTCCTCGGGGAAGTCGGTGATCCTGGTGGTGGTGGACCGTTTTAGCAAGATGGCTCATTTCGTACCTTTCCCTGGTTTACCCAATGCTAAAATGTTGGCGCAAGCTTTTGTCGACCATATTGTTAAATTGCACGGCATTCCCTCTGATATTGTTTCCGATAGAGGCACGCAGTTTGTGTCCAGGTTCTGGAAGGCTTTCTGTTCTCGCCTGGGGGTTCGGCTGTCCTTCTCTTCTGCTTTTCATCCGCAGTCGAATGGTCAGACTGAGCGCCTCAATCAGAATCTGGAGACATATTTGCGCTGTTTTGTGGCAGAGAACCAGGAGGATTGGTGTTCATTTCTCCCTCTTGCTGAGTTTGCTCTGAACAACCGTCGTCAGGAATCTTCTGATAAGTCACCATTCTTTGGTGCATATGGGTTCCATCCGCAGTTTGGGACATTCTCGGGAGGGGCTCTTTCTGGTTTACCTGAGGAGGAGAGATTTTCCTCGTCTTTGTCTACCATTTGGCAAAAGATTCAGAGTAATCTTAAAAAGATGAGTGAGAAGTATAAGCGTGTGGCTGATAAGAGACGTGTGCCTGGTCCGGACCTGAATGTGGGTGATCTGGTGTGGTTGTCTACTAGAAACATTAAGTTGAAGGTTCCCTCCTGGAAATTGGGTCCCAAGTTTATTGGGCCTTATAAAATCTTGTCAGTCATCAATCCTGTTGCCTTCCGTCTTGATCTTCCGCGGGTTTGGAAGATACATAATGTATTTCACAGATCTCTCTTAAAACCATATGTCCAGCCCACGGTACCCTCCTCTTTGCCTCCTCCTCCGATTTTGGTTGATGGCAATCTGGAGTTTGAGGTTTCCAGAATTGTGGACTCTCGCATTGTCCGGGGTTCTCTTCAGTACCTCGTTCATTGGAAGGGTTATGGTCCTGAGGAGAGGATGTGGGTTCCGGTGTCGGACATTAAAGCCACTCGCCTCATCAGGGCATTTCATAGGGCTCATCCTGAGAAGGTGGGTCCTGGGTGTCCGGAGTCCACCCGTAGAGGGGGGGGTACTGTCACTACCAGAGCTTTGGGACGTTCTCACAGCTCTGTTTCTCCACCCCTGTGATGATGTCACTACTAGAGCTGGGAGGAGTTCTCACTACTCTGTTTACTTTTGGTTTCTTTCACCACAGCTGTTCTTCATGTGTTTGATTTCCCTCTCTTTATATCACCCCTCCTCCTATGATAGGATGTGGATTATAGTTCTCACTTCAGTTGTAGCTCTTGCTTTAGTTTCTTCACTTGTAGCTATCAGTTCACTGGACCTGTGTTCTGCTGCAGCTAGCACTCCGGATATTGCCAGCCTGTCCTTGGATCCGTCTTTTCTGTGGCTGCAACACCTTCAGCTAAGTCTGCAGACATTGTTGTGTTCCTGTTTGTTTTCTGACTGGATCTGAGGTGGCCACGGTTCCCTCCATATACTGAGTAGGGCACTGGTGGCCGTGCCCCTTCCACTATTGTAGGGGTTACAGTGGTCATTAGTCTTAGGCACGTGGGCATGCCTCGTTCCGCCATTGGGATCCGGGCATGTGCTTTAGCAGAATAGGGAGAGCGTTGAGGGTCGGACAGGGGTCACCCTTTATCCTCCCTAGTTCTGGGTCCAGTCAGTTGCTCTGTACTGTGTATTTCTATTGTTGCTCACATACAGCCGTGACAGGCACTTCTTCAAACAATGTGCTGACGACAAGACCCGAGTGGTTTGCACGCTGTGCCATCAGAGCCTGAAGCGAGGCATTAACGTTCTGAACCTTAGCACAACCTGCATGACCAGGCACCTGCATGCAAAGC
Source organism: Bufo bufo (assembly GCF_905171765.1). Taxonomy (NCBI): domain Eukaryota; kingdom Metazoa; phylum Chordata; class Amphibia; order Anura; family Bufonidae; genus Bufo; species Bufo bufo. The sequence continues at coordinate 406,997,951 of NC_053393.1, read as the reverse complement.
ATGAACTGCAGTGGAGTAAACACCTTAAAAACAAGGAAGTCACTCAGGCTCCCCCTGCTGCCCCTTCTGCTGCTGCCGCCTCGGCCTCTTCTGCTGCTGCCTCGGCCTCTTCTGCTGCTGCTGCCGCCGCCTCGGCCTCTTCCTCTGCCTCTGGAGGAACGTTGGCACCTGCCGTCCAGCAAACATGGGATGTACCACCAACACCACCACCTGCGTCACCAAGCATCTCAACCATGTCACACGGCAGCGTTCAGCTCTCCATCTCACAAACATTTGAGAGAAAGCGTAAATTCCCACCTAGCCACCCTCGATCCCTGGCCCTGAATGCCAGCATTTCTAAACTACTGGCCTATGAAATGCTGTCATTTAGGCTGGTGGACACACACAGCTTCAAACAGCTCATGTCACTTGCTGTCCCACAGTATGTTGTTCCCAGCCACCACTACTTCTCCAAGAGAGCCGTGCCTTCCCTGCACAACCAAGTGTCCGATAAAATCAAGTGTGCACTGCGCAACGCCATCTGTAACAAGGTCAACCTAACCACAGATACGTGGACCAGTAAGCACGGCCAGGGACGCTATATCTCCCTAACTGCACACTGGGTAAATGTAGTGGCGGCTGGGCCCCAGGCGGAGAGCTGTTTGGCGCACGTCCTTCCGCCGCCAAGGATCGCAGGGCAACATTCTTTGCCTCCTGTCTCCTCCTCCTCCTACTCAGCTTCCTCCTCCTCTTCTTCCACCTGCTCATCCAGTCAGCCACACACCTTCACCACCAACTTCAGCACAGCCCGGGGTAAACGTCAGCAGGCCATTCTGAAACTCATATGTTTGGGGGACAGGCCCCACACCGCACAGGAGTTGTGGCGGGGTATAGAACAACAGACCGATGAGTGGTTGCTGCCGGTGAGCCTCAAGCCCGGCCTGGTGGTGTGCGATAATGGGCGAAATCTCGTTGCAGCTCTGGGACTAGCCGGTTTGACGCACATCCCTTGCCTGGCGCCTGGCGCATGTGCTGAATTTGGTGGTGCAGAAGTTCATTCGCAACTACCTCGACATGTCAGAGCTGCTGCATAAAGTGCGGGCCGTCTGTTCGCGCTTCCGGCGTTCACACCCTGCCGCTGCTCGCCTGTCTGCGCTACAGCGTAACTTCGGCCTTCCCGCTCACCGCCTCATATGCGACGTACCCACCAGGTGGAACTCCACCTTGCGTATGCTGGACAGACTGTGCGAGCAGCAGCAGGCCATAGTGGAGTTTCAGCTGCAGCACGCACGGGTCAGTCGCACTGCGGATCAGACACACTTCACCACCAATGACTGGGCCTCCATGCGAGACCTGTGTGCCCTGTTGCGCTGTTTCGAGTACTCCACCAACATGGCCAGTGGCGATGACGCCGTTATCAGCGTTACAATACCACTTCTATGTCTCCTTGAGAAAACACTTAGGGCGATGATGGAAGAGGAGGTGGCCCAGGAGGAAGAGGAGGAAGAGGGGACATTTTTAGCACTTTCAGGCCAGTCTCTTCAAAGTGACTCAGAGGGAGGTTTTTTGCAACACCAGAGGCCAGGTACAAATGTGGCCAGACAGGGCCCACTACTGGAGGACGAGGAGGACGAGGATGAGGAGGAGGTGGAGGAGGATGAGGATGAAGCATATTCACAGCGGGGTGGCACCCAAAGCAGCTCGGGCCCATCACTGGTGCGTGGCTGGGGGGAAACACAGGATGATGACGATACGCCTCCCACAGAGGACAGCTTGTCCTTACCTCTGGGCAGCCTGGCACACATGAGCGACTACATGCTGCAGTGCCTGCGCAACGACAGCAGAGTTGCCCACATTTTAACGTGTGCGGACTACTGGGTTGCCACCTTGCTGGATCCCCGGTACAAAGACAATGTGCCCACCTTACTTCCTACACTGGAGCGTGATAGGAAGATGCGCGAGTACAAACGCACTTTGGTAGACGCGCTACTGAGAGCATTCCCAAATGTCACAGGGGAACAAGTGGAAGCCCGAAACGAAGGCAGAGGAGGAGCAAGAGGTCGCCAACGCAGCTGTGTCACGGCCAGCTCCTCTGAGGGCAGGGTTAGCATGGCAGAGATGTGGAAAAGTTTTGTCACCACGCCACAGCTAAGTGCACCACCACCTGATACGGAACGTGTTAGCAGGAGGCAACATTTCACTAACATGGTGGAACAGTACCTGTGCACACCCCTCCACGTACTGACTGATGGTTCGGCCCCATTCAACTTCTGGGTCTCCAAATTGTCCACGTGGCCAGAGCTAGCCTTTTATGCCTTGGAGGTGCTGGCCTGCCCGGTGGCCAGCGTTTTGTCTGAACGTGTATTCAGCACGGCTGGGGGCGTCATTACAGACAAACGCAGCCGCCTGTCTACAGCCAATGTGGACAAGCTGACGTTCATAAAAATGAACCAGGCATGGATCCCACAGGACCTGTCCATCCCTTGTGCAGATTAGATATTAACTACCTCCCCTTAACAATATATTATTCTACTCCAGGGCACTTCCTCATTCAATACTATTTTTAATTTCATTTTACCATTATATTGCGGGGCAACCCAAAGTTGAATGAACCTCTCCTCTGTCTGGGTGGCGGGGCCTAAATGTGTGACAGTGGCCTGTTCCAGTGGTGGGTGACGTGAAGCCTGATTCTCTGCTATGACATGAAGACTTATTCTGTGCTGACATGAAGCCAGATTCGCTGTTACGCGACCTCTCTCCTCTGCCTGGGTGCCTGGGCCTAAATATGTGACAGTGGCCTGTTCCAGTGGTGGGTGACGTGAAGCCTGATTCTCTGCTATGACATGAAGACAGATTCTGTGCTGACATCAGGCCAGATTCTCTGTTACGGGACCTCTCTCCTCTGCCTGGGTGCCTGGGCCTAAATGTGTGACAGTGGCCTGTTCCAGTGGTGGGTGACGTGAAGCCTGATTCTCTGCTATGACATGAAGACAGATTCTGCGCTGACATCAGGCCAGATTCTCTGTTACGGGACCTCTCTCCTCTGCCTGGGTGCCTGGGCCTAAATGTGTGACAGTGGCCTGTTCCAGTGGTGGGTGACGTGAAGCCTGATTCTCTGCTATGACATGAAGACAGATTCTGCGCTGACATCAGGCCAGATTCTCTGTTACGGGACCTCTCTCCTCTGCCTGGGTACCTGGGCTTAAATGTGTGACAGTGGCCTGTTCCAGTGGTGGGTGACGTGAAGCCTGATTCTCTGCTATGACATGAATACAGATTCTGCGCTGACATAAGGACAGATTCTCTGTTACGGGACCGCTCTCCTCTGTCTGGGTGCCGGGGCCTAAATGTGTGACAGTGGCCTGTTCCAGTGGTGGGTGACGTGAAGCCTGATTCTCTGCTATGACATGATATCACGGTCGGCGTGGCTATCACATACGTGACACAGAGGGAGGGAACGAGGAAGGCCCTGCCCAAGTGAGAGGGAAGATGGTGACCCCTGACTCACCTGGCGGCTGGCACCTGGCTGCCCTGACGTCCCTAGACGGGTTCCTCACCCGTACGCCGATCACGTGCCTAAAGCCCTGGCTTTCCCTGAGCTGAGCCCTAGGTAGTGAACAGGGCGATGGGAACACTAGTCCGCACCACTAACTCTAAGGGAAAACACCAAGGGGAGGACAGACAACACAGACTCAACATATATTCCCAGGTGGGTGACAACAGGAGACAACAATAAGCCAAACAGGGATCCGGAGGGTAGCACACAGGAACAACAACCAGGATTAACCACTCCAGTGGGTCAGTATAGATGTCCAGGCAGGAAGCTCTATAACTGGCAACTAGAGAAGTGTGAGGGGAGAATATAAGGAGGTAGGGAGTGGCAGACAAGAAACAGCTGAGGAGGAGAAGCTACGGATCCCTGAGAGAGACAAAAAGGATAGCAAAGGCAAACACAGAAAACAATAACTAAGAAACACCGTGATCTTTAGATATAGAGCGCGCAGCCACCCGCTGCGACTTCCTGACCCCGGGTATAACGGAGTCAGACGTGGCTCTTGATACCCTCGTGACACATGAAGACAGATTCTGCGCTGACATAAGGCCAGATTCTCTGTTACGGGACCTCTCTCCTCTGCCTGGGTACCTGGGCCTAAATGTGTGACAGTGGCCTGTTCTAGTGGTGGGTGACGTGAAGCCTGATTCTCTGCTATGACATGAATACAGATTCTGCGCTGACATAAGGCCAGATTCTCTGTTACGGGACCTCTCTCCTCTGCCTGGGTGCCTGGGCCTAAATATGTGACAGTGGCCTGTTCCAGTGGTGGGTGACGTGAAGCCTGATTCTCTGCTATGACATGAATACAGATTCTGCGCTGACATAAGGCCAGATTCTCTGTTACGGGACCTCTCTCCTCTGTCTGGGTGCCGGGGCCTAAATATGTGACAGTGGCCTGTTCCAGTGGTGGGTGACGTGAAGCCTGATTCTCTGCTATGACATGAAGACAGATTCTGTGTTGACATAAGGCCAGATTCTCTGTTACGGGACCTCTCTCCTCTGACTGGGTGCCTGGGCCTAAATGTGTGACAGTGGCCTGTTCCAGTGGTGGGTGACGTGAAGCCTGATTCTCTGCTATGACATGAAGACAGATTCTGTGCTGACATCAGGCCAGATTCTCTGTTACGGGACCTCTCTCCTCTGCCTGGGTGCCTGGGCCTAAATGTGTGACAGTGGCCTGTTCCAGTGGTGGGTGACGTGAAGCCTGATTCTCTGCTATGACATGAATACAGATTCTGCGCTGACATAAGGCCAGATTCTCTGTTACGGGACCGCTCTCCTCTGTCTGGGTGCCGGGGCCTAAATGTGTGACAGTGGCCTGTTCCAGTGGTGGCTGACATGAAGCCTGATTCTCTGCTATGACATGAAGACAGATTCTGTGCTGACATCAAGCCAGATTCTCTGTTACGGGACCTCTCTCCTCTGACTGGGTGCCTGGGCCTAAATGTGTGACAGTGGCCTGTTCCAGTGGTGGGTGACGTGAAGCTTGATTCTCTGCTATGACATGAAGACAGATTCTGTGCTGACATAAGGCCAGATTCTCTGTTACGGGACCGCTCTCCTCTGTCTGGGTGCCGGGGCCTAAATGTGTGACAGTGGCCTGTTCCAGTGGTGGGTGACGTGAAGCCTGATTCTCTGCTATGACATGAAGACAGATTCTGTGCTGACATGAAGCCAGATTCTCTGCTATGGCATGAAGAGACTGATTCTGTGCTGACATGAAGCCAGATTCTTTGCTATGGCATGAAGAGACTGATTCTCTGCTGACGTGAAACCAGATTCTCTGCTATGGGACCTCTGTCCAATTGATATTGGGTCATTTTTTTTTATTTTTTATTTATTTTAATTCATTTCCCTATCCACATTTGTTTGCAGGGGATTTACCTACATGTTGCTGCCTTTTGCAGCCCTCTAGCTCTTTCCTGGGCTGTTTTACAGCCTTTTCAGTGCCGAAAAGTTCGGGTCCCCATTGACTTCAATGGGGTTCGGGTTCGGGACGAAGTTAAGATCGGGTTCGGATTCCGAACCCGAACATTTCCGGGAAGTTCGGCCGAACTTCTCGAACCCGAACATCCAGGTGTTCGCTCAACTCTAGTGAACAGCATAAAATCCACAGAGTGTCCTTATGACAGAGTGGTGAGGTAAAAGCAGCATGAGGAGACTACACAGCGGCCCAATGACAAAGTCTGGAGGAGGCGACAGCATCAGAAGACCACAGAGTGGCACAAATACAGTGTGGAGGTGGCAGCAGTATGAGGAGGCCACCGAGTGGCACAATTACAGAGTATGTAGTTGGCAGCAGTATGTGAAGGCCAGCGAGTGGCCAGGTTATATAGTGTAGAGATGGCAGCAGCAGCAGCATGATACAACAGAGTGGCACTGTGACATAGTGTAGATATGGCAGCACCAGGAGGCCACAGAGTGGCAAGGTGACATAGTGTGGACATGGCAGCATCAGTAGGCCACAGAGTGGCAAGGTGACAGTGTGGAGGTGGGTGGCAATACTAGTACTTGCTGAAGATGGTGGGTGAAAGAAGGAGCACTTGGCATCAGATGTTTGGCATCAGGCGGGGAACAGCATCAGGTAGCCATAAGAAAACGGTCTCTTTTGTCAAAATGTTGGTGTGGCACCATGGATGATCTAGTCTAATGCATCAGGCATTAGTGTGTTGAAATCCTGGCTGATCCACGCCTGAATCATCTTGATGCAGTGTCCCACTATGTGCTATATGTGGGCACTTTAAACTCTTGCTAAATGTCATATCAAATGTATTGTGGTATCATGCTGTAGTTCCCTTTAACAGGCAGGCAGTATCAGTTACCTTTATTCACTCCTAGGTGGTGCAGGAACCACTTAGATATATAGCTAGTTTTTTTAACAAGCGAAATATTTCAAAAGAGATTTTAGCGCATATCAGTGCAGAGCTTAACGCTGAATACAAGATTTTTTGGCACCCAAATATTTCCAAAAAGATTTTAGTGCATATCAGTGCAGCGCTTAACGCCGAATACAAGTTTTTTTAACAACCAAAAGATTTCAAAAAAGATTTCAGCGCATATCAGTATACCGCCTAACGCTGAATACAAGATTTTTTTGTCACCCAAATATCTCTAAAGAGATTTTAGCGCATATCAGTGCAGCGCTTAACGCCGAATACAAGTGTTTTTGCCACTGAAATATCTCTAAAGAGATTTTAGCGCATATCAGTGCAGCGTTTAACGCCGAATACAAGATTTTTTTCCACCCAAATATTTCAAAAGAAAGTTTAGCGCATATCAGTGCAGCGGTTAATGTAGAATTCAAGATTTTTTCTGAAGTGAAGTTGAAGGGTTAAATAGAATTAGCTGTATAATCTGCATGAAGGACAGGAGGTTGGGTGACATCATATTGAAGGGTGACTATATATACATTTACCTCCTGTCTGTATAAGGAAAAGTTTCTAGTCAGCATTATTATAACAAGAGCTGCCTGTCTGTATAAGGAACTGCTACTAGTCAGCATTATTGTAATGAGAGCTGCAGCTATTCTTGTATGTATGCATGAATGTACAGGGTGGGCCATTTATATGGATACACCTTAATAAAATGGGAATGGTTGGTGATATTAACTTCCTGTTTGTGGCACATTAGTATATGTGAGGGGGGAAACTTTTCAAGATGGGTGGTGACCATGGCGGCCATTTTGAAGTCGGACATTTTGAATCCAACTTTTGTTTTTTCAATAGGAAGAGGGTCATGTGATACATCAAACTTATTGGGAATTTTACAAGAAAAACAATGGTGTGCTTGGTTTTAACGTTTTATTCTTTCATGAGTTATTTACAAGTTTCTGACCACTTATAAAATGTGTTCAATGTACTGCCCATTGTGTTGGATTGTCAATGCAACCCTCTTCTCCCACTCTTCACACACTGATAGCAACACCGCAGGAGAAATGCTAGCACAGGCTTTCAGTATCCGTAGTTTCAGTTGGGGGCTCTGTCCGCGGAGTAGAAAACACAGGAATTCGGCAAGTAACGGAACATTCCTGTCTAACGACTGGGGACATTCCGATGCTTTCCGTAAAATTTTGGTGTCTGTCTTTAGGGAAGATAGACTGTAAATAGACTCCTGGCCAGGTCCCACAGATAACAGATATATCTTTTAGGGAAGGATTTACCAGATATATTTTAAGGGAAGGATTTACCAGAGGAATTCTTTTGGGAAGAATTCATATAGTGTCTGCACCTTGATTTCTCTTGTCACCCCCTGTCTATTGCTTCTTTTCTGTCGCTTTCTTATGCTTTCTGTTATGTTATGATGTTATGAAGCATTAAGTAATTTTTATGCTTAAGGTAAGCAGCAATTGATACTGTGACGCATGTACTAACTTTTTTGTGTGTGTATCCTGGATGACCTTCTAACCCAGCAACTGGTGAACGCAAGTAACTATTTTAAGGGATTATACTAACAGACAGTTGTGCATAGACATAAGTCCTTCACGGTTCAGTTCAGCCAGTCCTGGGAAAAGTTTTGCTCTGCCTCCATCTCAATTAAGTTTTAAGAAATGGGTGCAAAGCAAGGAAAGGTCTCTCCACCCCCTCCGAATGTGAGAGAAACATGTAAGGATTATGCAGCCCGGGTCTGTGGGACTGATTATTATTTAGTTACTCCCTGGGTGGATAATATGGCAGGATGGACAGAGGGGATGAAGAGTATGAATTCGTTCCCTCGGGAAGGGGCTAATGACACCTTCCATATGGATATGGTAAAAAGTGTTATGTTTGGGTGACACTAAAGCTTACCCATATTATGGTCCAGACCCGCAGTGGGACATGCAGTATATGCAGTAAAGAGGGGAAAATTGCCTTACCTATGCACCATACTGGTATGATTGACCAAATAAAAAGGTTCACAAGCAGAAGGCAGGGAACCAGGAGGGATATATATATAAAGAAACATGAGTTAGAAAAAGAATTGACAAGGGGTTCACTCCAGAGGCCCCCTCCTTCCTATTTAGGAAATATCCCACAGATATATCCGTCCCTTCCAAAAGATGACTTAGATTAAAAAGGCAGTACTTTGAGGCCCAGGTATTATTTAATTGGCTCAAAAGGGAAGAAGATAGGAGGAGAAAAGCTGACACTCTAGAGTCCTTTCACAGTACACACTTCTTCAAAGCATCTGTTGGGAGATAGTTCAAATGCTGCCCACAGCACAGCTCCCTGCCCCCTCCTTCTCCTCATGTTGATTGCATACACAGGGCTTCGAGTGACAGCAGAAAGGGGAGGGGGGGGGGGGTTGCTCCTGAGCTAAGAAGCAGTTTGTGGCAGCTTGGGATTGACCAGTTGCTGTCCTGGAGATACGAGAACATGTAGAATACAATTCACACATTTCTAACACTAGAGATTGCATATCTCCCATGCGCCGTAGAGCACAAAAAAAATGTTTTCCCAAACCTGAACATATACCTCATCATGATGTGGACAGTGACCTTGAGGAACAGTTCACTTTTATGACTGTAGGGGTCACCTTGTTAAAGGAACCTATTGAAGTAGATGATATTAATAAGATTGTTATTATACCTATTGCCCCTGTGGTTCCAGACGTACCATCTCTGCTATCAGCTATTCCTGCATATGCAGAGTTTTTCTCTGTTATTGATTTGATGAATGCATTTTTTCTGTCCCAGTTGACAAGGAGACACGGCCACTTTTTGCTTTTACATTACTTGGTGTAGAATGCCTCAGGGTTATGTAGACTCCCCAGTAGTCTACTCCATTGTCCTCCAAGTTACACTGCGCCCTTGGACTGCCCCTAATGGTTCTGTCCTTCTATAATATGTGGATGATCTTCTCATATGTAGTTCTACTCGAGAGGCCTGCAAGGCAGACTGTGTTAGTTTACTACTGTGGTTATGTGAAAACGGTCACAAAGTTTATAGGAAGAAATGACAATGGTGTATGGAAAGTGTTGAGTATTTGGGCTTTGTTCTCAGAAAAGGTGAGAGGAAAATCAGCCATGCCAGAATTACCTCCGTACTGGGTCTGCCCCGCCCACTAACCAAGAAATACATGTTGTCCTTTCTTGGCATGATTGGTTACTGCCGCCAATGGATTGCTGATTGTTCCTACTATGATAATATTCTGAGACACGCCACTAATACTGAGATGCCTGACTTCATTAAATGGTCTGATGACATGTTACAAGCTTTTAGTCATTTGAAATGTGCAATGGTTTCAAGTCCTGGTTTGGGCCTACCCGACTATGGCGTGATGTTTCACTTATTTGCCAGGGACAATTGTAAAACCATGGCAGGAGTCCTGGCGCAGGATCATGGAGGTAAATTCCGCCCTGTTGCTTTTTTCTCAAAAGTGGTTCCTGTACAGGTTCAGGGCATGCCTGCGTGTCTCAGGAGTTTGGCAGCCTGTGCTATGGTCGCTGAGATGGCCACGCCTATTACCCTAGGTCATCCCACCACTCTGCATACCTCACACAATGTTCAGGCCCTATTGATGAGTACATGATCTCCTGGCCGCCATCCAATTACCAAGCAAAGTTGCTATTATCCATTGTAAGGCACATACTGGACTCCAAACACACATAGCTAAAGGGAATGCCCTGGCTGTTCAGGCAGCAAAAGAGGCTGCTATTAGAACGGCAGTTCAAATGCCTTCCCTAGTTCCAGACATTACCCTTACTGACAATCTATTGCTCAGCCACCAGGATTTGGCTACCAGTAGTGACAAAATAGAATGGCAGTCGGTAGGTGCAGTACAAGACCCTAATACGGGTCTTATCTGCAAAGAGGGGGAGCCTTGTATCCCATTTGCAAGCGCCCCGATTTTAATTGCACAGTATCATGGTCTTGGCCATAGGGGAGCACAGGCAACCACTGACCTCATTCAGAGAGATTTTTTTATACCAGGTCTTAGATCAAAGGTACAATCTTATGTTTCACGGTGTATTATATGTCTCAGAAATTAGGATGCAGCCTAATAAGAATACTGGTTACTCACAATTTGAGATCCTAATGGGAAGACCCTTCCCCAACCCTTGGGGTCCAAAGGCCCCTGTGATATAAAAAAGGGATCTAGAAGTAGTACAGGCAGAATATGTGAGGAAACTTGTAGAAATCTTAGATCAATTTGAACAAGATATTGCTCGTGCCTCTCCTTTCTCTCCACAGGAACCTACGCATCCTTTCCAACCAGGAGACGTGGTGATAGTCCAGCGCCTGGCAAAAGGACGAAAACAGACTGAGTTCCCGTTTGGACCACCCACCCGAGTGGTAGCAGTCACCAGAACAGCGATTCTCACAGAAGAGGCTCCAATCTGGATTCACGCTAGCAGAGTGAAAAGGGTCCCTGAGGCTTCTTCTCCGGTGACAGATAAAGACAAAGAGGGTGAAGCAGGTGTGAATTCCCTGAACAAAGAGGGGAACTCAGAAGAAGTTTCCCTGAAAAGTGCCTTGCCACAGGCTGAAGATGATGACCCCACAATATTCTGGGAGATTTGTTTGTCTGCTGATAATAATTAATCTTTGTGTTTTCTTGCCAGTCTGGCTTATTACTACATGTATTTATCACCCAGAGGAGATGAGTTTCTTCTGCGGTGTACCAAATAATCAGCCAGTATATAAAAGAGCTCAGGAGCAAGATCCCTTTGCTCCCGTCCCCTTTTATTCTGAACAGAATAGTATAGACAGGATGGCAAATGCCCTAAATGTTAGTTCATTGTGCATTAAAGACTTACAGATCCCACGGGATATTATACAAACATGTATTATTGCTGTGCCTACACCCAATGAATCCCTCCTTGAAGTCTGGTCGAAGGCTAACAATACACAATCTTTTATTCCCTTGTATGACTTCTGTGGGGAGTGTCAGAAATTAGGGAATAGCAGGGATAATATTAGAATAACTACTATTAACAGCAGAAACTTGTTTTACCTTTTCCCAGGAAATGACTTTATATTGTGATAATAGAGACATAAAAAGTGGATTACCTAAGAATAGTGTATATGAGTATATTGACGACACCTGTAAAAAGAATAGTAGATTTGCTAGGTCCCTGGATAATTCCATGAGTTGTAATAAGACCATTGTGACTCCCAGTTTTATCTATAATATAATGCTCCCTAAGGGATGGTTTTTGTCTTGTGGTAACAGCACCTACAATTACATTCCTGCTAATGTTATTGGAGGTCCCTGTGCGTTATCCTGGCTGACTTTGGCTCTTCCCAGTCAACCCCCAACCAGGAGAGCTTACAGATCGGTTACCAAGACTTTATCAGAAGACTGTGACTCTACTTTACCCCTTCTCAGCCGTACAGAATATACAAGTTTGGGCGCCTCTATATTAGGAGTGCCTGGACTGGCTATATATAATACTCGTACTATAAATTCTATTGCATGTGACTTAGCTAAATCTCTGAATCATACCTCTATCACCTTATCAGACATGCTTTTAGATATACAAGGCATAAGAGGAGCAGTGCTAGAAACTAGATTCACTGTAGATTATCTGTTACTGAAACATAATATAGGATGTCAAGATTTTAAAGGAATGTGTTGCTTTAATTTATCTGATCATTCCAGATCAATCCAGTCCCATATTTAAGCGTTACATGAAATTGCTAATAATATCAGGAAAGATGTTGATTCATCCTCTTGGTGGGACTGGTTATTGAGCTGGCTGCCGGATTTGAGTTGGTTAAGAACATTATTGATCAGTATTATAATTATAATTGCTTCCTTGATTGTCATATGATGTTGTATCTAATGTATTCCTTCCCTCATACAGATGTTTTGTGTAATGTGTCCAAAACCCACAGACCCAGGACAAACATATGCTACTTACCTCTCTATGAGAGAAAGAAGATAAGTCATATTCATGACTTAAGAGGGGATTGAAGGGTTAAATAGAATTGGCTGTATAATCTGTATGAAGGACAGGAGGTTGGGTGACATCATATTGAAGGGTGACTATATATACATTTACCTCCTGTCTGTATAAGGAAAAGTTTCTAGTCAGCATTATTATAACAAGAGCTGGCTGTCTGTATAAGGAACTGCTACTAGTCAGCATTATTGTAATGAGAGCTGCAGCTATTCTTGTATGTATGCATGAATGTATATAAGGCCCTGTACGGCAAGGAATAAATAGAACTGTTACTGACATCATACTGCATTTGTCACTGATAAGTTCTCCAGGCGCCTGTCTTCGGGGACAAAGGAAGGAATCAAGGTGCATTGAGAAGGAAATACACTTTCAGACGTAGCGGACGAAGTAGGTCTGCGCTGGAAGAGCGAGACTTGGACCTTGTGTGGTTTCTGTGCTGCAGAAAAGTCCCCGTAGTGTCCAGTAAGCAATACCATAGATAGATGCGGGCTGGTGTGAATTATTTCGCATTTTTGTGCAGGGTTAATGCATAGTGTATTCACCTGTATTGGTGCGCCGCTCTTATGGACGTCGTAACGTAAGTGCACAGTGTGTGAAACGTAAATACAAAATCTTAACACAACGTAATTCAGTCCATACCACAAAAAGGACATTCCCACATATAACTGCAGCGCTGAACGCTGAATATATCTTGATTTTTGTACAGAAATACGCCACTAAAGGCTTTACCTCATATAACTGCAAGAGTGAAAGTTGAATATATTTATATTTTTCTACTGACGTCAATAAATGTTTTTCAAGATATACAGTAAAGGCTTTACCAGATATAACTGCAACAGTGAACTGAGAATATATTTTTCTTGTAGTACTGAAATACACACCTATACGCCTTCACCAGAAATAACTGTAGGAGTCACCTGAGAATATATATTTCTTGTTGGACTCAAATAGGCCATTATACGCTTTCAACAGAAATAACTGCAGAAGTGAAATGAAAAATTTGTTTTTCTTGTTGGACTGAAATAGGCCACTATACGCTTTGACCAGCAGTGCGCATGTATTATTTTTATTTTTATGAAATAAGCCCCTATACTCTTTCACCAGAAATGAAAGCAACCGTGCAGTGAATTTAAATGTTTTGTGTATTATTGAAATACCGCCCTATGCTCTTTTACAAGAAATGACTGCAAATGATTTTAGCGTAAATAACACCCCTGCTTCAATTATTTTTTTGGGGGGCAACTGGTAAATCACACCAGCAGAAACTATTTGTTCCAATAGCGTTTATCACTCTGTGTAGATGCGGTAACGCAGCAAAACCGCAGACAAATGCTGCACTACATAAATGCACTATATAGAAAGTATATTATTGGTATATAACACCCCTGCTTCAATCAGTTTTTTTGGGGGGCAACTGGTAAATCGCACCAGTAGAAATTATTGGTTCCAATAGCGTTTGTCACTCTGTGTAGATGCGGTAATGCAGCAAAACCGCAAACAAATGCTGCACTACCTAAATGCACTATAAAGAAAGTACACTGCCTGTCCAAAAAAAAAGTCACCACCAAAAAAAAAGAAGGTCACACACTCTAATATTTCATTGGACCGCCTTTAGCTTTGATTACGTCAAGCATTCGCTGTGGCATTGTTTCGATAAGCTTCTGCAATGTCACAAGATTTATTTCCATCCAGTGTTGCATTAATTTTTCACCAAGGTCTTGCATTGATGATGGTACAATCTGACCGCTGTGCAAAGCCTTCTCCAGCACATCCCAAAGATTCTCAATAGAGTTAAGGTCTGGACTTTGTGGTGCCCAATCCATGTGTGAAAATGATGTCTCATGCTCCCTGAACCACTCTTCCACAATTTGAGCCCGATGAATCATGGCATTGTCATCTTGGAATATGCCCATGCCATCAGGGAAGAAAAAATCAATTGATGGAATAAGCTGTTCATTTAGTATGTACATGGTAGTCAGCTGACCTCATTCTTAGAGCACATACTGTTGCTAAACCTAGACCTGACCAACAGAAGCAACCCCAGATCATAGCCCTGCCCCCATAGGCTTGTACAGTAGGCACTAGGCATGATGGGTGCATCACTTCATCTGCCTCTCTTTTTACCCTGATGCGCCCATCACTCTGGAACAGGGTAAATCTTGACACATCAGACCACATAAACTTCTTCCATTGCTCCAGAGTCCAATCTTTATGCTCCCTAGCAAATTGAAGCCTTTTTTTCTGGTTTGCCTCACTGATTAGTGTTTTTTTTATGGCTACACAGCTGTTCAGTCCTAATCCCTTGAGTTCCCTGCGCATTGTGCATGTGGAAATGCTCTTACTTTCACTATTAAACATAGCCCTGAGTTCTTCTGTTGTTTTTCTTCGATTTGATTTCACCAAACGTTTAAGTAATCGCCAATCACGATCATTCAGGATTTTTCTCCCGCCACATTTCTTCCTCAAATACGATGGGTCCCCACTATCCATCCAGTTTTTAATAATGCGTTGGACAGTTCTTAACCCAATTTTTAGTAGTTTCTGCAATCTCCTTAGATGTTTTCTCTGCTTGATGCATGTCAATGATTTGACCGTTTTAAAACAGACTAACAGACATAATCTTTTCCACGACCACGAGATGTGTCTTTCGACATGGTTGTTTAAGAAATGAGAAGCAATTTATTGCACCAGTTGGGGTTAAATAACTTGTTGCCAGCTGAAAGATAATCGCCCATGCAGTAATTATCCAATAGGAGGCTCATACCTATTTGCTTAGTAAAATCCAGGTGGCGACTTTTTTTTGTGACAGGCAGTGTATATTTTTGGTATATAACACCCCTGCCTCAATCAGTTTTTTGGGGGGGCAACTCGTAAATCACACCAGTAGAAATTATTTGTTCCAATAGAGTTTGGCACTCTGTGCGGCTGCAGTATCGCAGCAGAACCGCACACAACTGCTGCACAATACAATTGCACTATAATATACTTTCTATGTTAGAAAGTATGTTACAGGAAAATTACACCCCTCAGTAAGTCACACCTATCAATAGCACACCTATACCAGTCCTTGAAAGGACTTTTGTGGCCCTATTAGCTAGCGTTTTGTGTCCCTAACAGTCTTTCCCTGCTCCACACAGCAACTTCTCCTTACACTGGCAAAAGACTGAATGTAAAATGGTGCCCAGATCAGGTATATTTATAAGGTAGGGGGTATGTCCATGTGCTGAAATGTCTCAATTGACTGTCCTGTACCACCTGATGGATGTGTCATGGGTCAAAGTTCTTCACAATGTAAAAGAATATGGCGGGCGCGAATATCGCCATATGTTCGCCCGTTCGGCGAACAGCGAACGAGCAAAGTTCGCCGTGAAATGACCGCCGGGCGAACCGCAAGGCCATCACTACATGGGAATACAGTGTATTCAATAGACCATAAAAGCCACATTTAAAGTACCTTTATATTAGGCTGCTTTCCTCTGGTGTAGTAGAGAAGTCAGGGGCAATCCAGGCCTTGTTCATTTTGATAAGGCGGATGCGTTTATCAGTTATAATGCCCCCAGCAGCACTAAATACCCGCTCTTACAAAACACTGGCGGCAGGGCAGGCTAGCACATCCAAGGCATAGAGCGGCCTCTTTTGGAACTGCTGTGTGTTCCCCTCGTCTCTCCTTATCGGTTGCTCAAGGAACTATGTACTCTGCCGCCAGCGTTGTCAGCTGGAAATTTTTGGAGCAATTTTCCACAAGGACCTTCTGGTATTGCACCATTTTGCTAGTCATCTCCACCACAGGAATGAGAGATGAGAAGTTCTCTTTGTAGCGGGGGTCGAGAAGGGGGAACAACCAGTAATCGGTGTTGGCCAAAATGCGTATAACACGAGGGTCACAGGAAAGGCAGCATAACATAAAGTCAGCCATGTGTGCCAGAGTCCCAACAGACAAGACTTCGCTATCCTCATCAGGAGGATGACTCTAATCTCCTCATCCTCTTCCTCCTCTTCAGCCCATCCATGCTGAACAGATGGCATAAACCTGCTATGGGTACTACCCTCTGTTAGCATACCGTAAATCAGGTGTTTAAAAGGTTTTAGACAGGTTTCAACTCTCTAGAACATGATTCTTGAGATATTTACAACAAAATGCAAGTTATGGCACATCACATGACCCGTATTAGCCAACATAAACTCAAAGGTCTTTCACTCATCTCCTCACATACACACAGTCACATGAACGTTCTTGTCCAATAGAAGTCCTTCAGTCTTCGCATCACTGACATAAACACAGCTTTACTCCAGGCAGTCATTTTTCTTCACTGTTATAAGGCCAGTATGGATGTCACTGTTACGGGAGTTAGGAGCTGTGGAGGTTACTGTTAAAGGGGTGGATAGCTGTGGAGGTCACTGTTAAGGTGGCGAGGCTCTGTGGAGGTCACCGTTAAGAGGGACAGGGTGTTGTGGAGGTCACTGTTAAGGAGGCTGGGACACTGTAGAGGTCACTGTTAAGGGGAGGAGGCGCTGTGGAGGTCACAGCTATGGACCACTGTGGAGGTCACTGTTATAGGAGCATTGTGGATGTTATGGTCAGGCCCCGAGACGGCGTTCCGCCACCTATTTTCTGCCGACTCGCCCCGTCCCCCTTTAGTTACTGCAGGGCCATTTCTTGGGGCGGGCGCTGTCAGAAGGGGGGCGCCGGCAGGGCACAGCAGGAGATGAGCGCTGCGCTTCCATTGTGGAAGCGCTCACTCATCTCCAAAGTTATCTCATCTGTATCGCTGTCCTCAGGACGGCAATACAAATGTCTGTAATGCGGCAGGGCAGGGAGAGGTGTGTCCCCTCCCTGTTCCTCTGATAGGCTGCCAGCACTAGGCCGGCAGCCTATCAGAGGCCGATGCAGGTGGCGCGATGACGTCATCGCGCCGCCTGAGCCAGCGAGGGACACAGGCCGGAAAAGGCCTGCATCGCATCCTGGAGGAGGTAAGTATAAGTTTATTTTTATTTTTTTTATATATGGAAAAATGACAATCCTGGCACATAAGGGGGGCTGCTGGGCTGGCACAGACATAAAAGGGGCTGCTGGGCTGGCACAGACATAAGGGGGGCTGCTGGCACATAAGGGGGATACTGGCTACTGGCGCATAAGGGGGGCTGCTGGCACATAAGGGGGGGCTACTGGCACATAAGGGGGGCTGCTGGCACATAAGGGGGGCTTCTGGCACAGACATAAGGGGGTCTGCTGGCACAGACATAAGGGGGACTGCTGGCACAGACATAAGGGGGGCTGCTGGCACAGACATAAGGGGGCTGCTGGGCTGGCACAGACATAAGGGGGCTGCTGGGCTGGAACAGACATAAGGGGGGCTGCTGGCACATAAGGGGGGCTAGTGGCTACTGGCACATAAGGGGGGCTACTGGCACATAAGGGATAAGGGGGCTACTGGCACATAAGGGGGGCTACTGGCACATAAGGGAGGCTACTGGCACTTGATAGGGGGGCTACTGGCACTTGATAGGGGGGCTACTGGCACATGATAGGGGGGATACTGGCACATGATAGGGGGGCTACTGGCACATGATAGGGGGTTACTGGCACATGATAGGGGGGCACTCAGGCTACTGGCACATGATGGTGGGGGGCTCTTTTTTACTGGCACATGATTGGGGGGCATCTATGGGGGCACATCTTACTGGCACATGATATGGGGGCACATCTTACTGGTACATGATTGGGGGGCATCTATTGGGGCACTTATTACTGGCACATTATTGGGTGGCACTATAGGGACATCTACAGAGGCTAAAAAGAAGGGGTATTTTATATGGGGGCTCTGTATAGGGGCATTTTATACTGGGAGGGAAGGAAGGGGCTAGGCCAGGCTGCGCTGCCCATGTGTGGACTAGGGCGGCCACGGGCACTGGCAGCCTGGCTGTCACTGGCAGCCTGGCTGTCACGACCGTCACTGGCAATTTTACTTGCATCCCTGTTCTCTAAAGGGGCGGTCCTAGGGGTGGGTAGGGGCGTGGCCAGGGGAGGAGGGGTGAGTTCCACCACCTTTTCTCTGAGAAAAAAAGCCCTGTTTATGGTTATGGGGGAACTGTAGAGGTTACAGTTATGGGGGCACTGTGGATGTCAATTATGGCAACACTGTGGATGTAAGTGTTATAACAGCACTGTGAATGTCACTTATGGGGGTGTGGATGCCACTGTTACGGGAAGCATTGTGCATTGTGGTTGTCACTGTTATGTGGGCACTGTGCATGTCATCTTTTAACCACAAGAAGAATGCAAACTCCAGTTTATGCGATTTGATGAGTTGTATTTAATAGGAAATGCGGTAAATCATATATGCGTGACGTTCCGGCCACAATCCGACATTCATCAGACTGGTACCGCTTAGGGAACTGTATGGATCGCAGGCTCAGGTTAGGTAGGTGCAGATTCCGTGCTGCTGATAGTGATAATGGTGCCTGATAGTAGCGTACCTACAAAAGAGTGCCACAAAGTTTTCTCTTCAATCTGTTAACCACACACACAAAAAACAAACGAAATACACCTGTGCAAAGCCAGGTCATTTTACTACTAGAGTATATTATTATTATCATTTATTTTTAAGGACCATGCAATTTTTCACCTTATGGACCAGGCCCTTTTGAGCAAATCTGACATGTGTCAATATATGTGGTGATAACTTTAAAACGCTTTTACTTATCCAGGCCATTCTGAGATTTTCTTTCTCGTCACATATTGTACTTCATGATAGTCATAAATTTGAGTCAATATATTTCACCTTTATTTATAAAAAATCCCAAATTTACCAAAAAGTTGGAAAAATTAGCAATTTTCCAAATTTCTATTTCTCTACTGTTATAATAGATAGTAATACCTCCAAAAATAATTATTACTTTACATTCCCCATATGTCTACTTCATGTTTGGATCATTTTGAAAATGACATTTTATTTTTTTGGGACTTTAGAAGGCTTAAAAGTTTAGAAGTTTAGAAGCAAATCTTAAAATGTTTGGAACATTTCCAAAACCCAATTTTTTCAGGACCAGTTCAGATGTGAAGTCACTTTGTGGGGCTTATACACTCACCTAAAGAATTATTAGGAACCCTGTTCTATTTCTCATTAATGCAATTATCTAGTCAACCAATCACATGGCAGTTGCTTCAATGCATTTAGGGGGGTGGTCCTGGTCAAGACAATCTCCTGAACTCCAAACTGAATGTCAGAATGGGAAAGAAAGGTGATTTAAGCAATTTTGAGCGTGGCATGGTTGTTGGTGCCAGACGGGCCGGTCTGAGTATTTCACAATCTGCTCAGTTACTGGGATTTTCACGCACAACCATTTCTAGGGTTTACAAAGAATGGTGTGAAAAGGGAAAACATCCAGTATGCGGCAGTCCTGTGGGCGAAAATGCCTTGTGGATGATAGAGGTCAGAGGAGAATGGGCCGACTGATTCAAGCTGATAGAAGAGCAACGTTGACTGAAATAACCACTCGTTACAACCGAGGTATGCAGCAAAGCATTTGTGAAGCCACAACACGCACAACCTTGAGGCGGATGGGCTACAACAGCAGAAGACCCCACCGGGTACCACTCATCTCCACTACAAATAGGAAAAAGAGGCTACAATTTGCACGAGCTCACCAAAATTGGACTGTTGAAGACTGGAAAAATGTTGCTTGGTCTGATGAGTCTCGATTTCTGTTGAGACATTCAAATGGTAGAGTCCGAATTTGGCGTAAACAGAATGAGAACATGTATCCATCCTCTGATGGCTACTTCCAGCAGGATAATGCACCATGTCACAAAGCTCGAATCATTTCAAATTGGTTTCTTGAACATGACAATGAGTTCACTGTACTAAAATGGCCCCCACAGTCACGAGATCTCAACCCAATAGAGCATCTTTGGGATGTGGTGGAACGGAAGCTTCGTGCCCTGGATGTGCATCCCTCAAATCTCCATCAACTGCAAGATGCTATCCTATCAATATGGGCCAACATTTCTAAAGAATGCTATCAGCACCTTGTTGAATCAATGCCACGTAGAATTAAGGCAGTTCTAAAGGCAAAAGGGGGTCCAACACCGTATTAGTATGGTGTTCCTAATAATTCTTTAGGTGAGTGTATATTAGAAACCACCCATAAATCACCCCATTTTAGAAACTACACCCCTCAAGCTATTCAAAACTGATTTTACAAACGTTGCCCCGCAAGAATTAAAGGAAATTGGGAATTAAATTTCACTTTTTTTTAGCAGATTTTAAATTTGAATCTATTTTTTCTGCAACACATCGGGTTAACAGCCAAACAAAACTCAAAGTCTATTACCATGAATGTGGAGTTTACAGAGTGAAAGAAACACCATATGGCTTTTGGAGAGCGGATTTAGCTGGAATGGTAATTTGGAGCTATGTCGCATATGTAGACACCCTGAGGTGGCCCTACAGTGGAAACCCCCAAAAAGTGATCCAATTCCGTAAACGAAACCCTTCAAGGAATATTTCAAGGTGTGTAGTGAGCACTTTGACCCATCAGGCGTTTCACAGAATTAGGAAACGCTTGGCTATGAAAATGAAAAATTTAAATTTTTTCCAGAAAAAGTTGATTTACACCTACATTTTCTCACTTTCACAAGGGGTAACAGGACAAAATGCACCCCAAATTTTGTTCCCCATTTCCCCTCGAATATGGCAACACCCCATATGTGCTCAAAAAATTATGTATGGGTGCACAGCAGGGCTCTAGAATCAAACAGCAAAATATGGATTTTGCTGACTTGAATTGGCAGACTTTGATTTTAAATGCAATGTTGCATTTAATAGATTCCTCAGGTCCCCAAATTTAAAAACGCCAAAACGTGACCCCATTTTGGAAAGAGCACCCCTGTACAAACATTGTAAGTGGTAGAAAGGGTACTTTTCAGTAAACAGGTGTCTCACAAAAGGCAGAAACACTTATTATAGGATTTCAAAGCACACATTGGTAAAAAAAATTAAAACATTTTTTAACAAGGGGTTACAGAGGAAAATGCCCCCAAGTATGTGTTCACAATTTTCTCCCTATTCAGGAAACACCCCATATGTGCTGTTAGCCTGCTGCATGTGCGCACAGCAGGGCTCTAGAAGCAAAGTGCAAAATATGTTTTTTGCAGGCCTGAATTGGCAGATATGGATTTTAGGTGACATGTCATAGAAACATAGAAACATAGAATGTGTCGGCAGATAAGAACCATTTGGCCCATCTAGTCTGCCCAATATATCTGAATACTATGGATAGCCCCTGGCCCTATCTTATATGAAGGATAGCCATATGCCTATCCCATGCACGCTTAAACCCCTTTACTGTATTTGCAGCTACCACTTCTGCTGGAAGGCTATTCCATGCATCCACTACTCTCTCAGTAAAGTAATACTTCCTTATATTACTTTTAAACCTTTGCCCCTCTAATTTAAAACTGTGTCCTCTTGTGGTAGTTTTTCTTCTTTTAAATATACTCTCCTCCTTTACCGAGTTGATTCCCTTTATGTATTTAAAAGTTTCTATCATATCCCCTCTGTCTCTTCTTTCTTCCAAGGTATACATGTTAAGGTCCTTTAACCTTTCCTGGTAAGTTTTATCCTGCAGGGGAGCTGGCATTAGTGTGAATGGTGGTCAGTACAAGGACATCCCTCTTGTCCATTAAAAAAATTCCTGAGGTCATCAGAAATTATAAACCCCAGGAAGTGACCCCATTTTGGAAAGAGCACCCCCATACGAACATTTTAAGTGGTAGAAAGGGTACTTTTTAGCAAACAGGTATCTCACAGAAGGCAGAAACACTTGTTAAACGATTTCAAAGCACAAAATGTGGAGAAAATGGAGAAAATGCACCCCAGTATGTGTTCCCCATTTTCTCCCCATTCAGGAAACACCCCATATCTGCTTGTAGCCTGCTGTATTGGCGCACAGTAGGCAAAAAGCAAAATATGGATTTAACTGACAGGCCTGAATTGACAGACATGGATTTTGGATGACATGTCGCATTTAAAAAATTCATGAGGTCCCCAGAT
Organism: Bufo bufo; assembly: GCF_905171765.1. Classification (NCBI taxonomy): domain Eukaryota; kingdom Metazoa; phylum Chordata; class Amphibia; order Anura; family Bufonidae; genus Bufo; species Bufo bufo. Next base: position 406,975,478 of record NC_053393.1, on the reverse strand, counting down.
ATTAGAAACTCCAAGAAGTGACCCTATTTTGGAAAGAGCACCCCCATACGAACAATTTAAAGGGTGGAAAGGGCAATTTTGACCTAGCAATTGTCTCACAGAAAAGAATATGTTGTGGTTGGTGAAAAGTGGATATGTAAGCTATGCGGACTAAATCAGAGATATAAAGTGGTAAAACTACAGAGTACATCATGGATGAAATTAAATTAATACTCCATGGATGTGTGGTAGATTTTGAAACACTTCTGCATACACAGGCCAGGTTGTTCAGGGCAGGTTTCGCAGTGATAAATAGTGTTTTTCCTTATTCCCCTTTTGGAACACACCCTGCATCTTTTTTGGGTCCTTCCCATCCTTGCTGTCTGGGGGACTTGACCTGTAAAATGTTGCCCTGGTACAACACGGGCACCATGACTTCCAGAAGTACTGGGACCCTCCCCGGCCTGGGTTTTAAAAATTAGGGCCTTGATAGCCACCTCTCGGAACTGAAGGAAAGTTCCTGTGTGGCCTGCAGATTGAAATAGCATGTACGCATTGCACATTGCCATCTGTACAATGTGTACGGCCAGCTTTTTGTACCACACTTTCGTTTTTTGTGTGGCAATGTCGGGCTTCAGAAGTTGATCCTAAAGATCCACCCCTCCCATGTGCCTGTTGTAGTTCAGGATACAAACTGGTTTGTACCACGTACAAGGGCAGGGGAGCTGGCATTAGTGTGAATGGTGGTCAGTACAAGGACATCCCTCTTGTCCTTGTACTTAACCACCAGCATGTTCTAACGGAGAAGAGCCCTACTTTCACCCATTCTCAGTAGTTGCCTTTCCAGGGATCTATGGAGGTCTCTCTGATTTTTGCGCACTGTGCCGCAAGCCACAGTACCTCTGGCAGTTAGGGACATGAATAGGGGTATGCTGGTATAATAGTTATCCACATAGAGGTGGTAACCCTTATCCAGCAATGGGTGCAGTAAGTCCCACATGATCTTCCCCCTAAGTCCTAGGACAGGGGGGCATTCTGTGGGTTCTATCCTGGAATGTTTCACTTCGTAAATGCGGAACTTGTGGGTGTACCCGGAACTACTCTCACAAAGCTTGTATAACTTTATGCCATACCTTGCCCATTTGCTAGGCAGGTACTGGCTGAATCTAATCCTTCCTTTGAATAGCAATAGGGACTCATCTAAATAGACATTTTCTTTCTAGTTTGTACACCTCAGCAAACTTGGTGTTAAAGTGGTCAAAGCCATCTCTGCTGCACTTACTGGGGTCCGACCTAGGGGTCTAGCGTATGGCTAGAGTTAAGCGAACACCTGGATGTTCGGGTTTGGCAGGTTCGGCCGTACTTGAGAAAAAAGTTCGGGTTCGGGACCCGAACTTGACCCCGAACCCGAACCCCATTGAAGTCAATAGGAACCCGAACTTTTGGGCACTAAAATGGCTCTCTAATAGTCCTGGAAATGGCTAGAGGGCTGCAAAAGGCATCAAAATGTGCTTAAGAGCATGACAACTGTTCTGCAAACAAATAGGGATAGGGGAATGACTTAAAATAACATAAAATACAGAAAAATTAAAAATAACAATCTAGATCTAGGAGTAGGAGGTTGAGGAGGCGGTGGATGTGGCGGTGTAGGTTGACGTGGCGGTGTAGGTAGAAGCAGCGCTGTTTTTTTTATTTTTAAATTGGGGTATCCCCCAAAATATTGGGACATACAGTACAGACCAAAAGTTTGGACACACCTTCTCATTCAAAGAGTTTTCTTTATTTTCATGACTATGAAGGCATAAAAACTAAGAATTAACACATGTGGAATTATATACATAACAAACAAGTGTGAAACAACTGAAAATATGTCATATTTTAGGTTCTTCAAAGTAGACACCTTTTGCTTTGATTACTGCTTTGCACACTCTTGGCATTCTCTTGATGAGCTTCAAGAGGTAGTCACCTGAAATGGTCTTCCAACAGTCTTGAAGGAGTTCCCAGAGATGCTTAGCACTTGTTGGCCCTTTTGCCTTCACTCTGCGGTCCAGCTCACCCCAAACCATCTCGATTGGGTTCAGGTCCGGTGACTGTGGAGGCCAGGTCATCTGGCGCAGCACCCCATCACTCTCCTTTATGGTCAAATAGCCCTTACTTTCAAAGTTTTCCAAATTTTTCGGCTGACTGACTGACTTTCATTTCTTAAAGTAATGATGGCCACTCGTTTTTCTTTACTTAGCTGCTTTTTTCTTGCCATAATACAAATTCTAACAGTCTATTCAGTAGGACTATCAGCTGTGTATCCACCTGACTTCTCCTCAACGCAACTCATGACCCCAACCCCATTTATAAGGCAAGAAATCCCACTTATTAAACCTGACAGGGCATACCTGTGAAGTGAAAACCATTTCAGGGGACTACCTCTTGAAGCTCATCAAGAGAATGCCAAGAGTGTGCAAAGCAGTAATCAAAGCAAAAGGTGGCTACTTTGAAGAACCTAGAATATTACATATTTTCAGTTGTTTCACACTTGTTTGTTATGTATATAATTCCACATGTGTTAATTCATAGTTTTGATGCCTTCAGTGTGAATCTACAATTTTCATAGTCATGAAAATAAAGAAAACTCTTTGAATGAGAAGGTGTGTCCAAACTTTTGGTCTGTACTGTATAACAAAATAAAACAAAGAATAAGTGCACTTGAGTACAAGAATGGATGGTTGAGGCTGGTATAAATGTCTATTCTGCAGAAGGTACGGACAAGTCCTGTGGGATCCATGCCTGGTTCATTTTAATAAACGTAAGCTTGTCCACATTGGCTGCGTCCTGTGATAATGCTCTCTGCCGTGCTAAACACACGTTCACACTATACACTGGCTGAAGGGCAGGTCAGCACCTCCAAGGCTGACAAAGCTTTTCCACATTTTGGCCATGCTAACCCTCCCTTCTCTGGTGCTAATGGTGCCCCAGCTGCGTTGGCGACCTCTTTCTCCTCCTCTGCCTTCCCCTTGTGCTTCCACTGTGTCCCCGCTGTCAGGTGGGAATGCCATCAGCAGCGTGCGCTTGTAGTCGCGCATCTTCCGATCAGTAACAGATGTTTTCACTAAATTTAGTTCCCTATCAGCAATGCAGAGCAGGGGTTCATTCACGGCAAAAGGGGGTTCATGTCACCCAGCAATACAACAGAGGATTTTGAGAGATTTAGGCCCCTGTCACCCAGTCACAGCAGGGGTTCATTCACGGCAAAAGGGGGTTCTTGTCACCCAGTAATAGAACAGAGGATTTTGAGAGATTTAGGCCCCTGTAACCCAGGCACAGCAGGGGTTCATTCACGGCAAAAGGGGGTTCATGTCACCCAGCAATACAACAGAGGATTTTTAGAGATTTAGGCCCCTGTCACCAAGGCACAGCCGGGGTTCATTCATGGCAAAAGGGGGTTCATGTCACCCAGCAATACAACAGAGGATTTTGAGAGATTTAGAACCCTGTCACCCCGGCACAGCAGGGGTTCATTCACGGCAAAAGGGGGTTCATGTCACCCAGCAATAGAACAGAGGATTTTGAGAGATTTAGGTCCCTGTCACCGAGGCACAGCAGGGGTTCATTCACGGCAAAAGGGGGTTCATATCACCCAGCAATAGAACAGACGATTTTGAGAGATTTAGGCCCCTGTCACCCAGGCATAGCAGGGGTTTGTATACGCCAAAAATGGTAAAATGTCACCCGACAATTGAAAATAAGAATTTTTTCAGTTTAGGACACTAAAATTGGCACTTTTTTAAAATTAAAATGGCTCTAAAATAGTCCTTGAAACGGCTAGAGGGATTTTGTCACCCAGGCACAGCAGGGGTTCATTCACGGCAAAAGGGGGTTCATGTCACCCAGCAATAGAACAGACGATTTTGAGAGATTTAGGCCCCTGTCACCCAGGCACAGCAGGGGTTCATTCACGGCAAAAGGGGGTTCATGTCACCCAGCAATACAACAGAGGATTTTGAGAGATTTAGGCCCGTCACCCAGGCACAGCAGGGGTTCATTCACGGCAAAAGGGGGTTCATGTCACCCAGCAATACAACAGAGGATTTTGAGAGATTTAAGCCCCTGTCACCCAGGCACAGCAGGGGTTCATTCACGGCAAAAGGGGGTTCATGTCACCCAGCAATAGAACAGATGATTTTGAGAGATTTAGGCCCCTGTCACCCAGGCACAGCAGGGGTTTGTATATGCCAAAAATGGTAAAATGTCACCCGACAATTGAAAATAAGAATTTTTTCAATTTAGGACACTAAAATTGGCACTTTTTTTTATTAAAATGGCTCTAAAATAGTCCTTGAAACGGCTAGAGGGATGTAAAAGGCAGTAAAATTTCTGTCCTAAATGTGACAGTCATTTATGCTTGTCTAATCCCAGATGTGCAGTATATTAGAGGGTTTTTTCACCCTAACTAAAAAGCTCTATTTCTGTCCTAAATGTGACAGTCACTTATGCTTGTCTAATCCCAGATGTGCAGTATATCAGAGGCTTTTTTCACCCCAGTATGCCAAAGCCGTATTTATGGCCTAAATGTGACAGTCACTTATGCATGTGTAATCCCAGATGTGCAATATATTAGAGGCTTTTTTTTACCCCAGTAACCAAAAAGCCGTATTTCTGGCCTAAATGTGACAGTCACTTATGCTTGTCTAATCTCAGATGTGCAGTATATTAGAGGGTTTTTTCACCCTAACCAAAAAGCTCTATTTCTGTCCTAAATGTGACAGTCACTTATTCTTGTCTAATCCCAGATGTGCAGTATATCAGAGGCTTTTTTCACCCCAGTATGCCAAAGCTGTATTTCTGGACTTGCAGACATGCAGATAGCCAGTGCTGGTGCACTATCGTTGCATAAAATGGCTGCCGATCATGTATTGATATTGACTAACTGAAGAAAAAAAGTTCGTTTTCAGCAGTAGTTGGCTCAGGGCAGGCTTAAAAAAATTGTGCACTGCACCCACAAAACACTTTTGCTGTAGATCGCTGAGTACAAAAAACAGTTCTTGATAAGATTTCTCCCTGATCTCTCCCTCACAGCAGCTGCAGCCTCTCCCTACACTAATCCGAGCAGAGTGACGGGCGGCGCTACGTGACTCCAGCTTAAATAGAGCCTGAGTCACATGCTGCAGTTGGCCAATCACAGCCATGCCAATAGTAGGCATGGCTGTGATGGCCTTTTGGGGCAAGTAGTATGACGCTTGTTGATTGGCTGCTGTGCAGCCTTTCAAAAAGCGCCATAATAATCGCCGAACACCAAACGCGAACCCAAACTTTTATGTAAATGTTCGGGTTCGGGTCCGGGTGCCGAAAACCCTAAAGTTCGGTACGAACCTGAACTTTACAGTTCGGGTTCGCTCAACTTTACGTATGGCGATGTAGGGTTCTGAGCAATGAATTGTTGGGCGTATAAATTGGTTTGGGCCATCATTATATTTAGAAAATTTTCAGAGAAGAAAATTTTGAAAAAATCAGTTTCTGTGAAGCCCGCGCAATCTATATGAATTCCTGAGTTGCCCACAAACTCAGGAATTTGGGGCTGATAATTGTCAGGGGGTCGGGTCTTTAACACTTATTTCTGGGGGTGCTGCCTCCGCTGCTAACGTGGGGTGCCTTCTAGAGGGTCCCTCATCAGCAGATGATGATGATGAGAGGGTAGAGGAAAAGTGGCATTCTCTTCTCCCTCACTGGCAGACTCTGTATTGGAGGCAAGGATGGCGTATGCCTCTTCAGCTGAGTATACTTGTTCGGATGAATGGGTAATTTTTATTTTATTGGGGTGTGACGTGTGAAATGTGTAAACTTTTATTTAGTGTGAAGGGTGTGTATGTAGTTTTTTCACACGTGAAGTGGCTTGTGATAAATTAGAATTAAAATTTAGAAGAAAAAAAAATTGTTAAAAAAAAAAAAAAGTCTTCTGCACAAAAAAAGTCTTCTGCACAAAAAATAAACTTGCAGTGCAAACTGAGCAGACGCGGTCAGTAATGCACAATACTGATCAGTGCTCAGTGGTTGCAAAATGCACATACGCAGATGATGCAAAAATCTAAACTGACACTAACTGAAATTTATATATATATATATATATATATATATATATATATAGTAGGAAGGCGCAAGGGTCCGTTTTTGACCGAAGGTATGTGTCACCGAGGTTTCTGGCCTCGGTGAAGTAAGAGTTGGTATTTTCAGGTATCAGCGGCAGCTAATGCTGATTGACACTTTGCTATTTTAGTATGGCTGTATAGCTGATCCGGGACAGATCTTACTGGGAGTAGTCAAAGTGATGGGTGGGTGACTACTCCCCACGTTCCAGGCTGGGTCCTGACTGGCCTATAAAAAACCCAGCCAGCAGTGTCAGCTGGGAGTGATTACCTCTCTCAATCGCTGGTGTGGGAACTGAGCCCTGTGCTGGGCTGAAAAGCTGAGACCTGTATTTTGAGAGAGCAGTCTACCTAAAGCCTGCAATTTGAAGGCTGGACGCAGAACCGCCAGCAAGGTGAAGTTTTTTTGTTATGAACAAACTTTCTACTAGGTGTGAACAAACACCAACCTTGCAAAGAGTGATATTTGTTTGACCTTATGTGTGAATAAACACGGACATTTGAATTACGAACATGTACTTTGCCTCTGTACTTCACCCGCTTATCCCAACTACCAGAGAGAATCCTCACAATTGGTGGAGGATGCGTGAATTACAGTGAGGCTGGTGTGAAAGCCAAAAAGCAACATCAGGAAACAAACCAGCTGCTGTTAGAACATGTGATGGCTTTACAAGCAGCAGGAGCATCCCAGAGAGTCCACGATGCCCGGAAAGCGGTCCGTGCGGCGATCCCCAAGATGACCCCCGCAGACGACGTCGAGACCTATTTGCTGATCTTTGAGAATGTAGCAGTGAGATAGAAGCTACCCCTGGATCAATGGGCTGAGGTCTTTGCTCCGTTCCGGGCGTCTGGACCCCAGCAAGTGGCTGATTACCCGACAGTAAAGGGTGAGATTCTGGCGAGAGTGGGGGTGAATGTATTAGTCTGGGCCCAGCGGGTGCATCAGTGGGAGTATAACCCGGCTGAGCCTGCGAGGCCCCAGTAATACACCCTATTACACCTGTTGCAAAAAAGGCTTCAACCTGATGTGCTGAGTCCCACTGCTATGTTGGTGTCAGGAATCATCCTGCTATGTCTGCTTAGTTCAGATTGTCTTGCCCTCGAGTTTTCCCTCAGTTAAGATGGTGGATTGTGTCTCAGCTGGGTGCCATCTTACTTCCTGTTTCACATTTAAACCTCTCAAGCCTGTTACTAATTACTTCCTGTTGCTGACCCGGATTGCCTGACTACGTTACTGTGCTGCCTGCCCTGACCCATTACTCGTTTGACCTCGGCTCTGTTCATCCTTCAATCCTGCATCATTGCTACTGGTAACGGCTCCGCCTGTCTGGCTCTGCTTCATCCGTCAATTCTGCATCATTGCTACTGGTAATGGCTCCACCTGCCTGGCTCTGCTTCATTCTTCTGTCCAGCTACCACCTGTTCAAGACTCTGGTGCCTCCTGTGTTCAGGCCTTGTCCCTGCCATTGGATTCCAGCAGTATTCCACTAGTATTGTGACAGAATACTCAAGCCTAAAATGGAGTCCGCAGAGACTTGGAGTTCAGAGGTTCACATTAAGCAATTGCAGACTGCTATGGCTAATATGCGCACCAAGATGCAAACTTAAAAAAAAAAATAGGACTTCTTTGAAGGACAGACTTCCCACAACATCCAAATTTATGGACAAACGATTCACGAGCTATGTGGTACCGTGCAGACATTATCTGACCGGATAGTCCACTTGGAGAATCAAGTTTCTGTACCACCTGCTACAGTGCCTGCAATGATCCCTAAGTTACCACCATTCAGATTTGGCGGAGACCGCAACAAATTCTGTGGGCTCCTTAATCAATCTAGGCTATACTTTGATGCAAATTCAACTCAGTTTCCTACTGATAGATCTAAAGTCCTATGTATTATTATGCTGCTGACACATAAAGCCATTTCCTGGGCTAGTCCGTTGATTGACAGAGTATGCAATGGAGTTCAAGAGGTGGGCTGTCGACACCGATTGGAACGGCACAGCGAAAATGTCTTTTTTTAGGAAAGGACTATGCAGCGCATTAAAAGATGAACTTGCCCGTGCGGAGGCGCCTTTAGGTTTGGATGCCTTTATTAACCATTGCATTCGGATCCATATCCGACTGTCTGAACCACGACAAGAGAAATGGGCTACCTTGAATTATGATACTAAGCAGTACCCCTCTTTTCCTGTCTCCATTTCCAAGGAACCCCAAGAAAATTTTTGCAAAGAATCAGGAAGTGATCCTATGCAAATAGATTCCATACTAAGACGTGAAAATGTTGATCGAAGGGAGCACAGGCTCCGGGAAAGTCTATGCTTTTGCTGTGGAAAGTCTGACCACTTCCTTATCAACTGCCCTAGCCGTCCAGGGAGGTTGGTGGCAGCTATTACAGATCCAGACTTTTCATATAGAGAATCAATTGCTTCTGAAACACAATTATCTGAGAAAGCAGTTATCCATTCCATTTCATTGGTGGCTTCTCATATTAAGAAAGAGAATAAAGTTTCATATTGCTTCCTTCCCATTAAGTTCCTGATTAACTCTCAGTGCATATCCACCTCTGCTATGGTGGACTCCGGAGCTAGTGGCAATTTCATGGACCTTTCCTTTGCTCAAAGGCATGGGGTTAAATTTCAGAAAAAACTCACCCATGGTAATGGAAACCATAGATGGATCTCCACTGAGATCAGGGCCAGTGGATCAGGAGACGGAAACACTTGAAAGCATTATAACACCCCATCACTGTGAAGTCCTATCATTTTTATTGATCTCTTCTCCACATTTCCCTATTATTCTAAGCCTACCCTGGTTGCAAGCACAGAACCCTCTTATTAACTGGGAAACCAAAGAAATAAGCTTCCCAGCGGAGGAAGTTCTCTCGATAGCTTAGTCTGAACAAAGTTCAGAAAATCCAGCTCAAGATAATAAGATAATAGTTACCCTCTGTATACAAGGAATTTGCAGACGTTTGCGATAAACAAAATGCGGACAAGCTCCCCCCACACCGACCCTACGATTGTCCTATAGAATTGCTTCCTGGTGCATCTACACCTTTTGGAAACATCTACCCTTTGGCAGGCCCTGAACTAAAAGCCCTCAAGGACTACATAGAAGAATATTGGGCTAAGGGGTTTATCCCCCCATCTTACTCACTGGCGGGGGCTCCCATATTCTTTGTTAAGAAGAATGGCGGTTCTCTAAGACCTTCCATTGATTACCAAGAACTTAACTAAATTGCAATCAAAAAACGTTATCTTCTACCATTGATCCCCAAGCATTTGGAGAGAGTGCGACATGCAAAATTTTTTACCAAGTTAGACCTGCGAGGCACCTATAACTTGGTCCGTATCAGATCTGGAGATGAATGGAAAACATATTTTAGGTCACATTACGGACATTTCGAATATCTTGTTATGCCTTTTGTTCTTTTCAAAGCCCGAGCCACTTTTCAACATCTCGTCAATGATGTCTTCAGAGATCTTCTGGACCAGTTCGTAGTCATCTATTTGGACAATATCTTGATCTTCTCCAACTCGATGGAAGAACATCAGAGACATGTGAGACTCATTTTGGAACATCTAAGAAAGAATCAACTTTACATTAAGATTGAAAAATGTGAATTTCACCAGACTAAGATCCAATTCCTTGGCTATATAATTTCACCTCATGGTCTACACATGGACTCTAGATAGATTAAAGCAATAGTAGACTGGCCTACCCCCAGGAGCATAAAAGATATTCAACGTTTCATAGGTTTTGCCAATTTTTATAGACGCTTCATTAAGAATTTCTCAGAAATAATGACTCCTATTACACACTTAACTAAGAAAAAAATATGCTTTTGTCTGGTCTCAGGAGTCTTTTTGTCTCATTACAGCCCCTGTATTAGTTCATCCCGACCCAGAACTCGCCTTCATTGTGGAAGTAGATGCTTCAGACTGTGCTATAGGGGCTATTCTGTCTCAGAGAATGGAGACAAGGGTTTATTGCATCCATGCGCTTTTTTCTCCCAACGAATATCCCCTGCTGAGAAGAATGATGTGGGGAATAAAGAACTGTTAGCTGTCATTGCAGCTTTTACAGCAAATAATAGTTCTGACTGATCACCGTAATTTGGAATTCGTTAGATCTGCCAAATGTCTATCCCCTCGCCAAGCTCGTTGGAGTCTCTTCCTCAATCAATTCAACTCCGTAATCTCATACAGGCCCGGTTCCTGTAAAGGCAAGGCAGATGCTCTATCTAGAATCTTTTCCAATGATTCCACTTCTACGATTACACCCAAGACCATTGTTCCTCAGTCTAATTTTGTGGGAGTAATCCATAATAAGGATTTGCTTGAAGAGATAAAAGAGGCCTATGACACCGACTCCTTGCTGTCTCGACCACCTGATGATGTGCATTTGGTGCTTAAGAACAAGGTGTGGACCCATGGGCAGCAGCTATATATACCCGAAACAATAAGACAGAAAATTCTAAAATTAGTCCATGATTCTAAGATCACGGGTCACAAAGGAGTGCAGAAGACACAGGAATTTTTATCCCATTTCTTTTGGTGGCCCAATTATCAACAGGATGTAAAGAAATATGTCATGTCATGTGACGTTTGTGCTAGATGCAAGACCCCACGTTCTTCACCCATGGGGTTATTACAGCCTTTGTTGGTCCCCTCTCATCCCTGGGGTTCTATTTCCATGGACTTTATCGTAGATCTACCTACCTCTAAAGGAAAAAACACAATTTTAGTAGTAGTTGATCGGCTCACCAAGGCTGCACATTTCATTCCATGTACCGGCCTACCCTCTGCTAAAGATACTGCTGACCTTCTAGTTCAGAATGTGTTTAGTTTTCCTGGAGTTCCTGATGAAGTTATCTCGGATCATGGGGTGCAGTTTACATCAAATTTTTGGCATAGTTTTTGCACAGCACTTGAGATTCATATTAATCAATCAACCGCCTTTCACCCACAATCTAATGGACAAACTGAACGCACAAATCAGACTCTGGAACAGTATCTTCGATGCTATATCTGTCATTTACAAGATGATTGGGTTGATCTGCTCCTGTGGCTGAGTTCTCTTACAATAACTCTCGAAATGCCTCAACTAAGCAAACTCCTTTCTTTGCAAATTTGGGGTATCATCCAAATATTCTTCTTAAATTCCCCGCTGTTTCACCTATTCCAGCAGTCGCGGAATGGATCTCTGCATTACAGCAAAATTTAGAACTACTAAAAGGAACATTAGAGAGGACTCAATAAATTTACAAGAAGGCGGCAGATACATTTTGTAGACCTGCACCAATCTTTAAAGTGGGGGATAAAGTATGGCTTTCCAACAGAAATTTGAAACTTAAGGTTCCTTCACCAAAACTAGGGCAGAAGTTTGTTGAGCCATATAAGATTATCTGGATAATTAGTTCAGTAGCTGTTCGGCTCAAACTCCCACGATCTACAGTATGAAGATTCATCCTGTTTTTCATGTGTCTCTATTAAAGTCTGCCATGCCCAACCCTTTTCCGGAACGTGTCTCTCCTCCTCCCGATGCGGTGGCGATAGATGGGTAAGAACAGTTTGTTGTAGAGAAAATCTTGGACTCTAGAATTTTCAGGAACCACCTACAATACCTTATTAGGTGGCAGGGTTATGGGTCTGAAGAGAATTCTTGGGAACCTGTCAATAACATTAAAGCTCCCCGACTGATCAAACAGTTTCTTCAATAGACATCCAGGGAGACCGAGTCAGGTCTTGTCCAGAGGCCGCTGTTGAGGTGGGAGTAATGTCAGGAATCATCCTGGTATGTCTGTTTAGATCAGATTGTCTTGCCCTCAAGTTTTCCCTCAGTTAAAATGGTGGATTGTGTCTCAGCTGGGTGCCATCTTACTTCCAGTTTCAAATTTAAACCTCTCAAGCCTGTTACTAATTGCTTGAGTATTGTGTTTGAGCTCCTGCTTGTGCAGTTCTCTCGCTTGGAACTTGCTCTCCGGTTTGTTCCTCCTCCTTGCGGTTTACCCTGCTACCTCCTGTTGCCAACCCGGATTGTCTGACTATGTTCCTGTGCTGCCTGCCCTGACCCATTGCTCGTGTGACCTCGGCTCTGCTTCATCCTTCAATCCTGCATCGTTGCTACTGGTAACGGCTCCGCCTGCCTGGCTCTGCTTCATCTTTCAATCCTGCAATGTTGCTACTGGTAACGGCTCTCACCTGCCAGGCTCTGCTTCATCCTTCTATCCTGCTACCTCCTGTTCAAGACTCCGGTGCTTCCTGTGTTCAGGCCTTGTCCCTGCCATTGGATTCCAGCAGTATTCCTCTAGTATCGTGACAGTTGGGCTGTCTGTTGGCTGATGTGTTCTGGAGGGCTTTGCTGTACCCCCTCCAGCACTGGATCGGCCAGGTGTCTCCTGGTAATGCCATTAAAATGGTGGAACTGGTGGAACGCTATGAGGCTACCAGGAATTTGAAAAAAGATTTGTTTGGGAGGGGGGGAAGCCATATCCCACCAATATCCATCCCATACCCAGAGACTTGTGCCAACCAGGCCAGCCCGGGGTGAACCACCCGTAGACCCGACTCCGATAGTATGCTGGCGGTGTCAGGAGACTGGCCACGTAAGGGCCGACTGTCCCCATCGGGGCAAACCCATGGGGACTAACTATGGATACCGCAACTCGTACGCCAGCAAGCTGTTTGCATTAGGTATCCCAGAGACTATAGACAATAACCACCTTTGCCAGGTAGGAGTGGGAGACACTCTGGCAGTGGCTTTGTTGGGCTCAGGGAGTCTGGTGTCCCTGGTAAGAGCTACCCTGGTGCGGCCTGACGAGTATACTGGCCGAAAAATCGTGGTCGTGTACATACATGGAGATTTAAAGGACCATCCCACCGCCCTGGTGTCTCTATCCATGGGAGGTGGCAAGTGAACCCACGAGGTGACCATTTCCACAACTTTACCTTAAGATCTAATAAAAGGGAGAGACTTTCCAGGATTCCCGGCCCTGTGGCCGGTTATGAGATTTGTTGATGCCCCTGAGTCAGGGGTAACTACAGTAGAGTGGCCTGGCTCGAGCGGGAAGCCAGAACTCTGGGAACCTGAATCTGAAGGGCCAACGGTACGGGTGACCGCCACTTCGGTGGAAGAGGGGGGGAGACAACCCCACTGATTGTGTTGGTAGGAGACGTTGAGGACTTGAGCCGGGTCCTGAATTGGCAGACCTCAATTACTCCGGTGAAAATTTCTGAACTGCACAACACCGGGACCCAACCTTATCCCAGGCCTGGAAGAATGTGGTAATAATTGATGGTGACCCACAAAAATCTGGGGCCGAGTCAATGTTTCCCCGTTTTGTCGTTCACCAGGAAATGCTGTATCGGGTAAACCAACTACGGAGTGAGCATATTGAACAGCTGGTGGTGCCCAAGGCGTATCGCAAGCTAGTATTGAAGCTTGCCAACCAACATGTTCTTGGGGGTCACTTGGGGTGGCAGAAAACGCAGGACCAGTACATCAGCGGTTTTACTGGCCCGGTGTGTTCAGAGAGGTAGAAGAGATTTGTAAGTCTTGCCCAACATGCCTAATAAATAGCTCCCAGCCACATTTTTGGAACCCCCTAGTGTCTCTCTCGAGTATCGAGGTCCCTTTCGAGCGAATCACTATGGATCTCATAGGCCCAGTACCAAAGTCCGCTAGAGGGCACCAACACATCTTGGTCGTCCTCGACTACACCACTCGGTACCCGAAGGCGGTGCCACTGCGACATACATCAGCCAAACTTATAGCTAAGGAGTTAATGGAGATGTTTTCCAGATTGTGACTACCTAAAGAGGTTCTGACTGACCAAGGGACCCCTTTTATGTCCAAAGTCATGAGGGCACTCTGTAAGTTGCTCCACATGAAACAGCTACGGACGTCCGTGTATCATCCTCAAACAGATGGCCTGGTAGAGAGATTTAATCAAACATTAAAAAAATGTTAAAAAGAGTGATGTCTAAGGATGGGAGGGACTGGGACTTTCTTCTGCCCTATCTCATGTTCGCAGTGCGTGAGGTGCCTCTACTGGGTTCTCGCCCTTCGAACTTCTATATCGCAGACACCCTCGCGCTCTGTTGGACATAGCCAAAGAAGCTTAGGGAAAACAACTCACACCGCTCAAAAGTGTTATTGAGTGAGTCACCCAGATGCAAGGATGGATGGAGGAGACAGTGTTGCCTCCGGTCAGAGAGCATATGGAGGCAGCGCAGCGAGCCCAGAGTAAGGTCTATAATTGTCAGGCTCGGGTATGGAATTTAAACCGGGGGGATCGGGTTTTGGTTCTGGTACCAACCAGAGACAGTAAGTTCCTAGCTAGGTGGCAGGGGCCATAAGAGGTACTCGAGAAAGTGGGAGAGGTAAATTATAAGGTACACCAGCCGGGGCGGCGAAAGCCTGAGCAAGTGTCCCATGTGAATTTGCTAAAACCATGGAAAGATAGGGAGTCCTCTACTCAAGACAGCCCGCGGCCTGATTTTGTAGGAGAAAAGGTTCAGGCTCCTCGGTCTGATGCAAGAGAAGCAGTTGCCACAGTAAAAATTGCTGACAACCTCTCCTCTAAACAGACTCAGGAAGTCAGGGAGTTCATTAGTCAGAACACAGATGTGTTCTCGGACCTCCCTGGACGCACTTCCATAATCCAGCATGACATTGTCACTGAGCCTCAGGCAAAAATCCGGTAAAACCATACCGGGTACCCGCGGCTCAGCGACAAGCCATCGCGGAGGAAGTGCAGCGAATGCTGCAACTAGACGTTATTGAGGAGTCCAAAAGTGAATGGGCCAGTGTGATAGTCTTAATACTTAAGCCGGACGGAACGTTACGGTTCTGTGATGATTTTCGCAAAACTAAACGAAATCTCCAAGTTCGATGCGTATCCCATGCCCCGGGTAGATGAGCTTATTGAGAGGTTAGAACAAGCCCGATATTTTTCTTTTTTGGACCTCACAAAGGGCTACTGGCAGATGCCCTTTAGGGAGGCTGCCAAAGAAAAAACTGCCTTTGTCACCCCTGAGTGGCTGTATCAGTATAAAGTGTTACCCTTTGGTGTGCATGGTGCCCCCGCCACGTTCCAATGACTCATGAACATTGTACTTTGTCCACATCGTCGGTACGCGTCGGCTTACCTGAACGATATCGTCATCCACAGTACCGACTGGGAAAGTCATCAACCCAAAGTGCAGGCTGTAGTGGACTCCCCTAGGAAGGCTGGACTGACCGCGAACCCAAAGAAATGCGCGATAGGGTTAGAGGAGACTAAGTACCTAGGGTGCATCATTGGACATGGAGTTATCAAACCCCAAGTGAATAAAATAGAGGCGATTCGGAATTGGCCCCCGACCTGGCAACTAGGCAAGTAAAGTCGTTCCTGGGAATGGTGGGCTATTATATGAGGTTTGTTCACCATTTTGCCACTTTAGCGGCTCCATTGACAGGGCTCTTGAAGGGACGGAAGTCCGTGATGGTCCGCTGGAATGACCAGGCGGAAGAGGCTTTTTCCACGTTAAAGTCGGTCCTGTGCGGGTCATCGGTTTTGGTGACGCCTGGCTTCAAGAGGGAGTTTGTGGTACAGACCGATGCCTCCGACGTAGGCCTCGAAGCTGTACTCTCTCAGCAAATCAATGGGGAGGAACATACCATTGTTTTCCTAAGCCGCAAACTCACCTCAGCTGAGACTAGGTACAGTATAGTGGAGAGAGAGTGCCTGGCCATCAAATGGGCACTCGAGTCTCTCCGCTATTATCTGTTGGGGAGAAAGTTCAGTCTGGTGACTGACCACTCCCCTCTCAAGTGGATGAGCCAGGCCAAAGAGAGGAATGCTCGGGTCACCAGATGGTTCTTGTCATTACAGAACTTCAAGTTCTCAGTGGAACACAGGGCAGGCCGCTTACAGGGAAATACGGATGCCCTGTCCCGGGTACACTGTCTGGCAGGCACAAGCGTCCGTCGTTGACGGAAGGTATGTGTCACCAAGGTTCCTGGCCTCGGTGAAGTAAGAGCCGGTATTTTCAGGTGTCAGCGGCAGCTAATGCTGATTGACACTTTGCTATTTTAGTATGGCTGTATAGCTTATTCGGGACGGCTCTTACTGGGAGTAGTTAAAGTGATGGATGGGTGACTACTGCCCACATTCTCAGGTCGGGTCTTGACTGGCCTATAAAAAACCGGCCAGCAGTGTCAGCTGGGAGTGATTACCTCTCTCTGACAGAGGAGCTCTGGCAATCGCTGGTGTGGGAATTGAGCCCTGTGCTGCGCTAAAAAGCTGAGACCTGTGTATTGGGAGAGCAGAACCGCCGACAAGGTGACTTTTTTTGTTATGCACAAACTTTCTACTTGGTGTGAACAAACGCCAACCTTGAAAAGAGTGATTTTTGTTTCACCTTATGTGTGAATAAACACGGACATTTAAATTACAAACTTGTACTTTGCCTCTGTAGTGCACCTGCTCATCCCAACTACCAGAGCGAATCCCCACAATATATATATATATATATATATATATATATATACAGTGGGAAGCGAAAGTTTGGGCAACCTTGTTAATCGTCATGATTTTCCTGTATAAATCGTTGGTTGTTACGATAAAGAATGTCAGTTAAATATATCATATAGGAGACACACACAGTGATATTTGAGAAGTGAAATGAAGTTTATTGGATTTACAGAAAGTGTGCTATAATTGTTTAAACAAAATTAGGCAGTTGCATAAATTTGGGCACTGTTGTCATTTTATTGATTCCAAAACCTTTAGAACTAATTATTGGAACTCAAATTGGCTTGGTAAGCTCAGTGACCCCTGACCTACATACACAGGTGAATCCAGTTATGAAAAAGAGTATTTAAGGGGGTCAATTGTAAGTTTCCCTCCTCTTTTAATTTTCTCTGAAGAATAGCAACATGGGGGTCTCAAAACAACTCTCAAATGACTTGAAGACAAATATTGCTCACCATCATGGTTTAGGGGAAGGATACAGAAAGCTGTCTCAGAGATTTCAGCTGTCTGTTTCCACAGTTAGGAACATATTGAGGAAATGGAAGACTACAGGCTCAGTTCACGTTAAGGCTCGAAGTGGCAGACCAAGAAAAATCTCGGATAGACAGAAGCGACGAATGGTGAGAACAGTCAGAGTCAACCCACAGACAAGCACCAAAGACCTACAACATCATCTTGCTTTAGATGGAGTCACTGTGCATCGTTCAACCATTCGGAGCACTTTACACAAGGAGATGCTGTATGCGAGAGTGATGCAGAGGAAGCCTTTTCTCCGCCCACAGCACAAAAAGTGCCGCTTGAGGTGGGATAAAGCACATTTGGACAAGCCAGCTTCATTTTGGAATAAGGTGCTCTGGACTAATGAAACTAAAATTGAGTTATTTGGCCATAACAAGGGGCGTTATGCATGGAGGAAAAAGAACACAGCATTTCAATAAAAAGACCTGCTACCTACAGTAAAATATGGTGGTGGTTCCATCATGCTGTGGGGCTGTGTGGCCAGTGCAGGGACTGGGAATCTTGTCAAAGTTGAGGGACGCATGGATTCCACTCAGTATCAGCAGATTCTGGAGACCAATGTCCAGGAATCAGTGACAAAGCTAAAGCTGCGCCGGGGCTGGATCTTTCAACAAGACAACGACCCTAAACACTGCTCAAAATCCACTAAGGCATTTATGCAGAGGAACAAATACAACGTTCGGGAATGGCCATCTCAGTCCCCAGACCTGAATATAATTGAAAATCTGTGGTGTGACTTAAAGAGAGCTGTCCATGCTCGGAAGCCATCAAACCTGAATGAACTAAAGATGTTTTGTAAAGAGGAATGGTCCAAAATACCTTCAACCAGAATCCAGACTCTCATTGGAATCTACAGGAAGCGTTTAGAGGCTGTAATTTCTGCAAAAGGAGGATCTACTAAATATTGATTTCATTTCTTTTTTGTGGTGCCCAAATTTATGCACCTGCCTAATTTTGTTTAAACAATTATAGCACACTTTCTGTAAATCCAATAAACTTCATTTCATTCTCAAATATCACTGTGTGTGTCTCCTGTATGATATATTTAACTGACATTTTTTATCGTAACAACCAACGATTTATACAGGAAAAGCATGACGATTAACAAGGTTGCCCAAACTTTCGCATCCCACTGTATATATATTTAACTAACTACCACTAACTGCAGGTCTTTTTTCACACAAAAAAAAGTTAAAAAAAATAAATAAATACAAAAATGTGCAGATGAAAATTAGCACACTACTGATCTGCAGCACGCACGCACACATATCGTGCGTGCGTGCATGCAAAAACTGTAGTATAAAAATTTACCACAGTGCCCTGCAAAATGCACTCACGCAGATGGTGCATTCGTGCAAAAACCTAAACTGACACTAACTGAAATATATATATATATATATATATATATATATATATACAGTGGATATAAAAAGTCTACACAGCCCTGTTAAAATGTCAGGTTTCTGTGATGTAAATTTTTTTTGACAAAGATAAAGCATTTCAGAACTTTTTCCACCTTTAATGTGACCTACCTGGCATTTAAACATTCTTTTGCACCTGGTAACCTCCATCACACGGTCTGATATGGGTGTGGCTTACAGTCTTGCTTTATTCACATTGCATTAGTTGTCCTGCTATGCGGTTGTGTGGAAGCTTGGCTGTGAGCTGGATGTCATCACCTTCAGACCGTGTTCACACCATAGTTAGCGTAGTGGTAGGACCCTTGCCATGCTGAGAGACCGTGACGTGGTGCATGATGGGCTCCGATGTGTTCCTGACAGGAATATATTGGCAAAAGTCTCAGCTTTTAATATCTGCTTGTATGACTAGCTAGTATAGTCAGTGGCATATCCGTTTGGTGCATTTTTTTTTGTGATTTATATAATTATATTTTCATGCGTACAATGCTCCGTTTTGTGTAGTATGCCTTTGTGGTGCATGTGGGCCGCGCCGGCATCCTCCATTTTACGCACTTTTTGCTGGGGATGGTCGTTTGCTGCGGTCCACATGCGGTGGGACTGCTCCCCCAATGAGAAACACGCTACAGTGTTTGGGGTTTGAGCAGTTACCCCATATTTGCCACTATATTTCTATGATTTTGCTTTAAAGGGACACTGACAGGCCTTCTGAGCATAGTTAGCTCTTTATATGCCCCCCTAGGTCTTATAATAAGTTCCCAATTCATATAAGTATTATCCCTGTGCGCATTATAAAACGTTAAAAATAATCTTTATAATCACCTCTCCTTTCTGCCCAAGGGGCGTTCTTTGCGGCGCATTTGTGCCCAGCCGCGTCCCAACTGCCGGGTCCTTAGACACGCCCATCTCATTAGTATTCACTTCGCTGGGCGGTATTTCTCAGTCCCCGACATTCGGAGATCATGCGCATGCGCCCGGCACCCTCGCTCGCCGGATCACATTGCGCCAAGTGAATACTAATGAGATGGGCGTGTCTAAGGACCCGGCAGTTGGGACGCGGCTGGGCACAAATGCGCCGCAAAGAACGCCCCTTGGGCAGAAAGGAGAGGTGATTATAAAGATTATTTTTAACGTTTTATAATGCGCACAGGGATAATACTTATATGAATTGGGAACTTATTATAAGACCTAGGGGGGCATATAAAGAGCTAATTATGCTCAGAAGGCCTGTCAGTGTCCCTTTAATGTGACCTATAAACTAAAACTCAATTGAAAAACAAACTGAAATCTTTTAGGTAGAGGGAAGAAAAAATATAGAAATAAAATAATATGGTTGCATAAGTGTGCACACCCTTAAGCTAATACTTTGTTGAAGCACCTTTTGATTTTATTACAGCACTCAGTCTTTTTGGGTATGAGTCTATCAGCATGGCACATTTTGACTTGGCAAGATTTGCCCACTCTTCTTTGCAAAAACACTCCAAATCTGTCAGATTGTGAGGGCATCTCCTGTGCACAGCCCTCTTCAGATCACCCCACAGATTTTCAATCGGATTCAGGTCTGGGCTCTGGCTGCGCCATTCCAAAACTTTAATCTTCTTCTGGTGAAGCCATTTCTTTGTTGATTTGGATGTATTAGAAAAACTGTTATTTACAAAACACCAGTAGCTTAATATGTGTGTCAGCATATAATTATTCACCAAATACATGAACACACACATACAATCAGGTCAGGACAACTAAGAGTGTGAAGATCTGCGGGATACTGGGCGGACAACTCAGCTATAATATACCACAGATTGTTATATGTCAAGGTCATCTTTGAAGGTTAATTTTTAATGTTTAGATTTCTTACTGTGATCTATATGTATATTTGTGTTTTATGGAAATACTTCACTCCGAAGTTGCCGAGTGCCAGTCTGAAATACTATACAATTACTTTTTAGTGACCGGGAGCTAAGTCACGACTAGTGCACCGTATCCATTTCCTCAAACAATAGACCCATACCTCATCTAAAATATCATTGAGACTTCAATTGAAGTTTACCATTATAGCAATATATTATAAGAGGTCTTTTCATGTTATGTGTTGAGCTTTAATTAGCGCAGACATATTTTCTACATTTATCACAATCTCCTGAATTTTGTCTGCATAATGTGTATTTATTGTGGAGATTTAAATACAGAGGCCATGTAGTGTCACCATGCAGCTGTTATATGATGGAATGCATGGAAGTAGGCTTTAGTAGCTCCAAACAATGGATTATATAGTTCAGCTCTGACTACACTAAAGGGTGACAATCAACAGATTCTGACCAGCACAGGTAATTAACACTAACCTGAGTTTTGCCGGCTATTAGTGACAGTACAATAATATTATTGCTATTGTGCATACTTTTTGCAAATATTGTACTGTCGCCAGCAGGAGTGATGTAAGGAGGAAACCTTTTGTCGGGATTCGAACCCTTGACCAGCCACATCCCAGGCGGTAGCCCTGCTTACTAGGCTACCGTCCTCTCTGGACATTACTCCCTGAAACCTATTATGTAACCTCAGTCTTGCCAAGCCTTGCTCATCACCCTTGATTCCCCACACCTGGTACTTCCCTATATAAGTCCAGCCCCTTGCACTCTAGCTTGCTGATTATTGAGCTCCTGAGCCTTGATCAAGCTTCTCCTCATCTGTTGCTCCTGCTACTACTGAAAGTCCACTGCTGACCAGGAATTGCCTACCGACTACTCTTCTGCTTGTCCCTACCTACTGAACTGCTACTACTGTTGCCATCCGGATTGTCTGACCACGCTTACTGCCGCCTGCCCTGACCCACCGCCTGCCTACCGACTACTCTTCTGCTTGTCCCTACCTACTACCTGCCTGCGGTCCTTGCCACTGGGCTCCACTCCTACCTCCAGCCAGCGGTCCTCTGACTCAGGTGAGCCTATAGGATTGTTACAGAATAATCAGCCCCACTATGGAGTCCGCAATGGCCACTCTGCGTAAGCAGGTCTCCGAACTTCAAGAATTTGGTACTACATATCAGGAGAAATTTGCCCAGCTCCAAGGCGTAGTCCAAAGCCAACAGAGGGAGATTATTGAACTACAGAGGCAACTCCTGGACGTCCGCGGCGCACCCGCAGACACCCGCATGCCACTCCCATCAAGATTCAGCGGCGACAGACGCCAGTATCGGGGGTTTCTAAACCAATGCCGCATCTATTTTCAGATGTACCCGGCCCCCTTCACCACCGAGAAAAAGAAGGTGCTATTCGTAGTCAATCTCCTGACGGATGAAGCATTAGCATGGGCATCACCATACGTGGAGACTAACAGTTAGCTCCTGGACAACCTAAACAACTTCATCACCGCCATGAGCCAAGTCTTCGATGACCCCAACTGCTGTGCAACAGCCGAGGCGCGACTACATGGTCTGCGGCAAGGGAGACGCTCCATTGCCGAATACACCGCCGAGTTTCGCCGTTGGGTCACGGACACCACCTGGAACCCAGCGGCACAGAGAAGCCAATTCCGGCGAGGCCTGTCAGAATTAATAAAGGATGAACTCGCCAGAGTTGAGGCCCCGGACGATCTGGATGACTTCATTCAGTTATGCATCCGGATAGATCAAAGACTCTCCGAGAGGAAGAAAGAAAGACTCTGGTCCTCGGACCACAGACCCACTTACTCCTTCTCTTCCACCGCCCAGCGCGACCCCCAGTCAGTAACTGAACCTATGCAGGTCGACGCTCTACGTAGGTCTCTATCCACAGCTGAGAAGGAGAGAAGGCTGGCCGAAAACCTCTGCCTCTACTGTGGGGAGCCGGGTCATTTTGCCATCAAATGTCCTCATAAGATCCGAAAGACTATTGCCGTCACGGAGCTAAAGGAGCAACCACAGACTCCAACCCCGCCAGCAGCCCCTGAAAATAACAACACGGCGGCTCATGGATCCCACTTCATCGTCCCCATCCTCATCGACATTGAGGGGCGACAACTTCCCTGTTCAGCGATGTTAGACTCCGGGGCGGGAGGCAACTTCATGGACCTAACCTTCGCCCGCGAAAAGAACATTCCACTGACCATCAAGGCAGCCCCCGTTGACCTGGAAACCGTCGACGGATCCCCACTCTCCTCGGGGCCGGCCACTCACGAGACCACCGAACTACAACTCCTCATAGAACCAGATCACCGTGAAAAGATCCACTTCTCTCTGATCGCCTCCCCGAAGTTCCCAGTGATCTTGGGCATCCCATGGTTGGCCACCCACAACCCCTCGGTGGACTGGGAAACCCGCTGCATACGATTCCCATCCGAGTTCTGCACGCTAAATTGCTCCCACAAACCCGTCCTTCCACCCGAAGACACCACCATCTCAAAACTATCCGTCAAGGATCTGCTACCCCCTCAATACCGCAAGTTCCAGGATGTCTGCGACAAGAAAAACGCAGACAAGCTGCCACCACACCGACCCTACGACTGCCCTATAGAACTGTTGCCCGGGGCCGAAATACCCTTTGGCAGTATCTACTCCCTCTCAGAGCCTGAACTCAAGGCTCTGAAAGAGTACCTGGACGAGGACCTGAGGAAGGGGTTCATCCGGCCCTCCACCTCCCCCGCGGGAGCCCCCTTTTTCTTCGTAGAGAAAAAAGACTCCTCCTTGCGTCCCTGCATAGACTACAGAAAGCTTAATGACATAACCGTAAAAAAAACGGTACCCGCTCCCACTGATTTCCGAACTCCTTGAGAGACTCCGGGAAGCGAAGATCTTCACCAAACTCGACCTTCGAGGGGCCTACAACCTCGTCCGAATCCGCCCTGGGGACGAATGGAAGACCGCCTTCCGGACACGTTATGGTCATTTTGAGTACCTGGTCATGCCTTTCGGACTCTGCAATGCTCCCGCCACCTTCCAGCACTTCATTAACGACGTCCTCAGGGACATGCTGGATCTGTTTGTAGTCGTTTACCTGGACGACATCTTGATCTTCTCTGAAGACCTCGAGCAGCACCGCGAACACGTCCGCAGGGTACTGCAGAGACTCAGACAGAACTCTCTCTATATCAAGCTAGAGAAATGCGAGTTTGAGCGAACCACCACTCAGTTCCTCGGATACATCATCTCCCCAGAGGGCCTAAGTATGGACCCGGGGAAGGTCCAAGCTGTGATGAACTGGCCCGTTCCGAAAAACGAGAAGGAGATACAAAGATTCATTGGCTTCGCCAACTTCTATCGGAAGTTTATCCGGAACTTCTCCAAGGTCATAGCACCAATCACCCAACTCACCAAGAAGGCAGTCCCCTTCTCCTGGACACCCGAGGCCCAGGAGGCCTTCACCAAGTTGAAACTCCTTTTCACTTCAGCCCCAATCCTCATCCACCCAAACCCCGAGCTCCCATTTACAGTCGAAGTGGATGCATCAGACTCTGCAGTGGGGGCAGTTTTGTCACAACGGACAGGGGAGAGGATGCTATTACACCCGTGCGCATATTTCTCCCGCCAGATGTCCCCCTCCGAGAAGAACTATGACATCGGGAACAAAGAACTACTGGCGATCAAGGATGCCTTCTCCGAGTGGAGACACCTGCTGGAGGGTGCCACCAACCCCATAATCGTACTAACTGACCACAAGAACCTCGAGTTCATCCGCAGCGCTAAGAGACTCTCAGCCAGACAGGCCAGATGGAGCCTATTCTTTTCCCGCTTCAACTATCTCATCACCTATCGCCCTGGATCAAAAAACGGCAAGGCTGACGCCCTCTCCAGAATGTTTTCCGAGCCCTCACAGAGTAACAAGGGCCAGAATAACATCTTACCCGAGAGAAGGGTCGTAGGGGCCACATACTCTAAAGAACTCCTGGGCACAATCAAAGAAGGATACGAAAATGACCCCTTCCTCGCCCACCCCACAGGGAATGTCAGCCTTACGTTTAAGAACGGTCATTGGTTTCATCAGGACCTACAACTATATGTACCAGAAATCGCACGGCTCGAAGTGCTCAAACTCAACCATGACTCCAAGCTGGCCGGCCATTTTGCCACGAGAAAGACCCAGGAGCTTCTCTCCCGCTCCTTCTGGTGGCCAACATACAAGGAGGACATCAAGAGATACATCTCCTCGTGCGCGGTCTGTGCCCGCAATAAGACTCCTCGTTCCTCCCCCGTGGGTCTGTTACAACCCCTCCCTATTCCCTCCCGCCCCTGGGGCTCGATCTCCATGGACTTTGTGGTAGACCTTCCTCCTTCAAAAGGGATGAACACTATCCTGGTCGTGGTTGACCGTCTCACCAAGATGGCCCATTTCATCCCCTACAAAGGCATACCCACCGCCAAACAGACGGCCGATCTAATTCTCAGAGAGGTCTTCAGGCTGCATGGGATCCCGGACGACGTGGTCTCCGACCGAGGCGTACAATTTGCCTCAAAGTTCTGGAAGAACTTCTGCCTGGCTCTCGGGGTTAAAGTGAACCTATCCTCCGCTTTCCACCCTCAGTCAAACGGGCAGACTGAGAGAACTAATCAGACCCTAGAGCAGTACCTACGCTGTTTCAGCTCCCACCTGCAGGATGACTGGCTTGACCATCTCCCCACGGCCGAGTTCGCCTACAACAATGCTGAGCATAGCTCAACCAAGCACAGCCCCTTCTTTGCTAACACAGGCTCGCACCCGGTGTTCATTCCCAACCTGCCCGTCGCCTCCACCCTCCCAGCAGTGGCCGAACGCCTAACAACCCTACAGGAGGCACAAAAGAACATTATAGACAACCTCCAGCTTGCCCAGAGGCGTTTTAAACAGGGAGCAGACAGACGTCGCAAACCCACCCCGGGCTTCCATGTGGGAGACAAGGTGTGGCTGTCCACCAGGAACCTCAGATTGAAGGTTCCCTCCAAAAAGTTGGCCCAAAGATACATGGGTCCGTTTCGGATCACCGCACAAATCAACGAGGTCACGTTCCGGCTCGACCTTCCGGACTCCATTAGGGTGCACCCTGTCTTCCACTGCTCACGCCATACGTGGAGAACACCTTCACAGGCCGCCACTCGCCCCCTCCACCACCCGTGAGGGTACAGGGTGAAGAAGAATACGTTGTCGCAAAGATCCTCGACTCCAGGATCCACCGGGCAAGACTACAATACCTAATTGGGTGGGAGGGTAACTCCTGGGAGCCAGAAGAAAATGTCCACGCCCCCAGACTGGTAAAAGAGTTCCACCAACGGCACGCCTGCCCCTGCGGTGCCCGGAGGTCACCTTGGAAGGGGGGGAGTACTGTCGGGATTTGAACCCGTGACCAGCCACATCCCAGGCGGTAGCCCTGCTTACTAGGCTACCGTCCTCTCTGGACATTACTCCCTGAAACCTATTATGTAACCTCAGTCTTGCCAAGCCTTGCTCATCACCCTTGATTCCCCACACCTGGTACTTCCCTATATAAGTCCAGCCCCTTGCACTCTAGCTTGCTGATTATTGAGCTCCTGAGCCTTGATCAAGCTTCTCCTCATCTGTTGCTCCTGCTACTACTAAAAGTCCACTGCTGACCAGGAATTGCCTACCGACTACTCTTCTGCTTGTCCCTACCTACTGAACTGCTACTACTGTTGCCATCCGGATTGTCTGACCACGCTTACTGCCGCCTGCCCTGACCCACCGCCTGCCTACCGACTACTCTTCTGCTTGTCCCTACCTACTACCTGCCTGCGGTCCTTGCCACTGGGCTCCACTCCTACCTCCAGCCAGCGGTCCTCTGACTCAGGTGAGCCTATAGGATTGTTACACCTTTCATGTTGTCGCAGTATTGTCTTGTAATCAATGTCCTGAATGTAATCTGTCTACAATTATGTATTTCTATATTTTTAATTAATAAAGATTAAATTTATAATATATGTGTGTATGTGAGTGTTCATGTATTTGGTGAATGATTTGGATGTATGCTTTGGGTTGTTGTCATGCTGAAAGATGAAGTTCCTCTTCAAGTTCAGCTTTCTAGCAGAAGCCTGAATGTTGTGTGCCAATATTGACTGGTATTTGGAACTGTTTATAATTCCCTCTAGCTTAAATAAGGCCCCAGTTACAGCTGAAGAAAACAGCCCCAAAGCATGATGCTGCCACCACCATGCTTCACTGTGGGGATGGTGTTCTTTTAGATATGTGCAGGAACTATGGCCAAAAAGTTCAACCTTGGTTTCATCAGACCATAACACCTTTTCCCACATGCTTTTGGGAGACTTCAGATGCCTTTTGCAAAATGTAACCTGGCTTGGATGCTTTTCTTCGTAAGAAAAGGCTTTCGTCTTGCAACTCTACCCCATAGCCAAGACATATGAAGAATACAGGAGATTGTTGTCACATGTACCACACAGCCAGTACTTGCCAGATATTCCTGCAGCTCCTTTAATGTTGCTGTAGGCCTCTTGGTTGCCTCCCAGACCAGTTTTCTTCTCGTCTTTTCTTCAATTTTGGAGGGACGTCCAGTAATTGGTAATATCACTGTTGTGCAATATTTTCTCCACTTGATGATGACTGTCTTCACTGTGTTCCATGGTATATCTAATGCCTTGGAAATTCTTTTGTAGCCTTTTCCTGACTGATCCCGCTGATGCTCTGGACGCTCTCTGTGGACCATGGCTTTTGCTGTGGGATGCGACTAAGAAAATTTCAGGAAAGACCAACTAGAGCAGCTGAACTTTATTTGGGGTTAATCAGAGGCACTTTAAATGATGGCAGGTGTATGCTGACTCCTATTTAACATGGTTTTGAATGTGATTGCTTAATTCTGAACACAGCTACATCCCCAGAGGGTGTGCACACTCGCAACCACATTATTTTTGTTTTTCTTCCCTCCACCTAAAAGATTTCAGTTTGTTTTTCAATTGAGTTGTACAGTTTATAGGTCACATTAAAGGTGGGAAAAGTTCTGAAATGATTTATCTTTGTCTCAGTTTTTTACATCACAGAAACCTGACATTTTAACAAAGGTGTGTAGACTTTTTATATCCACTATATATATATATATATATATATATATATATATATATATAAACTACCACTAACTGCAGTTCTTTTTTCACACAAAAAAAATGAAAGAAAAAAAAAATTCACTACAGTGTTAAAAAAGTGAACACTGGCTAAAAATTACTTATATCTAGTCTGTGCACTTTTTTGGTAATTTTTCTTTTACAATTTTCCAGCTCTGCACCACAGCGTGCGAGCTGTGACCACCAAGTGCTGTTCAGTGCATATCTGCGTAATCAGCACCTGTGGATTATTCTTTGCACTTTTTTTTCACATCTGTGTTGATTTTTTTGCCATTTTTTCCTTTATTTTGGTTCAAAAAGAAGAAATTGTAGTTAGGGTTTTATATAAATATATATAGAGCTCTGGAAAAATAAAAACAGGCACTCACCAGCTGGTATGTCTATAGTAGAATATTTATATAAAATCACACATAAAATAAATATAAAATACAGAATAACATACAATATATCACAAAATTAATATGCACTGGGGTTGGCACATACAGTCATGTGAAAAAATTAGGACACCCTTTGAAAGCATGTGTTTTTTTTTGTAACATTTTTAATAAATGGTTATTTCATCTCCGTTTCAACAATACAGAGAGATTAAAGTAATCCAACTAAACAAAGAAAACTGAAGAAAAGTCTTTTCAAGATCTTCTGTAAATGTCATTCTACAAAAATGCCTATTCTAACTGAGGAAAAAGATAGGACACCCTCACATGTATTCCCTCTTAAATTGGCTCAGATCTCACACAGGTATATCACACCAGGTGCACATAATTAGTAGATCGTTACTCTGCATGTTGAATGAGGCTTGCCCTATTTAAACCTCAGACATTTAGTTTGGTGTGCTCCTGACTGTTGAAGTGAGAGTGAGCACCATGGTGAGAGCAAAAGAGCTGTCAGAGGACTTCAGAAAAAAGATTGTAGCAGCCTATGAGTCTGGGAAGGGATTTAAAAAGATCTCAAAAGATTTTGAAATCAGCCATTCCACTGTCCGGAAGATAGTCTACAAGTGGAGGGCTTTCAAAACAACTGCCAACATGCCCAGGACTGGTCGCCCCAGCAAGTTCACCCCAAGAGCAGACCGCAAGATGCTAAAAGAGGTATCCAAAAACCCTAAAGTGTCATCTCGAGAACTACAGCAGGCTCTGGCTACTGTTGATGTAGAAGTACATGCCTCTACAATCAGAAAGAGACTGTACAAGTTTAACTTGCATGGGAGGTGTGCAAGGAGGAAACCTTTGCTTTCCAAGAGAAACATCGAGGCCAGACTGACATTTGCCAGCGATAAAGTTGACAAAGACCAGGACTTCTGGAATAATGTTCTTTGGACAGATGAGTCCAAAATTGAATTATTTGGACACAACAGCAGAGGACATGTTTGGCGTAAACCAAACACAGCATTCCAAGAAAAGAACCTCATACCAACTGTGAAGCATGGAGGTGGAAGTGTCATGGTTTGGGGCTGCTTTGCTGCAGCAGGACCTGGTCAGCTCACCATCATAGAATCCACGATGAATTCTACTGTGTATCAGAAGGTGCTTGAAGAACATGTGAGACCATCAGTTAGAAAATTAAAGCTGAAGCGGAACTGGACCATGCAACATGACAATGACCCAAAACATACTAGTAAATCAACCAAAGATTGGCTGAAAAAGAAGAAATGGAGAGTCCTGGAATGGCCAAGTCAAAGTCCAGATTTGAATCCCATTGAGATGCTGTGGGGTGACTTGAAAAGGGCTGTACGTGCAAGAAACCCCTCAAACATCTCACAGCTGAAAAAGTTCTGCATTGAGGAGTGGGGTAAAATTTCCTCAGACCGATGTCGAAGACTGGTAGATGGCTACAAGAACCGTCTCACTGCAGTTATTTCAGCCAAAGGAGGTAACACTCGCTATTAGGGGCAAGGGTGTCCTATCTTTTTCCTCAGTTAGAATAGGCATTTTTGTAGAATGACATTTACAGAAGATCTTGAAAAGACTTTTCTTCAGTTTTCTTTGTTTAGTCGGATTACTTTAATCTCTCTGTATTGTTGAAACGGAAATGAAATAACCATTTATTAAAAATGTTACAAAAAACCACATGCTTTCAAAGGGTGTCCTAATTTTTTCACAAGACTGTATATTATATCACATTCGCTCTATATATGATAAGCAAAATGAATATATCATAGCGGTATGTTTCAGGAAATAATTGCTTCAATCTGATAAGTTGATGAAATAAAAAGGATAATATGCGTTTTTTTTTAGTTCGATGCGTTTTTTTGATTTTTTGATGCGGTTGGATGAGCCCTATATATTGGAACATTTTTACAATGCAAATCTGAAATTTCAAATATTAGGAGTTGGAGGATTTAAAATAATAAGAAAAAGCCAAAATAAAGGCTGATCAAAATATATTACTAATGCGATATAAGAGAGATCGAAAAGAAGGAAGGAGAATCCAAAGACTGACTTTTTGAGTTTTAAATTATTTTAACCTATCATTTTAACTTTAGTTTTTACCAATTTTAGAAATAATACAAGTTGTATTAATAAAAGTAAAAGTGTCTATAGAGATATATGTAATATTATGCATTGAGGATATGGTAAAGTGCCAAATGAGAAGACTATTAATCCATGCCGGGTATTTGGTGGGGTTTGTGAAAACTGGAGTATATAAAGAAGAGGGTAGTAGCACTCGCAATATAGCCACTGAGGAAGAGGGAGACCCCTCGAAACGTGTCTGGCTGGTCCTGCGAGCGACAAACTACCCACCTTAACCCGAGGAAAGAGACCTATACATTGTTGGTCAATATAAGTATCTCGATGGTGATCTGGACGCCAGTGAAAGAGAAACTGGCTTGACCTATCGCGAGATTACACGATCCTTGCATATTGCTTCCTGGAAGGTGACACGCAAAGATACCACGTGGAACGCCGAGACTGGAGAGCAGCAAGCAGGGAACTTAAAGTATCGGATCTTACATCGAGTGACACAAAGGACTCAGCGACCATTGGCAGCATAAACTACACAGGCATTCTAAAAGGGCAAGGTAAGAGGGTTTACAGATAGGGGGACGCCCCATTCATAAAACCCGATTACTTCAATATATACCTTACTGAACCCTGAGTGCGGACTCTGTATGCTGGTGAAACCTGCTGTTTCACATTGTTATATTAGCGCTACAAAATTACATAACATCTATGTAAGAAAATTAATAAGTTGCTACATCAGTCTGTATGGACACAATTACCACTTAAGAAGACATCACCAAGTTTTTTCAGCTGTTCATTCAGCAGTTTTTTTCACGTTTTTCACATTTTTTTTCTATATTCCTTCACAGGTATTAATCCTTATACAGGATATTTTATTCACAGATTCTTGTTTTCACTTATACAGGGAGTGCAGAATTATTAGGCAAGTTGTATTTTTGAGGATTAATTTTATTATTGAACAACAACCATGTTCTCAATGAACCCAAAAAACTCATTAATATCAAAGCTGAATATTTTTGGAAGTAGTTTTTAGTTTGTTTTTAGTTTTAGCTATTTTAGGGGGATATCTGTGTGTGCAGGTGACTATTACTGTGCATAATTATTAGGCAACTTAACAAAAAACAAATATATACCCATTTCAATTATTTATTTTTACCAGTGAAACCAATATAACATCTCAACATTCACAAATATACATTTCTGACATTCAAAAACAAAACAAAAACAAATCAGTGACCAATATAGCCACCTTTCTTTGCAAGGACACTCAAAAGCCTGCCATCCATGGATTCTGTCAGTGTTTTGATCTGTTCACCATCAACATTGCGTGCAGCAGCAACCACAGCCTCCCAGACACTGTTCAGAGAGGTGTACTGTTTTCCCTCCTTGTAAATCTCACATTTGATGATGGACCACAGGTTCTCAATGGGGTTCAGATCAGGTGAACAAGGAGGCCATGTCATTAGATTTTCTTCTTTTATACCCTTTCTTGCCAGCCACGCTGTGGAGTACTTGGACGCGTGTGATGGAGCATTGTCCTGCATGAAAATCATGTTTTTCTTGAAGGATGCAGACTTCTTCCTGTACCACTGCTTGAAGAAGGTGTCTTCCAGAAACTGGCAGTAGGACTGGGAGTTAAGCTTGACTCCATCCTCAACCCGAAAAGGCCCCAAAAGCTCATCTTTGATGATACCAGCCCAAACCAGTACTCCACCTCCACCTTGCTGGCGTCTGAGTCGGACTGGAGCTCTCTGCCCTTTACCAATCCAGCCACGGGCCCATCCATCTGGCCCATCAAGACTCACTCTCATTTCATCAGTCCATAAAACCTTAGAAAAATCAGTCTTGAGATATTTCTTGGCCCAGTCTTGACGTTTCAGCTTGTGTGTCTTGTTCAGTGGTGGCCATCTTTCAGCCTTTCTTACCTTGGCCATGTCTCTGAGTATTGCACACCTTGTGCTTTTGGGCGCTCCAGTGATGTTGCAGCTCTGAAATATGGCCAAACTGGTGGCAAGTGGCATCTTGGCAGCTGCATGCTTGACTTTTCTCAGTTCATGGGCAGTTATTTTGCGCCTTGGTTTTTCCACACGCTTCTTGCGACCCTGTTGACTATTTTGAATGAAACGCTTGATTGTTCGATGATCACGCTTCAGAAGCTTTGCAATTTTAAGAGTGCTGCATCCCTCTGCAAGATATCTCACTATTTTTGACTTTTCTGAGCCTGTCAAGTCCTTCTTTTGACCCATTTTGCCAAAGGAAAGGAAGTTGCCTAATAATTATGCACACCTAATATAGGGTGTTGATGTCATTAGACCACACCCCTTCTCATTACAGAGATGCACATCACCTAATATGCTTAATTGGTAGTAGGCTTTCGAGCCTATACAGCTTGGAGTAAGACAACATGCATAAAGAGGATGATGTGGTAAAAATACTCATTTACCTAATAATTCTGCACGCAGTGTAGTGCACAGTATTATCCTTTTTATTTCATCAACTTATCAGATTGAAGCCATTATTTCCTGAAACATACCGCTATAATATATTCATTTTGCTTATCATATATAGAGCGAATGTGATATAATATATGTGCCAACCCCAGTGCATATTAATTTTGTGATATATTGTATTTTATTCTGTATTTTATATTTATTTTATGTGCGATTTTATATAAATATTCTACTATAGACATACCAGCTGGTGAGTGCCTGTTTTTATTTTTCCAGAGCTCTATATATATTTATATAAAACCCTAACTACAATTTCTTCTTTTTGAACCAAAATAAAGGAAAAATTGGCAAAAAAATCAACACAGATGTGAAAAAAAAGTGCAAAGAATAATCTACAGGTGCTGATCACGCAGATATGCACTGAACAGCACTTGGTGGTCACAGCTCGCACACAGAAAAAGTGGTGCAGAGCTGGAAAATTGTAAAAAAAAATTACCAAAAAAGTGCACAGACTAAATTGCGTCTGTAAAAAAAGGACGGGGGGACTGGGAGAAGGGGGCAGGAAGAGACAGGGACGGAGGGTGGTTTAGGGATCTGGAACAGCTGAAAATAAAAAAAAAATCTGTGCAGCAATTCCAGATGTTCTTCTTCTTTTCTTATTTTTTTTCAGCAGGAAAGGGTTAAATTGCAGTGGTGGTGCACCACAAGTCCCAGCAAGCCACAAGCAGCACAAAAATGCACAGAACCTCTCTGCATGCAGTCACTAGCTAGAATGGCTACATGCAGGGAAGTTCTGTCCTTTCCTGCGCAGCTATAGCGCTGCCATTGGCTGGAGCATTGCTCCAGCCAATGGCGGCGCTGTCAGGGGACCCAAAACACCATTATTCCCTGCCTCACCTCAGAGGTGACTGGTGCTGATCAGTTCAGCACCGGCCATCTCTCCCTGACCTCTCCCCGACCCAGCCACAGATGTATACAGCTTCCGGCGCTGCGATGTGCCAGTCTTCATTGACCGGCCAATCACAGCGCTTAGAGCTGCAGGGGGGTGGTGCAGCACCATGGTGACCTTACCTAGCATGTCTGCCTGCCGGTAAGAACAGCCATGGTGCCGCGATTCCCCGGCGATCGTGCCCCAGAGCCCGTGGACCTTGACTCACGTCCAGTTGTGCCGTACATCTACGACGCAGGTCCTTATGGGGTTAATTCCATGGAGCTTTACATCCAGACGGGGTTACACAAATATAAAAATACAATAAACAAGAAACTATTAACAGACTGGTACAGAGCGGTAGAGGACCCTGTCCGCAAGAGCTTAGAATCTATAAGGGAAGGGGAGAACACAGTATGTGAGGGTATAGGCTGCTCATGTGGCTGTGTGGTGGCAGCATGCTCATTGCAGGTAGTAGGATTTCCTGAAGAGGTGGGTTTTCAGGTTACTCTTGAAAGTTTGGATGTTGGGGGAGAGTCTAATGAGTTGGGGTAGTAAACTCTAGAGTAGCGTAGAGGCATGTGAGAAATCTTGTAGTTGATTGTGTGAAGAACAGATGAGAGGAGAATAGAGGAGGAGGTCCTGTGAGGATCGGAGATTACATGTGGAGATGTATTGAGAAAGCAGGTCAGAGATGTAAGGAGGGGACTGGTTGTGGACGGCCTTATACATATGTAGTTGTTATTATTTTAAACTAAATTCGCTGGGCAATGGGGAGCCAGTGAAGGGATTGGCAGAGGGGTAGGCAGAGGAGAAACGAGGGGAGAGGTGGATTCACTGGGCAGCGGAGTTGAGAATAGATTGGAGGGGAGCAAGAGTGCTGAATGGGAAATATATATACTGGTATATAAATACAGTATATAAAGAGAAAGAAGCTTATTATACACACATTTCATTATATATACTGTAATTTATATGGAGAGAGAGAGAGAGAGAGATTAAAAATGACAGGGATGATTTTATTTGTTGTACGCTCTTTTCATTGGACACAAATATTTGACCTTTCTACCTTTAATGAAAAACAGAATGAACGTTTCCAAGATTTTTTTACTTGTAATTCTTGGCATTTATTCCATTCATTTTGCTTATAGTGCCTGAACATTTTCATAGCTAGATATACTATGTTTACTGTAAATTAGATCACGGCCCAATACTAAGGATGATGTCAAACTATTAACATAGATGCTGTGACATTTCTTTGATCAAGACTTTAATATTTAATGGTCCCAGTCCTTTTTATAAACTTTATTCATTAAAATTACTACCAGTCATTATCCATCCTTAATGCCATGACACTAATAGATCGTTCTGGAGCATGCAGTAATGGTTAAGTCATAAAATTTCTTAAAAGGTTATATTTCATACCATTAAGCGCATAAGGTAACCTTCGTCAAACCTTTACAACACAACGTCTTTCTTCTTCCATTTCTTTATTTCAAAGTCTAACAAAGATACTTTGTATTACATTTTATATAGGTTTTAGAGTCTAGTAATAACTCTTACTAGTATTAATTCTACTAATAACAACAACATAAACAACAGTAACATGTGCATGAGAATTCCATTACCTATTTATCATGTGTATCGCAGCAATGTTTCTTTATCATATTTTCTCTACTCCAGTGATTCTTAACCTCAATAGATTTTATGCAATTTGTGAACTTTGATAAAAAAAAGTATCCAATATAGTATACTTGTTCAAGATGTCATTTTTTGGAGGGAAAACAAAACAAATGTTGTTGTGTGTCTTCTCCACGTAGGGACCTCCACCAGCCTCCTTAGGCCAATTATCATTTAAGCATGGTGTGATTATATTATTAGAGAACTGCATGCATGGGCAAAACTATAGGGGGTTCCAGAGCTTGTCACAACTCAGGGCCTGGATCCTAAAGGACCCCAATAGCTCCACCTCTCCCCAATGCCATTCCTGTAAATTATATATCATCATTTGGAGCAGAGATGGACTGGCAACTTAACGTAGCTCTGGAAAAATAAAAATAAAAGTGGCCCATCCAAATTGATAGAAGGTGGGAGAAGCACAACTTGGTGGGCTCAGCCATACCACATTCAATATAGACCACAGGCAGAATGAATAGTGGTGCAGGAAGCCATGGGCTCCTCTGCCTGCCACAGTATTGAACTGTATCACCACCCTGATAATGAGTATACAGTTACATTCATGAGAGCATTTGTGGTACCCGGCTGGGTACATAAGTACCTGACGTTTCCATTGTTAATTAATCCTGATAGCATCAGATTGCTACATACCTGGCAGCCTAAGGGGGGCTCAAGTGGCCCCCTGGGCATCGACCCATCAGGAAATTTCCCTGTAGGGTCCATAGCCAGTGTAACGGTCACGTCCACACACACACACAGGGGGAAGAATAGTGACCACTGCACTCCACCCTCACCCCTGGCCCTGCCTACTTGCCTCACGAGTCCTGATGACAGGGGACAACTGGACGACAGTCCCTAACTTAGGATACGTGCAGGGAAGACAGACAAGACAAAATACGGAACATGAACGGACCGGGTCAGAACCAAGAGAGCTACGCAGTACAAAGGGTTAAGCAAAGAATGGACAGGAGAAGCCGGGGTCAAATACCAGGAGAGTAGAGAAGTACAAGAGGAGTCCTAAGAGAGTAGTCAGGTGGGAGCCGAGGTCACAATACCAGGACGGATGCGCAGTACAGGAGGAGCAGGCAAAGGATCGTCAGGGAACGGAATCAGGTGAGTATTCAGTAGTCCAACAAATAGCCAGGAACCTAGAAATTAACAGGCAACCTGTGGCTAGCAGGCTGCCTGTATTTATAGTGGGGAGTGAGGGTCATGTGACGTGGCCAGCGTCACATGACCGACAGACCAACCAGTTGAGCACCGAGTGATCAGCTCGGCGCTCAAGGCAGACTTAGGAGCAGGGAGCCACCCAGCAGTAAAGCCGCCCTGGGAATGAGGTCAAACACAGATCCTCATTTCCAAAGCTAAGCAACAGTTCTGCGGGCAATGGGGGACCGAGTGCACCTTCGGAACCCCGTTACAGCCAGTCTGACAGATTTTGCACTTGGATTCAGGAGCATACAATTACAGTATGTGTGCCTATAACCCCATGCTACTAGTGTGCTTTAAAGTCATTTTTTAAAAATGACTAATGATATGATTGTGATATATTTGTAATTGTTACTCACCTGTAGCCTGGTTTATCTAAACTCATGGTTCTTCATTTTATTTTATTTTTTTGCCAAATCAGTGTAGGATAGCATTTTTCCCAATAGGTTTATACTTGCTTTTAGCTGGCCATGCACTTTCTGACTCAGTGGTTTAATAGCTTGTATATAAACTTCTTATTTCAGGTACTGTAAAGCATGTTCAAGCCAGAAATCTTAGTAGGCCAATAAAAGCCTTTAGTAAAGCTTTGTTCCACGCAACACATCACACTCCAATGCATGCTGGGTCTTGAGAGGTCTTTGCTTTCTAATGCTTCTCGGGAAAATTCCTTCTTAGCCTAACCTTGACTGCCCCATCAAGTGATTGGCTGAGCATGTATTTTCTGTATGTTGAGAGGCTCCAGGAAGCAGAGACCAGCAGAGATCCAGAGAGCATTGGAAAGTTATTTTTATTGGTTAATTTTATTGGTCCTCACATAAAAAATATTTGCCAAACAACCACTTTAAGAAATATCATATTTTACAGTAAAATGTTCTTTCACATAATGATGTCTTTCTTCTAGTATGTTGGTATTATGTGTGAATTTTCTGTAAATGTGTGATGAGCTTTTGTTTTCTGATAGCAGTGGTTTCTGTCTTGGTACTGTGGTAAGGTGAACAGAAACATGTATGGTAAAGTCCTGGAAGGGGTGGATATCCCACCCAGCTTCCTCAACTAGGTGAGGTAAATAAAATCCAGAAGGTTAAAGGGACACTGACAGGCCTTCTGAGCATAGTTAGCTCTTTATATGCCCCCCTAGGTCTTATAATAAGTTCCCAATTCATATAAGTATTATCCCTGTGCGCATTATAAAACGTTAAAAATAATCTTTATAATCACCTCTCCTTTCTGCCCAAGGGGCGTTCTTTGCGGCGCATTTGTGCCCAGCCGCGTCCCAACTGCCGGGTCCTTAGACACGCCCATCTCATCAGTATTCACTTCGCTGGGCGGTATTTCTCAGTCCCCGACATTCGGAGATCATGCGCATGCGCCCGGCACCCTCGCTCGCCGGGATCACATTGCGCCAAGTGAATACTAATGAGATGGGCGTGTCTAAGGACCCGGCAGTTGGGACGCGGCTGGGCACAAATGCGCCACAAAGAACGCCCCTTGGGCAGAAAGGAGAGGTGATTATAAAGATTATTTTTAACGTTTTATAATGCGCACAGGGATAATTCTTATATGAATTGGGAACTTATTATAAGACCTAGGGGGGCATATAAAGAGCTAATTATGCTCAGAAGGCCTGTCAGTGTCCCTTTAAAATGGTCTCAGCAATGTGTAGGTTGCTGAGACAGTTTTGTTAAATTTATGGGCTGCATTTTATTGGACTGGGAGAAAGTAGGCTTGGTAGAGGGACATCCCCAGTCCACCCCATTCCGGGGCAGGTTTCCCCCTAGCCTCAGGGATCCCCAGCTGAAGCCAGCTGGGATCGTTAAGGGGAAATGAAGCACAGTGCAGGCTGTCAGTCTGGGGAGAGTAATGCCTGGAGAAAGTCTGGGAAGATGGCTGCGCTGCTGGCTAGAGAATCCGAATTCTCTGTGTGACCTGTGTTCAATAGGTGAGCTAGGATCTTCACTGTATTAGCCACAGCCCAGACGGGCAGGTGTTTATTTTGGTTTATGTTTTGTGGTGCTGAACCTTCACCTTACCCAGTGATTTATAACTGGGTTTGCCTGTATTGCCGTAGCAACGTTTGGACTTTAACCCTGTGGTCTGCAAGAGAATCTGTCATCGCCGCCCTCCCTGAGAGTGTAACCCCTTGCACTACTTTTGCAGGAATTCCATTTAATCCCAGTTTGTACTCATGTATTGTGACGTTTTTGTGTGCAGTAACCCTTTACTGTGACATTACTGTGTCTACCATCCTAATACTGTGACATCATTGTTTTATATCTGCTCCAATGCAGTGGCATTGCCATGTTCAGAAGCAGCCTAGTGGTTCCAGTGACTTCTTTGCTATAAATTGCATGTACAGTTGGTG
The DNA here is from genome assembly GCF_905171765.1 of Bufo bufo. NCBI lineage: Eukaryota > Metazoa > Chordata > Amphibia > Anura > Bufonidae > Bufo > Bufo bufo. Next base: position 406,936,789 of record NC_053393.1, on the reverse strand, counting down.
AGCCTTGTTTCTGATTTTGCACCAGAACACAGGAACTTTTACGCCTCTTGCACACGACCGTATGCCCTCCGAGACATACGGTCCGTGAGCGGCCCATATGTCCCGGAGCGGCATTGATCGTGCGCATGGGAGTACACAACATCATAGATTACAATGACGCTGTGCACGTCGGGCCACCCGCCCCACTAGAAGGTTCTAGTCTAGCAAAAACTGTATATAAGGAAAGCAGTCAGAGCCCCTAGTGTGCTGCAGTTAGAGACTAGTGCTTGGATGGGAGACTAATGCCAGCTTGTATAAGTGACCAGAAGAAGACGCTGAGATGGGGACGCTGAGCCACAGACCATGGGTCACTATCCCTGTGAACAAGGAGCCACCCGGACTACTGAGCTACAGACCGTGGGCCATTGACCAGGATTCCAGCCTTCAGAGAGAGAGAGAGAGAAAGAGAGAGAGAGACAGCTAGCTCAGACCTTTCCTCAGCATCAAACCCTTTTTCTGCCAGGGAGGAGACTGGAGAAGCCAGCCCAATGCCTCATCTGTATTGTTTTGTACCTGAATTCCTCAAGTAAAGAAGCACCCTGGTTTACTGCAGACCCTGACTCTGTGGACTTATTTCCCATTGGGGTGCACCATGCCTTACCATCCCTTCTGGAGAGCAGAAACAAGTGGTGACACCTTGATGGTGTTTGGGGGACCCAGCGTAGCGTTGTGGACCACCCCAAACCCGGCCACTGCACTGTCAGTTAGTGAAAGTATATACAGGGAGTGCAGAATTATTAGGCAAGTTGTATTTTTGAGGATTAATTTTATTATTGAACAACTTATGTTCTCAATGAACCCAAAAAACTCATTAATATCAAAGCTGAATATTTTTGGAAGTAGTTTTTAGTTTGTTTTTAGTTTTAGCTATTTTAGGGGGATATCTGTGTGTGCAGGTGACTATTACTGTGCATAATTATTAGGCAACTTAACAAAAAACAAATATATACCCATTTCAATTATTTATTTTTACCAGTGAAACCAATATAACATCTCAACATTCACAAATATACATTTCTGACATTCAAAAACAAATCAGTGACCAATATAGCAACCTTTCTTTGCAAGGACACTCAAACGCCTGCCATCCATGGATTCTGTCAGTGTTTTGATCTGTTCACCATCAACATTGCGTGCTGCAGCAGCCACAGCCTCCCAGACACTGTTCAGAGAGGTGTACTGTTTTCCCTCCTTGTAAATCTCACATTTGATGATGGACCACAGGTTCTCAATGGGGTTCAGATCAGGTGAACAAGGAGGCCATGTCATTAGATTTTCTTCTTTTATACCCTTTCTTGCCAGCCACGCTGTGGAGTACTTGGACGCGTGTGATGGAGCATTGTCCTGCATGAAAATCATGTTTTTCTTGAAGGATGCAGACTTCTTCCTGTACCACTGCTTGAAGAAGGTGTCTTCCAGAAACTGGCAGTAGGACTGGGAGTTGAGCTTGACTCCATCCTCAACCCGAAAAGGCCCCACAAGCTCATCTTTGATACCAGCCCAAACCAGTACTCCACCTTTACCTTGCTGGCGTCTGAGTCGGACTGGAGCTCTCTGCCCTTTACCAATCCAGCCACGGGCCCATCCATCTGGCCCATCAAGACTCACTCTCATTTCATCAGTCCATAAAACCTTAGAAAAATCAGTCTTGAGATATTTCTTGGCCAGTCTTGACGTTTCAGCTTGTGTGTCTTGTTCAGTGGTGGTCGTCTTTCAGCCTTTCTTACCTTGGCCATGTCTCTGAGTATTGCACACCTTGTGCTTTTGGGCACTCCAGTGATGTTGCAGCTCTGAAATATGGCCAAACTGGTGGCAAGTGGCATCTTGGCAGCTGCACGCTTGACTTTTGTCAGTTCATGGGCAGTTATTTTGCGCCTTGGTTTTTCCACACGCTTCTTGCGACCCTGTTGACTATTTTGAATGAAACGCTTGATTGTTCGATGATCACGCTTCAGAAGCTTTGCAATTTTAAGAGTGCTGCATCCCTCTGCAAGATATCTCACTATTTTTGACTTTTCTGAGCCTGTCAAGTCCTTCTTTTGACCCATTTTGCCAAAGGAAAGGAAGTTGCCTAATAATTATGCACACCTAATATAGGGTGTTGATGTCATTAGACCACACCCCTTCTCATTACAGAGATGCACATCACCTAATATGCTTAATTGGTAGTAGGCTTTCGAGCCTATACAGCTTGGAGTAAGACAACATGCATAAAGAGGATGATGTGGTCAAAATACTCATTTGCCTAATAATTCTGCACGCAGTGTATTGCCAATGCCTTAAACAAGTGGCATTGGGAAAATCTAAAGTTATGTAATAATATCCCATGGACCCCTGATGACATAGGGATAAAGAAACAAGTAGGGACCAGTATATGTTGTTCGTTTAGAATTTCACTTTCACAGTCTGGGCTTTTAACGCAAACCAGTAAAGTTTTGAGCTTTTATTTATACTCACATCCATTTGTCAGTGAATAAAATAAATTTGCTATGGGGCTCCAGGTGATCTGTGTATGCCCTTGGCCTCCAGCCAGTGCTTATTGCCCAAATAGTCAATCGACCCCTGCTAAGAAGACTTTTTACAAAATGTTGTATATTGAAGAATAAGCATTTAAAGTACTATTTGGCTGGATCAAGTGAAGATCATGTCTCCCTGGATTATTTACTTTATTTTATTTATGTCTCTAAATTTCTAAACGACTACCAATATTTTTATTGATAATTAAACATAACTCGGTTACAATTCAATTTGCAGTTAGTGTTATCTTTTAAAACTGCAAGATACCAATATAATATTTGTCAAAATATATTGCAGTAGAATTTTAGATGAAACATAATTGTGTTCACTATAATGCCATAACAAATACTCGAATTCTGACTTATTTGAAGAATTATTCTTTTTTCATTTTATAAAACTGCACTTCAGTCAACAGGCACTATTGTATGTGTTTCAGTGAAAAGATACGTGAACTCGAATATTTTTTGCTTCTTTAGTCTCTAACACTTTAATTCTTGTTTTCTTTACTCAAACCATGTTTGGCAGCTTGAAATTACTTGAGAGGCATGTCATTGTTTTTGTTTCATGACAATTCTTTGATATGTTTTTCTTTGAAACTTCAATGAAACTGGACAATTACATTACTGGATATGCTGAATTACTCATATTGTCACATAACAATGCTTTGCATATCTAGAATGAGCAGCTAGCAGAAAAATATAGTTTAAGGCTACATGCACACAAACATATTTTGTTTCCGCCTGCGTTCCGTTGTTTTTTTTTTGCGGATAGGATGCAGACCCATTCCTTTCTATGGAACTGTTAAAAAATGCAGATAGTCAACCGTTTTTATTTCATGTCCGTGGTTCCATTCCACCAAAAAAATAGAGCATGTCCTATTCTTGTTTGTTTTGCGGACAAGGATTGACATATACAGTGGATCCAGAAAAAAAATGAATGCCAATCGGACGTCATCCGTTTTTTATTTGCAGATCCGCAAATTGCAGACCGCAAAAAAACACATACGGTTGTGTGCATGTAGCCTAAGGCAGTTTTCAACCAAATAAATTACACCGATTGATGTTAAAGTGTTAAAATTCCCATGCAGCTGGTTATTTTTTTTTACAAAAGTAAGTGTAAGATTCACATTATCATTCCACTTAAAATAAACTTTCATAGGAATCCAAAGAAATCAAGGAGAGAAAATAAAAAAAAACATGGCCAATCAATTTTAACCTCAATCATGGGTTCAAGCAATCAAAGAACACTTTTAAGTTCCTTTTTCTCACATATGTCTCTCTTTGAATATTATGTTGTTTATCATGGATTTCTATGTTAAATAAGTATATTTGTCTGAAATTTGAGTTGAGCGGACACGTGGATGTTCTGGTTCAACGGGTTCGGCCGAACTTCACAAAAAAGTTTGAGTTCGGGACCCGAACTTGTCCAAAACTTGACCCCGAACCCGAACCCCATTAAAGTCAATGGGGACCCAAACTTTGGAGCACTAAAATGGCTCTAAAAACATCATGGAAAGGGCTAGAGGGCGGCAAATGGCATAAAAATGTGGTTAAGAGCATGGCAAGTGGGATATGACTTAAAATAACATAAAATACACAAAAAATAAAAAAATAATAATCTTGATCTGGGAGGACGAGGTCCATATGTGGTAGGAGGTTAAGGAGGTGGTGAATGTGGCGGTGTAGGTGGAAGCGGCAGGGGAGGAGGTAGCCAACACTGTTTTTTGGTTTTCATTTTATTTTTATTTTTATTTTTTAAATTAGGGTACACCCCAAAACATTGGGAAATATTACCCATTCCCGAATCAGGGAGGTAGTGACGATAAATAACAATACAGGACTCTTAAGATGCCCTGTTATTGGAATGATTAACCCCTTAAGGACACAGCCCTATTTCACCTTAAGGACCAGGCCATTTTTTGCAAATCTGACCAGTGTCACTTTAAGTCCTAATAACTTTAAAACGCTTTGACTTATCCAGGCCATTCTGAGATTGTTTTTTTGTCACATATTGTTCTTCATGACACTGGTAAAACGAAGTCAATTTTTTTTTTTTTTGCGCAAAAAAATACCTAATTTACCAAAAATTTTGAAAACTTTGCAAATTTCAAAGTTTCAGTTTCTCTACTTCTGTAATACATAGCAATACCCCCAAAAATTGTGATGACTTTACATTCCCCATATGTCTACTTCATGTTTGAATTATTTTGGGAATGATATTTTATTTTTTGTGGATGTTATAAGGCTTAGAAGTTTAGAAGCAAATCTTGAAATTTTTCAGAAATTTACAAAAACTCAATTTTTAGGGACCAGTTCAGGTCTGAAGTCACTTTGCGAGGCTTACATAATAGAAACCACCCAAAAATGACCCCATCTAAGAAACTACACCCCTCAAGGTATTCAAAACTGATTTTGCATACATTGTTAACCCTTTAAGTGTTGAACAAGAGTTATTGGCAAATGGGGTGGAAATTTGAGAATTTCATTTTTTTGTCTAATTTTTCATTTTAACCCATTTTTCCACTAAAAAAGCAAGGGTTAACAGCCAAACAAGACTGTATCTTTATTACCCTGACTCTGCTGTTTACAGAAACACCCCATATGTGGCCGTAAACTACTGTACGGGCACACAGTAGGGTGTAGAGTGAAAGGTGCGCCGTTTGGTTTTTGGAAGGCTGATTTTTATGGACTGGTTTATTTACACCATGTCCCATTTGAAGCCCCCCTGATGCACCCCTGGAGTAGAAACTCCATAAAAGTGACCCCATCTAAGAAACTACACCCCTCAAGGTATTCAAAACTGATTTTACAAACTTTGTTAACCCTTTAGGTGTTGCACAAGATTTAATGGAAAATAGAGATACATAAAATTTAACTTTTACTATGATTTCACTTAAAAAACGTTGGTGGTAGCAGTGAGACAAAGACAATAGACTTACATACATATAAACACTTATTGTGCCACCTTATAAGACCACGGTGAAGTAGTACTGGGTGGGTCTTACCCCGTCCTGTAGGTACACGGACAGGGTTGGTGGGTGGCGGCAATGCTCCTATAATGCCCTGGTCTAGAGTCCTTCCTATATGGATGTTCAGGGGCTATCCTCATAGACCTGCCTCAACGACACGGAGCACTCGCCCCGACAGGGGCGACCCCATATGGAACCTGTCCCTATCTGGGACCTATTCCCTAAAGGTCCCTTACTGAATGGCCCTACATGCCATGTTTCGTTCCAAAAATGGAGCTCATCAGGGGCTCATTGAAATCGGAAGGTTTCTACAAAATACACAAAAAGAGATATGCATAGCGTGGTCACTACCAAGCGCCTATTTAAATACATATTTAGACAGCATTAGGTATATAGTCTCCAACTTACTGTTTCAGTAGAGAGTTGCTTGTAAATACAAAGTGGTGTGGACGGTCAGTGGTACGCGTCCCTGCCAGGGTATGGAGAAGTGTCCCCAGTAATACCCTCGCCTCACCTCACTGCTGAATGCCGGCAGTGTAGGAACACAGCCCATTCAGCCGCCTCACCTTTTAAAATCAGCGCATCCAGCTGTTTCCGCCCTCCTGCTCCACCTTCCCCCGGTGGAACGCATGTGGAACGCACGCTGTTTCCATGCGCTCCACTCCACCGGAAGTCAGTGTCACATGACCGCTCGGGCTGCCGGAAGTTCATGTGGATGTGTCCGAGCGTCACCCATCGCCTAGCAACCGGATGACGCGCAGGCACTCCACGCTGATCAGCCGTCTCGGATGCCGGACGGTAGTTTTAAAGAATGCAATCATTCAAAGGTGGATTTCTTTAGCAGGTTTCCCTCCATACTGATTTCTGCATGCACTTGGCCATACAATACTTATGAGGGGGGTATACTGGACACACAGGTCCATTTATGTACCAAAAAGAAATTGCAGAATAATGTCATTTTTGTCATTAGGTATACATGAGGCAAAAAAAGAAGAAGAATTTTTACACTTATTCCACAATAGGGGATATTTTAGCTTTATCAGAAAGTTCATATCCTAGATATTTAAGCTTTAACAATGAGATCATATCTAAGATGGTCCAGAGGGGGGAGAGAAGGGGGAGGGGGGGCGGGCGGCAAATTCCTGCACTCCTTAGATTTTAGAATTAAGTCCTGTAGGCAGATGTAGGACCGGTCCTAACCATCATACCAGTCAGATATTCAAATAAAGCACGTAAAGCTCTGTTGCTCATTGAGGCCGTTGGGGTATAGTGTCTTCAGGTAAAAAATCCACCTTTGCCATACAAAAATTTATAGGAGGTGTGACATATCTCTGCACATATGCACCTGGTGCATTGAGATATAATTTTTGTATATAAGTGTTGATTAATCTATGGATATGGCAGGTTTTCTAAGTACCGGTTTCAATGCAGAGGATTGGCTGACAGAAGCCAAGGAGGTTTTCTCTGAGAAAAATTTTCTTCAGAAAAAATATACCCCTTCATACAGTGCGGCCTTTAGGGAACTGGAAAAAACATATAGGGAGCAAATTGTGTCCTGGTGGGAGGTCCAGAGTTTGGAGCACTACCTGGAACACAATATTGTACCAAGGGGTCTTAGGATCACACTACTACCAGCCAATAGATGCAGGAATGCATCACTAATGACTAAGTGGGAACAGGAAGCAACTGCCAGCTCCCTGCGCTTTAGGAAAATTTTAGTAGAACAAGAGCACTCCACATTAGAGAACGCAAATAAAAAATTGAAGGACCAAATTGAGGTCACCCAGACATTTGCACAAGAAACTGACTTTGGAATAAAAGAAAAACAGCTTCAGACAGCCTTGGAAAAATTCCAATATCATTTAAAAGAAAGAAAGCATAAGCAATTTACACGTGACTTGTCAGATTTTAAAGAAAATAAAGCTTATATTCTTCTAAATGAAAAAGGGAGAATAGAAAGGGACACTGATCCGTCTTCAACGGAAACTGATCCATCTGAGTCTGATAGAGAACAGCCAGGTAATAGAAGGAATGTGACCAAGGGGAGAGGACGTGGGAGGAGAAATTACAAAGGTAATCCTCATAACAAATATAATCAAGGTTTTTTAGACCAGAATTTGTCCTACCCCCTCAGAAATCGGTCGCAACAACAACCACTGGCAACACAGGCCCAAAAATAATTAATTTGTCTTCCTACCCCTTGACTGAATCTGAAAATAGTATCTTGGAAAAAGGGCTCTCGTTTGTACCAACACCTAAATTTAACCTCTTTAGGACAATAGTTGATCCTAACCTATTCGTTAGAAAATTAAGGTGGTTTAAACATTTTCGTAACATAGAAAAGAAACAGAGTTTGGAACTTGGGGTCCCACCGAACATGGTAGCGGATGTACGACTCTTACAAAGTCTGGTGACTCCTTTAGAAACATCATTGGGGGAGGGGCCAATTACACCACTTAAGAATAAGAGTACCAGGACGGCACCCACCACTGATACAAACTGTATTGATGTTTTCTTAAATCTAGTGAGCACAGAACTTGAGTCTACACGTCTACATCTATCCCCTCAAAATTGCACACAGGAAGAATCACGGGCATTAGAAAGTTTGGCAGAGAATAGGAATATAACTGTTAAGCCCTCTGATAAGGGGGGAAACACCGTTATAATGGATACAGACAGTTATAAAACCATGTGTGAAAAACTTCTGGCCCCACGTGACTGTTATGAGATTTTAGATGGAGACCCTACAACTAAATACAAACGTGAACTAAAGAGCATATTGGATACAGCAAAAAACAATAAATTAATTAGTCCGGCTGAATATTAATTTTTGTTCCCACAGCACCCGCAGATAGCGACATTCTACTGTCTGCCGAAAGTGCACAAAGGGTGTGACCCAGTTAAAGGCCGCCCAATAGTTTCGGGCATAAACAGTTTGAGTCAAAATGTAGGAATCTACATAGACAAAATTTTATCACCATTTGTGCAATCACTTCCCTCATATGTTAGGGATACGGGAGATCTTTTGAAACAACTAGAAGAGATACATCTTGAGGATGGGTGCATATTGGGGAGCATTGACGTGGAGGCCCTATATTCATCCATCCCGCACAAATGGGGCCTACACGCAGTGGCACATTATTTGAGCACACGTGGATGCCAATTTATGACACACAACAATTTTGTCCTTCAACTGTTGGAGTTTGTATTATGCAGAAATTACTTTCTCTTTAACGGCAGGTTCTACCACCAGCTCAGGGGCACCGCGATGGGGTGTTCATGTGCCCCGTCGTATGCAAATTTGCTCCTGGGCTGGTGGGAGGACACATTGATTTTCCGTGATGAGACAGCATGTGAGGCCCTAAACGTCCAGATATGGGCACGTTATATAGATGACGTGCTGGTGGTCTGGAAAGGTGGCCGTAAGTCTTTTTCAGATTGGGCAGCAAGTTTGAACAATAATCAGATTGGCCTACGCTTCACGTCAGAGTGTGACGAGAAGCGGTTGCCATTTCTCGATATTCTTATCACCAAAGATCAGGATGGTTGTTTGGAAACGACAATCTTTCGTAAACCTACCTCGACGAATTCCCTCCTGAGGTGGGACAGTTGCCACCCTTTCCCCCTCAGGAGGAGAATTCCTTCGGGGTCAATACCTGAGATTAAGGAGAAATTGTTCGAATGAGGTGGAATTCCAAAGGCAGGCATCAGATCTCAAAAAACGTTTTATGGACCGGGGTTATCCCATTGGCACACTAACACCAGCCTATAAAGCTGCAAAAGCTCGCTCCCGTAGCTCCCTTCTTACCCCTAACAAAACGAGCAACACTGAGAACGTGTCCCCAACAGGGATACAGGAGACACGTTTAATCAGTACATTTAATGAAGCTTCCGCAGGCATAAGAGAAATAATTGCCAAACACTGGCATGTGCTCAGGATGGACCCCGACCTCTGTACCACCATAAAAGAACACCCAAGTATAACATATAGGAAGGGAAGGAGTGTACGAGACTGGACGGTGAATAGTCATTTCTCTCCTAAACCGGCGTTAAAAACCTGGCTGGAAAAAGGTGTTCATGGTAACTACAGATGTGGGGGGTGCATAGCCTGCAAGTACATGCAGTGCGGAAAATCATTTACGAGCTGCAATACAGGAAAAACATACATTATCAGGGATCTGATAAACTGTAAAACCATGGGGGTTGTCTATAAAATCACATGTTCCTGTAACAAGGAATATGTGGGCAAAACAAAAAGGGAGCTGAGACGAAGAATCGGAGAGCATATAAATGATGTCCATAATAGCAGGGATACCGTGGTCTCGCGCCATGTACGTACTGAGCACGGCGGGGACCCAAGGTGCCTTTCGTTTATGGGCATCGAAAAAGTGGCGCCACCTTTGCGAGGTGGGGATTGGGATAGGAGAATCCTCCAATGCGAGGCAAGGTGGATTTTTTACCTGAAGACACTATACCCCAACGGCCTCAATGAGCAACAGAGCTTTACGTGATTTATTTGAATATCTGACTGGTATGATGGTTAGGACCGGTCCTACATCTGCCTACAGGACTTAATTCTAAAATCTAAGGAGTGCATGAATTTGCCGCCCCCCCCCCCCCCCCCCTTCTCTCCCCCCTCTGGACCATCTTAGATATGATCTCATTGTTAAATCTTAAATATATAGGATATGAACTTTCTGATAAAGCTAAAATATCCCCTATTGTGGAATAAGTGTAAAAATTCTTCTTCTTTTTTTGCCTCATGTATACCTAATGACAAAAATGACATTATTCTGCAATTTCTTTTTGGTACATAAATGGACCTGTGTGTCCAGTATACCCCCCTCATAAGTATTGTATGGCCAAGTGCATGCAGAAATCAGTATGGAGGGAAACCTGCTAAAGAAATCCACCTTTGAATGATTGCATTCTTTAAAACTACCGTCCGGCATCCGAGACGGCTGATCAGCGTGGAGTGCCTGCACGTCATCCGGTTGCTAGGCGATGGGTGACGCTCGGACACATCCACATGAACTTCCGGCAGCCCGAGCGGTCATGTGACACTGACTTCCGGGGGAGTGGAGCGCATGGAAACAGCGTGCGTTCCACATGCGTTCCATCGGGGGAAGGTGGAGCAGGAGGGCGGAAACAGCTGGAGGCGCTGATTTTAAAAGGTGAGGCGGCTGAATGGGCTGTGTTCCTACACTGCCATCATTCAGCAGTGAGGTGAGGCGAGGGTATTACTGGGGACACTTCTCCATACCCTGGCAGGGACGCGTACCACTGACCGTCCACACCACTTTGTATTTACAAGCAACTCTCTACTGACACAGTAAGTTGGAGACTATATACCTAATGCTGTCTAAATATGTATTTAAATAGGCGCTTAGTAGTGACCACGCTATGCATATCTCTTTTTGTGTATTTTGTAGAAACCTTCTGATTTCAATGAGCCCCTGATGAGCTCCATTTTTGGAACGAAACATGGCATGTAGCGCCATTCAGTAAGGGACCTTTAGGGAATAGGTCCCAGATAGGGACAGGTTCCATATGGGGTCGCCCCTGTCGGGGCGAGTGCTCCGTGTCGTTGAGGCAGGTCTATGAGGATAGCCCCTGAACATCCATATAGGGAGGGCTCTAGACCAGGGCATTATAGGAGTATCCAGATTGCCATATTATCCTAACAACTGGAGCATTGCCGCCACCCACCAACCCTGACCGTGTACCTACAGGACGGGGTAAGACCCACCCAGTACTACTTCACTGTGGTCTTATAAGGTGGCACAATAAGTGTTTATATGTATGTAAGTCTATTGTCTTTGTCTCACTGCTACCACCAACGTTTTTTAAGTGAAATCATAGTAAAAGTTACATTTTATATATACTCAGTCTACATACGGTAAATACATTTATAGGAGGTGTGACATATCTCTGCACATATGCACCTGGTGCATTGAGATATAATTTTTGTATATAAAAAAAATAGAGATACAATTTCAAAATTCCACTTTTTTGGCAGATTTTCCATTTTAATATATTTTTTTCCAGTTACAAAGCAAGGGTTAACAGCCCAAAAAAACTCGTTATTTATGGACCTGATTCTGTAGTTTACAGAAACACCCCATATGTGGTCGTAAACCACTGTACGGGCACACAGCAGGGTGCAGAAGGAAAGGAATGCCATACGGTTTTTGGAAGGCAGATTTTGCTGGACTGGTTTATTTACACCATGTCCCATTTGAAGCCCCCCTGATGCACCCCTAGAGTAGAAACTGCAAAAAAGTGACCCCATTTTAGAAACTACAGGATAGGGTGGCAGTTTTGTTGGTACTAGTTTAGGGTACATGTGATTTTTGGTTGCTCTATATTACACTTTTTGTGCGGCAAGGTAACAAGAAATAGCTTTTTTGGCACGTTTTTTTTTTTTGTTATTTACAACATTCATTTGACAGGCTAGATCATGTGGTAATTTTATAGAGCAGGTTGTCACGGACGCGGCGATACCTAATATGTATACATTTTTTTTTATTTATGTAAGTTTTATACAATAACTTCATTTTTAAAACCCAAAAAATGTTTTAGTGTCTCCATAGCCATAGTTTTTTTCAGTTTTTGGGCGATTATCTTGAGTAGGGTCTCATTTTTTGCGGGATGAGATGACGGTTTGATTGGCACTATTTTGTGGTGCATATGACTTTTTGATCGCTTGCTATTACACTTTTTGTGATATAAGATGGCAAAAAATTCCTTTTTTACACCGTTTCTTTTTTTTTTTTTTTTTACGGTGGTCACCTGAGGGGTTAGGTCATGTGATATTTTTATAGAGCCAGTCGTAGTTTTTTCAGTTTTTGGGCGATTATCTTGAGTAGGGTCTCATTTTTTTGCGGGATGAGATGACGGTTTGATTGGTACTATTTTGGCGTATATACGACTTTTTTGATCACTTTTATTACCTTTTTTGGGAAGTAAGGTGGGCTAAATTTCAATTTTCTCAGTTTTAATTTTTTTATTTTTATGGCGTTCACCATGCGGGGAAAGTAACATGACCGTTTTATAGATCAGGTCGCTACGGACGCGGCAATACCTAATATGTGTAGTGTATTTTATTTTTTTAATTTTTATTCAGTGATAAATGTGTTTTTTTTTATCTTAACTTTTTTCACTTTTTTTTTAATTTTTTGGACCCAGACCCACTTGGTTCTTGAAGATACAGTGGGTCTGATGTCTGTATAATACAGTACAGAACCCTCTGCACTGTATTTTACTTACACTGAACAGATCTATGCTTTTAGCATAGATCTGTTCAGCACCATGGACAGCAGAACGCCTGAGCAGGCGTCCTGTTGCCATGGGAACCTTCCCCGTCTGCAACAACTTCGCAGACGGGGAAGGGTAAGCACAGGGCTGAGGGGGGCTGTCGGGGGGCTCTCTCCCTCTCCATCGGGGGGCTGCAAAGGCACAGCAACCCCCCGATGGAGAGGGAGGGAGCTCCCTGACCGATGACAGTTAACTTTTTCCATACAGCGGTCCGTACGGACCGCGGTATGGAAAGGGTTAAACGGCTGACATCTGCACAGATGTCAGCCGTTTATACCAGGTTTGCTGCGATCGCCGACACGGGGGGGGGTCACATGACCCCCCCTGGCGTTGTAACAGGATGCCGGCTGAATGATTTCAGCCGGCATCCTGTTAAGATTAACCCCTGGGGCGCCGGAATGCCTATTTAAAGTTAAGACGTACCGGTACGTTCTGTGTCCTTAAGGACTCGGGAAATGGGGCGTACCGGTACGTCCTATGTCCTTAAGGGGTTAATAAAAAATTATAGAAAATGTCACTGGGGTATTTTGGATTTGGAAACGTTAGACAGGAGAGGCCCTGCTGCCGCTTTGTTGACTCTATATAACTTCTGCCTGATCGCACATCCCCGTGACGTCCACAATCCAATTGGATATCTTCTCTATAAACTTTCGATGTTCTTTTCTGCACCTACCATGTTGATCACGGTTAGCGGCGAATCAGGGTTCCACGCCAGAGAGGGAGCGTAAGAAAGGGATACCACATCCAAAGGAGGTCAATAGCTGCAATGTGATCGAGCTGAAATGTGGGACAAGTTATTAAAGCGGAAGGATCGAATGAAACGGCCAATTAAAGACAAATTTTACAAATTTAAGTCCCTGTCACCTATGTAGAGCAGGTGTTTTTCATCTGCAAAAATGGGTTAATGTCACCCACCAATGGAACAGACGATTTTAAAAAATTTCGGGCCCTGTCAACTATGTAGAGCAGGGGTTTATTTACAGCAAAATTGTGTTCATGTCACCCACCAATTCAACAGATGATTTTACAAAAAATAAGGTCCCAGTCACCTATGCAGAGCAGGGGTTTGTATATGGCAAAATTGGTAAAATGTCACCTGACAATGTAACAAACGATTTTTTGCAATTTAGGTCCCTGTCACCTATGCAGAGCAGGGGTTTATTCACGGCAAAAGTATGTAACAGACGAATTAGTGAAATGTATTTCCTTGTCCACTAGGTGGAGCAGGGGTATATCACAGCCAAAAATTGGTGAATTTCACCAGACAATGTAACAGACAAATTAGTGAAATTTATTGACCTGTCCACTAGGTAGAGCAGGGGTATATCACAGCCAAAAATTGGTGAATGTCACCCAACTATGTAACAGAAAAATTTGTTAAATTTATTAACCTGTCCACTAGGTAGAGCAGGGGTATATCACAGCCAAAAATTTGGGATATGTAACCCAACAATGTATCAGACAAATGATCCTAATAGGCGCACAGCCACTGCTCCAGGCGCCCGAATTTTTTCCTTTTCTCTCCCTGAAGAGCCAGATGCTTACCTGGTGAAACGCGTCGGAGGAGGACACAGATCACACCAATTAGGGAGGTAAGAGTATAGGGACATTTACTCTAGGCCCGAGGTTCCTGAGGCTGGGGGTCGTCCTTTTCAGGACGAGTGCTCCGACTACAGCCAGTGAGGCTATTTCATTGACCAGACTAGGCCAAGTAGGGTTAGTATACAGGGAAAGTTTACTGGTCCACCTAGACCCACTTTCTACATGTAGCAAATATTCCCTTCAGTCTCCCCAGCAGGCCCTACCATATCAATAGAGTACCTATCCTTCTTTCCCTAACTAGGCAGGAATTCACTAGATTCCACAGTCTCATTTATTTTATATATATGAAATTAAAAGTTAAATCTTAATTTAAATACAATAAGGCATACTCAGTACAAGCTATAAACAAATGAGTGAAATGACTTAAAATAAAATAAAACATCTAAAAATTAACAAAGAATAATCTTGATGTATGAGGTGGAGGTCCATATGGAGTAGGAGGTTGAAAAGTGTAGGTGGAAGTAGCAGTGTAGGTGGAAGCGGGGGTGGAGGAGGACGAGGTAACCAACACTGGTTTTTGGTTTTAATTTATTTATTTATTTATTTTTAAATTAGGGTACACCCCAAAAGAGTGGGAAATATAAAAAATACAATAAGCAATTGTGCTGTAGTATAACAATGGCTGGGTAAGGCCGGTATACATGTCTATTCTGCACAAACTCCTGTGGGATCCATGCCTGGTTCATTTTAAAGAACGTGAGCTTGTCCACATTGGCTGTGTACAGGTGGCTGCGCTTGTCTGTGATAACGCCCCCTGCCGTGCTAAATACAAGTTAAGACAATACACTGGCTGCAATACTCCAAGGCGTAAATGGCAAGCTCAGGCCAGGTGCCCAATTTGGAGACCCAGAAGTTGAAGGGGGCAGACCCATCACCCAGTACGTGTAGGCGTATGCACACATACTGCTCCAACATGTTTCTGAAATGCTGCCTGCTGCTAAGACGTTCCATACCAGCTGGTGGTGCTGGTTGTTGTGGCGTGCTGACAAAGCTTTTCCACATTTCTGCCATGCTAACCCTGCCTTCTGAGGTGCTGGTGGTGCCCCAGCTGCGTTGGCGACCTCTTCCTCGTCCTCTGCCTTCGCCTTGTGCTTCCACTGTGCCCAAGGTGTCAGGTGGGAATGCCACCAGCAGCGTGTCTACCAGCGTGCTCTTGTGCTCGCACATCTTACAATCACGCTCCAGTGATGGAATTAAGGACGGTACGTTGTCCTTGTAGCAGGGATCCAGCAGCGTGGCCACCCAGTAATCAGCACAAGTTAGAATGTGGGCAACTCGGCGGTCATTGCGGAGACACTGCAGCATGTAATCGCTCATGTATGCCAGGCTGCCCAGAGGCAACGAAAAGCTGTCCTCTGTGGGAGGTGTATCATCTGTGTCCACTGTATCCCCCCCAGCCACGCACCAGTGATGCCCATGAGCTGGTTTGGGTGCCACCCTGCTGTGAACACGGTTCCTCCTCCTTCATCTCCTCCTCCTCCTCCTCATCTTCCACCTCCTCATCCGCCATAACTGTGCCCTGGCTGGACAATTGTGTACCTGGCTTTGTGGGTGCAGGACCCCATCCTCTGAGCCACTTGTGAATGACTGGCCTGAAACCCTATGAAATGATCCCTATTCCTCCTCCTCCTGTGCCACATCCTCTTCCATCATCGACCAAAGCGATTTTTGAAGGAGGCATAAAAGAGGGATAGTAACGCTGAGAACGGCGTCATCGGCACTGGCCATGTTGGTGGAGTACTCGAAACAGCGCAACAAGTCACACAGGTCTCGCATGGAGGCCTAGTCATTGGTGGTGAAGTGGTGCTGTTCCGCAGAGTGACTCACCCGTGCGTGCTGCAGCTGAAACTCAATTATCGCCAGCTGCTGCTCGCACAGTCTGGCCAGCATGTGCAAGGTGGAGTTCCACCTTGTCGGCACGTCGCATATGAGGTGGTGAGAGGGAAGGCCGAAAGCGCGGACTTTCTGCAACAGCTCTGACATATCGGGGTAATTCCGCTTCAATGTTTGGGAGATAGAGAGTTGAACGCTTCCATGGGACATTGTGGAGATGCTTGGTGACCCAACTGGTGGCATTGCTGGCAGATCTTCTGTTTGTGGGGTGGCAGGTGCCACTGTCACTACAAAGGTGTATGAAGAGGCTGAGACTGCAGCAGAAGAGGAAGCAGTAGGAGCCAGAGACCTTTCTTTGTTTTTGAGGTCTGTACTCCACTGCAGCTCGTGCTTTGCACTTAGATGCCTGGTCATTCAGGTTCTGCTCAGGTTGAGAACGTTTATGCCTCGCTTCAGGCTCTGATTGCACAGCGTGCAAACCACTCGTGTCTTGTCGTCAGCACATTGTCTGAAGAACTGCCACACCAGGGAACTCCTTAGAGCTGGCTTTGGTGTGCTCGGTCCTATGGTGTGGTGGGCAGTAGCAGGCGTACTGTCTTGGGGACGGCCGCTCCGCTTTTGCACCCTGCTCCCTCTTCTGCTGTGCTGGTGGCTCTGTGCAACCATCGCCTCTTCCTCCGAACTACACAGGTCACTTGCATGACCTTGATTCCATGTGGGGTCGAGGACCTCATCGTCCTCCACATCATCTTCCACCCAGTCTTCACTCCTGCCCTCCTTGTCGGTCTGCACACTGCAGAAAGTCACAGCAGTTGGCACCTGTGTTTCGTCATCATCCAAGACGTGCTGCGGTGGTCCTCCCATGTACTCATCCTGAAACATAAGTGGTTGTGCATCGGTGCACTCAATCTCTTCCACTTCTGGGGCAGGGCTATGTGGATGGCCCTTGGAAACCCTGCTAGCAGAGTCATCAAAAAGCAGAAGAGACTGCTCCATGACTTGGGGCTCCGACTGCTTGGCAGATTTGCAAGGGGGTGAGGTGAAGGACTGATGGACATGGGCTGTACAGTAGGTGCCAATTCTTATCTTTCAGCAGGAGACTGGGTGAGAGACAATGTGAAGGAACTGGAGGCACTGTCAGCCACCCAATCTACTATCGCCTGTATTTATTCTGGCCTCAACATTCATTGAGCCGCATTCGGCCCTACCAAATAACGCTGAAGGTTCTGTCGCCTACTCGCACCTGAGGAAGGTGTTTCACTTGTGCGTGTAGCTGGCACAGATCGACCACTTCCTCTCCCTGCAACAGGAGCTCCACCAGCAGCACCACGACCAGGGCCACGTCCCTTATTTGACACTCTCCTCATTCTTTGCGTTCACTCACCAAACTAACAGATGGTTTATGTCAGGCAAAAAACCGCCAATAGTCAACAATTAGGTTCACTGAGAGTAAGGCAGTGCCGATGTCATAAAGAGGAAACATTTCTTGAGGTCACACCACAGTGTGACAGGCGAAATTTATACAATTACTTCACGGTCCCAAAAATTTTTAATTTGTCAACTAACAATGTAACTGCAGTATTTCACTGTGACAAATGCATTAAAGGCCGCAAATTTAGTATCTTGCCCAAAATGGGTGTTTTTTTAATACCAGATTATAACAGTGGTATATAACGCTTGTATTGGACTGTCAGAAATGCAGCAAAGGCTGCAAATTTGGTATCTTGCCAAAAATGGGTGTTTTTTTAAACCCACAATATTATTACAGTATTTTCAAGCTTGTATTTCACTGTGACAAATGCAGCAAAGGCGCAAATTTAGTATCTTGCCAAAAAGGGTGTTTTTTTAATAACAGAATATAACAGCAGTATCTAACGCTTGTATTTTACTGTGACAAATGCAGCAAAGGCAGCAAATATAGTTTCTTGCCAAAAATGGGTGTTTTTTTAATAACAGTATATAACAGCAGAATCTAACGATTGTATTTCACTGTGACAAATGCAGCAAAGGCCACAAATTTAGTATCTTGGCCAAAATGGGTGTTTTTTTAACCCAGAATATTATTGCAGTATTTCAACCTTGTATTTCAGTGTCAAATGCATCAAAGGCCGCAAATGTATTATCTTGCCCAAAATGGGTGTTTTTTTTTAACCCAGAATATTATTGCAGTATTTCAAGCTTCTATTTCACTGTGACAAATGCAGCAAAGGCCCCAGATGTAGGGTATTGCCAAAAATTTGTGTTTTTTTAAACCCAGAATATTATTGCAGTATTTCAAGCTTGTACTTTACTGTCACAAATTCACATACAGTACAGACCAAAAGTTTGGACACACCTTCTCATTCAAAGAGTTTTCTTTATTTTCATGACTATGAAAATTGTAGATTCACACTGAAGGCATCAAAACTATGAATGAACACATGTGGAATTATATACATAACAAACAAGTGTGAAACAACTGAAAATATGTCATATTCTAGGTTCTTCAAAGTAGTCACCTTTTGCTTTGATTACTGCTTTGCACACTCTTGGCATTCTCTTGATGAGCTTCAAGAGGTAGTCCCCTGAAATGGTTTTCACTTCACAGGTGTGCCCTGTCAGGTTTAATAAGTGGGATTTCTTGCCTTATAAATGGGGTTGGGACCATCAGTTGCGTTGAGGAGAAGTCAGGTGGATACACAGCTGATAGTCTTACTGAATAGACTGTTAGAATTTGTATTATGGCAAAAAAAAAGCAGCTAAGTAAAGAAAAACGAGTGGCCATCATTACTTTAAGAAATGAAGGTCAGTCAGTCAGCCGAAAAATTGGGAAAACTTTGAAAGTAAGGGCTATTTGACCATGAAGGAGAGTGATGGGGTGCTGCGCCAGATGACCTGGCCTCCACATTCACCGGACCTGAACCCAATTGAGATGGTTTGAGGTGAGCTAGACCGCAGAGTGAAGGCAAAAGGGCCAACAAGTGCTAAGCATCTCTGGAAACTCCTTCAAGACTGTTGGAAGACCATTTCAGGGGACTACCTCTTGAAGCTCATCAAGAGAATGCCAAGAGTGTGCAAAGCAGTAATCAAAGCAAAAGGTGGCTACTTTGAAGAACCTAGAATATGACATATTTTCAGTTGTTTCACACTTGTTTGTTATGTATATAATTCCACATGTGTTAATTCATAGTTTTGATGCCTTCATAGTCATGAAAATAAAGAAAACTCTTTGAATGAGAAGGTGTGTCCAAACTTTTGGTCTGTACTGTATGCTGTGCTAGTGCACTGAACTTGCATAAAATGGCCGCCGATGCCCACCTAACTAACAGACGGATAAAAGTTCTTTTTCTGTGTCACTGGGCTTAGAGCAGGGTAAAAAAATTGCGCACTGCACCCACAAAACAAAATCGCTGTAGATTGCTGAGTTAACAAGCACTTCTGATAAAAGATTCTTTCCTATTCTCTCCCTCACAGCAGCAGCATCCTATCCCTACACTAATAAGAGCGTGCAGCGCTACGTGACTCCAGCTTATATAGAGGCTGGGTCACATGCTGCACTGGCCAATCACAGCCATGCCATTAGTAGGCATGGCTGTGATGGCTTATACTGTAAGGGCACACGAGTTAAACGCTTTTTGATTGGCTGCTCTGCAACCTTTCAAAAAGCGCCATTAACTCGCCGAACACCGAACCTGAACTTTTACTGAAAAGTTTGAGTTCGGGTCCGGGGTCCAAAAATCCAAAAGTTCGGTACGAATCCAAACTTTACAATTCTGGTTCGCTCAACCCTATCTGAAATTCATAATTTAATTTAATATCAACATTTTAAAATCAAAAAGTGACATAATAACTTGGGTGCACTACCTCCATCTGAAGGAAAAAAAAGTTCAGTCTCCCCAAGTCACGAGGCTTCTGTGTCATAAGACTTGTGAATTTTTGTAATTGTCTACATTAGGAGCTGATCACAGCAGAAACAGTTGATGGCTTTAAACCAAGTTTAGATGATTTCTCAGAACAAAAGAACATTAATTCTTAGGTAAGTTTACAGAATTGTAGTTTACAACTCCCCTTTATTTCATCCACATCCACTCCCATCCCTTGGTTGATCTCAATAGACGTGTCTATTTTCAGCCATACTACATATGTAACTATGTAATAGCTTGACTAGTATAGAAGTTTTTAAAGAGGACCTGTCATCTCTCCTAAAATATATACACTACTCACAAAAAGTAAGGGATATTTGGCTTTCAGGTAAAATTTATGCAAAACGTAAAAAAGTTCACGTTAAGGTGATATTATATCATGAAAGTAGGGCATTTCAGTAGAAGCATGCAATGATGATTTCCTTATCTCAAAAAAAATATTGAAACAAAAGCCAACAACAGTTGTGGGTATACCCCCACAAAAAGTTGTAATGTGGCCTTGAGCATCAATTACAGCTTGACAGTGACATCTCATGCTGTTCACAAGTTGACTTATTGTCTGATGAGGCATGGCATCCCACTCTTCTTGAAGGGTGGCCCTCTGGTCATTGAGGTTCTGGGGTACAGAGTTATGAGCTTCTACATGGTGAATCAGCTGATCCCATAGGTTTTCAATGGGAATCAGGTCTGGAGAAGTGTAGACCACTCCATTTGAGGTACCTCAGTCTACAGCAGCCATTTCCTTGCGACTTTGATGAGCTGGCGCATTGTCGTCCATGAAGAAGAAATTACACCTGTGTTGTTCATGCAGAGGCCCGATGATTTGATTAATGATGTTATTCAAGTAGTATGTCACTGTACCATTCACAAAGTTTAGGGCAGTTCTGTATTGACTAGACACACCTGCCCACACTGTTACACCACCTAAGGCAAACAGTGGCTGATGCAAAGTGCTCTCCTTGACCTCTCCAACATCATTGGCGGCCATTATTTCTGCTCAGCATGAATCAGCTTTCATCAGTGAACGGCACTGAGGCACACTGGTCCCTCATCCAGCGTAGATGCTCCGTGGCCCATGCAAGACAATGACGCCTGTGGTCAGGTACCCTTACAGGTCGTCCAGCATGCAGACCACACTGATGTAAACGGTTTTGAATGGTCTGATGTTACACTTGGGTTCCTCTCACCTCCCTTAAATGTGCCTGGAGTTATGTGGCATTCAACATCTGATTAAGCAGGGCATTGTTCACAATGAAGCAGTCATCAGTGTGGGATGTGGCCAAAGGACGTCCATTTCTATGCCTTTCTGTGACTCTTTCAGTCTCTCTATATCTCTGTTGCAACTTGCTGATGACACTCTGTGATACTCTAAGCTCAGTGGCCACTTCCATCTGAGAACATCCTGCTTTGAAGCCTTGCAATGGCGAGGTACTGTTGATCAATTTTTAGGTGTTGTCTTGTTCTCATGAGGTCAAAATGTGAACAGCATGGTGAGGAGGACTGTTTAAATACCAATTCTAATTGAACCAGGAAATTAATAGGGCAATTCATGGATCACACACCTGTTGTGACTTTTGCTGTTAAGCTCCTTGTTAAAGAACAGTAAGTTGCCAAAAAGTACTGAAACGTTAAACAGTTGGACTTGTTTATTCAAACGTTTAGAGAAGTTCACATTAAGTTCACCTATTAGGCCTCTTTTTTCTCACAGGTGTTCTGGATTTGCTTTGGATGCGTCGCGTATGCATTGCGGGAAAACTGTGCGAATAGGCACGCAATTGCAGTCAGTTTTGACTGCAATTGTGTTCCGATGTTCAGTTTTTTCCACGCGAGTGCAATGCATTTTGCACGTGTGTGAGAAAAAACTGAATGTGGTACCCAGACCCGAACCCAGACTTCTTCATTGAAGTTTGGTTTTGGTGTTCTATTTATTTTATTGATTTCCTTTATAACATGGTTATAAAGGAAAATAATAGCATTCTTAATACAGAATGCTTACAAAAATGTTGCTTGCGGGAGTAAAAATAAAAATAAATAACACACCCCATTTACTTGTTCGCGCAGCCGGAATCATCTTCTTTCTTCATCTTTCAGGACCTACAAAAGGACATTTGATGACGTAATCACGTGGTGAGCGCGGTGACTTCAGCCAGGTCCTGCTGAATGAAGATAGAAGGATCTTCTATCTTCATTCAGCAGAGACTGCACTGACGTCTGATTACGTCATCAAAGGTCCATTTGCAGGTCCTGAAAGATGAAGAAAGAAGACTATGCCGGCTGTGCAAACAAGTGGATGTTTTTTTTGTTTGTTTTTTTAACCCCTCAAGCAACATTTTAGTAAGCGGTCTGTATTAAGAATGCTATTATTTTCCTCTATAATCATGATATAAAGGAAAATAATACAGTATATTGACTTTTATCAATTTACTAACATCATCTCCTAGAAGCCATGCGTTAAATTGCATTGCATCCGCACTTGCTTGTGGATGCTATGCGATTTTCACTCATCCCCATTTATTTCTAGGGGGCCTGCATCGGGTGAAAAACGCAGAATATAGAACATGTTGCGATTTTCATGTAACGCACAAGTGATGCGTGGAAATCACTGCTCATCTACACAGCCCCATTGAAGTGAATGGGTCCGGATTCAGCGCGGAATTCTTGCCCGTGTGAAAGGGGCCTTAGAGTGCATTTTAGGTTCATCTTGAAATTTCACCCACAAGCCAAATGTCCCAAATTTGTTGTCAGTAGTGTGTTAGTAGCTAATTACATTTGCCATGTAATAATAATTCAAAGCTAACAATGGCATCTAAGTGGTTAAGAGAAGGAGGGCACTACCCCAGAGTTGCCAAACAGAATTTTTCTTTTTTCTGGAAACGTATCCCAAAATCATGGACAGCCAATATTTTTACAAACAAAGAGCACTGCGGCCTCTTCAAACAGCTGCTTGGTGGCAGTACCTGATATTAGAACCCAACCAATTGGATATTGATGACCAATCCTGATGATAGGTCATCAGTATTTCACTCACCAATCATGAGAATGAGGACCCATGCTCCCCCGTTTGAATGGAGCAGCAGTCACTCATGCACATTTCATTCAGCTGTGTGAGACTGCTGGAGATAGCCGAGTGTTTGTACTTGACATACTGTGAAGGGGTCAAGTTGTCTTAATGTAGTAACTCATTAGTCTAGAAAACACAAATTACCCCATAAAAGTGTATCTCTAGTAATGCAAAACAACTTCTTAACAACCGTATGGACAGCACTAGAAACACATCATGTAAAATAGCTGTTAATGGCCAAAATAACCTAATTTACCCTTTTCAACTTAATAAACTGGTGACAAAACCGCTTTAACTCCAAAGTTATATCATTGTATAATATACTGGTTAATCAAATTAGGACCCTATTGAACAAACCATAATGAATAAAAAATATATATGTATTGTACTTATTACGAATCCATGATAGTTATTACAAGCACTCGTTCAATTCACTTGAATGGAACAGGCACCACCTTCTCTTCACTTTCACCTTCTAGCCTGAGGATAGGTCATCAATATTAACGGCTGGACAACCCTTTAACAATCAAAAAACCTGGTAACAAACTTAATAATATAATTTACAAAACACCCATGGTTGCAACAACCCAATACATGTACAATAATGTAAATATCTGAGATGATCAAAATTCATGGATTGAAGTAGCAGTCTTGGAAATCATGGTGAGGTGATGTGAACACAAGAAATAAAGCCACCCAATAATAAGGTACATATAAGACTAAAAAAATATACCCAAGTTATACCCAAGACAATTAAATAATGCATTTAAGTTATAAAAAGGACTTGAAATGCATGGCTTTACTTAACCTCATTGGGGCTACCGTGTCTTATAATACAATCCAATGTGGTTAACCCCTTAGGGACGCATGACGTACCGGTACGGCATGTTTCCCGAGTCCTTAAGGACCCATGACGTACCAGTACGTCATGGGTTTAAAATGCGATTGCGGCGGGGGTTAATCGGAACAGGATGCCCGCTGGAATCATTCAGCTGGCATCCTGTCACAACGCCGGGGGGGTTATGTGACCCCCCCGTATTGGCGATCGCCGCAAACCGCAGGTCAATTCAAACCGCAGGTCAATTCATTTGCGGCTTTACCTGCGGTTGCGGCGGCTGTGCGGCGGTGCCATCGGGTCCCCATGCGGCTGTAGGGGGGACCCGATGGCATGGAAGACCTAAGGAAGGCAGCGCGCTGCCTTCCGGTGACGAGCCTGTGAGATCCAGCCCCCTGGATCTCACAGGCCCCGGAAGCTGTATGAGTAATACACACAGTATTACTCATACAGCCAATGCATTCCAATACAGAAGAATTGGAATGCATTGTAAAGGAATATACCCCCCAAAGTTCAAGTCCCAAAGTGGGACAAAAAATTTAGTGAAAAAAAAAGTTGAAAAAATAAAGTTTTCCCCAAAAAATATTAAAAGTTTCAAGTAAAAATAAACAAAAATGTCATTTTCCCAAAATAAAGTTAAAAAAAATTGGTAAAAAATAGGGGGGGAAAAAAATGTATACATATTAGGTATCGCCGGGTCCGTATCGACCGGCTCTATAAAGATATCACATGACCTAACCCCTCAGATGAACACCGTAAAAAATAAAAAATAAAAACTGTGCTAAATAAACCATTTTTTTGTCACCTTACATCACAAAAAGTACAACAGCAAGCGATCAAAAAGGCGTTTGCCCACCAAAATAGTACCAATATAACCATCACCTCATCCCGCAAAAAATTAGCCCCTACCTGAGACAATCGCCCAAAAAATAAAAAAACTATGGCTCAGAATATGGAGACACTAAAACATAATTTTTTTTGTTTGAAAAAAGCTGTTATTGTGTAAAACTTAATTAACATAAATAAAACAAAGTATACATATTTGGTATTGCCGCGTTCGTATCGACCGCCTGTATAAAAATATCACATGACCTAACCTCTCAGATGAACACCTTAAAGAATAAAAAATAAAAACTGTGCTAAATAAACAATTTTTTGTCACCTTACATCACAAAAAGTGTAATAGCAAGCGATAAAAAAGTCATATGCACCCCAAAATAGTGCCAATCAAACCGTCATCTTATCCCACAAAAAATGAGACCCTACCTAAGATAATCGCCCAAAAACTGAAAAAACTATGGCTCTCAAAATATGGAGACACTAAAACATGATTTTTTTTTTTTTTAAAATTTTTATTATTGTGCAAACTTACATAAATAAAAAAAAGTATACATATTAGGTATCTCCGCGTCCATATCGACCGGCTCTATAAAAATATCACATGACCTAACCCCTCAGATGAACACCGTAACATTTTTTAAATAAAAACTGTGCTAAATAAACCATTTTTTGTCACCTTACATCACAAAAAGTGTAATAGCAAGCGATCAAAAAGTCACACGCACCTCAAAATAGTACCAATAAAACCATCATCTCATCCCGCAAAAATCATACCTTACCCAAGGTAATCGCCCAAAAACTGAAAAAATTATGGCTCTCAGACTATGGAAACACTAAAACATGATTTTATTTTGCTTCAAAAATGAAATCATTGTGTAAAACTTACATAAATAAAAAGAAAGTATACATATTCGGTATCGCCGTATCCGTGACAACCTAGTCTATAAAAATATCACATGATCTAACCTGTCAGATGAATGTTGTAAATTGTTATCTTGCCTCACAAAAAGTGTAATATAGAGCAACCAAAAATCATATGTACCCTAAACTAGTACCAACAATATTGCCACCCTATCCCGTAGTTTCTAAAATAGGGCTACTTTTTTGGAGTTTCTACTCTAGGGGTGCATCAGGGGGGCTTCAAATGGGACATGGTGAAAAAAAAAACTGTCCAGCAAAATCTGTCTTCCAAAAACCGTATGGCATTCCTTTCCTTCTGCACCTTGCCGTGTGCCCGTACAGCTGTTTACGACCACATATGGGGTGTTTCTGTAAACTACAGAATCAGGGCCATAAATTTTGAGTTTTGTTTGGCTGTTAACCCTTGCTTTGTTACTGGAAGAATGGATTAAAATGGAAAATTTGCCAAAAAATTGAAATTCTGAAATTTCATCTCAATTTGCCAAAAACTCTTGTGGAACACCTAAAGGGTTAACAAAGTTTGTAAAATCAGTTTTTAATACCTTGAGAGGTGTAGTTTCTTAGTTGGGGTCACTTCTATGGAGTTTCTACTCTAGGGTTGCATCAGGGGGCTTCAAATGGGTCATGGTGTCAAAAAAAACCAGTCCAGCAAAACCTGCCTTCCAAAAACCGTATGGCATTCCTTTCCTTCTGCACCCGGCCGTGTGCCCGTACAGCGGTTTACGACCACATATGGGGTGTTTCTGTAAACTACAGAATCAGGGCCATAAATATTGAGTTTGGTTTGGCTATTAACCCTTGCTTTGTAACTGGAAAAAAAACAGTTTTGAATACCTTGAGGGGTGTAGTATATATAATGGAGTCATTTTTGGGTGGTTTCCTCCTATGTAAGCCTCGCAAAGTGACTTCAGACCTGAACTGGTCCCTAAAAATTGGGTTTTTGAAAATTTCTGAAAAATTTTAAGATTTGCTTCTAAACTTCTAAGCCTTGTAACATCCCCAAAAAATAAAACATCATTCCCAAAATGATTCAAACATGAAGTAGACATATGGGGAATGTAAAGTAATAACTATTTTTGGAGGTATTACTATGTATTATAGAAGTAGAGAAATTGAAACTTGGAAATTTGCTATTTTTTTACAAATTTTTGGTAAATTTGGTATTTTTTTATACATAAAAATGCATTTTTTTTAACTTCATTTTACCAATGTCATGAAGTACAATATGTGACGAAAAAACAATCTCAGAATGGCCTGGATAAGTCAAAGTGTTTTAAAGAGGACCTTTCACTAGAATAAAAAATCTAAACTAACTATACAGACATGGAGAGCGGGTCCCAGGGATCTCCCTGCACTTACTATTATCCCTGGGCGCCGCTCCGTTCGCCCGGTATAGGCTCCGGTATCTTCATATGTTAGGCTCTACCCAGTAGAACCTGCCGGGGTCTCCTTCTCCCAGGCTGTAGCGCTGGCCAATCGCAGCACTCAGCTCATAGCCTGAGAGGTTTTTTTTCTCTCAGGCTATGAGCTGAGCGCTGTGATTGGCCAGTGCTACAGCATGGGAGAAGGAGACGCTGGCAGGTTCCACTGGGTGGAGCCTAACATATGAAGATACCGGAGCTCATACCGGGCGAACGGAGCGGCACCCAGGGATAATAGTAAGTGCAGGGGGATCCCTGGGCGCCGCTCTCCATGTCTGTATAGTTCGTTTAGATTTTTTATTCTAGTGAAAGGTCCTCTTTAAAGTTATCAGCACTTAAAGTGACACTGGTCAGATTTGCAAAAAATGGCCTGGTCCTTAGGGTGAAATAGGGCTGAGTCCTTAAGGAGCTAAATCTGCCTAGCTATATACTACATTATTACATAGATGTGTTGCTCCAGACTCTGAAAGGCTGTGGGACAATCCCTATAATAGGCTATAAAAATCGTAACTAATGACATCAAACACATTTTTAAATAAAGTACATTTTATTTAGTAAATTACATAAAAAATTTAATAACTCTTTGTTTTCCCGATCAACATAATAATGTGTACTTTAAATATATACAGTGGGATGCGAAAGTTTGGGCAACCTTGTTAATCGTCATGATTTTCCTGTATAAATTGTTAGTTGTTACGATAAAAAATGTCAGTTAAATATATCATATAGGAGACACACACAGTGATATTTGAGAAGTGAAATTAAGTTTATTGGATTTACAGAAAGTGTGCTATAATTGTCTAAACAAAATTAGGGAGGTGCATAAATTTGGGCACTGTTGTCATTTTGTTGATTCCAAAACCTTTAGAACTGATTATTGGAACTCAAATTGGCTTGGTAAGCTCAGTGACCCCTGACCTACATACACAGGTGAATCCAATTATGAGAGAGTATTTAAGGGGGTCAATTGTAAGTTTCTCTGAAGAGTAGCAACATGGGGGTCTCTTAAAAACTCTCAAATGACCTGAAGACAAAGATTGTTCACCATCATGGTTTAGGGGAAGGATACAGAAAGCTGTCTCAGAGATTTCAGCTGTCTGTTTCCACAGTTAGGAACATATTGAGGAAATGGAAGACCACAGGCTCAGTTCAAGTTAAGGCTCGAAGTGGCAGACCAAGAAAAATCTCGGATAGACAGAAGCGACGAATGGTGAAAACAGTCAGAGTCAACCCACAGACCAGCACTAAAGACCTACAACATCATCTTGCTGCAGATGGAGTCACTGTGCATCGTTCAACCATTCGGAGCACTTTACACAAGGAGATGTTGTATGCTAGAGTGATGCAGAGGAAGCCTTTTCTCCGCCCACAGCACAAAAAGTGCCGCTTGAGGTGGGCTAAAGCACATTTGGACAAGCCAGCTTCATTTTGGAATAAGATGCTGTGGACTGATGAAACTAAAATTGAGTTATTTGACCATAACAAGGGGCGTTATGCATGGAGGAAAAAGAACACAGCATTCCAAGAAAAACACCTGCTACATAGAGTAAAATATGGTGGTGGTTCCATCATGCTGTGGGGCTGTGGGGCCAGTGCAGGGACTGGGAATCTTGTCAAAGTTGAGGGACGCATGGATTCCACTCAGTAACAGCAGATTCTGGAGACCAATGTCCAGGAATCAGTGACAAAGCTGAAGCTGCGCCGGGGCTGGATCTTTCAACAAGACAACGACCCTAAACACTGCTCAAAATCCACAAAGGCATTGATGCAGAGGAACAAGTACAACGTTCTGGAATGGCCAGCTCAGTTCCCAGACCTTAATATAATTGAAAATCTGTGGTCCGACTTAAAGAGAGCTGTCCATGCTCGGAAGCCATCAAACCTGAATGAACTAAAGATGTTTTGTAAAGAGGAATGGTTCAAAATGCCTTCAACCAGAATCCAGACTCTCATTGGAACCTACAGGAAGCGTTTAGAGGCTGTAATTTCTGCAAAAGGAGGATCTACTAAATATTGATTTCATTTTTTTTTTGTGGTGCCCAAATTTATGCACCTGCCTAATTTTGTTTAACCACCTCAGCTCCCCTAGCTTAACACCCTTAATGACCAGGCCACTTTTTACACTTATGCACTACACTACTTTCACCGTTTATTGCTCAGTCATGCAACTTACCACCAAAATGAATTTTACCTCGTTTTCTTCTCCCTAATAGAGCTTTCATTTGGTGGTATTTCATTGCTGCTGTCATTTTTACTTTTTTTGTTATTAATCGAAATTTAAAGAAATTTTTGCAAAAAATGATATTTTTCACTTTCAGTTGTAAAATTTTGCAAAAAAGAACAACATCCATTTATAAATTTTTCTCTACATTTATTGTTCTACATGTCTTTGATTGAAAAAAAATGTTTGGGTAAAAAGAAAAATGGTTTGGGTAAAAGTTATAGCGTTTACAAACTATGGTACAAAAATGTGAATTTCCGCTTTTTGAAGCAGCTCTGACTTTCTGAGCACCTGTCATGTTTCCTGAGGTTCTACAATGGCCAGACAGTACAAACATCCCACAAATGATCCTATTTCGGAACGTAGACACCCGAAGGTATTCGCTGATGGGCATTGTGAGTTCATAGAACTTTTTATTTTTTGTCACAAGTTAGCGGAAAATGATGATTTTTTTTTTTTTTTTTCTTACAAAGTCTCATATTCCACTAACTTGTGACAAAAAATAAAAACTTCCATGAACTCACTATGCCCATCACGAAATACCTTGGGGTGTCTTCTTTCCAAAATGAGGTCACTTGTGGGGTAGTTATACTGCCCTGGCATTCTAGGGGCCCTAATGTCTGGTAAGTAGTTTGAAATCAAAATGTGTAAAAAATGACCTGTGAAATCCTAAAGGTGCTCTTTGGAATTTGGGCCCCTTTGCCCACCTAGGCTGCAAAAAAGTGTCACACATCTGGTATCGCCGTACTCAGGAGAAGTTGGGCAATGTGTTTTGGGGTGTCATTTTACATATACCCATGCTGGGTGAGATAAATATCTCGGCAAAAAAACAACTTTTCCCATTTTTTTATACAAAGTTGGCATTTGACCGAGATATTTATCTCACCCAGCATGGGTATATGTAAAATGACACCCCAAAACACATTGCCCAACTTATCCTGAGTACGGCGATACCAGATGTGTGACACTTTTTTGCAGCCTAGGTGGGCAAATGGGCCCACATTCCAAAGAGCACCTTTAGGATTTCACAGGTCATTTTTTACACATTTTGATTTCAAACTACTTCACACACATTAGGGCACCTAAATTGCCAGGGCAGTATAACTACCCCACAAGTGACCCCATTTTGGAAAGAAGACACTACCCCACAAGTGACCCCATTTGCGGATCCGATCCATGGATCCGTGGATCCGTAAAAAACATATGAACGTCTGAATGGAGCCTTACAGGGGGGTGATCAATAACAGGGGGGTGATCAATGACAGGGGGTGATCAGGGAGTCTATATGGGGTGATCACCCTCCTGTCATTGATCACCCCCCTGTAAGGCTCCATTCAGACGTCCGTATGTGTTTTGCGGATCCGATCCATGGATCCGTGGATCCGCAAAACACATACGGACCTTTGAATGGAGCCAGCCTTACAAGGGGGTGATCAATGATAGGGGGGTGATCAGGGAGTCTATATGGGGTGATCACCCCCCTGTCATTGATCACCCCCCTGTAAGGCTCCATTCAGACGTCCGTATGTGTTTTGCGGATCCGATCCATGTATCCGTGGATCTGTAAAAAACATACGGACGTCTGAATGGAGCCTTACAGGGGGGTGATCAATGACAGGGGGGTGATCAGGGAGTCTATATGGGGTGATCACCCCCCTGTAAGGCTCCAGTCAGACGTCTGTATGTGTTTTGCGGATCCAATCCATGTATCCGTGGATCCGTAAAAAACATACGGACGTCTGAAGGGAGCCTTACAGGGGGGTGATCAATGACAGGGGGGTGATCAATGACAGGGGGGTGATCAGGGAGTCTATATGGGGTGATGAGCCTTACAGGGGGGTGATCAGGGAGTCTATATGGGGTGATCACCCCCGTCATTGATCACCCCCCTGTAAGGCTCCATTCAGACGTCCGTATGTGTTTTGCGGATCCGATCCATGTATCCGTGGATCCGTAAAAAACATACGGACGTCTGAATGGAGCTTTACAAGGGGGTTATCAATGACAGGGGGGTGATTAATGACAGGGGGGTGATCAGGGAGTCTATATGGGGTGATCAGGGGTTAATAAGGGGTTAATAAGTGACAGGGGGGGGTGTAGTGTAGTGGTGTTTGGTGCTACTTATTACTGAGCTGCCTGTGTCCTCTGGTCGTCGATCCAAGCAAAAGGGACCACCAGAGGACCAGGTAGCAGGTATATTAGATGCTGTTACCAAAACAATTTAAAAAATCGTATCTCCAGCCTGCCAGCGAACGATCGCCGCTGGCAGGCTGGAGATCCACTCGCTTACCTTCCGATCCTGTGAACGCGCGCGCCTATGTGCGCGCGTTCACAGGAAATCTCGCATCTCGCGAGAGGACGCGTATATGCGTCCAGGAGGAATGAATCGACCGCCTCCAGGACGCGTCCCTGCATTCGGCGGTCCGGAGGCGGTTAAAGCACACTTTCTGTAAATCCAATAAACTTCATTTCACTTCTCAAATATCACTGTGTGTGTCTCCTATATGATATATTTAACTGACATTTTTTATCGTAACAACGAACGATTTATACAGGAAAATCATGACGATTAACAAGGTTGCCCAAACTTTCGCATCCCACTGTACCTACTGATGAACTGGGTGGGAAAATAATCTGATAATTTTGTATTCTTGTACCGTCAAAATGATAGTAATAAAAAATAACTGCTAATGTGCCATAAAATTGTACAAACAGAAAGGATAACTTTCTATAATTCTATTAAAACATGATTGTTTTGCAATCCAAAAAAGTAGCTTTTCCTGAATGGAGTTCCTAAGGGGTTAAATAGAAAAATATTCAAAAACATGATAATTTAGTGTGTAATAGTTATTTTTATTGTTATAATTTTAACAATACAAGTACTAACCACGATATAGTGGCCCCAAACCAACAGTCTTACCAGCATATTTGCAGTATTGATAGATAAACAAGGGCACACTTGTAAATTTAACTTTTACTAGAAAACTCTTTCTCAATCATCCTGCCCAGTAAGCACAGTAGGAGTACTAGCTATTTAGACACATCTACTTCTTATGCTATTGAATTTGCACTTCAATCCCAAAAATGTAGATCCTCTTAATTAGGTTTACTGGGGAGGTTGATAAATGGTTGTATAACATAATAAGCAAAAATGCCATGTTTGTTCTTTGAAGTTTGTCAATCTAAAAAACATGTAATGCAGAATATGAAAATGTCATAATGTGATTTACACTGAAAATGTTCCTTCTTTAAAGGTCCAAAATAAATCACCAAAGCTTTCAAAGCTGACATTTAATCCATGAATTCAAATCATTTCTGGGATTTATGATGTATTATGCAGACAGATTCAATTTTCCTTGCCCTTGTAAGGTTTAAAATGTATGGCACAAGCAAGTCCATTTAATGTATATGCTTACAAATTCTTGAATACAAAAACTCAAACATTTATTGGGAGTCTTTTTTCTCTATTGGGAGTAATGAGGCTGTTCCTTATTTGTTTACCTGCAAGTAACAGAACAGAGTTAAAGGAAATGCTTTTAAAAAGGCCAAGAAAGTCATGGCTCTTATTACACTATAGAAATATTTCAACAACAGTTTTACAATTAAGTAAAAAAAATAATGTGGAGCACAGAATGGAAGAAAATGTCTCATGTTTTCTATTGTTACTTGGCTATTTATTAGCCTTATAAAACAGCTTTTCCTTATACTGGGGCCCACATGTTCTACTGCGCTAAAAAGTGGCATCTGCATTTAGAGAAAGTTTTCTAGTCCAAACTGGAAAGGGATATGCCTTGGTGGAAAGGGGCATGATCTAAGGTGCACCATTTTGTACCAAAATTGCACTACAATCCTGGCATACAATTATTTCTCAAGGTAAGCCAACCAACAGTAATAAGAAACAGCTAATCAGCTCGCCTCAGTGAGCACAGACTTTCGGCAACACGTGTAAATTAAATCCAGCATAGTACTCCAGATTAAAATTCTATGATAATAATCTTTATTTATAGAGTTCCAACATAATCTGCAGCGCTTTACAATCAGGGGGTTCATGTACAAGCATAGTCAAAAATAGCAACAAACAAGTCAACAATTAAAACAAGAGGAATCAGGGCTCTGCTCGCAAGAGCTTACAATCTATGAGAAGATATGGGTGACACAGAAAGTAACAAATGCTAGATTCGTACAATGGTCTGGCCATCTTAACACAATAGGGGAGTAGATATAGAGCTGCATGAGCCAGTCACCAGCTGATATCTGTAGTGCTTCTCAGTGCATGGGGTATGGATATCTGATGGTGGACAAGGTTCAGAAGAATGATGCTAAAAGGGGGTGGGGGCGGTGAATGGAGGGGAGTTAGATCAGGGGATGCGATAGGCTAGCCTAAAAAGATGTATTTTGGGGAGTGCCTAAAACTGTTGATGTTATGAATTTACTTAATTGCTTGGGTTAGAGCTTTCCAGAAAACTAGTGCAGCTCAGGAGAAGTCTTGGAAACAGGAGTGAGAAGTTTGTATTATGGTGGATGTTAGTCATAAGTCATTGGCTGGATGGAGAGCATGGATGGATGGTAGACAGAAATGGAGGAAGAGAAGTAGGGGGTTGCAGCACTATGGAAACTTTGTATGTGAGAATGAGCCGTTTAAATTAAATCCTCTACTCAATGGGTAACCAGTACAATGACTGGCACAGGACAAAGGCATTGGGGTAGCAGTTCGATATATGAGCCTGGCAGCTGCAGTCAAAATTGATTGGAGGAGAGTCTGGTGAAGGGGAGACCAATTTATTATTAGTTACAGTAATTAAGACAGGAATGGATCAAGGCAGCAACAAGAGTTTTTATTGTTTCCACAGTAAGAAAGGGATTATAGCGGTGCAGGACGCATGCGCGAGGTAACTGTTGAATATAGAGGTTAAAGGAAAAATCAATGTCAAGCATAGCAAAGAGACAGCGGGCGTGCTGCCTAGGCATGATGGTAGTGCCACACCCTGAGAGGAAGATATCAGGTTTAGGTAGGTTAGTAGATGGAGAAAACATTAGTTCAGTTTTTTAAAGATTCCATTTCAAATAGAGAAAAGACATGAAGTTAAAGACAGCAGACAGACAGTCACTGGTGCAGTGGCGTACCGTCAATATAGGCAGACCACGCACTGGCTATGGGGCCCATGAGGTTAGGGGGCCAGGCTGCATGGCTCAGCCCCCTTTCCGACCTGAATACACGCTGCATTAGTTAACAGTAGAGAGATAAATACTGGCAATGGGGCGTTTGGGTCGGCAGCCCTGGGCCCAGTGTCAATGAGGGGTGTACATTGCCACCCCAAACGCCCCAGTGCCAGTACATATTTAGATTTTCATTCGGCATTATGCACAGCGCTAGTGCTGCGCTGACAACAGCAGTCTGGGCTGGAAAGAGGGAAGGAGCAGGGAGAGTGAGCAGCCGATTCCTCCAATCAGGAAGCAGCTCACTGCCTGATGTGCCCGCCCCTCTGTGAGGTCTTTGGTGGAAGTTTGCTCCCACAGCTAGCAGCGCGGTAAAGTACCAGCCCTGCATTTACTTTTATCAGCAGTGATGTCCCACATGCTGACCCTCCTCTGGGTCCTCCTGCCCTTCTCTTTGCTTGTTAACCCCCAGCACTGCCTTCACTATTCCTAGGCTGTGTGAGAGGGCAGAAGGAAGCAGAAGCGCTCTGCATGATGGAGCTGAGGTGAGAGGAGCTGACAGGAAGACGGGCTGTTTGCTGCAGCAGTGGGACTGTACTTAGAGCTGTTAGGGTCAGACAGGAGCCTCAGCTCTGCTCACTGTAGTGC
Organism: Bufo bufo; assembly: GCF_905171765.1. Classification (NCBI taxonomy): domain Eukaryota; kingdom Metazoa; phylum Chordata; class Amphibia; order Anura; family Bufonidae; genus Bufo; species Bufo bufo. Next base: position 406,901,507 of record NC_053393.1, on the reverse strand, counting down.
ATATGTATTTCATATGGGACCTGTGGCATGTGCTGGATGCTCCAGATAGACTACCTCTGAGTGAATGATGGGACATGACTAAAATTGCTCAGCTCTGCTCCCTGTTAATAACAAAGGGAGAAGTTGAGCTGTGAGACAGAGTTCTAATGCTGTGGACCTGCAGAAGATCAGTCCCAGGGGTCACATTGACCTATGTGGTCAGTTCTTCTGCAGTAATTAACCCTATAGGCTCTCCTCTGATTTACACCTATCATAAAATAAATAAAACTTAAAGGGTAAGGCCGAGTTCATGTCCCGTTTTTTCCATCCGTTTCATGTATACATACAGTGGCATCCTTCATCATAGAGTTTGAAAGAAAAATTTATATGTTAACCTATACGGTTTTTCTACTGGACTCTGCAGGATAGAAAAGCATAGGGTGCAGCACTTTTTTATCCCCCCCCCCAACATATAAGTAAAAACGGATGGCAAAAACGTGATGGGACCACAGCCTAACCTTTTATTTAGCTCCTAATGTACCCCGCACCTTCACTAATCAGCTTTAATTATTCAACTTTTTATTGGGGGGGGGCCCAATTCTGAGTTTTGCTATGGGGCCCCATGATTTCTATGTACGCCCCTGCACTGGTGTTCTGTAATACAGCAAGGGTGATGTCACAGGATGAAGTGCATAGTTGTGTGTCATTATCAGCGATGGTACTGAAAACCGCATCTGCTAATGGTCTGTCTAATAGGGGCTGTGTAGAGAGAAAAGAGGAGAGGACCTAGGACTGAACCCTGAAGAACCTCAACAGCAAGGGGAGAGGAGGGGATGTAGAACCAGCATATGATACACTGAAGAATAGTGTTGAGCACGAATATTCGAATATCGAATTTTTTAGCGAATATCAGCACTTCGCTTATTCGCGAATATTTAGAATATAGTGCTATAAATTCGATATTTCGAATATATTCTTTTTTTTTTTTTTTTTTTTTATTATTATATTTTTTTCTTTCCCACTTCCCAAAAGTAGTTCTTACCTGTCCTTAGGATTCCTTGATGCTCCAGTCAATGCCCGTTGCCGCTTCTGCCGACTTCCGTGCTCATGGAGCGTCCCCATCACCATGGGAATGTTTCCATACTAGAATGTACTGTCGGATTTGAGAATTACGTTGAAATCGCAATTCGATTAATTCAAGTTATAATAATCGAATTGCGATTACAAGCACTGCACTGCTATATTCCATATTCGTCAGCACTGCTATATTCCATCTTTGTTAATTATAGCCTAATATTGAATATAGCAGTGCTAAGTTGTAATCGTAATGCGATCAGTATAACTTGAATTAATCGCATTGCGATTTCAACTTGGACCTGGTTTACTATGGTTGGCTTGGTAGAATTAGCGAATATGACGAATGTATTCTCCATCTTCTTTTTAGCTCCATATTCGTCAACTTCGTTAATTCTAGCAATCAAATAGGAAAGTTGACTATAGAGACAGCTGTTTAATTCGCTATGCGATTATATTATATATTATTTTTTTTTTTTATAAATAGAATAATTATAATACTTGATAATTATTTATTCAATTTATAAAAAAATAAAATAATAATATATATATTCGCATAGCGAATTAAACTTAGCTGTCTCTATAGCCAACTTTCCTATTTGATTGCTATAATTAGCGAAGTTGACGAATAGGTAGCTAAAACGAAGATGGAGAATACTTCGTTATCTTCGTTTTAAGGAATAGACGAATACATTCGTCATATTCGTCGTCTTCGCTAATTCTAGATATCAAACCAATAGAAAAGTAGCTTTAAGTTACAATCGCAATAAGCGATTATTTAAATCGCATATTAATCGCAATAACTAAAATAATAACGAATATTCGATTTTGACGAATATGAAACGAATATTCTATCGAATATTCGCGAATTTCGTCGAAATCGAATATGGCACCTGCCGCTCATCACTACTGAAGAAGCAGCCAGAGAGGTAGGAAGACAACTAAGAGAGAACATTGTCATTAAGGCTGTTAGATTAGAGTATGGTGAGGTGGAGATGATGGTCTACAGCAGGGGTACTCAACTGGCGGACCGCGGTCCAAATACGGACCGCGGCCGCCAGTTGTCCGGACCCCGGCCATCCTTCAGAGCGCTCCTCCAATCGATTCAGTTCAGAGTGATCCGATCCGTTTGAACCGGCTCAGCTCAGTCCCAGCACACAGCAATGCTGACAGAGACGCTCAGCCCACCTCACGCTGGCAGCAGGTCAGGAGCCTGAGGGAGGGACTCGGGAGGAGCGTAATATGATCTTAGAGTGGAAGCTGCTTCTGCCAGCCCCACCCCTCCCCGCCCACCAACCAATCACCGACCAGAGCTGAGGGGGCGAGGCCAGCACAGCACACTGCAGCTCTGACTCGAGTCCTCGGAGTAGTGCAGGGTCAGGGAGTCTAAATGAATGGAATGAGTCAAAAGAACCTAAAGATCCGACTCAGTCAGTGACTCATTGAGTTAAAAGAGCCGTGAGTCAGACTGTAGAACAGGTTACACTGAGGCTGTCGGCTCTTGTTGCAGCAGTGATAAGGAGCAGAGAGATAAGAGAAGGGACAGATGACACAGTTCAGCACATAGTTTTCCCTGTGCATTCACATTTCACATCACTTGGTTTGTTGTACTACTGTCAGTGTCAGACTGTTGTCACTGTGGGGAACAATGCACAACAGACAACAATTCACATTGCACACCACAGTGACAGCTTCCTCCTGTCCGCCTGTCCAACGTCAGCCTCAGCTTCCCTTTACTATAAAAAAATCACTCTTCCTGACTCACTCAATACTAATCAGAGACGAGTTCAACTTCAGAGAGCTGAAGAGCCGACTCACTGCAGTGTCACTGACTGAGTCAGCAGCTGCGCATGCGCACCGGCACCTAGAGTCTTCAGTTCACTTGCGAGTCAGCCCAGCAGTCTGACTCGCCAAGTGAACCGAAGATCCGATTCTGATCCGAATGAGCTGATTCAAATGAACCGATTCACCTAAAAGATCCGAACTTCCCATCACTATCTCCTGCACACTGTGCCGTGCAGGAGGAGGAGCTTACCGGCGCACTTCCTCCTGTCCCAGAGCGCAGTGAGACAGGCCGGCTCCCTCCACATATAGCGCTCCTCCTCCTGCACACTCTGGTACGTGCAAGAGGCGGAGCTTACCGGCAATCTTCCTCCTTCCCAGGGGCGCAGTGAGAGACGGCTTCCTCCACATGCAGGCACCAGCGCTTTCATCCGGCACCTGCAGGTGGAGGGAGCTTTCTCCCTCAGTGCGCTCACAGGTCCCTCCTCCCCTGCAGCAGCGGCAGCACGTAAGGGAGCTTCAAGCTCCAAAGGACACTTACGTGCTGCTGGAGAGGGGAGGGACATCACCACTGCCACCAATGATATAAATGTCACATTTGGAAAGTAAGGGGTGCGTGGAGAGGGCTACAGAGAGGCGGGAACACGTCACTGACTCCAGTGTCATGTTCCCATCTCCTCTGGGCCATCTTCTTTAGGTAACCTGATTAAATAAAGTGATTAAGCCCCATCAAACTATGATAGTTTTGTTCCGCATCCAATTCCCATTATTGGGGCATTGGATGCGGACCCCTTAGTTTCAATGGAGCGGAAAAAGATGCAGACAGCACACAGTGTGCTGTCTGCATCTCTTGGGGCCCCATTGTAATTAAGGGGCCGCATCCAATCCCCCAATAATGGGAATTGGATGCGGAACAAAACTATCACATGGCTGTTCTGTGGCTTGGGTTGCCACCCGGCCAGTAGTTCACCAGCAAGGCTGGTATTTTAGTTCCCTTGCCGGTGCCAGAATTTTCCTGTAAGGACTGTTAGGCTACTTTCACACTTGCGGCAGGACGGATCCGACAGGCTGTTCACCCTGTCAGATCCGTCCTGCCGCTATTTCGCCGGACTGCCACTCCCCATTGACTATAGCGGGAGTGGAGCTACGGTGCAGCATGGCAGTGCACGGCGTGAGGCCGCCAGACGAAAAAGTCGGACATGTAGTACTTTTAGTCTGGCGGCCTCTCACCGTAGTAGTGGCAAAATGGATCTGACAGGGTGAGCAGCCTGTCGGATCCGTCCTGCTGCAAGTATGAAAGTACCCTTACTAATGAGCGCTTCCATCATGGAACGCCCATTAGTACAGCCTTTACCTCCACCGCAACTTGTGCTAGTAAAAAAATTAATAAAATTACGGTACCTCCACCTCCATTTGCTCACGCTGTGGAGAGCACTCCCTGCTGACTAGAAGCTCAAGACAGGACCTACAAGACGTCATCACGTTGGAGCACCGGTCCTGAGCTTGCAGTCAGCAGCGAATGTTCACCGCAGCCAGGTGAATGCAAATTTTATTTTATTTTTTTGCAAAAGCAGAGAAGGGGGGCACTAATGGGGGCATTACTCTTACTGGGGGCACTAATGGGGACATTATTCTTACTGGGGGCATTATTCTTACTGGGGCACTAATGTGGCCATTACTAATTCTGGGACTTACCCGGGGCGCTCCACTATAACGTCAGAGCGCCCCACGCGCATGGATCACATGATCGCATGGCATCTTTACTGTTGGCGTTCAGCTCGGACCTTCACCTGACTGCAGACCCAGGTATGTGGACCTTTAATAAAACTAGTTGAGTACTCCTGGTCTACAGTATTGAATGCTGAAGAGACATGAAGAAGTACAGAGTAGTCACCATTGCATTTATCTGCCCTTTCGTGAGGGCAGTTTCTGTAGAATGTAGTGTGCGAAAACCAGATTCTAATAGATCAAGGAGAGAACAGAGAGATACTGTAGCTGATGAGGCTAGAGTAGAGTAGACATTCCAGGAGTTTGGAGATGAAGAAAAGATATTCAAATGCCTTTAAACATATAGCAGCATTAGAATAGGGGTACAACAAGATCATGTACAGACAGGGAAACCACTGATCAGCAGCATGTACATCCAGGGGAAACCCCTGATCAGCATGTACAGACAGGAAAAACATATGTCCCCAGGGGATTTCCGTCTGTATACACTCACCTAAAGAATTATTAGAAACACCTGTTCTATTTCTCATTAATGCAATTATCTAGTCAACCAATCACATGGCAGTTGCTTCAATGCATTTAGGGGGGTGGTCCTGGTCAAGACAATCTCCTTAACTCCAAACTGAATGTCAGAATGGGAAAGAAAGGTGATTTAAGCAATTTTGAGCGTGGCATGGTTGTTGGTGCCAAACGGGCCGGTCTGAGTATTTCACAATCTGCTCAGTTACTGGGATTTTCACGCACAACCATTTCTAGGGTTTACAAAGAATGGTGTGAAAAGGGAAAAACATCCAGTATGCGGCAGTCCTGTGGGCAAAAATGCCTTGTGGATGCTAGAGGTCAGAGGAGAATGGGCCGACTGATTCAAGCTGATAGAAGAGCAACATTGACTGAAATAACCACTCGTTACAACCGAGGTATGCAGCAAAGCATTTGTGAAGCCACAACACGCACAACCTTGAGGCGGATGGGCTACAACAGCAGAAGACCCCACCGGGTACCACTCATCTCCACTACAAATAGGAAAAAGAGGCTACAATTTGCACGAGCTCACAAAAATTGGACTGTTGAAGACTGGAAAAATGTTGCCTGGTCTGATGAGTCTCGATTTCTGTTGAGACATTCAAATGGTAGAGTCCGAATTTGGCGTAAACAGAATGAGAACATGTATCCATCCTCTGATGGCTACTTCCAGCAGGATAAGGCACCATGTCACAAAGCTCGAATCATTTCAAATTGGTTTCTTGAACATGACAATGAGTTCACTGTACTAAAATGGCCCCCACAGTCACCCGATCTCAACCCAATAGAAAATCTTTGGGATGTGGTGGAACGGAAGCTTCGTGCCCTGGATGTGCATCCCTCAAATCTCCATCAACTGCAAGATGCTATCCTATCAATATGGGCCAACATTTCTAAAGAATGCTATCAGCACCTTGTGGAATCAATGCCACGTAGAATTAAGGCAGTTCTGAAGGCAAAAGGGGGTCCAACACCGTATTAGTATGGTGTTCCTAATAATTCTTTAGGTGAGTGTATACTCTTGTTATACCTCTATCCTAATAATGCTCTGTGTTTGTAAAGGGATTTGAAAAAAACATGGAATTTTAATCTGGAGGACAGTGCTAATCTCAATGACACTTGTAAGCCAAACAGTAGCTGGTATAGAATTAAACAAAAGTGTCCATCCCTGCATCACATTTATCCAGCCTGAGTAGCTGTGATAAATCCACTGCAGGTTTAGACAGTCTGTCTAAAGTGACCTTTGCATTGTCCAATTTTTGGGTAGATTATCACTAATGAAAGTTCATATGAATGCTCATTAGCGATAATTAGAAATGAGAAAATGAAATAAAAATTTGATTTGGCCGGTTCACCAAATTTTTAGAAAAAATTTGGTTCAATCCGAATTTATTTGCGGCGAATCGCGTTAAAAACGCCTATTTCCTGGCTACAGGGAGCTTTTATAGTGGTGTAGAACACTGTGCCTTGCAGTAACACGCATGGGGAGTCTGCTGTGGTAATGAAACAATACTGTGAGTCTGTATGACATGCAGATGACAAGAGTCGCTCTGAGAATCACTGCACACTTCACTTATTTGGGCAGTTACGGGGCCAATACTGCCCAAATAAGTGAAGTACTGTATCAACTCAGACTTACAGGTCAATGTTAGCGTCAAGAAGAAGCACACTCCTTTTACACCGTCGGCAGCGGATTCCAAATAGATGTCTACAGAACCTGTTCTATTAAACGCTTATACAAGTAGAGCCCCCCCCCCCTAACAGAGTGGAGAGGGTGTCAGCAGTAAGTTTGTGTTGACGTCACTGATTATTTTGCCCATCCTCTGATCCGTCAGAACAATAACCCCCAAAAAACAGATCCTGTCTGTGGAGCATCTGCCTTCACTCGGTCAGCATTTGGTCAGTAATCCATCAGTATTGCTAGAGCCAAAAAAAACAGGAGTGGATCCAAAACAGTGATGACACGTGAATGGAATATTTGCATGTCTTCTGTGTTTTGTACCCACTCCTGCTTTTAGCTACCAAATCATAAGCCAATTCTGATGCAAAATAGGGACCATGTCATGCAGGCCTTACAGCTGTTACAGGTTCCGTTGTGCGTCTAATTTTTCCTTCCTTCTGACAAATCAGAAGAAGGGTCAAATAAATGATAATGTCAGCCAGGTCAAAAGGCAAAATAGTGGCCCAGTCATGAAGTGGGGAGGGTGGGAACAGCATGAGAAGTCCACAGAGTGTCCCTATGACATAGTGGTGAGGTAGAAGCAGCATGAGGAGACCACAGCGTGGCTCAATGACAGAGTCTGGAGGTGGCAGCAGCATCAGGAGGAGGCCACAGAGTGGCACAATGACAGAGTGTGCAGGTAGCGGCAGCAGCATCAGGAGGAGGCCACAGGGTGGCACAATGACAGTGTGGGGGTGGCAGCAGCAGCATCAGGAGACCAACAAATGGCAAGGTGACATAGTGTGGAGGTGGCAGAAGCATCAGGAGACCACAGAGTGACCTGGTGACAGAGTGGAGAGGTGGGTGACAATACCAGTACTAGATGAAGATGGTGGGTGAAATAAAGAGCACTTGGCATCAGATGTGTGGCATCAGGCGGGTGGCAGTATCAGAATAGTAGCTGAGGCAGGTAGCCAGAAGAAACCGGTCTCTTTGGTCAAAGTGTTGGTGTGGCACCATGGATGATCTAGTCTGATGCATCAGGCATTGGTGTGTGGAAATCCTGGCTAATCCATGCCTGATTCATCTTGAGAAAGGTCAGTCTCTCCACATTTTCTTCTTGGGGTAACTATGGCCCCCGCCGCACTAAACACCGACTCTGATGCCACACTACTGGCCGGACAGGACAGCTTTTCCAGGGCAAACTCTGCCAGTGGCAGCCACAAATCCAGTTTGGCTGCCCAGTAGTCCAGCAAGTCTTCAATGTGGGGTGGCAGGGTGCTGTACAAGTATGCCACCACCTGCTGGTTCAGAATCTTCTCCAGGTATTGCTGCTGCTGGTGAGTAGTTTCTACACTAGGCGGGTGAAGAAAGCTGCTCATCAGCGACTTTAGACTCAAGTTGCTGCTAATGGAGCTGGAACTGCTCCTACCCCCCCCCCCCCACCCACCCTGCCACAGCAGCCATGGCAGAGGAATGTGAGTGCAGAGGGCCCCCCATTCAGACCTACGAGAGGATGGGCGATGGCGCAGATAGGCAGCGGCCAACTTGGATGTCTTTATAGTAGTTCAGTTTGTCCTCCCTCTCAGAGGGTGTAAAAAAGGCCCCCATTTTGGACAGGTAGTGAGGGTCCAACAAGGTGAAGAGCCAGAAGTCATTCCTCTGATGAATGGTGACAATTCGGCTGTCACTACGCAAGCAGGAGAGCATGCATAGGGCCATTTGTGCAAGTAACTTGGAGGAACTTCCTGCCTCCATCTCCACTGCATACTGCCACGGTGTGTCTGGGTCCTCTGCCTCATCTTCCTCATCGCCCTGTAGCTCCTCTGGCTGCTCCTGCTCCTGTCCTGTGTAGAAAAACCACCCATTTCGCTACACATTGCTTGTGCTCCAATGTCCTCCTCCAGTTCAGCCCCCACAGGGTTCATGTGGACATGAGATCTAGGCGCCACGTCTCCAGTTCCCTGACCAGCCAGATTTACCAGCATCTATTCCAGGACAAGAAGCAGTGAAATGAAGTTGTTCATCCCGTAGTCCTGGCGACTGACAAATAACGTGGCCTCCTCAAGGAGCTTGAGCAAGCGGCAGGTGTTACGCATGAGCTGCTAATGGCTGACATCAAAGTTACACAGTGGAGTACTCCTATCCGCTTGCATCATCTAGAAATCGTTGATGGCCTTTCTCTGTTCGTATAGTCAGTCCAACATATGGAGGGTGCAATTCCAAAGGTTGGGAACCTCGCATATCAGCCTATGTTGGGGGATGCCGTTCTGCCGCTGCAGCTCAAGGAGTGTGTGCTTTGAGGTGTACGAGTGGCTGAAGTGCATGCAAAGTTTCCTGGGCATTTTTAGGATGTCTTGCAGATGGGTGGAAGATTTCAGGAACCGCTTGACAACCAGATTGAACATGTGTGCCATCCAGGAGGAAGGCGGAGCATGTAGGCGGACGCTGGTGTGTGCGCCGCTTCCCTCCCTCCCCTTTTGGCTTCTCGGGCTGCCTTCTTCCTACGGCGACCGGCGATGTTTGCCTGCACGCCGAATGCCTATGCCTAGTGCTGGGCTGCTGTGTCCTGGTTCTCCCTGATTCCTGTCTATGACTGCCTATGGTTGACTCCGGGGGGAGCAGTAACCCCTAACTAGTGGTGGAGTCCCGATACCGGCAATAGTCTACCTGGATGGACGGAGGAGCGTGGGGATTTTCCGGCAGGACGACATGCTCGGCTGCACGTGGAACGCCGCGGTGAGGTCAGCTGTAGCTGCGGAGATGTTTGGCCCCCTTGATGATCTTCTGGCGGAGTCTATGAGTTTGGAGGGTGCTGCGGTCGGCTGGATCTGACGAGGCACTCAACTCCGGGATAAAGGGGTGTCGCGGCTGCTATAGGTGTCTCTTGGTCGGCAGCTGGAGTTCCTGGTTCCACGAGAGGCCCCCAGTTCAAGCTCGTTTTTGTGTTCAGAGAACGGCTGGTACCAGCGGGTTGGGTGATATCCCTAAGCCCGTTAGTGCTGTGTTTGGTATAAAGGAGCGCTGTTTCTTCAGTGTTTAATCACTTTTGTGACTTTGACACTTTCTTTGTGATTTCGTTACTGTGCTCGGGGTGATATTGATTAGTTAGACCACCAAAAAGAAAGAGAAAGAAGGAGAAAAAAGATGAAAAGAAGAAGGGAGGAGGGAAAATAAGAAAAAGAGAAAAAATATATACATTTAGGAATAAGTAAAAAAATTTTGGAGGGTTGGACTTTGTCCTCAAACCCGAGTTGGTGGTCTTCCTTCTGTAGTCGAGATACTTGGAGGATCTCCCCCGTCTACAGGACATAGAAGTCTCGATATTCCCTTTTTTTTAGGGTGTACTTTCTGACTATTGGTCCCTATACTGGAGTTACCGTCTCAAAGGAACTCATTGTTATACTGCTTAGAAAAGTTGCCATCTTCTCAATCCTTTGAACGTTTTTTTTTTGTGTATAGGAAGGATTTATGGACTCTTGATATTTGATATATAATAGAGTATTAATGGACTGCGGCCCCAAAGGTGTTGGGATAAACAGAGGAATTGGACCTCATAAACCTGGGCCACTTTCCTTGCAGAATGTAGTTAAGCAGAATCAGGAGTTAATAATGGAAAATAAGGAAATAAGGAAGAAACGTGTTGATATAGAGAATAGATCAAGGAGGCTTAATTTACAATGTATAGGCCTGCCCGAGGGTGTGGAGGGTCAAGATTCAATTATCTTTGTCCAAAACTGGCTCAGAGATAAACTAGGTCAAGACATTTCTGGTTGTAACGATTTTGTTCAGCGTGCCCATAGAGATCCCTTTAGACCACCTCCCCCTGGGGAGAGACCTAGAGTCATGTTGATAAATGTGTTGATGTCTAAAGACAAAGATGAAATTATGCGCAGAATTAGGAAAAAGGGAAACCTGGACTTTAATGGCTCAGTGGTTATGATCTTTCCGGATTACTCTAGAGAGACGATGAAGGAACGTAGTCGTTTCATTGAGATTAAAAAGATTCTCCGTCAGAAGGGAATAAAATACTCTATAATGTTTCCTGCTAAATTAAGTATTGTATGGGAAGATAGGATTCGGTTTTGTGATTCTCCGGAAGAAACTAGGGATTGGGTAGCCAAGAATACTTAAGTTTTTATATATATTTTGAAATTGGGGGGGAGTATAATTATTTATTTTTGTGTTTGTCCATCTCTCCGCCTTCTCTCTGCTTTGTCTTTTCCCTCTCCTCCTCTCACCCTCTCACACGGGTCGGGGAGACAGGAATGCGGTGTGCTAAGGGTTCTTATACATAGTAATAAGCGCTGAATTGATATGCGTATACTCTCATGGAACATTAGAGGCTTAGGAACAGGAACTAAGAGGCTAGCGGTCTTTAAAGGGATTCTGTCATGAGATTTGAGCCCTATAAGCTAAACATATGGCCAGGTCCGTACTAATAACATGAATCCTAAACTTCCCTTATTAAACCTGCTTGTGGCTCTATTAGCCGAAAAAACTGTTTTTTATAAGCTGTCACTCACCTACCTAAGGTGCCCAAGGGGTTTTACGTTAACCCAGGGGTTAGATCCGGCGCCTGCGCACTAGGCTCAGCCTGATGCGCCGCGGACTCCTGGCAGCGACTTCGTTGAGCGAAGTGCGCATGCGCATCAGGCGGCGCATGCGCACTTCGCTCAACAAAGCCGCTGCCAGGAGTCCGCGGTGCATCAGGCTGAGCCTAGTGCGCAGGCGCCTGATCTAGCAGAGGGACGGGAGGATTGCAGAGGCGGGGCTGAGGTGAGGAAGGCGGCGCTGGGCACCAGACGGCGAGGGGTGGGGGCAGGCACCCTGGGTTTACGTAAAACCCCTTGGGCACCTTAGGTAGGTGAGTGACAGCTTATAAAAACCATTTTTTTGGGCTAATAGAGCCACAAGCAGGTTTAATAAGGGCAGTTTAGGATTCATGTTATTAGTACGGACCTGGCCATATGTTTAGCTTATAGGGCTCAAATCTCATGACAGAATCCCTTTAACTTATTAAATAGATCACTCCCTGCTATCATTTGTCTCCAAGAGACACATTTACTAAAGGAAAATTGCACCTCCATTGAAAAACCATGGGTCCAATATGCGTATCATTCGACTTTCTCCTCAAACTCCAGGGGGGTCAGTGTTCTGATCCACAGATCTATAAATATACAGATAAACAAGGCGATAATTGATCCTGAAGGACCTTTTGTTGTTTTAGATTTTCTCTGGAATAATAAACTATGGCTTCTTGCGGCGGTATATATCCCCCTCCTTTTTCTCCTATTGTTTTGTTAAAAAATTCACGAACTCGTGATGAATCGAAGTAATAGGGCACTTTTGATTGTTGGTGATTTCAACACGGTTTTGGATGAAACTTTGGACAGATGTAGGGTAGGGGAACTTAAAAAGGGGCTTATAAGATCAAAAATTAGTAAGTATATTTTAGAATTTGTATGGCTCGATATTTGGAGACGTCTCTATCCGCTGAAAATGAGTTTTTCATGTTTTTCAAAAACACAGGGTATTTTCACGCATTGATTTAGCACTAGTTAATGAAGGTGCACTACATCATATTAAGAATGTTAAATACTCCCAGAGAGGGGTGTCAGATCACTGTCCTTTATTAGTGGATTTGAGGGAGGAGGTTTTAGGAAATACAAATAGGTGGAAAATAAATGTAAAGGTTTTGGATGTTAAAGAAGCACAGGAGAAAATTCAGGAGAAAATGGAGGAGTTTTTCGTAAGAAACAAGGGATCCGCCCATGTGGACATTGTTTGTGATACGGATAAGGCATTCCTTAGAGGGCTACTCTTAAAGCATATAGTTAGGCAAAAAAAGAGCTGAGATAAATACAGTATATCAGAGAACTGGAGGAAATGGTCTCTACTAAAGAGCAAGATTTTATCAGAGATCCCAAATTAGATTTATATGAGAGTTGGCTGCAACACCAAAATAAGTTAGAAAATGTGTATCTCCTACAAGCAGAGAGGAAAAAAATTAATCGGGTATGTTCCAACTATGTACAAGGCCATCTCCCTAGTAAAAGGTTAGCCGCCCTGATTAAGGTCCAAAAACCTCAACATTTTATCTTTGGTTTAAAAAATCTGCAGGGTCAGGTATGTAGTGATGACATAGACAAGGTTTTACTCGCTAAAGACTTATTCGAAGATATTTATAAAACAGAATTTTCGGGAGAGTTAAAAGATGTTAAGGGCTTCCTGAATCAGATAAATGTAGGACTTCTGGAGAGGGAGCAGCAGGAGGCTTTGGAGGCCCCGATATCGGTTCGGGAAATAGACATGGTCCTTAAGTCATTAGCATTAAACAAATCTGCGGGTCTAGATGGACTCCGCTATGAGATTTATGTTATGCTTAAGAAGGTTTTCCCCAGGAGATTGTGGGAAATGTGGAATTATTCAAGAGAAAGGGGTCTTCTTCCTGAGTCTTTGAGGGAGGCACTTATTATTTTAATTTTGAAGGCGGGAAAGGACCCTAGTTTATTGGACTCATATCGCCCGATTTCCCTAATAAATTCAGATTGCAAGATACTATCTAAAATACTGGCCGACAGACTAAAGTCGGTCATTACTACAATTATTCATGAAGATCAAACCGGATTTATTCCTGGGAAATCTACTTCGATTAATATCAGGAGATGTTATCTGAATATGCAGTTGAAGTCGGACAATGTGGGTCAGAGATTCCTGTTATCGATCGACGCCTCCAAGGCCTTCGATACAGTAGAATGGCCCTTTCTCTTTGAGACCCTGGGAAAACTGGGGTTTGGACCACATTTTATTCAGTGGATTAAGTTGTTATATTCTGATATAAGAGCTAGAGTAGCCCTTAATGGTCTGGTTTCTGAGCCATTTTGGATTCAGAGGGGGGTACGGCAAGGATGCCCTTTATCCCCTCTGCTATTCGCAATCGCTCTGGAACCCTTAGCATCTTTAATAAGACAGGATAAAGACATAGTTGGTTTTAAGTTTGGTTTGCATGAAGAAAAGATCGTGTTATACGCGGATGACCTGATGTTGTTTGTGGTCTCCCACAGATCTCTAGCAAGAATTTTGGAGGTGTTTGAAAAATATAGACTTGTAGCTGGTCTGAAAATAAATTGGGATAAGTCTGCATGTATCCCCATAGACCCTCTAGGCAACTTTGTTCCTGCCCCGTTAAAAATTCAGCAAGGAGGAGTGAAATTTTTGGGGATAGTGGTGTCTGCACTACCAGGAGAATTCATTAATCAGAATGTAACTCCTATGATAAAGAAAATTAAAGAGAAAGTTAGGATATGGAAAAAGTTGCCGCTCTCCATGTCAGGACGGATAGCTTTGATTAGAATGTGCCTACTACCTCTTATAAATTACATCTTATGGAATGCTCCGGTGGCAATCCCAGATAAAAATTTTAAGATACTGGAGGGGTTGCTGTCCGACCTGATCTGGAGAGGTCGTAAACCGCGAATGCGACTTCAAAAGCTGAGATATCCCCAGAAGCAAGGAGGTTTGTCTATTCTGGATCTTAGGTTATATAGCTTGGCAGGCCAGCTGAAGAATTGTTTCGATTGGGGAAATTCCCAACTATTTTGTTATATCCTGCTTACCTATCCCCCGAGGCTGAGATAGGTGGGTATATGCCAGCTTCTAGATGCAGGATTTCACCTTCAAAAATGGACAGATAAATCTCCAACTATGTTACTGATGTATAAAATTTGGACTTCTTTGAAAAGGATGTGGGCAGCTCCAGACTTACATAAGGATACGTTAATATGGAATAACCATATGATAAAAGACCTGGTCGGGTTAGATACCTCAGTATGGAGTAAGAGAAGGATTTATAAACTGGGTCAGATATGGAACAACAATAAGATGATTTATTTTCAGGAGCTTAGCAGGGCATATGATATTCCTGAATCTTTTATTTTTTATTATTATCAATTACAACATGCTCTGAAAACGTGCCTGAGGGGAAAGGAGGATCTTCAGACATTACCCCCTCAGTTGACTAGCATTATAGGAATGTGTGAAGGGAAAAAAAGGATTTCAATATTCTATAAACTACTATCAAATTGTACTTATGCAAAACTAGATGTGAGCGAGGTTATTAAAAAGTGGGAGGGTACTATTTCCCCCGGTAGACAGTATAATTGGTCGGAAATTATAGCTAGGCCGTTTCAAGTATCAAAAAATCAAGCACACCTATTAATAAAAATTTTCATAGTACATAGGCTATATTATACTCCAGCAAAACTAGAAAAGTTCTATAAAACTAAACCCTTTAGTTACCTGAAGTGTGGGGAGGAGGGATCTGATGATGTTCATTTTCTTTGGACCTGTAGTTATATTTCGATATTTAGGAGAGAAGTGATAAGCAGGATTTTGGAGCTACATATGTTAATCATACCGGTAGAGTTTGAAATATGTGTCCTTGGAGACATGTCTGGCTTTAGGTCTGTCTCATACCGAATAATAGCCTCTAAACTCCTGTTCCTAGCAGTAAGATGCATTGCTAAATTTTGGATGCAAAAAAGCCCCCCCTCTTTAAAGTTTTGTGAGAACTCTGTGAAGTCGGATTTGTTTTGTGAGAAACTAACCGTAGTCACCGAGAAAAAAAATAAGCTGTTTACTGAAATTTAGAAGAGATGGTTGGTGAATTTGGAGGGGATTGGACTGGGCTCATAAGGCGACAGGGAGGGAGGGAATGGATAGTGGACGGAAAGAGAAAAGACTGTTTTTTTTTTAGTTTTTATTTTTTTTGTATTTTGGGAGGATAAAAGAAAAAAAGGGAGGAGGGGGAGGGGAAGAGGGGGAGGGGAAAAAAGAAGGAAGAAAATATGTGTTTTGTATCTAAGCAGTTTTGGATGCTTTGGAATTTGTTTTAGAGTTGTATGAAATTGTAAGGAGTTTTCTTACCAATTCTGTCTTTTTTAATGTAGGGCTAATAAAAATTATAAATAAAAAAACAAACAAAAAAAAAACATGTGTGCCATGCAGAGCGCATGGCTCAGCCCTCCTTGACGCAGCGCCGACACCATGTTCTTCCCGATGTCGGTCACCATGGTTCAGATTTTGAGTTATCACAGAGAAAGCAAGGATTTGATTTCGGTTTCTATCACTTTGTATCACATAATTAGCTGTCAGACACTAGCGATCTGCTAGTGTCTGCTCTGGCCAACCATCCTACTATAATCGCTTGTGGGGCAGCGGTTTTGCTAAAAAACGAACTTTTATAAATATGCTAATGAGCCTCTAGGTGCTATGTGGGCGTCATTAGCACCTAGAGGCTCCGTCTACCTTCATAAACAGCCGCCGCCCAGCGCGTCCCTCCAGCCCGCCTATGTCCTCCTCCGTGTGACGCAGCGGACGAATTCTCGCGCATGCGCTGTGCGCGGCTGTATTCGGCGCATGCGCATTGAATGTCTGACCGCTCCCAGCTCAGACATCTCAAATGCGCCGAATACAGCCGGGCACGGCGCATGCGCGAGAATTCGTCCGCTGCGTGCCCTTCACATGTGGTATGCTAGAGGGGCACTGTGAATTGTCCCTGCAGTGGAGGCTAAGGACACAGTGGAGGATAAGGAGGCATTGTCTAAGGACCAACGGGTGAGAACGTGGAGGCGGAGGTGGCGTCACCTGGCCAAGTTGCTGTTGTGGCTGTGCAGGAACCACATTTACCCAGTGGGCCGTAAAGGACATTTATTGTCCTTGACCGTAGTTACAGCTACCGACCAATTTTCCAAAAGGGCTGTATCACAAGAAAATTTCACCACTGAATGGCTAATTGACGCAATTACTCAGAATAGAAGAAAGTCTACTTCACCAACCAATTTTCCCAAAAACGGCTGTATCACAAACAAATTTCACCATTGAATGACAATGTAAATTCACCGCAGAACGGCTAATAACACATACTTATTTTTGCTATTAATACAGTGCAACAATGTCTGTATATCAATGTCGGTTCAATACAGACCGGCTAATAAGACGTATTATTTTTCCTATTAATAAATATAACACCACAATGCACCGCAGAATGGCTAATAGGACGTACGTATCTATCCTATTAATACACCCCGTAAATGGCTGTAGTACAATGGAACTTCACCGCTGAACGGCAAATAATATTTTTCTTTTGCCACTAATACACGCCAATAAGGGCTGTAATTTTCTCACTTCACCACACAACAGCAAATACTTTTTTTGTGCCACTAATACACGCCAAAAAGGGCTTTAGAACATGTAACTGCACCACTGAACGGCAAATAATATACTGTATATTTTTCTGCCACTAATACACGCCAAAAAGGGCTTCAGAAGATATAACTGCACCGCTGAACGGCAAATAGGCCCTTATTTTTTTCCACTTATACACGCCACAAAAGGTTTTAGAAAATATAACTGCATTGCTGAATGTCAAATATTATATATTTTTTTGCCACTAATACACGCCAAAAAGGGCTTTAGAACATATAACTGCACCACTGAACGGCAAATAGGCCCTTACTTTTTTCCACTTATACATGCCACAAAAGGCTTTAGAACATATAACTGCACCGCTGAACCGCAAACAATATTTTTTTTTTTGCCACAAATACATGCCAAAAAGATCTTTAAAACATATAACTGCACCGCTGAACGGCAAATATATATTTTTTTGCCACTAATACACACCAAAAAGGGCTTTAGAACATATAACTGCACCTCTAAATGGCAAATAGGCCCTTACTTTTTTTCACTTATACATGCCACAAAAGGCTTTAGAACATATAACTGCAAATAATATATATATTTTTTGCCACTAATACACGCCAAAAAGGGCTTTAGAACATATAGTTGCACCGCTGAATGGCAAATAGGCCCTTATTTTTTTCCACTTATACACGCCACACAAGACTTTAGAACATATAACTGCACTGCTGAACGGCAAATAATATATATGTTTTTTGCCACTAATACATGCCAAAAAGGGCTGTAATTTTCTCACTTCACCACACAACGGCTAATAAGCCCTTTTTCCCCCCTAACACAAGCCAAAAAATGCTTTCGAATATATAACTGCACCGCACAAAGGCAAATAAGACGTATAAATATTTCCTTGTAATAATCCCTGTTAATGGCTGTATCAAACAGCACTTGCACCCCAATAACAAGAACGGTTTGCTGGAATTACAGAGCTGTATAATGGCAATTTGGACCCGCAGCCAGTGTAGCAAAGTGTAATAGGAGTGTTACTGCAAAAGGCCGCCCCCTGGGGCCCTAAAAATGGCCCGAGTGGTATAGGGTGGCCCAAAATGTCCCTTAATGTTTTGTGTCACGGTACTACTACCTGGATACGACTGGACCCCAGGCGTTGGCTCCGAAGCAGCAAATAGGGGGGTATAGTTGAGGAGTTTAAAGAAATAATTGTGTCCAGACCTTGTGATGAAGTTGAATAGCAGCTTTACTTTGGTAAACGATCATCAGAAACAATCTTCAAACTTTATCTTCGTCCCAGCAGGCTTTAGCATTAAAACTCTGGCAAGCAAACTCAACACTGCTACATCTGTTGCTCTCTGGCTCTGCTGTACTAACAGGCTGACTGTATGACTCAGCTTTTGCTGTATGCTGCAACTTCTCCATGTAGTCTGTCTCTTAAGTTATACCAGGCAACTTTCTTCCTGGCTTCTGAGGCTCTAAGCTTTGGCCTCCATCTCCAGCTAAGCTTAGGGTGCTCTGGTTGGCTTGGCTTTGCTTGGCCTGGGCATGTCCAACAGAGACATGCCCAGCACATGCTTCCTTCCCCTAGCAGGGGGTAAGATAGACTGCTTTTTAACCTGGACCCACCATTCCTGCAGGAAGTGGGACTCGCCCACTCCTCCACAGAGGGCGGGTTAGAATGGAAAGCTCCATTCTCTCTAACTGTAGCTCTGCCGTGTTTGCTGCCACCTGCTGGTAAACCAGGCACCTTACACTTGAACATAACAGTTGCAAAAAAGGAAATGCATAGTGTTTTGACCTGAAATAAATACACATGATGACCTGAGGTTAACCAATAAAGACAGTAGCGAGATGCAAAGGTGGTAATGCCACTCTGGGCGTTACATTCCTATTACCCCGGCTGTAAACTCCCCTACTGAACCCTTTTCTGCTTCAATACTGTGGAATGATTCCTCCCTATCCTTTCCCTGAACTTCTATACAGCAAAATAATATTTTTAAGTCTTTTCTACCACTGTCCCTAACGCCAGCTGATGTCTCTCCCTGCACTAAGTACACTGAAAAATGGCTGAATCCAAGATGGCTGGTGAAGTCCTGGTGAAATTCTGTACCATGTTCCGATGTGAAACACTGAAGTTGAACCCAAAATGCAGCAGCGATCTCCTCCACAGTATGGGGAGGAGAGATCGCTAGTGCCATCGTTCGTCTCCATACAGAATCATTGTTTGCCGACAGCAGAGTGCTGTTTAGATGACAAGATCTTCTGCTGGCAAATGATGATGTCCACACCAACGATCCAATTACCCGATGAACGAGCATTTCGCTTGTTCACCATATACTTGTCAGCACCTTTACACTGGCATATTATAGCTAGAGATGAGCGAATTGAAGTTGACGAAGTGGAATTCGATTCGAATTTCAGGAAAAATTGGATCATGAAAGTGTTAATATTTTATGAAGCATGCTTTCAAATTGTGCTGCTTCAGAAAATAAGATATATTATTTTGTACATAGCTTACAACTTTTATTCCCCTGTTTTGATAATGCCCACTGTAGATATTATTCACCATTGGCCGTCACACTATCACTCAGTAACTCTATTATTACCACTCTATTATTCTTTTATGTTCATACCATAAACCAGCTTACCTGCTATCATGTCCATTTTCCTTTATGTGACAGTTTGATCATGAGCTCACTTTTACAATACATAATTACGGCAGTGAATGTGGTTATTATGCATCATCTATGCCCTGTTGCCTCTATTGCGTAGTATCCAGGTCTTATTGCTTCTTCTACTGATCATCCATGACCTACTGTAATAGAGTAATACAGCAGATGCCTTGCAATTGTAAAATATAGGGGGGGGGATCAGCTCCTAGCTCTGCAAAGCAATAAATCACTGGGCATCTACACTTTTATTAGCACAAGTGGCATTTTCTAATAAAGTTCCTATGAACTGAGACTGCATGGGAACTGCATAATGTGTATGCACTTTTAGAGTTCTTACAGTTGTGACTCAGTTCTAAGCCTCTTCCAAATATTCACATCTATCATTCTTCCTGTTAGAAAATACAGGTGGTAGGATGGATGTTAAGAGGTTTAGAGGACAGAGAACAGATATTTGGAGTCTGAATGATTTGTTTGGAGGAGCTGAGAAAGATGAAAGAGGTGTAACGTACGGTATACATCAACTCCTCCAGTCATTCACTTTCTTAAGCTACTGTACTTTGGTTGTACTTAATACTTTTAAGGAGAAATGGACACAAATCTATAATAATGCTGTGAATGTGTTCATATTTTAAGGCTACTTTCACAGTCGCGTCTGGTGCGGATCCGTCACGGGTCTGCACTAACGCATCCGTTCAGATAATACAACCGCATGCATCCGTTTGTATTATCTTTAACATAGCCAAAACGTCTTGAACACCATTGAAAGTCGAAGGGGGATGGGTCCGTTTTTCTATTGTGCCATATTGTGTCAGTGAAAACGGATCCGTCCCCATTGACTTACATTGTGTGTCAGGACGGATCCGTTTGTGTGTCAGGACGCAAGCAGCGTTTTGGTGTCCACCTCCAAAGCAGAATAGAGGCGGAACGGAGCCAAACTGATCCTTATCCATTCAGAATGCATTAAGGGCAAAACTGATATGTTTTGGACCGCTAGTGAGATCCCTGAACAGATCTCACAAACGGAAACCAAAATGCCAGTGTAAAAGTAGCCTTATATGGATATTCTAATACCATTATATATTCTACAATAACATTTGCTTACATGATATAGATGTTATGAAGATTATGATAATTTATGGTGCCTCATTTATGTCTGATATTGCATATTAATGCCAATTGCCACATGCATAACAATCATTGTAATTATGAGTAATTATCTTTATCTCAGTTTCTAGTAAACTTGCAAACATTACCTCAATTTACTAACTGTTGTAGGTGGCTACGATAATACTAGCATTCAGATCCTCTTTCTTTTACTTCATCTACCATATGTTCATTTAATGACTTTTGTATCCAGGGGCTGCCATGAGATTAGTACAGCTGAAAATGCTATAAGGGGCCCAGTCCAAAAAAATAGTTTATCCTCACCTCTGAGTTTTTCTTACCATGGGACCTTCAAAATTCTACTTTCACTTAATAGGCAATAATGTACAAAATGGAGTCAACCAAAGTTGTGCAACAAAAACTGCAAAATACTTAGGGGGTCATTTATTATCCAGAAGATTGTGGCGTAATTGTGGTGCATTAGTTACGCTGCAATCGTCAACTTTTTCCCTTTCACGCCAGGTCTAAAAAAAAGTGGGCAGGTCTCATTCATTAGGC
Source organism: Bufo bufo (assembly GCF_905171765.1). NCBI lineage: Eukaryota > Metazoa > Chordata > Amphibia > Anura > Bufonidae > Bufo > Bufo bufo. Next base: position 406,880,216 of record NC_053393.1, on the reverse strand, counting down.
GTAGAAAGTGGTCTACATGTAAGCCAGCAAGGATGCTGTTGTACATTTATACTGGTGCTGGATGAGCCGAAGTTATGTAGAGGCCTGCACCTCTTCATAACTTCGCAGATCCACCAACAGATATAGTAGTTATTTAGACCAGCGTCTAAAACGCCGGCTTTAATAAATGACCCCATTAGTCGTCAACTACCAGGTTATGTAGCATTGGCCACACAGAATTAATCACTACTGTGGGTGACTTGGTTGATAAAATTACTCAAGGAAGTTTGAGATGGAAGATGGGACATAGAAAGGAACCCAATGGGGCATTACCTATTTCTCTATATAGGGGCAAAAACATATTACAGTCATTAGTGTTGGGCGAGCATGCTCTGCCGAACACTAATTTTATTCGAGCATCGCAATGCTCGGCACATTGTGCTCGAGCGCGATGCTAAAGTCTCCTCCACGCACGTTTGTTAGCTGCTATGCAGCCAATAAACGTGCAGGTAAGTACTGCCATTCACTGTAATGCTGTAGCCATGTTTGCTACTGGCATTACAGTGATTGGCTGGCCGGGACGTGTCATCGGGTGCTCAGTCTTAGTCAGTGAGAGCTGTGCTGAAAAAAGGGGCAGATAGTGTAGGGAGTGACTATTTTATTGAAAAAACTTGTTAGAGACCCAAAAGTCCTTTTAAGGACTATTTTTGTATCTGGCAGCAATATATATTTTTAGCGCAACCTGCGCTAAATAGCTTGCAATTGTTTGGCCGCTGCAGACAGCGACATTATCTGCGCTACATCTCCTGTGTAACGTGTGCGCAGCCTAAAAATATCTGCGACATCCAGTGTACTTTTACTGTAGACAGTGTCTCCTGTATAATGTTTGCGTATCCGAAATATCAGTGACATTCAGTCTAATTTTTTTGCTGCTGGTGGCAGCGACATTACCTGCGCTATACCTCCTGTATAATGTTTGCGCATCCTAAATATGAGTGACATTCATTCAGTGTAATTTTATATTAGCCGCTGGTGACAGCAACATTACTTGCGCTATACCTCCTGTATAACGTTTGCACATCCTAAATATGAGTGACATTCATTCAGTGTAATTTTTTATTAGCCGCTGGTGACAGCAACATTACTTGTGCTATACCTCCTGTATAACTTTTTGCGCATACTAAAATTATCTATGAAATTCAGTGTACTTTTTTCATAGACGCTGCGGACAGCGACATTATCTGTGCTACATCTCCTGTTTAACTTGTGCGCATCCTAAAAATATGACATTCTGTGTACTTTATTTGCGCATACACTCACAAAACCTGCGCTACTGTATGTGTGACATACCTGCAAGCATATATACCATTTAATATGCGCAAGGCGAGCAGTAAGGGACGGGGAAGTGGCTGTGCTGCTGATGGTGCATGGAGAGGCCGTGGCCCTGGGCGCATTGAAACTGTGCCTGCTGCCAGGGCACAAGAAACACACTCATCCACGATACCTAGCTTCATGTCCCAGTTTGCAGAGCGACGCAGGACACCACTCTCGAAGTCAGACCAGTGCAACCAGGTGGTGGGCTGGATTGCAGCAGATAATGCTTCCAGTCAGTTAAGCACGACCCTGTTTTCCACAAAGTCCAGTCTCAGCAGCCAAGAGTCTGGTCAACAGAATCCTCACCCTGATACTCCTTCCTCCCACCATGGAGAGTCTTGGCAAACAAGTGATACCACACTTGGATATTCCCAGGAGCTCTTTTTATCACTATTCCTTGATTTGGGCCTCTACACAAGCCTGCTTGAAGAGGGACATGAGGAGATATTGTGCCCTGATTTTCAAACTCTTGAGCATCCACAGTCACAAGAAGATGATGGTGGGGAATGGAAATTAGTGTTTCACGAGGTGGATGATGATGATGAGACACAGTTGCCAATAAGTCAACCGCAATTAGTGTCTCAAGACGTTGATGATGAGGATGAGACACAGTTGTCAATAACTGAGGTTTTTGTTAGGTCAACAAGTCAGGAGGATAACCAGAGTGAGGAAGTCGAAGAGGTGGTGGTGGACGATGAAGTCACTGACCCAACCTGGGAAGGTGGCAAGCCGAGCGAGGACAGCAGTACAGAGAGGGAAATATCCACAGCACCGCAACAGGCAGGAAGAGGCAGTGAGGTGGCAAAAGGGAGAAGGCAGCCACACCAAACAGGCCCGCAACTGTTCCCTGGAGCACCCTCTTGTGGCAATCTTCCTTGCCAAGGGGTAGGTGTTCCGCAGTCTGGTGCTTTTTTAAAGAAAGTAGGGATGATAAAATAATTGTCATTTGCAACCTGTGCCGTACCAAAATGAGCAGGGGCATGAACACTAGTGTTGAGCGCGAATATTCGAATCGTAAATTTAATTTGCGAATATCGCCACTTCAAGAATTCAAAAATATTTAGAATATAGTGCTATATATTTTTATTTGCGAATAGTGTTGAATATTCTAATTGCGAATTTATCGCAAATTTATCGCAAATATATCACATTGCCGATTTTCGCAATCAAGTGAACAATGACTGGAGATCACAGATTCTCAAATTTGCAAATTTATGGTGAATATTCAGGCCAAAATTTACGAAATATCGCGAATTTGAATATTGCCTATGCCGATCATCGCTAATGAACACCAGCAACCTCATCACCACCAGCATGATCCACCACATGGCATCAAAGCACCCTAATAGGTGGGCCGAACGCATGGGTCAACAATCGGTGTCTGCGGTTCACACCACTGCCTCCTCTTCCCCTGTGTTATGTGCTGGCCAATCCCCTGTCCAATACGTAGGCCCGGATGCCTCCCGCCATGCACCTGGACCTACGCAAGCACCATCAGCTAGCACATCCACTTCTGCGTCCCAGCGCAGCATTCAAATGTCTATACCCCAGGCCTTTGAATGAAAGCGCAAATACCCAGCCACCCACCCAGAGGCCATAGCACTAAATGCGCAACTTTCCAAATTGCTGGCCCTGGAAATCTTGCCATTTAGGCTTGTGGACACTGAGGCTTTCCGCAGCCTGATGGCGGTGGCCCTCCCGCTTTACTCTGTCCCCAGCCGCCAATATTTTTCATGGTGTACAGTCCCTGCCTTACACCAGCATGTGTCCCGTAACATCACCCGTGCCCTGAACAACGCAGTTATTGGGAAGGTCCACTTAACGACTGACACATGAACAAGTGCTTTTGGCCAGTGATGCTACATTTCCCTGACGGCACACTGGGTGAACGTTATGGAGGCCGGGAGCAAGTCATACGCTGGGATGGCACAGGTGCTAACTACACCAAGGATTGCGGGCACTATTTCCATCAGGGTTTCTGCCACCACCTACAGTGGATATAAAAAGTCTGTTAACCCCTGTTAAAATGTCAGGTTTCTGTGATGTAAAAAAATTAGACAAAGAAAAATCCTTTCGGAACTTTTTCCACCTTTAATGTGACCTATAAACTGTACCACTCAATTGAAAAACAAACTGAAATCTTTTAGGTGGAGGGAAGAAAACAAAAAAAGCTAAAATAATGTGGTTGCATAAGTGTGCACACCCTCTTATAACTGGGGATGTAGTTGTGTTCAGAATTAAGCAATCACATTCAAAATCATGTTAAATAGGAGTCAGCATACACCTGCCATCATTTAAAGTGCCTCTGATTAACCCCAAATAAAGTTCAGCTGCTCTTGTTGGTCTTTCCTGAAATTTTTTTAGTCGCATCCCACAGCAAAAGCCATGGTCCACAGAGAGCTTCCAAAGCATCAGAGGGGTCTCATTGTTAAAAGGTATCAGTCAGGAGAAGGGTACAAAAGAATTTCCAAGGCATTAGATATACCATGGAACACAGTGAAGACAGTCATCATCAAGTGGAGAAAATATGGCACAACAGTGACATTACCAAGAACTGGACGTCCCTCCAAAATTGATGAAAAGACGAGAAGCAAACTGGTCTGGGAGGCTACCAAGAGGCCTACAGCAACATTAAAGGAGCTGCAGGAATATCTGCCAAGTACTGGCCTTGTGGTACATGTGACAACAATCTCCAATATTCTTCATATGTCTGGGCTATGGGGTAGAGTGGCAAGACTCTTTCTTACGAAGAAAAACATCCAAGCCAGGCTACATTTTGCAAAAACACAACTGAAGTCTGTGGCATGTGGGAAAAGGTGTTATGGTCTGATGAAACCAAGGTTGAACTTTTTGGTCATAATTCCAAAAGATATGTTTGGTGCAAAAACAACACTGCACATCACCAAAAGAACACCATACCCACAGTGAAGCATGGTGGTGGCAGCATCATGCTTTGGGGCTGTTTTTCTTCAGCTGGAACTGGGGCTTTAGTTAAGCTAGAGGGAATTATGAACAGTTCCAAATACCAGTCAATATTGGCACAAAACCTTCAGGTTTCTGCTAGAAAGCTGAACATGAAGAGGAACTTCATCTTTCAGCATGACAACGACCCAAAGCATACATCCAAATCAACAAAGGAATGGCTTCAACAGAAGAAGATTAAAAGAAGCACTGATGAAGGGACTACGTGTCTCGAAACGTGTTTGAGGATTTTGGGGATGTACCCTCTGCTTGCAAACTAAGAAAATAACTTTGTTTGGCCTTTCAAATTAGAAATAAGCAGAAAGCGCATGGTGATATCAATGTGAATAGCGATAAAAAAGTACTCCATTGAATCCAGCGTAATGCTCTCCGGCATCCGGGTCACGTGCAAAAGGTAACCCCAGCGTCACTGCTTACGTCAGGTGGGCATCATTATGTCTCTGCTTCAGGGGGATCTGCAGGAGTGGGCATTTTCCCTGTCACCCAATTCTCCTGAATTGTTTTCTGTGGATTGTATATTTTCCTCATTAGGTCTATTGTATGATGAGCAAGACAGGGTGGCTTATGCGGAGAGCCAACTTTTCATCAGGGCAGATAACCTATGGAGGAGTACTATGCGAAATTCCGTGAGTGGTGTACTGCCTCAGTCTCGAACGATCCAGCTCTTAGGTCACAATTTAGATATGGCCTTGCTGACACGCTAAATAATGATAATAACAATAATAATATTTATATAGATACACCATATTCCGCAGCTCTTTACAATTTCATAGGGTTCATATAGAAAACAAAAGTAACTGGCTAATATATGCAGCCAGCCAGTCGCAGGGGCAACACGTGAGGTGCACGGTGGACCGATGACGGGCCAAATAATATAACGCACAGTTCATCAGTTTACTTACGGTTAGCAAAAAGCCTTCCTAGGCTGGCAGCACAGTGTTGAGGTGGACAGCACGAAATCCTCCGGGGCACGCTCTGTGGTAGGAAGCATCAGCCAAGATGGTGGTTGAGGTGCCCTTGATGTTAAGGGTGCTTAGGGTGCTTGTTGCAGCTGAGTCCCTTGATGGTTTTTGTCATGACGCCAGTACCGTTAATGGTGGTACAACCAGTAGTGGTAATAATGAGGTAGACAGTGGTAAGATGCAACTCACAACTTTTACTTTAGATATCTTAGGTTGCAGCAGTACAAATATGCAGTCTTTAGATGGTACAGAGTCAATTCTGCAAATCCACTGTTTTTAGGCTTTACAGGTTTCTGAGTTTTAAGAGCAGTGGGTTAGGTGTACCTGGTTCCTTTAGATGTGTGAGATCCTATTCCTTGTCTTTCCCTACAAGCTGAATAATTAGACAGGAAAACTCAACTGCCTCTCAGAAGTTTGGTGTGGCTGCCTGAAGCTATGAATCCTCCTTTGGTGTCTGTGGCCCTCAATAATGGCGCTTATCACCGATGAATTCCTTAGGAAAGCTTGTTTCTTTTCCAGGGAGGCAAACTCTTCTCCTACTGGTCAGGGATGCAAGTCTATAGTCCGGCCACAGAAGGAAAACGCTCTTCTGCGCCTCACATCTGAGTATCACGTAATTCAAAAGACGGGGGCACATCAAAATTAGAATAAGAGTGCCGGCACACGGTATGAAATATGCAATATAGTTTAAAGAAAAGGAAAAGAATACCGAGATAGAAGCCGCACATCTAAAAATATATCAAATTTATTCAAGAAAACAGACACAACAAAAAGTAGCTTAAAATCATAGTATACAAAAAAATAAAGGCTATGTGAACCAATCGTGTACACACGCCACCCTGGCTCACCACAAAACCATAAACATTCCCCCACATAAGTATATTACAATTTAAAGTGCATGAAATCCATCAACATGAATGGAGGACTGTAATACTTATCGTTGAGGTAGCATAGTGGGGGTATGCGTGGTCGTCAGGAAAAGAGAAGCCCAACGCGTATCGCCAGGCTCTGCTGGCTTCCTCAGGGGTGCCTGTTCCTATGTGGCACATAGACTCATATATACACTCACCTAAAGAATTATTAGGAACACCTGTTCTATTTCTCATTAATGCAATTATCTAGTCAACCAATCACATGGCAGTTGCTTCAATGCATTTAGGGGTGTGGTCCTGGTCAAGACAATCTCCTGAACTCCAAACTGAATGTCAGAATGGGAAAGAAATGTGATTTAAGCAATTTTGAGCGTGGCATGGTTGTTGGTGCCAGACGGACCGGTCTGAGTATTTCACAATCTGCTCAGTTACTGGGATTTTCACGCACAACCATTTCTAGGGTTTACAAAGAATGGTGTGAAAAGGGAAAAACATCCAGTATGCGGCAGTCCTGTGGGCGAAAATGCCTTGTGGATACTAGAGGTCAAAGGAGAATGGGCCGACTGATTCAAGCTGATAGAAGAGCAACGTTGACTGAAATAACCACTCGTTACAACCGAGGTATGCAGCAAAGCATTTGTGAAGCCACAACACGCACAACCTTGAGGCGGATGGGCTACAACAGCAGAAAACCCCACCGGGTACCACTCATCTCCACTACAAATAGAAAAAAGAGGCTACAATTTGCATGAGCTCACCAAAATTGGTCTGTTGAAGACTGGAAAAATGTTGCCTGGTCTGATGAGTCTTGATTTCTGTTGAGACATTCAAATGGTAGAGTCCGAATTTGGCGTAAACAGAATGAGAACATGTATCCATCCTCTGATGGCTACTTCCAGCAGGATAATGCACCATGTCACAAAGCTCGAATTATTTCAACTTGGTTTCTTGAACATGACAATGAGTTCACTGTACTAAAATGGCCCCCACAGTCACCAGATCTCAACCCAATAGAGCATCTTTGGGATGTGGTGGAACGGGAGCTTCGTGCCCTGGATGTGCATCCCTCAAATCTCCATCAACTGCAAGATGCTATCCTATCAATATGGGCCAACATTTCTAAAGAATGCTATCAGCACCTTGTTGAATTAATGCCACATAGAATTAAGGCAGTTCTGAAGGCAAAAGGGGGTCCAACACCGTATTAGTATGGTGTTCCTAATAATTCTTTAGGTGAGTGTATATACATAGCAATCAATAATATTAATTATCACCTGTATCATGGGCGCTCATGTGATACATTAGAATAGCCGCCCCCCACTCTCGGGGGGGAGAGGAGGAGATATTACCTTCAATGGGAGATCAACATAACAGCTGATGCACGCCGAGACAGACGGCGACCGCCGTGCCAGCGTGTGCTGCGTTACAAAAGGCGGAAGCGGCAGATCGTGCTGGCTCAGGAGGCGCACACTGCGTGCCATACACCGGAAGCCTCATGACAAGATGGAGGCACGGCCTGCACACAAAGAAAACCCTGTGGGCGAGGGGACAAAACAAGAAAAGAAAAGAAACGAACAGATAAAGATAATTAACATAAATAAGCAATACTTGAATGCAAATGAGAACATAAAACCCTATATAAATGCATAATAGGTTGTGCTCATATTTTGCAAAAACACAAAACAGAAAATAAATAAAAAAATTTAAAAATTTAAAATTTAAGTCCATACACTCCACCTAATGCAAAATATAGCATTATAACCTATTTAATGTATATGGTTAGTGACCATGACTAATATATATAGAAAGGCGACAAAAAAAAACTTAAATTGACCCTTCACTTTGAATACATTATCAATTATGTGCGAAATTTATTATTACTCGTATTACCTAACCCATGCAGAATTTGATAAACTACATAATTTATAGCAAATGAAGTAGGGGGCGGCACCAATCACAGCGGCTAAGCGCACTAAGATCCAGTGCTGTACGTGGCTGGAGAGGACACACACAGCGGCGGTGCTCAGCTATGCAGGTGCGATGCAAGTACGAGGTAATGTAGAACAGAAGAAAGTAGCGGCACTCACCAGTGTGTAGTCAGGATATTCAGCTTTATTTAATCCAAGGTTACATCAGGCAGGGGGCAGACGATTCAAGACACGCATTGATCAGCGGCGGCTGCTTCGCGCTAAATGCACTTCATCTGGCTGTGCGTCAATGCGTGCTAGCACACCGCTCCTTTTAAATGCTGGCGTGGACCGTTGCCATGGAGACTGACAACCCGGGCCGCATCAGCAAAGAGGAGGTGGCTAAAGCGAAACACATATATAAAAACAATATAAAAACAATACAAATGCAATATTCAAGGAATGAACATAGATTGTATAGATTGTACAGTAGAAAAATGTACATATGAGGACATCACAGGAAAGGACTCAGATCGTTTCTATCGTTGAGTCCTAATTCCCCTAGGGCATGGGTACGTAATATCCAATTAGCTTCTCTCCGCAACAAGAGGCGGTGTCTGTCTCCCCCTTGGGGGGGGGGGCAGACACAATCTCCAAGCCAGAGAAAGAGATACAGCTGGTATCACCATTGTGGAAACTTCTAATATGTTCTATCAATTTAGGACAACCTTTACCTGTCTTGATAGAATTAAAGTGTTCTCTCACTCGTTCAAAGAGACATCTGATAGTTTTACCGATGTAGAAACGTCCACATGTGCACAATAATAAATAAACTACATAAGTACTACGGCAGTTAATGAAGGCATTGACTGTATGCCGGATACCGGCAAATTCGATGCTCTTCTTCTGCGAATTATTAGTGCACAGTGAACAGTTTCCACACCGGTAATTGCCTTTAGGTAGACTACTCTTAAGCCAGTTCTTGCTGCTATCTTTTTGGAGCCTACTCCTGACGAGTTTGTCCTTAATAGTGTGACTCCTTCTGAATGAGACGAGAGGTCTCTGTCCAGTCAGCTCACTCAGAGTTGCGTCCCTCCTCAAAACATCCCAGTTCTTGAATATGACTGATCGAATACGATCAGCCATAGGGCTGTATTTGAAGGAGAACGCAAATCTGTTGCCCTTAATCAGATCCGCACCATTACCTTTTTTCCGGTTATCACCCCTTAAAAGAAGATCCTGTGAGAAATTCTCCTCCACTCTTTCCATATCCTTATTTAAAGCCTCCTCAGGGTAGCCTCTTTTTACTAGACGTTGTTTGAGGTCTCTGGCCTGTCTATGATAGCCGCTATCTTTGCTGTTTATACGTCTAAGTCTAATGAACTGTCCGTATGGTACGGCTTTTTTGACACTGCCTGGATGGAAGCTGTCGTGGTGGAGCAAGGAGTTGGTCGCCGTGGGCTTACGAAAGCCCTCCGTGACCAACTCGTCGTCTACCACCAGGACAGCCACATCCAGAAACTCCAACTTATTTCCTCCAAAATTCATGGTGAAGGTCATGCCCATGTCATTCTTGTTCATATAGTTAACAAATTCATTGCATTCATCTTCTGTACCTTCCCAGACTATAAATATGTCATCTACAAAACGTAAATACGTTTTCAATTTAGAGAGGAAAGGATTGTTAACAGAGTAGACATATCTATCCTCTAGTCTGGAAAGTTACATATTAGCAAAGGTGCAGGATACGGGGGTCCCCATAGCCGTGCCCAGCTTCTGCCTAAACCACTCGTCACCAAACTGAAATACGTTATTGGTTAAAATAAACCTGAGAGCCTCCCCTACGAACTCGCAATAAATAGGGCTTTTACCTAGGTTCGCCACGATGTCAAGGATCGCCTCCACACCGGCATCATGAGGGATGCGGGTGTAGAGGCTCTCCACATCGAGGTATACCAGTTGGTAATCTTTCTGCCAATAGATCTCTTTCAGGGCCAATAAGAACTCATTGGTATCCCTGAGGTAAGCGGGGGCGCTGCTGAGTACAGGTCGAAGGAGCCAATCCACATATTTGGATAAAGGTTCAGTCACTGAGCCAATCCCCGCGACGATGGGACGTCCCGGAGGGTGGCTCAGCGACTTGTGAACCTTTGGGAGGAAATACCAAGAAGGTTTAGCTGGAGATAACGGGACAAGTTTGTCCAACATGTTTTTGGGTACAAAACCGATCTCCACGTATTTCTTGACGAGGGATTGCAACAGTCGCCGGGCATTAGGCAGTGGGTCCCCCCGTAACCTTTCATAGACCTCGGTGTCACCCAACTGTCTATGGGCTTCGCCAACATAAAATGCCCTAGACATGAGGACGACATTGCCCCCCTTGTCCGCTGGTTTCACTATTATATCTTCCTGTGAACGTAGCCACTGTAGGGCTTTTTGTTCCTCAATAGTAATATTGGGTTGAGCAGTAGAGTATATCACCGCTTTAATATCCCTCATGACTTGATATTGGAAGATATCAATGCTACTCCCAGCGGGCATGGGTGGGCAAAAGGTGGATCTAACTCCACCAGTGAATGGATCCACGGAGGCGCCAGCTGGGGGCGTCTTGGGGGTATCCATTCCAGTAAGGAATTCCAGGCAGGCTCGTTCGTCTTCATTAAATTCATTAGACACTTGAAAGGCCCCAGAGTCAAGCTGGAGTGGTGACTCTCCCAGGGTAGTAGGTAGCTTCTGTGGGGTGTCCCTAAAGAGCTTGTGTAGATACAATTTACGGGTGGCTTTGAACAAATCGACCTCAAAAGCTACAGGATCAAACCTTTCGGTTAAACTGTAACCGAGTCCCTTGTTAAGGATTTTCATACAACCAGGTGGTAACAGGCGGCCTGTTAGATTGATCACCAGGCTCTCATCAGGACAGGGGAGGCTGTCTACTTTCTCCAAGAGACTTGTTTCTTCTCCCTTCCTGATTTTCTGATCCCTGTTGTTTTTCCTGGTCTTCCTCCCTCCTCTTCTGATCCTTTTCCCAAAGGGTCACATGGCTCCCTTATAAGGTCGGCTGATGTGTGGCCGGGATCATCCGAGATACTGGAGTCGGAGTCTGTCGTCCAGTAATCGTTATTATTTTGGCGTCGATAGGTTTTCCTCTTTTGTTGTCTTTCATTGAACCTTTTCCCAATATTCCAATTAAAAATGGTGCCAGTTTCGTAATCTTGCTTGTCTCTTACGAATTTATCTCTTTTTCGTTCTTTTACCTCTGCTTGTATGACAGTCAGCTTTTTGCTTAATTTCTTCTCAAAGGCGTCCAGAAGATTTTCAGACAATCTGGATTCCAATTCTGTACGAGCTTTGTCAAGTTCGCCTTTGATGATGTCATACTCTTAATATCTCTTTTCAATTTTAACCAATAACGTATTTCAGTTTGGTGACGAGTGGTTTAGGCAGAAGCTGGGCACGGCTATGGGGACCCCCGTCTCCTGCACCTTTGCTAATATGTACCTTTCCAGACTAGAGGATAGATATGTCTACTCTGTTAACAATCCTTTCCTCTCTAAATTGAAAACGTATTTACGTTTTGTAGATGACATATTTATAGTCTGGGAAGGTACAGAAGATGAATGCAATGAATTTGTTAACTATGTGAACAAGAATGACATGGGCATGACCTTCACCATGAATTTTGGAGGAAATAAGTTGGAGTTTCTGGATGTGGCTGTCCTGGTGGTAGACGACGAGTTGGTCACGGAGGGCTTTCGTAAGCCCACGGCGACCAACTCCTTGCTCCACCACGACAGCTTCCATCCAGGCAGTGTCAAAAAAGCCGTACCATACGGACAGTTCATTAGACTTAGACGTATAAACAGCAAAGATAGCGGCTATCATAGACAGGCCAGAGACCTCAAACAACGTCTAGTAAAAAGAGGCTACCCTGAGGAGGCTTTAAATAAGGATATGGAAAGAGTGGAGGAGAATTTCTCACAGGATCTTCTTTTAAGGGGTGATAACCGGAAAAAAGGTAATGGTGCGGATCCGATTAAGGGCAACAGATTTGCGTTCTCCTTCAAATACAGCCCTATGGCTGATCGTATTCGATCAGTCATATTCAAGAACTGGGATGTTTTGAGGAGGGACGCAACTCTGAGTGAGCTGACTGGACAGAGACCTCTCGTCTCATTCAGAAGGAGTCACACTATTAAGGACAAACTCGTCAGGAGTAGGCTCCAAAAAGATAGCAGCAAGAACTGGCTTAAGAGTAGTCTACCTAAAGGCAATTACCGGTGTGGAAACTGTTCACTGTGCACTAATAATTCGCAGAAGAAGAGCATCGAATTTGCCGGTATCCGGCATACAGTCAATGCCTTCATTAACTGCCGTAGTACTTATGTAGTTTATTTATTATTGTGCACATGTGGACGTTTCTACATCGGTAAAACTATCAGATGTCTCTTTGAACGAGTGAGAGAACACTTTAATTCTATCAAGACAGGTAAAGGTTGTCCTAGATTGATAGAACATATTAGAAGTTTCCACAATGGTGATACCAGCTGTATCTCTTTCTCTGGCTTGGAGATTGTGTCTGCCATCCCCCAAGGGGGAGACAGACACCGCCTCTTGTTGCGGAGAGAAGCTAATTGGATATTACGTACCCATGCCCTAGGGGAATTAGGACTCAACGATAGAAACGATCTGAGTCCTTTCCTGTGATGTCCTCATATGTACATTTTTCTACTGTACAATCTATACAATCTATGTTCATTCCTTGAATATTGCATTTGTATTGTTTTTATATTGTTTTTATATATGTGTTTCGCTTTAGCCACCTCCTCTTTGCTGATGCGGGCCGGGTTGTCAGTCTCCATGGCAACGGTCCACGCCAGCATTTAAAAGGAGCGGTGTGCTAGCACGCATTGACGCACAGCCAGATGAAGCGCATTTAGCGCGAAACGGCCGCCGCTGATCAATGCGTGTCTTGAATCGTCTGCCCCCTGCCTGATGTAACCTTGGATTAAATAAAGCTGAATATCCTGACTACACACTGGTGAGTGCCGCTACTTTCTTCTGTTCTACATTACCTCGTACCTACATAATTTATACTTCTTATTTTTTGATTTAATAAGTGCCCTTAATTTTGTGTATTTTTTATTATTGGTTTGTATTATTTATTATTTATATATATTTTAAATTTTTTATGTGTTTTTTAAATATTTTTTTATTTTTTTATTATTATATATTATTTTTTATTATATTTTGTATAAATTTTATGTATTATCATTGATCTTATACATATTTATTTATATATATTATTTTAATATATTGTTGCTGTTATTGTTTTTATATTTTACATATTTTTTCGTTTGTGTTTTTTGTTTTTTGTTATTATTTCTATAAAAAAAAAAATTGAAAGGGGAGGGTATTAAAAAAAGAAAGAGAAAACGTTTTGTCCCATCGCCCACAAAGTGCTCAATCGGGGACCAGAAGAGGAGATATTTATGGATCTTATAGACCTTTTTATTGGTAAACGATTCTGAAACAGGTAGGAGGTGTTTTACTTTGCACAAGCCCTCCTTACTTACTCCCTCTTTGAATTTATTTCCTAACATCCAGCTCTTTTTTCAAGCTGTAGTGTACGAAATACGCAAACTTAAATCTGATTCTTTACATGGTAGAAATTTGGACAAGATGGAATCCGACACCATATGAAAATTACAGGCGAATACCACCTTCGTTATTAAAGAAGCAGATAAGGGTGGGAATGTGGTCCTATGGGACATGGACTTATACATACAGGAAGCTAATCGACAACACAAGAACAGAACCTTCTACACACCTCTGCCCTCTGACCCTACAAAGGTCTTCAAGAAGAAATTGGATCAGTTATTGAAGGCAGCCCGGGAGATGTTCATCATCACCAAAAAGGAGCATCGATTTTTGGAGGTTAGTCAACCAATTATTCCAACATTTTATATGCTCCCCAAAGTCCACAAGGACCTTCATAATCCCCCAGGACGACCAATCGTGGCCGGCATTGGTGGTTTATGTGAAAAGGCCTATACCTATATTGATTTTTTTCTTCAACCTATGGTTTTAGGACTATAATCCTATGTACGGGATTCTCTTCATCTGATTGAGAAGCTGGAACATGTGTCAATTACACCTGACGTATTATTAGTGACTTGTGATGTTGAATCTTTGTATACCAGTATCGCGCACAAAGATGGTATTGGGGCTACTACCTACTTTTTAGAGAAGTCGGGTTCTGGGGAGCTAGCCCACCACACATTCTTGGTGAGCCTTCTGCACTTTATTTTACATCATAACTATTTTGTTTTTGATCAAATTTTTTATAGGCAGGAGTCTGGAACGGCGATGGGGGCGCGCTGTGCGCCCTCGTACGCAAACCTATTTTTGGGTTGGTGGGAGGAGGCATACATGTACCCGTCGCCGTTTTTCCGCGACTGTGTGGTGGGCTGGTTCCGCTATATTGACGATATTCTGTTTCTCTGGCAGGGTTCTAAGGAGGCTTTTGTCCAATTTATTGATACACTAAACGAAAATAATCTAAACATCCATCTAACATACACTATCTCGGAAGATGCAGTGGATTTTTTGGATCTAAGACTATGCAAAGAGGATGAACGGATTGTCACTTCTTTTTTTCGAGAGAGCACCTCTACCAACAGTTTGCTACACTACCGGAGTTTTCATCCGGCACACATGAAGAATAGAATACCGAAAGGTCAATTTCTATAGATTACGACGTAACTGTACTCGTTTGACTGATTTCAGGTCAGCCTCAGCAGATTTGTCAACACGGTTTCAAAACAGGGGTTACCCCAAGAAACTTATATCCCGTGCCTATCAGGATGCTAAGGGTTCGGATCGAACTAAGCTGTTTACCCCCAGGCAAAAAATTTGGGATGGTAAGATACATCTCATCACTCGCTATATTAATCAGTGGACAGCACTTTACAGGATTTTGGAGAACCATTGGTTCCTGCTCACGTCTGATCAAAAGTTGATGCTCTATATGGACAACAAACCGAAGATTATTGCACGTAAAGCACCTTCTCTTAAAGACCAACTTGTATGGAGCCATTTTCAGCGTCCCACGCGGGGACTGAATAGAGGCGTTAAACTGAAGGGCACACATCCGTGTGGCCAGTGTAATGTTTGCCCATTCATGTTGGGCAAGGACAATTTTTCAAATGATAAGGAGTGCATACGCCTTAACCACTATGTCAATTGCCGTACTAGAAATGTTGTATATGAAATCATTTGTCCATGCAAGAAATTATATGTGGGACAGACTTCACAGGAATTGCGGAAACGGATCCAACAACATATGTCTAATATTGCTTTGGCTGCTCGGGACAGGGTCGAAACAGAGAAACCTCTCACTTCTGTGGCTACACATTTTTTGGATCACCATGGTGGTAAGTATAATGGTCTTCAGGTGGTGGGTTTAGAAAAAGCCCATTATAATATTATGGGTACACATATAACACAATGCTTGCTTAAAGCTGAATCCCTATGGATTTACAATTTAGATTGTTTGTCTCCGCAGGGTCTTAATGAATCATTTTTATTCACAGGTTTTTATGCTAGATAATTTATTGCATGTTTCATTTACACAAATTTTTTGTCTTTTATTTCTTCTTTTTTAGATATTTTGTTTTTGCACGTGGATTGTCTGGATAATTACACTGGGTGTTGTCAGAATACTTTCCTCCTTTTCCTACCTGGAACAGTTCGGCATTGACTACAAGAAATCTTCTGGATCGTCGGTTGATCTTCTGTTTGGATACACAGTGAAGGACATACTTTGTTCGTCCCATATATACTTCCTGGACTGTACTGATTTGATGAAGTATTCATCTTTTGCGTGCTTCACTATGTGCAGCATCTCCTCTTCTGGTCCCCGATTGAGCACTTTGTGGGCGATGGGACAAAACGTTTTCTCTTTCTTTTTCTAATCCCCTCCCCTTTTATTTATTTATTTTATAGCAAAAAATATATAAAAATCAACAATATATTAAGAAAAAAATAATAATATATATAAATAAATATGTATAAGATCAATAATAATATATAAAAATTATACAAGATATAATAAAAAATAATATATAATAATAAAAAAATAAAAAAATATAAAAAACATATATAAAAAATATATATAAATAATAAATAATACAAACCAATAATTAAAAATACACAAAATTAAGGGTACTTATTAAATAAAAAAATAAGAAGTATAAATCATGTAGTTTATCAAATTCTGCATGGGTTAGGTAATACGAGTATTAATAAATTTCGCACATAATTGATAGTGTATTCAAAGTGAAGGGTCAATTTAAGGTGTTTTTGTTGCCTTTCTATATATATTAATCATGGTCACTAACAATATACATTAAATAGGTTATTATGTTATATTGTGCATTAGGTGGAGTGTATGGATTTAAATTTTTTTATTTTTTATTTTTTATTTATTTTCTGTTTTTGCGATTTATGAGCACAACCTATTATGCATTTATATAGGGTTTTATGTTCTCATTTGCATTCAAGTATTGCTTATTTATGTTAATTATCTTTATCTGTTCGTTTCTTTTCTTTTCCTGTTTTGTTCCCTCGCCCACAGGGTTTTCTTTATGTGTGCAGGCCGCGCCTCCATCTTGTCATGAGGCTTCCGGTGTATGGCATGCAGTGTGCGCCTCCTGAGCCAGCACGATCTGCCGCTTCCGCCTTTTGGAACGCAGCACACGCTGGCTCGGCTGCACGCATGAGCAGACGGCACTTCCGGTCGCCGTCTGTCTCGGCGTGCATCAGCTGTTATGTTGATCTCCCATTGAAGGTAATATCTCCTCCTCTCCCCCCCGAGAGTGGGGGGCGGCTATTCTAATGTATCACATGAGCGCCCATGATACAGGTGATAATTAATATTATTGATTGCTATGTATATATATATATATGAGTCTATGTGCCACATAGGAACAGGCACCCCTGAGGAAACCAGCAGAGCCTGGCGATACGTGTTGGGCTTCTCTTTTCCTGACCACCACGCATACCCCCACTATGCTACCTCAACGATAAGTATTACAGTCCTCCATTCATGTTGATGGATTTCATGCACTTTAAATTGTAATATACTTACTTATGTAGGGGAATGTTTATGGTTTTGTGGTGAGCCAGGGTGGCGTGTGTACAGGATTGGTTCCCATATCCTTGATTTATTGTATACAATGATTTTAAGCTACTTTTTGTTGTGTCTGTTGTCTTGATATATTTTTAGATGTGCGGCTTCTATCTCGGTATTCTTTTCCTTTTCTTTGAACTATATCACATCTGAGTATCACCTACTAGCGAAGTTGGCTCCACTCACTAATCTGTGTCATGAAGTCTTCACTCTACATTTTCTTCCCACTAATCTGATCTGACTACCTCAGATCTGCTCTCTTCTGAACTACATCTTTACTCCAAGGATCTGGACTCAGAACTCCCTCACTAGGACCTGAACTTTATCCCCATCTAGTGGTGGAATGTATAAATGACACCTAATAGGCCTGTTAACAGGGATTTTGCAGATACATAAATGCAAAGTTATACCATACTGTACAATGCAATTGTTGAGATCAAAAAGTACTTTTATGCAGTGCCCACACACACGTAGTGGGACGCTGCATACCACCATGGTAAAATGTTAGTCGACCTCGACACATTCTTGACTCAATGTTGTATTATCCTGAAAGATATAAAAAGGGAGAAGCATGCATGCATAGGGAAATAATGCCATAACTCACATTCTTGTACTTCTTGTACCTATGAATAAAATGGGTTAGGCAAGCATATCTCAGGCAACAATGAAATGTATCAAATGGGGTAACACATTTTTCTCTGAATACTGCTAATATACCGGCAACCAAAATAGTCCATAATGATGAGGAAAACAAAAATAAATATCTCAGGAGGCTCACAGGGTATGAGTCCGTTCCCTGGGCACAAATAAATGTCAAAATAGAATAGCAGGGAGGCTCAGGTACGTGAAAGTCTATCTCCGGGTGCGGACTTGAACGTTGCAAAACAGACAAATAGTCCCTTAAAAAGTCCTTTAAGGCAAATGGAACACGATAAACAAGGATTAGTCCTTTTTCTGAATCTGTAGAACTTAAACAATTTAAGGGTGTCCTCAACGTTGAATTAACATGGCTGGATCTTAACTTCTCGGCTGCTGGAGCAGGAAATCTCCATAACGGACTGGTGGTTGTCCTCTTGTACTCCTTTCAGATCTACGAAGTGGCTGAGACTCTTCAGACCTTGCTATCGGGGAACTTGAGGTTTCCTGAGTTGTAATAACCTCAGCTTCAGGTTGAAGTGTTGGGGTGTTGGTTTTAGCAGACACTAAGATGTTAAGCCATGGGGTTAAGAACCATCGCAAAGGGTCAGACGCTAACAATGTTTTTCCCAAGGACTGTATTGGTCCCTCTGGCTCAGTTGGTTTTTCCAATTCTGGCTCAATGGGTTGAATTTCCTCTGGAACAGCTTCTTCTTGAGAAGTTTCTACTGGTGTCCTCTTTAAGGCACAATTTTAGGCGATTTCTATGTACTACACAGGATTTATCCTCTTGGGTAATCTCATACGTGTCAGTTTCTGGATTTAGAATAGCAGTAATGGTGTAAAGTTCTCTCTCCCATTTGCTATCAAGTTGGCTGGTTCTATGGTTATTTTTTAACCAGACACGATCACCAATTTTGAGAGGCTCTGCCTTGGCAGATTGGTTGTAGTCCTTCTGTTGTTTTTCATGGGCATGTCCCATGCATTGTTGAACAATCTCCTGTGCATCAATACTTTGGTGTTCAGCCACCCAATCAGTTTTTGGTAGGGGGTTGATTGCATCAGGCACTTGTACGCCCAAAGTGTGGTCAGCAGGTAAGGTACCTTGTCGGCCAAAGATAAGGTAGTAGGGTGTATACCCAGTAGAACAATGGATAGTGTGGTTGTAGGTATACATCAGCTGAGGCAATAGAGTAGGCCAATCATTTCTTGTGGAGGTATCTGGGAAATAGCTCACCCCCTTACAATCACGGAAAGGTGCTCAAGTCAGAATTGACTCACCCTTCAAAATGCATATAATATCTAATACCAAAAGACTGGCACACTCAACATATGGAGAAATATGGCTAGGTTCAAAACAGCAGAATTTATTATACATACAAATAAAATTAGACAGATAAAATCTTACTATATTAATAAAAAGGTATGTTCGATATAATATAATGAACATTCAATGGTTCTCTAAAATCTCAATAAATTTGCATGATATATCATCGATGGTTATAACATATGCTTAAATACACCTTTGAAGATTCATGGAGTGCCTTATATCAAAAGGTCATCTGTATCTATTCACATAAGGGACAAAACCAATGAAGTGACTCTTATAATACTTACCATCGAGGAACTTTTTTGTGAATAGATACAGATGACCTTTTGATATAAGGCACTCCACGAATCTTCAAAGGTGTATTTAACCATATGTTATAACCATCGATGATATATCATGCGAATTTAATGAGATTTTAGAGAACCATCGAATGTTCATTATATTATATCGAACATACCTTTTTATTAATATAGTAAGATTTTATCCGTCTAATTTTATTTGTATGTATTATAAATTCTGCTGTTTTGAACCTAGCCATATTTCTCCATATGTCGAGTGTGCCAGTCTTTTGGTATTGCAATCATTTCTTGCTCTTAGCATTTCAATTAGGGTTTGGTTCATCTTTTCACAAAGTCCATTCCCTTGGGGATGATATGCTGTGGTCCTGATTTTCTGACAGTTGTGAAAAGTACATAGTTCTTTAGAGTTGTGATTCAAAGGCAGATCCTTGATCTGTGAGGATTCTCTCTGGACATCCATATGGTAACAAGAAATGTTTCCAGAAAGCATCTGCAGTTGTTTTTGCGGTCAAGTCTTTGACAGGCACGGCTACAACAAATTTTGTGTAGTTGTCAATGATGGTCATAGCATAGGTATAACCTGAGCTACTTGGTTCCAATTTCACATGGTCAATTGCTACTATTTATAGCGGTGTTCTGCTCACAATGGAATGTAAAGGTGCTTTTTGGTCATGCTTCTCATTTCTTCCAACAGCACAGGTGGAACATTATCGACACCATTTCTCAATGTCTCCTCTCATCCCGATCCAATAAAATCTTCTACGGATGGTGGCTTCTGTTTTCTGCACGCCAAAGTGTCCTGATTGATCATGGTACATCTCCAGAATAATCCTTGCATCACGGCGTGGTTTTAGGATTTGGTATAGACGATCCCATGTAATTGGGTCTAAAGTTCTTCTTAATAGTAGGCCCTTTTGTAGAAAGAGGTGTTTTCTGTGTCTCCATAATTTGGACAACTCTAGATCAGCATTCTTCCCGCGGATTCTTTCTGGGGTTCTTCCACTGGTGAAGGAATCTTGCAGTTCTCCTAACACTCTGCTTTCATTTTGTAACTTGATCCATGTTTCTTTGTCTATACTGGATTTTGGATCTACTTGTTGTTAAAGGTTGAAAACCTTTTTCCCTTTGACAGTGATGATGTCTTGGTGGGCAAAGTTGTTGTAGAAGGATGGCATTTCTACCTCTTCCCAAATATCTTCTTGTGAAGTAGGGTCTTCTTTGGTCGGCAGATGGGATAATGCATCCGCATTTTCGTTTGCTTTTCCTGTTCTGTACTTTACAGTACAATTGTAATTAGCAAGGTGTGAGGCCCATCTTTGCTCCAACGCTCCTAACTTGGCGGTGTTAAGATGTGCTTGCGGGTTGTTATCAGTGAAGGCCACGAAGGGTGTTGCGGCAAGATAGTCTTTAAATTTTTCTGTAACAGCCCACACGAGTGCGAGGAATTCCAACTTGAAGGAACTGTAGTTTTGGTCGTTCTTTTCACTACCTCTAAGAGATCTACTAGCGTAGGAAGTGACTCTTTCTTACTTGCATCTGTATAAAGATGAAATGGCTGTTGATAATCCGGATAACCTAAGATTGATGGTTCTGTTAATTTCTTCTTCAGGAGCTGGAAGGCAATTTCTCTTTCAGTGTTCCATTCCACTGGTATGGGAGTTTTCTGGTATCTTTTAGGATGCCCTCTCCAAAGTTCCAATATTGGCTCTGCAATTTGGGCAAAGTGAGGAATGAAACGTCTGTAATGTTCTGCGAAACTAAGGAAACTTCTTACCTCCTTCACCGTAGTGGGAGTAGGCCAATTACGGACTGTGGCTATCTTCTCTGGATCCGGTTTAAAACCTTCAGAGCTGACGATATGCCCTAAGTATTTAACTTCTGGCTTCAGTAGATGACACTTGGATGGTTTAACTTTAAGTCCATGCTTAATAAGAACTTGGAAAACTTCAGCCAGATGTTTCAAATGGTCTTCATAAGATTTGGAGTAGATGATGACGTCATCTAAGTACAGCAGGACGGTTTCAAAATTATTGTGGCCCAGACAACGCTCCATGAGTCTCTGAAAAGTTCAAGGCGCATTGCAAAGTCCAAAGGGCATGCAGTTGAACTCAAATAGACCCATAAGGGTGGTAAATGCAGTCTTCTCACGATCTTCCGGTGCCATGGGTGCTTGCCAGTATCCACTGGTTAAATCAAGAGTAGAGAAGTAGGCTGAAGATCCTAAAGCTGTCAAGGATTCCTCTATGCATGGCAAAGGATAAGCATCTTTGTGGGTAATTTGGTTGATTTTTCTGTAGTCCACACAGAATCTGATGTTGCCTTCTTTTTTCCGGACTAGGACTACCGGTGCAGTCCATGGACTATGGCTGTCTTTGATGATGTTTGAGTCTTTCATCTCTTGAATCATTTGCTTGACAGATTGGTACATAGTAGGTGGTATAGGCCGATACCTTTCCTTGATCGGTGGGTGTGAACCTGTAGGGATGGAGTGTTTAATGATATCTACTTCTCCATAGTCTGTAGAATGTTTACTGCAGGCACGGTGATGCTCTTTCACTACTTGCAATACTCCTTCTACTTGGTGTTCTGGTGTGGAAGCATCTCCCACATGAAGTTCTTTCCACCAGGGGGTGTTTAAGTTTTGGCCCTGTGGGTGCTGTTTCTTGAGATCTGTAGTCACGCTGATGATGTCTTGAAAGGTAATTTGGATCAGCTGTGCAATGGGACGATACTTGGTTAATGTTACACTGTGATCACTCAAGTTGAGGAGACGAATAGGCACTTTACCTTCAGTAACGGTTACCAGGCTTCTTGCAGCTCTAACTAGAGGATAGTCTTCCAAGACGACGGGCTCTACCAAGGCTTGGTAGTCTTGACCTTGAATTCCAACTACAGCTCGGCACCACAGGAGAGTCTCGCTGTTGGGCTTGAGAATCACCGGTTGATTATCTCGGATGCGGACACAGCTAATTTCTCCTTTTTCATTGGCGAATCTCTGTTGTGCACTCAGTACCCAGATGGTTTGTTGAATTACCTTTTTAGAAGCAAAAGAAGCAGTAGGCACTGACTGATGTAAGGCTTCCAGCATTTCAACATAACAATTCCTAAGGACATTCATGCCTAGGACTATAGGAGGGTTATTGTTATTTTCTTTCACTTGTACCACAATAATACCTTGTTGGGATAGAATGGTTCCTCCTATTTGAATGGTAGGTTCCCAGTAACCCAGTATTGTTACCGGTTTGCCGTTACTGGCTATGAGACTCAGCCAGGATTCTGGTGGCTGGGTAAGCTGATTTTGGTCCCAGTATTTTTCAAATGCAGATTGTTATATAGTAGTGACTTGGGATCCTGTGTCAACTAGGGCAACAAAAGGAACTCCATTTATCTGAAGGGTCACTTCTGGACGGGATCCTACATATCTTGGCATCCACTGGGGATCATCTGGACCTATTGATCTACCTCCCGAGGGGTGGTCCCTGACCTCGGGGGTCGCCCGTTTAACTGCCAGCAGGTGGCTTCAGTATGGCCTGGCTTGTGACAGTATGTACAGATAGGCCCGTCTGGGGGTACTAGTGCGGTCAGGTGGGCGTCCGCCTGAATTTCTGGAATAAGTCTCTTTATAATCAGGAGAAAAGAGCCTTCTGGATACAGGTTTCTCGTCCTCCAGTAAGAGTGGCTTTTCCCATTGTTCCAATTTTTTGTGAACTTTCTCCAGACTTTTAGTTAGGAATTGGACTTGATCAGTAAGGGCAGCAACTGCGTCAGGAATTGGGGCTTGAGATGCCTGACTGACGACAGAGTTCAGAGAAGAGCTACTAAACTGGTACATGGATTGCAGGATAAAACTTACCAGGAAAGATTAAAGGACCTTAACATGTATAGCTTGGAAGAAAGACGAGACAGAGGGGATATGATAGAAACTTTTAAATACATAAAGGGAATCAACAAGGTAAAAGAGGAGAGAATATTTAAAAGAAGAAAAACTGCTACAAGAGGACATAGTTTTAAATTAGAGGGGCAAAGGTTTAAAAGTAATATCAGGAAGTATTACTTTACTGAGAGAGTAGTGGATGCATGGAATAGCCTTCCTGCAGAAGTGGTAGCTGCAAATACAGTGGAGGAGTTTAAGCATGCATGGGATAGGCATAAGGCCATCCTTCATATAAGATAGGGTCAGGGGCTATCCATAGTATTTAGTATATTGGGCAGACTGGATGGGCCAAATGGTTCTTATCTGCCGACACATTCTATGTTTCTATGACAGGTAAAGGTTTGACAGGGGTGACCGGCTGTGTTGCTGCCACTAAAGCGGATCCAACGGGTTCTGTTGGTGAACTTTTTCCCAGTATACTGATAGCTAGTTCTTTAAAATCTAAGAAGGCAGCACTTGGATGCTGGGAGGCTAACATTCTTAGTTGACTCTTTAAATTGTCTGTATTAACACCTTCAATAAACTGCTCTTTCAGAGTTTTGTCCTGATTCTCTGCCTCACGGGGGTCTACTTGTACAACAGATCTAAGGGCTTCTTGTAAAGATAATGCAAAGTCTCTGAGTGACTCACCCGTTTGCTGTTTTGTACTGAAGAATCTCATCTTGACCTCTGACACAGTCCTGGGTTCAAAGGTGGTGTAGAGACGTTCAAATATCTGCTCCAGTGTCCTCCTTTCTGAGCTTGGCCAGGACTTCACTTCTCTGAGAGCAGCTCCTTCCAATTGTGCAAGAAGAATCTCCATCTGCTGTTCTGGGGATACAGGGTACAATCTGAACACAGCAAGCATTTTTTCGTTAAAGTCCCTTAAAGTGTGTTTCACCAGAATACCGTGGGGATCAGGGGGCACCAAAATAATAAGGCATAGTTAAAGGCATCAAACTTGGTGCTGCAGCAGTTGGCATTACGCTGGGAGCGGCTGCCGCAGGGGGTCCACGGAGGTCAGCCTACACGTTATCCTCTTGCACAGACATGCTGACAATAGGTAGATTACAGTTAGATAGGTTAATTTTGTCTGTCAATACTTTTTATTTAACGTTGCTATGGGCGACCGCTATCTTGCGGTGTATGGCCCTTTAAATGTTCGATACCGGCTGAATACAATTTTCAGGCAGCGCTTACTTGGATTCCTAATAGTGCTCCTGGCTAGCGGTGCTTCACTCTGAAGTGGCAAGAGTAAGTTACAGTTTGCGGTAGTTACTTGGGCAGACAGGCAATGCGATGCGATCCGGCAGCTTGCCGGTGTAAATCTCGCGATACCTTGGGGATGCACTCACCTCACACTGTCCTCCCGTGCGCGGCGTCTCCCTTTGATGTGGCCACAAGCAGGGGAGGCGGCTCTGCGCTTGCATACAGGGCCGGCCTCATAGAACCCACACAGTACAGGTAGGATGGGCTTTGACAAGACAGTTTTGCATAAGGGGGCGGCACACTATTTAACCACTCTTCAGGGGGTGTCGCCAACTTGCACACAGTGATGGCGCAGTATTATTTTTCAAATCAGAGCTCCGGCGGCCATATTAATTGCACAGTAACGGTCTATTCACTGACAGCAAGCAGTTATAGTGACACACAAATGTTGGATTTTCTCACTTTTGACACTGCGATTTTGATGCTGGGGACTAGTATAGCACCTCCATATACTTTGCAAGCAGTTTAAACGGTTATGTAGCCCAAAACAGTGCACAATAAGCAAAAGTCTCTCAAGCAAATAAAGGGGCTTATTCGCATGCGACAGTCTCTCAAATATGGCGCATAGGTTAATATCCTGTTCGTGACGCCAATAAAAGTTATGCAGCCAGCCAGTCGCAGGGGCAACACGTGAGGTGCACTGTGGACCGATGAGGGGCCAAATAATATAACACACAGTTCATCAGTTTACTCACAGTTAACAGAAAGCCTCCCTGGGCTGGCAGCACAGTGTTGAGGTGGACTGCACGAAATCCTCCGGGGCACGCTCTGTGGTAGGAAGCATCAGCCAAGATGGTGGTTGAGGTGCCCTTGATGTTAAGGGTGCTTAGGGTGCTTGTTGCAGCTGAGTCCCTTGATGGTTTTTGTCGTGACGCCAGTACCATTAATGGTGGTACAACCAGTAGTGGTAATAATGAGGTAGACAGTGGTAAGATGCTACTCACAACTTTTACTTTATATATCTTAGGTTGCAGCAGTACAAATATGCAGTCTTTAGATGGTACAGAGTCAAATCTGCAAAATCACTGTTTTTAGGCTTTTCAGGTTTCTTAGTTTGAGAGCAGTGGGTTAGGTGTACCTGGTTCCTTTAGATGTGTGAGATCCTATTCCTTGTCTTTCCCTACAAGCTGAATAATTAGACAGGAAAACTCAACTGCCTCTCAGAAGTTTGGTGTGGCTGCCTGAAGCTATGAATCCTCCACCATGTAAAGGTGTCTGTGGCCCTCAATAATGGCTCTTATCACCGATGAATTCCTTAGGAAAGCTTGTTTCTTTTCCAAGGAGGCAAACTCTTCTTGTACTGGTCAGGGATGCAAGTCTATAGTCCGGCCACAGAAGGAAAACGCTCTTCTGCGCCTCACATCTGAGTATCACCTACTAGCGAAGTTGGCTCCACTTACTAATCTGTGTCATGAAGTCTTCACTCTACATTTTCTTCCCACTAATCTGATCTGACTACCTCAGATCTGCTCTCTTCTGAACTACATCTTTACTCCAAGGATCTGGACTCAGAACTCCCTCACTAGGCCTAACCTAGATATATATAGGACCTGAATTTTATCCCCATCTAGTGGTGGGATGTGTAAATTACACCTAATAGGCCTGTTAACAGGGATTTTGCAGATACATAAATGCAAAGTTATACCATACTGTACAATGCAATTGTTGAGATCAAAAAGTACTTTTAAGCAGTGCCCACACACACGTAGTGGGACGCTACATATACAACTGAAACACTTGGGGCCCTGCTTGCAAGAGCTTACAATCTATGAGGAATTGGGGGTGACACATAAGGTAGTTGATTGTAGTGGTAGTAGTATTCAAGCCATTATTGAACTGAAAGCAGTGGTGATGGCAGATCTGCTTCATGTTTCGGACTGTTAGAAGATTGATTTCAGGCCAGAGGAGTTGGTGGGGGAGAGGTTTACTCGGGGAATAGTCATTCTAGGTAGCTTGATAAGCCTGCCTGAAAAGATATATTATTAAGGCACATTTGAAGGTGGAGAAGTTGTGAATTTACCTATTATTCCGGGGCAGAGCATTCCAGAAAGTAGGTGCCGCTCAAGAAAAGTCTTGAAGATGGGAGTGAGAGGTATTAATTATGGAGGATGTTAATCTTAGGTCACTAACAGAACTTAGAGCACGAGTATGGTGATAGATGGAAATGAGGGAGGAGATGTATGGAGGTGCAGCACTGTGGAGAGCTCAAATATCTTCTTGTTAGCCAACTTACCCCAGGTTCCCAAGATGAGGCTGTATTTAGCTATTTGACTCGACGGAGGTCTTAGGAAGCGAGAAAAATCTATATCCGTCCCTCTTCTTTTTTCTCTGTCTCTAAACCCTCTGTGTCCAAGACCCCAGAGGAGTCTGAGGAGCCCATGCAAGTCGGTGCTATATCCTCTCAGCAGTGGAAAGACCATCACCTGAAGAATGGCCTGTGCTTTTACTGCGACAGCCCTGCTCACCAACTGTGCATATGTCTTTCTAGACCAAAGGTGGAAAACTTAAGCCTCTGAGTGATGATTCATTCAGATGCACATTCTTTTCCTGAAAAATATGATACAGTACTTTTGCCTATTAATTTATCTTCACTGGAAAGGTCCATCTCTGGTTTGGCTTTTGTGGATTTGGGGGCTGCTGTAAACTTTGTTTTTAATTTTGTGTCTGCTTTGGGTCTCGTGGTCTGTACATTACCTGAACCCATTCCGGTGTCAGGGATGGATAACACTCCATTAACTGATGGCTAGGTCAATACATTCTGAAAAATGTTTGTTATTTGTCATGAATCACAAAAATAAGATGAAGAAAAAGTGGCATTCACCATTTGTTGTATTGATAGTAGTTTTTATTCTGGGTAAAAACATGCTAGATGCGGGTCACTGCACAGCAATCCAAGGCAACAGCCGTTTCTCACTTTACAGTGCTTTGTCAAGCCTCCTGCGTCGTGGCTGAGGGACGAAGTGAATACCACACTCACTCCTCCATGTGACCGGTCAACATAAGTACGACCTGGCTGTCTTTATAAAATGATGTTGTTTTTAACATTGTATGTATTTTGTACTAGATACATTTACATGTAATTGTCTCACCTGTTGACCGGTCACGTGGAGGAGTGAGTGTGGTATTTACTATGCCCCTCAGCCACGTCACAGGAGGCTTGACAAAGCATTGTTTAGTGTGAAACGGCTGTTGCCTTGGATTGCTGTGCAGTGACCCCCATCTAGCATGTTTTTACCCAGAATAAAAGCTACTATCAATACAACAAATGGTGAGTGCCGCTTTTTCTTTATCACCACCATAGTATTGCATGAGCAGCCGTGGCAAGTGTGAATCCAGTCACAAGCTATTAGAAACCGCACGGTGCAGTGCCAACTGACATTGTTGGACTATGTTTTTAAACAGTCAGAGCACGCACAATAGCGCAAGTGTGGATACTGACATGGACTCAGAAATAGATACCACAGCGGATTCATGCAAAGTAGCGGTAAATCAAGGACGTTTAGATGCGGGCACATTTTGTGCATAATGCACAGAAAAGGACAGCCTACAGGTCATGAGCACAAAGACACTGGAAATTTAAGTAACTCAGCTGTCTGAGAAGAAGTGCACTTATTTTGGACAATCAACTCATTAAAATCATATGTCGCACATAAGAGAGTCCCACAGGGATTAAGAGTATATAAGGATATTTCCCAATTCCAAGATGATTTGGACTTTTTAGATCAATGGAAAGCGGTACAACTAGAATGTTCTTTCCAAATGATGCAACTGGTGTTATCACGCAATGAAAAAGAGTACGAAAAAGTTCTGATTGAATTGAATAGAGCTAAAAATGAATTAAGAGCGAGGAGAACAGGTAACCAGTTTCAAACTTTCCTAAATAAATTGGAAAAACGCTTGATACTGAAACAAGCTGAAATAAAAGAGAGAAAGAAAGATAAATTCTTGCGCGATAAAGATGACTATGATAATGGAAAGATCTTTGACTGGATGATTCAAAAATGTGCACAGAGGAGGAGACGTCCAAATAAACGGCGATCCTGGGAATACTGGACTACAGACTCTGATTCAAGTGCTTCAGAAGATCTAAATAAGCACTCCCAAGATCGGGCCAACAAAAAAATAGCTGATAGTGATTCAGATACATCGGCGGCCCCTTTAGGAGCAACACAAGAAGAGGGAGACTGAACAGAAAAAACACAAAGAAGCGGGTACAAAAGGAAACAAGTAGCTTGGAGGCGCTAGCACTTTATGTGGGGGATATTCAAGAGCTACCAGTGGGATATAACGTGGTAAATCTGACTGAGATCTAAAGGTACGATTATTACAAAGAGGATATCCAGCGAACATTATTGATAAAGCTTATCAAAAAGCGCATACACAAAGGGAGAATGGCCTGAGACCACGCAAGAAAAAGAAAAATTCGATTGGAGGACAGACTCCAAAAAACGCTAGAGCGGTGTTCACATTTGAATATTCCCCTATGGCCCAAACAATTAAAAAAACTATTCTGAACAATTGGCATATACTGCAAAGAGATTATCTCTTGAGAGATAAAATGCAGAGTATGCCAATTGTTAGCTTTAGGTGTAGTAAAACTATAGGAGATATAGTCACTAATAGTAATTTTGTGAGCTCGCAAACCAATTGGCCGGAGAGATGGGGGCCAAGGGGAAACTTTAGATGTGGACACTGCTCTATGTGCGATTCTGTGTACAGAGGTGCATTAATTCATGTAGGAGGTATACAGCACACAGTAAGAGAATTTATTAACTGCAAAACTACATATGTTGTATAAGTTATTGTCTGCCCATGTGGCTGATTTTATATAGGCAAAACCTACAGGCCCCCATCTGTTCGTTTCAGGGAACACAAGAAATCAATTGAAACTGCTATTGGAGCGACCCGCTTCATTAAACATATACACATTACGCATCAGGGAGATCAAAAGGTTTTAAAATGTGCTGGCATAGAAGTAGTTAAACTACCCATGAGAGGAGATAGAAAGCGTAAATTATTACAAAAAGAAGCTGAATGGATCATTAAAACTAATGCCATGGGACCATTGGGTCTGAATGATAAGAACGACCTGGCTGTCTTTATATAATGACGTTGTTTTTGACATTGTATGTATTTTGCACTAGATACATTGACATGTAATTGTCTCACCTGTTGACCGGTCACGCGGAGGAGTGAGTGTTGTATTTACTACGCCCCTCAGCCACGTCACAGAAGGCTTGACAAAGCACTGATTTTCAACCTATCTGGGCCTGAAAGGCAGGCTATAAAAGATCATATTCAGGATAGTCTAAATAAAGGGCACATTCAACCATCTGTATCTCCTGTTGGAGCTGGCTTCTTTTTTGTTGGGAAAAAAAGACGGTGGACTACGCCTTGTATTGATTACAGGGACCTCAATAAAAATTGCTATCCAGAAAAAGTACCCCCTTCCTCTCATTCCTGATTTATTTAAATTTTCGGGACTCAGTGGTTCTCCAAGATTGACCTTAGAGGAGCCTACATTTTGATCAGAACCACCGAGGGGGATGAATGGAAAACTGCGTTCAATACCCCCAAAGGGCATTTTGAGTATCTGGTGATGTCCCTTGGGCTGTGTAATGCCCTAGCTGTGTTTTAGAACCTGGTAAACTATATATTCCTAGAGTTCTTGGGTCAGTTCCTGGTGGTATATCATGATTATATCTTATCACCTCAAACATTTTGTATGGATCTCGCTAAGGTACGAGCCGTTGTCGATTGGGCCAGGCCTACCTTTTTCAAGGCTCTTAAATGGATACTTTACTTTGCAAATTATTATAGGAAATTCATAAAAAAAAATGGTGTCATTGCCAAACCTTTGATAGACTTTAATTTAGCCAGATGTTACAAAACCTTTCGTCGTTGAATTTGACACCTCTGAGGTAGGAGTGGGGGCTGTACTATCTCAGGGGTTGTCTCCCTTAACTAATTTGAAACTGTAACGGACCAATTCAGCAGACAAGGGGTTAAAATCCGTTTAGGCGATGTGCCCCTTTCTGAGAGACAGGCACAGCTACTGCAGAACACCAACTCCCGAACTGGATACAAAGTAGCACTCCAAACTGGAACCTCACGAATAGCTGCTAGCAGACGAACAGGAAAAGCATACAATCCTGGCAATCGGTCTTCTAACAGCATACAGTGAATCCCCCCAATAACGAGACAAGGCTCCGTTTTGAGGGTCAAGCAGTGGTCTGACTGTACTTAAAGTACAGCCTCTTTTATTCACAAAAAACACACATAGTACTGCCCACAGGGGTTTGAAATACAACCAATCAGTATATTACAAGACATACAATGTAACTACAGCAACCAATCGTTCACGCCCCCAGAGGACCAGAATGAAGACTGACATAGGACAACATATCCCCACAATGCATCATGGTTTCCTCCTCTCTGTCCAGACAACCTGAAGAGCAATCCAATTATCTCTGAGGACAAAGGGAGATCGCCAATACACATGCGCAGACAACAGGACAGACATCACCATTTAAACACACAATGGGACAATAGAAACACACCCAGCATATTCCCTCCCCTTATCCTGAGAGGAGACTCAATTATACATACAGTTAAACATACTTTCTACCCAACTTTCATAACTCTAAAACCATACATCACATTCACATAAAAATTACATATTCGCAATCAATCCATTCAGGGGAACAACATATTAAAAAATGGCATGAATCAGACCAGGGGTTCAAAAGTTAGTATATGGCCCATAATCCAGGGGCAAGAGGCCAGCAGCCAGTCCTCTCCAAAGCCCAGTGGCGAGGCTGGT
Source organism: Bufo bufo (assembly GCF_905171765.1). Classification (NCBI taxonomy): domain Eukaryota; kingdom Metazoa; phylum Chordata; class Amphibia; order Anura; family Bufonidae; genus Bufo; species Bufo bufo. The sequence continues at coordinate 406,848,680 of NC_053393.1, read as the reverse complement.
TTCGCCACACATCTCCCCCCCCCAGGGAAGACTAACCAGATACCTGACCTCACGCCGGTCGGTACCTGAGTTAGTCTGGCAGCCCACCCACAACCAAATACTTGACCTGTTGACTTTAGTAGCCTGTCTCTGTCCAGTGAGTCCACCAAGGTTATGTTGGAAGCTGGTACTCCCGGTCTCTGTGTTGCTCCCTGGCTTGGAGTGGGGGTTGCTTTGTGGGCAGGTATCAGCGGTACTCTGCCCTGGTGCCAGCGCTACCACGGAAGAAGCCTGGTTGGAGCCTGGTTGTTGGAGGGGGAGACCGACTGTCTCTACCCCCTGTGCTGTAAGTGCAGAGACCACGGTCCCATCTGCACTGTTGTGGGGCTTACTGTCTCCCCCTGGTGCGTTAAGCTGCCGCTGGGGGGAGGGGGTAACAAGCTCCTCTCCCATACATACTTCCAGCCGCTGGGGAGGGCGACCGACCGTCTCCGCTCCCAATACAGTGTCCTGCTGCTGGGGAAAGGAGACTGGGCTCTCTATTCCCAAAAAATCATGCTGCTGCTGGGGGACAGGACCGACTGTCTCTGCTCCCAATACAGTGTCCTGCTGCTGGGGAAAGGAGACTGGGCTCTCTATTCCCAAAAAATCATGCTGCTGCTGGGGGACAGGACCGACTGTCTCTGCTCCCAATACAGTGTCCTGCTGCTGGGGAAAGGAGACTGGGCTCTCTATTCCCAAAAAATCATGCTGCTGCTGGGGGACAGGACCGACTGTTTCTGCTCCCAATACAGTGTCCTGCTGCTGGGGAAAGGAGACTGGGCTCTCTATTCCCAAAAAATCATGCTGCTGCTGGGGGGCAGGAACAACTACCTCTGCCCCCTGTAACTCAGCCTGCCGCTGGAGAGGGAGGACGCTGCTCTCCTCTCCCTGCATTTCACACTGCCTTCCCGGCATATCACTCTGCTGCTGGGGGGCAGGAACAACTACCTCTGCCCCCTGTAACTCAGCCTGCTGCTGGAGAGGGAGGACGCTGCTCTCCTCTCCCTGCACTTCACACTGCCGCTGGGGAATGGAGACTGGGCTCCCAATTCCCTGCAGGACCGGTGGAGAGACCTCGGTCCCATCTCTACCGGCCACCTGGGGTCCTTCCCAGTAACACTCTACAATATCTGCCCAGCTGAATGGGTCTGGATCTGGGTCTGTCACCTTACTGTCCTGCTGAGCCTTCTCAATGGAGTGGAAGAGATCTCGGTAGTCCTGCTCCAGTTCCCACTCCAGGGTTGCTAGGTGAGCCAGGTCTTGCTCTACCTCATGGGGGTCATCCCACTCATGCCTAGCCTCCCTCTCATAAAAAATGTCCTGAAGTCTGGACTGTGCAGGGCTCCCGAAGTCAGGCTCTGCAAAGGACTCCCATAACAAGCCAGGACCATAAAACTCCTCTCCCTCTGGCTTGTCATGTTCGGCTGTCCAGGGTATATCCTGTGCCATATACCACCAAAGCGCCTGGTAGGCATCCTCCAGCCATAGCTCCCGCCATACCCGGTGCTCTAGTTCCTTCACCCATTCCTCCAGGGGCTGCTCTCCCAGGAAGGGCATCCGCAGGGCCACTTGCTTCTGCAACCGCTGCTCTTCACTGGGGAGACTCTCACCCCGCTGGTATTGTAGATTATCCAGGGCCTGATACCAGATGCCTTTCCTTAATGCATCCCGGCCATCCAGGTCCTCCTCCTCGTATAACACTGCTGGTTCCATCCTGGTGCTGTCAGGGACGCTGTACTGGGACATGCGTTGTCCTTAAATTGTAGAATCCACAGAAATGGTGTCTCCTGTAGCTGTCCTTCTGGCTGTAGGAACGATCCCACTGCTGCCACCAATGTAATATTTTTCTCCAGAAAATTCTACTCCGCTGAGAGGAATTATGACATCAGCAATCGTGAACTATTGGCCATCAAGTGGACCTTTGAGGAGTGATGCCACTTCTTAGAGGGGGCTCCACACCAGATTACAGTGCTTATGGATCATAGCATCATTAGCAACAGGCTGCAATGCTTCTTCTCCCCACAATGAGCATTAGTGATGAGCGGCAGGGGCTATATTCAAATTCGCAGTATTTCACGAATATTTTGTAGAATATTCGTCATATATTCACAAATTTCGAGAATTCGCGAATATAAAAATTATTTTATTGAATGTGATAAATCGGCAATGTAAAAATCTCCTAATGCGAATTTGTAATGCGAAATACAGGCGTGGGTCACTTTGGCTACATTTTTCAAGCTGGCATTAGTTTCCTGAGACAGGAGAAAATGGTTGGCATGGCAGAACATTTGAATAGCTTTATATGCAGATAGAGTCAAATGCTCCAATATATTGGCGATTGAGCTAATCGGCAGTCATTAGAGTATTTTTTCGCACTACGTGCAACTTCACATTTTAGAAGGTCTGACTACAGATTAATGATTGGTGCACTAAGTATTGTTGTGAACTTGACATTGCTTCCTTCTCATTGGCCCACAAGCAAGAAGCAGAGAGGAATCATGTGTTCAGATGGAAAAATGCTGAATATGCGATAAAACGAATATATAGCACTATATTCTAAATATTCGCAAATTCTCGAAGTGGCGATATTCGCGATAAAAATTTGCTCTTCGAATATTTGTGCTCAGTCAACACTAATGGGCATGTACTAGAGGAGACTAGCAGTGGGATGATTACTTAGCTGATCTATTCCTGTGTGCTAGTGTTGCAACTAATGTAGTGCCAAGTCATGACCTATCAGGTTCTGATCCTGGGACGTGGTGCGGTGCTCTATTTAAATCCCTTCCTGGCCTTATACCAGTGCCAGTTATAGTCTCTGATTTACTAGCTGTGTTCCTGGTTGCTTATTTTGGATTACTAGTGTTTTGACCTTAGTTGTCCTTTTGAAAACTCTCTGTCTAATATATTGGTACTGAGTTTCCTGTCTGGTTCTGATCTCGGCTTGGCTATTTGACTACTCTCTGTTTATCGATTTGGTACTTTGTTGTCTTCCTGGTTCTGGCCCTGGTTCTGGTTCCTCTGTATCTTGTTTTTGTCCCTTGGTGTTTGCCTCGAACCTTAGCAGAGTAGGGAACGTCGACCAGTTGCGGACCTGCTACTTAGAGTTTGTACTGCAATTAGACAGGGAAAGCAGCCGGGTTCTAGTTAGAGCTCACTGTCCATGTCTGTCCCTACCTACTGACATTACAATAAAAGCTTATTGCATATTCCATACATGAAAACATTAAAAAGTATCTAATAAGTACATAAAATCATCAGGGGTATGGTCCTGATAAACTGTTCCTGCTTTATGATGCAGCTGCAGCACTTTTATCTAAGTGATAATATCCCCAATTTAGTACATTCCTCATATGATATTCTCAAAGCAGCCTACAGTTTTAAAGTGTAACTGAGTTTGCATAATGGCTATGCTTCTTTGTACAATCATAACTATAAAGGAATAGTTTTTTTTGGCTTCCCTAATATGTTTTCAGACTAATTATTCCTTCAGCTGCACAGCTATATGCATTTCTCTCAAAAGCAGGGGGCTCCTGCCAGCACTGTACTGCTGTGATGTCCTTTGCCTTACTTCCCACTATATTTGTTTTCAGCTCTAGATCTCACAGAATGGATAAGGAGGGGGAAATCACATTTACAAAAAGGCAGGAGGCTCCTATGATCTTCAGAAGCAGTGTAGAAGCAGTTATTTATCAGCTTCAGGATCTCAGCTAGCTCTGTCATGCCCCCAATTTCTCTCTGACATCTTCTGTGTCTCTGTTCCTAGGGACAGATCTTGTCTGACAACAGGCAGTGGACTGCAAATTAGGTGGAAGTGAGACCCCTAGTGGCCATGAATTTTCTATTTGCACCATTCTCTATTAAATTTAATTGTGTTAAAGCACAGTCACTCTTTAAAGTCAAACAACAGAACCAGGTACATGTAATCATGTGTATTGTAATGTGTAAAATACAGACATTTTTAAGAATCTATAGATAGTTGACCTGAAAAGTGACAAAACACATGGTACAATATGGTAGTTTTATCCCAAACCATAGCACAAGTTAATTCATATATTCTACACAATTCATATGGGTTTAATTAAGGGTCATAGTAGGCTTTTTTACAAAGTGGAGTTTAATATTTGTAATGTGTACGGGCAAAGGTTACTAAGCGATCCATGTCTTGCAGATTTAACATATTGCCATTATTTGTATGCTCAGCACAGTATAAATATGTGCTACCACTGTTAAAGTTTTTATATAATTGAGAAACCAACTTTTGATTACTTGTAATCCACTTTTAGTTCATGTCCTATTGCATAGTTGCACTCTGCCTCTATTTACATAAGCAAACAGCATTTCATAGATTATATATAATAATTATTTTGCTCTACATTTCAAACATCTACATTCCTTAGTTTGCCTTCTTCATAATGTGCAAAATTACAGTTTTGTGGTTCACTTGATTATTTCATTATGTTAATGTGATTTATTCTATCCTGACTTCTATTATGTATTTAGTTCTTTTGTTGTGATGCCTGGTATTTTAGCAGAGCCAAACTATGATTATAGCCTCTAAATTGAATCCAGGCTAAATCTGTAGGATTTAGGAGAGAAGTTTACTTTTCTGGTTTGGAACTAACCACCACATTGGTTTATAGAAAAACACTCTAACCACAAAATGATTCGTATTCCCCTGAGTGCTTAAGGTAATTTGAAACAAATCTGCTACATTTATTGCTATATCGCATTAGCTCACACAACAGTTCAAACTAAAGAAATAAAACTGAATTTTAGAAAAGAAAACATTTTCAAAGTTAATCTTAAAGTCATGCAATGAATATAAGAGACTGTTTTTTTAGCACTGCAACAAATATCCATATGTGTAACAGTTAAGTCTTTGTACCATATTGTTCAGGTTTCCAAAGGAGGTTCCTCTTTATATGTTATTAAAATCTTAAAAGCACAGATGTATAAAGGCAGGGGTAGAATTAGGGGGATGCGATAGCAGCAGTCACTCCCCAAAACCACTCTGCTACACTGAGTGCAGAATGGCTTACTGAGGACTGAGGGATTCCCACAGTGGGCCCTCACACCACAAGGGTAGTGTAGACTATCCTTTCGAGAGGCATTAAACACTGAGTATAGTGTCCCGTGAAATCACTGTCCTCTGATGCAGTTCTTAATTCTATCTGCCAGCCTCTAGTGAGGACTCCACTTCCCCCCTGCCATGCTGTGTTCAAGTGATACTAGGTCCCATATGCTGCAGTGAATCAGTCCAGAACCTACTCTTGACACAGTGCTCATGTTGTGTTATCTGTGGTGTTACATAGGAGTGCAGGTAATATCTTCTACAATATCTGCATTCAGAAAATTATTAGTATTTGCTATCTGTAATGTAACATAGAACAGTGGGTAACACCTACTCCACTATCTGTACTCTGAAAGCTACCGCTACATTTTACCTGTCGGGTTATTTACATATACCAAAGATCAAGGCAATTATCGGAAAGGAGTGCACCTAGGAACATTTCTTCCTGATAATTGCCTGTGTAAAAGAGCCTCCTACCACTGCTGACATCAACTAAATCATTATTTCTGGGCAGCAGGTCATGATTAGAGAAGAGCAAAGTTTTGGAAAATTTGATTTGGCTGCTTCGCTGAATTTTACAAAAAAATTTGCTTCATGACAAATTACTTCATACCCCTTTCATTGTACCCCTCAGATGCCATGTTCATATATGATTGCGGCATCTGAGAGTAAAGATAAATGTTACAGCCATTTGCTCGTGATGGGCCAGCCGCCATCTTGCTTGAAGATCTGGCACAAAATCTTGCGCGGCCCGAGATAACATTGTCATACGTCACCACGCACAGGATTTCGGTCGAGATCATTAATCTTGATCGTGGCTGCAGGCCAATCACGAGCAAATGGAGGTTAAATTGATTCACTACCATGAAGCACGAGGTAATTTGGCTTTGCAGCAAATCAAATTTATACTGAAATTCAGATCGAATTCCACTTGTTAGTCAAGATGTCTAAACAGCAGTCTGCTACCCAGAAACAATGAATGCATATGGGAATGAGCGATTACTCTAGGAATTGCTTATCTCCATACAGCGGGGGTGATTGCGGCATTTAAATATAGCTCTCATCTCCTGTAATGAGCAGGCAGTTATCAGGAATGAACAGTTAATTCCCAATAATTGCTTCCTGTGTTGACCTGAGCAAAGGGGCCCTTACATAGGGTCGTATTTAACATATCGGCCTTCCCCCTGTTTCCTCAACATTACCCAGTGTCCCTATCACAGTGAAGGGGCTATGGTGCTCCTGTGAATTTGGCAGTACACACATACAGTGGATATAAAAAGTCTACACACCCCTGTTAAATGTCAGGTTTCTGTGATGTATAATTAGACAAAGATAAATCATTTCAGAACTTTTTCCACCTTTAATGTGACCTATAAACTGTACCACTCAATTGAAAAACAAACTGAAATCTTTTAAGTAGAGGGAAGAAGAAATATAAAAATAAAATAATATTGTTGCATAAGTGTGCACACCCTTAAACTAATACTTTGTTGAAGCACCTTTTGATTTTATTACAGCACTCAGTCTTTTTGGGTTTGAGTCTATTAGCATGGCACATTTTGACTTGGCAAGATTTGACCACTCTTCTTTGCAAAAACACTCCAAATCTGTCAGATTGCGAGGGCATCTCCTGTACACAGCCCTCTTCAGATCACCCCACGGATTCAGGTCTGGGCTCTGGCTGGGCTATTCCAAAACTTTAATTTTCTTCTGGTGAAGCCATTCCTTTGTTGATTTGGATGTATGCTTTGGGTCCTTTTCATGCTGAAAGATGAAGTTCCTCTTCATGTTCAGCTTTCTAGCAGAAGCCTGAAGGTTTTGTGCCAATATGGACTGGTATTTGGAACTGTTCATAATTCCCTCTAGCTTAACTAAGGCCCCAGTTCCAGCTGAAGAAAAACAGCCCCAAAGCATGATGCTGCCACCACCATGCTTCACAGTGGGTATGGTGTTCTTTTGGTGATGCACAGTGTTGTTTTTGCGCCAAACACATCTTTTGGAATTATGGCCAAAAAGTTCAACCTTGGTTTCATCAGACCATAACACCTTTTCCCACATGCTTTTGGGAGAATTCAGATATGTTTTTTCAAAATGTAGCCTGGCTTGGATATTTTTCTTTGTAAGAAAAGGCTTTCATCTTGCCACTCTACCCTATAGCCCAGACATATGAAGAATACGGGAGATTGTTGTCACATGTAGCCCACAGCCAGTACTTGCCAGATATTCCTGCAGCTCCTTTAATGTTGCTGTAGGCCTCTTGGTAGCCTCCTAGACCAGTTTTCTTCTCGTCTTTTCATCAATTTTGGAGGGAAGTCCAATTCTTGGTAATGTCACTGTTGTGCCATATTTTCTCCACTTGATGATGTCTTCACTGTGTTCCATGATATATCTAATGCCTTGGAAATTCTTTTGTACCCTTTTCCTGACTGATACCTTTTAACAATGAGATCCCTCTAATGCTTTGGAAGCTCTCTGTGGACCATGGCTTTTACTGTGGGATGCAAATAAGAAAATTTCAGGAAAGACCAACAAGAGCAGCTGAACTTTATTCAGGGTTAATCAGAGGAACTTTAACCACATCAGCTCCCCTAGCTTAAACCCCCTGATCAGACCACTTTTTACAATTCTGCACTACACTACTTTCACGGTTTATTGCTCGGTCATACAACTTACCACCCAAATGAATTTTACCTCCTTTTCTTCTCCCTAATAGAGCTTTAATTTGGTGGTATTTCATTGCTGCTGACATTTTAACTTTTTTTGTTATTAATCAAAATTGACTGAAATTTTTGCAAAAAAATTACATTTTTCACTTTCAGTTGTAAAATTTTTCAAATAAAACTACATTTCTATATAAATTTTTCTCAAAATTTATTGTTCTACAAGTCTTTGATAAAAAAAAATGCAATAAGTGTATATTCATTGGTTTGCGCAAAAGTTATAGCGTTTACAAACTATGGTACAAAAATGGGAATTTCCGCATTTTGAAGCAGCTCTGACTTTCTGAGCACCTGTCATGTTTCCTGAGGTTCTACAATGCCCAGACAGTAGAAACACCCCACAAATGACCCTATTTCGGAAAGTAGACACCCTAAGGTATTCGCTGAAGGGCATAGTGAGTTCATGGAAGTTTTTCTTTTTTGTCACAAGTTAGCGGGAAATGATTATTATTATTATTTTTTTCTTACAAAGTCTCATATTCCACTAACTTGTGACAAAAAATAAAAACTTCCATGAATTCACTATGCCCATCACGAAATACCTTGGGGTGTCTTCTTTCCAAAATGGGGTCACTTGTGAGGTATTTATACTGCCCTGGCATTTTAGGGGACCTAAAGCGTGAGAAGAAGTCTGGAATCCAAATGCGTAAAAAAAAAGGCCCTGTGAAATCCTAAAGGTGCTCTTTAGAATTTGGGCCCCTTTGTGCACTTAGGCTGCAAAAAGTGTCACACATGTGGTATCGCCGTACTCAGAAGAAGTAGGGCAATGTGTTTTGGGGTGTATTTTTACATATACCCATGCTGGGTGAGAGAAATATCTCTGTAAAAGTCAACTTTTCAATTTTTTTTATACAAAGTTGTCATTTTAGAGAGATATTTCTCTCACCCAGCATGGGTATATGTAAAATGACACCCCAAAACACATTGCACCACTTCTCCTGGAGGGCATTTTTAGACATTTGGATTCCAGACTTCTTCTCATGCTTTAGGGCCCCTAAAATGCCAGGGCAGTATAAATACCCCACATGTGACCCCATTTTGGAAAGAAGACACCCCAAGGTATTCCATGAGGGGCATGGCGAGTTCATAGAAGTTTTATTTTTTTGGCACAAGTTAGCGGAAATAGATTTTTTTTTGTTTTTTCTCACAAAGTCTCCCTTTCCGCTAACTTGGGACAAAAAGTTCAATCTTTCATGGACTCAATATGCCCCTCGGCGAATACCTTGGGGTGTCTTCTTTCCAAAATGGGGTCATTTGTGGGGTGTTTGTACTGCCCTGGCATTTGAGGGTCTCCGCAATCATTACATGTATGGCCAGCATTAGGAGTTTCTGCTATTCTCCTTATATTGAGCATACGGGTACACCACCACATTATGGGTGTCAGGTCCGAGCATTCCTAGATGAACAGTTTCCTGGAAAGTGGATTGGTCGTTGTGGGCCAGTTGAATGGCCCCCGAGGTCTCCCGATCTGACCCCCTTAGACTTTTATCTTTGGGGTCATCTGAAGGCAATTGTCTATGCTGTGAAGATACGAGATGTGCAGCACCTAAAACTACGGATACTGGAAACCTGTGCTAGCATTTCTCCTGCGGTGTTGCTATCAGTGTGTGAAGAGTGGGAGAAGAGGGTTGCATTGACAATCCAACACAATGGGCAGCACATTGAACACATTTTATAAGTGGTCAGAAACTTGTAAATAACTCATGAAAGAATAAAGTTACGTTAAAACCAAGCACACCATTGTTTTTCTTGTGAAATTCCCAATAAGTTTGATGTCACATGACCCTCTTCCCATTGAAAAAATAAAAGTTGGATTCAAAATGGCCGACTTCAAAATGGCCGCCATGGTCACCACCCATCTTGAAAAGTTTCCCCCCTCACATATACTAATGTGCCACAAACAGGAAGTTAATATCACCAACCATTCCCATTTTATTAAGGTGTATCCATATAAATGGCCCACCCTGTACATAGCCAATTGAATTAGGTATACAGACACCTTCTTATACCAGCGTCTGGTGCATCGGGAAAGTAAATAAGGAGCCAATATCTGGTCATTGAAGTCCACCCCTCCCATGAGCAAATTATAGTTGTGGACACAGGGGCTTTTCAATGACTCTGGTTGCTCGTTCAATTTGGATTGTCTTGTCTGCGTGAATGGAGGAGAGCATGTAAACGTCACGCTTGTCTCTCCTTTTCACCGCAAGCAGTTCTTCGTTACACAAGGCAGCCCTCTCCCCCCTTGCAAGACGGGTGGTAACGAGCCGTTGGGGGAAGCCCCGGCGACTAGGTCGCGCGGTGCCACAGCAGCCAATCTGTTCTAAAAACAAATGCCTGAAGAGGGGCACACTTGTGTAGAAATTGTCCACATAAAGATGGTACTCCTTGCCAAATAAGGGTGACACCAAGTCCCAGACTGTCTTCGCACTGCTCCCCAGGTAGTCAGGGCAACCGACCGGCTCCAGGGTCTGATCTTTACCCTCATAGACTCGAAATTTGTGCGTATAGCCTGTGGCCCTTTCACAGAGCTTATACAATTTGACCCCATACCGGGCGCGCTTGCTTGGGATGTATTGTTTGAAGCCAAGGCGCCCGGTAAAATGTATCAGGGACTCGTCTATGCAGATGTTTTGCTCAGGGGTATACAAATCTGCAAATTTGGTGTTAAAGTGGTCTATAAGGGGCCGAATTTTGTGGAGCCGGTCAAAAGCAGGGTGGCATCTGGGACGAGAGGTGCTGTTGTCACTAAAGTGCAGGAAACGCAGGATGGTCTCAAATCATGTCCTGGACATGGCAGCAGAGAACATGGGCATGTGATGAATTGGGTTCGTGGACCAATATGACCGCAATTCATGCTTTTTTGTCAGGCCCATGTTGAGGAGAAGGCCCAGAAAAGTTTTAAATTCGGAAACTTGGACGGGTTTCCACCGGAAAGACTGGGCATAAAAGCTTCCCGGGTTGGCGGCTATAAATTGAGTGGCATACCGATTTGTTTCTGCCACGACTAAGTCCAAGAGCTCCGCAGTCAAGAACAGCTAAAAAAAAAACAGTGCCGATCCGATCTGAGCTGTCTCAACTCGAACTCCAGACTGGGCGGTGAAAGGGGGAACTACTGGTGCGGCTGAAGTTGGGGGCTGCCAATCAGGGTTTGCCTGCACCTCAGGGACTCTAGGGGCTCTACGGGCCTGTCTGTGCGGTGGCTGCGACGGGGGAACTAATGCACGTGCCACCGTACCAGCTTCAACTGCCCTTCTGGTGCTCGCCACTTCACCATGTTCTACGGCAGTGCTGGTACTAGGTCCAGGATGGGCTGCGCTTCTGGTGTATGCCTCACCACGTAATCCGACAGCGCCAGCCCCACTCTGCTGCCCTTGAAGCGGATCCTGCACAACCTGTGGTCTAGCAACACGGGGCCGGGTACGCCTGGTGGGTCAGACTGCCACTGCTTTCTACAGGTTCGTATTCTGACCCGCTGGATTCGTCAGATGAGGGTTCCCATTCCTCATCCGACTGGGTCAGAATCCTGTAGGCCTCTTCAGAAGAATACCCCTTACTTGCCATTTGGTCAACTAAATTTAGGGGGTATTCCCTGAGACTACCCAAGAAAAAAAAAGCAAGCCTGTCTTACAAATGGATAGCTAGCGAAGTACAGGAAGCCTCTGCGATTGATCAAAAATATCAAAACAGATTTTTTTTATCCCCGCAGTGCTTGTGAAGTGATTGTGCAGTGATAAAAAAAAAATTATAATTTGGTCACTGCGGCGGGGCGGGCGTGGGTGAACGCACGTGTGGGCGACCGATCAGGCCTGATCGGGCAAACACTGCGTTTTGGGTGGAGGGCGAGCTAAGGTGACACTAATACAATTATAGATCTGACTGTGATCAGTTCTGATCACTTACAGATACTATAAAAGTACCAATGCTGATTAGTAATTCGCTAATCAGCGAATCAGTGACTGCGGTGCGGTGGGCTGGGCGCTAACCAACGCTAACTACCTACCAAAGGGGCCTAAACTAACCTAAAACCTAACAGTCAATACTGGTGGGAAAAAAAGTGACAGTTTACACTGATCACTTTTTTCCCTTTCACTAGTGATTGACAGGGGCGATCAAGGGGTTAATTGGGGTGATGGGGGGTGATCTGGGGCCAAGTGTTTTGTATACTTACAGGGATGTGTGCTCCTCTGCTGGAACCAACCGACGAAAAGGAACCAGCAGAGAGCACAGAAGCCATCTCGCGAGAGGATGCATCGGCGCGTCCAGGAGGAATAACCCTGCCGCCGCCAGGACGCAATCCTGCTTTCGGCGGTCCTGAGGAGGTTAAATGATGACAGGTGTATGCTGACTCCTATTCAACATGATTTTGAATGTGGTTGCTTAATTCTGAACACAGCTACATCCCCAGAGGGTGTGCACACTTATGTAACTACATTATTTTTTTTTTTTTTTTTTTTTTTCTCCACCTAAAAGATTTCAGTTTGTTTTTCAATTGAGTGGTACAGTTTATAGGTCACATTAAAGGTGGAAAAAGTTCTGAAATTATTTCTTTGTCATTTTTTTTTACAGCACAGAAACCTGACATTTTAACAGGGGTGTGTAGACTTTTTAAAACCACTGTATGTTCTTGTACAAATGGAATATTATTATGTAGTAAAGCCCTCTGTGTTTTATGAGACTTTTATATTATCCACATATGTTACTGTACATATACTGTATTATACTCTTAGTCATGTCCTTAGTGTGTATTCTAAAACCTGTGCATTGTATGAGGAATACAAGTATTTAGTAAAACAGGCATGTCAGGAGAGCTGACAGGTCCTCTAAATATTTTGTGGTTTACTTCTGACGGCATCTGATCAGTGCTGTATGCTCTAGTGTAGTCTGTATGACTTAAGCGAATAAAAGCTCATGTACAGCATGATGTTAGCATTAGTGTTTATCGAGCACCAAAGTGCTCGGGTGCTCAGGTGCTCTGGCCAAACATATTGGGATGTTAGGGTGCTCTACCGAGCACCCGAGTATAATGGAAGTCAATAGGAGAACCCAAGCATTAAACCAGTCACCCCCTGCTCTGAAGAGGGGAGGGTGCCTGATAGTGATGGACGAACATCGCAGAGACGATTTGTGAACTTCAGGTCATATTTGCAGCCAGCAAACACTTACTAGAAGTACACAAATAGTCCCACAGCATGGACAGTGTTATACCAGAGGGGGATCATTGGCAAAAATTCCCACAAAAATTATGTATTTTAATCAGGGGCCATTTTTATGCATCCTAAAGGGAAACTCTAAAAAATGTGCCCTGCTGGAGCCTAGAAAATTTGTATTTCCTATCAGTTTGATGTATGTGCAGCACTCCAGGTTTTTGTATGATGCAGAGTCCATTTTTTTTGCCTTCCTCTGGATCAACTTGCAGGATGACTGGCCTTAAAAGGACTTTTGGGTCTCTGAAAAGTTTTGGTGGTAAAAATATTCCTCAATCACTCCCTACACTGTCTGTCTCTTCCTCAGCACAGCTCTCCCTGACTAAGACTGAGCCGAACACGCGTCATCGGGTTCTGTATAGCACCCGATGACGCGTTCCGGCCAGCCAATCACTCTAATGCCAGCAGCCAACATGGCTACGGCATTACAGTGAGGGCAGTACTCACCTGCACGTTTATTGGCTGTGTAGCAGCCAAGAAATGTGCGGGGCGGAGACTCGAGCATCGCGCTCGAGCACATGCGGTATTCGGCCGAATGCCGTCATGTGCCGAGCATCAAGATGCTGCAGACAAACTGGTGTTCGGCCGAGCATACTCGATCATCACTAGTTAGCAAATATGAAAGTATACAGGGAGTGCAGAATTATTAGGCAAGTTGTATTTTTGAGGATTAATTTTATTATTGAACAACCATGTTCCCAATGAACCCAAAAAACTCATTAATATCAAAGCTGAATATTTTTGGAAGTAGTTTTTAGTTTGTTTTTAGTTTTAGCTATTTTAGGGGGATATGTGTGTGTGCAGGTGACTATTACTGTGCATAATTATTAGGCAACTTAACAAAAAACAAATATATACCCATTTCAATTATTTATTTTTACCAGTGCAACCAATATAACATCTCAACATTCACAAATATACATTTCTGACATTCAAAAACAAAACAAAAACAAATCAGTGACCAATATAGCCACCTTTCTTTGCAAGGACACTCAAAAGCCTGCCATCCATGGATTCTGTCAGTGTTTTGATCTGTTCACCATCAACATTGCGTGCAGCAGCAACCACAGCCTCCCAGACACTGTTCAGAGAGGTGTACTGTTTTCCCTTCTTGTAAATCTCACATTTGATGATGGACCACAGGTTCTCAATGGGGTTCAGATCAGGTGAACAAGGAGGCCATGTCATTAGATTTTCTTCTTTTATACCCTTTCTTGCCAGCCACGCTGTGGAGTACTTGGACACGTGTGATGGAGCATTGTCCTGCATGAAAATCATGTTTTTCTTGAAGGATGCAGACTTCTTCCTGTACCACTGCTTGAAGGTGTCTTCCAGAAACTGGCAGTAGGACTGGGAGTTGAGCTTGACTCCATCCTCAACCCGAAAAGGCCCCACAAGCTCATCTTTGATGATACCAGCCCAAACCAGTACTCCACCTCCACCTTGCTGGCGTCTGAGTCGGACTGGAGCTCTCTGCCCTTTACCAATCCAGCCACGGGCCCATCCATCTGGCCCATCAAGACTCACTATCATTTCATCAGTCCATAAAACCTTAGAAAAATCAGTCTTGAGATATTTCTTAGCCCAGTCTTGACGTTTCAGCTTGTGTGTCTTGTTCAGTGGTGGTCGTCTTTCAGCCTTTCTTACCTTGGCCATGTCTCTGAGTATTGCACACCTTGTGCTTTTGGGCACTCCAGTGATGTTGCAGCTCTGAAATATGGCCAAACTGGTGGCAAGTGGCATCTTGGCAGCTGCACGCTTGACTTTTCTCAGTTCATGGGCAGTTATTTTGCGCCTTGGTTTTTCCACACGCTTCTTGCGACCCTGTTGACTATTTTGAATGAAACACTTGATTGTTCGATGATCACGCTTCATAAGCTTTGCAATTTTAAGAGTGCTGCATCCCTCTGCAAGATATCTCACTATTTTTGACTTTTCTGAGCCTGTCAAGTCCTTCTTTTGACCCATTTTGCCAAAGGAAAGGAAGTTGCCTAATAATTATGCACACCTGATATAGGGTGTTGATGTCATTAGACCACACCCCTTCTCATTACAGAGATGCACATCACCTAATATGCTTAATTGGTAGTAGGCTTTCGAGCCTATACAGCTTGGAGTAAGACAACATGCATAAAGAGGATGATGTGGTCAAAATACTCATTTGCCTAATAATTCTGCACTCCCTGTATAACATGGACTCAAGTAAAGGTTTTGCATAAAAGCAAAGCAGCTTCAAGGCACCTGGCTTTAATTTTAAAATGTTCAACTGAAGGTCCTGTTATAGCTCCATCTTAATATATTAAAAGATTATGGGAGAATTTATGATTGCAGGTATATATGAGTTTTTTTTTATCATTCGTTTTATTGAACAAAGCAATGTAATAGTATACATCAAATATTGTGAAAAATTAACAATTCTAGAAACATTAATTGTACCGACCCGGGTTAGAATGTTAATCAGAATGTACCAGATATTATAAATGCAGGTCAGGAAGAGACATACCCCCATTTCCTCCAGGGCGACACAAAGCATCTATAGAGAGTTTGGGTCTATTAGAACCCTATATAAACAGAGATAGTGACGATGTAAGTCGTCAAAATATTGCTTTGGGGACAATAAAAAATGCATGTTCCAAAATATACAGCCATTTAGGGAGTATGATTAGTTTAATCAGGTTTATGCGGCCCGGTACAGACAATGGCAGTCCTCCCCAAACTCTAAATTTTTCTGCGCTGTAGCTAAGAAGAGGTTGGATATTAAGGTTATGAAAGGAGGCCGCATCTTTAGTAATAGTGATCCCTCGGTATTTAAAGTCAGAGACTATAGGTAAGTCTATGTTGGGGAAAGGAGCGTCCAAGGGATATAGCGGGAATAAAACTGACTTAGACCAGTTTATCCTTAAACCGGAGAAATGACTAAATGCTTCAATGAGATCCGTGGCTCGAGGCAACGTGACTTCCACTTCTGACATAAAAAGTACCATGCCATCCGCGTACAGTCCCACTCTATCTTCCTGGTCACCTATATGTATTCCCATATATTGCAGATCTGTTCTGATGCGTATGGCCAGAGGTTCAGTCGCCAGAGCGAAAAGCAATGGGGACAATGGACACTCCTGCCTAGTCCCACGCCCCAGCTGAAAACTTGTAGAGCACATACCGTTCACCAAAATGTTAGCCCTGGGGTGTTTGTACAGGATTGATATCCATTTAATGAATGCAGGTCCAATTCCAAAACATCGAAGGTCAGCAAGCATGTAGGACCACTCTACAGAATCAAAGGCCTTAGTAGTATCCAAGGATGCCAGAGCACATTTTTGTTTCTGTCGAAGGCCTATCTGGGTGACTGCCTGCACTCTTCTTATGTTGTCAGTAGTGGACCTACCAGGCAAGAATCTGGACTGATCGGGGGGAATAAGGTTAAGAATAACCCTGCTCAGGCGTTGTGCTAGAATCTTGGCTAGAATTTTATAATCCAGATTCAGCAATGATATAGGTCTATAAGACCCGCAATCAACTGGATCCTTGCCCTGTTTAAGAAGTATCACAATGGTAGCCTTGTATAATGACGGTGGTAAGTATCCCTTTACAAAGGAGTCATACATCTGAAGCAAAGGAGGGGTCAATAATTCAGCATATCTGGAATATACTTCTAATGGCAGCCCATCTGGGCCGGGAGATTTCCTATTCGCTAGTGATTTAATAGCATCCAAATCTTCTTGTGTCGTTAGGGGGCATTCTAAAGTTTGAATCGCCTCCGAGGAGAGTCTGGGATAAACCAGCTCCTGGAGATAATCAGTGACCTCAGTCGGAGTGTATTCCACACGAGCTTCGTATAGTTCCTGGTAAAATTCCCGAAACCTTTGAGCTATTGCTGCCTGCTCTAACATTAGAGTACCATCAGCAGCCTTTATGCGCAGAACTGCAGGGGAAGCCTGATTTTAGTGAACGATATGCGCCAACAGCTTGCTAGATTGATTGCGAAATTCAAAGTAAGACTGTTTGACAAAAAACAACTTACGATGGTTTTTTTCATTTAGAAGGGTAAGATACTGGCGACCTGTCTTCAACCATACATCTTTATTTGAAATCAAGGGGTCCGCTATATACATCCTCTCTAACCGAGCACATTCTGTAGCTAATTCCTCCTCTTGTTTAGCTGAGGACCGCTTGATGAAGGAAATGGATGACCTCAGACAGCCCCTCAAATACGCTTTCAAAGTCTCCCACACCAAAGACCCATAATCATGGGTATTATGTTCAGATAAGAATACTGACAACTGGTCCGGGATACAGTCTGATGGCGAAAATAGCGTAAGCCAAAATGAATGGATTCTTATAGAGTGTCCCTGCCCTCTAACATTGGCCAATATTGTCAATTGAATAGGGTTGTGATCAGAGACTCCCCGAGTGCCATACACCACCTGATAAGAAAGTGAACACGTAGTCGGGTTACCAAAAACATAATCGATGCGGGACAGGGAATTATGGCAAGCTGACTGGCATGAGTATGACCTGTCATCCGGATATTTGAGCCGCCACATATCCATCCACCCCACCTCCTCCATCAGTCTAGACAGGGCTGACTCATACACGGGACGGTCACGCAGCTGTTCATTTCCATGAAATATATCTAATATGGGGTTAAGGGCAGGGCTTTTTTTCTGGCGGAACGCACCGGAATGGCGTTCCGTCACCTTTTGACATCGCAGCCTGCCATGCTCCAGCATCGCAGGCTGCGATGTATCAGCGGGGAGGGACTGGGAGGAGGAGCTGGGGGCCGGTGCGTTCACTGTGCTCTGGCCCCGCCGCTCCAGTACAGTTATAAAATGTGTAATTCAATTAATAATGATTCATGCTGCCCCCTCTATAGTATAACATTCAATATATCCTACTTACAGGGCTACTGTTAGATCGTAATGCAGGCCGGCCGGGCAGACGAGCGGCAGAGTGACTGACTGACGTCACGTGCCTGCCCAGCCTACTTTATGAATGAAGCAGGCGGCGCAGGCACGTGACGTCAGGGGGCAGCATGAATCATTATTAATTGAATTACACATTTTATAACTGTACTGGAGCAGCAATGGGGGTCTGTGGATGACACTGTTAAGGGGTGGGGGGGTCTGTGGATGGCACTGTTATGGGGTGGGGGGGTCTATGGATAGCACTGTTATGGGGTGGGGGGGGGTCTGTGGATGGCACTGTTATGGGGTGGGGGGGTCTGTGGATGGCACTGTTATGGGGTGGGGGGGTCTGTGGATGGCACTGTTATGGGGTGGGGGGGTCTGTGGATGGCACTGTTATGGGGTGGGGGGGTCTGTGGATGGCACTTTTATGGGGTGGGGGGGTCTGTGGATGGCACTGTTATGGGGTGGGGGGGTCTGTGGATGGCACTTTTTATGGGGTGGGGGGGTCTGTGGATGGCACTGTTATGGGGTGGGGGGGTCTGTGGATGGCACTGTTATAGGATGGGGGGGTCTGTGGATGGCACTGTTATAGGATGGGGGGGTCTGTGGATGGCACTGTTATAGGATGGGGGGGTCTGTGGATGGCACTGTTATAGGATGGGGGTGGGGTCTGTGGATGGCACTGTTATAGGGTGGGGGATCTGTGGATGCCATCCACAGATCCACCATAACAGTGCCATCCACAGATCCTCCACCCCATAACAGTGCCATCCCCAGATCCCCCATTAACAGTGCCATCCCCAGATCCCCCATTAACAGTGCCATCCCCATCTGGGGGGTTTCTTTGCTGGGCTGGACTTTTATAGCCCCCCCCAAATTTTACTTGCATCCCTGTTCTCTAAAGGGGCAGTTTTAGGGGGCGGTCCTAGGGGTGGGTAGGGGCATGGCCAGGGGAGGGGGGGTGAGTTCCACCACCTTTTCTCTGAGAAAAAAAGCCCTGGTTAAGGGTCATATTATAGTCCCCCACACATAGCACCTTAGCTGATGGGTAGGATGCAGCAAAGCAGATCACCTGATGCAGTACTTAAAGAGAGAGGAAGGTGGATGTATGTAGACCCCCAGTAACACATACAATGCTGTTAATATATGCCGCTACAAAAATGTACCTCCCCGCAACATCTATTTGAAGTTTCTCAACCTCCCATCATAAGGACTTATGTACCAATATGGAGACCCCTCGAGACAAGTTGGAATAGCAGGAGTGTTGAGACCATTGGACCTAGGGTTTGCGCAATCTCTTAGTGGTGTCTGGGGTTAAGTGGGTCTCTTGCAAACATAAAACCTGAGGATTTAATTGTCTAATCGCAGAGAATACCATGGCACGTTTCCTAGCACTCACGAGACCTCTGATATTCCATGACATTATACGTATATCTGCCATTGTGGTAGTGTGATAAAGACATATAACTCCCGTTCCTCTAAATTAAATGCTAGCATCCAGTAGTATAACTTAAAATACCTCATGTAACATAGTAAAACGTAGGTAGACATGCGATAATAGTACATAACCAGTGAAAACCGTAAATGTAAAGGAAACTTGTCTAGAATCATCTAGCGGTCAAGTCTAACACTAAGTGTCCCGACCTAAATATGTGAGTATCAGGGCACCAAGTGGTAGACCTATCGTGGCAAAACAGTAAACGGGGTGTGCTAATGGTTATCGTAACCAGTCGCACTAAACGGACTTAGATGTTACATTAGAGAACTGATACCCTAACTTCTAAACAGTGTGGAGTTCGCACAGAGAACAAGTTTGTGGACCAGGAGTACCCCTTATAGGGAAGTATATCTGCAGTAAAGGCCACCACAGACATGCTGCAGGCACCTCCATGCAGTGACTAATACAATTATCAACATATAGCTAAAGAGGCACCATGGAGCATGGAGGGTGAAGCAGGCGGAACTTGGGGGGAAAAGGTAAGAAGGTAGGAGGAGAAGGAAAAAGAGGAGAAAGGGAGAGGGAATTTAGCAATCAGGAAAGTTTGTAGCCATAGGGTAAATACAAGAGCAAATCAGACAGTGAGCTACCGAGAAGAAGCATAAAACCTGAGATTAGTGTCAGTCCCCGTAGCACTATGCAATAACTTTAAAGTTCCAAGAAGAATAATTATCTTGGGGCTCTTGCCGGTCGAGATTTGCCCTCCAGCCAGGTAGCAACTTCCGCAGGTGTGTTGAAAAATCTGCTGGTCTCTCCATCCACTACCTTCAGCCTAGCCGGATAGGCCATAGAGTAAGGGAAATTGAGGTCATGAAGACTCTTCTTCACTGCTGTGAATGTCGCTCTGCGCTTCTGTAGCTCCGCTGAGAAGTCCGGAAAAAGCATAATCGTTGTGTTTTCAAATCTCAGCTCCTGTTTGCAGCGAGCCAGTTGTAGTATGAGATCCCTGTCAGCAATCTGGGCAGCAGTGGTCTCAGAGGGGCCCCTGGTGGTAGCGGCTTGGCAGGAACCCTATGCGCTCTTTCAATTATAAATGCGGAGGAGAAAATTGCGTCCGAGAATGTAGAACGCAGCCACGAGGTCACAAATTTGCATGGGTTGTTACCCTCCGCTCTCTCAGGGAGCCGTGTAATTTACAAAACCGTTTTATAGTGGGTAAGGCTGCAGTAACTGAGTAGTGCGCTAAACCCTTTAGTCTAAAGAATATTTTAACAGGTTACGGGTAGCTCATTTCATTTGATTTAAAACTTAACATTTAATTAATGTCAATCATAAAAAGATAGGCCCTAAAGTATAAACACTCAAAAAAAGAAAAATGTCAGTAACCACTGGTTACACTCGTCTCCTGAAAGAATGGATGGAGACGGGAAGGATCCATACACAGGGATAGCATATAAAGCAAATCAGGTGAAGGGTACAAGAGTACCAAGACAGTGGCCACTGCTACACGCGGGACGCCAAGGAGCACCTTCCACCCAGCGACATCTGGGAACAGTTACCATTTAGAACTGGACAGATAAGTGTACCACGCTGACATACTTACCTACCACAGTGATTCAGTGCTGTTATGCCTTTAGCAGTGTACGGATCGTCAACCTATGCTGGGGGTTTATCACTAGCATGAATCCGCTACATTGCAAACTAAATTGACACTCTTACTCATGGTGTTGTATATGTAACCTTATAGGTGGTGTTTTCACTATATCTGGATTTGAGTCACAGCAGTTTGTGTATCTTCACAACTACCGTGATTGAGTGACACAGGACTATTTATGATCCATCATCCGGATTGTGACATGTAACCGGATGATGACTGGTATGTAGTCGGGGTCTACACAGGACTCAGGACTATTAACTATATACCGTCCTGTGTCACGCAATTTGGTTGGAAGAGGTATCCTCATACTAGGGAGCCTCCTATATTCAATAGGAAACGCGTCGGGACACTGTACTTTTCTGATTTTACATCTGTACGTGTATAGACCAGGATCTGGGACCCCTCACAGTGGGACTACTGAATAACCGTGATCCTCATCTCCACGTCCATTTTTGCCAACTTTAGTGCCCACACCCGGTAGAGATTCCATTTATCACAGGACCATATATTCTGTCTATCGGGCCAAGCTGGGCAGTCCATCTTTAGGGAGGGCGAATGCAGGGTCATATACACTAGGCAGTGGTGTGATCTAGATAGAATAGGGACTTCCAGGGTATAGTCCCAGCAGTGTGTCCCTCTGTCTTGGTACTCTTGTACCCTTCACCTGATCTGCTTTATATGCTATCCCTGTGTATGGATCCTTCCCGTCTCCGTCCATTCTTTCAGGAGACGAGTGTAACCAGTGGTTACTGACATTTTTCTTTTTTTGAGTGTTTATACTTTAGGGCCTATCTTTTTATGATTGACATTAATTAAATGTTAAGTTTTAAATCAAATGAAATGAGCTACCCGTAACCTGTTAAAATATTCTCTCAGGGAGCCCCACAATGCGAAAATTATTGCGCCGTGTGCGATTATTGTAGTCGTCACACTTTTGTTGCCAATAGTCCACTTTCTTCTCCAGGTCAGCTATACGAGCCGGGATAGGGTTAAGTTGATCCTCCACATCAGAGACCCGGGTCTCCACCTCCTTAATGCGTTCACGCATATTCTGCATATCATGCCTAAGGAGACCTATATCAACCTTCACCTCCTCCATCTTTCCAGAGAGTGAGGAGCGGCAAGTCGCTATGGCTTGGAGCAATTGGTCTGTCACCTGTTTAAGTGAAGCGCTCCAGGAGGCCGCAGGAAGTGCGCGCGGCTCGATGCCTGCACTATCTTGGAAATCCGGACGGGCAAACTCTTTACAATTTTCTGCTGCCGACAGCGCTTTAATCCGTGCCATCATTGCACTTTGGGGTTTTCCCAGTCCTCTCCCTGCCGTGGAAGAAATGTTTGCAGTTGGTAAGTCCAGGATAATAGCGAAGTTAGGGTAGTAGCACCAGAGCTAAACTATCCACGTCTGTTCATCTTGAACGCAGGCCACGCCCCCCCCCCCCCCCCCCCCCCCCCCCCAGGTATATATGAGTTTAGATTTTAGGCTGGAATTGCTATGTGCACTTGTGCCAAATTCATAAAAATGGTGCACAGTAATAATACATTTGCAGTAAATGCAATGCGGTTGCTTCTATTTCAATACAAGTACACCTGGGCGATGCATAGCATGGAATTGCCACTTTTTGGGGATTTTTTAAAAAGTCACACTTCATAAATGTGTCACAAAAGTGTTCTACTCTGAAATTCTGAGCAAATTTTTCACTCCATATCTGTAGGTGGTGCTGGAAGGCCCAGTGCTCCAAAAATGGTAAACTGTTAGCACAAATGACCCAAAAAAGTAGTAATATCCCTACTTGTGACTTATTGAATAAACGACTATATAAATTCACCCAACATCTTTCTTATTGCCTTATTTTTTAGATCGATTTTTTGAGCTTTAATTTATATGGTCATGGGCCATGGAAAACACAAGTGTTCTCACTAGGTAGAAATCAACAATTAATGACCCCACAATGATCCAAAGGGAAGTATTTCACAATGGCATTACTACCTTGATAGAGCCGCTATTCCCAATGTCCCAGGGTGCAGTGCAGCTGTTCTCAAGTTCCAGGTTCAGTTCTTTTTTAATAGGTCTCCTGTTGGTCAGTGAACTTTCCAGGTAGTGCTCTCCAGACCGGTCCTTTCAAGGAGCCCCAGGTGGTTGCCCAGCTACCGAGTGCAATGACAAAGTCCTGGCTTCTTTGAGTAATGTTCTGTCTTCATACACTTACACACAGTGTGCAGTCTGACATTCAGCATAAACCATTCCTGTCTTACAAATAAGAGGACTGTTTTCTATAGTCTAACCTGTTTATTGGTCAACAGGCTTGTGAATTGGTAAAACTACAAGAATACAAATGGCTTGTATAAGTATAAGGCATAACATGTATCAGCAGAAAGCATAGAACAGCATGTATTATAACATTACATTAACACTAGGCATATGTTCAAAATGGCTGCCTATACATTGATTGCATGTCTAGCATCTAACAGTTAAAACAACTTTCTGAGTACTGATTAGAACTGGACAGTTCTGCATAACACAATGTCCCTGAAACAAGGGTAGAAGTCTCACCAGATATGTTTGCATGAGGATTGTGGAGTTTGAGAAGGAGATATGCAGAAAGACAGTTCTGCTAGCGTGTCCTTGATGACTGTAGACTGGGCTTCTTTTTCCCATAATGCACTACACTCCCACAATGCTTTGCACCTCCCAACAATACAATAATCTTTATTAACAAAGATTAGTACATTTTTAACACTGCTAGATGGTGCTGTAAGCTAACTAATAACTACAGAAATACAGGAATTGCCGCAGAATGAATTAGAAATGAAATAGACGTGATCTGAAATGAATCTCCCTGTGCTGGGGCAGAACACTCCCCGTCTGGCGTCAACAGATGCCACCACTAGGTCCTTCCTTCTTAGCCACCCATTTTGGTTAATGCTGGGATCAAGTTTATTCAAAGCGCTATCTTTGGAGATTGTTTGGCTTTTGCTGAGGTAGTCTATTTCCTTTGCATGACATTCACGTTGTATTGTGCGAATTATTATCTTCTTGGACCTTTCCAGATTGGGAGCGGTAAAGGCGTGTTTGCAGAGATGCCAACCTTTGCAGGGCTTGTGGCTCACAGGTAATGTCTGAGCTGTATGGACTACACAGGCTATAGCACAAAAGAGCAACATCCGGATGGAGAACCTGTTGAAACTATGGGATTTGCGTTGGCGGTTCGAAGTCACTGTGAGTAGAGCAGATACTTCAGGTCGGACTTGTTCATCGGTATCTGGGTCTACCAATTCGAATGTTTTGGATCCAATGTTGAAAGACGTTGAACGGTACAGGAACGCAGAACCCGTAAACCATGTAGTGTCTTTAAGGTGGCTCGCTGCGACAGATCTAGTCGCGTGGTCCGCAGGATTATGCTGTGCAGGCACATAGTGCCACTGTTTAGGACAAGTGGATCTCCTGATCCTTAGCACCCGATTGCAGACGTAGAAGTAAAAATGCCGTCTGGTATCGTTGCAGATATATCCTAGGACTACCTTGATGTCCGTATAAAACTATACTTCTTCGATTTCTAGGTTCATTCCTGAAGTTATAAGTTCAGCCAACTCCACTGAAAGCACAGCAGCTCAGAGTTCCAGTCTTGGTATCGTGTGTTCGCGGACTAGCTGGACAGCTCTGCATAACACAATGTCCTTGAAACAAGGGTAGAAGTCTCACCAGATATGCTTGCATAAGGATTGTGGAGTTTGAGAAGGAGATATGCAGAAGGACAGCTCTGCTGGTGTGTGCTTAATAAATGTAGATTGGAGACAGGGCTTCTCTTTCCCAGAATGCACTACACTCCCACAATGCTTTGCACTTCCCAACAATACAATAATCTTTATTAACAGACAAACAAACTGTAGTATGCTTTTGACACCGCTAGATGGTGCTGTAACCTAACTTATAACTACAGAAATACAGGAATTGCAGCAGAATCTGAAATGAATCTCCCTGTGCTGGGGTAGAACAAGTAATGCTACTGCAGCTGTAGGTAGTATAAAATGTGACACAGTGAGAGGTTTTGTTGGGGAAAACATGTATTTTCCTCCCAGCATGTGCTGCTGGGCTGATTTACAGCCAGGTGAGGTCAAATACCGGACCAGATTTTAAGTGCCGGACCAGGTTTTTGCCAGCACCTGGCTATCCTTAAATAGGCAGCTGGGCTAAGAAGCGAGGTCTCTTTGTTGGGATCTGGGAGCCTTGTGTCTGGATGAAGGCTTGCTATCTGTTTGGCGTGAAAACAGGTTGGTGCTGCTATGGTCAAGGACTCTTTGAGGCAGAATTGCCGCATGGTGTGAGTTAAAACCTACACCGCAAGGTGACTTTCTGTTTGATTATGACTGCTTGTTTTGTCACTTGCCTAAAGTGTGAATAAAACACTGAACTGTTTGATCCAAAGAACATGTTGTTGCCTCTATACTGCGTCTGCTAATCCTGTCTACCAGAGAGAAACCCCACAATTGGTAGAGGATGTGGGCATAAGCAGTGAGACTGGCATGAACGGCGTTTTTTTTTTTTTGTTTCTGCATTTTTCAGGCACGGTTGTATGTCGTACATTAAACCAGCTGTATTACAATCGAGGCCCTCATGGAGGCTAATCTGCAGCAGCGAGAGACAAACCTGCATCAACGCTAGGCTAATAAGCAGCAGCAAGGTACTAATAGCATTCTTTAGAAATGTTGGCCTATATTGATAGGATAGCATCTTGCAGTTGATGGAGATTTGAGGGATGCACATCCAGGGCACGAAGCTCCCGTTCCACCACATCCCAAAGATGCTCTATTGGGTTGAGATCTGGTGACTGTGGGGGCCATTTTAGTACAGTGAACTCATTGTCATGTTCAAGAAACCAATTTGAAATGATTCGAGCTTTGTGACATGGGGCATTATCCTGCTGGAAGTAGCCATCAGAGGATGGATACATGTTCTCTTTCTGTTTACGCCAAGTTCGGACTCTACCATTTGAATGTCTCAACAGAAATCGAGACTCATCAGACCAGGCAACATTTTTCCAGTCTTCAACAGTCCAATTTTGGTGAGCTTGTGCAAATTGTAGCCTCTTTTTCCTATTTGTAGTGGAGATGAGTGGTACCGGGTGGGGTCTTCTGCTGTAGCCCATCCGCCTCAAGGTCGTGCGTGTTGTGGCTTCACACATGCTTTGCTGCATACCTCGGTTGTAACGAGTGGTTATTTCAGTCAACGTTGCTCTTCTATCAGCTTGAATCAGTCGGCCCATTCTCCTCTGACCTCTAGCATCCACAAGGCATTTTTGCCCACAGGACTGCCGCATACTGGATGTTTTTCCCTTTTCACACCATTCTTTGTAAACCCTAGAAATGGTTGTGCATGAAAATCCCAGTAACTGAGCAGATTGTGAAATACTCAGACCGGCCCGTCTGGCACCAACAACCATGCCACGCTTAAAATTGCTTAAATCACCTTTCTTTCCCATTCTGACATTCAGTTTTGAGTTCAGGAGATTGTCTTGACCAGGACCACACCCCTAAATGCATTGAAGCAACTGCCATGTGATTGGTTGACTAGATAATTGCATTAATGAGAAATAGAACAGGTGTTCCTAATAATTCTTTAGGTGAGTGTATATAGCACTATATTCGAAATATTTGTGAATTCTCAAAGTTGCGATATTCGCGATAAATATTCATAATTCGAATATTCATGGTCAACACTAATCTCCACCCCAGGCCCGGAGATTTGAGCTGATAAAACCCACCCAGGATGTACCCACAAAAGACTTGGCTCCGATAGTCTGCTGGCAGTGTCAGGAGCCTGGCTATGTAAGGGCTTACTGTCTCCATCGGGTTGACCCCATGGACACTAACTATGTCTACCGTCAGTCGCTGTATGCCAGGAGGCTGTGTGTAACAGGTGCCCCAGAGTCTCTAGATCACTTGTGTCAGGTGGAGGTGGGAGGCTCTGCTGGACTCCCTAGTAAGGGCTACCCTGGTGCGGTCCCCTGAGTATCCTGGATGGAAAGTCCAGGTGATGTGCATCCACGGAGACTTAAAAGACTACCCCACCGCCCTGGTGTCTGAAACTACGGTGGCCGGTAGATGGACCCACGAGATAGCTGTCGCCACAAATCTACATTATGAAATCATAATAGAGAGAGATTTCCCAGGCTTCCCGGCACTGTGGCCTGCTATGAAAGTGACTGATACCCATGAAACAGGGGTACCCCCCTAGCAGAGTGGAGTGGCTCAGAGGAGAACCAGAACCCTGGGAACCTGAGACCGAAGCGCAAGTGGTAGGGGTGACCGCCACTTTGGTGGTAGAGGGGGAGACAACCCCGCTAAGTGTGATGGTAGGAGACGTGGAGGACTTGCCACTTGGTCCTGAATTGGCCGACCTCAATGTATCCGGGGATAATTTTGGTACCGCCCAACGTCGGGACCCAACCCTATCCCGCGCCTGGGAAAATGAGTTAATAGTAGATGGTAAACCACAACAACCTGGGGCAGAGTCAGTGTTTCCCCGTTTTGTGGTTCATCAGGATATGTTGTATCAGGTAAACCAACTACGGGGAGAGCCTATTGAACAGTTGGTGGTCCCCAAGGCTTATCGCAAGCTTGTGTTAAATCTAGCCCACCAATACGTTCTCGATGGTCACCTGGGGCTGCAGAAAACTCAAGATCGTATTCTGGCCCAGCATATTCAAAGAAGTGGAAGAGTTTTGTAAGTCTTGCCCGACCTGCCAGATAACTAGCCCCCAGCCACATTTCCGTAGTCCCCTAGTACCTCTCCCGATTATCAAAGTACCGTTTGACCGAATAGCTATGGACCTCATAGGCCCAGTACCATAGTCCGCCAGAGGGCATCAACACATCTTAGTCATTCTAGACTACGCCACTCGGTACCCGGAGGCGGTGCTACTACGACTACTATACCTTGGCAAAACGCATAGCTAAGGAATTAATGGAGATGTTTTCCCGAGTAGGACTACCTAAAGAGGTTCTGACCAATCAAGGGACCCCTTTTATGTCCAAGGTGATGAGGGAACTCTAAGTTTCTGCACATGAAACAGCTATGGACGTCCGTTTACCAACCGCAAACGGACGGTATGATAGAAAGGTTTAACTAAACATAAAAAAATATGTTGAAAAGGGTGGTGGCTAAAGATGGGGAAGGACAGGGACCTGCTTCTGTCCTATCTCATATTTGCAGTGCGAGAGGTACCCCAGGCCTCTACTGGGTTCTTGCCCTTCGAACTGCTATATGGCAGACACCCTCGCGGTCTCTTGGACGTGGCCAAAGAGGCGTGGGAACAACAACCCACTCCACATAAAAGTGTCATTGAGTATGTTACCCAGATGTATGTTACCCAGTGTTGCCTCTTGTTAGGGAGCATATGGAAGCAGCTCAGTGAGCCCAGAGTCGGGTATATAATCAGCAGGCTCAGGTACTGTCATGGAGAGGAGTGCGGTGTCAAAGGGTAAAAGGGAATCAGCCTGGCCAAAAGGAGTAAAAAGGGAGCAGGTCACCTCCTACAGCTTTCCTAATCCTCTCCCTGACTCCTCACCGTATGAGCGGACCTCGATGGTAGGACGACTCATACTCAGGATTCCTAGAAACCCTAAGTCGCCCTGGTAATCCCTCACCAAGGAGCAGGGAAGAGACGACCTGTTCATCCCAGTAATGGAGGAACAGGAATCTCTATCTGAGGCCAGGCTGCAAGGAGAGATGAACACATACAGCATATGGAGATGGCAGGTAAGCGAAACCCATAACACACTTACCTGCCACAGACACACTGACTGGAACCGGTGCACAAGTGCTGGTGTCCACACCAACATTAAAGGACACAGCACACACCACAAACCACACAGGGACCCAGGACACCCATAGCTGCTATAACATAAGACAAGGGAATATCTAGTAAACATGACACCAAAAATCAGCAGACATGTAACACCAAACTAGACATACCAACACCCTAAACATAACCCACTCCATACAAATAGGGACAGGAAGGGAAGGAGACACTGGGATAACATTGATGGCCACAAGGGTGGCCCTCACTGGACAGATGGAACACCCTGGACTGGAGCAGAGCTCCAGCACCAACCACAGCTAAAGTACCACTGCCACCAGCCAAGAAACCACAGAAGATTTAAGGAAAGTGACCACACCCAGTCAGGGAGTTAACCCTTACTTCACCAGACAGGGGAAGGAAGCCACTTAAAGTGGAAGTGCACACACAAGCATACCAAACCACGTAACCACCGGCAACAGCATGCGTGGCAACCATGTCACGGCAATCACCCAGAAGGCCAAGATACTGCCACCGCATGCTATCACAGCAACACGTTGCCACGGGCAACCGCAAGTGCGGCAACAGTGTCACAGTGTACACCATAGGCTGTTACAGGTACGGATCTTTAACCCCGGTGATCGGGTTTTGGTTCTGGTGCCAACCGTGGACAATAAGTTCCTGGCTAGGTGGCAGGGGCCCTACGAGGTACTCAAAAAAAATTGGAGATGCAAACTACAAGGTACACCAGCCAGGGCGGCGAAAGCCGGAGCAGGTTTACCATGTGAATTTACTCAAACGTGGAAAGATAGGGAAACCTATACAGAAGACAGCCCGCGGCCAAGTTTTCAAGGATAAGAGGTACAGGCCCCTCTCTCTGATGCAAGAGAGGCGGCTGCAACAGTAAAAATTGCTGACAGACACTTTTCTAAACAGAATCAGGAGGCCAGGGAGTTCATTAGTTGGAACACGAATGTGTTCTCGGATCTCCCTGGACGCACTTCCATAATCCAGCATGACATTGTCACTGAGCCTCAGGCAAAAGTCAGATTAAAACCATACTGGGTACCCAAGGCTCAGCGACAAGCCATATTGGAGGAAGTGCAGCTAATGTTGCAGCTAGACATCATTGAGGGGTCAATAAGTGAGTGGGCCAGTCCAACAATATTGATACCCAATCCGGATGGGATGTTGCGGTTCTGTAACGACTTTGAAAAACTTAACGAGGTTTCCAAATTCGATGTGTATCCCATGCCCCGGGTAGATGAGCTCATCGAGAGGTTAGGACAAGCCCGGTATTTTTCTGTTTTGGACCTCACAAAAGGGTACTGGCAGGTTCCCTTAACGGAGGCTGCCAAAGAGAAAACTGCCTTCATCACGCCTGAGGGGCTGTATCAATATAAGGTCTTACCCTTTGGTCTGCATGGCGCCCCCGCCACTTTTCAATGACTAATGGACATCGTGCTTCATCCATATTGTCGATACGCTTCGCCTTACCTGGACGATATTGTCATCCACAGTACCAACTGGGAAAGTCACCTACCCAAAGTGCAGGCTGTAGTGGACTCCCTTCGCAAAGCTGGCCTAACCGCTAACCCAAAAAAATGTGCAATAGGGTTAGAAGAGACTAAGTACCTGGGGTATGTCATTGAGCGTGGAGTCATTAAACCCCAAGTGAACAAAATAGAAGTGATACTGAATTGGCCCCGTCCTGTCACCACTAGGCAAATAAAGTCATTCCTAGGAATGGTGGGCTATTACATGAGGTTTGTTCCTCACTTTGCTACTCTAACCACGCCCTTGACAGGACTCTTGAAGGGACACAAGTCAATGATGGTTCGCTGGGATGATCGGGTGGAAGCGACTTTCTCTGCTTTGAAGTAGGCCCTGTGCAGGTCCCCAATTTTGGTGATGCCTGACTTCAAAAGGGAGTTTATAGTACAGACCGATGCCTCTGAAGTAGGCCTAGGTGCTGTACTGTCTCAAGAAGTCAACGGGGAGGATCATCCCGTTGGCTTCCTCAACGGTAAGCTCACCTTAGCCAATACCCGGTATAGTATAGTGGAGAGAGAGTGCCTGGCTATTAAGTGGGCACTAGAATCTCTCCGCTAATATTTATTGGGGAGAAAATTCAAGTGAATGAGCCAGGCCAAGGACAGCAATGCCAGTGTCACCAGATGGTTTCTCCCAACAAAACACAGGGCAGGCTGATTACAGGGAAATGTGGATGCCCTGTCCCGGGTACGCTGTCTGGCTTGTGTTTACCCCCTCAGGGTTGAACAAAGGGGGGGGTATGTGACACAGTGAGAGGTTTTGTCTAGGAAAACAGGTATTTTCCTCCCAGCATGTGCTGCTGGGCTGATTTACAGCCAGGTGAGGTCAAATACCGGACCAGATTTTAAGTGCCGGTCCAGGTTTTGCCAGCACCTTAAATAGGCAGCTGGGCTAAGAAGCGAGGTCTCTTTGTTGGGATCTGGGAGCCTTGTGTCTGGATGAAGGCTTGCTACCGGTTTGGCGTGTAAACAGGTTGGTGCTGCTATGGTCAAGGACTCTTTGAGGCAGAATTGCCGCATGGTGTGAATTACCACCAACACCGTAAGGTGACTTTCTGTTTGATTATGACTGCTTGTTTTGTCACTTGCTTAAAGTGTGAATAAAACACTGAACTGTTTGATCCAAAAAACTTGTTGTTGCCTCTATACTGCGTCCGCTAATCCTGTCTACTAGAGCGAAACCCCACAAGAGGTACAAACTTTCAACTTGTTTTGGAGGCAAAGTTTCCTCCTTCGCCTTACTTACTGCAAGTGCTTATGTTTTCCAGAGCTTATACTTAACCATTCAATTTGTATCTAAGGTGGGAGGTACACAATAATAGCAGTTGCATAACATATGTTAGGTAGCAGAGGTTTCAGTACCAGTATACTTATTTACAGACTATAGTCATCATGGACCAATCAACTGGATACAAAGAAATAAAACAACATTCTAATTAAAAAAAATAGTAATAATTTCTTTGCACCTGCAGAGGACAGTTAGAGGAGCATGTCAGCTGTGTGCATAGTGCCAGGGGGAGTCCAACGAGCCTTTCTGTATTGGTCAGGGCATTTAGATACAAGACCAGAGCAGTGACCTGAATTTTTGCCCCAGGCAAAGAAAAGCCTAGCCATGCCCGTTATTAGTGATCAACTCCAAAACTACTAAAACTACTAAGGCCTCTTTCACACGGGCATGTGCGCCCCATTGCTATATTGCGGACAGCATTTGGGGATCCGCAATACATGGGCGCCGTTCCGTGGGCATTCAGGATCACGGATGCGGACCCATGCTTCCGTGGGGTTTCGTCCCGTACTTCCGTTCCGCAAAAATATAGAACATGTCTTATCTTTTTGTGGAATGGCCGGATCGCGGACCCATTCAAGTGAATGGATCCACGATCCACTGTGGCTTCCCCACGGACTGTGCTCGTGCATTGCGGCACGACCACAGGGCGCACACGCCCGTGTGAAAGAGACCTTAATCGGAGATGTATCTAATCAATAAACCGCACCTATAGTTAAATAGGAGAGCAGTACAGAATCATATTTTGTGCAGGTTGATATTCTTAATAAAAATAGTGTTGGTTAAGACTTTTTATCACCACACAAAAGGACTTATCAAACAAGAAATAGAGCAAAATCCTGTACAAAGATGGGAGGTGAAAACTGGATAGCTCTATCCATCATATGTTGTGTACAACTAAAATTATTCCCTTAAGTGCTGTTAAGTGGTCCCAGAATAAGTATGAATTTTGAATATAAAAAAAAAAATCACTTTACAAAGTTGATTTTTCTTAACAGATTGAGAATATATTCCCCAAAGTATTGAATATATAAAAAAAGATATGCCGCTGTTTGACACCATAGCAATGGAAGACAGAGTTCTTTTTGCCCATAGAATTTAAATGTTTTTACTATCTTAATTTTATGGGAAAATGAACAGTTTTTCTGTCAGAGCATATTTTGCAGATTGACATATTTACATGCTGAGAATTTCTCCATATATAAGATTAGATTTGTTGTTAAAAATAACAGAACAAAAAATGCTATAAAAATTTGATTATTATTCTCAATCCCTTAAAGCAAAAACTAAAAAGACTTCTGACTGCAAACATACAGGTGAAACTCGAAAAATTTGAATATCGTGCAAAGTTCATTTATTTCAGTAATGCAAATTAAAAGGTGAAACTAATATATGAGATAGACTCACTACATGCAAAGCGAGATATTTCAAGCCTTTATTTTTTATAATTTGGATGATTATGGCTTACAGCTTATGAAAACCCCAAAGTCACAATTTTGAGGTACCCTTTGCTCGGGGGTTTGGATTAATTAGCTGACTAGAGTGTGACACTTTGAGTCTAGAATATTGAACCTTTTCACAAAATTCTAGCTTTAAGCTGTATTAATGCAATTCCTTTTAATTTGCATTACTGAAATAAATGGACTTTTGCACGATATTCAAATTTTTCGAGTTTCATCTGTATGTTTGTAACCACTTATATTTTTGTGTTTCAGATATAACGTACATGTCCATCTCGAAACTCTACCATGACATGTGGTGAGGAACAGTTGAGCAAAAATAATGTTATTACATTTTAGGTTGTCTATATGTGTATATACGCCATGTATATATATATATTAGGATGATCTCTTATTTCTAGTAGTAACAAAAATAATATACGCTAGTGCTATCAGATGTAAAAACACAGAAATGTGCAGTATTATTTGAAGGCCTTTCTGTTTTTTGAAAAAATCAGGGCCTAATTTTAGAAAGAACAAAAAGGGCAATTGCCCAGGAGTAGTGTTCATTTCAGGGCATCCTCAGATGTCATAGTCAAATATCAGAATAATGTCTGCTTGAGGCAAAATACTCTCCATGACACCTGTCTATGATATTGACACCTGACTCTGACAATTGACTCTGACATCTGACTTTCCTCACTTGTCAAAGTGAGTTTTAGATACACTGAGGTAGATTTATCAAAACTGTAGTAAAGGAAAACTGGCTTAGTTGCCCATAGCAACCAATTAGATTGTTACGGATCAGCGAGTGTGGACCCACTGTGGCAGCTAACTGGTTTGGCTTTTGGCTAAACCCTAAGGCCCCTTTCACACGGGCGAGATATCCGCGCGGGTGCAATACGTGAGGTGAACGCTTTGCACCCGCACTGAATCCAGACCCATTCATTTCTATGGGGCTGTGCACATGAGCGGTGATTTTCACGCATCACTTGTGCGTTGCGTGAAAATCGCAGCATGCTCCTCTTTGTGCGTTTTCCACGCAACGCAGGCCCCATAGAAGTGAATGCCGCTGCGTGAAAATCGCAAGCATCTGCAAGCAAGTGCGGATGCGGTGCGATTTTCACGCACGGTTGCTAGGAGACGATCATGATGGGGACCCGATCATTATTATTTTCCCTTATATCATGTTATAATGGAAAATAATAGCATTCTTAATACAGAATGCATAGTACAATAGGGCTGGAGAGGTTAAAAAAATAATAATAATAATTTAACTCACCTTAATCCACTTGATCGCGCAGCCCGGCTTCTCTTCTTTCTTCATCTTTGCTGTGCACCATGGTGATGGATCATGTGATGGACCATGTGATGAGCGCAGTGACGTCATCAAAGGTCCTATTCCTGTGCACAGCAAAGAAGAAGACAGAAGAGAAGCCGGGCTGCGCGATCAAGTGGATTCAGTTAAATTATTTTTTTATTTTTTTTAACCCCTCCAGCCCTATTGTACTATGCATTCTGTATTAAGAATGCTATTATTTTCCCTTATAACGATGTTATAAGGGAAAATAATAAAATCTACACAACACCTAACCCAAACTTCTGTGAAGAAGTCTGGGTTTGGGTCTGGGTACCAAACATGCCGATTTTTCTCACGCGCGTGCAAAACGCATTGCAATGTTTTGCACTCGCGTGGAAAAATCGCGCATTTTCCCGCAACGCACCCGCATCTTATCCGGGCCAAAAACATGACGCCCATGTGAAAGAGGCCTAAGGGTGTTATTCCAGTGCTCCCCTGGTATTCACCTTTTAACGACTGTACAGGGATCTGCACTTCACCTCAGGGGAGCAACCAGACCGCTACCTTTGGATAGTCCCAGAATAGTTGACAGTTGACATAATGAGGTCAGGGAGACTGGTGCAAGCAACAGAGGCTCTAGGCACAGAAAACGCATAAAAAATGCCGGTGCAGTCTGAACAGTCATATTCTGATTATGAGGTCTTTGGCAGAACTTGATCATAGGAAACTCGGCTGGATGGCTGGGATGCAGGAAAACTGCACCACAATCGCAGAAGCAGTCTGGACAGTCACTAATTCTGGAACTGCAAATATTTGACAGCATTGAACTGGAGACACTAGATGAGCTTGCAGGCTGGGTAGTGATGGATGCAGGAACAAGGGCTGTAGCACAGACAGGTAGAACAAGGAATCTTTAAACTCAGGCACCCTCTGCCTGGAGAGGGTGCCTTAAATATCCAGGGCCCCTCTGCCATTGACTGGGGAAGGTTTAGTGACTGCGTGTACTGTGGAGTTAATAGGCTGGACGGGAGCGTGAGCACCAGCGATCAGGACACTTGATAGCATAGTAAGCGGTGTGAAGTCCGCGTCCACACGGGACAACAGGAGTGTGGTGGACACGAACGGCAGACTTAACACAGATTCCACCTTTCATTTTCTAAAGGAGCTCTGAAAATTGAAAGGTGCTATGGGCAACTAAGCCAGTTTTTCTTTACACCAGTTTTGATAAATCTACCGACTGTATCTAATAATAATAATCTTTATTTATATAGAGCCAACATATTCCACAGTACTTCAGTAGTGCTACAATCAGGGAGTCCATGTACAAACAAAATCATGCAGTGAGCCTATACAGGACTATCACTGGTATTGGTATAAGGCCAGGAAGTGGTTTAAATAGAGCACCAAGTCCCAGGATCAGAACCTTATAGATCATGACTCAGCGCTCCGTTAGTCAGAACACAGAACACAGGAATAGAACAGCTGAGTAATCAACCCACTGCTAGTTTCCTCCAGCCCACACCCGCTGTGGGAAGAAGCAGAGCATTGCATCCTGTTGCTAAGGATGCTGTTGCATCACCAGGGGGGTGGCTTCATAGCAGGTAACGCCAAAGCTAAAGATCTCACTGCTGGAGCTCGGACAGGTAAGTTTGTGAAATTTGGTAGCCAAAATCAGGAGTGGATCATAAAAGGAAAGAAGGTATAAAGGACAGATACAAATACACTTTTTTGAATTCACTCCTGGGTTTGGCTTCCAAAACTGCATGCAGAAACCTAACCACATGGCTATGGCCTCAGTGCATCTAAACCTATTACCCGAAAGCCTATGTTGCAGCTTCCATATATCTAATCTCATGATAATTGATAATGTAATGTCCTGTTTAACTGGTGTGCACATAAATCTATCATACTTGATGCTATGCTGATGTATCTAATCTTATCATGTGTGATACTATCTACTGCTATCTAGTCCTATCTTGTTTGATACTGTTCTGCTCAGCTGCATATCTAAACCTTTTCAGGTGTGATCAGGTATAATTTTGCTGCAGCATATACAACTATTCTGTTCATTGTACCCTAAGGCAAGAACAGAGTGTATACAACATTATTCTTCAACTTGCTGAAGAAAATTAGAACTTCTGGCATGCCTGGAGATCCATATACTGTACTAAACACATTAACTGGAAATATTGGAATAACATTGTATACATAATATAAATATTAGCACAATATAAGATTTAGTACATATATATTATATCACAGGGACTATTGTCAATGCATAGTTTCCCAAATGGTAGACTATGTATACATACAGGGAGTGCAGAATTATTAGGCAAGTTGTATTTTTGAGGATTAATTTTATTATTGAACAACAACCATGTTCTCAATGAACCCAAAAAACTCATTAATATCAAAGCTGAATATTTTTGGAAGTAGTCTTTAGTTTGTTTTTAGTTTTAGCTATTTTAGGGGGATATCTGTGTGTGCAGGTGACTATTACTGTGCATAATTATTAGGCAACTTAACAAAAAAACAAATATATACCCAGTTCAATTATTTATTTTTACCAGTGAAACCAATATAACATCTCAACATTCACAAATATACATTTCTGACATTCAAAAACAAAACAAAAACAAAATCAGTGACCAATATAGCCACCTTTCTTTGCAAGGACACTCAAAAGCCTGCCATCCATGAATTCTGTCAGTGTTTTGATCTGTTCACCATCAACATTGCGTGCAGCAGCAACCACAGCCTCCCAGACACTGTTCAGAGAGGTGTACTGTTTTCCCTCCTTGTAAATCTCACATTTGATGATGGACCACAGGTTCTCAATGGGGTTCAGATCAGGTGAACAAGGAGGCCATGTCATTAGATTTTCTTCTTTTATACCCTTTCTTGCCAGCCACGCTGTGGAGTACTTGGACGCGTGTGATGGAGCATTGTCCTGCATGAAAATCATGTTTTTCTTGAAGGATGCAGACTTCTTCCTGTACCACTGCTTGAAGAAGGTGTCTTCCAGAAACTGGCAGTAGGACTGGGAGTTGAGCTTGACTCCATCCTCAACCCGAAAAGGCCCCACAAGCTCATCTTTGATTATACCAGCCCAAACCAGTACTCCACCTCCACCTTGCTGGGGTCTGAGTCGGACTGGAGCTCTCTGCTCTTTACCAATCCAGCCACGGGCCCATCCATCTGGCCCATCAAGACTCTCATTTCATCAGTCCATAAAACCTTAGAAAAATCAGTCTTGAGATATTTCTTGGCCCAGTCTTGACGTTTCAGCTTGTGTGTCTTGTTCAGTGGTGGTCGTCTTTCAGCCTTTCTTACCTTGGCCATGTCTCTGAGTATTGTACACCTTGTGCTTTTGGGCACTCCAGTGATGTTGCAGCTCTGAAATATGGCCAAACTGGTGGCAAGTGGCATCTTGGCAGCTGCACGCTTGACTTTTCTCAGTTCATGGGCAGTTATTTTGCGCCTTGGTTTTTCCACACGCTTCTTGCGACCCTGTTGACTATTTTGAATGAAACGCTTGATTGTTCGATGATCACGCTTCAGAAGCTTTGCAATTTTAAGAGTGCTGCATCCCTCTGCAAGATATCTCACTATTTTTGACTTTTCTGAGCCTGTCAAGTCCTTCTTTTGACCCATTTTGCCAAAGGAAAGGAAGTTGCCTAATAATTATGCACACCTAATATAGGGTGTTGATGTCATTAGACCACACCCCTTCTCATTACAGAGATGCACATCACCTAATATGCTTAATTGGTAGTAGGCTTTCGAGCCTATACAGCTTGGAGTAAGACAACATGCATAAAGAGGATGATGTGGTCAAAATACTCATTTGCCTAATAATTCTGCACTCCCTGTATATACACTCACCTAAAGAATTATTAGGAACACCTGTTCTATTTCTCATTAATGCAATTATCTAGTCAACCAATCACATGGCAGTTGCTTCAATGCATTTAGGGGTGTGGTCCTGGTCAAGACAATCTCCTGAACTCCAAACTGAATGTCAGAATGGGAAAAAAAGGTGATTTAAGCTATTTTGAGCGTGGCATGGTTGTTGGTACCAGACGGGCCGGTCTGAGTATTTCACAATCTGCTCAGTTACTGGGATTTTCACGCACAACTATTTCTAGGGTTTACAAAGAATGGTGTGAAAAGGGAAAAACATCCAGTATGCGGCAGTCCTGTGGGCGAAAATGCCTTGTTGATGCTAGAGGTCAGAGGAGAATGGGCCGACTGATTCAAGCTGATAGAAGAGCAACGTTGACTGAAATAACCACTCGTTACAACCGAGGTATGCAGCAAAGCATTTGTGAAGCCACAACACGCACAATCTTGAGGCGGATGGGCTACAACAGCAGAAGACCCAACCGGGTACCACTCATCTCCACTACAAATAGGAAAAAGAGGCTACAATTTGCATGAGCTCACCAAAATTGGACTGTTATTACTGGAAAAATGTTGCCTGGTCTGATGAGTCTCGATTTCTGTTGAGACATTCAAATGGTAGAGTCCGAATTTGGCGTAAACAGAATGAGAACATGTATCCATCATGCCTTGTTACCACTGTCCAGGCTGGTGGTGGTGGTGTAATGGTGTGGGGGATGTTTTCTGGGCACACTTTAGGCCCCTTAGTGTCAATTGGGCATCATTTAAATGCCACGGGCTACCTGAGCATTGTTTCTGACCATGTCCAACCCTTCATGGCCACCATGTACCCATCCTCTGATGGCTACTTCCAGCAGGATAATGCACCATGTCACAAAGCTCGAATCATTTCAAATTGGTTTCTTGAACATGACAATGAGTTCACTGTACTAAAATGGCCCCCACAGTCACCAGATCTCAACCTAATAGAGCATCTTTGGGATGTGGTGGAACGGGAGCTTCGTGCCCTGGATGTGCATCCCTCAAATCTCCATCAACTGCAAGATGCTATCCTATCAATATGGGCCAACATTTCTAAAGAATGCTATCAGCACCTTGTTGAATCAATGCCACGTAGAATTAAGGCAGTTCTGAAGGCAAAAGGGGGTCCAACACCTTATTAGTATGGTGTTCCTAATAATTCTTTAGGTGAGTGTATATATATATATATATATATATATATATATGCACACACACACACACACACACATAAGAGATGAGTGAATTGATTTTACTGATTCAGAATTTGTTCCAAATTTTTTTAAAAATTCTGATTCTAACGAACCTAACAAATTTCTTTTGAGCCAGTGCATAACATTCCTCTGGGAAAGAGACACAACAATGAGCTCTCTACCCAAAAGAAAAAATAAGCTCAACATCTCACACTAGCAGATGTAACATTGCTGTCCAAAGTCAATACTTAAGCTTTTAAAGGAATCTGTCAACAGCGACCGCCCTAGCCAACTGTTTGCATAGCTGTTGTTGAGCTGATTAACATTGTTTTTCTTTTGTTCATCTCAGGCTCTGTTCCTGAGTTATGATACCTTTTCTTAACATTAGGCCTTTGGTGCAATGAGGGCGTCACTATTGCTCTTGTTACACCGAAGCTTCACTCCTTTCTGTGGCTAGCCCCTCCCTGCCTGCTTTTATTGACAGGACCAGACAATGGCAAAGCAGCAAAGGAGGGTCTGGGCACAGAAATGAGTTCTAGTTCAAAGATATTTTACTGAAAACATGCATTGTTATACCAATGCTAGTGACCGGATTACTGCAACAGACCAGGTAGCTCAAAGATATTTTACTGCAAAAATTGCATTACTATATCTATGTTTGGAACAGATTACTGCATCATATATGTACTATTACTATTGAAAATTGTCAATACCAGAGTGCAGTGTGTTTGTTGAAGAGGAGTCATTTAACTGCACCTTTATACTTAAATTATAGAAAAAACACTTGTTAGTACTGTTTAATAATCTGTGTACAAAACCCATTACTTAATTTTATAAGCCTCATAATAAAATGTCTGATAAAAATCTTGAAGACTGCAAAACTAAAGATACATGCCTCAACATCAGAGAGTTAGAATGTAGGTAGTTGCAGCAACAGACATCTGGGCAGTAGTAGTATTAGGCCAACGTTTTCCCTGGCTTATGATAGGCGTCACATTTTTATTAAGGACAAATAGAATGAGATTGTGGACTGGATGGCTCACTCCTTCTCTCAGTCACAGCAGGATTATGCGAAGGTCACCTCTGAGTCAGACAATTTTGAGCCAGGGGTCACAGCATTCCTCCTTTCAGCCACAGAGAAGACTTTCAGTTGCATTCTCTCTGTCTTCACTGCCCCGTCCTACTGGTGCACCTTCTTTTTCCTAAGAAGAGGCAACAAAACCCCACTACACACCATGGCAGATCGCCAAGAGTGTCTCCCTGTTGATGACTTATGTGAGAGCAGTCAGCGTTTGAATAGCCATGAAGAGTAGGGTCCAGGGGAGGTGGGGGACCCCATGCATAGCTGTGTTAGTGGTGGTAGTAGTGGCACTTGTAGCCAGGAGCAGTGATAGCAAATGTGGCACTTGGGGAAAATACAGGGCAGGGAATAGGGAGGGAAGCCAAGGAGCCCTCAATGACATATCATAGTATGATAAAAGTGACTTAGAGGGTAAGGATGATGATGATTGTGTGTTGGATAGGACCTGAGAGCCAGATCATGGTTCTGCGTAGAAGGTGACATCAGAGGAGGAAGGTGGTGGTGGCTGTGGCAATAAATAGCAGAGATAATGTACCCCCAGAACCTCCAAAAAACTTCCTGGGCCAGATTTGTTGCTATTAGCAGCTTGTGGACTGGTGATGCCAATGATACTGTGAGTACAGTCTCAAAACATGCCAGACCTAAGCCAAGCTCAGATACCGCCAGCTCTGTGTAAGCGCAGGAAAACAAAAGCATTGGTGTGTGCAAAATCGGCAGGATTAAAATAAGTTGTAAACATTCTAAACCAAATATAGCCACTGAGGCTCTATTGCAGTACATGAAGCAACATCACCCCAATCAGTGGCAAAATAGAACTGTCTGCCAGCAATGGGAATAAGAGAGTCCTCCTTCTCCTGGTCTCCCTTAAGGCAGCCAGACTGCATTCAGATGCAGTACAGTGTCCTTGTCATCAGCATCATCATTAGTTACTGCTTCTCCACTTAGACTACTCCTCCTACTCCACTCTGTCGTCATCCATCAATAATGGAATGTGTGGCCAGGAAACAGCTTAATGTGGTGAGCAATACGCTGGTGCGAAATCTTAACTCCCAACTGGTCAAGTTGCTGCAGTGCAGAAGCTGCGATACCACTTAGTGGATTCTGTTGCCTTTAGAGAACTGATAGTGTGCTTAGCCTAACTAGAAGACACCTATCAACCTTTATTTCTCCCAAAAATTACTAAAAAACATGGATCACACATTCACATACTTTGCATTGATATATTGCCTCCTGGCAGAATTTACATTGCACCTCAACATAATTTATACTATATAGTACAATGCCATAATTCGCATACTGTACATGAGGCAATTGTATACATTTTAATCAAAATGCATAAGCACACTCACCACGTCCAGGTTACCTCTTTCAAGTGGGTACCTACTCTAAAATGGCGCAGCACTGCTGCCGCAACTCAGTGTCTACAGGCAGCATCCCCCAACAGTCCAACATCACCCCTTCTATCAGACTAAGAAACCTTGGCACTGTGCCCCACCATCCCAGAGGCACAGCACCACAACAGCAACTAAACAGTACTGCACCATGTAAATGTATGTCTACTCTGAAGCTCACTTGTCCATTTGGTCTCAGGAACTACACTAGATCAAGTAGGAACGTATTAACTCTTATGCAATTTTCTGCTAATTAAAAATATCTAGGCCAAAGGGGAGGAGTGCTATTACCATTAAATAAAAAGCAACGCACTAATAAAATTACTAAAAAAGTTAATATGGATAATACATCTACATGTTATGCATTGATATATTGCCTCCCAACATAATTTACATAGCTTTTTAGCATAATTTATAGCATACAATGCCATAATTCACATACCGTACGTGAGGTATTTGTATACATTTTGATCAAAATGCATAAGCCCACTCACCACATCAAGGTTGACTCTTTGGATGTGCGATCCATGTTTTCTTTGTTTGGAAATTTTATTAGTCCTTTTGCTTTCTTTCATTGTATCAGCATGTCTCTGATTCTGCCCAGGTGTTTTTAATTAAACTGCATAAGGGTTATTACATTTCTACTTGGTCTCAGTTGCAGTTCCTGTGCAAATGTTTAAGGCTGGTGGGGAAAAATGCTGTGAAGTAAGAATACTTTCAAAAATAGAAGTGTTAGGCTAGGCTCACATGTCACTGATTAGCTACGCATTTGCCATGGTGGATTTTTGAGCGGCAAATATGAAGCGTTGTACAGTACCAGCAAAGCAGATGAGAATTTCAGAATTATCACCTATCACCCCTTCAAAGAAATGCGTGCAGCCATCATTGCGTTGCATAAAAATGGCTTCACAGGCAAGGATATTGTGGCTACTAAGATTGCACCTCAATCAACAATTTATAGGATCATCAAGAACTTCAAGGAAAGAGGTTCAATTCTTGTTAAGAAGGCTTCAGGGCGTCCAAAAAAGTCCAGCAAGCGCCAGGATCGTCTCCTAAAGAGAATTCAGCTGCGGGATCGGAGTGCCACCAGTGCAGAGCTTGCTCAGGAATGGCAGCAGGCAGGTGTGAGCGCATCTGCACGCACAGTGAGGTGAAGACTTTTGGAAGATGGCCTGGTGTCAAGAAGGGCAGCAAAAAAGCCACTTCTCTCAAAAAAAAACATCAGGGACAGATTGATCTTCTGCAGAAAGTATGGTGAATGGACTGCTGAGGACTGGGGCAAAGTCATATTCTCCGATGAAGCCTCTTTCCGATTGTTTTGGGCATCTGGAAAAAGGCTTGTCCGGAGAAGAAAAGGTGAGCGCTACCATCAGTCCTGTGTCATGCCAACAGTAAAGCATCCTGAGACCATTCATGTGTGGGGTTGCTTCTCATCCAAGGGAGTGGGCTCACTCACAATTTTGCCCAAAAACACAGCCATGAATAAAGAATGGTACCAAAACACCCTCCAACAGCAACTTCTTCCAACAATCCAACAACAGTTTGGTGAAGAACAAATCATTTTCCAGCACGATGGAGCACCGTGCCATAAGGCAAAAGTGATAACTAAGTGGCTCGGGGACCAAAACGTTGACATTTTGGGTCCATGGCCTGGAAACTCCCCAGATCTTAATCCCATTAAGAACTTGTGGTCAATCCTCAAGAGGCGGGTGGACAAACAAGAACCCACTAATTCTGACAAACTCCAAGAAGTGATTATGAAAGAATGGGTTGCTATCAGTCAGGAATTGGCCCAGAAGTTGATTGAGAGCATGCCCAGTCGAATTGCAGAGGTCCTGAAAAAGAAGGGCCAACACTGCAAATACTGACTCTTTGCATAAATGTCATGTAATTGTCGATAAAAGCCTTTGAAACGTATGAAGTGCGTGTAATTATATTTCACTACATCACAGAAACAACTGAAACAAAGATCTAAAAGCAGTTTAGCAGCAAACTTTGTGAAAACGAATATTTGTGTCATTCTCAAAACTTTTGGCCACGACTGTACAATAATGAGTGTCTGCAGGCAACAGTGAAACATGGCGGAGGTTCCTTGCAAATGCAGTTGCATTTCAGCATGTGAAGTGGAAGCATAAAGGGGATTTGGTTAGGATTAATGATGTCCTCAGTGCTGAGGATCGCGTTTGGTGCGGATCCGTCATGGATGTGCACAGACGGATCCGTTCAGATAATACAACCGCATGCATCCGTTCAGAATGGATGCGTTTGTATTATCTTTAACATTGCCAGAAAGGATCCGTCTTGAACACAATTCAAAGTCAATGGGGGACGGATCCGTTTTCTATTGTGCCATATTGTGTCAGTGAAAATGGATCCATCCCCATTGACTTACATTGTGTGTCAGGACGGATCAGTTTGGCTCGGTTTCGTCAGACGGACACCAAAATGCTGCAAGCAGCGTTTTGGTGTCCGCCTCCATGGAGGCGGAACGGAGCCAAACTGAGCCAAACTGATGCATTCTGAGAGGATCCTTATCCATTCAGAATGCATTAGGGCAAAACTGATCCATTTTGGATCGCTTGTGAGAACCCTGAAATGGATCTCACAAACGGAAACCAAAATGGCAGTGCGAAAGTAGCCAAATTTACACACTTATCTTTATCTACCTGATACTTATCCATCATACAATAACATCAGGGAGGCATCTGATTAGCTTCCAATTTATTCTGCAGCAGGAGAACAGCCCCAAACATACAGCC
The DNA here is from genome assembly GCF_905171765.1 of Bufo bufo. Classification (NCBI taxonomy): domain Eukaryota; kingdom Metazoa; phylum Chordata; class Amphibia; order Anura; family Bufonidae; genus Bufo; species Bufo bufo. The sequence goes on along the minus strand of NC_053393.1, from coordinate 406,803,944 downwards.
AATGTAATTAAAGGGGTTATCTTACCCACCTCTGGGACCAGCACCTACAAGGAGAACGGACCGGAGAAAGTTGAGGAGGGCGTACTGCGCATGCGCAGCCGCCCTCCATTCATTTCTGCGTCTGGTGGTGGACAGACCCCGGAAAACCCAGGGACCTCCAGCCACCACTCTCCACGGCTCCGTTCTCCTTTCAGCTGCGGTTCCCAGAGGTGGGACCCACACCTATCAGACAATGGGGGCATATCCTAGCGATATGCCCCCATTGTCTAAGATGGTATAACCCCTTTCAGAACAATCTTCAGTGTGAAGAAGAACAAGGAGTCCTGGAAGTAATGATGTGGCCACCACTGATCTCAACATTAACAAGTCTGCCTGGAATTACATAAAGAGACAGAATTTGAGCAAACTTACATCCACAGAAGATCTGTGGTTAGTTTTCCAAGATCTTTGGAACAACCTCTCTGCCAGTTTTGATTTCTCATTTGTTCATTCACTTTGCATTTTGGTAAACTATTAACAGTTCTATTTTTGAAAGCATTCTTACTTCACCACATTTTTTCCACACCTGTCTAGAACAGTACAGTATACACTCACCTAAAGAATTATTAGGAACACCTGTTCTATTTCTCATTAATGCAATTATCTAGTCAACCAATCACATGGCAGTTGCTTCAATGCATTTAGGGGGGTGGTCCTGGTCAAGACAATCTCCTGAACTCCAAACTGAATGTCAGAATGGGAAAGAAAGGTGATTTAAGCAATTTTGAGCGTGGCATGGTTGTTGGTGCCAGACGAGCCGGTCTGAGTATTTCACAATCTTCTCAGTTACTGGGATTTTTACGCACAACCATTTCTAGGGTTTACAAAGAATGGTGTGAAAAGGGAAAAACATCCAGTATGCGGCAGTCCTGTGGGCGAAAATGGCTTGTTGATGCTAGAGGTCAGAGGAGAATGGGCCGACTGATTCAAGCTGATAGAAGAGCAACGTTGAATGAAATAACCACTCGTTACAACCGAGGTATGCAGCAAAGCATTTGTGAAGCCACAACATGCACAACCTTGAGGCGGATGGGCTACAACAGCAGAAGACCCCACCGGGTTCCACTCATCTCCACTACAAATAGGAAAAAGAGGCTACAATTTGCACTAGCTCACCAAAATTAGACTGTTGAAGACTGGAAAAATGTTGCCTGGTCTGATGAGTCTCGATTTCTGTTGAGACATTCAAATGGTAGAGTCCGAATTTGGCGTAAACAGAATGAGAACATGTATCCATCATGCCTTGTTTCCACTGTGCAGGCTGGCGGTGGTGGTGTAATGGTGTGGGGGATGTTTTCTGGGCACACTTTAGGCCCCTTAGTGCCAATTGGACATCGTTTAAATGCCACGGGCTACCTGAGCATTGTTTCTGACCATGTCCATCCCTTCATGACCACCATGTACCCATCCTCTGATGGCTACTTCCAGCAGGATAAAGCACCATGTCACAAAGCTGTAATCATTTCAAATTGGTTTCTTGAACATGACAATGAGTTCACTGTACTAAAATGGCCCCCACAGTCACTAGATCTCAACCCAATAGAGCATCTTTGGGATGTGGTGGAACGGGAGCTTCGTGCCCTGGATGTGCATGCCTCAAATCTCCATCAATTGCAAGATGCTATCCTATCAATATGGGCCAACATTTCTAAAGAATGCTATCAGCACCTTGTTGAATCAATGCCAAGTAGAATTAAGGCAGTTCTGAAGGCAAAAGGGGGTCCAACACCGTATTAGTATGGTGTTCCTAATAATTCTTTAGGTGAGTGTATATATATATATTTATATATATATATATATATATACTTTTGGACTGAAGGGTCATGCTTCCTGTGGGTGATGTGTTGCAGCGGTTGCTGTCACCATGTGCTTAGAGTATGCACCCACTCGAAAGAGGCAACCTTGACGCAGTGAGTGTGCTTATGCAGTTTTCATGTAAGGTATGTAAATTATGGCATTGTATGGTAAAAATTATGCTGAGAACCAATGTAAATTACGTGGGAGGCAACAGATAAATACATAGCATGTGAATATATGATCCATGTTTAATTTTTTTTGTGATTTTTGGGAAAAATAATGGCTGCTAGATATCTTCTTGTGAGGCTAAGTACACACCATCAGTTTCCTAAAGGCAACATAATCCACTAAGTGGTGTGGCAGTGTCTGCACTGCCAGCAACTTGGCCAGGTGGGAGTTAAGCTTGCACACCATCGTATTGCTGGGAGCATGCAGTTGTTTCCTGGCCACACATTCTGTTATAGATGGATGATAATCGGGCAGAGTAGGAGGAGGAGTCTGAGCGGGAGAAGCAGTAACTCATGATGATGATGATGACAAGGACACTGTACTGCATGTGAATGCAGCCTGGTTGCCTTAAGGGAGACCAGGAGAAGGAGGACACTCTTGTTCCCATTGCTGGCAGACAGTGTTGATTGAGCATGCTCGGCCAAACACCAGTTCGGCTCGAGCATTTCTATGCTCGGCACATGGCGGTATTCGGCCGAATACGCATGTGTTCGAGCTCAATGCTCAAGTCTCCTCCCCGCACGTTTGTTGGCTGCTACACAGCCAATAAACATGCAGGTCAATACTGCCATTCACTGTAATGCCATGTTGGTTACTGGCATTACAGTGATTGGATGGCCGAAACACGTCATCGGGTGCTATATAGCATCCGATGACATGTGTTTGGCTCAGTGTTAGTCAGGGAGAGCTGTGCTGAGGAAGGGAAAGATAGTGTAGGGAGTGAAATTAGTTTTTTTCAGTATAAAAACTTGTCAGAGACCCAAAAGTCCTTTTAAGGACTATTGTTTGTGGCAGCAGCAATATATATTTTTAGCGCAACCTGTGCTAAATTGCTAAAACTTTACAGACCCAAAACTCCTTTTAAGGACTACTGTGTGTGAAAGCAATATCTATTTTTAGTGTATCCTGCGCTAAATAGCGTGCAATAGTTAGGCCGCTGCAGACAGCGACATTATCTACGCTACATCTCCTGTGTAACGTGTGCGCATCCCAAAAATATCTGTGACATCCAGTGTACTTTTTCTATAGACGGTATGCGCTGCAGACAGTGACATTACTTGGGGTACATCTCCTGCGTAACGTTTACACATCCAAAATACCTGTCACATTGCCTGTATTTTTATATTAGCCGCTGCTGACATCAGCGACATTATCTGCGGTATTTCCCCTTTGTAATGTGTGCGCATCCCAAAAATATCAGTGACATCCAGTTTACTTTTCCATAGATGGTGTCCGCTGCGGACAGTGACATTTGCTGCGCTACATCTCCTGTGTAACATGTGCACATCCAAAAAATATCAGTGATATCCAGTGTACTTTTACCGTAGACGGTGTCCGCTGCGGACAGTGACATTACCTGGGGTACATCTCTTGTGTAACGTTTCCACATCCAAAATACCTGTGACATTCCCTGTAATTTTATATTAGCTGCTGCTGACGTCACAGACATTATCTTTGGTATTTCTCCTGTGTAACGTGTGCGCATCCCAAAAATATCAGTGACATCCAGTGTACTTTTATATTAGCTGCTGCTGACATCAGCGACATTATCTGCGGTATTTCTCCTGTGTAATGTGTGCGCATCCCAAAAATATCAGTGACATCCAGTGTACTTTTTCATAGATGGTGTCCGCTGCGGACAGTGACATTTGCTGCGCTACATCTCCTGTGTAACATGTGCACATCCAAAAAATATCAGTGACATCCAGTGTACTTTTACCGTAGATGGTGTCCGCTGCAGACAGTGACATTACCTGGGGTACATCTCCTGTGTAACGTTTCCACATCCAAAATACCTGTGACATTCCCTGTAATTTTATATTAGCTGCTGCTGACGTCACAGACATTATCTGTGGTATTTCTCCTGTGTAACGTTTCCACATCCAAAATACCTGTGACATTCCCTGTAATTATATATTAGCTGCTGCTGACATCAGCGACATTATCTACGGTATTTCTCCTGTGTAATGTGTGCACATCCCAAAAATATCAGTGACATCCAGTGTACTTTTTCCGTAGACGGTGTCCGCTGCGGACAGTGACATTACCTGGGGTACATCTCTTGTGTAACGTTTCCACATCCAAAATACCTGTGACATTCCATGTAATTTTATATTAGCCACTGCTGACATCAGCGACACTATCTGCGGTATTTCCCCTGTGTAACGTTTCCACATCCAAAATATTTGTGACAGTCCCTGTAATTTTTTATTAGCTGCTGGAGACATCAGCGACATTATCTGCGGTATTTCTCCTGTGTAACGTTTCCACAACTAAAATACCTTTGACATTCCCTGTAATTTTATATTAGCCGCTGCTGACATCAGCGACATTATCTGCGGTACCTTTTTTAATTTAACACGTACAAATCCTAAGCTACTGTACGTGTGACATACTTTCAAGCATATATAACATTTAATATGAAGAAGGCGAGCAGTAAGGGACAGGGAAGTGGCAGTGATGCTGATGGTGCACGCAGAGGCCGTGGCCCTGGGTGCATTGAAACTGTGGCTGCTGCCAGAGTACAAGTAAAACAATCATCCACGATAGCTAGCTTCATGTCCCAGTTTGCAGGGTGGTGCTGGACAACTCTCTCGAAGTCAGACCAGTGCGACCAGGTGGTCGGTTGGATTGCAGAAGATAATGCTTCCAGTCGGTAAAGCACCACCCTGTCTTCCACCAAGTCCAGTCTCAGTAGCCAAGAGTCTTGTCAACACAATCCTCACCCTGATCCTCTTCCTCCCACCATGGAGAGTCTTGCCAAACAAGTGATCCCACACTCTGATATTCTGAGGAGCTCTTTTCAATGCCATTCCTTGATTTGGCCCTCTCACCAAGCACGCTTGAGGAGGGACAGATCTTGAGCCCTAATTCCCAAACTCTTGAGCATCCACAGTCACAAGAAGATGACGGTGGGGAACGGCAATTAGTGTTTCATGAGGTAGATGATGATGATGAGACACAGTTGCCAATAAGTCAATGGCAATTAGTGTCTCAAAAGGTTGATGATAAGGATGAGACACAGTTGTCAATAACTGAGGTTGTTGTTAGGTCAACAAGTCAGGAGGATGAGCAGAGTGAAGAAGTGGAAGAGGAGGTGGTGGACGATGTAGTCACTGACCCTACCTGGGAAGGTGGCAAGCCGAGCGAGGACAGCAGTACAGAGGAGGAGGGATCTGCAGCACCGCAACAGGCTGGAAGAGGCAGTGGGGCGGCAAAAGGGAGAAGGCGGGCCACACCAAACAGGCCCGTAACTGTTCCCCGGAGAACACCCTTGCGGAAATCTCCCTTGCCAAGGGGTAGGTGTTCCATCCGCAGTATGGCGCTTTTTTGAGGAAAGTGCAGACGACAAAAGAATTGCAATTTGCAACCTGTGCCAAACAAAAATGAGCAGGGGCGTGAACACTAGCAACCTCTCCATCACCAGCATGATCCGCCACATGGCATCAAAGCACCGTTATAGGTGGGCCGAACGCCTGGCTCCACAATCTGTGTCTGCGGGTCACACCACTGCCTGCTCTTCTCCTGTTCTCCTGTGTTATATGCTGGCCAATACCCTGTTGAAGGCGCAGGCACCGGATGCCTCCTGCCTTGCACCTGGAACTTTGCAAGCACCATCAGCGACCAAATCCACTTCCGTGTCCCAGCGCAGCATACAAATGTCCTTACCTCAGGCATTTGAACGCAAGCGCAAATACCCAGCCACCCATCCACAGGCAATAGCATTAAATGTGCAACTTTCCAAATTACTGGCCCTGGAAATGTTGCCATTTAGGCTTGTGGCCAGGGACGCTACATCTCCCTGATGGTACACTGGTTGAATGTTGTGGAGGCCGGAAGTGAGTCATACACTGGGATGGCACAAGTACTACCTACACCAAGGATTGTAGGCTCTAATTCCATCAGGGTTTCTGCCACCAGGTACATTAGTGGCTCTAACCCCCACTATTCCTTCTCCGCATCCTCCTCCACTTCCACCTCAGAATTATCCTTTTGAAGGACCAGTCAGCCATCAGTCGGTAGCTGGAAGCAGTGTAGCACTGCAGTGGGGAAGCGGCAACAGGTCGTGCTTAAGCTGATCTGCTTAGGTGACAAACAGTGCACCGCCGCAGAGCTGTGGCAGGGGATAAGAGACCAGACTGAGCTGTGGCTCTCGCCACTCAACCGAAAACCAGGCATGGTTCTGTCTGTTAATAGCCTTAAAGAGGACCTTTCATCTGGCAAAACATTGAGAACTAAGTGTCATGATCTGTACAGCGGTGCCCAGGGATCTCACGGCACTTACTATTATCCCTGGGCGCCGCTCCGTTCTCCGGCTATGCCCTCCGGTATGTTTGGTCACTTGGTTATAGTAGGAGGAGACTGCCCTTGTTCTCCTGGGTGTCTCTTTCTCCCAGGCTGTAACGCTGGCCAATCGCAGCTCAGAGCTCGCAGCCTGGGAGAAAAAAAACTCCCAGGCTGCGAGCTCTGCACTGCGATTGGTCAGCGCTACAGCCTGGGAGAAGGAGACGCCCAGGAGAACAAGGGCAGTCTCCTCCTACTATAACCAAGTCCCTTAAGTCTACGCCTACTATAACCATGTGACGGAGCAGGAGAACGGAGCAGTGCCCAGGGATAATAGTAAGTGCAGTGAGATCCCTGGGAGCCACTGTACAGATCATGACACTTAGTTCACATTGTTTTGCCAGATGAAAGGTCCTCTTTAACTTGGTAGTGGCTTTGGAGCTCGGGAAGCTCACACACATCCCATGCCTAGCCCACTTCTTCAACTTAGTGGTTCAGCGGTTTCTCAAAACCTACCCCAATTTGCCTGAGCTACTAGTGAAGGTGTGCCGCGTGTGTGCCCATTTCCGAAAGTCATCGACAGCTTCAATGCGGTCTGTCAATGCTGCTGCAGCGCTCACAATTGCCAGCTCACCGACTGTTGTTCAACGTGAGCACGCGCTGGAACTCGACGTTCCACATGTTGGCCAGGCTTTGTGAGCAGCAGAGGGCAGTAGTGGAATACCAGCTGCAACATGGTTGTCGCCTTCGAAGTCAGCTTCCGCTCTTCACAAGTGAGGAGTGGGCATGGATGTCTGACCTCTGTGAGGTTTTAAGAAACTTTAAAGAATCAACACAGATGGTGAGCGGCGATAATGCTATTATCAGCGTCACCATCCCACTTCTGTGTCTACTCAAACGTTCGATGCTCACAATTAAGGCCGACGCTTTGCATGTGGAAGAAGTGGAAATGAGGAAAGACATTACACAGGGTGATAGCCAGACCACCCTCAGTTCGTCTTCTCAGCGCAAATTGGATGAGGAGGAGAAGGAGGAGCAGGAGACGGTTGCCTCTGCTACAGAGGTTAGTACCCATGGAAGTTTAATTCCATCTGTTCAGCGTGGATGGGCAGGAGAGGAGGAAGAGGATGAGGAGATTGATAGTTATCCTCCTGATGACGACTGCGAAGTCTTGCCTGTTGGGACTCTGGCACACATGGCTGACTTTATGTTAGGCTGCCTTTCCCGTGACCCACGCGTTTTACGCATTTTAGACAACACCGATTACTGGTTGTTCACTCTTCTCGACCCCCGCTACAAAGAGAACTTCTCATCTCTCATTCCTGTGGTGAGAGGATGAGCAAAATGGTGCAATACCAGAAGGTCCTTGTGGAAAAATTGCTCCAAAAATTTCCAGCTGACAACGCTGGCAGCAGAGTACGTAGTTCATTGGGCAACCGAGGAGGGGAGACGAGGGGAACACACAGCAGTTCTAACAGAGGCAAGGCAACACTCTCCAAGGCCTGGAACTGTTTCATGAGACCCCGCCAGCACCCTCACCCTGATGCGCGGCCTAGTGTCACAAGGAGAGAAACGTTTTGGAAGATGGTGAAGGAGTACATAGCAGACCGTGTCAGCATCCTCAATGATCCCTCTGTGCCTTACAACTACTGGGTGTCCAAGCTAAACACGTGGCACAAATGGCGCATTGGAGGCGCTGGCCTGCCCTGCCACCAGCATTTTGTCAGAGCAGGTATTTAGTGATGCTGGGGGCATAATAACTGATCCGTCTGTCAACTAAAAATGCTGACAGGTTGACAAGTCCTGGATTGCCCCTGTTTCCTCTACTCCACCAGAGGAAAGCGGCTGAACATAAAGGCACTTTAAATGTGTTTTTTATTATGTACTGAATACACTGTATTCCCATGTACCCCATCCACCACAAAATAGGGTATATGGTTAAATCTTCCTTTCCTCGTCCTCCTTCTCCTCTTCCATCTTATCAGCATGCTTATTAGTCTGCCCTCACTCCTAATGTTGTAGAGGGTCAGCTCACCTGCAGGCCCTCACCTGTAATGTTTTAGAGGGTCAGCTCACCAGCAGGACCTCACCTACAATCTTTTAGATGGTCAGCTCACCTGCAGGCCCTCGCATATAATGTTTTAGAGGGTCAGCTCACCAGAGGGCCTCACTTACAATCTTTTAGAGGGTCAGCTCACCTGCAGGCCCTCGCATATAATGTTTTAGAGGGTCAGCTCACCGGCAGTCCCTTACCTGCAATCTTTTAGATGGTCAGCTCACCTGCAGGCCCTCGCATATAATGTTTTAGAGGGTCAGCTCACCAGCAGGCCTTCACTTACAATCTTTTAGAGGGTCAGCTCACCTGCAGGTCCTCACCTACAATCTTTTAGAGGGTCAGCTCATCTGCAGGCCCTCGCATATAATGTTTTAGAGGGTCAGCTCACAAGCAGGCCCTCACCTACAATTTTTTAGAGGGTCAGCTCACCTGCAGGCCCTCGCATATAATGTTTTAGAGGGTCAGCTCACCAGCAGGCCCTCAACCACAATGTTTTACAGGGTCAGCTCACCAGCAGGCCCCTTGCCCATAATTTTTTCAATGGTCAGCTCAGCATCAGGCACTCGCCCATAATTTTTTAGATGCTCAGATCAGCAGCAGGCACTCGCCCTTAAAGGGAACCTGTCACCGGGATTTTTGGTATAGAGCTGAGGACATGGGTTGCTAGATGGCCGCTAGCATATCCGCAATATCCAGTCCCCATAGCTCTGTGTGATTTTATTGTGTAAAAAACTCGATTTGATACATATGCAAATTACCCTGAGATGAGTCCTGTATGTGAGATGAGTCAGGGACAGGACTCATCTCAGGTTAATTTGCATATGTATCAAATCGTTTTTTTTACACAATAAAAACACACAGAGCTATGGGGACTGGGTATTGCGGATGTGCTAGCGGCCATCTAGCAACCCATGTCCTCAGCTCTATACCTAAAATCCTGGTGACAGGTTCCCTTTAATGTTTTAAAGAGTCAGCTCTGCAGCCTACCCTCACCCCTAATGTTTTAGATGGTCAGCTCAGCAGCAGGCCCTCGCCCGTAATGTTTTAGAGGGTTACCAGCAGGCCCTTGCTCTTAATGTTTTTGAGGGTCACCAGCAGGCCATCAATTATTATTTTTCAAGGGTGTATGATGCCCTCCTTTATGTGTCATAAAGGGTGTATTGGAGAGCCAGTTCCTTTTAATTTTTGAAAGCCCTTTCACTTTATATACAAGTAAATATACAGGAAAGAATGTTTCCGAACTATTTTTTCTCTAAAATGGATTTTATCTTCGGTTTTGTGAGTATTAGTGTCAGTCTGTAAAAGTGGCATACTACTCGGAAAACATTGTTCCCAGCAGTGACCTGGGAGTCCAAGATGCATCCAGACATCCTCCCCATGTTGTTCCCGAACCATTTCGGTGGTGTTTCCATAAATTTCTGACTTTTTCCTATGAACCAGACACCCTCCCCTCTTCAGAGCAGGGGGTGCCTGGTTTAATGCTCAGGTTCTCCCATTGACTTCTTTTGTGCTTGGGTGCTCGGTAGAGCACCCGAGCATCCTGGGGTGTTCAACCCGAGCACCCAAAAACCCGAGCACTTTGGTGCTTGATCAACACTACTGGCAGACTGTTCTATTTTGCCTGATTTTACTGATTAGGCTGATGCCACTTCATAAGTTGCAATAGAGCCTTAGGGCCTATATTTGGGTTAGAATGCTCATGGCTTATTTTAATCTTGTAGATCTTGCATACGCCAATGCTTTTGTGTTTCTGCACTGTCGAGGGAACCTCCATTTGCAGTGGTGTCATGAATGAATAAACTGGACTACTATGGAGTGGAATTGTATAGTCTATAAAGAAAAATCTAGGTTCTGTTTGGAATCCCGCGATGGTCAGATTCAAGTATAGAGACCTTATGGGCGTATAATGTGTGCCAGTACAATAAATTCCCCCTAATAATGTCCGCCAGTGCAACAAAAGTCCCTTATAATGTGTGGCAGTACAAAAATACCCTTATAATGTGCGCTTATATAAAAAATACCCCCTTACAATGTGTGCCAGTACAAAAAGATGACCCTTATGTGTGCCATTAAAAAATGCCCCTGTTTAGTGCTCCCCCTGCTTATACTACTGCCCCCATAGTGGCCCAACAGGATGCTGCCACTCCATGCGGCTGTCAGTGATGTCGGGCAGAACACAGGCCTGTTCCAGTCTGTGTCCTGAGAACGGTGTTACAGGTGAATATAGCAAGATTAGGGACATGCTCACAATGGAAGTGTTCATTGCCCACAGCCCTTCTGCCAACCCCACTTGTTCTAGGTGGCGCTGCCTGAGGCAATCACCTCACCTCGCTGGTAATGCACCGCTTCCTACAATTGCTTACGACTACAAAAATAATAACACTTCAAAAGCATAGTGACCCCTCTATTTCGATTTACAGTGTACATCATATAGAGGTGTATTACTTGAATTTACAAATGCTGTATGCTACAATTTACCATTTTTTTGTAAATCATTAAGTCAGACTGAAAAAATCTATTAACCAACGGCACACCTGCATTTTAATTATAATAGTAATTATATGTGCAAGACCTGTCATCCCATTGTCATTAATTATATCAATCAAATTTGTAGAAGAAAAACATGAACACTGGGAATTCGTAACTTCAGATCTGAGGTGTGTTTGCACTACATTTAGAGTATTTACATTGTGATATTATAGTAATTTGTTACACGGCTTTAGCTAAGCTGTTTCTAGTTCCAATTACAGTGGTATACATACTATAGAAGACTGAGGTGGCACGTGAAAAGTCCGATCAGGCCTTAGTTGTGGTGTTAGGTTTTGTCACTCAGGACAGAAGATTCTAGTTTTTCTAGATTTGTTTCCCATCCACGCTCCATGCTTGGTCGCCTTGTTTTCTAAAAATGCAGGTTGTCCGGAGATGTGGGTTTGGCACCACCAAGGAACAAAGGGGTTGGCACCAACCAAGGCTGGGCTATTCTTTTTCAAGGACTCTATAGCAGCCATATGGCCTGCCTCTATGGTATGTACTGTATGTTAAGGGTTGGAATTCTACAGTGCCTTTCATATGTCCCTCCTTACCCTGATATGTCTTCCTCTCTGTACATTGTGGTGTCTCACATGGTATTTCACAGGGTGAAGTAATTGAGGGTGTATATGTGTCTCCCAGGTTTCTAACATTTGCTGAGGAAGGCTATTTAGAAAAGGGTTAAAACCTTTAGCCTGGGTCCTGATGAGGAGCACCTGGCAAGGTGCTAGTTAACCAGGCTCCCCAGTTCACTTGCTCTCTCAACCTTGGGAGAGGGAGAAGCCACATCTATCTGAGAGACCATGAATGTCCTACGCAAGGAAACCGCAAGTATCACAGGTTGCTGTACAGACGGTGTGTTTATTTGGTTGGACTGAGGATAGCTCATCCACGTCCTAGAGAGGGACCTAATATTTAGGCTAGGTGTTGTGTTTATGATTTTTGTTTTATGCAAGCTGTGTAAATAAAACTGGCATGACGTCAGTTTAAACACATTTCTGTCTCTGAGTCCTCCTTGTGCATAATAGACTGACTATTCCCCCTACCTTTAACCCCTGGAAAGGAGAGCTTGCAAGATGCATTGTCACAATTGGTGGAGGATGCGTCACCACAATAAACAGCGTCTGCAGCTGCAAATATGGAGGATATGTTAAAGGCTCTGCTGCAAGCCACTGCAGCCCAGCAACATGCAACCAAAGTGCAGCAAGAAACTAATAAGCAGACGGATGATCTGACGCGATCTCTGGCAATGCAACTTTCCCCTCTAACCGAGATGCAAAACAAGGATCGTGCTGTTTTGACTGAGGTGGTGCAGTGCCTTGCAGACCAGACCCCTGGGTTGACTAAAAGTGGCCACATGGGAAAGAGAGATATATGTGCTGGTAACAACCTACAACAGATGGCTGCCACAGATGATGTGGAGGCTTACCTGATGACCTTTGAGCGCACTGCTGAGCGTGAAAGATGGCCAACAGACCAGTGGGCGGGGTTAATAGACCCCTTCCTGAGTGGAGAGGCTCAGAAGTCTTATTACGATTTGGATCCTGCAGATGCTTAAGATAACTGTAAGCTTAAAGGGGTTCTCAGGGCTTTTAATATTGATGAACTATCCTCAGGATAGGTCATCAATATCAGATCGGCGGGGGTGCGACACAGGGCACCCCCGCCAATCAGCTGTTTGAAGAGGAGGTGCGTGCCATCCCAGCGCTGCCTCCTCTTCACTGTTTACCTTCTCTTCGTCGCCTCTGCAGCGGTGAGCAGGTGTAATTACACCTAACTGTCCCATTCATTTCAATGGGACAGATCGTTCCCATACACTTGTATAAGAGCGATCCGTCCCATTGAAATGAATGGGACGGCTTGGGTGTAATTACACCTGCTCACCGCTGCAGAGGCGACGGCGAGAAGGTAAACAGTGAAGAGGAGGCAGCGCTGGCACGGCGCGCGCCCCTCCTCTTCAAACAGCTGATCGGCGGGGGTGTCGGACTCCCGCCGATCTGATATTGATGACCTATCCTGAGGATAGGTCATCAATATTAAAAGCCCGGAGAACCCCTTTAAGGCGGAGATTTTGGCACGTTTGGGGGTCACTTTGTCGGTTCGGGCCCAAAGGGTGCACCATTGGGCTTTCCAGATAGACAAACCAGCTTGCTCCCAAATGTACGACCTGATACATACACTCAACAAAGAAGTGGTTACAGCCAGATGTTCTGTCAGCTCCAGTGGTCATGAAGCATGTGGTGGTGGATAGATATCTTAGAGCCCTTCTGCCCGAACTATGCAAGTGGGTTGCCCATGGTGACCCTAACAATGCAGATGCATTGGTTTCTCTGGTGGAAAGATCTGCAGCAGCAGAGGACCTGATACAGAAGTCCCGCGTAGCACAAGAAAGTGCCCGCAGTGGTTTGCTCCTGCTTAGATGGGGACTTCTAAAAGGGAAGCAAGGTCCAGATCTGAAACCTGGCCCGAAGGGTCAGAAAGGTCAAAGACTGACTTACTGAGATCAGAGCCTATTAAATGCTTCCGATGTTAGGGTCTAGGACATATTGCTGCTAACTGTCCTTTAAACTCTGAACCCATGCAGTGTGATATGAATACTATGCCAAATGTTAAGACTATGTTTGCCAAAGTGGTTTGTTCTGCTGGGGCCACTGAAAATGTTGATAAACATCTGTGTCCTGTGTCCATAGAGGGGAGAGAGGTGCAGGCTCTGGCGGTGTGATCACATTAGTTAAATCCTGTTTTGTAAACTCCAATAGCTTACATTCCCAGACTGTAGCGGTCACCTGTATTTATGGTGAAACTCGCGAGTATAATACCGCACTGGTTGCCATAGGAACTATGCTCAAGCGGGTAACCTGTCAGGTAGCTGTGATACCCACTCTCTTGTATGACGTAATACTGGGGAGGGATTTTCCTCTTTTCTGGGAATTGTGGGAGGAAAGGTTTAAAGAGCCACCAGTGGGTATGGATTCTGCAGAAAGGGAAACCGGAGTGACAGAACCTGAGCCTCTTGATGATGATTTGTCATCTCCAGGGAGTGCCACTTTCCCTTTTAATGTAATGTCTGGTGACGCAGAAGCCACCAATGTAAGTGAAATGCCAGAGGAGAGGATTGAAAATGTGTTATTGAAAGAGGACAGAGGGTCCACAGGTACAGAGGTTACACGATGCCACTCAAACACAGACAACGGTTCTCACCCAGCAGTAAAGTTTACTGAACAGTAGTGTCACGGCGCCATCTAGGAGGCGGGCACGTCTGGAGCGCGCGCGCATCATCAGTGCGTCCAGCGTCACCCGCGCTCCTGATAATACTATGTGTGCATCTATCTGCATTCATGCTAATTGTTTTAGGACTGAGCACCGAGCTGATCACTCGGTGCTCGGCTGTGTAGTCTGTGTGGAGTCATGTGAAGCTGGCCACGTCACATGACCCCTCTAGCTCCCTATTTAAACAGGCAATCTGCTGGCCACAGATTGCCTGTTATTTAGGTTCCACCTGTGATTTTGTCTTTCCTGGCATACTTACCTCCTGCTGAATTCCTGACGATCCTCTGCCTGCTCCTTGTGTACTTTGCTGCTCTCCTGGTATTCTGACCCCGGCCTCCTCCTGATGATCCTCTGCTGACTCCTTTGGTACTTCACGACTCTCCTGGTATTTATGACCCCGGCTTCTCCTGACAATTCTCTGCTTGCTCCATTTGTACTTTGTAGCTTTCCTGGTATTGACTAGGTCCGTTCACGTTCTGTTGTTTGTCTGTCTGTCATCCCTGCACTTATTCCAAGCTAGGGATTGCCGTCCAGTTGTCCCCTGTCATTAGGACTCGCGAGGCAAGTAGGCAGGGCCAGGGGTAAGGGTGGAGCATAGTGGTCACTTTTTCCCCCCTGTGTGTGTGTGTGTGTACGCGACCATTACAGAATAACAGGCCTACTGAAACCACTGTACCATGAATCCTCTAGTGACCCTGACTGAGCATGTGTCAAACCTGACGCAGATGGTGCAGGAGCTAGGGGAGACTATTCTTTCCCTAGAAATAGGACAAGACGCCACTGCTCCTCAGGCCTCTGGTCCGAACTTGAGCCCTCATATGGAGCCACCGATCAAGCTTCCAGAGCCCTTCTCTGGAGTTCGGAGGAAGTTTCACTCCTTTAAGGAGAGCTGTAAATTGTATTTTAGTTTACGCCCCTTGTCTTCCGGGTCGGAAAGCCAACGGGTGGGCATTGTTATTTCCCGCTTACAGGGGGATCCCCTGGAGTGGGCCTTTTCTTTACCCCTGATGCTAGTTGTTTAACCACGGTAGAGGGGTTTTTCCAGGCTCTGGGTACCCTGTATGATGAACCAGACAGGGCCCTCGTAGCCGAAACTGCGCTGAAAGCATTGGTTCAAGGCAACCTCTCTGTGGAGGAGTATTGCACCCAATTTAGACGGTGGTGTGTTCCCTCAGGGTGGAACGAGCCAGCTCTTAAGTGTCAATTCAGGTCAGGCCTATCTGATAATCTAAAATACCTACTAGTGAGTTATCAGCTCCCTGAAACTCTTGAGGAGACTATGACCCTAGTGGTCCGACTCGACCGACGTGTGAGAGAAAGACGACAGGAACGACAGTTCTCTTCTCAGGTACTGGTCCAGTCTGAGGGTTGCACCAGGAGTGGTGTTGAGGTCTCCTCTGAAGAACCTATGCAAATTGGGATGACCAGAGGGGATCAGCGCCGCAGACGTGGGATCTGTTTCTACTGTGGAGATCCTGACCATTGGATCAATCAGTGTCCAAAGAGGATCCTTTCTGATAAGGCTTCCAAGACAAGACCACCAAGGGACCAGGTACTCCCTGTTATTACTAAGAGTAAGCTTTTAGTTCCTATAACCATTTCTCTGGGTTCTAATAAGTGGTCGGGTCGGGCCTTTATAGATTCTGGCTCAGCGGCCAGCTTTATTGACCAGGGGTATGCTACTAGACAGGGTACTCCAATTTTTGTTTTACATACATCCATATCATGGCCATCGACTCCACTCCCCTGGTAGGGGGTACTGTGAGGTCATGTACCTCAGAGATTTCCTTAGCTGTGGGAGTGTGCCACTTAGAGAAATGTTCCCTGTTAGTCCTAGAGAACTTACCAGTCGAGGTGGTATTGGGGATGCCGTGGCTCCAATTACACAATCCTAAGATTGATTGGACCAGAGGTGAACTGGTGAGTTGGGATCTGAGTGCGGCTCGTGTTTGTCTAGAATACGGGTTGGGTTCTCTGTGGAGTCTAAGGTATTACCCGCAGTCATAAAGGAGTATGCTAATGTGGTCTCGTTGTCGTCCACGGAGGCTCTTCCTCCCCATAGACCTTATGATTGTGCCATAGTCCTGGAGAAGGGGGCAAGGTTTCCTAAGGGGCGTATTTACAATCTTTCCAAACCTGAACGTGAGGCCATGGAAGATTACATTAAGGAGAGTCTCATTAAGGGGCACATTAAACCCTCGGTTTCTCCCATGGGGCGGGGTTTTTCTTTGTTAAGATGAAGGATGGTGGTCTTAGACCCTGTATAGATTACCGCAAATTAAATGAGAACACTATCCGGAATACTTATTCCCTCCCATTGATTCCGGATTTATTTAACCAGGTATTAGGGGCGGCCTGGTTTTCTAAGATTGATTTAAGAGGAGCATACAATTTAATCCGAATCAAGGAGGGGGACGAGTGGAAAACATCATTCAATACCCCGGCTGGTCACTTTGAATATCTCGTTATGCCTTTTGGACTCAGCAATGCCCCGGCTGTGTTCCAAAATTTCATGAATGATATTCTTAGGGAGTTCTTGGGAAAATTTGTCATTGTATATCTCAACGACATTTTGATATTTTCCCCTGATTTTAAGAGTCATGTATTTCATGTTAGACAGGTGTTGGAGGTGTTGAGAGAGAACCAATTATCTGCTAAACAGGAAAAATTTGTTTTTGGGGTGCAGGAGATTATATTTCTCGGACATGTTCTGACTCCCCATGCCATAAAGATGGATCCTCGCAAGGTTTTAGCGATTAAGGGATGGGTAAGACCATCATCCTTAAAGGCCTTACGACGTTTCCTTGGATTAGCTAACTACTACCATAAGTTCATAAAGAATTTCTCGGTAATCGCTAGACCACTGACCGACCTCACTAAAAAGGGGCGGATCTGGAAAATTGGTCTACTAAGGCCTTAGATTCATTTGAAACCCTAAAGGAGGCTTTCAGTAGCGCTCCCGTTCTAACCCAGCCAGATCAGGAAAAACCTTTTATCGTGGAGGTGGATGCTTCTGAGGACAGGGCAGGAGCAGTCCTCTCGCAAGGTCCTGCTACCCTCACTAACCTGAGACCTTGTGCTTTTTTTTCCAGAAAGTTTTCCCCCTCTGAGAGAAATTATGACATAGGAAATCGGGAGTTACTGGCCATTAAGTGGGCATTTGAAGAATGGAGACATTTTCTTGAGGGGGCAAAACATTGTGTTACTGTTGTTACCGATCATAAGAACCTAATGTTTCTCGAGTCGGCTAAAAGGTTAAATCCCCGCCAGGCTAGATGGGCATTGTTTTTTACTCGCTTTAATTTTTCCATAACTTTCAGACCTGGAAGTAGAAACGTGAAGGCCGACGCACTCTCTCTGAGTTTCTGTGCGTACCAGCCTACAGAGACTCCACCTGAAACCATTTTACCAGCTAAGGTCTTTGTAGCAGCCTTGTCTCAGGACATCACGACTCTCATCAAGGCTGAACAACACCTAGCTCCGCCATCCACTCCTACAGATAAGTTGTTTGTTCCCATACAGTTTCGTCTCCAACTGCTGGGTGAGTGTCATGACTCTGTTTTTTGTAGACATCCGGGCATTGAGGGCACTAAAGAGCTGGTTTCCAGATCATTCTGGTGGCCTACCTTAACTAGAGACGTCAAGTCTTATGTGTTGGCCTCCGAGGTTTGTGCGATGTCTAAGACCCCTAGGACTCGCCCGGCTGTGGACCTACGACCCTTACCCATTCCCAGTAGACCCTGGTCTCATATCTCGATGGATTTTATCACTGATCTGCTACCTGCAGAGGGTAAGACTGTGGTTTGGGTAGTGGTCGATAGATTCAGCAAGATGGCTCACTTTATTCCCCTGCCTAAACTCCCGAGTGCGAAGACCCTAGCATCTTTGTTTGTGGAACAAATTGTACGTTTACATGGCATTCCAGAAAATATTGTATCTGACAGGGGTGTGCAGTTTGTGTCCAAGTTTTGGAGGGCCTTCTGTCTGAGATGCCGGATTTCTCTGTCCTTCTCATCTGCTTATCACCCTGAAAGTAATGGACAGACTGAGCGCCTCAATCAGTCGGTGGAACAATTTCTCAGGGCATATGTTGCAGATGATCAACAGTTGTGGGTAAAATACCTTCCGTTAGCCGAGTTTGCTCTGAATAACCGTGTTAATTCCTCTGCTGGGGTCTCTCCTTTTTTTTTTGTAACTATGGCTTTCATCCTCATTTTCTTTCTGGGTCATCCGTCTCCTCGTGTAATCCCGAGGCGGATGAGATCTCCTCAAAACTGTGCACAGTATAGGCTCAGGTTCAATCGAACCTGGAAAAGGCTCAAGATACTCAAAGAGTCAAGGCCAATAGGAGACGTTCCACAGGGGTGAACTTTCAGGTGGGTGATAAGGTGTGGTTGTCCTCTAAAAATCTTTCACTCAAAGTTGCTTCAAGAAAGTTTGCTCCTCGCTTTATAGGGCCGTACAAAATCACAGAGGTGATTAATCCTGTATCATTTAGGTTAGAATTGCCCGACTCGTTCCACATTCACGATGTATTTCACAAGTCCCTACTAAAAAAATACATCGAACCTGTTGTACCGTCACAAGCCGCGCCTCTGCCTGTAATGGTTAAGGATTCTGTGGAGTATGTGGTATCTAAAATTGTGGATGTCAGGAGAGTGCGTAATTCCTTGCAGTATCTGGTGCACTGGAAGGGCTATGGACCTGAGGAGAGGTCTTGGTTACCAGTTAGGGAGGTTCATGCCCCTAGACTGGTTAAGAAATTTCATGAGGATCATCCCGAGAAGCAGTCACCTGAGTCCTTGGGTCCGGTGGCCCCGCGTAAAAGGGGGGGTACTGTCACGGCGCCGTCTAGGAGGCGGGCATGTCCGGAGCGCACACGCATCATCAGTGCGTCCAGCGTCACCCGCGCTCCTGATAATACTATGTGTGCATCTATCTGCATTCATGCTAATGGTTTTAGGACTGAGCACCGAGCTGATCACTCGGTGCTTGGCTGTGTAGTCTGTGTGGAGTCATGTGACGCTGGCCACGTCACATGACCCCTCTAGCTCCCTATTTAAACAGGCAATCTGCTGGCCACAGATTGCCTGTTATTTAGGTTCCACCTGTGATTTTGTCTTTCCTGGCGTACTTACCTCCTGCTGAATTCCTGACAATCCTCTGCCTGCTCCTTGTGTACTTTGCTGCTCTCCTGGTATTCTGACCCTGGCCTCCTCCTGAAGATCCTCTGCTGACTCCTTTGGTACTTCACGACTCTCCAGGAATTTATGACCCTGGCTTCTCCTGACAATTCTCTGCTTGCTCCATTTGTACTTTGTAGCTTTCCTTGTATTGACTAGGTCCGTTCACGTTCTGTTGTTTGTCTGTCTGTCATCCCTGCACTTATTCCAAGCTAGGGATTGCCGTCCAGTTGTCCCCTGTCATTCGGACTCGCGAGGCAAGTAGGCAGAGCCAGGGGTAAGGGTGGAGCGCAGTGGTCACTTCCCTCCCCCCTGTGTGTGTGTGTGTGTGTGTGTGTACGCGACCGTTACAAGTAGTAATGGATAAGTGGCTAGGCATATATAAACAGGATAACAACAGAGCATATATCAAACAGTAACAGTAATACTGCCTAACGCTAGACTAGCTATTGCAAAATATTCCCCCACAGTCCATAAAGCAGCCTGGCTGCGCCTGAATGTTCCTGAGCGAGCTTTGTCTTTGAGGTGCACCCTTAAGTATTGTGCAATACTATTTGTAATCCAACAAGGTGAAGTCTGTATCTTGCCCTCTTATATGTCCCCAAAGTGTCACTGGTACAGTACAACGAGGTGTGACGCGGCAGAGCTACACTTATAGTTCTTGGCAGTCTCTTGGTGCTTTTCCTTGATCCCCTGGTTCACTCCAGGATGAACCGGACCGTCAGCCACGTGTTCCCTGGGGCTGACGCTTCAAGTGTCTTCCTTGGGGCTGGTGTCCGTCTCCCCTGTGAGCCGCAAATCCCTTTCTGGCTCCACAGGGGTTCTCTCCCTCCATTCACCAGGCAGTCTCCGTCTTGTCTTTTCCTGCACTGCCAGGAAACCCCTCCCCTTCACAGGGAGACTGTAATGCAGCAAGTCATTTCCAAAGTCCAGCCTCAAACCTGCATTTACAGTTCAACATAACCCTTCTGAGAGTCCTAGCCTTATCCCTAAATTATCGCTATTTTGACAGGGTAAATAAATATAAGAATTTTCTCTATAGTAAACTTCAATGTAGATTAGTCCTTTGCTGCCATCTACTGACCAAACGAAATATAGCAGGCAATTTACACTCTACATTCAATTACATTAGTAAATCAAGCTTACACCCTTACATTATCCGATATAAAGGTTTCACATGACAATTTTGCCACAACGCAGCTGAATGACCCTACTCTGGTTCGGGCTTGGGAAAATGTAAATATAATAAATGGAGTACAAAGAAAAAAATAAGGGGTTGGGTCAGCACAACCTGCCTGTAGGTGCAGATCACTATGGCGAAATACATATACAAACGGAAAATGCAAATGTGATCGCACACTACATCCAGCACTCTGCCCTCCATGCTGGATGAGACATTGGTTTATATTTTGGCCAAAGCATAGTAAGCCACTCACCGCGTCAAGGTCGTCTCATGAGTGGTCCCTAACTCTTATTGCACACCGGACATTGCACACCGGACGGGGTTACAAGCAGGGTGTACTTGGCTTGCATGCTGACCTGCATTCCCTGGATTTTATGTGGCTGTTATGGCCCATGAACAGGTAGGAACAAGAGTTAGGGACCACTCATGAGACGACCTTGACGCGGTGAGTGGCTTACTATGCTTTGGCCAAAATATAAACCAATGTCTCATCCAGCATGGAGGGCAGAGTGCTGGATGTAGTGTGCGATCACATTTGCATTTTCCGTTTGTATATGTATTTCGCCATAGTGATCTGCACCTACAGGCAGGTTGTGCTGACCCAACCCCTTATTTTTTTCTTTGTAGTATATATTGGAGGCGTGGCGATCTCCTTGGAGTCATTGCACACCTGACCAGTTAATCTGTCCTTGAGGCTGGTTTTAAAGTCAGTATAAAACTGAGTCTGCTTGTATAGAACCTACCATTGGCCATCTGGCTCCAGGAGAAGTATGTGGTGGGTTCAGCATGCATGTTGGTACTTGCATCCCTGGATCCGATGAAAGCTGTAATGGCACCGGACGGGGTTACAAGCAGGGTGTACTTGGCTTGCATGCTGACCTGCATTCCCTGGATTTTATGTGGCTGTTATGGCCCATGAACAGGTAGGAACAAGAGTTAGGGACCACTCATGAGACGACCTTGACGCGGTGAGTGGCTTACTATGCTTTGGCCAAAATATAAACCAATGTCTCATCCAGCATGGAGGGCAGAGTGCTGGATGTAGTGTGGGATCACATTTGCATTTTCCGTTTGTATATGTATTTCGCCATAGTGATCTGCACCTACAGGCAGGTTGTGCTGACCCAACCCCTTATTTTTTTCTTTGTAGTATATATTGGAGGCGTGGCGATCTCCTTGGAGTCATTGCACACCTGACCAGTTAATCTGTCCTTGAGGCTGGTTTTAAAGTCAGTATAAAACTGAGTCTGCTTGTATAGAACCTACCATTGGCCATCTGGCTCCAGGAGAAGTATGTGGTGGGTTCAGCATGCATGTTGGTACTTGCATCCCTGGATCCGATGAAAGCTGTAATGGCACCGGACGGGGTTACAAGCAGGGTGTACTTGGCTTGCATGCTGACCTGCATTCCCTGGATTTTATGTGGCTGTTATGGCCCATGAACAGGTAGGAACAAGAGTTAGGGACCACTCATGAGACGACCTTGACGCGGTGAGTGGCTTACTATGCTTTGGCCAAAATATAAACCAATGTCTCATCCAGCATGGAGGGCAGAGTGCTGGATGTAGTGTGCGATCACATTTGCATTTTCCGTTTGTATAATAAATGGAGTACTGGCTTACCCAGATGTCACACTTATCTATCCACATATAACAATTAGAATTGAGCGGACACCTGGATGTTCGGGTTCGGGACCCGAACTTGACCCCGAACCCCGTTGAACTCAATGGGGACCCGAACTTTTGAGCACTAAAATGGCTGTAAAAAAAGTAATGGAAAGGGCTAGGGGGCTGCAAATTAAAAATAATAATCTTGATCTAGGAGGACCAGGTCCATATGGAGTAGGAGGTGGTGGATGTGGCAGTGTAGGTGGAAGCGGCGGTGGAGGATGAGGTAGCCTACACTCGTTTTTTGTTTTAAATTTTATTTTTAAAATTAGGGTACACCCCAAAACATTGGCAAATATAACCTGTGCTAACCCCCTCCAGTCATGCTAAACACATGTTCAGACAATACACTGGCTGCAGGGCAGGCCAGCACCTCCAAGGGGTAAAGGGCAAGCTCAGGCCATGTGCCCAATTTGGAGACCCAGAAGTTGCAGGGGCTGACCCCTGTCAGTCAGTTCGTGTAGGCATGTGCACACTTACTGCCCCACCATGTCGCACGTCCCCGTGATGTTCACGATCCAATTTGATATCTGCTCTATCAACTTTCGATGTTCTTTTATGTGCCTACCATGGTGATCATGGGTGGCGGGGAATCAGGGTTCCAGGCCAGAGAGGGAGCATGAGAAAGAGAGACCACATCCAAGGGAGGATTCATTTTTTTCAAATTTTAAATTAGAGTTGAAATATGGGAGAAATTACTAAAGCATAAAAGTGTGACAACTTTTCAAAGTTTAAGCATTGAATGAAAGGATGTGGTGCGCATTAATTACTGAATAATTTATTAAATTTTATTCCCTGTCACCTAGCATAGCAGGTGTTTAATCACGTCTAAAATTGTATAATGTCAACCCAAGAATGTAACAGAAAAATTATTGAAATTTATTAAGCTGTCAACTAGGTAGAGGAGGGGTAGATTACACCCAAAAATTTGTTAATTTCACCCGAAAAAGTAAATGACAATTTATTTTTATTTTTTTGTTGAACCTGTCTACTAGGTATAGCAGTAGTACTATACACCCAAAAATTTGTTAATTTCACCATAAAATGTAACTGACAATTTTATTTTTTACCGGTCCACTAGGTATAGCAGTGGTACTATACACACCAAAATTGGTGAATTTCACCCTAAAATGTAAATGACAAAGTAGTGAAATGATATAAAATAAAACACGTACAAAAAAAATATGGATTTATGAGGTGGAGTTCCATATGGAGTAGGAGTTTGAGGAGGCGGTGGACGTAGCGGAGTAGGTGGAAGCGGCGGTGGAGGAGGACGAGATAGCCAACACAGGTTTTTGGTTTTAATTAAATTTTGTAAAATTAAGGTACACTCCAAAAGAGTGTGAAATATCCAAAATACAAACATGAGCAATTGCGCTGCAGTATAACAATGGCTGCTTAGTGCCGGTATACATGTCTATTCTGCACAAGGTACAGACAAGTCCTGTGGGATTCATGCCTGGTTCATTTTAATGAACGTGAGCTTGTCCACATTGGCTGTGGACAGGCGGCTGCGCTTGTCTGTGATGACGCCCCCTGCCGTGCTAAACACACGTTCAGATAATACACTGGCTGCAGGGCAGGCCAGCACCTCCAAGGCGTAAAGGGCAAGCTCAGGCCATGTGCCCAATTTGGAGACCGAGAAGTTGAATGGGGCAGACCCGTCATTCAGTACGTGTAGGCGTGTGCACACATACTGCTCCACCATGTTGGTGAAATGCTGCCTCCTGCTAAGACGTTCCATATCAGCTGGTGGTGCTGGTTGTTGTGGGGTGCTGACAAAGCTTTTCCACGTTTCGGCCATGCTAACCCTGCCTTCTGAGGTGCTGGCTGTGCCCCAGCTGCGTTGGCGACCTCTTCCTCATCCTCTGCCTTCGCCTTGTGCTTCCACTGTGCCCCCGCTGTCAGGTGGGAATGCCACCAGCAGCGCGTCTACCAGCCTGCGCTTGTACTCGCGCATCTTACGATCACGCTTCAGTGACGGAAATAAGGACGGTACGTTGTCCTTGTAATGGGGATCCAGCAGTGTGGCCTCCCAGTAATTGGCACAAGTTAGAATGTGGGCAACTCGGCGTTCGTTGCGGAGACACTGCAGCATGTAATCGCTCATGTGTGCCAGGCTGCCCAGAGGCAACGAAAAGCTGTCCTCTGTGGGAGGTGTATCATCTGTGTCCTCTGTATCCCCCCCCCATCCACGCACCAGTGATGGCCATGAGCTGGTCTGGGTGCCACCCTGCTGTGAACATGGTTCCTCCTCCTCTATCTCCTCCTCATCCTCCACCTCGTCATCCTCCCTCCTGAACTGTGCCCTGGCTGGACAATTGTGTACCTTGGGTTTGTGGGTGCAGGAACCCACCCTCGGAGCCACTTGGGAATGACTGGCCGGAAACCCTACGAAATTATCCCTCTTCCTCCTCCTCCTGTGCCACATCCTCTTCCATCATCGCCAGGAGCGTTTTTTTCAAGGAGGAATAGAAGTGGGCTAGTAACGCTGAGAACGGCGTTATCAGCACTGGCCATGTTGGTGGAGTACTAGAAACAGCGCAACAAGGAACACAGGTCTCGCATGGAGGCCCAGTCATTGGTGGTGAAGTGGTGCTGTTCCGTCGAGCGACTCACCCGTGCATGCTGCAGCTGAAACTCCACTATCGCCTGCTGCTGCTCGCATAGTCTGGCCAGCATGTGCAAGGTGGAGTTCCACCTTGTGGGCACGTCGCATATGAGGCAGTGAGCGAGAAGGCCAAAGTTACGCTGCAGTGCTGACAGGCGAGCAACAGCAGGGTGAGAATGCCGAAAGCGCGCACAGACGGCCCGCACTTTATGCAGCAGCTCTGACATGTCGGGGTAATTTTTAAGGAATCTCTGCACCACCAAATTTAGTACATGCACAAGGCAAGGGATGTGCGACAAACCGGCTAGTCCCAGAGCTGCTACGAGATTTCGCTCATTATCGCACAGCACCAGGCCGGGCTTGAGGCTGACTGGCACAAACCACTAATCGGTCAGTCAGGCCGGACTGGAGCGCAGCGGTGGGGGAGGACGCGCATGAAGAGGCCGGGCGGTGAAGGACTGGTGAGGAAAGGGTTAGTTGTTTGTGGGGGCGGTGTAAGAGGAAAGGCGGGAGTTGCCAGGGCGGCGGGGGGCGTGACCGGAGCAGTGAGTGAGGAAGGAGGCGGAAGTGAGGTCAGTGCGGCCAGGGGAGACAAACGAGCAGGACGGGCCTCAAGATGTCGGCGCCAGGGATGTCGGTGGAGGAGATGCTGGAGAGGCTGAGGCGAGAAGCGGAGGTGAGGGGGCCTGGCTGGCTACAGGAGCAGGTGGGCGCCTGCATTGTATCGCCTGCTCCGGTGGCTACCCCCATTGCCAGGGCTGCCCGGCTGCGGCGGAGTATACCGCCGGCACGCCTAAGCCCTGAAATCACCCCCCGGGCCCGGCGCCGAATAGGGAGCCCCCCTGTGGACCCTCGGCAGCGGAGAGCGGCCGCTCAGCCTCCTGCGAGCCGCTCTCGCCGTGGGAGGAATCCCGATTCTCGGCGGGGCCCTGGTAGGAGCGGGACGCCCCTTCCCCCGTTCCCTGCAGCAGTCGACTCGGATGCGGGACCAGGGACGGTGGACCGGCCCAGGCCTTCCTTAAGCGGGCGGTCCACTCGGCAGTCAGATAGCATCAGGGTTCCTCGGGCTGCTCTGAGGGGAGAGGAGTTCCAGGGCAGGCCCAGAGAAGATTCCAGCAGTGTGGAGGAAGATCCCCTTGCGGTGGTGGGTGCTGCGGTCTCGTCCAGGCGTCCAGCCAGCGTGGTGCAGAGGGTCGTGCAGATGGTCCAGGAGGAGCAGCCGTCGACGTCCAGGAGCTTTGATGGTGAAGTGGCATTACGGCGGGAGTCAGGATCTACGGCAGCGGGAGTCACAGCGCCCGTGGTGCCTGGTGAGATTGGTTGGGGATCTGTTTTAGCTCAGGGTTTCCCGGGTGGGGGGGGGGGTGGAAACATGGGTGAATTTGGTAAAGGTTTGGGGCAGTTTTTGGGGGGATTGGCGGGTTGGTTGTCAGGTATGGGTGCTGGCGCTGGGTCTCCTTTGCCGGGGTGGGGAGTGGTGCCGGGGTTAGGGTCAGGGACGCAGGTTGGTACGGCAGGGGCAGGGTCGGTGTCAGTGGAGACGCAAGCGGGGGGGGAGGAGGAGGGGCAAAGGTTGGATGATAGGGCTCGGGGGGAGGTGTACGTGTGCTTTGAGGGGCCGCTGGGGGCTCATTTAAAGCAGGAAGTGAGAGAAAAGATCTGGAAGGGGGAGTATGTGGAGATATTCTCGCTGCTCCCGTTGGAAAGGTTTAACCTGGATAGGGGTAAGAAGGATGAAGGGAAAAAGGAGGAAGAGGATAAGCGTAGGCATCGATTGATTCCACGTACTTTTGCTAATTGGCTACAGGCGTTTGCCATATTAGCAAGTGTCATTGGTGAACGGGCGCCGGAATGCTGTTCGGCGCTTTTTTGCTATCAGGACGCTATAGGGGAGGCTTATAGGGTGTATGGGGGTGTGGGCTGGCTCTGTTATGACGAGCAGTTCCGGCAGCGTAAGGCGGTGAGGCCTGATATCCGGTGGGATCATAAGGATATTGGGTTGTGGTTGAGGGTGACGGCGCCTCCTAGGGCTGGGCAGTCCTTTCGGGGGGAGTCCGGGGGGTCATCCTCTGGGGCGTTGGCAGCAGCATCGGCAAAAGGGTTGTGCTTCCTTTTTAATGAAGGAAGTTGCAGATTTGGTGCCAAGTGCAAATTTAAGCACGAGTGCACGGGGTGTGGGGGAGCCCATGGAGCTAACCGTTGCTTCAAAGGGGGTAAGAATAGGGGGGTGATGGTGCTGGAAAAGGGACGGACGCCGGTGCGGGTGGAAGAGATGCAGGTGTTCCTAGATAGATATCCGGATCGGGTTGCGGCCGGGTTGTTGGGGGATGGTTTTAGGTTTGGCTTTCGTATTCCATCAGTGGTTACGGCGGGGCCTACGGTTCTTAAGAATCTTAGGTCCGCGCTTGTTCACGCAGGGGTTGTGGCGGAAAAGTTAAAGAAGGAAGTGGAGTTGGGGCGGATGGCGGGTCCTTTCAAGGAGCCACCGATTCTGGGATTGAGGGTGTCCCCGTTAGGTGTGGTGCCTAAGAAGGAGCCGAATAATCCAAAAGGTGCGTCGGTCAATGATGGTATAGATCCTGAACTTTGTTCGGTGGTATATACCTCCTTTGATGCGGCTGTAAGATGGGTGAGGCGGTTGGGGCAGGGGACGTTGATGGCTAAGGTGGATGTGGAGGCGGCCTTTCAGTTGCTTCCGGTACACGTGGAGAGCATGGGTTTGTTGGGTTGTTTTTGGGATGGCGAATATTATGTGGATAGGTGTTTGCCGATGGGGTGCTCTCTGTCATGTGCATATTTTGAGACCTTCAGCTCGTTTTTGGAATGGGTAGTGGTGGAAGTTTCAGGTTGTTCATCCGTTATCCATTATTTAGACGATTTTTTGTGTTTAGGGCCGGCGAATTCGCGGGTGTGTTCTTTGTTGCTGCACACGGTGCAGTCGGTTTTTGCGCGTTTTGGGGTACCATTGGCGCATGAGAAAACGTTTGGGCCGGTGACAGAGTTGTGTTTTTTGGGGATTGTCATAGATACTGAGCGGATGGAGTGCAGGCTTCCGCTGGATAAGTTGGTGGATTTGCGTTTGGAGATTGATAGGGCCTTGGGCAGGGAGAAGATTAGGCTGAGGGAGTTGCAGTCATTGTTGGGTAAATTAAATTTCGCTTGTCAAATTATGCCAATGGGTAGAATTTTTTGTAGACGACTGGCTGCGACTACGGCGGGGGTGTCAGCGCCGTATCATTTTATCAGGTTACGCAAGGAGTTGAAAGGGGATTTAAGGGTGTGGGCGGAGTTTTTGGGTCAGTACAATGGCAGGTCTTTAGTGATGGCAGAGTTGTGTGATAGTGTGGAGTTCGAGTTGTACACTGATGCGTCGGGGGGAGTGGGTTTTGGGGCTTATTGCCAAGGACAATGGTGTGCGGGGGTATGGCCGGATTCGTGGGTAAGTCGGGGTTGGGTGAGGAACATGGCGTTGTTGGAACTTTTTCCCATTGTGATGGCGGTGGTATTGTGGGGTGAGAAATTTGAAAACAGGAAGGTGCGTTTTCATTGTGACAATTTGGGGGTGGTTCAGGCTATCAACAGTTTGTCCGCATCTTCCCCGCCGGTGGTTAGGCTGTTACAGTTTCTGGTATTACGATGTTTGTCGATTAACATGTGGTTGGTGGCAGAACATGTGGCTGGTGTGTCTAATTCAGTGGCGGATTCTCTTTCTCGTTTACAGTGGGAGCGGTTTCGGCTTCTTGCGCCAGAGGCGGAACCGGAAGGTCTGGAGTGTCCGCCGTGGCTGTGGGGGATCCTGGAGGAGAAGTGATGGGGATGTTGAGGGATTCGTTGAGCCCGGGTACCTGGAGGGAGTATGGTAAGGCGTGGGCGACTTGGGAATCTTGGAACGAATCCTGGGGGGCTGGTGTAGGGGATGGTGATGTGAGGTTGTTGATGTTGTTAGGACAGTTGAAGGGTGAAGGGTGGTCGGTGTCAAAGGTGAACCACTTGATTGTGGGGGTAGCGTTTGGCTTTAAGTTGCGGGGGTTGCCGGATTTCACTAAGGGTTTTTTGGTTAGGCAGGTGTTGAAAGGGTGGCGTAGGGGGGCAGGCAGGGTGCCGGATTATCGGAGGCCGGTGTCCTTCGAGTTGCTGGTGAAAATGGGTGAGAGGTTGAGTTGTGTTTGTAGTTCTGGTTGGGAGTTAGTGCTGTTCAGGGCTGCATTTGCTTTGGCGTTTTTCGGTGCTTTTCGCTTGGGGGAGTTGGTGTGTGACAGTGTGAGGAGAGCAGGTGGACTTAGGAGTGAAGATGTTGAGTTAGCTGGGGATAGGGTGTATGTCCGGATTCGGAGATCAAAAACTGATCAGGAGGGCAGGGGGCAGCGTTTTACGTTGTTCCAGGTACCAGGTTGTAGTATGTGTCCGGTGCGGTGTGCAGGGTCTTACGGTGCGGGGCTACCGCGTAATGAGGTTCCTTTCCTTAGGCATGAGGATGGCTCCTTTTTGTCCAGGTTTCAGTTCCTGGCGGTTTTTAAAAAATGTTTGAAGCTTTTGGGCGTGCCGGTCAAGGAGTATTCTGGTCATTCGTTCAGAATTGGCGCGGCAACTGAGGCAGCCAGGTGGGGCGCCAGTGAGGAGGTGATTAGGAGGATTGCGTTTCAAATCATATGTGAGGCCAGCGTTATTGTAGTGGTACGGTTGGTGTTAGGTGGGTTTTAATTTGTTCTTTTTTGTGTGTTCGCAGGTCGGACGGAGGCGGCTTTGGTATGGATTCTGGGGCACTCCTATGTGTTCTGGGGTGCGATCAGAGCAGATGTAAGGCCGAGTGGGCGACAGTTGGGTTTTAGTCCGGAGTGCGCTACGGTCAGGTGGTTAGGGGTTAGAGGTATGTTGTGGGGTGGAGTTTTGCGGGAGGTGCATCATTTTGTGAGATTGGATCGTCCTCCGGATGTGTTAGTTTTACATGTAGGGGGGAATGATTTGGGTAAGCGTCCTTTTAGGGAATTGGTCCGTGACGTCAAGTTTGACTTGCTCAGGATTTGGGCGTTGTTTCCGGGGATCATAACAGTTTGGTCAGACATTGTGCCGCGGAAGGTGTGAAGAGGTGCGAGGTCAGTGGAGAGCCTTAATAAGGCGCGGATTAAGGTGAACAGAGCAGTTGGCCGGTTTATGGCAAGGAATGGCGGTGTGGTGGTGCGGCATGAGGTGTTGGAGAAAGGTGAGGGTGCATTTTGGAGAGCAGATGGAGTGCACCTGAATGCGGTTGGTACGGATTTGTGGGCTCTGGGGATCCAGAGTGGGGTTGAAATTGCTTTGCGTGTGTGGAGGGACGCGCAGGGTTGAGGTTGTCAAGCTGCGCGTTCTTGGAGGCGGGGGAGGTCCTTGAAGTGGAGGAATATGGTGGTACCTGAGGATGGGAGGGCCCCGCGGGAGGGGCTGGACTCTCATTGAGGAGCTGGTAGGAACTAATTACGCGTTCCATCAGTTGCTGCCTCCGAGCTGGGTTCAACGGCTGGGGGCAAGATGGAGACGCAGGTGTTCCAGTGTTTATGGAGTTATTGGGGCTTCTAGGACCTCCCTCATCAGGGGTTAACTTATGTTATTTATTTTGTATGTATTCAATAAACGGCTGCTGTGGCCGATTAAATCCAAGCAGTGGTGTGGTGTGTTTATTTCTTGGTTTAGGATGTGGGGTTGGGGGTAGGATGATGGTTGAGCTGGTGGGACTGAACAAATAGCCAGTGCCCTCTTCAAGTCAGGCCGGACTGGAGCGCAGCGGTGGGGGAGGACGCGCATGAAGAGGCCGGGCGGTGAAGGACTGGTGAGGAAAGGGTTAGTTGTTTGTGGGGGCGGTGTAAGAGGAAAGGCGGGAGTTGCCAGGGCGGCGGGGGGCGTGACCGGAGCAGTGAGTGAGGAAGGAGGCGGAAGTGAGGTCAGTGCGGCCAGGGGAGACAAACGCCCACCCACCCGACCCTAGTGGAGGTGGAATGAGGAGAGCGTTGTTGTGTTATATGTCGCAGCAGTCGTGAAGGCGGGGGAGGTCCTTGAAGTGGAGGAATATGGTGGTACCTGAGGATGGGAGGGCCCCGCGGGAGGGGCTGGACTCTCATTGAGGAGCTGGTAGGAACTAATTACGCGTTCCATCAGTTGCTGCCTCCGAGCTGGGTTCAACGGCTGGGGGCAAGATGGAGACGCAGGTGTTCCAGTGTTTATGGAGTTATTGGGGCTTCTAGGACCTCCCTCGTCAGGGGTTAACTTATGTTATTTATTTTGTATGTATTCAATAAACGGCTGCTGTGGCCGATTAAATCCAAGCAGTGGTGTGGTGTGTTTATTTCTTGGTTTAGGATGTGGGGTTGGGGGTAGGATGATGGTTGAGCTGGTGGGACTGAACAAATAGCCAGTGCCCTCTTCAAGTCAGGCCGGACTGGAGCGCAGCGGTGGGGGAGGACGCGCATGAAGAGGCCGGGCGGTGAAGGACTGGTGAGGAAAGGGTTAGTTGTTTGTGGGGGCGGTGTAAGAGGAAAGGCGGGAGTTGCCAGGGCGGCGGGGGGCGTGACCGGAGCAGTGAGTGAGGAAGGAGGCGGAAGTGAGGTCAGTGCGGCCAGGGGAGACAAACGCCCACCCACCCGACCCTAGTGGAGGTGGAATGAGGAGAGCGTTGTTGTGTTATATGTCGCAGCAGTCGTGGAGGCGGGGGAGGTCCTTGAAGTGGAGGAATATGGTGGTACCTGAGGATGGGAGGGCCCCGCGGGAGGGGCTGGACTCTCATTGAGGAGCTGGTAGGAACTAATTACGCGTTCCATCAGTTGCTGCCTCCGAGCTGGGTTCAACGGCTGGGGGCAAGATGGAGACGCAGGTGTTCCAGTGTTTATGGAGTTATTGGGGCTTCTAGGACCTCCCTCGTCAGGGGTTAACTTATGTTATTTATTTTGTATGTATTCAATAAACGGCTGCTGTGGCCGATTAAATCCAAGCAGTGGTGTGGTGTGTTTATTTCTTGGTTTAGGATGTGGGGTTGGGGGTAGGATGATGGTTGAGCTGGTGGGACTGAACAAATAGCCAGTGCCCTCTTCATGTTGTTCAAGGCCCGTCCACAGTTCCTGCGCGGTGTGGGGTTTGTCATCCAAACAGATAAGTTTTAAAACTGCCTGCTGTCGTTTACCCCTGGCTGTGCTGAAGTTGGTGGTGAAGGCGTTACACTGACCTAATGAGGAGCTGGTAGAGGATGAGGAAGCAGAGTAGGAGAAGGAAGCAACAGGAGGCAAACTGAAGCGCCCTGCAATCCTCGGTGGTGGAAGGAAATGAGCCAAACTGCTATCCGCCTCAGGCCCAGCCGCACTGCATTTACCCAGTGTGCTGTTATGAAGATATATAACGGCCCTGACCGTGCTTACTGGTCCACGTATCCGTAGTCAGGTGCACCTTGCCACAGATGGCGTTGCGCAGTGCACACCTGATTTTGTCCCCTACTTGGTTGTGCAGGGAAGGGATTGCTCGCCTTGAAAAGTAGTGGCGGCTGGGCACGACATACTGTGGGACAGCCACCACCATAAGGCCTTTAAAACTATCCGTCTCCACCAGGCGGAATGACAGCATTTCAGAGGCCAGTAATTTAGAAATGCTGGCATTCAGGGCTAGAACTTCCTCTTCCTCTCCAGCGTTTGGGATATGGAGAGCTAAACACTTCCGTGGGACATTGTGGAGATGCTTGGTGACCCAGGTGTTGGTGTTGCTGGCAGATCCTCTGTTTGCGGAGTGCCAGGTGGCACTTTCACTCCAGAGGTGGATTAGAATGCCGCGATTGCAGCAGAAGAGGAAGCAGGAGGAGCCAGAGACCTTTCTTGGTTTTTGAGGTGTCTACTCCACTGCAGCTCGTGCTTTGCACTTAAATGCCTGGTCATGCAAGTTGTGCTCAGGTTGAGAACGTTTATGCCTCGCTTCAGGCTCTGATTGCACAGCGTGCAAACCACTCGTTTCTTGTCGTCAGCACATTGTCTGAAGAACTGCCACGCCAGGGAACTCCTTGGAGCTGGCTTTGGTGTGCTCAGTCCCTTGCTGCGGTGGGCAGTAGGAGGCGTACTGTCTAGAGGACAGCCGCTCCGCTTTTGCACCCTGCTCCCTCTTCTGCTGTGCTGGTGGCTCTGTGCGACCACCGCCCCTTCCCCCGAACTAAATCGGTCACTCGCATGAGCTTGATTCCATGTGGGGTCGAGGACCTCATCGTCCTCCACATCATCTTCCACCCAGTCTTCACCCCTGCCTTCCTTGTCGGTCTGCACACTTTCGAAAGCCCCAGCAGTTGGCACCTGTGTTTCGTCATCATCCGAGACGTGCTGCGATGGTCCTCCCATGTACTCATCTTGAAAGATAAGTGGTTGGGCATCGATGCACTCAATCTCTTCCACTTATGGGGCAGGGCTAGGTGGATAGCCCTAGGAAACCCTGCTAACAGAGTCATCAGAAAGCAGAAGAGACTGCTGCATAACTTGGGGCTCACTTGTGCGTGTAGCTGGCATAGATCGACCACGTCCTCTCCCTGCAACAGGAGCTCCACCAGAGGCACCACGACCTGCGCCACGTCCCTTATTTGACGCTCTCCTCATATTTTTCGAATTTAGGATCTTGCCCTAAATGGGTGTTTAATTAATAGTAGAATAGAACGTCAGTATGTATAGGGAGTATCTCACAGGGCCTGAACCAGTGTAGGCCTGAAGTAAATACTCACCTAAAGAATTATTAGGAACACCTGTTCTATTTCTCATTAATGCAATTATCTAGTCAACCAATCACATGGCAGTTGCTTCAATGCATTTAGGGGTGTGGTCCAGGTCAAGACAATCTCCTGAACTCCAAACTGAATGTCAGAATGGGAAAGAAAGGTGATTTAAGCAATTTTGAGCGTGGCATGGTTGTTGTTGCCAGATGGGCCGGTCTGAGTATTTCACAATCTGCTCAGTTACTGGGATTTTCACGCACAACCATTTCTAGGGTTTACAAAGAATGGTGTGAAAAGGGAAAAACATCCAGTATGCGGCAGTCCTGTGGGCAAAAATGCCTTTTGGATGCTAGAGGTCAGAGGAGAATGGGCCGACTGATTCAAGCTGATAGAAGAGCAACGTTGACTGAAATAACCACTCGTTACAACCGAGGTATGCAGCAAAGCATTTGTGAAGCCACAACACGCACAACCTTGAGGCGGATGGGCTACAACAGCAGAAGACCCCACCGGGTACCACTCATCTCCACTACAAATAGGAAAAAGAGGCTACAATTTGGACGAGCTCACCAAAATTGAACTGTTGAAGACTGGAAAAATGTTGCCTGGTCTGATGAGTCTCGATTTCTGTTGAGACATTCAAATGGTAGAGTCCGAATTTGGCGTAAACAGAATGAGAACATGTATCCATCCTCTGATGGCTACTTCCAGCAGGATAATGCACCATGTCACAAAGCTCGAATCATTTCAAATTGGTTTCTTAAACATGGCAATGAGTTCACTGTACTAAAATGGCCCCCACAGTCACCAGATCTCAACCCAATAGAGCATCTTTGGGATGTGGTGGAACGGGAGCTTCATGCCCTGGATGTGCATCCCTCAAATCTCCATCAACTGCAAGATGCTATCCTATCAATATGGGCCAACATTTCTAAAGAATGCTATCAGCACCTTGTTGAATCAATGCCACGTAGAATTAAGGCAGTTCTGAAGGCAAAAGGGGGTCCAACACCGTATTAGTATGATGTTCCTAATAATTCTTTAGGTGAGTGTATATCTTAGCACAAAATGGCTGTATTTCAAATGGCTGTATTTCAAATCCCTGTATCAAACCCCTGTATGTAGAGGGAGTAACTCACACGGTCTGAACCACTGTGGGCCTGAAGTAAATATATCTTTGCACAAAATGGCTGTATTTCAAACCCCTGTATGTAGAGGGGGTATCTCACACGGCCTGAACCAGTGTAGGCCTGAATTCAATATTGGCGCACCAAATGGCGGTATTTAAAATCTCTGAATGTAATCCAAATGTTTTAAGGGTGTATCTCATAATGACATCTGCATCAAAGGCTGCCAACTAAATTTTTGGTGCCCAAACGAGTGTTTGTTTAACAACCGAATTTGACAGCAGTATATAAGCCTGTAATTTCACACATGCTGATGCTGCAAGGCCTGAAAATAGTGTTTTCTGTAAAAAAAAATGTGTGTTTTTCAAACCCCAGAAAAGGATGGGTGTATTTCTACCTTAAATTGCACACTGACTAATCCAGATGTTGTAGTTTGCCCCCCAAAAATGGTGATTTGCAATGTCCCAAAAGCTCAGATGCAGTGCTGGTGCACTGAGCTTGCATAAAATGGCCGCCGCCACCCACCTAACTAACAGAATTATAAAAGTTATTATTTTTTATGGTCAATGGCCTCAGGGCAGGGTAAAACGATTGTGTCCTGCACCAACACAACTATTTCTAGGTAGATTGCGGAGTTAGATTCTCTTCTATTCTCTCCCTGAAATCACAAGTCCAGCAGCATTCTCTCCCTACACTTGTAGCAGCAGAGTGACGTGCAGCGCTACGTGACTCAAGCTTATATAGAGCCTGGGTCACATGTTGCTCTGGCCAATCACAGCCATGCCATTAGTAGGCATGGCTGTGATGGGCTCTTGGGGCAAGTAGTATGACTCTTGTTGATTGGCTGCCGTGCAGCCTTTCAAAAAGCGCCAAGAAAGCACCGAACCCGAACTTTACAGTTTGGGTTCGCTCAACCCTAGTAGCAATGCAAAATGGCTTTCTGTATCAGATAGACAAGCAAGGTGAAGGTATCATAGAACAGCTGATAGTTACCAAGCCATTTAGGCGGATTGTCTTGGATCTAGCACATGGTCATTTGTTGGGGAACATCTTGGGATGGAAAAGCAAAAGAACGTATTTTAATGTGTTTCTTTTGGCCCGGGCTCATAGCAGATGTTCAGGATTACTGTGCTTCCTGTCCCGAGTGCCAGTATACATCTCCTTCCCCTAATTTTCAAAGTCCACTGGTGCCCTTACCCATTGTGGAAGTGCTATTCAAACGAAAAGCTATGGATCTGGTAGACCCTATTGTGAAATCAGCTCAGGGATATCAGTACATACTGGTGATCCTAGACTACGCCACCAGATATCCAGAAGCTATTACGTTAAGAAATATGGCTGTAAAGGCAGTAGCCAAAGAACTGGTCGATGCATTTGGTAGGGTTGGGATCCCTAAAGAGATCCTAACGGATCAGGGCACCCCATTTATGTCCAGATTGACCAAAGAATTATGTTGGCTATTTAGAGTGAAGCATATCCGAACATCAGTCTACCATCCACAAACTGATTGGTTGGTGGAAAGATTCAATAAAACCCTTAAAAACGTGTTGAGAAAAGTGATTGCAAAGGATGGGAAGGATTGAGACTGTGTACTTCCTTATATAATGTTTGCCATACGGGAAGCACCGCAATCGTCTACTGGGTTTTCACCTTTTGAACTTCTGTATGGCAGGCACCCCAGAGGGCTACTTGATGTGGCTAAAGAAACATGGGAGCAAAACTCTACCCCTTACCGCAGTGTAATTGAGCATGTATCGCTGATGCAGGACCAGATCAAAGCAGTCATACCCTTGGTTCGGGAATATATGCAGCAAGTCCAACAGTTTCAAAGTAGAATCTTTATAGATTCTACTTTGAACGAAAGTTTGTCATTTTAATCCATGGGATTGGGTGCTTGTGTTAATATCCACTGTAGAAAGCAAATTTTTAACAAAATGGCAAGGGCCCTTTACAATTGTTAAACTAGGTAGTTCACCTCACTTACTTATTTATCAGCCCGG
Source organism: Bufo bufo (assembly GCF_905171765.1). Classification (NCBI taxonomy): domain Eukaryota; kingdom Metazoa; phylum Chordata; class Amphibia; order Anura; family Bufonidae; genus Bufo; species Bufo bufo. Next base: position 406,767,269 of record NC_053393.1, on the reverse strand, counting down.
AAAGAGAAAACCAGAACAGATCTATCATATTAACTTGATAAAGCCCTGAAAAGATAGGGAATCTCTGGTTGTAAACTCTCCTCCAAAATCCTCCTCCCTACCTGAGGTTAGTCCTTAATCTCACATCAAAATCAGGAATCACAAGAATTTGTACTGAGAAATAGAGCCTTTTTCTCAGAACTTCCAAGCCTCACTCGTGATAAAACACGATATTGTCCCAGAACCCAATGTGAAGGTTAAGCCCTACTGTGTCCCAGAAGCTGGATGCGAGATCATTACCAAGGAGATTAAAAAAATGTTAGACCTAGGGGTAATAGAGTCAACAAAACCCTCCCCCCAGAAAAAGAATGATATCATTCGATGTATAGGTACCTTCGATGGATACAATAAAGAGATACAGAACATCCTAAAGAAATATTGGTATATAATACAATCAGACAGTGACTTAAGACCAATACTCACCAGTAATCCAAGTGTAACATACAGAAGAGGGTCCAACCTAAAGGATCAATTGGTGCACAGCCACCTAAAGGAAAAAGGAACAAGCAGTATTCAAAATAGAGAGAAGTATCAAGGGTCATCACCGTGTGGAGACTGCACCTTTTGTAAATACATCCCACGAATTAAAAAAAAAAATTTATTAATCCAGCTGACAAAAGGGTGTATGAGATCAGACAACTGATCACATGCAAAACCCAAGGAGTGGTGTATATAGCATCATGCCCGTGTCCCAGATTATATGTGGGAAAAACCACTCAGGAATTGAGACGGCGGATATCAGGTCATCTAAGCTCAATAGAAACAGAGAAAGATACACCCATTGCAAGACATATAAAATATGTACATGGGAATAATAAATCAGTACTACGTTTCTGGGGCATAGAGAAAGTAACCATGGGCCCTAGGGGAGGCAATCTTGACAAAAAACTACTACAGAATGAAGCCAGATGGATTCAACGACTTAATACAATGAGTCCAGTGGGCCTGAATGAGGGCTTCACATATGCAGCATTCATATGACACCTCAAATGTGGGAATAAAATAAAATAAACAAATAAACAATAAATGATAGAAGGTTATAGGAATATACCTTCCACATATATCTCTCTTTTTAGATATAAAGAAAGATTGTAGGTAAGGACTACAATAAACAGATTAAAAGGATTAGATCAAAGGTTTGATCAGAAAAAATACAGGCCATAACATATTTAAAGGTGAAAAAAATCCGAGAGACGAATCTAAAAAACCATGAATAAAAAAAAAGGGAAAAGTCTCCATAATGAAATAAATAAAAAATAAAAATAAAAATATGAACATATTATATAGTACTGACCCGTTGGTTGGAAGTCTGCCCATGTGCAGTTCGGTGTCTCCGTTTCCTTTCTGTTTTGGGGGGGATTTATGGTGTGGGATATGGCTGGTCGTCGGGAGGAACCCTATCCTGGTGGTCTGGTGGATCTGGATTAGTGCTGGGCTATGGGAAAAATACTAATATTACAGTGTATAGTAATGTACATACAAATGAGGTGATATAGGTAGAAATACAGCCCCATAAAGATTTGAAATATGATAGGGGCATGATAGTAACAAAATGTAATAGGATAGAAACACCAGCATTTATATATGCACATTAATGGAAAGAACAGAATGATATGGCTAAGCTCCGATACCCCCTGGATGGGGGGTGAAATTAGTACCAAGAACGAGCCTTTCTCCCAGCACATGAGCGTAAACTCACCAGACGAAAATGCATCTTAATACCCCAGGCGCAAGCACAGAGGACAAGGGAAAAAGTCATTCCAATTCGGGAGTGTACGAACATAAATTAAAGTCCCGACGCACGCGCATAAACTCACAGAGTAAAAAATTAACAAACACCGGACGCAGGCGCAGAAGACAGGGGAGACGAGGAAATCCAAGTCCCAGAGCATGCGCATATGATAGGAACTCTAGCTGACAATATATCTATTTCCCCACGCATGCGCACAACTCATAGCAAGACAGAAATTGTTAAACACCGGACGCATGCGTGGAATATATTCTGGGAAATAGTCTATGCTGTCACGCATGCGTACCAACTCATAGTAATGGGAGAAAATCTAAAGACCGGACGCAAGCGCAGAATATATGTTGGAAAATAGTCTATGTCGGCACGCACGCGCATACTATTTACAGCGGCGGGAGAGAATGTTCAAACACTGGACGCATGCGCAGATGATATTATATTCCGTCTCACTCGGAAGTAATGTGTGATTGGCCACAATAGACATCAGTCAACGCGAGGCTGCGATGTGATAGGTGATCCTTAAGTGTGACCCACCCTACTAGTATAAAGAGGTGGAATTAGCAGACGCTCGTGTTGATAGTAGCTCCATTCCCCTGAAGACGCCGCTTATGCGGTGAAACATGTTGGGGGAGCTGTGTCTTTAACAATTTTAATTAGTTGGTAGGGCTGTGAATGGATAGGGAACGGCGATCTGCAGACGCCGTATCCCCCTGAGGGCCAGAGTGCTAATATGGCAAGCAGCCTGTAAATAGGCAGTATAGGACATATCATATGGGCTAAGCCTAAAACATAATAATCAGCAAGTGCGGTATTGCGGGTCAAAGACCTGACAATAGGCGACACCTATAGATACCCAAGCGCAATTACATGGGCTGAATACTAGTAGCCTATGTGCGATACATATGTGGGAAAGAGCAAGTCCTTGAACAATATAACAATCCTCGTAGCCCACAGGTCCATGTCCTCCATATACCTTTTAAAAAGTGTGTGTTTTTTCTATGTTGGAATATAGTTATTAAAAGACAAATAAAAGTTATTTTTTAATAGGACCAGAAACGGGAATTATAGCCAGTAGGCTATTGGAATAAATTAATATCCACTGTAGAAAGCAAATTTTTAACAAAATGGCAAGGGCCCTTTACAATTGTTAAACTAGGTAGTTCACCTCACTTACTTATTTATCAGCCCGGAAAGAGAAAACCAGAACAGATCTATCATATTAACTTGATAAAGCCCTGAAAAGATAGGGAATCTCTGGTTGTAAACTCTCCTCCAAAATCCTCCTCCCTACCTGAGGTTAGTCCTTAATCTCACATCAAAATCAGGAATCACAAGAATTTGTACTGAGAAATAGAGCCTTTTTCTCAGAACTTCCAAGCCTCACTCGTGATAAAACACGATATTGTCCCAGAACCCAATGTGAAGGTTAAGCCCTACTGTGTCCCAGAAGCTGGATGCGAGATCATTACCAAGGAGATTAAAAAAATGTTAGACCTAGGGGTAATAGAGTCAACAAGTGAAACTCTGTCTTAAAGTTTGATGCCTACCCAATGGTGGGAGTGGACGAGCTAATAGAAAAGCTGGGTAGTGCTCGGTACATAACAACATTTGACTTACTGTAACTAAAGGGTACTGGCAAATTCCGCTAACTCAAAGTGCAAAGGAAAAGACAGCTTTTTCTGCACCTAGCGGTCATTTCCAGTACACCAGGTTTCCGTTTTGCCTACATGGGGCACTGGCAACATTTCAGCGTATGATGGATAGGATTCTAAGACCACATATTAGCTATGCATCAGCTTATCTTGATGATGTAGTAATATACAGTGGCGAGTGGGAATCCCACCTACAAAAAGTGCAAGCTGTGGTGGATTCACTAAGAAGGTCTCACAGCAAAAAAAGTGTGCCATTGGCTTGGAACAAGCCAAGTATTTGGGCTACACCATCAGACGGGGTATATTCAAACCACAGCTAAACAAAACTGAAGCAATACAAAACTGGCCTAGACCCTTAAACATAAAGCAAGTGAGGGCCTCTCTGGGAATTGCAGAGTATTATAGAAGATTTATCGCCAATTTTGCATCTATTGTGGTTCCGTTAACAGACCTTACAAAAGGGAAGACTGCTGTGATTATAAAGTGGACCTCAGAGGCCGAGAGAGCGTTCCAGTCCCTGAAGCAAGCACTGTGTTCCCAGCCGCTACTGGTATACCCGGATTTTGAAAAACCCTTCACATGCAGGGTTAGGAGCATTGTTGTCCCAAGTAATTGATGGGGAAGAACACCCTGTCTCATACATAAGTCGAAAGCTGAATGACCATGAGAAGAAATATGCCACCATGGAGAAAGAGTCTTTGGCCATTAAGTGGGCCCTTGACTCTCTCAAGTACTATCTGCTTGAAAGAGATCACAGACCATGCACCTCTGAAGTGGATGCAAAATAACAAGGAAAATAATAGTAGGATGACCAGGTGATTTCTGTCCCTCCAGCCTTTTAGGTTCACAGTACAGTACTGAGCAGGCAGCCTCCAAGGAAATGTGAATAGTTTGTCTCTTACTGTTTGTTGAGCCAGGGTGCTCCAACCCTTAGGTTTGCACTGGGGGGGGGGGGGGGGGGGGGGGGTGTCTCACATGGTATTTCACAGGGTGAAGTAATTGAGGGTGTATATGTGTCTCCCAGGTTCCTAACATATGCTGAAGAAAGCTATTTAGGAAAGGGTTAAAACCTTTAGCCTGGGTCCTGATGAGGAGCACCTGGCAAGGTGCTAGTTAACCAGGCTCCCCAGTTCACTTGCTCTCTCAGCCCTGGGAGAGGGAGAAGCCACATCTCTCTGAGAGACCTTAAATGTTCTATGCAAGGAAACCGCAAGTATCACAGGTTGCTGTACAGACAGTGTGTTTATTTGGTTAGACTGAGGATAGCTCATTCACGTCCTAGAGAGGGACCTAATGTTTAGTTAGAGCAAGGCTAGGTGTTGTATTTATGTTTTGGTTTATGCAACCTGTGGAAATGAAACTGGCAGGACATCAGTTTAAACACACTTATGTCTCCTGAGTCCTCCTTGTGCATAATAGACTGACTCCCTACCTTTCGCTCCCAGAAAGGAGCGTTTGCAAGACGCATTGTCACAACATGTATGTGGTGATTTTGCACTGTTTATTACTCTTTTTTTATTATATTTTACACTGCATTCCTATGCATTGAAAGTATGCCTGCAAAGTTTTTGGTGGCTACTAGATGGCTCTGTAGCACCATATATATGAATTCTGTAGAAGCTTTAATCTGGAAGTAAGTCAGTGTGTGGCTGAAACCACATGAATTGCAAGGAAGGCATCTCAAGAAATGGAAAGTCAGAGTCTGGCAAGTGTGTGTGCACTGAGCACTTGATACATGGTGAGATCTGCTGCGAGATTGTGACAAAAGTCTGGGTCTATGTAGTCACCAAGAGAAACACCAGCGGAAAGAGGGAGTGAAGTGTGTTTTAGTGTGTGACCCTGAAGCAAACATAATGGAGGTCAAATGCAACAGTTAAACTCCTCATGGCGGAAAGCACTGAACTTAACAGGTAACTGCTGTCCACCATTTGGATTTAAAAAGAAACTGTGACTATCTGCTAAAAGTGGCCTCAACAAGTTTAACAGTTTCCTGAGTGATGAGTCTGTCAACTGAGAGGTACGGTAGCAGTTACCCATCATGAGGACCTGTGTTGTATGTTCACAGAAGGTGCACAATGCAAACATAGCTACTTAGGTATTCCAATGTTAGTAGAGGGTGGTCTCACGGAGGCACATATGTTGTAACAGACGCATTTCTAAATGCAGAAAGACTCTGGTGAGACCTCCCATGATGGTGATACTTTTGATTGTAAAGCTTCAGATTTAATGAAAGGAATACAGTCTAAGTACATGTCCTGTGTGTCACGGTTAATGGGGAAGGGGAAAACATCAGATACACACAAAAGAAATAGACAACAGTCTAGGCCTCAAAAGCTAAGGAAGAGGGATGGTGACCTCTTAGTAATCCCTAGGGATTTCCTTAACTCCTGCCAGTATGAGCAGATCCTGCTGTGGAAATGCGCATACGCCGGATACCTAGGCCCTGCTTAGGCTACTTTCACACCTGCGTTCAGGTGTCCGCTCATGAGCTCCGTTTGAAGGGGCTCACAAGCGGTCCTGAACGCAGCCGTCCAGCCCTGATGCATTCTCAGTGGAGGCGGATCCGCTCAGAATGCATCCGTCTGGCGGCGTTCAGCCTCCGCTCCGCTCAGTGAGCGGACACCTGAACGCTGCTTGCAGCGTTCGGGTGTCCGCCTGGCCGTGCGGAGGCGAGCGGATCCGTCCAGACTTACAATGTAAGTCAATGGGGACGGATCCGCTTGAAGATGACACTATATGGCTCAATCTTCAAGCGGATCCGTCCCCCATTGACTTTCAATGTAAAGTCTGAACGGATCCGCTCAGGCTACTTTCAGACTTAGAAATTTTTCTAAGTTATAATGCAGACGGATCCGTTCTGAACGGATGCAAACGTCTGCATTATAGGAGCGGATCCGTCTGATGAAACATCAGACGGACCCGCTCCGAACGCTAGTGTGAAAGTAGCCTTAAACTGACGATCCCTATGATAGGTAGCAGGAGATGAAACAGCTGGTTCTTTCCAATATGTAGGAACCTGTGTCTCCCTGAGGCATAGAACAAAACACACCAGCAAACAACAAACAGAAAAGGCAACAAGAACTCCGCTTTGGGATGTCTGGAGAAGCAGGAGATCCAAAACAAACAAGCTCTAGCAACTCCAACAGGAAATATCAACCGCATGGTCAGCAGTGTGAGGCGAACCTAAATAGAGCCTCATCGCTGATAACGAGCAGAACCTGAGGAGAGGGGAGATCCTGCCAAACAACATGCTAAGAGGAAAACAGAGAGACCTGTCAGACAGCCTCACATACAGCAAGTCTATCCGATCTTCTAACCTCTGTCACGGGAGGGACTGTGACACTGTATCACTGAGAGGCCCATCACACACTAAATTTATGCCTTTATTTATTCAAGTATTAGACTCTTGAGATTTCCTTACATTGTAAGGGCGGGCTCACATCACCATTATGGATTCTGTTTTTGTTTTCTGTTATAACATGGTTATAACGGAAAATAACGGAATCCATAAGATGGAAGTCAAAACGGAAGCCTTTAAGAGGCATTCCGTTTTGATCCTTTATAATACAAGTCTATGGGCAGTATAATGGATCTGTCCTGGTTCCCATTATGCAGGAGTACAGTCCTGTATAACGCAAACCAGGACAGATTCGTTATGCTGCCCATAGACTTGTATTATGACGGAATGCAGAATGGAAGCCTTTAAAAGGCATTCCGTTTTGCTTTCCGTCATAATAGAAGTCTATGGGAATCATAACAGATCCGTCTAGTTTCCATTATGCAGAATGGAAAAAAAAAGTCCTGTTGACAGGACTTTGTTTTCCCTCTTGCATAACGGGAAGCAGATGGAACCGTTCTGATTCCCATAGACTTCTATTATGACGGATTAAAACGAAATGCCTCTTAAAGGCTTCCGTTTTGACTTCCGTCTTATGAATTCCGTTATTTTCCGTTATAACCATGTTATAACGGAAAATAATGACGGAATCCATAACTGTGATTTGAACAAGCCCTAACATTGTCACATTCAAAATATGTTTACTTAGAGGATTTTTTTTTCTTAATTGGAATCCCTCCATATACTATATGGAGGGATTCCATTACCGGGAGTCTTAAATATCACTTGTATAACTTTCTCCAGTCGTCTGCCTTTAGTTTGACAATAGGAATCAGAAATATTGTAAGATATTTGAGGGGTTTTAATTAAATATATCTAAAAGATGCCTATACAGGATCGAACTATGTTTTTACACAGATTGTATTACATTCAGTGGCGTAGCTATCGGGGAAGCGGCTGCTTCGGGGCCCGAGCTGAGGAGGGGCCCGGGAGCAGCCGGGGGGGGGGGGGCATCATGGCCCTATTAAATTCTTTAATTTTTTTTAATTTTATTTGGCTATTCCAGGGCCGTCCTAAATACTGATTGGACCCTGGGTAACCCCACAGATAATCCCCCCCCCACCCCCCTTGTACTTGTTCCGCTGATCCGCTCCGTACTTGCGGACATGAGTGCGCAATCAAGGGTCTCGCTGGATCACGCGCCGCAGGACGGGATTGCGCTCTGAAGGGACCGAACTCGTCCCCGCCCAGCTCGCAAGTACAGAGCGGATCAGCGGAACAAGTACAAGGGGGGTGGGGGGATGATCTGTGGGTTGCCCAGCGCCTGACTCTAAGCAATAATAAAGATGGCCCTGGTGCTATTCCACTCTTTCCCTGACGGTGGTGGGGGGATTCCTACTGCTGAGGCATGTTTGTATGGCTGCCTGCCTTCTTGCTCAGCCACCCTGCATGGTTGAATAGCTGTCCGCCTTTCCACCCAGCCATATTGTATGGCCGCCCAGCCAGCCGCATGTTTGTATGCCCGCCAAGCTGCAGCTTTGAATTTCCACCCACCTCTGAGAACCGCTGCTGCCTGCCTGCAAGCCAGAGCCAGGAGTCAGGACCCTCCTGCTTCAGACTCCCTGCCAGCTTTGGTGAGTCTGATACCCTGGACTGTGCCCCACCCTACACTGGACTGTGCCCCCTAAACATACACTGTTGGTGGCACAGTACAAGGGGATACACCTGTACTGTGCCTCCTACCCTGTACTATGCCCTCTTATACCCTCCATTGTGCCCCCTTACCATACCCTGTACTGTGCCCTCTAATACTCTATACTGTGCCCCCTTATACCCTATATTCAAGAGGAGAGGTTATCATGTGTAATGAGTTGGAAAACCCTTTCAGATATGTTTGTAGAATTATGTTCAATGGTAATGCAATAACAAAAGAGAGAGAGTATAAAAAAAAAAGGGTGGAAAATATCCAATAAAACACCAGAAAATATAATCTATCCCTTTTGATACCAGGAAATATAATTCACTCCATTTCAGGCCTTAACTCAGCTCTAAATTAAAAGTAAAACAGCTTCCATTTACTTAGCAATATGAACAGTAATGAATAACTTGAACTATAGCCAGTTTGTCATCAGAGGTTAATGAATCCTTCGTGCATGCCACCGGCCATTTGTATGTTATTATTTTTATCATGAATTTTCTTTTATGCCTATGTTACCAAGTCGTAAATTATGTTCTAAATAACTAATCAGCAATGTCAAAATATGTCTATTAAAATTAGCTTATAAATGACCCAAAGCAAAGACAAACAAGAACAATCATTGGCTGTACAGCAGAGGTCACACTCATACAAATTGTACTGGTAAGACTATTTTGAGCATGAATATTCAAACAGTATTCATAGCAAAGCAATAGTTTGTCTCACACATAATGATGGCTTCACTTTCCTCGTAAGAGCTTGTGCTTTCATCTTATACACAGACATCGCTTTTAGGATGAAATGTCGTATTAGCCTGTATCACGTTCACGTTTTGAGGGCTGCCCTTCAAATACTGAGTTCATTATAGTGGCACTTTTCAAAGTTAATCATAAACTGTCTCTCGTCTCCAGAATTAGCTGCCAAAGTGCTTGAAGTGAGAAGGAAACAATAGAGCTTCCAGAAAGGGCAAGCTGTAGTCATTTCAAACTGTAATATTGCCCCATCACCAGAGCACGATATGCTGTCACTTGTCCCTGAGAATGTCATATCCCATGCTGTACTGCAATACAAGGAACAGATTATTTAGCAAGTATAATGGCATCCCATTTTTTTCAGCGTGTCTCCTCTGTAACAGCAATCAGTAAACACAAATACACCAAGGGACGATCCGCCCCGGCTTTATTTGGAATATTTCTTTCCTTTAATCATTCCTTGATTAACTCTGACATTGAAAAGTTTCACACTTGTGGTCTATAACAAAAATATATCTGTATATAACATGGCTTCTTCCAAAATATGCTGTGTATCTCTGTGTGTACAAATGTTAATACAATGATGTAGTAAGTGACTTTAACTCCTTAAAGGCTATGTACACCTCCGGCATTTTTTTATTATTATTTTGATTGCATATTACTCACTTTTGGCAAAAAATAGTTTTTTCAATTGGTTTTTATTAAAAAAATATTGAGCTTTTCTGTCACAAAGGGTTAACTGTTTTTCTAGCTGTGTGACTTGTACTTTCACTTTGTGCCAATAAACCTTATCTCTAAACTACTGACAGGTCATAAACACTCATTTAAGCCACATTCTTATCAGTGAGATAAGAACTGAACACTTTAATAAATGTTTAGATGGTCAGAGAGCAGAGATGAGGAGTAGTGATGAGCAGCATAGGCAATTATAGTTTTCGAGCTATTTCGCTAATTATTGGCCTAATATTTGCCATAAATTTGCTCATTTTAGAATTCGTGATCTCCAGTCATTATTTTCTTCATTGCGAAAAGTGGCGATTTGATATGCGCGTATTGCGCGCGCAATACAGGAGTGGCTCACTTTTGCTACATTTTTTAAGCCGCTAGAAGTTTCCTTAAACTGCAGAAAATGGTTGGCAGAAACTTTCGTGACTGTGAGGAAGAACTCCTGATAATTTTAAATTACAACACTGATTTTGATTACATTTCGCATGCATGGCAGAACAATAGCTTCATATGCAGATAGAGTGCTCCAATATGATGCACATATTTTTTGCGCAATACATGCAACTTCACATTTTATCAGGTCTGAGTAGATATTACTGATTGGTGCACTAGGTATTGGTGTGACATCACAGCACTATGTATGTAGCATGTATGTATGGACAGCAGAATCAGCTTCACTATATCACCATCTAACCTACACTGACTATCTCCCACTAACTATCTGTATTATATATATGAGATAACTAACTATCTAATGTAATTGGATAAGGAATAGGATCCAGATGAAAGCACTGTCAGCAATGTCACTGCTCTCTCTCTCTCTCAGAACTGCAAATAAACAGCAGAAAATGCTGCAAAGGGGTTTCTTATATAGTAAAGGGGTAGGCAGCTTTCCTATTTGTTGCTAGGGATGTTGCTAAGCTCAGACAAAGATATTGCAGCCTTCTCATTGGCCCACAAGCAAGAAGCAGTGAGGGTACAGATGGAAAAAAAAATCTATAAATCTAGCTTTCTATGACTTACTGTTCCTGAGAGATTCCCAAAAAATGACCTGCATTAGCCAATAGAAGCCTGCAAGCCTTTCACTTAAATCCGAACTGCCATTTACACGGTCACATGTCCCTTATCAGCCAATAGAAGCTTGCAGGTCCTACTCTAGGTTGCCATAACAACTGATCACAGGTTTTAGCAGTTCGCAGGTCCTTAAATATTCAGTCATATGACTTATGACGGCAAAACTACACTGCTACATGCATGGGGGGCAGGGGCCACTATTAAACTGAGTTCACTGTTAAAGGGGCGGGAAATGTAGAGGTCACTGTTAAAGGGGAAGGCACTGTGGAGGTCACTGTATGCCCTGACAGGCATCTTACCTGTATCCCTGATGAAATAAAGGAATTTTGTACGCACTGCTGGGTGAGTGCCGCCTATTATCTTCTCCTATCCTGTGGAATTTGTGGCTATTTGCTTTTCTGGCGCTGCACCACCTGTTTGGCAGTTCCATTTGATCACGTTTGTACCTCCGCACCTGTGTTGCTCGTGCTCGGGGATCGACCAGGGGATTCAGGTTGTGCCGCCCAGCCTCTCCTTACCTTAACCAATGCATATGTGCCAAATTCACAAACTAACACACACAGACATCTTAGCGCTAAAACATATCTTACTTGCTGGATGGGAATTACATTCAGCACTACCAAATATACAGAACAATACAGCACTACAAACAGTGCAGTGAAAAAGTATTCATACCCCTTTAACTTTTCCACATTTTCTCACATTACACCCACAAATTTAAATGTATTTTAGTGGGATTTTATTTGATAGACCAACACAAAGTAGCAAGTATGTGTGAATTGAAAAGAAAATGATGCATATTCTTCAATATTTTTAATAAATAAAAACCAGGAAAGTGCCAATACTTTGTAGGACCACCTTTTGTTGCAATTACAGCTGCAAGTCTTTTGGGGTATGTCTCTACCAGCTTTGCATATCTAGAGGCTGACATTTTTGTCGATTCTTCTTCCCAAAATAGCTTAAAGGGCTTCTGTCACCCCACTAAAAAGTCATATATATATTTTTTTTTGGGTACTTATAAATCCTATACTGCGATATATTAATAGATAATGTTATTAATCATTTTGGTTCAGTAGATAATGCAAAAAACGGACTTTTATAATATGCAAATTACCTGTCTACCAGCAAGTAGGGCGACTACTTGCTGGTAGCAGCCGCATCCTCCTCTCATAAAGACGCCCCCTCCTCATGTTGATTGACAGGGCCAGCGGACGCGCTCGTTCTCTGCTGGCCCTGTCTGCATTCAAAATCTGGTGCCTGCGCCGTACCTGTCTTCAGTCGGCGCAGGCGCACTGAGGGGAGGACGCTTGCTCGGCCGCTCCATCCTCAGTGCGCCTGGTGTAGATGTGACGTCACCGGCGCAGGCGCATTGAGGATGGAGCGGCCGAGCGAGCGTCCTCCCCTCAGTGCGCCTGCGCCGACTGAAGACAGGTACGGCGCAGGCACCAGATTTTGAATGCAGACAGGGCCAGCAGAGAACGAGCGCGTTCGCTGGCCCTGTCAATCAACATGAGGAGGGGGCGTCTTTATGAAAGGAGGATGCGGCTGCTACCAGCAAGTAGCCTCCCTACTTGCGGGTAGACAGGTAATTTGCATATGATAAAAGTCAGTTTTTAGCATTATCTACTGAACCAAAATGATTAATAACATTATCTATTGATATATCGCAGTATAGGGATTATAAGTACCCAAAAAAAAAAAAGACTTTAGTGGGGTGACAGAAGCCCTTTAAGCTCCGTCAGATTGGATGTAGAGAATCCGTGAACAGCAATTGTCAAGTCTTGCTACAGATTCTTAATAGGATTTAGGTCTGGATTTTGACTGGACCATTCTAACACATGAATATGCTTTGATCTAGCTCTGGCTATATGTTTAGGATTGTTGCCCTGCTGGAAGGTGAACCTCACCCCAGTTTCAAGTCTTCTGCAGCCTCTATCATGTTTTCCTCCAGGATTGCCCTGTATTTAGCCCCATCCATCTTCCATCAACTTTGACCAGCTTCCCTGTCCCTGATGAAGAAAAGCATCCCCACAGCCTGATGCTGTCACCACTTTTGTATCATTGTAGGGATGGTGTATTTGGGGTGATGTGCCGTATTAGTTTTCTGCCACACATAGAGTTTTGCGTTTAGGCCAAAAAGTTCAACTTTGGTCTCATCTGACCATAGCACTTTCTTCCACATGTCTGCTGTGTCCCCTACATGGCTTATGGCAAGTAGTGATGGACGAACATCTGCTGGGTTCACGGCGGGTCCCATTCATTTTAATGGCAGGCGAACCTCAAAAACCTTCAGCTCATATTTGCAACCAAGAAATAATTACTAGAAGTGCGCAAATAGTCCCACAACATGGACAGTGACATACCAGATGTATTATTCAAATTTGCGATCTCCATTCATTTTTGTTTTCAATGCGAAATATTGGCAATATAATTTTTGCGTACGCGCATGCGCAAATGCACTATAAAGTACCCAAATGCACTATAAAGAAAGTATATTGGTATATAACACCCCGCTTCAATCAGTTTTTTGGGGGGACGACTGGTATATCACACCAATAGAAGTTATTTGTTTCAATAACGCTTGTCCCTTCTATATACCTGCAGTATCGCAGCAGAACCGCACACAACTGCCGCACAATACAAATGCACTATAATATACTTTCTAACATAGAAAGTATATTATAACATTGTACAAAGAAGGCAATCCATTAGAATATACATAAAGATAAAACGTAACCTTTAATAATTTTACTATGAGGGTCCATTCACACTTCCGTAAGTGTTTTGCAGATACGCAAAACACGGACACCCTCAATGTGCATTCCGCAATTTGTGGACCGCACATCGCCGGCACTATAATAGAAAATGCCTAATCTTGTCTGCAATTGCGGACAAGAATAGGACATGTTCTATTTTTTGGCGGAAACGGAAGCACAGATGCAGAAGTGCGGATCCGCAGATGCGGACAGCACATTCCAGCCCCATTAAAAATGAATGGGTCTGCACCTGTTCCGCAAAATTGTGGAACGGATGCGGACCCATTTTGCGGACGTGTGAATGGAAAAGATATCCCTCAAAATGAAAATAAATGAAATTATTAAAGTTAACCAAAAAGCATAGCTGTAATAGGCAATAACAAGTGCTCGGCGGCACTAAATCAGGTGCTCGGCGGCACCAAATCAGAAACCATATGTCCTACCACAATCCGGGGGGTTCCAGTGCACATCGATGAATCCAGGAGGGAAAGCAAAAAAAACATCCATCCCTGGGCTAGAAGATGATGATGTGGTATTGAAGGAGAGGGTGGGCAAAGAACTGTCCCTGATATTGCCCTACAGGGGGGTGCTATTCTGCCCTCATAGCCTAACCACAGACCACGCTCCCTGATAAGAGCGACCCCGTCCGGAACCTTACCCTATATAAAAATGGCCCTAGTAAGCCCCTAGGCCCCTGACTTTCAGGTGATCACTATATAGATCTATGTGTTTTTGACTCATTATAAAAGTATAAGTATATTGCACCCCTCTGTGTATCACACATATCGATAGCACACCTATACTAGTGCTTAAAATGACTTTTGTGGCCCTATTAGCTAGCGTTTGGTGTCCCTAACAGCCTGTCCCTGCTCCACACAACAACCTCTCCCTACACTGGCAAAACACTGAATGTAGAATGGCGGCCAGGTTTATTTATAAGGTAGGGGGTACGTCCATGTGCAGAAATGTCTCAATTGGCTGTCCTGTACTACCTGATGGATGTGTCATGGGTCAAAGTTCTTCACAATGTAAAAGAATATGGCGGGCGCGAATTTCTCCATATGTTCGCATGTTCGGCGAATCGCGAACATGCAAAGTTCGCCGCGAAACGACCACCGGGCAAACTGCAAGGCCATCTCTACTCCTCATCTTCTTCCTCCTCTTTGGCCCATCCACGCTGAACAGATGGAATAAACCTGCTATGGGTACTACCCTCTGTAGCGGAGGCAACCGTCTTCTGCTCCTCCTCATCACCAAATTCGTACTGAGAAGACGAACTGAGGGTGGTCTGGCTATCACCCTGTGTACTGTCTTCCCACATTTCCACCTCTTCCACATGCAAAGCGTCCGCCTTCATTGTGAGCAGCGAACGTTTCAGTAGACACAGAAGTGGGATGGTTACGCTGATAATAGCGTCATCGCAGCTCACCATCTGTGTTGATTCCTCAAAGTTGCGTAAAACCTCACAGAGGTCAGACATCCATGCTCACTCGTCGCTTGTAAAGAGCGGAAGCTGACTAGAAAGGCAATGACAATGTTTCAGCTAGTATTCCACTACTGCCCTCTGCTGCTCACAAAGCCTGGCCAACATATGGAATGTGGAGTTCCAGCGCATGCTCATGTCGCACAACAGTCGATGAGCTGGCAATTGCAGGCGCTGCTGCAGCATTGCCAAACTGGCGGCAGCTATAGATGACTTTCAGAAATGGGCACACAAGCGGCACACCTTCACCAGTAGCTCAGGCAAATTGAGGTAGTGGTTCACCAGTTTCTCAAAACCTAAGTTGAACACGTGGGCTAGGCATGGTATGTGTGTGAGCTTGCCAAGCTCCAAAGCCACCACCAAGTTACAGCCATTATCAAACACAACCATGCCTGGTTGGAGGTTGAGTGGCGAGAGCCACAGCTCAGTTTGGTCCCTTATACCCTGCCACAGCTCTGCAGCAGTGTGTTGTTTGTCACCTAAGCAAATTAGTTTCAGCACAGCCTGTTGCCGCTTCCATTCTGCAGTGCAACACTGCTTCCAGCTACTGACTGATGGCTGACTGGTGCTGCAAGATGAGAATTCAGAGGTGGAAGTGGAGGAGGAGAAGGGGGGGTTGCAGCCACTAATGTAGGTGGTAGCGTAAATCCTGATGGAAGTAGGGCCTGCAATCTTTGGCGTCGGTAGCACCTGTGCCTTCCCAGGGTATGACTCGCTCCCGGCCTCCACAAAGTTTATCCAGTGTGCCGTCATGGAAATGTAGCTGTCACGACCATGGTCACGGCCGTGACTCCTTGGGAGCCGCATGCATTTGCCCGCGGCCTGGTATTGTTGTCAACCACAGGTGAGGGCTAGTATCTTGCCTCACATGTGGTTGCCGCTGGCAACTTGTGGTTGTTGGGCAGTGGAGCAGCCTGAGCTGGTTGCTGGGCGGCTTGCTGTCCATGCATGCGGTTGTCTCTGGCAACGTGTAGTTTTGTGTATGCACTTTGTCTGTTTGTTGTGCACGAGGTTATGTTTGTATGCACTGTGACACCTCCTTCACTTGCGGTTGTCCGCGGCAACGTCTGGTGTTGTGTGGATGTGGTGGCAGTGTCTCGGCCTGCTGGCTGTTCCTCAGGACATGGTTGCCACGCATGCCATTGCCGGCGGTAACAGGTGGGTGTGTTTATGTGCTTTTCCCTTTAAGTGGCTTCACTACCCTGCCTGGTGTAGGAAGGGTTAACTCCCTTCTTTCTGTGTGAACACTGGGTGTGTCTGAGTGTGGCTACTTTGGGCTATATAGCCTTTCTGGAGACCAGATGCTGAGGGGTACTTCAGCCATGGTTGCTGGAGGCATCCTTCTGGTTATTTACCATCTGCCAGTGTGGGCCACCCTTGTGGTCATAAGTTTATGTCACACATGATGTTATGAAGGTGTGTTTTTGGTATGCTTGTTTATTGCAGCTTATGGTCCTGGGTTCCTGTGTGATGTGTGGTGTGTGCTGTGTCCGTGTGTGTTCTTAGGACATCAGCGCTTCTGCATGGGTTCCAGGCTTTGTGTCTGTGGCAGGTAGGTGCTATACTTGTTGCATTTACCTGCCATTGCCATAAGTTGTTTATGTTTCCCCTTTATTGTAGCCTGGCCTGTGAGGCTCCTGTTCCTCCGTGCCTAGGAGGAACAGGTCGTCTTACCCTGCTCCTAGTTGAGGGCCACCCTGAGGGCTAGTAGGGACTTCAAGGTTCCGGAGTATGAGCCCTCCCACCATCAGGGTAGGCTCATACAGCTAGGAGTCTCTGTCCTGGCCTTGCAGCAACTAACATCTTCGTCATCGCACGGCTGAGGGTTTTCCCCATCCTCAGCCGTGACAGTAGCGTCCCTGGCCAAAAGCACTTGTCCATGTGTCGGTCGTTAAGTGGACCTTCCCAATAACTACATTGGTCAGGGCATGGATGATGTTACGGTACACATGCTGGTGTAAGGCAGGGACGGCACACCGAGAAAAATAGTGGTGGCTGGGGACTGAGTAACGAGGGATGGCTGCTGCCATCAGGCTGCGGAAAGCCTCAGTGTCCTCAAGCCTAAAGGGCCAGCAATTTGGAAAGGTGCGCATTTAGTGCTACGGCCTGTGGGTGGGTGGCTGGGTATTTGCGCTTTCAGTCAAAGGCCTGGACTATGGACTTCTGTACTCTGCGCTGGGACACAGAAGTAGATGTGCTAGCTGATGGTGCTTGCGAAGGTCCAGGTGCATGGTGGGAGGCATCCGGACCTACGTCTTGGACAGGGGATTGGCCAGTACATAACACAGGGGAAGAGGAGGCAGTGGTGTGACCCGCAGACACAGATTGTGGACCCAGGAGTTCGGCCCACCTATTAGGGTGCTTTGATGCCATGTGGGGGATCATGTTGGTGGTGGTGAGGTTACTAGTGTTCACGCCACTGCTCATTTTGCGGAACACCTACCCCTTGGCAAGGGAGATTGACGCAAGGGGGTGCTCCAGGGAACAGTTGCGGGCCTGTTCGGTGTGGCCAGTTTTCTCCTTTTTGCCACCCCACTGCCTCTTCTAGCCTGCTGCGGTTCCCTCCCCCTCTGTACTGCTGTCCTCGCTCGGCTTGCCACCTTCCCAGGTTGGGTCAGTGATTTTATTGTCCACCATCTCCTCTTCCACTTCCTCACTCTGGTCATCCTCCTGACTTGTTAACCTAACAAGAACCTTACTTATTGACAACGGTGTCTCATCCTCATCATCAACCTCTTAAGACACTAATTTCCGTTGACTTATTGGCAACTATGTCTCATCATCATCATCATCCACTTCGTAAAACACTAATTGCCGTTCCCCACTGTCATCTTCTTCTGACTGTGGATACTCAAGAGTTTGGAAATCAGTGCACAAGGTCTCCTCATGTCCCTCTTCAAGCGGGCTTGGTGAGAGGCCCAAATCAAGGAATGGCGATGAAAAGAGATCCTCGGAATATCCGAGTGTGGGATCACTTGTTTGCCAAGATTCTCCATGGTGGGAGTAAGGAGGATCAGGGTGAGGATTCTGTTGACTGGACTTTGCAGAAGACAGGGTGGTGCTTAACCGACTGGAAGCATTATCTGCTGCAATCCAACCGACCACCTGGGAGCACTGGTGTGACTTTGAGAGTGGTGTCCTGCGCCGCCCTGCAAACTGGGACATGAAGCTAGGTATAGTGGATGAGTGTGGCATCAGGCACAGTTTCACCGCGCCCAGGGCCACGGCCTCTGCATGCTCCATCTGCAGCACGGCCACTTCCCCTTACTGCACGCCTTTAGCATATTAAATGGTATATATGTCACACATAGAGTAGCGTAGGTTTTGTAAGTGTAGGCGCAAATACATTTGACTGAATGTCACAGATATTTAGGATGCGCAATCGTTATACAGGAGATGTAGCGCAGGCAATGTCGCTGTCAGCAGCAGCCAAACAATTGCACTGAATGTCACAGATATTTAGGATGCGCAAATGTAACAGAACAGATGTAGCAGAGGTTGTGTCACTGTCAGCAGCGGCCAAACAATTGCATATATATATGGCAGCCAGATAAAACAAATGTCCTTGAAATTGTCCTTAAAAGGACTTTTGAAACTCTAACACCTTTCAACACTAAAACCTGCCAAAAAAAAAAAAAACTATTCCTGTCCCGGCCAGCCAATCACTGTAATGCCATTAACCAACATGGCTACGGCATTACAGTGAGTGCCAGTACTTCCCCGCACGTTTATTGGCTGCATAGCAACTAACAAACGTGCAGGGAGGAGACTCGAGCATCGCGCTCGAGCACACGTGGTGTTCGGCCGAACACTGCGATGTGCCGAGCATAGCGATGCTCGAGTCAAAATGGTGTTCGGCTGAGCAGGCTCACCCAACACTAGATTATAAGCCTCTTGGCTGCTTCTCTAATAAGTGCTCTCCTTGCCAGGGCTGTCATTTTAGGTGAATGGTCATGTCTTGGTAGGCTTGCAGTTGTGCCATACTGCTTCCATTTATGGATGATGGATAGAACAGTGCTCTGTGAGATGTTCAGAGCTTGGGATATTTTTTTTATGACTTAACCCTGCTTCACACTTCTCTGCAACTCTATACCTGATCTGTCTGGTGTGTGCCTTGGTTTTCATGATGCTGTTTGATCACTAATATTCTTCACAGAACAGCTGTAGTTTTACTGGCAATAAATCACACACAGGTGGACTCTATTTACTTAGGTGACATCTGAAGGCAATTGGCCACACTCAATTTTATTTAGGGGTATCAAAGTACAGGGGGCTGAATTCAAATGGACGCCACACTTTAAAGATTTTTATTTATTAAAAATTTTGAAAACCATGTATCATTTTCTTTTCTATTCACACAAAATTGTTGCTTAGTGTTGGTCTGTCACATAAAATCCCAAAAAAATACATTTAAGTTTGTGGGTGTTACATAAAAAAATGTGAAAAAGTTCAAGGGGTATGAATATTTTTTCAAGGCAATGTATATCATTGTGGAAGTAGGTGTTTTAGTTTGGCTTTTCACTAAAATTATTAAGTAGGTGCATGCTATGTAATAATTTTGGCACATTAAGGTCAATATTCGGTGTGAGCGTGTTGAAGCCTTTGCTATTGGATGTGCCAAATTTATCAAAATGTCAGACATTCTTAGTCAATTAGATGAACCCTATATAGGTATGTTGATTGTACAGTGTGCTATACCACCCCCCCCCCCTCCCCATTTTACGCATTTAGGCAGATCATACATTAGTCTAACTTCCTTTGATAAAGGAAGTCATACCCACAATTCAATACCCTTTCCTAAACTCACGAGCATGTGGCACACGAACATGGTAATTAGCTAAAACTCATTGCTAAATGCATCTCCAAATTGGCGCAGCCAAGATCTTGGTGCAAATTACTTAAAGCCAAAAACGTGCACCAAAAATATTTATACATTCCCCCCACAATAGTTTTAATACTAGACCATTTTGCAGTTTGACAAATTGTTAACATGGAAAAGCAAACATTTCTAAAAAATAAAGCTAATATAAAGCTAACTTCCCCCATGTCTGACGCAGGGAACCTTTGTTTACTTATTTTACACTTTATCTGTCTATCTCCTTGTGATTTTCTGTTGAAAGGAGCCTTGGGAATAAGCTGGGAAACAAAAAAAAAAACATTTTTAAGGTGTCAGTCACTGTTGAAATAAGACAGGATCGCAGACCTAACAAAAGATTTTTCTGCAGATCACCCTGGAGTATACATTGAAAAGAGCTCTGTTATACTTAAGGTAGATTTTGTTTTTAAGCCTTGTTCTTTCTGCTTACATTTGCTTTAGAATTTCAGGTTCAAAATGTATAATTAAAATATCTATAGTTGAATATATTTATATAACCCAAGATTGCCTTTGTGAGAGGTCGCAAACTGATGAAAGGCTTTGAACACGCTCTTAAAGGAATATTCCGATCTCCTAAATAGCACAGCAGCACAACATTAAATGGGGCTAGCCAAAGAGATCAGTTGAGG
Organism: Bufo bufo; assembly: GCF_905171765.1. Lineage (NCBI taxonomy): Eukaryota > Metazoa > Chordata > Amphibia > Anura > Bufonidae > Bufo > Bufo bufo. The sequence continues at coordinate 406,746,502 of NC_053393.1, read as the reverse complement.
TCTTAGAGGTCCAATCCCCACAAATCATAAAGACATTGCATTTCAAAGCAATATATCATCATTTTACAAGATCAGAATTCCCTTTAAGGCCAGTTTAAAGCCAATAATGCAGCTGCAATTTTCAATTGTAACATGTCCCCCTTTCCACCCAGTTCTGCTTAAAGGGAATAACCCTATCGTATACATTGGTGGCATATCACTGTCTACCTCGACCGCTCTCCATTTATTTCTATGGGAATATTGAAAATGGCGGAATGCTGGCTCAGCTATTTCCATCAGCCCCATAGAAGTGATTAGAGTAGTGGTCGCACTTGCACAATGTACTTCCCATTCATTTCTATGGGACTTCCAAAAATAGCAGAGTATGCTGCTGGGCTATTTTTGGCACTCCCATAGAAATGAATGGAGGGCGGCCACACATACACGGTCAACTCTCCTTCACTTTGCGGCTCTGTTCTAGAGATTAGTGTTGAATATTCGAAAAGCAAATTTTTATCGCGAATATCGGCACTTCGAGAATTCGCGAATATTTAGAATATAGTGCTATATATTCGTAAAGACTTTTTTTTTTTTTTAACACAGTACACATCAGGTGATAATCCCTCCCTTCTTCTAGCTTGTTGGCCAATGAGAAAGCTTTGTCACAGCTTAGCAACATCCCTAGCAACCAATAGAAAAGTTGCCTGCCCCTTACTATACAAGTTGCACGCATTGCCAAAAAATATGCGCATCATTAATTGCCGAAAATTCGCAAGCACTCTGCATATAAAGCTATTCTAATGTTCTAATGTTCTGCCATGTCAACCATTTTCTTCAGTCTCAGGAAACTTATACCAGCTTTAAAAATGTAGCATAAGTGACCCACGTCGGTATTTCACGCGCATTACACGAATAATGCATTGCCGATTTTCGCAATGAAGAATATGATCTCGAATTCACGAATATATGACGAATATTCTACAAAATATACGCCAAATATCGTGAATTCGAATATTGCCCCTGCCGCTCATCACTACTAGAGATAGGTGCGGGTCCCTATCAGACATTGGTGACATTTCCTAGTGATATGCCGCCAATGTGTAACATGGGCTAACACCTTTATAGCAATTTTCAGTAAAACCACAAAATGTCTGGGTCTTGCTACTGTACTACAAAAGCTACAATGTGGCCATATTATGTCTAAGGGAAAATGGGCTTAAAGTGAATTTACACTTTGAAATATATATTTTAAAGTAATCTTAAATGTCCAAAATTATATGATATATTTTTTTATTTTATTTCTTTAGATGGATAGGAGCTCACTTTTTCTGATAGAGTTCCAAACCTCATACATAGACAGACATAGATTGAAAAAAAATAATATCAGTACCTGCAGCCAGCAGTAGAAGCAGGTACTGATATTATGCAATAAGCTCTCGTACTCCCTCTAGTGGTAACTGCATGTGAAAAAAGATATGAGTGTAACACATACTGGTCTCTGCATACTTTCTGCCCTTCTGCCCCCTCTCCATAGACTTTAATTGGATGTAATCTCATTCTTCAGTGAGCAGGAAGCTAGTCTAGGTGTCACAAGACAGGATTCTCATAAACTGGCTCTAGAATTCTCATAAAAATAACTCTAGACCAAGGTATTTTTCTGTGATAAGGTATATTATAAAGTTTCTTATAATCACCTGTACTAGTGATTTAAGCAAAGAGTTTTGAATGTAATAGATTCCTTTTAAAATAAAAGCTATCATGCTGTGATGGATTTGTTGTAATTGTAATGGGGTCTGTCGAGTTCTTTCTGGGTTTCATTTTGATTACTAGAATAGTGCTGCTCGCTGCAATATTATTGCCATTGAAAGATACAGTATCCCTGATGGATGCTCTGAACACATATGTGAACAGATTCTTAAGGCCCATTTGCATGGCAAATATCGGGAACAAAACAATCATTCCCTATAATTGTCTATGAGGAAATTAGTGCTGCATTTACATGCAATAATCATTGAATCTGTATGGAGACGGGGGCGACTGCTACTGTGATTACTTGTGCTGATAGAGAATCATTATTTCTGGGCAGCAGCTCGCTGTTTAAACAGGACTAAATACTGGCCAAAAACAAGGATTTTAGACTCCTCTTCAACAATGTTTTCATCCAAGGATAGAGTATTTGCTCATTTATCTGGTGATCTGTGGCACCGTCAAACAGAGCGGTTATCAGGAACCAATACTCTTAGGAACACTTATTCAAGATAATTCCGCCGATTATCAGTCTTTGCAAAGGAGCTTTTACAAAGTAAAATACATTGCTTATCTTGATCAGAGCATTACCTTGCAAATAACTTGCTTATCTTGTATTGATCCTGAGTCACAGCCCATGTTATAGTCCTGAATTTGTGTTGAGCGAATCGAAGATCCAAATTTCAGGGAAAATTCGATTAGCCACAAAGCCACATTTCCTCATGCTTCGTGGGGGCAAATCAATTTTTCGGAAAAATGTAAAAAAAAATCATACCTACCATATCCGTTTGAGTGTGAAAAGCTAGTTGCCGCCATCTTTATTGAAGATCTCGCACTAAATGCCGTGCACGGTGACGTATGACGTCATCACTTTGGCTGGTGTGGTGATGTCATCACTGGCTGCGCAAGATTTTGCACCAGATCTTCAATCAAGATGGAAGCGGCCGGCTCTTTGCGATCAAATGGATGAGGTAAGTATGAATTTATTTATTATTTATTTATATTTTACACTATTATTGCTGTCAGATGCCACGATCAGCTATGAACGCAGTATCTGAGGGGTACAGTGATGGGGGGGTGTCGGAATCTGCACTCCCTGTCATTGCACCCACTACTTGCAAAGAAATGCGCTTTATGATGAAGTAATTTGTCACAAACCTAATTTTGTTGTAAAATTCGGCGTAGCAGCCAAATCGAATTTTTCAATAATTCACTCATCTCTAGCCAGAATATCGACATAAGAAAATCCATGGGACTCCCAAGAACTATGTAGTGCAATTACAGCTTTATTGTATGTCCACTCTCAATTTGCATAGTGCATATTGAAAGGATTATGATGTTTAAATACCGGATGTTTTGGTTGAAACGACCTTTATCAGCAGAATATCTAGGACGATGCATTAAAAGGGTTGTCTTATCTCAGACATGGATGACCTATAGATAGTATATGCCATCAATGTCAGATTAGGTGATCCACTCCTACTTCCAGAACGAAGCCCTCAAAGTGAAGGAGCTGTCAGCGATCCATTCACTGCTATATGAGTACTGAAAATAGCTGAGCAAAAGCCATTGCTCAATTCCCGCTATGTAACTGCTGGGAATACCCAAGCCGACACTCAACTATTTTAAGAACTCCCATAGCGGTGAACAGAGTGTGGCGTTGTATGCACGGCTGCTCTCCATTCACTTTGGGGGCACCATTCTGGTGATATCCCATCAATATCTGAGATGAGAAAATCCCTTTACGGATGGAAGATACATCACTAGCAAAGAGCCCCTGAAGGAAAAACATCAAAATGGAATGTATGGAACAATGTATAAGGGTGAGTTCACACTTCAGTTATTTGGTCAGTTATTTCCATCAGTAGTGAACCAGTAGTGAAGCCTACTCAGAAATAAGGTATACGGGAAAGATTTCCTCTTTTTTAGTGTTTTTGACCCGCACCAGGTTTTGGCTCACAATAACTGATGGAAATAACTGACCAAATAACTGAAGTGTGAACTACTATGTGTAAAGGAATCAGCTAGGGAGAAACTAAAGATGAAACGAAGGAGAAACGTAAATGTTGAAGCCCAGATGCAAAAGCCAAAGTAAGACTAAGGCCAATGGCACACGACCGTATGGCTTTTTCAGTGTTTTGCGGTTTGTTTTTCATGGATCCGTTGTTCCGTTTTTTGTTTCCGTTGTGTTTTCGTTTCTGTTCCGTTTTTCAGTTCCGTTTTTCCGTATGGCATATACAGTATACAGTAATTACATAGATAAAATTGGGCTGGGCATAACATTTTCAATAGATAGTTCAGCAAAAAAACGGAGCGGAAACGGAAGACATACGGATGCATTTCCGTATGTGTTCCGTTTTTTTTGCGGACCCATAGACTTGAATGGAGTCACGGAGCGTGATTTGCGGGCAATAATAGGACATGTTCTATGTTAAAATGGAAATACGGAAACGGAATGCATACGGAATACATTACGTTTTTTTTTGCAGAACCATTGAAATGAATGGTTCCGTATACGGAACGCAAAAAACGGCCAGTAAACGGGGGAAAAAAACGGCCATGTGCAGGAGGCCTAAGGCATAAAAAATACTGTCCTTCATATTTTCTTTCCTTTTGTGATCTACTCCTGATCTTAGGATTCCAAAACTGCATGCAGAAACCTGACCATGGGGCCGTACCTTTTTCATTATCATGCTTCATATTGTTATGGTATTATTTATGCGTACGTAAATGTTTTACAGTACCAGCAAAAGGGATGAGATTTTACAAAATCTCAGATTTCCGATGTGGATGTCACATTTTACGATGCAGTGGCTAAAATGTTTTTTCAAACCCACAGCGTTTATGCATTTATATGAATTCCACAAGAAAATTCATACCATTTGGTGCTAATTTTACTGCGGTAGAATTGCAGCAGTGGATCCATCCCGTGCGGAGGTATACTTTAATTTTTAAAGTGCACAAATGAAAGAAAACTAGCTTAGTTGCCGATAGAAACCCGATTCCACCTTTCCTTTTTCAGAGTTCCTCTGGAAAATAAAATGTGAAATCTAATTGGTTGCTATCAGCAAATAAGTTAGTTTTCCTTTATACCAGTTTTGATAAATCTCCCCCAAGAGCTTTTTTTAGAGAAATTCAAGAATCAATGTAAAGTTAAATTACAATTGTATTCTTTTTTCTTTGCACAAACTCCCAGCCTATTGATGTGGAAGTGCAATTACTTTTGTGAGGTCCAAGATCTTTTTCACCTCAAGGTTGCAATAATTCTGTTTGTCTTTAAATTCCGAATGTAGACATTACCAGAGTGAATTCCTGTTATTTCTCAGAACCATAAAGTACAGATTTTTCTATTGAGTCCTGTATATTGATTTTACAACTATGTGTTCTTAGGTCAAATACTAAAGGAATATTGTGAGTAAATAAAGCTTACACATTTCTTAATAAAAAGGATGTATCTTACTAATACACTTTGGGGGGAATTTATCATTAGGGGAATTTTTGTAGTCAGTTTTGCTTCATTCTGCATTCCGTTATTTGTGCCAAATTTATCAAACACGGCATGTTTTTTGATGAATTTGGTGCCTATTAAAATATGTTTACTGATTTTACTCCACTTTGTATGCTACTCTCCTACTGGAGTGTTATACGTAGCATTCATGTGACATTTGTATGGCTTTTAAATTTTTTACATATGGCCTACACCTCATTAATATAGGTAACCACGTCCACTTTTAAAAAGTGACGAGAGTGGTGTAAAAGCTGCAGATATTAACGTAAATAAGCCCAAATAGTTACAAAAGCCCTATTCTGCAACTTCTTGGAGCCAGTATTCTATGGTGCTTAAATCCCTTCCCCCCTTTGTTTTTCAAATCACCACCATTTTTATGATCTCGGCTTGCTGTCAGAAAATGTTAAATATTCGATGCCAGCTTTATACTGTGTAGCATTTCCATTGAGCCAATACCCGTTTCATTTTAGGGATCAGCTCACAGACCCTTACTGTTAGCACATTTTGATATACCACTATAACTTAAAGGTACATTTCTTGCTTATATTTCCAACAGTCTTGTACTTACACAAGATTGCTTTCACATACCATACTATAGAGAAAGTTGACCCACTGGGCCTCTACAAATCTGACTTTGCACTAAACCCAAGAGTGGAGTCTAAGGCTGGTTTCACACGGGCATTGCGGGAAAAGGTGCGGGTGCGTTGCGGGAACATGCGCGATTTTTCCACGAGAGTGCAAAACATTGTAATGCGTTTTGCACTCGCGTGAGAAAAATCGTGCATGTTTGGTACCCAAACCCGAACTTCTTCACAGAAGTTCGGGCTTGGGATCGGTGTTCTGTAGATTGTATTATTTTCCCTTATAACATGGTTATAAGGGAAAATAATAGCATTCTTAATACAGAATGCATAGTAAATTAGCGCTGGAGGGGTTAAAAAAAATGTATAATAATTAAACTCACCTTAATCGTCTTGCTCGCGCAGCCGGCATCTCTTCTGTCTTCATCTGTGCTGTGAGCAATAGGACCTTTAGTGACATCACTACGCTCATCACATGATCCATCACCATGGTGATGGATCATGTGATGGACCATGTGATGAACGCAGTGACGTCATCAAAGGTCCTATTGCTCACAGATGAAGACAGAAGAGATGCCGGCTGCGCGAGCAAGTGTATTAAGGTGAGTTTAATTATTTTTATTTTAACCCCTCCAGCGCTATTTTACTATGCATTCTGTATTCAGAATGCTATTATTTTCCCTTATAATTATAACCATGGTATAAGGGAAAATAATAATGATCGGGTCTCCATCCCGATCGTCTCCTAGCAACCGTGCGTGAAAATCGCACCGCATCCGCACTTGCTTGCGGATGCTTGCGATTTTCACGCAGCCCCATTCACTTCTATGGGGCCTGCGTTGCGTGAAAAACGCTAAATATAGAACATGCTGCGATTTTCACGCAACGCACCAGTGCACAGCCCCTTAGGCCCCTTTCACACGGGCGAGTATTCCGTGTGGATGCTATGCGTGAGTTGAACGCATTGCACCCGCACTGAATCCTGTCCCATTCATTTCTATGGGGCTGTGCACATGAGCAGTGATTTTCACGCATCACTTGTGCTTTGCGTGAAAATCGCAGCATGTTCTATATTCAGCGTTTTTCACGCAACACAAGCCCCATAGAAGTGAATGGGGCTGCGTGAAAATCGCAAGCATCCGTAAGCAAGTGCGGATGCGGTGCGATTTTTCACGCACGGTTGCTAGGAGACGATCGGGATGGAGACCCGATCATTATTATTTTCCCTTATAACATGGTTATAAGGGAAAATAATAGCATTCTGAATACAGAATGCATAGTAAAATAGGGCTGGAGGGGTTAGAAAAAAATAAAAAAATAATTAAACTCTCCTTAATCCACTTGCTCGCGCAGCCGGCATCTCTTCTGTCTTCATCTGTGAGCAATAGGACCTTTGATGACGTCACTGCGTTCATCACATGGTCCATCACATGATCCATCACCATGGTGATGGATCATGTGATGAGCGTAGTGACGTCATCAAAGGTCCTATTGCTCACAGCACAGATGAAGACAGAAGAGATGCCGGGCTGCGCGAGCAAGTGGATTTAGTTGAGTTTAATAATTTTTATTTATTTTTTTAACCCCTCTAGCGCTATTTTACTATGCATTCTGTATTCAGAATGCTATTTTTTTCCCTTATAACAATGTTATAAAGGAAAATACAATCTACAGAACACCGATCCCAAGTCCGAACTTCTGTGAAGAAGTTTGTGTTTGGGTACCAAACATGCGCGATTTTTCTCACGCGAGTGCAAAACGCATTACAATGTTTTGCACTCGCGCGGAAAAATCGTGCATGTTCCCGCAACGCACCCGCACCTTTTCCCGCAACGCCAGTGTGAAACCAGCCTAAGGGATTCCTAGGTACTCACTCTGTAACCTGTATACCGGGTTCTGGACTTCACTGCAGATTATCTCCAGGGTGCAACATTAGGAGAAGTCTCCAGTACCAACAGCTGACATGAAAATGAGCAGACGACACCAGGATGGAACGCCAAGCTGGCATACAGAAATTAGTGTAAAATGAGCAAAGGTCAGGGCTAGCTGAATATGTTCCCAACAAAAGATAGGCTGGGGGTTTGGGCTGAAGGAGTTCTAGCTCAATGGTAGACAGTAGACATGTTCAGGAAGAAGTCAGGTGAATATCAGGATATCAGAACAGTTGAACACCTTATCACAGCACTGGAACCTAAATGGAACTTATTGCTCAGGCACAGGAAGATGGGAGAACGGTCCTAATAAAGCATTTGAGATAACATGCAATGACAAAGGGCTCCTCTGCCTAAAACTGGTTGGCGCTATGCTTTTAACTTGTTTATGTCCTGAGAAATAAAGATATTTTATGCTTATCCTGTGAGTCTATCCAGACTACATTTCAGACAAAGTCTTTATCCTCGGACCCAGCCCTGTGTTTGCGCACCACACCACTTATAGAGGTGAGCTGATTCTATCCTATGTTCTTTCTAGAAGATAACATCATCTGACAAGAAAGGTGTTTGGCACATGCTAGCTCTTTAAGTCCCCAAATGTCAGCACACATGAAAGTGTGCAACAGCTAGTGGAGAACCACAGTGGTGAGTAGGACACCATGCTCAGAGGCCTTGACCAGGACAGCAAGAGGGACATACAGGATTCCAGTCATAAATGTAGTCATGTAGATGTAGAATAACGTCCTGCATTTCTCTATTTTTCAAGAAATGCTTTAGAAGGAGCCCAACAAAATGTGCAAAGTTCGTGTTGAAAGATAAAATTAGAAGGATTTAATTCTCATAAAAAGAAAGTTACAAAGTTTAGAAAGAGAAAAATATAGCACAGCAATAAGTCTTGAAAGGTTACAAGCAAGCAATAAAACAATTAAAATAAGTGAAAAAGCTTATTTCCCCAAAATAACGTGTATGTGTGAATCTGTGTGTGTGTGTGTGAGAGCAACAGGTGTCCGTGCAAGAATGCTCTGCCTATGTCATGAAACAAAGCCATTTTATAGGTTGACTCTACATAGAGTTACATTGTATCCTAAATTTAACATTCTAACAGACATATATGGTTAACAAGTAAATTCCCTCACATCATGGTCTTCTATGTATACCTTATTTGTAAAGCTAATAATAATATGCTGAGAAGGAGGATTCCTAACCTTCCCAAATGCTATTGTCGTCTCAACCTGTCAAAATTGACACTTCAACACAAGTGCTGCCCTTGCATGGTCCTTGAAATAACCCTATCCTACTAAAAAAGTGTTAGTTTTATTATTTTACATTTCCCCCTGATTATGATTTGAAATATAAATCTTCAATCATAACCTCCTAATCTAATGCAATTACTCATCATTCGTATCTCATTCGTATCACATTCACTCATTGACCATGTTATAGCACTTGGTTGTTTGATCCATTTTTGATTCAGTATTCCATATAGAATTGGTATACTGAGTTCTTTTTAACATTTCTTTCAAAATGTTATCTCCTTTGTTAATTTCTTTCTTTATATTACTATATGTTTTCTTGATCCTATACATAACAAAAACTTGATAGATAATACACAAAAATATAATAATAAATATAATAATAATAGGATGGGATAACGTATTCTCAACTGCTGTTTGTGTAGAAGATTTTGACCACATATTTACAGATTTCTTCAATTTTCCCCACCAAGATGTTCCGGACATGATATTCCATTCATGTTCTATTTCTGATAATTGTCCTTGTTTATGATTAAATGCAATTTCTGCTTCTTTTATTTGTTCACTTAATATTTTTAAAAGACCTTTATCTTTTTTAATTTCTTTAGTCCACTCATCCCACGGAAATTTGTCAATTTGAGTGAGATTAAATTTCATTGGAAGGATTTTTTTAATTGGGTTGTATTTATGGAAGAAATATTGAGTCTTCCTAAATTCATAGAGATTGCTCTCCAGTCTCCTTCCAAACAATATAAACCCTTGGTTAAATTCTCGTGATGTACACAAGAAGAAAAGAATGCTACAACCTTTTCTTTCTCAGACATCACTTGTACACAAACTTTGTTTGGATCAACTTGAGTTACCAAATCATGAATTGAGTATACATTCTCAATTCGTGCATGGCAAGAAGTTTGATTATGGAAACAAGAATGATAAATCTCCTTATCTTGTTCCGGTAAACAGATTATTTTAGAAACAAAGTGTAAACATGAAGAAAGATCTAATTGTTCTATATGAGTACCATCATATGCAAATTCCGTATATTGCAATTGATAAAAAATCAACTGTGTTTCACTCACGGGAACTCCTAAAACAGTTACTGGAACTACCATTTGTTCTCTTCCAGCTACTGGAATCAATGAGGTAGCTATACATGTGTTCTTATTACATCCTAACCACTTACTTACCCATAAATCTATATGTCTCATACTATCTCCAATTTTCCACCCAATTTTCATCAACTTTTCCTGTTATGGGAAAAATTTATGAATCCATTCTTTTTACATAATTCTGGGTTTGAAACCAAATTCCCTCTCGAGATTTTCCCACTTTTCCTAATGCTATCTTATCATTTGTGAGATCTCCGGACCATGTAGCTGACTCATTTCCTTTTATCACAATACTCCAGTATAATACATCTGTTGATGTACATTCCCATGAACCAGTTCTATTATCATGTATGAATGTTCCTTGTAATTGTGTGAACATTGGTTTGGGTCCTGCTGTTGCATGTAATTCAATGTGTGTATCATGTCTGAAGTGTATTTCAATACAACAGTTAACGCCATAACCCATACAAAGACTTCCGGAAATGTATCTGGAATTGTCCTGAATTTGTTCTTCCAGAAAATCCTCAAGACGAAATCCTCTTCTTCTTCGTGCAAGGATTGAAGTCTCTTTGTCATGATTACTCTTTTTATCATCAAGGAATTCTGCGAACGTAGCAGTTGTAAATATCATCATCAACAATGACATTCCCATCATGAAACAGCTTTTCCGAAGATATTCTTGTTTGTTGTGGATTGTGTATAACGTGAAGAGTTTCATTCCCTGTGATGAAAAGCAGTATCATTATTTTGGTACATACAATTTACACTGATCAACATGTACCCACAGTTTTTGTTGTCTGCGAGTATTCTTTGAAGCATTTGGTGTTCTTTGAACCAAAATCATTACTTGTCCCCTAGTGTCAATTATTTCGAAGGGACCTTCCCAATTGCTTTCCCAAGGTCCACTCTTCCTGAAGGTCTTAATCATTACAAAAGCACCTTTTACAAATTTAGAAGAGTGAGGTGGTATCATGCGTTGCATTTTAGATGCAGCATATGGAAGAATTGTACTTAAATTCTCCTGCAATAACTGTAACCACCTGGACCTTGCTATTGCATCTTTTTGAGGTGTAGACAAGAATGGATCGTTTGGGAATATTAATGGCATTGTTCTTCCCGTCATTAATTCAAATGGAGTATACTGTGTTGTAGAGGAAACGGTTCCTCTTATACTCATAAGAACAAAGGGTACTGCATCAACCCATGTATTTCCTTTATCTAATAACATTTTTGCAATTCTTGTCTTAATTGTTCGGTTCATTCTTTCCACAATGCCTGCTGATTGTGGGTGATACGCTACATGGAACTGTTGTTGTACTCCTAGAATAGTACAAACAGTTTGCATGATTTTTCCTGTAAAATGACTTCCTCTGTCAGAGGTAATCATTCTTGGGATCCCCCAAGTACAAAACACATGATTTACCAATGCCCTTGCTGTAGACAGAGCATCATCTTTCCTGACAGGTAAGATCTCTACCCATTTAGAAAATACATCCACCACCACTAATGCATACCTGAGTCCATGTTTACCTGAAGGTAGAGGACCTATGTAGTCTATCTGTAATGTAGACCAAGGACCATCAGCAGGTGCAATTCGTAAAAGTGGAGGTTTTTGTCCTTTAGGTCGTGGGTTGACTTGAGCACAAATGAGACATGACTGAACTACATCTTGGACAGTCTTCTCCATTTTGTCCCAATAAAATTTCTCTTTGAGAATTCCTAACAATTTTTCCTGACCCAAATGACCTAAACTCTCATGATTGTATTTGGTGAATTCCATTTGTAAATGTTTTGGGACAACAGGACGCAATTCCCCCTGACAGTCATGACACAAAACCCCGTTTTCACAAACAAAGGGAGGTTTTGGATCAACCTGAGAAGCAGCAAGGGACGAATCCTTCGCTTGTTCTTCTGCAAAAGAAGGAAAATGCGTGTCTGTTTTCCTCACTGGTAAAGCTTTCAAAGATTCAATTTCTTCCTTCAATTCTCCTGTCATAGCTGCTTCCTTAGCCAATGTGTCTACAGTGTTGTTTCCAATAACTAACTCATGTTTGCCTTTCCTATGTGCTGGGACTTTGACTATAGCATAGCTATTAGGATGTTTTGAAGCTATTTTGAATATGTCCTTGAGTGTATCACTGTGCACTAGGACCTTGTTAGAGGAATCTACAAATCCTCTCCTTTCCCACACTGGCAAATAGTCTGTCAGTGATCTCACGACATATGAGCTGTCACTATAAATGACCAATGGATTCTTGTTTTCTTTCTCATCAATTGTCAGTACTGTCTTGACAGCTTCTAACTCTGCTCTCTGAGCTGAATAGTGTCCTGGCAGTCTATGCTGAACTGCATATCCTCTTTCAGGATACCAGATAGCATAACCTGTATAATACTTTCCCCCTGAACAAAATCTTGAACCATCAACAAATACTGGTTCATCACTGTTCTCTGCATCTCTCCTAAACAAGCTAGGATATGATTCATAAAATGTTTCTGAACATTCATGAGTTTTCCCTTCATACTGCATTAATTGAGGAAGTACATACTTGGCCTTGTGATCAATCTCAATTTGTTTTGATGATAAGGACAACAACCAATGTGCAAATCTTTGATTTGACACACCTGGGAGGTTTTTCTCAAGGAGAAGTTTTAGTGTGGAGTGAGGAGTCTGCAGAATGATTTTGTTAAATCCAACAATGTGTTCTGTTGCCTTAACAGCAAAATAAACACCCACCAAATGTTTTGCACAAATTTCAAACCCTTTTTCCACAGGTGTGAGAAGCTTAGAGAAATAGCCCAAAATCCGCCATTCTCCCCCCTGCAACTGCAAGAGTACAGCTGACACAGCCGTGTCTGAGGTGTGAACCTGCAAAGCAAAAGGTGCCTGAGTCATAGCTGTTGACAATGCTGGAGACTTTTGCATACTTCGCTTTAGAAGTTCAAATGCCTTCTGTTGTTCCTCTTCCCATGGTCCAAAAGAGTCATCATCATTATTTTTCAAGAGATCATAAAGAGGCTTAGCTTTTTCTGCAAAGCCTTCTATGAATTCTCTGGAAAAGTTTACCAGACCCAAGAAATGTCTCAGAGCCTTGTGTGATGTTGGAATGGGAAGAGAAGCAATAGCCTCAATCCTATCTTGAAGTGGCTGTCTCTTTCCATGACTGATTAACACTCCAAGATATCTCACTTCAGTCTGCAAAAGTTTGACTTTCTTCGTGTTCAATTTCAAACCTGCTTCGTGCATCAACGAAAATAATTCTGCTAAGAGAGATAAATGCAACTCTCTATCCTCAGTGGCTAAAAGAATATCATCAACATATTGCAACAGACAATCGGGTCTTGAAAATTTGGACAATACTTTTGCAACTGCCTGATGAAATATGCTAGGTGATAAATGTGCTCCTTGAGGTAATCTGCAAAATACATATTGCTCATCCATGAAACAAAATGCAAATTTGTATTGACAGCTCTTTGCAAGAGAAATGCTGAAAAAACCATTACTGATGTCTAAAACAGAGAAAAACTTTGCCTTAGCATTCAGTCGCGCCATTATGTCATGAGTATCTGCAACAATGGGTGCCACATTTGGGGTATACTTATTCAGCAATCTTAGATCCAATAACATTCGGTATGAACCATCAGGCTTCACAGTACACCACAAAGGATTGTTTGTTACTGAATTAGCTTTTCTAATGACACCTTGATCAAGCAGTTCCTGTATGATTTTAGACATGGGACCAATTGATTCAGGTGGCAATTTGTACTGCTTTTGGGGAGGAGGGTCTCTCCCCTCCACATTGACTAACACATCTTTCATTGTGCCCACATCATTCCTGAATTGTGCCCACAAAGAAGGATTACATTGTACAATTTCTTTTAGAACTTCATCATCACCAGTTTCTGGCCACAAATGTTCAGAAGAAACAACTTCGTTTAGGCAAACAGTACCAACATGACTGTATTCAGTGGGATCAATGACTACAGGTTTAGATCCATCAACATCTTTCCAGATCACCTTATTTCCTAAGTCAATGACCCAACCCCATTTTTTCATTAGGTCAGTTCCTATGATGTTTTCAGAATTAGTACTATGCCAAATGTCTATTTTAGTTTTCAGATAGCCTGGTATTTCTAAATTAACATTCTGTGCTAAAATTGCCTTAGTGCCGCTTTTCCTACTAAAACCAACAATTGTACAAACAGGTGCATTTGGAGTTAGAGGCAAATCCTGATTAGTCACACTTAATTGAGCTCCTGTGTCAATGAGAAATGTCACCTCATTGCCCTGTAAGGATCCCCTTACAAATGGTCTTCCACAGTCATCTAATGAAACTGGAGCTACTAATTCCAAAGGACGAGAGGTCATAGTTCGTCCTAGTCATGGGGAAGGTAACAAACCAGCTGTCTCCTCAATTTTATTACCATAAGATTTCCCCTTGTACGAATTATTCAATGTTAATTCTCTAATTTGTCTTATTAAAGGTGCATATGGTGATTGTGACTGATCCTGCTCTGGAGAAGGAGCAGTTGGCACAAAACCATTTTCTTTCCCTGCATTCTGTGACTCATTTAGGAATTTCCTACATTGCCATTTTAAATGTCCTATTTTTCCACAATAATAACAAGTAACTTGTCCTCTTTGAAATGACACCTTTCCTTTCTGTTTATATTGGTCTCTTTTCATGGGAGGGTTTGATTTAGGACTATTTGAATCTGTTACCTGATTTTCATCCTTTTTTTGGACTGCAGCAACTTTGACCCTTATACTACTTTGTTTTATTGATCTCCTTATTTGATCAATAAATGTTGCCGCTTCCTGTAACGTAGGCTTTCCTAGTGCTAACTCCCTGGAGACTGGATCAAGATATTTGAACCGTTTTACAAATGACTTTATCATTGCAGTGGGTTCAGAATCATCCTCAATTTCCATGACTATTCTATACGCCTGTTCAAATTTTATCAAGAATGCAAATGGATCATCCTGTAAAGTTGGCTTTAACATGTCAAGGATTTCAAATGTAGGAGTAGATTCTCCAGTAGTAAATAAAAGTAGTTGCCTCAATCGATCTGCTGGGGAACTATGTATTATTTCACGTTCATCATTTACTCTTGGTGTGATCTCTAATCTCCTTGCCATATATGAGGGAAGCCATAATTTAAATACTTTGTTTTTCTGTTCATTATTTAGATTGAACTTATCAGCATTCGATTCAAAGATATCAGCATTGTGAAATGCATCCATCTTATCCGTATAAGCTGGGATATCTTTACAAATTTTTATCAACTGATCATGTATTTTTAAATTTAACTTGGCTGCCCTGTCATGTAATTTCCTCCTCTTGATTTCCTCAGTCTCTATGTTTTCATTTACATCAGCTGGACTAGTGTCTGGAATGTAGGACGCACCCGTATCTATGCCACTTTTTGTAATAATAGAAACTTTTTTCGTACGATGGCATAATTTTGATATGAGCTGTGTCCTAGTTTCCATCTGATCTTCCAGATCTTCAATGTGTTGTGCCAAAATTTGACACTTTGGACAATCATTAAAATCATCCTCTTCTATGTGTTCCTGTGTGTCTGTATCATGTGTGTCCTTATTATTCACACATATACTATGTGTCTGAGTCTGTGGCTGCCTGTCTTCAAGAACTAATGTATTGAATATTTTCACCATATGTAATACATTCCTGAGCTTCTTCTGCAATTTATCCATACACAACAACTTTTTGTCAATACTTATGTTTTCTTCTTCACATTGAGTATATAAACTTGCCCATAATTGTGCATTAGTATGACTACTTACAACTTTAAACTCCAATTTACTTTTATCTGAATAAGAATTAAGAAATTCCATTACTTACTCAGGTACTGTATCCTTGATGTCTCCTTCTTACGTCTTCTTCCCACAGTCAATGGAAGGATCTCTGTGTAGTTTCTTCACAAGCCTTCGTCTGTAATACGTCTGGGAAGTGACACTTGCAACAGATGTATGGCTCAACTTCTTCTTTCTTTAGATTCGTTGTTGTTGTTTTCCTGAAGCTTGTAATAATAGTAATTACTCTCTTGGGCCCACCTCTTTACAAACTGAAGGAATTCAACAAAAATCCGCTGGCTCGCCAATGTAGAATAACGTCCTGCATTTCTCTATTTTTCAAGAAATGCTTTAGAAGGAGCCCAACAAAATGTGCAAAGTTCGTGTTGAAAGATAAAATTAGAAGGATTTAATTCTCATAAAAAGAAAGTTACAAAGTTTAGAAAGAGAAAAATATAGCACAGCAATAAGTCTTGAAAGGTTACAAGCAAGCAATAAAACAATTAAAATAAGTGAAAAAGCTTATTTCCCCAAAATAACGTGTATGTGTGAATCTGTGTGTGTGTGTGTGAGAGCAACAGGTGTCCGTGCAAGAATGCTCTGCCTATGTCATGAAACAAAGCCATTTTATAGGTTGACTCTACATAGAGTTACATTGTATCCTAAATTTAACATTCTAACAGACATATATGGTTAACAAGTAAATTCCCTTACATCATGGTCTTCTATGTATACCTTATTTGTAAAGCTAATAATAATATGCTGAGAAGGAGGATTCCTAACCTTCCCAAATGCTATTGTCGTCTCAACCTGTCAAAATTGACACTTCAACACAAGTGCTGCCCTTGCATGGTCCTTGAAATAACCCTATCCTACTAAAAAAGTGTTAGTTTTATTATTTTACAGTAGAGTGCAGCAGAAGAGTGTGGGACGGCAGCCACAAGGTGAGCAGATGAGGACAACAGCATTTCTTGAGTTGCTAGTGCACAACATCCACCAGGAAAATTGTTTTGGGTACAATTAAAATGCTTGGTCATCTTTTAATGTCCTTGGTGCTGGTATAAGCATTACACAGTTATACCGGGAACTATTTTAATGTAATGACTCCAGAAACCTAAAATATACAGGGAGTGCAGAATTATTAGGCAAATGAGTATTTTGACCACATCATCCTCTTTATGCATGTTGTCTTACTCCAAGCTGTATAGGCTCAAAAGCCTACTACCAATTAAGCATATTAGGTGATGTGCATCTCTGTAATGAGAAGGGGTGTGGTCTAATGACATCAACACCCTATATCAGGTGTGCATAATTATTAGGCAACTTTCTTTCCTTTGGCAAAATGGGTCAAAAGAAGGACTTGACAGGCTCAGAAAAGTCAAAAAATAGTGAGATATCTTGCAGAGGGATGCAGCACTCTTAAAATTGCAAAGCTTCTGAAGCGTGATCATCGAACAATCAAGCGTTTCATTCAAAATAGTCAACAGGGTCGCAAGAAGCGTGTGGAAAAACCAAGGCGCAAAATAACTGCCCATGAACTGAGAAAAGTCAAGCGTGCAGCTGCCAAGATGCCACTTGCCACCAGTTTGGCCATATTTCAGAGCTGCAACATCACTGGAGTGCCCAAAAGCACAAGGTGTGCAATACTCAGAGACATGGCCAAGGTAAGAAAGGCTGAAAGACGACCACCACTGAACAAGACACACAAGCTGAAACGTCAAGACTGGGCCAAGAAATATCTCAAGACTGATTTTTCTAAGGTTTTATGGACTGATGAAATGAGAGTGAGTCTTGATGGGCCAGATGGATGGGCCCATGGCTGGATTGGTAAAGGGTAGAGAGCTCCAGTCCGACTCAGACGCCAGCAAGGTGGAGGTGGAGTACTGGTTTGGGCTGGTATCATCAAAGATGAGCTTGTGGGGCCTTTTCGGGTTGAGGATGGAGTCAAGCTAAACTCCCAGTCCTACTGCCAGTTTCTGGAAAACACCTTCTTCAAGCAGTGGTACAGGAAGAAGTCTGCATCCTTCAAGAAAAACATGATTTTCATGCAGGACAATGCTCCATCACACGCGTCCAAGTACTCCACAGAGTGGCTGGCAAGAAAGGGTATAAAAGAAGAAAATCTAATGACATGGCCTCCTTGTTCACCTGATCTGCACCCCATTGAGAACCTGTGGTCCATCATCAAATGTGAGATTTACAAGGAGGGAAAACAGTACACCTCTCTGAACAGTGTCTGGAAGGCTGTGGTTGCTGCTGCACGCAATGTTGATGGTGAACAGATCAAAACACTGACAGAATCCATGGATGGCAGGCTTTTGAGTGTCCTTGCAAAGAAAGGTGGCTATAATGGTCGCTGATTTGTTTTTGTTTTGTTTTTGAATGTCAGAAATGTATATTTCTGAATGTTGAGATGTTATATTGGTTTCACTGGTAAAAATAAATAATTGAAATGGGTATATATTTGTTTTTTGTTAAGTTGCCTAATAATTATGCACAGTAATAGTCACCTGCCCACACAGATATCCCCCTAAAATAGCCAAAACTAAAAACAAACTAAAAACTACTTCCAAAAATATTCAGCTTTGATATTAATGAGTTTTTTGGGTTCATTGAGAACATGGTTGTTGTTCAATAATAAAATGAATCCTCAAAAATACAACTTGCCTAATAATTCTGCACTCCCTGTATGTATTTGTAAATCTTACCAAATGGATATAAAGCAGAAGCCTGCCAAGAAAGTCTTCATGGTACAGAATGTTTTAGATGCCATATTTAAGTGCTCATAGTTGTTGCTTGCTGAACATTACGCTAAAAAAGAAATAGTCAAAAGGATCACATAGATCATAGGGATCACACTTGACCACTCAGAGCCAATCAGCAAAAACTGACATGTTACTTTGAACAGCCTCACAGAGTTTAAAGGGGTTATTTAAGAAAACCATTACTATGCAGTGAACAGGGCATGTCAAATGAAGTATCATTGCAATATGCATTCAATAAAAATATTGTATCTTTTTATACACATTTCCCTCTCTGGTAGCGACCCCTGCTGTTTCTACTCTGGTGGCCAGAATTCAGATCCACCTTGTTCTGCATTCTGAGGTGGACTAGCATGCACAGTAGCTCCCTTGCTCCCTTTCCCTCAGTGTTGACATTGTGATCTTATAGTGAAGCAAGTGAGGTGGACAGATACCTTTCATTTATCCACCACTACTTCTAAATTCATAGAAGTACATAGCTGTATACCACTGTAGACAATAGAGAAGGAAATTGTGGGGATATTACATAACATATGTGTTGCTGGGGCTATATGTAGGGGAGGAAGCAGGGGCGTAGCTAGAAATGCATGGGCCCCATAGCAAAAAAAAATTATGCCCCCCCCCCCCTGTGCCATCCACAGATCCCCCTCCCCTAAATAGTGCCATCCACAGATCCCCCTCCCCTAAATAGTGCCATCCACAGATCCCCCTCCCCTAAATAGTGCCATCCACAGATCCCCCTCCCCTAAATAGTGCCATCCACAGATCCCCCTCCCCTAAATAGTGCCATCCACAGATCCCCCTGCCCTACATAGTACCATCAACAGATCCCCCTCCCCTAAATAGTGCCATCCACAGATCCCCCTCCCCTAAACAGTGCCATCAACAGATCCCCCTCCCCTAAACAGTGCCATCAACAGATCCCCTTCCCCTAAATAGTGCCATCCACAGACCCCCCTCCCCTAAATAGTGCCATCCACAGATCCCCCTCCCCTAAATAGTGCCATCAACAGATCCCCCTCCCCTAAATAGTGCCATACACAGATCCCCCTCCCCAAATAGTGCCATCAACTGTTCCTGTGTCCCCCCTCCCCTAAATAGTGCCATCCACAGATCCCCCTCCCCTAAACAGTGCCATCAACAGATCCCCCTCCCCTAAATAGTGCCATACACAGATCCCTCTCCCCTAAATAGTGCCATCCACAGATCCCCCTCCCCTAAATAGTGCCATCCACAGATCCCCCTCCCCTAAATAGTGCCATCCACAGATTCCCCTCCCCTAAATAGTGCCATCCACAGATCCCTCTCCCCTAAACAGTGCCATCAACAGATCCCCCTCCCCTAAATAGTGCCATCCACAGATCCCCTCCCCTAAACAGTGCCATCCACAGTATCAGGTGCCTCTCTCCCCCCCCATGTGCCAGTGTCAGGTGCCAACCCCCCTCCCCCCATGTGCCAGTATCAAGTGCCTCCCGCTCCCCCCATGGCAGTAACAGTTGGGTATTAAAAATAAATAAAATAAACACTTCTACTTACCTCCATATGTCAGCGATGCGATGCAGCCTCTTCCTGTGTCCCGCCCTGTATGTCCATATATGGAGTCAGTGCTTGTATTTCAGAAAAGTTTCTATTGGTATTCGAACCCACGACCTTCTGTATCAGAGGCAAAGCATCTAACCACAAGACCATAACAGTTGCCTTGCTGCTAACTGAAAAAATATGAGACTTCTACACACATGAGACTTCTGTACTTCTACACATATGAGACTTCTGTATATCTATACACATGACAGCTGCTGATATATAGAGATATAGCAGAGCTGAGTGTGCTGGGACAGCTGTCATATAGAGATATATAGCAGTGCTGGGTGTGTTGGGGCAGCTGTCATGTGTATAGATGTACACTTAGCCAGCTATAACAGTAGAAGTCTCATATTTTTTCAATCAGTTGCAATGCCTCCTTTATGGCTGTGAGGGTAAATGCTTTGCCACTGATACATTGGAGGTTGTGGGTTCGAATCCCAGACACATCAGGAAACTTTTAGAATACAGTAAGATTAGATCACATTAGTGAGCATTAAGACTGCTGCTGTGAAGGGGCCCTGAACATTAAGACAAGAATCGATATTTAACTAACTTGAAAATAAACTGTCGGGCCCCGAAGCAGCTCCTGTGTGTAGTGTCTGTGTGTGTTAATAAAAATAAAAAAAAACTGAATGTGGTCCGGACGGGCCCCCAGTGGCATAGGGCCCCATAGCCGTTGCTATGGCAATCCCTACGCCACTGGGAGGAAGGGGTTAACATGAGCAAATTGCAGGGCATTCTGGGAAA
The DNA here is from genome assembly GCF_905171765.1 of Bufo bufo. Classification (NCBI taxonomy): domain Eukaryota; kingdom Metazoa; phylum Chordata; class Amphibia; order Anura; family Bufonidae; genus Bufo; species Bufo bufo. Next base: position 406,725,487 of record NC_053393.1, on the reverse strand, counting down.
TGCAGGTTCTTGTTTAGCTATAGTCCACCCACGAAAGAAGGAAGAAAGTTCTCCAAAAGAAAACTGTTTTAAATTTGCGGGATAACCCTTTAAGAGTCTTCTAAGTACCGCACCCATTGGCACTTTTCAAGGTAACCTAAAAGTTGACTGTCCCATGATACATTCTCTTTAAAACAGGGGCGTAGCTAGGAGAAGCGGCTGCTTTGGGGCCCAAAATCAAAAGGGGCCCACCTAGGAGAACTAAAAGATTTATATACAGAGACAGTATATACAATGATATTATATACAGTGACACTGTGGGACACGGATGAAGCGGCTGCCGGGCATCGTCTGAGAACGTGAACTTGACAAGCCACACGAGTGAGGGGTGCATGGAAGGAGGGAGTTGCAAAGAAGTTGCTTGTGAAGGAGGGGTGGGGGTTAAAAATTTGCTCTGGGGCCCAATCATTTCTAGTTACGCCATTGCTTTAAAACTAAATGTTACTCTTCTAATCACTCATTTTACCATACCCTTTCTAAATATGATTTTTATAAGTGATAAACATATTTGCTCAAATGAAACGACTGTATTTTCTTCTTCCAATTCTGTATTCTTTTCCGCAGAAAACTGAATTTATAACCCATGTCTGGGAGTGATGCCACTTCTAATCAGCACACTTCTAAGTACAGAATAAAGGTTGTATAGGCATTTTAATGAACTGAAGCATGCCTTCCTGTATATACATCAACCTATCCACTTCCACTTAGTAATATCTATTTTGTGTTTATTCTGCACAGATAAAGAAAAAAAATTTGAAGTCACAGACGAAACATTTTGAAGCTTGTAGCCTTAAAGGTATAATACAAATCTTCAGTCTTCATCATACTAGCTAACTGCTACTTGGGCATGGTAATGTATGATAAGACCATACCTTTTCTGCGGTATTGGCTCTATAAAGTAATGAATAGTATTCTTTTTGTTTGGAATCTAAATAATACATGGATAAGAATATTTTCTCTTGCAAGAAAAAAAGAAGACTATTTTATGCACATATGGAATCCAGAGCAACATTACAAGAGCAGAATGATCTATGGTTTGTCATCCAGCAGCATAAGATCATAGATCAACTCATTTGTGCTTCTGACCTTTGGGGGGAAAAAATCAATATTAGGAATGATAACAATGTTTTTTTCTAAGCTGTGATTCACCTTGCAGCTCTTTGACAATGTTCAGATGTAAAATTTTTATGAATGATGTGCTTTGAGCAGTTGCATTGTAACTGATCTGATATTCAGTGTTAAATAGAAAAATAAAATCAATGCTTTAGTATTTTCATCCATCACTTCTGATCATTACAATTATAGTAGTTTGAAATCTAATAATCTAGAACAGTGGTTCCCAACCTGTGATACGTATACCCCGAGGGCACCGCAGGGCAGTGGCATAGCGTGGGTTACCAGCACCCAGGGGAAAGCAAAGTATTGCGCCCCCTAATCTGTGGACACACCCCTTTTTATAGAACCACACCCCAAATTATACAAAGACCAACATTACCAATAACACTATATAAAGGCCAAATAATACTAATACCACATGGTCACATATGATCAAAATATTACCACCATACTGATACTGAATAATAATACAACACTTTACCAAAACCAGCATTACCAACACTAAACACTACAGTATAGGCTATCTACCGCTTGTTTTTTGTGCGCATGTGTTACTTGTGGTTTTTGTTTCAGATTTCATGAGGATTTTTAAGGGCTATTTCACACGAGCGGATGCCGTCCGTGGCATCCGCTCCGTGAAAGGGTGCCAAGACCCGATGCGGACTGCAGAGGCACGGAGCATTAACATGACTGATAATGCTCCGTGCCTCTCTGTGATCTCTTTACTACGAAATCACAGTGACAACTGTGATTTCGTAGTAAAGAGGTCACAGAGAGGCACGGAGCATTATCAGTCATGTTAATGCTCCGTGCCTCTGCAGTCCGCATCGGGTCTTGGCACTCTTTCACGGAGCGGATGCCACGCACGGCATCCGCTCGTGTGAATCAGCCCTAACAGATCTCACCCTTGAAAAGGGTGAAATCCACATAAAAAATTGCAAATACAATTAACATGCTGCAGATTTCAAAATCAGGGCAACAGGTCTATTCCCATAGACTTTGCTGGTACTGTATTGCACTGCGGTTTTTCCCCATGCAATTCTGCAAAGAAAAAAAAAAAAACATGTAATCGGAAACATATGCATGCAGCCTAATAGACAAATAATACTGGCAAGACCATGAACACTTACTACCATCTCATAGTGACTGAATATTACACCACACTAGTGCAGCACTCGGCTATTTCTGGCAGTCCCATAGAGAATGACTGGAGTGGCAGAGTGCATGGCTGACCTGGCACTCCATCAGATCAAGGTAACAGGATTCCGGGACTTGGGGTCAGTGAGATCCCTGTAGTCAGACCCCCACTAATCAGCTAGTTATCCCTTATCTTCTGGATAGGAGATAAATTTCAATCTTGGCACAACTACTTGAATTAATTCCCAATCCCCATTAAAGGGGTTGTTTGGGTTCAGCACAGGGCAAAGGAGAGCACCAGTGCATGAAATTCTCCGATGCTCATGTCAGAGGGGCCAGAGGGGTAAAGAATGGGATATGTCTGGGTTCAGCTCTGAACCCGGACAACCTCTTTATGGCCCCATGGTAACTATACCACACCATATATTGCTGAAATGTTATAATAGACCCACTAAGAAATTATAGGCAATTAGCAAGACACCCCCAATAAAGGAGTGGTTCTGCAGGTGGTAACACATAGCACTTCTCAGTTACTATGCTTCCTGGCTGATGTTTTGGTCACTTTTGAATGCTGGCGGTGCTTTCACTCTAGTGGTAGCATGAGACGGAGTCTACAACCCACACAGGTGGCTCAGGTAGTGCAGCTTATCCAGGATGGCACATCAATGCGAGCTGTGGCAAGAAGGTTTGCTGTGTCTGTCAGCGTAGTGTCCAGAGCATGGAGGCGCTACCAGGAGACAGGCCAGTACATCAGGAGACGTGGAGGAGGCCGTAAGAGGGCAACAACCCAGCAGCAGGACCGCTACCTCCACCTTTGTGCAAGGAGGAACAGGAGGAGCACTGCCAGAGCCCTGCAAAATGACCTCCAGCAGGCCACAAATGTGCATGTGTCTGCTCAAACGGTCAGAAACAGACTCCATGAGGGTGATATGAGGGCCCGACGTCCACAGGTGGGGGTTGTGCTTACAGCCCAACACCGTGCAGGACGTTTGGCATTTGCCAGAGAACACCAAGATTGGTAAATTCGCCACTGGCTCCCTGTGCTCTTCACAGATGAAAGCAGGTTCACACTGAGCACATGTGACAGACGTGACAGAGTCTGGAGACGCTGTGGAGAACGTTCTGCTGCATGCAACATCCTCCAGCATGACCGGTTTGGCATTGGGTCAGTAATGGTGTGGGGTGGCATTTCTTTGGAGGGCCGCACAGCCCGCCTTGTGCTCGCCAGAGGTAGCCTGACCGCCATTAGGTACCGAGATGAGATCCTCAGACCCCTTGTGAGACCATATGCTGGTGCGGTTGGCCCTGGGTTCCTCCTAATGCAAGACAATGCTAGACCTCATGTGGCTGAAGTGTGTCAGCAGTTCCTGCAAGACGAAGGCATTGATGCTATGGACTGGCCCGCCCGTTCCCCAGACCTGAATCCAATTGAGCACATCTGGGACATCATGTCTCGCTCTATCCACCAACGTCACGTTGCACCACAGACTGTCCAGGAGTTGGCAGATGCTTTAGTCCAGGTCTGGGAGGAGATCCCTCAGGAGACCGTCCGCCACCTCATCAGGAGCATGCACAGGCGTTGTAGGGAGGTCATACAGGCACGTGGAGGCCACACACACTACTGAGCCTCATTTTGACTTGTTTTAAGGACATTACATCAAAGTTGGATCAGCCTGTAGTGTGTTTTTCCACTTAATTTTGAGTGTGACTCCAAATCCAGACCTCCATGGGTTGAAAATTTGATTTCCATTTTTTATTTTTGTGTGATTTTGTTGTCAGCACATTCAACTATGTAAAGAACAAAGTATTTCAGAAGAATATTTAATTAATTCAGATCTAGGATGTGTTATTTTTGTGTTCCCTTTATTTTTTTGAGCAGTGTATATATATACACACACTGTATGTATATTAGTATAGGCTGGCAGCAGCATGCTTATACTTTTACCCAAATATAAAATTATTAAATTATTTAAATAAACACATACAAAGACAAGTACACTACAAATATATGTGTGTGTGTGTATGTATGTGTGTGTGTGTGTGTGTGTGTGTATATATATATATATATATATATATATATTTACATACAAACACACACGTGTATATAGACAGATAGGTAATAGAAAATAACTTATACAGAGTCAGCAACTTACAGTACATGCTGGATAACACTGGGGCCAGGATGGTGGTGGTTAACCTGCAGTCTGGAGGAAGCTGATGGCAAGGGGGGGTAGGAGAAGATCTGTGCTGTTCACCGACTGTCTGCTACTGTCAGAAGGTCGGAGGGCACAGTGAGGTCATTAGGAAAAGGAACTTTGGTGGTGAAAAGCATAAAACGTGTAAAACTGCAGTGCTAGAGAAGCCAAACAAGGACTGAGTCAGGAACAACATACAGCCAGCAGAGCACTATAAGCGCTTCTGCTCTCTGCCAAAATCTCTGCTCTGCAGCCACCATTTCCGACACCTGAATACAGGGAGAGGGGCAGGCCAGGCAATAAGAGCCACTGCATCTATGCAACAGCAAGTACCTGCTTGGAGCGAGGAGGAGGCTGCCAGGTGACCCGATGTCTCTCCTTTGCTCCCAGATTGTAGGGCAAACTACTAGTGCTGCGGCCTGCCATAGCACAGCTCTAGTGGGTGGTGGGCGCAGTGATGATGTAGGCAGTGAGCTGAGTATTGTCTGTGCTGCAGGCGCCCCTTTGCAGTTTGGCGCCTGGGGCAACAGGTCCCCCCACGCTACGCCACTGCCACAGGGTGAGGGGTTTACATAGGACTGCCCTAACATCCAACAATGTCTCATTGCTGGTTGCTAGGGCCTCTCAACATTCAATTGTTTCACCAACCTGAGGGCACCATGTGGCAATAATTATATTGAAAGACAAACTATCTCTGTGGTATTAGTATTTTCAGGAGGACTATTTGTTTCTGCAGTATTGGGGGTGGCAGAATGAGGTGTTCAAAGGTGGGCAGGAAGATGGAAAAGTAGGATCCTAACATATCTGTGTAAAAAATTCTGTAGAGACAAGACATGGCTGAAAGAAGTCATCATGATTGTCTGGTCCGAATGGAGAAGATGAGAGAGAGAACATCGATAACAGAGGAGACGTCAAAGGATGTAACAGGTATGTAATGCTGTGTTCTCTTGTATATGTAATAGCTCAGAATGTAATTACAAAAAGTAATAGTCATCCATCATGGGTACTGTCACGTGCCGGGGGTCCAAGGCAGTCCTTCGGGACATCTTTCGAGCAGGTCACAGGCAAACACAACAGACATGACAGAAAAGCAGGTAAACAGAAGTGGTAACAATACCACAGGAACAAGAGTACCGGAGGACCATAGCAAAACCCTGAGGGCGGAGCCAGTGAGCCCCGTACTTCACAGAGCCCCAAGTGGTGGGCATGACTGGGCCGAGGGCTCACTGGCCGCACCTCCAGGAAGGTCCCGGAATGCTTGGCCCCTACCTGCCAGGAACAGACTGGTGAAACCTCCAGTGAAACAAACAAACAGAACCAGAGGTACACACAGGTAGCGATTCCCCTCCGGGGAAGCCAGAAACCCCCTTCCGGAGGATGAACATGAATACAGACATACAGGGCAGAAACAGATAACGGACACAGTTACGCACTGCTAGGCGATTAGATGCATATACACTCTGCTAGGGGAAAACAGGGAACATATAACATAACACAGAGCAGGAAACGATCAGAACAGGACAAATCAAATATACCAAAACAGAGCAGGTACAAACAGAGACTAACAATGCAAAACCAGGTGACTCCACGCAGAAGGGTAACAGAAACCCCCCAGGAACAGAAGCGAGGTGTAACACCTAGCAGCACAGACAGGACTATAGACAGACTGACAAAGACTGACCCCCCAGAAACACAGCTACAGTTCTATATAGCTGGGTAACGAGGCACCTGGAAAGACACACCCAGGCACAGCAGACAGTGGGAGTTAACCCCATCAGCACCAGAGCTCAGACAGCCAAGACACACAGGAACAGAACTGGGCATTGCCCTTGGAAACCAGGGTACACAGATACAGAACTACAGACAGACACAGTCAAAGGGGTACACATGTACATGGGCAAGTTCACACTAATACCGCAGCCAGCATGCAGCCAAAAGCAACCAGCCTGCACGGAATCACCTGCAGCCAGTACACAAAAGGCGTGCAGCCAGCCTGCACGGCAATACACGTCACGGTGACCCGCACCGTGACAGGTCCTAATATAGTGTCTGTCATTTAGCATCTTAAAATATAACTTTTCGTAATCCTGAAAAATATTAGGTCAATAAAAGAGTACATAAAGGAAATGAAATATGGCCCAATAAACCAATATAAGCAAATCAGGACACAAGAAAAAAATAATACAAACCAACAAAGGGTTATATCAGGAGAGAATGAGGGGCAAGGTTACCCATAGTAAAAGGCAAATGGGGCTGGGTTTCTGATCCTGCTAATCGCTAACCACAGGGAACCACCCTTATGGTGGATGGACCCAGCATAGGAACCTACCTCTGATGCACCCTAGTTAACCCTACTCTGTCCCAATGCATTCCCCCACCAGGGTTCTTCATGGAACCAATGAAAGATCAGGGAAGAAAATAGTCCTGTTTAGCAATAAGTACAGCTAGGGGAAAAGGGTTAATTACTCTTACCGGTAACTGTTTTTTGCAATAGCCTCCACAACGGCACTCACAGGAGGGTGTCCCTGTCCCCAGGACAGGAAACAACGCAGAAGCACATGATTTAAAAAGGCCTCCTCCCCTTACCTATTCAGTCAATAAGAGAGGACACGGAAGTGATGCAAGAACAAGACATGTATTAAACATAAACACATTACATCATTTGAAAAATAAAATAAAAGGGGATGGAAAATCCCAGCGCCGTTGTAGAGGAAAAACCAATTACTGGTAAGAGTAATTAACTCGTATCCCCGGCGCCATTCTCCTGAGGGTGAAGCAATTAGGAAGTCATCCAAATATGGCACAATTAGAATTTCCTAAAGTGAAGGTACTTTGTGACCTCTTACATGATCTTTGAAAATACTCTTGGACCCGAGGAGAGTGCGAATGGGAGGGCTCCGAACTGAAAATGGCGTAGCTGATACCCTATAAAGACAGCGATTCTTAGATATTTTTGATGACTCTCGTATATTGGGACATGATAGTATGTGTCTTGAAGGTCCATAGTCGCCATGAAACAGCCTTGAGGGAGTAAGTTTATGGTGGATTTTATCTTCTCCATTTAGAATTTCTTGTAAATGATGGATCTGTTCAGGGATTTTACATTTATTATCAAACGGAAGGATCCGCTTGGTTTTTGTAAGAGAAAAATCGGTGAATATAACCCTTTGCCATATTGATATTCTGGGACTGGAGTACTTTTTTGTGTATAAGAGATGAGATTTCTAATTCTAGACATGTCTGTTTCTTTTTAGGGCAGCTTTTTGTTTATGAAGAACCAATCTGGGGAACTAGATAAGAATTCTAGTTTTAAGCCCTCTTTTAAAGTAGATACTACCCACGGGGAGGCTCCTATTTTTTCCCAGGCAGAAGTCAAGAGTTTTAACCTGCCCCCCACCTGGTTTATGGCATCATTGTGTAGAATGGGAGGAACTTTCAGGATTGAAAAGGAATCCTCTCCCTCTGGCCCTGGATGACTGCCAACAATTTCTTGATCCCTCTTTTTTCCTCTGGTCCAGCCTCGTTTTTCTCTAGTTCTGAAAGGATCGTCTTAGAAAATAACTCTCAAGGGGAAATCCTTTTTTCTTATCCGAGGCTTTGTCCAGAATGTCCTCTAATGTCAAGCCAAATAATATATCTCCCTCACAGGGGATCAAGCACAGGCGATTCTTTGAACTTGCGTCACCTGACGAATCCAGATTGCTCTACGGGTCGCATTTGATAATGCAGCAGACCTGGCGGAGAATCTAAGGCTACTTTCACACTGTCGCTTCTGGGTCCGCTTGTGAGATCAGTTTCAGGGCTCTTACAAGTAGCCCAAAATGGATCAGTTCAGCCCCAATGCATTCTGAATGGATAAGGATACGTTCAGAATGCATCAATTTGGCTGCGTTTGGTCTCCATTGCGTTTTTTAGGCGGTCACTAAAACGCAGCTTGCAGCGTTTTGGTGTCTGCCTGAGGATGCAGAGCCAAACGAATCCGTCCTGACTTACAATGTAAGTCAATGGGGACGGATCCGTTTTTCACTGACACAATATGGTGCAATTGAAAACTGATCCATCCCCCATTGATTTTCATTGTAAGTCAAGACGGATCCGTTTTGACTTAGACTTTTTTTTTAATGAATAATGTAACCGGATACAAGACGGATCCGCACCGAACGCCAGTGTGAAAGAAAGTGCTAAGAAATTTGATGCTTTCTTTAACGTACGGTAGACAAGGAGGCTAGGATCTCTTCCCTGGGAGTCCCTGCTGCTAAGTATTGTTCTAACTGATTAAGCCAGACGGACAACATTCTGGCCGTGCAGGTAGACGCAATACTGGGAAGCAACATAGCCATATATGTTTCCCAAGCTTTTTTTCAATAAACTTTCAAATTTTTTGTCCATAGGATCTCACAAGACACCCATGTTCTTGAACGGGAGAGAGGTGTTTTTAGAAATGCAACTGGGGCATCTATTTTTGGCATTTTGTGCCACAGATTAGAATCAAACGGAAAATGCAAATGCGATCGCACACTACATCCAGCACTCTGCCCTCCATGCTGGATGAGACATTGGTTTATATTTTGGCCAAAGCATAGTAAGCCACTCACCGCGTCAAGGCTGTCTCATGAGTGGTCCCTAACTCTTGTTCCTACCTGTTCATGGGCCATGACAGCCACACAAAATCCAGGGAATGCAGGTCAGCATGCAAGCCAAGTACACTTTGCTTGTAACCCCGTCCGGTGCCATTACAGCTTTCATCGGATCCAGGGATGCAAGTACCAACATGCATGCTGAACCCACCATATACTTCTCCTGGAGCCAAATGGCTAATGGTAGGTTCTATACAAGCAGACTCAGTTTTATACTGACTTTAAAACCAGCCTCAAGGACAGATTAACTGGTCAGGTGTGCAATGACTCCAAGGAGATCGCCACGCCTCCAATATATACTACAAAGAAAAAAATAAGGGGTTGGGTCAGCACAACCTGCCTGTAGGTGCAGATCGCTATGGCGAAATACATATACAAACGGAAAATGCAAATGCGATCGCACACTACATCCAGCACTCTGCCCTCCATGCTGGATGAGACATTGGTTTATATTTTGGCCAAAGCATAGTAAGCCACTCACCGCGTCAAGGCTGTCTCATGAGTGGTCCCTAACTCTTGTTCCAACCTGTTCATGGGCATGACAGCCACACAAAATCCAGGAATGCAGGTCAGCATGCAAGCCAAGTACACTTTGCTTGTAACCCCGTCCGGTGCCATTACAGCTTTCATCGGATCCAGGGATGCAAGTACCAACATGCATGCTGAACCCACCATATACTTCTCCTGGAGCCAAATGGCTAATGGTAGGTTCTATACAAGCAGACTCCCGTTTTATACTGACTTTAAAACCAGCCTCAAGGGACAGATGAACTGGTCAGGTGTGCAATGACTCCAAGGAGATCGCCACGCCTCCAATATATACTACCAAAGAAAAAAATAAGGGGTTGGGTCAGCACAACCTGCCTGTAGGTGCAGATCGCTATGGCGAAATACAATACAAACGGAAAATGCAAATGCGATCGCACACTACATCCAGCACTCTGCCCTCCCATGCTGGATGAGACATTGGTTTATATTTTGGCCAAAGCATAGTAAGCCACTCACCGCGTCAAGGCTGTCTCATGAGTGGTCCCTAACTCTTGTTCCTACCTGTTCATGGGCCATGACAGCCACACAAAATCCAGGGAATGCAGGTCAGCATGCAAGCCAAGTACACTTTGCTTGTAACCCCGTCCGGTGCCATTACAGCTTTCATCGGATCCAGGGATGCAAGTACCAACATGCATGCTGAACCCACCATATACTTCTCCTGGAGCCAAATGGCTAATGGTAGGTTCTATACAAGCAGACTCAGTTTTATACTGACTTTAAAACCAGCCTCAAGGACAGATTAACTGGTCAGGTGTGCAATGACTCCAAGGAGATCGCCACGCCTCCAATATATACTACAAAGAAAAAAATAAGGGGTTGGGTCAGCACAACCTGCCTGTAGGTGCAGATTACTATGCTTTGGCCAAAATATAAACCAATGTCTCATCCAGCATGGAGGGCAGAGTGCTGGATGTAGTGTGCGATCGCATTTGCATTTTCCGTTTGTATATGTATTTCGCCATAGCGATCTGCACCTACAGGCAGGTTGTGCTGACCCAACCCCTTATTTTTTTTAACCACTTTTTCAGTATATCTTGGGCATAAGTTTTTTTTTTTTTTTTGAGGAAAAGGTCTTTCTGCAGATAGTGCACTTTTTGCGCCCCGAATCTCCACCGGCTGGCTTAGGCATCATGGTCTCTTTCCCCGGGCTGAGGTAGCAGGAGCTCCAGGCTTCTTTGCAGAAGCAGCATCCACCGGAGCAAGCATGACTGCAAGTGGTGAGAGAAGACTGAATAGAATTCTCCTCCCTCCGTTTAAATGGTCCTGCACACCATACCACCGGAAATATGCTTGAGTGCAAGATTCTCTTGCCCAAGGAAAATCTCGCCTGGTGACATCACCATGTCGGATCCCGCGCGCTTTCGCCTAACCTGGGAATATCACGATCCCGGAGAAGCCTGCACGCAGGGATTACTCCTAGGAACAGGTAAGGGAGGCGAATGCGTCCCCGGGGTTCCCGTTCCTTGCTCCAGCCCTCCCACCTTGTTTGGAAGAGGATTCAAGGCTGGGGGATAAAGATATTATTCCTGGCACTCCAGGAGAGGCTTCCGCGCATACCCGGGGACAGGAAACAACAAATGAATATGTAAGGGGAGGAGGCCTTTTTAAATCATGTGCTTCTGTGTTGTTTCCTGTCCTGGGGGCGGGGACATCCTCCTGTGAGTGCCGTTGTGGAGGTGCAAGGGAAATACCCTGTTACCACCAATTAGGATAGACACAAGTTGCTTTGTTGCCACAAGGTCTAAACATGATGTAAAATGGTAACCACAGATCTTAACCGCCTCCGGACCGCCGAACGCAGCGACGCGTCCTGGAGGCGGTCGATTCATTCCTCCTGGACGCATATACGCGTCCTCTCGCGAGATGTCCTGTGAACCCGCGCACACAGGCGTGCGCGTTCACAGGATCGGAAGGGAAGCGAGTGGATCTCCAGCCTGCCAGCGGCGATCGTTCGCTGGCAGGCTGGAGATGCGATTTTTTTAACCCCTAACAGTTATATTAGACGCTGTTTTGATAACAGCGTCTAATATACCTGCTACCTGGTCCTCTGGTGGTCCCTTTTGCTTGGATCGACCACCAGAGGACACAGGCAGCTCAGTAATAAGTAGCACCAAACACCACTACACTACACCCCCCCTGTCACTTATTAACCCCTTATTAACCCCTGATCACCCCATATAGACTCCCTGATCACCCCCCTGTCATTGATCACCCCCCTGTAAGGCTCCATTCAGACGTCCGTATGATTTTTACGGATCCACTGATACATGGATCGGATCCGCAAAACACATACGGACGTCTGAATGGAGCCTTACAGGGGGGTGATCAATTACTGGGGTGATCACCCCATATAGACTCCCTGATCACCCCCCTGTCATTGATCACCCCTCTGTCATTGATCACCCCCCTGTAAGGCTCCATTCAGACGTCCGTATGATTTTTACGGATCCACTGATACATGGATCGGATCCGCAAAAACACATACGGACGTCTGAATGGAGCCTTACAGGGGGGTGATCAATGACGGGGGTGATCACCCCATATAGACTCCCTGATCACCCCCCTGTCATTGATCACCCCCCTGTAAGGCTCCATTCAGACGTCCGTATGATTTTACGGATCCACTGATACATGGATCGGATCCGCAAAACACATACGGACGTCTGAATGGAGCCTTACAGGGGGGTGATCAATGACGGGGGTGATCACCCCATATAGACTCCCTGATCACCCCCCTGTCATTGATCACCCCCCTGTCATTGATCACCCCCCTGTAAGGCTCCATTCAGACGTCCGTATGATTTTTACGGATCCACTGATACATGGATCGGATCCGCAAAACACGTACGGACATCTGAATGGAGCCTTACAGGGGGGTGATCAATGACAGGGGGGTGATCACCCCATATAGACTCCCTGATCACCCCCCTGTCATTGATCACCCCCCTGTCATTGATCACCCCCTGTTAGGCTCCATTCAGACGTCCGTATGTTTTTTACGGATCCACGGATACATGGATCGGATCCGCAAAACACGTACGGACATCTGAATAGAGCCTTACAGGGGGGTGATCAATGACAGGAGGGTGATCACCCCATATAGACTCCCTGATCACCCCCCTGTCATTGATCACCCCCCTGTAGGCTCCATTCAAATATCCGTATGTGTTTTGCGGATCCGATCCATGTATCTGTGGATCCGTAAAAAACATACGGATATTTGAATGGAGCCTTACAGGGGGGTGATCAATGACAGGGGGGTGATCACCCATATAGACTCCCTGATCACCCCCCTGTAAGGCTCCATTCAGACTTTTTTTGGCCAAAGTTAGCGGAAATTATTATTATTTTTTTTTTCTTACAAAGTCTCATATTCCACTAACTTGTGTCTAAAAATAAAATCTCACATGAACTCACCATACCCCTCACGGAATCCAAATGCGTAAAATTTTTTAGACATTTATATTCCAGACTTCTTCTCACGCTTTAGGGCCCCTAAAATGCCAGGGCAGTATAAATACCCCACATGTGACCCCATTTCGGAAAGTAGACACCCCAAGGTATTCACTGAGGGGCATATTGAGTCCATGAAAGATTGAAATTTTTGTCCCAAGTTAGCGGAAAGGGAGACTTTGTGAGAAAAAAACTAAAAGAATCAATTTCCGCTAACTTGTGGCAAAAAAAAAAAAATTCTATGAACTCGCCATGCCCCTCATTGAATACCTTGGGGTGTCTTCTTTCCAAAATGGGGTCACTTGTGGGGTAGTTATACTGCCCTGGCATTTTCCAGGCTCCCTCCCTCTGAGATCTCGCCTGCCCTGCGACCTGCGCCCTAGTGCCGAGTCCTCTCATTTTTCAGACAGTGTCCGTACATACTACCGAGTCCACTCACTCAGCTCCGGTACGTGCGGGCGGCACTTACTGACATCACGCGCCTGCTCCTCCCACTAGGCGGCGCAGGCGCGTGACGTACAGTGAGTGAGGGAGCGCCGCACTGCCTGCCTGTTACCGCCCGCGCAGAGAGCCCTTGAGCAGTGCTGATGCTGAAAAGAAGCCTGCAGTGAGGCGAGTGATGGTCTATGGGGGGGGGGCATTAATTACAATGGGGGCGGGGGCCACTGTGGGAGACATGAAAATGGGGGCCACTGTCACTGTGGGGGACATTAAGTTTTAATAAGGGTCACTATGGACATTATTTAGAATGGAGGTTGCTGTGGGTGTCATTACTCATTATAACTATAATGTCTGATAGGCCTAGTCCTGAGCTGAGTTATATTACCCTGCCCATGCCCTGTATAATAATGTACCCATCCCTGATACCCCTCAGTTATATTACCCCGCTGGGGTAATATAACTAAGGGGTATCAGGGTACATTATTATACAGGGCAGGGTAATATAACTCAGGACTAGGCCTATCAGACATTATACAGTTCTAATGACACCCACAGCAGCCTCCATTCTAAATAATGTCCATAGTGATCCTTATTAAAAATAATGTCCCCCCACAGGCAGGCTCTGCGGGCGGCGGCGTTCACTCACTGTACGTCACGCGCCACGTGACGTACAGTGAGTGAGGTGAGCACCGCCGCCCGCACTGCCTGCCTGTTACCGCCCCCCGGAGCAGTGCTGAGAAAGAAGCCTGCTGTGAGTGAGAGCCTGAGTCTGTGGGACAGGTGCGTCACTGGGTGCGTCACTGTGGACCGTCCGTGCAATGTGGTTACACATTTTTTACAAAGGGAGACACTTATTTCCTCGAGCAGTTTTGAGGAGGGGGGGAGTTTTTTGACACTCGCCCTGAGAGAAATTTTACCTAGAAACTGCTCTGGTCCAGGCCACCAACAGTCCTCGCTAACCCCTAGTTAAACCTAAAGAAAAGCATACAGCAGTCTTTAGTAAAAGAAAAAAATATACTGTTCACTCCTGCAAAACCTGTGTCCCAATGACTCTTTAGTAGAACAAAATAAAGACATGGAGGCAGTGCCAATAAAGTAGTGGAGAAAAAAAGGTTCAATTAAATCATGTTGTGGCAGTGCAAACACATGCTTTTGAATCACTTTTGTTAGCTGTATAATGACTGGACATCACTGTTGGGCTCAGTTCACACTTCACTTATTTGGTCAGTTACGGATCAAAAACACAGAACATCTTTTCATAATACCTTATCTGAGAGTAGCATTGGCTCCCGATTTTGGCACCAAACAGTAACATTTGAAGTGTGAACTCAGCCTTACAGGTAAATGTTAGCATCAGTTATAACGTACTTAATGGTGCAGTGGCCCAAGATTCTACTGAAAGAGCTGTCCCATTTTACACCGTTTCCACATAGATTGCTAGTTAACCTGTTCTGTTAGCCACTGATTCTACTAAAGTGGGAAAGAGCTGTCTCATTTCATTGTTTGTGGGGTGTCCACATAGATTGCTCGATAACACTGATTCTACTATAGAGTGAAAGAGCGGTCTCATTTTACACCATCTGCTGTTTCCACATAGATTGATAGTTTGTTCTGTTAGCCAAAAATTCTACTGAAGTGGGAAAAGAGCTGTCTCATTTCACTGTTTATGGGGTGTCCACATTGATTACTATATAATCTGTTTGGTTAGCCACTGATTCTACTAAAGTGGGAAAGAGCTGCGTCATTTTACACCATCTGCTGCTTCCACATATATTGATTGATAGGTAACCTATTTTGTTAGCCACTGATACAAGTAATGGTCCAGTCACAGAGTCGGAGGTGTCAGCAATAAGTTTGTGTCACTGTTTATTTTTTACTTCTTCTATTCTGTCAGAAGAACCACCCCCCACCCACCCAAAAAAATTGATCCTGTCTTTTGAGCATCTGTCTTCACTTGGTCAGTATTTGGTCAGTAATTGATATGTAAGGCAAAACAGAAGTGAGTCTAAAACAGAGATAAGTGAAGGAAATATTTGCATGTCTTCTGTGTTTTGGACCCACTTCTGATTTTGTCTTACAAATCATGATTAAATCCTAAAAATACTGCCCATGTGATCGAGGCCTTATGGATGCTCCAAAGATAGGATCCATTGCGTTTATAATTTTTTGGGTTCTTCTGACGGATCAAGGAAAAATAAACCGTAATGTCAACAAGGCCAAACAGGGACACAAGTGGACCCAGAACAGACTGGTGAGGGTGGCAACAGCATAAATAGTCAACATAGTGGCCCAGTCACAGAGTGGGGAGTGGCCCGTTCACCACTCCTCCCGCAGTCATGGCAGTGGAGCGTGAGTGCAGAAGGTCCCCCCTGTCAGACCTTTGTAAGGATGGGCGATGGCGCACATAGCGAGCGAGCGACCAACCAACTACATAGGATGTCTCGATAGTTGAGTTTATTGTTGAGTTTATAATCCCTCTCCAAATCATGTTTTCTTTAGTATCATGTGGATGACTGACAACATGTGCATCCCTTACCTGAGTAAAATGAAGTCGCTTTAACCACTTCCGGTCCACTGCTGTACATGTACAGTGGAAGTCTGGCATTTAAACATACAGTCATGTGAAAAAATTAGGACACCCTTTGAAAGCATGTGGTTTTTTGTAACATTTTTTAATAAATGGTTATTTCATCTCCGTTTCAACAATACAGAGAGATTAAAGTAATCCGACTAAACAAAGAAAAACTGAAGAAAAGTCTTTTCAAGATCTTCTGTAAATGTCATTCTACAAAAATGCCTATTCTAACTGAGGAAAAAGATAGGACACCCTTGCCCCTAATAGCGAGTGTTACCTCCTTTGGCTGAAATAACTGCAGTGAGACGGTTCTTGTAGCCATCTACTAGTCTTCGACATCGGTCTGAGGAAATTTTACCCCACTCCTCAATGCAGAACTTTTTCAGCTGTGAGATGTTTGAGGGGTTTCTTGCACGTACAGCCCTTTTCAAGTCACCCCACAGCATCTCAATGGGATTCAAATCTGGACTTTGACTTGGCCATTCCAGGGACTCTCCATTTCTTCTTTTTCAGCCAATCTTTGGTTGATTTACTAGTATGTTTTGGGTCATTGTCATGTGCATGGTCCAGTTCCGCTTCAGCTTTAATTTTCTAACTGATGGTCTCACATGTTCTTCAAGCACCTTCTGATACACAGTAGAATTCATCGTGGATTCTATGATGGTGAGCTGACCAGGTCCTGCTGCAGCAAAGCAGCCCCAAACCATGACACTTCCACCTCCATGCTTCACAGTTGGTATGAGGTTCTTTTCTTGGAATGCTGTGTTTGGTTTACGCCAAACATGTCCTCTGCTGTTGTGTCCAAATAATTCAATTTTGGACTCATCTGTCCAAAGAACATTATTCCAGAAGTCCTGGTCTATGTCAACTTTATCGCTGGCAAATGTCAGTCTGGCCTCGATGTTTCTCTTGGAAAGCAAAGGTTTCCTCCTTGCACACCTCCCATGCAAGTTAAACTTGTACAGTCTCTTTCTGATTGTAGAGGCATGTACTTCTACATCAACAGTAGCCAGAGCCTGCTGTAGTTCTCGAGATGACACTTTAGGGTTTTTTGGATACCTCTTTTAGCATCTTGCGGTCTGCTCTTGGGGTGAACTTGCTGGGGCGACCAGTCCCTGGGCATGTTGGCAGTTGTTTTGAAAGCCCTCCACTTGTAGACTATCTTCCGGACAGTGGAATGGCTGATTTCAAAATCTTTTGAGATCTTTTTAAATCCCTTCCCAGACTCATAGGCTGCTACAATCTTTTTTCTGAAGTCCTCTGACAGCTCTTTTGCTCTCACCATGGTGCTCACTCTCACTTCAACAGTCAGGAGCACACCAAACTAAATGTCTGAGGTTTAAATAGGGCAAGCCTCATTCAACATGCAGAGTAACGATCTACTAATTATGCGCACCTGGTGTGATATACCTGTGTGAGATCTGAGCCAATTTAAGAGGGAATACATGTGAGGGTGTCCTATCTTTTTCCTCAGTTAGAATAGGCATTTTTGTAGAATGACATTTACAGAAGATCTTGAAAAGACCTTTCTTCAGTTTTCTTTGTTTAGTTGGATTACTTTAATCTCTCTGTATTGTTGAAACGGAGATGAAATAACCATTTATTAAAAATGTTACAAAAAACCACATGCTTTCAAAGGGTGTCCTAATTTTTTCACATGACTGTAGCACCAAATTACTGAGCATACTGTACATAAATAAACAATATGCAGAACTTTCATACACATAACATATTGATGATAACACACTGAAACATTAACCAGGTAGGGCAGTTCCACTCATTACAAGGCTATAGCATACTTACCAGCATTTGAAAGTCAAATTGTTAGATATTTGTAAGCCCCTGAAAAATAACCACAAAAATCTGCTTAATTAGAAGTAGCAGAAGTGGTATTTTACCCATGTGCCTGATAATATAATGCTGTTACCAACTAAATGTCTCTGTTGGTTCTTGTAGTTCGCTAGAGCTTGCACTTCCTGTGACAGGCATGCTACTGCAAAGGCTGTGTGCAGCCCCTCCTGCACTTTATCCTATGACTTAGATTTGCATCTATGGTTCTCCAGCATTATGCTCTTCTCCCTTATTTAGGTCTCCAGTAGTACAGTAGAGTTGTCATTAATCTGGTCACTGTCCAATGATAATGAGTTGTAGCTGCTCATTCTGCCACAATCTATACAGAAAATTTGTCAAAGTGAACTGCAGAAAACAGAAAGTATTAGCCTATTTATCTGCTCTAGATATTTTTATTTATATCAATATTAACTTATTTTTGTTTGACCAGTGACCAAAAATCTGCTTACTATTGTTGATTAGAGATGGCCTTGCGGGTCGCCCGGCGGTCGTTTTGCAGCGAACTTTGCTCATTCACGATTTGCCGAACATGCGAACAAATGGCAATGTTTGCATGCGCCATATTCTTTTGCATTGTGCCGAACTTTGACCCATGAGACATCAATCAGGTGGGACAGGACAGCCAATTGAGAAGTTTCAGCAGGGACAGACTGTGGAGCAGGGACAGACTGTTAGGGACACCAAAGGCTAGCTAATAGGGCCACAAAAGTCCTTTTAAGGACTGGTATAGGTGTGCTATGGATAGGTGTGATATACTGAGGGGTGTGATATACTTATAATATACTTTCTAACATATAAATTATATTATAGTGCATTTGTATTGTGCAGCAGTTGTGTGCGATTCTGCTGCGATACCGCAGCTATATAGAGGGACAAGCTCTATTGGAACAACTATTTGCAACGGGTGTGACATACCTGTTGCCCCCAAAAAAACTTGAGGGGTGCGATATACCTGCTTCCACCAAATATTGCTTCAGGTGCTCTATATACCTGTTTCCAGAAAATACTGATTGAGGGGTGTGACATACCTGCTTCCACAAAATACTGATTGAGGGGGCGATATACCTGCTTCTACAAAATACTGATTAAGGGGTTCTATATACCTGTTTCCACAAAATACTCATTGAGGGGTGGGATATACCTGCTTCTACAAAATTCTGATTAAGGGATTCTATATATCTAATACCTGCTTCCACAAAATACTGATTGAAGGGTTCAATATACCTGCATCCACCAAATATTGTATTGAGGCCTGCGATACACCAGCTTCCATAAAATAATAATTGAGTGGTGTGATATACCTGCTTCTACAAAATATTGATTAAGGGATTGTATATACCCGCTTCTACAAATACTGATTAAGGGGTTCTATATACCAGCTTCCACCAAACACTAATTGAGGCCTGCTATATACCTGCTTCCACAAATACTGCTCTTCTCTAGGGACTTTAGCAAAGGGTCATTTTTAAAATTACAGGCAGAGGAATAGGCAGGCCTTTCCGCAGGGGTGGTAGGGGTCGGCAGGTGCACCAGGCTAGAGCCTAAGTAGGAAGTTGGAGAAGGTGCATGCAATTATGTCAAAGGACGCACCAGAGTTGGTTGAGTGGCTCACTCAGCCTTCCGCTTCTGCACCCTCCTCATCCTCTGTATCTGCACCCTCCTCACTCTCTGCTGTGTGCACTGCCAAAGACACCACCACCACCACCACCATAGCCCCTCCACTCGAGTCAGAGTAATTATTTTCACATCCATTCTCAGACCTTACCGATGCACAGCCATTCTTGGCATCGGATGAGGAAGAGGAGGTAGCAACGGCCGCCACCCAGCTGTCTGATGACAGTACCCAGATCAGCCCAAGAAAGGTGGTCCCTGCTGTTGCTGCCTACTCTGAGATCTCTAATGTCAGTGGTGGTGAAGGTGACTAGGATGACATGTCGATGGACATCAAGTGGGTGCCAACAAGAGAGGAAGAGGGGAGTTCAGAGGGAGAGACGGAGCAGCAGATAGGGAGGAGAAGGAGGAGAAGCAGGCAGAACTCACAGAGCGCCGGAGTCAAAAAGCAGACTGCAAATGTATCTGGAGCGAGCCATCCACCATGCACGGTCACATCTTGTGCTCCCAGGACGCCGGCACATGACTCCACAGTGTTGGCTTTTTTTAACGTGCAGCTGCTGACAATAGTGTTGCCATCTGCAGCCTGTGCTGTCCACGCATAAGTCGCGGCAAGCCCAACACTCACCTAGGGACGACCACCTTAAGAAGGTACCTGCCATCCCATCACCGAGCCTAGTGGGAGCAACACCGTCAGAACCCACAAGGCCACACTCCCGACACTCCACGTCCTGCCTCTTCACCTGTCTACTCCCATTTGTCCTCCACTCCACCTTCCACCGTCCCGTCGTCACGTTCATCTGGCAGAAGGCACGCTTCCGTGGCCCAAATGTTCGAGCGTAAAACGTTGATAACGCCGGATAACCACCTTGCCCAATGGCTGACCGTTGGCTTGTCGGAACTGCTAGCCTGCAAACTACTGCCATATAAACTAGTAGACTCGGAGGCTTTTAGAAAATTTGTGGCCATTGGCACACCGCAATGGAAGGTCCCCGGAAGGAAATATTTCTTCCAGAAGGGCATCCCAGAGCTATATGGCCATGTTCAGCAGCAAGTGAATATATCTCTGGCACACAGTGTCAGTGCCAAGATAATTCTGACCACAGACACGTAGTCTAGCAAACACGGGCAGGGAAGGTACATAACTTTTACTGCCCACTGGGTAAACCTTCTGATGGCTGTCAAGCATGCAACCCGTGGCACCCGTGTGGATTTGGTGTTACCGCCACGGATTGCATTCAGGCCTGCCTCTTCTTCTCCTTCTACTCCATCCTCCGTCTCCTTCTCTGCTGACTCCTCCTTTTCCACTGCTACCGCCTCTTCTGCTGCAGCCCCCAAGCTCCCCAGAACCTATTCGACGTGCCAGGTGAGACGTTGCCGTGCTGCTGCTGTTGTGCCTGGAAGCCTGCACTCCTTTCAGCTCTGCGGTCACAGGCTGATCAGTGGCTAACCCCGCTCAATTTGACAGTTGGTAAAGTGGTGTGCGACAACGGTGCCAACTGTGTGCTGAAGCAGGGCAAAATGACACAGGTTCCGTGCATGGAACACATCCTAAACTTAGTCATGCAGCGATTTAGTTGCCAAATTCCCGGGGGTCCAGGATGTCTAGGGGCAGACCAGGAAAATCTCTGGCCATTTTAGAAGATTTTACACGGCCATGGCTTGCCTTGCTGACGTTCAGCGGCGACACCACCTGCCCGTCAGACGTCTGATTTGTGACAGCCCGACGCACTGGAACTCCACCTTGTATATGCTTTTATAGGCTTCTCCAGCAGCAATGTGTCATTAACGACTACCTGTACCAACTCTGCATCAGAACAGGTTCTGGGGAGCTTGGTTTCTTTTCACTGCGCCAGTGGCTGCTCATGCGCAATGCATGCAGACTTCTGCGGCCATTTGATGAGATCACCAAACTGGTCAGTCGCAGCCAGGGCACCATCAGTGACATCGTACCTTACGCCATCTTTCTGGAGCGTGCATTGCGTCGTATCATTTATCAAGCCGTCGAGAAGCAGGAGCTGGAAGATGAGGAAGTCGCAATGCTAAAGGAATTCCCAGGGGGGCTACTCCATCTGAGACAAGTCAGCAGGAATCTGAAGAGGAGTCAGAGGAGGATGGTGGCTTGGGGGAGAAGGAGCAAGAAGAGCAGGCTTTGAGTGGGACTTTAAACTTTTCGGGGATCCCTGGTGTTGTCCGTGGCTGGTGGGAGGAGACTGAGGAAGACATTCTCCTGGGTGATGAGCAGGAGCCTGGGCGCCCCATCGCTTACAATTTAGGCAAATGGGGGCCTTCATGCTCCAGTGTTTGAAAAGGGACCCCTGTATAAAAAGCATAAAGGGCCAGGACCAGTACTGGGTGTCAACGTACTTAGACCCCCCAGTACAAACACAAAATGGCGGACATCTTGCCAGTATCACAGAGGGGTGTCAGAATGCAGCATTTCCAGGCCTTGCTGTGAGAGATGCTGCACTCTGCTGTTGCGGGCACTGGCAGAGGAATTTCCATCCACAGCGAAACAGGTGCGGGTACCAATGCTACCGTGCCTGCAAGAAGAGGGAGGTTTGAATATGTGTTGGTTACTTCAGATATGAGATCATTCTTGCAGCCAACCAATTGAGAGCCGCCCTCCGGATCCAGCCTCATGGAACACCTAGACCGACAGGTGTCCGACTACATTGGGTTAACGGTCGATGTAGACACTCTGAGAAGCGAGGAACCCCTGGACTACTGGGTGTGCAGGCTTGAACTGAGCTAGCACAATTTGCCATGGAACTCTTGGCTTGCCCCTCGTCGATTGTCCTGTCCGAAAGGACGTTCAGCGCAGCAGGGGGGATCGTGACCAATAAGCGCACTAGCCTAGCTCACGTCAGTGTGGACTACCTCACATTTCTAAAAATGAATGAGGCATGGATCCCTGAGGAATTCAACACCTGTGACGACCACGTGTAATTGAATTTCCTCATGCCAGCCCACACATATTCGCCATTACCCAGAACAAAGAATGGTCCTTGTCTTATGTATATACAGCGGCATAAAAGGCCTTTTCTGTCAGATGAATGCCTAATTTTTGGGGCCTCTACTCCAGTGGCCTACAGTAAAATTTTTAGCAAGTGACCGACTAATGTACCTTCAGACACATAATCAATAGTTATTTTCTGTCAGATGAATGCCTAATTTTTGGGGCCTGTACTGGCCTTCAGTAAAATTGTTATCCTCTGACCGTCTAATATACCTCCAGCCACATAATCACTAGTTTTTTTTTCTGTCAGGTGAATGCCTAATTTTTGGGGCCTGTACTCCACTGGCCTACAGTAAAATTGTTATTCAGTTACCACCTATACCACCTAATATACATCCAGCAACATAATCACTTGTTCTTTTCTGTCTGGTGAATGTCTAATGTTTGGGGCCTGTACTCAGGGCCGTTGCAAGGATTTCTGCCAACACAAGCAAAGCTACATTTTGGTGCCCCCCACCTCGCAGCTCATCTGGCCCTGGTCCCGTTTGCAGCAGCTGGCTTCTCCTCTGTGTGGTCCTGGTATCTTCTCTCTGCTTCAGACAATCGCTAGTTTGAGGACCATATTTTTCGCCCTCTAAGACGCACCTAGGTTTTAGAGGATAGTAAGAATTTTTTTTTTTCCATTACACCTCAGGTCAGACCAGCAATCAGACCCCCAATGTTAATCAGACCTCAGATCAGACCCCCATGTCAGACATCAGCCCCCTATGTCAGCCATTAGCCCCCCCCATGTCAGCCATAAGCCCCCATGTCAGCCATAAGCCCCCCATGTCAGCCATAAGCCCCCCATGTCAGCCATAAGCCCCCCAAGTCAGCCATTAGCCCCACATGTCAGCTATCAGCCCCTATCCATCATGCCCCCATGTAAGCCATAAGCCCCCATGTCACATTTCTCCCCCTCCATGTCAAATCACCCCCCTATGTCACATCAGCCCTCCATGTCACATTCCCCCCCTCCATGTCACATTTCTCCCCCTCCTTTTTACATAATCCCCTCTGTCACATCACCCCCATGTCACATTTCTCCCGCTTTATGTCACAAATTGTCACATTTCACCCCCTCAATGTTACATTTCTCCCCCTCAAGGCCTCAATGTCACATTTTTCCCCCACCATGTCAAATCACCTATGTCACATCAGCCCTCCATGTCACATTTCTCCTCCTCAATGTCACATTTCTCCCCCTCCATCCATCTCACATTTCTCCCCCTCCAAACCATGTCACATCACCCCCTTTCGTGTCACATCATGATCACATCATTACCCCCTATTGTGTCACATTTCAGTCCCCCCATGACACATAATCCCCCCCCGGCAGGCCCCTGGCCCCATCGCCATGTCACAGACTACAGACATTGTCCCCCCTCCCATAATGTCACGGTCACCACCCCCCCCCTCTCCATTTATGATTGTTGTTTGTGTAATAATTTTTTCAAAACATATTTATGCCGTGCGCTCTGGCGCTAGTGCGCTCATCAGTGATCACCTACCCACCTGTCCTGCTGCTACGGCAATCTGGCTGTGTGCGAGTCAGACTTATAGACAGTCAGCTCCAGTCCCTGCTGCCGCTGCGCCACTCACAAGTCACACCCCCCTGGCCTGACCCCGTGAATGTGTTGCTGGGCCCGTGCTGCTATATGAGTGAGGGCCGGGGCCGCATGGCGCACTCAGGCTGGGGCGGCCAGCCGGCGGCGCAACTCACAAGTAAGTGATTTAAAAAAATATATAAAAAAGGTTCAATTTTCCGCCCTCCCCCATGGTGCGCCCTAAGGCAGCCTCTTGTTGGTCTGCCTTATGGTAGCACCGGTCCTGCCTGTACTCCACTGACCTGCAGTAAAATTGTTATCCACTGAACGCCTAATATACCTCCAGCCACATAATCACTTGTTCTTTTCTGTCAGGTGAATGCCTAATTTTTGGGGTCCGTACTCCCGTGGCCCAATATAAAATTTTCTAGGCTCCAGCAGGGCACATTTTTGCTAGTTTCCCTTTAAGACGCATAAAAATGGCCCCTGATTAAAATACATATTTTTTGTGGGAATTTTTGCCGGTGATCCCCCTCAGGTATGTCACTGTCCATGTTGTGGGACTATTTGTGCACTTCTAGTAAGTATTTGGTGTCTGCAAATATGACCTGAAGGTTTTTCAGGTTTGCCTGCCATTAAAGTGAATGGGGGCCCGTTCGCGAAACGACCCGGCCGATGTTCGTCCATCACTATTGTTGATAAGCATCTGGCTATAACGCACTACTGTAAAAGGCTATGCAACCACAAACATGTGCATGAAATACATATTACATACATAATATGACTAGTGTTGAGCACGAATATTCTAATAGCAAATTTTTATCGCGAATATCGCCACCTTGAGAATTTGCGAATATTTAGAATATAGTGCTATATATTTGTTATATCTAATATTCGGCATATTTTCCATCTGAACACATGATTCCTCTCTGCTTCTTGCTTGTGGGCCAATGAGAAGGAAGCAATGTCAAGTACACAACAATACTTAGTGCACCAATCAGTAATCTGTAGTCAGACCTTCTAAAATGTGAAGTTACACGTAGTGCGAAAAAATATTCTAATCACTGCCGATTAGCGCAATCGTGAATATATTGGAGCACTTGACTCTATCTGCATATAAAGCTATTGTAATGTTCTGCCGTGCCAACCATTTTCTCCAGTCTCAGGAAACTTATATCAGCTTGAAAAATGTAGCCAAAGTGACCCACACCTGTATTTCGCGTTACGAAATCGCATTACGCGATTTTTACATTGCGATTTATCGCATTCAATAAAATAATCTTGAATTCTCGAAATTCGCGAATATATGATGAATATTCTACAAAATATTCGTGGAAGATCGCAAATTCGAATATAGCCCCTACCGCTCATCAGTCACTAAATATAACCATGAATGAATATTTACTGTAATATTGCATGTTAAATGATAACCTCGACATACCAGCGATGCCATATTATATACGGGTGAAGAGGAAGATAATAGATAATGCTTGCCCTTGATTAGATCTTGGAAAATTGCTATGAGCTGACTTGATGATGTCACCAGGGTCATAGGTGATAGATACAGAGGCTTTCATGGGACATACAAATTATTAAAGGGGTTGTCCGAGTTATGAAAACAAATTATATAGCACTGTAAATCTGATGGTCAGCAATATATAACTATAAGCAAGTTTTAGGCAAAAAAATTATATATATTTTCGCATTTCCCTGGTTCTCTTCTGGCCCTTTGTTTACCTGCAATAACAATCTGTGAGGTTTTCCTCATGAATATTTGTGCCATGTTCTTGTGCAATGCTCTGCAGAACATTTTTGGATGCTGTTAAATCTATCATACATTAACTTAGTAAAATTACTACTGCCATATTACATTTTACCAACATCATGGTATGACTGTTTAATCACAATATTAACACCGTAGAAGAAGGATATCGTTTTTGATAATTATTTTAATCATCTTTTTAAAATTCGTTCAGCATAGACATCTTGAAATATGATTTATGACAAGCTATCAAAAGAAATAAATACAAACATAATAAAATTTCACGCAAACATAACAAAATCCAGCATCATTATCATAACGATGAATTGGCCTCATAAATAAACTAACTAGAGTTGAAAGCATAAATATCAAGGGAGGCAATGATGCAATCGTTTATTTTTTATCACTGTTGTCTCACTTTGTTTTAATGTCTGGCACAGTTAATAGCGCTTTAAATACATTTATTCAACCAGTTCAATATTGCTACAAGCCACTGCACATGCTGGGCACATTCTCTAATATTACTAAGTATTTAAGTCACGTTTAATTATTTGTTCACTTAATATTTGCAAAGGCATTCTGTTTCCATATTATGTAAATCGGTGAAGATACAGTTCCCAACAAAAACTTGGTTGTGAGAGTTGTTCTTAGGGTGACGTCACAACTACCATCATTTTCCACTATGTGCAAATTACCAAATCTGTATGTCTTCAATGGCGATTTTGATGCACATTTATAATTGATTAGTTACTTCCATCTCAGACCAATCCTGTTTATACAGATCAGTTAGGCATCATGCACACGACAGTTGTTTTTTGCGTCCGCAAATTGTGCTTCCGCCCCAAAAAACTGATGCGGCATGCGTTTTTTTTGGAGGATCCGGTTTTTTCTGCAGATCCCTTGTAATAAATGCCTATCCTTGTCCGCAAATGTGAAAAAAGTAGGACATGCACTATTTTTTTTGCTGAAGGGAAACACGGACAATGGACGCGGGACACAAACGGATGAACTATCAGCATTTTTTTGCTGACCCATAGAAATGAATGGGTCCCCATCCTATCCGCAAAAAAAATGGAACGGAGGCCGAGAAAAACAACTGTCGTGTGCATGAGGCCTTAGGCCTCATGCACACTACCGTGCCGTTTTTTGCGGTCCGCAAAAAACGGAAGCTGTCCGTGTTGCCTTTCACAATTTACGGAACGGGCGCCGGTAATATAAATGCCTATTCTTGTCCGCAAAGCTGTCCGCATCTTTTGCGGCCCCATTGAAGTGAATGGGTCCGCATCCGAGCCGCCAAAACTGCAGCTCGGATGCGGACCCAAACAAGGGTCGTGTGCATGAAGCCTTAGTCACATGAAAATTCCTGGAGTTTTAATAAATTTTTATGTGAAAAAAAAAGTTTTCAAAAAGTTAGTCTGACGGCTGTAAGGTATTGTATGTAATATATCAATTCACCTGACCAAACCCTAGTTTTAGCCCAATGAGAAAAACCCTCTGCAGTCTGGGACATTGAGGAATATTTATTCTGCAAGACAACAACTCCAAATCTCAAACTAAAGTCAAACAAAAATGGCATAAAACCAAAAACAATGGGTCATGTTCATCAGCATGTGGGTTTTGTTGCAGATACTGTATTCTGTACAAGCCAAAAATATGGAAAATACATAGAGAAAAGGTATAAAGTAAAAGGGGGCGATTTAGACGCCAGTCTTAGTCCATGTCTGCTGCCATTTGATGTGCCTAAGTTATGTAGAGGCATTGGCCTCTACATAACTTAATTGCTTTACAAGTGGCCGTGCAACTTTATAAAATATACGGCAGCTCCCTTGCTGGCGTACATTTAAATAATTTTCTATGCCAAAAACAGGTGTAGAAAATGATGAATCAGATGCGCCTGTTAGCCCCCCCTTCCCCGCCAACGCCACTCCCCCTTTTTCCGCCACCTCGGACAAGTGGTGTGAGTGGGTGAAGAGTCACAAAATGGCCCGCAAATTTCCTTTGCGACCAAATCTGTGACAAAAGTACTCCAAAGAGTGGAGAACTTCCCATAATAAATGACCCGCAAAATGTCCACATCTACCATTTTTAAGACCTCTATTATTTTAGAACCTGTCTTTGGCTTACAAATAATGACATACTGACCAATATACTGCAGTAAAAAAGTGTCCTTAAAAAGGTTCTCCGGGCTTTTTCATATTGATGACCTACCCTCAGGATAGGTTATCAATATTGGATTGGCTGAGGTCCGACACCCAGCACCCCCGCCGATCAGCTGTTGAGGAGACAGTGCACGCTGTTGCAAGTGCCATCTCCCTTCTCTCCTCCTGTTCGCTGCTGCTGTCCAGGGCCGCTGATAGGCCAGTACAGCTGGCCCAGTTGTACCGGGCCCGGCTGGCAGGGGGGCCCGGGCTGCCGACTCCCGAGCCATTTTAATTTTTTTGCTGTCAGTGGGCTGGCTCCAGTAACAGCAGGCAGTGTGGGGGCGGCGCTCACTCACTGACGTCACACGCCTGCTTCTCCCACTAGGCGGCGCAGGCGCGTGACGTCAGTGAGTGAGCGCTGCCGCCCGCACTTGTTACTGGAGGCTGGAGGGTGGAGGGAGGAGGCAGGAGCTGAATGTAAGGTAGTATTTTAGTAAAGAGATGAGCGCTGTGCCTGTGCTAAAATTAAAGTTACTGTCTGCAGCCTGCACGGCTGCACCGATTTATTAATGTATACTACTGTGAGTGGCGGGGGGGGATCTATATGGATGACGTCATGACGGCACTGTTATAGGGAGGGCGGGGGATCCGTGGATGGCACTGTTATGGGGGGGGGGGTCTGTCATGTGGATGACACTTATGGGGGGGGGCCGGGGGGTGTGTGGATGGCACCATTATGGAGGGGGATCTGTGGATGACACTGTTATGGGGGGGATCTGTGGATGACACTGTTATGGGGGGATCTGTGGATGACTGTTATGGGGGGGATCTGTGGATGGCACTGTTATGGAGGGGTATCTGTGGATGACACATAGCATAAGATGCTATATACGGTATGTGTCATCCACAGATCCCCCTCTATAACAGTGCCATCCACAGATCCCCCCATAACAGTGCCATCCACAGATCCCCCTATAACAGTGCCATCCACAGATCCCCTCCATAACAGTGCCATCCACAGATCCTCTCCATAACAGTGCCATCCACAGATCCCCTCCATAACAGTGCCATCCACAGATCCCCTCCATAACAGTGCCATCCACAGATCCCCTCCATAACAGTGCCATCCACAGATCCCCTCCATAACAGTGCCATCCACAGATCCCCTCCATAACAGTGCCATCCACAGATCCCCTCCATAAAAGTGCCATTCACAGATCCCCTCCATAACAGTGCCATTTACAGATCCCCTCCATAACAGCGCCATTCACAGACGACCCCCCAGCGCCATAAATATCACTTGTAGACAAATCTGCATGTTGTTTCAAGGCGGCGTCTGGGGAGGGGCCAAGGGCGGGGCCAGGGGTGTGGCTGAAGGAGGGATCAGGGGGTGGAGCTGAAGGGGGCCCCGTCATGTATGCTGTACGGGGCCCCATGATTTCTATCAGCGGCCCTGCTGCTGTCAGACACACAGCAGAGAGCAGGAAGAGAGAAGGGAGATGCACTGTCTCCCCATTCAGCTGATCGGTGGGGGTGCATGGTGTTGGACCCCTGCCAATATGATATTGATGATCAATCTGAGGATAGCATACAAACTCCAGATTGACGGCAGCATATTCATACAAAAAAGTTTCTTTATTCACAGTGGGTCCATGAAAAGCATGTGTGCAAACACACCAGTAAAAAATGCAACGTTTCGGCTACATAGTAGCCTTTCTCAAAACGTTTCAGCTACTTAGTAGCCTTTCTCAATGCTTGTAGCTGAAATGTTGCATTTTTTACTGGTGCGAATGGATCTGAGGTGAAGGACGAGCTGATGCATTCCTGAATACATCTTCAAGGTCATTTGTGCTGCTCTCAAACACAATTTTACTCTGAGGACAGGTCATCATTATGAAGCCTGGACACCCCTTATGTCCCAGAGTATAGTTTATTTCACAATTTAGTGCGTGGCAAGACTTGAAAACAGGTGTTTACTCACAGCCCCATCCTATCAAAGATAACACGACTAAACAAATAGCTTTGTATTTGCCAGGTTTTTTTTCTATTTTGTACCGTTTTGTTTAATATTTCTGTCTGCAAAAGCCAATAAAACTGGCTGTGGCCAGTTGCACCATACTTGCTTCGAATGGACTGTGTTTTGCGTGCCAACAGCGCCCATCTATCTAAGGAGATGGTAATCCCGTGAGCCAATCTTGTGCAATATATACAGTACAGACCAAAAGTTTGGACACACCTTCTCATTCAAAGAGTTTTCTTTATTTTCATGACAATGAAGGCATCAAAACTATGAATTAACACATGTGGAATTATATACATAACAAACAAGTGTGAAACAACTGAAAATATGTCATATTCTAGGTTCTTCAAAGTAGCCACCTTTTGCTTTGATTACTGCTTTGCACACTCTTGGCATTCTCTTGATGAGCTTCAAGAGGTAGTCCTCTGAAATGGTCTTCCAACAGTCTTGAAGGAGTTCCCAGAGATGCTTAGCACTTGTTGGCCCTTTTGTCTTCACTCTGCGGTCCAGCTCACCCCAAACCATCTCGATTGGGTTCAGGTCCGGTGACTGTGGAGGCCAGGTCATCTGGCGCAGCACCCCATCACTCTCCTTCATGGTCAAATAGCCCTTACTTTCAAAGTTTTCCCAATTTTTCGGCTGACTGACTGACCTTCATTTCTTAAAGTAATGATGGCCACTCATTTTTCTTTACTTAGCTGCTTTTTTCTTGCCATAATACAAATTCTAACAGTCTATTCAGTAGGACTATCAGCTGTGTATCCACCTGACTTCTCCTCAATGCAACTGATGGTCCCAACCCCATTTATAAGGCAAGAAATCCCACTTATTAAACCTGACAGGGCACACCTGTGAAGTGAAAACCATTTCAGAGGACAACCTCTTGAAGCTCATCAAGAGAATGCCAAGAGTGTGCAAAGCAGTAATCAAAGCAAAAGGTGGCTACTTTGAAGAACCTAGAATATGACATATTTTCAGTTGTTTCACACTTCTTTGTTATGTATATAATTCCACATGTGTTAATTCATAGTTTTGATGCCTTCAGTGTGAATCTAAAATTTTCATAGTCATGAAAATAAAGAAAACTCTTTGAATGAGAAGGTGTGTCCAAACTTTTGGTCTGTACTGTGTATATATACAGGGAGTGCAGAATTATTAGGCAAGTTGTATTTTTGAGGATTAATTTTATTATTGAACAACAACCATGTTCTCAATGAACCCAAAAAACTCATTAATATCAAAGCTGAATATTTTTGGAAGTAGTTTTTAGTTTCTTTTTAGTTTTAGCTATTTTAGGGGAATATCTGTGTGTGCAGGTGACTATTACTGTGCATAATTATTAGGCAACTTAACAAAAAACAAATATATACCCATTTCAATTATTTATTTTTACCAGTGAAACCAATATAACATCTCAACATTCACAAATATACATTTCTGACATTCAAAAACAAAACAAAAACAAATCAGTGACCAATATAGCCACCTTTCTTTGCAAGGACACTCAAAAGCCTGCCATCCATGGATTCTGTCAGTGTTTTGATCTGTTCACCATCAACATTGCGTGCAGCAGCAACCACAGCCTCCCAGACACTGTTCAGAGAGGTGTACTGTTTTCCCTCCTTGTAAATCTCACATTTGATGATGGACCACAGGTTCTCAATGGGGTTCAGATCAGGTGAACAAGGAGGCCATGTCATTAGATTTTCTTCTTTTATACCCTTTCTTGCCAGCCACGCTGTGGAGTACTTGGACGCGTGTGATGGAGCATTGTCCTGCATGAAAATCATGTTTTTCTTGAAGGATGCAGACTTCTTCCTGTACCACTGCTTGAAGAAGGTGTCTTCCAGAAACTGGCAGTAGGACTGGGAGTTGAGCTTGACTCCATCCTCAACCCGAAAAGGCCCCACAAGCTCATCTTTGATGATACCAGCCCAAACCAGTACTCCACCTCCACCTTGCTGGCGTCTGAGTCGGATGGAGCTCTCTGCCCTTTACCAATCCAGCCACGGGCCCATCCATCTGGCCCATCAAGACTCACTCTCATTTCATCAGTCCATAAAACCTTAAAAAAATCAGTCTTGAGATATTTCTTGGCCCAGTCTTGACGTTTCAGCTTGTGTGTCTTGTTCAGTGGTGGTCGTCTTTCAGCCTTTCTTACCTTGGCCATGTCTCTGAGTATTGCACACCTTGTGCTTTTGGGCACTCCAGTGATGTTGCAGCTCTGAAATATGGCCAAACTGGTGGCAAGTGGCATCTTGGCAGCTGCACGCTTGACTTTTCTCAGTTCATGGGCAGTTATTTTGCGCCTTGGTTTTTCCACACGCTTCTTGCGACCCTGTTGACTATTTTGAATGAAACGCTTGATTGTTCGATGATCACGCTTCAGAAGCTTTGCAATTTTAAGAGTGCTGCATCCCTCTGCAAGATATCTCAGTATTTTTTTACTTTTCTGAGCCTGTCAAGTCCTTCTTTTGACCCATTTTGCCAAAGGAAAGGAAGTTGCCTAATAATTATGCACACCTAATATAGGGTGTTGATGTCATTAGACCACACCCCTTCTCATTACAGAGATGCACATCACCTAATATGCTTAATTGGTAGTAGGCTTTCGAGCCTATACAGCTTGGAGTAAGACAACATGCATAAAGAGGATGATGTGGTCAAAATACTCATTTGCCTAATAATTCTGTACGCAGTGTACACTCACCTAAAGAATTATTAGGAACACCATACTAATACGTTGTTGGACCCCCTTTTGCCTTCAGAACTGCCTTAATTCTACGTGGCATTGATTCAACAAGGTGCTGATAGCATTCTTTAGAAATGTTGGCCCATATTGATAGGATAGCATCTTGCAGTTGATGGAGATTTGAGGGATGCACATCCAGGGCACGAAGCTCCCGTTCCACCACATCCCAAAGATGCTCTATTGGGTTGAGATCTGGTGACTGTGGGGGCCATTTTAGTACAGTGAACTCATTGTCATGTTCAAGAAACCAATTTGAAATGATTCGAGCTTTGTGACATGGTGCATTATCCTGCTGGAAGTAGCCATCAAAGGATGGGTACATGGTGGTCATGAAGGGATGGACATGGTCAGAAACAATGCTCAGGTAGCCCGTGGCATTTAAACGATGCCCAATTGGCACTAAAGGGCCTAAAGTGCGCCCAGAAAACATCCCCCACACCATTACACCACCACCACCAGCCTGCACAGTGGTAACAAGGCATGATGGATACATGTTCTCATTCTGTTTACGCCAAATTCGGACTCTACCATTTGAATGTCTCAACAGAAATCGAGACTCATCAGACCAGGCAACATTTTTCCAGTCTTCAACAGTCCAATTTTGGTGAGCTCGTGCAAATTGTAGCCTCTCTTTCCTATTTGTAGTGGAGATGAGTGGTACCCGGTGGGGTCTTCTGCTGTTGTAGCCCATCCGCCTCAAGGTTGTGCATGTTGTGGCTTCACAAATGCTTTGCTGCATACCTCGGTTGTAACGAGTGGTTATTTCAGTCAACGTTGCTCTTCTATCAGCTTGAATCAGTCTGTTAAATTTCCCCTGTTAAATTGTTTCCCCCCCCCCCAAAGTTACTGTTCTCTTTGAGATATAGCTGGGATGACTCGACTAGGTCTGCCACAATCAGTAATTCAGAAGTTGGTTAAACTACAAAGTATTAAGAATACTGTAGTTGGTACAGGCATATAACATAATTTTCATGTTGTTAATAAAGACTTCGGTCCTAACCTGATATTTGATTGCCTATCACCCCATCGTCAATGGTTATAGGTTCAATAACTTTTGAGAACTGAAAATTTTCTTTCCTACATTAATACTTGATTGTTGTACAATCCCATTGTAACACATGTCATGATATTTAATGCCATGTAGACCAATCTTATTTATGTTTTTGATATAGATATTCATTATCATTTTACTGTAAAGCAGAATTTACTTTTTTTGAACCTTAAAAATTTGAATAAAAAAAGAATTTAAACAGTCTGCCCATTCTCCTCTGACCTCTAGCATCCACAAGGCATTTTTGCCCACAGGACTGCAGCATACTGGATGTTTTTCCCTTTTCACACCATTCTTTGTAAACCCTAGAAATGGTTGTGCGTGAAAATCCCAGTAACTGAGCAGATTGTGAAATACTCAGACCGGCCCGTCTGGCACCAACAACCATGCCACGCTCAAAATTGCTTAAATCACCTTTCTTTCCCATTCTGACATTCAGTTTGGAGTTCAGGAGATTGTCTTGACCAGGACCACCCCCCTAAATGCATTGAAGCAACTGTCATGTGATTGGTTGACTAGATTATTGCATTAATGAGAAATAGAACAGGTGTTCCTAATAATTCTTTAGGTGAGTGTGTGTGTGTGTGTGTGTGTATATATATATATATATATATATATATATATATATATAAAAAGTGGCAGCACCGTCCCTGGTGAAAGCAAAAGGGTGCAGCTGGCCCAATATGGATAAAAGCCAATCCAACAGATACAGGACAAAAAAAGGGATGGGCAGCACTCCAAGAAGTAAAAAATACTTTATTTACCCAAGCAGGACATGCGACGTTTCGGCTCTATACAGGAGCCTTTCTCAAGCAATGTGTACAGACAAAGTGCCAAGTATATATAGCAATGTGCTGATTCATAGTAATTAACAAAACATGTGTGCTCATGACTGATGATAAGGATTTCAATTATGTATGTATGTATGTATGGTTTTCTCATACATGTTGGGATAATGATCACAATTCTTTTTTGATATACACAACATGATTATGAGATATAAATATTTTTAACTTTAGTTTATTATTATGTGGTTACACTGTACTTTTTTGTGATTTTTTATTAATTGTCATGAATTGAGCACACATGTTTTGTTAATTACTATGAATCAGCACATTGCTATATATACTTGGCACTTTGTCTGTACACATTGCTTGAGAAAGGCTCCTGTATAGAGCCGTAACGTTGCATGTCCTGCTTGGGTAAATAAAGTATTTTTGTATTTTTTACTTCACTTGGAGTGCTGCCCATCCCTTTTTTTTGTCCTGTGTGTGTGTGTGTGTATATATATATATATATATATATATATATATATATATATATATATATATCTGTTGTGGATAGTAAGTATATAGTCATGGTGTTGACTAGGTAGAGTCTAACTCCTGCATGCAAAAAATTACCATATTTTTCACCCTATAAGATGCACCTAGGTTTTAGAGGAGGACAATAATAAAAAAATATTTTTCATTAGACCTCAGATCAGGCAAGCATTCAGAACCCCAATGTTAATCAGACCTCAGATGACAGCCCCAATCAGACACCCAATGTTAATAAGACCCTAGTAAGATCTCAGATCAGCCCCCATTATGAGCCCCCATGCCAATTATCAGCCCCCATTATGAGCTCCAGTACCAAAAAAAAAAAACTGGCCTCTCCTGCTCCGGACGCCGCTGATCCTCACCTCCAGTGTGTTCTGTCTTCTTTGTCCTGTGGCTGTGCTGTGATCCAACGTGCACAGCGTGAGGTCACAGAGCGCCCTCACGCTGTGCACAGCCACAGCACAGCCAAGGACCAGGAAGCAGTGAATACAGAGCCTTCACCACTTCCCGGTCCTCCGGTGCTAATGAGCGCTTCCATAATGGAAGCGCTCATTAGTATTCGGCCCATAAGACACAGGGATCATTAACTATTTTACTTGCTGGGTCCTATCCATCATAGTATAGGATAAGTAATGTTAATAGTTCTCTTTGAAATGCTGCTACGAAAGTGGTAGGTCATCTAGGTGGTGTAAGGGTGCATTCCCACAAACGTATCCGTTTTGTGGTCTGCAAAATACGGATGTGGTCTGTGTGCATCCCACACTTTTCGAAGCCCAATTTAAAAAAAATGCTAAATGCTAAAAATTGTCTCAACGGACAAGTATACGACATGTTCCATCATTTGCGGCTCAGCCCCATGGAAGCAGACAGCACACAGATGACATCCATGTGCTGTTCACATTTTTTGGTGGCCTCATAGAAATGAATGGGTCCGCAAGCGATCTGCAAAAAATGTGGATCAGACATGGACCAAAAATACGGTCGCATGAATTCGCCCTAGGGGCATGCTTTACAGCAAATTAAAAACAACAAATATAACTACCTTTCCATTTGTGAATGTGAACTTTTGTACAGCTGTATGACATGCATCTCCTAGAACGCTGCATCGTCAATGCCTTTTCTAAACGAACATAAACTACTATATTTATGCAGATCTCTAGAGCTTTTAGATGGCCACCGGTTATAAAGAAAATGCCAGAACTGTCTAATACATTAAAAGTGAACATGATCATACATGCTTTATTGATTTACTTATGGCTGTTCCTCATAGAAACAGCCATGGTGAAGATCACATTTACATAATTATACCCTTTATGCATAAGTCAAACCTTGTTACATTATAAAATGTGACATTCCTCATCTTCTCCACCACAACCCCCCAACCGGGAAATATTTAATAAATTATAGGTTCTTGACTGGACTTACTTCAAATCATTAAACGTTCTAGTCATACATTTTGAAGTTATATCTATTTTTGAGAAATCTGGGTGGCTGCTATTATAAGCCTTAAAGGTAATGGCCACTTTATTTCTACATACCTTTCAGTCATATCTTTATTTCAACATCTGGGTCAGTTTCTAGATGCCATGCCTCCCATCCCCCAACTTCCCACACACAACCAGCCTATTTTTCCATTAAGACGGCACTTGGCCAGCCTACTGTTCTGTTCTACGGCCATCTTATGGACAGGAGCACCAACTGAACAGAACAGTAGGCTGGCCAAGTGCACGTGACATGGATAATCTCAATAGGAGACCAGATGTTGAAATAAAGATCTATGACAGGAATCAGGAACCTTCAGCACCCCATCAGTAGTGAAACTATGACTCTCAGCATTAAGGGAATGGAGCATGCTGGGGGCTTTCATCACTGCTTGAGTGTCAGAGGTTGCTGACCTCTGATGTATGAGTAATTGCAGTATAATCACCATTATGACTGACAAGCAGACAGTGGAAATGATGTGTTTAATCCTCTCATTACCCCGGAGACCATAGAGGTAAAACCAAAAAAAGAAATACAGAAACAGATTTAAAGGAAACCTGGCATCAACTTTATGCTACCCATACTAACAGCAGCATAAAGTAGAGACAGGTGAGTTGATTTCAGCGGTCTGTCATTTATAAGTTAAAATAAGTGGTTGCCGAGAACCAACATCACAATCATTGCAGACTGGGCCTGGAGAAGAGTCCCAGCCACCTGAGAAGAGTCCTGGTTATTCATGAATTCCTGCTCTCCCTGACCACTTGCTGATGGCTGACAGTCTTCTACCTAGTTTTCTCCCTTTCTCTCTAGGAGAGAACTGCCAACCATCAGCAGATGGGTGAGAGTGCAGGAGATTATGAATAACCATGACTCTTCTCAGGTAGATTTGACTCTTTTCGAGGCCTGGGCTGCAATGATTATGATGTTGGTACTCGGCAACCGCTTACTTTTAGCTCATAAGTGACACACCGCTGAGATCAGCATTTTTGTCACTATTTTATGCTGCCCTCAGTGAGGTTAGCATAAAGTTGATGACAGGTCCCCTTTAAAAAGGTTTTTCGACGAATGACTTTTATGGCATATCTTAAAAGGAGGTGCCCAGTCTATGTTCCTTGTAAAGAATTGGCTGGCAGGCAAAGTCACTCTCCATTAATGTATAATAAATGTGGACACAGACGAGCACATACACTCAGCTTTTTCTATATTTCTAATACACTATAAAGGAGATTTACCACATATGTTCACAGAATAGGTCAGGAACTCAGAGGTTGGCCCTTCATCTGACTTTTATGGGATATGCAGCAGATGTTCCATCAATCGGTCAAATGTGTGTATGTGTACTCTCCGCTCTGCACTGATGAGGGGCAATCAACCTGAAACAGCTGTCTGCAGATGAGGTGCTGGCTTTATTATCCAATCCATGTCCCAAGACCTGTTTAAAATGTCGAACATTGACTTATAGGATAGCTTACCTCTGGTAGCATTAGAGGTAGAGCTTATTTGTTGCATACCATCTTCCCAGAATTCCAGAGGAGTGTTGTCTGGCTTATAAGAATCCTCATGCCATTTAGGTGCTCTCCATAAGGAGATATAGTATCTCCCAAATATATGTTTCTGAAGTTTCTCAGAACTATAGATAGGTGGGATAAATCAAGGATCATGGAGAATGTGACATCACAAGTAGTCAGCCACACTCCAGTATGAAATAATGTAGCTGCTAAAAGGGAGCAAAAGTTCAAATGAACTTGCATGACAACTGCAGATAAAGGCATTAAAAACAGACTGGCCATTTTCTGCTCCTATCAATCAAAAACACATGAGCTGCAGATGTTCAGAATTCTTTCATTCCCTGTAGCTGTTTTGCAGTATACCTCTACCGGGTTAATGACAGGTTAATTACATTAGTTGAAAATGAGTTAGTTGAAAAACAATGAGAAACTACTTCAGTGATAGATGTGATTCTAGAATACCAAATAAATTTAAAGCAAAGACATAAAGAACAAAAACATATCTTTTGTTCTGGAAGTTGTAGTTTTGTAAAAGTTCGGAACCACTGGTTGGAAATCCAGTGATTTAGACTAAGGTATCAAAGAGGCTTCATAGCAGCACACGGACGCCCCTGACTGCATTGTATGCTGTAGGGACTGAATGGTGGATAATCTGTTGGAGATATTCTACAATACCTTCATAATATATCTTTTAATAGGGGTACTCTTTTTTTCATTTTCTGTTAGACTCATATAGAATCCAACAGAAAACAACTCTGTATGTCTCAATCCAGGGCTCTTTAATCATAAGGCGAATGGTGCAACTTCCCCAGGTCCGAAAGGCAGGTCACATGAATCACGCCTCCCAACCATTCCGGATCCTGTGGGAAGGTTGGAAAGATATAGCATGTTTTCATTACAACTATATCTGCATCCTGAAGGCCTAGTGATTTTTTTATTTTATTAAAACTACAGGGGCTTTACAATTGGGGCACTAAGGGGCAGCATTACTGTGAAGGGCATTAAGAGGTAAAACTATTGTAAGGGGAGCTCTAAAGGGAGAACTAATGTAATGGGGCATATCTACCATGAGGGGACACTAAGGGGGTGTAAATAGTATGAGCAGGGCATTCCTACTTTGAGGGGGCACTAAGGGGGATATCTACTGTGAGGGGCACTAAGGGGCATAACTATTGTGAAGGGGCACTAAGAAGGCATACCTACTGTGAGGGAGCACTAAGGGAGAATTCTACTATATTAGGGCATTAATGGGTATAATGACGGTGAGGGAGCATATCTAAGGGTGCAGTAAAGGAGCATACCTACTGTGTGTCTGCACTATGTTGGGGCACTAGGGAGGCATAGCTACTGTTCCGGGGCACTAAGGAGGGGGCACAATGAAATTTCTGCACTGTGCCCACCAATGTATTAAAACAGCCCTCAGTCTGTATGAAAATAGAGGCATATGGGTATGCTGTAAAACCCAATGCAACTATACAGGGGCACCATTACAGCTCTGTACAATATGCAGCCTTATCTGTAAAGAATAAATCAAGGCAACTGGACTTACTGTAGATTTCTTGAAAACATTTCACTCGTTCTTCCAACAAGCTTTCTCAATTCTGAGTGACTGGGAATATGCAGCCTAAACATAGTGCAGGAGCTTTATTTCTACTATGTGAACCTAAAACTGAATCATTTATCTCATGGAACTGTCGTACATGCAAAATATCGCAACCTTGACACCAATGGCTTTTCTGATACATCACTCTAAGTGCTCATTCATAGGACTGTACGAATGGATCCACATCCGTTCTGCAATTTTGTGGAATGGGTGCAGACCCATTCATTTCAATGGGGCCATAAAAGATGTGGACAGCACACCGTGTGCTGTCCGCATCCGTAAATCCGTTCCGTGGCCACGCAATTGCGGACAAGAATAGGCATTTCTATCATAATCCCTCATATATAGCCCCAGAGATACATGTGGCATGTAACACCGCCACACTTTCCTTCTCCACTGTCTAGAGAAAGATATAGCTACAATATATATTTCTATGAATTTAGAAGTAGAGTTGAATGAAATGAATGTGTCGCTTCTCCTATTTCACTACGAGATTACTGCACCAGCACTCAGGGGAAGGGAAAAGAGTGGAAAAGCTATTGATCATGTCAGTCCACCTCTGAATGTGAGAAAAGGTGGACCATAATGATAAACAGCAGGGGGGAGCTACCAGAGACATAAGTGTAATGCATATACGGTACACACTGAGATTGGGTAACTGTCCCCAGTGGGGTACCGCAGGGGTCAGTATTGGGCCCTATTCTCTTATATATAATATAATATATTTATCAATGATCTTGTAGAAGGCTTGCACAGTAAAATAAAATTTTTTGCAGATGACACTAAACTGTGTAAAGTAATTAACATGGAAGAGGACAGTATACTACTACAGATGGATCTGGATAAATTGGAGGCTCGGGCAGAAAAGTGGCAGATGAGGTTTAACACTAACAAATGTAAGGTTAAGCACATGGGAAGGAATAATACAAATCACCCGTACATCCTAAATGGTAAAATAATGGGTAACACTGTCATTGAAAAGGACTTAGGAATTTTAGTGGACAGCAAACTAAGCTGCAGAAACCAGTGTCAGGCAGCTGCTGCCAAGGCCAATAAGATAATGGTTTGCATCAAAAGGGCCATAGATGCCCATGATGAGAACATAGCCTTGCCTCTTTACAAACTAATCAGACCACACATGGAGTACTGTGCACAGTTCTGGGCTCCTGTGAACAAGGCAAACATAGCAGAGCTGGAGAGGGTTCAGAGGAGGGCAACTAAATTAATAACTGGAATGGGTGGACTATAGTACCCTGAAAGATTATCAAAATTAGGGTTATTCACTTTAGAAATAAGACGACTGAGGGGAGATCTAATTACTATGTTTAAATATATCAGGGGTCAGTACAGAGATCTCTCCCATCGTCTATTTATCCCCAGGACTGTGACTGTGACGAGGGGACATCCTCTGCGTCTGGAGGAAAGAAGGTTTGTAAACAAGCATAGAAGAGGATTCTTTATGGTAAGAGCAGTGAGACTATGGAGCTCTCTGCCTGAGGAGGTGGTGGTGAAATCACAAAAAGAGTTCTAGAGGGCCTGGAATTATTTCTGGAGTGTAATAATATTACAGTTTATAGTTACTAGAGATAGCTTGTTGATCCAGAGAGCTATTCTGATTGCCTGATTGGAGTCGGGAAGGAATTTTTTTCCCCCAAAGCAAGGAAAATTGGCTTCTACCTCACAGTTAGTTTTTTTTTTGCCTTCCTCTGGATCAACTTTCAGGATAACAGGTGGAACTGTATGGACAGATGTCTTTTTCAGCCTTATAAACTATGTTACTATATACAAAAATGAATTATATTTTTATTGAATGTATATTACAATAACACTTCACATGAAAGCCCACTTGGAGTTTGAAAAAAAGTACCTAAAGGACTGTCAGACTATGAGAAACAAGATTTCCAGGTCTGATGAAACCAAGATTGAACTTTTTGGCCTCAATTCTAAACTTCATATCTGGAGGAAACCAGGCACTGCTCATCACCTTCACAATACTGTCCCTACAGTGAAGCATGGTGGTGGAATGCTTTATGCCTTGGGGGTGTTTTTCATTGGCTAGGACAGAGAGACTGGTCAGTGTTGAGGGAAGCTGAATAGAGCAAAGTACAGAGAAAGGGATTGTCCGGGTTATAAAAAAAAAAAAAAAGCACTGTAAATCTGATGGTCTGCAATATATACATTGGCTAAGCAAGTTTTAGGCAAAAATACATTATATTATTATATTTACTAATTTCCTTAGTTCTGTTATTGTCCTTTATTGACATACAGTTTCAGAGCTGGGGCGACATGTACCAACAATCTGAGGTTTTCCTCATTAATTTGTGGGTGTCAACAAAGACTGCCTTTCCCATCCACATGCAAAGGGAGTGAATAAAATTGCTGCCCTGTCTGCAGTCTGACTGCTGGGATACTCATGAGACTACTGTACAGTACAATGACATTGCTGATACACACAGGATCTCCCCCTACCTATTCTTGTTCAATGCTCTGCAGACATTTTCTCACGGCCAGCAGAAGAGTACAGAGAAGAGAACTCCTCCAGTCTTTGTCACCTTTGTGTCTGCAGGGTGAGGAAGGATGGAAGATCCTGTGCACAGGATTTATCTCCTCAGTGCCTGGTGAAGAAGAAACCCTTGCAGCTGCTCAGTACCCGAGGCAGAGCCTCTAACCTTGAGTCTATGATTTTGATGGTAGAAGGGGATAAACGTTGCTGAAGAATCCAGTGGGAGGGGAGACACAGGGCAGACAACTCAGCCAGCAGATTGGCAGTGCAGGGGACGTGGCTTACCACTCCAACCAGCATACCCTTCACAGTCACATTTTGTGC
This sequence comes from Bufo bufo, assembly GCF_905171765.1. Taxonomy (NCBI): domain Eukaryota; kingdom Metazoa; phylum Chordata; class Amphibia; order Anura; family Bufonidae; genus Bufo; species Bufo bufo. Next base: position 406,682,867 of record NC_053393.1, on the reverse strand, counting down.
ACATAGGCAGACCTGCTCCTCCTGCTCCCTCAGGCTTGTGCACAGGACATCAGAGTAGGGAGAGAAGCTGACATACAACATCTAACTAGGAGAACAGGGCCACTGTAGATGAAGTAAGTGAATTGAAAAGGCCTTACATTTGGTTAGTTAGAAACATAACAAAAGAATAACTTGGACAACCCTTTTAATAAAAACCTAATCCAGAGTGCTGTAGACTTTAGACTGGGCCAAAGGTTTACCTTCCAACAACACAATGACCCTAAGCACCCAGCCAAGGCAACACAGAAGTGTCTTAGGGACAACTGTGAATGTCCATGAGTTGCCCAGCTACAGCCCTGACTTGAACCCAATCGAACATCTCTGGAGAGACCTCCAAATGGCTGTCTACCAACGATAGAGCTTGATAAGATCTTCAGAGAATAATGGCAAAAAAAAAATAAAAAATCCAGGTGTGTAAACCTTTTGGCATCATATCGACAAAGACTGAAGACTGTAATCACTGCTAAAGGCGCATCAACTGAGTAAAGTGTCTGAATATGTATGTGAATGTAATATTTTAGTTTTTACTTTTCAATACATTAGCAAATATCTCAAACACTCTGTTTTCATTTAGTCATTAAGTTAGTCTCAGCATTCTAACTTATACGTGGGGGCAGGATTGTGGAAGCTTACACAAATCTCAGATTAATACAGCAAACAAAAACACGCTCAAACAAGATAACTGTATAAATGTACCAGTCATAATTTTATCCTTAGAATTAAAGAACATTGCTACAATAATAGTATACTGATTTATATTGTGCATTTCATTAGGTTCTCAGGATTTTCACTTTACAGAACGCAGATTAAAAGTGATGTGCTGCCACCTATTGGCAAGACTTTATATTATAGTTGTCAAAAGCACCACCATCAACATCTCACACAAGATTTTACAAACTTTTAAAAACTTTACACATAGACTACCCTGAAATATATCTTTAACTGGTGAAGCAGTACATGTTTTGTTTAATGGTTTCATGACCCAAAAGTTATGTAATGCATAGTCACTATGACTTTCTTAAAGTAGGTGTGCTCAGTGTGGATTTAATATCACAAGCCTACTTTGTGACCATCAGATTTGCTACAGATAGAATATAATTACGATATTTTTATCTGCTGACCAAATAACAAAGCTTCATCTACACTTCTACACTTTACTATGCAACTTGCAGCAAATTTTGGGTTTGTGCAAAAAGTTTACATTTTTTTGAAATGTTAAATTATGAAATTTTAAATTTATTTTTAAAAAAGTGGCCGGAATTTAGTTGGAGGGATATGAAAAAACTGGCATAAATTATAGTCCAAATGTATGTCGGATCATGAACCAAACTTATTAATAGGTGAGCACTGCTTAATAAGAGTGGCACATCTCACGTCAGCGTACTTCTGATGTACTGTAAGACCAGTCTTAGGTTTCGTTCACACATTTTAACTTCATTTGTTCTGGCAGAGGTATTTTTCCAGTAGAAGGCGAGCATTTATGCCGTAAGCACATCATATCATACAGTGAATGGGGATTCATCCGTGCCCGCCGATGTCCAACCATGCCAGAAACATAACTGAGACTCTGTTACTCTGCCGGTACAGACTAACAGAGTTACAAAATGAAGATGTTAATAAATTACTCCTAATGTATATCTTATCACGAAAGACTCTTTCCTTGCAGTCTCATTCTTGAGTGTAAAATCTTAAAGGGGTTGGCCCAGGTTCTGGTTACTGTTAACTAATGTGTTTGTAAAATGACTACATGGCATTTACTAATATAGCTTTGTTGAAATGATGTGCCATTTTCTATATTTCAGAAGATGTTCCCCTGTGGTTTGACAAATCTTTTGTGCTGTCCACACAGAGGTCTTGTCAATAAAATGGCTGCTGATGGAGGGTCATGTGACCAGGGGCGGACTGGGAAATAAAAGTGGACCTGGAAAAAAAAGGTAAAAGTGACTCCATGATGCAGGTGGTCCAAATTGACAGAAAACAGGCAACATAATTAGGCAGGGCCAACAGATGTAGGCAGGGGCAACAGAAGAAAGCAGGGCCAGCAATATCATATTGCCACATGACCCTCCATCAGCGGCCATTTCATGGCCAGCACAGAAGATTTGCCTAAAAAAAGGGGCATGACTTATGGAATATAGCAAATGGCACAAATATCAACAAAGGGTATGTTATCAATTGCCATATTTTCAGATCAATAGGCCACAGCACTCTTTCTAAAACTGGCAAGGGTGGGTGCACGTCCGAGTTGTGTTCTGTAGCTCCACCTCAAGAACTGTAGATATCACACAAATGTTTAGACAGCACTCCGTGATAATGATGATAATAAGTAGTAATTTATTTCATATTATTTCAGCCGGAAACAGTGGTACATCAATTGCTTGCAACGTTTCGGGCTAACATACGCCCTTCATCAGGCACTGGTAGGACCAAAGCTTGGGTATAGCCGGCTATACCCAAGCTTTGGTCCTACTAGTGCCTGATGAAGGGCGTATGCAGGGGTGTAGCTATAGGGGGTGCAGAGGTAGCAGTCGCTACCGGGCCCAGGAGCCTGAGGGGGCCCAAAGACCCTTGTAGTGCATAAGAAGACACCAGTATTATAGAAAGTGCATGCTGGTCAAGTTACACTTCTGGCTCAAGGGGGTGCCGTTTCAATTTTTGCCTCGGGCAGCACAAAGGCCTTGTGCTTCCTGCCCCTGGCCACAAAGCACTGAGGGAAGGGGGGCCCCAAGCTGAACTCTTGCACCAGGGCCCATGAGCCATTAGCAACTGATGTACCACTGTTTCCAGCTGAAATAATATGAAATAAATTAATACTTATTATCATTATTATCACGGAGTGCTGTCTAAACATTTGTGTAATAGCAATTGCCATATTGTCATCTTACCAATACACTGGTCACAAGTAGTCAAAAAGTGGTCAACCCCTTTAATTAGCTATCTATTGCTTAAATGCTAATATGTAAAATTTAATTTGGGAGTAAAAAAGATCATGTCCCTCCTAAATTTCAGCCTGAGTAACATAACATTAGGCAGTAGTATCAATTATGCGCTCCTGCTCTTAACAGGAATCCAGCCCGGCATACCACGGACCGCTCTCGGCCGCTGAACACGGCCGTGTGCATTCGGCCTAAGTCCATAGAGAAGAGCAGTATTTGTGGAAGAAGGTATATCGCAGCCCTCAATCAGTATTTGGTGGACAAAGGTATATAGCAATAGCACCCCTTAATCAGTATTTTGTAGAAAAAAGTATATGGCACCCCTCAATCAGTATTTGGCGGAAACAGGTATATAGCACCCCACAATCAGTATTTGGCGGAAACAGGCATACGGCACCCCTCAATCAGTATTTTATGGAAGCAGGTGTATCGCAGCGCTTAATCAGTATTTGGTGGAAGACGGTATACAGCAATAGCACCCCTGAATCAGTATTTGGCTGAAACAGGTATATGGCACCCCTCAATCTGTATTTTGTGGCAGCAGGTGTATCTCACCCCTCAATCAGTATTTGGCGGAAACAGGTATATAGCACCCCTCAATCAGTATTTGGCGGAAACAGGTATATAGCACCCCTCAATCAGTATTTGGCGGAAACAGGTATAATGCATGCCTCAATCAGTATTTGGCAGAAACATGTATATGGCACCCCTCAATCAGTATTTTGTGGAAGCAGGTATATAGAACCCCTTAATCAGTATTTTGTAGAAGCAGATATATCCCACCCCTTCATCAGTATATTGTGAAAACAGGCATATAGCACCCCTCAATCAGAATTTGGCGGAAACAGGTATATTGCACCCCTCAATCAGTATTTTGTGGAAGCAGTTGTATCGCAGCCCTCAATCAGTATTTGGTGGAAGAAGTTATACAGCAATAGCACCCCTAAATTAGTATTTTGCGTAGTGTTGAGCACGAATATTCGAATAGCGAATATCACCTCTTCGAGAATTCTCGAATATTTAGAATACAGTGTTATATCGTTATATCGAATATTCAGCATTTTTTCGATCTGAACACATGATTCCTCTCTGCTTCTTGCTTGTGGGCCAATGAGAAGGAAGCAATGTCAATTTCACAACAATACTTAGTGCACCAATCAGTAATCTGTAGTCAGACCTGCTAAATTGTGAAGTTGAACGTAGTGCGAAAAAATATTCGAATCACTGCCGATTTAGAGCAATCACGAATATATTGGAGCATTTGACTCTATCTGTATATAAAGCTATTCTAATGTTCTGCCGTGCCAACCATTTTCTCCAGTCTGAGGAAACTTATACCAGCTTGAAAAATATATCCAAAGTGACAAACGCCTGTATTTCGCGTTATAAATTCGCATTACGCTATTTTTATATTGCCAATTTTTCGCATTCAATAAAATAATCTTGAATTCTCAAAATTCGTATGACGAATATTTGTGAAATATCGCAAATTCGAATATAGCCCCTGCTGCTCACCACTAATTTTGTGGAAGGGGGTATATAGCACCCTTCAATCAGTATTTGGCGGAAACTGGTATATAGCACCCCTCAATCAGTATTTTGTGGAAAAAGGTGTATGGCACCCCTCAATCAGTATTTGGCAGAAACAGGTATATGGCACCCCTCAATCAGTATTTGGCAGAAACAGGTATATGGCACCCCTGAATCAGCATTTTGTGGAAGCAGGTGTATCGCAGCCCTCAACCAGTATTTTGTAGAAGAAGGTATATAGAAATAGCACCCCTCAATAAGTATTTAGTGGAAGAAGGTATATGGCACCCCTCAATCAGTATTTGGTGGAAACAAGTATATAGCACCCCTCAAACAGTATTTGGCGGAAACAGGTATATGGCACCCCTCAATCAGTATTTTGTGGAAGCAGGTGTATCGCAGCTCTCAATCAGTATTTGGTGGAAGAATGTATATAGGAATAGCACCCCTCAATCAGTATTTTGTGGAAGAAGGCATATGGCACCCCTCAATCAGTATTTGGCGGTAACAGGTATATAGAAACCCTCAATCAGTATTTGGCAGAAACAGGTATATGGCACCCCTGAATCAGCATTTTGTGGAAGCAGGTGTATCGCAGCCCTCAATCAGTATTTTGTGCAAGAAGGTATATAGAAATAGCACCCTCAATCAGTATTTTGTGGAAGAAGGTATATGGCACCCCTCAATCAGTATTTGGCGGAAAAAGGTATATAGCACCCCTCAATCAGTATTTTGTGGAAGCAGGTGTATTGCAGCCCTCAATCAGTATTTGGTGGAAGAAGGTATAAGGCACCCCTCAATAAATATTTGGCAGAAACATGTATATAGCACCCCTCAATCAGTATTTTGCGGAAGCAGGTATATGGCACCCCTCAATCAGCATTTTGTGGAAGCAGGTGTATCGCAGCCCTCAATCAGTATTTTGTGCAAGAAGGTATATAGAAATAGCACCCTCAATCAGTATTTTGTGGAAGAAGGTATATGGCACCCCTCAATCAGTATTTGGCGGAAAAAGGTATATAGCACCCCTCAATCAGTATTTTGTGGAAGCAGGTGTATTGCAGCCCTCAATCAGTATTTGGTGGAAGAAGGTATAAGGCACCCCTCAATAAATATTTGGCAGAAACATGTATATAGCACCCCTCAATCAGTATTTTGCGGAAGCAGGTATATGGCACCCCTCAATCAGTATTTTGTGAAAGCAGGTGTATCGCAGCCCTCAATCAGTATTTTGTGGAAGAAGGTATATAGCAATAGCACCCTCAATCAGGATTTTGTGGAAGAAGGTATATGGCACCCCTCAATCAGAATTTGGCGGAAACAGGTATATAGCATCCCTCAATCAGTATTTTGTGGAAGCAGGTATATTGCAGCCCTCAATCAGTATTTGATGGATGAAGATTTATAGCAATAGCACCCCTCAATCAGTATTTAGTGGAAGAAGGTATATGGCACCCCTCAATCAGTATTTGGCGGAAACTGGAATATAGCACCCCTCAATCAGTATTTGGCGGAATCAGGTATATAGCACCCCTCAATCAGTATTTTGTGGAAGCAGGTGTATTGCAGCCCTCAATCAGTATTTGATGGATGAAGGTATATAGCATTAGCACCCCTCAATCAGTATTTAGTGGAATAAGGTATATAGCACCCCTCTATCAGTATTTGGCGGAAACAGGTATATAGCACCCCTTAATCAGTATTTGGCAGAATCAGGTATATAGCACCCCTCAATCAGTATTTTGTGCAAGCAGGTGTATTGCAGCCCTCAATCAGTATTTAGTGGAAGAAGGTATATAGCAATTTCACACCTCAATCAAAATTTAGTGGAAGAAGGTATATGGCACCCCTCAGTCAGTATTTGGCGGAAACAGGTATATAGCACCCCTCAATTAGTATTTGGCGGAAACAGGTATATGGCATCCCTCAATCAGTATTTTGTGGAAGCAGGTGTATCGCAGCCCTCACTCAGTATTTGGTGGAAGAAGGTATATAGCAAAAGAACCCCTCAATCAGTATTTTGTGGAAGAAGGTATATGGCACCCCTCAATCAGTATTTGGCGGAAACAGGTATATAGCACCCCTCAATCAGTATTTGGCGGAAACTGGTATATAGCACCCCTCAATCAGGATTTTGGCTCAATTGGATGTCCTGTCACACCTGATGGATGTGTCATGGGTCAAAGTTCGGCGCTATGCAAAAAAATATGGCGTGTGTGAATATCGCCATATGTTTGCATGTTCGGCGAATCGCGAACGAACAAAGTTCACCGCGAAACGACTGCCGGGCGATACCAGCCAGCACTGCCATGTGTTTTGGATTTACCTCCCTCTGACAGAATAAACACCAAGTCACCTGTGTTTTGTGATACACCTTATCTGCGTTTTGTTATACTCCAATGTGTGAATAAACACCGCTATTTGATTCAAGAACTGTGTACTTTGCCCTTATACTGCATCCGCTAGTCCTAACTACAAGAGCGAATCCCCACAGGCCTTACAGACAAATATTCTAATTGTATATTTCTTGGAGAAAAATAGAATTATAAGTCACAAGACCAAGCATGAGGATATAATTCTGTTTATTTATGCAGCAGGTAACCAAGAATGCCAAGTGATGCCCCCCACCAAGCAGTCACTTACCTATGCAATTACAGTCACACATTATAGAACATTTTAGGCATAGCTTGAATGCCATACAGTGCAGAATACTCTGCATATGTCTTGTTGAAACGAGATTGGCAGCATCTTGTCAGTTTGAGCAATGCAAAATTAATTGTGTCGGCTTGATGGAGACAAGTCTAAACATGACATAAACAATGCCCATTTTAAGCTGGCATTTTCTGAAAATATGGAGACTTTTCTTTACACTGATACCCAGATCTTTCAAGGAATCACATTTTGTTCCTGAAATTGCAAGAGAAGTCCAGGAGACAAACTAAAGATTATTTGAAGAGTATGTTACCTAATTTTACTTTATTTAACCAATGGCAATGTAATGTAGTGCTGCCTAATATAATTAAAATCAAACCTTTGTTAGCATTATGCTTATTTGTGATTGTGAACTCCAGATAATGAACTTTGATTGGTAATCTAATAAGGCCTAAAGTGCCCAGCGGGGCGTAAACAACTATTCGAAGAGCCCAAGACCACCTCCTCCATGAGCCCAAGACTGCCTCCTCCATGAGCCCAAGACCACCTCCTCCAAGAGCCTAGGAATATCTGATGAGGTCAGTGACTGGCTGCAGAAGTCACGTGTTGTCAACATGACTTCACCTATGCAGTTGGGTAAACAGAGCCTGGCTGGGAGAACTGGAGAACCGGCTCAGGATCTGTTAGATTTCTTTGGTAAAGAAAGGTAGGGGGCACACCAAATAATACACGGAGTGCAAAGGGTGGTGAAAGAAGCATGAAACAACACCTGACCCAAGAGAGAGTCACAAGAACCACCCCATAAATGCACATCCGACAATAAGTCAATATAAAAATATATATAAAGTTTATTAGACACACCAACAGACAAATTTTTAAAAATTGTATACAATTATAACAAAGTGCGGTATGCAATAAAATATATGTAACCGACACACACAGGTCCACTGAATTGCCACAAAATGGGCATAAATACTATAAACCAGCATATGGGAATACAATGCAAAACATAAAGCAAATATAAAGTAAGGTAAGACCATTAGAAATGCAAACAGACCATGATAAGGTCTAATTTAGAGAGCCAAAACCTACATGAGCCGCTGGTGCAGTGGACCTGGAACAATGAGTAACGCCCAACGCGTATCGCCGGAAGAATCCGGCTTCCTCAGGGGTGAAGAGCTGTATGTTAGGGTGTCACATTATAAAGGGTAGTAAATGAAAGAAATTTAATTCACCTGTGCAGCAGGGTGATGTGACCAGTGTGGAGACATATCAGGTAATCCATATCCGAAAACCGGAAGTGTGAGAGTCACATGGTCAGCAGGTGGAACGCATATGCGTTCCACCTGTCAAATCACAGCCACATATCATGACTGCAGGTGGGGGGGAGCAGGCATCCTAATCCAATGGGATATGAACTGAAAAGCTAATCTAAATTTGGAGCCCACACACAGTAATGTAGAAATGAATAGACCAGCAAAGCTGGTTAACATGTATCTGATGGAATCGTAAAACCGGAAGTGTGTGACCACATGACCGGAAGTCGGATGCCGCAGTGGAACGCATGGTGGAACGCATGGTGCGCTCCACAGGGAATAGTGGAGCTCACAATGCTTCCAAACATGAGGGGGAGGGCCAGAAACAACCCAATGTGCTGGAGGGAATGTGGAAGGTAATACTGCACAATAGGACAATATTGAGAACATAATGCATGATCTAAAATAATGTAATAGTATACTAGATTAGCCATGCCTGCAGGGAACAGTGTATTATATATGTTTAAAGGCACTATAGTAATGCAACCATATACCTGCATAATATTAATGCAGATATACGTATGTGTGCATATGAGGGGTCAAATGTTGTACAATAACTACATGATTGATTCACATCCTATATGCAATACATGAAAAATTAAATAAATGAATATGTAGAATCATATCCTTATCATAATAGTACATATAACATAGTAACATAGTACATAAGGCCGAAAAAAGACATTTGTCCATCCAGTTCGGCCTGTCATCCTACAAGTTGATCCAGAGGAAGGCAAAAAAACCCTGTGAGGTAGAAGCCAATTTTCCTCACTTTAGGGGAATAAAAAATTCCTTCCCGACTCCAATCAGGCAATCAGAATAACTCCCTGGATCAACGACCCCTCTCTAGTAGCTATAGCCTGTAATATTATTACACTCCAGAAATACATCCAGGCCCCTCTTGAATTCCTTTATTGTACTCACCATCACCACCTCCTCAGGCAGAGAGTTCCATAGTCTCACTGCTCTTACCGTAAAGAACCCTTTTCTATGTTTGTGTACAAACCTTCTTTCCTCCAGACGCAGAGGATGTCCCCTCGTCACAGTCACAGTCCTGGGGATAAATAGATGATGGGATAGATCTCTGTACTGCCCCCTGATATATTTATACATAGTAATTAGATCTCCCCTCAGTCGTCTTTTTTCTAACGTGAATAACCCTAATTTTGATAATCTTTCAGGGTACTGTAGTTGCCCCATTCCAGTTATTACTTTAGTTGCCCTCCTCTGGACCCTCTCCAGCTTTGCTATGTCTGCCTTGTTTACAGGAGCCCAGAACTGTACACAGTACTCCATGTGTGGTCTGACCAGTGATTTGTAAAGTAGTAGGAATATGTTCTCATCACGGGCATCTATGCCCCTTTTGATGCAACCCATTATCTTATTGGCCTTGGCAGCCGCTGCCTGACACTGTTTTTTGCAGCTTAGTTTGCTGTTTATTAAAATTCCTAGATCCTTTTCCATGTCAGTGTTACCGAGTGTTTTACCATTTAGTATGTACGGGTGACTTGCATTATTCCTTCCCATGTGCATAACTTTACATTTCTCAGTGTTAAACCTCATCTGCCACTTATCTGCCCAAGCCTCCAATCTATCCAGATCCCTCTGTAGTAGTATACTGTCCTCTTCAGTGTTAATTACTTTACACAGTTTAGTGTCATCTGCGAAAATTGATATTTTACTATGCAAGCCTTCTACAAGATCATTAATAAATATATTGAAGAGAATAGGGCCCAATACTGACCCCTGAGGTACTCCACTAGTGACAGTGACCCAATCTGAGTATGTACCGTTAATAACCACCCTCTGTTTTCTATCATTGAGCCAGTTACTTACCCACTTACAGACGTTTTCTCTGAGTCCGAGCATTCTTATTTTATATACTAACCTTTTATGAGGTACAGTGTCAAATGCTTTGGAGAAGTCCAGATACACGACATCCATTGATTCGCCGCTGTCAAGTCTAGTACTTACCTCCTCATAGAAACTGATTAAATTAGTTTGACATGACCGATCCCTCACGAAGCCATGCTGATATGGCGTTATTTGCTTATTTCCCATAAGATGCTCTAACATAGCATCTCTCAGAAAACCTTCAAACAGTTTACCCACAACAGATGTTAAACTTACCGGCCTATAGTTTCCAGGCTCTGTTTTTGGACCCTTTTTGAATATTGGCACCACATTTGCCATGCGCCAATCCTGTGGGACATTCCCTGTCAGTACAGAGTCCGCAAATATCAGAAATAAGGGTCTGGCTATGACATTACTTAATTCCCTTAGGATACGGGGGTGTATGCCATCCGGTCCTGGCGATTTGTCTATTTTGATTTTTTTAAGTCGCTGTTGTACTTCTTCCTGGGTCAGACAGGACACTTTTAATGGCGAATTTATTTCAGCATTCAGCATTTCATCTGACAGTTTATATTCCTCAGTGAATACACTGGAGAAAAAAATATTTAACAGCTTTGCTTTCTTCTCGTCGCTCTCTGCGACTCCCCCCTCATTACTCTTTAAAGGGCCGACACCTTCAGATTTATACTTTTTAACATTTATATAATTGAAGAACATTTTAGGGTTAGTTTTACTCTGTTTGGCAATTAATCTCTCGGTCTCTAGTTTGGCCGCTTTTATTTGTTTTTTACATGTTCTGTTTTTTTCCTTATAGTTTTTCAGTGCTTCCGTGCTACCCTCCTGTTTTAGGGTTTTATATGCTTTCTTTTTGTCATTTATTGCTTTCTTTACAGTTCTGTTTATCCACATTGGTTTCTTTTTGTTCCTTAACCTTTTATTCCCATACGGTATGTACCTCTCACAATGAGATTTTAGGATGTTTTTAAAGATATCCCATTTTTTGGCTGTATTTTTATTTTTGAGGACTTTGTCCCAGTTAGTTAGGCCTATGGCCTCTCTTAGTTGGCTAAATTTAGCTTTTTTGAAGTTTGGTATTTTTGTTTCTCCCTGTAGAAACGCTCTTTTGAATGATAATTGGAAGGTTATTACTTTATGGTCACTATTTCCCAGGTGTCCCCCAACCTGCACGTCTGTTGTTCTGTCAGGTCTATTGGTTAATATTAAGTCCAGTATGGCCGTCCCTCTAGTCGGGTCCTGAACCAGTTGGGAGAGATAATGGTCTTTGGTTATTGCCAAGAATCTGTTTCCTTTATGAGATATACAAGTTTCAGTTTCCCAGTCTATATCTGGGTAGTTGAAGTCCCCCATAATAACCACCTCATTATGATTTGCCGCCTTGTCTATCTCGTTTAGTAGTAGATTTTCTGTGGACTCTGGTATATTAGGTGGTTTATAGTAGACTCCTATTAGTAATTTATTGTTGTTTTTAGCTCCATGTATCTCTACCCACAGTGACTCCACATGTTCATGTCCCTCACTTATATCTTCACGGAGTGTGGGCTTTAGACAAGATTTTACATAAAGGCAGACCCCTCCACCTCTCCGGTTTTGACGATCCTTTCTGAACAGACTGTAACCTTGTACATTAACTGCCCAGTCATAGCTATCATCCAGCCATGTCTCAGTTATTCCCACTATGTCATAGTCCTCCTCACACATCACTAATTCCAGTTCACCAGTTTTATTAGTCAGACTTCTGGCATTAGTATACATACATATGAGAGGTTTATGTATATTTTTTACCCTACACCTTTCCTTCTGAACTGTTCTTGTCCCTCCTTCCATTTCTCCCCCAGTCCCACTACCTTGCCCCCGGTCTCTATCTGCACTATCTTCCCCTTCTATAGTGTAATTACCCTCCCCCCCAGTCCCTAGTTTAAACACTCCTCCAACCTTCTAGCCATCTTCTTCCCCAACACAGCTGCTCCTTCCCCATTGAGGTGCAGCCCGTCCCTACGATAGAGGCTGTAGCCGACAGCGAAGTCGGCCCAGTTCTCCAGGAACCCAAACCCCTCCATCCTACACCAGTTCTTGAGCCACTTGTTAATTTCCCTAATCTCCCGCTGCCTTTCTTGTGTGGCCCGTGGTACCGGTAGTATTTCGGAAAATACTACCTTTGAGGTCCTTGCCCTAAGCTTTTGCCCTAAATCCCTGAAATCATTTTTAAGGACTCTCCACCTACCCCTAACTTTGTCATTGGTTCCGATATGGACCATGACCGCTGGATCTTCTCCAGCCCCTCCCAGTAATCTGTCAACCCGATCCGCGATATGTCGAACTCTAGCGCCAGGAAGACAGCACACTGTTCGGCGATCACGGTCTTTGTGACAGATTTCCCTATCTGTTCCCCTAATAATTGAGTCTCCCACTACCAGCACCTGTCTGGCCTGCCCTGCTCTCCTGGTCCCCTGCTTACCGGAGCTGACATTCCCCTGACTGGCAGAGGAAGTGTCCGGCTGCGGCAGTGCCGTCCCTGGACTGACATCCCCCTCATCTGCCAAACGTGCAAACTTGTTGGGGTGTGTCAGATCAGGGCTAGCCTCCCTGGCACTCTTCCCTCTACCCCCGCTTTCTAAATGTTACCCAGCTAGCTACCTCACTTTCCTCAGCCTCCTCTCTGTCACCCTCTCCCTCATCTACCCCAAAGAGTGCTTGCTCGGTGAGAAGCAAACTTTTTTGCAAATTGTCAATGCCTCTCAGTGTTGCAACTTGCCCATTTAGAGACTCGATTAGCGATTCCAAACGGGTAATTTGCTCACATCTTGAACAAAGAAATTCACCCTGGAACGGCTGTTCCAGGACTGCATACATCATGCAAGATGTGCACTGGACTGCGTTGTCAATTGTGCAACACATACTAAATGGGGATTACACCACAAAAGAAAAAAATACAATACAATGTAGTAATAATATACAGGCTAATTGCAGTCCCCCTCCGAAGTCCCTGAATCTAAAGTCACTTAATCTTAAGTCACACACTTACACAACCACACTTAATCAACCACGCGTCGCGGTCAAACTCGCGTTATATATCTGCTTATATTAATATAAATGCAGCTCACTGCACCAGCCTGGTTTGCTTCCCCTCTGGAATCAAAAAGGCTGTGGAATCAATGAATTTTCTTACAAGGCAAGTTGGTGATCTATTATGATAAACAATGAAATTAAATTTAAACGTACGAGGGCCATATTGTATAATCAAAGGCATATGACGAACCTAAAAGGAAGTAAAGTGAATTAGCCTATGATGTGGGAAAGACCACGTGGGTGAAAGTAAAAGTGAGAAGTGTGATGGAAACCAAAGTGCACAAACGTGTGTGAAAAGAGAGAAAGAAGAATGTGAAATAGAAGTAGGTGAGAAGGACCTGTTAGGAATAAATTAATTAATTAATAGGTGAATACATAGAAATGCATTATTAATAAGGATGTGATGGCAGGCCATATGGCCATGCCTGATTTATTTTATTAGATCTCCAATCCTTTACGTAGACCCCTATATCGACATAAAGTCACCAGCACCTAAAAGGGTGCTGAACTGAAATGTATGCAGGCAAGTGCACACATAAACATTGTTCCCCAACCCGTACAGCATGGTCATGTATGTACGGAATAACTGCCTGTGCAGCTATCCTACCTCCTCAGAGCATGTTGCCCAATATGGTGCAAACCCCAACACTCCTGGGGTGGCGGCATACCAAAAAAGCCCCAGGAGAAGGAGTTGCCCCCCCACATACACAAGATTCAGATATGCTAACCCTGGTTCAGGTATTATAGAAACCAGTAAACGTAAGTTCTTCATTAAGTCCATGTGGGGCCACTGTATCAAGGTTGAAGATCCATTTGGACTCCAAACGTAACAACTGGGAAGTGGGGGACCCTCCCCTCAGATTCATGCGCACCACATCAAGGCCGGCAATCCTAAGTCCAGAAGTTATGCACTGGTGATAGTCCAAAAAATGCGCCGCAACCGAGGTCAGCGGTTTCTTCGCCTGAGTACGGTCACGCTGGGCCAAGGCAATATTGGATAGATGTTGTTGGATACGTTTCCGAACCTCCTGCCCGGTCTGACCTACATAGATTTTTCCACATTCGCAAATGAGTGCATAAATCACATTCCTAGTCCGGCAGTTGATGTAGTGACCCATATGGCCTGCCATCACATCCTTATTAATAATGCATTTCTATGTATTCACCTATTAATTAATTTATTTATTCCTAACAGGTCCTTCTCACCTACTTCTATTTCACATTCTTCTTTCTCTCTTTTCACACACGTTTGTGCACTTTGGTTTCCATCACACTTCTCACTTTTACTTTCACCCACGTGGTCTTTCCCACGTCATAGGCTAATTCACTTTACTTCCTTTTAGGTTTGTCATATGCCTTTGATTATACAATATGGCCCTCGTACGTTTAAATTTAATTTCACTGTTTATCATAATAGATCACCAACTTGCCTTGTAAGAAAATTCATTGTTATTATGATAAGGATATGATTCTACATATTCATTTATTTAATTTTTCATGTATTGCATATAGGATGTGAATCAATCATGTAGTTATTGTACAACATTTGACCCCTCATATGCACACATACGTATATCTGCATTAATATTATGCAGGTATATGGTTGCATTACTATAGTGCCTTTAAACATATATAATACACTGTTCCCTGCAGGCATGGCTAATCTAGTATACTATTACATTATTTTAGATCATGCATTATGTTCTCAATATTGTCCTATTGTGCAGTATTACCTTCCACATTCCCTCCAGCACATTGGGTTGTTTCTGGCCCTCCCCCTCATGTTTGGAAGCATTGTGAGCTCCACTATTCCCTGTGGAGCGCACCATGCGTTCCACCATGCGTTCCACTGCGGCATCCGACTTCCGGTCATGTGGTCACACACTTCCGGTTTTACGATTCCATCAGATACATGTTAACCAGCTTTGCTGGTCTATTCATTTCTACATTACTGTGTGTGGGCTCCAAATTTAGATTAGCTTTTCAGTTCATATCCCATTGGATTAGGATGCCTGCTCCCCCCCACCTGCAGTCATGATATGTGGCTGTGATTTGACAGGTGGAACGCATATGCGTTCCACCTGCTGACCATGTGACTCTCACACTTCCGGTTTTCGGATATGGATTACCTGATATGCCTCCACACTGGTCACATCACCCTGCTGCACAGGTGAATTAAATTTCTTTCATTTACTACCCTTTATAATGTGACACCCTAACATACAGCTCTTCACCCCTGAGGAAGCCGGATTCTTCCGGCGATACGCGTTGGGCGTTACTCATTCTTCCAGGTCCACTGCACCAGCGGCTCATGTAGGTTTTGGCTCTCTAAATTAGACCTTATCATGGTCTGTTTGCATTTCTAATGGTCTTACCTTACTTTATATTTGCTTTATGTTTTGCATTGTATTCCCATATGCTGGTTTATAGTATTTATGCCCATTTTGTGGCAATTCAGTGGACCTGTGTGTGTCGGTTACATATATTTTATTGCATACCGCACTTTGTTATAATTGTATACAATTTTTAAAAATTTGTCTGTTGGTGTGTCTAATAAACTTTATATATATTTTTATATTGACTTATTGTCGGATGTGCATTTATGGGGTGGTTCTTGTGACTCTCTCTTGGGTCAGGTGTTGTTTCCTGTTAGATTTCTTCCTAGTACCCCTGGACAGCCCCTATAAGCCCTAGTTTCTTTCAGTGAACATTCTGGTCCCAGGCTTGTTTACTTCTGACAGGACTGCAGACTGTTCTCAGCAGTGATGTGTCCCCAAGCAGTATGTGACTGCTGGGCCACGTGCCACTTCGGGACGTGTCGCTGCTGTTGCCAGTCACTGGATGCAGAGGTGCTCTAGACCTAGGACTAAAAGATGGCCAAACAGAGCCAGGGCACAGGAATAGAGTGGCAGGGATCAGGTGAGTATGATTTAGGGATGGGAAAGCTAAAAACTGAAAAGATCCTGGACCTCTTAAAGAGGATACAGTGGTTGGCAACTATTTGGGCTCCGTGACTGAACCATATCAATGCAATAGATGTATAGATGGCTGTTTAATGAGAGGACTCTTTATTATTGACATTACATGTATATGTCTCATTTAACTTTATAGCTATATTGTATGAATGTAGAAAAATGTACAGTTCATTTGTTATCATCATCTCCAAATTATAAAGGAGATGGTACCTAGTGCAGAACAGAAAGGTAATTAAATACATTGTTCTCTAATGTGTAAATTGATAATGGAGAGCAGATTATAAAAAAGAAATGTCCAAGTATATTAGCACAAGTATAAACCAGAACACCAACCATAATTAGCATGAAAAAACATTACAGAAGCTTTGCCTACAGCAAAATATAAAGGTCTTTGAAAGAAAAAAAAATATGTATATTTAAAAGACTGAAAGGGCAAATATTTAAACTGTTAAAATGAAGAACTGTCTATTTCCAATTATGCAAACTCTGACCTTATGGAAATACAAATACTGCATAATTAAAGTAAATGAAAACAGCAGAACATTTAAGAGCTCCAGAAGATTTATATATTAAGCCGCACTCTTCTGCTCAAGGGCAATTTTTTATTTTCTGACAAAGATTTTTTTATTCTATTATTTACAGTACATTTTTCTTAAAAGGAAAGAGATCTCTCTTGTAATGATATAATAGGGGACCCTTAAAGTGGGAGTCCAGGATGTTAATATTTAAGTCTTATCCTCAGGACAGGCCATCAATATATGATTGGTGTGGGTCAGACATCCCACACACCCACCGATCAGCTCTTTCACACTATCTCCATCCGTTGTGTAGTGGAAGGAGCTTGTAACTGCAGCACTGTTCCCAATCACTTTAATGGGAGCAGTGCTGCAGTTAACAGTTCATCCACTACAGTTTTGACACTAACTTCCAGCACCAGCGCTACTCTGAAACAACTGATCTGTGGGCGAGGATAGGTCATTATTTTAAAATCCTGGAATGCCCATTTAAGACTTCTCCATTGAACCCGCAGCTTTTACCACCGCATCTTCATGATCATAAAGAGAACTTATAGGACCCCACTGCATACTGATATTTAGTGATGGACGAACATCTGCCGGGACGGTTCGCGAACGCATGTTCGCGGTGGGTCCTATTCATTTTAATGGCAGACGAACCCGAAAAACCTTCAGCTCATATTTGCAGCCAATAAATAATTACTAGAAGTGCACAAATAGTACCACAACATGGACAGTGACATACCAGATGTATTATTCAAATTTGCGATCTCCATTCATTATTTTTTTCAATGCAAAATAACGGCAATATAATTTTAGCGTACGCGCATGCGCAAATGCACTATACAGCACCCAAATGCACTATAAAGAAAGTATATTGGTATATAACACCCCGCTTCAATCAGTTTTTTTGGGGGCGACTGGTATGTCACACCAGTAGAAATTATTTGCTCCAATAATGCTTGTCCCTCTATATACCTGCAGTATCGCAGCAGAACCGCACACAACTGCCGCACAATACAAATGCACTATAATATACTTTCTAACATAGAAAGTATATTATAACATTGTACAAGGAAGGCAATCCATTACAATATACATAAAGATAAAACATAACCTTTAAAGGGCTTCTGTCACCCCACTAAAGTGATTTTTTTTTTTTTGGGCTAGTTAAATTAGTTATATTGCGATATATGAAAATATAATTGTGTTACTTACTTTGATCCAGCAGTTTCTGCAAAAAGCGAAGTTTTATAATATGTAAATTCGGTCTCTACCAGCAAGTAGGGCGGCTGCAGAAATCCGCCCCCTCGTCGTGTTGATTGACAGGGCCAGCCGGGATCTCCTCCTCCGGCCAGCCCTGTCGGCATTTCAAAAATCGCGCGCCTGTGTTGATTCGGCGCATGCGCTCTGAGATGAGGAGGCTCGTCTCCTCAGAACTCCCTCAGTGCGCCTGCGCCGATGACGTCTTCTGTTTCGGTGATGTCATCGGCGCAGGCGCACTGAGGGAGTTCTGAGGAGACGAGCCTCCTCATCTCAGAGCGCATGCACCGAATCAACACAGGCGCGCGATTTTTGAAATGCCGACAGGGCTGGCCGGAGGAGGAGATCCCGGCTGGCCCTGTCAATCAACACGACGAGGGGGCGGATTTCTGCAGCAGCTACCAGCAAGTAGCCGCCCTACTTGCTGGTAGAGACCGAATTTACATATTATAAAACTTCGTTTTTTGCAGAAACTGCTGGATCAAAGTAAGTAACACAATTATATTTTCATATATCGCAATATAACTAATTTAACTAGCCCAACAAAAAAAAAATCACTTTAGTGGGGCGACAGAAGCCCTTTAATAATGTCACTATGAGGGCCCATTCACACGTCCATAAGTGTTTTGCAGATCCGCAAAACACAGACACCCTCAATGTGCATTCCGCAATTTGTGGACCGCACATCGCCGGCACTATAATAGAAAATGCCTAATCTTGTCTGCAATTGCGGACAAGAATAGGACATGTTCTATTTTTTTGCGGAAACGGAAGTACAGATGTGTAAGTACGAATCCGCAAATGCGGATGTGGACAGCACATTCCGGCCCTATTGAAAATGAATGGGTCTGCACCCGTTCCGCAAAATTGCGGAGCGGATGCGGACCCATTTTGCGGACGTGTGAATAGAAAAGATATCCCTCAAAATGAAAATAAATTTAGTTATTAAAGTTAACCAAAAAGCATAGATGTGGTAGGCAATAACAAGTGCTCGGCGGCACCAAATCAGAAACCATATGTCCTACCACAATCCGGGGGGTTCCAGTGCACATCGATTTCTATGTGCTGCCTGTAACCATCCAAAGTACTGCCTGTAACCATCCAAAGTACTGCCTGTAACCATCCAAGCTGTACATTTCTATCAAAATTCTGGTATCATGATGTTCTTCTTCTACCCACCTTTTCACCTGATGCAATATTAAGGAGGGCAGAAAATAAGAGAGTATGGAATGAAAAAGGAGAAGCTTTTAACCTGCAGATTTAGGACTGGCATGCAATTAGCTTTTGAGCCACTTTCTGCCACAAACTGATTGATAGTTCTGTATGTTTTATTGAACACTTCACAACAATGGCAAGTTATTATTCTATTACCTGCATGCTAGCTGGGAAACTGCAGCCATCTACTGGCAATACAGAGTACTGCATTAACAACACACTAATACTACAGGTAAAAGACTGTAACACATTGCCTTTCATATGTCTTAATTCCCTTCTTATGACTCCTACATTCCACATAGATGACTTTACTTGTAAGGGGCTTCTATAATTTGACATAAATAGGTGCTAACAGGGACTAATTATTTACATGTTATAGCTATTTTTGCCTTCTGTTTAACATATATATATGCCAGGAAAAACTCCTAAGGTACTGTAAAAGGTGGAAACCAGACAACACACGGGATCTGCTGGCAATAAAGAAGTGACCATAACTTACCTGGCATATCCCGCTCTGCCACGCCGGTTCTCCCGGATAGGATCTGTTTACCTGGTTGCAGTTGATTCACGTCACCACATGACCGCTGCCAGTGTCGGATTGGGGTACCTAGGGCCCACTAGTGTAACTGATTCTGGGGGCCCACCTTAGGGCTCCTGCACACAAAAATTTTTTTTTTCCGTGTCCGTACCATTTTATTTTTGTGGTCTGTATGTGAAGCCATTTACTTCGATTGGGCTGCAAAAAACGGAAATGACTCCATGTGCATTCCATGTCTGTATGTCCGCATGGCCGTTACGCAAAATGATAGAACATGTCCTATTATTGTCGGCATTACAGACAAGTATAGGACTGTTCTATTAGAGGCCAGCTGTTCTGTTCGGCATAATGTGGAATGCACACACCCAGTATCCATGTTTTGCAGATCCGCAATTTGCGGACTGCAAAACATCCAACAATCGTGTTCATGAGCACTTACAGTGATATTAAAGACAATACAGAAAATATTAAAGATGAAGTATGATGGTAGACACTCACAGCAAAATGCACACACATACGGTACATATGGCAGAATTTAGGCTACTTTCACACTTGCAGTAGCAGGGTCCGTTAGGATGTTCCGGCTGGGGAATAGCCTGCTGCCGCCACCGTGCCGCCGGAAGTTCACTGTAGTTTTTGTACGGCCGTCTCTCGTCATGTTTGCCAGGCTGCAGCTGGACCCATTATAGTGAATGGGGCCGAAGCGGACCTCCGGCGGCAGGGTGGGCTAGCGTAAGCACTGATCTGGCAGGCTGTTCCCCCACTAGAATTTCCTGCCGGACCCTGCTACTGCAAGTGTGAAAGTAACCTTAATCCTATCACACATAGGAAACATGCAATGCACGCACCAAGACTTTTTTTGCCTAACCCTATTAAGTGTAGCACACTTAACCCCTTAAGGACCGGGTCATTTTTCACCTTAAGGACCAGACAAATTTTTGCAAATCTGACGTGTCACTTTATGTGGAGATAACTCTAAAACGCTTTTACTTATCCAGGCCATTCTGAGATTGTTTTCACATATTGTACTTCATGTCAGTGGTAAATTTGAATCAAAATATTTCATTTTTATTTTTAAAAAAAATTACCAAATTTACCAAAAATTTGGAAAAATTAGCAACTTTCCAAATTTCAATTTCTCTGCTTTTAAAACAGATAGTGATACCTCATATAATAGCTGTTACTTTACATTGTCTACTTCATGTTTGGATCATTTTGTGAATGCCATTTTATTTTTTGGGGACGTTAGAAGGCTTATAAGTTTAGAAGCAAATCTTGAAATTTTTCAGAAAATTTTCAAAACCCACTTTTTAAGGACCAGTTCAGGTCTGAAGTCACTTTGTGAGGCTTACATAATAGAAACTACCCAAAAATGACCCCATTTTAGAAACTACACCCCTCAAGGTATAAAAAAACTGATTTTACAAATGTTGTTAACCCTTTAGGTGTTCCACAAGGATTAATGGAAAATGAAGATGACATTTCAGAATTTCATTTTTTTGGCAGATTTTCCATTTTAATCATTTTTTTCCGCTAAAAAAACAAAGGTTAACAGCCAAGCAAAACTTAATATTTATTGCCCTGATTCTGTAGTTTACAGAAACACCCCATATGTGGTCGTAAACTTCTGTATGGCCACACGGCAGGGCGCAGAAGGAAAGGAACGCCATAGGGTTTTTAGAAGGCAGATTTTGATGGACTGTTTTTTTGACACCATGTCCCATTTGAAGCCCACCTGATGCACCCCTAGAGTAGAAACTCCAAAAAAGTGACCCCATTTTAGAAACTAAACCGCTCAAGGTATTCAAAACTGATTTGACAAACTTTGTCAACCCTTTAGGTGTTTCACAATAATTAATTGAAAATGGATATGAAAGTTCAGAATTTCACTTTTTTAGCAGATTTTCCATTTTAATATTTTTTTCCGCTAACAAAGCCAGGATTAACAGCCAAACTAAACTCAATATTTATTGCCCTGATTCTGTAGTTTACAGAAACACCCCATATGTGGTCGTAAAATGCTGTACGGGCACACGGCATGGTGCAGAAAGAAAGGAACGACAGTGAGGACCGCGGCATAGAAGGGGTTATTCCGCCGGCATTGGCTTTTACAGCGATGCCGGTGGATACAGCAGGGGCCGGCTATCAGGGACTGCCAGACTCCTGCAGTGATCGGGCGTGCACCGCTCCGGTGCCCGCCCGATCAGCCCGCCGTGCATGTACGGCAGACTGCATTCTGGCAATGCATTCCCCGCCGTACATGCGTGGCGTTTTGCGTTAAGGGGTTAAAGGGGCTGCCTCACTTCAACAAATGGCATTTATTATGTAGAGAAAGTTAATGCAAGACACTTACTAATGTATTCTGATTTTCCATATTGGCTCTTTTCCATCACATTATACACAGCTTGTATCCATGGTTTTGACCACTCTGCAATCCAGCAGTGGTGGCCGTGCTTGCATACTATAGGTAAAGGTGTTGGCCTATGCGCACTTCCAGCCTTTCCCTATAGTGTGTAATCACGGCCACCGCTGCTAGATTGCAGGGTGGTCGTAACCACGGATATGTGCTGTGTATAATGTGAAAGCAGGCAATAGGGACAATCACAATACATTAGTAGGTGCCTTGTATTAACTTTCTCTACATGATAAATGCCATTTACTGAAGTGAAACAACCCCTTTAACCCCTTTAAGCATAAATGTCTGGCATGAAATTTATCAAATCTTAACCTCCTCAGATTGCATATAATCTACAGTATATTTGAAAGGGTTGTCCTACCATAATGACCTATCGCCTATCTACAGGATAGGTGATAAATATCAAATTGCTGGTGGTCTGACTGCTGGAACACTCACTGATCATGAAAAAAGGGGTCCTGAGACACTCTATTACATTACCTCCAATCTATGTACACAAGGGTCTTAAAGGGGTTGTCTCACTTCAGTAAGTTTCATTTATCATGTAGAGAAAGTTAATGCAAGGCACTTACTAATATACTGTTATTATCCATATTGCTTCCTTTGCTGGCTGGATTCATTTTTCCATCACATTATACACTGCTCGTTTCCATGGTTACAGACCACTCTGCAATCCAGCAGTGGTGGTCATGCTTGCACACTATAGGAAAAAGCGTCAGCCTCTCTGGTGGCCTGGACCATGGGAGCACACATAGGCTAGTGCTTTATCCTATAGTGTGCAAGCATGACCACCACTGATGATGGATTGCAGGGTGGTCGTAACCCCTGGATATGAGGAGTGTATAATGTGATGGAAAAATGAATCCAGCCAGCAAGGGAAGCAATATGGATAATAACAATATATTAGTAAGTGGCTTGTATTAACTTTCTCTACATAATAAATCCGACTTAATCTAGTGAGAAAACCCCTTTAAGACCACGTTCCCTTGATCATGGGGGTCCCAGCAGTCAGACCCCCACCAATCAGACACTTATCACTTGTCGTGTTATAGATGTTTTACCTTTTCACATTCCCTATCCTTAAAGGTTTTCTTTGGGTGTAAAAAAATTTATAAAATTAAATAAAAATAAAAAATCTGGCCCAAAATATGTGTCAAACCAAAATAGAAATGCTCGCCTGTTAAAGGGCCTGTGTCCACTTTTCTAGTTATCCTCTATCCACAGGATCGGGGATAACTAAGTGATCCGTGGGGGTCTGAACGCTGGAGCCCTCCACTGATCCCCCTTCTTGACTGAGTGGCAGGTCGAGCATATGCCCTGCCTCTCCATCCATTCTCTATGGGGTTGCCGGAGAAGGCGTAGTACAGTGCTGGCTAATTCCAGTGGTCCCAAAGAGAATGAATGGAGCAGCAGGGCGTACTGTATGTGTAGCCTGTCAAACCATAAAAAGGGTGAACAGGACCCATTCCTGGGATCAGTGGGGGTTGCAGAATCAGACCCCACTATTCATATAGTTATGCCCTATAGTGTGGAGAGGATAACTTGAAAATCTGCTCAACCCCTTTAAATCCTCCACCACTCCACCACCAGTATTCCTTTACATGGCAGCAGTGATGACCAGGGGCGTAACTAGAAGTGACTGGGCCCCACAGCAAATATTTGTAAGGGCCCACCCAGCGCGCTTCGCACCTCCCTCCTCCTGTGTAAACCCAACTCCTTTGGCACAGTGTAGCGGTATACTGTATATTGTGTGGCACAGTGTAGAGGTATACTGTATATTGTGGGGCACAGTGTAGAGGTATACTGTATATTGTGGGGCACAGTGTATGCTGTATGTGTATAACATAAACATATTTCACATGAAAACTTACAATTACTTGGCTTGGTCCTTGGGGATCTCGGACACCACTTCAACACTTTGGCCGGGGGCTCGGCGGAGCTGATGTTGTGCTTTATCCTAATGAGAAAGATTTCACAATAAGGATTTGGAGAAGGGGCAGAGGGATAGCAGAGCAGGGAGAGGCTGGTGCTGCTACTAGGGGGTCATACCATGGGGGAGTAATAAAGCCCACCATAATGCCCCCCCCCCCAGTAGTAATAATTCTCCTTATAATGTGACAGTGCAAAAATACCCCCTTGTAATGCCCCCAGTTGAGCTAATGTCCCCATAGTGCCCCCATAATGTACCAGTATAAAATACCCCTATATAGTGCCCCCAGTAAATTCCCCCATAGTGCCCCTCTCTCCCCTTCCTGCTAGTGCCCCCATAATGTACCAGTATAAAATACCCCATATATAGTGCCCCAGTAGATGCCCCTCAGTGTCCGGCATCTGATAGGCTGCCGGCCTAGTGTCCCCCATAATGCCCTCCAATAATGTGCCAGTAAGTGTCCCCATAGATGCCCCCCCATCATGTGCCAGTATCAAGTGCCTCTCTCCTCCCCCCCACATGTCCCAGTATCATAGTGCCATCTCCCCCCCCACAAAAAAAGTGCCAGTATCAAGTGCCTCTCTCCCTCCCCCCCCTTGTGCCAGTATCAGGTGCCAACCCCCCCTTCCCTCCCCAGGTGCCAGTATCAGGTGCCAACCCCTCCCCCCCCCATGTGCCAGTATCAGGTGCCAACCCCCCCCCCCCAGGTGCCAGTATCAGGTGCCTCCGCACATGTGCCAGTATCAGGTGCCTCTCTCCCCTCCCCCATGTGCCAGTATCAGGTGCCAACCCCCCCCAGGTGCCAGTAACAGGTGCCTCCCCCCATGTGCCAGTATCAGGTGCCTCTCCCCCCCCCCCCATGTGCCAGTATCAGATGCCAACCCCCCCTCGTGCCAGTATCAGCTGCCAAACCCTCTCCCCCCCATGTGCCAGTATCAGGTGCCAACCCCCCCTCCCCCCCAGGTGCCAGTATCAGGTGCCTCCCCCCATGTGCCAGTATCAGGTGCCTCTCTCCCCCCCCCCCATGTGCCAGTATCAGATGCCAACCCCCCCCCCCTCGTGCCAGTATCAGGTGCCAAACCCCTCTCCCCCCCCATGTGCCAGTATCAGGTGCCAACCCCCCCTCCCCCCCCAGGTGCCAGTATCAGGTGCCAAGGTGCCAACCCCTCTCCCCCCCCATGTGCCAGTATCAGGTGCCACTCTCCCCCCCCCATGTGTCAGTATCAGGTGCCCCCCCCCCCGCTCCCCCCATGGCAGTAACAGTCGGGTATTAAAAAATAATAATAAACACTTCTACTTACCTCCATGTCAGCGATGCGATGCAGCCTCTTCCTGTGTCCCGCCCAGTATGTCCATATATGGAGTCAGTGCTTGTATTTCAGAAAAGGTTTCTGCTGGGATTCGAACCCACGACCTTCTGTATCAGAGGCAAAGCATCTAACCACTAGACCATAGGAGATGCCTTGCTGCTGACTGAAAAAATATGAGACTTCTAGTGTACATCTATACACATGACAGCTGCTCATATATAGAGATATAGCAGAGCTGAGTGTGCTGGGACAGCTGTCATATAGAGATATAGCACTGCTGGGTGTGTTGGGGCAGCTGTCATGTGTAAAGATGTAGCAGAGCTGGGTTTGCTGGGGCAGCTGTCATATATAGAGATATAGTAGAGCTGAGTGTGCTGGTGCAGCTGTCATGTGTATTAGATGTAGCAGTGCTGGGTGTGTTTGGGCAGCTGTCATGTGTATAGATGTAGCAGAGAAGTGGGTTTGCTGGAGCAGCTGTCATATATAGAGATATAGTAGAGCTGAGTGTGCTGGTGCAGCTGTCATGTGTATTAGATGTAGCAGTGCTGGGTGTGTTTGGGCAGCTGACATGTGTATACATGTAGCAGAGCTGGGTTTGCTGGGACAGCTGTCATATAGAGATATAGCAGTGTTGGGTGTGTTGGGGCAGCTGTCATGTGTATAGATGTAGCAGAGCTGGGTTTGCTGGGGCAGCTGTCATATATAGAGATATAGTAGAGCTGAGTGTGCTGGTGCAGCTGTCATGTGTATAGATGTAGCAGGCTGGGTTTGCTGGGGCAGCTGTCATATATAGAGATATAGTAGAGCTGAGTGTGCTGGTGCAGCTGTCATGTGTATTAGATGTAGTAGTGCTGGGTGTGTTTGGGAAGCTGTCATGTGTATACATGTAGCAGAGCTGGGTTTGCTGGGACAGCTGTCATATAGAGATATAGCAGTGCTGGGTGTGTTTGGGCAGCTGTCATGTGTATAGATGTAGCAGAGCTGGGTTTGCTGGGGCAGCTGTCATATATAGAGATACAGTAGAGCTGATTGTGCTGGTGCAGCTGTCATGTGTATTAGATGTAGCAGTGCTGAGTGTGTTAGGGCGGCTGTCATGTGTATAGATGTACACTTAGCCAGCTATAACAGTAGTCTCATATTTTTTCAATCAGTTGTATTGCAGCTTTTATGGTTGTGAGGGTAAATGCTTTGCCTCTGATACACTCAGACATTGGAGGTTGTGGGTTCGAATCCCAGACACATCAGAAGACTTTAGGAGAGACAGTAAGATTAGATCACATTAGGGGGCCCTGAACAGTAAGACATCGATATTTAACGAACAAACTTGAAAATAAACTGTCACACGTGCGGGACGCCGGGCCCCCTTGGCAGCCCGGGCCCCGAAGCAGCTGCTTCCCCGGTAGTTACGCCACTGGTGATGACTGTAAATACGAATATCATCACTGCCGCCATGTAAACCATACATGTCAATACTGGAGAATATGACGCACTGTGCAGATTTTTTCGGGCATAAGTCCAACCCCCTTTGCAGGTCACAACCTTTAGCAAAGCCCAAGCAAAGGTGCTAGAGGAGCAACGTGAGCAAAGGGCACAAATGGAGGCTCATAACTGAAGCAGAGACATTAGGGTCATCTGAGTGGGGGCATCTGAAGCTAGGGCACTTATGGTGGTGCACCTAAAGCAAAGATATTAGGGTCACCTGAGGCAGGGTAATAGTGGGCATCCTGGAGCAGCTGCAGGGCTATTAGAGGGCAACTGGAGAAGATTCAATATTGTTTTGCTTTTAGAGTGGGGGCATCTGGAGCTGGGACACTTATGGGGGTGCAGCTAAAGCAGAGGCATTGGGGGTGACCTAGGGCAGAGTCATTCATAGATCTGTGTCTGCTATAAACAAATCCCCTATTTCCCCCTTACAGTCTCCTACAGCTCACTACTGTCACACACCTGAGAAATCAGCCCAGCACCGCAGAGGAGTCCTTCTCTCCAGCAGCCACAGTTTCCTGACAGCAGGGAGGGCAGGAGGAGGCTGCCAGCAGCCCCAGAAGTCTAGAAGATACTGCTGGGCCTCCTGTACAATGTACACTAGTAGAAGGCTGCATCAATGTGCGATACTGCCACCTAGTGGTTACAATAATTATCTCTCCTTAGAATGGAGAAATAATTACTCCTCCATCTTATCTTGGGCGCAGGAGACTGGGATCCCACCAAGGAATCCCCCATCTCCCCGGTGGGCCAGTCCGAGCCTGACCGCTGCTGAAAATCACTGTCCGTTTCAGTGCACCTCTAAAGCCAATGACTGGTCCAGAGAACTGGAGCGGCAGTGCAGGTCTTGGCAGGTAGGTAATGATCACTTCTTTATTGCAGGCGGGTGCACTGTGTTTTCCAGCTTCTTCCTGAAACCTGGCAATTTTTTGGAATTTGTATAACCCCTTTAATTATTATGCCATGAGCTTTTTAATAGCTTTTTATAATGTATTCATTAAATGATGCCTATGGTTGCTAGGCGTTAAGGATCCATTCGACTAAGGCCTCCTGCACACAACCGTTTTTTTTCCCCCGTTTACTGGCTGTTTTTTGCGTTCCGTATACGGTCCGTATACGAAATCATTCATTTTAATGGTTCCGCAAAAAAAAACAGAATGTACTCCGTATGCATTCCGTTTCCGTATTTCCGTTTTTCCGTTCAAAGATAGAACATGTCCTATTATTGTCCGCAAATCTTGTTCCGTGGCTCCATTCAAGTCAATGGGTCCGCAGAAAAATGGAACACATACGGAAATGCATCCGTATGTCTGTCTTCCATTTCCGTTCCGTTTTTTGCGGAACCATCTATTGAAAATGTTATGCCCAGCCCAATTATCTATGTAATTACTGTATACTGTATATGCCATACGGAAAAACGGAACGGAAAAACTGAACAGAAACGGAAACACAACGGAAACAAAAAACGGAACAACGGATCAGTGAAAAACGGACCGCAAAACACTGAAAAAACCATACGGTCGTGTGCAGGAGGCCTAAGGCCCCTTTCACACGGGCGAGTATTCCGCGGGTGCAATGTGTGAGGTGAACGCATTGCACCCGCACTGAATCCTGACCCATTCATTTCTATGGGGCTGTGCACATGAGCGGTGATTTTCACGCATCACTTATGCGTTGCGTGAAAATCGCAGCATGTTCTATATTGTGCGTTTATCACGCAACGCAGGCCCCATAGAAGTGAATGGGGCTGCGTGAAATCGCAAGCATCCGCAAGCAAGTGCGGATGCGGTGCGATTTTCACGCACGGTTGCTAGGAGACAATCGGGATGGAGACCCGATCATTATTATTTTCCCTTATAACATGGTTATAAGGGAAAATAATAGCATTCTTAATACAGAATGCATAGTACAATAGCGCTGGAGGGGTTAAAAAAAAAATTAAAAAAATTAACTCACCTTAATCTACTTCTCGGCTTCTCTTCTGTCTTCTTTTTTGCTGTGTGCAGGAAAAGGACCTGTGGTGACGTCACTCCGGTCATCACATGGTCCGTCACATGGTCTTTTTACCATGGTGATGAATCATGTGATGGACCATGTGATGACCGGAGTGACGTCACCACAGGTCCTTTTCCTGCACACAGCAAAAAAGAAGACAGAAGAGAAGCCAGGCTGCGCGAGCAAGTGGATTAAGGTGAGTTTAATTATTTTTTATTTATTTTTTTTAACCCCTCCAGTGCTATTGTACTATGCATTCTGTATTCAGAATGCTATTATTTTCCCTTATAACCATGTTATAAGGGAAAATAATAGCAATCTACCCAGCACTTAACCCAAACCCGAACTTCTGTGAAGAAGTTCGGGTTTGAGTACCAAACATGCAGATTTTTCTCACGCGAGTGCAAAACGCATTACAATGTTTTGCACTCGCGCGGAAAAATCGTGCATGTTCCCGCAACGCACACGCACCTTTTCCCGCAACGCCCGTGTGAAAGAGGCCTAACACCTAAAGTCTATAATGGTATGCGCTTAACTAATACATCATGAAAAGCTATTGAAAATCTCATGATGTAAACATTTAATGTAGCTGTGATGGATGCTATACAGTGGCACCCATCAACCATAGGATATCATTTTGAAAACTCGTAGTGTCATGTATATTTTTTTTTATTGTACACTATGGGATGGAATAGCTTACTCTATTACACCATTCCATTCTCTTTTTTTGTGGCATCCTGACATATGCCAGCAAGATGGGGGAAAGGGGCTCTCCTTTGACCTCTGGATACGTATGGGCATATTTAACATATATAAAATTTTTTCCACATTTAACATATATCAGTTCCATCCAGTAAAAAAAACATGTATGTTAAACGGATACGTTTTTTTTACAGTGGAACCCTATGGAGCCAGATATATGCCACTATATGGCATCTGTCAGAGGAATCCATTTAACAAATGTGTCATGAGTATACAGTTGCAAGAAAAAGTATGTGAACCCTTTGGAAGAATATGGATTTCTGCACAAATTGGTCATAAAATGTGATCTGATCTTCATCTAAGTCACAACAATAGATAATCACAGTCTGCTTAAACTAATAACACACAAAGAATTAAATGTTACCACGTTTTTATTGAACACACCATGTAAACGTTTACAGTGCAGGTGGAAAAAGTATGTGAACCCTTGGATTTAATAACTGGTTGAACCTCCTTTGGCAGCAATGACTTCAACCAAACGTTTCCTGTAGTTGCAGATCAGACGTGCAAAACGGTCAGGAGTAATTCTTGACCATTCCTCTTTACAGAACTGTTTCAGTTCAGCAATATTCTTGGGATGTCTGGTGTGAAGCACTTTCTTGAGGTCATGGCACAGCATCTCAATCGGGTTGAGGTCAGGACTCTGACTGGGCCATTCTTCTGTTTAAGCCATTCGGTTGTTGATTTACTTCTATGCTTTGGGTCATTGTCCTGTTGCAACACCCATCTTCTGTTGAGCTTCAGCTGGTGGACAGATGGCCTTACTTTCTCCTGCAAAATGTCTTGATAAACTTGGGAATTTATTTTTCCTTCGATGATAGCAATCCGTTCAGGCCCTGACGCAGCAAAGCAGCCCCAAACCATGATACCCACATTACCATACTTCATAGTTGGGATGAGGTTTTGATGTTGGTGTTCTGTGCCTCTTTTTCTCCACACATAGTGTTGTGTGTTTCTTCCAAACAACTCAACTTTGGTTTCATCTGTCCACAGAATATTTTGCCAGTACTGCTGTGGAACATCCAGGTGCTCTTGTGCAAACTGTAAACGTGCAGCAATGTTATTTTTGAACAGCAGTGGCTTCCTTTGTGGTATCCACCCATGAAATCCATTCTTTTTTAGTGTTTTACGTATGATAGATTCGCTAACAGGGATGTTAGCATATGTCAGAGACTTTTGTAAGTCTTTAGCTGACACTCTAGGATTCTTCTTCACCTCATTGAGCAGTCTGCACTGTGCTCTTGCAGTCATCTTTACAGGACGGCCACTCCTAGGGAGAGTAGCAGCAGTGCTGAACTTTCTCCATTTATAGACAATTTGTCTTACCGTGGACTGATGTACAGCAAGCCTTTTGGAGATACTTTTATAGCCCTTTCCAGCTTTATGCAAATCAACAATTCTTAATCGTAGGTCTTCTGAGAGCTCTTTTGTGCGAGGCATCATTCACATCAGGTAATGCTTCTTGTTAAAAGCAAACCCAGAACTGGTGTGTGTTTTTTATAGGGCAGGGCAGCTGTAACCAACACCTCCAATCTCATCTCATTGAATGGACTCCAGTTGGCTGACACCTCACTCCAATTAGCTCTTGGAGATGTCATTAGTCTAGGGGTTCACATACTTTTTCCACCTGCACTGTGAATGTTTACATGGTGTGTTCAATAAAAACATGGTAACATTAAATTTTTTGTGTGTTATTAGTTTAAGCAGACCGTGATTGTCTATTGTTGTGACTTAGATAAGAGTTCAGATCACATTTTATGACCAATTTGTGCAGAAATCCATATCATTCCAAAGGGTTCACATACTTTTTCTTGCAACTGGTATGTGTTGAACATGGGACAAAAACCTGATGTGAACAGGAGCTTTCTCAGGAGCTTTCCAAGCATAAACAGAAAACAATGCAAACCCATCTCAATGGGTATTAGCTGGTCTACATATAACATGCGCATCCTGAGCTGCTTACTAGTATTAAATGAAACTAAGCATTTCAAGCGGAATCTGGTCTGAAGTTTAGGAAAACTTTGATTCACGACTAATTCAAAATTTCCTCACACTCAGTCAGTTTTTCCTAAAATGGCGGCTGCACGTGTTACAAAGTGAAAGTAAGAAACCCAGGAATGCAAGATCACCCACAATGCTGTTCAGCCAGCCAATCCACAGATTGCCATTCCCTGTGATGTGCCCAGCCCTATAAAACCCTCATCTCGTGTGGTCTCTGCCATTGTCTTGTAAGCTGGGCATAGGAAGAGACATGGCAAGCGCTCATGTGCGAGGGACAGTGTTGCTGAAAATGATTAATAGAAGAATATTGGAGAGGGAGAGTGCGGAGAGAGTGCAGGGAGACTTAATATTTATTTATTACTACATTTACTTATTCCTACATCAGCAGTAAATGTAATTCAATACCAATAATATGGAAGCCTTTTTATTCAGGTGCCAGCGTGCCAACCAATACCATCCAGTCTGCACCCCTTAGGGTACTCATATTTTGCTGGGTTTACTTCTTCCAAATCATCCTTCAAAGTCTCCATGTCCTAGAAAAGTCAGCAAGATGCAGAAAAAGGAGAGGCTGGATGTCCCTGATGACATATTCTCATGTGGAAAAGGAGGAAAAGCAGATGGCAGAAGAAGGGCTTCCACCTGTAGGGCAGGAAAGAGCTTGGATTGTAGAAGTGGGTATGCCAGAGCTGATTAATATTCTGTGTTTACTGTCAAATAACCTGCAGGAGATTGCAGGCCAGAACAGCAATAATATGCATATTGTTCACCCCAAACTTAACCAGCCAAATCCCATACCAACAACAGCCATTGTTTAAAAGGTGCATTAAAGGTGCCGCATGGACATTAACAATGAAGAAGGACTATACAGTGCCATGCCATTAACTATACATGTGGCCGCTCCCTAAGGCAGGGTGGCCTGGGTATACCTGACTTATAGCGATTCATGATGAAGTAATTCGTAACGGATCAAATTCTTGGCTAACTTCAGCAAAGTTGCCAAACAGAATTTTTCAAAACTTTCCTTATCTCTACTGCTTATATTTCTCCAAGAACGTATTCCATGCTCCTGAATACTATATATGATTTAGGGAGTTTTTTATGTCTCATGAAGACAACCCTTAGGCCTCTTTCACACTACCGTATGGCTATTTCAGTGTTTTTCACAGATCCATTGTTCCGTTTTTTTGTTTCTGTTGTGTTTCCGTTTCGTTTTTCCGTTCCGTTTTTCCATATGGCATATACAGTATACAGTAATTACATAGAAAAAATTGGGCTGGGCATAACATTTTCTACGAATGGTTCCGCAAAAACGGAACGGATACGGAAGACATACGGATGCATTTCCGTATGTGTTCCGTTTTTTTGCGGACACATTGACTTGAATGGAGCCACGGAACATTATTTGCGGCCAATAATAGGACATGTTCTATCTTTGAACGGAAAAACAGAAATATGGAAACAGAATGCATACGGAGTACATTCAGTTTTTTTTGCGCAACCATTGAAATGAATGGTTCCGTATATGGACCGTATACAGAACGCAAAAAATGGCCCGCAAAACGGAAAAAAAAAATGGTAGTGTGAAAGAGGCCTTATCCACATGTTCTAATAGGGAATCTGGACATCAGGAGGAGAGGGAGGGTCTCTCACTTGGGACCCATCTCTATGATCTAGAAAGGACAGACACTCTGGCAGACTCTAGCTGCACTCATATTTCATGGATGGCCATTCATCTGAATGACCGCAATGTATACTACATTTTCCCTTCAGCAAAATGTCTTGCTGGTTGGTTTTCCCAAAATCAGATGTTGGGAACATTACACTTGAGTTCTATTTTTGTTCTAGTATTCAGTAATCTTATTGCTCACACTGACATAGGCCGTCGTTTCTCCATGATGGACCCATTTTCAACTAGCTGAAATGGAAGCCATTCAGATCCCATGGTCTTTAATAGGATCTATAATTTTTTTTGTGCTTTCTGGGTAGACTAGTGCAGCAGGTTATGTTATTCTGCTAGTCAAAAGTAATAGAACCAATGCCAGTTGATGACACAAAAAACTCACTGAAGTCAATGGTGCAATTGCTGGAAAGATTACTGGAATTGATTACCATGGATAGCAGAGAAAATCCCCTTTGTTAACATACTGTAGTCTTAATTTATTTAAAGGGGCTGTCTAGTCATATAAAAATAAAGGTCTCCCCACCTTCTAATATAGTGTAGTTTCATTAAAAAAAATGTACCAGTATGTTGAGTTTATTAGTGGATTAGTAGATGGTACTAAGAAACCATAGTGCCCATGCCTAGTACAGTGAATACAATGATGATAGACATGGCTCAATTTGACAGCCGTTTTATGCAGCTTTGAGTCATATTTTTTGTTTTTCAGAAGGAAGCAATCCATGTTCCTGAGAGGCTGACAAGCAAAGGGTCACACACCGTGGCACAGACTGCTTAGTTCACTTCATCATATTGTAAATTGGTCAATTTTAGCATCTGCTATCAGGTCTCCAGATTACGGTTATATTTTCCAAGTCAAGTGATTTCATTTAATATTCTATCCGACAAAAACCACACTGAAGATTTGTTCTGCGAGATATAACAGACAAAGGCCACACTATAAATAGCAGAATAAATAAATCGTTCTTCAATCATTCTGTCACCTGCCCTGTCATTTCATGCATCTATGGTTACCAGGCATTTAATAGTCCCATTGATTCCGAGACTATAAGGTCCATTTCTAGGTGTAATATTTCTTTTATTTCTCTTTTGCTTTTCTTTATTTATGATTAAAGAAGAACCCCATCAGAGTCAAACTGAGGTTCTATAAATCCACCAGAAAAAATAATTGTAATGGTCCACCACCGTACATCTACTAATTGCATTGTATTCTTTGTTGGTTCATGACACACACATACACACAGGACATATCATCAATAGGATCTATTAGGTCATTTACGAATCAACCCAAAAGGAAAAGACCCTCGTGGTAAGTGATTGGGGAGATTTATGAAAATGGGTGCAAAGGGAAACTGGCTTAGTTGCCCATATCAACCACTCAGATACCACCTTTTTCAGGGTTCCTTTGGAAAATGAAAAGATCAATCTGATTGGTTGCTAGGCAAAGCTAAGGGTAGAAACACATCACAGTTTCGTTTTCTGTTCTTCTGATCTGTCAAAAGAACAGAAAACAAAACAAAACGAAAAAAAAAAATCCTTTATTTTGAGCATCCATAAACTTAGAACTTTTTTTTCCATCTAAAATAATGTCAGAAATGGCTAAAACAGATGCAAAATTAGCATAACAGATGCTCAAAATAATAAATGATCTTTTTTTTTTTTTCTGTTGTTCTGACGGATCAGAAGTACAGAAAACGAAACATTTATTTGAACCTGGCCTAAGTGGGTATACTTTGGACCAGTTTTGCTAAATCTCCAAAGTCAGCTCCAAATGAGGTTATCTGCTGCTAGACCTATGATACAAATTATCATGAGCCCACCTGAGGATCCACTTGTACTACAGGACAAAATACTGTTACATACTGTGGCCTCTCCTGCTTCCAAACTGTAAGTGAGGGTTAAAAGCTATGGACATCTTTGGAGGCATTTTGTTTTTTTTTATTATTATTGCATTTTAATCATTTTGGGCTTAAAAAAACATTATTTTAGTTGTTTTTTATGAAAAAGTTTCAACAGTTTTTCCTCTACAGCATTCACTTTTAGTGTAAAAAGTTTCAACAGTTTTTCCTCTACAGCATTCACTTTTAGTGTATCTGCACATTATTGCTTCCCCGTTCTCAGAGAATCCGTCCACATAAGCAGCTCTGTTGGCTCGATCTGTAGCTCTTATCTCTGAACCCCTGACAGCTCATAAATACTCACTGAAGAAAAATCGACTTTAGGCTACTTTCACACTTGCACTTGCAGGGTCTGGCTGGCTGGGGAACAGTATGCTGGATCCATTCTAACTCTAGCACAAAACAAACTACGGCAAGCTGCAGTTTTTGTACAGCCACCTCTCGACATGTTTTACATGCTGCAGCTGGACCTTTGTAGTGAATAGGGGCGGAGCTGTCTTTCGGCGGCACACTTGGGATAGGGTTAGCACGGATCCAGTAGGCTGTTCCGCTGCTGGAACAGCCTGCCGGATCCTGCCAGCCCAAGTGTGAAAGTAGCCTTACCATCTTTTGAGAAAAGTACAAGTGCAGTGAGGCAAAGACGCAATATTTCTCTCAAGATGAACTACGGTACAGTATTTTACATGGAGAAAATTATGGAAATAGCTTTTCATGTATGCCTCGTTCTCAATAATTACAAATATATGGATCTTAGCCCCTTCAACCCCGGGCCAGTTTTCGCCCTTCTGCACAGGCCATTTTTTTGGCAAATCTGACATGTGTCACATTATGTGGTAATAACTTTGGAACACTTTTAATTATCCAAGCCATTCTGAGATTGTTTTCTCATGACACATTGTACTTCATGAGAGTCATAAATATGAGTTAATATATTTTCCCCTTATTTATGAAAAAATCCCAAATTTACCAAAAATTTTGAACAATTCGCAATTTTCAAAATTTCTATTTCTCTGCTTTTAAAACAGAAAGTGATACCTCATTAAATATTTATTACTTAACATTCCCCATATGTCTACTTTATGTTGGCATCATTTTGTAAATGTCATTTTATTTCTTTTAGTACTTCAGAAGGCTTAGAATTTTAGAAGCAATTCTTGTTTTTACCCTGATTCTGCGGTTTACAGAAACACCCCACATGTGGTCGTAAATTAATGTAAGGGCACACGGCAGGGCGGAGAAGAAAAGGAGCACTGTATGGCTTTGGGAAGGCAGATTTTGCTGAACTGGTTTTTAGATGCCATGTCCACTTTGAAGCCCCCCTGATGCACCCTTACAGTAGAAACTCCCAAAAAGTGACCCCATTTTGGAAACTAGGGGGTAAGGTGCCAGTTTTATTGGTACTATTTTGGGGTACATATGATTTTTTAATTGCTCTATATTACGTTTTTTGTGAGGCAAGGTAACCAAAAAATGGCACTGTTTTTATTTACTATCTTTTACAACATTGATCTGACAGGGTAGATCATGTCCTATTTTTATAGAGCAGGTTGTTACGGACGCAATGATATCAAATGTCTACTTTCTTTGTTTGTTTCAGTTTTACATAATAAAGCATTTTTGAAAAAAAAAAAAATTTTGCGTCTCCATTTTCTGAATGCCATATTTTTTTATTAGTACCATTTTTGGGTACATATGATTTTTTGATATTTTTTTTTACATGTGAAACTTTTTTTTATTTTATTTTTTCAACCCTTTATTATATTTTTATTTTATTTTACACTTTTCGTCCCCCATAAGGTCATACAAGACCTCTGGGGGACATTTACTTCACTTTTTTTTTTTTTTACACTGTTGATTTCTCCTGTAACTGGGGCTGACATAGTAGCCCCAGTTACAGGACAAATGCACCCCCAGAGAGGCTGTACAGCAGCAATCCTGCGCTGTACAGCCTCACAGCAGGGCTGATCGAGGTCTCTGAGAGACCTCACACAGCTCCTGCACTCTCCGGTCACTCTGTCTGCAGCGATCGTGAAGGCAGGGACACCTGGGCACTGTCCCTGCCTTGTCTTAGGGTTGCCCTGCTGTCACTGACAGCGGGCAACCCGATCAGCAGCTGCACGATTAGCGTGCAGCTGCTATTTCTGACAGGACGTTTTAAAACGTGCTGTCAGAAATAGACGTCCACCCATAGGACGTTTATATCCTATGGGCGGACGTGAGGCGGTTAAGAACAGAGGTTCATTCAAGTGTTTTCGATCAGGTATTGAAAACACCTGTGGATGTCAAGGAGCAGCAATAAAGCATAATAAGCACCAATTAGGCAGATTTAAAAGGACTGTGATACTCGGCTCTTCTAGACATTTACTGGTGTGTTTACAAACATGGTGAAGTCAAGAGAATGGTCCAGGAAGACAAGAGAAGAGGTGATTTCTCGTCACAGGAAGGGCAATGGCTATAAGAAGATTGCAAAGATGTTAAACCTACCAAGAGACACCATTGGAAGCATCATTCGCAAATTCAAGGCAAAGGGCACTTTTGAAACGCTACCTGGTCGTGGCAGAAAGAAGATGCTGACTTCGACTGCTGTGCGCTACCTGAAGCGCAAAGTGGAAAAAAGTCCCCGTGTGACTGCTGAGGAACTGAAAAAAGATTTGTCAGATGTGGGTACTGAAGTTTCAGCTCAGACAATAAGGCGCACACTGCGTAATGAAGGCCTCCATGCCAGAACTCCCAGGCGCACCCCCTTGCTGTCTCCAAAGAATAAGAAGAGTCGACTGCAGTATGCCAAAAGTCATGTGGACAAACCACAAAAGTTTTGGGATAGTGTTCTGTGGACTGATGAAACAAAATTAGAACTGTTTGGGCCCATGGATCAACGCTATGTTTGGAGGAGGAAGAACAAGGCCTATGAAGAAAAGAACACCTTGCCTACTGTGAAGCATGGCGGGGGGTCAATCATGGTTTGGGGCTGTTTTGCTTCTACAGGTACAGGGAAGCTTCAGCGTGTGCAAGGTACCATGAATTCTCTTCAGTACCAGGAGATATTGGTTGAAAATGTGATGCAGTCCGTCACAAACCTGAGGCTTGGGAGACGTTGGACCTTTCAACAGGACAATGATCCCAAGCATACCTCCAAGTCCACTAGAGCATGGTTGCAGATTAAAGGCTGGAACATTTTGAAGTGGCCATCGCAGTCTCCAGACTTAAATCCGATTGAGAACCTCTGGTGGGACTTTTTTTTACGGTTTTCACCTGAAGGTTAAGGTCATGTGATATTTATATATATTAAGTTGTTACGGATGTGGAAATACCTAATATGTATACTTTTTCTTATTTATTTAAGTTTTTCACAATAATAGCATTGTTGAAACTAAAAAAAATATATTTTAGTGTCTCCATAGCCTGAGAGCCATAGCTTTTTTATTTTTTGGCCGATTGTCTTAGGTAGAGTCTCATTTTTGCGGGATGAGGTGACGGTTTGATAAGTACTATTTTCGGGGGCATACGCCTTTATGATCTCTTGGTGTTGCACTTTATGTGATGTTAAGTGACAAAAAATGACTTTTTTGGCACTGTTTTTTTTTTTACGGTGTTCACATGAGGGGTTAAATCATGCAATATTTTTTATAGAGATGGCTGTTACAGACGCGGTGATACTAAATACAGTTGTGTTCAAAATTATTCAACCGCCAATGCTATAAAGGGTTTTAGGGAATTTAGTGTACATTTGTAATTGTGTTCAGAATGAAATCTTACAAGGACTTTTTAAAGAACCAAATGCAACTAAAATGACATCAATTGTTTTTGTAATACAGTATTAAATGGTTTTTTTTTGTGATTTATTCATTGACACAATTATTCAACCCCTTAAAGACTACCACTCTTAAGAACAGAGGTTCATTCAAGTGTTTTCGATCAGGTATTGAAAACACCTGTGGATGTCAAGGTGCAGCGATCAAGCATAATAAGCACCAATTAGGCAGATTTAAAAGGACTGTGATACTCGGCTCCTTCTAGACATTTACTGGTGTGTTTACAAACATGGTGAAGTCAAGAGAATGGTCCAGGAAGACAAGAGAAGGTGATTTCTCTTCACAGGAAGGGCAATGGCTATAAGAAGATTGCAAAGATGTTAAACCTACCAAGAGACACCATAGGAAGCATCATTCGCAAATTCAAGGCAAAGGGCACTTTTGAAACGGTACCTGGTCGTGGCAGAAAGAAGATGCTGACTTCGACTGCTGTGCGCTACCTGAAGCGCAAAGTGGAAAAAAGTCCCCGTGTGACTGCTGAGGAACTGAAAAAAAGATTTGTCAGATGTGGGTACTGAAGTTTCAGCTCAGACAATAAGGCGCACACTGCGTAATGAAGGCCTCCATGCCAGAACTCCCAGGCGCACCCCCTTGCTGTCTCCAAAGAATAAGAAGAGTCGACTGCAGTATGCCAAAAGTCATGTGGACAAACCACAAAAGTTTTGGGATAGTGTTCTGTGGACTGATGAAACAAAATTAGAACTGTTTGGGCCCATGGATCAACGCTATGTTTGGAGGAGGAAGAACAAGGCCTATGAAGAAAGAACACCTTGCCTACTGTGAAGCATGGCAGGGGGTCAATCATGCTTTGGGGCTGTTTTGCTTCTACAGGTACAGGGAAGCTTCAGCGTGTGCAAGGTACCATGAATTCTCTTCAGTACCAGGAGATATTGGATGAAAATGTGATGCAGTCCGTCACAAACCTGAGGCTTGGGAGACGTTGGACCTTTCAACAGGACAATGATCCCAAGCATACCTCCAAGTCCACTAGAGCATGGTTGCAGATTAAAGGCTGGAACATTTTGAAGTGGCCATCGCAGTCACCAGACTTAAATCCGATTGAGAACCTCTGGTGGGACTTAAAGAAAGCAGTTGCAGCGCGCAAGCCTAAGAATGTGACTGAACTGGAGGCTTTTGCCCATGAAGAATGGGCGAAGATACCCGTAGATCGCTGCAAGACACTTGCGTCAAGCTATGCTTCACGTTTAAAAGCTGTTATAACTGGAAAAGGATGTTGTACTAAGTACTAAGATTGAATGTCACTTGGGGGTTGAATAAAACTGATAATGATGTGAGCACAGAAAAGACATTTGTGGTTATTTCATTCTAAATGTTATGTTATATTTGTCTGACTTACAAGTGCCTCTTTGATTTAATTGTAAACAAGATGACTGAAATGATCAAAATCAATGTCAAACTGGCCAAAACACTCAATTTCAGTGGGGGATGAATAATTTTGAACACAACTGTATGTCTACTTATCTTTATTTATTTCACTTAAATACAATAATAGCATTTTTGAAACAAATAGTCTCCATAGTCTGAGAGCTATAGTTTTTTTTTTTTTTGACTGATTGTCTTAGGTAGGATCTCATTTTTTGCGGGATGAGGTGATGGTTTTATTGGTACCATTTGGGGGGGCATACACCTTTTTGATCGCTTGCTGTTGCACTTTTTGTGATGTAAGGTGACAAAAATGGCTTTTTTTTTTTACAGTTTGTTTCCTGTGTTTATCGGACGGGGTGGGTCATGTGATATATTTATAGAGCCGGCCATTACAGATGCGGCGATACCTAATTGTGTTTTTTTTTTTTTTTTTTTCATATAAAATCTGGGGAAAGGGGCGTTTTTTTCTTTCTTGAAACTTAATTTTTTTTTATTAAAAACTTTTTTTTACTTTATTTCTGTCCCACTCTGGGACTTCAACTTTTGGGGGTCTGATCCCCTCTGCAATGCATTACAATACATCATATTGTAACGCATTGCCTGTTAGTGTATTACACAGAGTAATGCACTAACACGTTGCCTAGGAGACACAGCCTGGGGCCCCTGTAGAAGGCAGGTCCCGATGCCATTCAAGGCATTGGACAGCCTCTGCATAGCATCGGGCTGCCTTGTCACCAATCAGGTCCCTGCCACAGCAGCACGGGGACCCGATGGGCTCCCTCACCTGCCGCAAACCCCTTCTATGCCGCGGTCAGCGCTGACCGCGGCATATAAGAAGTTAATCCAATGGCATCAGCTTTTACAGTGATGCCGGCGGATAAAGCAGCTTTCAGTGACTGCCGGGCCCCTGCAGTGACCGGGTGCGCACCGCTTCATTTCAATGGTTCCGCAAAAAAACGGAATGTACTCCGTATGCATTCTGTTTCCGTATTTCCGTTCCGTTGAAAGATAGAACATGTCCTATTATTGCC
The DNA here is from genome assembly GCF_905171765.1 of Bufo bufo. Taxonomy (NCBI): domain Eukaryota; kingdom Metazoa; phylum Chordata; class Amphibia; order Anura; family Bufonidae; genus Bufo; species Bufo bufo. The sequence continues at coordinate 406,641,246 of NC_053393.1, read as the reverse complement.
CGCAAATCACGTTCCGTGGCTCCATTCAAATCAATGGGTCCGCAAAAAAAATGGAACACATACGGAAATGCATCTGTATGTCTTCCGTATCCGTTCCGTTTTTTCTGAATCTATTGAAAATGTTATGCCCAGCCCAATTTTTTCTATGTAATTACTGTATACTGTACATGGCATACGGAAAAACGGAACGGAAAAACAGAAAGTAAACGGAAACACAACGGAATTCAAAAACGTAACAACGGATCCGTGAAAAACAGACCGCAAAAAACTATAAAAGCCATACGTTCGTGTGAACTAGGCCTAAGGGGTACATAGCATCATAAATCAATATAATGCTATGTGACTCCCGGCAGTGCTGGGAGATCACGCCGGGAGTTGCGTTGCAGACTCGCTGCGGGAGGAACGCTCATCTGCAAGAGGCCTTAGTGTTGGGTGTGAATATTCGAATCGCGAATTTTAATCGCGAATATCGACACTACAAGAATTCGCAAAGATTTAGAATATAGTGCTATTTATTCATATTTTCGAATATTCTAGATTTTTTTTCATCTGAACCCATGATCCCTCCCTGCTTCTTGCTTGTGGGCCAATGAGAAGGCTGCAATGTCTTTGTCTGAGCTTAGCAACATCCCTAGCAACCAATAGGAAAGTTGCCTACCCCTTACTATATAAGAACCTCCCCAGCAGCCATTTTCTGAGAGAGAGAGAGCAGTGTTATTGCTGTGCTCTGGGCTTTGTTGTTTCATTACATAAGATAGATAGTTAGTTAGTTAGTTAGTTAGTTAGTTAGTTAGCTTATATATATATAATACAGATAGTTAGTGGGAGATAGTCAGTGTAGGTTAGATAGTGATATAGTGTAGTGCAGGGTGTTAGGTAGTGTGATAGGTTCTGCTGTCCATACATACATGCTACAGACATAGTGCTGTGATGTCACAAGTTCACAACAATACATAGTGCGCCAATCAGTAATATGTAGTCAGACCTGCTAAAATGTGAAGTTGCACGTATTGCGCAGAATTTGCGCATCATTAGATGCCGATTTGGGGAATTGCAAATATATTGGAGTACTCTATCTGCATATAAAGCTATTGTAATGTTCTGCCGTGCCAACCATTTTCTCCAGTCTCAGGAAACTTGTAGCAGCTTGAAAAATTTAGCAAAAGTGACCCACGCCTGTATTGCGCGGAATATGTGCAGATTACATTGCCGAATTTCGCAATCAAGAAAATAATTTATGACTGATATTCGCCCAAATATTCGCAAAATATCATGAATTCGAATATTGCCCCTACCGCTCATCACTAATCACCATGACGTGATAGTACGTCCAAATGCGGGAAGTCACTTGACGCCATGATGTACTATTACGTCATGTGTCGGGTAGGGGTTAATGGACTTAAAAATATACGACTTCTTCATTTGATAAAAATGCTTTAACCGCCTCACGTCCGCCCATAGGATATAAACGTCCTATGGGTGGACGTCTATTTCTGACAGCACGTTTTAAAACGTCCTGTCAGAAATAGCAGCTGCACGCTAATCGTGCAGCTGCTGATCGGGTTGCCCGCTGTCAGTGACAGCAGGGCAACCCAGAGATAAGGCAGGGACAGTGCCCAGGTGTCCCTGCCTTCACGATCCCTGCAGACATTGCGCTCACCGAGCGCTGTGTGTGCAGAGCAGGAGACCGGAGAGTGCAGGGGCTGTGTGAGGTCTCTCAGAGACCTCGATCAGCCCTGCTGTGAGGCTGTACAGCGCTGGATTGCTGCTGTACAGCCTCTCTAGGGGTGCATTTCCACTGTAACTGGGGCTACTATGTCAGCCCCAGTTACAGGAGAAATCAACAGTGAAAAAAAAAAAAAAAAGTGAAGTAAATGTCCCCCAGAGGTCTTGTATGACCTTATGGGGGACGAAAAGTGTAAAATAAAATAAAAATAAAATAAAGTGTTGAAAAAATAAAATAAAAAGAAGGTTCACATGTAAAAAAAAAAAAATCCCAAGTAAGGAATAAAAAAAAAAAAAAAAAAATAGAAAAAATAAAATAAATAAAATAGACATATTTAGTATTGCCGCGTCCGTAAAAAACAGCTCTATAAAAATATCACATGACCTAACCCCTCGGGTGAACACCGTAAAAAAAAAAAGAAAAAACTGTGTCAAAACAAGCAATTTTTGTCACCTTGCATCACAAAAGGTGCAACACCAAGTGATCAAAAACGCGTATGTCCCACAAAATAGTACCAATAAAACCGTCACCTCATCCCGCAAAAAATGAGCCCCTACATAAGAAAATCTCTCAAAAAATAAAAAAAACTATAGCTCTCAGAACATGGACACATTAAAACATAATTTTTTGGTTTCAAAAATGCTATTATTGTGTAAAACTTTAATAAATGAGAAAAAGTATACATATTAGGTATCGCCACGTCCGTAACAATCTGCTCTATAAAAATGTCACTTGACTGAACCCCTCAGGTGAACGCTGTAAAAATAAATAAATAGAAACTGTGCTAAAACAACCAATTTTTTGGTCACCTTGCCCCATAAAGTGTTATAATGAATGATCAAAAAATCATATGTACCCAAAAATAGTACTAATAAAACTGGCACCTTATCCCCTAGTTTCCAAAATGGGGTCACTTCTTGGGAGTTTCTACTGTAAGGGTGCATCAGGGGGCTTCAAATGGGACATGGCATCTAAAAACCATGTGGAGTTCCTTTCCTTCTGCGCCCTGCCGTGTGCCCATACAGCAGTTTACGACCACATGTGGGGTGTTTCTGTAAACCGCAGAATCTGGGTAATAAATATTGAGTTTTGTTTGGCTGTTAACCATCGATGTGTTAAAGAAAAAAATTGATTAAAATGGAAAATCTGCCAAAAAAGTGAAATTTAAAAATTTGATCTCCATTTTCCTTTAATTCTTGTGGAACGCCTAAAGGGTTAACAAAGTTTGTAAAATCTGTTTTGAATACCTTGAGGGGTGTAGTTTCTACAATGGGGTCATTTATGGGGGTATCCACTATGTAGGCCCCACAAAGTGACTTCAGACCTGAACTGGTCCTTATAAAGTGGGTTTTGGCAATTTTCTTACAAATTTGAAGAATTGCTTCTAAACTTCTAAGCCTTCTAACGTCCTAAAAAAATAAAATGACATTTCCAAAATGATGCCAACATAAAGTAGACATATGGGAAATGTTAAATAATAACTATTTTATGAGGTATCACTTTCTGTTTTGAAAGCAGAGAAATTTAAATTTAGAAAATTGCGAATTTTTCAAATTTTTGGGTAAATTTGGGATTTTTTCATAAATAAAGGTGAAATATTTTGACTCAAATTTATGACTATCATGAAGTACAATGTGTCACGAGAAAACAATCTCTGAATGACTTGGATAAATAAAGGTGTTCCAAAGTTATTACCACATAAAGTGAGATATGTCAGTTTTGCAAAATTTGGCCTGGTCAGAAAGGGGGCAAAGGGCCCAGATGGGAAGTGGTTAAAGAGGTTGTCCGAGTGTGAAATACTGATGATCAGCTGTTTGAAGAGGACCCAGTGCTACAAGGAAGTGTGATTATAACTGAGTGTGTCAATGGGGTGTGTCCCTACATTGTCAAAACGCTCATGCACACGACTGTATGTATTTAGCGATTTGCAAAAAAACGGATACGCAACAAATACGGATGACGTCAGTGTGCATTCCGTATTTTGCGAAGCAGAACAGCTGGCCCCTAAAAGAAAAGTCTTATCCTTGTCCATAATGTGGACAATAGTAGGACATATTAATTTTTTTTGCGTTACGGACATACGGAAACGAAATGCACACTGATTAACTTCCGTTTTTTTTTTGCTGACCCATTGGAGTGAATGGTTCCTCATACGGTCTGCAAAAAAAACAGAATGGACACGGAAAGAAAATACGTTTGTGTGCATGAGCCCTTATACTGCTTGGTTATAACCATGCGGCGCGGTTATGTGGCCATTGTGACGAGATCACACTGAGTTGGAGTACCGCACGGCTGTACAAGTCGCAGTGGGCTCTAGTTTAACTAATGGAGACCGCACTGTTCAGTGGATCTCTATTGTTAATGGCCCACTGAACAGAGGTGGCCCGTAAAGCCGTGTGGTACTAGAATGCAGCATGGCGGTGATGTAAGTGCCCCAGTGTGCTTGTACCCTAAGAATTGAGAAGACAGTTTAATGCGCACGATTATATATTTATGAATCCGATCCGTATTTTTTGCGGATCAGATGCAGACCCATTCACTTCAATGGGGCCGCAAAAGATGTGGAGGGCACACCGTGTGCTGTCCGCATCCGTATGTTCGCTCTGTCGCAAAAAATAGAACATGTCCTATTCTTGTCCGTATTATGGACAAGGATAGGACATTTCTATAGAGGGCTGGAAAAACAGACTGCAAACATGACTACGGCTGTGTGCATGAGCCCTAAGGGGCATGACCTTTGACAAGAGAAATGCTAAAGTATTTATTTTATTTAAACATTTCCAGGAGGAGAAACAGAAGAACAGCACTAAGCAGAAGTGTGAGAAAAGGTGCTGAAACAGACATGCTGGTTTTCTTTAATAAAAACATTTTCTTTATTAACCCCCGGGCTCATTTTCACCTTCAGGATCAGGCCATTTTTTGCAAATCTGACCAGTGTCACTTTATGTGGTGATAACTTTAAAACGCTTTGACTTATCCAAGCCATTCTGAGATAGTTTTTTTTGTCACATATTGTACTTCATGACACTGGTAAAATGGAGTAAAAAAAAATCATTTTTATTTATAAAAAAATACCAAATTTGCAAAAAATTAAAAAAATTTGCAAATTTCCAATTTTCTATTTCTCTACTTCTATAATACATATTAATAACTATAAAAATAGTTATTACTTTACATTTCCCATATGTCTTCTTCATGTTAGGATCATTTTGGGAATGACATTTTATTTTTGGAGGACGTTACAAGGCTTAGAAGTTTAGAAGTAAATCTTGAAATTTCTCAGAAATTTTCAAAAACCAACTTTTTAAGGACCAGTTCAGGTCTGAAGTCACTTTGTGAAGCTTACATGATAGAAACCACCCAAAAATGACCCCATTCTAGAAACTACACCCCTCAAGGTATTTAAAACTGATTTTACAAATGTTGTTAACCCTTTAGGTGTTCCACAAGAATTAATGGAAAATAGAGATACAATTTCAAAATTTCACTTTTTCGGCAGATTTTCCATTTTAATATTTTTTTTCCAGTTACAAAGCAAGGGTTAACAGCCAAACAAAACTCATTATTTATGGCCCTGATTCTTTAGTTTACAGAAACACCCCATATGTGGTCGTAAACTGCTGTACAGGCACACGGCAGGGCGCAGAAGTAAAGGAATGCCATACGGTTTTTCGAAGGCAGATTTTGCTAGACAGTTTTTTTGGACACCATGTCCCATTTGAAGCCCCCCTGATGCACCCCTAGAGTAGAAACTCCAAAAAAGTGACCTCATTTTAGAAACTACGGGATACGGTGGAAGTTTTGTTGGTGCTAGTTTAGGGTACATATGATTTTTGGTTGCTCTATATTACACTTTTTGTGAGGCAAGGTATCAAGAAATAGCTTTTTTGGCACCGTTTTTTTTGTTTGTTATTTACAACATTCATCTGACAGGTTAGATCATGTGGTATTGTGGTTGTCATGGACGCAGCGATACCTAATATGTATACAATTTTTTTATTTATGTAAGTTTTACACAATGATTTCATTTTTTAAACAAATAAAATCATGTTTTAGTATCTCCATAGTCTGTCGCCATAGTTTTTTCAGTTTTTGGGCGATTATCTTGGGTAGCGTATGATTTTTGCGGGATGAGATGACGGTTTTATTGGCACTATTTTGGGGTGCGTGTGACTTTTTGATCGTTTGCTATTACACTTTTTGTGATGTAAGGTGACAAGAAATGGTTTATTTAGCACAGTTTTTATTTGCAATTTTTTACGGTGTTCATCTGAGGGGTTAGGTCATGTGATATTTTTATACAGCCGGTTGATACGGACGCGGCGATACCTAATATGTATACTTTTTTTTATTTATGTAAGTTTTACACAATGATTTTATTTTTTAAACAAAAAAAATCATGTTTTAGTGTCTCCATAGTCTGAGAGACATAGTTTTTTCAGTTTTTGGGCGATTATCTTGGGTAGGGTATGATTTTTGCGGGATGAGATGACAGTTTGGTTGGTACTATTTTGGCGTACATGCGACTTTTTTGATCACTTTTATTACCTTTTTTGGGAAGTAAGGTGGACAAAATTTCAATTTCCTCATAGTTTTTATTTTTTTATTTTTATGGCGTTCACCGTGCGGGGAAAGTAACATGACCGTTTTATATATCAGGTTGTTACGGACGCGGCAATACCTAATATGTGTAGTGTATTTCATTTTTTTAATTTTTATTCAGTGATAAATGTGTTTTTTTTTATCTTTACTTTTTTCACTTTTTTTTTCACTTTTTTTTTACCCAGACCCACTTGATTCTTGAAGATCCAGTGGGTCTGATGTCTGTAATACAGTACAGTACACTATATAGTGTATTGTACTGTATTTTACTTACACTTTGTCTGAACAGATCTATGCCTTTAGCACAGATCTGTTCAGCACCATGGACAACAGGATGCCTGAGAAGGCGTCCTGTTGCCATGGGAACCTTCCCCGTGTGCCAAAACTGAGCAGACGGGGAAGGGATAGGAGGGGGGCTCCCTCCCTCTGTGACACCATCCTGTCTGGGGGCTGCAAAGGCACTGCAGCCCCCCCCCCCCGATGGGAGAGGGAGGGAGCTCCCTGACTGTTAACCTTTTCCATACAGCGGTCCATACGGACCGCGGTATGGAACGGGTTAAACGGCTGACATCCCAGCACAGATGTCAGCCGTTGTGCTGACACTCTGGTATACCCACTGGACGCCAATGAATATTCAAGAGGAGGCGGGTGGGGGATCGCCTGAAACCCCCCCCTGCACCACCCGCCAGCATAAAATTATTCAGGGGTGCAGGGGGGGTGAAAAAATCTTTATTTTGGGCATTTTAAAGTTTCTGATCCCCGCAGTCAGGGACCGCGGGGATCAGAAACTGCAGAAAGCGCTGCAAACCGCAGGTCTGAATTGGCCTGCGGTTTTCTGCGATCGCCGATACGGGGGGGGTCACATGAATGATTTCAGCGGGCATCCTGTTCCGATTAACCCACGCCGCAATCGCGTTTTAAACCCATGACGTACCGGTACGTCATGTGTCCTTAAAGAGGAACTTTCACTACAATAAAAAATCTAAACTAAGCATACAGACATGGAGAGCGGCGCCCAGGGATCTCCCTGCACTCACTATTATCCCTGGGTGCCGCTCAGTTCTCCCGGTATAGGCTCCGGTATCTTCAGATTTTCGGCTCAACTGGGTGGAGCCTGACGGCGTCTCCGTCTCCCAGGCTGTAGCGCTGGCCAATCACAGCGCTCAGCTCATAGCCTGAGAGTTTTTTTTTTCTCTCAGGCTATGAGCTGAGCGCTGCGATTGGCCAGCACTCCAGCCTGGGAGAAGGAGACGCTGGCAGGCTCCACCCAGTTGAGCCAAAAATATGAAGATACCGGAGTCAGTCAGAGGAAGCAAGGATCTCTTACAAATGCTCTTGTACAATCCAGATCAAAGGTTGCTTGGTGCACACAGAGGTAACTAGGAGCAACACACTATATGTGCAAGGTCTGCTCTCCTGAATGTAGATGCCCATATGGCATAGGTAGGTTTGGAGTAGGACCTGCCTGACTGAGACCACCTTGGTGCTGGTAGGTATGCACAGATGTGTTTTGATCAAAATATATTGGCTGAGAGTCTCAGATTTTGTTAGGGCTTAGTCCATATATCATGTTTGCATTTATTGTGTTAGAGCATTATTATCTGTGATTTTTCAATCCAGATCAAAGCCTTTTTCAAATTCTCACTTAGAAAATTGGGAAGATGGAAATGATTCATGTCAATTGAGATCAAATGATACTCTGACATGGCGGGTAAATCAGTGACAGTGTAGATGCAAAGCACAAACTGCTAAGAAACAATCTCCAGAGTCCAATGTGCATCTTGTACTTTGAATAATGAACAGATAAGTTATTGTATTGGACAGAGACGATATGCTATTTTGTTATGTGTTGCCTGGTTGATTAACCCGTAGAGTCCCAGAAGATTTTTCGTTTTCGCATTTTCATTTTTCATCCCTGTCTTCCCAGAGCCATAACCTTTTTATTTTTTCATTCACATAGCCGTTTTAAAGGGCTTTTGCGGGACAAGTTGTGCTTTCTAATGACACCATTTAATATTGCATAAGATGTAGTGGGAAGCAGGAAAACAATTTCAGTGGAATTGAAAAAAATATGCAATTCCACCACAGTTTTACGGGTTTGTGTCTATGTTGTTCTCTCTGTGGTAAAACTGACCAGTGCCCTTCATTCTTTGGGTCTGTGCGATTACAACAATACCACATTTTTATAGTTTTTCTTTTCATTACCACATTCTGACCCCCATAGCTTTTTTTTATAGTTATGTCTATATGGGCTTTTTTTTTGCGGGATGGTCTGTAGTTTTTATTAATACCATTTGGAGTGTGTGACTTTTTGATAAAATTTTGTTCAAATGTTTTTTATGCGAATCGATGAATGGCGAATCGCCTATTTTTGCCCATTACGCCATTGGCCTATGAGATAAATATTTAGATATTTTAATATTTCAGGCATTTTGGGATGCAGTGATACCTCTGATTATTTTTATTTTTATAAAAGGTGATTTTGTTTATATTTTTCCAAGGGACCACTTGGAACCGAATTCGAGTTCAGGAAATGGTTTTTTTACCGTACAAATTAATTTATCAACTTATTATACGAAGCCTCACGAGACTTCGCAAAGCAATAACTTTGGCTCATCGGAGCTAATACATTCTAATACTGTACGGAGCTCCTGCTCCGTACAGTATTGGAACAAAGGTTTATGCGAATCCCTATATGCAATCTTCAGATCACTTTTAGCTTACACTGTAGTTCAATAGAACTACAATCTAAGCAAAATGTGTTATCCTATGGAGCCCTACAGCTATGATACCCTGGGTCTCTTCATAGAGACCTAGAGCATCAGAGCAAAGGAACCGCTCCCTTGATCGCCGCATGGGGGGGAGCTGTTCCTGACCCAGAAGCACACGCTTCTGGCTTTTCAACATTTAGATGCTGCTGCCACATTTGACCATGCATCTAAAGGGTTAAATGTCTGCAATCTGCGTTATTCCCGGTCACAGACATTAACCCCAGGCCTCTGCTGTTTGAAACAGCAGAAACTTGGCGGCTATGGCGCCAACTGCGCTCTTGAGCAAGCTTCATATTTAAAACCCCTCCTTCCGCTGTACATTTATGGCGCTGGGACGCAAGGGGTTAAGTTAAATGTGGTGGCACAGAAGATGAAATGATTACTTACTGCTTAGTTGCCCCCTAGATTACACATTAATGCTGGTGATCCAAAAATCAGAACACATTGCGGGTCATTTATTAAATGATATACGCCAATTCTCTGGCATATATATGTTGCAGATTGCAGCGCAAAGGTTATTTGCGCCATAAGGCTCCATTCACACGTCCGCAATTCTGTTCCGCATTTTGCGGAACGGAATTGCGGACCCATTCATTTCTTTGGGGCCACACTATGTGCTGTCTGGATCCGGAAATGCGGATCCGCACTTCCGGGTCCGCAATTCCGTTCCTGAAAAAAATAGAACATGTCCTATTCTTGTCTGCAATTGCAGACAAGATTAGGCATTTTCTATTGTAGTGCGGAACGCACATTGCCATTGTCCGTGTTTTGAGGATCCGCGAAAGACAGAGATGTGTGAATGGACCCTAATCTGTGAATTTTCCCCACTCACGCCAAGTCTAAAAAAGGGAGCATGGCGTGGGTGGGGAAGGGGACGCTGGCAGGCGAGTCTCATTTATGATTTTCTACGCCTAGGAAGCTGGCTTAGAATTAGACCAGCTGTGGATACGCCAAAGTTATATAGAGGCAGGCACCTCTACATAACTCTGACGGATCCACCGCCAGCGCAAGGGGTTATTAGGACCGGCATCTAAAACGCTGGTCTTGATAAATGACCCCTATTGTCCTTACTGCTTTAAAGGGCCATCCTAATACAATACAATGGAATTGTGCTTTGTTCTATATCTAATTAGGTTATCACACAAATGTAAAATTCTTTTAAAACTTTTTTACTCGCATATCTGGAGGACTTCCTCTCCTTTGTGTGGGTGGACAGTAGCTCATCAAGCGCTGGTATCTCCCAGGATTCATTGCAATTAGCTTGTTTTAACCTTTTTCTTCCCTGCATACTAAATAGTGTCTCACATAAAGCCCCAGAGATACATATTGTATGTAACACCCCATAATTTCCACTTTTTACAGAAAGATATAGCTATATATTCGATGAATTTAGAAGTAGAGAAGAATGAATGAAGGGGCACACATAGAAATCATTGGGCCCCATAGCAAGAATCTGAATTGGGCCCCCTAACTCTGCCACTACCCATCCCTGGCCCATCCCACCTCCTTTCCTGGCTCCTCCCCTGCCACACCCCCATTTGCCAATTCCACCCCATTTCAAATTGTTTTGCCCCCTTCCCACTACATTGTATGCCATATTAAAGTACAACTTGTCCTGCAAAAATTAAGCCCTCATACAGCTTAGTGAACTGAAAAATAAAAAAAAGTTATGGCTCAAGGAAAATAGGGAAAATACGAAACAAAAAACCTTTGGTATTCTAAGGATTAAAGGGGTTATCTAACCCCTATTATGCCCCCCAAAATACCCTGGCACCGCATACAGATAATACTTATGCCCGGTGGATGGGTGCAGCAAATAACAGGCCGTGTCAGAAATGAGCCTCCCTAGCGTCACCCGCAATGCTAGGATAGCTTGTTCCCATTGTGGCCTGCTATTGACTGCCCCCCACATTGCTGGATGTTTTCATCCACGTGACGGGGGGGGGGGGAATTCAGTGGCGGCTGTGCGGGCATCAGGGGTGATGCAGGTGTCGGGGAGTGAGGTAAGTAGGGTGCCCGGGCATTTTGAGACTCATTATAGGGGTTGGATAACCCCTTTAACTCCTTGCTGCTAATGCTTAGTGTGCCTGGCAAGTTAGGAATGGAACAGTGGGGAGAAAGTGGGGAGTAAATTATGAAAAAACTGGCAGAGTAGACGTGTCACGTATGAGTAGGGGGCGAGGCCTTCCATGCGCTCCGGAGCCCCCCATAGAAGCTGAGTGGTCTGCCTATATTGGCAGTACGCAACTGGTGTCTGGACTACCTCACTTGCTTTACTATGATATCACTACACCAGCAGTGAGGGGAGCGGAAGGGAGCAGGCATCTTACTGAGCATGTCAGTCCACCTCTGAATGAGGGAGATGGTGGACCAGGAAGATAGCAGCAGGACGAGCTACAAGAGAGTAAAATGTATATAAAAAACATACATTTTTATTAGCTGTATATTGTATGTAATAATACTTCATTTGAAATGCTGTATTCATTGCACAGTACTACATTTTATGGGATAACCCCTTTAAATGCACAACATAAGATTTTCAATGAGATGTAGAACAGTTTTGTTTGAAAATATTGCTCATGCAAAATTACTTGAAACAGTACAGGCCATGTGGATGACATTTGAACCAGTCCCTGGTCCTGCCGAGATAGGGAGTGGCTAGGAACAGAGCAGTGGACTGCGGACAGGGGCACAGGGCAGTCCTATAGATGTTCTCCCAATTGATCTGATGTGATTAATCGATTGTTGCAATGCTTGTGATCTGTAGTGATTTTATGGCCCATCCAGATCCTTAGCTACACATAGCATCTCTTCTCATGTCCCTTGCTTAAGTGATTTATAGCTAAATTACCCCTAATTCTATGATCACACTCCCTATAAATGTATGACCCGCCAAAAATGTAAAGCCACACATAAAGTATGAATACATTCTTTATTACTTCATAGACAATAGAGATAAAATAATTACAAAAATATGGACTCACAATATAGTCAGCCCTCGGACCTAGACTGCAAGTACAGCCCTCCACCCCATCGCTCTTTCAGCCACATCATATAATGGTACTCCACAGTAGTTGTGATATGCTCCAAACAACAAACAAATCTATTATGAATCCAAAGGATCACCACACCATCTATAACCATCTTCCAGGTGGGCGATATCGTGGGACCATTAAAGACTATATATGCAATAAAAACCATCTAAAGTGCTATGCCATACATATACAAAGGGTTGCATATACAATAAATGTCATATCCAAGAGAGAGCATGGTAGAGTATAGATCCAGAGTAGGGGGACAGCATAGCCCCCCCCCCCCCACGTATGTTTCGTCCAGCTTGCTCCTGGGGGATTGTCTGACCTTATTGTCTGCCCTCCCTGTATACCCCCTCTAATGGGGGACACCTGTTACTAAAAGAGAAAAGGAGAGTCTAAGAGCATTCACCTATAATGATAAGGGTATATGTTCATTACGTATATTACCAAGATGGCGCATAGTTCTGTGATATTGCGTGAGATTCACAACCAAAAGGAATGCCATGTGCTCTTGCGCCAGGGAGCCTAGGTGTCATCCCTCCCAAAACGTAAATAGGAGGGAGCGGCCACAACGCTGCATATGCGGAAGCCTGTGAAATACATAGTTCCGCCTGCCAATGTGTCAGAAATTCCAGCGTGCATGATCCAGACGCCATCTTGAAATAGGGCACCCGCCCTCACCCATATTTAATCCTGTAGTAGTAATAGGACTTAAAATCCTATAACTATAACGGTTGTGGGGCATATGACTATTATAACGATGAAAAACAAATCCTACATTACCAGCACTAAGTAGAAAAAAGGAAAATAATTAGATATGAGCGAATCGAAGTTGAGAAAGTGGAATTCGATCCGAATTTCAGGAAAAATTCAATCCGTATCGAATCCGAATTTCCTCACGCTTGGTGGTAACGAATCGCAATTTTTTTCTAAAATGGCTGCTGGACATGTTAGGACATGGAGCAAGAAACTCTGGGAATGAGGGATCACCCACAATGCCATGCATGCAGTCAATCAGCAGCCAGCCCTGTGATGTCACAGCCCTATAAATAACCTCAGCCATCTTGGATTCAGCCATTTTCCAGTGTACTTAGTGCAGGGAGAGATGTTAGCAGGCGCTAGGGTCAGTGGTAGGAAAGACTACAAATGTTTATTTGGCTGAATAGAAGTTCAGGGAAAGATCATTAGAAGTGTAGGGAAAGGACAGGGAGGAATTATTCCACAGTATTGAAGCAGAACAGGGTTCAGTAGGGGAGGTTACAGCCTGGGTAATAGGAACAATCCTGTTACACCTTGCTGCACTGACTGGGGATACAAATTGCCATTATACTGCTGCTTTCAGGTTTGCAATAGATGATACCTCTGTAATTCCAGCAAACCTTGCTTGTTATTGGGGTGAAAGTGCTGTGTTATACAGCCATTAACAGGGTTTATTACTAGGAAATATTTATATGTCTTATTAGCCCTTGTGCGGTGCAGTTATATGTTCTAAAGTCTTTTTTGGCGTGTATTAGTGGGGGGCTGGCTTATTTGCCATTCAGCGGTGCAGTTATATGTTCTAAAGCTTTTTTGGTGTGTATAAGTGGGAAAAAAAGGCTTATTAGCCGTTGTGTGGTGAAGTGAGAAAATGACAGCCTTTTTTTGGCGTGTATTAGTGGCAAAAAAATAATAATTATTTGCCGTGAAGTTACATTGTACTCCAGCCATTTATGGGGTGTATTAATAGGATAGATACGTACGTCCTATAAGGGTACTTTCACACTTGCGTTGCTGGATTCCGGCAGGCAGTTCTGTCACCGGAACTGCCTGCTGGATCCAGCAATCTGTATGCAAACGGATAGCATTCAGAGGTTGTCATCCGGAAAAACTGATCAGGTATTTATCCTTTACATTTTAAAAGGTCTGCGCTTGCGCAGACCGCAAAACCGGATCCGTTTTTCCGAAACACTTGGGTCCGGATCTGGCATTAATGCATTTTAATGTATAATAATGCCGGATATGGCATTCCAGCAAGTGTTCTGGAATTTTGGATGGAGAAAATACCGCAGCATGCTGCGGCATTTTCTCCGTCCAAAAACCGTACAGTGACTGAACTGAAGACATCCTGGTGCATACTGAATGGATTGCTCTCCATTAAGAATGCATTAGGATAAAACTGATAATTTTTTTCCGGTATTGAGCCCCTAGGACGGAACTCAATACCAGAAAAGTTTAACACAAGTGTAAAAGGACCCTAAGTTTGTTCAGGCCACAGCACTTCCTGGATTACACTTACTTCACCCAGGTGAGAAATGTGGGTGAAATATACCTTCCTTCCACCAGTTTTCCACCTGCATGACCACAATAATTTATTTCAGATGTTTTTTTTTTTTACTTTTGCATGCTCACGCTCGCTTTCACTTGCACCTTGCACTTTTCGGCTCACTGTCACTTTAAACTATGTTGCCCTAATGCACCTCTTATGGCGTACTCTACTGATTATCTCTGTTTGGGTGTAGATGGCAAGTTAAGTTCCTGCTTCACTTTCTCAAAGATAGGAGGCTGTTCTTTTTTTACTTTGCAGGCCAGCCCAACTGTAGGGTCACTCCTGGTCACAGGATTTGATTCCTTAGATGGATTTTTCAGTATTGACGAACCAGCAGGTTCCTCTCCATAATGTGGGATGGCAAATCCTTGCTGTTGCTGTACAGCTAGCTGCTGAAATAACAGTGCACAGTCCTGTGTAGCTGTAGTGAGGTTTTGTGGCTGGGGCCTTCTTCTCCTAACCCTTTCTCTTTGAGGTTTTGGCTTCACATCAGGGTCTCTGGTGACAATGGCGGGTTGCCAGAGAATATTAGTTCCTGCAAAACCAGTAGCATACTGATTCTGTGTAGTACTTGGTGGTATATACAGTGGGGAAAATAAGTATTTGATACACTGACGATTTTGCAAGTTTTCCAACCTACAAAGAATGGAGAAGTCTGTAATATTCATCATAGGTACACTGTAACTGTGAGAGACAGAATCTAAAAACAAAATCCAGAAAATCACATTGTAGGATTTTTAAATAATTAATTAGCATTTTATTGCATGAAATAAGTATTTGATCACCTACCAACCAGCGAGAATTCTGGCTCTCACAGACCTGTTAGTTTTTCTTTAAGAAGCCCTCCTACTCTGCACTCATTACCTGTATTAATTGCACCTGTTTGAACTCATTAACTGTATAAAAGACACCTGTCAATCACACTCCAACCTCGCCACCATGGCCAAGACCAAAGAGCTGTCTAAGGACACCAGGGACAAAATTGTAGACCTGCACAAGGCTGGAATGGGCTACAGGACAATAGGCAAGAAGGTTGGTGAGAAGGCAACAACTGTTGGAGCAATTATTAGAAAATGGAAGAAACACAAGATGACTGTCAATCTTCCTCGGTCTGGGGCTCCATGCAACATCTCGCCTCGTGGGGTAAGGATGATTCTGAGAAAGGGCAGGAATCAGCCCAGAACTACACATCAGGACCTGGTCAATGACCTGAAGAGAGCTGGGACTAAAGTCTCAAAGATTACGGTTAGTAACACACTACGCCGTCATGGATTAAAATCCTGCAGGGCACGCAAGGTCCCCCTGCTCACGCCAGCACATGTCCAGGCCCGTTTGAAGTTCACCAATGACCATCTGGATGGTCCAGAGGAGACATGGGAGAAGGTCATGTGGTCAGATGAGAACAAAATATAACTTTTTGGTATTAACTCCACTCGCCGTGTTTGGAGGAAGAAGAAGGATGAGTACAACCCCAAGAACACCATCTCAACCATGAAGCATAGGGGTGGAAACATCATACTTTGGGGGTGCTTTACTGCAAAGGGGACAGGACAACTACACCATATTTAAGGGAGGATGGATGGGGCCATGTATTGCGAGATTTTGGCCAATAACCTCCTTCCCTCAGTAAGAACATTGAGAATGGGTTGTGGCTGGGTCTTCCAGCATGACTATGACCAGAAACACACAGCCAGGGCAACTAAGGAGTGGCTCCGTAAGAAGCATTTCAAGTTCCTGGAGTGGCCTAGCCAGTCTCCAGACCTGAACCCAATCAAAAATCTTTGGAAGGAGCTAAAACTCAATGTAGCCCAGAGACAGCCCTGAAACCTGAAAGATCTGGAGAAGATCTATAGAAGGAGTGGGCCAAAATCCCTGTTGCAGTGTGTGCAAACTTGGTCAAGAACTACAGGAAACGTCTGACCTCTGTAATTGCAAACAAAGGTTTCTATACCAAATATTAAGTTCTGTTTTTATATTCTATCAAATACTTATTTCATGCAATAACATGCAAATGAATTATTTAAAAATCATACAATGTGATTTTCTGGATATTTTTTTACATTCTGTCTCTCACAGTTGAAGTGTACCTTTGATAAAAATTACAGACCTCTCCATTCTTTGTAGGTGGGAAAACTTGTAAAAACGCCAGTGTATCAAATACTTATTTCCCCCACTGTATTTGGCATCAGGGGCCGCACGTGGACGGTAGAAAGATCCTTTTCTGACTCTTCCTCAGACTCAGAGTCTCTATCAAGCTCCTGGATCCCTGTAGGTTGTCCTGGCTTACGGACTGCAGTGGCATAGGGTCCACGTGTACCCTCTGCAGGGGTGAACTCGACCACCTCATTCACATATAAGCTGTGTAGCCAAGGGGGGAGGTCTTTTCTCTTCACAGACCGGCGGTTCACATAGTAATCACGGTTAGTCGCCATGTCGTGGATAAATCCAAACCCCCGCTGCTTACAAAAGTCCAGCACTCGGCCCAGTTTTCGCACTGATACCGGGAAATCTTTTACCGGTGCCTCCAGTAGTTTACGAGTCAGTCCCTCGTTATATTTTTTGCAGGCATCGGTGCGCGCAAGTCGAGCAGACTTTCTCTGCGGACAATCTAGCCCAAAGCGTGGTCTGTTCCGTGGTGGGCCGCGCTATGGCAAAAGCATCAATCAGACCGGACCTTTCGGCAACTTTTGGTGGCTGGTGTCGCGGCATAGCGACTGCATGCTGACCTGCACTACTCTCTGCAGACTCAGGGCCGCGGTCCCCACTACGCTCCCTCCAGTGATGGTCCCATAACGCCTGCACACGAACCTGTAGCTCCGGAGTAATATTTGTGGGGGTCCAAGTCGGAGCGGCGACCGGGTTCCGTCCGGATTCGATTTCAGGTGCAGAGCTCTCTAATCTTTCGGCCATGCTGCTCCAGCACTTCGCTTCTCTCTCTATGCAACAATCAGCGTCTCTGCTTCTAACGTGCACACGCACGTCACGCTCTTCCTGAGTACTAGGCCCGCCTCCCAGGTCTGTGTGAATGACAGGAGCGGCGCAACCATTATCCACGAGGGGCGGTCTCAGCGAGTCAGGCTTTTAGCACAACACTGGTCAGTACTTCAATTGGGCTTGGTGGTTTGGTGACACACCATAATGGAGCAGTCTTTTGAGTATCAAGATATTCATAGGGGACTCTGTCTTCGTCATCCCATCCAATAGATGGACACATCGGTATTCCACACATACAGCCAGGTCCATTAATATTGGGACATCAACACAATTGTAACATTTTTGGCACTATACACCACCACAATGGATTTGAAATGAAACAAACAAGATGTACTTTAACTGCAGACTGTCAGCTTTAATTTGAGGGTATTTACATCCAAATCAGGTGAACGGTGTAGGAATTACAACAGTTTGAATATGTGCCTCCCACTTGTTAACCCCTTAAGGGCTCTTTCACACTTGCGTTGTCCGGATCCGGCATGTACTCCACTTGCCGGAATTACACTCCGGATCCGGAAAAACGCAAGTGTACTGAAAGCATTTGAAGACGGAACCGTCTTCCAAATGCTTTCAGTGTTACTATGGCACCCAGGACGCTATTAAAGTCCTGGTTGCCATAGTAGGAGCGGGGAGCGGGGGAGCGGTATACTTACAGTCCGTGCGGCTCCCGGGGCGCTCCAGAATGACGTCAGAGCGCCCCATGCGCATGGATGACGTGATCCATGTGATCACGTGATCCATGCGCTTGGGGCGCCCTGACGTCACGCTGGAGCGCCCGGGGAGCCGCACGGACGGTAAGTACACTGCTCCCCCGCTCCCCGCTACACTTACCATGGCTGTCAGGACTTTAGCGTCCCGGCAGCCATGGTAACCACTCTGAAAAAGCTAAATGTCGGGTCCGGCAATGCGCCGAAACGACGTTTAGCTTAAGGCCGGATCCGGATCAATGCCTTCCAATGGGCATTAATTCCGGATCCGGCCTTGCGGCAAGTGTTCCGGATTTTTGGCCGGAGCAAAAAGCGCAGCATGCTGCGGTATTTTCTCCGGCCAACAAACGTTCCGTACCGGAACTGAAGACATCCTGATGCATCCTGAACGGATTACTCTCCATTCAGAATGCATTAGGATAATCCTGATCAGGATTCTTCCGGCATAGAGCCCCGACGACGAAACTCTATGCCGGAAGACAATAACGCAGGTGTGAAAGAGCCCTAAGGACACAGCCTTATTTCACCTTAAGGACCAGGCCATTTTTTGCAAATCTGACCAGTGTCACTTTAAGTGGTGATAACTTTAAAACGCTTTGACTTATCCAGGCCATTCTGAGATTGTTTTTTCGTCACATATTGTACTTCGTGACAATGGTAAAATGAAGTCCAAAAAATTATTTTTTTTTGCATAAAAAAATACCTCATTTACCAAAAATTTGGAAAAATTAGCAAATATCAAAGTTTCAGTTTCTCTACTTCTATAATACATAGTAATACCCTCAAAAATTGTGATGACTTACCATTCCCCATATGTCTACTTCATGTTTGAATTATTTTGGGAATGATATATTTTGGGAATGATATAAACTACACCCCTCAAGGTATTCAAAACTGATTTGACAAACTTCGTTAACCCTTTAGGTGTTGAACAAGAGTTATTGGCAAATGGGGATAAAATTTGAGAATTTCATTTTTTTGCCTAATTTTCCATTTTAACCCATTTTTTCCACTAACAAAGCAAGGGTTAACAGCCAAACAAGACTGTATCTTTATTGCCCTGACTCTGCCGTTTACAGAAACACCCAATATGTGGCCGTAAACTACTGTACGGCCACACAGCGGGGCGCAGAGTGAAAGGTGCGCCGTTTGGTTTTTGGAAGGCAGATTTTGCTGGACTGTTTTTTTGACACCATGTCCCATTTGAAGCCCCCTGATGCACCCCTAGAGTAGAAACTCCATAAAAGTGACCCCATCTAAGAAACTACACCCCTCAAGGTATTCAAAACTGATTTTACAAACGTTGTTAACCCTTTAGGTGTTGCACAAGATTTAATAGAAAATAGAGATACAATTTCAAAATTTCACTTTTTTGGCAGATTTTCCATTTTAATATTTTTTTTCCAGTTACAAAGCAAGGGTTAACAGCCAAACAAAACTCATTATTTATGGCCCTGATTCTGTAGTTTACAGAAACACCCCATATGTGGTTGTAAACTGCTGTACGGGCACACGGCAGGGCACAGAAGGAAAGGAATGCCATACGGTTTTTGGAAGGCAGATTTTGCTGGACTGGTTTTTTGGACACCATGTCCCATTTGAAGCCCCCCTGATGCACCCCTAGAGTAGAAACTCCAGAAAAGTGACCCCATTTTAGAAACTACGGGATAGGGTGGCAGTTTTGTTGGTACTAGTTTAGGGTACATATGATTTTTGGTTGCTCTATATTACACTTTTTGTGCGGCAAGGTAACAAGAAATAGCTTTTTTGGCACCGTTTTTTTTTTGTTATTTACAACATTCATCTGACAGGTGAGATCATGTGGTAATTTCATAGAGCAGGTTGTCACGGACGCGGCGATACCTAATATGTATTCAATTTTTTTAATTTATGTAAGTTTTACCCAATGATTTCATTTTTAAAACAAAAAAAAGTTTTAGTGTCTCCATAGTCTAAGAGCCATAGTTTTTTCAGTTTTTGGGCGATTATCTTAAGTAGGGTCTCATTTTTTGCGGGATGAGATGACGGTTTGATTTGCACTATTTTGGGGTGCATATGACTTTTTGATCGCTTGCTATTATACTTTATGTGACGTAAGATGACAAAAAATTGCTTTTTTTACACCGTTTTTATTTTTATTTTTTTACGGTGGTCACCTGAGGGGTTAGGTCATGTGATATTTTTATAGAGCCGGTCGATACGGACGCGGCGATACCTAATATGTATACTTTTTTTATTTATGTAAGTTTTACACTATGATTTCATTTTTGAAACAAAAAAAATTATGTTTTAGTGTTTCCATAGTCTAAGAGCCATAGTTTTTTTCAGTTTTTGGGCGATTATCTTAAGTAGGGTCTCATTTTATGCGGGATGAGATGATGGTTTGATTGTTACAATTTTGGCGTACATGCAAATTTTTTTGATCACTTTTATTACCTTTTTTTGGGAAGTAAGGTGGGCAAAATTTCAATTTCATCATAGTTTTTTATTTTTTATTTTTATGGCGTTCACCGTTTGGGTAAAGTAACATGACCGTTTTATATATCAGGTCGTTACGGACGCGGCGATACCAAACATGTGTAGGGAATTTTATTTTTTTTTATTTTTAAATCAGTGATAAATGTGTTTTTTGATTTTTACTTTTTTTTTCACTTTTTTTTTCTTTTTTTTTTACCCAGACCCACTTGGTTCTTGAAGATCCAGTGGGTCTGATGTCTGTATAATACAGTACTGTACTCTATATAGGGTACTGCACTGTATTTCACCTACACTGAACAGATCTATGCTTTCAGCACAGATCTGTTCAGCACCATGGACAGCAGGACGCCTGAGAGGCGTCCTGTTGCCATGGGAACCTTTCCCGTCTGCCACAACTTCGCAGACGGGGAAGGGTGAGGACGGGGCTGGCGGGGGGCTGTCTGGGAGCTCTCTCCCTCTCCCATCGGGGGGCTGCAAAGGCACAGCAGCCCCCCGATCGGAGAGGGAGGGAGCTCCCTCTTACTGTTAACTTTTTCCATACAGCGGTCCGTACGGACCGCTGTATGTCCGTACGGACCGCTGTATGGAAAGGGTTAAACGGCTGACATCGCATCACCGATGTCAGCCGTTTATACCAGGGTGCCAGCAATGTGCTGGCACCCTGGTATACCCACTGTACACCAACGATTATTCAATGGGAGGCGGGCGGGGGATCACCCCCCCTGCACCTCCCACCGGGCTAAAATCATTCAGAGGTGCAGGGGGGGTGATAAATATATATTTTCGCCACACTAAAGTTTCTGATCGCCGCGGTCAGGGACCGCAGCGATCAGAAACTGCAGAAAGCGCAACAAACCGCAGGTCTGAATTGACCTGCGGCTTGTTGCGATCGCGGACATCGGGGGGATCACGGGACCCCCCCGCTTATTTAGCCGAGGTGCCTGCTCAATGATTTGAGCAGGCACCTTGTTCCGATCACAGCCGGCCGGGATTGATCGGAACACATGACGTACCGGTACGTCATGAGTCCTTAAGGACTCGGGAAACATGCCGTACCGATACGTCATGTGTCCTTAAGGGGTTAAGGAACCAAAAGTAATGGGACAATTGGCTTCTCAGCTGTTCCATGGCCAGGTGTGTGTTATTCCCTCATTATCCCAATTACAATGAGCAGATAAAAGGTCCAGAGTTCATTTCAAGTGTGCTATTTGCATGTGGAATCTGTTGCTGTCAACTCTCAAGATGAGATCCAAAGAGCTGTCACTATCAGTGAAGCAAGCCATCATTAGGCTGAAAAAACAAAACAAACCCATCAGAGAGATAGCAAAAACATTAGACGTGGCCAAAACAACTGGTTGGAATATTCTTAAAAAGAAGGAACGCACCGGTGAGCTCAGCAACACCAAAAGACCCAGAAGACCACAGAAAACAACTATGGTGGATGACCGAAGAATTCTTTCCCTGGTGAAGAAAACACTCTTCACAACAGTTGACCAGATCAAGAAAGCTCTCCAGGAGGTAGGTGCGTGTGTGTCAAAGTCAACAATCAAGAGAAGACTTCACCAGAGTGAATACAAAGGGTTCACCACATGATGTAAACCATTGGTGAGCCTCAAAAACAGGAAGGCCAGATTAGAGTTTGCCAAACGACATCTAAAAAAGCCTTCACAGTTCTGGAACATCCTATGGACAGATCAACTTGTACCAGAGTGATGGGAAGAGAAGAGTATGGAGAAGGAAAGGAACTGCTATTGATCCTAAGCATACCACCTCATCAGTGAAGCATGATGGTGGTAGTGTCATGGCGTGGGCATGTATGGCTGCCAATGGAACTGGTTCTCTTGTATTTATTGATGATGTGACTGCTGACAAAAGCAGCAGGATGCATTCTGAAGTGTTTTGGGCAATATTATGTGCTCATATTCAGCCAAATGCTTCAGAACTCATTGGACGGCGCTTCACAGTGCAGATGGACAATGACCCAAAGCATACTGCAAAAGCAACCAAAGAGTTTAAGGGAAAGAAGTGGAATGTTATCCAATGGCTAAGTCAATCACCTGAACTGAATCCGATTGAGCATGCATTTCACTTGCTGAAGACAAAACTGAAGGGAAAATGCCCCAAGAACAAGCAGGAACTGAAGACAGTTGCAGTAGAGGCCTGGCAGAGCATCATCAGCGATGAAACCCAGCGTCTGGTGATGTCTATGCGTTCCAGACTTCAGGCTATAATTGACTGTAAAGGATTTGCAACAAAGTATTAAAACGTGAAAGTTTGATTTATGATTATTATTGTGTCCCATTATTTTTGGTTCCTTAACAAGTGGGAGGCACATATGCAAACTGTTGTAATTCCTACACCGTTCACCTGATTTGGATGTAAATACCCTCAAATTAAAGCTGACAGTCTGCAGTTAAAGCACATCTTGTTTGTTTTTTATTTCAAATCCATTGTGGTGGTGTATAGAGCCAAAAATGTTAGAATTGTGTCGATGTCCCAATATTTATGGACCTGACTGTAGTTCCACCCATGTTGTGGTAAAACTCTTCGTAGGGCACAGGAGGCGGTGCTGCGTTTGCATACAGGGTTGGCCTCTCAGAAACAACACAGTAGAGGTAGGATGGGCTTGACCAGACAATTTTGCATAAATGGGCGGCACAATATTTTCCCGCTCTTCAGGGGGTGTCGCTAACTTGTACACAGTGATGACGCAGTATTATTTTTCAAACAAGAGCTCCGGCGGCCATCTTAACCGCCTCACGTCCGCCCATAGGATATAAACGTCCTATGGGTGGACGTCTATTTCTGACAGCACGTTTTAAAACGTCCTGTCAGAAATAGCAGCTGCACGCTAATCGTGCAGCTGCTGATCGGGTTGCCCGCTGTCAGTGACAGCAGGGCAACCCAGAGATAAGGCAGGGACAGTGCCCAGGTGTCCCTGCCTTCACGATCGCTGCAGACACAGCGCTCACCGAGCGCTGTGTCTGCAGAGCAGGAAGCGCTGTGCGCTTCCTGTTCCGGCCCGGCGGTCATGTGACCGCCGGGACCGGAGAGTGCAGGGGCTGTGTGAGGTCTCTCAGAGACCTCGATCAGCCCTGCTGTGAGGCTGTACAGCGCAGGATTGCTGCTGTACAGCCTCTATAGGGGTGCATTTCCACTGTAACTGGGGCTACTATGTCAGCCCCAGTTACAGGAGAAATCAACAGTGAAAAAAAAAAAAAAAAGTGAAGTAAATGTCCCCCAGAGGTCTTGTATGACCTTATGGGGGACGAAAAGTGTAAAATAAAATAAAAATAAAATAAAGTGTTGAAAAAAATAAATAAAAAAAAGGTTCACATGTAAAAAAAAAAAGGAATAAAAAAAAAAAAAAAAAAATAGAAAAAATAAAATAATAGACATATTTAGTATTGCCGCGTCCGTAAAAACCAGCTCTATAAAAATATCACATGACCTAACCCCTCGGGTGAACACCGTAAAAAATAAAAAAAACTGTGTCAAAACAAGCAATTTTTGTCACCTTGCATCACAAAAGGTGCAACACCAAGTGATCAAAAACGCGTATGTCCCACAAAATAGTACCAATAAAACCGTCACCTCATCCCGCAAAAAATGAGCCCCTACATAAGAAAATCTCTCAAAAAATAAAAACTATAGCTCTCAGAACATGGACACATTAAAACATAATTTTTTGGTTTCAAAAATGCTATTATTGTGTAAAACTTTAATAAATGAGAAAAAGTATACATATTAGGTATCGCCACGTCCGTAACAATCTGCTCTATAAAAATGTCACTTGACTGAACCCCTCAGGTGAACGCTGTAAAAATAAATAAATAGAAACTGTGCTAAAACAACCAATTTTTTGGTCACCTTGCCCCATAAAGTGTTATAATGAATGATCAAAAAATCATATGTACCCAAAAATAGTACTAATAAAACTGGCACCTTATCCCCTAGTTTCCAAAATGGGGTCACTTCTTGGGAGTTTCTACTGTAAGGGTGCATCAGGGGGCTTCAAATGGACCATGGCATCTAAAAACCATGTGGAGTTCCTTTCCTTCTGCGCCCTGCCGTGTGCCCATACAGCAGTTTACGACCACATGTGGGGTGTTTCTGTAAACCGCAGAATCTGGGTAATAAATATTGAGTTTTGTTTGGCTGTTAACCATCGATGTGTTAAAGAAAAAAATTGATTAAAATGGAAAATCTGCCAAAAAAGTGAAATTTAAAAATTTGATCTCCATTTTCCTTTAATTCTTGTGGAACGCCTAAAGGGTTAACAAAGTTTGTAAAATCGGTTTTGAATACCTTGAGGGGTGTAGTTTCTACAATGGGGTCATTTATGGGGGTATCCACTATGTAGGCCCCACAAAGTGACTTCAGACCTGAACTGGTCCTTATAAAGTGGGTTTTGGCAATTTTCTTACAAATTTGAAGAATTGCTTCTAAACTTCTAAGCCTTCTAACGTCCTAAAAAAATAAAATGACATTTCCAAAATGATGCCAACATAAAGTAGACATATGGGAAATGTTAAATAATAACTATTTTATGAGGTATCACTTTCTGTTTTGAAAGCAGAGAAATTGAAATTTAGAAAATTGCGAATTTCTCAAATTTTTGGGTAAATTTGGGATTTTTTCATAAATAAAGGTGAAATATTTTGACTCAAATTTATGACTATCATGAAGTACAATGTGTCACGAGAAAACAATCTCTGAATGACTTGGATAAATAAAGGTGTTCCAAAGTTATTACCACATAAAGTGA
The DNA here is from genome assembly GCF_905171765.1 of Bufo bufo. Taxonomy (NCBI): domain Eukaryota; kingdom Metazoa; phylum Chordata; class Amphibia; order Anura; family Bufonidae; genus Bufo; species Bufo bufo. Next base: position 406,615,860 of record NC_053393.1, on the reverse strand, counting down.
GATATGTCAGTTTTGCAAAATTTGGCCTGGTCAGGAAGGGGGCAAAGGGCCCAGATGGGAAGTGGTTAAGTGCATATAAACAGTCTATTCACTGACAGCAAGCAGTTTTAGTGACACACAAATGTTGGATTTTTTCACTTTTAACACTGCGACTTTGATACTGGGGACTAGTATAGCACCTCCATATACTTTTCAAGCAGTTTTAACAGTTCTGTATCCCAAAACAGCGCACAATAAGCAAAAGTCTCTCAATCAAATAAAGGGGCTTATTCACATGCAACAGTCTCTCAAATATGGCGCAAGGCTTAATATCCTGTTCGTGACGCCAAGAAAAGATATGCAGCCAGCTAGTAGTGCAGGGGCAACACGTGAGGTGCACGGTGGACCGATGAGGGGCCAAATTATAACACACAGTTCATCAGTTTACTGTGTGTTATAGCAGAAAGCCTCCCTGGGCTGGCAGCACAGTGTTGAGGTGGACAGCACGAAATCCTCCGGGGCATGCTCTGTGGTAGGGAAGCATCAGCCAAGATGGTGGTTGAGGTGCTCTTGATGTTAAGGGTGCTTAGGGTGCTTGATGCGGCTGAGTCCCTTGATGGTTTTTGTCGTGACGCCAGTACAGTTAATGGTGGTACAACCAATAGTGGTAATAATGAGGTAGACAGTGGTAAGATGCAACTCACAACTTTTACTGTTAATGACTTTGGTTGGCAGCAGTACAAAAATACAGTCTCTAGATGTTAACAGAGTTGATTCTGCAAATCCACTGTGTCTAGGCTTTTTAGGCTTGACTTGGAGCTGTGGGTTAGGTGTACCTTATTCCTGTAGATGTGCTCAGTCCTATTCCTTGTCCTTTCCTTACAAGCTGAACATTGGGACAGGAAAACTCATCTGTCTCTCAGAAGTATGGTGTGGCTGCCAGAAGCTATAAGTCCTCCACCATGCGCAAAGGTGTCTGTGGCCCTCAATAATGGCTCTTTTCACCGATGATTCCTTAGGAAGCTTGTTTCTATTCCAGGGAGGCAAACTCTCTCCTACTGGTCAGGGATGCAAGTGTATAGTCCGGCGACAGAAGGAAAACGCTCTTCTGCGCCTCACATCTTAGTACCACCTCATAGCGAAGTTGGCTCCACTCACTAATCTGTGTCATGGAGTCTTCACTCTACATTCTCTCCCACTAATCTAATCTGACTTCCTCAGATCTGCATCCATTCTCAACCCTGAACTCCACTAAAAACACTCTGCCTCACTAGGCCTGACCTAGGTATATATAGAACCTAAGTTATATCCCCATCTAGTGGTGGGATGTATAAATTACACCTAATCTGCCTGGTAACAGGGATTTTGCAGATAGATTAGTACAAAGTCATACCATACCGTACAATACAATTGTTAAGATAAAAAAATGCTTTTAAGCAGTGCCCACACACACTTAGTGGGACGCTGCATAAATGATAATGACCAATATATGATCCATATAAAAAATATAAAACATAATAAACCCTATAAGGAAATGCAAACAGTGATCAATTGTTGCTCGATTATGCATTAAATATTGAATTATTACCCACATGATAAATAAGCATAACATAGTGACCAGATATGGCTCAATATATAAAAAACAAGGCACAATTCCTATAGTGTGTCCAACATAATATCAAAACCAGATGCCATATGATCCGTGTCAAAACCCAACATAATTGCCCTTTAAAAAGTCAAACAATAATCAATCGTGCATGATTATACATTACATATTGAATTATAACCCACCTGATGAATAGACATAACAAGTGACCAAAAGTGTCTCAATATGTCAATATATAAAAATTATATATAAAAAACAAAGCACAATTCATATGGTGTGTCCATTTAAAAAAACAAATTCCAGTTATAAATAAGGAAAAATTTTTACAATACAGTAGTCCAAAATTTCATCACTACTTCTCCAATGTCCCCAATAGAATACCATTCCTTCCTAGGTTTCTATGGTAGATCTTCATCAAGGTAAGTGCCCTGTGATAATCGTCCATTATGTGTGGCTTTACATTTTTGGCAGGTCATATACAGTATTGTTCCCAAACAGTGGTTTGTACTATTCTAGAGGTTGGTTTTCCCTATATATGTAGACACAGTCTAAGGGGAAGCACTCGCAGGAGTCAGCAAGAGCCAAAAAGCACCTTCTCTGCCAAAGCGCCATATTGCCTAAGCGCTTGGCAATTAGACAGGGCAGGAGACGGAGATCTTATGTGAGCTACTGAAATAAAGTTAAACATAGCACAGGTATGTTACAATATTGTTTCACCCAGGTTCTTGCTACAGTTCTCATTGTTACAGCTGTCTACCTTCAAAATCAACCACAACTTCCACACTCTGTCCCTTCTCTCCACATCAGGACGAACACTGCGTGTGCTCGAGAGTGATGCTCAAGTCTCCTCCCCGCACGTTTGTTGGCTGCTACGCCATCTTGGCTACTGGCATTACAGTGAATGGCTGGCCAGAACGCGTCATCAGGTGCTATAGTGTAGCGAGTGAAATACAAATATTTTTATTGAAAAAACTTGTTAGAGACCCAATAGTCCTTTTAAGGACTATAGTTGTATCTTGTAGCAATATATATTTTTATCGCAACCTGTGCTAAATAGCTTTCAATTGTTTGGCCGCTGCAGACAGCGACATTATCTGCGCTACATCTCCTGTCTAACGTGTGCGCAGCCTAAAAATATCTGACATCCAGAGTACTTTCTCCGTAGACGGTGTCCGCTGCGGACAGTTACATTACCTGTGCTAAATCTCCTGTATAATGTTTGCGTATCCGAAATATCAGTGACATTCAGTCAAATTGCTGGTGGCAGTGACACTGCTGGTGGCAGTGACATTACATGCTCTACTTCCCCAGTATAACATTAGCGCATCCGAAATATCAGTGACTTTTTTTCGCCGCTGGTGTCAGCGACATTATCTGCACTGCATTTCCAGTGTAACGTGTGCTCAGCCTAAAAATACAGTTGTGTTCAAAATAATAGCAGTCAGACATCACTAACCTGATCAATCACTGTTTTTGGTAGAAATGATATTTCTACATGGTAAATAATTTACTAGCAGGTGTAGTAAAGTAATAGAAATCCAACAGATCCTACAATCATGACATGCATGCTGCTGATTCTGTGTAATTGAATCACTAATTGAAAAGGGCATGTTCAAAATAATAGCAGTGTGGAGTTCAATGAGTGAGGTCATTCATTCTTTGAAAAACAGGTGGCAATTATTGCCCTTATTTAAGGAAGGAAGGCAGCAGATGTTGTACATGCTGGTTACAGTGCATTTCTCTATGAAATTCTGAGGAAAATGGGTCGTTCCAGACATTGTTCAGAAGAACAGCGTACCTTGATTAAAAAGTTGATTGGAGAGAGGAAAACATATAAAGAAGTGCAGAAAATGATAGGCTGCTCAGCTAAAATGATCGCAAATGCTTTATAAGCAAAACCTGAAAGACGTGGAAGAAAGCGAAACACTACCATTCGAATGGATAGAAGAATAGCCAAAATGGCAAGGACTCAGCCAACAATCAGCTCCAGGAAGATCAAAGAAGGTCTAAAGTTACCTGTGAGAACTGTTACAATTAGAAGATGCCTATGTGAAGCCAAGCTATCTGCAAGAAGCCCCCGCAAAGTCCCACTGTTGAAAAAAAAGACATGTGCTGAAGAGGTTACAATTTGCCAAAGAGCACATTGACTGGCCTAAAGAGACATTTTGTGGACTGATGAAAGTAAGATTCTTCTTTTTGGGTCTAGTGGCCGGAGACAGTTTTTCAGATGATCCCCAAACACTGAATTCAAGCCACAGTACACTGTGAAGCATCATGATATGGGGATGTTTCTCATACTACAGTGTTGGGCCTATTTATCGCATACCAGGGATTATTAATCAGTTTGAATACATCAGAATAGTGATGGACGAACATCTGCCGGGACGGTTCGCGAATGCAATCAAATGTTCGCGAACCGCAAGTTTGCGGCGGGTCCCATTTATTTTAATGGCAGGCGAACCTGAAAAACCTTCAGCTCATATTTGCAGCCAAGAAATAATTACTAGAAGTGCACAAATAGTCCCACAACATGGACAGTGACATACCAGATGTATTATTCGAATTTGCGATCTCCATTCATTCTTTTTTTCAATGCGAAATATCGGCAATATAATTTTCGCATGCGCAAATGCACTATACAGTACCCAAATGCACTATAAAGAAAGTATATTGGTATATAACACCCGGCTTCAATCAGTTTTTTTGGGGGACGACTGGTATGTCACACCAGTAGAAATTATTTGCTCCAATAATGCTTGTCCCTCTATATACCTGCAGTATCGCAGCAGAACCGCACACAACTGTCGCACAATACAAATGCACTATAATATACTTTCTAACATAGAAAGTATATTATAACATTGTACAAGGAAGGCAATCCATTAGAATATACATGAAGATAAAACGTAACCTTTAATAATTTTACTATGAGGGTCCATTCACAAGTCCGTAAGTGTTTTGCGTATTCGCAAAACACGGATACCGGCAATGTGCATTCCGCAATTTGTGGACCGCACATCGCCGGCACTATAATAGAAAATGCCTAATCTTGTCTGCAAATGCGGACAAAAATAGGACATGTTCTATTTTTTGGCGGAAACGGAAGCACAGATGCGGAAGTGCGCATCCGCAAATGCGGATGCAGACAGCACATTCCGGCCCCATTGAAAATGAATGTGTCTGCACCCGTTCCGCAAAATTGCGGAACGGATGCAGACCCATTTTGCGGACGTGTGAATAGAAAAGATATCCCTCAAAATGAAAATAAATTAAATTATTAAAGTTAACCAAAAAGCATAGATGTGGTAGGCAATAACAAGTGCTCGGCGGCACTAAATCAGGTGCTCGGTGGCACCAAATCAGAAACCATATGTCCTACCACAATCCGGGGGGTTCCAGTGCACATCGATGAATCCAGGAGGGAAAGCAAAAAAACATCCATCCCTGGGCTAGATGATGATGTGGTATTGAAGGAGAGGGTGGGCAAAGAACTGTCCCTGATATTGCCCTACAGGGGGGTGCAATTCTGGCCCTGATAGCCTAACCACAGACCACCTGATAAGAGCTACCCCGTCCGGAACCTTACCCTATATAAAAATGGCCCTAGTAAGCCCCTAGCCCCTAGGCCCCTGACTTCCAGGTGATCACTATATAGGTCTATGTGTTTTTGACTCATTATAAAAGTGTATTATAAGTATATCGCACCCCTCTGTGTATCACACCTATCGATAGCACACCTATACTAGTGCTTAAAAGGACTTTTGTGGCCCTATTAGCTAGCGTTTGGTGTCCCTAACAGCCTGTCCCTGCTCCACACAGCAACCTCTCCCTACACTGGCAAAACACTGAATGTAAAATGGCGGCCAGATCAGGTTTATTTATATGGTAGGGGGTGTGTCCATGTGCTGAAATGTCTCAATTGGCTGTCCTGTACCACCTGATGGATGTGTCATGGGTCAAAGTTCTTCATAATGTAAAAGAATATGGCGGGCGCGAATTTCTCCATATGTTTGCATGTTCGGCGAATCGCGAACCGCAAGGCCATCTCTACATCAGAATACTTGAAGAGGTCATGCTGCCTTATGCTGAAGAGAAAATTCCCTTGAAATGGGTGTTCCAACAAGACAACGACCCCAAACACACCAGTAAACGTGCAACATCTTGGTTCCAGACCAACAAGATTGACGTTATGGAGTGGTCAGCCTTAATCCAATAGAAAACTTGTGGGGTGACATCAAAAATGCAGTTTGAGGCAAAACCAAGAAATAGAGAAGAACTGTGGAATGTAATCCAATCATCCTGGGCTGGAATACCTGTTCACAGGGGCCAGAAGCTGGTTGACTCCATGCAACACAGATGTACAGCAGGTCTCAGAAACAGTGGTTATACAACTAAATATTAGTAAAGTGATTCAAAGGAAAGCAAAATCTTCAAACATTGTTCAGTTTGTATAGTGAATGTTTGATTTTGTAAAGAAGAATACAAACACTGCTATTTTTTTGAATAGTCTAATATTCACTTTTCTTCAATTTTTTTTAGAAGAACAACACAAATTTGATATATTTTTCTTCATGTTTTGATTTGGAATAGAATGTGTAGTGTTCCCAATGCATTTGTGGGTATGGAAATCAAAGCTATTAGAAGGATTTTGAGCTTTATTCACTTTTTTAAACACACTGCTATACATTTCCTGTATAACGTTTGCGTATCCGAAATATCAGTGACATTCAGTCTAATTTTTTTGCTGCTGGTGGCAGCGACATTACCTGCGCTACATCTCCTGTATAACGTTTGCACATCCTAAATATCAGTGACATTAATTTAATGCAATTTTTTATTAGCCGCTGGTGACAGCGACATTACTTGCACTATACCTCCTGCATAACGTTTGCGCATCCTAAAATTGTCTGTGACTTTTTTTCATAGATGCTGCGGACAGCGACATTATCTGTGCTACATCTCCTGTTTAACGTGTGCGCATTCTAAAAATATCTGTGACATTCTGTGTACTTTATTTGCGCATACACTTACAAAACCTGCGCTACTGTACGTGTGACATACTTGCAAGCATATATACCATTTAATATGCGCAAGGCGAGCAGTAAGGGATGGGGAAGTGGCCGTGCTGCTGATGGTGTACGCAGAGGCCGTGGCCCTGGGCACGGTGAAACTCTGCCTGCTGCCAGAGCATAAGAAACGCACTCATCCACGATACCTAGCTTCATGTCCCAGTTTGCAGGGTGGCGCAGGACACAACTCTCGAAGTCAGACCAGTGCGACCAGATTGCAGCAGATAATGCTTCCAGTCGGTTAAGCACCACCCTGTATTCCACAAAGTCCAGTCTCCGTAGCCAAGAGTCTGGTCAACAGAATCCTCACCCTGATCCTCCTTTCTCCCACCATGGAGAGTTTTGGCATTCCGGATATTCCGACGAGCTCTTTTCAGCGCCATTCCTTGATTTGGCCCTCTCGCCAAGGCCGATTAAAGAGGGACATGAGGAGATCTTGTGCTCTCATTCCCAAACTCTTGAGCAATTAGTGTTTCACGAGGTGGATGATGATGAGACACAGTTGCAAAAAAATCCACCGCAATTAGTGTCTCAAGAGGTTCATGATGAGGAGGATACACAGTTGTCAATAACTGAGGTTGTTGTTAGTTCAACAAGTCAGGAGGATAACCAGAGTGAGGAAGTGGAAGAGGAGGTGGTGGACGATGAAGTCACTGACCTAACCTGGGAAGGTGACAAGCCGAGCAAGGACAGCAGTACAGAGGGGGAGGGATCCTCAGCACCGCAACAGGCTGGAAGAGGCAGTGGGGTAGCAAAAGGCAGAAGGCAGGCCCGCAATTGTTCCCCGGAGCACCCCCTTACGGAAATCTCTCTTTCCAAGGGGTAGGTGTTCCGCAGTCTGTGGCTTTTTTGAGGAAAGTGCGGGCGATAAAAGAATTGTCATTTGCAACCTGTGCCGTACCCAAATGAGCAGGAGCATGAACACTAGCAACATCACCACCACCAGCATGATCCGCCACATGGCATCAAAGCACCCTAATAGGTGGGCCAAACGCCTGGGTCCACAATCAGTGTCTGCTGGTCACACCACTGCCTCCTCTTCCCCTGTGTTACGTGCTGGCCAATCCCCTGTCCAAGACGCAGGCACGGATGCCTCCCGCCATGCACCTGGTCATTCGCAAGCACCATCAGCTAGCACATCCACTTCTGTGTCACAGCGCTGCATGCAGATGTCTATACCCTAGACTTTTAAACAAAAGAGCAAATACCCAGCCACCCACCCACAGGCCATAGCACTAAATGCGCACCTTTCCAAATAGCTTTCTTTCCGCAGCCTTATGGCGGTGGCTGTCCCACATTACTCTGTCCCCAGCTGCCAATATTTTTCACGGTGTGCAGTCCCAGACTTACACCAGCATGTGTCCCGTAACATTACCCGTGCCCTGACCAACACAGTTTTTGGGAAGGTCCACTTAACAACTGACAAATGAACAAGTGCTTTTGGCTAGGGACAATACATTTCCCTGATGGCCCACTGGGTGAACCTTGTAGAGGCCGGGAGCGAGTCATACCCTGGGATGGCACAGGTGCTACCGACGCCAAGGATTGCAGGCCCTACTTCCATCAGGGTTTCCCCCCCCCTTCTCCTCCTCCTCCACTTCCACCTCTGAATTATCATCTTGCAGCACCAGCCAGACATCAGTCAGTAGCTGTAAGCAGTGTAGCACTGCAGTGGGGAAGCAGCAACAGGCCGTGCTTAAACTGATCTGCTAAGGTGACAAACAGCACACAACATAGGTGACAGAATTGGTAATCTTTCAAATGTTGGGGATAAATTGTCCCACATATCGCTTAGTTGTGTTGTTTTTACTCGGTACATGATCAATTGGGGTATCTTTAGGGGTTCGTAACTTCAGGGGTTATTGAGGACGTCAACCCCTCATCAAAAAACCCACAACCTGATATCCATGGATATGAACTAGAAGAGCGCCCTACGGAAAAGTAGAAGATTCGCTCTGAGGGATAAGCAACATACGAACCTCCACCTCTCACTGAGGATAAGACCGTACCAGAGACCAATTAATCAAACACGTGGGACGCCAACCCTGACCACGTGGGACGCCAGTCACTGCCCTAGGACTAGTGTATTCACGCATGGGACGCCACACAGCAGCGGTACCGCATGACATTTTCACCTAAAGTACAAAGGGATAAGTGTTACACTAACACAAGGCAATTTACTTAAGGGGACTGTGCCGCAACTGATCAGGCACCTTAGTTTCCAGCCACCAGGTTGAACCATCTGACCTGCAATCAGTCAAGGTGTACTCTATATATATTTATACATTATAAGGAGTATTGGCACATGGTTGACTGCAAGTGTGTATTAGCACTGATGTATTTAAACCACTCCACACCTATCCAGATGATATTATATCCTCCCGAAGATAGGTTGATATAAAGCAACCTTTTGCAAAGGGGAATCAACTGTGTGGATCTATACCTTACATACAGGAATATTATTATGTGGACTGCATTGTTTTTGGCTTGAAAAATAGAAACCACGTCTATGATTTCACCCTATGTTGCAAGAACACTTTTACTATTTTACGCTGCAGGAACAATATAGATGTACTGTATTTAGTCTACGCATAGATCAAGATACATTGTTCTTATTCGATTTTTATACATTGTTTTTATGTGCTTTTGATATATTGTTTTTACTCCATTATTTCAATACATTGTTTTACCTAGTCTTAGGAGACTTTTTAGGAAATACCACTTAATAAATCTATATCTATTCATACCCAATCTCTTGGTGTGGTTCCAGAAATTGAGTGCCTGTCACTATTTATCCAAAAAGGATATTTGATTCAATCTCCCTTTTCTTGTCCTCCTCCTCCATCATATCAACATTCTTATAAGGCTCCAGCTCAGCAGCAGACCCTCACCGATAAAGTTTTAGGGGGTCACCAGCAGGCCCTCATCCATAATGTTTTTGAGGGTCACCAGCAGGCCCTCGTCCATAATGTTTTAGAGGGTCACCAGCAGGCCCTTGTTCTTAATGTTTTAGAGGGTCACCAGCAGGCCCTCACCCCTAATGTTTTAGATGGTCAGATCAGCAGCAGGCACTCGCCCCTAATGTTTTAGATGGTCAGATCAGCAGCAGGCACTCGCCCCTAATGTTTTAGATGGTCAGATCAGCAGCAGGCCCTCACCCCTAATGTTTTAGAAGGTCAGATCAGCAGCAGGCTCTCGCCCCTAATGTTTTAGAGGGTCATATCAGCAGGCCCTTGTTCCAATAGTTTTTAAGGGTCACCAGCAGGCCATCAATCATAATTTTTCAAGGGTGTGTATGATGCCCTCCTTTATGTATAATAAAGGGTATATTGGAGTGCCGATTCCTTGTAATTTTTGGCAGCCCTTTCACTTAGTGCATAGGCTTTATGAGTGTAGGAGTCCCACTACCTGAACAATTGTACCACAATGTGAGTGAGGCCCTCCTTTATGTGATATACAGGTTGTATCGGAGTGCCTATTCCTTGTAATTTTTGGCAGCACTTGCACTTTATATACAAGTAAATATACAGGAAAGAATGTTTCCTAACAATTTTTCCGCTAAAATCGATTTTATCTTTGGTTTTGTACATATTATTGTCGGTCTATAAAAGTGGCGTACTACTCGGACAATATGGTTCCCAGCAGCGACCTGGGAGTCCCAGATGCTTCCAGACATCCTCCCCATGCTGTTCCCAAACCATTTCAGTGGTGTTTCCATCAGTTTCTGACCTTTTTCTGTGAACCAGACACCCTTCCCTCTTCAGAGCAGGGGGTGCCTGGTTTAAAGGGAACCTGTCACCGGGATTTTGTGTATGGAGCTGAGGAAATGGGTTGCTAGATGGCCGCCAGCACATCCGCAATATCCAGTCCCCATAGCTCTGTGTGCTTTTATTGTGTCAAAAAAACTATTTAATACATATACAAATTAACTTGAGATGAGTCCTGTATGTGAGATTATTCAGGGATAGGACTCATTTCAGGTTAATGGCGATAGGACTCATCTCGGCATGGCGAAATAGCGGCAGGACGGATCCGACAGGGTGAGCAGCCTGTCGGATCTGTCCTGCCGCTAGTGTGAAAGTACCCTAAGTAACTAACCTTTTCAAGAGTACTTTGTCAAACGTATCAGTATAATTCCTTTGAGGTTATCCCAAGACTTTTCTGCTTGCACTCATCTCTTCTAGCCTTTCCAATACTTTCTCCCACTGAGTTTTATGAATTGCATGGCATAACTGAATATCATCAGGTATACATAATTGTAGCTCTGCCTTTAAATGTTACAGCCTGAATAAAACATGCACAAGAAACTGCTGAAGTGTAGCTGAATATCTGCAATCAATCTTTACTGAGCTAGAATAAAATATTCATACATTACATTCTATTCTAGCAGCAGCAGCAACCGGCACATTGCATGGATCTTTTATTATTTTAAAGTTATAAAGATGTGAAATATCTAAGATGTAAGCATTCACTAGTGTGGGAATGAATCGAATGTGTCTTACAAATGTGTCAATATGCCGTTTAGGAATGTAAAGCACAATATTGAACAGCACATGTAATATCCTGCCATGGTTTATGGTTTGCTACAGTGTATAGCAGGCAACTAAAATTGCTCATTCAATATCCATAAACTATTCCAAGGTAATAGGCATCCTTTAATGAGGAGGAAAGGAAAACCAGGGCTAGGTTATAGAGAGGACATGCAGGGCACGAGCCCCAGTGTTGCATTCTGGGAAGGAGAAGCAAAAAATGGAACAATGAAAAAGAAGCTGCTCAAAAGGAGTTTGACGAGAAGATATCCGCAGTAGTAGTGTAACGGTCGCGTACACACACACACAGGGGAAAGGGAAGTGACCACTGCGCTCCACCCTTACCCCTGGCCCTGCCTACTTGCCTCGCGAGTCCTAATGACAGGGGACAACTGGACGGCAATCCCTAACTTGGAGTAAGTGCAGGGATGACAGACAGACAAACAACAGGACGTGAACGGACCGAGTCAATACCAGGAAAGCTGCAAAGTACAAATGGAGCAAGCAGAGAATTGTCAGGAGAAGCCGGGGTCATAAATACCAGGAGAGCAGAGAAGTACAAGGGGAGTCCTAAGAGAGTAGTCAGGTGGGAGCCGAGGTCACAATACCAGGACGGATGCGCAGTACAGGAGGATCAGGCAAAAGGATGGTCAAGGAACAGGATCAGGTAAGTATTCAGCAGTCCAACAAATACCAGGAACCTAGAAATTAACAGGCAACCTATAGCCAGCAGGCTGCCTGTATTTATAGTGGGGAGTGAGGGTCATGTGACGTGGCCAGCGTCACATGACCGACAGACCAACCAGTCGAGCACCGAGTGATCAGCTCGGCGCTCAAGGCAGACTTAGGAGCAAGGAGCCACCCAGCTAGTAAAGCCGCCCTGGGAATGAGGTCAAACACAGAACCTCATTCCAAAAGCTAAGCAACAGTTCTGCGGGCAATGGGGGACCGAGTGCACCTTCCGAACCCCGTGACAGTACCCCCCCTTTTACGAGGGGCCACCGGACCCAAGACTTCAGGCGATGGCTTTTCAGGGTGTTCTAAATGAAATTTACGAACAAGTCTAGGAGCATGAACCTCCCTGGCAGGTATCCAAGATCTCTCTTCAGGTCCATACCTCTTCCAGTGAATCAGGTACTGCAAGGAATTACGCACCCTCCTGACATCCACTATTTTAGACACCACATACTCGACAGCATCATTAACAAGAACTGGCGGAGGCGAGGCTTTTGATGGTACTACCGGTTCAAAATATTTTTAAGCAGAGATTTATGGAACACATTATGAATGTGGAATGACTCAGGCAGCTCCAACCTAAAAGATACCGGGTTAATCACTTCCGTGATCTTATATGGTCCAATAAAACGAGGAGCAAATTTTTTAGAAGTTACCTTGAGAGATAGATTCTTGGAGGACAACCATACTTTATCCCCAACCTGAAAGTTTACCCCCCTTGAATGTCTCCTATCGGCCTTGAGTTTTTGAGAACATTGAGCCTTTTCTAGGTTCGATTGAACCCGGGCCCAAACTGCAGGGCCGGTACAAGGCAGGGGCCGAAGGAGCGGGTGCCCTGGGCGCTACCATTTGCGGACAGGAGGGGGGCGCAGGTGAAGTGCCAGCAGCAGTGGCATCGCCAGGGGGGGGCCAGAGGGGGCCACGGCCCCCCCTATATCATGCTGTGCCCCCCCATGTGCCCCCCCAACTAAAATGACCCCCCCCCCCAAGTGAGCAGCCGCCGCCGGGCACAGGGAGATGAGCGCTTCCATTGCGCTCATCTCTATTGTAAACTGTCTGTGCCAGCGGAGGTGCAGGGGAGGGAGAGGCGTGTCCCTTCCCTTTCCTCTGATAGGCTGCAGGCAGGCACCGAAGTGGAGGAGAGGCCCCGCCCCCTAATTACTCCTGTTTACCTTTCTAAAGCTAAAGGACCTTTGATGATGTCATCACAGGTCCTGTAAGGGAACTGCACAGTGTAAAGTGTAGTTCCCAGGTTAGAACAGTGCATCTGCCAGGACCTGTGATGACATCATCTTCAACATCACAGGTCCTGCAGAATCTAGCAAAGGAACTGCACCAAAAATGGTGTAGTTCCTAGGTTTCAAAGGTACATCTGCCAGGACCTGTGATGACATCATCACAGGTCCTTCAACCCCTAACAGCAAGTATTAAAAGTTCACAAGCAGCTCTGTATTGATCCATACAGACTGGAATGGAGAGGTAAGAGGAGGTCCTCCACTTTTCATCATTTACCCCCCCCCCCCCCCCCCCCCCTCCATGCCCTGTTTTTACTCATTGCTCACTCATGTATACTACTTCAGACAGTTACCACTACCTCATGTACCTCACAGTGACTATAATGCATAACTGACCACATATTTCTATAAACACTGCATCTACAGTATTATACCTTCTATGTGTCACATCAATACACTGCTCTGTATATATATATATATATATATATATATAAAAAAGAAAAAAGATGGCAGCACCGTCACAGAGAAAAGGGAATGGAGGGTGCAAAAAGCCCAATGTGGATAAAAGCCAATCCAATAATGCAGACGTAGAAAAAGGGCAGCACTCCAATAAATAAAATAGCAAAAAACTTTATTTACCCATAAGGCTGTAGCGACGTTTCGGCTCTAACACAGGAGCCTTCCTCAAGCCTGAGGAAGGCTCCTGTGTTAGAGCCGAAACGTCGCTACAGCCTTATGGGTAAATAAAGTTTTTTGCTATTTTATTTATTGGAGTGCTGCCCTTTTTCTACGTCTATATATATATATATATATATATATATATATATATATATATATATATATATATATATATATATATATATATATACACACACACACACACATACATGCACACACACTGCATATATTACACAGTATTATACATGCAATATGTACAGATATATAGTATATACCGCAGTGCACTGATATGTGAGGTATGGGGTATAATAGATGCTGTGTGTACAGATATCAGTACACTTCTGTATATACTATATATGTGAGGTACGAGGTATAATAGATGCAGTGTGTACAGATATATAGTATATACAGCAGTGTACTGATATGTGAGGTACGAGGTGTCAATACACTGCTGTATTTACTATATACCTGTACACACTGCATCTATTATACCTCGTACCTCACATATTACACTACTGTATATACTGTATACACTGCATATATTATACCCCGTACCTCACATATCAGTACACTGCTGTATATACTATATACCTGTACACACTGCATCTATTATACCCTGTACCTCACATATCAGAACACTAGGGAATATACTATATACCTGTACACACTGCATCTATTATACCGCGTACCTCACATAACTGTACACTGCTGTATATAATATACATCTGCATCTATTATACCTCTTTTGTGTGCCAGGGCTGTTTTGTAATCCCATTCCGGCCCTGATGGCATAAATTATAAAACGCAGCAGCAAGAATAGTTCATGGAACAAAGGGAGGGGCTATAAAAGGGGAATGGGGGCCCAATTTAGATTCCTGCTATGGGGCCCAGTGATTTTTATGTACGCCCCTGGCTGCAGGCACTAGGCCGGCAGCCTATCAGAGGCCGGCGCAATGACGTCATCGTGCCGCCTGAGCCTTACATTACAGCGTGGGACACAGGAAGAGGCTGCATCGCATCGCTGACACTTAGGTAAGTATAAGTGTTTTTTTTTTGTTTTTTTTTACAATAGTGTTACTGGCACATTGGGGGGGCTTATTACAAAACTGGCACATGATGATGGGGGGGACTTTATACTGGCACATGATGATGGGGGGGAACTTTATAGTGTCTGTGACTTTCAAAGTCCCACAGTCCTTTGTTCTATTGCTTTAAGTATATTCTTGTTTTGAAACAACATTGATTCTTTCTTAAAAACGGGGGGGGGGGGGGGGGGGGGGGGCGCAGTTTGCCATCTTCGCCCTGGGCACCAAATGGCCTTGTCCCAGCCCTGCCAAACTGTGAACAGTTCGGAGGAGAGTTTATCAGCTTCAGGGTTAGAGGAGGAGACGGACGACCCAGAATGAAAACGGGGATGAAAACCATGGTTACAAAAGAAAGGGGAGACCCCAGCAGAAGAATTGACACGGTTATTCAGAGCAAATTCAGCCAATGGAAGGAATTTGACCCATAATTGCTGGTCATCAGCAACATACAACCTCAGGAATTGTTCCACAGACTGATTAAGGCGTTCAGTCTGCCCATTACTCTCAGGTAGGCGGAAGAAAAAGACAACGAAATTTTACATCTTTGACAGAAGGCTCTCCAGAATTTGGACACAAACTGCACACCCCTGTCCGAAACAATATTTTCCGGGATACCATGCAATCGAACAATTTCTTTCACAAAAATAGACGCCAGGGTTTTGGCATTCGGGAGTTTAGACAGGGAAATGAAATGGACCATCTTGCTAAACCTATCCACCACTACCCACACTACAGTCTTACCCTCCGCCAGCGGTAGGTCAGTTATAAAGTCCATCGAGATATGGGACCAGGGTCTACTGGGAATGGGTAGGGGTCGTAGGTTACCAGCAGGGCGAGTCCTAGGTGTCTTGGACCTGGCACAAACCTCACAGGCTGACACATAGGACTTGACATCCCTAGTTAGAGTGGGCCACCAATAAGATCTAGAAACCAGATCCTTAGTGCCCTCAACATCCGGATGTCCACAAAAGGCAGAATCGTGACACTCACCCAACAGCTGGAGACGAAATTGTACAGGAACAAACAACTTATCTGTTGGGGTGGATACCGGTGCCAGATGTTGTTCCGACCTAATGCGAGCCGAGATATCCTGGGTAAGAGCTGCTAAGAAGATTTTTGCTGGTAGGATGGATTCAGGTGGTACCTCAGTAGGTTGAAAAGCCTGGAAGCTCCGAGATAATGCGTCTGCCTTCACATTTTTACTTCCCGGCCTGAACGTGATGGAAAAATCAAAACGAGTAAAAAACAGAGCCCATCTGGCTTGACGGGGATTCAACCTCTTAGCAGACTCGAGAAACATAAGGTTTTTATGGTCAGTGACAACAGTTACACAATGCCTTGCCCCCTCCAGAAAATGCCTCCACTCCTCAAATGCCCATTTAATGGCCAGCAGCTCCCTATTCCCTATGTCGTAGTTTCTCTCCGTGGGAGAGAATTTCCTGGAGAAGAAGGCACATGGTCTCAGATTAGTGAGGCTGGCAGGACCTTGTGAAAGGACTGCTCCTGCGCCGTCCTCGGACGCATCCACCTCCACAATAAAAGGTTTCTCCTGATCAGGCTGGATCAGAATGGGAGCGCTACTGAATGCCTTTTTTAATTTTTCAAATGAAGAAATGGCCTCAGTAGACCAATTCTCCAAATCTGCCCCTTTCTTAGTAAGGTCGGTCAACGGTTTAGCAATTACGGAAAAATTCATAATAAATTTACGATAGTAATTGGCGAAACCTAAGAACCATTGTAAGGCCTTTAAGGATGAAGGTCTTACCCATTCCTTAATTGCTAGTACCTTACCAGGATCCATCTTGAAGGCGTGAGGAGTCAGAACATGCCCTAGAAACAGAATCTCCTGCACACCAAAGACACATTTCTCTTGTTTAGCGGATAGCTGATTCTCCCTCAACACCTCTAATACTTGTCTAACATGAGACACATGGGATTCGAAGTCAGGAGAGAATATCAAAATGTCGTCAAGATAGACAATAACAAATTTACCTAAGAATTCCCTAAGAATGTCATTCATGAAGTTTTGGAACACAGCTGGGGCATTGCTGAGTCCAAAAGGCATCACCTGACATTCAAAGTGTCCTACCGGAGTATTGAACGCCGTCTTCCATTCGTCTCCCTCCTTGATTCGGATTTGATTGTATGCCCCTTTCAGGTCAATTTTGGAAAACCAGGTTGCCCCCAGAACCTGGTTAAATAAATCCGGAATCAATGGGAGGGAGTATCTATTCTGGACAGTGATTTTATTTAATCTCCGGTAATCGATACATGGCCTAAGACCACCATCTTTTTTCTTAACGAAGAAAAACCCCGCCCCCATAGGAGAGACAGAAGGTCTAATATGCCCTTTACCAAGGCTCTCCTTAATATAATCTTCCATGGCCTTGCGTTCGGGCATAGAAAGATTATAAATTCATCCTTTAGGAAACTTGGCCCCCTCTACTAGCTCTATGGTACAATCATAAGGTCTATGGGGGGGTAGAACCTCTGGGGTTGGTGATGAGAATACATCAGAATATTCTCTAACAACAGAGGGTAAAGTATCAGACTTTACTGAGACCCCAGCCTGTACCACGGACAGGCACGAGTCACACTTAGGCCCCCATCTCACCAACTCCCCATTGGACCAATCTATAGTGGGGTTATGTAGTCGGAGCCAAGGCAACCCTAGTACCACCTCAGCAGGTAGGTTCTCCAGGACTAGAAGCGAACATCTCTCTGAGTGGCACACACCCACGGTTAGAGAAATCTCCGAGGTACATAAGCTCACCGTACCACCAATAAGAGGAGTAGCATCAATAGCCATGACATGGATAGGAGTTGGTAAGGCAAACATAGGAATACCCAATCTAACAGCATACTCAGAGTCAATAAAGCTAGCCGCTGAGCCAGAATCAATAAAGGCCTTACCCGCCCATTTATCTACTCCCAGAGAAATCGTAATGGGTACCGAAAGCTTACATTTAGAAAATTCAGGGTGTACCTGGTCTTTAGGTTGCCTTGCCTTAGGAGACTTGACAGAGAGGACCTTCTTAGGACACTGGTTGATCCAATGGTTAGAATCTCCACAGTAAAAGCATTCTCCACGTCTGCGGCGAAGATTCCCTCGGGTCATGCCAACCTGCATGGGTTCCTCGGTGGAGACCTCAGCATTGTCTCTGGGATAGGCCTCTGGCTGGACCACCATCTGGGAAGAGAACTGTTGTTCCTGTCGTCTCTCTCTAACCCGTCGGTCAAGTCGGACAACAAGGGTCATCATCTCCTCTAAGGTCTCTGGAAGTTGATAACTGACCAGAAGATCCTTTAATTTATCAGACAGACCTGACCTGAACTGACTCTTCAGGGCTGGTTCGTTCCATCCTGAGGGGACACACCACCTTCTGAATTGGGTGCAATAATCCTCCGCTGGTAAATTGCCCTGAACCAGTGCCTTTAGAGCCGTCTCGGCTACTAGAGCCCTGTCTGGTTCATCATAGAGGGTACCTAGGGCCTGAAAGAACCCCTCCACAGAATATAAACAACTGGCGCCAGCAGGTAAAGAGAACGCCCAGTCCTGGGGATCACCCTGTAATCGGGAAATGATAATGCCCACGCGTTGACTCTCGGGGCCAGAGGACAGGGGGCGCAAACGGAAGTAAAGTTTACAACTCTCCTTAAAAGAGAGAAACTTCTTCCGGTCTCCAGAAAAGGTTTCTGGGAGCTTAATCTGGGGCTCAAAATGCGGACTGGAGGCCTGAGGAGTTAGAGCCTTGCCCTAACTCAAAAGAGCTGAGTTTTTCCCCTAACTCCTGCACCATCTGCGTCAGATTAGAGACATAGTCAGTCAGGGTCACCAGAGGATTCATAATACAGTGGTTATTGGGCCTGTTAATCTGTAACGGTCGCGTACACACACACACAGGTGGAAGGGAAGTGACCACTGCACTCCACCCTTACCCCTGGCCCTGCCTACTTGCCTCGCGAGTCCTAATGACAGGGGACAACTGGACGGCAATCCCTAACTTGGAGTAAGTGCAGGGATGACAGACAGACAAACAACAGGACGTGAACGGACCGAGTCAATACCAGGAAAGCTGCAAAGTACAAATGGAGCAAGCAGAGAATTGTCAGGAGAAGCCGGGGTCATAAATACCAGGAGAGCAGAGAAGTACAAGAGGAGTCCTAAGAGAGTAGTCAGGTGGGAGCCGAGATCACAATACCAGGACGGATGCGCAGTACAGGAGGATCAGGCAAAAGGATGGTCAAGGAACAGGATCAGGTAAGTATTCAGCAGTCCAACAAATACCAGGAACCTAGAAATTAACAGGCAACCTGTAGCCAGCAGGCTGCCTGTATTTATAGTGGGGAGTGAGGGTCATGTGACGTGGCCAGCGTCACATGACCGACAGACCAACCAGTCGAGCACCGAGTGATCAGCTCGACGCTCAAGGCAGACTTAGGAGCAAGGAGCCACCCAGCTAGTAAAGCCGCCCTGGGAATGAGGTCAAACACAGAACCTCATTCCAAAAGCTAAGCAACAGTTCTGTGGGCAATGGGGGACCGAGTGCACCTTCGGAACCCCGTGACAAGTAGTGGTTGCAAATGGCACTAAGAACTAAAGTTCATACCATTTTTTCACCTGGGGCACTCGCCAACCTTTAACCAGGCTCTGGGGAAAATTAAAATTGTTAGCAGGCTTTTATTAGTAATTCAATTTATATATATATATATTTTTTTAACCCCTTCCCAACCAGCGCTATACATGTACGGTACAGCGGGACACTGATCGCACAGGCACAGGAGTTGTGCTTGCCGATCAGCAACAGTGACCTGGCTGTTACTAACCCTGCTATAACTGCTAATATTGGTGAAACCTCTAATGCAGGACGATTAATTCTTTAGATGTCGGGGCTTACTGCGGGAGGGAGCTACCTCTCTGTCTCCAATGTCTCCCAGCAATGCGATCGCTCCTTTGGAAAATGAATGATGTAATCTGGTGTAAAGGGAAACTAAGTGTCACGGCGGGAGTGGGCGAAGCCACCATACAATGTAAGAAGGATAAAGGTAGCAACTAGGCCAGGACGCCGGGATCAGGGAGCAGGTCACCTCCTATTGCATCCCTAATCCTCTCCCTAACTCCTAACCGTATGAGCGGACCCTGATGGTGGGACGGCTCATACCCTGGATACCTCACTTAGGAGCAAGGGAGAGAAAACCTGTTCATCCAAAACACGGAGGAACAGGAGTCTCTAAAGGCCTAGAAGCAGGGAAAGGGAAACACATACAGCTTAAGGAGATGGCAGGTAAGCGAAACCAATAACACATTTACCTGCCACAGACACACTCACTGGAACCCGTGCACAAGTGCTCGTGTCCACACCAACATTAAAGGACACAGCACACACCACACAGGAACCCAGGACACCATAGCTGCAATAACATGAGACAGGGGAATGTCTAGTAAACATGACACCAAACACCACCAGACATGTAACACCAAGCTAGACATAGAAACACCCTGAACATAACCCACTCCATACAAATAGGGACAGGAAGGAAGGAGACACCAGGACGACATTGAACATCTATGACCACAAGGGTAGCCCTCACTGGACAGATGGTAAAGCCCGGAGCAGTGAACGAACAGCAAACACCAATCCTGGAGGAACACTGAGCTACAGGCTTCCAGCAGAGACTAAATAGCCAAGCAGCCACACCCACAACACATAAACCCAGTGTTTACAAAACACTAGGAAGGGAGTTAACCCTTCCAACACCAGACAGAGGAAGGAAGCCACATAAAGGGGAAGTGCAAACAAGCAAACTAAGCCACACGTTACCACTGGCAATAGCATGCATGGCAACCATGTCACGGCAATCACCCAGAAGGCCTCCGCATGCTCTCACAGCAACACATTGCCGCGGGCAACCGCAAGTGTGGCAACAGTGTCACAGCGTACACCATAGGCCATGACACTAAGCCAGTTTCCCTTTACACCAGTTTTAATAAATCTCCCCATATCTATTGTAACACATTGTAGAAGGAATCAGACACCCAAAAGTTGAAGTCCCCTAATGAGACCAAATGTTTTCTAAAAAATTTTTAATAAAAGTTTCAAGTAAAAAAGTGTCCCTTTCCCTCAAGCAAATTACAATAGAAAAAATATAAAAAAAATAAACATATTAGTTATCACCACATCTGTAACGACCAGTTCTATAAAAATATCACATGATTAACCCCCTCAAATGAACACCGTAAAAAGAATAAATAAAAACAGAACAGCCATTTTTGGTCACCTCGCCTCACAAAAAGCATGTGATCGAAAAATGGGCCTCCAAACAAGACCATCACCAGAATTTTTTTTTATATATTGCTCTCAGAAAATGGTCACGCAAAAACATGAATTTTTTTTTTTTAAATGCCTTTTTTGTGTAAAACAAAAGAAAAAATAAGCATATTAGATATTGCTGCATCCATAACTACCTTCTCTATAAAAAATATCACATGATTTACCCCGTCAGGTAAACACTGTAAAAAAAAAATAATAATAATGCCGAAACAGCCATTTTGTGTTCACCTCGATTTGCAAACATCATATGAAAACATAATATCAAGCAATCAAAAAGTTGTTTGTACCCCAAATGGTACCAACAAAAACATCACCTTATCTGGCAAAAAAAATGAACATACACATAACTGTAAAAATTAAATTAGACTTTGACTAGTGTGGAAAGTCAGACATCAAAATCAAACATCATTTCAATTTGTCTCCTAGCTAGGGTTTAAACATATATTTTTGTTATTAAGGTTTCTATTGGGTCTTGAACCAAAATACCTTTGGTTTGCAATGCAGCAATGTTACCACTGAGATATACACTCACCTAAAGAATTATTAGGAACACCATACTAATACGGTGTTGGACCCCCTTTTGCCTTCAGAACTGCCTTAATTCTACGTGGCATTGATTCCACAAGGTGCTGATAGCATTCTTTAGAAATGTTGGCCCATATTGATAGGATAGCATCTTGCAATTGATGGAGATTTGAGGGATGCACATCCAGGGCACGAAGCTCCCGTTCCACCACATCCCAAAGATGCTCTATTGGGTTGAGATCTGGTGACTGTGGGGGCCATTTTAGTACAGTGAACTCATTGTCATGTTCAAGAAACCAATTTGAAATGATTCGAGCTTTGTGACATGGTGCATTATCCTGCTGGAAGTAGCCATCAGAGGATGGATACATGTTCTCATTCTGTTTACGCCAAATTCGGACTCTACCATTTGAATGTCTCAACAGAAATCGAGACTCATCAGACCAGGCAACATTTTTCCAGTCTTCAACAGTCCAATTTTGGTGAGCTCGTGCAAATTGTAGCCTCTTTTACCTATTTGTAGTGGAGATGAGTTGTACCCGGTGGGGTCTTCTGCTGTTGTAGCCCATCCGCCTCAAGGTTGTGCGTGTTGTGGCTTCACAAATGCTTTGCTGCATACCTCGGTTGTAACGAGTGGTTATTTCAGTCAACGTTGCTCTTCCATCAGCTTGAATCAGTCGGCCCATTCTCCTCTGACCTCTAGCATCCACAAGGCATTTTTGCCCACAGGACTGCCACATACTGGATGTTTTTCCCTTTTCACACCATTCTTTGTAAACCCTAGAAATGGTTGTGCCAGTAACTGAGCAGATTGTGAAATACTCAGACCGGCCCGTCAGGCACCAACAACCATGCCACGCTCAAAATTGCTTAAATCACCTTTCTTTCCCATTCTGACATTCAGTTTGGAGTTCAGGAGATTGTCTTGACCAGGACCACATCCCTAAATGCATTGAAGCAACTGCCATGTGATTGGTTGACTAGATAATTGCATTAATGAGAAATAGAACAGGTGTTCCTAATAATTCTTTAGGTGAGTGTAGGCTCTTCTACAGCCTTATCAGTTGTGACAAATAAGTAAAATGACTATGTTTTATCAGAGAACACCCCTATTGCTCCTAGAGGCTCATTTGTATACATTAAGACATACTTTTTCTCAGCAATGCGGGCATACATGACCATGGGACCAAAACAGATGCCTTCAGCCGCCAAGCGCACATGTAACAGGTCAGCCAGTAGAAATCTGCTGACACATGACCTTTAAGCTTGCATGGCATAAACCAGGATTTGCTCAGACTAGATAAATTGACATTGTTTGATTTGCTACCACCGATACCAGTAACTTTATAATCAATATTTTTGTTTTCGGTTTGCTTGATTTCAATGCAAACTTTGTATACCGTACTTTCTACAGATGTTTACTTCCGCTCATTTGGGGGTGTTAGGAATTATATTGTATTGAACTCTGCTTGGTTTTCTTCGATATTGATAACTGCAAACTAATTTTGTAATGAAAATAACCTGATGAAACTCATATTTCACTTCAGTGAGTATAATGAGCTATTTTATCAAACTGTCCACATGACACTATTATAGAAAAATGATGAATTTAGTAATTTATTCAGAGAAATTCCAGATTACATTAAAACATAAAACAGGGGAAAAGAAACAATTATAACTGACAGACATAAATGGTAGATTATCATTTCAGTGATTGTTTTATATGATATAAAGGACACAGGAGGCAAACATAAAACATAGCTCTTACTATCAACATCACAACAACGGAAAATAGAGAATTCCTTTAAGAATACAATCAGTTGCCAATTTCTTTGTGTTCACAGGTTATGAAACCACAAATATAAGCTCTTAAAGGGAATGTGTCATCAGATAATGATCTATTGTTAAAATTTAACACTGGCTAATGAGCCTAATAATAGGTGTCACTTCTTGCTCTGTTCAGGTCACTTTTCAGCAGTCATCTCATTATCTAAGGCAAGATTAGAATGAGAGATTACTTTTATATATATATATATATATATATATATATATATATATATATATATATACATACAGTTATGTCCATAGATATTTGGACACTGACACAAACTTTGTTTTTATTACCTGTTTACTAAAACATATTCAAGTTATAGTTATATAATGGACATAAAGTCCAGACTTTGAGCTTTCATTTGAGGGTATCCACATTAAAATTGGATGAGGGAGTGGAGCCTAATCACTGAGCAGGATGGAGGTCTGAACTAGATCTCTCGCTTCACAAGCCTGTGCCTATATATATATATATATATATATACACACACACATCGGATCGCCTTCAAAATGATCAAGATTGGGAGAGAAAGAACCAGGGTGGCCCGTGCTACCCCCAGAAAGAATAAGAGATATGAGGGGTCTGGATAATAGGGTGGAATCCCTAAAGGTTAACCAGAATCTTTTTGCTGCTCACAGCTCCGCGGTGGTGCAAGTTTTGGGCACTCAAATTAACTCCCTCAACACCACCTACCTCCTTATTGAAGATCAGGAGAACAGAAGTAGGAGAAAAAATATCAGGTTTAAAGGCATCCCAGAGTCTATCCTACTACCTAAGCTGCAATCCACCGCCATGGAACTTTTTTCAGATCTATTGGGGGCAGACAGGGCCCGCTCTATTATCATTGAAAGGATTCACAGATCCCTCCGGCCTCCACCCAAACAAGGAGAGCCTCCAAGGGACGTTATTTGTGGCCATCTTAGTTTTAGAGACACCGCCGCCATTTTGTAGGCTGCAAGAGAGAAAAAGACCATCAATATGGGTGATGCCCACAATCTCCTTTTTCAAGACCTAGCCCCCTCCACCTTATCTAAAAGGAGGGCCCTCAAGCCACTGTAGGAAGGCGCAGGGGTCCGTCATTGACGGAAGGTAAGTGTCACCGAGATTCCTGGATCGGTGAGATAGGAACCGGTAGCTTAGTGTGTCAGCAGCAGCTAGGCTGGCTGACACAGTGCTTTTACTTAGTGTGGCTGTAAAGCCAATCCGGGCCGGTTCTTATTGGGAGCAGCCAAAGAGCAGGGTGGGTGGCTGTTCCCCACATTCTAGGCCAAGTTTTGGGCTGGAAATAAAAACCCAGCCAGCAGTCACAGCTGGGTGTGGATTACCCTGCATTTTCATAGTGGAGCTGTGAAGCACTGTGGTTTTGGGTTCCAACCAGTTGGTGCTGGAGAGCCGCACGCTGAAAATCAGGCGCCCTAAAGCCTGCGGTGGACGGCTGTGGATTGCCATGGACAAAGCAGTCCGCCAGGTGACACGTTTGTGCTGTGGACTTTATGTGGTGTGAAATAACACCAGGACTCTGCACAGTGTTGTTTTTGCTTTATTGCTTTTTTGTATGAATAAACACTGAACTTTTGCTTTATTACCGTGTTCTTGCCTTTGTACTGCGTCCGCTTACCCTGCCTACCAGAGCAAATCCCTTTACCACTCACAGACTACCTCTGTAGCCAGAAGACACCTTACAGATAGCTATTCCCTTTTGGGATCACGTTTAGCAAAGAAGGGAAGCGCTGCACAATCCGAACCACTTCTGACCTGCCTGCAGCGTGGTCCATTCTGGATGTCACTCCGCTATTGATTGAATCTTGGCTGCCAGTCGACATCTCCTTGAGCAAGCTACCACCGCTGCTCCAACAGGATGACTGGTCAATGGTTGCCAACCATAAGTCTCCTCGCAGCAGGAAATGCACTGATTAATACACTAATCTTCAGTCCCACACATGATAGACCCGATACAGGACCTCCTCACAGGAGCTAAATCCTCCCAGATAAGTACTATTTTATCAGGCCTACTCACTTCTGGTTATATACTGTATCTCCACTTCAAATATATATTATGTTATTGCCAATGGAGGTCCATAGAAGGTTATCTTTCAGCACTGGACTACACCATCAAGGCCTGTCTTTCAAGCTTGGGGCTATAACATCTGGGCCTCCTCAAGTCCATCTGTCACGGCTGAGAGTGCGGAAAAACACTCAGCCATGCGATGTTAAACGTATGGAAGCTGCTCGGCCAGGAAAACAGAATTAGGGAGCAGGTCACCTCCTACAGCGTCCCTAACTCTGACCCTAACTCCTAGCTGTATGAGCCAACCCTGATGGAAGGAGGGCTCATACTCAGGAAACCTCGGGTCCCTACTAGCCCTCAATGGATCCCTGAACTAGGAGCAGGGTAAGACGGCCCATTCCTCCTAGATACGGACGAACAGGAGTCTCACAGGCCAAGCTGCAAGGAATGGGGAAACATAAACAGCCTATGGATATGGCAGGTGAGTGAAAGCACTTCCACACCTACCTGCCACAGACACACTGACTGGATCCCGTGCTCACAAGCTGATGTCCACACCAAACATAAATGGACACAGCACACACACATAAACACACAGGAACCCAGATCCATAGCTGCAGTAAGAATAAACACCAACATAAAGCATAACATCACCACATGTTTTTATGACCGCAAGGGAGGCCCTCACTGGAGAGATGGTATAAGGATACCAGGAGGATGACTCCAGCAACATTCCGGGAGTACCCCCTCGGGTTCTGGCTTCCAGCAGGAGCTAAATATCCCAAAGTGGCCACACCCACACAGACACACACTGGGAAGGGAATTAACCCTTCCAAGACCAGACAGGGTAGTGAAGCCACTAAATGGAAATTGCACACATACAGAAACCTCGTCCACAACACACAGGGAAAGTGCACACCATACAAACAAAAGGCACACCTACAAAGACAGGTTGCCAGTTGCAACCGCATGCACTTCACAGCAAGCTGCCTAGCAACAGCTCAGGCTGCTATACTGGGAATAAAATCATGTTGCCAGTGGCAACCACACGTGAGGCAAGATACTAGCAGCCCTCACCATGTGGTTGACAAGAAAACCAAAACCGCAGGCAACTGCCTGCGGGTCCAGAAGTCACGAACATGACCATGGTCGTGACACCATCGGGTTCATCATCAAGTTCAGCAACAAGCTAACCATCAGGCTCATCATTAGTTTATACCTCTGTTATGTTCCTGTTTGCTTTTCTAGAGACTAATGGCGAAATTCTCAACAGCTTCATTCCGACGTGACAAGCTTCATATGGTAGCCACACCTCATCTATGCTGTTTCACCCACATTTTCACTGAATCCAGTGGCACTAACTCACATATCAATATGAATATATGTACATGTAGCAAAGGCATAGGTATGTGATGCCAGGTTGGGATGAGACTACTACATCATCCCCTGCCCTCACATTCCCTCTTTCCAGATGGGCTTCAGCTGTGGATCCTTTTTCTACAGTTGTACCTCATCCTAACTTGCAAATCGCAATATGTTATTTTATATGCTAAACCAATACTCTTTTTAGTTATAGATTTCTTTACTGTTTTTATCTTTGCCACATCCTGGACGACACTAAATCTAGCTTTTTGGGAATATCCCTAGTATCATTATAGCATCCTTAAACATTACTTCCTTTAATGTGAGAGGATTTATTACCTCGCAAAAGAGATCTCCGGTCCTTACCCTGTTGAAAAGACACAAAACTGATATTTGTTTCTTACAGGAAACCCATATTAAGACTAACAAGATCCCCATCCTCTCCACTGCCCATTTTTCTCAATGGTACCACTCTACCTACAGTTCTGCTGCAAGAGGGTTAGCATAGCCATTTTGAAACATGTTCCTTTCCTGACGGCAGTAATACAGACAGATCCAGAGGGTCGCTACCTCTTCATTAAAGGTAAAGTAGGCCATACAACTTTGTCCCTAGCAGGTCTCTATGCGCCCAACACTCGTCAACACAAGTGGCTCAAAACCACACTGTCTAAATTCCATGAGTTTGAAGAAGGTCTGAAAATCATTGGGGAGACCTCAATGTCGCCCTGAACCCCTTTTTAGGCACATCATCAGGCAGCTATGCTCAGTCACAAAGATCAATGGGGGTATCCAAAAACTTTTGAGAGACTTCCACCTAGTTGACACCGGGCGATTGATGAATGATACTACCAAAGATTATACTTTTTTCCCAGCAGTCCATAAGTCCTTTCAGAGACTTGACTACATATTTATTTCTGAAGGACACTTGGAGGCCCTTCAAAACTCATCTATTGATCAAGTTACCATCTCTGATCATGCTCCTGTTAACACGGTATTAGTAACATAGTAACATGGTATATAAGGCCGAAAAAAGACATTTGTCCATCCAGTTCTGCATCCTGCAAGTTGATCCAGAGGAAGGCAAAAAAAAAACTGTGAGGTAGAAGCCAATTTTCCCCCACTTAAGGGGGGAAAAATGACTTCCCGATTCAAATCAGGCAATCAGAATAACTCCCTGGATCAACGACCCCTCTCTAGTAGCTATAGCCTGTAATATTATTACACTCCAGAAATTCATCCAAGTCCCTCTTGAATTATTTTATTGTACTCCCCATCACCACCTCCTCAGGCAGAGAGTTCCATAGTTTTACTGCTCTTACCGTAAAGAATCGTTTTCTATGTTTGTGTACAAACCTTCTTTCCTCCAGACGCAGAGGATGTCCCCTCGTCACAGTCCTGGGGATAAATAGATGATGGGAGAGATCTCTGTACTGACCCATGATATATTTATACATAGTAATTAGATCTCCCCTAAGTCGTCTTTTTTCTAAAGTGAATAACCCTAATGTTGATAATCTTTCAGGGTACTGTAGTTGCCCCATTCCACTTATTACTTTAGTTGCCCTCTGAACCCTCTCCAGCTCTGCTATGTCTGCTATCACGGTCGGCGTGGCTATCACATACGTGACACAGAGGGAGGGAACGAGGAAGGCCCTGCCCAAGTGAGAGGGAAGATGGTGACCCCTGACTCACCTGGCGGCTGGCACCTGGCTGCCCTGACGTCCCTAGACGGGTTCCTCACCCGTACGCCGATCACGTGCCTAAAGCCCTGGCTTTCCCTGAGCTGAGCCCTAGGTAGTGAACAGGGCGATGGGAACACTAGTCCGCACCACTAACTCTAAGGGAAAACACCAAGGGGAGGACAGACAACACAGACTCAACACATATTCCCAGGTGGGAGACAACAGGAGACAACAATAAGCCCAACAGGGATCCGGAGGGTAGCACTCAGGAACGACAACCAGGATTAACCACTCCAGTGGGTCAGTATAGATGTCCAGGCAGGAAGCTCTATAACTGGCAACTAGAGAAGTGTGAGGGGAGAATATAAGGAGGTAGGGAGTGGCAGACAAGAAACAGCTGAGGAGGAGAAGCTACGGATCCCTGAGAGAGACAAAAAGGATAGCAAGGCAAACACAGAAAACAATCACAAAGAAACAACGTGATCTTTAGATATAGAGCGCGCAGCCACCCGCTGCGACTTCCTGACCCCGGGTATAACGGAGTCAGACGTGGCTCTCGATACCCTCGTGACAGTACCCCCCCTTTCACGAGGGGCCTCCGGACACTCAGGACCAGGTCTCTCCGGATGAGAGGCATGGAAAGTCTGAATTAACCTGTTGGCGTTTACCTCTGACGCTGGAACCCACATTCTTTCCTCGGGACCGTAACCCCTCCAATGCACCAGATACTGAAGAGAGCGGCGGACCCGACGAGAATCAACAATTCTGGCTATTTGAAACTCCAGATTACCAGCCACAATGACAGGAGGAGGTGGCAGCGGCGATGGTTCTAGAGGTGGAACATACTTCTTGAGTAACGATTTATGGAAGACGTTATGGATCTTAAAAGTCTGAGGTAGCTCCAGGCGAAAAGCCACAGGGTTAATGACGGCTACTATTTTATAGGGACCAATGAACCTAGGACCCAGTTTCCAAGAAGGAACCTTCAACTTAATATTCCTAGTAGACAACCACACATAGTCATTCACTCCTAGGTCCGGACCTGGCGACCGTTTCTTATCGGCCATGCATTTATATTTACCACTCATCTTTTTCAAGTTAACTTGCACCTTCTGCCATACCGATGAAAGAGATGAAGAAAACCTTTCCTCTTCGGGAACCCCAGAAGACCCCCCCTCTTTGAAAGTACAAAATTGGGGATGAAAACCGTATGCACCAAGGAATGGTGACTTGCCAGTGGACTCCTGATAATGATTATTTATGGCAAACTCAGCTAACGGTAAATATGATGACCACAACTCTTGGTTTTCAGACACAAAACACCTTAAATATGTTTCTAGGTTTTGGTTGGTACGCTCAGTCTGTCCATTCGACTGAGGATGGAAAGCTGAGGAAAAGGACAAGTGAACCCCCAAACGGGAACAAAAAGCTTTCCAAAACTTAGAAATAAACTGGGTTCCCCGATCCGAAACCACATCGGAAGGGACCCCGTGAAGCTTCACGATTTCACTGATAAACACCTGAGCGAGAGTTTTAGCATTAGGAAGTGCGGGTAGCGCAATAAAGTGTACCATTTTGCTAAACCTGTCTACTACTACCAAGATAACTGTTTTACCCGTCGACAACGATAAGTCAGTGATGAAATCCATTGACAGATGTGTCCATGGCCTATTGGGGATGAAAAGTGGCAAAAAAGACCCTGCTGGACGTGTATGAGAGACTTTCGCGCGTGCACAAGTAGAACAAGTAGACACGAAATCCATTACATCCTGACGCAACCTTGGCCACCAAAAACGACGAGATAAAAGCTCCAAG
This sequence comes from Bufo bufo, assembly GCF_905171765.1. Classification (NCBI taxonomy): domain Eukaryota; kingdom Metazoa; phylum Chordata; class Amphibia; order Anura; family Bufonidae; genus Bufo; species Bufo bufo. Next base: position 406,585,389 of record NC_053393.1, on the reverse strand, counting down.
GTTGCTTTACTACCCGGGTGTCCAGCAAGTGCCGAATTATGATGTTCTTTTAATAATTCAAGACGCAGGTTTAACGGTACAAACAATTTCTCTGAGGGGCAAGAGGCCGGGGCGTCCCCCTGAGCCTCTAACACCTTTCCCTCTAGAACAGAGTGTACAGCAGAGACAACCACTCCTCTTTGTAAAATAGGTACCGGATCACAAACATTACCCCCTCCAGGGAAACTACGAGATAATGCGTCTGCCTTGGTATTTTTTGCCCCAGGACGATAGGTGATTACAAAGTTAAATCTGGTAAAGAATAGCGACCACCTAGCTTGTCTAGGGGTGAGACGCTTAGCCGATTCTAGGTACAGAAGGTTCTTGTGATCCGTAATCACCGTGACGGGGTGGATTGCTCCCTCTAAGAAGTGACGCCACTCTTCAAGCGCCAGTTTAATCGCCAACAGTTCCCTATTTCCAATATCATAATTCTTCTCCGCAGAAGATAATTTTTTGGAAAAGAAAGCGCAAGGACGCCATTTGCCAGGAGACGGACCCTGAGACAATACAGCTCCCACTCCCACCTCTGACGCATCTACCTCGACAATAAAAGGCTGGGAGACATCAGGTTGAATTAGAACAGGTGCCGAGGTAAACCTCTCCTTTAGAGAGGAAAATGCATCTTTAGCGGCGCCAGACCATTTGGAAAAATCCGTCCCCTTCCTAGTCATGTCGGTAAGGGGTTTAACGATCACTGAATAATTTTTAATGAACTTTCTATAGAAATTAGCGAAACCCAAAAACCGTTGTAGGGCTTTAAGGTTCTCAGGAGGATCCCAATCTAAAATTGCCTGGACCTTCCCAGGATCCATGCGGAAACCTGAAGCAGATAATAGATATCCCAGGAACTGTAATTCCTGAACAGCGAAGACACATTTTTCAATTTTCGCATATAATTTATTCGTCCGTAGGACCTGCAGTACTTGCCTGACATGCACCTCATGTGTTTTCAGATCAGCCGAATAAATTAAGATATCATCTAGGTAAATGACTACAAACCTGCCGATGAGATGACTAAAAATATCATTAACGAAATGTTGGAAGACAGCAGGGGCATTGGTCAGACCGAAAGGCATAACTAGATTTTCATAATGCCCCTCAGGGGTGTTAAAAGCTGTCTTCCACTCATCCCCTTCCCTGATACGAATCAGATTGTAGGCCCCCCTAAGATCAAGTTTGGAGAACCACTTAGCACCCGCAATCTGATTAAAAAGGTCAGGAATGAGAGGAAGAGGGTATGGGTCACGGATGGTTATCTGGTTTAACTCACGGAAATCTAAGCAAGGACGCAGGCCCCCATCTTTCTTTTTAACAAAGAAAAACCCTGCAGCCACGGGTGAAGAAGAGGGTCTGATGTGTCCCTTAGCCAGACTCTCGGAGATATAATCTTTCATGGCTTGTCTCTCGGGACCCGAAAGATTATACAACCTGGACTTGGGTAATTTTGCCCCGGGAATCAGGTTAACTGGGCAATCATAAGGACGATGAGGTGGTAGTTTCTGACAACCCTTTTCAGAAAAAACGTCCTCAAAGTCCGAAATAAATGTAGGTAGGGAAGCTATGGAGGCGATTAAGCAATTGTTATTTAAGCAATTCTCTCTGCAATGCTCACTCCACTCCAATATCTCCCTGGCCTGCCAATCCACCACTGGATTGTGCGCTACCAACCAGGGAAGACCCAATACCACCGGAGAGGGAAGGCCCTCCAGAACGTAACATGAAAGACACTCATTATGGTGGTCCCCTACCCGAAGGTGTAAATTACGAACAATGTGGGTGAGGTTTCTCTGAGACAGAGGAGCAGAATCTATAGCGAATACGGGAATAGGTCTCTGCAGCGTACAGAGAGACAAACCCATAGTGCGGGCAAAATGGGCATCAATCAAGTTTACCCCTGCTCCACTGTCTAGAAAAACAGAAACAGACTCCGTCTTAACACCAAAAACAATGACCGCTGGTAACACAAATTGAGATGTTCGTATGGAGGAAACGTATACCCCCCGGCTGACATCCTCCGCACAGCCCGGGGTTAGTAGTTTTCCGACGGTCTTTTGTTTTTGAGAAAGGAGGGACAGACATTAATGAAATGACCCCTCCCCCCACAGAAAAAACAAGCCCCCCCCCCTACGGCGAACCTCGGGAGGACGGACCTGACGAGAAGTTCCGCCAAGCTGCATAGGCTCATCTAAGTCAGTACAGGCTGACTGTTGCTTGGGAGAGGTAACCAATTGCTCCGGAATTTTCGATCTCTCCCTAAGACGTCTATCTATTCTGATAGAGAGGGACATAACAGCATCAAGGGAAAGGGGGGTCTCATACAGCGCCAGTGCATCCTTAACCCTTTCAGATAACCCAGAGCAGAACTGACTCCTGAGAGCCGGGTCGTTCCACTGAGTATCCGTAGCCCACCTACGGAACTCTGAGCAATATTCCTCTGCTGACCGATCTCCCTGTAGGAGTCTCCGTAACTTCGACTCAGCCAGGGAGACTCGGTCAGGGTCATCATATATGAGACCCAAAGCCCCAAAAAATCCCTCCACTGACCGGAGAGCCTGGGAACCAGGGGGTAACGAGAACGCCCAGGATTGCGGATCCCCCTGAAGCAGGGAAATGACAATCCCTACCCGCTGTTCTTCATGACCTGAGGAGTAAGGGCGCAACTTAAAATATAATTTGCAGGCCTCACGGAACGTCGCAAATTTGTCCCTTCCCCCAGAAAATCTGTCGGGAAGAGCAACCTTGGGCTCAGTGACAACCTGGTTACCCATAGCAACCGCTGGGGGTGCGGTCTGCTGCATTTGCTGCTGTTGTTGGAGAACAGACGCCTTCAATCCTGCCACCTCCAAAGACAGGCTTTGAAGCTGTTCTGCCAAGGCATCAATAGGATCCATATTGGATTCTAAGTAGAGAGAGAAAAAAAAAACAACAAACAAAAATTATAAAAAAATGTATTTTATTTTATTTTTTTCTCAAAAAGTAAGGGCCAGTTATAATATCACGGTCGGCGTGGCTATCACATACGTGACACAGAGGGAGGGAACGAGGAAGGCCCTGCCCAAGTGAGAGGGAAGATGGTGACCCCTGACTCACCTGGCGGCTGGCACCTGGCTGCCCTGACGTCCCTAGACGGGTTCCTCACCCGTACGCCGATCACGTGCCTAAAGCCCTGGCTTTCCCTGAGCTGAGCCCTAGGTAGTGAACAGGGCGGTGGGAACACTAGTCTGCACCACTAACTCTAAGGGAAAACACCAAGGGGAGGACAGACAACACAGACTCAACATATATTCCCAGGTGGGCGACAACAGGAGACAACAATAAGCCAAACAGGGATCCGGAGGGTAGCACTCAGGAACGACAACCAGGATTAACCACTCCAGTGGGTCAGTATAGATGTCCAGGCAGGAAGCTCTATAACTGGCAACTAGAGAAGTGTGAGGGGAGAATATAAGGAGGTAGGGAGTGGCAGACAAGAAACAGCTGAGGAGGAGAAGCTACGGATCCCTGAGAGAGACAAAAAGGATAGCAAGGCAAACACAGAAAACAATCACAAAGAAACAACATGATCTTTAGATATAGAGCGCGCAGCCACCCGCTGCGACTTCCTGACCCCGGGTATAACGGAGTCAGACGTGGCTCTTGATACCCTCGTGACATCTGCCTTGTTCACAGGAGCCCAGAACTGTACACAGTACTCCATGTGTGGTCTGACTAGTGATTTGTAAAGTGGTAGGACTATGTTCTCATCATGGGCCCCTTTTGATGCAACCCATTATCTTATTGGCCTTGGCAGCAGCTGCCTGACACTGGTTTTTGCAGCTTAGTTTGCTGTTTATTAAAATTCCTAGATCCTTTTCCATGTCAGTGTTACCGAGTGTTTTACCATTTAGCATGTACGGGTGATTTGCATTATTCCTTCCCATGTGCATAACCTTACATTTGTCAGAGTTAAACCTCATCTGCCACTTCTCTGCCCAAGCCTCTATGTGCACCAGAATTCTGCCTGCGGGTGGAAATAAAGGCACATACAGATTAGAAGTTTCTACACCTCCAAAAAATGCAATATACAAACTACAGATCAGGGCGTTAGGTCCCAAGCTACTTGAGAAACCTTGGCGCAGTGCTCGGGCTCAGACATGTCCTCTAAGTAGGGTATGTTGGCTAATCTCTAAATTTTACACCAGTATGAGGGTTAGTAAAACCGCAGAATGCACCTGTCTTTGTTTTTGTTATATTATTTTTACTGTTTATCACATCCACACATTTGCTATCTTGTGTAGGATGTCCATTGTGGTACTTGTTGTCCGTTACAGTCATCCTCCATTGTATGCATTTTTGCTGGGGATTGCCATTAGCAGCGGACCACAAGTGCAGGATCTGCCCCCTGTATAGATGCACCACTGCATATGAGGTTGAGCACTTCCTGCTTTTTAATACCACGCCAATCTGTGGTTATAATAAACTCCTCTTAGTAATTTATTATTATTTTTTCCTCCATGTATTTCTACCCACAATGACTCCACATGTTCATGTCCCTCACTTATATCTTCTCGGACTGTGGGCTTTAGACAGGACTTTACATAAAGGCAGACCCCTCCCCCTCTCCGGTATTGACTATTCTTTCTAAACAGACTGTAACCTTTTACATTAACTGCCCAGTCATAGTTATCATCTAGCCATGTCTCAGTTTTTCCCAATAGTCCCATAGGCCTAAAAGACATTTCGGTCAGGGTATGGTAATGGCGAATAAATTAGATTTTGTTGAAATCGGAGAAAAACCTGTCTGATATCTCGCAAAAGCTATCCTTGTACTTCCAGGATAATAAACCGATAGCTACCTCTCATACTATCGTATGGGAGGCTCATAAAGCCTTCATATGAGGAGAACTTATAGCTCTGGGATCCAAAATTTAAAAGAATAGACAAAAAATGCTAGATTCTATACTATGTCAAATAGCTTTTTTAGAATTTCAACAAAAAATATCCAAAGGGCCTAGATGAACTCCTTTCCCTTAGATGGCAGTTGAAAGAACTTCTAAATATCAAAGCCTATCAATACACTAGATTCAAGTACTTACTACGCCCATGGCGACAAGGGCAATAAACTAATGACACATCTCATAAGAAAACGCAAAGATTCACAATACATCAGCCAGATCAAAAATTCCAAAGATCGGCTACTCTCCTCCACAAAAGATATAGCAAATGAATTTTGCTCATTTTATGCGAAATTATATAACTTGTCCCCAGATAATACATCACAACAAGGCTGTATATCCCCATCCCAAGACCCAGTCCAAATAGATGAATTCCTTTGTAACCTAAAAATTTCCACCTTGTCTAAAGGAGAAGCATCTTCTCTCCTTTCCCCCATTACACAAAAAGAGATATAAAATATAGTCAAATCCATGCCACTAGGTAAAGCACCAGGCCCAGATGGGCTTCCAATTGGTTATTATAAAAAACTTCTCCCCACTCTCATTTCACACATGACTGGCTGGTGCCAGGCCCTCTCTCGTGGAGAACCTCTACCACGACAGGATTTAGAGGCCACCATTACTATCCTACACAAGGAAGGAAAGGATTAACGGGTTTGTAGCAATTACAGGCCAATATCTCTACTCAATATAGATATCAAGGTGTGGGCAAAACTGCTGGTCACTAGATTAAATGCTCTTATTATTCATGGAACGTACTCTAATCAGATTTGAGATCCCGTACCCCTTCATCAAATCAATGATGTCACTATATACCTATCCAAGTGCCAGAGTTAGGGTAAACGGTACTCTGTCCAAACCGTTTGATATTAACAGTGGAACCCGCCAAGGTTGCCCCCTATCTCCCACCTTGTTCATTCTTGAAATGGAAATGTTGATGCAGGCATATCTCGATACCAATGCGATACAAGGTCTCAAAATAAGCGTAACAGAACATAAATGCAGCATTTTCAGATGACCTTCTCCTATTAGTCACAAATCCTCTACAAGCCTTCCCTCATAGCCTAGCCCTCTTTGATAAATTTGGCTCTTTATCCAATTTCAAGAATAATTACACCTCACCCTTTCAGAAAAAGAGACTAGACGGTTACGTGATGCCTTCCACTTTAGATGGCGTTTGGACAATTTACCATATCTAGGTATATTCTTAACTAGGGGTGTAACTACCATAGCGGCATACAATGCGACTGCTATGGGGCCCAGGGCAAGAGGGGGCCCAGTTGGGATCATCTCCTCTTCTACGGGGGGTGAAAACTTGGTCAGGACTCTAAAGGAACAACTTTTAGCAAATGAGGCAGTGGAAAAAATGGCCCAAGGGTCATTGAAAAGGGTTTAGGTGGAAAGCTCCTGTCCTGTGTGGGGGGCCTGGTTTGATCCTTGCTATGGGGCCCTTACTTCTCTATGTACGCCACTGTTCTTAACCAAATATTCCAATAAATTATACACTTCTAATTATACCCCCCCTTATGAGAAAGGTGAAGCATCAATTGGCGTCCTTGTCTTTACCGTATGTATCCTGGATGGGCCGCAAAAACCTTCTTCAGATCTACATTTTACCAAAATGTCTTTATTTAATGAAAATGGTCCCCATTCTCCTTCCACATTATTTTTTTCTTCAAGTTAGAACCCTATTCACCAACTTTTTGTGGAGGGACAAGAGATCTAGGATTGCCTACACTTGTTTAACCAGAAGCCGCCAGATTTACACAACTATTATAAGGCAATCATAGTAACATAGTACATAAGGCCGAAAAAATACATTTCTCCATCCAGTTCGGCATGTCATCCTGCAAGTTGATCCAGAGGAAGGCAAAAAAAAAACTGTGAGGTAGAAGCCAATTTTCCCCACTTTAGGGGAATAAAAATTCCTTCCCGACTCCAAACAGGCAATCAGAATAACTCCCTGGATCAACGACCCCTCTCTAGTAGCTATATCCTGTAATATTATTACACTCCAGAAATACATCCAGGCCCCTCTTGAATTCCTTTATTGTACTCACCATCACCACCTCCTCGGGCAGAGATTTCCATAGTTTTACTGCTCTTACCGTAAAGAATCCTCTTCTATGTTTGTGTACAAACCTTATTTCCTCCAGACGCAGAGGATGTCCCCTCGTCACAGTCACAGTCCTGGGGATAAATAGATGATGGGAGAGATCTCTGTACTGACCCCTGATATATTTATACATAATAGTTAAAACTCCCCTCAGTCGTCTTTTTTCTAAAGTGAATAACCCTAATGTTGGTAATCATTCAGGGTACTGTAGTTGCCCCATTCCAGTTATTACTTTAGTTGCCCTCCTCTGGACCCTCTCCAGCTCTGCTATGTCTGCCTTGTTCACAGGAGCCCAGAACTGTACACAGTACTCCATGTGTGGTCTGACTAGCGATTTTTAAAGTGGTAGGAATATGTTCTCATCACGGGCATCTATGCCCATTTTCATGCAACCCATTATCTTATTGGCCTTGGCAGCCGCTGCCTGACACTGGTTTTTGCAGCTTAGTTTGCTGTTTATTAAAATTCCTAGATCCTTTTCCATGTCAGTGTTACCGAGTGTTTTACCATTTAGCATGTACGGGTGACTTGCATTATTCCTTCCCATGTGCATAACTTTACATTTGTCAGTGTTAAACCTCATCTGCCACTTATCTGCCCAAGCCTCCAATCTATCCAGATCCATCTGTAGCAGTTCCAAAAGAAAAGTAGATTCCAGCTCCTCATAAATGGTAATATTTATTAGCCTCGGATTAAAAACCAGACATCATCAAGGTAGATAAAAATAAGCAATTCACAGTGACGCGTTTCAGGCTCCTTAGTTGCTGCCCTTCATCATGACATACAAAAGTGAAATAAAACCAGCTTTAAATACAAAATAGGAACTCACACTGATTAGCTCCTTGTCCTGGCCCAACCCATTAGGGACTACAACACGGACACAGTTTATTCCTGGTCTAATTCAAGGGCGGGTATTCCTCGCTCGATTTTGAAAAAATTATCCCGCTCCAGAAAAAAGCGTGTTCCCCGTGTGTTCTTCAGTTCAACTGAGTTGGACTCCTCGGATTTTGCCTCTGATGTGCCGGAATCCCCTGCGATCAATTGTGCCCCTCCTGGGGATATTTCTACTGATCATGGTACTACAGGTCACAGAATGTCGTCAAAAAACGGAGGGCGGGGAGGAAACATCGCAAGAGGCCGCCGATATCCGTCTCGTCGCAAATAAATGTGGAAGATATACAAGTTGTTAAGCTTTCCTCTATTCCTATATCAAGTGCACAGGAAAACCTCCTCCGCAGGGGATTATTGTTTGCTCCATCCTGCCATTTTGACCTAAATCGCACAATAATAGATGTGAATCGTCTGGCCAGGAATCTGACTCTTAAAAAACATTTCTCCACTGGGAACCATGTCCACGAGCATGTTTTGTCCTCTCATGGACATTTAATTCCCCCGGAAACGGATACTCCTAATGTTATGAATATTAGGTCAGGGGATGAGGCAACACCATCCCATACTATGTTTGATTTTGCTGATCTTGCACAGATTGCCTCTCTCCAGGATACCACCATACCATTGCGAAACACCTCTAGATTTTTTTAAACTTCCAACAGGGAGTTTTATCCTGTTAATTCCAGGTCTCCGGCTCTTCATAGGTTTCAGGACCTGGTGGAGAGGGATTTATGCTGTCTGAAACAAAATGTCAAATTGAGATACACTAATAGCAATCTATCTAGAGATGAACAAAAGGCATTATGGGCTTTCTCCAACATGCATAATATTGTGATCAGAGAGGCTGACAAGGGGGGGGCAGTGGTGTTGTTGGACAGTGATGTTTACAAGACACAAATTTGAAATATGCTTGGTGATACTGACACTTACTCACATCTTAAGAACAACCCACTCCCCATTTTTCAACTCAGAAATATTTTATGTGAGGGTGTCTCCTTGGGCTTTCTAAATGAAAAGGAAACTGATAATATTTTTGTTGAACATGCGGTGACCCCCATTTTCCATGCACTCTCTAAGATACATAAAGGGGGTTTTCCTCCCTCCGGTTGTCCGAGTGAGCCGATTCCCTTCTCCAGCCACTGGTACCCCATATGCCCGGTTATCTTAGGGATACTTGCACGGTTTTACAAAATTTTGCTAGTTTTAAATGGTGCAAAAAATATACCTGGGTAACCGCAGATATCACCTCTCTGTATACCAATATCCCCCACCATCTTGCCATTGAGGCTTTACAATGGTATTTGGTTACCCATAGCTAATACATTGTTGAGTTACAGGATTTCATTTGCATCTGTATTGATTTTCTGCTTAGACATAATTTTTTTATGTTTAATGTTGAATATTTTCTTCAGACATCAGGAGTTTCTATGGGTTGCTTCCAGCAGGACAACGACCCTATGCATTTTAACTAAGCTCCGAGAGCCAACTGCAGGGGAACCAGGGGCGGTAAGAAAAAAAAATAAATAATGACCTAGACTCCATATCTGCAGTACTACGCGTGTATTATTGTAGATAATGGTCCAAAATTGGGGTGAAGGATTCTCCAATTCGTTTTTTCAATAAATTACATTTATGGCTGTCACATATAGATTGTCTCAGACAAGACATGGGTGCGATGACAATGGATCAATCTATTTTCAATCACTCACTCCTACACTCACTTTCCACTCAGGCTGAAAACTGGGTATGAATCACATTCCAACACAGTTCACTCATTTCAGACAAATGTTGCCCCACTCATAAAAAAAAATAAAAAAAAGGGTGATGAGTCTCCAAAAAGGCACACTGCTCTCCAGCAGTCAAAGAGTTAAACACTCTTAGGACCAAACTTTCTAAAGTTTAGAGGTTTCATAGAAAGGTGCTTACAAAAAATGCAAAAGACAGAAAAAGATTAAATGCCCTATCAAATAAGCAAACACTTATAACAGAGGACCTAACACTTACAACCCTTAGGATCTTTCTACTTTTCGAGGGTAGAGAAACAATGGATACACACATCACATGTCAGGTTCATCTACCAGAGAGTGAATTGATTTTATTGTCCAAAATATGTTTCTATATATAATCTTGGCAGGGGTGTAGCTATAAGGGAAGCAGGGGAAGCGACTGCTTTGGGGCCCTGACCCAAAAGGGGTCCATCCAGGAGGAGGAGGACAAAAAGATTATGTCAGGGCCCCCTCAATAGTATTACCCAATGAAATGATATACAGTGACAGTATAGACAGTGTAGAAAACAGATGGAACAGCTGCTGGCCCTGGTCTGAAAGAGCAATCCTTACTAGCCACAGGAATAAAAGGAAGGGGTTGTGAAAAAATTACTGGGGGAGGGGGGCCCCATTCAAAAATTTTCTGTGGGGCCCAGTCATTTCTAGCTACGCCACTGACTCTTGGGTTTATTTTCTAGAGCCACCTCACAACTTACGATATTGGTGTTTGGAACTGTGAGGTAATGATGGTGGAAATGCCTAGAGTATTAAATCGTTCATCGGCCCTTAAAGGGAGTCTGTCACCTCCATATGGCCATATACAGCGCTTACATGGCTCTGTAGCACACCTATACAGGATTGTAATGGTACCTTTGTTCTTTTCTTTAGACTTGCACCAGCAGGAAAAACGAAGTTTAATTCATATGCAAATGAGCACTCGCAAGTGCCCAGGGGCGGCGTTCAGTGTGTAGGTGCCCAGGCTGCTCTGCCTTCTTTTCACTTTACTCCTCCCCAGTCTCTGCCTTTGCCCGCCCTCCAAGTCTCTTGCCTCATCGATAGGTCCGGACTTGGAGGGCGGGCAAAGGAAGAGGCTGGGGAGGAGTAAAGTGAAAAGAAGGCAGAGCAGCCTGGGCACCTACACACTGAATGCCGCCCCCGGGCACCTACACACTGAACGCCGCCCCTGGGCACCTACACACTGAACGCCGCCCCTGGGCACTTGCGAGTGCTCATTTGCATATTAATTAAACTTCGTTTTTCCTGCTGGTGCAAGTCTAAAGAAAAGAACAAAGGTACCGTTACAATCCTGCATACGTGTGCGACAGAGCCATGTAAGCACTGTATATGGCCATATGGAGGTGACAGACTCCCTTTAATGGATAATGTCAGTTTTCCAGAGTCTGTACAAATAAGTCCAAATGTGTCAAAAGTCTAAAGTCACACTCAGAGACTCAAATCTCTAGTTGCCATGGTCTAATACATGCCCATCCTGCAATAAAGCTCCCGACCAGATCAATGTATTCTCTTTACAAAGTCAACTATACGGCTGAAAAATACCTCCCTTTCATAACAATGGGGTATCTACAGATCATAAGCAATACGGCATAGCTACAGCATGTATCCATTTATTTGTTCAAATACTAACACTGAGATCATTGCACTTGCATAAATGCACCACAGTTCACCCGCCTTGTTGATCTCAGTAACTGGATAAATCATCCCCTCAAACACAGGAGGGAATGAGAAATCTCTGCATGGTAATTACATGAGCTGTCACTTATTAATACTTAAAATATAATGTTTGCTCACATTTAGAAATATCTTGGTGTGGGGAGAACAACCAATTGGCTGGAGTATCTGCTAATATCTACTAGGTATAGAAGGATAATAACCATCCCATTTTTAAGCCCATCTCAGCCCATCTCGGTCATCTTGGCCCCTCGATGTACAGGTGCAATGAATGTTTTGCAAAGTAAGAATGCTTTCAAAAATTTAAGTGTTAATAAAAAGTTTATTTTTATCAATTAACAAAATGCAAAGTGAATGAACAAATATGAAATCTATATCAAATCAATATTTGGTATGACCACCCTTTGCCTTCAAAACTGCATCTGTTCTTCTAGGTACACTTGCGCACAGTTTGTGGAGATGCTCGGCAGGAAGGTTGTTCTAAATATCTTGGAGACCTAACCACAGATCCTCTGTGCATGTAGGCTTACTGAAATCCTTCTCTCTCTTCATGTAATAAAGACAGACTTGATGATTTTGGGATCAAGTCTCTGTCGGGGTCATATTATCACTTCCAGGGCACCTTGTCCTCCTTTATGCAACAAATAGTCTTAATTGGCTATACATTTAGGATTGTTGCTAGAGAGGGCCTTGTGGTTCGCCCGGCAGTCGTTTCGCGGCGAACTTTGCGTGTTCGCCGAACATGCGAACATATGGAGATATTTGCGCCCGCCATATTCTTTTACATTGTGAAGAACTTTGACCCATGACACATCCATCAGGTGGTACAGGACAGCCAATTGAGACGTTTTAGCACATGGACATACCCCCTACCTTATAAATAGACCTGATCTGGCTGCCATTTTACATTCAGTGTTTTGCCAGTGTAGGGAGAGGTTGCAGTGTGGGGCAAGGACAGGCTGTTAGGGACACCAAACGCTAGCTAATAGGGCCACAAAAGTCCTTTTAAGGACTGGTATAGGTGTGCTATCAATATGTGTGATACACAGAGGGGTGCGATATACTTATACTTTTATAATGAGTCAAAAACACATAGATCTATATAGTGATCACCTGGAAGTCAGGGGCCTAGGGGCTAGGGGCTTACTAGGGCTATTGTTATATAGGGTAAGGTTCCGGACGGGGTCGCTCTTATCAGGGCGGGTGGTCTGTGGTTAGGCTATCAGGGCCAGAATAGCACCCCCTGTAGGGCAATATCAGGGACAGTTCTTTGCCCACCCTGTCCTTCAATACCACATCATCATCTAGCCCAGGGATAGATGTTTTTTGCTATCCCTCCGGGATTCATCGATGTGCACTGGAACCCCCCGGATTGTGGTAGGACATATGGTTTCTGATTTAGTGCCACCGAGCACTTGTCATTGCCTACCACATCTATGCTTTTTGCTTAACTTTAATAATTTCATTTATTTTTATTTTGAGGGATATCTTTTAATAGTAACATTATTAACGGTTACATTTTATCTTTATGTATATTCTAATGGATTGCCTTCCTTGTACAATGTTATAATATACTTTCTAACATAGAAAGTATATTATAGTGCATTTGTATTGTGCGGCAGTTGTGTGCGGTTCTGCTGCGATACTGCAGGTATATAGAGGGACAAGCGTTATTGGAACAAATAATTTCTACTGGTGTGCTATACCAGTTGCACCCCCAAAAAACTAATAGAAGCGGGGTGTTATATACCAATTATATACTTTCTATATAGTGCATTTGGGTACTGCAGCATTTTTTTGCGGTTCTGCTGCGTTCCCTCTGCTACACACAGTGACAAATGGTATTGGAAAAAATAATTATAACTGGTGTGATATACCAGTCGCCCCCCAAAAAAACTGATTGAAGCAGGGGTGTTATATACCAATATACTTTCTTTATAGTGCATTTGGGTACTGTATAGTGCATTTGCGCATGCGCGTATGTGAAAATTATATTGCCGATATTTCGCATTGAAGAAAAATAATGAATGGAGATCGAAATTCGAATAATACATCTGGCATGTCACTGTCCATGTTGTGGGACTATTTGTGCACTTCTAGTAATTATTTCTTGGCTGCAAATATGCCTGCCATTAAAATGAATAGGACCCGCCACAAACTTGCGGTTCGCGAACATTTGATCTCGTTCGCGCGATAGCTTTCACAAACCGTCCAGGCAGATGTTCGTCCATCACTAATTGTTGCCCTGCTGCAGGATACATTTAGAGCCAATCAGACGCCTCCCTGATGGTACTGCATAATGGTCACTGTGATTTCGTAGTAAAGAGATCACAGAGAGGCACGAAGCATTATCAGTCATGTTAATGCTCCGTGCCTCTGCAGTCTGCATCGGGTCTTGGCACTCTTTCACAGAGCGGATGCCACGCACGGCATCCGCTCGTGTGAAACAGCCCTAAGTCCGTCCCAGCCCTAATATTTGTACCTGTCTTTGTATGAAGAATAATGGAATCGATTGCAGCAGTGGTGAGTGCCGCCCTCCTTTCTTTACTTATCTTCTATGAATTTTATGCACTTGTATTATGGACTGAGCACCACGCATGCTGTGTATATGACAAGGCACATAGGTAGCCATTACCTGTGGGAGAGACATTGAGCAGTGCTTCACGCTTTCTATGGATTGTAATAATAGTGTTGTTACAGTATTATTATTTAAAGGGGCAACAGGTAGGAGGGGGGGGACCCAACCCTAATTATTTTTTCGTTTTTAGACCATAACTACTTTACAGAGGGCCTTCATATAGAGATTATTGTGTTCTTATTAGAGTTGGTCTTTCATGATTTTACAGAGTTATATACTTTTCTCTTTCTCCCCATAGGGGCAATGTTCCAACTATCTCCTCTTCAGTTGCTCGGTAAGTATCGACCATTGGCCTGTACATCTACTTTTTTATTTATTTATTTATTTATTTATTTATTTATTTCAGCTGTTAGTAGATATCTGTGTTGTACTAATTTTTTTAATCCTGACCAAATCCCCAACTCCATTGGCTGAAATGCAGCCATAAACTTGCATGGAACCTCCACCATGCTTCACTTTTACCTGCAGACACTCATTATTGTACCGCATCCCAGCCCATCAGCAACCAAACTACTTTTTATTATAGCCAAGAATGATAAATTCTGACTCATCAGTACAGAGCACCTAGTGCCATTTTCTGCATCCCAGTTCCTATGTTTTGTGCTTATATGAGTCACTTGACCTTTTTTCCACATCAAAGGTATGGCTTTCTGAGCTCAATTCTTACATGAAGACCACTTCTGGCCAGACTTCCCTGAACAGTAGATGGGTATACTTGGGTCTTACAATTTTGAGCTGATAGCACTGCTGAACATCTTCTGATTTTAAAGAGAAGTAAGCATTAGTGTTGATCGAACACCATAGTGCTCGGGTTTCTCGGCATGAACACATCAGGATGCTTGGGTGCTCTGCTGAGCACCCAAGCACAATGGAAGTCAATGGGAGAAACCGAGCATTAAACCAGGCACCCCCTTCTCTGAAGAGGGGAGGGTGCCTGGTTCATAGGAAAAGGTCATAAATTGATGAAAACACCACCAAAATGGTTCAGGAACAGCATGGGGAGGATGTCTGGATGCATCTTGGACTCCCAGGTCGCTGTTGGGAACGATGTGGTTCGAGTAGTACACCACTTTTACAGACGGACAATAATACGCACAAAACTGAAGATAAAATCAATTTTAGAGGAAAAATTGTTTCCTGTATATTTACTTGTATATAAAGTGCAAGTGCTGCCAAAAGTTGCAAGGAAGAGGCACTCAGATACAACCTGTATATCACATAAAGGAGGGCCTCATTCACATTGTGGTACAATTGTTCAGGCATTGGAACCGGTACTCCAATACACCCTTTGTTACACAAAAAGGAGAGCATCATACACAGCCTTGAAAAATTATGATTGATGAACTGCTGGTAACCCTCAAAAACATTTGGAACAAGGGCCTGCTGACCTGACCATCTAAAATATTATGGGCGAGGGCCTGCTGCCGCTTTTGTGACTCTAGATAACCTGGGCCCGATCGCACGTCCCCGTGACGGCGACCATCAATTCGGATGTCTGCCCTATCAACTTTCAATGTTATTTTCAGAGCAAACCATGGTGACCATGGGTAACAGGGAATCAGGGTTTGATTCCGGAGAGGGAGCCTGAGAACCGGCTCCGACTACCACTTCCAAGCAAGGCACCATGCGCGCAAATTACCGATTAGGTATAATTAGGGAAGAGCCTGCAGTTGAGCTGACCCTGTAAAAGATGTAGATTAGGGCCTGCTGGTGAGCTGACCCTGTAAAAGATGTAGATTAGGGCCTGCTGGTGAGCTGACCCTGTAAAAGATTGTAGGTGAGGGCCTGCTGGTGAGCTGACCCTCTAAAAAATGATATGTGAGGGCCTGCAGGTGAGCTGACCCTGTAAAAGATTTTAGGTGCGGGCCTGCTGGTGAGCTGACCTTGTAAAAGACTTTAGATGCAGGCCTGCTGGTGAGCTGACCCTGTAAAACAATATATGCGAGGGCCTGCTGGTGAGCTGACCCTGTAAAACATTTTAGGTGCGGGCCTGCTGGTGAGCTGACCCTCTAAAAAATTATATGCGAGGGCCTGCAGCTGAGCTGACCCTGTAAAACATTGTAGGTGAGGGCCTGCTAGTAAGCTGACCCTCTAAAAAATTATATGCGAGGGCCTGCAGCTGAGCTGAACCTGTAAAACATTATATGCAAAGGGCATATATGCGAAAGCGATGATGGAAGAGGAGGAGGAGGATGAGAAAAGGAAGATTCAACCATATACCCTTGTTTGTGGTGGAAGCAGGGGCTTACCTACCATAGCGGCAGACCATGCGACTGCTATGGGGCCCAGGGCAAGAGGGGGCCAGTTTGGGATCATCACCTCTTCTACTTGGGGTGAAAACTTGGTCAGGACTCTACCCTCTAAAGAAACTACTTTTAGTAAATGAGGCAGTGGAAAAAATGGTTCAAGGTTTATTAAAAGGGGTTTAGGCGGAAACCCTTCTGGGGCCTGGTTTGGTCCTTGCTATGGGGCCCTTACTTCTCTATGTACGCCACTGGGTGGAAGAGATGCATGGGAATACAGAGTATTCAATATACAATAAAAGCCACATTTAAAGTGCCTTTATGTTCAGCTGCTTTCCTCTGGTGGAGTAGAGAAGTCATGGTCAGGCCTTGTTCATTTTTATAACAGTCAACCTTCATTTTCAGTTGACAGGCGGATACGCTTATCTGTTATAATGCCACCAACAGCACTAAATACCTGCTCAGACAAAATGCTGGCTGCAGGGCAGGACAGCACCTCCAAGACGTAGAGCGCCAGTTCATGCCACGTGTCCAGCTTGGACACCCAGTAGTTATAAGGCACTAAGGGATCATTGAGGATGCTCACATGGTCTGCTATGTACTCCTTCACCATCCTCCAAAATTTTCCCTCCTTGTGACACTAGGCCGCGCATCAGGGTGAGGGTGCTGGCGGGGTGTCATGAAACTGTCCCAGGCTTTGGAGAGTGTTGCCCTGCCTCTGTTGGAACTGCTATGTGTTCCCCTTGTCTCCCCTCCTCGGTTGGCCAAGGAACTACGGACTCTGCCGCCTGTGTTGTCAGATGGACATTTTTGGAGCAATTTTTCAACAAGGATTTTCTGGTATTGCACCATTTTGCTTGTCCTCTCCACCAGAGGAATGAGTTCTCTTTGTAGCGGGGGTCGAGTAGGGTAAACAACCAGTAATCTGTGCTGTCTAAAATGCGTATAACGCGCGGGTCACTGGAACGGTAGCCTAACATGAAGTCAGCCAGAGTACCAACAGGCAAGACTTCGCTATCGTCATCAGGAGGATCACTCTCAATCTCCTCATCCTCTTCCTCCTCTTCTGTCCACCCACGCTGAACAGATGGAATTAAACTTCCATGGGTACTACCCTATGTAGCGGAGGCAACCGTCTCCTGCTCCTCCTCCTCCTCCTTTTCATCGTCCAAGTCACGCTGAGAAGACAAACGGAGGGTGGTTTGGCTTTCACCCTGTGTAATGTCTTCTCCCAATTCCACCTCTTCCACATGCAAAGCGTTGTCCTTAATTGTGAGCAGCGAGCGTTTGAGTAGACACAGAAGTGGGATGGTTACGCCGATAATGGTGTTAACGCCGCTCACCATCTGTGTTGATTCCTCAAAGTTTCACAGAGGTCAGACATCCATGCCTACTTCTCGCTTGTAAATAGCGGAAGCTGACTGGAAAGGCGATGACCATGTTGCAGCTAGTATTCCACTGCTGCTCACAAAGTCTGGCCAACATGTGGACCATCGAGTTTCAGCGCGTGCTCACGTCGCACAACAGCCGGTGAGCTGGCAATTTCAAGCGCTGCTGCAGTGTTGATAGACTGGCTAAAGTTGTCGATGACTTGCGGCGCACCTTCACCAGTAGCTCAGGCAAATTGGGGTAGGTTTTGAGAAACCGCTGAACCACTAAGTTTAAGACGTGTGCTAGGCATGGGATGTGTCTGAGCTTGCCGAGCTCCAAAGCCGACACCAAGTTATGGCCATTATCAGACACAACCATGCCTGGTTCTAGGTTGAGTGGTGAGAGCCACAGCTCAGTCTGGTCTCTTATCCCCTGCCACAGCTCTGCGGCGGTGTGCTGTTTGTCCCCTAAGCATATCAGCTTCAGCACTGCCTGTTGCCGCTTCCCCACTGCAGTCCTACACTGCTTTTAGCTACTGACTGGTGCTGCACATGGATAATGCGGAGGTGGAAGTGGAGGAGGAGGCGGAGGAGGAGACGTGGGGGTTGGAGCCACTAACGTAGGTGCTGGCGGAAACCCTGATTGACATAGGGCCTGCAATCCTTGGCGGCGGTAGCACCTGTGCCATCGCAGGGTATGAATAGCTCCCGGCCTCCACAAAATTCACCCATTGTGCCGTCAGGGAAATGTAGTGTTCCTGGCCAAATGCACTTGTCCATGTGTCCGTGGTTAAGTGGACCTTCCCAGTAACTGCGTTGGTCAGGGCACGTTTGATGTTACGGGACACATGTTGGACTAAGGCGGGCACGGCACCCCTTGAAAATTGTGGCAGCTGGGGATTGCGTAACGCGGGACAGCCACCGACATCAGGCTGCGGAAGGCCTCAGCGTCTACAAGCCTAAATGGTAACATTTCCAAGGCCAGTAATTTGGAAAGCTGCGCATTTAGTGCTATGGCCTGTGGGTGGGTTACTGGGTATTTACGCTTGCGTTCAAATGCCTGGGGTAAGGATATTGACACTGTGCATGGACATGGAAGTGGATGTGGTCGATGATGGTGCTTGCGAAGGTCCAGGTGCAGGGCGGGAGGCATCCGGTCCTACGTCTTGGACAGGGGATTAGCCAGCACGTAACACCGGGGAAGAGGAGGCAGTGGTGTGACCCGCAGACACAGATTGTGGACCCAGGCGTTCGTCCCACCTATTACGGTGCTTTGATGCCATGTGGCGGATCATTCTGGTGGTGGTGAGGTTGCTAGTGTTCACGCCCCTGCTCATTTTTGTATGGCACAGGTTGAAAATTACAATTCTTTTGTCGTCAGCACTTTACTCAAAAAAGCGCCAGACTGCGGAACACATACCCCTTGGCAAGGGAGATTTCCGCAAGGGGGTGCTCCGTGGAACAGTTGCAGGACTGTTTGGTGTGGCCCATCTTCTTACTTTTGCCACCCCACTGCCTATTCCAGCCGGTTACGGTGCTGCAGATCCCTCTCCCTCTGTACTGCTGTCCTTGCTCGGCTTTCCACCTTCCCAGGTTGGGTCAGTGACTTCATCGTCCACAACCTCCTCTTCCACTTCCTCACTCTGCTCATTATCCTGACTTGTTGACCTAATCACAACATTAGTGATTGACAACTGTGTCTAATCCTCTTCTTCAACCTCTTAAGACAGTAATTTCTGTCGAGTTATTGGCAACTGTGACTCATCATCATCCACCTCATTAAACAGTAATTGCCGTTCCCCAACGTCATCTTCTTGTGACTGTGGATGCTCAAGAGTTTGGGAATCGGGGCACAAGATCTGTTCCTCTTCAAGCGTACTTGGCAAGAGGGCCAAATCAAGAAATGTTTAGGAGTATCAAGACTGGACTTGGTGGAAGACAGGGTGGTGCTTAACTGACTGGAAGCATTATCTGCTGCAATCCAACCGACCACCTGGTCGCACTGGTCTGACTTCAAGAGTGGTGTCCTGTGCCGCCCTGAAAACTGGGACATGAAGCTAGGTATTGCGAATGACAGTTTTTCTTGTGCTCTGGCAGCAGGCACAGTTTTAACGCACCAAGGGCCACGGCCTCTGTGTGCACCATTAGCATCACGGCCACTGCCCCGTCCCTTACTGCTCGCCTTCTTCATTTTAAATGTGATATATTCTTGAAAGTATGTCACACGTACAATAGCGTAGGATTTAGAAGTATATACGCAAAAAAAAATTAAAAAGGTATTTGGGATGTGGAAACGTCACAAAGGGGATATCCCGCAGATCATATAAATGCTGTCACCAGCAGCTAATAAAAAAATACAGGGAATGTCATAGGTATTTGGGATGAGGAAACATTATACAGGAGAGGTACCACCGGTAATGTCACTGTCCAAAGCATCTACGTAAAAAGTACACTGTATGTCACAGATAAAAATTTTAGGCGCACACTTTACACTGGAGATGTGGCCCTGATAATGTCTCTGTCCGCAGCGGAGACCATTTATTGAAAAAGTACACCGGATGTCACAGATATTTTTTGGATGCCAACACTTTACACTGGAGATGTGGCACAGCTAATCTCACTGTCTGCAGCGGACACCATCTATTGAAAAAGTACACTGGATGTCACAGATATTTTTTGGATGCCACATTTTACACAGGAGATGTAGTACGGATAATTTACCTGTCTGCAGCGGACACCGTTTATGGAAAAAGTACACTGGATGCCACTGATATTTTAGGGATGCGCACACTTTACACAGGAGATGTAGCAAGGATTATTTAACTGTCCGCAGCGGACACAGTCTACGGAAAAAGTACACTGGATGTCACTGATATTTTAGGGATGCGCACACTTTACACAGGAGATGTGTTGTGGATAAGTTAACTATCCACAGCGGACACCGTCTACGGAAAAAGTACACTTGATGTCACAGATATTTTAGGGATGCGCACACTTTACACAGGAGATGTGACGCGGATAATTTAACTGTTTGCAGTGGCCTATTAGATGCTATTTAGCGCAGGATGCGCTAAAAATATATATTGCTGCTGTCACACACAAAAGGACTTTTGGGTCTCTGAAAAGTTTTTGTAATAAAAATCTTCCAATAGCACTGCCTACACTGTCTTTCCCTTCCTATGATCAGCTCTCCCTGCCTAAGACTGAGCCGAACACGTGTCAGCTCATCAGGTGCTTTATAGCACCAGATGACGGGTTCCGACCAGCCAATCACTGTAATGCCAGTAGCCAACATGGCTACGGCATTACAGTGCGTGCCAGTACCTTCCTGCATGTTTATTGGCTGCATAGCACCCAAGAAATGTGCGGGGAGGACACTCAAGCATTGCTCTCGAGCACATGCGGTACTCAGCCGAGTACCGCCATGTGCCGAGCATCTAGATGCTCGAGCCGAACAGGTGTTCGGCCGAGCATGCTCGATCATCACTGCAGTGTCCCACTACATGTGTGTGGGCACTGCTTAAAAGCACTTTTGTCACCGCCAGCTCTCTGAGAAGGTCTGGCAGACGTTCTTCTGTACCTCTTGCATGATGTTCTTTGTTTTGGTTTCACTTTGTCATCTTTCCTTCTCCCAGCTGTCACCTATTTACACTTATTGCCTCCCTTTATATTCCCTCCCATACTGCCTCACTTTGCGGTTTATACTACTTCCTGGATTGTGTTCACTGCTGGGGCTGCTGCTGCTGATTCCTCAAAATAAGTCTTTTTCCTTTATTTGTGTTTCCTTGCTGGCTTGATTCTAGGTGACCCTGACTCCGTCCGTATTAAGTGCAGGGAGCCGGTGGTCGTGTCCCCTCACTATTATAGGGTTTTCAGGTGTCACATAGGATAAGGTACGTGGGCATGCATTTGTCTACCATAAAGATCTTTGCATGGGCATAGCAGTCAGGGAGAGCTCTAGGGGTTTTATAGGGCTCACCCATATGCTCCTTAGTTTGGGATCAAGCCAGTCGGATGTCTATTTATAAGTTCCAGCTTTCTGCAACACCATCCGTGACAACTTTTTACCTTGTCAATGGCATTATGTTGTATTGTGGTACTTTGTACTAATGTATCTGTAAAATCCCTGATACCAGGCAGATTAGGTGTAATTTATACATCCCACCACTAGATGGGGATATAGCTTAGGTCTTATATATACCTAGTTCAGGCCTAGTTTAGTCAGTTGAGACCAGAGATCAGATGAGTGATAAAAATGTAGTCAGAGTCTAGAGCAGATCTGAGGAAGTCAGATTAGATTAGTGGGAGAAAATGTAGAGTGAAGACTCCATGACACAGATTAGTGAGTGAAGCCAACTTCACCATGAGGTGGTACTAAGATGTGAGGCGCAGAAGAGTGTTTTCCTTCTGTGGCCGGACTATAGACTTGCATCCCTGACCAGTAGGAGAGAGTTTGCCTGGAATAGAAACAAGCTTCCTAAGGAATCATCAGTGATAAGAGCCATTATTGAGGGCCACAGACACCTTTGTGCATGGTGGAGGATTTATAGCTTCTGGCAGCCACACCATACTTCTGAGAGACAGATGAGTTTGCCTGTCCCAATGTTCAGCTTGTAGGGAAAGGACAAGGATAAGGACTGAGCACATCTACAGGAACAAGGTGCACCTAACCCACAGCTCCAAGTCAAACCTAAAAAGCCTTGAAAAAAGTAATCAACAGTAAAAGTTGTGAGTTGCATCTTACCACTGTCTACCTCAT
The DNA here is from genome assembly GCF_905171765.1 of Bufo bufo. NCBI lineage: Eukaryota > Metazoa > Chordata > Amphibia > Anura > Bufonidae > Bufo > Bufo bufo. Next base: position 406,562,941 of record NC_053393.1, on the reverse strand, counting down.
TATTACTACTAATGGTTGTTCCACTATTAACGGTACTGGCGTCACGACAAATACCATCAAGGGACTCAGCCGCAACAAGCACCCTAAGCACCCCTAACATCAAGGGCACCTCAACCACCATCTTAGCTGATGCTTCCCTACCACAGAGCATGCCCTGGAGGATTTCGTGCTGTCCACCTCAACACTGTGCTGCCAGCCCAGGGAGGCTTTCTGCTAACCGTGAGTAACTGATGAACTGTGTGTTATTATTTGGCCCCTCATCGGTCCACCGTGCACCTCACGTGTTGCCCCTGCGCTACTGGCTGGCTGCATCACTAGTAAGCATGATGTGTCTTGCAAGTTTAGGGCTGCATTTCAGCAAATGGAGTTGGGGTACCTTGATTTCAACATCATCTAGTTTGTCTGGGATTACATGAAGAGAAAGAGGGATTTGAGCAGGCAAACTCCCACAGAATATCTGTGATTAATTCTCCAAGATGTTGGGAACAACCTCTCTGCCAAGTTCCTGCAAAAACTGTATGTAAGTGTACTTAGAAGAACTGATACTGTTTTGAAGGCAAAGGGTGGTCACATCAAATATTTACATTTCTCTTCTGTTCAATGAATTTGCATTTTGTTAATAAAATATGAACAGTTCTGTTTTTGAAACTATTCTTACTTTGCAGCATTTTTTCACATCTGTCTACAACTTTTGCACTGTACTAAATCACTACTGTACAGGAAGCAACGTAAGTCTGACACATTACCATTTGGTAATAGTAGCCAAGAAGGCACGATCCACGTCAAGCAGAACTTTAGTACAAAGAAGTCACCATGGATTCAGAGTTGTAACTATCACCATAGCATCTATTGTGGCTGCTATGAGGCCTGCAGTGGCAGGGGGCCCCGGGGTGCTCAGCTCAGGTCTCACCCAGGCTTGAAGGGCCATGCTGCCTGACAATTCATTTTTTTACACTGCTGCCCCTGGCCACGCACAGTGCAGACACACAGTCCTCTCCTCTCCTGTACGTCTTTCACTCTTCTGTTAGATCCGCCTCCCTCTTCTTTTGCCGGGGACCAGACTGTGTTGCAGACTCTCCCACAAGCAGCTCCTGGGTAAGATAACATGTCCTGTTGTAACCCCTATAGAAGCTGCTCTGCCCCAGCAGACAGAGCCTGGCAGAATGTCTAGGTGCTGTGTGTCAGCAAGAGGGAGGTGGAACCAAAGTTCAGGAAACAGTTGGGGAAGTTTGAGGGCTGTGCACCAGAGTTCCTGGACTGAAACCGACAGAGAGGATGTAGTGTGGTCTGGACTGAGAGATGGCAAAGGTGTCTGCTGACCTTGGTGGGAAAAGCTGGCCCCCAAGTATGAGATGCTGAATTCAGACAGAAAGAGCAAAGTAACCGGCTGCACGATAAAGACACAGTGCCGAGCACAGCATAAGATGTATGTGCAGCGAGCCACTGAGGAGCCAGAGGATGGTGGTGGTAGTGGCCCTGATTAGACGTTATGTCATGGTGTACTCCCTCAGGCAGTTGCTCCCGGGAAAATGAAGTTAGGAAGTCATTTATTATCCAGAAAAAGACATAGGCATATTTCTGGCACAGATTGTGGGGCAAAGGTTATTTGCGCTGCAATCTATGACTTTTCTCTGCTCACACCAGGTCTAAAAAAAAAGTGGGTGAGGCATGGGCAGGGAAGGGTACAGGCCGGCAGGCCCATCTTATTCATCATTTTCTATGGTCTAAATGTAAAGGTCTAAATGTAATTCAGCAAGGAAGCTGGCTTACATTTGGACTGGTCTTATTAAATGACCCCCTTAGTCTTTTTTTTACTAAGTAAAAAAATGTAACTAATAGCAGCAGATTCAAAGTGCAGTTTCTAGCACCAGTTAAGGAGATATGGAGGTAGGTTGGATGGCTCTATATATCCTGCCCAGAGTAGAGGTTTAAGTGACCTAGTGGTAGTTATGGGTGATGGGTGTCTGAGCTGTAGTCCCACACCTTTTAGCAGAGTCTGAAATGCAGGATTTTGATGATCACTCTGCTATCTTGTTACATAGATGGTTCCTGAGTTTCCCTCTGGAGTGTTGGTCTCACAGGGGAATAAGATATGGTTCTTGGGAGTGGGAGCTGACGGAAGTTGCTACCTGAACTATAACTGTTGTGACACAGTGAGAGGTTTGGTCTGGGAAAACAGGTATTTTCCTCCCAGAATGTACTGCTGGGCTGATTTACAGCCAGGTCAGGTCAAATACCGGACCGGATTTTAAATGCCGGTCTGGGTTTTGGCAGCATCTGGCTGTCCTTAAATAGTCAGCAGGGCTCAGAAGCCATGTCTCTGTGTTGGAATCTGGGAGCCTTGTGTCTGGATGAAGACTTGCTACCTGTTTGGTGTGAAAACAGGTTGGTGCTGCTATCAACAAGGACTCTTTGAGTCAGAATTGCTGCATGGTGTGAATTACCACCAACACTGCAAGGTGACTTTTTGTTTGAATATGACTGCTTGTTTTGTCACTTGCCTAAAGTGTGAATAAAACACTGAATTGTTTGATCCAAAGAACTTGTTGTTGCCTCTACCAGAGCGAGTCCCCACACTGTGCATTGCTGTGGTTGCGCCTAACAATGCAGTAGTGTTCTTAGAGACTTCCCAGTCAGAAGTGTAAAATAAGTTTAAGTTGCAAGTTGGTTGCATCTGTCAAGTTATCTGTTGAATCATACCATTATATTTAGTAAAGAACTGTTACATTGTACCACCTGCCTCACTGTTATTGTCTCCATACACCTGCACGTAGCACTGTGACACATCACATTCTCTAAGCACAAGCACCGAGCATTTCTGCGCTGTTCTTTTATCTTAGAATGTCACAGTGTAATCAGTCTTCATTAGTTCAAACTTCCATAGCTCATTACATCTGCTTGTGTGCACTCTGAACAGGACTGGTCAAATAAAATCTCCTCTGCGATTACCATATAATGAAGGGCAAACTGATATATGCACACAATAAAGCCCCATTAACTGTTCTTATGCTGCAAATTCTTAAACTTTACAACACTGAAAACTCATGATTATTCATGATATATGAACCAGTTACATCCAAAGATACACTACCTGTCCAAAAAAAAAGTCGCCACCTGGATTTAACTAAGCAAATAGTTATGAGCCTCCTATTAGATAATTACTGCATGGGTGATTATCTTTCAGCTGGCGATAAGTTATTTAACCCCAACTGGTGCAATGAGTTGCTTCTCATTTCTTAAACAACCATGTCGAAAGACACATCTCGCGGTCGTGGAAAAAATATTAGTCTGTTTGAGACGGGTCAAATCATTGGCATGCATCCTAGCAGAGAAAACATCTAGGGAGATTGCAGAACCTACTAAAATTGGGTTAAGAACTGTCCAACGCATTATTAAAAACTGGAAGGATAGTGGGGACCCTTCGCATTCGAGGAAGAAATGTTGCGGGGGAAAAATCCTGAATGATCGTGATCGGCGATCACTTAAACGTTTGGTGAAATCAAATAGAAGAATAACAACAGTAGAACTCAGGGCTATGTTTAATAGTGAAAGTAAGAGCATTTCCATACGCACAATGCGAAGGAAACTCAAGGGATTGGGACTGAACAGCTGTGTAGCCGTAAGAAAACCACTAATCAGTGAGGCAAACCAGAAAAAAAGGCTTCAATTTGCTAGGGAGCATAAAGATTGGACTCTGGAGCGATGGAAGAAGGTCATGTGGTCTGATGAGTCCAGATTTACTCTGTTCCAGAGTGATTGGCGCATCAGGGTAAGAAGAGAGGCAGATGAAGTGATGCACCCATCATGCCTGGTGCCTACTGTACAAGCCTGTGGGGGCAGTGCTATGATCTGGGGTTGCTGCAGTTGGTCAGGTCTAGGTTCAGCAACAGTATGTGCTCCAAGAATGAGGTCAGCTGACTACCTGAACATACTGAATGACCAGGTTATTCCATCAATGGATTTTTTCTTCCCTAATGGCAGGGGCATATTCCAAGATGACAATGCCAGGATTCATCCGGCTGAAATTGTGAACGAGTGGTTCAGGGAGCATGAGACATAATTTTCACACATGGATTGGCCACCACAGAGTCCAGACCTTAACCCTATTGAGAATCTTTGGGATGTGCTGGAGAAGGCTTTGCGCAGCTGTCAGACTCTACCATCATCAATGCAAGATCTTGGTGAAAAATTAATGCAACACTGGATGGAATTAACTCTTGTGACATTGAAGAGGCTTATCGAAACAATGCCACAGCGAATGCATGCCGTAATCAAAGCTAAAGGCTTTTTTTTGGTGGCGACTTTTTTTTTGGACAGGCAGTGTACATTAAAGGGGTTTTACAGGGCTACCAGGGTTGCCACCATAGAGCCCAATTAGGGAGAGTTCCCCTCAGCATTATTTTTCCATTCTTCTGATCCGGCAGAACAGAAAAATAAAGAAAAAAAACTGATCCTGTAAAAAACGGATCCGATTCATTAGTTATGCACATTTGGCATCTGTTTGAGCCATTTCCATTTGAGATCTGTTTTTTAGACGAAAAAAAAAAGTCCTGAATGCAGTACTTTTTTTCCATCTGAAAAAACTGATTTCAGATGGAAATGGCTCAAACAGATGCCAAATGTGCATAACTGATGCAGAGGATCTGTTTTTCTTTTTTTTCTGTTCATCTGGCAGATCAGAACTGAAAAATTATGGTGATGTGAACTCAAAAATAATGGTGATGTGAACTCGCCCTAAGAAGAGTGTTTGTCTATCCTACGACTTCTACTGCATCAGGGCAGTACATGCTATATAAAGACATCAACATGGCATAGCAAAAAAGACACCCAAAAGTTCACTGTAGACCAGTACAGGCCCCAAAAATTAGGCATTTACCTGACAAAAATGAACTTATGATGATGTGGCTAGAGGTACATTTGGCGGTCACTGGGTAAAAATTTTACTGTAGGCCACTGGAGTACAGGCCCCAAAAAATAGGCATTCACCTGATAGAAAAGAACTTGTGATTATGTGGCTGGAGGTACATTAGGCGTTCACTGGCTAAAAATTTCACTGTAGACCAGTACAGGCCCCAAAAATTAGGCATTTACCTGACAGAAATGAACTTATGATGATGTTGCCTGAGGTACATTAGGCGGTCACTGGCTAAAAATTTTACTGTAGGCCACTGGAGTACAGGCCCCAAAAATTAGGCATTCACCTGAGAGAAAATAACTTGTGATTATGTGATGATGTGGCTGGAGGTACATTAGGCGGTCACTGGATAACAATTTTACTGTAGGCCACTGGAGTACAGGCTGCTGTGCTTTTTCATAAGTGTAAAAAACATTTATCTAAATATCATAAACATAGTGAATTTAATTAGACCTATAAGAGGCCATATTGCTATATGCATGTATTTTAAAAATGGCTGAGAGAGGGTCATGGGAAGGACACTGTTAATAAGATTTCTTCTCATGGATGTACTAGTCTGAAAAGATGCTTTGTTGTCTCCTTATGGATTTATGACTTAGATAAGGATATTCTCTAGAAGTAGCTGGTACTAATTACTTCTACAGTTTGGTATTTATTAAGGAAGCAGAAAATCTGTGATATCTATATACGCTTATAAACAACCTTAGTTTTGTACAAGAAAATCAATAAGACATATGTATCGTTATATATTGTTAGGTATTATTATGTATCTGTCATCATATATACAGTGGATATAAAAAGTCTACACACCCCTGTTAAAATGTCAAGTTTCTGTGATAAATCATTTCAGAACTTTTTCCACCTTTAATGTGACCTATAAACTGTAAATCAATTGAAATTAAAAAATAATGTGGTTGCCTAAGTGTGCACACCCTCTTATAACTGGGGATGTATCTGTGTTCAGAATTAAGCAATCACATTTAAAATCATGTTAAATAGGAGTCAGCATACACCTGCCATCATTTAAAGTGCCTCTGATTAACACCAAATAAAGTTCAGCTGCTCTAGTTTGTCTTTCCTGAAATTTTCTTAGTTGCATCCCACAACAAAAACCATGGTCCACAGAGAGCTTCCAGAGCATCAGCGGGATCTCATTGTTAAAAGGTATCAGTCAGGAGAAGGGTACAAAAGAATTTCCAAGGCATTAGAAATACCATAGAACACAGTGAAGACAGTCATCATCAAGTGGAGAAAATATGGCACAACAGTGACATTACCAAGAACTGGACGTCCCTCCAAAATTAATGAAAAGACTAGAAGAAAACTGGTCTGGGAGGCTAACAAGAGGCCTACAGCAACATTAAAGGAGCTGCAGGAATATCTAGCAAGTACTGGCTGTGTGGTACATGTGACAATAATCTCCCGTATTCTCCATATGTCTGGGCTATGGGGTAGAGTGGCAAGACGAAAGCCTTTTCTTAGGAAGAAAAACATCCAAGCCAGGCTACATTTTGCAAAAAAACATCTGAAGTCCCCCAAAAGCATGTGGGAAAAGGTGTTATGGTCTGATGAAACTGAGGTTGAACTTTTTGGCCATAATTCCAAAAGATATGTTTGGTGCAAAAACAACACTGCACTTCACCAAAAGAACACCATACCCACAGTGAAGCATGGTGGTGGCAGCATCATGCTTTGGTGCTGTTTTTCTTCAGCTGGAACTGGGGCCTTAGTTAAGATAGAGGGAATTATGAACAGTTCCAAATACCAGTCTATATTGGCACAAAACCTTCAGGCTTCTGCTAGAAAGCTGAACATGAAGAGTAACTTCATCTTTCAGCGTGACATCGACCAAAATGATACATCCAAATCAACAAAGGAATGGCTTCACCAGAAGAAGATTAAAGTTTTGGAATGGCCCAGCCAGAGTCCAGACCTGAATCCGATGAAAAATCTGTGGGGTGATCTGAAGAGGACTGTGCACAGGAGATGCCCCCCGCAATCTGACAGATTTGGAGTGTTTTTGCAAAGAAGAGTGGGCAAATATTGCCAAGTCAAAATGTGCCATGCTGATAGACTCATACCCAAAAAGACTGAGTGCTGTAATAAAATCAAAAGGTGCTTCAACAAAGTATTAGTTTAAGGGTGTGCAAACTTATGAGACCATATTATTTTATTTTCATATTTTTTCTTCCCTCTATTTAAAAGATTTCAGTTTGTTTTTCAATTGAGTTGTACAGTTTATAGGTCACATTAAAGGTGGAAAAAGTTCTGAAATGTTTTATCTTTGTCTCTATTTTACATCACAGAAACCTGACATTTTAACAGGGGTGTGTAGACTTTTTATATCCACTGCATTTCTCAATAGGAACCAATCTAGTCCTATTATATGATGAGAACTGTTTAAATATGGACTTTGTTAATGAGTATCTGTAAAGATTTGGTATTTTAACTAACCATAAATCACCCATTGGTGTAGTAGAGGAGGCACATATCTGTGAGAAAACAAGGCTCATCATATTGTTATCTATCCCATAAATTAAAAATGTGGGAAACATTTAAAGGGTGCCTAAAAGTCTGTGCTTAATTGGTAGAAGTGTCAGAATTAATCACTCTAGCTTTGATTTAGGTTCCAGAGGTCATGTGTATAGAATGTGAGATAAAGTCATACTTGGATATTTAACCCTTAATAGAATGATACTAAGAGGTTAGATAATAGTGTCACCTAGGGGTAAATGAGTAACATTACACCAACAGCAGAAGTGCATTTTGGGTACTACAATGACATCACAGCCCTTATCATATGTACACGCCTAGCCGACAATGATTGGAAAACCCCAAGCTAGGAAGGTGTGTCTAACTGATAAGTTTGTGATCATAAACCATATACACATGAGGGAGAGAAACAGAACGGAAACAAAAAGATCAACAAGAAAAAAGAGAAAACACTGAGAAACAAAGGAAACCCAGGAGAAAGATCCTAATGACCAGATCATACCTTAGAGTTGACTTCCCTTAGTCTCTGCACATCATCTGCATTCTCTGTAATGTATAACTTTATTTTATGTAGTATTGATATAAATTAATCAGCCTGATATTCAGCAAACTCCCCCTGTTGGAAGATGTATAGTTGTTAAAAGTGCTACATCAATATTGTCACTATTCAGTAACGATGCATATTACTGAATAAAAGACCTAAATATTGATTTCAGAGGTAACTCTCTGATTGGAATAATTTCATTCCATAGTCAATAACAGGCTTGATAATTTATATTGCTACCCCATTATCCGAGATTTGTCATGGTTTGTGCAGAGCAAGGGTTCATATTATCTATCAATTAACATTATTACGTTTTTATATCTCAAAAGTGTGGTCGAGACGGATTGATATTTGTGTTGGTGCCATCTAGTCTCGAATTATGGGTACTGCATATCACTATGTACCATTGCAGATTATTGAATTTCACATTGATTAATCTTTGATTGAATTTTAAATTATTGTATAATAAATCATTTATATCTTTGCATAGATGCTTGTACCTTGTTTTACTGATTGCACAATATATTTAAATAACCGATCACCGTGTCATATATGTCCACCTCGAGGATCAATAATCATTTGACATTTTTTCTTTGATGCTTTCTTTTATATAAAGCCTTTTGCTTTATATCCCCGACAAGGCCCCAAAAATTAGGCATTCACCTGACTGAAAATAACTTGTATGCCGCTGTATATACATAAGACAAGGACCATTCTTTGCTCTGGGTGGTGGCAGATATGTTTGGGCTGGCATGAGGAAATTCAATTACACATGGTCGTCACAGGTGTTGAATTCCTCAGAGATCCATGCCTCATTCATTTTTAGAAATATGAGGTAGTCCACACTGTCGTGAACTAGGCGAGTGCGATTATCGGCCACGATCCCCCCTGCTGAGCTGAACGTCCTTTCGGACAAGACACTCGACGAGGGGCAAGCCAAGCGTTCCATGACAAATTGTGCCAGCTCTGGCAACAGGTCAAGCCTGCACACCCAGTAATCCAGGGGTTCCTCGCATCTCAGAGCGTCCACATCAGCCGTTAACCCAATGTAGTCAGACACCTGTCGCTCTAGGCATTCCCTGAGGCTGTATCAGGAGGGTGGCTGTCGATGGGTTGGCTGAAAGAATGATCTCACATTCAAGTGACCAACACATCTTCAAACCGCCCTCTTCTTGCGGACGCGGTAGGATTGGTACCTGCACCTGTTTCGTTGTAGGTGGAAATTCCTCTGCCAGCGCCCACAACAGAAGAATGCAGCATCTCTCACAGCAAGGCCTGGAAATGCAGCATTCTGCCAGCCCTCTGTGATGCTGGTAACATGTCAACCATTTTGTGTTTGTACCGGGGGTCTAAGTACAGTGCCCCCCACTACTGGTCCTTGCTCATTATGCTTTTTATAAGTGGGTCTCTCTTCAGACACTCGAGCATTAAGGCCCCTATTTGCACTAAATTGGAAGCGGAGGAGCGCCCTGGAGAATATCGTCCTCGGTCTCCTCCCCCCAGCCATGGACAACACCAGGGATCCCCGAAAAGTTTAAAGTCACCCTCAAAGCCTGCTCTTCTTTCTCCTCCTCTTCCTCCCCCAGCCACCATCCTTCTCTGACTCGTCTTCAGACTCCTGCTGACTTGTCTCAGATGGAGTAGCCCCCCTGGGAATACATTCATCATTGCAACTTCCTCATCTTCCAGCTCCTGCTCCTCGACGGCTTGATCAATGACACGACGTAATGCACACTCGAGAAAGAAGGTGTAAGATACAATGTCACTGATGGCGCCCTGGCTGCGACTGACCAGTTTGGGTGAGCTCCTCAAATGGCCGCAGAAGTCTGCATGCATCGCGCATGAGCAGCCACTGGCACGGTGAAAAGAAACCAAGCTCCCCAGAACCTGTCCTGCTGCACAGCTCGTACAGGCAGTCGTTAACGGCACGTTTCTGCTGGAGCAAACTATTAAGCATATACAAGGTGGAGTTCCAGCGTGTTGGACTGTCACAAATCAGACATCTGACGGGCAGGTGGTGTGGCCGCTGATCATCAGCAAGGCGAGCCATGGCTGTGTAAGATCTTCTAAAATGGCCAGAGATTTTTCTGGCCTGCCGCAAGACATTCTGGACCCCGGGGTATTTGTCAACTAATCGCTGCACGACTAAGTTCAGGACGTGTGACCTGCACGGCACGTGTGTCATTTTGCCCTGTTTCAGCGTACTCAGCAGATTGGCACCGTTGACGCACACCACTTTACCAACTGTCAAATTGAGCGGGGTTAGCCACTGATCGGCCTGTGACCGCAGAGCTGAAAGCAGTGCAGGACCGGTGTGGTTCTTGGCTTCCAGGCACAACAGCCACAGCCAGGGCCGGCTCCAGGTTCATGTGGGCCCTTGGGCGATAAATCCCAGTGGGCCCCCATGAGGCATTTTTTTACATTGACATGTCCCCCTGTGGCTCCTACACGGTATAATGACCCCCAGTGGCCCCTATACAGTATAATGACTACTAGTGGCCCTTCACACAGTATAATGAACCCCCAATTCCCCCCCCCCCCACTGTATAATGACCACCTGTGGCCCTGCATTCAGAATAATAACCCCCAGTCGCCCCCATTTAGAATAATGACCCCCAGTAGCCCCCACACTGGGGGAATACTGTATGGAGGGGGCTCTGGGGGTCATTATACTGAATGGAGGGTCATTGGTGATCATTATACTAAATGGGGGACACTGGGGGTCATTATACTATGTAAAGGGCCCTCACAGTATAATGACCCCACAGTGACCCTCCATTCAGAATAATGACCCCCAGTCGCCCCCACACTGGGGGTTATACTGTATGGAGGGGGCACGAGGGGTTATTATATTTAATGGGGGATCTGGTGGTCATTATGCTAAATGGAGGGTCAATGGGGATCATTATACTAAATGGGGGGCACTGGGAGTCATTATACTGTGTAAGGGACCCTCACAGTGTGATGAATGACCCCCCAGTGGCCCCCTCACATACCTATCATTGCAGGGGAGCTGGTGGTCCTGTCATTCACTAACCGCAGCTCCCTGCGCTCCTTCTCTCCTCCGGCCCGCTGCAGCAGTGAGCCAGGCCTGGAGGAGAGAAGGAGATGTGCAGTGATGGAGCTAGAACTGACTGGGCCCCACAGCGAAATTTAGTACGCCCCCCTCCCCCCCAATGTGTGTTCACATTACGTTTTTCCTATCGGTTTGATGTATACACATGTGCAGCACTCCACGTTTTTGTATCCTGCAGAGTCAAGTAAAAAATGCATACGTTAACGTATATGTTTTTTTACCATGGAACTGTATGGTGAACGGACGCCACTGTACGGCATCAGTCTGAGGCATCTGTTAACGCATACATTTTCAGTATGCATTAAATGGATGGCAAAAATGTGATGTGAACCCAGCCCTAGTGTCAGAATAAGCACCAGTACACAGCGGAGCAGCGTGGCGGAGAGGGGGGGCCGCCATGTACTGACAGAGCGCTACCTGGTCCTGGTGGTCAGGGATTAGGACTGTGTTTCCCAAGGATCATTTTCTACTGGAAAATACAGGGCACAGTATAATACACTAGAATCTATATAATATAAAGATATTAGCCCCACCCCCCGAATAATAATACGATTAGGGGGTCATTTATTATATAGAAATACGTCTATATTAGGCGTATTTCTGACACAGATGTGGCGCAAAGGTCCTTAACACCGCAATCTGTATCTTTTCCCGCTCATGCCAGGTCTAAAAAAAGTGGTGTGGGCAGAAAGGGATACAGTTATGGCCATCCAGTTATTGGATACCACCGCCATATAGTGATAACACCGCCATATAGTGATAACACCGCCATATAGTGATAACACCGCCATACAGTGACCGGATAAAAGGGTATAGGAGGGCATAGTACAGGGAATGACTATGGGCACTGCACAGAGTGTGGTAAGAGGGCACAATGCAGGGTATAAAGGGGCACAGTACGGGGTGGGGGGCACAGTCACATGACCCTGTGATGTTAGAAGGTCCTTATGGTGAATGCGGTTCAGATGCCACCATAATGAGAGGCAGAGGAGTGAGACAGGGGCCCGGGGCCCTGGATGGACAGGAGGGGTGGACACAGCAAGTAGGTTGAAGGGGCTCTGAGGGGGATTCATACAAGTAGTGGCAGGAGGTCTGTGCAGGGCAGCAATAGGAGATAGGATGGTGGGACAGGAGCCCTGGATACATGAGGGAGGAAATGAGACAGCAGGGGCTCCATAAGGGTGATATAGGACAGGATATGGGGGGGGGGGGGCAGGTGTCATGGAGACAATCAGCTTAATAAAACAGTAACACAACTAAATAGAATGAAGCAGCAGTGTCCCCCCCCCCTTTCCTTCTGTCCCACAGAGAAGAGACAGTCACAGTGCAGACTCACTCACAGACTGTCTCCACACTTCTCTGCTCCAGCTCCAGCCGTGCGGTCTCTCTCCAGTCTCCTCAGGCAGCGTGTGTCCTGTGTAGAGGGGGTGTGTCCTGTGTAGAGGGGGCGTGTCCTGAGTCTCTGCAGCTCAGAGGGCCCACCAGAGGGGTACTGCGTATGTGAAATGACAGCAGTGAGAGCTCCCATCTGTATTGATGGAAGTGCTCATAGCAGCTCAGTGGGCCCCCCCAGGAGCATTGGGCCCCGGCACTTGCCCGGGGATGCCGGGTTATGACGCCGGCCCTGGCCACAGCACAGCATGGCAATGTCTCACCTGGCACGTCGAATAAGTTCTGGGGAGCTTGGGGGTTGCAGCGGAAGAGGCGGTAGCAGTGGAAAAGGATGAGTCAGCTGAGGAGGAGACGGAGGATGGAGTAGCAGGAGGAGAAGAAGAGGCAGGCCTGCATGCAATCCGTGGCGGAAACACCAAATCCACACAGGAGCTACGGGTTACATGCTTGACAGCTTGACAGTCAGTAGGTTCACCCAGTGGGCAGTAAAAGTTATGTACCTTCCCTGCCCGTGTTTGCTAGACCCCGTGTCTGTGGTCAGATGTATCTTGGCACTGACACTGTGTGCCAGAGATATATTCACTTGCTGCTGAACGTGGCCATATAGCTCTGGGATGCCCTTCTGGGAGAAATATTTCCTTCCGGGAACCTTCCATTGCGGTGTGCCAATGGCCACAAATTTTCTAAAGGCCTCCGAGTCCACCAGTTTATATGGCCATAGTTGGCGGACTAGCAGTTTAGACAAAACAGCGGTCAGCTGTTGGGCAAGAGGGTTATCTGGCGTCAACTCGAACATTTGGGCCTTGGTGAACGCGACAACGGCACGGTGGAAGGTCGAGTGGAGGACAAATTGGAGGAGAGAGGAGAAGGAGAAGAGGCAGGACGTGGAGCGCCGGGAGTGTGGCTTTGTGGGTTTAGACGGCGTTGCTTCCACTGGGCTCGGTGATGGGAGGCCAGATGCCTTCTTAAGACGGTTGAGCCCAGGTGAGTGTTGAGCTTACCACGACTAATGCGTTGACAGCACAGGCTGCAGATGGCAACACTATTATCAGCAGTTGACACGTTAAAAACAGCCCACACTGCGGAGCCATGTGCCGGTGTCCTGGGAGTGCCAGATTTGACCGTGCATGGTGGATGGCTCGCTCCAGATACATTTGCAGTCTGCTTTTTGCCTCCTGTGCCCTGCTAGCTCTGCCTGCTTCTGATCCTTCTCCTCCTTCTCTGCTGCTCCGTCTCTCCGTCTGAACTCCTCTAATCTTCCTCTCTTGTGGGCACCCACATGACGCCCATCAACACGTCATCATCACCTTCACCACCACTGACTTTTTTGATCTCGTTGTAGGTAGCAAAAGCAGGAACCTTAGGCTGATCTGGGTACTGTCGTCAGACCACTGGGTGGTGGCCGTTGCTACCTCCTCTTCCTCATCCGAATTCAAGAATGGCTGCGCATCGGTGAGGTCTGGGAATGGATGGGAAAATGATTCCTCTGACTCGAGTGGAGGGGCTATGTTGGTGGTGTCTTTGGGGGTGCAAACAGCAGAGAGTGAGGAGGGTGCAGATACAGAGTATGAGGAGGGTGCAGAAGTGGAAGGCTGAATGAGCCACTCAACCAACTCTGGTGCATCCTTTGAAGTAATCAAACGTGCCTTCTCCAACTTCCCACTTAGGCTTAGGCCTGGTGCACCTGCCCGACCCCTACCTCCCCTGCGTAATGGCCTGCCTCTTCCTCTGCCTGTCATTTTCAAAATAACCCTGTGCCTAAGTCCCTAGAGAAGAGCAGTATTTGTGGAAGCAGGTATATTGTTATTTGCCACAACAGTTATATCACACCACCCTGTTTATTTGGGGCAACAGGTATATCGCAGCCCTTAATCAGTATTTTGTGGAAGAAGGCATATCACACCCCCTTAATCAGATTTTTTTGGGGCAACAGGTATATCAAATCCGTTGCAAATAGTTGTTCCAGTAGCGCTTGTCCCTCTATATAGCTGCGTTATCGCAGCAGAACCGGACACAACTGCTGCACAATACAAATGCCCTATATACTTTCAATGTTAGAAGGTATATTATATGTATATCACACCCCTCAATCAGTTTTTTTGGAGGCAACAGGTATATCACACCTGTTGCAATTAGTTGTTCCAATAGCGTTTGTCCCTCTGTATAGCTGCGGTATCGCAGCAGAACCTCACACAACTGCTGTACAATACAAATGCATTATGATATACTTTCTATGTTAGAAAGTATATTATAAGTATATCACACCCATCAGTATATCACACATATCAATAGCACACCTATACCAGTCCTTAAAAGGACTTTTGTGGCCCTATTAGGTAGCGTTTGTCCCTAACAGCCTGTCCCTGCTCCACAAAGCACCCTCTCCCTACACTGGCAAAACACAGAATGTAAAATAGCTGCCAGATCGGGTTCTGTTAGAGGGTGGGGATGTGTCCATGTGCTGAAACGTCTCAATTGGCTGTTCTGTCCCACCTGATTTATGTGTCATGGGTCAAAGTTCAGCGCAATGCAAAAGAATATGGTGTCGGCGGACATCACCATATGTTCGCATGTTCGGCAAAAGTTTGCCGCGAAACAACCGCCTGGCGAACCGCGAGGCCATCTCTACTATTAAGTGGGTTATCCGGGCTCAGAGCTGAACTCGGACATATCCCCATCTATCCACACTCTGACATGAATCGCACAGGGCAAGGGTTTTTTATGGAGATCTGGTGGCATACCGTGCTCTCCATGGGTAAGCTAAGCGGAGGCATCCACCTAGCAGTGAGCCTGGTGACATCACCGGCACTAATGGGCGGGCTTTAGCCTGAAAAATGAGCATGGTAGCCTGAACCCAGACAACCCCTTTAACTTTACATGTGTTAAAAAAAAGTCACATTTGTGACATTAAGGATCCAAAGTAAAAATTAGACATTTTGCAATGTATAAGATGAGCTCTACCTGATAAGCTTTCTTTATACCTCATTCAAAACATTTAAAATCAGTACAGAGACATATCATATTGTGACATCATTATATTTCATAGGATCTCAATGAAACTACAGGTTAAGTCAGTAAGCTTCTAACAGCAAATTCTAAAGAAAATGTCAGTGAGCAGACTCCCAAAAGAAGGTAGGTCTTTTAAGACAACAACTCTAAATACGCAAGTCAAGTAGCCAACGTAGGCTTGAAGCAGCATAAACGCTGAGGAAAATGTATTATTGCATTTACGCAATGATTCTGCTATCGAAAAGTTACAAATATGATGTATGTGTATTTGTTTAACAATTTGTGATTTTTAAAATATTTTGTGATGCTCTCGCTGCTTCTTAAAAGTGATGAGAAAAATTTTGTATTTTAATAGGAGGAGGCAACAGATTTACTAAAATTCGCTCCATGAATTGGCACAAATTTCAGCAGAGATTAGTGATGAGCGAAGCAAGCTTCGGATGCTACATCCGAAGACACTTCGTTCAAAACTTTGGATAAATATTGTACAGAGATCCGTCTTCATACAGTATTAGAATGTATGGGCTCCAATGAGCCGAAGGCAGTTGATCGCGAAGTCGCACAAGACTTCGTTAAATAACTTCGGTAGTTTATTTTTAAAGTTGAAAATCTCTTTAAAACTTGGAACCGAACACGTAAAGTTATGTAGCATCTGTGGCATATTTTTGGGTGATGACAAGGAGTTTGAACTGTATTTCCAAGCATGATGCAGCCAGTGTAAGGATGATAAGAGAAGTACAGGACTTCAGCACTTACAGATCCACACTATAAAGCATTGCAATAGTCAAGACATAAAAACAAATGTCTATTTCCAGGTACTCAAAACAGCATCTAAATTCTTCAAGAATATTTTTTTATGCTAAAAAACAAGTACATTTCTACTCTGAGTCTTTTATTTCACCTTACTTTGTCACTTCAGTAAATGGGATATTGATAGACTGTCACTGTAGCTGAATATGTGACTCATGCATCACATTATTGCAAAATTGGTGTCACTTAGCTTATACAAAAACAAATTAATCTTATGTATCATATCAAACAAAAATGGTAGCTTCATCAAACAATTTACTGTAGGAAAAGGTCTCATGTCAAATATGAAAACGTGAAATGTCTAGAGGTCTGAAGCTCTAAACCACAAGTAAAGTTGTTCACTCATATGTATCACTATGTAGATGACGTAAAGTTAAATTGCACCTTGGTGCATAAAATTATCATTGAGATAATACCTGCTGATTGGTGAAAGGATTGGAGGTGGCCATAACATATTAGATAGAAGTTCGTTTATGGTTTAACAGAAGTTGAACAAACAGTAATCAGGTGAATATTCATTTAACGCAGCCATGTACATTTTAGTCCATATTGGCCATTACAGTTGTTCAAGCTACCCATACACGTTCAATGAAACCGGCAATGTACAAAAGATATTACTGGGAACATTCTTTAAAAAAAAACACTTTCATCCAAAAAACCATCTTGCTTTGAATGAAAGATCTTTCGTCTGACTATCGAGTGAAAATTTCCTTTCAGATGATGATGTTCTTTCATCTGTCAGCCAAAAGATCATTTGTTGTTAAATTTTACCTGACAAATGATCGTTTTGGTTTAAGTCATCCATTTGATCAACTTTAGACTAATGTGCATGGCCACCTGAAGGGCTCATGCACACGACCATATGTATTTTGCGGTCCACAAAACACAGATCCGCAAAAAATGCAGATGACGTCAATTTGCATTCCGTATTTTGCTGAATGGAACAGCTGGCCCCTAATAGAACAGTACTATCCTTGACAGTTATGTGGACAATAATAGGACATGTAAAAACAAAGATGATCCGCCAATGAAGGGTCCTATTTTCGACATTTCTTTATTGCCAAAATCTTGACCATACAGTATATAGAACAGAACAGGACATAGAGCAGCCTTCTCCCTCTTACTCCCGTTTGGCCGACATGTTCTGTTCTATATATGTTCAAGATTTTGGCAATAAAGAAATGTCGAAAATAGGACCCTTTAGTGCCGGATCATCGTTGTTTTTACCTGACTATACAAGTTTGACTTCAACTTTTGCCGTGCACGACGGAATTACAGGTGAACTGGACTGTTGAAACTACTGATCTGGGTTAATAATTGGACATGTTCTATTTTTTTGCGGAACGGACATACAGACAAATGGAAACGGAATGCACACGGAGTAACTTCGTGTTTTTTTGTGGACCCATTGAAATGAATGGTTCCGCATGCAGTCCACAAAACAGAACGGACTCGGGGAAAAAAAATGTTCGCGTGCATGAGCCCTAAGACTGATATTGACTTAGAGTATATTGTCCTGACAGCAGTCAGATCCAGGAGATGGAGGCTGGCTGGTGAAAGGCAGAGCTTCTACTTAAATCAGTAAATGAACAATAATGAATATTATATTATAAATCTGATAATTCTTTAGGTTCACATACTTTTGCCACTCACAGACATGTGATTTTGGATAATTTTCCTCAATAAATAAATGAACAAATCTAATATTTTTAACAGATTTGTTTGATTTGGTTATCTTTACGTTTTATTGTAAAATTCTGATTTAGTTTTAGGTCAGATTTATGTAGAAATATAGAAGGTTTGTGACTTTTTACATGCCATTTGTCCAAAAATGTTTGTACTGTACAAGTGGGGTTTTCCCACCATCCTAATCACTTTCTGAAAAGGGAGTGTTACAGGGTGTGATGTCTGTGGTCCATCAGCCCTGGGAGATTTATCATTTATGCCAGTTCTCTAGCATAAAACAAGTCTGAAATCTATGCCCCCTACAACCTAGCCTAGATGTCATTCTAGGCACACAGGCTTCTAGGGGCAATATAGGAGATTTGTCTTGATAAATCTCCTCCAATGTTTTTGATATTTTATAACATCTATGAGCATAGTCATTCCTAGATTTTGGAAGCTAAATACGTAGAATTCAGCACTTCGAGAATTCGTAAATATTTAGAATATAATGAGGTATATTCGTAATTTGCTTGTGGGCCAATGAAAAGGCTGCAATGTCTTTGTCTGAGTTTAGCAACCTCCCTAGCAACCAATAGGAAAGTTGCCTACCCCTTACTATATAAGAACCTCCCCAGCAGCCCTTGTATGCAGTATTTTACAGATCTGAGAAAGACAGCAGTGTCATTGTTGTGCTCTCTGCTTTCCTGCATCATTACATTAGATAGTTAGTTAGCTTACATATATAATACAGAAGGTTAGTGGGAGATAGTCAGTGTGGGTTAGATAGTGATATAGTTCTGCTGTCCATATGTCCATACATACATGCTACATACATAGTGCTGTATGTATGTATGTATGCTACATACATACATACATACATAGTGCTGTGATACTTAGTGCACCAATCACTAATAAGTAGTCAGAACTGTTAAAATGTGAAGTTGCACGTATTGCGCCAAAATATTCGCATCATTAGTGCCGATTTCGCAATCGCGGATATATTGGAGCACTCTATCTGCATATAAAGCTATTGTAATGTTCTGCCGTGCCAACCATTTTCTCCAGCCTCAGGAAACTTCTAGCAGCTTGAAAAATTTAGCTATAGTGACCACGCCTGTATTTCGCGTGCATTACGCGAATATTACATTGCCGATTTTTTGCGATCAAGAAAATAATGTAAAATTTGCAAATTCGCAAATATATGACGAATATTCTACCAAATATTCGTGAAATATCGCAAATTCGAATATTGCCCCTGCCGCTCATCACTAAATATAGATGATAAGATCTTTAGCTGAATCTCTGTAGGAAGGGAGTTTATGAGCAGATGTGGCTAATAAGCAGCAGCTCTTGTGTGCAGTCTCCATTACCACAGTCTGTCCTCTCTGTACTTCATATCTCCTGATGAAGTCCATTCCCACAAAGATTCAGCTAAATGTCATATTAAACTGTAGTCAGGTTCATAATCCCTGACAGTCAGAGCAGAGATTAGGATGAGGCAGCTCTTTCTCTCGGTGTAGTGAAATAACTTGTCCACCTGTATGATTAGGACAGGTTTTATGTGTACTAACAGGACGGCGGCCATTTTTCTTCTCCTAATCATTGTTCCCTAGATAAAACTAGCCATTATAACTAATGAAAGGTATTTGGGAATATATTTATAATAAAGTAATATTTGCGTATTTTCATTTTCTTAATTCCCGGAGAACCCCTTTAAAGTTTAGTACTCAATTGTCACCTAATTCTCTTGTGTACACAGTGGCATGCTAAGTGGAGTGCAGTCTGCCCCGGGTGCCGGCTCTCACGGGGTGCCAGAGCCTAGAAGCAATGAGCGCATCCATCAATACAGATAGAAGCGCTCATTGCTGGAGCGCAGGGAGCTGGGTCCTGTCACTCACTGCTCCACTCCCCGCGCTTCTCCCCCTCCTTCAGGCCGGTGACACTCTGAATGGTGAAGCAGGAAGACTTCTCCCTGCTTCACCATTCAGCCTGCAGGCACAGATCGCGCTGCCTGCCTGTGTGGGCGGAGCCTGCAGCCTGGAAATCTGCATAAGCTCCGCCCCACACAATGCTGCAGTGCAATCTGTTTCTGCAGGGGTGAGAGGACTGTGAGCTTCAGGAACGGGATAAGGTGAGTAGTTACTGTGGAGTTTTTTTGTTTTTGTTTTTAACACAGAGGGGCACAATAGGCATTTCTACTCTGGAGGGGACATAATAGGCATTGCAAATGTGAAGGGGGCACAACAGACATTTCTACTCTGAAGGGGGCACAATGGGCATTTCTACTCTGGAGGGGGCACAATGGGCATTGCTAATATAAAGGGGGCACAATGGGAATTTCTACTATGGAGGGTGCACAATGGGCATTTCTACTCTGGAGGGGGCACAATGGGCATTGCTAATGTGAAGGGGCACAATGGGCATTGCTAATGTGAAGGGGGCACAATGGGCATTTGTATTATGGAGGGGGCACAATGAGCATTTCTACTCTGGAGTGGGCACAGTGCACAGAGGGCATTACTACTATTAAGGGGGCACAATGGGGATTTTTACTATGAAGGGGGCACAATGGGCATTGCTAATGTGAAGGGGCACAATTGGCATTTCTACTATGGTGGGGGTACAATTGGCATTTCTACTCTGGAGGGGCACAGAGGACATTGCTAATGTGAAGGGGGCACAATGGGCATTACTAGCACAGAGGGCATTACTACTATCAATGGGGCACAATGGGCATTTCCACTATGGAGGGGGCACAGAGAGCATTATGACTGTGAAGGGGGAACAATGGGCATTATTACTATTAAGAGGGCACAATGGGCATTAATACTGTGAAGCAGGTACAATGGGCATTACTACTATAAAGGGGCATTATTACTGTAAAGGAGGCACAATGGGGATTATTACTATGAAGGAGGCACAATGGGGATTATTACTATGAAGGGGGAACAATGGGGATTATTACTATGAAGGGGGCACAAAGGGGATTATTACTGTAAAGGGGGCACAATGGGGATTATTACCGTGAAGGGGGCACAAAGAGCACATTACAACTGTGAAAGGGGCACAGATATGGCATTACTACTGTGAGGGGGAATTTAGGAGCATCATAATGTGTGAGGGCACCAAGGGATCACCCTGCTGTGAGGGTGCACTTAGGGGTATCATACTCTGTGGAGCGCTAAAGGGGTATCATACTGTCTAAGGGGCATCATTATTGTTGGGGGGCACTGAAAGGACATTCTTACTGTTTGGTCAGCAGAAAAGAGATTAGGTGGGCTTGGAGGTGTGGATTATTGTAAAAAAAAATAATAATGCAGCGCTACACGCCAATGGTGTTGTCCCTCCTTATATTTTTTGCTTTTGTTTTGCAGCTCGGACCTTCATCCTACAGCAGACTCAGGTATGTGGATCTTTACAAAAAGTACTTGAGTACCCCTGTTCTAGAGCCTTTTTTGGCATGTATAATTGGGGAAAGAAGGGCTTTATTATCCATTGTGTGGCAAAGTGAGAAAATTACAGCCCTTTTTGGCATGTATTAGTGGCAAAAAAAAAGTATTATTTGCCGTTCAGCGGTTCAGTTATATGTTCTAAAGCTCTTTTGATGTGTATAAGTGGGAAAAAAGGGCTTATTAGCCGTTGTGTGGTGAAGTGAGAAAATTTCAGCCCTTTTTGGAGTGTATTAGTGGCAAAAAAAAAGTATTATTTGCCGTTCAGCGGTGCAGTTATATGTTCAAAAGCCTTTTTTGGCATGTATTAGTGGCAAAAAAAAGTATTATTTGAGAAAATTACAGCCCTTTTTGGTGTGTATGCGGGTCCATTCACACGTCCGCAATTTGCATTCCGCATTCAAGAGTGCCCAGCCCTGTGGGAAACCAGAGCAGAGGAGTACCATGACCGGGTTAAAAAGGACAGGTCGTGGGAGGAAGTAGGGAAAGAATTACTTTCCACTGCATGGACCTCAGCATCGGTGCAAAAGAAAGAAAAAATGTGTCAGTATATAATTTTATTAAAAAGTACGTGTATTTGTGTATTGCTTCATACACACATCCATGGAGCACGGTCCGTGTAAACCCAGCCTGCCGTCCTCTGGAGTGCACGGTGTCATTGGTTGCTATGACGCTGTGCGCTCATGCGCTCAACAACATGGCAGGCCGGTTTTACATGGACCGTGCTCCACGGATGTGTGCGTGACGCCTTATGTTCTGTGAGTGGGCCATATGTCCTGGAACAGCATAGATAGTGTACTTTTGAGTGATACAGTAGTTTATATGCTCATTTGCACATTTGCTATGCTTCTTCATGACAGATGCCAACTCACTTTTGTGTATAGTAAATTATATATATTTTCTGCAAGAGGCCTATTCAGAAAATGTCTGTGATAGCGTACATTATGAATTCCCTTTCTGCAATGCATAACTTATTGCACAGCAAATATTTTCTATATTATTCTATATTATCTATATTTCTATTTTTCTTGGATAAGAATTAATAATAGGCCTCTTTCACAAATTTGATTATTAGGGCTCACGGAAATGGCCGTTGAATTCCGTGCATTGGGGAGTGCCGTATGCGGGCCGCAATACGTCCCCGGCCGTTCAACGGCCATGTGCATGAGCCCTAATACTAGAAGGATGTTTGTATCATCCCTCATACACACGGCCGTATGCCCTCTGAGACACATGGTCCGTGAACAGGCTATATGTCACAGAACAGCATTGATTGTGTGCACGGGAGCAAAATCTCACTTTGAGGTTCTATTCAAAAATTGTCAAGTAAATTTGTATTGATAATAATAAAGTAAAATATTTATATTTTATTTTTTTATCTTTTCAGTACAACAAATAAAGAAACGCTGGTACACATGCCGGGACCAGTTCCGGAGGGATATAAACATTAAACACAAGAGCGGTGATGGGCTGGAAAAAAAAGAAACCGTATATGTATACACGTCAGCTCCAATTTCTAAAACAAATTATGGAAGTAACAAAGTAAGTAAATTTTATATTATATTTTGAATATTTATATAAATTTTGATATAAAATAATTTAATAATCAAATTTTTTTTAACAGAATGTTAAGCTTCTCAAGCACCGTCCACTGAAGTGGAGGAAATGCAAGCCCCATCCACTGAAGAGGAGCAAAGACAAGTGGAGGACGAAGACCAGGAGGCCTTGGGCGAATCTTCTGTTTCCCAAGGGCTGCAGCCTACGGGGGAAATCGATGTAAATCAAAACACCGTACAGCTATTCCCTGAGGTCCCCCCAGTAGAAGCTGGTGCACCAGTTTGCCGTTCATCTGGCAGACGAGGTCGACGTGTCATGATAGAATTCCGGTTTAGATATTCAAGGTTAATACTATAGGGCTCGAATATCTAAACCGGAATCGATCTGACGCCAAGGAAGAGTTAGCTTTAAAAGGGCTAGCTCCTTCCTTGCGCCGTGTGCCAGATGAACGGCAAACTCGGTGCCTTGCAACTTTAGCGCTGGTGATAGATCAATTTGCAGGGCCTCAGGAGCCACATTCCCTTGTAAATTATGTTGAAATGCCCAGAAATCAAATGCTTCATCTTGTTACCCCTCCTTCCCGTAATCCCCCTGATCCCCCTATCATTAATACCCCTGGCCCTTTCATGAGGCAGTTATATGATCTCTGAATTTTTATTTTATTTTTTGTAATAAAAACGTTTGATCCTGTTAACATTTTGTATGTATTTTTTATTTACAATGGTTTATATTTAAAAATGTATGTTTGTATTTAATATTGATGACCTATTTTCTGTTTAGCAAATGAAGAGAGGTAGCGGCAGCATCTCCAGTGAATCCTTTATTGGACGGACTTTACAGAAAGTGTGCCATGAAATCAAGCAGCTATTTTGCTATTTTCTGTTTAGGTCATTATTATTAAAAAAGGCCAGATGTACACAAATGTTGCGCATCTGTTCCGTGCATTGTGGACCGCAATTTTCGGTCACCAATACATGGAACGACCTCACTATGGAAAATCATACTTTTTAAGATACAGCACATACACTGCGTGCAGAATTATTAGGCAAATTAGTATTTTGACCACATCATCCTCTTTATGCATGTTGTCTTACTCCAAGCTGTATAGGCTCGAAAGCCTACTACCAATTAAGCATATTAGGTGATGTGCATCTCTGTAATGAGAAGGGGTGTGGTCTAATGACATCAACACCCTATATTAGGTGTGCATAATTATTAGGCAACTTCCTTTCCTTTGGCAAAATGGGTCAAAAGAAGGACTTGACAGGCTCAGAAAAGTCAAAAATAGTGAGATATCTTGCAGAGGGATGCAGCACTCTTAAAATTGCAAAGCTTCTGAAGCGTGATCATCGAACAATCAAGCGTTTCATTCAAAATAGTCAACAGGGTCGCAAGAAGCGTGTGGAAAAACCAAGGCGCAAAATAGCTGCCCATGAACTGAGAAAAGTCAAGCGTGCAGCTGCCAAGATGCCACTTGCCACCAGTTTGGCCATATTTCAGAGCTGCAACATCACTGGAGTGCCCAAAAGCACAAGGTATGCAATACTCAGAGACATGGCCAAGGTAAGAAAGGCTGAAAGACGACCACCACTGAACAAGACACACAAGCTGAAACGTCAAGACTGGGCCAAGAAATATCTCAAGACTGATTTTTCTAAGGTTTTATGGACTGATGAAATGAGAGTGAGTCTTGATGGGCCAGATGGATGGGCCCGTGGCTGGATTGGTAAAGGGCAGAGAGCTCCAGTCCGACTCAGACGCCAGCAAGGTGGAGGTGGAGTACTGGTTTGGGCTGGTATCATCAAAGATGAGCTTGTGGGGCCTTTTCGGGTTGAGGATGGAGTCAAGCTCAACTCCCAGTCCTACTGCCAGTTTCTGGAAGACACCTTCTTCAAGCAATGGTACAGGAAGAAGTCTGCATCCTTCAAGAAAAACATGATTTTCATGCAGGACAATGCTCCATCACACGAGTCCAAGTACTCCACAGCGTGGCTGGCAAGAAAGGGTATAAAAGAAGAAAATCTAATGACATGGCCTCCTTGTTCACCTGATCTGCACCCCATTGAGAACCTGTGGTCCATCATCAAATGTGAGATTTACAAGGAGGGAAAACAGTACACCTCTCTGAACAGTGTCTGGGAGGCTGTGGTTGCTGCTGCACGCAATGTTGATGGTGAACAGATCAAAACACTGACAGAATCCATGGATGGCAGGCTTTTGAGTGTCCTTGCAAAGAAAGGTGGCTATATTGGTCACTGATTTGTTTTTGTTTTGTTTTTGAATGTCAGAAATGTATATTTGTGAATGTTGAGATGTTATATTGGTTTCACTGGTAAAAATAAATAATTGAAATGGGTATATATTTGTTTTTTGTTAAGTTGCCTAATAATTATGCACAGTAATAGTCACCTGCACACACAGATATCCCCCTAAAATAGCTAAAACTAAAAACTACTTCCAAAAATATTTAGCTTTGATATTAATGAGTTTTTTGGGTTCATTGAGAACATGGTTGTTGTTCAATAATAAAATTAATCCTCAAAAATACAACTTTCCTAATAATTCTGCACTCCCTGTAATGACTTCTATTATTTTTATTCACACCAATGCTTGAGCAGCATGGAGATTGAGTAAATAGTAGAAGTTATCATGTCCTAGGGATTGTCCGGGTTCAGAGCTGAACCCATACATAACCATATATTTATCCAGGCAGACCCTGTGATATAAGCATCGGAGCATTTCATGCTCTTATGCTCTCCCTTGCCCTGCGCTTGATCGTGCATGGAAAGGGCTCTTTTTGTTAAATCAACACACTGCCAGGCAGATGCTTCCGGCAAGCAGTGTGTTCGGTGATGTCACCAGCACTAATGTGCGGGCTTCTGCGCTGACCTAGCGTGTTAAAGGCAGGGCAAGGGACAGCATTGGAGCGTGAAATGCTCCGATGCTCATATCGCAGGGTCTGCCTGGATGAAAATATGATGTTATATACTTACCTTTTCTGCGTAGAAATTTATTCTTAGTGGATTGCGGGCCTGATTACATCTGGTGTAGTCCTTGTTCAAAGCTCAACGCAGCCATTAATAAAAATGGGACTTGTTCGTGTTTAGCATACACAAATAAAAAATAAAAAAGAATAAATAATTTTTTAAAGACGTAATTTAAAATGAGGTATTAGAAGGTATTCACACCAAATTTAAAAATAAACTTGGATTTTACAAAATACCTCAGCCCGCAAGCCCACGTCAAGGGTCCTCGTTCTCTTGCGAGTCCCTAATCTAAACTAACAACAGGGGATCTAACAAAATTATTAATCCAGTGAAATAGTACGTTATCCAGGTCTTATGCCATGATGATCGCTGACAAAGGCCTCCTGCACACGATCGTGTGCATCCCGTTGCCGTATTGCGGACCGCATATGCGGATCCGCAATACACGGGCACCATTCGGTGTGCATTCCGCATCACGGATGCAAACCCATTCACTTCAATGGGTCCGCAAATCCAGATAAGCGGAATGGTGCGGAACGGAAGCACGTAACGGAACCCTACGGAAGAACTACAGAGTGCTTCCATGAGGTTTCGTCCTGTACTTCCGTTCAGCAGCGGCTGCCCACAGTCGGTGTTTGTGCATTGCGGCCCGCAAACGATGCCAGCCAAATAAAGTTTTTTTACACAGTTCTAAACGACACCAAAAGCACAATAAATGGCACATGTTCTATCACATGTCCTCCACAACATTTTTTTTTTTTTGCGGAAACACGGAAACACGGTGTCACGAGGGTGTCGAGGACCTCGCCTGACTCCGTTATACCCGGGGTCAGGAAGTCGCAGCGGTTGGCTGCATGCTCTATTTAAGATAGGGCTGTTTTCCTTATGGTAGCTTTCTGGGTTTGCTTAGCAAACCCTTTTGGCTCACTCAGGGATCCGTAGCTCCTTCTCCTCAGCTGTTCCTTGTCCAGCAGTCCCAGACCTCCTTATATTTCTCTCTCACACTTCTCTGGTTGCCAGAGATAGAGCTTCCTGCCTGGACATCTATTCTGACCTTCTGGAGCTGTGTTGCTGCGTTCGCTGGTAGTTGGTCCAGTACGCTACCCTCCAGATCCCTGTTGGACCTTTTTGGTTTATTGTGGTCGCCCACCTGGGTGTATGTGTTTGTATGTTTTGTCTGTCCTCTCCCTGGTGTTTCCCTCTTAGTGATAGTGGTGTGGACTAGCGATCCCACCGGCCTGTTCACTATCCAGGGCTCATATTAGGGAAAGCCAGGGTTTAGGCACGCGATCGCCGCACGGGTGAGGAACCCGTCTAGGGACGTCAGGGCAGTCAGGTGCCAGCCGCAAGGTGAGTTAGGGGTCACCACCTTTCCCTCTCCCTTGGGCAGGGCTTTCCCTGTTTTCCTCCCTGTGCGTGTCGTCGGTCATTACATTATCTCTGGCCATTATTTTGTGTAGGTAAAAAAAAAAAATATAATAATTTTTACCTACTTAGAATCCAGTATGGATCAAATTGCTGCTCTGTCCAAACAATTTCATGGCCTGTCTTTGGAGGTGGTAGGATTGAAGGCGTCGGTCCTCCAGCAACAGCAGCAATTACAACTGACTGCAAGCCCAGCGGTTGCTACTGGTAACCAGGTTGTTGCGGAACCCAAGGTCCCTCTCCCTGACAGATTTTCTGGGGGAAGGGACAAGTTTTTGACATTCCGTGAGGCCTGTAAGTTATATTTTAAACTGCGCCCTTACTCCTCTGGTAATGAAGATCAGCGGGTGGGGGTTGTTATTTCCCTGCTGCAGGGGGATCCGCAGTCCTGAGCGTTCTCTTTACCTACTGATTCCCAGGCTCTTCGGTCAGTGGATGAGTTTTTTGGGGCCTTGGGTCTCATATATGATGACCCTGACCGAGTCGCCCTGGCTGAATCAAGATTACGGAGACTCTTACAAGGAGAGCGGCCGGTAGAGGAGTATTGCTCTGAATTCCGTAGGTGGGCTACGGATACCCAATGGAACGACCCGGCTCTCAGGAGTCAGTTCTGCTCTGGGTTATCCGAAAGGGTTAAGGATGCGCTTGCATTATATGAGACCCCCTTTTCCCTTGATGCGGTTATGTCCCTTTCTATCCGAATAGATAGACGCCTTAGGGTCAGGTTGAAAAAACCGGAGCAATTGGTAACCCCTCCCAAGCAGCAGTTAGTCTGTACAGACTTAGACGAGCCTATGCAGCTAGGAGGAACTACTCGTCAGGTCCGTCCTCCTGAGGCTCGCCGTAGGCGTGGGGTTTGTTTTTTTTGTGGGGAGAGGGGTCATTTCATTAATGTCTGTCCTTCTTTCCTCAGAAACAAAAGACCGTCGGAAAAACTACTAACCCCAGGCTGTGTGGAGGATGTCAGCCGGGGGGTATACGTTTCCTCCATACGTACATCGCAATTTGTGTTGCCAGCGGTTATTATTTTTGGTGATAAGACGGAGACTATTTCTTTCTTTCTAGACAGTGGAGCAGGGGTAAATTTGATAGATGCCCATTTTGCCCGCACTTTGGGTTTGTCTCTCTGTACTTTACAGAGACCCATTCCCATATTCGCTATTGATTCTGCTCCCCTGTCTCAGAGAAACCTCACGCACATGGTTCATAATTTACACCTTCGGGTAGGGGACCACCATAACGAGATGCTTTCAGGTTATGTTCTGGAGGGGCTTCCCACTCCGGTAGTGCTGGGTCTTCCCTGGTTGGTAGCGCACAATCCAGTGGTGGATTGGCAGGCCAGGGAGATATTGGAGTGGAGTGAGCAGTGCAGAGAAAATTGCTTAAATAGCAATTGCTTAGTCGCCTCCATAACTACCCTACCTACATTTATTTCGGACTTTGAGGATGTTTTTTCTGAAAAGGGTTGTCAGAAGTTACCACCTCATCGTCCTTATGATTGACCTTATTCCCGGCGCAAAATTACCCAAGACCAGGTTATATAATCTTTCGGGTCCAGAGAGACAAGCCATGAAAGATTATATCTCCAAGAGCTTGGCTAAGGGACACATCAGACCCTCTTCTTCACCCGTGGCTGCAGGGTTTTTCTTCGTTAAAAAGAAAGATGGGGGCCTGCGTCCTTGCTTAGATTTTCGCGAATTAAATCAGATAACCATCCGAGACCCATACCCTCTTCCTCTCATTCCTGACCTGTTTAATCAGATTGCGGGTGCTAGGTGGTTCTCCAAACTTGATCTTAGGGGTGCCTACAATCTGATTCGTATTAAGGAGGGGGATGAGTGGAAGACAGCGTTTAACACCCCTGAGGGGCATTATGAAAATCTAGTTATGCCTTTCGGTCTGACCAATGCTCCTGCCGTCTTTCAACATTTCGTTAATGACATTTTTAGTCATCTAATCGGCAGGTTTGTGGTAATATACCTAGATGATATTTTAATTTATTCGTCCGATCTGAAAACACATGAGGTGCATGTCAGATAAGTACTGCAGGTCCTACGGACGAATGAATTATATGCTAAAATTGAAAAATGTGTCTTCGCCGTTCAGGAGATACAATTCCTGGGTTACTTTTTATCTGCGTCAGGTTTCCGTATGGATCCTAGGAAGGTCCAGGCAATTTTAGATTGGGATCTTCCTGAGAACCTCAAAGCACTACAATGGTTCTTGGGCTTCGCGAATTTCTATAGGAAATTCATTAAAAATTATTCACTTATTGTAAAACCGCTTACTGACATGACTAGGAAGGGGACTGATTTTTCTAAATGGTCTGACGCCGCTAAAGTTGCTTTTTCCTCTCTAAAAGAGAGGTTTACCTCAGCACCTGTACTGGTCCAACCTGATGTCTCTCAGCCTTTTATTGTTGAAGTCGATGCGTCAGAGGTGGGAGTGGGGGCGGTGCTGTCTCAGGGTCCGTCTCCTGGCAAATGGCGTCCTTGTGCTTTCTTTTCTAAAAAACTATCTGCAGCAGAAAAGAACTACGATATTGGCAATAGGGAACTATTAGCTATTAAACTTGCGTTTGAGGAGTGGCGTCATTTCTTAGAGGGGGCAGTCCACCCCGTCACTGTAATTACGGACCACAAAAATCTTCTGTACCTCGAATCAGCTAAGCGTCTCACCCCTAGACAGGCTAGGTGGTCGCTATTTTTTACCAGGTTTAACTTTGTGATTACCTATCGTCCTGGGGCAAAGAACACCAAGGCTGATGCACTATCTCGTTGTTTCCCTGGAGGGGGTAATGTGAGTGATCCGGTACCCATTCTTCAAAGAGGAGTGGTTGTTTCTGCGGTACACTCTGTTTTGGAGGGGAAGGTGTTAGAGGCCCAGGGGGACGCCCCGGTCTCTTGCCCCTCAGAGAAATTGTTTGTACCGTTGAACTTACGTTTCGAATTATTAAAGGAACATCATAATTCGGCACTTGCTGGGCACCCGGGTAGTAAAGCAACCTTGGAACTATTGTCTCGTCGTTTTTGGTGGCCAAGGTTGCGTCAGGATGTATTGGATTTTGTGTCTTCTTGTTCTACCTGTGCGCGCGCTAAAGTTTCACATACACGTCCTGCAGGGTCTCTATTACCACTCGTCATTCCCAATAGACCGTGGACACATCTGTCAATGGATTTTATCACTGACTTACCTTTGTCTGCGGGTAAAACAGTTATTTTGGTAGTAGTGGACAGGTTTAGCAAAATGGTACACTTCATTGCGTTACCCGCACTACCTAATGCTAAGACTCTTGCTCAGGTATTCGTCAGTGAAATCGTGAAGCTTCACGGGGTCCCCTCCGATGTTGTTTCGGATCGGGGTACCCAGTTTATTTCTAAATTTTGGAAAGCTTTTTGTTCTCGTTTGGGGGTACACTTGTCCTTTTCCTCTGCTTTCCATCCTCAGTCGAATGGACAGACTGAGCGTACCAACCAAAACCTTGAGACATATCTAAGATGTTTTGTGTCTGAAAACCAAGAGTTGTGGTCATCATATTTACCGTTAGCTGAGTTTGCCATAAATAATCGTCGTCAGGAATCCACTGGCAAGTCACCATTTCTTGGTGCATATGGTTTTCATCCCCAATTCTGTACTTTCAAAGAGGGGGGGTCTTCTGGGGTTCCCGAAGAGGAACGGTTTTCGTCATCTCTTTCATCGGTATGGCAGAAGGTGCAAGCTAACTTGAAAAATATGGGAGGTAAATACAAATGCATGGCTGATAAGAGACGGTCGCCAGGTCCGGACCTAGGAGTGAATGACTATGTGTGGTTGTCTACTAGGAATATTAAATTGAAGGTTCCCTCTTGGAAACTGGGTCCTAGGTTTATTGGCCCTTACAAAATTGTAGCCATCGTCAACCCCGTGGCTTTTCGCCTGGAGTTACCTCAGACTTTTAAAATTCATAATGTTTTTCATAAGTCGTTACTCAAAAAATATGTTCCACCTCTAGAACCATCACCGCTGCCACCCCCTCCTGTTGTCGTGGATGGTAACCTAGAATTTCAGATATCCAAAATTGTTAATTCTCGTCGGGTCCGCCGCTCTCTTCAATATCTGGTGCATTGGAGAGGTTACGGTCCCGAGGAAAGAATGTGGGTTCCTGCGTCTGAGGTAAACGCCGACAGGTTAGTTCGGGTTTTTCATGCCTCTTATCCTGGGAGACCTGGTCCTGAGTGTCCGGAGGCCCCTGGTAGAGAGGAAGGTACTGTCCCGAGGGTGTCGAGGACCACGCCTGACTCCGTTATACCCGGGGTCAGGAAGTCGCAGCGGTTGGCTGCACGCTCTATTTAAGATAGGGCTGTTTTCCTTATGGTAGCTTTCTGGGTTTGCTTAGCAAACCCTTTTGGCTCACTCAGGGATCCGTAGCTCCTTCTCCTCAGCTGTTCCTTGTCCAGCACTCCCAGACCTCCTTATATTTCTCTCTCACACTTCTCTGGTTGCCAGAGATAGAGCTTCCTGCCTGGACATCTATTCTGACCTTCTGGAGCTGTGTTGCTGCGTTCGCTGGTAGTTGGTCCAGTACGCTACCCTCCAGATCCCTGTTGGACCTTTTTGGTTTATTGTGGTCGCCCACCTGGGTGTATGTGTTTGTATGTTTTGTCTGTCCTCTCCCTGGTGTTTCCCTCTTAGTGATAGTGGTGTGGACTAGCGATCCCACCGGCCTGTTCACTATCCAGGGCTCATATTAGGGAAAGCCAGGGTTTAGGCACGCGATCGCCGCACGGGTGAGGAACCCGTCTAGGGACGTCAGGGCAGTCAGGTGCCAGCCGCAAGGTGAGTTAGGGGTCACCACCTTTCCCTCTCCCTTGGGCAGGGCTTTCCCTGTTTTCCTCCCTGTGCGTGTCGTCGGTCATTACACACGGATGTGGATGCACTTTTGTAAAAAAAATGAAGTTTTTTTCTGGAAACACGGATCCGCAAAAAACGGAATGTCAAATCTGGGAGGAAAAATACTGACGTGTGAAAGGATCCTTGGCAAAAGTATTAGTGGCAAAAAAAGTATTATTTGCAGTTCAGCTGTGCAGTTATATGTTCTAAAGCCTTTTTTAGGCATGTATTAGTGGCAAAAAAAAGGCTTATTAGCCGTCGTGTGGTGAAGTGAGAAAATTACAGCCCTTTTTGACGTGTAGTAATGGCAAAAAATATATATTATTTGCCGTTTAGCGGTGCAGTTATATATTCTAAACCCTTTTTTAAAGTATATTAGTGGCAAAAAAAATTATTTTTTGCCTTTGTGTGATGAAGTGACAAAATTACAGCCTATTTTGTGGTGTATTAATTTCCTTTTTATTTACTTATTTTATCTAACAGGATGTCAGACAGAGAAGTGACAGGCCCTGCACAGGGGAGGGGCAGAGGCCTAAATGTTTCTGGCGCAGGCATAGGTCGCAGCAGAGTAAGGGGGCGTGGCAGCAGGGGTCACTTCGAGAGGCCTGAGCTCCCGGTGTCATCTAGCGGTCGTGTCTTGACCAGCAACCCAGCGGTTCTTGAATGGTTGACTTGGTCATCCACTTCGTCCCAAGTGACATCAGACACCCCCAGCCAAGAGTCGGTGGGTTCGTCAGACACAAGCCTTAGTTGGCATGGCCCAGGAGCAGGCCCTGTGCCCTCACCTGTCCTGAACCTGCCTCTGTCCTTTTCTGTTCCCTCAGCCAGACAAGTGTTATATGCTGTGGGCTCAGCTCCACTATACAGTGAGGACGAGCTACTAGATGACAGTCAGCAGCTACTGGCCAACCAAGATGTGAAGGAGACATCCGCTGCTTCCTCCAGTAGGTGGGCAAGTAGTGATGAGGAGAGTGGCGTGGGAGATGGGGTTGTGAGCAGTGACCCAGAGACTGTTGAGGAGGACATCAGTGACATGCAGACACTACTCGATGATGATGTAGCCGATCGCAATTAGGAACTGGGTGACAAAGGTGCTTCATCATCATCGGGAGAAGACGGTGGCAGCTTGCGCATGAGGCAGTGGCGGAGCCAGCAAGTCGGTAGCGTGGCTGGGAGTCAGCAGGGTGGCAACAGTGGGAGGGCAGGAGCCAAACGTGCCCGGGGTAGACCTCCTGCTTCGCAGGAACCTACGTGCCTGGAAAGTAGTGACAGCCCTATGTAGAACAGAAGGTGGGCCAGTCCTTGAGCCTGTCGGTGTCTGCCAAAGTGCATGGCAGCGTCGACGTGTGGAGCTATAATTACAGTCAAGGACAATATATGTCCTTTATGGCCCACTGGGTAAATGTGGTTCCTGCCCAGCCAAACCAGCAACTTGGCTAGAGGACGCCGCTTCCGCCTCCATGATTTCACGCCATTGGTCCTGCGACAATGTCTGTTTCTGCCTCCTCATCCACCACCATGTCCTCAGCCTCCACTGCAGGGACAATTCACAGTGCTCCTCCAGCATACCACATGTGCAGGGCACGGCGGTGTCACGCTGTTCTATACCTCATTTTTCTGGGCAAACGGAGTCACACAGAGGAGGAACTGCTCCGTGTCCTTCATCAAGAAATCAAATCCTGGCTTTCTCTGTGACAACTCAAAATCGGAACCATGGTGACCGACAATGGGAAAAACATGGTTTCAGCGCTGCGTTAAGGAGGGCTGAGCCATGCGCCCTGCATGGCGCACATGTTCAATCTGGTTTTCAAGTGGTTCCTGAAGTCCTTCCACCCATCTGCAAGACATCCTAAAAATGGCCAGGAAACTTTGCATGCACTTCAGCCACTTCTACGCCGCCAAGCACACCCTCCTTAACTGCAGCAGCAGAACGGCGTCCCCAAACATAGGCTGTTATGCAACGTTTCCACCCGTTGGAATTCCACCCTCCATATGTTGGACCGACTATATGAACAGAGAAAGGCCATAAACAATTTCTTGATGATCCAAGTGGACAGGAGCACTACCCTGTGTAACTTCGATGTTAGCCAGTTGCAACTCATGCATGACACCTGCCGTTTGCTTAGGCTCTTTGAGGATGCCACGTTATTTGTCAGTCGTTAGGACTACGGGATGAACAACGTCATTCCACTGCTTCATGTCTTGGAACAGATGCTGGTAAATCTGGCTGGTCAGGGGACTGGATACAGAAGAGACAGAGAAGGCAAGAAAGGAGGAGGAGTGGCCCTGTATGTGAAAGATAGCATTAAATCAAACCTAATACAAGTTGATGAGGCCAACATAGAGTCAGTTTGGGTTACGTTGCAGTTTGCTAACCATGCAGTAACTCGTGTAGGTGTGATATATAGACCACCTGGTCAAGTTAAAGAACTAGATGATCTACTAGTTGAAGAAATAGCTAAAATGACAATGAAAGGAGAAGTTATCATTATGGGAGATTTCAATCTTCCAGATATAAACTGGAAAACCAAAATAGCAAGTTCTACCAGGAGTACAGATATTCTAAATTCCCTACTGGGGTTATCTCTACAACAAGTGGTTGAGGAGCCAACCCGGAGGGAGGCCATTTTGGATTTGGTATTCACAAATGGGGATTCGGTATATGATGTCATTGTAGGCGAAACCTTGGGATCTAGTGATCACCAGTCAGTGTGGTTTAATATAAGAACTGTGAAAGAGTCCCACCACACAAAAACAAAAGTTTTAGATTTTAGAAAAACAGACTTTTCAAAAATGAAATTAGTCATAAATGAGTCCTTATCAGACTGGAACGGATTACATGGAGTCCAGGAGAAATGGGACTACTTAAAAGGTGCATTATTGAAGGCAACAGAAAATTGCATTAGACTTGTCAGTAAAAGCAAAAAAAGGAAGAGACCACTATGGTACTCAGCAGAAGTGGCCCAAATCATTAAAAATAAAAAGCTAGCATTTTGTAATTATAAAAAAAAACAGAGCAATGAAGATAAGGAAATCTACAAGATTAGGCAGAAAGACGCCAAGCAAGTTATAAGAACTTCTAAAGCGCAGGCAGAAGAAAAACTAGCTCAGTCTATGAAAAAAGGGGATAAGACATTCTTCAGATATATAAATGAAAAAAGGAAATTAAAACAAGGAATAACTAAATTAAAAACAAAGGACGGAAGGTATGTAGAAGAGAATAAAGGGCTAGCCGACTGCCTTAATGAATACTTCTGTTCAGTTTTTACAAAAGAAAAAGAAGGAGAAGGACCTCCACTAGAAAGGATGACTAATAAATCGTTTGATGCATGTGTCTTTACAGAGGAAGATGTTCTAAGTTTGCTGTCTAAAGTGAAGACAAATAAGTCACAGGGGCCTGATGAGATACACCCAAAATTATTAAAAGAGCTTAGTGGTGAGCTGGCAAAACCGTTAACAGATTTATTTAACCAATCATTAGTAACAGGAGTCGTCCCGGAAGATTGGAAATTGGCAAATGTCGTGCCCATTCACAAGAAAGGTAGTAGGGAGGAATCGAGCAACTATAGACCAGTGAGTCTGACATCAATAGTAGGCAAATTAATGGAAACCCTATTAAAGGATAGGATTGTGGAACATCTAAAATCCCATGGATTGCAAGATGAAAAACAACATGGGTTTACTTCAGGGAGATCATGTCAAACAAATCTTATAGATTTTTTTGACTGGGTGACTAAAATAATAGACGGTGGAGGTGCAGTAGACATCGCATATCTAGATTTTAGTAAGGCTTTTGACACTGTCCCACATAGAAGACTTATCAATAAACTGCAGTCATTGAGCATGGACTCCCATATTGTTGAGTGGATTAGGCAGTGGCTGAGTGACAGACAGCAGAGGGTTGTAGTCAATGGAGAACATTCAAAACAAGGTCATGTTACCAGTGGGGTTCCACAGGGATCTGTACTGGGACCGTTTTGTTTAATATCTTCATAAGTGATATTGCAAAAGGCCTCGATGGTAAGGTTTGT
The DNA here is from genome assembly GCF_905171765.1 of Bufo bufo. NCBI lineage: Eukaryota > Metazoa > Chordata > Amphibia > Anura > Bufonidae > Bufo > Bufo bufo. Next base: position 406,526,719 of record NC_053393.1, on the reverse strand, counting down.
CTTTTTGCTGATGACACAAAGATATGTAACAGGGTTGATGTTCCTGGAGGGAAACGCCAAATGGAAAAGGATTTAGGAAAACTAGAAGAATGGTCAGAACTCTGGCAACTGAAATTTAATGTGGATATGTGCAAGATAATGCACCTGGGGCGTAAAAACCCAAGGGCAGAATATAAAATATTTGACACAGTCCTGACCTCAGTATCTGAGGAAAGGGATTTAGGAGTAATTATTTCAGAAGACTTAAAGGTGGGAAGACAATGTAATAGGGCAGCACGAAATGCCAGCAGAATGCTTGGATGTATAGGGAGAGGTATAAGAAGTAGAAAGAGTGAAGTGCTTATGCCGCTGTACAGAACACTGGTGAGACCTCACTTGGAGTATTGTGCGCAGTACTGGAGGCCATATCTCCAGAAGGATATAGATACTCTAGAGAGAGTTCAGAGAAGAGCTACTAAACTAGTACATGGATTGCAGGATAAAACTTACCAGGAAAGGTTAAAGGACCTTAATATGTATAGCTTGGAAGAAAGAAGAGACAGAGGGGATATGATAGAAACTTTTAAATACATAAAGGGAATCAACTCGGTAAAGGAGGAGAGCATATTTAAAAGAAGAAAAACTACCACAAGAGGACACAGTTTTAAATTAGAGGGGCAAAGGTTTAAAAGTAATATAAGGAAGTATTACTTTACTGAGAGAGTAGTGGATGCATGGAATAGCCTTCCTGCAGAAGTGGTAGCTGCAAATACAGTGAAGGAGTTTAAGCATGCATGGGATAGGCATAAGGCTATCCTTCATATAAGATAGGGCCAGGGACTATTCTTAGGATTCAGATATATTGGGCAGACTAGATGGGCCAAATGGTTCTTATCTGCCGACACATTCTATGTTTCTATGTTTCTATGTGGCGCTTAGATCTCAAGGCCACATGAGCCCTGTGGGGGCTGAACTGGAGGACGAGGAGGACATTGAAGCACAAGCAATGTGTGGTGAAATGGGTGGTTTTTCTCCACAGGTGACAGTAGAGGAGGAGCAGTAGCAGCCGGAGGTGCAAGAGGGAGATGAGGAAGACGAGGCAGATGACCCAGGCACACAGTGGCAGTATGCAGTGGAGATGGAGGCAGGGAGTCCCTCCTAGTCACTTGTGCAAATGGCCCGATGCATGTTCACTTGCTTGGGTAGTGCCAGCCGAATTGTCACCATTCGGCAGAGGGATGACTTCTGGCTCTCCAACTTGTTGGACCCTCACTACCTGCTGAGGGGGAGGACAAACTGAACCACTATAGAGACATCCTATCTGTGCCATCGTCCATCCTCTCACAGGTCTGACTGGGGGGGCCCTCTGCGCTCAGCAGCAGCTTGAGTTGAGAGTCGATGATGAGCAGCTTTCTTAACCCGCCTAGTGAAGAAACTACTCACCAGCAGCAGCAGCCTTACCTGGAGCAGAACCTGAACAGGCAGGTGGTGGCATACTTGGACAGCACCCTGCCACCTCACATTGAAGATCTGCTGGACTACTGGGCAGCCAAACTGGATTTTTGACCGCAACTGACCGTGCTTGCCCTGGAAAAGCTGTCTTGCCCGGCCAGTAGTGTGGCATCAGAGCGGGTGTTTAGTGCGGCGGAGGCCATAGTTACCCCAAGGAGAACGTGCCTGTCCACCCAAAATGTGGAGAGACTGACCATTGTCAAGATGAATCAGGCATGGATCAGCCAGGATTTCCCACCAATGTCTGATACATCAGATTAGACCATCCATGCTGCTTCACCCAAACCTTGACAAAAGAGACCGGTGTCTTCTGGCTACCTGCCTCAGCTACTATTCTGATGCTGCCACCGGCCTGATGCCACACATCTGATGCCAAGTGCTCCATCTTGCACCCACCATCGTCAGCGGGTACTGTTATTGCCACCCACCTCCCCACTCTGTCACTGGGTCACTCTGAAGTCTCCTCATGCTGCTGCTGCCACCTCCACACTATGTCACCTTGCCAGTCTGTGGTATCCTCATGCTGCTGCTGGCACCTTCACACTCTGTCATTGTGCCACTCTGTGGTCTCCTCATGCTGATGCCACCTCCACACTCTGTCATTGTGCCAGCCACTCTGTGGTCTACTCATGCTGCTGGCACCTCCACACTCTGTCATTGTGCCACTCTGTGGTCTCCTCATGCTGCTGCTGCTGCCACCTCCATACTATGTCCCCTTGCCAGTCTGTGGCCTCCTCATGCTGCTGCTAACTCAACACTATGTCACCTTGCCAGTCTGTGGCCTCCTCATTCTGTGGCTGCTGCCACCTCCACACTATGTCACCTTGCCACTCTGTGGCCTCCTCATGCTGCTGCCACTTCCACACTATGTCACCTTGCCACTCTGTGGTCTCCTCATTCTGCTTCTAAATTAACACTATGTCACTGGGCCACTCTGTTGCCTCCTCATGCTGCTGCTTCCACCTCCACTCTATGTCACCTTGCCACTCTGTGGTCTCCTCATGCTGCTGCCACCTCCACACTTTGTCATTGTGCCACTCTGTGGTCTCCTCATGCTGCTGCTGCCACCTCCACATTATGTCACTTTGCCACTTTGTGGCCTCCTCATGCTGCTGCTAAATCAACACTATGTCACTGGGCCACTCTCTGGCCTCCTCATGCTGCTGCTGCCACCTACACATTATGTCACCTTGCTACTCTGTGGTCTCCTCATGCTGCTGCTAAGTCAACACTATGTCACTGGGTCACTCTGTGGCCTCCTCATGCTACTGCTAACTCAACACTATGTCACCTTGCCAGTCTGTGGCCTCCTTATGCTGCTGCTGCTGTTGCCACCTCCACACTTTGTCACATTGCCAGTCTGTGGTCATGCTGCTGCTAACTCCACACTATGTCGCTGGGCCACTCTGTGGCATCTTCATGCTGCTACCACCTCAACACTATGTAAATGAGCCAATTTATGTTCTCCTCATGCTGTTGCTGCTGCTACCTCCCCACTATGTCACTGGGCCACTCTGTAGTCTTCTCATGCTGGTGCTATTTCAACACTATATCATTGAGCCACTCTGTGGACTTCTCAAGCTGTTCTCCCACCCTCCCCACTCCATGAATGGACCACTATTTTGCCTTTCTGGCATGGTTGACATCATCATTTATTTGAGCCTTCTTCTGATCTGTCAGAAGGAAGGAAAAATGAGTTCCACAACAGATCCTGTCTGTGTCTCCTATCCCATCAGAATTGGCTTATGATTTGGTAGCCAAAAGCAGGAGTAGGTACAAAACACAGAAGACATGCAAATATTCCATTCATGTGTTCTGACAGATCAGAGGAAGGGCAAAATAATCAGTGACATCAACACAAACTTACTGCTGACACCCTCTCCACTCTGTCAGGGGGGTTCTACTTGTACAAGCGTTTAACAGACCAGGTTCTGTAGACATCGATGTGGAATCAGCTGACGACGGTGTAAAAGGAGTGCGCTCTTTCATGCTCCATAGAATCTTGGGCCTCTGCACGTTTTTTTATACCTGGGGCTAACATCGACCTGTAAGGCTGAGTTCACACTTGAGTTATTTGGTCAGTTTTGGCTCCGTAACTGCCCAAATAAGTGAAGTGTGCAGTGATTCTAAGAGTGAGGCCTGTCATCTGCATGTCATACTGACTGACAGTATTCCACAAAGAAAAATCAGAACCAGTTTCCCGTAAAAAAGCTTTATTTCCTTATAATAAAATCTCCAGACATCAAATACAAAAACGTTGTTTACGCGTTTCAGACCTTAGACATAGCGGTCCTTCATCATGACATGTCATGATGAAGGACCGCTATGTCTAAGGTCTGAAACGAAAAGACAAAGTTTTTGTATTTGATGTCTGGAGATTTTATTATAAGGAAATAAACTTTTTTTTACTGGAAGCTGTATCCGATTTTTCTTTGTGGATGGCTATATGGTCGTTGTCCGGGACCTTTTTCGTGCTTCCAAGAGAAAGCCCACAGGTGAGCGCTGCAGTTGATGACTTTGCATTGACTCACAGTATTGTTTCACTACCACAGCAGACTCCCTATGCATGTTACTACAAGGCACAGTGTTCTACACCACTATATAGGCTCTTTGAAGCCAGGAAATAGCTGTTTTTTAACGTGATTCGCCGCAAATAAATTCGGATCAAGTCGAATCTTTTCGGACAATTTGGCGAACCGGCCGAATCTAATTTTTGAGAAATTCGCTCATCTCTAACAATGACCTCTGCACAGGTCACAGCGCATACCTAGAAAACTCTCCTATAGAAGTCAATGAGGTCTCCTTCTGACCATTGTGTCTATGGCCCATGGGGATGCCGTAAAGCAATTTTCTTAGTGCTTTGTAAATGCTGTTAGGAACAGCTCAAGTAAGATGGTCCACCCCATAATCATGTTCAGGAAATAAAAATAAAAAAATCGACAATCACAAAATAAAAAGACATTAGAAAAAAAGGAGATATGTCACTATCTGGTTTTAACAGGCAGATAACATTTTTAGTGACACATTTCCTTTAAAGAACTGTTTTGTTGCATACATGTTTGCACATTTGTAATTGGAACACTATATACACACCAAAATGTTGTGCCCCACGTAAGGGAAAGTAATGGAACAAAACCCTTACAGATTACCATAGACTCAAAACTAAATCTACAAAAAAATTGTAGTATTGTCAAACAGGTATAAAATATTACTTAATTGTAACCTAATTGGTATAAAACGTGATAATCAGATTAAAAATGTCAAACATAAAATACTAGTAAATAGACATAAAAAGTAATGTGCACACCCATAAGGTACTAAACAAAGGTGGAGATTTATCAAACTGGTGTAAAGTAGAACTGGCTTAGTTGTCCATAGTGTTGAATATGCCCTCAATCAGGGCTGACTATGTTTGCTTTTCTGCTCCAAATTAATAGTAACCCAAGGGTTTTACGTGCACAGAAGAAAATAACTGTGACACACACACTGTGATCAAAGCAAATTCTCATTTATTACAGGAAGTACAGCAGATTAAAAAGACATCAGAGGGGCATACCCCCTGAGGCATGTGGCATTGTTACATTGGCTAGAATATGAAAATATGAAAAGAGATAACACTTGGCATCTGCGCATTGTCCATTGTTTTACTAACTCTGGTATGCAAACTATGTAAACATCTAAGTCCAAGCGCCATATTGTAATGGCTTCACTCTAACAGCAATACAGCATACATCATATATGACACATCAGGGAAGAGGGTCCTTTTGGAACTTAAGTGAATAAGGCGTTAGCTGAGAGCTGGAGGATATGGGGGCCATCTTACTTAATCAAGAATTATAACCACATCTCTATCAGTCCTCCCTTTGAAGCCATTTCATTTGGCCTAACATTGTCCCTAATCTAAGTGGGTTCGACAATCAGTCCCAGTACCTGTTGGTTGTTTCACCACTTTGGAGACAACCTATCCCTAATGTATAGACTTCCTCGTAATGAACTTATACAATGGGAAGTCAGATTCTCACCTATCCCTAATACAGAATATATGGGGACGATGTTAAGTGGTGGCTTCTCCATTATTGTGAACATAAAAACTATTAATACTAGGAATCTTTGGGCAATACTATCCATGGGTCACTGGACTGGAAGTATCAGGCTGTAACAGCTTTGTTCTTCCTTTTACACAACTTTTTTAAAGCTCAGAAACCTATTTTTACTATCTCATTTGAAATCCATATTCTTTGAGTCAGGATCAGTAGTCACAAAAGGGGGAACAACAGCACACAAGACTCTTTTCTTGCAATGACGGGCGTATAACCAATTAGGCTTTCCTTTGAGCTTCACTGATGTGCCTGTGGTCAACAACACTTGGAATGGATCATCATAACAGGGTTTGAGGACTTTTCTAATGTGTCTTTTTACCACCACCGAATCTCCAGACACAAGTGGGTGGGTTTCTGGTACTTTATCAAGATCTGGAAGTGAAGCAAAAACTCGAGAGTGTATTTTACCCAAATGCTTGTGCAAATTGATCACATAATCTGTCAGACAACCATGTTGCATCTGGAGCTGGTGTGGGAAATACAATCCTGTCCTAGGGGCTGACCCAAAAAGGACCTTATAGGGACTAAGGCCTGTCTTATGGTTAGGGGTATACCTTACTGGAAAGAGGGCTACCAGCAGGCACTCTGTCAATGGCTTTTTGAATCTTTAACTTTAGTGTCCTGTTCAGTTCCTTTTTTACTACCCTACTACTCCTTTGAGGATGGTACGAAGCATGTAAGGCCTGTTCTACACCCAAAACCTTCATCACTTCACATGTGAAGTGAACACCTCTGTCACTTTCATTGGTCTCAGGTACCCCATACCTGCATACAACTTCGGCCATAATCTTCTTTGCTGTGGTCTTAGCTACCGGGTACGGTTCGGGTCATCTGGAAAACAAGTCATCACTAGTGTTGGTGCTCGTGTGCTCGAGTAGAACACTTCCCGATGCTCAGGTGCTCTACAGAGCACCCGAGCACAATGGAAGTCGATGGGAGAACCCGAGCATTAAACCAGGTACCCCTTTCTCTGAAGAGGGGAGGGTGTCGGGACTCTAGTTTGGCTTAGGAGCCCCTGCTCTGACTCCATATATAGCTTTGTCCATATATGGAGTCAGTGCTTGGGGACACCCCAGTGTACTTAAATCTAATTTAGCCTCTATTTATGAAAAGTTTCTGGCAGGATTCGATCTCACAACCTTCTACATTACAGCCAAGAATCTTAACCACTACACTATAGAGCTGCATAGGCAGTTACTTTAAAAAAAAATAAAAAAAATAATAATAATAATAATGAGACGTCTGCTTTATAGAAATACTAGTAGTAAGTATTCCGATACATCAGAATTCAAACTTACAACCTTCTACATTACAGTCCATAATGTTAACCACTACACTATAGAGCTGCATGGCCAGTTACTTAAAAAAAAAGAGACTTCTGCTATATAGGAATACTTACTACTAGTAAGTATTCCTATACAGCAGAAGTCTCATATTTCTTTTTTTTAGAAATTGGCCATGCAGCTCTATAGTGTAGTGGTTAACATTCTTGGCTGTAATGTAGAAGGTTGTGAGTTTGAATCCCACCAGAAACTTTTTAGAAATAGAGGCTAAATTAGATTTAAATACACTGACTCGAGCACACGCAATATTGGCCGAACACTGTGATGCTCCAGCCGAGCTAGTGTTTGGCCGAGTATGCTCGCCTAACACTAGTCATCACACAATACATACTCATACACGCCCACCTTGGGTAGTTGAATGTAGTCTGCAAGCGTTGAAACAGATACAAAGGGTAAGACTGGTTCAAAAAGTTTTCTTTATTTTCATGAGTATGAAGGCATCAAAACTATGAATTAACACATGTGGAATTATATACATAACAAACAAGTGTGAAACAACTGAAAATATGTCATATTCTAGGTTCTTCAAAGTAGCCACCTTTTGCTTTGATTACTGCTTTGCACACTCTTGGCATTCTCTTGATGAGCTTCAAGAGGTAGTCCCCTGAAATGGTCTTCCAACAGTCTTGAAGGAGTTCCCAGAGATGCTTAGCACTTGTTGGCCCTTTTGCCTTCACTCTGCGGTCCAGCTCACCCCAAACCATCTCGATTGGGTTCAGGTCCGGTGACTTTGGAGGCCAGGTCATCTGGCGCAGCACCCCATCACTCTCCTTCATGGTCAAATAGCCCTTACTTTCAATGTTTTCCCAATTTTTCGGCTGACTGACTGGCCTTCATTTCTTAAAGTAATGATGGCCACTAGTTTTTCTTTACTTAGCTGCTTTTTTCTTGCCATAATACAAATTCTAACAGTCTATTCAGTAGGACTATCAGCTGTGTATCCACCTGACTTCTCCTCAACGCAACTGATGGTCCCAAAACCATTTATAAGGCAAGAAATCCCACTTATTAAACCTGACAGGGCACACCTGTGAAGTGAGAACCATTTCAGGGGACTACCTCTTGAAGCTCATCAAGAGAATGCCAAGAGTGTGAAAAGCAGTAATCAAAGCAAAAGGTGGCTACTTTGAAGAACCTAGAATATTACATGTTTTCAGTTGTTTGTTATGTATATAATTCCACATGTGTTAATTCATAGTTTTGATGCCTTCAGTGTGAATCTACAATTTTCATAGTCATGGAAATAAAGAAAACTCTTTGAATGAGAAGGTGTGTCCAAACTTTTGGTCTGTACTGTATGTCAACAAATATAAAGGGACCGAGTCATCGGGAATCGGACAACCCGAGAGCCGATGGGCAAGTAAGTCTCCCCACATACAAAAACCCCCAAACAATGAATACCATATTGAAAACACCTAATAAACAGTGCCCATTAGTGATATAACTGAATTGTTGAGGTACCGAACCAGACCTTTTTTTTATTTTATTTTTTTAATCTACCCTAAATGTGAAAATAGCAATTGTAACTGCCTCAAGCCATATCAATAATTATTGCTGATCTACAAAGATGATAACATCTAATATTTCTGTGCTTTTTTTACTCTTTGGTGTTCTTCTTTCTCTCCTTTTATTCTGATCCTATTCTTTCTATGTAGTTCTAATGGTGGCCCTCTTCAGATTGGACGTCATAGTATCCACCATATGACCGCCGAAAAAAAAGAGAATTTTTTTAAAATAATACATACAAAAAAGAGAATTAATTAAAAAAGAGAATATACCCCACATTAAAATTCACGTATTTACCAAAAGGATTTGAAGCTATTAGATTCATTCAACCCCCTCAGAGTCATAGCGTCTAACAATACAATCCACTTTGTTTCTTTCCGTAACAAGGCTCGCTTATCACCCCCTCTAGATCCTAGTTTAATCCTATCAATTCCTCTAACTTTGAGGCCTCTGGGATTACACGCATGGTACTTTTACGAAAGTGCCGAGGGATGGACTGCAGACCTTCCATATCCCTTTCCAGAACATCCGCTGCAGCCTGGATTTTGTTTGCATGTTCCAATATACGTACTTTTAGTGCTCTTGTGGTCATTCCAATATATACTAGATCACAAGGACATGTGATCAAATATACAGGGTGGGCCATTTATATGGATACACCTTAATAAAATGGGAAGGGTTGGTGATATTAACTTCCTGTTTGTGGCACATTAGTATATGTGAGGGGGGAAACTTTTCAAGATGGGTGGTGACCATGGCGGCCATTTTGAAGTCGGACATTTTGAATCCAACTTTTGTTTTTTCAATAGGAAGAGGGTCATGTGACACATCAAACTTATTGGGACTTTCACAAGAAAAACAATGGTGTGCTTGGTTTTAACGTAACTTTATTCTTTCATGAGTTATTTAAAAGTTTCTGACCACTTATAAAATGTGTTCAATGTGCTGCCCATTGTGTTGGATTGTCAATGCAACCCTCTTCTCCCACTCTTCACACACTGATAGCAACACTGCAGGAGAAATGCTAGCACAGGCTTCCAGTATCCGTAGTTTCAGGTGCTGCACATCTCGTATCTTCACAGCATAGACGATTGCCTTCAGATGATACGAGATGTGCAGCACCTGAAACTACGGATACTGGAAGCCTGTGCTAGCATTTCTCCTGCGGTGTTGCTATCAGTGTGTGAAGAGTGGGAGAAGAGGGTTGCATTGACAATCCAACACAATGGGCAGCACATTGAACACATTTTATAAGTGGTCAGAAACTTGTAAATAACTCATAAAAGAATAAAGTTACGTTAAAACCAAGCACATCATTGTTTTTCTTGTGAAATTCCCAATAAGTTTGATGTGTCACATGACCCTCTTCCTATTGAAAAAACAAAAGTTGGATTCAAAATGGCCGACTTCAAAATGGCCGCCATGGTCACCACCCATCTTGAAAAGTTTCCCCCCTCACATATACTAATGTGCTACAAACAGGAAGTCAATATCACCAACCATTCCCATTTTATTAAGGTGTATCCATATAAATGGCCCACCCTGTATAACAGCTTCTGTATTACATGTAATATTGTGCACAATTTTATATTCTTTTTCCTTAGAGGAGTCCCAAAAAGTGGTGGAACGGACCATATATTTGCAGGCTGCACATATCCCACATGAAAAAGACCCTCACTTGGGGCCCTTTTCACCGAATATTCCTCTTGGTATATCCACTGTATAATGACTATTTGTTAATAATCAAGGGTTAGCTGGATCCCCGCGCTGAAAAAAAAAGACACTTCCTTGTATCGATGTATCAAAGTTACTAAGAGTATTTTTCTGCAGCCAATGTTAGTATATATCAGCTGTTCTCACCTATATCTCGATGTTCCCCGCTGTCCCGATGTTCCCAGCTGTCACTGGTGGTATAGTGCTGGCAAGATCCTTATTCCTTTTCAAGTGATGATCTTCTTGCTTCCCCTTTCCTGTGCACGCCGCTCTGGCCGGCAGCTGGCATGCGTGCGGGGAAGCAGATAGAAATTAGTCAGGGACGCTCCTGTGTGACGTCACACCTGTGAGTACGATGCCTCCAAGAAAAAAAAAAAGCCTTAATGCGTTTTGAAACACACGTGTTTCTTCGGCAGGGATAAGCAACTGTGTTAGTCCTCCTGATTAAATAGGCGTTCCGGTGCCATGACAACTCATACGTAAAACAAGAACAAGGTCTTATGCCTGTTTCCCACTATATTTCTGGCTATCAGTCATAAGGCTATCAGTCATATTTTGAAGGGAAGGTAATCAATAAAAGGCAAGAGTTCAATTTCTTGATTTAGACCCCTAGGTGCCAGGCTAATCTGTATATCCACTTACTTTCACGTGACATTGTGACATTTGTTTAATGTAGTCCCCACCTCTCATGTCCTTTTTTACATTCTCAATTCCTCCAAATACTGAGCCTGAAAATTGGCCTCCATGGTGCTCTATGTAGTGGCGTGATAAGGGATGGCCATCTTTTTTTTTCTGTATATTATTTATATGTTCTCCGATTCTTATTTTAAGAGCCCTATTCGTTTGTCCTATATATATTTTCTCACATGGGCATTTTATATAATAGATAACTCCTTTTGTGTTGCATGTGATATTATCCTCAATTTTGTACAGATCTGGACCATCCCTAATTTCCCTGATACTATTTATATTGTTCACTATTCTGCAGTTCTTACACATTTTGCAGGGGAAAAAACCTTCCTTATGGTAATTTTTATTTTTATTATCATTTTTGGATCTTTGATTTAAGCCCCTGGATGTTGCTACTAAACTTTCCGTGCTTTTTTTAAAGTGAAGATGGGACATATTGGTATCTTTTCTCCTATCAATTTATCCTGTTTAAGAATGTGCCAGTGTCTTTTAACAATACGTTTGAAGGCTCCTTCTTTTTCACTGTATTGGGTTATTATAGGTACTCTGATGACTCCTTTATCCTTTTTATTTTTATTTTCAATTTTTAACCCCTGTATTTTATACTGTAATAAAATGTCACAATCCATCTTCTTTACATCTTCCTTAATGGGCTCTAGTTTATTGATTGCATACCCCTTTTCTTGTAATTTATTAGCCTCCTCTTCAAAATGTTCTATAGTACTAAAATTTCTCCGCAGTCTAATATATTGGCTGCGTGGAATATTTGTCAGCCAAATGGGTAAATGGCAGCTATTTAGTGGGATAAAGCTATTGGTATCGGTAGGTTTCTGGTAGGTCTTGGTTAAAATCTGGCCATCCTGAATAAAATAGTGAGGTCTAAAAAATGTATTTGCTGGTGACTCCAGTTTGGAGTAAAGTGCAGGTAAAAGTCGTTTTTATTTATGTCAGTTAAAAATCGTGTCAGTGAGGCCTCATCTCCTTTCCAAATAAAAACAATATCATCTATAAATCTTTTCCAGAGGACCAGGTTCGCACCCAGGGTACCCTGGGGGTATATAGCTATTTCTTCCCACCTACCCATATACAGATTTGCAAAACTCGATGCGAACCTGGTCCCAATAGCGGTCCCCCACGTCTGAAGATAAAAATTGTTATCATATTTAAAATAGTTATGTGTTAGAATAAACATAATGTATTCCCCTACGACGTTTATCTGTTCTTGGGGCATCCGATTTTCTTTTTTCAAGAAGTATTCCATGGCTTCTCTCCCTTTGTTATTTTCTATTATCATATATAAATAGGTGGAGTCAAGGGTCCCTAGGATATAGTCATCTTGCCATTTTATTTCGCTTAGTAGTTGTAAGATGTGTTTTGTATCTTTAAGATACGCTGGAATTTGCTGTACATACTCCTGTAAGAGGAAATCTACGTATTTGGATAGATTAGCAGTGAGGCCTTCAATTCCCGATATTATTGGTCTCCCTGGTGGATTAATTTTACATTTACCGGTATGTATTTTAGGGAGATAGTAGAATATTGGGATCCTGGTATTTGGATTGTTAATATATGATGCTTCTTTAATTGATAATATTCCCTTTTCCTTCCCCTTTTTAGTTAATTTATTCAGTTCTCTTTTATATTGATAAGAGGGATTGAAGGGGACTTTTTTGTATGTTTTTTTTAATCAGTAAGTAACCGCAAAGATTCTTTATGGTACACGTCCTTATCCAGGATCACAATCCCCCCCTTTATCCGCCGGTCTAATAATGCTGTCATTGTTCACTTGTAGGGTTTTAATTCTCCTCTTTTCCTCCTTTGTTAGATTCTGTATGTCTCTTCCTTTATTAGGGTTAATTTTCCTTAGGTCCCTCAGTACCAAGGTCTGAAAGGTGTTAAATGCGTCTGAGTATTCGCTTAGTGGGTTGAAATTGAATCTGGGTTTAAGGTCTGTCTGTTTGTAAGTACCGTCTTCTTTAATTAGTAACTTTTTATTTCATTCCTTTTTATTATTTTGCTCTGTATTCATATTTTTGTTTCTGTTCTTATTGTACTTGTTTTTATTTTTATTTGTATCTTTGTCCATTGGCTCTTGTTTCATAAAATACTTTTCTAGAGCTAGATCTCGTAGAAATTTCTTTATGCCTATAAAGGCACCAAAGGGGCAAAATTTTGCAGAAGGGGCAAATTTAAGACCTTTATGTAGCAATTCAAGTTCTCCTTTTTTTAGAGTATATTTACTTAGATTACCGTATATATTCCTTGTCCCTTCATTGCAATCTCTCCCTTGTTTTTTATTGTTGTTAGTCCCCTCCGCCTCGTTCCTTTCTTTGTTGTTTTCTGGATGGTTTTGCCTAAAAAGAAATCCTTCTTCACCATTTTTATTTTCACATTTTTCTTTTTATTTATGTTGTCTTTTATTACTTGATCTGTCTTTATCATTGATTTAGGGACTTCTATTTTGGAATTAGTGTTCCCCCTTTGAACAATTGCACTGTAATTATCCTTTTTGGTATCTTTTTTATTTATATTTTCATCTTTATTCTTATTATTATTCTCCTGTCCATTAATATTCTGTATGTTAGTATCAATTGTATTGTCCCCTTCTTCATTCGTTAAGTTCAAAATCTCGTATCTATTCGACATTTGTATGGATCAATTTTCTGTGTTTTTTTGTATGTATATTTCTGGTTTGAGTGGTATTGGCTTAATTCCACTTATTAAGTCTTCCTCTCCACTGGAATCTTCTGTGGTAATGTTATGAGTGGTAATTTCCTCTAGGGGGACATCCTGTCCTTCACAATCTATCTCATTTATTGTATTAAAGCAGGAAATATTTCTATAGCATACGCTATCTGTTTCATCTCTAGTTATATTTATTGCTGGTACTAGGTCTCTTTCAAACTTATGTTTCTTTTTAATTATGATTTCCTCTTCTTTTGTTTTAATTTGCATTCTGGATGGTCCCTATAGGGCTTCAATACTTCAAATAAATGGACAATCTCATGGTTAATTTTAATTAACCCAGTTTTTCTTTTTTCTATAATGAATGATATGGCTGTTCTGGAGAAGTCATGGAATAATTCTCCCACATCTCCTGCCAATATTTTATATACCTTTAAGCCCTTTGCTATAATATCATTGTCCAAATATTTTTCTAATGACGCTACTTCCCATAGGTCCTGCATTTCTGTTATTAATAGGCGTTCTAATTCTTTAATATTTCTAATTGCCTCTTCTATTTGTCTATTCCTATGTTCATTTGATTCAGGGATATCTTTCTTGGGAAGGTTAAAGAATGTTTGGACATTTCTGATTCTATCTTTACGGTCTAACCAGAGATCGCTCATATCATCCTTTTTGCTGCACGGTATACAAGGCAGGTAAATAATGTGATTATACAAAAATAAAAGTACCCCTTCGCCGCCACTAATTCTTGTCTCCTATGTGTCTTTCCTGCCCTGGATTCAATCCAGGGAGTCGCTGCTGGTTCACCAAGTGAGTGCCCTGCCCATACTTGCGAGACTTTGTTAATAAGTCTCGCAAGTTGCGTGATCTTTTCCACGTAATCTGTGGGTATGATGGCAATAACATGGCCAAATCTCTATCAGTTTGAAGCACTGCCCAATGTTTGCGAAGAATCTCCTTAATAGTACACCATTCTTTGTTAAATGGGGTGATAAATCTTACCACAGTCGTCCATTCTTTTCTTTTTCTTATTCACTCAAAGTACATCCTGTGCTAAAAAAAATTCTCTTTCATAACCTTTCTTTATCGTATGCTTGTGATAACCCCTTTCTAACAATTGTTTAGTCAATTGAGAGGATTGATGTTCGAAATTATCTTCTTCAGAACAAATGCGTTGCATTCTGAGGAATTGGCCTACCAGTATTGCCTGCATTACCTTAGGATAATGAGCTGATGTAGCATGTAGGAGGAAGTTGACTGCTGTAGATTTCCTGTAGACATCAGTAGCTATACTTCCATCCAATCTCTTTTTAATCAATATTTCTAGAAATTCAAACTCACTCTGACTGATCTTCTAAGTTAGATTAATGTTCAAATCATTATCATTGAGATCATTCAGAAAGTTTTTCAAATTTGACAAAGAGCCCTGCCAAATAAAAAACACATCGTCTATATACCTCGACCAGAGGAGTACAGCGTCATAACCAGGAATTACAAACAATTTCCCTATCCCACAGCCCCAGGAACAAATTAGCATATGAGGGTGCACAAGATGCCCCCATAGCTGTTCCCTGGAGCTGCAGGAAAAAGCGGTCCTTGAAAAGAAAATAATTATGTGTTAACATAAATTCCTATAAAGATAAAATCAATTCCATCAATCCAGTCTCAAGGTCCGTCATTGATAGAAAAAATCTAGACGCCCGCATCCCCTGCTCGTGGCATATAGATGTGTACAGCGACTCTATGTCACGTGTAACAAGATATACCTCCTCCTCTAATTGAATATCATTTAATCATCTCAACATATCGGTAGTATCCTGCACAAAAGAAGGAAGGAATTCAACACATTTTTGTAAAAAGAAGTCAATAAATCTACCAATATTTGTACATAATCCACCAATCGCCCGATACGATAGAACGCCCCGGAGGATTGGTGGAATTTTTATGAACCTTGGGGAGGAGGTATAATGTAGGTCTCACTAGACAATCCACAGTCAACCCCTCCAACATCTTCAAACTGATAGTCCCATGGTCAAATCCTTCCTTCAACATAAAGTCCAACTCCTTCTTGAACCGGGTCACAGTCTAATTTGTTATAATAACATAAGGTATTATTGAGCTATCTGAAGGCTTCCTTTTTGTACATCTGCACCGGCCAGACCACAACATTGCCCCCCTTGTCCGCAGGTTTTATTACCACATCTTTCATATGTTTGAGTTCAAACAATGCCTGTCTTTGTAATTTAGAAAGGTTATCTCTTTTTTGTTATTAGGGACTATATTTTTTAGGTCCTGTTTAATTAATTTCACAAAAATATCTACCGCAGGACATGATGTTTTAGGGGGGAAATATTGCGATCTCCGGTGCAGATCCAGATCCTTTTGTTCTGCCAAGAGTGTCTGCAAATCACATAGGGCTTGTTCACGAGGGGATGATAATAATGGTATTTCCTGTTCCCTATTAAAATACTTTTTTAACAATAATTTGCGTGAGAACTTTGTATATCTGGACCTGGTCCTCGTCCAAATCCTAGGCGTCCGCCTAAAAAAGAGAGGTAATTAATTGAGAACATGATCTTCTATTGTTTCTTTGCCACTTAAATATCTTATTTTGTTGGTAATCACTCAGATCTCTCGGAAATTTCCTTGATTTGACCGCTTGTATCTCTTTTTCCCACTTTATTAGATCTTCCTCTAATGTGTTATCAAAGATCTCGATCTCTTCTTTTGTTAGTACTTGTTGTATCCTTTCCTTTAAATTATCAATCTCCTTCTCCACACTCTCCAATGCTTTGAAATATGCCCCAATTAGTAATTTTATCAGGGTCTGTAAATATTTAGTGAGAGTCTCCTCCCATTTACTTATAAACAAGGAATCATCAAAATCTAACGTGTGGAAAGCTTGAATTCGCAACCCATGTGGTATAATATTTATTTGTAGGTAATTTTCTAATGCAGCCTTGTTCCACCACAATTTGGTACGTCTCATAAGTGAGTCACAAATCTTTTGCTTCAAATTCTTAATGTCCCGATTGTCTGTATCAGATGTCAGTTTCTCTCCAAAAACTGATCCCAATTGTGTTAACCAATTCTTATCACGTCTCCTGAAATCCATATATGAGGAATTTTCAGAAAATATATATATAAATCATGAACACCTACAACAACCTCAAAAGGTAAAATTGTTGCGCATGGATGTTAAACATCATCATACAACACCAAAAAAAAATCCATACGACCATGTTATATATAAAATATATAAATTGAAAACTTTATTGATTCACATCATAGAGAATAAATTAATCACCAGAGAGAAAAAGATAAGATGGAAACTAATACAGAAAATCTACAGGGGCACATCACCCAATAGCATAGATCTATGTTAAAAATATATATTATGTAGTATGAGACTGGCACTCCCTCGCATGGAAATAGAGCAATAGTAATAGTGTTGTTACACAATATTTAATTGGCAAAATATATTGAAATACAACGTTACAATACAATATTAAAATGACAATCGCTGCAGCGGAAACAATATCAATCCCTAAAAATAGCTAAAATCTAAAACTTCAATAAAAACTCAAAAAAGTCCAAAAAGAAGGGCACCATACGTCCTGAATGTGCAAAAATATTGCAAGCCAAAAGTGTCAGTCTATTCCTTATAATAGTATTGGCATTCCTTTCTTATATGCAATGTAACATGCAAAATCCATGCAAGGTACCTTTTCAAATATTCTCAATTGTCCGATATAAATATTCGATAAAGTATCCAATCGGACACCAAGTTTTTACTCACAGGTGAATGTCAATTATCCTGCAGTCCCAATATTCAATCCTTTTGATTTTTACTCAAGGTATTTATTCATATTCCCGTGGTTCTCAATGATTAGCATCCCACCTGGTTCGTTCGTCACTGGTCTCTCTCGATCGTTATCCACAAAACTCGGATCCGGTTATGCGATTAGGGTGTAATATCGCGAGAGGTGAAATTATACTTGTACTGACCAGTTTGAATGGCTGAAATTCCGGGTCTTTATCTTTGGAGCGCTCCAATTCCTTTGTATATCTCCGGATATTAATAGACAAACTTCCAGTGGTGGTCTCTTGTTGGGGATGTCTTTGAAAAGCATCAAACGCGTTTCGGGGATCTCCTTTCCCCTTCCTCAGTGGTGACATCCCAACTTACTGTGATTCCTTTTATATCCCTTTCAAGATGCGTGTAAGATCACATCTGGAGTAAGGGATCTGCTCTGGAACACCAAAATCTGGTCTGGAACCAAAAAACGCATATGCGGTTTCCATGCGTTTTTTTGGGGGACGATGCGTTTTTTGCGGTATATTGTGCGCCATGGTCTAATTAATCTAATCTATAAAGGAAATAGTCCAGAAAGGTTGCTAAATGGTCAATCCATAACAAAATATATCAATGTGCGGATATCCTGTAACAAAAAACAATTCTAAGTGCTATATTGTGAATATTAATTTCATAAATAACATTACATAAATATAAAACATACAAGTGAAATAAATATAATATTACATATAGTATCCTGATAGATAAAGTGACGGTGCATCTGTTCAAGTGTTAAATGGTGGGTAGGCCCATCACAGAGGAGGGGTCGCAGTGCTGATAGACAGCCAGACATGCGACCCCTCGTCTGACGAGGGGCACACCCACCGTTAGATTCTTACAGGAATCCAAAAATCTCCAGGTCTGCATTGAGACCTTTCGGAATAAGGCTTCCAAATTCGTAAATTTCCCTTGATTCTGCTCTGGACATGGTCTCTACATGTTTCCCTCTTCGCCAATTCTTATCGATCCTTTCCAGAGCAGTGAATTTTAGCCCCCTATAGTCTTTATTATGGGCCTCCTTAAAATGTCTAGAGAGAGAATGTTTCATATATCCGTTTTTTATATTTGTCAAATGTTCCGAAATCCTTGTTTTCAGAGCTCTTTTGGTCCGGCCTATATACTGTTTTCGGCATGGACATTGTATCAAATAAGATACACTGGTAGAATCGCATGTAAGAAAATGCTTGATTTCTACCGAAAACGTGTTCTGAGTTGAGGTGACCTGAGTTGTTCTTTTTGGAAATGTCATGTTTTTACACCCACGACATTTACCACACCTATAGAAACCCTTGAGTCCAATCCAATTGTGCATTATACTTGGTTTTTTATCTTTATGTTTAATTGATGGGGCTATCTTGATCCCTACATTGGGTGCCCTAGTATAAGTTATTTAGGGTACCACGGGTACCAATGGACCCAAGAGTTTATCTTGTAAGATATGATGCCAGTGCCGTTTAATTATTGACCCTATTTGTCTGTGTTGGATAGATTAAGGTAAGATCAATCTAAAATTCGCATTATTTGGTGTAGTTTGTTGTATTTTTGGTAAAACAACGTTCCTCTCGGTATGTTCCTTATTTTCTCAAGTGCTTCCTCTATGGTTTCGGATGGGTATTCTCTCTCTCTAGAAATTGGCCAAAGGGGACATTTAGAAGCCAATTCGGTAGATGACAGCTCGAATATCGAATAAAACCATTCCTCGCTATCGGCTTTTGATACATGCTACAGATGTATTTTTTATCTTTCTGGGTGATCAAAAGATCTAAATATTCTATTTCCTTTTTATTCTCATTCGATGTGAACACTAAATTGTAATCATTTTGATTTAGACCAGCTATGAATGCTATGAGTTCTTCCTCTTTTCCTTTCCATATCAGTAGCACGTCATCTATGTACCTTTGCCAGAGCACCAGGTTGCCCCCACGCTGTGGATCAATGTATTGCTGCTCCCAATGTGCAAGGAACAGATTTGCATAGCTGGGGGAAAACCTGGTGCCCATGGCGGTACCTTTTACTTGTAGGTAATGATGGCCTTCAAAATAAAAATAATTATGTTCAAGAATATGTTTCACCCCTTCTACTATAAAATCAATTTGTTGCTGTTTAAAATTATGCAGAGATCCCAGTATAGTTTTTAAAGCGGAGATCCCTTGACCATGATCTATTATGGTATATAATGATTGAATATCCAAAGTTGCCATTATCCAATCGGATTTTACTTCCAACTTCTCCAACATCTGGATCACTTAAGTATGATCTCATAACTTTGACCAGTGGTTGTAACCACATATCCAAATATTTGGACAAGTTGGAAGTCAGGGACCCAATCCCCGATACTATGGGACGGCCTGGGGGCTCCACTGGGTTCTTGTGAACCTTGGGCAAACAATAGAATACAGGGAGTCTCCCTGGTGTTCCCATTATAAAATCAAATTCTTGCTTGGATAAAATCCCCACTTCCAGGCCTCTATTACAATATTCTCCTAATTCCTTATTGTATTCCACAGTGGGGTCCACTTCTAATTTTTTATAGGTGGTTGTATCTAATAATTGTTTAAAACATTTGTCATTGTATTTATTTGTATTTAAAATCACAATGGCCTTTATCGGCGGGGCGAATGGTGATTTGTTCTTTTTTCTGAAGTTCTTTGATTGCCATTATTTCTTTATTTGTTAAATTGTGATAACCTCTTTTTTTCTCTTTGACTCTTCTCAGATCTGCTTCAACATTTTTCTGCAAACTAGCTATTTCTGGTCCTATTTCGTTCCTGGGAAAATTCTTGGATTTGTTCCTAAGGTTTGTATTTAGGAAGTACTCATCTTTATGAATTTCAGTGGTAATAGGATTTTTCAAAAAATATTTTTTGAGACATATATTTTTTATAAATTTTTGTATGCCAATATACGTGTTAAATTTGTCTAGCTTTGCCGTGGGTGCGAATTTTAAACCTTTATTTAGGAGTGACATTTGCGCCTGAGTGAGTGTAATTTCACTCAGGTTCATAATGCTACTAGTTTCTACTACTTGTGGGATTATCTCCTGTGTTCTCTGTGTCTTCTTTCTCCCTCTCCGTGTCTTTTTGGGGTTTCTTGGTGTTCCTGGTAATGTAGATTGTCCCTCTTCCTTTGTTGATATGGTACCGGATGAATTTCCGGTTCTTGGTGTCTCTGTGTATGAGGTGGTCTTTGTGATTTCGGAACATTTGACAAATATAAAAAATGGATATATGAAACATTCTCTCTCTAGACATTTTAAGAAGGCCCATAATAAAGACTTATAGGGGGCTAACATTCACTGCTCTGGAAAGGATCGATAAGAATTGGCGAGGAGGGAAACATGTAGAGACCATGTCCAGAGCAGAATCAAGGAAAATTTACGAATTTGGAAGCCTTATTCCGAAAGGTCTCAATGCAGACCTGGAGATTTTTGGATTCCTGTAAGAATCTAACGGTGGGTGTGCCCCTCGTCAGACGAGGGGTCGCATGTCTGGCTGTCTATCAGCACTGCGACCCCTCCTCTGTGATGGGCCTACCCACCATTTAACACTTGAACAGATGCACCGTCACTTTATCTATCAGGATACTATATGTAATATTATATTTATTTCACTTGTATGTTTTATATTTATGTAATGTTATTTATGAAATTAATATTCACAATATAGCACTTAGAATTGTTTTTTGTTACAGGATATCCGCACATTGATATATTTTGTTATGGATTGACCATTTAGCAACCTTTCTGGACTATTTCCTTTATAGATTAGATTAATTAGACCATGGGGCACACTATACCACAAAAAACGCATTGTCCCCCAAAAAAACGCATGGAAACCGCATATGCGTTTTTTTTGTTCCAGACCAGATTTTGGTGTTCTAGAGCAGATCCCTCACTCGAGATCTGATCTTATATGCATCTTATCCACCATTCAACACTTGAACAGATGCACGGTCACCTTATTTATTAGTATACTATATGTAATATTATATTTATCTCACTTGTATGTTTTAGACTTATGTAATGTTATCTATGAAATTAATATCCACAGTATAGCACTTAGAATCGATTTTTGTTACAGGATATCCGCACATTGATATATTGTGTTATGAATTGACCATTTAGCAACCTTTCTGGACTATTTCCTTTATAGACTAGACTAATTAGACCATGGCGCACAATATACCGCAAAAAAACGCATGGAAACCGCATATGCGTTTTTTGGTTCCAGACCAGATTTTGGTGTTCCAGAGCAGATCCCTTACTCCAGATCTAATCTTACATGCATCTTGAAAGGGATATAAAAGGAATCACAGTAAGTTGGGATGTCACCACTGAGGAAGGGGAAAGGAGATCCCCGAAACGCGTTTGAGGCTTTTCAAAGACATCCCCAACAAGAGACCACCATTGGAAGTTCGTCTATTAATATCCAGAGATATACAAAGGAATTGGAGCGCTCCAAAGATAAAGACCCGGAATTTAGCCATTCAAACTGGTCAGTAAAAGTATAAGTTCACCTCTTGCGATATTACACCCTGATCGTATAACCGGATCCGAGTTTTGTGGATAACGATCGAGAGAGACCAGTGACGAACGAACCAGGTGGGACGCTAATCATTGAGAACCACGGGAATATGAATAAATACAGTGAGTAAAAATCAAAAGGATTGAATATTGGGACTGCAGGATAATTGACATTCACCTATGAGTAAAAACTTGGTGTCCGATTGGATACTTTATTGAATATTTATATCAGACAATTTTGAATATTTGAAAAGGTACCTTGCATGGATTTTGCATGTTACATTGCATATAAGAAAGGAATGCCAATACTATTATAAGGAATAGACTGACACTTTTGGCTTGCGATATTTTTGAACATTCAGGACGTATGGTCCCCTTCTTTTTGGACTTTTTTGAGTTTTTATTGAAGTTTTAGATTTTAGCTATTTTTAGGGATTGATATTGTTTCCGCTGCAGCGATTGTCATTTTAATATTGTATTGTAACGTTGTATTTCAATATATTTTGCCAATTAAATATTGTGTAACAACACTATTACTATTGCTCTATTTCCATGCGAGGGAGTGCCAGTCTCATACTACATAATATATATTTTTTATTACGCCTTTGTTGATTTGAGTGAATCAATTTGAGACTAGAGCACCCAATCCAGAATTGTAAGGAGAGTGAGCGGTTTGTCTATACTACTTTTTCCCTATGTTAAAAATAGTCTGGTGTAGGTTACTCTCCACAAGGTAATGTTATCCACCTCATAAAGGCTCATGCCAAAAATATAATCATAAGGCAGACACAACACTCCTTGAAGACCACAACCGGACTCTACTCTTGACAGCCCTTCCTCTCAGGGAAGACACACAATGAATGAGCTTAACCACTCAATTACAAACAAGACAAAAACAGCCAACGCCTTCCCCTTTTTTCCACCAAGCAGAGCTCACCCCTGTGCAAAATATTTATTTTTTCCCCGGCTACCACCTCTGGTCTGCCAGTCCAGGAATAACGCTCCTCCACTACAGGCAGATAATTTATAGTCCTCCCGGGACTCCCCGGGGAAACACCCTCTGTCACTAAGACAGATAATTTAGTGGTTCTTAATTTGAGTCCCAACCGGGGCTACCCGGGGTCACACCCTCCGTCACTAAGACAGATAAATCAGTAACCCCTAAATCAAGCCCCGTCCCAGAGCACCCCGGGGCTACTCCCTCTGTCTGGACAGGACCAATAATTAGGTAGCCCCTAATGTGGCTCTGCCCTCCTGCCAGGGGAAATCTCTTGCTCTGCTTAACCATTAACTGTGAAGGTGCCTGACACAAACCACGCAGACAAAACACAAACAACAACCACAGAAGAGCAAACTCAAACTTTTCCTCTAAGGTTCTAGGAATTCAGGATTTTATATCAACCGAAGTTGCTACTACGTACGTAACATCAACAGCAGAACAGATTACCACAGCACAGTGGAGTACAGCAGATGAGGCAGATGAGATGACCAGAATTTTCTCACCTTGCCTTTGAGGCTGCAGTCCTCGTCCTCAAGTGTGGTCCACCAAGCTCTGGGAACCCTCACCAATCAGATTCCACCATTCATTTTTCACAGCTCCTTTTGAAAATGAAAGGTGGAATCTGATTGGTTGCCATGGGCAACTAAGCCAGTTCTACTTTACACCAATTTGATAAATCTCCCCCAAAATCTCAAGGTATGAGATCTCCAATTAAAACAACAGGACACCTCACAGTAATCCAAATAATCCATAAATACCTCTGGCATAAAAAGGAACAGTCTTACCTGTGTAGACCCGTCTGATATACTATCTACCATCTTTATATAGCGCCTTAATTAAAATGATTTAATATATTTTGTGAGATATTACTGGTATGTGTGTGCACATCTTTTTCATGAGTTTTTCTTTTTAAGACTCCTAACCAGAAATATCCTACAAAAACGGAATATTTTAGAAATGTACAATATACTTTATTACACAAAATATACATAGAAAGGAGAAAGGGACTGATTTAAAAAAATATATGAATGATTGATGACATACCTGCAGGAATTGTCCATGATAAGGCTGGAGAAGGTTGTAATAGAGAAAGTGCTGGAGAAGGGTCATTTAAAAAATCCTTCATATGGACCCCCTTCAAAGCTGATAATGCAGTAGTACACATATTCATATACAATGTGCAAAGGCATGCCCAATTTTAAAAAAAAACGCATGTCCTATAAATTTCTACATTTAAAAAAACTAAAGATAGGATATCTAGAAAGGATTTTAAAATATCAGAGAAAAATATATGTGTGATGAAGGAAACTGTTGAAAATTTTACAGGATGACTAAATTGCTGCCTCTTAGTGCAGCTTCATCAGGTACCTGAATATCTTGACACATGTGTAGCACCCCTGTCTTTAGTCCTCAGTTTTGCTGTGCCCACTCTTCCCCCTTCATTTCTCAAAAGCAGAAGTGACATCTAAAGAGATGGACAGAGGGAAGGGGTCCTTCTGTCAACCCATCAGTCTCCCACAACACAATCATGGGAGGCCAATGCTTTACTATGGCAGCTGGGGACTTTGGTTTGTGCACCAATTCTGCCATGTCATCTGCCTTTAGGCCACGACACACGTGTGACATAACACTTTTTGAAAACTTTTAATTTTTATGAATAGTTTGCCTGACAGTTCATTAATAGTTTGTGTCATGCCTTCACAAGCATTAATATCTGTTTTTGCTGTGTGCATTTCATATTCCCCATTGTCATGTATTGCCCTTGCTAATTACTTTGCCAATAGCGCCATCTACTGTTATGATGCAGCCTGTTTTATACCATTTCCTATACTAGTAATTAGCTCCTGCTGAGCTCTATTAAGTTTGGCCATTCCAGCCACCTTAGTTTTCCCATCTGCCCCTTGGGTCCTGCCCCTTCTTCTTGCAGAAGCCATCTTGTCCTCATGGAAGCCAGACATGTTGTCTGGTTCTCTCCACCATTTGCTTCATCCTGATGTTTAACCCTATCATAGCACAGTCAGTGAGTCTTACTACCTTTCTAATCATCCCACACAAGGTTATCTCTGCATTTGCTGTACTCTTTGCTGTACCCATGTTATACCATGCGGTCAGCCTCCCTCATGGTTAGTCAGTCATCTTGCCCACATCTGCCTATACCTTATTGATGCCGTATGTATTTCTATGTTTGTATGTTACATATGCTCTTACTTGCTATGTCATGTATACTGTGTTATGTATATATTTGCCACATAGTAAGCACTGTTATATTTCTTGTTGTCGTTTAACACTGATCCTTTCAATAAAAGCTGTAAAGGACCCCCAGCGTCTACCTCAGTGAATTGTTAGGAAAGAGTTTAGCTGCCTGTCAACTCATTCTCCTGTCAACGTGTGAGGGTGGCAGAACAGTAAAACGACTACTATCAAATCGGGTTTAAGCACAGGACACTGATCCCCGATCAGTAAGCGGAAGCTAACGCACCCAGGCTAGATAGCAAGTCGCTAATCCCAGGTTAGTGAGACCTCCTACAGAGACTTCCCGCGCACTCTTCCCTGCTGCCTTCAGATCGCTACGCAGAAGGATAGCGCCTCACAGGTCGAATGGCAGTACACTGTCTCCACGCTGGTGCCACCATTCAGCGACACCGCCACAAGTAACAATTGTAGAAGTCAAGCCCACAAACAGACATCATGTCAGACAAAAGATCTGAGGAATATGCACCACGTTCCCATACAGTCTCAGGAGCCTCAAGGAGGTCAGTGAGCAGCACCGCAATTGCCACTGCCAGGGCAAGGGCAGAAGCAGCAAAATTGAGAGCTGCCTTTGCTGAAAAGGAGTTTGAAATGAAAAAGTAAAAAACACGCTTAGAAGCTAATAGGGAAAAAGAAAAAGCATGCTTAGAAGCTAATATGGAAAAGGAAAAAGCATGCTTAGAAGCTAATATGGAAAAGTAAAAGGCACTCTAAGAAGCTGATAGAGAGCTACAGAGATTCCTCTTTGAAGCCAACCTTGAAAAACTTACTGTGGATAAGGAAGCTGCGGTGGCAGAAGCCGAAGCACAGGCGTTATAGGAAGCGGCATACCCCACTAGTGAAAGACTAGTCATCGTGACATCTCACTATGTACATCAGACTATGTACTACAGCACGCCAAGTCAGACGACTACCTGCAATCAGCACCAGGAGTGGAGTCACCCCCTGCTGGTACGCCACAACAAGAACCTGTCACACAGCCAGCAACGTCTGCTGACCAAACACTCTACAAGAGAGTAATTTCGCCTGCATCTCATCCTCAGAGAAACCTGCACCCAAACCAGCAAGTTCCTACAACACAGTGACTGCCTTCAAGATGGAAGGATCGGGTGGTGGCGCATCCCCAGATCACTCACGCAAATACCAAGAACTGTCAGATTTCCTCAAGTTCTTTGCACACCGCAAGCTACTCACCACAGGACTCAAAGTTTAATGACCATCCTGAAAGCTACAGAACGTGGAGAGCTTCATTCAGAAATGCGACTGCCGGCCTAGACCTCTCCGCAAGTGAAGAGACCGAACTGTTAGTCAAGTGGCTAGGAAACAAGTCAGCAGAACATGCAAGGCGCATCAGAGATATCAACATCAACTACCCAAGCAGAGGCTTGGACATGATATGGGAGAGGCTCGACCAGTGTTATGGCGCCCCGGAAATTATAAAGGAATCACTCTTTAAAAGGTTAGAGGACTTTCCTAAAATTCCTAACAAAGGTTTCCACAAGTTAAGAGAGTTAAGTGACCTCCTGGTGGAACTCCAAGTCGCCAAGGCAGATAGAGACCTGCTAGTCCTCACATCCCTACACACAGCCCGTGATATTAAATCCATAGTACAGAAGTTACCGCACAGCCTGCAAGAGAAGTGGATCAACAAAGGCTCTAACTACAAACAACGACACAATGTTTTGTTCCCTCCATTTTCTTTCTTTGTAGACTTTGTACACCAGCAGGCAAAGACTAGAAATGATCTTAGCTTTGACTTCTCTACGTTTGATTCTGCTTATCCAGAGACTGAAAGGAAACTAACAAAAGACCCAAGCAGGGAGTGCCCTCTACATAAAAAACCTCACCCACTGCAAAAGTGCAGAGGTTTCGGAGAAAAATCCCTTAAGGACCGTAGATCCTTTCTCAAGGAAAGCAACATTTGCTGCAGGTGTTGTGTGTCTACGTCTCATCTAGCTAGAAACTGCAAAACTAGCATTACCTACTCGGAGAACAACAGCCAAGAGCACAATACAGCTCTACACCCAGGGCCAGCACCATGGACTCTTACACCCTCAGACGATGACACTATAGAGCACAGCGGGGAGGAGAAAGATACTGCACCTCCTGAAGTGACACCCCAATGTACTCAGGTCTGTGGGGAGGGTCTCAGTTGGAAATCCTGCTCCAAAATTTGTCTTGTTACAGTTTACCCCATAGGCCACGAAGAAAAGGCTATAAGACTGTATGCCATCCTTGACTATCAAAGTAACAGATCACCTGCTAGCTCAGTTTTCTTTGACAACTTTAAGATCAAGGGACTTAGCTCTTACTATTCACTTAAAACATGTACTGGTGTGAGTGAAGAAACAGGGAGAAGGGCCACCGGCTATCAAATTGAATCCCTAGATGGTCAAACATCCCTGTCTCTTCCTACAGTCATTGAATCCAATCACATCCCAAACAACAGGGAGGAAATTCCCACACCAGAGGCAGCATTCCATCATGGACACTTGAAAAGTATAGCACATCTCATCCCTACACTTGATCCCCAAGCCAAGATAGTCCTTCTGCTTGGGAGAGATATCATCAACGTCCACAAGGTGAGAAAGCAAATAAATGGCCCCCGGAATTCCCCATAGGCTCAGAAGTTAGACTTAGGGTGGGTCATTGTAGGAGACGTTTGCCTAGGAAACATTCACAAGTCGAACACTGTGAACGCCTTATGCACAAACACATTGGAAAGCAGACGTCTATCCCTTTTCCAACCTTGTCCTAACAAATTCCTTGTAAAAGAGAAACTTGCCAACTCTCTACATCCAAACATCATGGAAGGTAGTTACACCAGAGACTTCTTGTGCAACAGAGATCACCTCGGGTGCACTGTCTTCCAAAGAACAGAAGAAGATCATAAAATAGCCTACTCTATTGAAGATAAAACCTTGCTAAAGATAATGGAACAAGAATTAGACAAATAGCTGGGTAGCACCCCTACCTTTCAAAACACAGAGACCCTGTCTTCCCAACAACAGACAGCAAGCATTAAAACGCCTTGCTTTATTAAAGCACAACTTCCAAAAGAAACAAGAAATGAGAGAACACTTCTTTTCATTCATGGGCAAAATATTAGAAAATGGCCATGCAGAGGTATTTCTATGTTTGTATGTTACATATGCTCTTACTTGCTGTGTCATGTATACTGTGTTATGTGATAAAGAAAGGGATTGCGCTGCAAGAGAAGAATCTTTTAAGTGTTCCTATTCTCTTCTTACATTCGGAAAATTCTTCAGTTAGATGGACCACATTCAATGATTAATTTTCAACAGTTGCATGGAGACCTAAAATGCAGTGAAAAAAAACGCACTATGGGGTAGTATGTTCCAAACACCAATCGTATCGGATGTATGCCATATACTCACAAGGATCGCTCGTACTGCGCACAGAAAAAGACCGGTGTGTCTTCAATCAAGGAGCTCTAGTTGTAAAACCAGCAAGGACCAGGAGCCGCTTGTTCAGGAGATGTTTGATCTGAACTCCGATCCCACTAGGAGAGCGTCACTTCAAGGTAGCAACCGTCTCACACTTCCATAGAACTCAGAAAGGAAGGAAGGCGCAGAAATAGTGAAGTACATCTCAGCGGTTACAGATAAAAATGGTTTATTGTACTTACAACAATACAGGAATAAAATCGTGTTTAAGAACAAGGTATGTTGCCCGACCCGGGTTTCGCCATAATGCTTCGTCTGGACGATCCAGGTCGAAACCCGGGTCGGGCAACATACCTTGTTCTTAAACACGATTTTATTCCTGTATTGTTGTAAGTACAATAAACCATTTTCATCTGTAACCGCTGAGATGTACTTCACTATTTCTGCGCCTTCCTTCCTTTCTGAGTTCTATGGAAGTGTGAGACGGTTGCTACCTTGAAGTGACGCTCTCCTAGTGGGATCGGAGTTCAGATCAAACATCTCCTGAACAAGCGGCTCCTGGTCCTTGCTGGTTTTACAACTAGAGCTCCTTGATTGAAGACACACCGGTCTTTTTCTGTGCGCAGTACGAGCGATCCTTGTGAGTATATGGCATACATCCGATGCGATTGGTGTTTGGAACATACTACACCATAGTGCGTTTTTTTTCACTGCATTTTAGGTCTCCATGCAAGTGTTGAAAATTAATCATTGAATGTGGTCCATCTAACTGAAGAATTTTCCGAATGTAAGAAGAGAATAGGAACACTTAAAAGATTCTTCTCTTGCAGCGCAATCCCTTTCTTTATCATTTATTCTACAGACTTTTTTTCCCACATTGTCTTGGGATTTGCAGCGCTTGAGGGGACTGATTTCCTACACAGAGACTTTGCGCTTTTTATTCCATACTGTGTTATGTATATATTTGCCTCATAGTAAGCACTGTTATATTTCTTGTTGTAGTTTTACACCGATCCTTTTAAAGCTGTAAAGGACCCCCAGCGTCTACCTCAGTGAATTGTTAGGAAAGAGTTTAGCTGCCTGTCAGCTCATTCTCCTGTCAACGTATGAGGGTGGCCGAATGGTTTGCCTCCTCAGTTTTACGAGATTTTATTTTCATTACAATAGGCTTGTAATGGTCTTTTTGACCATAAAGTGATGCTTTAGTAAGGTGGAGTTTTTTTTATTTATTTAAAGTATTTTCCTAAATTATCCCTGAGAGGCTACTGTCTATAGTATGAACCAGGGGCATATTATAACACCTTTGTACAGGTGATGCCCAGATACTGGAAACTGATTTATGGCCATCAACTGCAAGAAAAGAATCACAAGTCTCTCTAGTGCGATGAGTTTGGCTGGTCTCAGAATGCCATTTTTCTAAACATCCTCAGGCATAGAGATTTTTTTAAAATCCAAATAGGAATGATGAGAGCGAATTATCACTGGAGAATTCATTAAGTGCTACAGGATGTAGAGTTTTGCAGCTGCACACTACAGTTCACCCCAGGTTACATCTTTTATTTAAACTGCTGTTTTCTCTTCCCTTGAGATAGGAGATGCTGAAATGTCATTCCCTAACACATTTCACAACATACACATGAAAAGCTTCTGATCTTTTACCCTTGTAAAGTGAAGCAGGACTTCTGTTTGTTTTAGCACTGGCTGATACTTCAGTGGAATGTGTTTCCCTGTGTACTTTTTCTCTGCTCGTCCACGGCGCCTGACCTCTTCAACATGTTAAAGTCGGATGCATTTAATTTGCTTGCTGTTCTTATATTAATACAAGCCGCAGTTTGAGATATAAACAAATATTCCACCCGAGATTTACTGTGATCTTCTGATAATAGAGACATTGAAAGAAAGGGCAATTTTTGAAGTAATAAAAACTCTGGGGAAGAATAAGATGGGAAAACACTGAAGTGGATTGTTTCGAAAAAAATTTAATTGGATGTTCTTTTTCAAAGTTCACAATATTAAAGGGGTTATGCTGTGTCAAATGTAAAAAATGAAAATCAGACATCATATAGGACATGACAATTTCTAGAACCAGCCCTGTACCTCACATGGATCCAGAGATCTCCCCATTCATTGCTCTGCTAGATTTATATCAAGCTGACAGCTCAAGGGGAGTGTCTTTTCTGCTGCAGCTAAGAGGGGCGTGTCTCAGCTCTGCCTATCACAGCTCAGGAGGAAATTGAAGGATGAAACTGAGCATGTGCGGCCATCAAAGTGAGAAGGACAAAGAAATAAGAAAAAAACAAACAGCAGGTGGCGCTATACAGAGGTGCCTAATAAGTACTCAGGTTATGACGATCTTGCTAATCCTTTGTCTTGCATAAACATGATAATTCCTTAAATACTCGGCTGCGTACAGTTTAGACATTGGTCACCCTGGAAGAGCGATCTATAGTAGTGGATTGCTCACCTCTAGAAAGAATACTTGCAGGCCTTAACCCTGGGTTATAGAACCGACAGGAACAGAGTAGAGAGGCTAGGAAGATGCCTCCCTCCAGATATTCAGCTACATGGCTGTTGCTTTCTTGAAGCCTCATGAGAGAACTGCATTCAACTGAACTCTCACTTGGATTTACTTGAGCTCATCTGCACTGGTTTGGATTTACCTCAACCAGGAACTGAACTGAACTGCACAGCACACAACTGCACACACATTTGCACAGAACTGCACAGCACTGCACAGCCTAACTTAGGTCTGAGCTAAGATATATATGCACACTAACACTGCTCCATCTAGTGGAGAAACAAGTGTAGTGCACCCTGACTAGGCCTGTGTAAAGGATATTTGCATGTAAAATCACATTGTGACATGGAGAATATGACAGGCGATAAAATACAAAATACAGGCATATCACATGACATTAATACATAATTAAGATACGTTTGCGGGGCCCACGGTTACTTGAGTGGGACACTGCATACCCCTGTAGTATAACATGTGTCGACCCCGACACAGCCAGTAGCTGGAAGACGGTCATCTGAAAAACACCAATACATACGCCATATACAATCACCTCCAAAAAGAGCAAATATAAATATGGACTTTGCAATGTAATACAAATACATTTTAGGCAAATATGTCACATATCACATATCATATATATATATCAGTAGCAATTTGGGTGAATAATGGGCGTTGACATTGTTCAGTGCTTGACGGGGAAATTTGGGTGACGTTCATCAGTAAGAGCAATAAAGTCCATGGCAAGTAATAAGAGTCCCAATTAGCATTGGTATATATCAAAGTGCAAATATAATATTATAGCATATAAAACAGAAAATGTCTTTCTGGGCATATGGCTGAAAACATTATAAAACATGGTCCATTGCAAAAATCCTAATCAACCTGAAAAGGGGGTTAAAAAAGGAAAAATGTGCAAAAATAAACAGGCACAACGGTGATAGTGAATATTTGTTGCTCAGTAGGGAATCCTGAAACAGGTACAATGTGGCATTTGGATCAAAAGAGTGACTTTAGGAACTTGTCACTAGCCGTGGTGAACTGGCAGCAGCTAAACATTGTAGCAACAATGGTAATACCCAACTGGAAAAGTCATGGTTAATTGGATAAAGTGAGCAGGCCTATTCACAAATAAGTATCCATTCCTCCTTGGTCATCAAAGATGGTGAATCCAGACTCTGCTTTTAATTGAGGTCGGTAGTTTGGATCAAATAAAGGGTTAACCTTTGTAATGGCATTTGCTGGTAAGTAAATTGGAAAAGGACCTACCCATTGCATTGACTCTTTAGGTTGTGGGTCAGATACTTTTGGTAGACGGACGCTGCTGGTAGCATAGGATAGTTTTCTTGCAGATGCTGAAATCATAGGCACATCAGGAATAGCTTTGGTATTTAACCCCTTAGTGACCACCCATACGTGTTTTTACTGCGGTCACTAAGGGGCCTTGGGCTGGAGCACTCCAGCCCAAGTTAGCGATAAAATCAATCGCTGTAGCTCCGTGCCCGCAGCTACCGGAGGTAGCTGAGGGCTCGGGGCAGTGATCAGAGACCGTGACAAGCGGTCTCTGATCACGTGATCGCCGTGATACACTTTATCACGGCGATCACAGAAAATGCCGGCAGCGGAGCTGCCCGCACTAAACTTTCTCCCTCCTCTTATGTAACAAAGGAGGGAGAAAGTCTTCGGTGCAGAGATCGGGTCCCCCAGCGCTTCTGGCCCTAAGCTGGGTCCCAATCCTCACCCCCCACCCCCCCCTTACCCTCAAGAAAGATGGCGGTGGCGGCCCGGCACATGCGCAGACTGAAAGCCGGCCGCCGCCGCTCACAGTAAGGTCTCTCACCTTAGGAGAGGAGAGAGAAGTTCAAATTATGCCCCGATCGGGTCCCCCAACACCTCTTCAACATGTTAAAGTCTCAAAGCCGGTGACTGTTGGTTCCGTACCGCAGCTCCTACTCACCGCAACGTGTCTCTACGATAACCCGCCGGCGTCCTCGCTTGCCACTAGCTGTCACGTGGTTTCGGTCAAGGATCGCGAGAAGGGCCTTTCAGTTAACGTCTTCGAATTGAAGGTAGAACAATCCTGGGGATGTAGGACTTTGGAGTGCTCCAATTTTGTTTAGTCAGTCCATCCAAAGATATTGGTCAATATTTCCAGTAAGTGAAGATGCAGGGGTGATGCAAGGATCAACTTTTGCTCCAGTCCTGCTCTTGACGATTACCGGAGGGAATATAAAAGGATATGACGGATTAATGGGGGTAGAGCCACTGAGGAAGGGGAAAGAAGTCCCCGAAACGCGTCTGGCGTGATTCACCCCTGCATCTTCACTTACTGGAAATATTGACCAATATCTTTGGATGGACTGACTAAACAAAATTGGAGTGCTCCAAAGTCCTACATCCCCAGGATTGTTCTACCTTCAATTCGAAGACGTTAACTGAAAAGCCCTTCTCGCGATCCTTGACTGAAAACACGTGACAGGTAGTGGCAAGCGAGGACGCCGGCGGCTTATCGTAGAGACGCATGTTGCGGTGAGTAGGAGCTGCGGTAACAGTCACCAGCTTTGAGACGTCACTGGTAAGACATTAAGTACCACCTAACCTACTATCTCTACCTAGCCACCAGTTATACATTTGGCTAAAACAGTTCTGACTATAGAGTCTTTATCACGTCTGATGGATTGAATCTCTGCCTGACTGGACTTAACACAGGCTCACTGTGCGTTCTTGTGGAGTAATTACCTCCCCAAGGTGAATACCTGGACATTTTTGTAGGAATACATTGCTGTCTATAATAATATATCCTCAGAATCTAGAGGAGGACTTCTCTATTACAGCCGTTGGATTTCCCTTTCTGTACAGCTAATTAAGGGACTATACATGCGATTTCTGAGAGATTTATCGTGATCTATTCTTTCTCTCTTTGTCCCTTTGCAGATGCACCGTTTTAATATTTTTTTGTATTATGTTTATACCCATCATTACCATAAGCATGAATTGTGTAGCCCATGTGTGACCCAATTGGATCCTACTGGAGTCACGCAGTGTAATACTTTTTATATTACATAATTTTATTGTATTTTTATTGTCTATTTTTAGGAGTATATATCCAATAAATTGTGATTTCTCTCATGTGATACACATAGATTAAGTGCCAGCCTTATATATTTTATTAGATTTTACTAGTGTCATTTTGAGTACTGAGACGGCACATATCTCTTGCATTAAAGTAGGCCATAAAGGATCCGGCCTAGGGAAACCTCCATTAAAATTTAGGCAGGAGCATGGCGGCCTCTCCAGTCCCGGAGAGTAAGCTGGTGGCTCACCCATTTCGAGTACTGCAGCTCTGGGCTGTACATCGGCAGATGCTGGAGTCTTGTTCATTGCTCCGGTGCCCGTCGTTTTTGGGAGCGCAGTCTCTTACATGCTTTCAGACAGCAGGACATTCATCAATCCTCTCCATTGCTCAGTCAGACTTCCTCTTTGTTCGGGCACGCCCCCTAGGTAATCCAGTATAGGGGAGGCGGTGCATATATTGTAATCCATGCTAATGAGGCTTGGTCTGTGGCGCAGCAGAAATATTTCTACTATTTCTTTTCAAATTGAGTGGCGCCAAGTTTTCCCGCTTTTAGGGGGGAGTGTCTTTAGTTTCTACCGCCAAGCTGCTCAGTGATGGCGCAGCAAACAACTACAAGTCCTTCGGCGGCCATTTTAAATGAAAAAACAGTCCATTCAAATACAGCAAGCAGCATTACTGACTTTTCTAAAAAATCCACAATTTTGCAGTTTTAACAATGTGGTTTTGTAGTAGATGAATAGCGCAACACATGCAAACAGTCTTTAAGCGGTTTTAACAATTCCTTGGCCCAATAGAAGCAATAAACAGTTGGGGCTCATTCACAATAGGCAATCCACAATAAAGCAGTGTTTTGCAAGTCCTGTTCTATAAGGCAGAGAGGATATTGATCCTGTTCGTGACGCCAATTTAATCTTATGCGGTATGCCAGACCTTGCAGGGGAATTATGTGTGAGATCACGGTGTGAGCAATAGGTGGGCTGAGGTAAATACAGTTCTGGTTACTCACGGTTATGTCGTCCCTGGGAAAGCTTGCAAAAGAGTGAAAAGGAGAATGGCACAAGAATTCTCTGGGGCACACTCTGGTGTAAGGGACACTGGCCAGATGGTGGTTTGAGGTGCCCTTGGTGGTCTGTATTAATGTGCCAGTGGCAATGTCCCTTGTAATGGTGACGCCAGTACCTTTTGGATGGAGGTACAACCATAAACTATAGTGTTAATAGAGGAATTGAGTCTGAGGCAAGCAGGATAAAACTCCAAATGGCACTTTACTAATGATGACCCTTGATTACAATACATCTATAGGCAATAAACAGTCTCTTGATACAATCCGGCATTGAGCTCAATCTCCCATGCATATGGGGATAGGGAAATGCAAATCCTCAATGAAGTACAGGCTCTTGTAATACATAAGAAACTACTGCTCAGACTAGGCTGGTAATAATGAAAGTCTTACACTGGTAACAACTCCGGCCTGATTCTAATCCTTGATTAAAAAGGTGCTTTTCTGAATCCTGAAACTTCTATTCCAATGTTGCTCTGACAGTTGGCCTGACTGTCCTCAGGATTTAAACTGGAGATGTAGCTATCTCCTACACCTAGTACAAAAGTGCCTAATAAGTCCTCAGGTAATGACTATCTTGCTAATCCTTTGTCTTGCATAAACGTGATAATTCCTTAAATACTCGGCTGTGTACAGTTTAGACATTGGTCACCCTGGAAGAGCGATCTATAGTAGTGGATTGCTCACCTCTAGGAAGAATACTTGCAGGCCTTAACCCTGGGTTATAGAACCGACAGGAACAGAGTAGAGAGGCTAGGAAGATGCCTTCCTCCAGATATTCAGCTTCATGGCTGTTGTTTTCTTGAAGGCTCATGAGAGAACTGCATTCAACTGAACTCTCACTTGGATTTACCTGAGCTCAACTGCACTGGTTTGGATTTACCGAAACCAGGAACTGAACTGCTCTGCACAGCACACAACTGCACACACATTTTCACAGAACTGCACAGCCTAACTTAGGTCTGAGCTAAGCTATATATACACACTAACACTGCTCCTTCTAGTGGAGAAACAAGTGTAGTGCACCCTGACTAGGCCTGTGTAAAGGATATTTGCATGTAAAATCACATTGTGACATGGAGAATATGACAGGAGATAAAATACAAAATACAGGCATATCACATGACATTAATACATAATTAAGATACGTTTGCGGGGCCCACGGTTACTTGAGTGGGACACTGCAGATGCCTAGCAACTTGTGCTAAATTTACAAAGTATGTGCCATTTTGAAAACTTTGTGCAATTTCAAGCAATTATTGCATGCATTAAATGGGTTGTCTGAGATTTTGATACTGATGGCCTAACCTCAGATCGGTGGGGGTTTGACTCCTAGTTTTAAGAGACCATGGCACCCTGGTGAGAGCTGCTGTCTCTTCCTAGGCCAGTGACATCACGTTCATCAGTCACGTGGCCTAGGCACAGCTCAGTCCCCTTCAAGTAACTTGGGCTGAGCAGTAATCCTAAGCATAATCGCTATCCAATGGTTGGGGTTGTGCTAGGTAAGCTGCAAGGAGGACGCTGCGCTCACTGGAGTGAGCTGATTAGTGGGGGGGGGAGTGCTTGGTGTTGGAACCCTGTCAATCTGATATTGATGACCATTAATATTAAACACCTGGAAAAACCCTTTAAAGTCTGTCCTGCTCCTATGGTTGAGCACCCTAATCTACAGCCAATGTAAGGAAGTTCTCTTATGGTGCGTTCATACGTAGTGGATTTTTATCAGGATTTTCTGGCAGAAGATTCAGACACATATTACAGTGGCAGCAGAGTAGATGAGATTTTAACATGCCAATATCCGCAACTGGCAATAATGCCAATTTCAATAGATGTATTATTTATTATCTATTTTATGGAATTGCATTGGCACTGTGTTATAAAATCATGCATATGATTAATCACAAGTTTTTCTCACAGTTGCTTCTTTTTCTTTTTCCTTTCCATTCTTTTCTCTTATCACCATTCACCCTCATCACTACTTTCACTTATTTCACTCTTACTATGTCTCATATTGCTGGCCCTTTGATTCAACTTGTATAGTTCTGTATTATTATGCTGCTCGATATAAGTGGGAGGTTCTGTATACGTCCGATCATGTGATTTAATGGTTTGGTGCCCTTTTTTCTCCCTTTCCCTTCTCCCCTCCTTTCCTGTCTCTTCTTGCATTTGAGGACTATAATATTGATATTATACTTTTGGAGACTGTTCTGGCCCCTTTTTTCCACAATGAGAATCATAATTGAATTTGCATTGCGATGGTCATTAATGCCGCTGCTATCTGCCAACCGAGCGGCCTATCGGCATACTAATTGAATGCTGATGGGCGCGGCCGGTGTGACGATGTGCTGATGCAGCGGTCACGTGTGCGTCACGTGACCTACGTGTCATGATGACGGCACGTTGAACTCTAATGACCCTCATTGATTTCCTTCTTTCCTTACCACCTGACCTGTGATGCGAGTCCCCATTGGTGAGTTAAGCTCCATCACGCACCGAATGAAGATGATTGTATTGATTGAGCGATATATAAGAAGGTAGAGTTCTCATTAGTTTCCTATCCCCGGAAGAAGCCAGGTTGCTGGCGAAACGGCGTTGGGAGAAGGAGACTGAGGGATCGACGCGCTTACCTTGGGTATTTTTCTTAAATTCTTGAATTTCACATTGTTTACTGATGCCCCTATTGGATAATGTGTCCAGGTTTTTTTTGTTCTTTGGTCTTTTTTGGCCTGTATGTGGCATTCTCCAATACTTCTTTATATGCCCATGTGTGTTGATCCCCCGGTCCCCTTTTGGTTTTTTTTCCTTGCTTGAATATGCCTGCTTATTGCTGTTTTTATACCTATATGTGATTATATGTATTCAATAAAGATTTTTTCTTATTATGAGATGGAGCTTCAGTTCTATTGTTTGGGTATTTCACATATTACAGTGTGGCAGCAGAGTAGATGAGATCTTAACATGCCAATATCCGCAACTGGCAATAATGCCAATTGCAGTCATTACAGCCTTTAGATGACGTGTTCAAGTGTGAAAAAAATCCAGAAGAGCATGCTTCCGGGTTAAGACCGTCACCCCCATGCGGCGATCGGTGACGCCAGTCATTCATTCTAATATGCTGAGTCTCTTAGAAGAAACCCAGCGTATTTGAGCTGCAGTTCCTATGTTTTCCCAGCAGGTGGCAGGTTAATATAGGAGATCAGCAATTAGAGATTTTACTATACTCCTATGGGAGTATAGTAACAGTCTTAAAAAAAGATAATAATAAAAATAGTAGACACTGTAGCCTCCTAGAGGGGCTACAAAAAATTTTGAAAAAAGAAAATAAATTATAAAAAATAAATAAATAAAAAATATAAATATTTAAATCACCCCACCTTTCCTTAAAATACAAAAAAATACATGAATAATAAAAAAAATATAAACATCATTGCATCATCACATCTGAAAACGCCTGTACTAATAA
Source organism: Bufo bufo (assembly GCF_905171765.1). Lineage (NCBI taxonomy): Eukaryota > Metazoa > Chordata > Amphibia > Anura > Bufonidae > Bufo > Bufo bufo. The sequence continues at coordinate 406,488,039 of NC_053393.1, read as the reverse complement.
AAATATTTTTTCACTGCCTTCCTAGAGCCATAACTTTTTAAATTTTCCATTCAAATAGCTGTATTTTGCAGAACAAGTTGTACTTTCTAATGGCACCATTTTATATTACATACGATGTAGTAGGAAGCTGGGGAAAAAATTCCAAATAGGTGGAATTAGAAAAAAATATGCAATTCCAACACAGTTTTATGGGTTTTGCTTTTACAGCATTCCCTATGCAGTAAAACTGACCTGTTCCCTTCATTCTCAGTGTCAGTATGATTACAGCGATATCACATTTATATCGTTTTTTATATAGTTTTTTATAGTTCTGGTGCTAACTTCCACGCAAGGGTTGTGGGTTGTTGGCCCCCCTGCTGATATTAATGGCTTATTCTGAGGATAGTAGAGTATGTACAGGTGAAACTCGAAAAATTAGAATATCGTGCAAATGTCCATTTATTTCAGTAATGCAAATGAAAAGAAATTGCATTAATGCAGCTTAAAATTAGAATTTTGTGAAAAGGTTTAATATTCTAGGCTCAAAGTGTCACACTCTAGTCAGCTAATTAATCCATACCCCCTGAGCAAAGGGAACCTCAAAATTGTGACTTTGGGGTTTCATTAGCTATAAGCCATAATCATCCAAATTATAACAAATAAAGGCTTGAAATATCTCGCCTTGCATGTAATGAGTCTATCTCATATGTTAGTTTCACCTTTTAAGTTGCATTACTGAAATAAATGAACTTTGCACGATATTCAAATTTTTCGAGTTTCACCTGTATGTTGTATACTTTGTTGTAAATGTGATTGATGTAACCACTGCAAAAAAATTCATAGATATAATTTGCTTAGTTTTACTTTGTACTCTTCCTGTACATAAAAAAATCAGCAGGTTTCTGGCAATAACTGAATTTTGTCACTTAATCTTACTTACTCATGCCTGTTCAATAATTCTGGTCACATTATTTTCAGATGAGGATTTCAGCTCACCAGGACAGAGCAGGTAAATTTTAAGTGGCTCATAAACTCAGAACAAATGACATCAAATGTGATTTAGTGGCCTTTTAACTGCAAGAAAGTTATAGGTATATTTCGAATGGCAAATTCAATAAATATATGTTGCTGTACTTCAGATGATGCTACTGTTTTCTGAAAGTCATCATTTTCAAGTTAGACTTAAAGGGGTTGTGCAGAATCCTAAAAAATGCCATTAAAATGTGTAAACCTCATCTAGTCTCCTACAGAACATAATAGTATACCTGTCAACAGTGGCATAGCTAGAAATGACTGGGCCCCACAGCAAATTTTTGAATGGGGCCCCCCTCCCCCAGTAATTTTTTAGCGACCCCTCCCTTTCATGCCGCCACCATTCCTGTGGCTAGTAAAGATCTCTCTCTCAGACCAGGGCCAGCTGCTGTTCCATCCGTTTTCTACACTGTCTATACTGTCACTGTATATAATTTCATTGTGTAATACTGTTGAGGGGGCCCTGACAAAATCATTTAGTCCTCCTCCTCCTGGATGGGCCCCTGCTTCCCCTATAGCTACGCCCCTGCCTGTCAACTTTTCCTAAGTCTTCATTTCTCGACGCTCCCGCTGCGCTCCATTCTTTACAACTTGAACTTCCAGGTTGTGGGTGTAGATGAGCTGCGGCCACAACACTAAGGCTCTATTCACACGTCCGCAATGTGTTTTGCGGATACACGGAGCCACGGATCCGCAAAACACGGAAAGCGGCAATGTGCGTTCCGCATTTTGCAGACCGCACATTGCCGACATAATAGAATATGCCTGTTCTTGCCCGCAATTGCGGACAAGAATAGGACATGTTCTATTTTTTTGCGGAAACGGAAGCACGGATGCGGAAGTGCGGATCCGCAAATGTGGATGCGGACAGCACATTCCGTCCCCATAGAGAATGAATGGGTCCGCACCCTAATAGTGCTGTGTGTTGAAAGATCAGCCAGAAATGTAATCGCCTACTACACCCTTCCCTGGGCTGAAAACTCCTCCCACTACACCCTCCATAATCCCCTTGCTGACTCCTCTTAAAGTTCCCTCCCACACAGCCTCAATATGACAAGCAGTGGACTCTGCCTACCCTGCTTGTGGATTGAGAGCATGGACCAGCCCATTCCAAGATCACATGGGTCTGACATCACGACTAGAGATTTGCGAAGTTTAAGTTTTCAGAAATTCGATTCGGATGCTTTGCCGAATTTTCCCCAAAAATTTGATTCGGTCCAAAGTAATTTGTGACAAAGCGAGTTAAAAATCAGCTATTTCCTGGCTGCAGTTACGGGGCCAAAACTGACCCAATAACTCAAGCGTGAACTCAGCCTTACAGGTCAATGTTAGCGTCAGGTATGAAGAACCGTGCAGCGGCCCAAGATTCTACTAAAGAGTGAAAGAGCGCACTCCTTTTACACCGTCTTCCACAGGCCATCAAATGGTTCCGCCCCCTCCCTACGTCATAATCTACCTTCTAGAAATGCCCCGTCCTTCTTCCTGTCGGCGGCCAGAAAACTCGCGCAGGCGCAGTACCGCCTGCGGCCTGCGTGATCATCAACCTCCTGAGGGCAACAGCCTCAAAAGTCTCACTGGGCCTCATTAGCATATCATAAGGGACAAAACGAAATCAAGTAAAAAGAAGACTGCTGGAAATAAGGTACTTTAGTGAACATAGCGATGGTGACAGCTTAAAATGCTAAAAGCAGGTGACAGATTCCAATTGCTAAGGACAAAAAAAACAGGAGTGGATCCAAAACAGAGATGACACGTGATTGGAATATTTGCATGTCTTCTGTCTTTTGTACCCACTCCTGCTTTTGGCTACCAAATCAGTAGCATATCCTGATGCAAAATAGGGACCGTGTGATAGAGGCCTTACGGATGCTCCAAAGACAGGATCCGTTGTGTTTATCAATTTTCTGTCCTTCTGACAGATCAGAAGGGTAAAATCAATGGTGATGTCAGCAAAGCCGAACAGGGACACGAGTGGCCCCATCACAGACTGGTGAGGGTGGCAACCGCATGAGAAATCAACATAGTGGCCCTGTTACAGAGTGGTGAGGGGGGCAACCGCATGATTTATATAATGCCAAGATCTGTGACCCCTTTATATAGTGTCTCTTCTTCTGTGCCCCCTTTAGTGCCTTATGCCCTAAGCCCTCCTTCATAACTCCCAAATTTTGAAAATCGCAAAGAGGGACAATATAATCCGGCATGCATCGCGGCAATTTTTCCCATACTTGGCCACGCCTCTAACTCCGCCCAAAGCACAATAACTAACCCCCATCACAACTGCAGTAGCTGGGGATCGGTTAGGCGAGTATAAGTTCCTTTATTTTTTTACAGTATGCGGAGCCCCTCGGACAATTTTTTTCTTGTGCTTCGATATCCATTTAAATACTAGCACATAAATCATCAGATTATAGATATTTTAAGGTAGAAATTGCACAAAATAATGAAGTTATTGTCTAATATACAGGTAGAAACCATAAAGACACTTTAGTAAGGAACAATTTAGTAAATTTATTAAAGCACATTTATGCATTCATTCCCCGGGTCAAAAAGAGGGACATTTAAGGATCAAAGAGGGACATAGGGACTTGGGTCAAAAAGAGGGGCTGTCCCTCCAAAAGAGCGCCGGATGCTCTGTTTCCTCTTGTCATGCATCATGTTCTGGGTCCCCGACAGTGTCTCATGGGTTGCGCTCCCCTATAGTGTGCTTCAGAATGTTGCAGCTGTGGAATATGCCTGCCTTTTCACAGTAGTTATGCCCCTTTAGTGCCCCCTGACAGTAAGATAGCTCTGTTAGTGAGGTAGAATGCCCCCTTAATACCCGCTTCATAGCAGAATGCCCCTTTAGTGACCCCACACAGTAAAAAGCCCCCTTTATGTCCCTGAACAGTAGGATCCCCCTTTATGCTCCGACACAATAGTTATGCCACCACAGTGCCCCTACACAGTAGTTATGCACCCTTAGTGCCCCCACACACTACTTATGCCTCCTTAGTGCCTTCACATAATAGGCATGCCCCCTTAGGGAACAAACACAGTAGTTTAGCCACTTAAAGGGCTTCTGTCACCCCACTAAACTCTTTTTTTTTTTTTTTTGGGGTACTTATAATCCCTATACTGCGATTTATCCATACATAATGTAATTAATCATTTTGGTTCAGTAGATAATGCAAAAAACGTACTTTTATCATATGCAAATTACCTGTCTACCAGCAAGTAGGGCGGCTACTTGCTGGTAGCAGCCGCATCCTCCTATCATAATGACGCCCCCTCCTCATGTTGATTGACAGGGCCAGTGGACGGGATCTCTCTCTGCTGGCCCTGTCTGCGTTCAAAATCTGGCGCCGGCGCCGTACCTGTCTTCAGTCGGCGCAGGTGTACTGAGGGGAGGATGCTCGCTCGGCCGATCCATCCTCAATGCGCCTGCGCCGGGTGTAGATGTGACGTCACTACTTGCTGGTAGACAGGTAATTTGCATATGATAAAAGTACGTTTTTTGCAGTATCTACTGAACCAAAATGATTAATTACATTATGTATGGATAAATCGCCGTATAGGGATTATAAGTACCCCAAAAAAAAGAGTTTAGTGGGGTGACAGAAGCCCTTTAAAAGGGGTCTTCTGAGATATACAGGTAAAACTCGAAAAATTTGAATATCGTGCAAAGTTCATTTATTTCAGTAATGCAACTTAAAAGGTGAAACTAATATATGAGATAGACTCACTACATGCAAAGCGAGATATTTCAAGCTTTTATTTGTTATAATTTGGATGATTATGGCTTATAGCTTATGAAACCCCAAAGTCACAATTTTGAGGTATCCTTTGCTCAGGGGATATGGATTACTTAGCTGACTAGAGTGTGACACTTTGAGCCTAGAATATTGAACCTTTTCACAAAATTCTAATTTTAAGCTGAATTAATGCAATTCCTTTTAATTTGCATTACTGAAATAAATGGACTTTTGCACGATAATGTAAGAAATGAAAATCAGAGGTCGTACAGTACACGACAATCTCTTTCTAACAAAGCTAGAACCATTCCTGTACAGGCAGCTCAAGGGGGGTGTCCTTTCTGCTGCAGCCCAGGGGACTTGTGCTTTCTGCTTCAGCTCTCTCCCTACCACAGCTCAGGAGGCTGTTGAAGGATGAAACTGAGCATGTGTGGGTATCTCAGTGAGCCGGACAAAGAAATGAGAAACAAAGACAGCAGGTGGCGCTATACATTTTATTGAATTCCAAGTGTTCAGATCCAGGTGCTGGTTTGAAAACTGTAGAATATTTTTCGTGGGACAACACCTTTAGTTTTTCTAATGGAAATCGGGACCAGGAAGTATCTATCTTTTATTCTATAGAAATAAATCTATTTAGTTATCAAAAGCAGACACTGATGTCGCTGAGACTATTAGGCCCCAATGACAAGACAAATGTTGTGGTTTCTGAGCTTATGCTGCAGTTTTCTATGTGAATGTTGTGGACCAGTTTGCAGTTTAGTCCCATTGAATGGAGCTAAACCATGAGCAAACACCAGCTGTGGTTTCCCGCAGTGTTGAACCTGACACCACCACACCAAGAAAGGAAATATCAAAATCATGGTGCACCGACGAGAGATTGCGGGGCCAGGTGAGAGCAGGAGTCAAACTCCTAGCCCTGTCTATCACCTAAGGAAAGGGCAAGCTACATGGACCCAGGGAGGGGCAGTTGGTGCACCAAGGAGCTATAGTCTGCCCTCGGCACTCCGAATAGCTCATTAGCATATATGAACAATCAACTTTTTTCTACTGAATGCAGAACAGAAATGGATTAGCATAAGAAAAGTCCGGTTTAATCGACTATTCAAAACCTACCGGCCACTATGAATGGAATGGTCTGAGATAGGCGAAAACCTGCTGACAGACTCCATTGAAATAGAAAAAGACGATCTTCCAGACAGCACTTGAGACTACAAATTGCTTGGTAAATAACGTGAATAGAATGGTCTGATGTGCAAAACCTGCCGACTCCCTAGTAAAAAGAACTTTACTTACTAGATCCTGCAGCAGGGTCTGTCTGTGTCTCTCTGCCTCTACAGAAGCTCCTCCCTTCTTCTCTCTACAAAGACCTTTATGGGCTGATCTCTCATTGAGCTGATAACCTGTCCTCACTGAAGAGGGGTTTTAACAGTGAACTGAGAGTGAATGATTTCATCTTACCATGTGCAATTGAATCCGGGAAGGGGGGAAGACCGTTACTCTAACTGATGTTCATAAGAGTATTGGGGGTCAATCATCAGGGTACATCAACAATATCAGACCAGTGGGGGTCCAACTTCCAGCACCCCTGCTGATCTGCTGTTTGAAAGGTCCAAAAATAGGAAGAAAGCCATCAGCAGGTAAACATGGGTGCAGCTCCCCATCAGTGGTCAGACCCCCACCAATCTGATATTGATAACTCAGGAAAGGTCAATATCATGAAACCAAAATACCCCTTTAATGTGGTTAGAATTTATTTCCAAGTAAATAACTTTAAAAAAAAAAGGCCACAAAGGGGCACATTTTTAAAAACTGGTGGTGGATCCGCCAGAGTTATGAAGAGCCGCAGGCCTCTCTATAACGATGGCGCATCCAGCGTTAGTTCTAAATGTAAGACAGCTTCCGAGCTGTCTTACATTTAGACCATTTTCTATGCCTAAAGCGGGTGTAGAAAATGGTAAATGAGAGGTGTCCCCTTCCCTGCCCACAATTTAAGACCTGGCAGGAGTGGGAAGAAGTCGCAGATTGCGGCGCAACAAATCGTTACACCGCAATCTGCACCTGAAATACTCCTAATATAAGCATATTTCAGATTAATAAATCACCCCCTAAAAGTAGATGAAACACCCAAATCACTCTCACTGATTCCCTGCCATTGTTGTTCCATTGCCAATATATATATATAAATATTTAAACAAAATATTTAATAAAATAAATAAATATAATTATTGAGTAGTAAAACTGAGACCTGTGAATAGTTAGTTATATACAGTTACTCCAAAAGAAAAATAGATGCCAGCTCCTCATAAATGGTAATATTTATTAGCTTCGGATTAAAAACCAGACATCATCAAGGTAGAAAAAAATATATAAGCAATTCACAGTGACGCGTTTCGGGCTCCTTAAAGGGGTTGTCCAAGTGTATAGAAGCGATCCGTACCATTGAAATGAATGGGATGGCTTGGGTGTAATTACACCTGCTCACTGCTGCAGATGCAACGGCGAGAAGGCAATGAAGAGGAGGCAGCGCTGGCATGGCGCGCGCCTTCTCTTCAAACAGCTGATGGGCGGGGGTGCCGGGTGTCGGACCCCCGCCGATCTGATATAAATATAACTTGGACAACCCCTTTAGTTGCTGCCCTTCATCATGACAATTGTCATGATGAAGGGCAGCAATTAAGGAGCCCGAAACGCGTCACTGTGAATTGCATATATTGTTTTCTACCTTGATGATGTCTGTTTTTTAATCCGAAGCTAATAAATATTACCTTTTATGAGGAGCTGGAATCTATTTTTCTTTTGGAGAAACTGTTTATGACTAACTATTCACAGGTCTCAGTTTTAATACTCAATAATTACGGTGTATATAACTAACTGTATATAACCACACAGTAAGTTGAAAAAACTGCAGCGCTCACCAGCTACAGTTAGGTTATATACACCGTTTCAAACGACAGCGGTGGTTCTGTGCCCACAACAAATATGGCGCCAGGCCGTATCCGCAGTAATAACTTCCGGCTTAGAGGGTCATACTCGCTCTGATCACGTGGTACACGCTATTCAGCGAATCCTAGTGCGCGGCGCACACGTTTGAACTGACGTCTTTTCTCCCTGGGCTGTGTGTTGTGTTCCCTCCTACAGGCCGGGCAGGAGCGCTTGGTGACATCGGCGTCCACACCGGGCAGGTAACCCCTGGACCGACACCGAGGGGAGGACGGAGCGGTGCGGTGCGGGTGCAGCGTCTGTTACCTCCGGTATCTACTCTGACCGCGCACCACAGTCCGTACCTGGCAGAGTCTCCAGCCTCTGTGTAATGGATTGTATTCTGGCCACAAGAGGCTTGGCATCCACGGCGGCGCCCTGTGCCCATCCCTATGCCAATCTGATGCCCTTCTAGGTGCTGGCCTAAGCCCAAACTGTCTGTGATCTGTTCTCCAGGCTGGTGTCTGACTGTATTTGTGCCATAGCAAGATGTTGTATGGGGCAGCGCAGGCTGGCATAGGTGCATGGCCAGGCTGTAGGTGGCACCTTGTGCCGGAGGTTGTTGTAGAAGTAACTGGTCTGTGGTGGAGTTACTACTGTGCTGGCTGATAGTCTGCAGTCCAAGCTGTAGTTCAGACTATCAGTCGCTGTTTCTCCGTTCAGCGCACGTAACTCAGGGGTGTGACAAGCAGCTGGCAGGAGACCTACACATAACAGAGGCCGCACTATACTGCTGGTATACAAGGAGAGCCCCTCATGGGTGTGGTAGTCAGAGCAGTTCCCTGGTGGGATCACATTATAGTCCGAACGGGAAAAGAAGTGTCCACATGAGGAAGAGCCCACAGCAAGCAGCAGAGATGGTGGGAGCGAGGCAGGGTAAGTGCTGCGGAGAAGAGCTTAGCTCTGCAGGTTACCACCATACGGTAAGTAGAAAAAACACCCGGAGAACCCCTTTAAAATGGTTTTCCAAGACTTTATTACTGATGACCCGTCCTCATCAGTATTTGATCTGTGGGGAGGTCCAGCGTCCCTGCCGATCAGCTGTGAGCGCCGCCGCCTTCTCCGTGCTCACCAAGCACAGCGCTGTACATTGTATAGGGGTTCTCTGGGGTTTTAATATTGATTACCTATCCTCAGGATAGGTCATCAATATCAGATGGGCGGGGGTCTGACACCAAGCACCCCCCAGCAATCAGCTGTATGCGGAGACAGCGTGCACAGACATTCATAGCAGACAGCAGCAGCGGTGAACAGAGAGAGAGGCGGCAGGTGCATACTGCGCTAGGGCTGAAAAGATTTTTCGATTGAATCAAGTAATTAGACACAAAAAAATAATTGATGCAAATTTTTTGCATCGAGGATCCGTTTGTCATGTGACCACGGAGCGGGAGTGAATCGCTTGCTGTTACTTACCGCTCCGTGGTCACCCGCCGGTCCGTACCGCGCTGCAATGGATCCTGACACATCATCAGGTCATAGTGCACGTAAGTGCGCACTATGACCCAACGCTGTGTGACGTCAGGATCCAGTGCAGCGCCCGGAGAAGAAGAGGAAGGAGCTGTGGAGCGGCGCCCCTACAGGAAAGGTAAGTATTTTATTTCACTGGCGCTGGGGATATGGCACTGAAGGGGGACAGCCAGCAATGGATGGCATGGAGGGGAAGATGGCACCGGGGGACATGGAGGGGCTGATCTGATGGCACCGGGGGACATGGAGGGGCTGATCTGATGGCACCGGGGGGCATGGAGGGGCTGATCTGATGGCACCGGGGGGCATGGAGGGGCTGATCTGATGGCACCGGGGGGCATGGAGGGGCTGATCTGATGGCACCGGGGGGCATGGAGGGGCTGATCTGATGGCACCGGGGGACATGGCAATGGATGATCTGATGGCACCGGGGGACATGGCAATGGATGATCTGATGGCACCGGGGGACATGGCAATGGATGATCTGATGGCACTAAGGGAATGGAGCTGATGGCACTGACAGGAACTGATGCACTTGGGCTGATCGCACAGGGGGCAAAAGAGGGTGTTAGGGACTGATGGCAGGGGGTCTGAGTTTTTATAAAGGAAAACAGTCTACTAATTCATTTTTTTCTTATTAGAGTACTCGAGTATTCGTAAAAAAAATTATCGATAGAATACTCGATTACTAAAATAATTGTTTACTGCAGCCCTATACTGCGCCCACCATCTCTTTATACAGCTGATCGGTGTTGGTGTCGGACCCCCGCCGATCTGATATTGATGACCTATCCTGAGGATAGCTCATCAGTATTAAAAGCCCGGACGACCCCTTTGAGATAGCTGCAGGTCTTACTTTGGGGACCCTCACCTGTCATATCCTATGGAAAAGCTGTAAATGTCCAGATGGGACGACCCGTTTGGTTTATGCATTTCTTTGAGAATTGTCTGTGATCGGGGATTTTTCCTTTCTGATGTAGCAGTGCCCTTGAGCCTCTGAGAAGATGGTTCAAGAACGGTGTGTGAAGAAGAGCTTTCTAGACAGCCTGGAAGACATAAAGGAGCGCATGAAAGAGAAGCGAACAAAGAAGCTGGCAAAGGTGGCCACCGTCAGTAAGGCTTTATCCACCAAAGTCAAGATAATCAGTAAGAGCTGTACCTTCCAGGGGGGAAGGGGGACACACGTGGTGAATGATGTTTTTTAATTTTATTTTTTGTCCGCTCAGACAACAGCTCTGTAACGGTGAAGAGTCTCCAGGCGAACAACAAATCCCTCGCCCTGGCTGTTGAAGCAGAAAAATGTAAGACCAGGCAGGCTCAGGATCTTATTCTTCATTTAAAGCGAGAGCACCAGAGGCTGATGTTTGAGAACTTTATTCTACGGAAGAAGCTGAACATGCAGCGAGAGAGTAACTCATCAGACGTGAGTGTGATAGTCGTCGTCTGCAGTATCGTTGTATTGGGACTGCCTGTGGCCTAGTGGGTTTAACATGCAGCACATAAAATCATTGTTCGTGGCCAGAGGTCGCACTACCTTTTTTTTTTTTTTCTGGAACTCCTTCCATTTTTTTGAGGAGTACGAATGTTGCAGTTATACAAATTCATAATACGTAGGCCTACACTTGTCCACACCTGCGTTGGAGGCTCCGTTCAGAGCCTCTGTCACAGATTCAGTCAAAAAGCCTTGTGCGCAGGACTTTTTTGTCTGGTAAAAAGACAGGATCCCGAACGGATCTTATCATAGTCAATGGGGTCTGTTCAGCTCCGTTCCTCTCAGTTATGTGCCCTATCCAGAACTTGTTTTTTTTTTGTCGTTCTGCTCATCTAATGGAGTAGAACAGAAATAAATAGCGGTGGTGTGAACGAGCCCTACGTGGTGGGTATTTATGCAAGGGCGCCATTATTAGTCTAAATAACATCTTTCCCCTCTGTTCGGCCCCCTTCACCATACAGTCCCACGTAAATGACCTCTCCCCTCATGTCAGCTTCTCTAGCATAGTCCCATGTAAATAACCTCACTGCCCTCCCGTCAGATTCTCCAACATACAGTCTCATGTAAACTACATCATCCCCTCCAACTTACAGTCTCATGTAAGTACTATTGCTCCCCTCCCTCCAGGATAAGGTTAATAAGCTCCTGGGAGGAGTCTGGAGTGAATGCACAGCAAGCTATTATAGTTAAAGGGGTTCTGCAGTTTGTTTAAACTGATGATCTATCCTCTGGATAGATCATCAGCCTCTGATCGGCGGAGGTCCGACACCTGGGACCCCTGCCGATCAGCTGTTTGAGAAGGCAGCAGCGCCGCGGCCTTCTCACTGTTTACCCCTGGCCCAGTGACGTCACAACTTGAATCAACTGACCAGGGCTAAGCTCCATTCAAGTTAACGGAGCTTAGCCACGCCCAGGCCAGTTGATACTATTTGTGACGTCACTGTGGCCAGCGGTAAGCAGTGAGAAGGCCGCGGCACTGCTGGACCCCCACCGATCAGATGCTGATGATCTATCCAGAGGATAGATCATCAGTTTAAACAAACTGCAGAACCCCTTTAAGTGATAAAGTCCAGTCCGGTATAGTGGACCTGAAGCCTGGGATTTGTGTCCTGGGTCCGTTATATGTGCTGTCCACACAATGAAGGGGCCAAATGTGAACTGCATGGTGATTTCCTGATGCCACACATTTTTCTAATTTTTTCTTTTTCTAGGCAAAATTGGCATCCTTGAAGGAAATAATTTCCAAAATCACTCACAATCTGGTGGAGACAGTGGACCTGCTTGGCCCTGCACATGCCTTGTGTTGCAGCGATGGAGTGAGTATGACCAAGTCCCTTAGCCGGACCCGTTTGCCGGAGTCCGACTTCAAGTAAAGCAAGTCATCCGATGTAATAACTAGTTGTGAAAAGTGAAATGGTCTTGGCTCCATAAAATGAAGTTAAAAAAATATTTCTAAGTATAAAACCAAACTTGATTTTGATAATTTATGGTCTTAATTTTAGATTCCGACAAGTACCCCAGCATCTGTGGAGGTGAAACGCACTGCTCTGCCTTCTGAACCTCTGTGAGTTTGTTTACTTGATTTTCTATGCTAGAATGGACACTTCTTTAACTCTATATTCATAGAAAATATTTTAGCTTTTCATTTCGGCAGTAATATGACATTGCAAATTAAATGCAACATTTTTATGTTTCTGTAGCAGTCAACAGAAATGCTAAAGCCTCCTATGTAGTTATGTAACCCACTGCTGCTTTAAGGGAAGGATGTTATCTGAAAGGTAATCCTCATCCTATTAGTAGATGTAGAATTGGGCTAACAATATATAACGGCTCTATTGTTTTCTTGATGGACCAGATGAAGGTGGCCTCAGAGCAGCATTGTGTTGGATAGTGTAAGGAGTAGTACAGGAGGCTCTCTAGGTCACAGTGATGGTCTGACTGAAAAAGTTAAAGGGTTTGTCCGACCTAAAACGCAAAATGAAATAATGGCCAGAATGGGTGTACAATAACATCTCTCTTGTTCCAATGCCAATTGTCCCATCTAAACCGCTTCTGGTCCCCTGTAGACTGAAAGTGTGACGTCTCATCTGTCATTGCTTTGAGCCATTCACTGGCCTCAGCAATCATGTGTCAGTTAGGTGAATGGCTACACACTTGTGGCTTACAGGGGACCAGAAGCAGCAGGGGCAGGTCTGAAGGCGCTGACACTAAGCTGCTGGGGAAAGATGAGTGGCTCCAGCCATTATTTAATTTTGAGTTAGGGATCCAATTTGGTCTGCTAAAACGTAAAAAAAAGAGGTAATTAGAACCAGAACAGGAAGTTAAATGGTAACATTTATTAATTTTTAAAGTCTTCTATCACAGATGTAACTGAGCGTTGTTATAGAGAGTCAGTCTTCAGTATTTTACTGAGTGCTGAAGACACCTGTGTGTAACAAGTCAGATAGGCATGTCCATAGTCGGGGTAGTGACGAGGTGGCTGGGAGCCTCTGTTACACACAGGCCTCTTCTGAAGACAGACTCTCCTTAGCAATGCTGTTAGAGATTTGCTGAGGAGACCCTTTTTCTCCATGTGTATTTTTTTGTTAAACATCCCTGTCCCTACACTCTATTAAAAGTAAACCAAAACAACAGTTAGTCTTAGGCTACTTTCACATTAGCCGGAGGGTGAACAGCCTGCCGGATCTGTGCTGCCGCTAGTGCACGTGTGACGCCGGAGGTCCGCTCCAGCCCCATTGACTATAATGGGGGCAGGCCGAAAGGTCCGGCGGCAGCACAGCAAACGTGCCGAGAGGCGGCCGGAATAAAACTACGACATGTCGGCGGCACGAGTGCACTAGCGGCAGCACGGATCCGGCAGGCTGTTCTCCTGCTGGAACAGCCCACTAAAGTGAAAATAGCCTTAGGGTTTTTTAAGAATAGTCTTTTGTGTTTTTATTGTTGCTTTTACGTTGTTCCTTCCATCACAGGGTACAGATGTGTGAGCCAGCCACGGATGCACAGAGGAATTTTAACCCTGTGTTACAGAGAGGATCAGTTCCTGGCAGAAGAAATCGTCTGGAAGAATCTAAAGGTTAGATTTCATTAGGTTTCATTTCCTATTTTAAAAACTGCCAGCTCATATGTGCTAACTCCTAGAGGAAAAGTTGGCCATCACTGTGGGTGGCTTGGGAAATTAGGACCCAGAAACTTTCTAAATCCTCTTCCTGGCAATAATGAGACATTGAAATACAAAGTACAGTATATTAAAAAAAATTGATATTTTCTGACTAGTGATTAAAAAGGGGTTGTCTCACCAAAGATAACCTCTTTAACCTCCTCCCGTCCGCCCATAGGATATAAACGTCCTATGGGTGGACCTCTATTTCTGAAAGCACGTTTTAAAACGTCCTTTCAGAAATCGCAGCTGCACGCTAATCGTGCAGCTGCTGATCGGGTTGCCCGCTGTCAGTGACAGCAGGGCAACCCAGAGAGAAGGCAGGGACAGTGCCCAGGTGTCCCTGCCTTCTGGATCGCTGCATACACAGCGCTCACCGAGCGCTGTGTCTGCAGAGAAGGAAGCGCTGTGCGCTTCCTGTTCAGGCCCGGCGGTCATGTGACCGCGGGGACCGGAGAGTGCAGGAGCTGTGTGAGGTCATCCACAGACCTCGATCAGCCCTGCACTGAGGCTGTACAGCACAGTATTATGCTGTACAGCCTCTCTGGGGGTGCATTTCTTCTGTAACTGGGGCTACTATGTCAGCCCAAGTTACAGGAGAAATCAACAGTGAAAAAAAAAAGAAAAAGTGAAGTAAATGTTCCCCAGAGGTCTTGTATGACCTTATGGGGGACGAAAAGTGTAAAATAAAAAAAATAAAAAATAAAGGGTTGAAAAAATAAAATAAAAAAAAGTTTCACATGTAAAAAAAAAGTCCCCAAGTAAGGAATAAAAAAAAAATTTAAAAATAGAAAAAATAAAATAAAATAGACATATTTGGTATTGCCGCGTCCGTAAAAACCAGCTCTATAAAAATATCACATGAGCTAACCCCTCAGGTGAACACCGTAAAAAAAAACTGTCAAAACAAGCAATTTTTGTCACCTTGCATCACAAAAGGTGCAACACCAAGTGATCAAAAACGCGTATGTCCCACAAAATGGTACCAATAAAACAGTCACCTCATCCCGCAAAAAATGAGCCCCTTCATAAGAAAATCTCTCAAAAAATAAAAAAACTATAGCTCTCAGAACATGGACACATTAAAACATAATTTATTTGTTTCAAAAATGCTATTATTGTGTAAAACTTTAATAAATGAGAAAAGTATACATATTAGGTATCGCCACGTCCGTAACAACCTGCTCTATAAAAATGTCACTTGACTGAACGCTGTAAAAATAAATAAATAGAAACTGTGCTAAAACAACCAATTTTTTGGTCACCTTGCCCCATAAAGTGTTATAATGAATGATCAAAAAATCATATGTACTCAAAAATAGTACTAATAAAACTGGCACCTTTATCCCCTAGTTTCCAAAATGGGGTAATTTCTTGGGAGTTTTTACTGTAAGGGTGCATCAGGGGGCTTCAAATGGGATATGGCATCTAAAAACCATGTGGAGTTCCTTTTCTTCTGCGCCCTGCCGTGTGCCCATACAGCAGTTTATGACCACATGTGGGGTGTTTCTGTAAACCGCAGCATCTGGGTAATAAATATTGAGTTTTGTTTGGCTGTTAACCATCGATGTGTTAAAGAAAAAATTGGATTAAAATGGAAAATCTGCCAAAAAAGTGAAATTTAAAAATTTGATCTCCATTTTTCTTTAATTCTTGTGGAACGCCTAAAGGGTTAACAAAGTTTGTAAAATCGGTTTTGAATACCTTGAGTGGTGTAGTTTCTACAATGGTGTCATTTATGGGGGTATCCACTATGTAGGCCCCACAAAGTGACCTCAGACTTGAACTGGTCCTTAAAAAGTGGGTTTTGGCAATTTTCTTAAAAATTTGAAGAATTGCTTCTAAACTTCTAAGCCTTCTAACGTCCTAAAAAAATAAAATGACATTTCCAAAATGATGCCAACAGAAAGTAGACATATGGGGAATGTTAAGTAATAAATATTTTACGAGGTATCACTTTCTGTTTTAAAAGTAGAGAAATTGAAATTTAGAAAATTGCGAATTTTTTAAATTTTTCGGTAAATTTGGGATTTTTTCATAAATAAAGGTGAAATATTTTGACTCAAATTTATGATTATCATGAAGTACAATGTGTCACGAGAAAACAATCTCTGAATGACTTGGATAAATAAAGGCGTTCCAAAGTTATTACCACATAAAGTGAGATATGTCAGTTTTGCAAAATTAGGCCTGGTCAGGAAGGGGGCAAATGACCCAGATGGCAAGTGGTTAAAGTTGTATTCCAGTAAAGTAACTTCATTTTTGAAAAACTGCATTAAAGGGGTTCTGCAGTTTGGATCATCAGCATCTTATCAGTGGGGGTCCGACACCTGGAACCCCCGCCGATAAGCTGTTTGAGAAGGCAGCGGCGCTCCAGGAGCGCTGCAGCCTTCTCACTGTATACCGCAGGCCCAGTGACGTCACGACTAGTATCAACTAGCCCGGGCGCGGCTAAGCTCCATTCAAGTGAACAGAGCTTAGCCCCGCCCAGGCTAGTGATACTAGTCGTGACGTCACTGGGCCTGCGGTAAACTGAACACCTCTACTACTTCTTAGTAATCAGCAGAACACTAAGGCCTCTTTCAGACGGGCGTTGCGGGAAAATGTTCGGGTGCGTTATGGGAACACCCGCGATTTTTCCGCGCGAGTACAAAACATTGTAATGCATTTTGCACTTACGTGAGAAAAATCACGCATGTTTGGTACCCAAACCCGAACTTCTTCACAGAAGTTCGGGCTTGGGATCGGTGTTCTGTAGATTGTATTATTTTCCCTTTTATAACCTGGTTATAAGGGAAAATAATAGCATTCTGAATACAGAATGCATAGTAAAATAGCGCTGGAGGAGTTAAAAAAATAATAATAATAATTTAACTCACCTTAATCCACTTGATCGCGGAGGCCGGCATCTCCTTCTGTCTCATTTGCTGAACAGGACCTGTGGTGAGCATTCATTACAGGAAAATGACCTGTGGTGACGTCACTCCGGTCATCACATGATCCATCACCATGGTAAAAGATCATGTGATGACCAGAGTGACGTCACCACAGGTCATTTTCCTGTAATGAATGCTCACCACAGGTCCTGTTCAGCAAAGGAGACAGAAGGAGATGCTGGCCTCCGCGATCAAGTGGATTAAGGTGAGTATTATTATTTTTTAACCCCTCCAGCGCTATTGTACTATGCATTCTGTATTCGGAATGCTATTATTTTCCCTTATAACCATGTTATAAGGGAAAATAATAATGATCGGGTCTCCATCCCGATCGTCTCCTAGCAACCGTGCGTGAAAATCGCACCTCATCTGCACTTGCTTGCGGATGCTTGCGATTTTCACGCAGCCCTATTCACTTCTATGGGGCCTGCATTACGTGAAAAACGCAGAATGTAGAGCATGCTGCGATTTTCACTCAACGCACAAGTGATGCGTGAAAATCACCGCTCATGTGAACAGCCCCATAGAAATGAATGGGTCGGTATTCAGTGCGGGTGCAATGCGTTCAACTCGCCCATCGCATCCGCGCGGAATACTCGCCCGTGTGAAAGGGGCCTAACACTCCCTTTGTTTCACAAGACATTTAGCTAGAGAACTGATAGCAACACACTGAGCATGCTCGACCTAACAAAGGCTCTGAACTACAGGTCGATGCAGTGGGTAGCAGAGGAAGAAACTACTTTTATAACTACTGAATGGTGAATATGTAAAATTTACATTGTATTAGTTAATTATTTTTGATTAATTAGTCTAAAACATAAGTTATTTTTATGGCAACCGAAATACCCCTTTAAAGGGAACTGACCAGGAGATTCATGCTGCCTGAGGCACAGAAAGCATGAAATCCAACAATGTCCCTGGCTGCAAAAAGTTATGTTTCTATCTAAAAAGTCGTGTGTTTCAGAGAAGACCTCATTTAACCCCCTTAAGGATCTTGCTAGTTTTCACCTTAAGGACCAGGCTGTGTTTTGGAAATTTGACATGTCACTTTATATGGTAATAACTTTGGAGCACTTTTACTTATCCAAGCCGTTCAGAGATTTTCTCATGTCACATTGTACTTCATGATGGTGGTAAATTTGAGTCTATTTGTTTCACATTTATTTATAAGATAAACCCAAAGTTTACAGAAAATTTGGAAAAATTAGTAATATTCAAATTTTAATTTCTCTGCTTTTAACACCGATAATGATGCCTCATAAAATAGTTATTATTTAAAGGGTTTCGGTCATCAGAAAAATCGTTATGTATCTGGCTGACATTGGCGATGTGCTAATGTCAGCAGAGCATTACTGTATGACTTATATCTCCCTGCCTGCCGCCGTTCCATCATAATAAAGACTTTTATAATAGGCTAATGAGCCTCTAGGTGCTAGTGGGGTATTGCTGCAGCACCCAGAGGCTCTGTCTTCTCACCCTTTGGCACGCCCATGTAGTTGATTGATGTCCTAGTTCTCCTCTGTGCCCGTAAAATCCCGCGCCTGCTCCGTACCGTTTAGTATTCGGCGCAGTGAGTGAAGCCGGCAGCAGGAGAGCGTCCTTCACTCACTGCGCCTGCGTCGAATACTAAAGTGGACGGCGCAGGCGCGGGATTTTACGGGCACAGAGGAGAACTAGGACGTCAATTAACTGGACATGGTTGTCCCAAAGAGTGAGAACACAGAGCCTCTAGGTGCTGCAGCAAGGCCCCAGTAGCACCTAGAGGCTCATTAGCATATTATTAAAGCCTTTATTTTAAGGGAACTGCGGCAGGCAGGGAGTTAAAAATCAGTTATGTTCTGCTGACATTAGCACATCGCTAATGTCAGCCAGATACATAACGATTTTTCTGATGACAGAAACCCTTTAACATTTCCCAGATGTCTGCTTTATGTTGGCATCATTTTGTAAATGTCATTTTTAGTTTTTTAGGACATTACAAGGCTTAGAATTTTAGAAACAATTTTTTACATTTCCAAGAAGGTTTCCATAAATCCACTTTTTAGGCCTCTTTCAGACGAGCAGGTGTCGCACTCGGACTCTGTTCCGCACTCGGCCTGAACTTTCAGCACTGCCAGGGTCGCTTGGCATTATATTGATTTTATGATGCTATGTAACCACTACAGTTCTGGAATGTATACTCTGATCACACTGGCAGCATTATGTCAGTGTTATCCAGTGCATTCCAGGCGACTTTTTTTCATTTTCACGAGTGTAAACAGGAGAAAAAGAACCCCACTTTTTTTACCCATTTTCTCCTGAAGACAGCAACACACCAGATATGGTAAGAAACTGCTGTTTTGGCACATGGCGGAGTACCATATGGCTTTTAGAGGGCATATTTCACTAGAATAATTTTCAGGCACCATGGTGCATTTGTAGAGACTCTGAGGTACCCCTACAGTGGACACCCCCAAAAGTGATCCCACTTCAGAATACCAAATAAGGAATTTTTAATGGGGTGTATTGAGCACCTGGGCCCAACAGGTATTTCAAAGAATTTAGAAAACCTTGGCAGCGAAAAGGCCCAAAGTTTTTCATTTTTACAATTGGTAACAGAAGACAATCACCTCATACTTTGTTACCCATTTTCTCTTAATTATGACCTTACCCCATATGTGGTCATAAAGTGCTATATCGGCACACCGCAAGGCTCAGAAGGGAAGGAGCCCTATGTGCATTTGAGGCCTAGTTTGGTGATTTATACAGCATTGACCGACAATGCTCTGAGGTTAAATTAAAAAAAATAAAAAATAAATAAAAGAAATGACCTTATTTTAGAAACCAATGGGGTAGTGAGCATTTTGACCCAACAGGTCTTTTGCAAAATTCATTCATAGCACCATCCGCAGTTCCTATATGCAGTGGGAAACTCAAGCCCGCTTATTATTAAACACCCTACATGGGGCCCTAATCTTTTGCCTGGGCATAGAACAGGGCACAGGAGTAAACGAGCACCATGTGCATTTGAGGCCCAGTGTGATGATTTACACACTGACAACTGTGTAGGCTCTGGGCTGAAATAATAAATGGAACCCCTGAAAACTGACCCTATATCGTAAACTACACACAAGATATTTTTTGTGAGGATTTTGACCCCACAGCATGGGACTGTGCAAAATGAAAATTGCAAATTTTCAACAGATATGGCAATTCAGAGCCCAATTAACTGTGCCATCTGAGAAATCATTCCCTTTAAATTGTTAGGTAGATTCTACTAGGTATGGAAATGCCATGTGGCGGTAAACTGCAGTTTGGGTACGCTGCAGAGTTCAGGAAAGACCACTATTTGACTTTTCCTGCGCACATTTTGGATTGCGTTATGGGCCATGTTGCTATTCAACAGCAGTTCAACGACACTTTCTGACCACCATAGGTTTATTTTTTCACAATGTATTTTTGTAAAGAAAAATCATGTTTTTTGCATCACCATTTTAAGAAAGCCATATTATCCCTACATCCTATGACGGCACCAGGAGAGAGGATCCGCCTCCCAGGACAGGAAACCCACAGGTATAAATTAAAAGATGCCTCTCCCTCATTCAGTGGTTTTCTGTCCTGCAATGACGACCTGCAGGTTTTTTATTTTGTGAAGCTACATGGGGAGTAGTTTCTCCCTGGATTTAAGTCTGACTGGGCAGAGGTGTTCGACGGGTGAGTTCCCTGCTACGCACACCTTGAAGATGGAACACTGCATATGATGGAGGGGGCAGCAAGATGCGATGAAAAGCGCCAGCGGGCAGGAAATGTGTTTAAATGCAAGGCCAGATGGCGAGAGGGGACGAAAGTAGAGGATGCGGCGGTACTCGCCAGAGGCGCAGGAGGCATGGAGAAGCGGTAGAGAGATCCCTGCTTCACCTCGTGGCATTCGGCGTCTGGTCTCCCCAGCTGACAGGCAAGTAAGAGTGGGGCGGAGCTTGAAGGAGCGCTTTTTTTCAAACAGCATAGCGGTAGTGACGAGCTCAAAAGTGCCCTGTACACTGCGTGCAGAATTATTAGGCAAATGAGTATTTTGACCATCATCCTCTTTATGCATGTTGTCTTACTCCAAGCTGTATAGGCTCGAAAGCCTACTACCAATTAAGCATATTAGGTGATGTGCATCTCTGTAATGAGAAGGGGTGTGGTCTAATGACATCAACACCCTATATTAGGTGTGCATAATTATTAGGCAACTTCCTTTCCTTTGGCAAAATGGGTCAAAAGAAGGACTTGACAGGCTCAGAAAAGTAAAAAATAGTGAGATATCTTGCAGAGGGATGCAGCA
The DNA here is from genome assembly GCF_905171765.1 of Bufo bufo. Classification (NCBI taxonomy): domain Eukaryota; kingdom Metazoa; phylum Chordata; class Amphibia; order Anura; family Bufonidae; genus Bufo; species Bufo bufo. Next base: position 406,466,960 of record NC_053393.1, on the reverse strand, counting down.
CTCTTAAAATTGCAAAGCTTCTGAAGCGTGATCATCGAACAATCAAGCGTTTCATTCAAAATAGTCAACAGGGTCGCAAGAAGCGTGTGGAAAAACCAAGGCGCAAAATAACTGCCCATGAACTGAGAAAAGTCAAGCGTGCAGCTGCCAAGATGCCACTTGCCACCAGTTTGGCCATATTTCAGAGCTGCAACATCACTGGAGTGCCCAAAAACACAAGGTGTGCAATACTCAGAGACATGGCCAAGGTAAGAAAGGCTGAAAGACGACCACCACTGAACAAGACACACAAGCTGAAACGTCAAGACTGGGCCAAGAAATATCTCAAGACTGATTTTTCTAAGGTTTTATGGACTGATGAAATGAGAGCGAGTCTTGATGGGCCAGATGGATGGGCCCGTGGCTGGATTGGAAAAGGGCAGAGAGCTCCAGTCCGACTCAGACGCCAGCAAGGTGGAGGTGGAGTACTGGTTTGGGCTGGTATCATCAAAGATGAGCTTGTGGGGCCTTTTCGGGTTGAGGATGGAGTCAAGCTCAACTCCCAGTCCTACTGCCAGTTTCTGGAAGACACCTTCTTCAAGCAGTGGTACAGGAAGAAGTCTGCATCCTTCAAGAAAAACATGATTTTCATGCAGGACAATGCTCCATCACACGCGTCCAAGTACTCCACAGCGTGGCTGGCAAGAAATGGTATAAAAGAAGAAAATCTAATGACATGGCCTCCTTGTTCACCTGATCTGAACCCCATTGAGAACCTGTGGTCCATCATCAAATGTGAGATTTACAAGGAGGGAAAACAGTACACCTCTCTGAACAGTGTCTGGGAGGCTGTGGTTGCTGCTGCACACAATGTTGATGGTCAACAGATCAAAACACTGACAGAATCCATGGATGGCAGGCTTTTGAGTGTCCTTGCAAAGAAAGGTGGCTATATTGGTCACTGATTTGTTTTTGTTTTGTTTTTGAATGTCAGAAATGTACATTTGTGAATGTTGAGATGTTATATTGGTTTCACTGGTAAAAATAAATAATTGAAATGGGTATATATTTGTTTTTTGTTAAGTTGCCTAATAATTATGCACAGTAATAGTCACCTGCACACACAGATATCCCCCTAAAATAGCTAAAACTAAAAACAAACTAAAAACTACTTCCAAAAATATTCAGCTTTGATATTAATGAGTTTTTTGGGTTCATTGAGAACATGGTTGTTGTTCAATAATAAAATTAATCCTCAAAAATACAACTTGCCTAATAATTCTGCACTCCCTGTATATAAGAGGGGGCGCGAATGATGATGAGATCTCCGCGTCCCATGCTTGATTCAGAAATTTCTTCAGCCCAGTTCAAGCCTACCTTAGGATCTTTGTGGGGTTCTTCCAGATCCAAGGCCGCAAGAGGTATCCCAGCATGGAGAGCTCTGGTGAAACCCCAAGAGACCCAGTTGCACCTGCACCTGTGGTTATGAATGAGGGTATGGGTCTATTTTCAATGTAATTAACTTTTTTGTATTTGTAGTTTAACCTGGCCTTATGTGTTTTTTTTCTAGGATAAACCTAAAAAAGCGGCAACTAAAACGCGCCATAAAGAATGTGGCCTCTGTATAACAAAACTAGATCCCACCTATACTAAAGGTTATGGTTAGATGCATGAAGAAAATGATTAGGGAAGAGGTCAATAGTACCTTGCTATCTAAAACGGAACACAGTCACCATAGACAGAAGTTCTAGAGGAAAGTCCGCTTTAGCTTTGCGAGATTCTGATGTTTCCAGTTCTGAAGAATTCCTAGAAAGCGGGGAAGTAGATTCAGCTTCATCATCCTCGAATGATGAAGGTGGCAGTAGACTATTTTTTCCCATTCAGGATGTAGATCAGCTTGTTAAAGCTGTTAGAGCAACCATGAATTTTGAAGATGCTAAAGAAGTCCGATCTGTTCAGGATGTTATGTTTGAGGGGCTACAAACAAAAGGGAAAAGAGCATTTTTTTATCCATAAAAATATCGAGGCCATGTTTAACAGGGAATGGAAACATCCGGATAAACGCTGTTTCATCCCAGAGTCTGTTAAGAGAAAATATCCCTTTGAAGAAGGTGATTGTTCTTTATGGGATAAAGCCCCTAAAATCATTGTCCCCATAGCCAAAGTCTCTCGGAGATCCCCACTGCCTTTTGATGATCTGTCAACTCAAGGAGGCGATAGATAGGAAGGCAGATAGTGTTTTTTTTTTTTTTTAAGAAGAACTTGGGAGTCCATTGGGGAGGCATTTAAGCCTAATATCGCTTCTACTTGTACGGCGAGAGCACAAATTTTGTGGATTAAACAACTGGAGGCTCAGATAAGGGATAAAACCCCCAGAGATAAATTAATAGAATTCCTTCCGGCCATCTCTAAAGCAGCAGAATTTTTGGCTGATGCATCAGCTGATGCAGTTAGACTATCTGCTAGGGCCTCATCTATGGCTAATTCTGCTCGTCGAGCATTATGGCTGGAAAACTGGTCGGGTGATATGGCCTCTAAAAGTCGCTTTTGTAGCATCCAGTGTGAGGGTAAATACCTTTTTTGGCTCAACTTTATACGACATCCTAGAGAAAGCGGGAGATAAAAAAAAAAAAAAAAAGGGGGGGGGGGGGTTTCCTACTTCCTTTTGTAGACAGAATTTTTCCTTTCAAAGGGGCAGGCGGTTTAAGGGTAGGGAAAAAAGAACGGTAAGTGGAAATTTTCCAGAGCTAGGGGGTTTTTGTTCAAGAATCAGCCCTCAGATCCTGCTGGAAAAGATAATCCACAATGATGCCAGGGGGGGAGGAAGATTAAAAAATTTCCTCCCACCCTGGACAAAAATGACAAACAGCGCCTGAATCCTTCGATCGTTAAAAGAGGGATTCAGGATAGGTTTAAAGTGTTTCCCCCCCCCCCCCCCCTCCCAAGAAAAGTTCAGAGTAACCCAAGTATGGCGCTCAGTTCAGGCTTCCTTAGAGAAAGAGGTTTTAAGCCTTCTTAAGAAGGGAGCACTTATTCCATGTCCAGAAAGAGCCTACAATGAGACCTAATGTCCAGAAAGAAAAGAAGGTATGGGATACTATTTCACTCTCTTTTTAGTAAAAAAAAAACTAGTGGAGACTACAGAACGATTATAAACCTAAAGTCTCTAAACAGATATCTACAATACAGACGGTTCAAGATGGTGACAATAAAATCAGTAGTGGAGCTCCTCTACAAGGACTGCTTTATGGCCGTATTGGACATCAAAGATGCCTATTACCATCTTCCAATTTTTCCAGAACACCAGAAATACCTCCCGAGTGGCACTGAGATTTCAGGGGAGATTGAGACATTTTCAATTCCAGGTGTTACCCTTTAGGATTTCAATAGCCTGAGAATATTTGCGAAACTGGTCTCAGAGATGGCAGCCCATATAAAGGGAGAAGGACATCCTGTTCGTACCATATTTGGACGACTTCCTGATTTGTAGCCCCATCAAGTCAAAAATGTTTATATCATGTTCAGCAGGTGACGCAGATCATGTCGACCCTCGGTTGGATCCTAAACGAGGAGACGTTGAGGCTAGTTCCAGAGAATGCTGAACTGCGTGGTTCAGAGATCCTTTTTAACTCCAGAAAAAAAGCAGAAGGTAAGGTCAATGGTTCACTCCCTGATAGACAACCCTCGAGTTTCTATAAGGAAAGGGATGTCCGTGTTGGGAACCCTGACCGCCTGTATCCCGGCTGTGCAATGGGCCCAGTTACATTGCAGAGCTCTTCAGTGGGAGATCTTAGGGGCTTGGTCAGGCGAGGCAAGAGGCCTAGAGAAGAAAGTTTTAGTCTCAGCTCAGACATGTCAGGCCCTAGATTGGTGGCTTTCTCTGGACAATCTAACCCAGGGCGTTCCTTGGAGAATTCTAAACCCCCTTGTGATGACCACGGATGCCAGCCCACCGGGATGGGGGGCCGCATGTGGGGGGAACCTTATTCCAGGAATTATGGAGTTGCCCGATTTTCGGACAATTCTTCAAATCTGAAAGAGCTCATGGCCGTCCTTCGGTCCCTACAGGGAGTTCTTCCCCTAATCAAAAACCGACATGTGAAGATATTATCCGACAATGGCTCCGTTGTAGCATATCTGAACCATCAAGGCAGAATGCGGTCCGAATCTCTGGGAGCTCTGGCAGTTCAGATTTATTTCCCTGGTAGAGGGGAGAGCCTTGTCTTTGTCGGCCCTTCACATCAGAGGGGTGGACAATTGGAAGGCGGATCGAGTCGTCTGTCTCTGGATCAGAGGGAATGGTCCCTCAATCAATACATTTTTTCCAGGATAGTCAGACTGGGGATTACCACAAATAGATTTGTTTGCCACCAGAGCAAACAGGAAGGTGAAAAAGTTTTTCTCCCTGTCACCAACAGACCTTCCGAACGCAGTGGATGCCTTGCTTCAGCTGTGGAGCCAGGGTCTGTTATATGCGTTTCCCCCTCTTCAGATTATCCCCAGGAGAGGACAAGGCAAAGATAATACTCATAGCCCCTTTCTGGCCCCGGCGAGCATGGTTTTCCTGGCTGAGGATCATGTCTATAGCCGATCCCTGGGTCCTGCCGGAGATCCCGGATCTTCTTATGCAAGGCCCAATTGTTCATCCCCCAGTGAAGGGACTCTATTTGACGGCGTGGCTTTTGAGCGGCACTTGTTGCTAGACAAAGGGTTATCGGAGTCTGTTTCTACCATGTTGCTAAGTAAACCACAAACTGTAGGGCCAAGCATACAATAATAAGCTTGACCAATTACTCCGAAAGTGAAATGGCAAAATGTACTGATCCCCTAGGGGACAAAGGGGGTAAAACTTAACATTTAATAATATAAAAGTAGGAAGTGCTAGCCAGGATGAAACCCTCAAAGACAAACAAACAAAAAGACAGCCCAGGTGGGCCTGGACAAACAAACACTGAATGGTAACAGTATCAGATGGCATGTAAAAGGAACGCTCTCACCCATCAGAAGCTGTAGAAGTTGATAGTCGAGTCACTTTCAATAAAGCAGGCTTCCATACAGTGGACTGAGATACCATTCAGAGATGGTGCCAACGATTGACCTTGGCATGGATAGGAGACGGGAGCAGAGAGTCCCTAAATCACCCTGACAAGGGGCAGGGACTAGAACTCCCTACCTATCTATACGAGGTACTTGCCCCGCAGGGGGCGACCCTGTCCGGATACATTTCCCTAATCCCAGGCGGTATCCCTAGTACACCCTACTGGAGGTAAACTCCCAACGTGTCACGTTTCGTTCCACATGAACTCATCAGGAGAGATGTACATAAATGATGGCAAGCAAAAGGAAAAGCTTGCATTAGAAAAAGGGGAAAAAATAAACACAAAGTTTGGCAGTGGTTGGAGCTTGTATGAAAAAGGGAAAAGAGAAAGTCCTAAAGGGGGGCCAGGCCAGTGGGACCAAGGCCACCCAAAAAAAACCTCAAATAGCCTGTGCACAGGCGCAACGGTGGGTGAAGCCTGCTTGAGTCCAGGTGCGACCCAGGGTATAGTATCCAACTAAACGGCTGTCAGCAAGGAATGCCTACCTGTCAGCGCTTTTTAAATGCAGAAAACAGCGCGCCAGTATTCCCGATCCACCCTTACTAAACCGGTAACCACCAAAATTTATGCCAGAACTTGGTGGGCGTTTTTTAAGTTCTTGGGTGTTTCTCCCTCTACTTCCTGTCAGCTCCAGCTCACTAAGGTTCTAGATTTTCTCCAGAGAGGGGTAGAGAAGGGTTTAGCAATAAGTACGTTAAAAGTACAAGTGGCAGCCCTTAGTGTTTTGTTTGACTACAAATTAGCTTTTCATCCTTTGATTATTAGGTTCTGTAAGTCAGTATCCAGGAATCTCCCTTCTAGGATGCTTAGGACGCCCCCTTGGGATCTCAGTCTAGTATTACAGGCAATGGTTAAACACCCTTTCAAGCCTATAGATACCTTGCCGATCAAAATGCTGGCTTTGAAATGTATCTTTCTAGTGGCCATTACCTCGGCTAGAAGCATAGGCGAGCTTCAAGCCCTCTCCATAAGTCCTCCATACACTATCATTCAGGAAGATTTGTCTTAGAACCGATCCAGCGTTTCTCCCAAAAGTAGTATCGGACTTCTATAAAGCCCAGGAGGTGATTCTCACTTCTTTCTGTGCAGAGCCCAAAAATCAGAGGGAGGCGGAGTTTCACTGTCTGAATGTTAGGAAATGTGTTTTAGAATCTATGGAGGCTACTAAAGACTGGAGAAAATTGTCTTCCTTCTTCGTTTTGTATTCCGGTCAGAACAAAGGGAAATCTGCTAGTAAGGGAACTTTAGCTAGATGGATTAAACAGGCTATTTCTCTAGCTTATCTTTCTATGCAGAAACCTGTTCCTTCCGGATGGTCTGCCCATTCTACCAGAGCAGTTTCTACTTCATGGGCAGAAAAAGCAGAAGCCTCCATACAGGGCATATGCAAAGCAGCAACTTGGTCTTCTGCTTCAACTTTCTATAGGCACTACCTAGATTGAATCTCTCAGCGGTGTCTGATCTTTCTTTCGGGCGTAAGATTCTTCAGGCTGTGGTTCCCCCCCCCTCCCTAATTTTTCACTCTCCGGGATATCTCCTGGTGCTGTCATAGGACGTAGGGATAAATGATAATTACTTACCGGTAATTTGATTTTCTGAAGTCCATGACAGCACTCTTCTAATTCCCCCCCCCCCCCCCCTATTGCCTTCTTTTTCCTGTTTCCTAAAGTATTGGTGATGGGTCTGAGTTTCTATTTTCACAAGGTGTGCATTAAAAAAAAAAGGAAAGAAAATTTAACGCTAACCGAGGAAGAAAAGAAGGTTGGGTTGGCCCAAACAAAATGAATGGATCTAAGGTGGTCTCTCGTCTCTGGAAACTACTGAATGAGGGAGAGGCTCCTTTTAATTTATACCTGTGGGTTTCCTGTCCTGGGCGGCGGATCCTCTCTCCTGGTGTTGTCATGGACTTCGGAAAATGTAATTACCGGTAAGTAATTTATAATTTATTTTTATTTTTCTGGCAACGGTCTTGTTTGAGGACTTGGTGTCCACATTTTGTTTTGAGTTAAGGTGACCCAAAAATGGGTATTTTGTGCTTTTTTTTTTTTTTTTTTTTTTTTTTTTGTCTAACTATACCACCTTTTGGGGGTCTGATCATCTCTAGTCCATTACAATACATTGTGCATTGTAATGCATTGTCTGTCAGCTTTTACACTGACAGAGTGCCTATGAGGCCCAGCCTAGGGACTGGATCTCATAGGCTTTCGTAGGAGGCAGGCCTTGATCCCTGTGGAAGGCATCAGGCTGCCATACCAGTCATCAGGCCCCGTCACCGCAGTGCGGGGATCCGATGGGGTGGGGGATGGTGCCTGTACCCTCCGCAATCACAGTCAGCATTGACCGTGGCATACAAGGGGTTAATACGCTGGCATCTGTGTATCCACCGATGCTGGCGTATGCAGCACGGGTTCGGCTGTAAGGAGCGGGTGCAGCCCCTGCCTGATCAGAGCGCTATACATGTACCGCGCTGGTCCTGAAATAGTGGCCCGCAGCACTGTACATGTACAGCACAGTTCACCAACTGGTTAATGAGCCTGGAACAGGGAGAAGAGTCATAGGGGTCTCTTCCTATGTATAAGTGCCCCACAGCATTTTTTTTGCACAGCAGGGTTCCCTGCCAGTTTTTCTCATTTAAAGGGAATCTGTCACCTTCTTTTACCATTTTAAGCTGTCGCCATCGCTATGTTCCCCACGTCATCGTCTACCTTCTAGAAATTCTCCGTCCTTCTTCCTGTCGTCGGCCAGAAAACTCGCGCAGGCACAGTACTGCCTGTGGCCTGCGCGATCATCAAGCTCCTCAGGGCAACAGCGCTCAGGTTACATCACTGGGCTCGGCGCATGCCCAGTGAGACTTTTGAGGCTGTTGCCCTCAGGAGCTTGATGATCGCGCAGGCGGTACTTCCTGGCCGCCGACAGGAAGAAGGATGGAGCATTTCTAGAAGGTAGACTATGACGTGGGGAGGGGGCGGAACCGTTTGCCGGGCTGTGGGAGGTAATTTAAGGATCAGGAGGTGTTCTTAGGCACTGCAGGGGGGCGTCACTGGGCACCAGAGAGGGGAAAAAATGCCCCGCTGGGCACCTTTTATATCAAAAGGACAAAACGAAATAAAGTAAAAAGAAGACTGCTGGAAATAAGGTACTTTCGGGAACATAGCGATGGTGACCGCTTAAAATGGTAAAAGCAGGTGACAGATTCCCTTTAAAGGAAAAAAATAACTTCAGTTAGAGACAATCCCAGAAATGTTCTTGTCCTCCGCATTTGTAAGCCAGCTGGTATACATATTATTTTAACTAACTTAGGCTACTTTCACACTAGCGTTTTTTGCGGATCCGTCATGGATCTGCAAAAACGCTTCCATTACAATAATACAACCGCATGCATCCATCATGAACGGATCCGGTTGCATTATGTCTTCTATAGCCATGAACACCATTGAAAGTCAATGGGGGATGGATCAGTTTTCTATTGTGTCAGAGAAAACGGATCCGTCCCCATTGACTTACATTGTGTGTCAGAACAGATCCGTTTGGCTCCGATTGGTCAGGAGGACAACAAAACGCTGTAAGCGGCGTTTTTGGTGTCTGCCTCCAGAGCGGAATGGTGGCTGAATGGAGGCAAACTGATGCATTCTGAGCGGATCCTTTTCCATTCGGAATCCATTAGGGCAAAACTGATCCGTTCAGGGCTCTCACAAGCGGTCCAAAATGGATCTCAGAAACAGAAAGCCAGAACGCTAGTGTGAAAGTAGCCTTACATGTTGTATTTATTTTAGTCATGTATATTCTTCCATTACTTTCGCCAGTTAGTTTGTTACCCTCTGTGAAACTCGCTGGATCCTATAGCATCTGCTGTGTGGACAGGAAGTCGTTTTTCTCTATTCATTCCTATGAGAGCCTCAATGTCAGTCTCGTAGGAATGAATAGAGGAACTGACTTTCTGTCTACACAGCAGATGCATTGGGGTCACATAATCTAACTGGCTCCACTTGAATGACAGCTGAGCTGCAGTACCACGACACAGCCTCTACACAGTGGACGGAGCCATCTGCTGCCCGGCTCCGTCCATTTCATATTTTACATTGATCTGACATTAAGGGCCTATCCCAAGGATAGGTCATTAGTATCCAAGTCCTGAAAAACCTCCTTATTACTTTACATAGTTTAGTATTGTCAACCAAAAGTGATATTTTACTGTGAAATGTCTAAGACCATGAATGAATGTATTACAGAGAGTAGGACCCATTATTGGGTTCGGTGTCTATTGCTCCTGGGCCGGCTCTTCCTCTCCCTGTCATGCTGAGAACAGCCATCGACCTGGTGCAAGGGGAGCAGGCCGCAGTTGTGGCCTGTGATTGGCTGCAGCGGTCATGTCACCCCCTGAGGATAGGTCATAATTATCAATACCTGGATAACCCCTTTAGTTCATAATTGCTCAAATAAATAAGCACTTTCCCATAAATATTATATATCTGAGAATAGTACCTCCTCTTCTACGTGGCCATCTCAATGGAGTTCAAATGTTAATATGCCTTTTAACCACTTCAGCCCCCAGTGCTTAAACACCCTGAAAGACCAGGCCACTTTTTACACTTCTGACCTACACTACTTTCACCGTTTATTGCTCGGTCATGCAACTTACCACCCAAATGAATTTTACCTCCTTTTCTTCTCACTAATAGAGCTTTCATTTGGTGGTATTTCATTGCTGCTGACATTTTTACTTTTTTTGTTATTAATCGAAATTTAACGATTTTTTTGCAAAAAAATGACATTTTTCACTTTCAGTTGTAAAATTTTGCAAAAAAAACGACATCCATATAGAAATTTTGCTCTAAATTTATAGTTCTACATGTCTTTGATAAAAAAAAAATGTTTGGGTAAAAAAAAATGGTTTGGGTAAAAGTTATAGCGTTTACAAACTATGGTACAAAAATGTGAATTTCCGCTTTTTGAAGCAGCTCTGACTTTCTGAGCACCTGTCATGTTTCCTGAGGTTCTACAATGGCCAGACAGTACAAACACCCCACAAATGACCCCATTTCTGAAAGTACACACCCTAAGGTATTCGCTGATGGGCATAGTGAGTTCATAGAACTTTTTATTTTTTGTCACAAGTTAGCGGAAAATTATGATTTTTTATTTTTTATTTTTTTTTCTTACAAAGTCTCATATTCCACTAACTTGTGACAAAAAATAAAAAGTTCTATGAACTCACTATGCCCATCAGCGAATACCTTGGGGTCTCTTCTTTCCAAAATGGGGTCACTTGTGGGGTAGTTATACTGCCCTGGCATTCTAGGGGCCCAAATGTGTGGTAAGTAGGTAAATGACCTGTGAAATCCGAAAGGTGCTCTTTGGAATGTGGGCCCCTTTGCCCACCTAGGCTGCAAAAAAGTGTCACACATCTGGTATCTCTGTATTCAGGAGAAGTTGAGGAATGTGTTTTGGGGTGTCTTTTTACATATACCCTTGCTGGGTGAGATAAATATCTTGGTCAAATGCCAACTTTGTATAAAAAAATGGGAAAAGTTGTCTTTTGCCAAGATATTTCTCTCACCCAGCATGGGTATATGTAAAATGACACCCCAAAACACATTCCCCAACTTCTCCCGATTACGGAGATACCAGATGTGTGACACTTTTTTGCAGCCTAGGTGGGCAAAGGGGCCCATATTCAAAAGAGCACCTTTCGGATTTCACAGGTCATTTTTTACAGAATTTGATTTCAAACTCCTTACCACACATTTGGGCCCCTAGAATGCCAGGGCAGTATAACTACCCCACAAGTGACCCCATTTTGGAAAGAAGAGACCCCAAGGTATTCGCTGATGGGCATAGTGAGTTCATGGAACTTTTTATTTTTTGTCACAAGTTAGTGGAATATGAGACTTTGTATGAAAAAAAAAATAAAAAAAAAAAATAAGCATTTTCCACTAACTTGTGACAAAAAATAAAAAATTCTAGGAACTCGCCATGCCCCTCACGGAATACCTTGGGGTGTCTTCTTACCAAAATGGGGTCACTTGTGGGGTAGTTATACTGCCCTGGCATTTTCCAGGGGCCCTAATGTGTGGTAAGTAGGTAAATGACCTGTGAAATCCTAAAGGTGCTCTTTGGAATATGGGCCCCTTTGCCCACCTAGGCTGCAAAAAAGTGTCACACATGTGGTATCGCCGTATTCAGGAGAAGTTGGGGAATGTGTTTTGGGGTGTCATTTTACATATACCCATGCTGGGTGAGAGAAATATCTTGGCAAAAGACAACTTTTCCCATTTTTTTATACAAAGTTGGCATTTGACCAAGATATTTCTCTCACCCAGCATGGGTATATGTAAAATGACACCCCAAAACACATTCCCCAACTTCTCCTGAGTACGGCGATACCAGATGTGTGACACTTTTTTGCAGACTAGATGCGCAAAGGTGCCCAAATTCCTTTTAGGAGGGCATTTTTAGACATTTGGATACCAGACTTCTTCTCACGCTTTGGGGCCCCTAGAATGCCAGGGCAGTATAAATACCCCACATGTGACCCCATTTTGGAAAGAAGACACCCCAAGGTATTCAATGAGGGGCATGGCGAGTTCATAGAAATTTTTTTTTTTTGGCACAAGTTAGCGGAAATTGATATTTTTAATTTTTTTCTCACAAAGTCTCCCTTTCCGCTAACTTGGGACAAAAATTTCAATCTTTCATGGACTCAATATGCCCCTCACGGAATACCTGGGGGTGTCTTCTTTCCGAAATGGGGTCACATGTGGGGTATTTATACTGCCCTGGCATTCTAGGGGCCCTAAAGCGTGAGAAGAAGTCTGGAATATAAATGTCTAAAAAATTTTACGCATTTGGATTCCGTGAGGGGTATGGTGAGTTCATGTGAGATTTTATTTTTTGACACAAGTTAGTGGAATATGAGACTTTGTAAGAAAAAAAAAAAAAAATTCTGCTAACTTGGGCCAAAAAAATATCTGAATGGAGCCTTACAGAGGGGTGATCAATGACAGGGGGGTGATCAATGACAGGGGGGTGATCAATGACAGGGGGGTTGATCAATGACAGGGGGGTTGATCAATGACAGGGGGGTTGATCAATGACAGGGGGGGTGATCAGGGAGTCTATATGGGGTGATCACCACAGTCATTGATCACGCCCCTGTAAGGCTTCATTCAGACGTCCGGATGCGTTTTGCGGATCCGATCCATCTATCAGTGGATCCGTAAAAATCATGCGGACGTCTGAATGGAGCCTTACAGGGGGGTAATCAATGACAGGGGGGTAATCAATGACAGGGGGGTAATCAATGACAGGGGGGTAATCAGGGAGTCTATATGGGGTGATCACCACAGTCATTGATCACGCCCCTGTAAGGCTTCATTCAGACGTCCGGATGCGTTTTGCGGATCCGATCCATCTATCAGTGCATCCGTAAAAATCATGCGGACATCTGAATGGAGCTTTACAGGGGGGTAATCAATGACAGGGGGGTGATCAGGGAGTCTATATGGGGTGATCACCACAGTCATTGATCACTCCCCTGTAAGGCTTCATTCAGACGTCCGGATGCGTTTTGCGGATCCGATCCATCTATCAGTGCATCCGTAAAAATCATGCGGACATCTGAATGGAGCTTTACAGGGGGGTGATCAGGGAGTCTATATGGGGTGATCACCACAGTCATTGATCATGCCCCTGTAAGGCTTCATTCAGACGTCCGGATGCGTTTTGCGGATCGGATCCATCTATCAGTGCATCCGTAAAAATCATGCGGACATCTGAATGGAGCTTTACAGGGGGGTGATCAGGGAGTCTATATGGGGTGATCACCACAGTCATTGATCATGCCCCTGTAAGGCTTCATTCAGACGTCCGGATGCGTTTTGCGGATCGGATCCATCTATCAGTGCATCCGTAAAAATCATGCGGACATCTGAATGGAGCTTTACAGGGGGGTGATCAGGGAGTCTATATGGGGTGATCACCACAGTCATTGATCATGCCCCTGTAAGGCTTCATTCAGACGTCCGGATGCGTTTTGCGGATCGGATCCATCTATCAGTGCATCCGTAAAAATCATGCGGACATCTGAATGGAGCTTTACAGGGGGGTGATCAGGGAGTCTATATGGGGTGATCACCACAGTCATTGATCATGCCCCTGTAAGGCTTCATTCAGACGTCCGGATGCGTTTTGCGGATCGGATCCATCTATCAGTGCATCCGTAAAAATCATGCGGACGTCTGAATGGAGCTTTACAGGGGGTTGATCAATGACAGGGGTGTAATCAATGACAGGGGGGGTGATCAGGGAGTCTATATGGGGTGATAACCACAGTCATTGATCACGCCCCTGTAAGGCTTCATTCAGACGTCCGGATGCGTTTTGCGGATCCGATCCATCTATCAGTGGATCCGTAAAAATCATGCGGACATCTGAATGGAGCTTTACAGGGGGGTGATCAATGACAGGGGGGTGATCAGGGAGTCTATATGGGGTGATCAGGGGCTAATAAGGGGTTAATAAGTGACGGGGGGGGTGTAGTGTAGTGTAGTGGTGCTTGGTGGGACTTTACTGAGCTACCTGTGTCCTCTGGTGGTCGATCCAAACAAATGGGACCACCAGAGGACCAGGTAGCAGGTATATTAGACGCTGTTATCAAAACAGCGTCTAATATACCTGTTAGGGGTTAAAAAAAAACACATCTCCAGCCTGCCAGCGAACGATCGCCGCTGGCAGGCTGGAGATCAACTCTCTTACCTTCCGTTCCTGTGAGCGCGCGCGCCTGTGTGCTCGCGTTCACAGGAAATCTCGGCCATCGCGAGATGACGCATATATGCGTGACTCTGCGCAGGGCTGCCACCTCCGGAACGCGATCCTGCGTTAGGCGGTCCGGAGGTGGTTAAAGAGGACCTTTCACCTGGAAAAACATTGTGAACTAAGTATCCTGACATATACAGCGACGCCCAGGGATCTCACTGCACTTACTATTATCCCTGAGCGCCGCTCCGTTCTCCCGTTATGTCCTCCGGTATCTTCGCTCAGTAAGTTATAGTTGGCGGAGTCTGCCATTGTTCTGCTGGGCATCTCCTCCTAGGCTGTAGCGCTGGCCAATCACAGCGCAGAGCTCACAGCCTGGGAGGTTTTTTTCTCCCAGGCTGTGAGCTGTGCACTGCGATTGGCCAGCGCTACAGCCTAGGAGGAGGAGACGTCCAGCAGAACAAGGGCAGTCTCCGCCTACTATAACTTACTGAGCGAAGATACCGGAGGACATAACGGGAGAACGGAGCGGCGCTCAGGGATAATAGTAAGTGCAGTGAGATCCCTGGGCGCCGCTGTATATGTCAGGATACTTAGTTCACAATGTTTTTCCAGGTGAAAGGTCCTCTTTAAGTGACCGTCTTGTGTGTACACTGTCTATATTTTGGTACCTTAAGAGATAATGTAATAGAAGTTTTTCATTTGTACTAATATTATACTGTTCTAATCTGCCTTTATCAGCACTCATAGTGGACTAAATGATTATTTTTCACTTTATTTTTTTTTGTATGTTTGCTTTAATTGCCAGCATGGGCTTCTAGCTCAAGTCAACCCAAGTCTAATCTCGAGAAACCAAATTCGGAAGCTGAACAGAATAATAGTTTTTTAAGAAATGTGTCTATGAGACGCCGTGCCTCTAGCTTAAACGTCTGTATAGAGGAATTGCCCATTATAAAGTCACTTGAGGAAGAGCCAAATCTCAATCCCAGGTGTGATGTTTCTGAAGAAGAAATGCTGATTCCTGCTGAATGCTTAAATAAAAGTAGTAATGATGGAGTAATGGACGTGTACCCTGATCAGAGCCCATCAAAAGAAGAATTTATTCCATTTACAAACCATTCACAGATATCAAGTTCAACCCCTGAACCCAAACCAAAGCAATCTCAGTCTCTTAAATGCAAATCAGAGTCTCGCGCTGGGAGGGAAAAGGTAAGGAAAGGCAAAACAGATTGGCAAGGTCCTGTCCAGCTGAAAAAGCCTTGGGAAAAGTCAAAACCGAGGGACAGATCAAAGAGTCGAGAGAGGAGTGCAAGCAAACCGATAATCTCCAAAGACAAAGTCAACACGTCCTTAAATTCAGGTGATGCTTATGATTTTTCCTGTGAGGAAAGCATACACATAACACCTTTTCGGCAAACCAAACCAGGCAGCAACCTCGAAGAGAACGAGGAGCCAGTCAATGACCAGTCATTGAAAAGCCCCAGCAGTAGTAGTGAAGAGGAGCTCAATGACAGCTTGTATGTGCCTACTAAAGCCAAGGCCAAAAGTCGTAATGTGGAGCAAAATGCAACATCACTTCCTTTAAGACCGCGGTCCAAACGAAACAAACCTCTGCAGCAGCAAAGTGCCGAAAAGACTGAAAATAAAAGCAGTGAACAGGCTAAAGAAGGTTTGTGGCTTTGTGTGTGTAGATGTGTTATATATTATAATCATTCTCTAAGTTGAGCCTATAAAGCAGTAGAAGACGACCACAGACATAGTATTTAATAGTATGACATCAGATGATTATAATGAAAATGCATTTTTGGTGATGCCCCCCACGAGGTGGTAAATTGGATGGGGGGGGTATGTGGTGATCTTTTCCTTTTGACTTTTAGCTGCATCACCTTACACCTAAGCATACGAACAGTTTTATCCATTACAATGACTAGGACTGTGATGTTCATGAATGCGCTCTCATTTAAGCAGCCTTTGGGGATTTTGTTTCATGGAACCCAGTCTATTATACACTACTCAGAGTTAGGGATATTTGGCTTGTGGGTGAAATTTCAGGATGAACTCTGTACCCCAGAACTCCAATGACCTGAGGGCCGCCCTTCAAGAAGAGTGGGACGCCATGCCTCAGCAGACAATAAGTCGACTTGTGAACAGCAGGAGACGTCGTTGTCAAGCTGTAATCGATGCTCAAGGCCACATGACAAGTTTTTGAGACATTGACATTTTTTGTGGGGGTATACCCACCACTGGTGTTGGCTTTTGTTTCTAAAAATTGTTTGGCATGAGGAAATCACCGTTGCATGCTTCTACTGAAATGCCCTACTTTCATGATGTAATATCACTGTAGACTGAACATTTTACGTTTTCCATAAATTTCACCTGAAAGCCAAATATCCCTTACTTTGTGAGTAGTGTATTTTTTCCTGACAGGTCTCAAAGTCTGTCCACTAACTTTCTGTAGGAAATGATGAAATATATAACCCTAATCTTCCCTCGTAGGGCTCTAAAGTAGTTTGACTTATTGCTTGTCAGTGATGGAGCTTGATGGCAGGTGAGCTACAGGACCTCCTAGGCACCATTCTCTTGCCAAGCTCCTTACAGGAGAGGCTTCTGCCAAGTGAATTGCCCGCTCTGCCTTGTTTATCCCACCATTTGACTAAACTGCAAATGTCGGACAGTAGTTTAGCTAATTGCGTGTTGTATATATTGGCCTGAGATTAAAGCAAACCCATCACCTTGAAAATGCAGTGCAATCTGCTTGCAATATGCCATAGAGCAGAAGGAGCGGACCAGATTGATAAGCATCTTTGCATTTTATTTTTTTACTTTTACAAGTGGGTGGTCTTAGTCATTGACTGCAACTTTTCTGGACACTGAATAGGGCGGCCTACTTGGCTCTTCATCGAAAGGGCATTGATTTAAAGAAGACTCAGCAGCAGGATCATTTCTATTAAAACGGATATACAGTTGGCTAGGGTCCTGTGGTTAACAATGACAACTGCATGGCGAAAATCTGTAATACTGTTTCAGAGCGTTTTAAGTCCAAGTAAATTCGGACTTCTGTGAACCCAGGGGTGGAGAGGGCCTGTGGCGAACACAGACAAGCTGATGGAGTAGAGTCCCAATTTGCATTTGGAATTGAACAGTTCTCTGCAATGGATTTTTGCCATCCAGTTATCGTAATCAGCGGGATCAATCCTAACAGGCAGTATTTCAGCTTTAATGGGGTTGATCCAGCCAACATGTCCTTTTTATAAATGAGTGAAATACAAGTTGAAATGCATCCTTTCCAACAAAACTATATGTCGATAGCTTCTCCTGCTCTTTACCATGCTGCCTGCAGATTGTTCCTCATTCTCTCTCACTGATGGGTTTCCTTTAAGGTGCATAATCTAAGATATTTAAATGTGTTGTCAATATTAAATGATTTCAGATGTCGCCAGAGGAAAGAGAAGCACAAGAAATGGTTTCAAAGGCTCAGTGGAGACTGCGCTCAAACCTAGTAAGACCCCAGATGGAAGCAAAGAAAATGTCTTGATGCCAGAACGCATAAATACGAAGGAAAACGCCAAGCTAAGCACGAATGTCCACGCTGCTCAGGACGACCGGGTGTATTCTATAGACAGGAATATGTGTAGGCTCTTATTTATATACGTTTGTATCCTCCTGAAAATCTGTGCACCTTATTAGCCAGCAGATAGAAGTTATAAATTGAGAGTTCTCAGCCATTGATAGCTTTTTAAAGGGATTATTCCATGGTTAATATGAAAATACATACATAATCTAGTACATGACAAAACTAGAACCAGCTCTGTACCGCACATGGCTCCAGAGATCTCCCCATTCGTTGCTCCTATTAATCTGCTAGATTTATTTCAAGCTATCAGGTTAGGGGGATGTGGCCTTTATCAGGGATGAGTCCTTTCTGCCACAACTGGTGGCAGTTGAAGGATGGAACTGAGCATGTGCTTCCATCTCAGTGAGCAGGACACGGAAATTAGAAGAAGAGCAATTACAAAAATATTCAGATTCAGGTGCTTGTTTGAAAACTAGAATATTTTTCATGGGACAACCCCTTTAATGGCTAAATGCTAACAAATGGCAAGACTACTTGGGTCTCCTTATCAGGCATTGTATAAATCAGAATATCTGCAGTCACAATAGTTATACACGAAAAGACATCGGACTAGTATAATAAATGAGTCAAATGACTTAATACAGAACACTAAACCGTTGTAGCAGTGAATACCGGAGCAGTTGATGGAGAAAGAGTTTGAAAGTTGTATTGTCCTTTGATTGAGATCTGGTCCATGGTTATAATGTACCCACCAGGTCTGAGGAGCACATTTCTTAAAGGGGTTGTCCAGTTTCAAGAGGAAACTGGACATCTCAGTGGGTCAACCTGTAATAAAAAATAGATTATTGCTTACCTAACAGATCCCACACTACTATTCCTGTTTTCCTGGCTGCAGCAGTGACATCGGGTCAAAAACATGTCATTTCTGCAGCCAATAGATGGTCTTTTCAGCACACCTCTGAGTCTACTGATTGGCTGCAGTGGTCACATGTTATGTAGGGACGTTTTTTTCCTTTTTTGCAGGGAAATGTTCCTATTGTTGGGGAGAGCAGTGGGCTCCTGACGATGTGTCTCAGATTTAGGGGGGGTGCCTATAACACAGAAGAGGGACAGGTCTGAAAATATAGATTTCAAATTGTCATATTTTTGCAATGTTGGATAGTTCCTGTGCAACTTTCCTAAGCATCTCCAGATGTGGACTGTAGGTGACAACCAGAAGCATCTGATGGTTTTATTGTTTTGGTCTGTATTGTAGGAGCTCACTTTCTGATATTCTGGTTGCTCTGGCAATCTGTCAACCGTTTTTGAAAGGTTGCATGATTCAAAAATGTATTTTTGAGGCCACCAAGGTGTGTGTGCATATCTGTGGTGTTGGAACATATACAGTTGTATCTAAGAGCTTGACTATAGGCTATGTAGTTTTTGATGAGTTTAGGATGAAAGCTGTCGCATCTGAGGTATATTGGGTCGGCCATTGGCTTCTGGTACAGTGATGTCTCGATCTTATTGTCCTGTATCTTGATTTTGATGTCTACAGTAGTTGAGTGGAGGGATGTAACTGATTGAAATGTTTATGGAATGTTTTTATTAATACATCAAGCTTGGCCATGGAAAGATTTGAACAATGTGGTTCCATTGCAGTACACGTCTGTTATAAATATATCCTGTCACCAAATGAAAAGTGGTTATGAGTAAGTTACTCCATAGATTTACCACCAATTCCCTTATTTTCCATGAAGACCTTGCAGGATGTTAATCCATCCTGGGGTGAGATAGTGGAATGTAAAGATTCCACATCCATGGTGGCTAGCATAGTTCACTCTGGCATGGGACCTATTGTTGGTTGTATCTTGAAGGTAGCTGGCTGTATTCTTGACCAAGGGTTTAAGAACAATTTCGACCCATCCAAAAATGTGCCCTGTACATGATGGTGCCTACACATGAGGTTATCAGTCTCCCTGGATTTCCAGGTTTCTGTACTTTGGGAAGCATGCTAAATGTCCCTAATTCTGGAATGGTCATGTGGCACTATACCGACTCGTCAGAAAGACTAGAAATAATTGTATTTAGTTTGCACCACTTGCTGCATTTACCACACTACTTCAGATATTGTCTGATACCATATTGATGAAAAGACCAAAATAGATTCAAAAGCCTGCTGTTTGTTCCTGTTAGGGATGAGCGAATCTACTTCGGATGATACATCCAAAGTCGATTCGCATAAAACTGTTTAAATACTTTACGGAGCGAGCGCTCCGTACAGTATTAGAATGTATTGGTTCCGATGAGCCGAAGTTATTACTTTGTGAAGTCTCGCGAGATTTCGCATAATAACTTCAGAAATTGATTTATACTGTGAAAAAAAATAATTCCTGAACTCTGGTTTGGTTCCAAGTGGTACCTTGGAACCGAACCAGAGTTCAGGAAATGTTTTTTTACAGTATAAATCAATTTCTGCAGTTGTTATATACATACAGTATTGAAACAAAGTTTTATGCGAATCGACTTCAGATGTTTCATCCGAAGTCTATTCGCTCATCCCTAGTTACTGTCTATTCAGTTGGCCATTAAAAGGTATTGGTGTGTACAGTCGTGGCCAAAAGTTTTGAGAATTACATAAATATTGGAAATTGGAGAAGTTGCTGCTTAAGTTTTTATAATGGCAATTTGCATATACTCCAGAATGTTATGAAGAGTGATCAGATGAATTGCATAGTCCTTCTTTGCCATGAAAATTAACTTAATCCCAAAAAAAACCTTTCCACTGCATTTCATTGCTGTCATTAAAGGACCTGCTGAGATCATTTCAGTAACTGTCTTGTTAACTCAGGTGAGAATGTTGACGAGCACAAGGCTGGAGATCATTATGTCAGGCTGATTGGGTTAAAATGGCAGACTTGACATGTTAAAAGGAGGGTGATGCTTGAAATCATTGTTCTTTCATTGTTAACCATGGTGACCTGCAAAGAAACGCGTGCAGCCATCATTGCGTTGCATAAAAATGGCTTCACAGGCAAGGATATTGTGGCTACTAAGATTGCACATCAATCAACAATTTATAGGATCATCAAGAACTTCAAGGAAAGAGGTTCAATTCTTGTTAAGAAGGCTTCAGGAAAGTCCAGCAAGCGCCAGGATCGTCTCCTAAAGAGGATTCAGCTGCGGGATCGGAGTGCCACCAGTCCAGAGCTTGCTCAGGAATGGCAGCAAAGAAGCCATTTCTCTCCAAAAAAAACCCATCAGGGACAGATTGATCTTCTGCAGAAAGTTTGGTGAATGGACTGCTGAGGACTGGGGCAAAGTCATATTCTCCGATGAAGCCACTTTCCGATTGTTTGGGGCATCTGGAAAAAGGCTTGTCCGGAGAAGAAAAGGTGAGCGCTACCATCAGTCCTGTGTCATGCCAACAGTAAAGCATCCTGAGACCATTCATGTGTGGGGTTGCTTCTCATCCAAGGCTGACTCACAATTTGCCCAAAAACACAGCCATGAATAAAGAATGGTACCAAAACACCCTCCAACAGCAACTTCTTCCAACAATCCAACAACAGTTTTGTGAAGAACAATGCATTTTCCAGCACGATGGAGCACCGTGCCATAAGGCAAAAGTGATAACTAAGTGGCTCGGGGACCAAAGCGTTGACATTTTGGGTCCATGGCCTGGAAACTCCCCAGATCTTAATCCCATTGAGAACTTGTGGTCAATCCTCAAGAGGCGGGTGGACAAACAAAAACCCACTAATTCTGACAAACTCCAAGAAGTGATTATGAAAGAATGGGTTGCTATCAGTCAGGAATTGGCCCAGAAGTTGATTGAGAGCATGCCCAGTCGAATTGCAGAGGTCCTGAAAAAGAAGGGCCAACACTGCAAATACTGACTCTTTGCATAAATGTCATGTAATTGTCGATAAAAGCCTTTGAAACGTATGAAGTGCGTGTAATTATATTTCACTACATCACAGAAACAACTGAAACAAAGATCTAAGAGCAGTTTAGCAGCAAAGTTTGTGAAAACTAATATTTGTGTCATTCTCAAAACTTTTGGCCACAACTGTATATACAAACATGCCTGCTGCAGACAATCAGTGGTACACAGTACGTGATGACCAAGGCCAGTGGTTGTGCGCACATGATCAGTTGGATGGGCATACCAATTTGGCACTTGGCAGAAAAAAATATTCCTTAAATGCATAGTAAATAGAATAGACTGAAGTAAAATATAAAGAATTCCCTCATTTGGAAATAACTCCTAACCTTTTCTGAAAAAGGCATTCATTCTTGGCCATAAAGAGCCGTCCATCTGTTCTGTGCCAAAGAGCATTTTAATCTGCCCTTCTTTTGATATGCTGCATAAGGTTCTATATGGACTGTTCTAATGGCAATGTGTGCAAAGCCTAAGACAGTTTATTTGTGACT
Source organism: Bufo bufo (assembly GCF_905171765.1). NCBI lineage: Eukaryota > Metazoa > Chordata > Amphibia > Anura > Bufonidae > Bufo > Bufo bufo. Next base: position 406,445,138 of record NC_053393.1, on the reverse strand, counting down.
CGCAGTGACCTTCTTTTGCCATCCTATTTCAGGTGAATTTGAGGGTACTTCTGCATCTCAACGTATCAGCCTGTTAGATGTCACAAATCTGTCCACAGGCTCCGGGAGTATTGAATCAAAGAAACACTCCTTCCCGTTTTCTGACGAAAAAAGGAAAATGTCTGGAAGTTGCATGAGGAAGAGGAGGTGTACAGTGACGGTCAATTACGCAGAGCCAAGTCTCAACAAGTGAGTACAAAGCTTACATTTACCATGTTTATACCAGCAGTATTTAAAGAGGACCTTTCATCTGAATCAAGTAAGTAAACTGAATATACATACATGGAGAGCGGCGCCCAGGGATCCCCCTGCACTTACTATTATCCCCGGGCGCCGCTCCGTTCTCTGGTTATAGGCTCCGGTAAAGTCACAGTTAGGCTCCACCCATTGGAGCCTGCCGCAGTCTCCTTCTCCTATGCTGTAGCGCTGGCCAATCGCAGCGCTCAGCTCTTAGCCATGCTATGAGCTGAGCGCTGCGATTGGCCAGCGCTACAACATAGGAGAAAGAGACGCTGGCAGGCTCAAATGGGTGGAGCCTAACTGTGACTTTACCGGAGCCTATAACCGGAGAACGGAGCGGCGCCCGGGGATAACAGTAAGTGCAGGGGGATCCCTGGGCGCCGCTCTCCATGTATGTATATTCAGTTTACTTACTTGATTCAGATGAAAGGTCCTCTTTAACACCTTAATGACTAGGTTTTTTTTTTGTCCCAAAGCCATAACTTTTTTATTTTTCTATTCACATAGCCGTATGCAATATTGTTTTTGTATAATATTTTTGAAAGTTGTACTTTCTAATGTCGCCATTTTCGGTTTCATACAACTAGTAGGAAGCGGGGGGGAAATTCCAAATGGGGTTGCATTATAAAAAAACACAATTCTTCCACAGTTTTATGGGTTTTGTTTTTACAGTGTTTCCTTTGCGATAAAACTGACTGTTGTTTTCATTCTATGGGTCAGTACAATTACAGCAATACCACATTTGTATAGTTTTATTTATTTATTTTGAGTTTTAATACTGAAGAAAATAAAAACTGGAAATCGTATCTTTTCTTTACGTCGCCATATTCCGACGCCCATAACTTTCTTTTACTTCTATGTGTTCGGAGTGTATAACAAATTATCTGTACACACACACAGATCATTTTTTATACACACTAACTATTGGTCTGATTGGTCAGATAATTTGTTGGTGTAATATGCCCTAAAGGTAAATCGTTCCTGCAGATGCTTGTTCCCAGTAATCTGAATGATTATTGATTCACCTACAGTGATGCCCATAATTATTCATACCCCTGGCAAATTTTGACTTAGTTACTTTTATTCAACCAGCAAGTAATTTTTTGACGGGAAATGACATAGGTGTCTCCTAAAAGACAATAAGACGATGTACAAGAGGCATTATTGTGGGAAAAAAACATTTCTCAGCTTTTATTACATTTGAGCAAAAAATACAAGATGTTCCGCACTGTGGAAAATCTCAGAGGACATGGTTGGAAGCCAAAAGGGACACCTGTGCTGGCCAGGAGGATAGTTATAGAGGTGAAAAAGAATCCAAGGATCACCACCAAGGCCATCCTGGTGAATCTGGGCTCTGCTGGTGGCAAAGTCTCAAGGCAGACAATCCAACGGACACTGCACACTGCTGGGTTCCACTTCTCCAGATAAGGCACACAAAAGCTTGCTTGGCCTTTGCGAAAGCTCATCTGGACAAAGAAGACGACTTCTGGTCTTCTGTGTTATGGTCAGATGAAACAAAGATTGAATTGCTTGGTCACAATTATGTTTCCTTCATTTGGCGCAAAAAAGAAGCCTTCAACCCAAAGAACACCATCCCCACTGTCAAACATGGTGGTGGGAACCTAATGCTTTGGGGGGTTTTCAGCCAATGGACCAGGGAACCTAATCACAGTAAACGGCACCATGAAAAAAGAGCAATACATGAGAATTCTCAACGACTACATCAGGCAGTCTGCAGAGAAACTTAGCCTTGGGCACCAGTGGACATTTCAGCATGACAGTGACCCAAAACACACAGCAAAAGTGGTGAAGAAATGGTTAGCAGACAACAACATTAACGTTTTGGAGTGACCCAGCCAGAGTCCAGACTTGAATCCAATTGAGAATCTGTGGAGGGAGCTAAAGATCAGGGTGATGGCAAGAAGACCCTCCAACCTGAAAGATTTGGAGCTCATTGCTAAAGATGAATGGGCAAAAATACCTGTTAAGACATGCGAAAAGCTGGTCTGCAATTATAGGAAGCGTTTGATTGCTCTAATAGCCAATAAAGGCTTTTCTATTGATTTATTGAGAAGGGTATGAATAATTTTGGACTGGACACTTTTTGCTCGAATGTAAATAAAAGCTGAGAAATGTTTTTTTCCCCCACAATAATGCCTCTTGTACATCGTCTTATTATCGTTTGGGAGACACCTATGTCATTTCCAGTCAAAAAATTACTTGCTGGTTGAATAAAAGTAACTAAGTCAAAATTTGCCAGGGGTATGAATAATTATGGGCAGCACTGTAAATTGACCTTTAGGGCTTTATTAAACCAACAGATTATCTGACCAATTTCTGTCCCAATCAGACCAATATTTGCCATTTGACCAATGATTGGTCAGAAAATATGTCTGTTATAATAGTAGATTGTAGAATTGAGTTAGAGGTTATGCAGTGCTGTAAAATTGATGACCTATCCTCAGGATAGGTCATCAATGTAAGATCTGCATGCCGATCAACTCTGGATACGTCATCAATATTACAGCACTGCACAACCCCATTATGACAGCTCTATTGTTGGTTTGATGGGCCTAGCTAAAGGTGCCCAGAGCAGAGCATTGATCAGTGTGATGCTGTCAGTCACTCGCCCCCTTTCCTCCTCTGGTCAGAGCGTATGGTCTGACTGAGAAAGTCAAGCGAGGCTGTTTACCATGCTAGAAGTCCAAAACAAGAAGTTATTGAAGATCCAGGACATTACATCGAGTAACCATCCCCTCTATTTTTTTTGTAAAAAAAATAAAAAATGTTAATATGTGAGAATGTTTGATGGTAGTGTCCCTTTTAAATAGGAATATTTACAATGTAATTTTACCTTCCAGGAAACTCAGAAGAGGCGACCCCTTTACAAATACGGAGTTTTTACTTTCTCCCATTTTCAAGAACGATAATCCAAATCGTAAATCTGCTACCAGGAAATCGCTTGCAAAATACAATGAAGCATTTGTTGGCTGTCGTTAATGGACTGAAAACTACCAACTATTCTAAATGTACATATTGTAAATGCTAATAAGGGTCTGTGTGGCCAATGCAGGATGCCCCCACTCATAACTTTAGACAACAGGCCACCTCTACTGCTTGGCGTAACATCCGGAAAGTTGTATGTTTGCTTTTCAGCTGTGACTTTCACAGGAACTGCAGACCCTGGACTTGTACATACTAGTAAATGGAAATCCCAGCCTAGAAAGGGGAATGCCACAGATATCAATATACAGTTATATATACTGGCAATTAACCTGACTCCTGTTGTGAGCAGGAACCTCCACAAAGGTGTAGGTATCCTTTAACATCTTGTGTCCTTCTCTGCTGGAGGTAGTCACTTATTACATCTAGATACAATGTGTCACAGCGGTGCACACTGCAGTACGTATTCATCATGCGCCTCACAACGAGGAAAGAAGCCGGTGTCTGGAGCTTTGTGTACAATGGCTCAGTGATACATTGGACGACTCTATTGTAATAATACCGTCATTAGTACGAAAGGTGTCAGTGTCCAGTGCTTAAAAGGAATCTGCCACCATCACACTTCCTGAACTATTATCTGCTGTAAGCAGTCCGATTTTATTTTCCTTCTGTCCCCCATTCCCTTGCAGTCAGCGCTCAAAGCTGCAGAGGACTCCTGTGCACATGCAGTGTGTTTCGGTGCAGCTTTAAGCGCTGACAGCAGGGGAGTGAGAGACAGTAGGAAAATTGAAAAATGCAATCTACTCTTTCTGTACAGTACTACTCATGTAGCACAGCTGATAATACTGCAAAATTGTAGTGACTAATCCCCTTTAAAGCTCCAGACACCATGTTCTGCTCTTAAGCCATTAAGGCGCTAGCTGCATGATTTTAGCATCTTGTTCCCTGGTCAGAGATCCCCCCCCCCCTCTTTTCCTTCAGGCCAGCGATGCTTAGTTGGGCTCCCTTGCTGAAAACATCCTGTTTGACATCCCCGCAGCCATTCACTGGCGAAGGCCGGATCCCCTTGCGTCACGTGACCATTTTGTCCTGATGTCGGTCATCACCACAGTGATATGCTGTGCTATTGTCAAACTGGATGTTTTCAGCACGGGAGCCTAGTGGAGCATCGCAGGCACGGGGAACCACCACCCTGTTCTTGCACAACCCTATTTATTTAAGGATTACAGCGTTGGTGTTGTACATTATGAATTGTTCTCAGCGTTATTATGTAAAATATACATCTATGTATTTGTAAATATTTACGTGTACAGATTATATATAGCATTGTCTGAAGCCACTGTGTATTCTTGATTACTCTTTTCTCAAACACCAGAATAATTTTAAGTATACCTCCAGTTATCGAAAATGTGACGTAGAGACAGACTAGAAGTTTGGAGGCGTTATGGGCTCTGAGACTTCCACCCATTCATTAGATCAAATCTGCTAACGCATTCAGTAGAGCACTTAGCAGCTTTGGATTCTTTTGTCTTGCTTCCAGCTTTACACAGGAGAGTAGAAGATTGGTTGCAGCCTTGCATTGCGGTCTACGACCAATCTTGAGCTCTCCCCAGTAAACCAAGAGAAGCCAACCTGAGCTGAAGCTGACGTATGCTCCATTGTATGCTTAAGCAGCTTTACTATGTAAAGTCTGTTACACAATGGATCCACTATGTACCTTCTAGTGTCTTGAGATTTGAGTAATCAAAGTAAAACAACTTTAATTTGTATATCACATGCCTCTAGAAGCTAATAGTTTACTTTATGCTGAATTTGTGATGACTTGGAAACAGTAGTGGCCTCCATTGTGCTGTAGTGACACAGGAACCGTCCTGGTGAAGTCCATTTTCCTTGAATAAACTCATTTCATAAAGTATACACACATGAAGTGGAGGTGGCAAATGTACATTTTGTCTCGTTCTGCTACACTGCTTGTTAGAAGTTGACCTGGAGTAGACATACGGTAGCTTTTGTGGTCTTTGTATTAACTCCATTAGAAAATGGCTTAATGGCATACCTTTTGTACCTGTCTAAAAAATGGCAAATGCGGAAATGGAGTCTGGGAAGCTCCAGTAGTGGTAAAATATGTAGGTTCATCTTAGAAGACATTGATTTGTTTTCGTGCTTCATCTCGCTGTGTATTTGTCTGCTAGGCAATATAACAATCCAGAGTCTTTTTGCATCTAAATTTGACCTGGTTGTACATTAGCTATTGAAGGATTTTATTATTTTAAGGATTGGTCATAGCTTATGAAGGGTAGAAATACAAGTTGTGTCTTATCAATATCTTCTGGAGCCATTTGTAATTGAAAGCTTCATTTTTATCAATGTTAAAATGTGCGAATAAATGATTTATATTGACATCTGACGTTTCGATATTCTTAATACACACAGAGGTAGATTTACTAATCCTGTACGTGGCATAAACTTTGCCACATTTTTCAGTGGATCATGCTGAATGATTTGTTGCATCACTAGAAACCAGATTTATCAAAACTGTGCTAAGTAAAAACTGTCCTAGTTACCCATAGAAAGCAATGGGCTTGATCCTTTTATTTTTCAAAGCAGCTCTGAAAAATTAAAGGTGGAATCTGATTGGTTGCCTTGGGCAACAAAGCCTTATTTCCATTTGCACCAGTTTTGATAAAATCTCCCCTTCTCCCTTCATCCTATGACAGCACCAGGAGAGAGGATCCTCCGCCCAGGACAGGAAACCCACATATATTTAAGAAGGAGGGGCCTCTCCATTTCTCAGTGGTTTTCCTGTCCTGGGAGAGGATTCCTACTAGCATCTGCTGGTGAGTAGTTTCTCTCCAAGTTAACTCGCCGGCTGGGCTGGGGAGCGTGCCGGGTGACCTCTCCACTATGCGCTCCCCGAAGAGGAATGGGTGGCATACCTCTGGAGGATTCCCTTTCTCTCCTGCCTAACGTGATCAGCGGGCACAGTTGGGTAAGAGGATGGGAGTGCAGGTATTGTGGAGATAGCACCTCCCGTCCGTATTATCGCGATACCACGGAGCAAGAGCGAGATCTCGCGATACTTCATCTACTTTGCTGGAGCGCAGAAGATTTGAATTTTCGGCCACATTAAGCCCAGCTAGAGCGGCCTGTGGATCCTTGTCGGAAGGACCAGATCCAAGGTGTGTGTGTGGACTTCTGAACAGCATGGAGGACGCTGGAGAGGCACAGAAGGAACAGTCTACTCCTGTACCTTTGGTATGGTTGGAGGGTATGTACGGCAGGGGGTTCTATCCCCCTTATTGTTTTTCCGTGACATTTGGGTTTATTTGCATATTATCTGCTAAGGAAGGTGTCTGCTAAGACAAAACATAAGGAATGTGGAGTTTGTAAGGCCAAATTGCCCCCATCCTATGTTAAACTACTCTGTTGCTCCTGTATAGAAAACACTATAGCAGAAGAGTCCCCCTCAATGTTTAAATGTACGAAAAGACGGATTAGAGAAGAAGTGGATAATGCCCTTAAATCTAAAAAAGAAGCCCATAGAAGCAAAGACAGATGCCCTTCTGGGCAAAAATTCTCTGACTTTTCTAGTTCGGATGAAAATACCTTAGTAGAAAGTGCGGAAATTTCATCTGACTCCCTCTTCAGATGAAGATAAAAGCGGTAGACCGTTCTTTTCCATTCAGGATGTTGATCAACTTTTGAAAGTCGTTAGAGCTATAATGAATATTGAGGACCCCAAGGAAGTAAGATCAGTACAGGACAAAATGTTTGAGGGATTGGAAGGGCGAAAATTTATATATTTTTTTTTTTGGTTTTTCTCACAAGAACGTGGCAGCTATGATAACGAACGAGTGGAAAACTCCAGACAAGCGTAATTTTATTTCCTCGTCGGTTAAACGCAATACCCCTTTGACTCTGCAGATTCAGTACTCTAGGACCGTGCACCAAAAATTGACGTGCCAATTGCGAAAGTTTCGCGCAGATCATATTTGCCTTTTGATGATCTAGGGCAGCTTAAGGATGAACATGGGACTTGTACTGCTAGGGCCCTTATCTTATGGGTGAAGCAGTTAGAAGACCAGATCGGGGATAAGACTCCTAGAGATCAGTTATTATAAACCATCCCGGTTATTGCCAAAGCAGCTGACTTTCTGCCAGATACTGCCGCTGATCCGGTTAGATTGTCTCCTACAGTAGGTCATCTTCCCTGGCTAATTCGGCTTGCAGAGCCCTTTGGCTTAAGAATTGGTCAGGGGACGTAGCATATAAGAATAGACTATGTAATATTCCATGTGAAGGAAAATACTTGTTCCTGTCTGATGCTATCCTTGAAAAAGCAGGAGATAGGAAAAAGAGGTTTCCCGCTTCCTTTCGTATGCAGGATCCCTCCTTTCACCAGAATAGAAGATTTTCAGGTACAGAGAAGAGCTTGCATAAGAGAGATTCCAAGTGGAAGTTCTCTTCTTCTAAGTCCAAAGGTTTCTTGTTCAGGAGCCATAATTCCGGCTCTACTTAAAAAGACAACCCCCAATGACACCAGGGTGGGAGGAAGGCTGTTGGACTTCCTCCCAACCTGGTCAAAGATTTCCAACAGTACTTGGATTCTTCAGTCCTTGCAGGAGGGATTCAGGTTGGAATTCAAGAGTCTTCCCCCAGAAAAATTTGTTGTAACAGAGGTAGGCCCAAAGGCTCAGGGGGTGCTAGAAAGGGAGGTAGAGAAGCTTATTTTAAAAGGTGCACTTATTTCTTGTCCTCTATCAGAAGAAGGTATGGGGTTCTACTCCCAACTTTTTCTGGTAAAAAAAAATCAAATGGAGATTTCAGGACCATCATAAACTTAAAGGGATTAAACAAGTTTTTAGTATACAGAAAATTCTAAATGGAGACCATGAAGTCAGTAGTGGAACTCCTATACAGGGGCTGTTATATGGTAGTCCCTAGACATCTGGGACGCCTATTATCTCCCAATATACCCGACTCACCTGAAATTCTTGGGTGGCACTGAAGATAAATGGATTTCTGAGGCATTTTCAGTTCCAGGTGCTACCCTTTGGAATCTCCCATGGCACCGCGGATCTTCACAAAGCTCATACTGGAGATGGCAGCTCATATAAGAGAAAAGGGCATCCTGGTTGCGCCATATCTGGACGATTTTCTGATCATAGCCCAGTCACAACAAGCCTGTCTCACCCAGATGGAACAAGTAATCTGCATCCTGAACTCTCTGGGGTGGGTAATCAACGTGGTAAAGTCCAGAATGGTCCCTCAGCCTCAGAAGGTTCAGCAATTCCTGGGAATATTACTGGACTCTACATCTCAGAAATCTCTTCTGCCACCAGAGAAGATCCAGAGAGTAAGGTCAGTTGTATGTCAGCTTATTCAGTATCCTTCGCTGTCTATCAGAAAGGGCATGTCGGCTCTGGAAACTGACCTCGTGCATTCTGGCGGTTCAATGGGCTCAGCCTCACTCGAGGAGCCTTCAATGGGAGATTCTTCAGACTTGGTCAGGGAAGGTAGAGGAGTTAGACAGAGATTTCAGTTTCCAGGCAGACATGCAGTTCCCTGAAATGGTGGTTGGATCCAGTCAACCTTGCCCGGGGGGGTTCCTTGGAGGATTGTGGACCCAATAGTAGTAACTACAGACGCCAGTCCTGTTGATTTGGGAGCTCATGTCCAGGGTAGAGTTTTGCAAGGCCCTTGGCCGGATCGATATGTGCAGCCTTTTCAAATGTAAAAGCCTTGCAGGAGATCTTGCCCTTGCTCGAGAACAGTCATCTAAAAGTTTTGTCAGACAATGGGTCTGTCGTAGCTTATCTGAATCATTGGGGAGGGACCAGGTCCAAAGAATTACAGCAGAATGTTTCCACAAACTAGACCAGAGAGAGTGGTCTTTGAATCAGGAGGTTTTCTCCCAGCTAGTACAGCTTTGGGGGGAGCCATCGGAGGATCTCTTTGCTACAAGATCCAACAGAAAGGTGGAAACTTTTTTTTTTTTCCCTTCTTTCCGAGAGACCTTCCTTTGGCGGTAGATGCCTTTCTACAGCCGTGGGACCAGGGTCTTCTCTATGCATTCCCGTTTCTTCAGTTAATCTCCAGGGTTCTCAAGAAGATAAGGGAGGACAGGGCTTCGGTGATCACGATACCACCTTTTTGGCCCTGTCGTGCTTGGTTCACGTGGCTGAGGCGTCTCTCAGTCATTGTGTCTTGGGTGCTACCAGAGATCCCAGACTTATTAAGCCAGGGACCAGTCATCCAACCTCCAGTAAAGGGCCTTCCCTTGACGGCTTGGTTTTTGAAAGGTCACTGCTAATGCATAGGGGTTTGTCTGAATCCGTTATTTCCACCTTGCTTAAAAGTAGGAAACTGGTAACCACCAGAATCTATGCTAGAACCTGGGAAGCTATCTTTGCTTTCCTGGAAATTGATCCTGTCTCGCAGTGCAGTCTCTTTATTCCCGGGATTTAGCAATTTCTTCAGAGGGGTCTAGAGAGAGGCCTTTTCCTTAGTTCTTTAAAGGTCCAGATTTCGGCTTTAAGCGTTTTGTTTGACGTTAGCTTGGCTGTTCATCTCCTTATGAGATTTTGTACAGCAATAGCAAGGGACATGCAGACTAGGGTTTTACAGGTTCCTCCCTGGGACCTAAATCTAGTGCTGCAGAGTTTGATGAAAGGACCCTTTGAACCCATTTCTGAGATCTCTATCAGAATGTGCCTTTTTGGTAGCAATCCCGTCAGCTAAAAGGATAGGGGAGATCCAGGCCTTGTCCATCAATCCCCCATATACTTCCATCCAGGAGGATAGAATTGTCCTTAGACCAGTCCCAGCTTCCCTTCCTAAAGTAGTATTGAACTTCCATAAGTCTCAAGAGGTGATTCTTCCATCCTTCGGTACCAATCCCAGGTGTCAGAAGGAGTTGGAATTTAGTTACTTAGACGTTAGGAGATGTGTTCTACCTTACCTGGATGCTACTAGGGAATGGAGGAAGTCAGGTGCCTTGTTTGTTCAGTATTCAGGTCCTAATAAAGGGAAGGCTGCCAGCAAAAGTTCCATAGCCAGGTGGATTAAGCAGGCTATCTAGCTTATGTTTTCTTACAGAAACCAGTGCCTATCGGTTGGACGGCACACTCCACAAGAGCCGTATCTACTTTGTGGGAAGAGAGAGCAGATGTGTCCATCCACGATATTTGCAAAGCGGCTACCTGGTCTTCTGCTCTAACCTTCTATAGGCACTATAGACTGGACCTCTCTTCTGTCTCTGATCTGTCGTTTGGTCACAAGGTCTTGCAGGCTGTTATCCCTTCCTAATCTCTTTTATCTTTGAGATCTCTCCTGGTGCTGTCATAGGATGAAGGGAAAAATAATTACTTTTACCGGTAATTTGATTTTCCAGAGTCCATGACAGCACCCTTATATTCCCTCCTTTGGTTTTGGTGTTGGTGATGGGATGAATTTGGATGAATCAGAAGGATGGTTTGGGGATGCTCTCTTTAGTCTCTGAAGACCACTGAGAAATGGAGAGGCCCCTCCTTCTTGAATATATGTGGATTTCCTGTCCTGGGCAGAGGATCCTCTCTCCTGGTGCTGTCATGGACTCTTGAAAATCAAATTACCGGTAAGAGTAAATTATCATTTTTTGTTTAACTTTCTACCACCTACTGGTTGGTTATTTTGCAACAGCATTTTATGCCAAACTTTTGGCACAGTTTTGGTGTAACATGTAAATTAGGCAACACTCCCATGGTGAGCCAGGTGTAGTAGATTTCTTTTAAAGCTAGATGCGCCACTTTCCAGCATGGTCTATATACAATCAAATTTGCAAACGGGGTCATAGTTCTCATAAAATAATGCTATTTAGAGTTGGTCTTTGAAGGAATTGCATTATCTCAACAGCAGAGGGGCTGTGGATCTGTCCATACACTGGACCTGGAGTACTGCAGCCTGCAGGACCACCCCGATTTATTTGCAGATTACATCTCCATTGAAATGAATGGAGACATTCATCTACAGGGAGTCTCTCAAAAACTGTTGTGTTCCACTAAGTGACGCTAATTCTGCATCGGAACAGAACGCAGGTATTATAACTTTTCATCCCTTTAGGTTAACATGGGGGTTGTCTTTTATGGTGTGGATTTTATTAAAGGGGTTATCTTACTCTAGCAATGTATCACTTTCGGAATTTGTCATGTAGAGAAATTTAATACAAGGCACTTGCTAATGTATTGTGATTGTCCATATTGCCTCCTTTGCTGGCTTCATTTATTTTTCCATCACATTATACATGGCTTGTTTCCAGGTGTTAGGACCACCCTGCAATCCAGCAGCAGTGGTCGTGCTTGGACACCATAGAAAAAAAGCGCAGGCCTCTCTGGTGGCCTGAATCGTGGGAGCACACATGCACAGCAGCTCACGTCCTGGCAGTCCTGGCATGCGATGGAAAAATGAATCCAGCCAGGAAAGAAGGCAATATGGAGAATGCATTAGGAAGTGCTACATGATAAATGCCATTTGCCTAAGTGAGACAACCCCTTTGGGAGAAATGGCAAATGAGGGTAGTATAGTGGAGATAATCTAGCTTCAAAGTAGAGTGGGCTTTGAATTCAAAAAGGTAAATGAAGGCCTTTACACAAAATTCTGGATGTGCCTTTTATGTATGTGTGTGTGTGTGTATATATTATATATATATATATATATATATATATATATATATATATATATATTTATATTTATTTATATTTATTTATATATTATATATTATTATTTTATTATTGTTAATTTATTTTCCTCCACCTGTGGGTTTGGATCATTGGGTCTTCTTTTCCTTATACCTCATGATGTACATTTTGTAAAAAAAAATTTAAACAAGAGTAGTCGAGGTAGTGCTTTCAAAACTGCATGGCATAGAGCTGAAACATGTTTGTGCCACTTTATAAGAATTGTGTGGTGCTGTTTAAAGTGTTTGAGCTTAGATATGTCGCTATGTCAGAATTTTTTTTTAAAAGGTTTTGATAAGAGTTGAGTGAACCTGCCTTTTGGTGGGTTTCGGGTTTAAAGGGATTCTGCCATCAGAAATGAGCCCTATAAGCTAAACATATGGTGATGTCCCTTGTAAAACACTGAATCCTAAAGTGAGTTTATCAAATGCCCCTGTGGCTCTATATTCATAAAAAAGCGGTTTATATCACCTGTCAATCACTTCAAAATGTGTCCAAGGGTACGTCTCATGGTGAAAGGTGCCCGGCTTCAGCCATCTCGTTTAGGTGCCCAGCGCCGCCTTCTGAGCTGAAATCGCCGCCCTCCCTTTCATTCAATCCGGCTACCTCAGGTGACTAACCTTCCTTGTGCCCAGCCACGCCCGCCTGTGAAGGAGCCCAGCACCGCCTATGTCTCCTCCTTTCATCAACGATAGATAGCCGTAATCTTGCGATGCGCGGTTCTTTCCCTGAGGCTGATGCCAGCACAGGGAAGGAACACTATACCGGCACTGCACATGCGCGAGCTCGCGGCTATCTATCGTTGATGAAAGGAGGAGACATAGGCGCTGCTGGGCTCCTTCACAGGCGGGCGTGGCTGGGCACAAGGAAGGTTAGTCACCTGAGGTAGGCGGATCGAATGAAAGGGAGGGCGGCGATTTCAGCTCAGAAGGCGGCGCTGGGCACCTAAACGAGATGGCTGCAGCCGGGCACCTTTCACCATGAGACGTCCGCTTGGACACATTTTGAAGTGATTGACAGGTGATATAAACCTCTTTTTTATGAATATAGAGCCACAGGGGCATTTGATAAACTCACTTTAGGATACAGTGTTTTACAAGGGACATCGTCATATGTTTAACTTATAGGGCTCATTTCTGATGACAGAATCCCTTTAAGTAAATTAGGTAATGAATTATATCCTCACTGAATGCATCACGTAATTCAATGCCGGAATTCCACATAATACAAGTGTATGGCCAGCTACGAGGGTTCCGTTCTGCTGGCCATACACTTTCATGCCGGCATTGTATTACATTATAGATTCCGTGAGAACTCGAACCGGCCAAAAGGCAGGTGCGCTCAACTCTAGTTGTGATCATCAGGGGTCCAAGTGCTGAGAACCCCACTGATCACTAGGAGGAAAATAGATGAGCTCACATAGTGCACTCTCCTCGCTGTAGCAGACTGGCTCAGTAGAATGTCTGAGCCCATTTCTATTCAGACCCCTACAGCAAGGAGAGAGCATGCTATGTGAGGGCTTGTATTTGCTTGTTCTAGCGATTTGGTGAGGATCTCAGCACTTGGACTTCCATTGATCAAAACCTATCGCATACAGTCGTGGCCAAAAGTTTTGAGAATGACACAAATATTAGTTTTCACAAAGTTTGCTGCTAAACTGCTTTTAGCTCTTTGTTTCAGTTGTTTCTGTGATGTAGTGAAATATAATTACACGCACTTCATACGTTTCAAAGGCTTTTATGGACAATTACATGACATTTATGCAAAGAGTCAGTATTTGCAGTGTTGGCCCTTCTTTTTCAGGACCTCTGCAATTCGACTGGGCATGCTCTCAATCAACTTCTGGGCCAATTCCTGACTGATAGCAACCCATTCTTTCATAATCACTTCTTGGAGTTTGTCAGAATTAGTGGGTTTTTGTTTGTCCACCCGCCTCTTGAGGATTGACCACAAGTTCTCAATGGGATTAAGATCTGGGGAGTTTCCAGGCCATGGACCCAAAATGTCAACGTTTTGGTCCCCGAGCCACTTAGTTATCACTTTTGCCTTATGGCACGGTGCTCCATTGTGCTGGAAAAAGCATTGTTCTTCACCAAACTGTTGTTGGATTGTTGGAAGAAGTTGCTGTTGGAGGGTGTTTTGGTACCATTCTTTATTCATGGCTGTGTTTTTGGGCAAAATTGTGAGTGAGCCCACTCCCTTGGATGAGAAGCAACCCCACACATGAATGGTCTCAGGATGCTTTACTGTTGGCATGACACAGGACTGATGGTAGCGCTCACCTTTTCTTCTCCGGACAAGCCTTTTTCCAGATGCCCCAAACAATCGGAAAGAGGCTTCATCGGAGAATATGACTTTGCCCCAGTCCTCAGCAGTCCATTCACCATACTTTCTGCAGAAGATCAATCTGTCCCTGATGTTTTTTTTTGGAGAGAAGTGGCTTCTTTGCTGCCCTTCTTGACACCAGGCCATCTTCCAAAAGTCTTCGCCTCACTGTGCGTGCAGATGCGCTCACACCTGCCTGCTGCCATTCCTGAGCAAGCTCTGCACTGGTGGCACTCCGATCCCGCAGCTGAATACTCTTTAGGAGACGATCCTGGCACTTGCTGGACTTTCTTGGACGCCCTGAAGCCTTCTTAACAAGAATTGAACCTCTTTCCTTGAAGTTCGTGATGATCCTATAAATTGTTGATTGAGGTGCAATCTTAGTAGCCACAATATCCTTGCCTGTGAAGCCATTTTTATGCAACGCAATGATGGCTGCACGCGTTTCTTTGCAGGTCACCATGGTTAACAATGGAAGAACAATGATTTCAAGCATCACACTCCTTTTAACATGTCAAGTCTGCCATTTTAACCCAATCAGCCTGACATAATGATCTCCAGCCTTGTGCTCGTCAACATTCTCACCTGAGTTAACAAGACGATTACTGAAATAATCTCAGCAGGTCCTTTAATGACAGCAATGAAATGCAGTGGAAAGGTTTTTTTGGGATTAATTTAATTTCCATGGCAAAGAAGGACTATGCAATTCATCTGATCACTATTCATAACATTCTGGAGTATATACAAATTGCTATTATAAAAACTTAAGCAGCAACTTTTCCAATTTCCAATATTTATCTAATTCTCAAAACTTTTGGCCACGACTGTACAGTGCCTTGCAAAAATATTTACCCCCTTGACTTTTTTTTTTTTTTTTCGTATTTTGGTGCCTCACAACCTGGAATTAACATGGATTGTTTTGAGGATTTGCATCATTTAATTTACAGAACATGTCCACAACTTTTAAGATGTGTGTTTTTTATTTTGTTTTTTATTGTGAAGCAAACAACAAATAGGACAAAATAACAGAAAAAGTCAATGTGTATAACTATTCACCCCCTAAAGGCAATACTTTGTAGAGCCACCTTTTGCGGCAATCAGAGCTCCAAGTTACTTTGGATAAGTCTCTATGAGCTTGCCACATCTTACCACTGGGATTTTTGCCCATTCCTCCTTGTAAAACGACTCCAGCGCCTTCAAGTTGGATGGTTTGTGCTTGTGAACAGCAATCTTTAAGTCTGACCACAGATTTTCTATTGGATTGAGATCTGGGCTGTGACTAGGCCATTCCAACACATTTACATGTTTCCACTTAAACCACTCAAGTGTTGCTTTAGCAGTGTGTTTGGGGTCATTGCCCTGCTAGAAGGTGAACCTCTGTCCTAGCCTCAAATGGCGCAGAGTGGTACAGATTTTGCTCAAGAATATCCCTGTATTTAGCACCATCCATCTTTCCTTCAATTCTGCACAGTTTCCTAGTCCTGGCTGCTGAAAAACATCCCCAGAGCATGATGCTGCCACCAGCATGTTTCTCTGCCAGGATGGTGCTCTTTAGGTAATGTGATGTGTTGGGTTTGCGCCAGACATAGCGTTTTCTTTGACCAAAAAGTTGCATACATTTTGGAAGTCTCCCACATGCCTTTTCGCAAACTCACAACGTGCCTTTTTGTTTTTTTGCTGAAAGTAATGGCTTTCTTCTGGCCTCTCTGCCAAAAAGCCAAACTACAGTTGCAAGAAAAAGTATGTGAACCCTTTGGAATGATATGGAATTCTGCACAAATTGGTCATAAAATGTGATCTGATCTTCATCTAAGTTACAACAATGGACAATCACAGTCTGCTAAACTAATAACACACAAAGAATTAAATGTTACCATGTTTTTTATTGAACACACCATGTAAACATTCACAGTGCAGGTAGAAAAAGTATGTGAACCCTTGGATTTAATAACTGGTTGAACCTCCTTTGGCAGCAATAACTTCAACCAAACGTTTCCTGTAGTTGCAGATCAGACATGCACAACGGTCAGGAGTAATTCTTGACCATTCCTCTTTACAGAACAGTTTCAGTTCAGCAATATTCTTGGGATGTCTGGTGTAAATCGCTTTCTTGAGGTCATGCCACAGCATCTCAATCGGTTTGAGGTCAGGACTCTGACTGGGCCACTCCAGAAGGCATAGTTTCTTCTGTTTAAGCCATTCTGTTGTTGATTTACTTCTATGCTTTGGGTCGTTGTCCTGTTGCAATACCCATCTTATGTTGAGCTTCAGATGGACAGATGGCCTTAAGTTCTCCTGCAAAATGTCTTGATAAACTTGGGAATTCATTTTTCCGTCGATGATGGCATTCCGTCCAGGCAGTGACGCCGCAAAGCAGCCCCAAACCATGATGCCCCCACCACCATACTTCACAGTTGGGATGAGGTTTTGATGTTGGTGTGCTGTGTTTCTTCCAAACAACTCCACTTTAGTTTAATCTGTCCACAGAATATTTTGCCAGTACTGCTGTGGAACATTCAGGTGCTCTTGTGCAAACTGTAAACGTGCAGCAATGTTTTTTTTTTTTTTTTGGACAGCAGTGGCTTCCTCTGTGGTATCCTCCCATGAAATCCATTCTTGTTTAATGTTTTACGTATCGTAGATTTGCTAACAGGGATGTTAGCATATGCCAGAGACTTTTGTAAGTCTTTAGCTGACACTCTAGGATTCTTCTTCACCTCATTGAGCAGTCTGCGCTTTGCTCTTGCAGTCATCTTTACAGGACGGCCACTCCTAGGGAGAGTAGCAGCAGTACTGAACTTTCTCCATTTATAGACAATTTGTCTTGCTGTGGACTGATGAACAGCAAGGCTTTTGGAGATACTTTTATAACCCTTTCCAGCTTTATGCAAGTCAAAAATTCTTAATCATAGGAATTCTTAATTGTAGCAAACCCAGAACTGGTGTGTGTTTATTTTATTGGGCAGAGCAGCTGTAACCATTGATTGGACTCCAGTTGGCTGACACCTCACTCCAATTAGCTCTTGGAAATGTCATTAGTCTAGGTGTTCACATACTTTTTCCACCTGCACTGTGAATGTTTACATGGTGTATTGTTGTGACTTAGATGAAGATCAGATCACATTTTATGACCAATTTGTGCAGAAATCCATATCATTCCAAAGGGTTCACATACTTTTTCTTGCAACTGTATATGGAGCGTACGGCTTATTGTCGTCCTATGTACAGATACTCCAGTCTCTGTTGTGGAACTCTGCAGCTCCTCCAGGGTTACCATAGGTCTCTGTGCTGCCTCTCGGATTAATGCCCTCCTTGCCCGGTCTGTGAGTTTTGGTGGGTGACCGTCTCTTAGGTTTGCTCTTGTGCCATGTTCTTTCCATTTGGTTATGATAGATTTGATGGTGCTCCTGGGGATCATCAAAGATTTGGATATTTTTTTATAACCTAACCCTGACTTGTACTTCTCAACAATATTGTCCCTTGTTTGGAGAGTTCCTTGGTCTTCATGGCAGTGTTTGGTTAGTGATTCCTCTTGCTTAGGTGTTGCAGCCTCTGGGGCCTTTCGAAAAAGGTGTGTATATGTAATGACAGATCATGTGATACTTAGATTGCACACAGGTGGACATCATTTCACTAATTATGGGACTTCTGAAGGTAATTGGTTGCACCAGAGCTTTTTATGAGCTTTCTAACAAAAGGGGTGACTACATATGCACATGCCAATTTTCTGTTTTCTATTTCTAAACAATAGTTTTATTTATATATTTCTCCCACTTCACTTCACCAACTTAGACTATTGTGTTCTGATCCTTCACATAAAATTCAGATTAACAAAACATTGAACGTAAGGCTGTAATGTAACAAAACACAAAAAAAGTCAAGGGGGTGAATACTTTTGCAAGGCACTGTACCTAAAGTTTTTTTGACAGTTCAGTGACACTTTAAATAGCCCAAAATGGCACCCACTAGTCTTTTTTCCCTTATATACAGTACAGACCAAAAGTTTGGACACATCTTCTCATTCAAAGAGTTTTCTTTATTTTCATGACTATGAAAATTGTAGATTCACACTGAAGGCATCAAAACTATGAATTAACACATGTGGAATTATATACATAACAAACAAGTGTGAAACAACTGAAAATATGTCATATTCTAGGTTCTTCAAAGTAGCCTCCTTTTGCTTTGATTACTGCTTTGCACACTCTTGGCATTCTCTTGATGAGCTTCAAGAGGTAGTCCCCTGAAATGGTTTTCACTTCACAGGTGTACCCTGTCAGGTTTAATAAGTGGGATTTCTTGCCTTATAAATGGGGTTGGGACCATCAGTTGTGTTGAGGAGAAGTCAGGTGGATACACAGCTGATAGTCCTACTGAATAGACTGTTAGAATTTGTATTATGGCAAGAAAAAAGCAGCTAAGTAAAGAAAAACAAGTGGCCATCATTACTTTAAGAAATGAAGGTCAGTCAGTCAGCCCAAAAATTGGGAAAACTTTGAAAGTAAGGGCTATTTGACCATGAAGGAGAATGATGGGGTGCTGCACCAGATGACCTGGCCTCCACAGTCACCGGACCTGAACCCAATCGAGATGGTTTGGGGTGAGCTGGACCGCAGAGTGAAGGCAAAAGGGCCAACAAGTGCTAAGCATCTCTGGGAACTCCTTCAAGACTGTTGGAAGACCATTTCAGGGGACTACCTCTTGAAGCTCATCAAGAGAATGCCAAGAGTGTGCAAAGCAGTAATCAAAGCAAAATGTGGCTACTTTGAAGAACCTAGAATATGACATTTTCAGTTGTTTCACACTTGTTTGTTATGTATATAATTCCACATGTGTTAATTCATAGTTTTGATGCCTTCATAGTCATGAAAATAAAGAAAACTCTTTAAATGAGAAGGTGTGTCCAAACTTTTGGTCTGTACTGTAGGTCATCCTATAATCACTGGGGTCTTCCTTGTTTTGTCCTTACAGTAAATGAGGTTAAGGCCTCATGCACACAGCCATTGTGTGGCTGTTCCGTGCATTGGGGACCGCAATTTGTGGTCCCCAATGCACAGGCAACATCCATGCGGCGGCCGGGACAGATCGAGACCCATTTAACTTGAATGGGTCCGTGATCCGTCCGCGCCGTAAAAAAATAGAACTTTTTTTTTGTGGTGAGGAGGCTTCCGTTCCACACTGTATCTCCCGGTTTCCAGACCCATTCATGCGGGCCTTAGCGTAAGATTTTCCTAACTCTATTGAAATTTCTGAAATCTGCAATGGATATGACATACTGCAGATTTGAAAATCCACAGCGCTTCCTAAAATCTATAAAGGTTTTTTTTTTTTTTTTTTTTAACTGAATGGGTTATGGAATGATATATTATACTTGCTTACTAGTAATTCAATGCTATTAATGTATGCTTTGGCTACAATTTGAGAACTTTTTTTTTTT
The DNA here is from genome assembly GCF_905171765.1 of Bufo bufo. Lineage (NCBI taxonomy): Eukaryota > Metazoa > Chordata > Amphibia > Anura > Bufonidae > Bufo > Bufo bufo. The sequence goes on along the minus strand of NC_053393.1, from coordinate 406,425,440 downwards.
TTTCGCAATATACAGTCAATAGTTTGACAATAATGTAGTACAGCAGGTTTCACCTCTAAAGTTGAGCTTGAACTCAATTTTGTAAGTTCATGTAACTTGATTCAGTAAGTTAATTTAATTTTATAAAAGCCGCTCACAACAGAAAAACAAGTGTTCTGGGTGAACTGAATGTACAATAGCACAGAATTTGCTATGATGAACCCAAAAAAATCAGTAGAGCATGTATGGAAGCTGTACTGATTTATCAAAGAGCAAAGCTTGGTTTAAAGCAACAAAACTTGTATTTTAGTGGAAGAGTAAGTAAACAAGTAAAAAGCAAAAACAAGCTAGGCAAGATATAGGGCTTATGCACACAAACATATTTTTTTATTTTTCCGTGTCTTCTGGTGTGTTTTTTTTTGTGGCCCGTATGCGGGACCATTCACTTCGATAGGGCTGCAAAAAAACGGAAATGACTGTGTGCATTCCATTTCTATGTGTTTTGCTAAAAAAAAAATAGAACGTGTCCTATTATTGTCTACATTACGAACAAGTTATAGGACTGTTCTATTAAGTGGCCAGCTGTTCCGTTCCGCCAAATACGTAATGCACACGGACGGCATCTGTGTCTTTTGTATCTGCAATCTACAGACCACAAAACATCCATCGGTCGTGTGCATGAGCCCTTAGAGGCAGTTTGTGTTCAAGCTTGCTCATGTTTAGATAAAATTTTTAGTAAAACCATATCCCATTGAACACCTATATTACGTAAAGTTCCAGTTCTTTTAGGTCAGATGCACATGACCGTTGCCTTTTTGTGACCCGCAAACCACACGTTCTGGGAGTTCACATTTTTGTCGGCTGTGCTTCTGTTTTGATAATGTATCCGTTCCGCAAGATAATAAGATACGGCTGCGTTGTTTCCATTTGTCATCCGTGGTTTGTGGACTAAAAATAAAAACTGAGGAAATTGTCACTATTTAAGCCTCAACCCTCAGTAAACACCCATGGGAAGTCACAAGATTGCTACAGCACCATTTTCTATGGATTTCACATTGTAGAGAGCTCTGCTTTATTCCTCTGCATGGCTAGCATTGGTTTACGGCTATTTCTAGCTGAAAACTGCGTATGTCGTCCTCCTATACTGGCTTCGTTCCATTGTCATCCTGAGCTAGGAACTAAGGGTGAGCGAATCGAGCTTCGGATCCAAGATCCGAAGTCAATTTGTACCTAAACTCAGTTTTAATGTTGTACGGAGACCTGCCTCCGTACAGCATTAAAATGTATGTGCTGCAGTGATGCAAAAAGTATGAAGTCTCACAAGGCTACGATGAATAACTTTGGGCTTTGATTCTACAACTTAAAAAAACATTTTAAAACCGGAATCGAAGCCCAAACTTATTCACCAAAGTCTCCTGAGACTTTGCTTCACTGTAGCAGATATATTTTAATGCTGTACGGACACAGGTCTCCGTACAACATTAAAACAAAGTTTAGGAACGAATCGACTTCGAATCACAATGGTGAAGACATCTATCTGCTACTCTGAGAGATGGTGGTGCCACAGCTCAAGGGGGAAGACCCTCTGACGGGCTTCAAGATTAAGTGCGATGAATTCAAACACATCCCAGTTAGAAAGTGTCACTCAGGGTCTTGATGTTCAGTTATAAACAATTTTTCTCTGGTGCTGTTGTCCTCGGTTGACAGTACCTGTCAGTTTATAATTGTGGATACCACTGCCTATGGAAGTACTTTTAGATACCCACTTTTTCCATATTTCCTAAATGTGTAAACCGCTTCAGGCCAACCAGCTAGCCATTCCAGAACCTGGAAGATTGCCTGGATCTGCAGGACCATCAGCACCATTTGTCATTGTGGCTGATGGAGGGTTTGCTTTGTCACCCCATTTGTTGGGGCCCTTCCCAAGATGCCACTGGGATGACAGGAGGCGCATCTTCATCTACCGGTTGACTAGGGCCTGTCGGTATGTGAAGTGTGCTTTTGGAATAATATCCAACAAGTGGAGGGTGCTTCTGTCATCCCTACAGATGATTCGCACAATGCCACACTGGTGATTCAAGCCTTTGTACTCCTACACAACTTCACCAGGATCCACAATGCTTCCTTGGATGCTGACTTGGACCAATATCTGACCTCCTCAACTGTCACTTTGGACCAGCACATCAGGACGACCTGGAACATCAGGACTGACTGTTGAGGAACTCTCTGCAGACTGCTTCAGCAGCCCAGATGGAGCAGTTTTGAGGCAGAGGGATGCTATTCATGGAAGTTTGGTCTGGAAACTTTAGTGTACCCAGTTTTCTAGTTAGTTTCACTGTTAAGTTAGCGTGGGGACTTGCAAGAGAATGAGTCCAAATAAATATATATATAAAAAAAAGAATTTGGAGTAAAATGCATTGTATTATTTGGAAGGGTTGATTGTAATGAGGTATTACATATCAATTAAGTTAGTGGATAATTTTTTAAGGTTGTTAGAGATTTAGTTTAACTAGTCTAGATGAAAATTGGCTTTGCTGCCCCAACTCCGTTCCTTTCAAATATTAACAGATTAATCTGATTGGTTGCTATGGGCAACTAAGCCAGTTTTGCATTATATAATTTTTTTTTTTTAAGCATTTGTTTAAACTTAAAAAGGGAGTGACCAGAGCAGAGCCTGACCAGATTATATGGTGGCTGCTTGAAGCGAGTTCTCCTGAAATCAAACTCCTGTACAGCCTGTCTTCTAATGCCTTTTATGAGCATACTTTTTGTTGGTTTTTACATATCATTATCTCTTATATGACAGGGGTGACTTATCTCTTATCTACAATGGTGCATTAGTTATATTGCATACTACTTGCAGGCTTATTATGTGGGAGTTTGTCCGATCAGCTTATAAATGTATACCGTACATGTTTACCTCCCCCACTTTGCTCCCTAAGGAGCCTCATAACAGCTTGCGCTTCCATTCCTATGGTCCAACGTTTTCCTTTATTATGTCTTGTTTCTTTGTTCTGTTCGTTCATGGGACTCAGGCCTATATTACACCAACCGATTATCTGACCAATATATTTTTAATCGGACCGATAGTTGGTGTGTATAACAAAAGATCTGTGGTGTAATAGGCCATCTGACCAATGATTGGTCAGATAATCTGTTGGTGTAATAAAGGGCTAAGTTAAAGACTTTTTTAAATTTACTAACTGGTGGTCACTCAGGACCTATTTACGTTTTTGGATCATGTACTGTTTATTAAATTAAAACTTCACTTTTATTTTATATTTTTAATATATATGTAGTATTTTTACACTTAGAACATAACTACTAAACTATAGACGTTAAAACTCTGTGATGCGGTCTTACTCAATTTATTCCTACCTATATGCTCAATGATTCGCTGTTGTAGATGGCTTGTATCAATGGACTAAACAGCAGAGGGGAAGTTAAGTGGAAACAGGGGGAGAGGGTGAGGGGTAGGGACATGTGACGGATAGTGAAGATAAGTGAGGTACTTTATGAATAGGTTAGAGGTGGTGTTGCTGTGTAGTAGCTTTATTATACGCTCCTATATACTCTGGAGCGTTAATCTACTGTGTGATAGATTTACTTCACATTTGTTTAATTGTTGCAGCCTCTGCTGCTCTTATTTTTCCTCCTCCTGCTCAGCTGCTACTCATATTTCTCCTCTTCCCTCTCTAACTGTTATATAACTTGTCCTATGTTGATTCTATTGCTGCCGCCTGCTATATGACTCTGTAGATGTGCCCATATATTTGAGCATACTGCCGCTATTTCACTGCCTAAAACCTAAACACTCCTACACTCAGCTTCCCGACATGTTTCGCTGTGTAACCAGCGTCTTCAGGGGATAAAGCATGTGTTACACAGCGAAACATAAATAGGTCCTGAGTGACCACCAGTTAGTAAATTTAAATACTAAAACGTTAACTTGTACTGTGAGGTCAAAAGGTAAAAATAATTTAAAAGGTTAAAGACTTAGCACTAGATTTTCATATGGGTCTTAATGACTAGGACATGTGCCTAACCTTTCCCACTCTTTCTTGGTATCACTCTTGTTATGACCGCATCTAGACGTGTCAGTACTGGTCTTCACAAAAATGTACCATTCTCTAAGACTTCTGACCTCGCTGGGGAGATACCTGCTTCTCAAACGTCTATTAGAGACGTAAAGATTGCATAGTGTCACTTCAATATTACCTGGCACAGCCAAATGGCTAAGGATATTTTGCTTACCATCTCTCTCTTTGCCTCTGGTCTAATCATCATCACCCTAATCCTTGACTCTTCATCATCAAAATCTTCATTTCATTCACTGCACGGAAGGGCATCCATCATCTATTACAAGACCTGCATCTGTCTGATGTGTGGCGGCAGGGCTTTTTTTCTGGCGGAACGCACCGGAACGGCGTTCCGCCACCTTTTGACATCGCAGCCTGCCATGCTCCAGCATCGCAGGCTGCGATGTATCAGCGGGGAGGGACTGGGAGGAGGAGCTGGGGGCCGGTGCGTGACAGCGTGACTGACTGACGTCACGTGCCTGTGCCGCCTGCTTCATTCATAAAGTAGGCCGGGCAGGCACGTGACGTCAGTCACGCTGCCGCTCGTCTGCCCGGCCGGCCTGCATTACGATATAACAGTAGCCCTGTGAGTAGGATATATTGAATGTTATACTACAGAGGGGGCAGCATGAATCATTATTAATTGAATTACACATTTTATAACTGTACTGGAGCGGCAATGGGGAGTCTGTGGATGGCACTGTTAAGGGGTGGGGGGGGTCTGTGGATGGCACTGTTATGGGGTGGGGGGGTCTGTGGATGGCACTGTTATGGGGTGGGGGGTCTGTGGATGGCACTGTTATGGGGTGGGGGGTCTGTGGATGGCACTGTTATAGGGTGGGGGGGTCTGTGGATGGCACTGTTATGGGGTGGGGGGGTCTGTGGATGGCACTGTTATGGGGTGGGGGGGTCTGTGGATGCCATTCACAGATCCCCATTAACAGTGCCATCCACAGATCCCCCATTAACAGTGCCATCCCCAGATCCCCCATTAACAATTCCATCCCCATCTGGGGGGTTTCTTTGCTGGGCTGGACTTTTATAGCCCCCCCAAATTTTACTTGCATCCCTGTTCTCTAAAGGGGTGGCTTTAGGGGTGGGTAGGGGCGTGGCCAGGGGAGGGGGGGTGAGTTCCACCACCTTTTCTCTGAGAAAAAAAGGCCTGTGTGGCGGACACTGCATGCTGATAGTAGAGACCACACTTTCTATTCGAATGCACACAGGTCTTACCATAGACTTGATTATTCCTTACTGGGTAGCAGATATCTCCCCCAGGTCATGAATGCAAATATCCATAGTATTACCATTTCAGACCACACTCTAATAACGCTTACTATAGCTTTTCCTGAACTTCCAAAGAGGGATTGGACATGGCGGCTTAATGCTGCTCTGCTAGAATCTACTGCAACTGTCAGTTCTTTCTCTGATAAACTCAATAGGTATTTTGAGGAGAATGGGCCAGATTTATCATTACTCTGTCAGCTCACTCCACTTTCACATATGGCTAAAGTCAGTTTTAGCCAAGTCAGATTTATGATCGTCCCTTTAAGACTGTAATAAATGTGGTTTGACGGTAGCAGTTTATCCGTCAGTAAGCAGCTTTACAAAAGTCGCACGTCTTTACGAAAAGTTGCATGTTCTATTAAAAATTTGCACAAGATAAGCATGGTCCTGACTGGAGTGAAATTGCGCATTTTTTGGCGACTTTTTAAATAGTCGCAATAGTAAGTCTGTCTAGAGATTAATTTACATAAGAAAACACGCCCACTTTCAGAAAACTGGCGAGCATAGTGCAGAGCCAATAAAAGTTGCAAATTTTTGCGCAGTTTAAGCAAATGCGCAAAAATTTGCAACTTTTTCACTCTATTATTCTGACTTGAGCTAATGATAAATCTGGCCCAATGTGTCCTGCTCAGCTTCAGTCATCCATTTGGGAAGCCCATAAAGCTGTCATCAGAGGCGAGTTTATTGCCCTAGGCTCTCACTTGAAAAAACAACCCAAGCTTCAAATCGCCTCTTTTGGAAAAATCCAGGCACTGTTTGGGTTGCAGAACTTGCTGAATATTAGAGCTGCTCAAGTTTTTGTGGAAAAAAACATAAACATTATGCTCATGGTTAGGGCTGCAAAGATTCATCAATGTAATCGATGCAAAAAATTTGTTTAAATCACGTGACCATGGAGCATGAGTGAAGGCCAGGGCAGTACATGCACACATCGTCAGTGCACTGGCTGACGCTGTGTGTGACGTCAGGTCCCACCAAGTGCATGCCGGGAAGTGGGAAGAAGATGCGGTCTGTCTCCTGCGGACTCCATGTCAGCGTACTGCCAGGAACGGTAAGTATAAGTTAGCAGGGGCCCGAATCTGCTGGGGGGGCACATGTGGTTTGAAGGGGCTGATGGCGCTGGGGGACATCGATGGAAATGGCGCTGGGGGAGTGGGGGACGGGACATGGATGGCATAGAAGGGCTGATGGTGCTGGGGGACATGGCATGGAGGGGCTGATCTGATGGCACTGGGGGAGTGGGGGACATGGTGAATGGCATGGAGGCACTGGGGGAGGTGAATGGATAGTATGAGTCACTGGGGGAGGGGGATATGGCATGGAGGGGCAGATGGCAGTGGGGGACATGGCATGGAGGGGCTGATCTGATGGCACTGGAGGAGTGGGGGACATGCCAATGGATGGCATGGAGGCACTGGGGGAGGGGGACATGGCAATGGATGGCATGGAGGCACTGGGGAGGGGGACATGGCAATGGATGGCATGGAGGGGAAGATGGCACTGAGGGAGTGGGGGACATGGCATGCAGGGGCTGATCTAATGGCACTAGGGGAGTGGGGGACATGGCATGGAGGGGCTGGTCTGATGGCAGTGGGGGACATCACATGGCAATGGATGCCATGGAGGGGCTGATGGCACTGGGGGAGTGGAGCTGGAGTGGGTGAGACCTGATGGCACTGGGGGATAGTGGAGCTGATGGCACTGGGGGGAACTGACGCACTTGGGCTGATAGCACGGGGGGGGGAATGAAGGGTGTTGGGGACTGATGGCAGGGGGTCTGATGAGTTTTTATAAAGGAAAACAGTCTATTAATTTATTTTTTCTTATTAGAGTACTCAATTATTGTAAAAATAATCGGTAGAATACTCGAATGCTAAAATATTCGTTTACTGCAGCCCTACTCATGGTGAGAGAGGCATTAAGGTCATGTCCACCATAAAGAAGCGTACAGAACAATCACATATTAGGCAGGTTCAATTAGCAAATGGTGTTACACCAACTGACACCTCCGATATTGCCTACAACTTCTCTACATTTTATCGTTCCTTATATAACCTGAGACCACAAGAAACACCAACAGTTTGGGTAATAGATTAGCTCAGATAAATTTCTCGACTCTTACTTTACCTGTTTTGTCAGATAACAATGCTTCCCCTCTCACAGCCCCTATCATTATTCAGAAAAATCAAAACTGCCCTCCATACAACACCCTCAGGTAAAAGTCCTGGGCCAGATGAGATGGTCTCTGAGTTTATTATAAGGAGATTTTCCTGTTCTTAGGCCCTAGACTTGTACAATAATTCAACATCCCTATTGGAGGAGACACTTCCAGCTAAACAAGCACTTAAAGCTCATATAGTGATCTTACCCAAACCCGGTAAAGATCTCCTCCAATCTCACTCTTGAACTCAAATATCAAGTTCTGGGCTAAGATCTTGGTATCTAAAATAGCGCCAGTACTTCAGAAATGAATTTCCCCTGAACAAACCGATTTTATTAGAAGTAGGGAATGCAGAGATAGCACGTTTAGAGTCATCCATGCCACTGAATATGCCAGTTGCATCAGAACCAAACTGAGCCTTCTAAGCACAGATGGTGAGAAGGCATTTGATAGGGTGGATTGAAGGTTTATGGAAATTACCTTTCAGAAGTTTGGCTTTCCCAACCCACTATCTCAGTTGTTTTGTCCTTATACTCTTCAACTTATGCCAAGGCCAGGGTTAATGGTATCTTTCTTCCCCTTTTGTTATACATAATGGCACAAGGCAAGGTTGCCTATTGTCCCCATCCCTTTTTATCCTTTGGTTAGAAAAACAAGACCTGTCTTTTTATGGTTTAACTGTTAAACAAATTACCCATACAGTCGTTGAATTTGCAGACGATATGATGCTCTTTCTTATGAGCCTGTTAGAAAGCTTCCGTGCCTATCTAATTTAAAGTGGACCTTTCACCGTACCGGACATTATCATATAAATAGCTGGCTGTGTAGGGCATACTAATGTCACGTTACAGCACTTACTATTTTGAGTTGCTCTGCCTGCTGTGCCCCCTGTTTTGGTTTCCCTCCTGGTATGTAAATCCATACCATCAGTATAGGGAGGAGGAGACTGCCCTGTTTCTCAAGGGGTGTTTCCCTTTCCCTGTCTGTGAGCTGGCCAATCGCAGTGGAGAGCATTACAGCCAGGGTAAAAGACGCCCGATCCCCTGAAGACGCCTAACGCTCGGCGAAACATGTTTGGGGGCAGCCTTTTACCTTTTTATTTTAGTACAGATAGTGAGCGCAGCATAGGTAGACATATAGAAGGAAAGAATATAGAAAGTGGAGGTTCCGGTGGCAGCGCGCAACCACCGACGCTATACAAATTATTCAGGAGAAATAACGATACCTAAAGCTGTATAATGTAAATGCAATATAGACTCTGCAGCTCTCGCACTGATGGTTTTAAGTAAATCTATATACTGGAAACTCTTAATTTGTAGATGGAAAAAAGTGAAGTTTTAAGTATAATCTAATGACACAGGTGACAAAAAGGGGTATTTCCAGTCCTAGGACATGTGCATATATTTAACAGTGTTGATAAACGCCAGCACCTAGTGTTTTTAGGGTTCATTGAACTAAGTTGGACTGTGGTATTTGGCTCTGTTGGGTGGTATAATGTGCCACAATATGGTATTGCTGGCCCTGCCTTCCATCAATTTGGACCCAACTACAAAATGGGGCCTCTTTTAGTACTTTTTCCAGGTCCACTTTACGTTTCCAGTCCGCCCCTGGTTAGAAGAGCTTTCTAGTTGGAAGACCCTCTCCTATGATAAATTCCATACACTGGGGTCCCAGTGGTGTTCTTGGAATCAACATGCTTCTAAGACTGGTTTCACACGGGAGTTGCGGGTGCGTTGCAGGAAAAGATGTGTGCGCGTTGCGGGAACATGTATGATTTTTCCGCACGAGTGCAAAGCGGTTTAATGCATTTTGCACGTGCGTGAGAAAAATCTGCATGTTTGGTACCCACACCCGAACTTCACAGAAGTTCGGGGATCGGTGTTGTGTAGATTTTATTATTTTCCTTTATAGCATGGTTAAGGGATGCTTAGTAAATTAGGGATGGAGGGGTTAAAAAAATAAAATAAAATGATTAAACTCGCCTCATCCACTTGTTCGCGCAGCCCGGCTCGTCTTCTTTCTTCTTTGAGGACCTGAGAGGAAAAGGACCTTTGGTGATGTCACTGCGCTCATCACATGGTCTACCCCCCCCCAGCGTTCCCATGGTGACGGGGGAGCTTGCCTGTCCCTCCCTCCCCCCTGTGCTGCCGCGCCCGAATCCTGGATCCCAGCGCCGCCCCTCTCAATTTATTCACTGTAGGGCTGCTACAGCTTCACAGCGCAGCGATGTATCAGCCACTCACAGCAGTATAATATCTAACGACTATTCCTTAACCGGCAGTAACTTGAACTTTAAAGGGCTTCTGTCACCCCCAAAACTAATTTTTCATTTTTGGGCATATTAAAATCCTTATTGTACGACTATTCCCTATATAGGGCTCTTACCTTGTTCTGTGGCTTCGTTTCATTAAAAATGTAGCTTTTAAAATATGCAAATTACTTCACTACCAGCATATAGGGCGTCTACTTGCTGGTAGCTACCACATCCTCCTTTTAAAAAAACGCCCCCTCCTCCAGTTGATTGACAGGGCCAGCGAACGCTCTCCTCCGGCTGGCCCTGTCAGCATTTCAAATCCCGCGCCTGCGCTTTACGTGTCTTCATTCGGCGCAGGCGCTCTGAGAGGACGCTCGCTTCCTCAGCACTTCCTCAGTGCGCCTGCGCCGATGACGTCACCACTAAACCCGAAAGAGAAGACATCATCGGCGCAGGCGCACTGAGGAAGTGCTGAGGAAGCGAGCGTCCTTCTCTCAGAGCGCCTGCGCCGAATGAAGACACGTAAGGCACAGGCGCGGGATTTGAATTGCTGACAGGGCCAGCCGGAGGAGGAGAGCGCTCGCTGGCCCTGTCAATCAACTGGAGGAGGGGGCGTTTTTTTAAAAGGAGGATGCGGCGGCTACCAGCAAGTAGACGCCCTACTTGCTGGTAGTGAAGTAATTTGCATATTTTAAAAGCTTGATTTTTTTCTTTTTCTTTTTTTTATGAAACGAAGTCACAGAACAAGGTAAGAGCCCTATATAGGGAATAGTCGTACAATAAGGATTTTAATATTCCCAAAAATGAAAAATTTGTTTTGGGGGGTGACAGAAGCCCTTTAAATCAGCGCTATGATCTTTATTACCTTACAATGAAGCTCCGGTAACAGGCTGAGCAGGCGGTGGAGTAACGTCACGTTATAAATGAAGCAGGCGGAGCAGGCACGTCACGTTAGTGAGTGACGTTACGCCGCCGCCTGCTCTGCCTGTTACTGGAGCTTCATTGTAAGGTAATTAAATCAGCGCTATGATCTTTAAGTTCAAGTTACTGCCGGTTAAGGAATAGTCTTTAGATATTATACTGCTGTGAGCGGCAGGGCCGGTGTATTTGGGGACACTGTTATGGGGAAGATCTGTGGATGACACATATAGCATAAGATGCTTTATAGTGTCATCCACAGATCCCCCCCCCCCTCCCAATAGCAGTGTCATGCACAGATCCCCCTCCCCATAACAGTGTCATCCACAGTCCCCCCCCCCCCCAATAACAGTGCCATCCACAGATCCCCTCCATAACAGTGCCATCCACAGATCCCCCATGGCAATGGACCCACCATCTTTTCCCAACCCCTAGTAGTTCCTATGTGGGAAACTGGGAATGTGAAAAGAAAAAGATGGGTTACAAAGGCAGCCAGGACGCTACTGAAGCCCTGGCTGCCAAGGACCCATGGTCAGTTCCCTGGACTGGAGAAGATCGTCTTGGAGACGGGGAGGGCTGGGAAGGCAGGGGTAGTCTTATACGGCGAGTATAGCCCAAACCCTATATTTTAAATGGAAATGTTGGGGGTCGTCTTATGCACCCAGTCTTATACGCCAGAAAATGCGGTAATCTGATTGATTCTTTAGATTTCATAGGGGGCACATAGAAATGAAATGTTGAATCTGACTTGTTGCTGTCGACATATAAGCCAGTTTGCCTTTGCAACAGTATTGAGAAATCTCCCACTCCCACAGAGTTGTCTGTAGATGTATGTCCTTTTCTTCGGAGGCTAGTCTCTACTTTGGAAATGTTGGGTTAATTCCTGGCAAAACTGGTGTCTTGATGAATTACAGCAAGTCTTAACATTCCTCACTGCCAACAGAAAATACCAAAATGAATTTCCTAATTGAAGATTTATTTATTCTATTTTCTGAACATGATTATGGGTCGGCCATCTTGCCTGAACTGTTCTTAACCTCATTTAGAAAGCATTAAGAAAGTTGGGACCTCATTGACTTCTATGGGAGAGTTTTCTGGGCATGTTCTGTGACCTGTGCAGAAGTCATTGTACAAGGAAAGAATAGATAGGCTTTGACAATCACATGTGAATGGTTGATCCTGTCTTATCTATACACACAGGTGATATCATTATAGGCAGGATTAGAATGACAGATAAGCAGGTAATTGCAGGAAAGTGATCTGTACAGACCAAGAAGTGGTACCTATGCTTAGTTGCCAGTGTGAAAACTGCAGGATTTTATGGTTTTTGTTTTAACCCTTGCTGACAGAGTGCTTTTCCATTATTGTGTTTGTTTTTTACTCCCTGCCTTCTTGGAGCCTTAGCTTTTTTTTTTTTTTTACTTTTCTGTTCACGTAGCCGTATGAGGACTTTTTTTTTGCAGAACAAGTTGTACTTTCTAATGACACCATTTAATATTGCATATGATGTAGTGGGGAGCTGGAAGAAAAATTCCAAATGGGGTAAAATTGGGGGGAAAAAAATAATAATTCTGCCACAGTTTTATGAGTTTTTTTTTTAATGGTATTCACTATGATGTAAAATTGACCTGTTACTTTCATTCTTTAGGTCAGGACGATTATGACGATACAACATATGTAGAGTTTTTCTTGCGTTCTAATACTAAAAAATGTAATTAAAAAAACTTTTTTTTTGCCATATTCTGACCCCTTTAACTGTTTTATAGTTATGTGTGCAGAGCTGTGTGAGGGCTCCTTTTTTTTGTGGGGCAATCCGTACTATTCATTGATATCGTTTTGGGGTATGTATGACTTTTGATACATTATTTTTTGTGGGAGGTGAAGCGACATAAACAGTAAATCGGCCATTTTGACTTTCTTTTTGCTGTTTTGCAATTTGCTGTATGGGATAAATATTTTTAGATCTTAGAAGTCCGGGGATTTTCGCATGTGGCAATGCCCATGTTGTGTATTTTTTATTGTTTATGTATATATATACACTGCTCAAAAAAATAAAGGGAACACAAAAATAACACGTCCTAGATCTGAATTAATAAAATATTCTTCTGAAATACTTTTGTTCTTTACATAGTTGAATGTGCTGACAACAAAATCACACACAAAAATAAAAAAATGGAAATCAAATTTTTCAACCCATGGAGGTCTGGATTTGGAGTCACACTCAAAATTAAAGTGGAAAAACACACTACAGGCTGATCCAACTTTGATGTAATGTCCTTAAAACAAGTCAAAATGAGGCTCAGTAGTGTGTGTGGCCTCCACGTGCCTGTATGACCTCCCTACAACGCCTGTGCATGCTCCTGATGACGTGGCGGACGGTCTCCTGAGGGATCTCCTCCCAGACCTGGACTAAAGCATCTGCCAACTCCTGGACAGTCTGTGGTGCAACGTGATGTTGGTGGATAGAGCGAGACATGATGTCCCAGATGTGCTCAATTGGATTCAGGTCTGGGGAACGGGCGGGCCAGTCCATAGCATCAATGCCTTCGTCTTGCAAGAACTGCTGACACACTCCAGCCACATGAGGTCTAGCATTGTCTTGCATTAGGAGGAACCCAGGGCCAACCGCACCAGCATATGGCCTCACAAGGGGTCTGAGGATCTCATCTCTGTACCTAATGGCAGTCAGGCTACCTCTGGCGAGCACATGGAGGGCTGTGCAGCCCTCAAAAGAAATGCCACCCCACACCATTACTGACCCAATGCCAAACCGGTCATGCTGGAGGATGTTGCAGGCAGCAGAACGCCGCCCACCGCATCAAACATGTCGCATATCAATCGAACCGGCGTTCGGAAACAGATAGTGCGCAGACGCCAACCAGTCATGGCATGACGTCACCAACAATAGTTGCGGAGACACGCGCACGGACATGCGCACTACTGCCAAGAAGCTCGGTCGGCCATATTGTAAAAGGTCATTGTGTCCCACCACTGTGTATGCGCATGTCCATGCACATAAGGACAGGACAGCGCAACACGGAAATACAAGCCGTGCTATACAACAAGTATATAAAGAGGGGGCAAGGAAGGGCACTGTATCTCAAAGGACACAGGTCCCACCATCCATGGGCGAACAGTGGAGACCGCAACACGAGTGTCACGATCCTCACCCAGATCACCCACAGATCCCCCCAAAACAAACATGTTTCAATATACCGCAGTGTGGACTGACACAAAATGTAAATCGAGGCGATGAAAAACTAGCCGAACCAAAATAACAAGTCACAATGAGGGCACTCATATAGACAAGTGAGGACATGTGGATACAGTGTATGTGCACCGGGTACGTCACACATCTTGATTCCGCAGCATCATTCAAATCTGTGAATATAAAAAATCTGTGAATATAAAAAAGAAAGAAAAGAATTAGAAACATGGCTTAGTAGTGTTCAAAATACACTATGTAGCACAAGAGAAAAGGCGCATATCACATATATAACAAAAGAGGGCAAGCAACTTATTTAAACATAAATCCCCGGATTGTAATCCACATTAAGCCCATTTGGTCTCAAACTGTTGAGAGTGTAAATCCAGAGAAGCTCTCTCTTTTTAAGAATCCGTACCCTGTTCCCCCCACGTCTGGGCATGGGTACATGATCAATTGCCCAACATTTCAGATCTTTTTCAGAATGTTTAAATTCTGTGAAATGTTTGGCAACAGGGAGGTCCTTTCTCTTTTTACGTATGGACAAACGGTGATTGTTGAGCCGCGTCTTAAGATCGGTTGAAGTCTCACCCACATATAATAACTTACATGGACAGATCAAAACATAAACCACGTAACAGGAATTACATGTAAGGTGAAAACGAATAGGGTGTAGAACTCCAGTGGTAGGATGAATAAAAGCACTGCCTTTACCCATATATTTGCAGTCGGTGCAGCACAGGCAGGGAAAACTACCCTTGCCTAATGTGGTTAGTGCAGTCTGTACCGACCTAGATCTAGGGCCAATATCTGCTCTAACCAGTTGATCCCGTAGGCTTCTAGACCTACAATATGAGAATAGGGGGGGAGATCTGAATTCCTGAATCTCACTATGACAGCCTCCCAAAATACCCCAATGCCGTTTGATGATACAGTTAATCTCTGCACTTTGTTCCGTGAATTTGGAAATAAAAGGAATCCGAGTCAAGGATCGTTCAGATGACTTCCTTTTTAGAAGATTACTTCTATCCAAATCACGGACCTTGTTGATGTGAGAATCCAATAATTTGGTAGGGTACCCCCTTTTTTTGAATTTGTTAGCCATGTTGTTTAAAGAGGAGTCTAGATTCTTAGGCTCAGAAACAATTCGTTTGACCCTGAGAAATTGTGAAAAGGGTAAGTACTTGAGTGTGTTGCGTGGATGACCACTGTTGTAACAGAGGAGGGTATTTTTATCAGTAGGTTTGGTGTAGAGCTGGGTGTGTATCCCGCTCTCACCAAAAGTAACAGTGGTATCAAGAAACTGCAATTCAGTATCCGAATGGACCAACGTAAATTGCAGATCCCTGTCAACACCGTTTAAAAACCGATGAAACTCAAGTAACTGGGTGACACTACCAGTCCATATGAGGAAGATGTCGTCGATGTATCTCCACCACCGCAGCAATTGGCTGCGGTGGTGTGACACATAGACGACATCTTCCTCAAAGCATCTCATAAAGATATTGGCGTAGGTAGGTGCCACGTTAGACCCCATTGCCACGCCTCTTTTTTGTTGGAAAAAGGTATCCTGGAACAGGAAATAGTTATGCCTCAAAATTATCTGCAATAAATCAATGATGAGCTGCCTAGCAGCCATTGTATAAGGTGAAGAGTCAAGCATACGGGAAATGGCGTCAATACCTAAATCATGATTGATAGAGGTATATAGTGAAGTGACGTCAAAGGACGCTAAATGGACCTCATGGACACCGGCAAAATCAATCTCATTCAACTTGCACAGGAAGTCGGTCGTATCTTGTACATACGACTCAGCCCCTATTGCAAATTCGTGTAGAACCTTATCCAGAAAAATAGCAATGCAACTAAAGATGGAGTCCGAACCGGGAGGATCGATAAGGGACTTGTGCACTTTTGGAAGTATATATAAAACCGGGGTCACCGGATGATCTACAGTGAGAAAAGTGCACAAGTCCTCATCAATAGTGCCTGCCAACATGGCGTCTGCCAAACATCTCTGGATAAGTCTAGCAATCTCAAACTTGGGATCACATTGAAGAACAGAGTAGACATTGGTGTCATCCAGCTGACGCTGAATCTCAGCCACATATTTGCCGGTGTCCATGATGACCACTGCGCCACCCTTGTCCGCAGGCTTGACTGTTATGGAAGAATCTTTCCTTAATCGGTCTAGCGCTTCTATTTCAAATTTAGATAGGTTAGGATGTTTAAAGGCAACATTGTCACATCTCAATCTATAGGCAGAAACATCAGACTTAACTGCAGTAATAAATGCATCAATCGAGGCCTCGTTAATGCATGGAGTGAAGTTACTTTTCAGAGACAGATCGAGGCGGCCCAGGGAGAACTCGCTAACCTGAGGCACCGCGATCCGTGTCTTAGAGTTAAACCACATTTTGAGTTTAATCCTGCGAAAAAAAGCATGAAGGTCAGTGTCCAGTTCAAACCAGTTAGGCACAGACATAGGACAAAACGAAAGTCCTTTATTCAGGACACTCACTTGAGCAGAGGTGAGCGTCCTGGATGACAGGTTAATCACCGTCACCTCCTCTTGTTCACCAGTGACTTTGTGGTCTGTGCTCTGGTTTTGTTGATTTTGGGCTTGACCGGTTCTGCGATGTCAACGACCCCCTCTTCTGGTCCGCCCACGTCTCTCCTTTCTGGATCCATACTGTTCCCTAAAAAAGGGGAAGATAAAGTGGAGGTGGCAGGTGTATTTCTTTTCTTCTTCCTGGGATCTTTATAATTAAAATTGCCGCTATCAGACTGCCAGGTGTAAACAGCATCTTTTTTATAATCATCGGAGTCACCATTCCACTTTGACCTTTTTCCTTCCTCCAGCTCCAATTTGGTTCGTGTTACATGAACACCAACATTATCGCTAAACAGCGAATACTCCTCAGCGGACATAGCTGACCGTAATGTAAGGTCAATCTCCGCCGTGTCGGAAGCAATAGTGATTAACCACTTCAGCCCCCAGTGCTTAAACACCCTGAAAGACCAGGCCACTTTTTACACTTCTGACCTACATTACTTTCACCGTTTATTGCTCGGTCATGCAACTTACCACCCAAATGAATTTTACCTCCTTTTCTTCTCACTAATAGAGCTTTCATTTGGTGGTATTTCATTGCTGCTGACATTTTTACTTTTTTTGTTATTAATCGAAATTTAACGATTTTTTTGCAAAAAAATGACATTTTTCACTTTCAGTTGTAAAATTTTGCAAAAAAAACGACATCCATATAGAAATTTTGCTCTAAATTTATAGTTCTACATGTCTTTGATAAAAAAAAAATGTTTGGGTAAAAAAAAAATGGTTTGGGTAAAAGTTATAGCGTTTACAAACTATGGTACAAAAATGTGAATTTCCGCTTTTTGAAGCAGCTCTGACTTTCTGAGCACCTGTCATGTTTCCTGAGGTTCTACAATGCCCAGACAGTACAAACACCCCACAAATGACCCCATTTCTGAAAGTACACACCCTAAGGTATTCGCTGATGGGCATAGTGAGTTCATAGAACTTTTTATTTTTTGTCACAAGTTAGCGGAAAATTATGATTTTTTTTTTTTTTTTTTCTTACAAAGTCTCATATTCCACTAACTTGTGACAAAAAATAAAAACTTCCATGAACTCACTATGCCCATCAGCGAATACCTTGGGGTCTCTTCTTTCCAAAATGGGGTCACTTGTGGGGTAGTTATACTGCCCTGGCATTCTAGGGGCCCAAATGTGTGGTAAGGAGTTTGAAATCAAATTCTGTAAAAAATGACCTGTGAAATCCGAAAGGTGCTCTTTGGAATATGGGCCCCTTTGCCCACCTAGGCTGCAAAAAAGTGTCACACATCTGGTATCTCCGTACTCAGGAGAAGGTGGGGAATGTGTTTTGGGGTGTCATTTTATATATACCCATGCTGGGTGAGAGAAATATCTTGGCAAAAGACAACTTTTCCCATTTTTTTATACAAAGTTGTCATTTGACCAAGATATTTATCTCACCCAGCATGGGTATATGTAAAAAGACACCCCAAAACACATTCCTCAACTTCTCCTGAGTACAGAGATACCAGATGTGTGACACTTTTTTGCAGCCTAGGTGGGCAAAGGGGCCCACATTCCAAAGAGCACCTTTCGGATTTCACAGGTCATTTACCTACTTACCACACATTTGGGCCCCTAGAATGCCAGGGCAGTATAACTACCCCACAAGTGACCCCATTTTGGAAAGAAGAGACCCCAAGGTATTCGCTGATGGGCATAGTGAGTTCATGGAAGTTTTTATTTTTTGTCACAAGTTTGTGGAATATGAGACTTAGTATGAAAAAAAAAAAAAAAAAATCATCATTTTCCACTAACTTGTGACAAAAAATAAAAAATTCTAGGAACTCGCCATGCCCCTCACGGAATACCTTGGGGTGTCTTCTTTCCAAAATGGGGTCACTTGTGGGGTAGTTATACTGCCCTGGTATTCTAGGGGCCCAAATGTGTGGTAAGGAGTTTGAAATCAAATTCAGGAAAAAATGAGGAGTGAAATCCGAAAGGTGCTCTTTGGAATATGGGCCCCTTTGCCCACCTAGGCTGCAAAAAAGTGTCACACATGTGGTATCGCCGTATTCAGGAGAAGTTGGGGAATGTGTTTTGGGGTGTCATTTTACATATACCCATGCTGGGTGAGAGAAATATCTTGGCAAAAGACAACTTTTCCCTTTTTTTATACAAAGTTGGCATTTGACCAAGATATTTCTCTCACCCAGCATGGGTATATGTAAAATGACACCCCAAAACACATTCCCCAACTTCTCCTGAGTACGGCGATACCAGATGTGTGACACTTTTTTGCAGCCTAGATGCGCAAAGGTGCCCAAATTCCTTTTAGGAGGGCATTTTTAGACATTTGGATACCAGACTTCTTCTCACGCTTTGGGGCCCCTAGAATGCCAGGGCAGTATAAATACCCCACATGTGACCCCATTTCGGAAAGAAGACACCCCAAGGTATTCAATGAGGGGCATGGCGAGTTCATAGAATTTTTTTTTTTTTGGCACAAGTTAGCGGAAATTGATATTTTTAATTTTTTTCTCACAAAGTCTCCCGTTCCGCTAACTTGGGACAAAAATTTCAATCTTTCATGGACTCAATATGCCCCTCACGGAATACCTGGGGGTGTCTTCTTTCCGAAATGGGGTCACATGTGGGGTATTTATACTGCCCTGGCATTCTAGGGGCCCTAAAGCGTGAGAAGAAGTCTGGAATATAAATGTCTAAAAAATTTTACGCATTTGGATTCCGTGAGGGGTATGGTGAGTTCATGTGAGATTTTATTTTTTGACACAAGTTAGTGGAATATGAGACTTTGTAAGAAAAAAAAAAAAATAATTCTGCTAACTTGGGCCAAAAAAATATCTGAATGGAGCCTTACAGAGGGGTGATCAATGACAGGGGGGTTGATCAATGACAGGGGGGTTGATCAATGACAGGGGGTTGATCAATGACAGGGGGGGTGATCAATGACAGGGGGGGTGATCAGGGAGTCTATATGGGGTGATCACCACAGTCATTGATCACGCCCCTGTAAGGCTTCATTCAGACGTCCGGATGCGTTTTGCGGATCCGATCCATCTATCAGTGGATCCGTAAAAATCATGCGGACGTCTGAATGGAGCTTTACAGGGGGGTAATCAATGACAGGGGGTTGATCGATGACAGGGGGGTGATCAGGGAGTCTATATGGGGTGATCACCACAGTCATTGATCACGCCCCTGTAAGGCTTCATTCAGACGTCCGGATGCGTTTTGCGGATCCGATCCATCTATCAGTGCATCCGTAAAAATCATGCGGACATCTGAATGGAGCTTTACAGGGGGGTAATCAATGACAGGGGGGTGATCAGGGAGTCTATATGGGGTGATCACCACAGTCATTGATCACTCCCCTGTAAGGCTTCATTCAGACGTCCGGATGCGTTTTGCGGATCCGATCCATCTATCAGTGCATCCGTAAAAATCATGCGGACATCTGAATGGAGCTTTACAGGGGGGTAATCAATGACAGGGGGGTGATCAGGGAGTCTATATGGGGTGATCACCACAGTCATTGATCATGCCCCTGTAAGGCTTCATTCAGACGTCCGGATGCGTTTTGCGGATCGGATCCATCTATCAGTGCATCCGTAAAAATCATGCGGACATCTGAATGGAGCTTTACAGGGGGGTGATCAATGACAGGGGGGTGATCAGGGAGTCTATATGGGGTGATCACCACAGTCATTGATCATGCCCCTGTAAGGCTTCATTCAGACGCCCGGATGCGTTTTGCGGATCGGATCCATCTATCAGTGCATCCGTAAAAATCATGCGGACGTCTGAATGGAGCTTTACAGGGGGTTGATCAATGACAGGGGGGTAATCAATGACAGGGGGGGTGATCAGGGAGTCTATATGGGGTGATAACCACAGTCATTGATCACGCCCCTGTAAGGCTTCATTCAGACGTCCGGATGCGTTTTGCGGATCCGATCCATCTATCAGTGGATCCGTAAAAATCATGCGGACATCTGAATGGAGCTTTACAGGGGGGTAATCAATGACAGGGGGGTGATCAATGACAGGGGGGTGATCAGGGAGTCCATATGGGGTGATCAGGGGCTAAGAAGGGGTTAATAAGTGACGGGGGGGGGGGTGTAGTGTAGTGTAGTGGTGCTTGGTGGGACTTTACTGAGCTACCTGTGTCCTCTGGTGGTCGATCCAAACAAATGGGACCACCAGAGGACCAGGTAGCAGGTATATTAGACGCTGTTATCAAAACAGCGTCTAATATACCTGTTAGGGGTTAAAAAAAACACATCTCCAGCCTGCCAGCGAACGATCGCCGCTGGCAGGCTGGAGATCAACTCTCTTACCTTCCGTTCCTGTGAGCGCGCGCGCCTGTGTGCGCGCGTTCACAGGAAATCTCGCCCATCGCGAGATGACGCATATATGCGTGACTCTGCGCAGGGCTGCCACCTCCGGAACGCGATCCTGCGTTAGGCGGTCCGGAGGTGGTTAATTCATGCTGGAGGTACTGAATATTCAATAGAATGAAATCAAGGGAATATCTATTCGATAAAGCTTCAAATTTTTTGCAAAACAAAGCATTATGAGCAAACAAATTAGGTCTCAAATTGGACCTCATGCCACGTGGGATCCTTTGAACCTTGAAGTATTCCCCAAGTGTGGTCATGTGCAGGCGAAGTGATGCCGTCTTTTTAGACAAAAACTCATATCTTCTTTTAAGTTCAGGAATGGAAGGGGTGTTCAAGAAAGCTGCATCTCCCCCAATGTCATGCAATATGCGATCCGTCTCCTCCTGGGAGTACATAGAGCCACATGGAAAGTCGGTCTCAGCCATAGTACAAAATAATAATGTCCAAAGGTAAAAATGCCGTGCTCAGCCACTGAAGCAATATATCAAAAAAGGGAAAGTAGCGGCGGCACTGGAAACAAGCAAAATGGGTGCTATGTCCAGGGATATTGCTGCTTACCCCAGATGTACAGGAACGAAGAAAGGACAGCACTCCAAGTAAAAATATACTGGTCTTTAATCACCCATGCAGATGGCAACGTTTCAGCTCCAAACAAGAGCCTTTTTCAAGCAATGAACACAGTGTATGCTGGGGTATATATAGTCCAACCCCCATTACATCATGATACAATCAATCAACAATAAAATATACAATTTAAAGTGCAAAAGTGCATATACAATCTCCATATGTAAATACAATTGTGTAATACCCATAAGTAAAAGATGATATAATAATACATCAGAAATATAATATATGGTGTACATATTATGACCTACAACGAGGTAATTAGTGATAAGAGACAGGTGTACACAATAGTGCAAGTAATAAAAATGATGATGCCGCAAAGAAAGAAAGAAAGTGTTGACATACCCAGCGCCGTCCACCGCATCAAACATGTCGCATATCAATCGAACCGGCGTTCGGAAACAGATAGTGCGCAGACGCCAACCGCGTCCAGTCACGGCATGATGTCACCAACAATAGTTGCGGAGACACGCGCACGGACATGCGCACTACTGCCAAGAAGCTCGGTCGGCCATATTGTAAAAGGTCATTGTGTCCCACCACTGTGTATGCGCATGTCCATGCACATAAGGACAGGACAGCGCAACACGGAAATACAAGCCGTGCTATACAACAAGTATATAAAGAGGGGGCAAGGAAGGGCACTGTATCTCAAAGGACACAGGTCCCACCATCCATGGGCGAACAGTGGAGACCGCAACACGAGTGTCACGATCCTCACCCAGATCACCCACAGATCCCCCCAAAACAAACATGTTTCAATATACCGCAGTGTGGACTGACACAAAATGTAAATCGAGGCGATGAAAAACTTCTTTTTTATATTCACAGATTTTTTATATTCACAGATTTGAATGATGCTGCGGAATCAAGATGTGTGACGTACCCGGTGCACATACACTGTATCCACATGTCCTCACTTGTCTATATGAGTGCCCTCATTGTGACTTGTTATTTTGGTTCGGCTAGTTTTTCATCGCCTCGATTTACATTTTGTGTCAGTCCACACTGCGGTATATTGAAACATGTTTGTTTTGGGGGGATCTGTGGGTGATCTGGGTGAGGATCGTGATACTCGTGTTGCGGTCTCCACTGTTCGCCCATGGATGGTGGGACCTGTGTCCTTTGAGATACAGTGCCCTTCCTTGCCCCCTCTTTATATACTTGTTGTATAGCACGGCTTGTATTTCCGTGTTGCGCTGTCCTGTCCTTATGTGCATGGACATGCGCATACACAGTGGTGGGACACAATGACCTTTTACAATATGGCCGACCGAGCTTCTTGGCAGTAGTGCGCATGTCCGTGCGCGTGTCTCCGCAACTATTGTTGGTGACGTCATGCCGTGACTGGACGCGGTTGGCGTCTGCGCACTATCTGTTTCCGAACGCCGGTTCGATTGATATGCGACATGTTTGATGCGGTGGACGGCGCTGGGTATGTCAACACTTTCTTTCTTTCTTTGCGGCATCATCATTTTTATTACTTGCACTATTGTGTACACCTGTCTCTTATCACTAATTACCTCGTTGTAGGTCATAATATGTACACCATATATTATATTTCTGATGTATTATTATATCATCTTTTACTTATGGGTATTACACAATTGTATTTACATATGGAGATTGTATATGCACTTTTGCACTTTAAATTGTATATTTTATTGTTGATTGATTGTATCATGATGTAATGGGGGTTGGACTATATATACCCCAGCATACACTGTGTTCATTGCTTGAAAAAGGCTCTTGTTTGGAGCTGAAACGTTGCCATCTGCATGGGTGATTAAAGACCAGTATATTTTTACTTGGAGTGCTGTCCTTTCTTTCATTCCTATAAATATATATATATATATATATATATACACACACACTCACCTAAAGAATTATTAGGAACACCATACTAATACGGTGTTGGAGCCCCTTTTGTATTCAGAACTGCCTTAATTCTACGCTGCATTGATTCAACAAGGTGCTGATAGCATTCTTTAGAAATGTTGGCCCATATTGATAGGATAGCATCTTGCAGTTGATGGAGATTTGAGGGATGCACATCCAGGGCACGAAGCTCCCGTTCCACCACATCCCAAAGATGCTCTATTGGGTTGAGATCTGGTGACTGTGGGGGCCATTTTAGTACAGTGAACTCATTGTCATGTTCAAGAAACCAATATGAAATGATTCGAGCTTTGTGACATGGTGCATTATCCTGCTAGAAGTAGCCATCAGAGGATGGATACATGTTCTCATTCTGTTTATGCCAAATTCAGACTCTACCATTTGAATGTCTCAACAGAAATCGAGACTCATCAGACCAGGCAACATTTTTCCAGTCTTCAACAGTCCAATTTTGGTGAGCTCGTGCAAATTGTAGCCTCTTTTTCCTATTTGTAGTGGAGATGAGTGGTACCCGGTGGGGTCTTCTGCTGTTGTAGCCCATCTGCCTCAAGGTTGTGCATGTTGTGGCTTCACAAATGCTTTGCTGCATACCTCGGTTGTAACGAGTGGTTATTTCAGTCAACGTTGCTCTTCTATCAGCTTGAATCAGTCGGCCAATTCTCCTCTGACCTCTAGCATCCACAAGGCATTTTTGCCCACAGGACTGCCGCATACTGGATGTTTTTCCCTTTTCACACCATTCTTTGTAAACCCTAGAAATGGTTGTGCGTGAAAATCCCAGTAACTGAGCAGATTGTGAAATACTCAGACCGGCCCGTCTGGCACCAACAACCATGCCACGCTCAAAATTGCTTAAATCACCTTTCTTTCCCATTCTGACATTCAGTTTGGAGTTCAGGAGATTGTCTTGACCAGGACCACCCCCCTAAATGCATTGAAGCAACTGCCATGTGATTGGTTGACTAGATAATTGCATTAATGAGAAATAGAACAGGTGTTCCTAATAATTCTCTAGGTGAGTGTATGTATATATATAATTTTTTTTTATAGAAACTTTTATTAATTTTTTCTACACTTTTCTTTTATAGTTTCCATAGGGAACTATAACTAGCAATCATCAGCTATTCCCATAGACTCTAATGCATTAGCATTGGTGTCTATGAGAATTTTAGTATGTATCTATAGAGGCAGGGGCTCCATAGGAACTAAAGTGCGTCAGCCTTATATCATTGGGGAATACGGAGGCTGCCACACACACACTCTGGCTGCCTGGAGCCTCGCCGTGGGAGCCAGAGCACACCCGGAAATGTGCTTCTGGGTTTTTGCGCCTCCAGATGCAGTGGTCACGTTTGACCACAGCATCTGAGAGGTTAAAAGTCTGCGATCAACATTACTACCGGTCGCGGACAATAGGCCTGGGTGTCTGCTGTGTGAAAAAGCAGACACCCGGTTGCTATGGCGTCTGCTCCGCTGCGGAGCGGGCGCCATCTTTAAAGACCCAACATGTGACGTACTAGTATGTCACATGTCGGGAGGGGGTTAAGTACAGATATTTACATGTGAAATTAAAAAGAACATCAAAAATTCTTTAAAAATATGTTGAACATAAAAATATGATTGAAACAATAGGTCATTTTCTGACAACACATTCCCTTTAACTAAGGTGGCATAGGAAAAGTGCTGCTGACCGTAGTATCAGAGAAAGGTGAGCAGACTATGCGTTCTGTGGATTTAGACAATATGGATCTGAACACAGCTTTCCAGGGTTTCCAATTTTGACAAAGACAAAGTGCACTGCATTGTAAATAATCAGTTTTATAGTAGTTGTCAGGTTTAGTAATCTGTGCCACACACTGAAAATACACAAAATAAATACTGGGTAACATTTTTTGCAACATTCTAGCAATCTTTTTTTCTTTTTTCCACATGCAGCCCTAAATACCTTTGTGTGGCCCCCAACCATCTGGTAAAAGACATGTATATTTATGTCTTGTGGCTGCTCAGATGTATTTTTCTTGTATTCTCCCATTAGATGGGAATCCTGGTAGTGTAACCAGACATTTATTTATACTGTATGTTCAATATGCCATAAATACAGTACTTCAGTTGGTAATACCCCTTTTAAGTTTTATTTTCAACCTTTGGGATTGGTTCAGTCTGACCATGTGGCTCCCAACCAGAAAAGGTTGTGCACCCCTGCTTTAGACCACTATGTGGCAACAGAAAACTAAGTTGATGTGACACAACTATGCCCCCTTTTCTAGAGACGCTATCACCCTGTAACCATCTGTTCTTTTTTGCGCAAATCTGTAACAAATTGGTCTAAATTTATTTGTTCAACAAAGAAGGGACAACTTCCGTCAGAATTTTGGTGCAAGATGTGGCCCACTGTCACTGTCCTGTTTAGCTCATTTCAGCTAGAGTACATTTATGGTCAGGGCTAGGAAACGTCAGCGTACGCAGAGACCCCTGCCCTGAGCAAGGTGGCTGAATTATGCCGGGAGCCACGACGAGGGTACACCAAGAAAAGGGGGCATACCCAGGGAAACCTTGGAAAAAGGGGCGGGGGGGAGGGGCGTGAAGCTCGGGCGCCTGGCTGGACGGGAGTGAGCGGAATATAAGGCCAGACGCCCCTCCCACAAATGCAGGCTGGAACCAGCCTTACCTATTTATGGTCAGGGCTAGGAAACGTCAGCGTACGCAGAGACCCCTGCCCTGAGCAAGGTGGCTGAATTATGCCGGGAGCCACGACGAGGGTACACCAAGAAAAGGGGGCAAAAAACAACCATTAGTAACAAACATTTTATTACATGATTTACAAAGCCAACGAACAAAAGGCACGTGCGATCTCAAGTTGAGGATCAGGAATATATCTAGTGTAGCAAGAGGACCGCCAACGCCCCATGCTTCGAATGACGTGAGCTGGCACCTGATGTCGTGATGCGGCAGAAGCTGCCCCTATGCGGAAAGAATGCCCTGATATAATTTTGGGGTCGTATCCTAAACCTTGGGCAAGAGCACGGATGCAGGTAATGAACCGTGTGGCGGTAAGGGGTTTGCCGGCGTGCGGCAGGAGAGGACTATCTGAAGGACCGACCCGAATGAGTGCTAATAATTGGTGCAGCACCTGAACTGGGCACCATAAGTTGGAGGACGGATAAAATTTGATTGCAGTAGGGGGACCCGTCTGACTGGTCTTGGTAGAGGGAAGGAGAAGAGTGTAGCAACCTCGGCCCCAAGACAGATGCTGTTTCAACGGGTGACCCTGACGGTTCGGACCGGCTAAAACTTCCCCCGGCCTAAGAAACCCATAAAAAATGAGGTACATGGCTGCTTTCAAGACCAAGCTAGTGGAGGGCCCAAAAGGATGACCGTCCAAAGACGAGGAGAGAGCCCTAAACAACTCGCTAGACACGGGTTGCCTACGGCTCTGGGACCCCTGACCCTCTTTCTGAATACCCCGAAGGGTGGCCTTAATGGCCTGAACAGAGAAAAAGGACCCGCGGTGTGGATCATCCAGCATGAAGTGGTGTTGCAGCCCAGCTAAATAGAGTTTGATGGTATTGTGTGACAGCCCCAGTTGGTAGTGACAATGGGCTAAAAAGGCCATGATGTGAGCCGTTTCGGAATGAAGACCCCTTGGGTGAGTTCTGGAGAATTTATCGAACGCCCTCAAGCCGGCCTGGTAATTCCTCGCTGTATTATGCGAAAGAGACTTTCTGACCAGACCCTTGGCTTCGTCTATGAGGACATCTAGCCCAGGGTGAGGGTGCTGAAATGAGGCACGGGCGCACCTGACCGATCCGCGTCGGGCACTTCCTGGAAAAAAAACGGGAAAATTAAAGCGGGAAAGTGCGTCCGCGGCCCTATTCTGCTCGCCTGATATATGTATGCATCGGAAATGAAAATTGTGGCGGAGGGACAGCCAGACTAGCTTGCGCAAAAAAGCCATGATCTTGAACGACTGGGCCCTGCCTTTGTTAACGATGTCCACCAAGGTCTGACTATCCGTGACAAAGGACACGGACGAATTAGACCAAAGGTGACCCCAAACCTGGGCTGCCGCCACTACGGGATATAGTACCAGGAGGGGAGAGGATTTAAGAGCAGCAGGATCAGAGGCCAATTCTGGCGGCCATCCGGCGGCCAACCAATGGGACCTGAAAATGGCAGCGAACCCGAATGACCCTGCGGCATCGGAAAAAACGAGAGGAGAAGCTGAACCCCACTGAGGCACGAATAGCGAAATGCCATTCCAAGTGGACAGAAAACTGTCCCACATGCACAGGTCCGCGATGGCATGACCGTCGAGATGGACAACAGAATCCTGCTCTGGAGCGGAGGGCAACAGAGATAATAAACTGGCGAGAAAGGTCCTGCCTTGAGGCATGATTCTGGTGGCGAAATTAAGCATCCCCAGCAAGGATTGCAACTCGACCTTGGTCAAAGAGAGGGACCGGACCGCCCGAGAGATGGCAGATCGGATCCGATGCAATTTCTCGCTGGGAAGGCTGGCCTCCATCTTAACTGTATCCAGAATTATGCCCAAGAAGGTGACCCTGGTGGCCGGGCCCTCCGTCTTGGCGGCAGCGACAGGGACCTGAAGACGGGCAAAAATATCCAAAAGAGTGTGAGGAATGGATGGGACCTGACTAGGACTTTCTACCATAAGGAAGTCATCCAGGTAGTGAACTACCATGGATAACCCGCCATGATGGGTAAGGATCCAGTGCAGTGCTTTGGCTAGTTGGTCGAAAAGCCACGGGCTACTTTTAGACCCGAAAGTGAGACGGTTGGCGAAGTAGTAATTGCCCGCCCACTTGAAGCCATAATACTTCCAAAGCTGAGGGTGGATAGGAAGCTGCTTGAAAGCATCGGCTATATCTACTTTAGCCAACCAAGCCCCGGCCCCTGCCAGCAAAATGTACTGAATTGCCTCGTCGACCGAGGAATATTGCATTGAATACTCCTCGGATGGGATGAGAGAATTGAGACTCGGGATGGCCGACATATGAGGCGCAGAGAGGTCGTAAATGAGACGCTTTTTATTAGATGACAGTTTAGTAACAAGACCAATGGGACTGATGCGCCAGGACTGGAAAGGAATGTCTGAGAATGGACCGATGACAAACCCCTTGTCGACCTCCTGTTGGATGAGAGAGGTGACAGCCTCAGGATCGTTGGCCGCGGATAGCAGGTTAGGACCCGTCCAACAGCCCTGCGGGAGAGTAATGAGGCCCGTATGGAAACCCTCTCGGAACCCATCCAACAAAAAGGAGACAAAAAGCTGATCAGGGTGATCCCGCAGGAGAGCAGCCAGTAACCCCAAATTAATGTCGGCTAGTCAGGAATCCTTGGCTGCCCTCCTGGGACAGGAGGAGCGGGGATGGGCCCGAAAACAAAGGGAACAAATATGGAGCGCCCGGCAGGAATTGAAGGCACATCCCTTGGCGTTAAAATTATTGCAAACCTGGTTGCCCCCGAGAAACACGATGGGTCTGCCCAGCTTATCTAACGACGGGGAAGACCTGGATGACCCAGAAGGACCTGCCGAGGGGGCTGACTGTGGGGCTTGCACCGGATTGGGACACCAGTCGGTAGAATGAAAAATGGACTGGCAGGTAGCACAGAGGGGGGCCTTGAGACCCGCAAAATGCCGGCAAAACAATTCCATATCCAGCTCCGCCCAGCTAGACACGAACTGGAACTGACTCAAAGCGGCCGCGGCTTTAGCCGAAAAAGAACGATGATAATCGTAAAAAGCCGTGCCGCCGTATTTGTGCCCCAAGTCCGCAATCCGGTACAAGTAAGTGTCCAGCTCTGCCCTGCGATCTGGTTGAGCAGAACACACCACGTCCCTGTAAAGGCTGAAGGCCAGGACAAACTCGGACATAGATAGTTTCCTATTGAGCCGAGCATCCTTAGCTCTCAATACCACAGATACCTCTCCGCAGTTGACGACCCGATTCTCTGAAATATCCTGGGAGGCAATAAGGATGGATGCGAGGTTCACGTCCTTGCCCGCCAGGATATCCTTTTTAATATGCTCGGGGACGAAGTGGGAAGGGGCGATCTGAGGGGTGACAGAAGGCCTACCTGCAACGTCCAGCGGAATGGCAGGGGTGACTGCCGACCCTGGAAATTGCGGTGGAACCGTGGGCCTGGATTCCAGGACCGTTAACCTAGCCTGAATGTCCGAAACTGAGCCAGCCAGCCCAGCGATGGACGACTGAATCTGGGCTAAGGCCAGCTGTATAGCATCCGGGTTGGAAGGGCCCGCCACCGGGGCCGGGGCCGTCATCAGCAGGCGATACAATTCGGCCTTGCGAGCGGACGCCGGATGCCGTATCCCCCTGCGGTTGAGTTCGGCGACCAATCTAGGCACCGTCCAGCTTCTTAATGATGTACTGCTGTCGCGCCCAGAGACGGGAGTTCCAGGTATGGAGACGTTATCGACCATATCGGAGGAGACGTGGGACATATCGGACCTGAGAAAAAAGACGAGTAAAAACACCCAGAAAAAGCAACGAAAACAGACGTATGCGAAGAGGCCGGACGGAAGAATGTGAGAAACAATAAAGTAAAAAATGCCCATCGGACGAACCACCTACCTGGTAGGACACGACTGAGTTTGGAAGCACGGCCCCAAAAAACCCCAAATGCCAAAGATGGAGCTAATGAAAGGAAAATGACCCTGAGTAGAACCGAAATTGTAACCCTGCCTTGCGAACCCTCTATGAACTGACTTACCAGAGAGCGCTCCGGAATTGCCTGGTCGAAAACGTGGAACGCGTACAACTAAAGTCCGAACTAAAGGGAGGAACAATACAAGGATAGGATTTAAAGAACATAAACAGACCCTAAGAATAAACCGGAGACCCAGACAACCTGGGTGATCCAGGGACACTGACAACCTGGGCGATCCAGGGACACAGACAACCTGGGCGAGCCAGGGACATTGACAACCTGGGTGATCCAGGGACACCGACAACCTGGGCGATCCAGGGACACCGACAACCTGGGCGATCCAGGGACACCGACAACCTGGGCGATCCAGGGACACAGACAACCTGGGCGATCCAGGGACACAGACAACCTGGGCGATCCAGGGACACCGACAACCTGGGCGATCCAGGGACACCGACAACCTGGGCGATCCAGGGACACCGACAACCTGGGCGATCCAGGGACACCGACAACCTGGGCGATCCAGGGACACTGACAACCTGGGCGATCCAGGGACACAGACAACCTGGGCGATCCAGGGACATTGACAACCTGGGCGATCCAGGGACATTGACAACCTGGGCGATCCAGGGACACTGACAACCTGGGCGATCCAGGGACACTGACAACCTGGGCGATCCAGGGACACTGACAACCTGGGCGATCCAGGGACACTGACAACCTGGGCGATCCAGGGACACTGACAACCTGGGCGATCCAGGGACACTGACAACCTGGGCGATCCAGGGACACTGACAACCTGGGCGATCCAGGGGCACTGACAACCTGGGCGATCCAGGGACACTGACAACCTGGGCGATCCAGGGACACTGACAACCTGGGCGATCCAGGGACACTGACAACCTGGGTGATCCAGAGACATAGACAACCTGGGCGATCCAGGGACATTGACAACCTGAGTGATCCCAGGACCCCGCAAAAGGGGGAACCGGGAAGTAACGTGAAAAAAAAAATAAAAAAAATAAATCCCCTCGCAAATTCTGGCACCATGATGCTGGAGGATTTCGAACCCAGAAATAAGCGTGAATTGATATATTGTTTCTCTTTTTTTTTTTTTTTTTTAAATAACGCCCCCCCCTTTTTTTTTTTTTTTTTTTTAACAACCAGCATTGCAGCTCCTAAACCCGCTGGTGACCTGCCGGAGGGGTTCAGGAGGCATGAATGCAGCGAAGCCCCCCTGGACACAGGAGTACCCCTGCACCGAACCTGAGAACCCTGCATGCCTCCCGAGCTGACAGCGCAGCTCCCGAGGCATAACACGCCGACTCGCCCCGACACAGGAGCACCCCTGCACCATAACATCAGAATTCGCGAGTACCTAAAGTGCAGACAGCGCTGTTATAAAGACATGAACAAAACCCCGCCGTGACACAGGAGAACCCCTGCACCAAAACCACAGAATGAATGAGAACTTTTAGTGCATGCAAACAAGCCACGCCACGGCGCTGCCGCTGGCCCCTAAACTCTTAATGAGCTTTATGCAGAGCGGCATGAATGGAAGTGTGCTGAGTCAGGACACCGCTCCCCCGACCCGGCCGCCTGTGCCTGCGTGGGCGGAACATGCTGGGGGAGAGCGGCATCCCACCGGGCAACCCCCCGAAGCCAGATAACCCGGGCGAACGAGAAAGTAGAGTGGGGACGCGACACCCCGATTACCTGACAGGCTGGCGGCGGAACTGGCGGTGGAGGCACGTGACCGCGATACCCGGAAGTGACGATACTGAAGGAGGGAGCGTAAGCCGCAGTAATGCGTGAAGCTCGGGCGCCTGGCTGGACGGGAGTGAGCGGAATATAAGGCCAGACGCCCCTCCCACAAATGCAGGCTGGAACCAGCCTTACCTATTAGTGAGCCAAAGATAAATGTTCTACAGAATGAAATGAAATGACCATATTTCCATAATACAACTTGTTTTCAAATGTTTAATTTTATTAACACTGATTATTTAAAACGTTTGAACAAACTGCTATTTACATAGAAATCTAAATGATAGTTACTTTTATCAATATACACAGTATATCTGAATATTTTACACAAAGACAAATCCAAAATACCTGTATATAATTTAAAACCAATCTGAAACAATACAATATATTAACTTTACAAAGGTAGATTATTCTGCTATATAAAGCATTCGCAAAACCACGCATTCTACTCCAGCATAATTGCACAAGATATGTAGGAAAATATCACTTTCTTAGAAATTATAAAACATAAAAATGCAGTGAGTTTAGAAAGGGGACAGATGTGATAACACAGGCATGTCAATAGGGGTAGAACATTAATAGTTCTTAGTTTGAATAAAGACTTCCCTACTGGATGGATCCTATCAAACTTCAGTTTTTATATTACAGATTAGGAATTGGGCCAAAGAGGCTAGAACGGGGGTAATGAAGCCTGGTTCATGCAGTGAGGAGGAGTTTAAATGGAACTGTGGTTGAATATGTGCCCTGCTTTCAATATGGGCTCTACTCACCCAAAATTCTAAACATTTTAGGATGCAGAAAAGTGCGTCACATGATCCCTCTTTCAGCTGTTGAGGAGTTTCACCTACTGAAGAGGCATTTCTCCCACCCTGACACCCAATAAAAGAAAATTCCCTAATATATCAGGGCATGTACAAATGTGTAACGGTAACAAATCCCAAAGGTGTTACTAATATCCTGTTAAAAAAAATAAAAAAACAATGGGGCAGATTTATGAAAGTGTCTAAAAAACAGTTTTTGTTGCCCAAAACAACCAATCAGAATGCAGCTTGCATTTTCCAAGAGTACTGTAAGAAGTGAAAGCTGCGTTGTAATTTGTTACTTTGTGCTACACGGACAGTTTTTCTGATCGACAGTTTTATAAGCCTGCCCAGTGTAATTAGACATGTAGCAATAGTGGGACATATTGACTAATACTATTCTCAGTGCTGTATGAAAAGCTTTGCGACAGAAAAGTGGATTGTTTTTAGTTATTTTGACAGTAGAGGAGGATTTGTGATACATTTATGAAGTGTTTGCAACTTTCTTTTTTAGTTTCCTAAAAAGGTGGGGGGGGGGATGTTTTCTGGGTGTAGTTACATTTTTAGCCAAATTGTATCAAATGTGACTTAATATGTCACAAAAAATCACAAGTGTACTCCAGTCCCCCAGTGCAGTAAAAAAAACAGGGCTTTAATAATAAATAATATTAAACTTGAGCCTGTAAAATCACTGGGTCATTTGTGCCACAAATTTAACTAGTGTGTGACATTTGGTAAATTTGTTGCAGAAAAAGTGCTCTATTTGTTGCTCTAAAAAAGTGACTAGAGAGTCTAAAAATGTGCCAGAGTTATCACAGTGGCTGATGCTGGATGATAAATGTGGTGCACTTTTGAACTCTCTAGTTGGCTTACTTTACGCCAGAATCGTTTGTAAAAATGTTGGCGCACTGTAAGCCACACCCCCTTTCTAGTAGGTCACACCCCCTTTTATACTAAACCATGTCCTCTCATTGGAAGGGAACAAAGTATCCAAAATACTTATTAAATTTGGTACAAAGCAAGTAGGCCTGTTTTTTTTGCGTCAATTATGCTACAGTTCTGGTGCATCTACTCAGATCAGTTTGTGACTATGTAGTCATATGTACGTAGTATGCTCATTTGGATTGGATGTCATGACTATAATGAAGGTTATTCATGGATTATCTGTTCTGTATCTCGGGCATTTCCCTGGATCCCTTTGGCTACACTCCACTTTATTATGGGGTTCAAAATATAAACATTATACAAATCCAATACCACTTTTAGTAACTTTACATTTAAACCTTTATGGTCTGTAACTTTTTATCCAGAGTCATTTAGGCTACTTTCACACTTGCGTTGTTCTTTTCCGGCATAGAGTTCCGTCACAGGGGCTCTATACCGGAAAAGAACTGATCAGATATGTCCCCATGCATTCTGAATGGAGAGTAATCCGTTCAGTTTGCATCAGGATGTCTTCAGTTCAGTCGTTTTGACTGATCAGGCAAAAGAGAAAACCGTAGCATGCTACGGTTTTATCTCCGGCTAAAAAAACTGAAGACTTGCCTGAATGCCGGATCAGGCATTTTTTCCCATAGGAATGTATTAGTGCCGGATCCGTCCTTCCGGTATGCGCATGCGCAGACTGAAAAAAAGGTGAAAAAATAAATGCCGGATCCGTTTTTGCCGGATGACACCGGAAAGACGGATCCGGCATTTCAATGCATTTTTTCGACTGATCAGGCATTTTTAAGACTGATCAGGATCCTGATCAGTCTTACTAATGCCATCAGTTAGCATACATTTTGCCTGATCCGGCAGGCAGTTCCGGCGACGGAACTGCTTGCCGGATCTCTCTGCCGCAAGTGTGAAAGTAGCCTTACTAAGTTATAGTAACTTGGGTGGAATATCTGCAGCAACATTTATCCATACAACATATAAAATGGTATAGAAAAACCCCCACATTAAGTAAGATAGAACAGACGTTCCCAGTCTTGCTGTACATTAGGGCAAAAGGCTACTTACAATTTATTAACAAAATCAATATTTCCAAGGACCAGTCATCAATATCCTGACCCATTTAAATCAATGTCAAACAATTCTCAAAGCTCAACTCACCTGCAAAAGGTCCGTCCTGTTCCAGAACTGCCATCGAGTCCCTTGAGGCTCCTAGTCCCTGCTGGACTGAAAGTAGTAACGTTACGTCCATTGTTCACATGGCTGCCAATTCAATCACTGGTCTCAGAGGTCACATTTGCATGAACGCCATGTGATTGCTGAGGCGAGTGACTTGCTGAACGGTCACATGAATGATGGATGTGACATCATCACTTCTGTGTCTGACGGGAGTCAGAAGCCCCGAGGTATGTACCCGCAGAGCTGGAATGGCAGGTGAGGTAAGGTTTTTTATTTAGCCTATCTGCTCCCCTGAGAATGTTAAATTCCTTTACATTCCACCGTGAATCTTGCTGCAAAACCGTAGAAAATCTGCTCCAAAAAATGCATTACATGCATATTTTGCTGCAGAAATCTTACTTTGCATCCTAACAGATGACATTGGCTATGAAAATTCACAGCAATTCGGCAACTTAATAGACATTCTGTTGGTTGAAAAACCTTTACATATGTGCTGTTTAGTATTTTGTTGTATATTTTCAGTATAGGACTTGTCCACCATGTCTGAACATGTCCTTGCACAGTGCAAGGTCCTCCAGTACAACAGACACTCTTTGTAGCTCCTCATTGATCTGGCTAATATATCAGATCCCTGAACAGGTGACCCCACTCTGTTAACCCTAATACTGTATTTGAAATTGGGCTTTCTAAACCAGACAACCCCTAAAGTCTAATTGGTCACATAAATGTAACAACTGTGAGCTTTTTTAAAGAGAACCTGTCCCAACGCAATCTACAGACTGCATGTTATAGAGCAGGAGGAGCTGAGCAGATTGATATATATATATATATATATATATATATATTGTGGGAAAAGATTCAGTGAAATTTGTAATTTATTCATTTAAATTCCTGCTCATTCAGGGCTGTGAAGTCAAGGAGACGGTCCTATCAGTGATTGCCTTCCCTCTATGACTGTATATACAGAGATAGCTGTCAATCACTGATAGGACCGCCTCCTTGACTATAAAGCCCAGAATGAGCAGGAATATACCATATTTTTTGCCCTATAAGACGCCCTATAAATGTTGCTGCGTCTTATGAAAGTGCTCATTAGTACCGGAGGACCGGGAAGCGGTGAGGGCTCTGTACTCGCTGCTTCCTGGTTCTCGGCTGTGCTCTGGCTGCGCACAGTGTGAGGGCGCTCTGTGACCTCACGCTGTGTGCGTGGTGTCACAACACAGCCGCAGCAGAAAGTAGGAGAGTTACATGTTTATTTTATTTTGTTTGCTCTGTGGCATGGGGGCTCAGAATGGAGGCTCATAAATGGCATGGGGGTCTCATCTGAGGTCTTACTGGGGTCTTAATAACATTGGGGGTCTGATCTAAGGTCTTACTGGGGTCTTAATAACATTGGGGGTCTGATCTAAGGTCTTACTGGGGTCTTAATAACATTGGGGGTCTGATCTAAGGTCTGATTGTGGGTCTTATTAACATTGGGGATCTGATTGGGGCTGTCAGCTGAGGTCTGAATAACATTGGTGGCCTGATCTGAGGTCTAATGAAAAATATTTTTTTCTTAGTGTCCTTCTCTAAAACCTAGGTGCGTCTTATGGGCCGGTGTGTCTTATAGGGCAAAAAATACGATAAATGAATACCATATTTTTCACTTTATAAGACGCACCCGATGATAAAACACACCCTAAGAGGAGGAAAATAAGAAAACGATATTTTTCATCAGACCTCATATCAGATCCCCAAAAATATCAGGACATCAGATCAGGCCCCCTTATCAGGACATCACATCAGCCCTCCATGTCAGAACCCCATCAGACCTCAGATCAGCCCACATTGTCAGACCCCCATCAGACCTCAGATCAGCCCACATTGTCAGACCCCCATCAGACCTCAGATCAGCCCACATTATCAGCCAACATTGCCAGACCCCCCCATCAGACCTCAGATCAGCCCACATTGCCAGACCCCCCCCATCAGACCTCAGATCAGCCCACATTGTCAGACCCCCATCAGACCTCAGATCAGCCCACATTATCAGCCCACATTGCCAGACCCCCCCATCAGACCTCAGATCAGCCCACATTGCCAGACCCCCCCCATCAGACCTCAGATCAGCCCTCAATGTTAGACCCCATCAGACTTCAGATCAGATTAAAATAAAAACCTCCTCTTACCTGTCCCGGCAGAAGTCGCACTCCCCTATCTTCCAGGCCTGCGCTGCTCTGTCACCTGACTGCATGCAGCGTCAGGTCATAGAGCGCATACAACATCCTGACACTGTACGCGGTCAGGACAGTGAAGCACCGGCCCCAGGAAGGAAGACCGGGGAGGGTGAAGCACTTGCGGTGCTTCACTCCTGGCACCTTGTGCATACTAGTGAGCGTTTCCATAATGTAAGCGGTCACTAGTATTCGCTTTATAAGACGCACAGCCATTTCCCCCCTACTTTTGGGGAAAAAAAGTGCGTCTTATAAAGCGAAAAATACAGTAAATTAAAAGTTTTACTAAATCTTTTCCCACAAAACTATATATCCGTCTGCTCAGTTCCTCCTGTTCTATAACATGCTGCCTGCAGATTACTTTGCATTTTCATAGTGACTTTAAAGTGTAAATGTAATTTTTTTTTATTTTTGTAATGTGTAGTAGGGGCAGTCATACTGAACATTTTTGAAATATATTTTATTTACTGAAATTTTACATTTCTATTAGAAAAATAGCTCTAAAGTCCCCCATTTTGAGCCTTAGCAATGCTCTGTCTTCTGTTTACATAACACAGTCAGCATTGAGCAAGTCTCCACAGTTATGTAAACAGAGGACAGGGTGTTGCTAAGGCACTTTAGAGCTATTTTTCTAATGCAAATGTACGATTTCAGTAATTAAAGTATACTACAAAAATGTTCAGTATGACTGCCCCTACACATTACAAAAAAAAATAAAAAATTGACAGGTACCACTTGGAACCGAAACAGAGTTCGGGAAAAGGTTTTTAACAGTAGAAATTAATTCTTGAAGTTACTACCCAAAGTCTTGCGGGACTTCACGAAGTAATAACTTCGGCTCATCTGAGCCAATACATTCTAAGGGTCAATTCAAACGTCCACAAGTGTGTTCCAGTCCGCAAAATTGCGGAACGGATGCGGACCCATTCATGTGGACGTGTGAATAGACCCTAATACTGTACGGAGTGCTCGCTCCGTACAGTATTCAAACAAAGTTTTATGCGAATCGCCGTAGGATGTTTAATCCAAAGTTGATTCGCTCATCCCTAGCAAAACCCCTAGGAAAAAATAAGCAGGTAAAATAAACACAAACACAAAACTGCATAATCAGCAGTTCTTCAACATACTATTATAAAGTGACTCGCTTCCTTCTCCAAAGTAATAAACTCATAGGTCAGCAGAAAATTCATACACAGGTTACAGGGGTCATATACAGCATCTTATAGGCAGTGAAAATACAGGCTGTCGCCATATTGAGACAGGCACTACATTGACAGAATTCTGTTTGCTGTACATGCTGCTTGCATATTGCAGGTGTCAAATTCCTTTCATAGTAATTACCCAATAATTCCCATTTGAAAAGAGAGCAATTCTGGGATCAATAAAAATATTAGTATATTTATATAAGGGAGTTACTAAGTATGACGATTGCCTAATATTGTAGTTTAACATCCACTTTCTGCCTAAAAATATAACTAAAGTTTTTGAGTTTTTTTCACCTGTAGTTATACCAGATTATGTTTTAACTTATGGCCGGCATAAGAAATCTATAATCTACAGTAAGCCATTCTGTAATATTAGTGGTTGAATAAATGTGGTTGATAAATCTCATTATACAAAACAATTCTAAATATACAAAACATCTCATACCAATATTATATACTCTAAAGGCTATAAAGCACCTTTTTCTAATAAAATCTATACAAAATCATAACCAACAAAAGAAAGCTTGCTAAAAGCCAGCAATATTATTAGAGTTAGTAGGATTTAGATTGAGTGCAAAAAAGTGTGATGCGCAAAACAGTAGGCAAGCCAATAATATCAGGCACGTTAATGGAACACTGAAAGTCCCGACTCATTTGTCAATCAGTCCGGCTTCTTTAATTTTAGTGTAGAAGAATTTCTCCAGGATATTTGCGCATTTAAAGTATTCGCTCTCCGGTGGGTTGTACTCCCTGCAGTTTGTGAAGATTCTTTGTAGATCGGCCATGAATAGCTTCTTTGTCACATAATATCTGTTCTTCACACGTTCACTCATGGTTTTCAGATCTGGTATTCAAGAAAAAAAATTATGATTTTTTTTTTGTGTCTTAAAACAGATATGATAAGTGTTTCAAATAATAAAATTCAGCCCATTAACCGAGAGAGGGAAGCGGCTGCCACAGGTCTAATAAATGCCATAGTCTTATGAGCTGACTGGCAAACCTGACAGGCTGACCTGTTGTATGTGCACTTGGCAGCTGATGACATCTGTGTTGGTCCCATGTTCATATGTGCCTGCATTGCTGAGAAAAAGTTTTAAGGGTACTTTTACACTAGTGGCAGGGGAGTCTGGTAGGCTGTTCCGGCGGGTGAACAGCCTGTCGGATCCCTCCTGCCGCTGGTTCACGTGTGCCCCCGGACTGCCGCTCCGTCCCCATTGACTATAATGCATGCAGTACTTTTAGTCCAGCCGCCTCTCAGAGTGCGCTGCCGTGCTGCCGCCAGAACTCCGCCCCCGCCCCCATTATAGTCAATGGGGACGGAGCGACAGTCCAGGGGCACACGTGAACTAGCGGCAGGAGGGATCGGACAGGCTGTTCACCCGCCGGAACAGCCTACCAGACTCCCCTGCTGCTAGTGTGAAACTAGCCTAATATGTAAAAATGAGCCTCAAGGAGAAACGGGGGCGTTGCTGTTACACCTAGAGGCTCTGCTCTCTCTGCAACTGCTTCGCCCTCTGCACTTTGACCGACAGGCAGTGTAAATGTGATCACACATGGCCCTGTCAATCAAAGTGCAGAGGGAGCAGCAGTTACAGAGAAAGTTGAGCCTCTAGTTGAAACAACGCCCCCCATTGCTCCTAGAGGCTCATTTGCAGATATTAAAACTTCATTTTACTGGTGCCTACACTGAGTACAATTTTTATTAGCTTATTTTTATATTTAAAAGTGATCCCTACTTTTGCGCTGCTGCAGGGATGCATTTTTCCCCCTAAAAGTGGGGCGAATACTAATGAGTGCTTCCATTATGGAAGTGTTCATTAGTACCAGAGGATTGGGAAGCAGTCCTCGGCTGAGCTGTGGCTGCGCACAGCGTGTGTGATAGTGCCAGCGGAAAATGTGGTGAAATGGCCGATTCTCTGCATATTTGCAGGGTAGCGGCCGGATCTCTGTTGGTCCCCATTATAGTTAATGGGGTCCGGCGGACATGCGGCAGTGCCTGGCAATGCCAGACCCAGAGGACTCCGGCAGGCTGTTCCCTACCAAAGCCTCTACTGCGGATGTAATACTAGCCTTAGAGTTTGTATGGCAAGCCTACAGTGTAATAAGATTTTTGGGAAGGCAGTAGTTGTACTTATTAGGAAGGTTATAGTAGTTACTTGTGATTTACTTCTTTCAGTAGAGAATAATTCAAAAAAGTGAATGTAATTACCCATGGGGAACCTTATGACTTCATAGTATCCTGGTGCCTCGGTTCTTTTCACAGGCTCCATGAAAGGCCATGCACTTTGATGACTCTGAAATAAAGGAATTAAGTTTGTGTAGTTCAAAGTGACCGTGTCAGGTGATTTCTGCTGCCTATCTGACAGCGGGATATGACAGCGACTCAGAGCTCTGTAATAGGTTTATATGGTTTGGTGCAGGATTTCTGAATAAAAAGCAGAGTAAATCCTGCCAGGACTCCTAGAAGAGACAGTCAGAGTCCTGATTACCCTCCCCGCACAGGATAATTGACAGCTCTCGCTGTATCAGTGAGTGTACACAGAAGGCTGTCAACCATCCTGTGTGGGTGGGGTAATAAGGACTCTTACTGTCTTTCCCCTAGGAGTCCTCTCAGTTGTTTCGATACCAAAATTTTGATTCGGTTTCGATACTATAAAAAAGTATTGCGATACTCGATACCATACGAAAAAAATAAAACACCAAAAAAAGGCGCGGTGACTAAAAAAATTGCGATTTGCGCAGTTTTAATTTTTTCTGTTCTGTCATTCACTGCATAGATTTTTTTTAAAATATTTTAATAGTTTGGACTTTTTGGATGTGGCAATATGTGATCTGTTTATTTATAGAGTTGAGCGAACACCTGGATGTTCGGGTTCGAGAAGTTCGGCCGAACTTCCCGGAAATGTTCGGGTTCGGGATCCGAACCCGATCCGAACTTCGTCCCGAACCCGAACCCCATTGAAGTCAATGGGGACCCGAACTTTTGGGCACTAAAAAGGCTGTAAAACAGCCCAGGAAAGAGCTAGAGGGCTGCAAAAGGCAGCAACATGTAGGTAAATCCCCTGCAAACAAATGTGGATAGGGAAATGAATTAAAATAAAAATTTAAAAAATAAAAATGAACCAATATCAAATGGACAGAGGTCCCATAGCAGAGAATCAGTCTCTTCATGCCATAGCAAAGAATCTGGCTTCATGTCAGCAGAGAATCAGTCTCTTCATGCCATAGCAGAGAATCTGGCTTCATGTCAGCGCAGAATCAGTCTTCATGTCATAGCAGAGAATCAGGCTTCACGTCACCCACCACTGGAACAGGCCACTGTCACACATTTAGGCCCCGGCACCCAGGCAGAGGAGAGAGGTCCCGTAACAGAGAATCTGGCCTCATGTCAGCACAGAATCTGTCTTCATGTCATAGCAGAGAATCAGGCTTCACGTCACCCACCACTGGAACAGGCCACTGTCACACATTTAGGCCCAGGCACCCAGGCAGAGGAGAGAGGTCCCGTAACAGAGAATCTGGCCTTATGTCAGCGCAGAATCTGTCTTCATGTCATAGCAGAGAATCAGGCTTCACGTCACCCACCACTGGAACAGGCCACTGTCACACATTTAGGCCCAGGCAGAGGAGAGAGGTCCCGTAACAGAGAATCTGGCCTTATGTCAGCGCAGAATCTGTATTCATGTCATAGCAGAGAATCAGGCTTCACGTCACCCACCACTGGAACAGGCCACTGTCACACATTTAGGCCCCGGCACCCAGACAGAGGAGAGCGGTCCCGTAACAGAGAATCTGGCCTTATGTCAGCGCAGAATCTGTCTTCATGTCATAGCAGAGAATCAGGCTTCACGTCACCCACCACTGGAAAAGGCCACTGTCACACATTTAGGCCCAGGCACCCAGGCAGAGGAGAGAGGTCCCGTAACAGAGAATCTGGCTTCATGTCAGCGCAGAATCAGTCTTCATGTCATAGCAGAGAATCAGGCTTCACGTCACCCACCACTGGAACAGGCCACTGTCACACATTTAGGCCCCGGCACCCAGGCAGAGGAGAGAGGTCCCGTAACAGAGAATCTGGCCTCATGTCAGCACAGAATCTGTCTTCATGTCATAGCAGAGAATCAGGCTTCACGTCACCCACCACTGGAACAGGCCACTGTCACACATTTAGGCCCCGGCACCCAGACAGAGGAGAGCGGTCCCGTAACAGAGAATCTGGCCTTATGTCAGCGCAGAATCTGTCTTCATGTCATAGCAGAGAATCAGGCTTCACGTCACCCACCACTGGAACAGGCCACTGTCACACATTTAGGCCCAGGCAGAGGAGAGAGGTCCCGTAACAGAGAATCTGGCCTTATGTCAGCGCAGAATCTGTCTTCATGTCATAGCAGAGAATCAGGCTTCAAGTCACCCACCACTGGAACAGGCCACTGTCACACATTTAGGCCCAGGCACCCAGGCAGAGGAGAGAGGTCCCGTAACAGAGAATCTGGCCTTATGTCAGCGCAGAATCTGTATTCATGTCATAGCAGAGAATCAGGCTTCACGTCACCCACCACTGGAACAGGCCACTGTCACACATTTAGGCCCCGGCACCCAGACAGAGGAGAGCGGTCCCGTAACAGAGAATCTGGCCTTATGTCAGCACAGAATCTGTCTTCATGTCATAGCAGAGAATCAGGCTTCACGTCACCCACCACTGGAACAGGCCACTGTCACACATTTAGGCCCAGGCACCCAGGCAGAGGAGAGAGGTCCCGTAACAGAGAATCTGGCTTTATGTCAGCGCAGAATCAGTCTTCATGTCATAGCAGAGAATCAGGCTTCACGTCACCCACCACTGGAACAGGCCACTGTCACACATTTAGGCCCCGGCACCCAGGCAGAGGAGAGAGGTCCCGTAACAGAGAATCTGGCCTCATGTCAGCACAGAATCTGTCTTCATGTCATAGCAGAGAATCAGGCTTCACGTCACCCACCACTGGAACAGGCCACTGTCACACATTTAGGCCCCGGCACCCAGACAGAGGAGAGCGGTCCCGTAACAGAGAATCTGGCCTTATGTCAGCGCAGAATCTGTCTTCATGTCATAGCAGAGAATCAGGCTTCACGTCACCCACCACTGGAACAGGCCACTGTCACACATTTAGGCCCAGGCACCCAGGCAGAGGAGAGAGGTCCCGTAACAGAGAATCTGGCCTTATGTCAGCGCAGAATCTGTCTTCATGTCATAGCAGAGAATCAGGCTTCAAGTCACCCACCACTGGAACAGGCCACTGTCACACATTTAGGCCCAGGCACCCAGGCAGAGGAGAGAGGTCCCGTAACAGAGAATCTGGCCTTATGTCAGCACAGAATCTGTATTCATGTCATAGCAGAGAATCAGGCTTCACGTCACCCACCACTGGAACAGGCCACTGTCACACATTTAGGCCCCGGCACCCAGACAGAGGAGAGCGGTCCCGTAACAGAGAATCTGGCCTTATGTCAGCGCAGAATCTGTCTTCATGTCATAGCAGAGAATCAGGCTTC
Source organism: Bufo bufo (assembly GCF_905171765.1). Lineage (NCBI taxonomy): Eukaryota > Metazoa > Chordata > Amphibia > Anura > Bufonidae > Bufo > Bufo bufo. The sequence goes on along the minus strand of NC_053393.1, from coordinate 406,381,734 downwards.
ACGTCACCCACCACTGGAACAGGCCACTGTCACACATTTAGGCCCAGGCACCCAGGCAGAGGAGAGAGGTCCCGTAACAGAGAATCTGGCTTCATGTCAGCGCAGAATCAGTCTTCATGTCATAGCAGAGAATCAGGCTTCACGTCACCCACCACTGGAACAGGCCACTGTCACACATTTAGACCCCGGCACCCAGACAGAGGAGAGCGGTCCCGTAACAGAGAATCTGGCCTTATGTCAGCGCAGAATCTGTCTTCATGTCATAGCAGAGAATCAGGCTTCACGTCACCCACCACTGGAACAGGCCACTGTCACACATTTAGACCCAGGCAGAGGAGAGAGGTCCCGTAACAGAGAATCTGGCCTTATGTCAGCGCAGAATCTGTCTTCATGTCATAGCAGAGAATCAGGCTTCACGTCACCCACCACTGGAACAGGCCACTGTCACACATTTAGACCCAGGCAGAGGAGAGAGGTCCCGTAACAGAGAATCTGGCCTTATGTCAGCGCAGAATCTGTATTCATGTCATAGCAGAGAATCAGGCTTCACGTCACCCACCACTGGAACAGGCCACTGTCACACATTTAGGCCCCGGCACCCAGACAGAGGAGAGCGGTCCCGTAACAGAGAATCTGGCCTTATGTCAGCGCAGAATCTGTCTTCATGTCATAGCAGAGAATCAGGCTTCACGTCACCCACCACTGGAACAGGCCACTGTCACACATTTAGGCCCAGGCACCCAGGCAGAGGAGAGAGGTCCCGTAACAGAGAATCTGGCCTTATGTCAGCGCAGAATCTGTATTCATGTCATAGCAGAGAATCAGGCTTCACGTCACCCACCACTAGAACAGGCCACTGTCACACATTTAGGCCCAGGCAGAGGAGAGAGGTCCCGTAACAGAGAATCTGGCCTTATGTCAGCGCAGAATCTGTCTTCATGTCATAGCAGAGAATCAGGCTTCACGTCACCCACCACTGGAACAGGCCACTGTCACACATTTAGGCCCAGGCACCCAGGCAGAGGAGAGAGGTCCCGTAACAGAGAATCTGGCCTTATGTCAGCGCAGAATCTGTATTCATGTCATAGCAGAGAATCAGGCTTCACGTCACCCACCACTGGAACAGGCCACTGTCACACATTTAGGCCCCGGCACCCAGGCAGAGGAGAGAGGTCGCGTAACAGAGAATCTGGCTTCATGTCAGCACAGAATAAGTCTTCATGTCATAGCAGAGAATCAGGCTTCACGTCACCCACCACTGGAACAGGCCACTGTCACACATTTAGGCCCCGGCACCCAGACAGAGGAGAGGTTCATTCAACTTTGGGTTGCCCCGCAATATAATGGTAAAATGAAATTAAAAATAGTATTGAATGAGGAAGTGCCCTGGAGTAGAATAATATATTGTTAAGGGGAGGTAATTAATATCTAATCTGCACAAGGGATGGACAGGTCCTGTGGGATCCATGCCTGGTTCATTTTTATGAACGTCAGCTTGTCCACATTGGCTGTAGACAGGCGGCTGCGTTTGTCTGTAATGACGCCCCCTGCCGTGCTGAATACACGTTCAGACAAAACGCTGGCCGCCGGGCAGGCCAGCACCTCCAAGGCATAAAAGGCTAGCTCTGGCCACGTGGACAATTTGGAGACCCAGAAGTTGAATGGGGCCGAACCATCAGTCAGTACGTGGAGGGGTGTGCACAGGTACTGTTCCACCATGTTAGTGAAATGTTGCCTCCTGCTAACACGTTCCGTATCAGGTGGTGGTGCAGTTAGCTGTGGCGTGGTGACAAAACTTTTCCACATCTCTGCCATGCTAACCCTGCCCTCAGAGGAGCTGGCCGTGACACAGCTGCGTTGGCGACCTCTTGCTCCTCCTCTGCCTTCGCCTTGGGCTTCCACTGGTTCCCCTGTGACATTTGGGAATGCTCTCAGTAGCGCGTCTACCAACGTGCGCTTGTACTCGCGCATCTTCCTATCACGCTCCAGTGTAGGAAGTAAGGTGGGCACACTGTCTTTGTACCGGGGATCCAGCAGGGTGGCAACCCAGTATTCCGCACACGTTAAAATGTGGGCAACTCTGCTGTCGTTGCGCAGGCACTGCAGCATGTAGTCGCTCAAGTGTGCCAGGCTGCCCAGAGGTAAGGACAAGCTGTCCTCTGTGGGAGGCGTATCGTCATCGTCCTGTGTTTCCCCCCAGCCACGCACCAGTGATGGGCCCGAGCTGCTTTGGGTGCCACCCCGCTGTGAACATGCTTCATCCTCATCCTCCTCCACCTCCTCCTCATCCTCATCCTCGTCCTCCTCGTCCTCCAGTAGTGGACCCTGTCTGGCCACATTTGTACCTGGCCTCTGGTGTTGCAAAAAACCTCCCTCTGAGTCACTTTGAAGAGACTGGCCTGAAAGTGCTAAAAATGACCCCTCTTCCTCCTGGGCCACCTCCTCTTCCATCATCGCCCTAAGTGTTTTCTCAAGGAGACATAGAAGTGGTATTGTAACGCTGATAACGGCGTCATCGCCACTGGCCATGTTGGTGGAGTACTCGAAACAGTGCAACAGGGCACACAGGTCTCGCATGGAGGCCCAGTCATTGGTGGTGAAGTGTGTCTGATCCACAGTGCGACTGACCCGTGCGTGCTGCAGCTGAAACTCCACTATGGCCTGCTGCTGCTCGCACAGTCTGTCCAGCATATGCAAGGTGGAGTTCCACCTGGTGGGTACGTCGCATATGAGGCGGTGAGCGGGAAGGCCGAAGTTACGCTGTAGCGCAGACAGGCGAGCAGCGGCAGGGTGTGAACGCCGGAAGCGTGAACAGACGGCCCGCACTTTATGCAGCAGCTCTGACATGTCGGGGTAGTTGCGAATGAACTTCTGCACCACCAAATTCAGCACATGCGCCAGGCAAGGGATGTGCGTCAAACCGGCTAGTCCCAGAGCTGCAACGAGATTTCGCCCATTATCGCACACCACCAGGCCGGGCTTGAGGCTCACCGGCAGCAACCACTCGTCGGTCTGTTGTTCTATACCCCGCCACAACTCCTGTGCGGTGTGGGGCCTGTCCCCCAAACATATGAGTTTCAGAATGGCCTGCTGACGTTTACCCCGTGCTGTGCTGAAGTTGGTGGTGAAGGTGTGTGGCTGACTGGATGAGCAGGTGGAAGAAGAGGAGGAGGAAGCTGAGTAGCAGGAGGAGGAGACAGGAGGCAAAGAATGTTGCCCTGCGATCCTTGGCGGCGGAAGGACGTGCGCCAAACAGCTCTCCGCCTGGGGCCCAGCCGCCACTACATTTACCCAGTGTGCAGTTAGGGAGATATAGCGTCCCTGGCCGTGCTTACTGGTCCACGTATCTGTGGTTAGGTGGACCTTGCCACAGATGGCGTTGCGCAGTGCACACTTGATTTTATCGGACACTTGTTTGTGCAGGGAAGGCACGGCTCTCTTGGAGAAGTAGTGGCGGCTGGGAACAACATACTGTGGGACAGCAAGTGACATGAGCTGTTTGAAGCTGTGTGTGTCCACCAGCCTAAATGACAGCATTTCATAGGCCAGTAGTTTAGAAATGCTGGCATTCAGGGCCAGGGATCGAGGGTGGCTAGGTGGGAATTTACGCTTTCTCTCAAATGTTTGTGAGATGGAGAGCTGAACGCTGCCGTGTGACATGGTTGAGATGCTTGGTGACGCAGGTGGTGGTGTTGGTGGTACATCCCATGTTTGCTGGGCGGCAGGTGCCAACGTTCCTCCAGAGGCGGAGGAAGAGGCCGAGGCGGCGGCAGCAGCAGAAGAGGCCGAGGCAGCAGCAGCAGAAGAGGTAGCAGGGGGAGCCTGAGTGACTTCTTTGTTTTTAAGGTGTTTACTCCACTGCAGTTCATGCTTTGCATGCAGGTGCCTGGTCATGCAGGTTGTGCTAAGGTTCAGAACGTTAATGCCTCGCTTCAGGCTCTGATAGCACAGCGTGCAAACCACTCGGGTCTTGTCGTCAGCACATTGTTTGAAGAAGTGCCATGCCAGGGAACTCCTTGAAGCTGCCTTTGGGGTGCTCGGTCCCAGATGGCGGCGGTCAGTAGCAGGCGGAGTCTCTTGGCGGCGGGTGTTCTGATTTTGCCCACTGCTCCCTCTTTTGCTACACTGTTGGCTCGGTCTCACCACTGCCTCTTCCTCCGAACTGTGAAAGTCAGTGGCACGACCTTCATTCCATGTGGGGTCTAGGACCTCATCGTCCCCTGCATCGTCTTCCACCCAGTCTTGATCCCTGACCTCCTGTTCAGTCTGCACACTGCAGAAAGACGCAGCAGTTGGCACCTGTGTTTCGTCATCATCAGAGACGTGCTGAGGTGGTATTCCCATGTCCTCATCATCAGGAAACATAAGTGGTTGTGCGTTAGTGCATTCTATCTCTTCCACCCCCTGGGGAAGGGCTAGGTGGATGCCCTTGGGAAACCCTGGCAGCAGAGTCTTCAAACAGCATAAGAGACTGCTGCATAACTTGAGGCTCAGACAGTTTCCCTGATATGCATGGGGGTGATGTGACAGACCGATGGGCTTGGTTTTCATGCGCCATCTGTGCGCTTTCTGCAGAAGACTGGGTGGGAGATAATGTGAACGTGCTGGATCCACTGTCGGCCACCCAATTGACTAATGCCTGCACCTGCTCAGGCCTTACCATCCTTAGAACGGCATTGGGCCCCACCAAATATCGCTGTAAATTCTGCTGGCTACTGGGACCTGAGGTAGTTGGTTCACTAGGACGTGTGGCTGTGGCAGAACGGCCACGTCCTCTCCCAGCACCAGAGGGTCCACTAACATCACCACGACCATGTCCACGTCCGCGTCCCTTATTAGATGTTTTCCTCATTGTTCCCGTTCACCACAATTTTGAGAATGGCAAATTTGGGAATGGTTTTTCAACCCAGAAAAAAAAGTGTGCTTTTACGGTCACTACAAATAACTTGACCAGCTAAAACAGTACAGATTTGGTTAAATAGAGATGTGAGGCCTGTTTTTTTTTGCGCTGTGTGACAGGTATAGGTTTAATCACAGAATCCGATTTCTATCAGCATGCTAGCGTGTGTCTTCGGTTTTTCTGAATGACACTATCACTAGCTTCAATGTAAGATATTCTTTTTGGGATAGATTTCAAGTAGGCCTCAAATACCAGAAACTAGTTATTTTGAGAATGGCAAATTTGGGAATGGTTTTTCAACCCAGAAAAAAAAGTGTGCTTTTACGGTCACTACAAATAACTTGACCAGCTAAAACAGTACAGATTTGGTTGAATAGAAATGTCAGGTCTATTTTTTAGGCGCTGGGTGACAGGCTCAACTTGCCCCTGATGTAATATATGGCCAAAAAATAACCACACTGTTGATGGTTAAATGCACTTGGGTGACACAGGCTCAGCCTGCACCAGATGTAGTATATGGCCAAAAAATAATCAGACTGTCGATGGTTAAATACACTTCGGTGACACAGGCTCAGCCTGCAGCTGATGTAGTATATGGCCAAAAAATAACCAGACTGTTGATGGTTAAATGCACTTCGGTGATACAGGCTCAGCCTGCAGCTGATGTAGGATATAGCACAAAATAACCACACTATCGATGGTTAAATACACTTGGTGATAGCTTGTGCTGGCGCACCACAAGTCACAAAATGGCCGCCGATCACCCCAGAAAAAAAGTGATCTAAAAACGCTCTGGGCAGCCTCAAAAAAGTGAGCAAGTCAATAATAGCACTTCAATGATCCACAGCTGCAGATCGATCACAGAATGAAGTCTTTTGGAGGAGTTAATCACTGCCTAATCTCGCCCTAACGTCGCAGCTTCAACCTCTCCCTATACTGATCATAGCAGAGTGACGTGCGGCGCTACGTGACTCCAGCTTAAATAGAGGCTGGTCACATGGTGCACTGGCCAATCACAGCCATGCCAATAGTAGGCATGGCTGTGATGGCCTCTTGGGGCAAGTAGTATGACGCTTGTTGATTGGCTGCTTTGCAGCCTTTCAAAAAGCGCCAAGAAAGCGCCGAACACCGAACCCGAACCCGGACTTTTACGAAAATGTTCGGGTTCGGGTCCGTGTCACGGACACCCCAAAATTCGGTACGAACCCGAACTATACAGTTCGGGTTCGCTCATCCCTATTTATTTATTGTTTATATATTTTATATGTAAAACTGGGAAAGGGGGTAATTTATACTTAATATTTTTTTTACTGTTTATTAATTATTTCCCCCTAGTGCTAGAACCTGTGATCTTTTGATCCCTTGTTCTATTCACCCTAATAGAGCTCTATTAGGCTGAATAGGACTTTACACTGTCTCTGCTGCCCTGGGCTTTGTGCACACAGCAGCAGGGAGCTTACCATGGCAGCCAGGGCTTCAGTAGCATCCTGGCTGCCATGGTAACCGATCGGAGCTCCAGCATTACACTGCTGGGGCTCCGATCAGAAGCTGCCTCGGCCACCAATGGGGAGGAGGGGGAGAAGGGCGCACTGCGCCACCAATGTTTTTTAATACTGGAGGGGGGGAGAGTGCACTGCGCCACCAATGATAGTTAACCTTTAATACAGGAGGCGGTGCCGGCAGAATCACATAGCCAGCACCCTGCCTCTGATAGGGAGCTGCGATCAGCGGCAGTTAACCCTTAAGGTGCCGCACCTGAGGGGCTAACTGCGGCTGATCGCAGCGCCCTGTCATAGAGGCAGGGTGCCGGCTATGTGATTCTGCAGCCTCCTGTATTTGTATAAGAAGTTAACTTTCATTGGTGGCGCAGTGCGCCCACCCCTCCTCCCCTCTCTCCTCATTGGCAGCGGCGGCACAGGGGGAGGGAGAGAGTGACTCCTTCTCCCCTGTGCTGCTGAGGGAACTTGGAGCTCGCTGACAGCAGCACGCTCCAAGTTCTGTGATACTAGACTGCGCAGCACAGTATCGAAAAAATGGAAATCCCGGTATCATATCGAAACCGGTACAAAAATATCGATTGGGTATCGAAATTTCGATAACCGAAACAACTCTACTCTCAGGATATGGGGGTGCTTTTTATTCGTAAGTCCTGCCCAAAGTCATATAAACCTGTATATCACAGAACATAGCTTCTGTCCTTCCATTATTCCCTACTCTTAGATAGGGCGGCAGATATCAGCTAACAGCTTTGCTTTCAGTAGTATAATGAAAAGATAAAACATTTCAACTGTTATTCCAGTATTTACAAGTGGTTGTGCAGGCCATATATATGGATGACCTATTGTCAGGATAGATCATCAATACCTGATAGGTGGGGGTCCAAACCCCGGCACCCCCACCGATCAGCTGTTTGAATATGAGGTGGCACTCCATGCTAATAGTACTCACTCTATTCAAGTGAATGGAGAGAGTACTTATTACACTGCACTGCCGAAACCTCCGAGACGATGGACAATGTAATGAATAAGAAGCAGTACTTGTATGGAGAGCTGCCTCATCTTCAAACAGCTGATTGGCGAGGGTGCCGGGTGTTGGACCCCCACCATGAGGTATTGATGACCTAACCTGACAATAGGTTATCAATATATATAGCCTGCACAACTCCTTAAATGGTATATTCACATGCAGCAGATTTGTTGCAGATAACTTCGGTGACTGAAATTCAGTTCTCAATGTGTCAGATACTACCGAGACAAATCTGTCACATATGAATCTGCCCTTAATCGGATTTTCTGTTATCCATTGTTACATAACTGTGGCAGCCAATTGCTGGCTGCAGTGGGTACAGCCCCGAGTTTGGTATGTAATGCATATTGCATTTTTTTACGGTAATTGTTATGTTTAGAGAATAGAAAACGCATTTAAATTAAATCCATCAAGAAATAAATAAAAAATGTGGCTTTTCCGTAGGGTAGTAAGCTGGATTTGCATCCACCAGATCCTTATTACTTGTATGGAGTGACGGAATCATGCATGAATACTCCCTTTGTTAGATACTACAGGATACAAAAGTGGGACTGTATAAATTACAGCTTGGAATGTGGGAAAGGATAAATGAAAATCTGGGCCAATGTTTTCCAATCTGTGGCTGTACAGCTGTGGCAAAACTACAACTCCCATCATGCCCTGACATGCTGTGGTTATCAGGGTACGATAGAAGTTTCAGTTTTGCAACAGCTGGAGAGCCACATGTTGGAGATCAGTGATCTAGGCAAATATTCCATTTTCCCTAGAATTATGCTTTATAATAAATATGTATCTTCATTCAGAAAGGCCTATCCTCTGACATAGATGACTACTACTACTAGAAGCATGGTGAGATCAGTAATATAACACCTCAATAGGGTTGAATCAGCTGAAGAAGTAATACAAGTACCTGTGCACTCACCTTCACCTGCTGCAGAATATTTTTCAGTGTATTATACAGCTGATCTGCATCTTTTGGCTCTTTACTTGAAATAAAAAATATAAACCAATGTTAAAAGAAAACAAGTAAAATTAAGGACACTATTACACTAGTGCATCCCAGCAATGTGGTGACCACATTGCTGTCACCGCTAACTGTCCCTGCACTGTTTTTTCAGTTGCAGAATACAGGTGCGGCCTGGCAGTTAGCAGCATATGTGACTCGGCTCCCTTAGGCCCTATTCACACGGCCGTATTTGTAGTCCGTATCCGGTCCACATTTTTTCCTGATCACACATGGACCCATTCATTTCTATAGGTCCGCAAAAATAAATGGACAGAACACTACGTGCTGTCCACATCCGTATGTCCGTCTGCAGTTCCGCAAAAAAGATAGAACATGTCCTGTTCTTGTCCACTTTGCGGACAAGGATAGGCATTATTACATCCATGTTGCATCCTTTTTTTTTTTTTTGCGGACTGCAAAATACATACGTTCGTGGAATGCACCTGTAAACTAGGAGTCCCACAAAAAATGTTTTATTCTCTGACCTGTTAGGAAGGTACATGATGTAATATGTAGTGAATGTAATCTTCTCATTAGTGACTGTATTTGTGAGTTATCCTCTCCCTTCTGATCCTAAGCTGTGTCATGTGACCAATTCTCTGACCTCCAACTGACACAGAACAGGAAGCCAGTTACTTCTCTATTCATTCCTATGAGACTGACATTAAGGCTCCCATAGGAATACACAGAGAAACTGACTTCCTGTCCACACATAAGATGCTGTGTTATTTGGAAAGTCTGATTGCTGGTCACATGACACAGCTGAGGATCAGAAGGAAGGTTATAACTCATGAATACAGACACCGGTAAGAAGATTACATTCATTACAGATTACATCATGTACCTTTCTAGCAGGTCAGAGAATAAAATTTGCTGGAGTTCTCCTTTAGGGTCCATTCACACGTCCGTATGTGTTTTGCGGATCCGCAAAACACGGACACCGGTAATGTGCGTTCCGCATTTTGCGGACCGCACATCCCCGGCACTCTCATAGAAAATGCTTTTTTTTTGTCCACAATTGCAGACAAGAATAGGACATGTTCTATTTTTTTGCGGATCCGGAAGTGCGGAGCTGCAAATGCGGATAGCACATTCCGGCCCCATTGAAAATGAATGGGTCCGCACCTGTTCCGCAAAATTGCGGAATGAATGCGGACCCATTTTGCGGACGTGTGAATGGACCCTTAAGCTGAATTAAGTCTGTTTATTTCAAATTCAAAATGTTTAGATTAGAAGTAATGTAACGGCTATGGACACCTTGGGGAACAAAAATAATATTTCCAGTTGATATTTATTAATTTTTAACATTTTCATCTTCTAGTTTTCACTGATCTACATACTGTTCTTTTTGAATTGCATTAAAATCCATTCATAGAGTTGCTCTACAGGCTTGATCTGCAGCCCTATCTGTACTTTCATAACAGCTCATGAACACTCATTCAAGCTAAGTTCTTATCAAACTAAGATACTGGCTTAAATGACAATTTCAATAAAGACCAATTGGTGCCCATAGCCTTTAAAGGGGTTAGGCCATGAGTGATATAAAAAAAAATGCAAATCCAACATCATATAGTACATGGCACACCATTTTTAACAAAGCCAGAACCAGCCCTGCACTTCACCAGAGCTCTCCCCTCTCTTCATTGCTCTAATTGCTCCGCTAGATTCTATTCACGCTGGCAGCTCGGGGGAAGGGGGGGGGGGGGGGGGGGGTCCTTTCTGGTGTAAACCTCTTCATGTAACTGTCACAGCCTATAACATGAACATATGCGTTCAGTAGGTGGATGTGAATATTACTATACAGTTCAAACACCAGGTGGCGCCATTGGTGTATTGGAGTATTTTTGTAACAGAAAGTAAATTATAAAAGTAACTAGTGTTTAATGCTGAATTATATTAAAATAACATTTAATGGTGGGACAACCCATTTCAGTAAAGCTGTCTGTAAATGTGCAGGGTTTGGTGAGATTTGTTCAGGTTTTTGATGCAGTGTTTGAAGCCCAAACCAGGAATGGATTAAAAAATAAAGAGAAGATGTAGTATCTGTGCTCTATACTTTTTTTTTTTTTTTTTTTATTAATTTTTATTTTATATCCAGAACATAAAAATGTAACATACATGATATTACACAAATAGAACAAATATCCACAATTCGCTACGTTTTTCCATCATGCATGCAAAATTAGTATCCAAAAAACAGAAGAAGAAGAACCTATTTAATCCCAGTCCCCCCTCCCACCCCCCACCTTCGCTATCGTTGTCTCGGAACCTATCCACGGCGAGCAAGACCTTATGACCATGTCGACCAAGTTCGGTCCCATCTAATTTTCTGGCTCTTATTATATATGGCATGTTTCTCATACTACTTTACTTTATCAACCAGTTGATGCCATTCAGATATCGACAAAGGGTTATTTAAGCCCCAGTTCCTAGCAATTACCACCCTAGCCAATATAAGTGACTTCATCCAGAACATATTTTCCCGTCTCTGCTCATCAAGTAAAGAAGCACCCAAAACAGCCGTAATTATATCTACAGTACAGACCAAAAGTTTGGACACACCTTCTCTTTCAAAGAGTTTTCTTTATTTTCATGACTATGAAGGCATCAAAACTATGAATTAACACATGTGGAATTATATACATAACAAACAAGTGTGAAACAACTGAAAATATGTCATATTCTAGGTTCTTCAAAGTAGCCACCTTTTGCTTTGATTACTGCTTTGCACACTCTTGGCATTCTCTTGATGAGCTTCAAGAGGTAGTCCCCTGAAATGGTCTTCCAACAGTCTTGAAGGAGTTCCCAGAGATGCTTAGCACTTGTTGGCCCTTTTGCCTTCACTCTGCGGTCCAGCTCACCCCAAACCATCTCGATTGGGTTCAGGTCCGGTGACTGTGGAGGCCAGGTCATCTGGCGCAGCACCCCATCACTCTCCTTCATGGTCAAATAGCCCTTACTTTCAAAGTTTTCCCAATTTTTCAGCTGACTGACTGACCTTTATTTCTTAAAGTAATGATGGCCACTCGTTTTTCTTTACTTAGCTGCTTTTTTCTTGCCATAATACAAATTCTAACAGTCTATTCAGTAGGACTATCAGCTGTGCATCCACCTGACTTCTCCTCAACGCCATTGATGGTCCCAACCCCATTTATAAGGCAAGAAATCCCACTTATTAAACCTGACAGGGCACACCTGTGAAGTGAAAACCATTTCAGGGGACTACCTCTTGAAGCTCATCAAGAGAATGCCAAGAGTGTGCAAAGCAGTAATCAAAGCAAAAGGTGGCTACTTTGAAGAACCTAGAATATGACATATTTTCAGTTGTTTCACACTTGTTTGTTATGTATATAATTCCACATGTGTTAATTCATAGTTTTGATGCCTTCAGTGTGAATCTACAATTTTCATAGACATGAAAATAAAGAAAACTCTTTGAATGAGAAGGTGTGTCCAAACTTTTGGTTCTGTACTGTATATCATAATTATATGAGGAGTATCTCCGGAGCTCAGAGAAGACATTGGTCCAGAAATCCTGGATCACAGGACATAGCCAAACGAGATGTATAAAATCAGCGCATTGGGTCTGGCACCTACGACATCTATCCGAGGCATCCGTATAGAACCGGGAAAGAGAGAAGGGCGTGTAGTATAAGCGGTGTAGAATCCTGAACTGAATTAACCTATGATTCCCAGATATAGAGATTTTCCGAATATTCCTATAGATTAATTCCCATTTTACTGTTTTATTATTTCCAATATCTTGACCCCATTTCGCTTCACTTCTAAACTTATTCATTTTACCCATTTCCGCTCTCAATTTACTATAAATTAGTGAAATATACATACTATTCTGGTATGAGTTGAAACACCAATCCATAAAATCATGTGATTTAATCGTAAACACCTCTTTATCTTTAGTGCACATAAAAAAGTGTTTCGCCTGAAAATATTTATACTTATCTATTATTTTAATATGTCTGTGCCCAAATATATCCGCTAAAGTCCTAATATCACCATTATGTATCATTTGCTCAACCCTAATTATTCCCTTCCTTTCCCAAAATTCAATATCATCCATCTTATTAAATTCTTTAAAGTGCACATTATACCATAAGGGGGTAAATTTAAAAATATGCGTGATTCCCAAAATAGCTTTAAGTGAGTTCCAGACAAGTTGCATAGAGTGCGATATAATATATCCCCCCCCCCCTCTCCCATATAGCCAGTTTCTAAGATGCTGAATATATCGCGCTGGGGTCCTCTATAATTTCTTATGCGTTTGGAGAATATATCAAAAGGAGCAGAGAGATACCACTGTATTTGAGAGGCTAAATAATCGCCCCGCAAGCAAGGGAGGGACAAACCACCATTCTCCTCTGCTAACTATAGATAGTTCTGTTTAATACGTACTCTTTTCCTGCCCCAGATTAGTTCATTGAACAATCTCTCCAGAGCTTTAAAATGTGCATCTTCGATCCATATCGGGCAAGGGATAAGTTGGTATAATATCTGTGGGAGAAGCACCATTTTAATTAACGTAATCCTATCTGCCTGTCCCAACGTCAACTTTTGCCAAACATGCACTTTATTTTTTACTTTATCTATCAGTGGAATAATATTCAATTTGGTGTAATCTTTCACCAAGGGGCTAATCCGTACCCCCAGATATTCCAGTGAATCTGCTAACGTTAAACATCTGACATCCGCAACTTTAACTGGAGGCATTTTATTTAGCGGAAGCAAGGCTGATTTCTGCCAGTTTACTTCATATCCAGAGAAAAGGCCAAATTTGTTTATTATCTTCATCACATAGGGCAAGGCTAAGTATCCATCCCTTAAATATATGAGGACATCGTCCGCATACAAGCTAATTCTGTCCTGCAGGTCCTGGCCTCCAAAACCAAGAATATGCGTATCCTGTCTAATTCGGCATGCCAGGGGCTCCAGAAAAATAGCAAATAAGAGAGGGGATAAAGGACAGCCTTGTCTAGTACCCCGTTGTAACTCAAAGGGGTCCGACAAAGAGCCGTTAACATTTATCCTTGTCCTAGGCGATTCATACAACAACTTAACCCACTGGACAAAATTCGGACCAAAATTCATCCTATGCATGATTTCCCACAAAAAACTCCACTCCACCCTGTCAAACGCCTTAGCGGCATCTAAAGACAGGATGGAGCGGTCCTCTCCCTCTCCCAGGTGGACGTTCATTAATGTTCTTCGGATATTAGTCTGGGCTGAGCGCCTTGGTATGAAACCCGATTGATCAGTATGAATTATCTTAGCTATTACCCTCTTGAGTCTATTCGCAAGTGCCTTGGCACCAATTTTATAGTCAGTATTAAGTAAGGAGATGGGTCTATATGACCCCATCTCCAATTCGTTCTTTCCTTTTTTTAGAACCAAAGTTATAATAGCTTCCGAAATTGATGCGGGTAGATGGCCATCATTCCAAAACACATTAAGTAACTGCAGCAAGTGAGGTAACAACACGTCACTATACCGCCGATATAATTCAAAAGGAAGGCCGTCAGCCCCGGGGGAGGAGTTACCTCTGGTTGCTCTCAATGCTTCTTCCAACTCCAAGAGTTGGAGGGGAGTCTCCAGCACCGATCGATCCTCCTGGGAGAGGGAGGGGAGATTAATCCTGTCCAGGAATATTTTGTGGTCAACATGTCGCCCCTTTAACTCTGAGAAAAGTAACTGGCAAATTCTTGCTCAATATCCGCCCTGTCTGTGCATATATTTCCCTTGCAAGATCTAATACTTTTGATTACAGTGGTAGATTGCTGATTTCGAATCAGGGAAGCTAATAATCTCCCTGGCTTTCCTGCCTCACAGAACAGTTTTTGGCCTGAGAAAAAGATCTTTTGTTGACATTTATCTTGAAGATGGTGGTTATATTCCTCCCTTGCTTTAAGTAAACACTGCCGTATATCTGCACTCTGCTCTGTGGCTATTCTCCCCAGTAGAGAATATACTCGCTGTTCCAGAGCAATCTCCTTTTCAGCATAGGAAGCTTTAGCTTTTGGATTCTAGAGTAAAGGATACCTCGGGTAAAGGCTTTTAGAGCGTCCCAGACATAATGTTTGTGGGCAGTGCTAGCGTTAAAGTTCCAAAATTCTTCCAACTCACTCCCTATTTCCCCCTGTTCCTGAAGTATATTGAGCCAGTGAGGGTTAAGTCTAAAAGTGTGAAGTTTCCTGACGCCCTCCCACTTTTTTATTACTAGGAGAATTGGGGAATGGTCTGAGATCGTATGTGGTTCATATTTCATACGGACAATCCTGTTAGTAAAGTTGGCAGTTGTAAAGGCCAGGTCTATCCAGGATAGAGCAGTACAGGAACGGCTGAAACAGGAATATACTCTTACATCACCATACAAGTGTCGCCAAATATCTATTAATGCCATTTCTTGGCATATGTTAGATAAAGAAGATATTCCTCCTGTCCCCGACCCGCTCTGTGCTCTATACTTAACCCCTTAAGGACTTGGCCATTTTTTGCAAATCTGACCAGTGTCACTTTAAGTGCTGATAACTTTAAAACGCTTTGACTTATCCAGGCCATTCTGAGATTGTTTTTTCCTCACATATTGTACTTCATGACACTGGTAAAATGAAGTAAAAAAAATAAATTTTTATTTATAAAAAAATACCAAATTTACCAAAAATTTGTAAAAAAATTGCAAATTTCCAAGTTTCAATTTCTCTACTTCTATAATACATAGTAATACCTACAAAAATAGTTATTACTTTACATTCCCCATATGTCTACTTCATGTTTGGATACATTTGGGAATGATATTTTATTTTTGGGGAATGTTACAAGGCTTAGAAGTTTAGAAGCAAATCTTGAAATTTTTCAGAAACCCACTTTTTAGGGACCAGTTCAGGTCTGAAGTCACTTTGTGAGGCTTACATAATAGAAACCAGCCAAAAATGACCCCATTCTAGAAACTACACCCCTCAAGGTATTCAAAACTGATTTTACAAACGTTAACCCTTTAGGTGTTCCACAAGAGTTAATGGCAAATGGTGATAAAATTTCAGAATTTAGATTTTTGGGCAAATTTTCCATTTTAATCAATTTTTTTCCAGTAACAAAGCAAGGGTTAACAGCCAAACTAAATGCTATATTTATTGCCCCGATTCTGTAGTTTGCAGAAACACCCCATATGTGGCCGTAAACTACTGTACGGGCACACAGTAGGGCGTAGAGGGAAAGGTGCGCCGTATGGTTTTTGGAAGGCAGATTTTGCTGGACTGTTTTTTTTGACCCCATGTCCCATTTGAAGCCCCCCTGATGCACCCCTAGAGTAGAAACTCCATAAAAGTGACACCATCTAAGAAACTACACCCCTCAAGGTATTCAAAACTGATTTTACAAACTTTGTTAACCCTTTAGGTGTTGCACAAGACTTAATGGAAAATAGAGATACAATTTCAAAATTTCACTTTTTTGGCAGATTTTAGATTTTAATATTTGTTTTCCAGTTACAAAGCAAGGGTTAACAGCCAAACAAAACTCATTATTTATGGCCCTGATTCTGTAGTTTACAGAAACACCCCATATGTGGTCGTAAACTGCTGTACGGGCACACGGCAGGGCGCAGAAGGAAAGGAATGCCATACAGTTTTTGGAAGGCAGATTTTGCTGGACTGTTTTTTTTGACACCATGTCCCATTTGAAGCCTCCCTGATGCACCCCTAGAGTAGAAACTCCAAAAAAGTGACCCCATTTTAGAAACTACGGGAAAGGGTGGCAGTTTTGTTGGTACTAGTTTAGGGTACATATGATTTTTGATTGCTCTATATTACACTTTTTGTGAGGCAAGGTAACAAGAAATAGCTTTTTTGGCACCGTTTCTTTTTTGTTATTTACAACATTCATCTGACAGGTTAGATCATGTGGTATTTTTATAGAGCAGGTTGTCACGGACGGGGCGATACCTAATATGTATAAATTTTTTTTTTATTTATGTAAGTTTTACACAATGATTTCATTTTTGAAACAAAAAAAATCATGTTTTAATGTCTCCATAGTCTGAGCCATAGTTTTTTCAGTTTTTGGGCGATTATCTTAGCTAGGGTCTCATTTTTTGTGGGATGAGATGACGGTTTGATTGCCACTATTTTGGGGTGCATATGACTTTTTCATCGCTTGCTATTACACTTTTTGTGACGTAAGATGACAAAAAATTGCTTTTTTTACAGCGTTTTTATTTTTTTACGGTGGTCACCTGAGGGGTTAGGTCATGTGATATTTTTATAGAGCCAGTCGATACGGAAGCGGTGATACATAAATAAAAAAAAGTATACATATTAGGTAAGTTTTACACAATGATTAATTTTTTAAACAAAAAAAATCATGTTTTAGTGTTTCCATAGTCTAAGAGCCATAGTTTTTTCAGTTTTATCTTGGGTAGGGTATGATTTTTGCGGGATGAGATGACCGTTTGATTGGTACTATTTTGGCGTACATGCGACTTTTTTGATCACTTTTATTACCTTTTTTGGGAAGTAAGGTGGGCAAAATTTCAATTTCCTCATAGTTTTTATTTTTTTATTTTTATGGCGTTCACCGTGCAGGTAAAAATTAACATGATCGTTTTATAGATCAGGTCGTTACGGACGCGGCGATACCTAATATGTGTAGTGTATTTATTTTTTTTTATTCAGTGATAAATGTGTTTTTTTAAATCTTTACTTTTTTCACTTTTCTTTTACTTTTTTTTTTACCCTGATCCACTTGGTTCTTGAAGATCCAGTAGGTCTGATGTCTGTATATTACAGTACAGTACACTATATAGTGTATTGTACTGTATTTTACTTACACTTTGAACAGATCTATGCCTTTAGCACAGATCTGTTTAGCACCATGGACAGCAGGATGCCTGAGAAGCCGTCCTTTTGCCATGGGAACCTTCCCCGTCTGCCACAACTGAGCAGACGGGAAAGGGTAAGGAGGGGGGCTCCCTCCCTCTGTGACCCCATCCTGTCTGGGGGCTGCAAAGGCACAGCAGCCCCCCGATGGAAGAGGGAGGGAGCTCCCTGACTGTTAACCTTTTCCATACAGCGGTCCGTACGGACCGCGGTATGGAAAGGGTTAAACGGCTGACATCACAGCACAGATGTCAGCAGTTTATACCAGAGTGTCAGCAATGTGCTGACACTCTGGTATACCCACTGGACACCAATGAATATTCAAAAGGAGGAGGGCTGCACCACCCGCTGGCATAAAATCATTCAGGGGCGCAGGGGGGGTGAAAAAATCGACATTTTGGGCATTTTAAAGTTTCTGATCCCCACGGTCAAGAACCGCGGGGATCAGAAACTGCAGAAAGCGCTGCAAACCGCAGGTCTGAATTGACCTGCGGTTTGCGACGATTGCCGATACGGGGGGGTCACATGACCCCCCTCCGGCGTTGTGACAGGATGACAGGATACCGTACCGGTACGTCATGTGTCCCTAAGGGGTAAAGGGCATCTGTCAGCAGATTTGTACCTATGACACTGGCTGACCTGTTGCATGTGCACTTGGCAGCTGAAGGCATCTGTATTGGTCCCATGTACATATGTGCCCGCATTCCTGAGAAAAATTTAATTTTTATATATGCAAACGAGCCTCTAGGAGCAATGGGGGCGTTGCAATTACACCTAAAGGCTCTGCTCACTGCCTGGCCCTGTTGCAGAGAGAGCAGATCATCTAGGTGTAACAACAATGCCCCCGTTGCTCCTAGAGGCTAATTTGCATATATTAAAACTTCATTTTTCTCAGCAATGCTGGCACATATGAACATGGGACCAACAGAGATATCTTCAGCACATGTAACAGGTCAGCCAGTGTCATAGGTACAAATCTGCTGACAGATGCTCTTTAATCTCTATTTATGATCCACTCTTACTTTGGACTTGTACATGACCTGCTCATGCACAGATACCCTAAAGCCATATAGGAGCACAATGAAAACCATTATATTATCATTTTATTACTTCAGTACTCTTGAAAACTAAGAAACGTCTATAGTCAAATAAGACTTACAGTGGATATAAAACGTCTACACACCCCTGTTAAAAAGTCAGGTTTCTGTGATGTAAAAAAATGAGACAAAGATAAATCATTTCAGACCTTTTTCCACCTTTAATGTGACCTATAAACTGTACAACTCAATTGAAAAACAAACTGAAATCTTTTAGGTAGAGGGAAGAAAAAATATAAAAATAATATGGTTGCATAAGTGTGCACACCCTTAAACTAATACTTTGTTGAAGCACCTTTTGGTTTTATTACAGCACTGTCACGGATGAGAGTGGGGAAAACCCTCATTCGTGTGATGTTAAGGAATAGGGAGGCTGCTTGATCAGGACAACAGAATTAGGGGGCAGGTCACCTCCTAACGCATCCCTAAATCTGTCCCTAACTCCTAGCTGTATGAGCCAACCCTGAAGGTAGGAGGACTCATAGTCAGGAACCTCCGGTCCCTACTAGCCCTCAAGGGATCCCTGAACTAGGAGCTGGGTAAGACAACCTGTTCCTCCTTGACACGGACGAACAAGAGTCTAAACTGGCCAAACCACAAGGAAGGGGAGACATAAACAGCCTATGGATATGGCAGGCGAGTAAAACCACTTCCACCCCTACCTGCCACAGACACACTGACTGGATCCCGTGCTCAAATGCTGACGTCCACACCAAACATAGAAAGGACACAGCACACACACAATAACACACAGGAACCCAGATCCATAGCTGCAGTAAGAATATACATCACACAGACATAAAGTAACATCGTGAAATAATATTTATGACCACAAGGGTTGCCCTCACTGGCAGATGGTATAAGAGACCAGGAGGATGACTCCAGCTTACAGCAAGGCTGGAGTACCCCTCAGCTTACAGGTCTCAGCAGAGGCTAAATAGCCCAAGTGGCCACACCCACACAAACACACACTGGAAAGGGAATTAACCCTTCCAAGGCCAGACAGGGTAGTGAAACCACTTAAAGGGAAAAGCACAAACAAGCATTCCACTACACCTGTTACCACCGGCAACGGCATGGGTGGCAACCATGTCCTGGGGAACAGCCAGCAGGCCGAGACACTGCCACCACATGCACACAACACCACACGTTGCCGCGGACAACCGCAAGTGAAGGGAGGTGTCACAGTGCACACATACATAAACCTCGTGCACCACAAACAGGGAAAGTGCACACATACAAAGACAGATAGTCAGGTGGAACCGCCTGCCCTTGACAGCAAGCTGCCTAGCAACAGCTCAGGCTGCTATACTGCCAATACTATAATGTTGCCAGCGGCAACCACACGTGAGGCAACATACTGCAGCCCTCACCTGTGATTGAGAACGAAACCAAACCGCAGGCGACTGCACGCGGTGCCAGGAGTCACGACCATGACCATGGTCGTGACAAGCACTCAGTCTTTTTGGGTATGAGTCATTCAGCATGGCACATTTTGACTTGGCAAGATGTGCCCACTCTTCTTTGCAAAAACACTTCAAATCTGTCAGATTGCGAGGGCATCTCCTGTGCACAGCCCTCTTCAGATCACCCCACAGATTTTCGATCGGATTCAGGTCTGGGCTCTGGCTGGGCCATTCCAAAACTTTAATCTTCTTCTGGTGAAGCCATTGCTTTGTTGATTTGGATGTATACTTTGGGTCGTTGTCATGCTGAAAGATAAAGTTCCTCTTCATGTTCAGCTTTCTAGCAGAAGCCTGAAGGTTTTGTGCCAATATTGACTGGTATTTGGAACTGTTCATAATTCCTTCTAGCTTAACTAAGGCCCCAGTTCCATCTGAAGAAAAACAGCCCCTTGGCATGATGCTGCCACCACCATGCTTCACTGTGGGTATGGTGTTCTTTTGGTGATGTGCAGTGTTGTTTTTGCACCAAACATATATTTTGGAATTATGGCCAAAAAGTTCAACCTTGGTTTCATCAGACCATAACACCTTTTCCCACATGTTTTTGGGAGACTTCAGATGTGTTTTTGCAAAATGTAGCCTGGCTTGGATGTTTTTCTTCATAAGAAAAGGCTTTCGTCTTGCCACTCTACCCCATAGCCCAGACATATGAAGAATACAGGAGATTGTTGTCACATGTACCACACAGCCAGTACTTACCAGATATTCCTGCAGCTCCTTTAATGTTGCTGTAGGCCTCTTGGTAGCCTCCCAGACCAGTTTTCTTCTCGTCTTTTCATCAATTTTGGAGGGAAGTCCAGTTCTTGGTAATGTCACTGTTGTGCCATATTTTCTCCACTTGATGATGACTGTCTTCACTGTGTTCCATGGTATATCTAATGCCTTGGAAATTCTTTTGTACCCTTTTCCTGACTGATACCTTTTAACAATGAGATCCGTCTGATGCTTTGGAAGCTCTCTGTGGACCATGGCTTTTGCTGTGAGATGCGACTAAGAAAATTTCAGGAAAGACCAACTAGAGCAGCTGAACTTTATTTGGGGTTAATCAGAGGCACTTTAAATGATGGCAGGTGTATGCTGACTCCTATTTAACATGATTTTGCTTAATTCTGAACACTGCTACATCCCCAGTAATAAGAGGGTGTGCACACTTATGCAACCACATTATTATTATTTTTTTTGTTTTCTTCCCCCCACCTAAAAGATTTCAGTATGTTTTTCAATTGAGTTGTACAGTTTATAGGTCACATTAAAGGTGGAACAAGTTCTGAAATGATTTATCTTTGTCTCATTTTTATTTACATAACAGAAACCTGACATTTTAACAGGGGTGTGTAGACTTTTTATATCCACTGTATATGCTACCCACATAACAGGCAATGAACAGGTTTACAGCCAAACTGTATAAAAGAGACATCACTACACATAAAATATAACTGAAATGTAATCTACCTTCTATCTTTTATGCTTGGCTTCCATCCCGTCTCTCCTGTAAGAGAATAGAATAAAAATGACAGCCCACAACCACATTTACATGGTGACTTATATTTAACCTCAGCAATATTCCTGAATGTTACAGCTAATATATAATCATCTGTACAGAAGCGAAGGAAATTCTATAATGACATACTATCACTGTGCGGAAACATTTATCAGCAGTCACCTGACCTGGATTTACAGAACTGATTCCCAATGATCCATTCAGTCATTCTGGCGCCACGTCCAATATCATATACACATGATGGTATATATGGCTAGGTATTATGATTTAGTTCTTAATAAGAAATTTGATGATGAATTGCCAACACTGAGGTGAGGATTTCGGCTCCATCAATGAAAATCGAAAATGCCAGACAGCAGAATAAAGAAAGCCATTCATATGGTGTATAACTAGGAGAGGAGCTGCCATGGGGGTGAAGTATGCTGTTGAGTTTTGTCAGGGGCAGCAAAGGTGCCTGTGTGGACTACTTATAGCATGGGAGGGAGTAAATTACACTGAAGGACCCCATGGCATCAGCCGTCCAACCAGACACCATGATCTCTGTTGTGTTATTGGTGTTGGTAAATCAGGAGGATGGTGGTGGGTCCTAAGACGACCCTGTTTTAGCCACCAGAAAACATACACTCCCATGTTAAACCACAAAACGCAGAGATCGATCCTTACCCTTAAAAAGCTGAAGCACTAGATGCGTTAGTAGTCTGAGCTGAACCTGGACATGCCCCCCTGACTTGAGCATCGGAGCAGTTCATGCTCTGATGCTCTCCTTTGCCCTGCGCTAAATCGCGCAGGACAAAAGCATTTTCTGGTGTTCCAGTGACGAACTGGGCTCTCTATAGGGCTGCCAGGAATCCCGGTGACGTCACCGGCACGATAGGCGGCTTTTAGCGCTGCCCTAGCCTGTAAAACGGCTAGGGCAGCGCTAAAGCCTGCCCATCAGAGCCGGTGATGTCACCGAACACACTGCTGGGTGGAAGCCTCCGCCCGGCAGTGTGTTATTGTAAATAAAAGAGCCCTTGCCCTGCGCGATCCAGCGCAGGGCAAGGGAGAGCATTGGAGCATGAAATGCTCCGATGCTAACTACAGGGGGGCTTTCTGGGTGAAGTTATGGGTATGTCCGGGTTTAGATCTAAATCCGGACAACCCCTTTAAACGGGCATTCCAGTTATCCCTATCCATGAGATAAGTGACTATTAGACTGTTGGAGGTCCGACTTCTGGCTCTCGAGAATGCGCCCTATACCCTGAAATGAATGGCGCTGCATGGCGAGCATGCACACTGCTGCTCCACTCATCTCTATGTGACTGCCAGAGATAGAGGTGGCGATTGGCTGTCAGTGCAGCAGAAATGAATGTAGCTGCACTGCACATGCTCAACCTGCCGCTCCGTTTTGGGGTACAAGACTGCCGTTCTTGTGATCGGTGAGGGTGTCAGGAGTCCTACCCTCACTGATCTAATAGTTAGCCCCTAACTTATGAAAAGGAGATAACTTCACCTAACTGGAATACTCCTTTATGTCAATTCAGATAAAGGGATACAAGGACTGCTTTATAACGGGGGTAGATTTGATTTAGTCTCTTGTGATGTGTGAGGTCAACATGTGGCAAATCTATTAAGAGCTGCGCAACTTTTAACTACCTCCTTCACTTTGGCTTGTGTAAAAAATAAAATAAAATAAAGACTATGGTAAATGTGAGAGGCATTGTGAATAGAAAACTTATATCCAAAAAAGTGCAAATAGAAATTTAAAATACATCACAAAAAAATGAGATACGTACGGATTCCAGGGATACTTTCAATCGGTATTTGTCGCACCCCTTCTTTGAAGCAGGACAAGCCGGGGTACACCTTCCTTATCTGTGCTTGTTTCCTTTCAATCATTTTTTTGATAATCTATAATAACATTTATTTCCATTTAGTTATCAAGAATTATAACACAGAATTTTATGAACATTGCAACTTAAAGGGATTGTGTGTCCTTTGGACAGGTCATCAGATCGGTGGTGGGCCAACACTAGGTCTCATAGCACAGGGTTAGTAGCACAGCTCCGTCCTCTGTTTAGTGGCTTTGCTGGGTTACTGCCAAGCTCCACAGCTCAAGTATCAAAATGTTAATGTCACATTAAAGGGGTTTTCCAAGATCTTTTTACTGATGAACTATCCTGCCTTTATACTTGCTCTGATTCCTCTATAGGAGATTTGTGTGCTGTGTGAACAACGCAGTACAAATTTTATTCACATCATTAAATGTACATTAGGTTAGCAGCTTTTCCATTTTGACACAGTTGAATTTGGTTCCTTTGATAAATCCTTGCACAAAGAGGTTTTTTTTTTTACTGATAAGGTCATCAGTATCCGATCGGTGGAGGTCTGACACCCAGGACCCCTGCTGATCAGCTGCTTGAATATGGCATTGGTGCTCATAGTAGTGCCGTGGCCTTCTCCAGCTTTCCCTAGGCCATGTAATGTCACATTCACTGGGGACTGGGGCCTCTATAGAGAACTTAAAGGGGTATTCTCACCTTAGACAATAATGGCATATCCATAAAACATGCCATAAATATGTGATAGATGTAGGTTCCATCTCTGGGACCTGCACCTATCTCAAGAACAGAGGCCCCTCAATGCCGTCCAAGTGGCTACATGCCGCCATATCCATGCTGCGGCTGATTGCAGAAGTGGATGAGTGGATGCCTTTAAAGGGTAACCGTCATGTTTTCATAAAAAAAAAAAAAAATCAATTTTCGCATATGTTACTGCTGCAGCAGCATTATGCATAAAGCAATCTTTAGTTTCTTCACATACGACAGTTTTCCTTCAGTTTTTCCCTTAGTTACGGCTGTTTAAACATTTACAATACGAGGACCTTCTCAAGATGGCTCCTCTGCCAGTTCTCTGAGGCCAAAACTGCTTTCCCTAACTTCCCATACACACTTGCTGTGGCCAGCAGCTCCCTGCCAGCCAATCAGATTGGATTACTTAGAGACACGCCTCATCACCCTGAAGCCTAATGTAGGCATGGAGTATGAAGGACCGCCCCTCCGTCTTCCTGTCTTCTTAGCCAGAGACAGACAAGCTATAGCAACTGTCTTTTAAGGGAGCAGTGGAAAGGGACAGAGGACATTAATGAAAGCTGTTATTATAAGGTAATTACAGATCTTTTGACAATCATTGACAGACTAACTCAGGTATACATGCCTAGCTCTAATAAACTAGCAAATAAAAAAAAAATAAATGACAGTTACCCTTTAAACTTCTGTGACACATGAAATCTCTGCCACTACGTTCCATAGAAACATAGAATGTGCCGGCAGATAAGAACCATTTGTCCCATCTAGTCTGCCCAATATACTAAATACTATGGATAGCCCCTGGCCCTATCTTATATGAAGGATGGCCTTATGCCTATCCCATGCATGCTTAAACTCCTTCACTGTATTTCCAGCTACCACTTCTGCAGGAAGGCTATTCCATGCATCCACTACTCTCTCAGTAAAGTAATACTTCCTGATATTACATTTAAACCATTGCCCCTCTAATTTAAAACTATGTCCTCTTGTAGCAGTTTTTCTTCTTTTAAATATTCTCTCCTCTTTTACCTTGTTGATTCCCTTTATGTATTTAAAAGTTTCTATCATATCCCCTCTGTCTCGTCTTTCTTCCAAGCTATACATGTTAAGGTCCTTTAATCTTTCCTGGTAAGTTTTATCCTGCAATCCATGTACTAGTTTAGTAGCTCTTCTCTGAACTCTCTCCAAAGTATCAATATCCTTCTGGAGATATGGTCTCCAGTACTGAGCACAATACTCCAAATGAGGTCTCACTAGTGCTCTGTAGAGCGGCATGAGCACCTCCCTCTTTCTACTGGTAATTCCTCTCCCTATACACCCAAGCATTCTGCTAGCATTTCCTGCTGCTCTATGACATTGTCTACCTTTAAGTCTTCTGAAATAATGACCCCTAAATCCCTTTCCTCAGATACTGAGGTTAGGACTGTATCACTGATTTTATATTCTGCTCTTGGGTTTTTACGCCCCAGGTGCATTATCTTGCCCTTATCAGCATTAAATTTTAGTTGCCAGATTTTTGACCATTCCTCTAGTTTTCCTAAATTCTTTTCCATTTGGTGTATCCCTCCAGGAACATCAACCCTGTTACAAATCTTTGTGTCATCAGCAAAAAGACACAGCTTACCATAGAGGCCTTCTGCAATTTCGCTGATAAAGATATTAAACAATATGGGTCCAGGAACAGATCCCTGAAATACCCCACTAGTAACAATACCATGGTCTGAATATACTCCATTGACTACAACCCTCTGTTGTCTGTCCCTCAGCCACTGCCTAATCCATTCAACAATATGGGAGTCCAAGCCCAAAGACTCTAATTTATTGATAAGCCTTCTATGTGGGACAGTATCAAAAGCCTTACTAAAGTCTAGATAAGCGATGTCTACTGCACCTCCGCCATCTATTATTTTAGTCACCCAATCAAAAAAATCTATAAGATTAGTTTGACATGATCTCCCTGAAGTAAACCCATGCTGTTTTGCATCTTTCAATCCATGGTATTTTAGATGTTCCACAATCCTCTCCTTAAGTATGGTTTCCATTAATTTCCCCACTATTGATGTCAGGCTTACTGGCCTATAGTTGCCCGATTCCTCCCTACTACCTTTCTTGTGAATGGGCACAAAATTTGCTAATTTCCAATCTTCTGGGACGACTCCTGTTGCCAGTGATTGGTTAAATAAATCTGTTAATGGTTTTGCTAGTTCACTGCTGAGCTCTTTTAATAGCTTTGGGTGTATCCCATCAGGCCCCTGTGACTTATTTGTATTAAATTTAGACAGCTGACTTAAAACCTCTTCCTCTGTAAAGACACATGCATTAAAAGATTCATTAGTCTTCTTTCCTAACTGAGGTCCTTTTCAGAGAAATGTGTTCAGATTCTCAATTGTAAAAATCTGAAATCTGTCACGAAGCGGTTTGAAGCTCATATACTGTTTGTCAAATTTCAATCTCAGAGTTCACTGAAATTACTTTTTGACTTTTCTGAAGTTATTATGACATGTAAAAAGATCAATTTCTGGTGGATTTTTTACAATATTAAAATAATTTTATTTGAACTGCGGAACATTTTAGGGAAAAAAAAGGAAAGAAGACAAAAATTCCCAAGTAGTAGGCGAGCCATCAAGCCTGCACATACTGAATGGTCTATTGACTTCACTGTGGACAGGCTGATAATGTCATTAAGCAGAGGTCTACGAATGGAGATAAATTCTTGAAATGTGCAAACTTTTTACATTTGAAGACAACGATCACAATTTATGGCGAGGCTGCCATGGTCATGTTACAAGACTGACATTGCTTTCACAGTTGTTCTTATGTAACTCTTAAACTTTAATTATCATTTGATCAATGCAGGTATTTGTCTATGAGGTTGAGTATTTAATTTACCAAGCTGAAATGTAATTAACATTTCCCAGGAATTCAATGATTGGATTCATTAATGGCTTCAATTTTCCGCTTTGCTGATTTATCGTAACATCATGGAAGTCATCTATTCAGTATCACGGATTATTGATTCTGCTGGTAAAATGTCATTCACTGACAATATTAAGTGTGGCGCCATAAATACGGTAATCTTTTACTTTCATTTAATGAGGCGTATTATACACTTATAAGCCATGGTCGTATTTAGCCATGTCCAAAATGTTATTTTAAGGACTTTAGTATTGTTGAACTTAAATAGCCATTTAAAGGGGTTGTTACATGAAAAATATTCTACATTTTTCAAACCAGCATCTGGATCTGAACACTTTTGTAATGGCATGTAATAAAAAATGTTGTATTCCCCTGAGTTATTAAATGAAATCTATTTGTATAGCGCCGCCTGCTGTTTGTTTTTTTCCTTAATTTTTCTGTCCACTTCACTGAGGTGGAATCACATGTTCAGTTCTATCCTTCAATTCCCACCAGCCCTATCTTCTGTTACAAGCTGTGACAGTTACAGGGAGAGAGCTGCAGCCGTAAGGACACGCCCCTGAGAAAGGACCTTCCCCCCCCTGAGCTGACAGCTTGAAATAAATCTAGCAGAGCAATTGGAGTAATGAATGGGAGACCTCTGGATCCATGTGAGGTACGGGGCTGGTTCCTGCTGTTATAAAAAGTTTGTCATTTACTATATGATGTCTGATTTTCACTTTTTACATTAATCGTGGGATAACCTCTTTTTTTACGGTATATCCACTTTCTATACTATAAATGTTTGACAAGTGTGGGTCAAACCTCAGGAAATCACACCCAACTCTAGAACAGGGCCTCACTGCAAATGGAGAGGCGGCAGAGCATGTGCGATATTCTCCATTCACTTCTAGGGGAGTTCCAAAAAATAGCAAAAAAAAAAAGCTATTTTCAGAGCTCTCATAGAAGTGAACTGATAAAAGCGCACATGCGCAGCCACTACCGTACATTCCTGCAAGGCAATACCCCATTCTCCAGCCAGAGGCAGCCCTTCCAGGCTTTGTGCCTGGTTTGATAATGATTTCCCTGGTGACAGATGTCGTTTGAGTTAAAATCAAGTATAAATGACGGTAACTCATATAACCAAACCTGCCCACAAATACTGTACCTCTTTCTGTTTCTTAATGATGACAGAGAATTCAGTGTATGGAATTCTGGGATTTAACTCGCATCCCATTAAAGTGGCTCCTTCATAGTCCTTAATGTATCCAACATACCTTGCTTTAGGTACTTTAATATCTTTAGAAAAGCCCTGAAATATGGAGTGAAAAGTAGAGGAAATGAATTCAAATCATTAGCATTGTCTGTTTTATAAAATATAACCTGATACTACAGATGAAACAAATGTATTAAGATGGGGCTACAATTTGCACAATTTTTCGGAAACTTTCTGGCTCAGCCTCCTCCCAGTCAATCCTTCCCAATTTTAGAGCATATATGTTGTGCGTTTTTTTTATTTTTTTTATACAAAATACTGGCACAAAACTGAAAATAAATTCTAAATACTGAGGCACTGCCTACATCCATGACATTACAACGTGAAAACACATACAATACAGTATGGCTCCAGGATGGAATGTAAATTACTGTTCCTCTGTTATTAACATCAAGGGAGTTCGGCTGCGGCTACATGGTGACATGTGTGCGAATTGTATGTAACTTCCTTTTTTGTAACTATTTTAGAACTATGAGCAAGTCGCAAGCAAGTCGCGTGCCACATGTCAATGGCGTCAAAGTCGTGTGCGACTTATGACCTGCGAAAAACTCTATCAGTTGCGAAAGTCACGTCACAGTCCCAGCATGTCACGTGGCGCATTGCGACACCATTGACAATCATTAGGTGCAATGCCGTGCGAGTATCTTGTCGCGCGACACATCCCTAGCCTTAATCTGGTTATCTTAATCTATTTGGATATTCACATTCATGGTCTGCCTATAAATGAATATTTTCTTGAAGGAATACCCTAAATACTTTATTTTTCACATATTTGTATCAACTGTATGATACCATAAAATAGGTATGTTCAATAACTTCTCATTAAATACTGTATGTTAAATAAATTTTTTTCATTTAGGGTACTTTTAACCTTGCGTTGTTTGATTCCGGCAGGCAGGATCCTGATCAGTCTGAAAAATGCCTGATCAGTCAGAAAAATGCCTTGCAATACCAGATCCGTGTTCCCAGGTGTCATCCGGCAAAACGGATAATAAATTCTCCAGATTCCTTTTAGCCACTAGAAATCTGAAGATTCTGCTATGCAGCGCCCAGCTAGGGTGACAATCTTAATAGTGGTGCCACTGGCACTTTTAATAATCAAATTAGATTTTATTTTTATAGGAAACCATTAGCAACTGCCCGAATATTTATCATAATGAAATGGTTCCATACATGTTTAATTTCATATCTTACACAAGTCTTATCACATGCAATCTATTTCCCTGTTATAGAAAAAATGAGAATAAGAAAGTTAAAGGTGTTGTCCGAGTTTAAGGGGTTGTGCCAAGTTTATAAGTTATCCCCTATCCACAGTATAGGGGATAACTATCTAATCCTTGAGGTCCGACTACTGGAATCCCCACTGATCACAAGAACGGGAGTCCCGTTCCCCTGTTCTGATGGAGCCGCAGGGTCGCCCATCTGCAGCACTCCCACAGAGAATTAATGGAGTGTAAGTGCGCATGCACGACCTGCCACTGGAGAAAGTTTCTTGTGATAGGTGGGATGCAGCAGTCGGACCCCCAGCAATCAGCTAGTTATCCCATTTCCTATGATAGGCTATAACTTATAAACTTGGCATAACCCCTTTAAACACTATGTACACCTTTGGGGGCAATTTTTTATTGCATTGTACTCCTTTTTTTTCCAAATTCTTTTTATTTGAACATTTCAGATTTAGACAAAGACAGAAGTGTTGCTACAGTATGAAAGACGTGTCATCAATAAAGATTTCAAAATCATTACATCCTTTTGAGTATCTCTTCCAACAATCAGCGTGGCAGTCAAACACAATATTGTGATATTTGAGAGACCTTTACAAAAAGGAAAAGGGAAGAGAGAGGGAAAGGTGGGGGAAGGGGCAAGGAGTATGCTACACTTGAAGAGCGGCTAGAGTTCCTTTTAGAGAAGAAACAAGGTACCAGGAGGTATATTGACATGGTTTGACCACCTCCGATATTTCGGAGGAGCTAAAATGCGTAATAAGGAAGGTTTTCCATTTTTGGAAAAAATTCTTAGCAGAACTTTCTTCATGCCTCTCCGCCTCAATCCGGTCATACCTCAACATTATCTTCAATTGCGAGACCACTGCTGAGATATCCGGCATATGATCAGAGAGCCAATGATGTAATAAGACTCTCTTAGCCACCAGCAAAATCGAATGAAAGAAAAGAGGAACTGTTTGCGAGCGAGTGGATTGGTGAGTTGGTAGACAAAGAGTGTTTGAGGTTCAATGGGGAGAGAGATCAACCAGTGCGTTTTGATATACAATACTAAGTTTTCCCAAAATTTTGTGACCTGGGGACATGACCATATGCCATGCCAAAAATCTGTGGCCTCTGTTTTGCATTTGGGGCAATGGGTGATGTGATCTGGGAAATTGGGAAACTGCAGCAATAAACAATACCTGTTTCTTGAAATAGCCTATTGCATATTCATCGGCATAAGTAAGGAAATTGAGTACATTATGCTTGATGTGATACTCCTTCAAATGGTTCATTAAATGAGTCCCATAGCCCTGATAGATAAAAAATAAAAATAATAAATGATTTCAATGTTGTAGATACAAGGCTTCATGAAATACTGATTAACTATTTGTGTGGTATAGAAACGCAATCATCTTTTTTCTGTAAATGTATACTTAGTATCCGAGTCATGTCTCAAGACCTATTTAAAGGGTTGAAGACTGACTTATAGGATAGCTGCCTTACATCTGGTGGCATCAGAGGCAGAGCTCGTTAAGAGCTCATTTGCTTCCCTTTCTTCCCAGATTTCCAGAGGAGCGTGTATGACCTATAAGTCTCCTCACGCCGACTAAAGCGCTCTCTCCCCAAGGAGAGATAGTACCCCCAAATCTTAGGCCTGATACACACAGCCGTATTTTGGGTCCGCGTTTGATCCACTTTTTTTTTTTTTGCGCGTACTGCACGCCGGTTGAGTAACTTCTATAGGGTCGTAAAAAATGTGGACAGCAGATGAATGTCATCCATATGCTGTCTGTATCTGTGCAGCTGTCCCAAAAACTACAGAAAATGTCCAGTTCTTGTCCGTTTTGAGGACAGAAATAGGCATTTTCATAAAAGTGCGGATGCACATGGCCGGTATCCATATTTTGCGAATCTAGGCACAACATTCCAGTGAACCCCTACCCGCTTCTATATGTTTTTGTGTCACTACTATTCACCCTCCCTTTCGTCAGCTGTCTGCAGCTTATGAAAGAGAAAGAGACCCAACCACCATTCACCGCCATGAATAGTAAAGTAATGTCTGCTCTCCAAGCTTCTTCACTTTCTCTTTCGTCAGCTGAAAGAGGAAGTGTCCTGTCCCCCCCTTTCGCTGCCGCTACCCGTGAATCGGGCGCAGTGCAAACTTCTCTCCCTGATCCTTCATTTTCCTCTATTATCAGCCGAACACAACTCATGAAGGGGGAAGAAATCCAACCCAAACACTGCCGCATCTGCCTGTGAATGGGGCGAAGTACCGACTCCTCGCCCTGACGCTTCACTTCCCCTTTCATTAGCTGTCTGCAGCTGACAAAAGCATAAGTGAATAGCTCAGTACAGACACCTCTCCCCGCTATTCGCTTCCCCTTTAATCAGCTGCGGACAGAAGAAGCTTGTGGACTAGAAGATAGCGGCGGTGAATGGGGTTGGATCAGCTGATGAAAAGGAGGGTGAATAGCAGTGACAAAGGAACATAAGGAAACGATTAGGGGTTCACTGGATAGGTAGGCTAGACCTCAATCAGAGGGGATCCCATGAGCTGCGGGGAATGATAGAATACCCACGTCCAGTAGTTCTATGTGATTAGATGACGTCACAGGGGAAAGAGAAAACTATTTCTTCCTAAGTTAAGAATGATATAACTACTGGAAGAGGGGGAAAGCAGCAACATTTTAAATAAAGGTAGATTACTGACATACACTCACCTAAAGAATTATTAGGAACACCATACTAATACGGTGTTGGACCCCCTTTTGCCTTCAGAACTGCCTTAATTCTACGTGGCATTGATTCAACAAGGTGCTGATAGCATTCTTTAGAAATGTTGGCCCATATTGATAGGATAGCATCTTGCAGTTGATGGAGATTTGAGGGATGCACATCCAGGGCACGAAGCTCCCGTTCCACCACATCCCAAAGATGCTCTATTGGGTTGAGATCTGGTGACTGTGGGGGCCATTTTAGTACAGTGAACTCATTGTCATGTTCAAGAAACCAATTTGAAATGATTTGAGCTTTGTGACATGGTGCATTATCCTGCTGGAAGTAGCCATCAGAGGATAGATACATGTTCTCATTCTGTTTACGCCAAATTCGGACTCTACCATTTGAATGTCTCAACAGAAATCGAGACTCATCAGACCAGGCAACATTTTTCCAGTCTTCAACAGTCCAATTTTGGTGAGCTCGTGCAAATTGTAGCCTCTTTTTCCTATTTGTAGTGGAGATGAGTGGTACCCGGTGGGGTCTTCTGTTGTTGTAGCCCATCCGCCTCAAGGTTGTGCGTGTTGTGGCTTCACAAATGCTTTGCTGCATACCTCAGTTGTAACGAGTGGTTATTTCAGTCAACGTTGCTCTTCTATCACCTTGAATCAGTCGGCCCATTCTCCTCTG
The DNA here is from genome assembly GCF_905171765.1 of Bufo bufo. Taxonomy (NCBI): domain Eukaryota; kingdom Metazoa; phylum Chordata; class Amphibia; order Anura; family Bufonidae; genus Bufo; species Bufo bufo. Next base: position 406,348,996 of record NC_053393.1, on the reverse strand, counting down.
ACCTCTAGCATCCACAAGGCATTTTTGCCCACAGGACTGCCGCATACTGGATGTTTTTCCCTTTTCACACCATTCTTTGTAAACCCTAGAAATGGTTGTGTGTGAAAATCCCAGTAACTGAGCAGTTGGTGCCAGACGGGCCGGTCTGAGTATTTCACAAACAACCATGCCACGCTTAAAATTGCTTAAATCACCTTTCTTTCCCATTCTGACATTCAGTTTTGAGTTCAGGAGATTGTCTTGACCAGGACTACACCCCTAAATGCATTGAAGCAACTGCCATGTGATTGGTTGACCAGATAATTGCATTAATGAGAAATAGAACAGGTGTTCCTAATAATTCTTTAGGTGAGTGTATATGGGGAAGGTTTGCTACTGAAGAATATTTTTTACACTGGAATACCCCTTTAATTGTATTCACACTATAAAATAATTTGAAATAGAATTTAAAGGGGTTGCCATTTATCATGATAAATGTTAATACAAGGCACTTACTAATGTACTGTAATTGTCCATATTGCCTCCTTTGCTGGCTTGATTCATTTTTCATACTATGCACTGCTCTTATCCAGAGGTTATGGCCACCCTGCAATCCAGCAGCAGTGGCTGTGCGTGCAGACCATAGGGAAAGGTGACGGCCCATGGGCTTTCCCGCAGTCCCAGTACCAGAGAGACTGGTACGTTTTCCTATAGAGTTAAGCACGACCACCACTGTTGGATTGCAGAGTGGTCATAACCCCTGGATACAAGAAGTGTAAAATATGATAGAAACATTAATGAAGCCACCAAGGAGGCAATATGGATAATCACAATACATTAGTAAGTTCCTTTTTTTTAACTATGTCTACATGATAATTGCCATTTGCTGATGTGAGACAGCCCCTTTAAAAGCTCTAAAACTCTGCTATGTTTAATAGCTTATCTAGTTAAACGATGGACATATCAGGTTCTCACCTTTACTTGTTCATTTGATGTCACCGCACAGAAAACGATTTCTGTAAATCCTTGAATCGGAAACATTCGAAAGCAGATTCCCCCAATGACACGTCCATCTTTGATTAAAGCAAGTGTTTTGTGTTTTCTGGAAAAAGAAAGTCTCGTTTTAAGAGGTTCTGTCCCCACAAAATCATGTGCAATCTGCAGGCAGCATGTTAAAGCGCAGGAGGAGCTGCACTGACTGATATATAGTTTTGTGGGAAAACATTTCATAAAACTTGTAATTCATGCAGTTATATCTGTGCTCTTTCTGAACTTACAGTAACTGACAGCTATGTCTGTATATACACACAGAGAAAGCTATCAATCACTGGTAACACCTCCCCCTTGTACAGCTATCAGTGACTGACAGCTATCTCTGTATACACACTTACACAGAGAATGCTATCAATCACTGGCCACATCTTCCCTGTGTACAGCTCTCAGTGACTGACAGCTATCTCTCTATGCACACTTACACAGATAATGCTATCAATCACTGGTAACACCTCCCCTGTGTACAGCTATCAGTGACTGACAACCATCTCTGTATACCCACTTACACAGAGAATGCTATCAATCACTGGTAACACCTCCCCTGTGTACAGCTATTAGTGACTGACAGCTAGCTCTGTATACCCACTTACACAGAGAATGCTATCAATCGCAGGTAACACCTCCCCTGTGTACATATATCAGTGACTGACAACCATCTCTGTATACACACTTACACAGAGAATTCTATCAATCACTGGTAACACCTCCCCTGTGTACAGCTATCAGTGACTGACAGTTATCTATGTATACCCACTTACACAGAGAATGCTATCAATCACTGGTAACACCTCCCCTGTGTACAGCTATCAGTGACTGACAACCATCTCTGTATACACACTTACACAGAGAATGCTATCAATCACTGGTAACACCTCCCCTGTGTACAGCTGAAAGCATAGATTTCAATGTAAAATTAAGCAAAGATGTAAACGTATAAAGTACAAGTTTTACAAGTGTTACCAGTAAACTATCAATCTGCTCAGCTCCTCCTGCTCTATAACATGAAGCCTACAGATTGCACTGCCTTTTGTGGTGACACGTCCTCTTTAACGAGGCTGATTTACATACAAATGTGTACACAAATAGACATATACAAATGCTTTTTCAAGGACATACATTGGATCAATCATATATGTAAAAAAAAACTAATTTCCCAACGGAATGCATGAGACCATGATATTTTACCTTTACTGATTTCTATACCATGGTAAAGTTATATAGCCATGCATCTAGCAACAGATGTGTTCTTTAACAGAAACATAAAAAATGAAATTTTTCAGTTCATAACATATACAATCTACTCACGGATCAAAGACAAGGCGGGTGATATACTCTTTAGGCATCCTAGGTAGCTGATGTGAGAAGACATTTTGTAAGCCAATGAGCCAGATCATGATCCTCTTGTTTGGTTTCTGGTGTAGAGAATTCCCAATCACATGGAACTCAATTACTCCCCTGCGTTCCTCCAGTCTGGCTGCCTCATCTCTGGCAGAAATAGCAGATAAGAAGCTGGTCTAATGTAAGAGAAAAAAGGAAAAGGGAAAGGAATTATTGCTCATTTACTATGCAACTTTCGCAAATGTCCAACCCCTATAATGACCCGCCAATGCCTGGGCCCCTCCTATACATTATACTTATCTGCTTCCCGGGCCCGTGTCGCTCCGGATCCCTGTGCGGCTGCATCTCCCAGTCAAAACATCCGGTGGTGGGGGGAGCAGCCAATAGCAGGTTGCTACGAGGACGAGCCTCCCTAGTGTCACCCATGATACTAGAGAGGGTGATCACCGTCGCGACCTGCTATTGGCTGATCCCCCCGCCACCGGATGTTTTGAGCAGTGCAACAGGAGATGCAGCAGCGGCCGCGCAGGGATCCGAAGCTATGCGGGTGTCGGGGAGCAGGTAAGTATAATGTATATGAGGGGCATTATACTTACCTGTCCGTGTTATCCAATACATTCCAGAACTGTAAGGGTTACATAGCATCATAAATCAATATAATGCTATGCGACCCTGGCAGTGCTGTTATGTGTTTTTTTTAGCTTTGCGCTCTTTAAGAACACCTGACAGCAGGATCGACCCTATTAAACCAGGCATAGTGTCTGGTAGGGATTAGCCTGCTGATTAAAATGGTACCTGTCTTGTGAAAATTGGTTACCTGCTTTAATAAGGTTGATCCTGCTGACTGGTATCTTTAAGTGATTTATTCCATTTACCTCTGAGCCCAGCATGGCAGCAGGATCTGTGATTGTTGACATGACCTCATTGATTAATTCAATAGGAATGTCTCCTACAACTTTTGGTTTCTTGGCGTCTTCTCCAGGATATGGTTCACTGGTTTTCCTTTTGTCACCTGTCACAATAAAAATGATAACTTAAAGGGAACCTGTCATGTGGATATTTGATTATAATCTATCTAATTATATACAATCATTAACTACTAAAATATACCTTAGATGTATTCACTTACTGGTGTGACAGATGGTTATCTCATAATATACACACAAAGATGCCGCATGCTAATGAGCTGATTGGAGTCCAGCGTGATGTCATTGAGTCCAGCGTATATTTAATTCAGAGCTATAGCGACTCCCCTGCCCACATGCTGCTGGTTCATATGGAAACAAACTGTCATTCAGCAGCAGGTGGGCGGGGAGAGTCAGGAGCTCATGAATATTCATGACTCATCATTATCAGCTGGAGCTTTTCAATACAAGATGTTGGCAGATTGACTGGGTCCATTAAAGAAAGTGACCCAGCATTGTGCTAAGAGAATCAGTCACTTATTTATGTTGCCCTTAGTTAGGACACCATAAAACTGGTGACAGGTTCCCTTTAAATATACAGGTTTAATGGAGTTTATAGGATTTTACTATTGATGGCCTATCCTCGGGATAGACCATCAATATCTTATTAGCTGGGGCACCCCCACCGATCAGCTGTTCTGCAGTAAATCCAGTGCTGGAAGTTGGTACCGGAACTAATGCCTTGATGGAATTGGTTACTGCAGTCAAGTGAATGGGATGCAGTTACCACCTAGGTGCACTACACGATGGATGGAGCTGTGTAGCTCCGCCGCCAACTTCTGGCACTGGAGCTACCCTGAAACAGCTGATCGGTGGGGGTATGTGGCGTCAGACCCAGACTGATTAGATATTAATGACTTATGCGCCATATGCATAGGCCATCAATAGTAAAATCCTGACAACTAAAAAACTTGCCTGAATGGAACGTTAAAATAAAACAATAAATCTTTATTGTGTAGTAAACGCAATGCTAAAATCCTGACAACCCTTCCAATGGGACCTGTCACTATCATCAGAACAGCTAATGAGCTCAACTGCATAATTTGGGTCACGTTCAGACCTGAACCCGGACTTCTTCACAGACGTTCGGGTTTGGGTTACGTGTTGTGTAGATTTTATAATTTTCCCTTATAACATGGTTATAAGGGAAAATAATAGCATTCTTAATACAGAATAGATAGTACAATAGGGATGGAGGGGTTAAAAAATTAATAAATAATAATTAAACTCACCTTATTCCACTTAATCGCGCAGCCGGCATCTCTTCCGTCTTCTTCTTTGAGGAATAGGACCTTTGATGACGTCACTGCGCTCATCACATGGTCCATCACATGATCTTTTACCATGGTGATGGATCATGTGACGGACCGTGTGATGAGCGCAGTGACGTCATCAAAGGTCCTTTTCCTGTGCACAGCAAAGAAGAAGACAGAAGAGAAGCCGGGCTGCGCGATCAAGTGGATTAAGGTGAGTTATATTATTTTCAATTTTTTTTAACCCCTCCAGCCCTATTGTACTATGCATTCTGTATTAAGAATGCTATTATTTTCCCTTATAACCATGTTATATGGGAAAATAATAATGATCGGGTCCCCATCCCGATCGTCTCCTAGCAACCGTGCGTGAAAATCGCACCGCATCCGCACTTGCTTGCGGATGCTTGCGATTTTCACGCAGCCCCATTCACTTCTATGGGGCCTGCATTGCGTGAAAAACGCAGAATATAGAACATGCTTTGATTTTCACGCAACGCACAAGTGATGCGTGAAAATCACCGCTCGTGTGCACAGCCACATAGAAATGAATGAGTCTGGATTCAGTGCGGGTGCAATACGTTCACCTACCGCATTGCACCCGCGCGGAAAACTCGCTCGTGTGAAAGAGGCCTTAAGGTCCCTTTACACAAGATGATATTACAGCAGATTGTCAGGAAGGAAGCATTCCTTCCTGACAATCTGCAGCTTGCTGGTGGAGGAGACCGCTGCAGTTACCGATCTCCTCCGGAGATGGGGAGGAGCGATCACTAATGCCATCGCTCTTCCTCATAATGACTTGTTGTTTCCTGGCAGCAGAAAACGGGAAACCAGGATTTTACAGTGCAATTGCTACTGCTACTGAATGAGGTTTTACCTGCACATCATATATATCTTAATGATATGCATCAATAAATACTAGTAGAGAACCCCTTATAATTAGATCTAAACACCTACCTGGAGTTGATTCCAGTGCTGGTTTACTAGATGGACTCAAATTTCCGCTGTTGGACTGGTCTAGGGATGACGGGCTGGTCACATAAGTAAGTGCCCTTGCAACTGGTGGATTTGTGATAACTACAATTGTAAAATAAAGCAAAGTTTCAAAAGGACACACTATAACAAAATGACACAATTATCTACACCTTTTATGCATTTCTATTTTAAGTTGCTGGTATAATTTTTTACCTCATTTTACATTAAACTGACGGCATAAAGTTATGTCTATTATGTAAGGAGACCATACACCTCCTCTATTTATTCTTCTATCATCCTAATCAGCATTTTAGTATAATTTAAATTTAAAAAGGGTTGTCTCATGAAGACAACTCCTGTCCATATGACTCAATGGACCCCATTCTATGAACCAGAATGGAGAGAGCGTCCCGTTCTGGCAGATTTAAGACATCCTTGTATGTTATGGTAGGCCATCCATGTGTATGGCTGCCATGCAGAGCCGGCGTTAGGGGGGGGGGGGCAAACTGGGCAATTGCCCAGGGCCCCTATTATCTAAGGGGCCCCCTGCTTCAGTGCTGCTCAGTGGCATACTAAAGGGCGGGGTGGAGGGCGGTCCGCCCCAGGTAACCGCTCTCAGAGGGGTGCCAGAAGCAATGAGCACTTCCATCAGGCCGGCGGCGCTCTGAATGGTGAAGCAGGAAGACTTCTCCCTGCTCCACCATTCAGCCTGCAGGCACGGATCGCGCTGCCGGCGTGTGTGGGTGGAGTCTGCAGTCCGGTAATCTGCACAAGCTCCGTCCACACAGTGCTGCAGAGCGATCTGTGCCTGCAGGGAAGAGAGGTATGGGAGCTTCAGGAATGGGACAAGGTGAGTAGTTACTGTGTTTTAGGGGCACATAGGGCTTTATTACTATGGAGGGGCACAGAGGACTTTATTACTATGGAGGGGGGACAGAGGACTTTATTACTTTGGAGGGGGAACAGAGGAGTTTATTACTATGGAGGGGGCACAGCGACAGAGGGCATTACTACAATGAAAGGGGCACATAGGGCATTATTACTGTGAAGGGGGCACAGTGGGCATTATTACTGTGAAGGGGGCACAGTGGGCATTATTACTGTGAAGGGGGAACAATGTGGATTTCTACTATGGAGGGGGAACAGAGGGCATTACTACTGTGAAGGGGGCACAATGGGCATTATTACTGTGAAGGGGCACAGTAGGCATTATTACTGTGAAGGGGCACAGTGGGCATTATTACTGTGAAGGGGGCACAATCGGGATTTCTACTATGGAGGGGGTACAGAGGGCATTACTAGGACAGTGGGCATTACTACTATTAAGGGGGCACAATGGGCATTACTACTATGAAGGGGGCACAATGGGGATTATTACTATAAAGGGGACACAATGGGGATTATTACTATGAAGGGGACACAATGGGGATTATTACTACGAAGGTGGAAAAATGGGGATTATTACTGTGAAGGTGGCACAAAGAGGGCATTACAGCTGTGAAAGTGGCACAGAGAGGATAACTACTGCGAGAGGGCCCAATGTGGGCATAACTACTGCGAGAGGACACACATCTGTACAAAACTACTGTGAAGGTTGTACAATGAGGGCAATACTACTGTGAGGGGGTACCTGTTTTTTAAAGTAAACACCCTAGGCCTGACACTGATGCTGCTGTTCAGCTGGACGTCCGAGGAAGCAAACGGGTGGAGAGCTGAACAGCTGCATTTTAAAATGCAGTGTACGGTCTCCTCCCTCACATATAAGAGAAAACATCACAATGCTGAAAGGACCTGCGATAATGTCAGATGCAGGAGGGGGGGCGCTCAGCAGAGAAGAGGGGATGAAGGACCTGTGATGACCTCACCATCACCAGGAGGTGGAGCTCAGCAGTGCAGTAAAGTAATGAAGAAGAAGACCAGCCATGCATGTAAAAAAGTATGGATTCAATGTAAGTGCAAGGGAAATGCTGGGAGTTGTAGTCCTCTACTGTTATACAATATCAGAGCACATTACAAGAGGAGGTATGAGGAGAGGACAACTCCCAGCATGTCCAGGTTGTTATGTAATATCAGAGTACATTACAAGAGGAGGTATAAGAAGAGAGGACTACAACTCTCAGCATGTCAAGGCCATTATTATATAATATCAGGGTACATTACAACACCCTGGATATGCTGGGAGTTGTATACCTCCTCTTATAATGTACTCTGATATTACATAATAACTGCTTGGACATGCTGGGAGTTTTAGTCTTCTCTTATATCTCCTCTTGTAATGTACTCTGATATTACATAATAACAAGAGCCACAGGTTGGCCACCCCTGACCTAGAATATGACATATTTTCAGTTGTTTCACACTTGTTTGTTATGTATATAATTCCACATGTGTTAATTCATAGTTTTGATGCCTTCATAGTCATGAAAATAAAGAAATCTCTTTGAATGAGAAGGTGTGTCCAAACTTTTGGTCTGTACTGTAGATATTTAACACATACAAAGTGCAACTTGGAGCTGTAACTTTCTACATATAACTGTGTATGCCACGCAAATACCTGTTGGAATAACAAGCTCATTTGATCGAGAAGATGTAGTTAAAAAATCTTCATTCCATATAGGTGAATCATGGCTGTAAACCTCTTCTTCCAGCATCGACAAGAACCTGGAAAGAAGATAAAACATACATAAATAACGCTGAATATCGTGAGTATATTACTATTACTGTGAAACACATCTTAGTCAAGAATTACTAGGCCATAGACGCTCAGAGAACAGGACTCAGATCATAAAAATCACCAGTTCTTGGTTGCAACATTGCGATCTTCATAGATACAATTTCTGTAGCTGAAAGCCTGAACTGAAAGGGTGCAGCTCAGTTTGGGCCTTAAAGGGAATGTGTCCTCAGACAATTATCTATTGTTTAAATTAAGTTATTATGTTAAACATATTTTAAAGAATTTTTGGTGACGTTATTTCTAATTTTCCATGTCAGGATTTTAAACACATACAATCCTGCAGTTTTCACACTGGCCATTAAGCCTCATATTAGGTGCCACTTCTTGGTCTGTACAGATCACTTTACTGCAGTTATGTGCTTATTACAGGCTTATATGATTACAATGACAGATATCACCTATATAAAGATAACACAGGATTCACCATTCACAATAGGTGATATCACAACTTATCTACTCCCTCCCGAACTCCATGCCTAGAAAACCTTCCCATAAAAGTCGAAGACTGCCCTCATGTCTACTATGGCTATAGCCCCTGGTGGCTGTTAAATGCAGATCTCTAAATGCTGCTCAGGCAAGATACCTGCCCCTATAATCATGTTCAGGAAACAGAAAAAATAAAAAAAAATCTGCAATAAAAAAAAAAAATGATAAAAAAAAGTATGTGTGGTTTTAACTAGCAGAAACAACTGTACTCATTGTGAGCTAAAAATCATTTTTTAAATTAGCCTTTGTTACAAATATGGAGCCCTTTTTTCTGTTCAGGGCTGAGATTCTCTAAACTAAGGATCAGAATTTTCTCTCTGTTCCATCAGACAGGGAGCTGATGGGCTCCTTATCTCTCGTCTCTGCCATTATAAACACTCATTATAGCTCAGTTCTTTCCTGATAAGAATGTGGCTTAAAGTGGTTCTACAGTTTGTTTTAACTGATGATTTATCCTCTAGATAGATCATCAGCATCTGATTGGCGGGGGTCCGACACCCGGGGCCCCCCACCGATCAGCTGTTTGAGAAGGCAGCGGCGCTCCAGCAGCGCCGCGGCCTTCTCACTGTTTACCACTGGCCTTGTGACGTCACGACTAGTATCAACTGGCCTAGGCTCGGCTAAGCTCCATTGAAGTGAACAGAGCTTAGCCGCGCCCAGGATAGTTGATACTAGTCGTGACGTCACTGGGCCTGCGGTAAACAGTGAGAAAGCCGTAGCGCTGCTGGAGTGCCGCTGCCTTCTCAAACAGCTGATCGGCAGGGGTCCCGGGTGTCGGACCCCCGCCAATCAGATGCTGATGATCTATCCAGAGGATAGATCATCAGTTAAAACAAACTGCAGAACCCCTTTAAATAAGTGTTTATGACCTTTTAGTAAATTAGGGACAAGGTTTATTATTCACACAGCTAAAATGGTTAACCCTTTGTGACAGAACAGCTCAATATTTTTTAAAAAAAAGGCCAATTTAAAAAAAATTACAAAAAAATTGCCCCCAAAGGTATGCATAGCCTTTAAGTAAGGGGTTATCCCATGAAAACTTTTTATCATCTATCCATGGCACAGGTGATAAATGTCGTATTGTTGGTAACTGCTGGGATCCTGAGATTGGATGATCCCTGACTCCTCTCTCTGAATGGAGCAGCAGTGCGAATGTCAGTCCATCATTTCATTCTTTTCTATGGGACTGAAACTACATTCAGAAAAAGGGCTCTGGGACTCTTTTTGCAGGAAAAGCTTTAGTTTTCATTGCTATTATTTTAGGGTACATATAGCGTTTTGATAACTTTTTATTAGGAGGAAAGATAACCAAAAAATAGCAATAGTTTTTTTATTTTCTATGGAGTTCATCATACGGCACAAATAACATTTAACTTTTATAATAGATGTGGTGATACCAATTACGTGTCTTATTTTCATTTTTCATAATAGTGCATTTTATAAGGGAAAGGTTTTGTTATTACATTTTTTTGGGGGAGTTTTTTTGAAAATATTTTTCTATAAACTTTTCGGAACTTTCATTTTATTAATTTTTTTGTCTCTTCACAGAACTTATGATTCCAACCTTTTATAATACACTGCAATAGTCCTGTTACTCCTGCTTAACAGACTATTTTATTGTACAAGGCAGACCTGGAAGCCATTGTTAGTTCTCCTTCTGATTCTGGGCTATGTATGGGCTTACAAAGGGGCTGCCCTGCCTCTTTAAAACCACTTAGATGTCCTATGTGGGAGCCGCCACTTATCTATGTGGCTGGGATCGGAGTCACTGACCTACTCTATATGAAATACAATTACAGTTCAGGGTGGGAAGGGGTTTTCATGACTCCCATTCAGAGCTAGCTTAACAATTAAGTCTAAAAGCACAAAAAGATCAGTGCTAAAAAAAAATACTATGATCATAATTATTCGAGGATAAATAAGAATTACGTTAACGGTGTTGGTAAATGTCGCTACATGCCAACAGTAGAACATGACAGCATATACACTGTACATAGCTACATAGATAATAATGTTGAAAAAAGACATAAGTCCATCAAGTTCTACCAAAGGAATGTGTGGGGATGTGAATGATGTGCTCAGACCCCCCCCCCCCCCCCCCCCCCACCCCCCCACCGATCTAAACTTTTCGTATGTCTCTATGAAAAGTTAGTGACCCTTTAAGGCTGGGTATAGACACAGAATTCTGTAAAGGTGACGGTAAGAGTCCATTTACACGTCCGCAAAATGGGTCCGCATCCATTTTGCACTTTTGCGGAACAGGTGCGGACCCATTCCTTTTCAATGGGTCCGGAATGTGCTGTCCGCATTTGCGGATCCGCACTTCCGTTCCGCAAAAAAATAGAACATGTCCTATCCTTGTCCGCAATTGCAGACAAGAAAAGGCATTTTCTAAGAGAGTGCCGGCGATGTGCGGTCTGCAAAATGCGGAACGCACATTGCCGGTGTCCGTGTTTTGCGGATCCGCAATTTGCGGATCTGCAAAACACATACGGACGTGTATGGAATGGGCCCTAATGCATATGATTCTGCCAACAGATTGTTCGCTCCATGACATGGTCCACCTGTGAATTACTGAAATGACACACATTATTGAACTGTATACCGCCATCCGCTGTTCATCTACACACGCAGCTTGCTTGGTAATGTAGAAACGATTCTCATCTTTCTAACCTATTTTGATCTTCATAACATAAAAATCGTCCTATTCCCAGTTTTAATACTTGTGGTTTAGGTGATATTAAACGAGCAGGTTATGTTTAGAGGGTGACTTTATAACCATCTTATATGAGCTGTGTTATTTTAAAGATACAATGAAGAGTTTTCTAGGAGACTACAGCAGTACACTGGCCGGTTAACAGGTTCCTTCCCATTAATGTCCTCGTCCCTTATCTCCTGAACACACTTCATTGACTTCACTGCTGCTTCCTACTTAGATAACAATTGTGCACACTTTATTTAATGAAGTGTTTTTATGTACCGGTCATATGTCTTGGTTAAAATAAAGATCTGTGCGGTGGTAATGAATTGCTCAGGCCAAGTTGTGGCTTCTGAAAGCTTTGCATACTGTAACAAATGGCCGACAGCCTCCCCGATGCTTCCATCCTCAACAGTGTTGAGCGAATCGAAGTCAAACTAATTGACTTCGATCCGAATTTCAAGCCAAATTTCCTCGCGCTTCGTAGTAATCAATCAATTTTCCCTGAAATGGAGGTAAAAACAAAACAAAAAAATACATACTCACCTCAACCATTTGTGCGCGAAGACGCCGTCATGGCCATCTTGATGGAGGATACTGCATGAAATCTCAGGCGCGGTGATGTATGATGTCACCACGGTGGCCAGCTTGATGACGTAATGATGTCAACAGGCAAGATTTCATGCTGTCTTCAATCAAGATGCCCGCCACGGCCTCTACATGATCAAATGGATAAGGTGAGTATATATATATATATATTTTTACTCTGATTAACCCCTGAATGGCCTAAATGGTAGCCTCAGATGCCACAAACAGTAATGAATGCGGCATCTGAGGGGTTCAATGATGGGGGGGGGCAAGATCACCTTTCTCAGTCACTGCGCCCCCTTTCGTCGAAGCAGCCAAATCAAATTTTTCATAACTTCGCTCATCTCTAAGGCTAGGGCTACACGACTCATGCCGCTCAGTCGCAGCATGTCGCATGTCGCAGTGCGACACCATAGACTATCATTATAAACATTGTCGTGCGACATCAATGTCGCGCGACACATGTTGCAGTGTAGTTGTGCCCTATGTGTCGCGCGACACATGTCGTTGTGTAGCCCAAGCCTAATCCTCAACAAACAGCATCAGGATAGGCAAGTCCATGCATGGACTCGTATACTAACGCAAGCTCACCAATGAGGAAAGCTCCTAACGTTCTCATGTACTAAAATTTATTTTATTAATTGACTTTCAGAGGAGGAGTTTTTTTGTCTTCATTTCAGCAAATTGCTATAACTGAAATGTATGTATAGTCAAATCTCCATAGGAGTTTCAGATGTATAGGTGTGCAAAATAAAGGGCCTTGAACCAATGCCAGTTCGTCAGTGTTTTGATCAGTGATTTCTATCAGGCCTCATACGCACGACCGCATCCATTTGGCACTAATGCCTGCATTGTTTGCAAATAGACAAGAATAGGAATGGACATACCGTACGGATGCGGACAGGACACGGTGTGCTGTCCGCCTCCTTTGCGGCACAACTGAAATGAAAGGGGTCTGCATCCGATCCGCAGATCAGATGCCGACTGACAATACAGTGGTGTGCATGAGGCCTAATTGTGAGCCAAAACCAGGTGCTGGTCAATAACACACAACCTTATTGCTGTGTAGCCTCCAGTCCCTGTTTTGGCTCATAATCACTGATGAAAATCACTGAACAAACATGGACATGTGAATCAGGCTTCATGGTAACCAGATTCATAATGCATGCCAAGTATGCTAATCAAGGATGGAGGAAGCAAGAGTTAGGGCTCTTTCACACGAGGGGATGCCGTGCGGGTAATCCGCTGCGTGAAAGACAGCCAAGCTGGACAGCAGAGACACGGAGCAGTAACATGACTGATAATGCTCCGTGCCTCTGTGACCTTTTTACTACAAAATCACAGTGAGATAAAGTTGTCACCGTGATTTTGTAGTAAAAAGATCACAGAGAGGCACGAGCATTATCAATCATGTTACTGCTCCGTGTCTCTGCTGTCCGGGACGGGGCTTGGCTCTCTTTCACGCAGCGGATGACACGCATGGCATCCGCTCGTGTGAAAGAGCCCTTACAGTATTTGCTCAGCCTGTGACATTTGGCGACTAGTCGGCATACAGCAGTACTATTTTGGTAATGTATGGTGATATTAGGCGATGTTCACATCTCGTGTTTGCTGTACGTAAGGTGGATATGTTTAGACACAAACGTATGCAATTTGGCGGTTATCTATCCTTTTTTTAACATAAATGTTAGACAGATGTGCATACATTTCAATAAGTTTGTGTCCGTTTTATACGTTTTTGTGAAACTTAAACTTTTTTAAAATAAAGATTTAAAGCATTATCTGAAAAAAACACATACATTTAACTGATGGAAATGTATTGTCTTAGGCTCCATTTACACGTCCGAAAGTGTTCTCCGCACCCGTTTCACAATTGTGCGGAAAGGGTGCGGACCTATTCATTCTCTATGGGGGCCGGAAGAGATGCGGAAAGCACACTATGTGCTCTCCGCATCCGCATTTACGGAGCGCTCCCCCGATCTTCTGGTCCGCAGCTCCGCAAGAAAATAGAGCGTGTCCTAGAATAGGCATTTCTATGAGGGTGCCGGCCGGGTGTATTGCGGTATTGCGAAGCCGCAATATGTGGATCCGCAATACACTATGGACGTGTGAATGGACCCTTAGGCTGGGTTCACATCACGTTTTATGCCTCCATTTGATGTATACGTTAAAAAAAAAGTATACGTTTTTTGTTTTTTTTTTACAGTGAAAACTCTATGGTGAACGGATGCCACTGTATGGCATTAGTCTGAGGCATCCGTTTAATGTATACCTTTTTTTGTATATGTTAAAAGGATGGGAAAAACGTAACGTGAACCTGCCCTTACATTTCCATCCGTCTCCCATTCGCTGCAATGTAAAAAAAAAGGTATACGTTTGTATTTATTATTTTTTTGCAGCACAGAAAAGCGTGGTATGCAACGTTATTCAGTCCTGCAAAAAAATGTACAGAAACGTGGCCAATGACAAGTATGCCCTTCTGAATAATGTTTGCCCAATCACAGTCTATGGGTACGGTGAGCCATACATTTCTAAACGTATCCGCTTAACGTACAACAGAAACAGAGCCTGCTATGAATATGACAGGGAGATACTGGTTTTACTGGTCACTTATGGCTGCAGAAGGTATACAGCAGAGATCAGCAACCTCCGGCTCTCCAGCTGTTCTGAAACTACAACTTCCAGAAGGCTCCTTTCACTTCTAGGGGCGTTACAAGGATAGCTGAGTAAGTGTGCATGTTGGGGGTTGTAGTTTCACAGCAGCTGGAGATCCCTGGTACACAGGTCAGGGAACTCAACCTTGCAGGGGTCCCGCCTGGATCTGCGTATGATATGAGCAGGTCACTCCGCACACTACAGGCCGCCTGATATACTGCTGCCCGTCAAATGCCAGTTGCTCTCAGGGATTCACCACTCATTCAAAATGGCGACTCACCAACTGCCACGGACTCCTCTGAGCCCCGCCCCTAACTCCTCCCACTTGCACAGACAACACAGCTGATCACGGGGGAATCTGCCATAGCAGAAGGATGTGTCCTGATAAAACAGCCCAACAGCCTGATAGTTACATGGAATCAGCTGAAGTAGAGTTGTAAGTATGTCATACTTTGGAAAATGGGTCAATATTAGAGTTCTCTTCTCCTGTGGAAGTTTATCTTTCTCCTGCCTGGCCTGCTCCAACAGCTGCCGTCTCATAACCGTGAAGACTGAACGCAGCAACGTACGTCCGAACACCTGCGTGGTCTCATATCGGTGCAGGCTGTCGCAGAACTGCGGGACATTGCAGAAACAGAGCCACCTACAACATCAAGCACATTCCTATTAGTACATAACAGCTCATTATACACCTCCGTATGATGCACAGTTCATGTTCTGGATTAATGGATGGTCGTTCACTTGTAGATTGTCGCGGGCAGGGCCCTTCTCCTTCTCGTCTCGTTCATGCTTAGTACAACTGTCTGTATTATGTACAGTATACCCCTTATCATATGTGCAGAGCTATGGAATGAATGGCGCTTTAATAATAAATTATTATTAATAATAATAATAAAGTTAGAGAGACTTGCCCGAAATAAAATGCTAATACAAAATATGCCACTACCGCTTAAGAGGGCATTCACACGGCTGTATCCTTTTTGAGGCCAACAAATTGCGGATCTGCAAAACACGAATACAGGCTGAGTGCGTTCCACATGTTGCGGATAAGCGCTTCCTGCCTCTTCTAGAAATGCCTATTCTTGTCCGCAAAATGGACAAGAATAGGACATGTTCTATCTGGACACTGCGTGCTGTCCGCATCTTGTGCGGTCCCATTGAAGTGAATCGGAGAACAGATGTGGACTGAAACTATGTGTCATGGTCTATGGTGTACGCCGTGACACTTTTACCAAGCTTGTTGTTGCCGGTGGCAACATGTTGCTGTTTTGGCATGTTGTGGCAGTGTCACGGGTTTTGCTGTAGGCGCCGTGACTTGCTGGCCACGCATGATGTTGTCTGCGGCAACCTGTTGCCTTTTTGCTTGTGTGTGCAATTCCCCTTTAAGTAGTGTCTCCCTGCTGTGTGGTGTGTGTGGGGTTAATTCACTGGCTGGAGCAAAGAGGTAAGTTGGCTGTGGTCTCTGGTCTCTTTATATACTTTGGCCTTGAGACTGAGATCAGTTTGGTTTGTCTGCCTTGCATGAGAGATGTCTGCTCTGTGCATGGATGAGTTCTGAGGGTTATCCAAGTTTGACATCAAGGTTATTAGCAGTGTCATCTGCGATGTCTTACTGAGTGTTTCCTCCTTGTCTTCTTTCCCCTCCTGGTGTGTCATTTATGGTGTGGGTTAAGTAGCAGGTTTGTTGTACGTCTTGTTTGTGGTTGCGTGTCTGGGATGTTGTTGGTGTTTGTCCCTGCATGTGTGCAAGACGTCTCCCTTGTGATTGTGTTACCTCCGAAAGGGGGTCCCATTGGTTTCCCGGAGGGGTGAACCTAAAGATATATGCAGCCTTGCCTGAAGCCACCGTGCATCGGTGTCCGCATGGGGGTCCAGGTTGTTTTGGTGTTTTTCCATCTTTGCTGCGGCAGGTAAGTGTTTGATGTCCTGTTGTTACACCGTGTTCTTACCTGCATTGTCTTCATCCCTGTCAGCTACCGGGCCGCTGGAGACTCCTTTCATCCGTGGTGATGGATGAACAGGAGGTCTCTGCCCTGTCACGATGTTGAGGGTGATGCAGGGATTTCTAGGTTCGTGGGTATGAGCCCCCTTACCATTGAAGGCGGCTCATACAGCCAGGAGACTAGGGCTATTTTAGGAAAGCCTTAGGAAGTGACCAGCTCCCTTTTCCCTGCCTATGGTCTAGTTGCTGGTGACATTGTACGGTGGAGGGTTTTCCCCACTCCCCATCGTTACACTATGGTGGTGTGTATGCCCCCTAAAGAGTATCTGTCATCCCAATATTGGACTATTGTATACAGTAATACATGAGTAGTCCTGCAGATAAGGAGTCCAGATCACTATATTTTATTTTCCTACTGCTCCCCGGTCCCTCGTTGTCAGCATTAAAGGCTGCACTGAAATACAAAGTCAGGACTGCTGTGCATTGCTAACATAACGGAGAGGACTCGTGTGCATGCACAGCAGTCCTGATAATGTATTTCAATGCACCTCTGAGTGCTGACAGCAAAGGAACGGGGGGCAGTATTAAAATCAAAAATAGCGATCTGGGTTCCATATCTGCAGTATTACTCATGTATTTCCATAGATAATGGTCCAAAATCTGAGTGACAGAATCCCTAAGGGTCCATTCACAAAATGGCCGGACCGCCAAATACTTGCGGATGTGTGAATGGACCCTAACCCTGAGGAGTCTGCTTAAAGGGGCTTTATCATCTCAGACATTGGTGGCATATCTGTAGGATCCCTAGAACTCCCATGGTGCCACATTTTTTTTTTTTTTACTATAGATCAGGGATGGCCAATCTGAGGCTCTCCAGATGTTGCAAAACTACAACTCCCATCATGCCCAGACAGTCTACAGCAGGGCATGGTGGGAGTTGTAGTTTTACAACAGCTGGAGAGCCGCAGGTTGGCCATGCCTGCTATAGATGCTCTCCTACGGATTTTCCCAGCCCATTGCAGAAATATATCCAGAACCATACTCCAGCAATGCCAAAAAAATCTGCAAATGAGTGAAATACTCAGTCAGATGTATCTCCTCCTTCCTACCTCCTTTGCTGGCTAGACAAATTTTTCCATCACATTATACACTGCTCATTTCCATGGTTACGACCACCCCGCAATCCAGCAGCAGTGGCCGTGCTTGCACACTATAGAAAAAAGTGCACAAACGGCCGGTGCTTTGTCCTACAGTGTACAAGCAAAGCCACAACTGATGGCTTGCAGGGTGGTCATAACCATGGAAACGACCACCTGTATAATAGGTATAGTGTATAATATGATGGAAAAATAAGTCCAGCCAGCAAAGGAAGCAATATGGATAATTACAGTACATTAGTAAGTGCCTTGTATTAAAGGGGTTGTCCGGGTTCAGAGCTGGACCCGGACATACCTCCATTTTCACCCAGGCAGCCCCCCTGACTTGAGCATCGGAGCAGTTCATGCTCCGATGCTCTCCTTTTTCTTGCGCGATTTAGCATTTTCAGGAGTTCCGGTGACTAACCGGGCTGTCCATGGGGCTGCCAGGAAGCCTGGTGACGTCACCTGCACTGATGGGCGGGCTCTAGCACTACCCTAGCCAGTAAAACGGCTAGGGCAGCGCTAAAGCACGCCCATATGAGCCGGTGACATCACCGAACACACTGCCGGGCGGAAGCCTCCGCCCGGCAGTGTGGGTTATTGTAAACAACAGAGCCCTTGCCCTGCGCGATCTAGCGCAGGGCAAGGGAGAGCATCGGAGCATGAGATGCTTCAATGCTAACATCAGGGGGGCTGTCTGGGTGAAAATATGGGTATGTCTAGGTTCAACTCTGAACCCGGACAACCCCTTTAACTTTCTCTACATCACAAATCCCATTTGCTGAAGTGAGACAACCCCTTTAATAAATAATAACATTTCCAGGGTACACTCACTAATGAAAATTCAAAACGCAACCCCCAAGTTATTAAACTGTGATCAGCTGTTTCAGAGGACACATTCCTATTTCTGTACATGCACTTCAGTGAACACCCAGTAAAATTAACCATATTTATAATTACCTGATAAAATATATACCTTGTATAATTGACTTTGTAGGCAGCAATGTCTTCAGCAGGGGATTTCTGCCTTTGTTGGGAAGGAGTTTCTAGATGCCAGTAGTTGATATGATTTAGAAACATTTTTGCCAACTCTATAATAGTTTGTCGTTCTTTTGCAGGTAGATGGCTAAATTTATACTGTACAAAATTGTTTACACCCTTAAAGGAAACAAAATGAAAATAAATGAGATGTTCAGAAGCAGCAGCTTTACTGTATGAGTATAGAGAATTTTCTGGGTGCATGTATTAATAGCCATCTTAAAGGGATTCTGTCACCTTGTTTTAGCCTATAGAGATGCGGACATGCACGGCTAGATCGCCGCTAACATGTCCGCAATATACCTGTCCCATAAAGCGGTGTCCTTTTATTGTATTTAAAAAAATTATTTTAGAGATATGTAAATGAGCCTGGTAAGGTGCCCAAGGGGCTGTACTAACCTTCTTGGTGCCCAGCTACGCCCCCCTGTGAAGGAGCTCAGCACCGCCTGCGTCCTCCGAATCTCCTCCTTTCTTCAGTTAGATTGCCGTAATCTCGCGATGCGCGAGCTCGTGCATGCGCAGTTCCTTCCCTGAGGCTGATGCAAGCTTGCGAGATTACGGCAATCTTACTGTGAAGAAAGGAGGAGATTCGGAGGACGCAGGCGGTGCTGGGCTCCTTCACAGGGGGGCGTGGCTGGGCACCAAGAAGGTTAGTACAGCCCCTTGGGCACCTTACCAGGCTCATTTACATATCTCTAAAATCATTTTTTAAACACAATAAAAGGACACAGCCCTATAGGACAGGTATATTGCGGCGATCTAGCCTCGCATGTCCGCATCTCTATAGGCTGAAACGAGGTGACAGAATCCCTTTAAAGTTACAACATATAAACACTTAATAAAGGTGCTTTCACATGCAGGTTTTTGCTGGCATTTGTCTGCACTTGGGTTTTTAGTGGCCTAATTTTTTGCTCCTGTTTTTTTTGCAGCAATTTTTACTGCAAAAACGACAGCTCCAGATGTTGGCTGAAGGTCTATGGGAAATATGAAATGCAGGAAACACAAGCGCTTTTGCTACTGGCATTTTTGTTAGGGCCCATTCACACAATGGTAAGCCATCCGTGCCCTTATTGAAGACCGCAAACGGCAGGTCCGCAAAATACGGGCACCGGCCATGTGAATTCTGTATCAAGGATGAATGTGTGCGCAGTCCGCAAGATGCGGAGCAGAGACATGGATTGGAAGCACTCAGAAGCTCTTCTGTGGGCTTTTGTGTCCATCCCTCCACACTCCAAAAGATAGGAATTGTGGACCCATTCAAGTCAACGGGTCTGTGCCGCAATATGGGATTTTGTCTTTCTGGTTTTTTTTTTAAAACACAGCATGCTGGAGCTCTTGGCTTTCTTTCATGGGTTTTCACATCACCTTCTCTATAAGGAAAAAACACCCTGAAGCACAACTGCTTATATTTAATAATGTGTCTAAAAATGGTGCAAATTGGAGGAATTTTAGCACAATTTGGCACAACTAGGGTTTCTACACTTTTTTTTTTTTTTTTTAGGTGGGATTAGTGGGGAGTGGAGGAGCTTTGTGGGAAAGAGGCATGGCTTAAGATGCTCCATTTCATCTCGCATTAAGCCAACCAATAGTTGATAGTCAGAGAAAAGTGTCATCCAGCCCGAGTCCCTGTGACAGATCTGGTGCAGGTCTAGACAGAATGTCTAAGCTTATGCCATCTACATGATAAGTAAATCTGGGCCACTATGTGCAAGAAATCTGCAGGTGGCAAAAGACGTGGCGTTGTTTTTCTGGGGAAAAAAGTCCAGAGTGAAATGTATGTGTGAAGGACCTTAAGTGGATGTCTCTACTGTTAAATACTATTTTCTTATTGTGTAAAATTGTTATTACATTTATAGGACAACATGATATACTATAATGGTTTGAGCTTGATTTTTCCGGTACTGTTCACATGGCAAGGAGTCAAAAGGCATGTCTGCTCAGGAAAACTAATTAAATTGTTAGTCTTTCTAGACACTGTTTCAAACACTCTTCTATCATCTTCATTACTTAAAGGGGTTGGCCGCTATACAAGTACTTTCCACTATATAGTGGGAGGTTGGGTAAAAAAGAGTTTCCTAATATACTTTATTTAAAAAATCCAAGTGGTAATGTTTTTATAATGAGCTCAGCCCCGCTCTGCGTGCAGTCAGTTCGTCCGTGGCTTTATTCTAACATGGCTTTTCCTAATAAGAGCAGCACATGCCCAGTCTGCCCCTGCCACTGGCGCGCTCCCTGCTCGGACTCTGTCTCTACAACCGGCTTATTCCTGTCAGAGTTCGGAGCGGGAAGAAAAGTAAGAGCGCGCCAGACTGGGCATGTGCTGCTCTTATTAGGAAAAGCAGTGCATGTGCAGTTAGAATAAAGCCATGGACGAGCTTTCTCTAAAGCTCCTCCATGTCGCGTGCAGTCATGGACGAACTGGCTGCACGCAGAGCGGGCCTGAGGGGGTGGGGTTCATTATAAAAACATTACCATTCAGATTTTTTTTAAATAAAGTATATTAGGAAACTTTTTTTTTACCCTACCTCCCACTATATAGTGGAAAGTACATGTATAGTGGCCAACCCCTTTAAAGGGGTTATCCCATGACTACAGTAAAATCATATCATATCGTACATGACAATCTCTTTCTAACAAAGCTAGAACCAGCCCTGTACCTCACATGGATCCAGAGATCTCCACAGTCATTGCTCTGCTAGATTTATATCAAGCTGACAGCTCAAGGGGAGTGTCTTTTCTGCTGTAGTTAAGGGGGCGTGTCTCAGCTCTCTCCCTATCACAGCTCAGGAGGCAGTTGAAGGATGAAACTGAGCATGTGCGGCCATCTCAGTGTGACAGACAAAGAAATAAGAAAGAAAACAAACAGCAGGTGGCGCTATATAGATAGATAGATTTTATTGAATAGCTCAGTGGCTATGCAAAATTTTTAATTACATGTAATTACTAAAGTATTCAGATCCAGGTGCTGGTTTGTAAACTGCAGAATATTTATCATGAGACACTCATTGCTAATCAGACTTGCGGAGTAAGAATCCCAGTGACAAATTCTCCAAACTGAAGCACAGCTAGACAGATTTGTCATTCAGCATCCGGGGATAGCTGAGAAATAAATAAATAATGATAATGCTTGTGAAGTGCTGTGGAATAGGTTGGCATTATATAAGTGAGATAAATAAATTATATAGACCTGTAGTAGGGACTACTAAATAATAAGTCTGCCTAAATAAATCATTCTCCTTACTCCCTACTCCCTTACTGCCATAGCTAGGCAGGTTTACCTTTCAGGGTCCTTGAAAAGCTGGGTTACATCCATGTGGAGCTGTAATAAACTGCAGAACGCTAAGGGCTCATTCAGACGGCCGAATGCTGTCCGCAAAAATGCGGATCCGTTTTTTGCGGACAGTTCAGCATGTCTGCAAAAAACTGATTATATTCAGTTTTTTTGCTGCCCTATAGACTTCAATAGGGCCATGTCCTGATTGTCTCTGACAAGTATAGGACATGTTTCCTTTGTTTTGCTGAGCCGTGCAATGGAAGAAAAGGTCCCATAGAAGTGAATGGGACAGCATCTAATCCGCAAAAAAAAAACGGATCCGCATTTTTGCGGACAGCATACGGCCATCTGAATGAGCCCTAAATCTACCAAGATAAATCCCCCTCCTCACTCCTAAATAGTGCCATAGCTAGGCTTATTTGCCTTTCAGTGTCCTAGGAAAGCTGGGTTAGAACCAGGTGAAACTGTAATAGAGTGCAGAATACTAAATCTTTCAAGATAAATCCCCCTCTTCACTCCTAAATAGAGCTATAGCTAGCACATTTGGGAAAGCTGGAATACTTGCACTATGTAAGGGTAACATTGTATGGACGGTGTGTACAGCTCCATGAGATTTGTAATCCAGGTCTCCAAATCTGATGAATGTCAGTTTCCTAGACAGAGAAATCCCTCCTGGCTATATAGGCAAACGTGACATTCTTCGGAAAGTTGGTTAGTGGCCTGGTACTGTCTGGTATCCCTGCACACATAAAGGAGGAGGTTTTATAAGAAGCTGCTGAAAATTTTCAGCTCCCACCTCTTTTACACTTATTAAAGTGAATACAGCGTTAAGTTCCACCCCCTTCCCAAACTTCCTGTCTGCCTGTGAGCTCATGCTAGTGTACACGCTAGTCGTTCTCCAGCAGAAGATGAAACGGCAGGGTGGAAGGGATAGTTTCCCTTTAACCTCCTCCATAATACAAACCTTTGACTACTGCTTTCTGAAATGCGCTGCCCCAATCAGATTAAGGGCTCATTCAGATGTCCGTATGAATGAATCCGCATCCGTTCCACAATTTTGCGAAACTGATGCAGACCCATTCATTTCAACGGGGCCGCAAAAGATGCCGACAGCACACCGCGTGCTGTCCGCATCCGTGGTTTCATTCCGCAGCTCCGAGGAAAAGCTAGAACATGTCCTATTGTCTGCAATCGCAAAAAATACGGATGACCTTCGTGTGCATTCCGTATTTTGCGGAACGGAACATCTGGCCCCTAATAAAACAGTACTATCCTTGTCCGTTAGGGTGCATTCACACGACCGTATAAATGGATCCGCATCTGTTCCGCAAATTTGCGGAACGGGTGCGGACCCATTCATTTCAATGGGTGTGCTGTCCGCATCTGTTTCGTTCCCCCGCAAAAAATATAGAGCATGTCCTATTCTTATCCGCAACCGCGGACGAGCTTAGGCATTCTCTATATAGGGCTGGCCATGTGCGGTATCCGTGTTTTGCAGATCCGCAATTTGCGGACTGCAAAACACTTACGCTCGTGTATGCACCCTCAAGCGGACAATTTTAGGACATCTTTAAACGGAATGCATACGGAGTACATAAAGTTTTTTTTGCGGACCCATTGAAATAATTGGGTCCGTATACGGAACGCAAATGGGGGGGGAAAAAAAAACGTTTCTGTGCAAGAGGCCTAAGCATGCAGAGTGATGACTGAATCAGAGAACGTTTGAGGAAATTATTTTATTCCATGAGATTTCTTGTGCTACATCTGCTGTATGTCATTGGACTGCAGTAAACAAGCGTACTGCCTACAGAAAATTCCGATTTCCTGGCTTTTTCCCTGTGACAAGCTGAAAGAAGGCTGTATGCCCTGACCATGGAGCCGCGATGATTTCCCGATGACAGACTCTTGATTCAGCGATTTTAGGTCTGAAATTGTGCAGTCACAAAAATTGGAATCTTAAATGAACTAAACCGGCCACGCATCGCAACGGAATGAGAAAATAAACTGAAGAGGCTAATACTAAAACGTGGTGGTGGAGTATAAACTATGGACAGAAAACATTGGAAATGCATCTCACTGTGGCAGGTGCCATTGTCATTCACTTCCCCTGTCAGTGTACTGTTATGGCTGACCGCTGTATATACTGGATATATTACACATACAGTACATATGCGTGTTGTGGATCATGCCGATTAGAAGTGGCCATGATA
Organism: Bufo bufo; assembly: GCF_905171765.1. Classification (NCBI taxonomy): domain Eukaryota; kingdom Metazoa; phylum Chordata; class Amphibia; order Anura; family Bufonidae; genus Bufo; species Bufo bufo. The sequence goes on along the minus strand of NC_053393.1, from coordinate 406,324,669 downwards.
TAGAATACCTAAATTACTATACGTTAAAAATGCATTCTTTTTCAGCTAATCCCTTAAAGGGGTTTTCCCTGTAATATCGCTAGACTATACCATTAATGTCAGATAGGTACAGGTCCCACCTCTGGGACCAACTCCTACCTAGAGAACGGTGACCCCGAAGTAAAGAGCATTCCATGCACCCACCATTCATTTCTATGGGAGTTTCGAAAAGAGCCAAGCAGTCCCATAGAGGTGAATGGAGCAGTGGCCGTGATTGCGCGGTGTGCTCTCCTTCATTTTCCAGCCACCATTCTGGAGACAGGTGTAGGTCCCAGAGATGGGACCCGGACCTATCTGACATTGGTGGTAAATCCTAAGGAACTATAATGGAACAGTTTTCCTGATAAGGGATATGGTCACACGGAAAAGGGAAGGGAGGGGGGGGGGGGAAGAGGTTTGGGGGATAAGGGGGTTCTTTTTGTATTTTTATTGTCTGAATAATAACTTGTGATCACTTGGAAAATACTTTTTATTTCGTACAACTTGGCTTCTGTATAAGCAATATATGTATGGTCTATTTATAGTACTTTACCTATCTGTATAAAATGTCAATAAAAATGATCCGATTTAAAAAAAAATATATCCTATGGACGTCCATATTGTACAAAGGCCAGCTGCGCATGTGCAGTCACCCTCCGTTCATTGCTATGAGAAGGCACTCAGCTATTTTCGGAAGTCCTATAGCAGTGAATGGAAAGAGCACCATGCATGACCAACCCTCCATTCCCCGCTAAGGGACTGACAGAAATAGCTAGCACTCTTTTTGAATCTCCCATAGTGGTGAATGGAGAGCATACTGCGCTTGTGTGGTGTGCTTGCCTTCACTTCGGGGGGCCTGTTCTGTAGAGCTGATCCCTAATTGGGACCCGCACCTATACAAGGGATATGCCATAAATGTCTGAGATGGGAATTCCCCTTTAACCCTTTCTACCCCGGGCCAGTTTTCACCTTCCTGCCCAGGCCATTTTTTGCAAATCTGACAGGTGTTACTTTATGTGGTAATAGCTTTAAAACGCTTTTACTTATCCAGGCCATTCTCGTCTCGTTTTCTCGTCACATATTGTACTTCATGACACTGGTAAAATTGATAAGGAGAAAAGAGACCGGCACTCGTTTGTTTTAGATAATCTTGCTGTGATTTACTGTCAAAGGCAGATTATATGCCGAAACGCGTCACTGGAATGTGACAATAAATCACAGCAAGATTATCTAAACAAGCGAGTGCCGGTCTCTTTTCTCCTTATCTACAAGGGACGCCGGCCCTGAGACATGTGCACCGTTACTCTACTTCAAACCGCAGTGCCGATTGATATATTGTATTAGTGGTAAATATGAGTCAAAAATTTTTATTTATAAAAAAAAAAATACAAAATGTTCAAAAAATTTGGAAATATTAGCAAATTTCCATTTCTCTACTTTTAGAATAGATAGTAATAACTCCAAAAATTGTTACTACTTAACATTTCCCATAGGTCTACTTTATGTTTGGATCATTTTGTGAATGCCATTTCATTTTTTGGGGACGTTAGAAGGCTTAGAGGTTTAGAAGCAAACCTTGAAATTTTTCAGAAAATGTACACGTTTTAAAGACCCGTTCAGGTCTGAAGTCACTTTGTGAGGCCTACATAATAGAAACCACCCAAAAAAGAACCCATTTTAGAAACTACACCCCTCAATGTATTCAAAACTGATTTTACAAACTTTGTTTACTCTTTAGGTGTTCCACAAGAATTAATGGAATATGGAGATAAAATTTCTGAATTTCATTTTAAGCCATTTTTTTTGTGCTAACAAAGCAAGGGTTAACAGCCAAACAAAACTCAAAATTTATGGACCTGATTCTGTCGTTTACAGAAACACCCCATATGTGGTCGTAAACTGCTGCACGCGGCATTGCGCAGAAGGAAAGGAATGCCATACGGTTTTTGGAAGGCAGATTTTGCTGGACTGGTTTTTTGACACCATGTCCCATTTGAAGCCCCCCTGATGCACCCCTAGAGTAGAAACTCCAAAAAAAAGTGACCCCATTTTGGAAACTACGGGATAAGATGGCAGTTTTGTTGGTACTATTTTAGGGTACATATTATTTTTGGTTGCTCTATATTACACTTTTTGTGAGGCAAGGTAACACAAAATAGCTGTTTTGGCACCGTTTTTATTTTTTGTTATTTACAGTGTTCATCTGACAGGCTAGATCATGTGGTATTTTTATAGAGCAGGTTTTTCCAGAGCAACAATACCAAATATGACTACATTTTTGGGTTTTGTTTCAGTTTTACATAATAAAGCATTTTTGAAAAAAATTATTTTTTAGTGTCTCCATATTCTGAAAGCCGTATTTTTTATTTTTATTTTGGGTGACTGAGGGGCTCCATTTTTTTTTTCGGTATTACTATTTTAGGGTGCATATGACTTTTTGATCGCTTGGTATTACACTTTTTGTGATGTAAGAGACAAAAAATTTAATTTTTTAAAATTCTTTTTATTCTTTACAGTGTTCACCTGATGGGTCAGGTCATGTGATATTTTTATACAGCAGGTTCTTACGGATGTGGCGATACCTAATATGTATATATTTTTTATTTATTTAAGTTTTACACAATAACAGCATTTTTTAAACAAATAAAATCATGTTTTAGTGTCTCCATATTCTGAGCCATTTTTTATTTATTTTTTGGGCGATTGTTTTCGGTAGGGTCTCATTTTTTGCAGGATGAGATGACTGTTTGGCACTATTTTGGGGTGCATATAACTTTTTAATCGCTTGCTATTACACTTTTTGTAATGTAAGGTGACAAAAAAGGCTTTTTTGACAGTTTTTATTTTCTTTTTTACGGTGTTTACCTGAGGGGTTAGGTCATGTGGTATTTTTTTTAGAGCAAGTTGTTACGGACGAGGCGATACCTAATATGTCTACTTTTTCATTTTTGAAACAAAAAAAAATCATATTTTAGTGTCTCCATAGTCTGAGAGCCATTGTCTTAAGTAGGGTATCATTTTTTGCGGGATGAGGTGACTGTTAGATTGGTACTATTTTGTAGGGCATATGCCTTTTTCATCACTTGGTGTTGCACTTTTAGTGATGTAAGGTGACAAAGTTTTTAGCACAGTTTTTATTTTATTGTTTCGACTGTGATCACCTGAGGGGTTAGCTCATGTGATATTTATATAGCCAGTTGATACGGACACGGCGATACCTAATATGTATACTTTTTTTTTTCCCCTATTTTTTTTTTCCCTATTAAAAAATATATATTTTTACTTTATTTTGGGAAAAGGATGCATTTTTTTTATTTTACTTGAAACTTAAATTTTTTTTTGTAAAACTATTTTTTTCACTTTTTTTTTTTGGTCCCACTCTGGGACTTCAACTTTTGGGGTCTGATCCCCTTTACAATGCATCACAATACTTCTGTATTGTGATGCATTGGCTGTAAGTGTAATACACTTACAGCCTGTTTGCCTGTGAGATCCAGGGGGCTGGATCTCACAGGCTGTCATGGAAGGCAGCCACGATGCCCAAGTAAGGCATCAGGCTACTTTCCCTGCCATCGGGTCCCCGTCACAGCAGAGCGGGGACCCGATGGAAGCGCTCTCACTCTCCATACATCGCACGTGCCACGGGCAGCGCTGACCGCGGCACATCAAGGGTTAATGTGCCGGCAGGAAGCCCGGTGACGTCACCGGCACTGATGGGTGGGATTTAGTGCTGCCCTAGCCAGTAAAACAACTAGGGCAGCGCTAAAGCCCGCCCATCAGAGCCGGTAACGTCACCGAACACAAGGCCGGGCGGAAGTTTCTGCCCGGCAGTGTGTTATGATTAAAAATAAGAGCCCGTGCCCTGCGCGATTTAGCGCAGGGCAAGGGAGTGCATCGGAGCATGAGATGCTAGCCTCAGGGGGGCTGCCTTGGTGAAAATAAGGGTATGTCCGGGTTCAGAGCCTTTAAGGGGTAGATTGCTGTAGAGGCCACTGTTAAGGGGGCAGGGTGTTGTGGAAATCACTGTTAAGGAGTCAGGGTACTGTGAAGGTCACTAATAAAGGGGCGGGCACTATGGAGGTCACTGTTAAGGGAGCAGGGGATTGTGGAGCCACTATCAAAGGGGCACCGGGGTACTTTGAGGTCACTGTTAAGGGAGCGGGGTACTGTGGCAGTCACTGTTAAAGGCGCAGTCGCTGTAGAGGTCTCTGTTAAGGGGGCCAGAAATGGTGGTCAGTTAAGGGGACTGTAACCTATGGTCAGTGTTAAGGGGCATGTGCTGTAGAGGTCACTGTTAAGGGGGCGGGCCCCTGTGGAGCTCACTGTCAAGGGGGTGGGGTGCTGTGGAACTCACTGTTGAAGAGGCAGGCTGCTGTGGTGGTCCCATTTTAAGGGACAGGGCACTGTGGGGGGAGGGGTCAGTTTTAAGGGGTGGGAGCTGTGGAGGTCACTGTTAAGGGGGCGGGGTGATGTAGATGTCACTGTTATAGTGGATACTGTCTATCTTTTAACGACTCACACAAACATTAAATGAAATAGATTAAATATACCCGTGCGAAGCCGGGTCCTTAAGCTAGGTAAAAATAAATCGTGAAATACAGACAAGTCACTGACCCCCACAACAGACTGACGCTACTTATTTTGTAGAGATAACTTTTGAAATGTAAAAGTCATCTCTCATTATTATGAGAGGGCAGGATTACAATAACAGGTAACAGCTCTGTTAAGGATGTGGTTATTCCGAGCTTAAATATAAAAGGCTGAGATGTGACAACCCCTTTAATGGCTGTGCATCAAAAAGTCTATGAGCAGCCCAGGACCAAGAAGCATTAAAGGCAATGTGTCAGGATCCACCATTGACTATAGGTCACTGTCGCAACTTGTCTACTCCCTTCTTGTAAAATGACTTCAGCACAGGTTACAGAGCATGCCTAGAAAACTCTGCCCTAGAAGTCAGTGAGTCCCCTCCAGTCTACTGTGTCTATAGCCCATGGTGGCCAGGGTTGCCAACCAGAAATTTTTCTTTTTTCTGGACAACTTATCCCAAAATCATGGACAGCCAACATTTTTTACGGATAATTATTATAAGTAATACATGTCTATAGCTCAATATACTGATAACATCTCATTACCAGCATTTACTGTGAGCTGTAAAATGATGAGAATTACCACCAAATACCACTAGCCTCAAAAAATCATGGACACATCTATTTTTGCACAGGACAAAAAGTTGCCTATTTGTATGGACTGTCCAGAAATTTCTGGACGGTTGGCCACCCCGATGGTCGCTAATGTAAACCATATCTCTAAATGTTAACACCCCAGTCAAGATGGCAGCCTGTTCAGGAAAAAGAATAAATAAATCTACAATCAGAAAATGAAAACAAATCAGAAAAAAACAATGTGTCACTATCTATCTAGTTTCAACTGGCAAAAAAAAAGTATAGGCGACATATTCCCTCTAAATTGACACAGCTAAAGCTACACAGTTAAATCTTAAAATGGTTGTTCCCTTTTCACATGAGCGTGGAATATTAGCCGAGTATTGGTGCTTTTGGTAGAGTAGCTCTCTAGAGGACCGCTGATGAATTATATGAACTTCTATATATTTCACATAGTGCCTTAAAGGGAAGCTGCCATCAACTTTATGCTGACCATACTAATGTAGAGACAGGTGAGTTGATTTCAGCGGTCTGTCATTTATAAGTTAAAAATAAGTGGTTGCCGAGAACCAACATCACAATCATTGCAGACTGAGCCTGGAAAAGAGTCACATCCACCTGAGAAGAGTCCTGGTTATTCATGAATTCCTGCTCTCCTGCCCACCTGCTGATGACTGACAGTCTTCTACCTAGTTTTCTCTCTTTCTCTCTAGGAGAGAACTGCCAATCATCAGCAGATGGTCGGGGAGAGCAGGAGATTATGTATAACCAGGACTCTTCTCAGGTAGATTTGACTCTTTTCAAGGCCTGGGCTGCAATGATTATGATGCTGGTTCTCGGCAACCGCTTACTTTTAGCTCATAAGTGACACAGCGCTGACATCAGCATTTCTGTCACTATTTTATGCTGCCCTCAGTGAGGTCAGCATAAAGTTGATCACAGGTTCCCTTTAATTCTTCATTTCTTCTGCAGGGAAAGTAATCCCTCCCAGCGCTCTCTGCCTAGTCACTGGGTTGTTCTCTGGGTTGTTCTCTAGTCACTGGGTTGTTCTCTGAAAGAGACAACTTCACGTAGTAGGAAAAATAGTGCACCAGTTCCAGCAATCTGCCAATGAGAAATGGTTTTCTAACTTCTTGTTCACAGTTTAGCAATATTTTCAGTGTAACCTATGATACAGACATAGTGAAAAAGCAAACCAGCAGCTGTCAGTACAGTCTATTAAAAGATTTCAGGGACAAAACTATTTCTCAAGAAAAAGGAAATCCTTTCTTTGCAGACAGTGCGGCAGGTGTTCTACTGAGAAACTACTACAGATCTATTACCTGTTCAATGCTGGGCTTCTCGAATGGCGGACTTTCCAGAGATCCTTCCACCACTGGTTTCCCCATTTGCAGAATACATTTTCTTAAAAGCTAAATATGAAAGGTAAAATGTTAGATAAAATTGAGTTTGCATTTTTAGCCTATCCTAGTTTATGAACTTGGGAGGGGGCGATTATATGCATTCATTCAAAAAGCCTAAGATGTTTATAATTGTAATAAAGATGACTTCATCATAAAGAATCCTTAAAGGAATCGGTCCCCAGTTTTATGCCACTCCACCTGAGGGCAGTATACATTGGTGGCAGACACCCTGAACAAAATGCTGGGTTAATGTCTTGAACTGACCCAGCCACCGTTTTACTGAAATCTGTATAGAGAGACTCCAAACAAGGGGTTAGGAAGGCGGTGAGATCCGGGAACTCATCAATATGATAACTCCCTGGCACGTGTAGTGTTTTGTATGTACCTGGAGCTGCTCAATATGGATTTTAGCAAAAAGACTGGGTGAATTAAAGAAAGTGACCCAACATTTTGCTCAGGGTCTCTAAACCGGGCGACTGATTCCCTCATACCATAATAACAATCCATATAAATGTAGAGTGTCCTGCAAGGCTCTGTCCTAGAACACCTGCTCTCCTCTATCTACACTTTTGGCCTGGGACATCTCATAGAGTCCCATGGCTTTAAGTATCACTCTTATGCTGACGACACACAAATCTACCTCTCTGGTGCAGACATCACCACCTTATTATCCAGAATCCCACAATGTCTATCTGCTATATCATCCTTCTTCTCATCTCGCTTTCTAAAACTTAACATGGATAAAACAGAATTCATCATCTTTCCCCCATCTTGCTCAACCCCCCCAACAGACCTATCTATCACGATCAATGGCTGCACACACTGCCCGGTCAACCAAGTCCGCTGCCTTGGAGTGACCTTGGATTCTGCCATCTCCTTCTGACCGCAAATCCAAGCTCTTTCCACCACCTGCTGCCTCCAACTCAAAAACATCTCCTGCATCTGCGTTTTACCTAACTTTGAATCTGTGAAAATGCTTGTACATGCCCTCATCATCTACCGCAACACTCTCCTCTGTGGCCTTCCATCTAGCACCCCTCCAATCTATCCTCAACTCTGCTGTCCGACTAATCCACCTCTCACCCTGTTACTCCTCTGCCAATCCCTTCACTGGCTCCCCATTGCCCAGCGAATTCACTTCAAAATACTAACAACTACATACAAGGCCATCCACAACCTGTCCCCTCCCTACATCTACTTTTCCGATAGATCCCCACACGCAATCTCCGATCCTCACAAGACCTCCTTCTCTCCTCTCCTCACAATCGCATCCAAGATTTCTCCCGTGCATCCCCCACACTCTGGAACTCGCTATCCCAACATATCAGACTCTCGCCTACAGTGGAATCCTTCAAAAGAAACCTGAAAACCCACCTCTTCAGACAAGCCTACAACCAGTGACCCTGCTGCCTCTATACCACCATGACCAACTTCACCCGCACCTACTGTGTCCTTCTCCCATACCATGTAGATTGTAAGCCCCCACGGGCAGGGCCCTCTCTCCTTCCGTACCAGTTTGTAACTCGTCTTGTTTATGCTTAGTGCAATTGTCTGTATTATGTATGTATACCTCTTCTCATATGTACAGCGCTATGGAATAAATGGCGCTTTAACAATAAATAATAACAACGTAGAGGCTAAATAAAATTCTCAAGTAATACAATTACGGTTTTAGTATGGTATCGTCAGTGCTGGTCCTAAGGAACCATGTTCATTTTTAGATAACTCGTAGAGTAGCAAGAAGGCCAGGTCTGGAGTCAATGGATTGTCCAGGATTCCCTTCTACCTTAACCCCCCCCCCTACACAATCTTTGCTGGACCTGTGAATAGAAGCATACTTAATTGCTCACCGTCGCTCGGTTCAAGCTGTCTGGATCCACTACTGTATTCACTGCATTTTGTTCCCTGCATTAAACTTCCAGAAGGGAAAGAGACACATGTGCTGCTGCAGCCAATGACTGGCCTCAGCGATGACATGTCCCATAATCGGCTCATAACTGCAGTGATTTACCGCTTGCGAACACATCACTGCTGCGAATTCTGGACAACCTCTTTAAGGCATGGCACCCAAGTCATCTGACCAGGTAAATGTATCTGTAACAACATCAGACTGAGAACGTCTCTCAGTACCTTAAAGAGATAGAAATAGACTTGTTTGGTATCAGCGTCTTCTTCCTTGTGTACACAAGTGAACAAGTATTCCACATCCAGTGCAATCCCCAGGAGTCTATTAATTTCCTCTTCCGATACATTCTCTAACTGGGAAACATGTGAAGCTGAAAGACAGTAAAGTGAAGAAAGAAATGATGCCGGGATATTGTCTTTTATCACGTAGATACATAGAGGCTGGCCGTTATTAAACTGAAGTGGTCCAGTTTGGTACATACAGTAGCGTGTTCACGATGACCATAAAGTGTCAACCTACAGATATAATTTAGCCAAATCTTACTGGACAGTGTTTCTCCAGAACATCTCATTATTAATGCAGTGCTGGCACAAAAACCGGATTTTTCAGGGCTATCCATCACACTGCATGATATCACAGAATCAGCGTGTAGTGAATGGCAATCCATTCTATTTCAGTTTACCATCATCACAACTAGGGATGAGCAAATCGCGTTCGGATTGCTGTATCCGAACCTGATTCTTTTAAAAACGATGTTAAGAATATCGCCTCCGTCCTACTGTAAAATGTATTGCTTCTGCGGAGGTCTTTCCGAAGTTTCAGCAAATATTGCGAGAATTACTTCATCTTGCCTCTTTCACATGTCACTTCATTTATTTGCATAAATGACTATCAAAATACGAAGCTGAACTCTGCTTGGTTAATGAGGCACGAAGCGGAGTTCGGCTTCGTATTTTGATACAGTAATTTATGCCAATAAACAAAGTGACACATGGTAGAGGTGAGACGAAGTAAGTCTCGCGATATTTGCTGAAACTTCGGAAACACCTCTGTGAGGGCAATACACTTTACAATAGGTTGGAGCCAATATTCTTAACAAAGTTTTCAAAAGAATCGGGTTTGGATACAGCAATCCGAACCCCATTTACTCAACCCTAATCACAACTCTACCTTTGTTAGCAATATTGCTGTTTCCGATCTAAGTGTCCGGCGGGCCATGATTAACAGTTGCAGGAGCCCAAGCTCACCTCTTGCAAGTGCCCACGCCCTTTACTCAAGTTTCCAGTGCCACCCCTTGCCCCTTTATGTCCGCCACCTGAGTTGATGCAGCGAACAAGGAAAGTGCTGATATGTAAATCAGGTATTTGGAGTAGAAATATGCATTGTTTGGGGTACTGAATACAGATGAAAAAATTCATTATGAGACCAGAGAACCCCTTTAATTCTGGACATTGTGCGAGTCTCAGAGGTTTGGTTCCCACTCAATAGACAGTCACAGCATATCTTATACTGTCTTTGGTGAGCAAACACTGCTAGGGCTATGTCCACCCAATCATGCCAATCATCATATTAATTAACAGCCAATTCTGAGAGTAATATCTTGTTATTGTTATGGCAGTGGGTGCCGAACCAATGTGTCAACCAACAGATTTGTATTTGGTCAAATCATAAGGGCATTATCCTGCCAGTCCCCTCGAATTCAACCTTTACCCCCTATACAGGGATCTGAACTTCGCTGCAGGAGAAACACCAGGCCGACAGCTCCTGCGTGGAGTGACAGCGCCCGCCAGGAAGAAGGTAGCAGGCGGCGGGTCTAGGTCACCAGGCGAGGTGGGTGGAGCAGTGGTGGCTCGCAGCCGCCGCTGTAACAGTTATTATAAAACTCTAAAGCTTGTTGTAATATCAGAACCTGGAACCAGAGTGTTGACTAACAAGAACTGTGGTGGCCAAACCAAACAGAAACTACACTGGAAACTCATCCATATATGTAAGGTCACAACAAAAAAAAACTGAAATTATAAAATGAAGTCAGGCAGCTGCAATATCTTGCATCGAAGAATTCAGGGTCAAATTCATTAGCTTTCTCTTGTTATGCTTTCATTTTTCATCTCCTCCGTTTACTTTCTTACATCCTCAAACTGCCTGGGCTCAAACTAGGCAGTAAGTAGGTCAACAGGTTCAAGTGACAATAACCTTTAAAGGCAATGCAAATACACTGAACAAATATATAAACGCAACCCTTTCGGTTTTGCTCCCATTTTGCATGAGCTGAACTCAAAGATCTGAAACATTTTCTACATAAACAAATGACCCATTACTCTCAAATATTGTTCACAAATCTGTCTAAATCTGTGTTAGTGAGCACTTCTCCTTTGCCGAGATAATCCATCCCACCTCACAGGTGTGGTATATCAAGGTGCTGATTAGACAGGATGAATATTACACAGGTGGGCCTTAGACTTCCCACAATAAAAGTCCACTCGGAAATGTGCAGTTTGATCACACAGCACAATGCCACAGATGTCGCAACGTTTGAGGGAGCATGCAATTGGCTTGCTGAATGCAGGAATGTCTACCAGAGCTGTCACCCTTGCAATGAATGTTCATTTCTTTACCATAAGCCGTCTCCAAAGGCGTTCACCTCCATGATTGTCGGAGACCAGCCACCCGGACAGATGCAGCAACAATCGGTTTGCATAAACATAGAATTTCTGCACAAACTGTCAGAAACCGTCTCAGGGAAGCTCATCTGCATGCTCGTCGTCCTCATCGGGGTCTGGACCTGACTGCAGTTCGTCGTCGTAACTGACTTAAGTGGGCAAATGCTCACATTCGATGGCGTCTGGCACGTTGGAGAGGTGTTCTGTTCACGGTGAGTTTTCACTGTTTAGGGCAGATGGCGGACAGCGTGTGTGTGCCGTCGTGTGGGCGAGCGGTTCGGTGACGTCAACGTTGTGGATCAAGTGGCCCATGGTGGCGGTGGAGTTATGGTATGGGCAGGCATATGTTATGGACAACGAACACAGGTGCATTTTATTGATGGCATTTTGAATGCACAGAGATACCGTGACGAGATCCTGAGGCCCATTGTTGTGCCATTTATCCACGACCATCACCTCATGTTGCAGCATGATAATGCATGGCCCCATATTGCAAGGATCTGTACACAATTCCTGGAAGCTTAAAACATCCCAGTTCTTGATGGCCAGCATACTCACCGGACATGTCACCCATTGAGCATGTTTGGGATGCTGTGGATCGGTGTATACAACAGCGTGTTCCAGTTCCTGCCAATATTCTGCAACTTCGCACAGCTATTGAAGAGGAGTGGACCAACATAGGCCACAATCAACAACCCGATCAACTCTATGCGACGCAGATGTGTTACACTGAGTGAGGCAAATGGTGGCCACACCAGATACTGACTGGTTTTCTGACCCCCCTCCCAGTAAGGCAAAACTGTGCACATTTCAGAGTGGACTTTTATTGTGGGCAGTGTAAGGCACACCTGTGCAATATTCATCCTGTCTAATCAGCACCTTGATATGCCACACCTGTGAGGTGGGATGGATTATCTCGGCGAAGGAGAAGTGCTCACTAACACAGATTTAGACAGATTTGTGAACAATATTTGAGAGTAATGGGTCTTTTTTGTATGTAGTAAATGTTTCAGATCTTTGAGTTCAGCTCATGCAAAATGGGAGCAAAACCGAAAGTGTTGCGTTTATATTTTTGTTCAGTGTAAAAATATCATGATTAATATATTCTAATCCTAGTAAAAGTCACAATAAAAAAATCTTCCTTACCAAGTGTGTGAGAACAACTACGACATGGCTCAGTGAGGCTCACAACTGTCTGCTGAAAATCCATTCTGGGTGGTGTGGGTGGGGGGTTGGGATTCTTCCATCCATTGCATTTACATGTTTCATCAGCCTAAAATATTAATAAATAATATTACTAGTATGTAATGCAAAAATGACTCAATGTATTGTTTGTAATGTCTTACTTTACAGGATAAGTTGATGAGAATGAGCAATTACAAGAACTTCACCTTCCTCACGTCTCGTTCAACCTGGTGACAACTGATTTTATTTTCCCAATTTTTGTTAGTAAGTTCTTACTGAGCACCTCTGGTACCTAGTACATTGACCAACAGACAATCCATCTGAAGTGCTATATTTTCACTGGTAGCAAGACAAAGCAAAGGATGGAGACCTGTTCTGAAGAACAGGAGTCAACAAACAACTGCTTTTTATGTTGCAACTCATCTCTACGTCTCCAGTTTCAAAAACCCTGATGATCAACTCCGGCTAGCCATACGTCTTGGTGAATACATTTGAAGTAACTTTGAAGAAAGACACAGAGTGCCGCAGTATTCCTTTTCTATTTCCTAAAAAGTATAATGCACCCTTATGTGCCTCTCATACGCTATGTTGCCCCTTTACGGCTCCAACACAATATGGTTGTCAGGGAACCATGAACCAGACGTACAACAAGAGATAAGTGAAAATAGAAGGCTTTATTGAAAATAAAGCTGTAAAGCAAAAGTCCAAACGGATGGTGAAACCGAGCAGAATCTTTGCGAAGCCAGAGGTCAGGAACCAGAAGGGTAGTCAGACGAAGCCAGGATCAGGAACCAGCAGGGTAGTCAGACGAAGCCAGGATCAGGAACCAGCAGGGTAGTCAGACGAAGCCAGGATCAGGAACCAGCAGGGTAGTCAGACGAAGCCAGGATCAGGAACCAGAAGCAGCAGCAGTCTTAGAAGCATGTGAACACAAGAGGACCAAGCAAGGAACTGAAGCCACAGATCTCCTATATATATGAGCTAGGCATCCAGCTCCTCCCAGGGGAAGGAGGAGCCGCAGGGTGGAAGGCTACAAGAAACCCAGGACCCAAGATGGCCGCCAGCACATGTCAAACGAAGGAGAGCAGCAAGCAGGTAAGACCATGACAGTACCTCCCCCTCAAGGGCCCCTCCTCCGCGGAGCACAAAACGGTTTCTGAGGGAAGCGTGCGTGGAAGGCTCGGAGCAAGGCAGGAGCATGGACATCTGCGGAGGGAACCCAGGAACGCTCCTCTGGACCATAACCACGCCAATGGACCAAAAACTGCAACCGACCGCGGACCAGGCGTGAGTCCAGGATATTGCTCACCTCATATTCCTCACGATTGCCCACTTGGACCGGACGAGGCCGAGGAACCGAGGAAGTGAAACGATTACACACCAGTGGCTTCAACAGGGAGACATGAAACACGTTGGAGATCCGCATGCCAGGAGGAAGCGCAAGGGCATAGGCTACCGGGTTTACCCTGCGAAGCACTCGGAAGGGACCAACAAAGCGAGGCGCCAGCTTGGGAGTGGGCACTCGAAGGTTGAGGTTGCGGGTGGACAACCATACACGGTCTCCGACCTGGTAGGAAGGAGCAGGCGCTCGTCTGCGATCAGCCTGGAATCTCTGGCGCTGCGCAGAGACCTCAAGGGACTTCTGGATCTGTACCCAAGAAGCACGTAGGACGGAAAGGTGATCCTCCACAGCCGGAATATCCTGGGGAGAGAATACCTCCGGTAACACGGCAGGTTGGAACCCATAATTGGCCATGAAGGGAGACGTCCCAGAGGAAGAGTTCACCGCCGTGTTCCTGGCAAACTCAGCCCAAGGCAGGAGGTCAACCCAATTGTCTTGGTGATCGGAGACATAGCAACGAAGGAATTGCTCCAAGGCCTGATTGGATCGTTCTGCGGCCCCATTGGACTGAGGGTGGTAGGCCGAGGAGAAGGAGAGATGAATCCCCAACTGGGAGCAAAAGGCGCGCCAGAACCTGGACACAAACTGACTCCCCCGATCCGACACAATCTCCTTAGGCAAACCGTGCAACCGGAAGACCTCCCTGGCAAAAATCGTGGCCAACTCTTGTGCAGAGGGTAACTTCTTGAGAGGAACACAGTGGCACATTTTGGAAAACCGATCCACAATCATGAGAATGACCGTATGGCCTCGGGATGCAGGGAGGTCCACAATGAAATCCATCCCCAGGTGTGACCATGGGCGCTCCCCGGTGGCTATGGGTTGCAGAAGGCCCAACGGAAGGTGCCGAGGGGACTTACTCTGGGCACAAACGGAGCATGCCGCTACATATGCGGCGATGTCGGAACGTAGGGAAGGCCACCAGAACAGACGTGAAACAGCCCAGGACAGCTGATTCTTTCCAGGATGCCCCGCGGTCTTGGAGTTATGGTAGGTTCGCAACAACCGAGTGCGCAATTCCTCAGGCACAAAACATCTGCCGTTGGGTCTCCCAGAGGGAGCACCAGATTGAGCCGCCAAAATCTGCTCACCCAGGGGAGAGGTCAGGCTGGTGCGAATGGCGGCCAGGATCTGATTCGGAGGTATGACCGAAGTCGGAATCGACTCCTCCCTGGACAGCTCGGAGTACTGCCGTGATAAGGCATCCGCCCTGATGTTCTTGGAACCGGGTAGGTAGGAGACCACGTAATTAAAACGTGACAAGAACAGAGCCCATCTGGCCTGACGTGGTGTCAATCTCTTGGCCTCAGAAAGGTAGGTCAGATTCTTGTGGTCCGTCAGGATGAGAACCGGAACCACCGAACCCTCGAGCAAGTGCCTCCATTCTTTAAGGGCCTGCACGATGGCCAATAACTCCCTGTCACCAATCTGATAGTTGCACTCCGCGGAAGACAGTTTCCGGGAGTAAAACCCACAAGGAAGCAGAGGACCCTCTGGTGTTCTACGCTGAGACAGAAGGGCGCCTACTCCCGTCTCAGACGCGTCCACCTCGAGGACAAAGGGCAACCCAGGGTTGGGATGCGACAGAATCGGAGCCGACACAAAGGCGGACTTTAGGGCCTCAAAAGCTCGGATGGCCTCGAGCGGCCAGACCTGGGAATTACTGCCCTTCCTGGTCAGATCCGTGAGAGGCTTGGCCAGCATGGAAAAGTCCCTGATGAACTTCCGATAATAATTGGCGAAGCCCAAAAAGCGCTGCAGGGAACGAAGACCACTGGGCTGGGGCCACTGTAAGACAGCCGAAACCTTCTCAGGATCCATGGAGAACCCCTCAGCGGAAATGATGTAACCTAAGAAGGTTACCTGGGATCGGTGAAATTCGCATTTCTCAAGCTTACCGAACAGCTTGTTCTCTCGTAACCGTTGCAACACTCGTCTGACATCCAGAATGTGGGCCTCCATGGATTCAGAATATACCAAGATGTCATCCAAATAGACTACCACACACTGCTGCAACAGGTCACGGAAAACATCGTTGATGAATTCCTGAAAGACTGCGGGCGCATTGCACAACCCAAAGGGCATAACCAAGGATTCGTAATGACCGGTCCTGGTGTTAAACGCGGTCTTCCACTCATCGCCCGCCTTGATCCTTACCAGGTTATATGCCGCCCTCAGGTCGAGTTTGGTAAAGACCGTGGCCCCTTTAAGGCGATCGAACAGCTCGGAAATCAAGGGTATCGGGTAAGCGTTCTTGATCGTGATGCGATTGAGACCCCTGTAATCGATGCAAGGCCTCAACTCACCGCCCTTCTTTTTCACAAAGAAAAATCCAGCCCCTGCCGGGGACGAAGATTTGCGAATGTGTCCGCGTGAAAGCGCCTCCCTCACGTACTCCTCCATGGCCTCATTCTCCGCTACCGACAGTGGATAGACTTTGCCACGAGGAGGAACGGCACCAGATTGTAACTCTATGGCACAATCGTATGGGCGGTGCGGAGGTAGGGCAACCGCGCGCACCTTATCGAATACATCCCGGTACTCCTCGTATTCAGGAGGCAACAGAGAGTCCGAGGAAGTACACAGCAACTTGACAGACCCATGGATGCAACTAGCCCCACACTGCGGTGACCACGAGAGGATCTCGACCGATCTCCAATCGAAAGTCGGATTATGTTTCTGGAGCCAGGGGTACCCCAAGACCACCGAGTAGTGTGGAGACGAAATAACCTGGAGGCAGACCGACTCTCTGTGAACGGCACCAATGGCTATCCCCACTGGAAGGGTCTCATGAGTCACGTGTGGCGGCAGAAGGGGTCTGCCGTCTATCGCCTCAAGAGCCAGTGGGGAACCTCGAGCCTGCAGAGGAATGGAATTGGCGGCAGCGAACACACTATCAATGAACAAACCACCAGCACCAGAGTCCACCAACGCCTGGGTCGTCACCGAGCCCCCGACCCAGGAGAGGACAACAGTGATCAGTGGTTTGTCAACACGGGAAACCGGGGACGAGGAGACTCCACCCAAGATCTGCCCCCGACAGGATCTCAGGGTACGAGCGTTTCCCGGACGGTTCGGACATGCCAACCGAAAATGCCCACCGAGACCACAGTACATGCATCGGCCCTCGCGTCTCCGGAGTGCCCTCTCCCCCTCGGACAGGCGAGCAAACCCCAGCTGCATGGGTTCACCCCCAGACAAGTCATCCCCAGGAGGCGTGGGAGGAGAGGGAGGCACGGGTGGGACAGCAAACGTAGGCACCAATCTGTTAGAAGACCTCCGCAGGTTCTCCTTAAAGGAAGGTCTCTCCCTGAGTCTGGTGTCAATCAAAATCAGGAAAGAAATAAGAGACTCGAGCTCAACTGGTAGGTCCTTAGCTGCAACCTCATCCTTCAAGGCATCCGAGAGACCATGAGAGAAAGCAGCGACCAGAGCCTCATTATTCCAGCCCACCTCTGCTGCCAGGGTACGAAACTCAATGGCGTATTCAGCTACGGATCGTGAACCCTGTCTGATGGACATAAGGAGCTTCGCAGCAGAGGCAGCACGAGCCGGCACATCGAATACCTTCCGAAGAGAAGCAACAAAACCGGAAAACTCGGCAACCACCGGATTGTTGTTCTCCCATAAAGGGCTGGCCCAGGCCAAGGCCTTGTCCGAGAGCAGCGAGATCAAGAAGCCCACCTTTGATCTCTCAGTAGGAAAGGCATGTGGCAGCAACTCGAAATAAATGCCCACCTGGTTAAGGAAACCTCGGCACTGAGTTGGCTCTCCCCCAAAGCGCTGTGGAAGAGGGGCAGAACCGGTCATACCCCGAAACACCACAGGCGCAACAACAGGTGTCGGGGTAGACTCTGGCGCAACAACCGGAGCGGCAGTAGGAGCGAGCCCAGGAGCGACAACCGACCCATCGGCAACGGGAGCGAAATGAGCCGTGCGTTCAAGCAGGGTTTGCAACGCCACAGCGAACCGACCCAACAGGTGATCCTGCTGATCAAGTCTGGCAACCAGCGTGGGTAGCGAGGATGGCCCTGTACCGTCAGAATTCATGGCTTGGTCCTAATGTCAGGGAACCATGAACCAGACGTACAACAAGAGATAAGTGAAAATAGAAGGCTTTATTGAAAATAAAGCTGTAAAGCAAAAGTCCAAACGGATGGTGAAACCGAGCAGAATCTTTGCGAAGCCAGAGGTCAGGAACCAGAAGGGTAGTCAGACGAAGCCAGGATCAGGAACCAGCAGGGTAGTCAGACGAAGCCAGGATCAGGAACCAGCAGGGTAGTCAGACGAAGCCAGGATCAGGAACCAGCAGGGTAGTCAGACGAAGCCAGGATCAGGAACCAGAAGCAGCAGCAGTCTTAGAAGCATGTGAACACAAGAGGACCAAGCAAGGAACTGAAGCCACAGATCTCCTATATATATGAGCTAGGCATCCAGCTCCTCCCAGGGGAAGGAGGAGCCGCAGGGTGGAAGGCTACAAGAAACCCAGGACCCAAGATGGCCGCCAGCACATGTCAAACGAAGGAGAGCAGCAAGCAGGTAAGACCATGACAGTGGTGCCGAATGATATGCCCGTAACACCATATAATGTCCCTTATGCACTCGCAACGCAATTTGGTACACTGTCATGTACCCTGAACACAATATGGTGCCTCTTTACTGTCTTCAAAATGAATACTCAACTAGCCCTTGTTGCCATGAAGAAGGAGGCAGATCTCTCCGTGCAGATCTGCTCCTGTCTGCCTGGCGGCTAGGCTCAGCAGGCATAATGACGTCACTTCACCATGCCTACCAGCACAAAACCACCAGTTGCAGAGTCAATAGTGGAGCGGGAAGCTGGCATATTCACCTGTATCTGTGTAGTGAGGATGCAGATGCAGTTGAAAGTGGTGCTACTGCCGGGGGCCCAGCTGTCAGGTTGTCTGGGAAAGATGCATTCTGTGCCCTATTGTTAAAGCGCCCCTGCAGCAAAGGGCCTCCGGATCTCTTGTGCCCCTTGTCTTTGTGTGGTTTGCTTGGTGATAATGACTGCCACTGCCTTTGTGATTTCTATTTGGCCAAATAGGTCATATTAAAAGAAGTCGTTTTGATAAGGGAACCCCATTCAATGAGGAAGGTGACAGCTGTGAAGGGGAGGTTCAGTGGTTTAGAAAAATAGGGGGTCATTTATTAAACAGAAATACGCCTATATTATGCTGTGTATTTCTGTTGCAGATTGCAGCGCAAAGGTGCATTGCACGCCGCAAGATGGAACTTTTCACCGCTCGCGCCAGGTCTAAAAAAGTGGGCATGGAGTGAGCGGGGAAGGGGACTGGCCGGTAGGCCCATCTCATTTACCATTTTCTGCACCTGTTTTAGGCGTAGAAAATGGTCTAAATGTAATGGTCTAAATGTGCCGAAGTTATGGAGAGGCGCAGGCGGATCCACTGAAAGCGCAGGTTCTAAAACGACGGTCTTAATAAATGTGCCCCTTAGGGCTCTTTCACACGAGCGGACGCCGTGCGGGTAATCCGCTGCGTGAAAGAGAGCCGAGCCCTGTACCGGACAGCAGAGACACGGAGCATTAACATGATTGATAATGCTCCGTGCCTCTCTGTAATCTTTTTTTACTACAAAATCACAGTGATGGCACAGAGCATTATTAATCATGTTAATGCTCCGCGTCTCTGCTGTCCGGAACGGGGCTTGGCTCTCTTTCACGCAGCGGATTACCCGCACGGCGTCCGCTCGTGTGAAAGAGCCCTAAGGGGCACATTTATTAAGACCGTCGTGGCTTGGCTGTCTTTCACGCAGCAGATTACCCGCGCGGCATCCGCTCGTGTAAAAAGAGCGCTTAGTGTTCCATTGTTTGGTCCATCTACGTTAAAGAATTCTCAAATATAACTAAAATACAACCAAATGCATCTATAACGATATACGGTACATTCATCTGTAAAGGGGTACAGTTTACAGGGTATTTACACTTTTTAAGATACTTTCACATCTGATCCGGCTGCCAGTTCCGGTACAGAATGCCGGGAATTGGCCGGACACAAACCGCAGCATGCATCGATTTCTGTCTGGTCAACACTTGGCATTTTTGCCGGATTGCAGCTAGATCTCTGCCGGACCACTTTATAGTTAATGGGGCTGGAAGGGAATCCGATTGCATCCGGCAACAACCTAAACCATTCATCAGTGCAGCAAATTCCACTGCCTCACAAGTTAATTTTTTGCAATTTAAAAAAAGGGTTTTCTAAGATTCTGATATTGATGGCCTATGCTCAGGCGAGGTTATCATTATCAGATGGGCTGGGGTCCGACACCCAGCACCCATGCCGATCTGCTGAACAGGTGAGTGTCGCAGCCTCTTCCATCATCTTCATTAGTCACGTGGCCTAGGTGCAGCTCGGTCCCCTTCAAGTGAATATGGCTAAGCTGCTGTACAATGAACAGCGCGGTGCCTGGCAAGCTGAAGGCCTGGGGATAGGTCACCAATATCAGAATCTCAGAAAACCCCTTTAAAAAGTTAATTTTACTTTGGCTTTGTTTTCTTTTTTTTTTACAGCACAATATAAAAAATGAGAATGAGTGCCAATGCAACATTTTAATGTCTGCAGTTAAATATTCCATGGACTGCGGAGAAATCCTATCCTGTAATCTTTCTATTTAACAGTAACCATTAGGTTTATTCATCGACATATAAAATAATGGATGCCTGGCAGTTTTTACTCTAGCAAATTAATACAACAAAGTAGCACAGTAAGAAGTGATGGAGAGAGGGCACAAATTAATGGCATTCCATTCACACTCGTCAGGCTAATTAAAGGCTTGGTTAGCACTTTCCTGAAAGGCACTAAAAGAGCTCAGAAACACAACCGCAAGCCTCCAGAGAGGGGCGCCACTGGGATATGGTTAGAACGTGCAGCAGGGAAGGGAGCACCTAGCAATCCGTTCAGTCTGTATCAGCATGTATTCAGTTCAGTCCCTTTTACGGTATTTGGCCGGAGAAAATACCGCAGCATGCTGCAGTATTTTCTCCGGCAAAAATTCCAGAACACTTGCCAGATCCGGCATTAATTTCCATTGAAATGTATTAATGCTGGATCCGGTACCAAGTGGTCCAGAAAAACGGCTCCGGTTTCCCGGTCTTCGCATGCGCAGACCTTTCAATCTGTTAAAAAGATAAATACCGGATCCGTTTTTCAGGATGACAATGGAGAGACGGATCCGGTATTGCAATGCATTTGTCAGACGGATCCGGAAACAAATGATATCCGTTTGCACACGGATTTCCAGATCCGGCAGGCAGTTCCGGCAACGGAAGTGCCTGCCGGATTCTTCTAACGCTAGTGTGAAAGAACCCTTACATACATGTCTCACACATACATGTAGACAAAGGTCATACAAGGCACTTACTAATGTACTGTGATTGTCCATACTGCCTCCTTTACTGGCTTCATTCATATTTTCATCACATTACACACTGCTCATATTCAGGGGTTATGACCCAGCAGCGGTGGCCGTGCTTACACACTATAGGAAAAGGACCCAGGCCTATGGGTTCTCCCACAGTCCTAGCAACCAGAAAGGCGGCACTTTTTCCTATACTGTACAAGCACGTCCACCGCTGCTGGATTGCAGGTGGTCATAACGCCTGGATACAAGCAATGCATAATGTGATGGAAAAATGAATCAAGCCAGCAAAGGAAGCAACACAATCACTATACAGTATGGTAACATCTACATGATAAATGCTAATTGCTGAAGTGAGACAACCCTTTTAAAGGGAATGTGTCATCAGAAAATGACCTATTGTTTAAATCACATTTTTAGGTTTAGCATATTTTTTAAGGATTTTTGGTGAAGGTTATTTATATTTTCCATTCAAATATCTATATTAAAAAAAACAAAGTCCTGCAGTTTTTGCACTGATCACTAAGTCTAATAATATACACCACTTCTTGGCCAGTACAGATCACTTTCCTGCAATTACCTGCTTATCTGTCATTCTAATCCTGCCTATAATGATATCACCTGTGTGTATAGGTAAGACAGGATCCACCATTCACAACAGGTGATTGTCAAAGCCTATCTATTTTTTCCTTGTACAATGACCCCTACACAGGTCACAGAGCATGCCTAGAAAACTCTCCCATAGAAGTCCGTGAGGTCCCCATTGCCTCAATGGTTGCAAAAGGTAGACCAAATATACAGAATTGAGGAGAGCATTGACTAACCATACCCACGGTAGATTTGTGAAACTTTGGGCCACGTGGCTTACATACTCTAGAGCCCCTTCTTTCCTTAACCATTTAGCAGAAGTAAGCCAGTCCATGTAGGATACTAATACTTTATGAGACGAAGTCACTAATCATAACACTAACATTGCCTTATATACCTCAATAAATGTTATACAGTGAGATTGGGTTTGACTAGACCCTATCGACTCCCCCCCCCCCCCCCCCACCTCATCCCCAACTGCCCTCCCTCGTTCATACAACATAGTTACTACATAAGTTATCTAATTTTTTTAGCTCAATGCAGAACAAGGTTGTTTTGATTATGTTCTCATACAGCTTATTGATATAGGTCAATTGCAATCGCTTCCAGACAATGAATGACCCAACTCGCATTCGACTCTGGACATCGAGTATCCACATCATATCCAAGACCGCATGATTTTATTTAAGATCTGATCACTCTCAGAGTATTAGAAAAGATACTTTGATGATAATGTTAACATTTACTGTACAATATACCTTGTCTTGCCACATGTTAGTTAAAAATTGATAAAAAGAAAATTGAAAAGAAAAAAGAAGTCAATGAGGTCTCCTCCTGACCATTGTGTCTATGGCCCATGGGGCTGCCGTAAAGTAATTTTTCATATGCTTTCCAAATGTTCTTAAAAACAGCTTAGGCAAGATGGCTGCCCCCATAATTCAAAAAGCAAAAAGAATAAAAAATAAAAAATCTGTAATCAGAAAATAAAAAGAGCTTTGAAAAAATGTATTAATTACTATCTGGTTTTAAATGGCAGATAACATTTTTGGTGACACATTTCCTTTACGTACGGTAGAAAGAAGTAGAGAAAAGCCTGCTGTCACACATTTGTGAACTCCGGAAACGTGGATGCTTCTGGATATTTCCCTTGTTTATTGGGGAGCATATGTAGACATATGGTCTGAAAGGAGCGGTCTCAGAAAGACAACTCCTTTTTAATAAGAAACCAATATGGTGATCAGTTATTGTCATGGGAAGCTGCCCCTGGATATATTTGAATGAGACACATCCACCGGCATGGCTTTCAGGTCTGACTGAGGCCCCAAGTGAAGAACCCCCTCCCCACCCCGTGGACATCCTTATGTCCTGATAGGGTATATGGACAGAACTGTTGTGGAGAGGAAACCCCTTTAAATACCAGACACATAACCCTGAACTTCTCAGACATTTCCTCAGCCATCCACTCACACATTGCTGATACTTAAAGGATTATCCCTTGGCGCAAAGACGAACCGGCCAATGGAGGTAAATAGCAATCTTTGAATCTTTATTGGTTCATAGCGCGTTTCGGGGATGGCTTCCCCTTCTTCAGATGAATACAATAGTATTTATGTTAGCAAGTTTATATACACACACATATCAAAAACTGCCCCAAATAGAGGTCGGGGGTGGGAGTGGGCGGGGAATAGGAAGGTGACCTCAGAAATTGGGGGTGATTGGGTAGTTAGAAACTTTATTTCAATAATTAGTTACCACAGAAATATACTCTGTCTAGATCAAAGCCTAAAAAACTTGTTGTCCGTGAATTTTATTATTTATAGAATTTAAAACTGGTTAAAAATACGGGAGCCGTAACACGGGGGTCACATGATCGCAAGTGCCGGGAGTCACGTGTAACGTCACTATGGGACCTGCCTGCACTTGCGTCCCGATCAACCAGGCAACCTCTGACTTCTATTGTTTTGGATAGTCATGTGTCCGACATTTGCAGCCACATGACCATCTGTCCCGCCCTCCGCACACGTCACTTTGGGAGCCATGACGTCCCAGCTCTGGAGCCGTCCCGGAGCTCATCATGTGGTCGGCCATCAGGGTCGCCTCATTCTTCGCTCCGCCCAGACTCCGGGAAGCGTTTTTCCTTTTCACCGCCCCTTTCCTAGGCCACACAAAAAGGCGGTGCGGAAACTCTGCATGTTAGCAAGTGTAGGCAGGTCCGGCATCCGTTCCAATAGTGACGTGACACGTGACTCCCGGGACTTGCGATCATGTGACCCCCGTGTTACGGCTTTCGTATTTCTAGCCAGTTTTAAATTCTATAAATAAGAAAAATACATGGACAACAAGTTTTTTGGGCTTTGATCTAGACAGAGCATATTTCTGTGGCAACTAATTATTAAAATAAAGTTTCTAACTACCCAATCACCCCCAATTTCTGAGGTCACCTTCCCATTCCCCACCCACAACCTCTGTTTGGGGCGGTTTTTGGTATGTGTGTACAGTACAGACCAAAAGTTTGGACACACCTTCTCATTCAAAGAGTTTTCTTTATTTTCATGACTATGAAGGCATCAAAACTATGAATTAACACATGTGGAATTATATACATAACAAACAAGTGTGAAACAACTGAAAATATGTCATATTCTAGGTTCTTCAAAGTAGCCACCTTTTGCTTTGATTACTGTTTTGCACACTCTTGGCATTCTCTTGATGAGCTTCAAGAGGTAGTCCCCTGAAATGGTCTTCCAACAGTCTTGAAGGAGTTCCCAGAGATGCTTAGCACTTGTTGGCCCTTTTGCCTTCACTCTCCGGTCCAGCTCACCCCAAAACATCTCGATTGGGTTCAGGTCCGGTGACTGGAGGCCAGGTCATCTGGCGCAGCACCCCATCACTCTCCTTCATGGTCAAATAGCCCTTTACTTTCAAAGTTTTCCCAATTTTTCGGCTGACTGACTGACCTTCATTTCTTAAAGTAATGATGGCCACTCGTTTTTCTTTACTTAGGTGCTTTTTTCTTGCCACAATACAAATTCTAACAGTCTATTCAGTAGGACTATCAGCTGTGTATCCACCTGACTTCTCCTCAACGCAACTGATGGTCCCAACCCCATTTATAAGGCAATAAATCCCACTTATTAAACCTGACAGGGCACACCTGTGAAGTGAAAACCATTTCAGGGGACTACCTCTTGAAGCTCATCAAGAGAATCCCAAGAGTGTGCAAAGCAGTAATCAAAGCAAAAGGTGGCTACTTTGAAGAACCTAGAATATGACATATTTTCAGTTGTTTCACACTTGTTTGTTATGTATATAATTCCACATGTGTTAATTCATAGTTTTGATGCCTTCAGTGTGAATCTACAATTTTCATAGTCATGAAAATAAAGAAAACTCTTTGAATGAGAAGGTGTGTCCAAACTTTTGGTCTGTACTGTATATAAATACTATTGTATTCACCTGAAGAAGGGGAAACCATCCCCGAAACGCATTGTGAACGAATAAAGATTCAAAGATTTCTATTTACCTCCATTGGCCGGTTCGCCTTTGCGCCGAGGGATAATCCTTTAAGGATCAGCATATCCAATCCGTTATGGGGCTCCAGGCACCTTGACTTGAGGAAATCTGCATCCGTAGCTGCATGACGACCGGATCCGTGGAATGACAAACTATTCCCGAAACGCCCAAAAATAGAGTTGTGCCTATGATTTTACACAACACTCAAAGGTGAGCCTCCAATTGGAGAATTTTAAGTTTCCTTGTGCATACGTTGTCACCCTATGGTGCGCCTCTTTTTTGTTTATTTATTAGTAAACAAAGCCTGAATACGCCAACTCCACTCACACATCACACACTTCTATTATGAAAATGATAGTAATGGTTTTGATTGATGGAGGGTGGAGGCTCATCTGTAATGTAAAGATTGTCTAAAGAAATACATACAACTAGCAGTGAAAACACACTAGATGCAAATCATTATACCACGTGAGCAGAGGATCCTATCACAGAGCCGTAGGTCAATAAAATCTATCCGATAATATGTGCAACAAAATCAATCTTGACAAAAACCAAATTCATATTAAGGCAAATACAAGGAAAGGGAGGATTTAGCAAGCCTTGCACTTGCCATTCTGGCTTTAAAAAGTCACAAAGGAGGGCTTTTGCAACTTTTTGGGCTTATTTTGCACATAAATGTGCCACTTTTTACATTTTATGCCACTCACTCCAGTTTTGAAAAGTGGATGGGAAAGTGGTCATGGTTAGCCATGCTAATTAGTTTCCTTCCAGACTTATCGCTGCAACTTTTTTAAAAAGTCGCGAATAAACAAGGAGCAAATTTACTCCAATAGGGGAGGAAAGAGTTAAAAATAAATTGGAGCCGCTTTTCTAGGCACAAAAGTTTTAGGTTTAAAGAGCTGCCAAATTTAACAAACAACGTGCAAAATTTTGTAAATTTGCCGCAAAATACTCCAACACAGACTGAAGCAAAACTGACTACACTTATTACCCTTATGGTAAATCCCCCCCCCCCCCCCCCAAAAAAAAAAAGGTCCACAGTGCAACTGGTATGAAACAACTCACATTCAGCCCCAGGCAGGCAACACTTTATTTTACTTTATTTTTTTGCTCTATACCGGTGTGCACCATTCTGCTGCATGTCGTATTTTCCGGCGTATAAGACGACCCCCAACTTTTCCATTTAAAATATAGGGCTTGGGCTATACTCGCCATATAAGACTACCCCTGAATGCCCAGTCCTCCCTGTCTGCAAGACGATCTTCTGCAGTCCAGGGAACTGACTTGGATCTGTGGATGGCACTGTTATGGGGAGGGGATCTGTGGATGGCATTGTTATGGGGAGGGGGATCTGTGGATGACACTGCTATGGGGAGGGGGATCAGTGGATGACACTGCTATGGGGAGGGGGATCAGTGGATGACACTGCTATGGGGAGGGGGATCAGTGGATGACACTGCTATGGGGAGGGGGATCAGTGGATGACACTGCTATGGGGAGGGGGATCAGTGGATGACACTGCTATGGGGAGGGGGATCAGTGGATGACACTATATAGCATCTTATGCTATATGTGTCATCCACAGATCCACCCCATGACAGTGCCATCCACAGATCCCCCCCTAAACAGTGCTATCCACAGATCCCCCTCACCATAACAGTGCCATCCTCAGATCCCCCCTAAACAGTTCCATCCACAGATCCCCCTCCCCATAACAGTGCCATCCACAGATCCCCCTCCAAACAGTGCCATCCACAGATCCCCCTCCAAACAGTGCCATCCACAGATCCCCCCCTAAACAGTGCCATCCACAGATCCCCCTCCCCATAACAGTGTCATCCACAGATCCCCCTCCAAACAGTGCTATCCAGAAATCCCCCTCCCCATAACAGTGCCATCCTCAGATCCCCCCTAAACAGTTCCATCCACAGATCCCCCTCCCCATAACAGTGCCATCCACAGATCCCCCCTCCAAACAGTGCCATCCACAGATCCCCCCCCCCTAAACAGTGCCATCCACAGATCCCCCCCCATGACAGTGCCATCCACAGATCCCCCTCCCCATAACGGTGCCATCCACAGATCCCCCTCCAAACAGTGCCATCCACAGATCCCCCCCCCTAAACAGTGCCATCCACAGATCCCCCCCTAAACAGTGCCATCCACAGGTCCCCCACCCATGACAGTGCAATCACAGATCCCCCTCCCCATAACAGTGCCATCACAGATCCCCCTCCCCATAACAGTGTCATCCACAGATCCCCCCATAACAGTGCCATCCACAGATCCCCCGATGACAGTGCCATCCACAGATCCCCCTCCCATAAGTGTCATCCACAGATCCCCCCCCATAACAGTGCCATCCACAGATCCCCCCCCCCCCATGACAGTGCCATCCACAGATCCCCCTCCCCGACGCTCAGAGTATACATTTATTAACTGTAATCTGTAACTTTAAATGAGCGCTCATGTCTTTACTAGGATACCTTACTCTCAGCTCCGGTAACAGGCAGTGCGGGCGGCGATCACTCACTGACGTCACGTGCCTGCGCCACCTAGTGGGTGGGGCAGGCACGTGACGTCAGTGAGTGAGTGAGCGCCGCCCGCACTGCCTATTACCGGAGCTGAGAGTAAGGTACCCTAGTAAAGACATGAGCGCTCATTTAAAGTTAAAGTTACAGATTACAGTTAATAAATGTACTCCTGTGAGAGGCGGGCCCCTCACTGAGATCGTGAAAACTCAGATCCGATGGTATATTCTAACCCCAGGCAAGCGTCCCCGTCACCATGGGAACGGCTTGGAGTTAGAATATACCATTGGATCTGAGCATATCTGGCGTATAAGATGACCCCCGACTTTTGAAAATAATTTTTAGTGTTAGAAAGTCGTCTTATACGCCGGAAAATACGGTATATTGTTTCTATGATGCACGCAGGCTGCCCCACAATTTTTTAAATACCGTTCATGGTGCCCATCCACCTCCTTATGTTTAGTGTTCGAAAAATAAGTCCACTCCATGATGGCCCCACCTCACAATTTAAAGGACTTAGTTTTTTAGATAAGGAGCAGGAAGATATAAAAAATGAAAGAAGCATTACTCACCGCACCGATCCTCTGCTGTTGCCATTCCAATACTAACCAGGTTACCCATTCAGTGAATCACAGGCTGCAATGGGGACCTACGTAAACCAATGACTGGCTGAATGGGCATCTCCTGCCATTTCTTGTGTGTCAAGTCAGGACCAGGAAGCTGAGACTAATGGGGACGAGGTAACTGTTGGAATAGTAGCGGTGGGGAATCGGTGAGGTGAGTAATGCTTCATTTATTCTTTCACACAATTCTGTATCCCATCAGACAAACCCTTTCCAGGATCTTCTGCTAAGGTCTTGGTGCTAGATATCACAGAGCTGTTTTGGCAGCTGTTTTAGTGTATATACAGTATATCTAGGTGTGGATAGGCCATGATAATATAATTCTGAATTGTGCTAATTTGATTACAACCCCTATGTCAATGATGCCTTGGTTCTAGAGCATAAAAAACATCCCCAGTAGGAGCTGATGGTGACACCTGCAGAAATATTTCAAAAGTATATTAAAACTTTTTACAGAAAACTTTATAGAAAAGGTTATACTAGAGACTTACATTTTTGTTGTAAATGTTCTCTTCATGTACGTCAGACAACCTCATATTTTCCTACATTTAATTAGCTTTATCTTATCCTAACCTTTCAATTTCTCCGAACCCTCTGCAATTCAATATCGTCATGTTCTGTATCAAATGCCCTACACAGTTTGTTAATATCTGCACAAATGGAACATGTTCTGCAGAACCAAGGTCACTAATACATATTTTGAAGGAATGGTACACCCTGAAACCCACTGGTAATTTGATAGAATCTTTTCTTTTTTACCCTTTTTAAAGGGAGCCCGTCATAGTAACATAGTACATAAGGCCGAAAAAAGACATTTGTCCATCCAGTTCGGCCTGTTATCCTGCAAGTTGATCCAGAGGAAGGCAAACAAAAAACCCTGTGAGGTAGAAGCCAATTTTCCCCACTTTAGGGGAATAAAAAATGCCTTCCCGACTCCAATCAGGCAATCAGAATAACTCCCTGGATCAACGACCCCTCTCTAGTAGCTATAGCCTGTAATATTATTACACTCCAGAAATACATCCAGGCCCCTCTTGAATTCCTTTATTGTACTCACCATCTTCAATTTTTATCTCAATCCCACCCTTGCAAAGCATTGAATGCATTAACACTTCACAGTTCCAGAGAAGCAACCTTCGTCTTTGCAAGCTTCTTCACTAGTACACTCCCAGTCAGTTAAGGCTACTTTCACACTGGCGTTTCAGGGTCCGCCTGTGAGATCCGTTTCAAGGCTCTCACAAGCGGCCCCAAACGGATCAGTTTAGCCCCAATGCATTCTGAATGGATGCGGATCCTTTCAGAATGCATCAGTTTGGCTCCGTTCCGCCTCCATTCCTCTCTGGATTTGGACACCAAAACGCTGCTTGCAGCGTTTTGGTGTCCGCCTGGCGATGCGGAGCCGAACGGATCCGTCCTGACTTACAATGTAAGTCAATGGGGACGGATCTGTTTACATTGACACAATATTGGTGCAATTGTAAACGGATCCGTCCCCTATTGACTTTCAATGTAAAGTCAGGAGTCCCTATTAATATACCATTGGATCTGAGTTTTCTCCAATCCGATGGTATATTTTAACTTGAAGCGTCCCCATCACCATGGGAACACCTCTATGTTAGAATATACCATCGGATTTGAGTTAGATCGTGAAAACTCAGATCCGACAGTATATTCTAACACAGAGGCGTTCCCATAGTGATGGGGACGCTTCAAATTAGAATATACTAAGAACTGTGTACATAACTGCCCCCTGCTGCCTGGCAGCATCCGATCTCTTAGAGGGGGCTGTGATCCGCACAATTAACCCCTCAGGTGCCGCACCTGAGGGGTTAATTGTGCGGATCTCAGCCCCCTGATCGGGTGCTGCCAGGCAGCAGGGGCCAGACCCCCCTCCTTCCCCAGTATTAAAAGCATTGGTGGCCAGTGCGCCCCCCTCCCTCCCTCCCCAGTATTAAAAGCATTGGTGGCCAGTGCGGCCCCCCTCCCTCCCTCCCCAGTATTAAAAGCATTGGTGGCAGTGGCCACAGGGTAACAACCCCCCTCCCCCCCCTCATCATTGGTGGCAGCGGAGCGGCATTTCCGATCGGAGTCCCGGTGTATCGCACAGACCTGTCACTTACCAGTAGGAGGAGCACCGGCCGGCCACAGACAGCGCATGTAAGTATAAGCTAAGTAACCATGGAAGCCAGGACTGCAGTAGCGTCCTGGCTGGCATGGTAACCGATCGGAACCCCAGCGATTAAACTGGGATTCCGATCAGAAATGCTGCTCCGCTGCCACCAATGATTGGGGGGGGGGGGAGGGGGGTTGTTAGCCTGTGGCCACTGCCACCAATGCTTTTAATACTGGGGAGGGAGGGAGGGGGGGCCGCACAGACGGATCCGCACCTAGCGCAGGTGTGAAAGTAGCCTAAGACAGAAACATAATAAAATAAATAAATAAAAGATTTTAAAAGGGTTATCCCATGATTAATGTAAAAAAATTAAAATCCGATATCATACAGTACATGACAATCTCTTTCTAACAAAATTATACAATGACAGTGACTATACAAAATTTTTAATTACATGCAATTACAAAAGGATTCAGATCCAGGTGCTGCTTTAAAGGGTTTTGTCCGGGTTCAGAGTTAAACCCAGACACATCTCCATTTTCACCCAGACAGCCCCTCTGATATGAGCATTGGAGCATTTCATGTTCTGACGCTCTCCCTTGCTATGCGCTGTATCGCGCAGGGCAAGGGCTTTTTTGTTTATGTTTTTACACTGGAGAGCCCGATACGTCACCAGATCTCCAAAAAAATACTTTGCCCTGGACGATCTAGTGCAGGGCAAAGAATATCATCACCTCATCAGCTCATATCAAGGGGCTGATGTAGAATATTTTTTGCGGGATAACACCTTTAAGTTTCAGAGTCAAGTAATGATTTATTCTTAGTTATGAATACTTTAAAAGTTATTGAAATGCGCAGAACTCCTCCCCCCCCCCCCCCCAGAAAGCTAACTGCTCCTTTTTTTAGATATTGGTAATACGTATGTTACACTCTTGCAGAATAGATTGTATCACAAGGAAGTCCTTATCAAAAGGGAATTGTATCAGAGTACATCATTTCTGAACACGTGGGCGTATGCCATCTGGACCTGGTGACTTGCCTATTTTGGCATATTGAAGGAAGGCCTGTGATTATTCTATTAGGTTGGTAGAAATAGAAGTGAACCCAGTAAAGCAAAATATCAAAAATCTGTTCTAGTTTTTGGACCATAGCATCCCTGTGCTGATACAGCACTCCCTGCCTGATGATCCTGGGAAAGGTTGTAGGCATTGTCAATAACTTGGGCCCTGTGCCAGATAGCAGACACACACAGGCTGCCAGGTGGACACTGCTGATTTATGCCCTGGAGAAAATGTTGAATTGCTTTCTTTAGCAGCACTAGGTTTTGAAAGAAAAGAAAAAAAAAAAGAATTCAAGGGTGAGCAAAGTCTTTATCGCAGCAGAGAAATGGTCAGGTTATGACGCCAGCTCCTCCCAAAAACTACTCGCTCAGTATTCTAGGCATTTGCTGACAAATATCAAGTCTGGGCAATCAACTCTTTATCAGTTGGGTGTTGGCCATCAACATTAGATTAAAATATATGGGCAATGAACCGTGTGTTGGATCACCCTGGTGAAATATCTGATCAAGTCATTCAGCCGGCGAGCAGCCATTATCTTTTCAGCTGTTATCAGGATGTTCATCATGGTAAATCTATACTTTATTACTACCAAAAATACATAAAACTAAATAAACGAGAGGAAAATAAAAATTCGGAAAAAAAGGATCTCATTGCCTCCAGACCGGAGACGTAGCTAGTGGAGCCCACTTACTAGGGGACGACTGCCTGGGCGACCACCACTCTGTCTGCAGTTGAACAATGTGGAAGAGCAGGGAGCCATACTCCATCTTGTAGGGCACTTTAGGCCTACAGGACATAAACATCCTGGCGTTCTAATATGACTGCATCGTGCCGCCAGCTGTGCACAGGTAACAAGAGACGGGGGATCGAGGCAAGGTGTACAAAACAAACAGGTCCCCACTCTGGCTGCAAAAGATCCACATGCATGGAAAGTCACACATACGGGCAACCATATTTAGTACAGCAAACAGAGATCTCGCACTGAAGGGGTCTTTTTTTTGCTATAAAAAAAAAAGCTTTATTGATAATCCATTAAAAAGTCCACAAAGAAAAACCCAGCAGCCGGAATACGTGTTTCTGAATACCATAGCAGCAATGAGTAGAAGCTACTCTGAAACATGTATGGCAGCTGCTGTGTTTTTCTGGGTGGACTTTTTAATATCAAGTTAAGGTGATTACATATTTTATGTTTTTCCGGTGAAAATTGTGTAGGAGGCATTACTACTAAAAGGGGTATTCCGGTTATATCAAGTTATCCCCTATCCACAGGATATTAGATCAGTGGGGGATTTTACTGCTGGCACCCCCAACGGTCACGAGAACGGGGGCCCCGTACCCTGTGAAGCCCCCCTGAAATGGGCAGAACGGCCGGTTGGAAAAGCGCACTTCCTCTCCATTTATTTCTATGGGAGCACCAGCACTCCTACAGAAATCCTATGGATAGGGAATACCTTGTTATAACTGAAATACCACTTTAAGAAGGGTACAAGGGGCATTAATACATTTTATTGTGTGTGACCCCCACATGGGAATTTGTTTAGATGACCTTATTTTTTTTTTTTTGTGGGGACTAAGGCTACTTTCACACTCGCGTTTTTGCTGGATGCGGCAGGGTTCAGCAAAAACGCTTCTGTTACTGATAATACAACCGTCTGCATCCGTTATGAACAGATCCGGTTGTATTATCTTTAACATTGCCAAGACGGATCCGTCATGAACTCCACTGAAAGTCAATGGGGGATGGATCCGTTTTCTATTGTGTTAGATTGTGTCAGAGAAAACAGATCCGTCCCCATTGACTTGCATTGGGGGTCATGCGGAATCCGTCTTGCTTCGCATCCCAGGACGGAAAACAAACTACATGTTGCGGTTTGCTCTCTGGTATGGGAACGCAACTAAACGGAACGGAATGCATTTTAAAGCATTCGATTCTGTTCAGTTTTGTCCCTATTGACAATGAATGGAGACAAAACTGAAGCTTTTTTTTCTGGCATTGAGCCCCTATAACGGATCTCAATACTGGAAAACTAAAACGCTAGTGTGAAAGTAGCCTTATAGGGAATTATTGTTTTTCAGGGGGTACTCATGGGGCTTACAGGGACAGACAGGGGCATTGTTACTGTCTAGGGTGGGCAAAAAGTGGGCACTATTACTTTTTAGGGTTCACACTGGGACAATATTATGATGAAGTAAAAAAATTATTACTGTTTAGAGTTATGGTCGGGGGCACAAATACTACACGTGGTGGGCATTATTACTTTCTGGACACTGAGAAGATCAATATTAGGCCTCATGCACACGAACGTTGTATTCCGTTCCGCAAAATGGGGTTCCGTTGTTCCGTGATCCGTTTCCGTTTTTGTTTCCGTGTCCTCCTTTGCCATGCAAATGATAGGAAAAAAACGGATGCGGATGACAATCTTGTGTGCCTCCGCGTTTTTGCACGGTCCCATTGACTTGAATGGGTCCGCGAACCGTTTTCCGTGAAAAAAATAGGACAGGTTATATTTTTTTGACGGACTGGAACCACGGATCACGGATGCGGATGACAAACGGTGCATTAGCCGAGTTTTCAACGGACCCATTGAAAGTCAATGGGTCCGCAGAAAATCACGAACAACGGACACGGAATAAAACAACGGTCGTGTGCATGAGGCCTTACTCTGGCATTTTCCCCAACTAACTTTATGTAGCTTAGGGAAAGGTAGAAAAAAATAAGGGAGCAAAGATTTCTCCGTTGCAAACTCTGCAGACACAAGTTGTGGCTAGAAGGGTGATCCAGCCAGATGAAAAATACAGGAAAAGTGAACAATCAAAGGCGTCAACTGTGAGTCACTGGACATAAAGGCACTGTAACCACCGAGGACCTGGGTGAAACTGATAGTGCTTTGTTTAGTAACAGTATGGCAGTATTATTCAGCCACTATTTAGTAGTATGGGTAGTGGTGTTACCTAGGCTGGAGGCCCAGTGATGTTATGGATGTGTTTTTCGCCCATGCCTGTGATTAACCCCTAGTTACACCTCTGCTTCACAGGTGTTTTTATTTTTTTGCACAATAAGTGTTTAATGAATGTAAAAAAAAAAAAGTTCCCGAATAAACAATTGCAGCAATTACAAGAGCAGATTAGGTTATTTATATGGAGGAATAAGAGGCGCAAGTTGTTTCATGTTTACGTTCCTCTCTGCTTGCCAAGGTAATTGGATGAGTGCTCGCTAGTAATACAATCTCCTCAATGCCAGCGCAGGAAAGGACTGATTGGAAAAAATAAAAAGGCTTCTAACACTCCATCAGTTTCAATGAACAATTACAATCTGAGGGCTTATGCACACGAACGTATTTTATTTCAGTGTCCGTTTCGTTTTTATGCGGACCGTATGCGCAAAAAAAACAGAAGATCGTGTAGGAGGCATTACTGCTAAAAGGGGTATTCCGGTTATATCAGGATAGGGGATAACTACCGGTATTAGTGGGGGATTCTACTGCTGGCACCAACGGTCACGAGAACGGGGGCCCCGTACCCTGTGAAGCCCCCCTGAAATGGGCAGAACGGCCGGTCGGAAAAGCGTACTGCCTCTCTGAGGGCTCATGCACACGAACGTATTTTATTTCCGTGTCCGCTCAGGTTTTTGTTTTTTTGCGGACCGCATGCGGAACCATTCACTTCAATGGGTCCGCAAAAAAAAAAGAAAGTTACTCCGTGTGCATTCCGTTTCCGTATGTCCTTATTTCCGTTCTGCAAAAATATAGAACGGGTCCTATTATTGTCCGCATTACGGACAAGGATAGTACTGTTCTATTAGGGGCCAGCTGTTTCATTCCACAAAATCCAAAATGCACACGGATGTCATCCGTATTTTTTGCGGATCCATTTTTTGCGGACCGCAAAATACATACGGTCGTGTGCAAGAGCCCTGAGGCAAAGCCAATACGTTTTTTTGTGACTGTTAGGAAATGTGAATATTTATCTTCAACTTACGCTGGACGTACACATCAGATTAACAACAGCCAAACCCTCAGGCTTGAGCAGGACCATCTTCTCCGTTTAGCTTTCCATTCTTCTGATCTGTCAGAAGAGAGAAAAAAAAACTGGATCCTGTAGAAAAATAACTGATCCAGTTGTCATCCGTTTGAGCCATTTCTGTCTGACAACTGATGCAACAGGATCTGTTCTTTGTTTTCTCCCTCTTCTTCTGACAGATCAGAAGAACGGAAAGCTAAACGGTGATGTGAACTCAGCCTAAGGCCTCGTGCACACGACCGTTGTGTGTTTTGCGGTCCGCAAATTGCGGATCCGCAAAACACGGATGGCGTCCGTGTGCGTTCCGCAATTTGCGGAAAGGCACGGACAGCCATTGATATAACTGCATATTCTTGTCCGCAAAACGGACAAGAATAGGACAGGTTATATTTTTTTTGCGGACCACGGAACGGAACAAACGGATGCGGACAGCACACGGAGTGCTGTCCGTATCTTTTGCGGCCCCATTGAAGTGAATGGGTCCGCATCCGAGCCGCAAAAACTGCGGCTCGGATGCGAACCAAAACAACAGTCGTGTGCATGAGGCCTAAGGTGTATGGAGGTGTCTCCCAACATCTGTCGTTGGGGAAAAGGATTTGGAATTTAACATCCCGGTCCTTTTGTTCTCAGAAGGGGCGTCAGCAGTAAGGGTTCACCAGTTTCATAATGCATTTTTTATCTGCCCAGAGTACCCCACACACTGCATATTTCTGCTGCATATTCCTGATTTACATGTGATTTTCAGCACCTTTCTTCCCCTATTCTGTACATCAGCTCACCTGGGCTTGCATTGCTTTGTTCTCTAATGTTTCACAGAGCTTGCTCCGCCTAGCTAACATGGAGAGGGGAGGAAGCGTGACTACTGCAGAGAGAACAGTGGGGCAGAGGGAGGGAGCAATAGGTTTTTTTGTACACTATGTAAAGTAAAACAAAGTTATTACATTAACCAGTTCAAGATCGGGTCATTTACCTCCTTCTTCTAGATGAATTTTCAGGTATTTTTGGACATGTATTTTTGAAAGCCTTAAAGGGGTTGTCCCATCTCAGACATTGGGGGCATATCATTAGGATATGCCCCCAATGTCTAATAGGTGCAGTTCCAACTTCTGGGACCTGCACCTAAATTTAGAAAGGAGCCTGCAAAGTCCAGGAGTGCGCACCGCGCATGCGCGGCCCCCTCCATTCACGCCGGCTCGGTTATTTCCGTCAGCCCCATAGAAGTGAATAGAGTAGTGGCCACACTTGTGCGGTGTGAATACCATTCATTTCAATGGGACTTCTGAAAATAGCTGAGCATGCCACTCGGATCTTTTCGGCACTACCATTTTTGGTATTTTTTGGTTTTATTTATTTTTTTATACCCGGAAAACATTAGAAAAAATTTGAAAAATAGTCTGCAATAGTGCAACTAAAATGCTTTTTTTTTTTTTAATGATGTGCCTTTCCATAACGCCTGGTTTGATATAGGGTTCCATGGGTTATGGTCGCGTGGGTAGTGAATGTGGTAGAATTGATTTTTATTTAGTCTTTATTTTACTCTTCTATTTTACATTTTGTGCCCCCCATAAGGTCATACAAGACCTTTTGAGGGTCATTTTTTGCTTTGGGGCTGATTTATTAGCCCCAGTTATAGGGGGAATACAGAACCCAGATGTTGAACAAGTCTGTTGGGCCTCACTGCACAGCTGATATGGGTCTGCTAAGACTGGGCAACTTGTGCAGGTAAATGGCCTCTAGTGATCACAGGATCGCTAGGTCCAGAGCAAGAAATGACAGCACTGCCACTTCCTGTATACACACTGTGAATACAGCGATGGACAAGGCAGGGACAGTAAAAACCGTATCTGCCTTCTCTATGTGGCATCAGCTGTCGGTGACAGTGGACTCCCCGTTCCTGCAGCTGTGCAATTAGCATGTGGCTGCTAACTCTGCAAGGATGTTCAAGACTGTCCTTACAGAAATAAAGGGATATCCCCACCTGGGACATTGATGGCATATCGCTAGAATGTATCCAGAACAAGGTCCTCGAGATGAAAGAGAGCACACCATGTATATGGGGGTTGCTCTCTATTTACTACTATGGGACTTCCTAAAATAGCGCTCGCTTGGCTATTTTCAGAAGTCCCATAGCAGTGAATGCGACTACCTCTACATTCACTGCTACGGGGCTAGCCAGCGTTCGGCTATTTTCCGAACTCCCATGGCAGTGAACAAAAAGTGGCTATGCATACGTGACCGCTTTCTCTTTAATTCAGGGGCTCTGTTCTGGAAATCGGAGCATGCCCTTGAGGCGGGACCTGTATCTATCGGAGACTGATAGCATACCCTACCAATATGCCATCAATGTCCCAGATGGGAAAACCTCTGTACGCATGGACCGCCCAGGCTTTTCAAAGTCTATGGGCGGTACGGAAGCAGTTAAAGAATTGTATACATGCAAAAATGTATCCTTCATAGATGCTAGATTTTATGTTTTTATGTTTCTAACCGTTTCTAAGGACTCATGCGCTCAGCCACAAAATACGGATAGCTTATGTGAGAATTCCGTATTTTCCCACTCCCATGAATAAAGAGGGCTCATGGGCAAATATGGACGAGAATAAGACCTGCGCTGAAACTTACAGATGGGACATACAGTTCCATGAAAAAAGAGGTGTGTGCATTGAAGCCCAAAAACACTACAAATTAAAACCCTGTGTGTGCAGACTGTAAAGTAACATCTTGCTGCAGCTTTTTTGAACAAAATATGCCCCAGAAAACACATTAAAACATTACGTGGTAAAACCAGTCATAAGGACATTTTCCTCAGGCTGGATTCAGAGAAATTGTTTGCGGTCAATGTAATACCACCGTTTTTTTAAGAATAGAAATCCTTGACGACCACCAGCTCCCGAGTAAACAACTAAAAATGAAATGTTAGCGTGGTCACGTATTTGGGGTTAAATTCTAATTCTACCTCTGGGGTGTAGCTGTGTACATGATGATAAGGGGACTACATATTTAGAAATGACTGGAGAATGTGTTATCTCTTAAAAAAATACTGCTGAAATGTTTTTTAAAAGAGACATCCCATATAACAACTGTCTCAGTGATGTCTCGAAATACCATAAAGGTACTGGCCACAGATCTCCCACCACAAGTGACCCCTTATGGCGCCAGCTACTGATGCCCTCTATAACGCTGGCCACAAACGCTCCTATTCCAGTCACATATGCCCAGTATGGTGCCAGATTATACCTCTAGTGCCTGTGAAATATGTCCCCTTGCCCTTACCTCCTGTTTGGCTTCACACATTACATTTTTAATAAAAATGCTGCCTTTTTCCTGCCATTTTTTTAAGCTGCAGCCAGATGTTAGTTTACCCTGCAGGGCTTTCCATCACATCTAATGCAGGGTCCGTTAATTTTTTTTTTCAAATTGCAACATGCTGTAGATATGGCATGGATAGACACTTCGCTATAGGAAAAAAATGCATGTAAAAAATGTCTGTATTAAAAGAAACACCACGCTAAAATTGGCTGAAAATCGCACATGCGTTTTTAGTGTGGTTCTGGTGCATTTTTTTTTTTTTTACTGAAAAACACCAACCAGATCCAGATGTTAGCAGAAAGTCTA
Source organism: Bufo bufo (assembly GCF_905171765.1). Taxonomy (NCBI): domain Eukaryota; kingdom Metazoa; phylum Chordata; class Amphibia; order Anura; family Bufonidae; genus Bufo; species Bufo bufo. The sequence continues at coordinate 406,285,474 of NC_053393.1, read as the reverse complement.
CAGGAAATATAAAATTCAGAACATACAAGGTTTTTTTCTTCTTTTTTTTTGGCTACTGCCGTTTTTGTTCAGTTTGGTGGCAAGGTTTTTTATTAAAGTGGCATGTTGAAGCAATGGAGTATTTTCAGGTCTCTATCTGCTCTATAGGGGAGAAAATAAATTAAAAAAAAAAGCTCGAAACACACAACTGTTTTGAAAAAACGCCACTAAAAATCCCCATAAAAATGCAGGCGATAGAGAAAAACTTGCAAGTGATTTATACGGCACTTTTTTAGTGGTCAATAAACATCAGACCAAAGTTGTATATGATGGCAGCCTTAGGCCTAGTTCACACGAACGTTTTTTTTGCGAGTGTACGGGCCGTTTTTTTGTGTTCCGTATACCGTCCGTATACGAAACCATTCATTTCAATGGTTCCGGAAAAAAAACGGAATGTACTCCGTATGCATTCCGTTTCCGTATTTCCGTTTTTCCGTTCCGTTGAAAGATAGAACATGTCCTATTATTGCCCGCAAATCACGTTCCGTGGCTCCATTCAAGTCAATGGGTCCGCAAAAATATGGAACACATACGGAAATGCATCCGTATGTCTTCCGTATCCGTTCCGTTTTTTATGAACCATCTATTGAAAATGTTATGCCCAGCCCAATTTTTTCTATGTATTTACTGTATACTGTATATGCCATACGGAAAAACGGAACAGAAACGGAAACACAACGGAACTCAAAAACGGAACAACGGATCCGTGAAAAACGGACCGCAAAAAACTATAAAAGCCATACGTTCGTGTGAACTAGGCCTTAGGCCTCTTTCACATGAACGATACGGATTGTGTCAGGATGCGTTCAGTGAAACTCGCACCATTTCACAAGCAAGTTCAGTCCAGACTACATCCGGATGCAATGCGTTTTTCACTGAATTCACTTCTATGGAGCCAGGGCTGCGTGAAAAAAAAAAAGCAGAATATGGAACATGATGCGATTTTCACGCAACGCAGAAATGATGCGTGAAAAACAAAATCACGCATATGCACAGACCCATTGAAATGAATGGGTCAGGATTCAATGAGGGTGCTGTGTTCACGTCACGCATTGCACCCGCGCGGAAAAACAGGGGCCTTAAAGGGGTTTTCCGGGAGTAACAATATTAATGACCTATCCTCGGTCATCAATATCCGATCACTGGGCGTCCGACTCCACCAATCAGCTGAAGAGTGAGTGCTATGGCCGTCTCACGGCAAACCAAGCACAGCCCTGTGACTATGCTGGAAACGGCGGCCCAGGCCCATTCATATCAATGAGACTGAGCTGCACGCAGACCATGTGACTGGTCGGGGTGCCGGGTGTCGGAACCCCACCAATCTCATGCTGATGACCATTTATGGTGGTACCAGAGGTTTTGGCAGTATAGAAGAAATCTACATCTATACAGAAGGAATGCCATACTATAGCACCAGCACTGTTCTATACACCGACACCCACAAATTAGGGCAAAGATGCTTTTTGGAATACAATATACTTATTTTTTCCTGTTTACTTCCTCATTCAACGTAATTCACAAAGCCTGTGATCCCTTGTGGGATTAGTGCTCTACAGAACGCGTTCTCCTATTTGCCTCATATGCATAAGCTCTGGAAAGGCCAATTCCCCCCTTTTCTACGTGGCTTCCTATCACTGTGTCACTCAGTGGGGGGTGGCATAATGAAAAGGATTCTCAATGGTGCAAATCCTCCTCTAAATAAAATACTATACTTAAAAATACCCGATTATTATGGTTGATTGCTCCTATTACCATGTATAGAATGTGTTTTACGCTTTCATACAACGTATAATGCAGTCAGTGCAGCTTTATCCAGTAGATAATAGGTTAAAAAAAAATGCACGTCCCTCCACAGGGAGGGGTGTGTTCGGTTGGGAAGAAGAAGCAACAAGTTAAGCGCCACCTTCCTGAGCTGTCAAAACAAGACCACGGGAGCCTAACTGCACCCCAGCAGTGCCCCCTCCTCGCAGACCGCCAGAGGGAGAACAGATGTGTGTTGGTACAAGAAAGACGGTTCACTGCCATCCAGGCTCAGCATTATTTATCCTCCCCACTAACATTGTGGTGCTGAAAGTGTTAAAACCTCTGCAGCGAGCCATCGACACAACGCGGTCGCTATTTGCGTGCCCACATTTATTCCAGATGGGTCAATAAAAGCCAAATAAATATCCGAAGCGTGAGACCTAAAGGGGGAGGGGGGGCATTCCTAAAGGACTGTTGTGACAGAGTTTTCCTGGAAAATAGAGCCGATGCGTGTGCCAAATTTACACTGGGAAATGCCTACAATTTTGGACCGGTGCCAAGGCCAGAAGAAATGTTCTGGAAGGGGAAGTGGTCAATGTTCTGTATCTCCAGGGGCACGCTTCTAAACAGAGGAAAGTTCTTGTTAAGGTACTTTCACACTTGCGTTATTCTTTTCCGGCATTGAGTTCCGTCCTAGGGGCTCAATACCAGGAAAAAACTGATCAGTTTTATCCTAATGCATTCTGAATGGAGAGCAATCCGTTCAGGATGCATCAGGGTGTCTTCAGTTCAGTCTTTTTGACTTTTCAGGACGGAGATAATACTGCAGCATGCTGCGGTATTATCTCCGTCCAAAATTCCGGAACACTTACCGGGATGCTGGATCTGGCAAAACTGATCCGGCATTGCGGTCTGCGCATGCCCTGACCGCAAAAAATGTGAAAAAAATAATACCGGATCTGTTTTTCCAGATGACACCGGAGAGACAGATCAGGCATCTCATTGCATTTGTCATACGGATCAGGATCCTGATCCCTCTGACAAATGCCATCAGTTTGCATGCATTTTGACGGATCCGGCAGGCAGTTCCGGCGACGGAACTGCCTGCCGGAATCCTCTGCTGCAAGTGTGAAAGTACCCTTAGGGCTCTTTCACACTTGCGGCAGGACGGATCCGACATGCTGTTCACCATGTCGGATCCGTCCTGCCGCTATTTCGCCGTGCCGCCGGACCGCCGCTCCGTCCCCATTGACTATAATGGGGACGGGGGCGGAGCTCCGGCACAGCACGGCGAAAGCCGCCGGACTAAAAAGTCCTGCTTGTCCGACTTTTTAGTCCGGAGGCTTTCGCCATGCACCACCGTGCTGCGCCGGAGCTCCGCCCCCGTCCCTATTATAGTCAATGGGGACGGAGCGGCGGTCCGGCGGCATGGCAAAATAGCGGCAGGATGGATCCGACATGGTGAACAGCATGTCGGATCCGTCCTGCCGCAAGTGTGAAAGTACCCTTAAGACTAGTTCCACACCTGCGGTAAACCTATCCGGCAGAGAACCAGCCTGCCAGAGTAGGCCTTGCCGGATACTGCTATTCACCACCAGATGCCATTGACTAGAATGGGATCCGGCCGCTTTCTGGTATGAGCACAAACTGTCCGCAGGTGTGGAACTAGCCTACAAGTTGCTGACATTATGGCGTGGATATGTTGTGTCAACTTAAAGGGGTCTTCCTATTTCTCGGGCAATTTGTAGCATATGAGTGAGTGGAGAGAGCTGCGTTCACAGCAGCCACATGACCAGGTTTGGGGACCTCCATTCTCTTGATGCAAGAGGTGGAACCCATATCTATCATTTATGGTGAATCTCCTGGATATGCCACCATTTATATACCTGCACAAACATCATATTTTATAAACAATCCCAATTATTATATATTTCTTTCTTATTTTTGTAAATTGCTTTTATGTCATGGTTACCATTCACATTTGGCAAAAGAGGTATGAAAAAGTCCGTAGTACAGACCACGTGGAGAGGATCAGTCAGGTCTCCGGACAAATTTGGTTTAATAAATTATTCTATACCTCACAATATCATAATGCTGGAGCATCTTTTCTTAGAACTCCATTCTGCCGTTCCTTCTCCTGTAAAGGTATGAATAAATTGACAACTGGACACTATCATTCTCTTGTCAGTTGGATCTTTCCGAAGGAAAGGTGTCGGACTTTGTGGGTGTAAGAGTGGGTGAGCAACCCCAGGTATTAAAGAAATGGCAGAACTTGGGTTTTCATGCAGCAACAACAATTTCACTAAAAGCCAACTGCAATCTGCTCACAGAGAGGCACACATACTTGACTGTTGCACAAACATTCCATAACTATCTTAGCCACAACTAATGATAATGGTGGTGGTCTCTGGGGAATCTTAGGGGTTGTTCACACGACCGTTGCCCTTCCGTGCCCGTGCTGTGGACCGCAAACTGCGGTCCGCAATGCACGGGCACCGGCCGTGGGGCCGCCGCATGCGGATCGCAACCCCATTCACTTCAATGGGGACCGCGAACCGTCTGTTCCGCAAAAACATACAGCAAGTTCTATCTTTTTGCGGTGCGGAGGCACAGAACGGAACCCACGGAAGCACTCCGTAGTGCTTCTGTAGGGTTCCATTCCGTGCTTCTGTTCTGCACCGCATCTCCGGATTTACGGATCCATTCCGTGATGCAGAAAGCACATGGCCGGTGGCCGGTGTATTGCGGACCCGCCATATGCAGGCCGCCACATGGCAACGGCCGTGTGAATGAGCCCTTAAGGTGAATTTAGATGGGCCGAGCTAAAGTCGATTGTTGGGAAGGAAGCGTTCCTTTCTGACAGTCGGCTGCTTGCTCAGTGAAGGAGACCGCTGCATTTACATGCAGCAATCACCTCCACAGTATGAGGACGAACAGAATCTGATGTGATCCCTGGTCCCCATGCATTGTTTCTGGGCAGCAGAGTGCTGTTTAGACTGCTTGATCCGCTGCCCACAAACAATAATTTATGTGCCTGCACTAACGAACATTTCACCCGATTTCACCTTAGGGGTCCATTCACACGTCCGTAGTTCCATTCCGTGGCCCCGTAAAAGAGATAGAGCATGTCCTATTCTTGCCCGCAATCTATCATAGGGCCGGCCGATATCCATGTTTTGAGGATCTGCAATTTGCAGTGCAAACACAGCCTAAAATCCATCCTTGTGAGAAATAAAAGGGGTTGTCCAAGATTAGAAAAACATGAAAACTTTCTTCCAAAAATAGCACCACACCTGCCCACAGGTTGGATGTGGTATTGCAGCTTATTCCCGTTCACTTCACTGGAGCTGAAGTGTCATACCAGACAGAATTCATGGCCAGGTGTAGTGCTGGTTCTGGGAGGAGCCTGGACAACCCCTTTAATCAGGAAAACCCCTCATGACATTTTTGTCTTACATGTAAAATTCTATTTGATTCTATATAAGGTCAACTATGGCACAAACCTAAAATTAATTGACTCAGTAGCTAAGAGGTTGCCTTTAATAAAGCCATGTTTCTGTCTGCTGCCCTTAATCACTCAGTAAAGATTAAGAGAAGACATAAGCCGGGCACTGACTCTGATTATTCCCCCCCGCTGGTAGAGGAGATATTAGAGAACAGCGCTGATGACAATCTGTCCACCTTGTGGCTGGCCGCTCTTATCCCTCTGTGCCCCACAGCATGTTTATAGACTTCATGCCCCCTGGTCAATGAATCCAATGACTTGTAAAGCTGGACGCTGTCCGCATCCGTTGCTCCATTCCGAGGCCATGCAAAAAAAATATAGCATGTCCTATTCTTGTCCGTTTTGCGGACAAGAATAGGCATGTCTACAATGGGTCGCCCGTTCCGTTCCGCAAATTGCGGAAGGCACACGGGCGGCTTCCGTTTTTTGCGGATCCGCGGTTTACATAAGTGCCACTGGCTGAAGTGACATAGCCCCTTTAACTGCAATGTTCTTTATATTTCATAAAAAAGTATCATGACATACACACGGCCAAAGCAGAAATGAAAATGGAATCCACATGTATTATTTCGGATTAAAGGCGTTAAACCCACAATCAACTCCTTCCAGTGCCAACGAGCCTAAACCACACAACCCCTTTAAAATGGTTATCCCACAAACAACATTTATCAATCACTAATCAATGGCATAGGAGATAAATGTATGGTCGTTGAGGTCCCCACCACCAGAACCCCCATTAATCATAACGCTGGAGGTCTGAAACTCCATTCCTAAGGAGTTTGAATGCAGCGGTGTTCATGCATGCACACTGCTGCTCCACTCACTCTCTATAATAAGGCCTCTTTCACACTACCGTTTTTTTTTTCCGTTTGGCGGGCCGTTTTTTGCGTTCCATTTATTTCAACTCCGTATGCATTCCGTTTCCGTATTTCCATTCCGTTGAAAGATAGAACATGTCCTATTATTGCCCGCAAATCACGTTCCGTGGCTCCATTCAAGTCAATGGGTCCGGAAAAAAAAAAACGGAACACATACGGAAATGCATCCGTATGTCTTCCGTATCCGTTCCGTTTTTTTCTGAACCATCTATTGAAAATGTTATGCCCAGCCCAATTTTTTCTATGTAATTACTGTATACTGTATATGCCATACGGAAAAACGGAACGGAAACGGAAACACAACGGAAACAAAAAAACAGAACGATCCGTGAAAAACGGACCGCAAAACACTGAAATAGCCATACGGTAGTGTCAAAGAGGCCTAAGACTGAAGATAGCACAGAACTGTACTCAGTTTTCAATGGCGTGGCAGTGCACATGGGCAACCACCATTGCACTCAAACTGCTCTGGAGTGAGGGCCAGGGGTCCTGGTGTTGGGGCCCCATATCAATAATATATTTATCTCCTATTTAGTGGATTCATGATAAATGTTGTTCACGCCATAACCCCATCGCCTGGTTTAGGTTAGGTTCACATCTGCGCCAGAGGATCTGTGAGGACCATTCATGGTACAGATTCCAAATACCAGAAAAACAGCACAGCATACATAGTTTTTCCAGTAAAATGATGGACACCAAAATGATGGACACCATGACGAAAACCAGACAGACCCCACTATGAGTCAATGGGGTCTGTTGGGTGTCAACGGTGTCTGTCTTTTGACAGGTCATCACACCTTGAATTCCAGTTTTTTGCTCCTATGATGGAACATTACATTGGAATTCTAGCCTTAGACACTCTGTGATCTGCTTATTTTAGGGGAACCCTTTTAACAGAGACTGACAAAAGCAAACAACCCTTCCTAATATCTTTGCCTGACACAATCTGGGATATTACTAAATGACAAAGAAAGGGAACCCGTGACAAAGACAGACCCCCTTAAATGTAGGCATGTACAAGGTTCCCTAAAAAAGCTAAACTAGTGGTTGCAACAGTGTGCATGAAATGACCCCTATAGATTAGGAGATATCAGATCTTAGGAGCACACATGATAGCTTGCCAATTAGAAAAGGGTTGCTGAATGACAGCATATGGTGCTGCACTGAAAAGGGTGCTGGGATAGGTTCCTGCACCTAGAAGTGCTTGTGCACAGTGGTGACCAATCATAACATTAAAACCACTGCCTAATAATCTGTAGTTTCCCCTTGTGTGTTGAAAACAGCTCTGACCCACTGACGTTTGGACTCCACAAGACCATTGAAGGTTTCCTATGGTATTTGGCACCAACTTTAGTAGCAGATCCTTGAAGTCCTGCAGGTTTTGTGGTGGGACCTCCGTGAATAAATCAATTTATTTTTCTGCACACCTCACAAATGCTCAATCAGACTGGCATCTGATAAATATGGAGGCCAAGTCAACACCTTGAACACTTTGTCATGTTCGTTCCTCAAAGCAATCCTGAAAAGTATATACGGTGTGTCAGGGCGTATTATCCTGCTGAAGGAGGCCACTGTCATTAGGGAATACTGCTGCCATGAAGGGGTGCACGTGGTCTGTACAACGTTTAAGCAGGTGGTATGTGCAAAGTAACATCCACATAAATGTCGAGACCCAAGCTTTCCCAGCAGAACATTACTCGGAGCATCACACCGACTCCATTAGCTTGTTTTCTTCTCATAGTGCATCCTGGTGCCATCTCTTCTCCAGGTAAGTAACACATCTGATCGTCCACATCATGATGTGAATGGAAATGTAGTTCATCAGACCAGGCCACCTTCTTCCATTGCTCCATGGTTCAGTTCTCCGACTCACATGCCCATTGTAAGCACTTTCGACTATGGGCAGGCATCAACATGTGCACACTGACATGTCTGTGACTATGCCACCCCATACATCACTGTGATGCAGTGTGCGTTCCAACACCTTTCCATCACAGCCAGCAGTAACCTTTTCAGCATTTTGTGCTAAAGTAGCTTTTCTGTTGGACAGAACCAGTAGAGCTAGCCTTTGCTCTCCTTCTGCATCTATGAGTCTTGGGCGTCACAGGTTCAAAAGATGTCCTTCCTTGGACCAATTTTAGTAGGTGCTAACCAATGCACACTGGAAACACCCCACAAGACCTGCTGTTTTGTAGATGCTCTGACCCAGTCGTCTAACCATAACAATATGGTCCTTGTTAAAGTTGAAAAGGTCCTTACTCTCAGGGCTGTAGAGTCGGGAAACCAATGTTCAAACTCCTGTATTTTTTTACTCTCCGACTCCAGCTCCAACCAAACTAGCTTCGACTCTGACTTCACGACTCTGACTTCACAGCCCAGCTTGCTCTTGCCCACTTTTCCTGCTCCTAACACGTCAACTCCAAAGCACTGACTGTTCATTTGCTGAGTAAGATATCCCACCACTTGACCGGTCAACATTGCCTCAACATAATGAATATCATTCACTTCACCTGTCAGTGGTTTTAGGCTGGATCTGGATGGGGTGGCCACAACCCAGCCAAAAAGGTAATACCTCTGTTAGGTGAGGTTGTGGCTGCCCCATGGAGATGAATGTACAGTATATTCCACTGTGAAGTCAGATGACTTGCACATTGAGGGTCTTACCTTCCACGTCTCTTGTCAGTGTCTTATATTTTATAAAGTGCTACAGAATCATATGCGATTAGATCACATGGGAAACGGTATGGGATTTATCTCCCCGCTATTCATGGTGTCACTCACATGACGGATCTTATGTGGGACATTCTGGAATACACAGTGCTGTGCAGTATAATGAGATTAATGCAATTATCTGAACTATGTGAGTATTATGTATACAGCTGTCCGAGAAAAGCTCCCACGTATAACAGGCCTCCGCATTCATTCCAATAGGTCCATACTTCAAAGCCGCATACAGTTTATTGCTGTGAGGATTACAGGGTTACATAACATACAGGATTTACTTTCACACATGAATGCATGGCTATCTTCCCTTTCATGACCAGACACAATGCATTAATGGAAGCCGCGAACAGGGAGTCCGTGTTATGACACAGGACATACTCTGGATGTAGAGGATGTTCACAACGTGTCAAAGGATGGGACCTCAACGGGGAATGTGGGACAACGAAAAGAAATGGCACTATGTTTTCAAGATATAAGTCATGCTTAGCATGTAGGGAGGTCAGAAACTCTGCATAAGACGGGTTAACGAAGGAGAACAATGAAAGGACTTATATTACCGCACAATAGATTACCACACAGCAACGTGCACTCATTGAAGTTGTTGAAATCAAATGAAACTTTCCATGTGTGACTGTAAGGCCTCTTTCACACGGGCGTTGCGGGAAAAGGTGCGGGTGCGTTGCGGTAACATGCACGATTTTTCGGTGCGAGTGCAAAACATTGTAATGCGTTTTGCACTCCTGTGAGAAAAATCGCGCATGTTTGGTACCCAGACCCGAACTTCTTCACAGAAGTTCGGGCTTGGGATCGGTGTTCTGTAGATTGTATTATTTTCCTTTATAACATGGTTATAAGGGAAAATAATAGCATTCTGAATACAGAATGCATAGTACAATAGTGCTGGAGGGGTTAAAAAAAATTTAAATAAAAAATTAAACTCACCTTAGTCCAGCGCAGCCGGCATCTCTTCTGGCTCCTTCTTTGCTGATTGCAGGAAAAGGACCTGTGGTGACGTCACTCCGGTCATCACATGGTCCATCACCATGGTAAAAGATCATGTGATGGATCATGTGATGACCGAAGTGACGTCACCACAGGTCCTTTTCCTGCAATCAGCAAAGAAGGAGCCAGAAGAGATGCCGGCTGCGTGATCAAGTGGACTAAGGCGAGTTTAATTATATTTTTATTTTTTTTAACCCCTCCAGCCCTATTTTACTATGCATTCTGTATTCAGAATGCTAATATTTTCCCTTATAACCATAGAAATGAATGGGTCATAATTCAGTGCGGGTGCAATGCGTTCAACTCACGCATCGCATCCGCGCGGAATACTCGCCCCCGTGTGAAAGAGACCTAAGGATGATATATGTAAGTGATTGCAATATTAGAGAGAAAGGATACGTTTATTGGAGAAACTGTACAACTGAATGGAGGCTCTAGTAGTACCCTGTTGGGCCACCTGTACCCTGGATACAAGAGAGATACGGTTGACTTGGAGGCATACTGGTTTCTTACGGTATTTTGCTGCATATTTGCCCACAGATGTTGCAGCTGGGCCTGTAGATCCTTCACAATCCTAGGTTGACAAAGCTGGTGTCCCAGCTAGTCCCATAAATCTGGCAATCGGGCAGCCAAGGAAGCATTGCAATCTGGTGGAGACATTACTGGGAAACTCTTGCCGTGTGTGGCCGAGCATTATTCTCATGAAAAATGCTAGTTGGAAGCCATGCCACGAGAGGCAACACACGTGGCCGCAGGATGTCTTGCACATATCACTGAGCTGTTAGTGTCCAACGTTTGGGGTGCGGACTGTCACATGTGATGGATCCCCAGGTCACCACACTAGTAGTGGCGGCAGTGTGTCGCTCCACAGCAAAGGCAGGATGGAATAGCTGACCACTTATCCACCATCCTCGAACCTGACCATTGTGGGATCCCAAACAAAACCCGGATTCGTCTCTAAAGACAATACAGTTCCAGGCAGTAGCAGTCCAGATTTCTGGTTCACTACACCACTGCAAACAAAGGCAACAGTAGCTACCTGTCAATGACAGACCGAGTCATGGGCACCATAACACCAAGTTTCCATCTTCTAACTGCCTGGAAATGACTCTGGGCAGAGACATGGGTGTGTAATTTCAGCAGATCAAGCAATCCTCTTTACTGGTGGTCTGTCTATGCTATCCAGAGCCTGTTCTCTGTGTCTGCGGGTCCTCAAGTAACCACTGCTCCTAACACTTCCTAACAGCTACATGGCCTACATGGTGGACAATTCCTTGAGACAACCATCTTGCTTCTCCCAATTCAATGATGCCCCCCTCTCAAAGTCTGTCACCTGAGTAAAATGTCTTGGGCATCGTAGAGGCATGTCTAGCAGTCAATGATCGCTCACCAAGAGGTACACTACCCAAAGGTAGCCTCTGAGAGCCTTTTTATAGAGCAGCAGGGAAGCACACTTATTTCTTCTTGTGGCAAAACCCTGTGTCTAATCAGACCACACCTGTAATCATTTACATATCTGCTGAGTTTTGCAGAAATCCGAGGTCTATCTGAGTGCGTTATTTTTCTATTGCCAATGAGTGACATACACGGGAATGCTCTATGTACACCCAGGGCCACAGGCTGCTTATACTGATGGTACAGTACACAAAGAATGAGCAGCAAAATTCTGCACTGCTTTTTTATGTTTTAATTGGTCTTTGGTGCAGATTTTGATGCGGTTCACACTGGGCAAATTAACAGAGTATTCCATGCCTATTTTGGTGCGTAAAATGTGCCAAATCCACATGGAAAATCCACTGTGTGAACATGGCCTGAAGGTATGGCAGCACAAGATGGAATTTCCACAAAGGAATTTCTGCTGCGGAGTCCACAATCATCTAAGGCTCCATTAACACGTCCGTGGTGTGTTGCGGATCCGCAACACACCCGCCCGGCACCCCTATAGAAATGCCTATTCTTGTCCGCAGCTGCGGACAAGAATTGGACATGTTCTATCTTTTGCGGAGCTGCGGACCCGAAGATCGGGGCCGCGCTCCGCAAATGCGGATGCTGACAGCACACTGTGTGCTGTCCGCATCCATTCCGTCCCCATAGAGAATGAATGGGTCCGCACCCGTTCCGCAAAATTGCGGAACGGATGCGGACCCATTTGCGGACGTGTGAATGGAGCCTAATGCTCTCAACGTTAGGCTACTTTCACAACTGCGTTTTTGCTGGATCCGTCATGGATCAGCAAAAACGCTTCCGTCATGATAACACAACCATCTGCATCCATTATGAACGGATACGGTTGAATTATCTTTACCACAGCAATGACGGATCCGTCTCTAAAACCATTGTAAGTCAACAGGGGACAGATCAGTTTTCAGAGAAAACGGATCCGTCACCATTGACTTACATTTTGAGTCATGACGGATCCGTCTTTCTCTGCATCCCAGGACGCACTCAGAAACGCTGCTTGCAGTGCTTGTGTGTGCGTCATGGGAACGCAATGAAACGGAACGGAATGCATTCTGGTAAACTCTGTTCCCTTCAGTTCAGCTTTGTCCCTATTGACAATGAATGGGGACAAAACTGAAGCGTTTTCCTCCGCTATTAAGATACTATGACGGATCTCAATAGCGGAAAGGGAAAGCGCAGGTGTGAAAGTAGCCATAACTAATGCTGGAAGCATCAGGGACTTCTGTACAGGTGCCCTACTATATCCTCAGGACAGGGAGGCCCCTTTCACACGGGCGAGTTTTCCGCGCAGGTGCAATGCGTGAGTTGAACGCATTGCACCCGCACTGAATCAGGACCCATTCATTTCTATGGGGCTGTTCACATGAGCAGTGATTTTCACGCATCACTTGTGCGTTGCGTGAAAATCGCAGCAAGCTCTATTTTGTGTGTTTTTCACGCAACGCAGGCCCCATAGAAGTGAATGGGGCTGCATGAAAATCGCAAGCAAGTGCGGATGCGGTGCGATTTTCACGCACGGTTGCTAGGTGACGATCGGGATGGGGACCCGATCTTTATTATTTTCCCTTATAACATGGTTATAAGGGAAAATAATAGCATTTTGAATACAGAATGCATAGTACAATAGCGCTGGAGGGGTTAAAAAATAATAATAATAATTTAACTCACCTTAATTCACTTGATCGCGCAGCCCGGCTTCTCTTCTGTCTTCTTCTTTGCTGTGTACAGGAAAAGGACCTGTGGTGACATCACTCTGGTCATCACATGGTCCATCACATGATCCATCACCACGGTAAAAGATCATGTGATGGACCATGTGATGGCCGGAGTGACGTCACCACAGGTCCTTTTCCTGTACACAGCAAAGAAAAGAAGCCGGGCTGCGCAAGCAAGTGGATTAAGGTGAGTTAAATTATTTTTATTTATTTTTTAACCCCTCCAGCCCTATTGTACTATGCATTCTCTTCTCAGAATGCTATTATTTTCCCTTATAACCATGCTATAAGGGAAAATAATACAATCTACAGAACACCGATCCCAAGCCCGAACTTCTGTGAAGAAGTTCGGGTTTGGGTACCAAACATGCCGATTTTTCTCACGCACGTGCAAAACGCATTACAATGCTTTGCACTCGCGCGGGAAAAATCGTGCATGTTCCCGCAACGCACCCGCACATTTTCCCGCAACGCCCGTGTGAAAGAGGCCTGATACAATTAAATACTGCAGAGGAGCGCCCATGGCTCCTTGCTGTTCACCCTCATAGGTCACATGCCACTATATGAGGCAGTGTACAAATGGCACAGGGACACAGGCTAGAAAAGGCCTGTGGCCTACACTGGAGATGGTGACTTGGAAGCCCCATTACTAAGGGAAGTCTAGGCAGCATGTTGAAGGACTGGCTTGCATTCTCTCCTCCTAAGCCCCCTGCTCCATATCTGGAGGAGGAGGACAGAACATGGCAGCTACTGATGACCACCACAGAAGGACAGCTCTGGAGGAGGAATTGTCTGCTGGAACGGTAATTTGTGCTGCGCTATGGCACTGCTCGCCCTGCCGACTTGTGTTGCCCTGGCTTCTGTCAATTTGGACCCATCTACAACATGGGATGTGGAGATCTCTGGATCCATGTGAGGTCCAGGGCTGGTTCTAACTTTGTTAGAAAGAGATTGTCATGTGCTGTACGATGTCCGATTTTCATTTATTTTTCATAACCCCTTTAAGGGAATCTGAACCCGGGTGCAGGTCAACGTGCAGGAGATCCGCACAAATGTCTGTGCAGATTTCTATGCGTTTCTGCCCCCAAGCTGCATCAAAAAATGCAATGCATTTGGTGTGGATTTGACGCGTTTTACCGCAGATCTCACCCTTCATTAGAAAAGAGCTAAATACGCAGCTGCAACCACAAATATAATAGACATGCTGCAGAAATCCACACGGCGGGCCAATTTCTGCACGGAAAACATCAGCAAGGTGTACAAGAGATCTGTCTAATCTCAGACACTTTGCTGGTACTGTACTACACGCAGGTTTTTCCGTACAGGTGAGTGGGTGAAAGTACCCTCACAGAAACCAATGCACTCTTGTATGGCTGGGTTTACACCTGCGCAGGAACACACTGTCGGAGTTCACTGCATCCGGAACAGCCGGATACCACCATGCACCACCGGTTCCCCATTCACGGTTATCGGATCTGGCTGCTTTCTGGTATATATGACGTATTTCGGCCGGAAACGTCGGATACAGTGAATTCCAGCAGTCTGTTTCTCTGCTGGAACACACTGCCGAAATGCAGATGTGAACCCAGCCTAAGTGACCCAAAGGCTCCATTCACCTTCTGGTGGCTAAAAGAGGGCCCATTCAGCATTTGTCGTCAGTACGCCATTTTCTTCAGCTGTATGAAATAGCCCAGTACGGCATGGCATACATTTTTTTGACATGGAAGCCTATGGGAGAGGAATGCCAGGGTATGTCTGCGCAGTGGCATACATCAAAGACATCAATCGGAAAAATACATCAGTAGCATATGGGGGCCCCACAGTCACAATGGGTGAAAATGTAATGTCAGCAACAGCCTCCTGACATTTACTAATGGGCAGGCTGGTAACCTACCATGCCGGTGGCGCCCTAAGGGTTAAGCTACATGACGACATGTGTTGCATGACATCAAGACGCAGAAAAGTCGCGCTACACAAAAATATGTCTGCAAGCTAAAGTTACAGTATGACCCTAAACGATACCATTCAATTAACCTGCAGAATTATCAATATTCACAATACCTATCTAGGAGTGTGGAAAACGTACTTGGATAGTATTAGGCCTCATGCACACTTCACCTACAGGAACAAAACTTTGTACCCCTGCATATAAAACTGCTGACACATAAAGATGTAGTCTCGAGTCACACGCAATGATTTGTAAGGGCACCATATTCAGGATCCTTGTGAAAAATACCTTATGTACGAGACACTACTGCAGCTACATCGAGAGTACTGTATATATATATGCATATGGACTGGCAATAGTAGAACAGTACTGCAGTTTATCCATTACTCTGCTCAGCGGTGGACATGTTATTAATACACTGTATAATGTGTCAGCAGTCAGTGCCGGGTGTGTTATTATTACACTGTATAACGTGTCAGCAGTCAGTGCCGGGTGTGTTATTATTATACTGTATAATGTGTCAGCAGTCAGTGCCGGGTGTGTTATTATTACACTGTATAACGTGTCAGCAGTCAGTGCCGGGTGTGTTATTATTACACTGTATAATGTGTCAGCAGTCAGTGCCGGATGTGTTATTATTTTACTGTATAATGTGTCAGCAGTCAGTGCCGGGTGTGTTATTATTACACTGTATAACGTGTCAGCAGTCAGTGCCGGGTGTGTTATTATTACACTGTATAACGTGTCAGCAGTCAGTGCCGGGTGTGTTATTATTACACTGTATAACGTGTCAGCAGTCAGTGCCGGGTGTGTTATTATTACACTGTATAACGTGTCAGCAGTCAGTGCCGGGTGTGTTGTTATTATACTGTATAATGTGTCAGCAGTCAGTGCCGGGTGTGTTATTATTACACTGTATAACGTGTCAGCAGTCAGTGCCGGGTGTGTTATTATTATACTGTATAATGTGTCAGCAGTCAGTGCCGGGTGTGTTATTATTATACTGTATAATGTGTCAGCAGTCAGTGCCGGATGTGTTATTATTACACTGTATAATGTGTCAGCGGTCAGTGCCGGGTGTGTTATTATTACACTGTACAATGTGTCAGCAGTCAGTGCCGGGTGTGTTATTATTACACTGTATAACGTGTCAGCAGTCAGTGCCGGGTGTGTTATTATTACACTGTACAATGTGTCAGCGGTCAGTGCCGGGTGTGTTATTATTACACTGTATAATGTGTCAGCGGTCAGTGCCGGGTGTGTTATTATTACACTGTATAATGTGTCAGCAGTCAGTGCCGGGTGTGTTATTATTACACTGTATAACGTGTCAGCAGTCAGTGCCGGATGTGTTATTATTTTACTGTATAATGTGTCAGCAGTCAGTGCCGGGTGTGTTATTATTACACTGTATAACGTGTCAGCAGTCAGTGCCGGATGTGTTATTATTTTACTGTATAATGTGTCAGCAGTCAGTGCCGGGTGTGTTATTATTACACTGTATAACGTGTCAGCAGTCAGTGCCGGGTGTGTTATTATTACACTGTATAACGTGTCAGCAGTCAGTGCCGGGTGTGTTATTATTACACTGTATAACGTGTCAGCAGTCAGTGCCGGGTGTGTTATTATTATACTGTATAATGTGTCAGCAGTCAGTGCCGGGTGTGTTATTATTACACTGTACAATGTGTCAGCAGTCAGTGCCGGGTGTGTTATTATTATACTGTATAATGTGTCAGCAGTCAGTGCCGGGTGTGTTATTATTACACTGTACAATGTGTCAGCGGTCAGTGCCGGGTGTGTTATTATTACACTGTACAATGTGTCAGCAGTCAGTGCCGGGTGTGTTATTATTACACTGTATAATGTGTCAGCAGTCAGTGCCGGGTGTGTTATTATTACACTGTACAATGTGTCAGCAGTCAGTGCCGGGTGTGTTATTATTACACTGTACAATGTGTCAGCAGTCAGTGCCGGGTGTGTTATTATTACACTGTACAATGTGTCAGCAGTCAGTGCCGGGTGTGTTATTATTACACTGTATAATGTGTCAGCAGTCAGTGCCGGGTGTGTTATTATTACACTGTATAATGTGTCAGCAGTCAGTGCCGGGTGTGTTATTATTACACTGTATAAGGTGTCAGCAGTCAGTGCCGGGTGTGTTATTATTACACTGTATAATGTGTCAGCAGTCAGTGGCGGGTGTGTTATTAATACACTGTATAATGTGTCAGCAGTCAGTGCCGGGTGTGTTATTATTACACTGTATAACGTGTCAGCAGTCAGTGGCGGGAGTGTTATTATTACACTGTATAAGGTGTCAGCAGTCAGTGCCGGGTGTGTAATTATTACACTGTATAATGTGTCAACAGTCAGTGCCGGGTGTGTTATTATTATACTGTATAATGTCTCAGCAGTCAGTGCCAGGTTTGTTACCATTAGGCCTCTTTGACATGAGCAAGTTTTTCATCCGGGTGTAATGCATGAAGCAAACACATAGCATCCGGACACAATCGCAAATCGCGACTGACTGAACTTGCGTGCAAAACCGTCAGTTTTTTCCTGAATAGATCCTGACACAATCTGTATAGTTCCTGTGAAAGGGGCCTTAGGCAGAGTTCACACGGGCGAGATTTCCGCGCGGGTGCAATGCGGGAGGTGAACGCATTGCACCCGCACTGAATCTGGACCCATTCATTTCTATGGGGCTGTGCACATGAGCTGTGATTTTCACGCATCACTTATGCATTGCGTGAAAATCGCAGCATGCTCTATATTGTGCGTTTATCACGCAACGCAGGCCCCATAGAAGTGAACAAGGCTGAGTGAAAATCGCAAGCATCCGCAATCAAGTGCGGATGCGGTGCGATTTTCACGCACGTTTGCTAAGATGACAGTCTATTCATTGTATTTTTTTCCTTATAACATGGTTATAAGGGAAAATAATAGCATTCTTTAATGGTGATGGACCATGTGATTGGACCATGTGATCTGACGTCACCACAGGTCCTTTAGCTGGCAGCTCATGATTAAAGAAGTAAGAAGAGACCGGCAGCTACGCGATCAAGAGGAGAAGGTGAGTTAATTATTTTTTATTTTTTAACCCTCAATTGACCACCTACTAAGCATTCTGTATTAAAGAATGCTATTATTTTCCCTTATAACCATGTTATAAGGGAAAATAATAACATCTACACAACACCGAACCCAAACCCGAACTTCTGTGAAGAAGTTCGGGTCTAAGTACCACAGTCAGTTTTTTATCACGCACGTGCAAAACGCATTGCACCCGCGCGATAGAAACCGAACAACGGAACGCAATCGCAGTCAAAACTGACTGCAATTGGGTACCTACTCGCGCGGGTTTGCCGCAACGCATCCGGACCTTATCCGGACACGCTCGTGTGAAGTCAGCCTTATACTGTATAATGCTGTGTCCGCAGCCAATGCTGGGTGTGGTATTATTATACTGTATAATGTATTATAGTGTGGAATCATCAGCAGCGCGATCCAACTGCATCGGCTCACTTTGCTTCCATTTTTGCTAATGTGTCAGTAGTCAGTGTTGGGTGTTTTTTTTATTATACTGTATATGTATAATGTGTCAGCGACTGATGTGTTATACTGCATAGTATTGTGTGAGCAGTCAGTACCAGGTGCGTGATTATACTATATCATCTGTCAACAGTCTGTCAGATGTAGTATTATCCTACAGTAGAATTTTGTGTCAGCAGTCAGTGATTGGCGTGTTATACTGTACTGGTGTCTGAATAGTCGGTGCCCAGAGTTTTTTTTTATCATACTGTACAATGTTGTGTCAACACACAGTGTCCTGTGAATTGTGCTGATGCACTACTTTAAAGACAGAGAACACTGTGTTGTCACAGTCGTATGCTCCTACCTACACTGTGTTGTCAATGTCACACTGCTCCCTACAGTGCTGTCACTGTCACACTCCCATCTTGCACATTAAATTACAAGCTAAGCGCACAGTGTTCACTGTCAGTCCTCAAAGGTGTCCTTAGTGTTGGAGTACCTTGTCTTTTTACTGTCACACACTCCTCTTAACAGATTACTTTACAAGCAGAGTACACTATGATGTCACTGTCACACACTCCTTATAACACTGTGTCACACACTCATAACATTGTGTTGTCCCTGTCACACTTCTCTCCTCTAACACTTTGTTGTCATTGTCACACTGTACTGTCAGTGTTGCACATTCTTCTTGCACATTAAATTACAAGCAGAATACCTGTACACTGTTTCCACTGTCACACACTCCTACTAACACTGTGGTGTCAGGGTCACACACTCTTCAAACCGTGTTGTGAGTCCTACACACTCCTCCTCACAGGTTGTTGTCACTGAGTTGTAAATCTCACTCCTCAGAGTGTTGGCACTCTAACACACTCATCACACTGTGTTGTGTCACACTCCTCTTTACATTGTGTTGTCACTGTTAAGCACTGCTCATCTCACATTGTGTTGTGTCACACACTCCTCCTACTATGTTGTCATTTCTTACACACTCCTCCTCTCATGCTGTATTGTCAGTGTCACACAGTCCTCACATGTTCCCTTACAGGCGGAGTACACTGTGTTATCACTGTCACAATTCTCCTTACGGGGTGTTGTCACACACTGCATCTTTCGCACCGAGTTGTGTCACGCACTCCTCTCACCCTGTGTTGTCACTGTCACACACTCCTCTTCTCACCCTGTGTTGTCACTGTCACACTCCTCCTCTCACCCTGTGTTGTCACTGTCACACTCCTCCTCTCACCCTGTGTTGTCACTGTCACACACTCCTCCTCTCACCCTGTGTTGTCACTGTCACTCTCCTCCTCTCACCCTGTGCTGTCACTGTCACACTCCTCCTCTCACCCTGTGTTGTCTCACACACTCCTCCTCTCACCCAGTGTTGTCACTGTCACACTCCTCCTCTCACCCTGTGTTGTCACTGTCACACTCCTCCTCTCACCCTGTGTTGTCACTGTCACACTCCTCCTCTCACCCTGTGTTGTCACTGTCACGCACTCCTCCTCTCACCCTGTGTTGTCACTGTCACGCACTCCTCCTCACCCTGTGTTGTCACTGTCACGCACTCCTCCTCTCACCCTGTGTTGTCACTGTCACACACTCCTCCTCTCACCCTGTGTTGTCACTGTCACACACTCCTCCTCTCACCCCGTGTTGTCACTGTCACACTCCTCCTCTCACCCTATGTTGTCACTGTCACACTCCTCCTCTCACCCTGTGTTGTGTCACACACTCCTCCTTTCACCCTGTGTTGTCACTGTCACACTCCTCCTCTCACCCTGTGTTGTGTCACACACTCCTCCTCTCACCCTGTGTTGTGTCATACACTCCTCCTCTCACCCTGTGTTGTCACTGTCACACTCCTCCTCTCACCCTGTGTTGTGTCACACACTCCTCCTCTCACCCTGTGTTGTCACTGTCACACTCCTCCTCTCACCCTGTGTTGTCACTGTCACACACTCCTCCTCTGACCCTGTGTTGTCACTGTCACACTCCTCCTCTCACCCTGTGTTGTCACTGTCACACTCCTCCTCTCACCCTGTGTTGTCACTGTCACACTCCTCCTCTCATCCCGTGTTGTCACTGTCACACTCCTCCTCTCACCCTGTGTTGTCACTGTCACACTCCTCCTCTCACCCTGTGTTGTGTCACACACTCCTCCTCTCACCCTGTGTTGTCACTGTCACACTCCTCCTCTCACCCTGTGTTGTCACTGTCACGCACTCCTCCTCTCACCCTGTGTTGTCACTGTCACACTCCTCCTCTCACCCTGTGTTGTCACTGTCACACACTCCTTCTTTCACCCGTTGTTGTCACTGTCACACTCCTCTCACCCTGTGTTGTCACTATCACACTCCTCCTCTCACCCTGTGTTGTCACTGTCACACTCCTCCTCACCCTGTGTTGTCACTGTCACACACTCCTCCTCTCACCCTGTGTTGTCACTGTCACACACTCCTCCTCTCACCCTGTATTGTCACACACTCCTCCTCTCACCCTGTGTTGTCACTGTCACACTCCTCCTCTCACCCTGTGTTGTCACTGTCACACACTCCTCCTCTCACCCTGTGTTGTCACTGTCACACACTCCTCCTTTCACCGTGTTGTCACTGTCACACTCCTCCTCTCACCCTGTGTTGTCACTGTCACACTCCTCCTCTCACCCTGTGTTGTCACTGTCACACACTCCTCCTCTCACCCTGTATTGTCACACACTCCTCCTCTCACCCTGTGTTGTGTCACACACTCCTCTCACCCTGTGTTGTTACTGTCACACACTCCTCCTCTCACCCTGTGTTGTCACTGTCACACACTCCTCCTCTCACCCTTTGTTGTCACTGTCACACACTCCTCCTCTCACGCTGTGTTGTCACTGTCACACTCCTCCTCTCACCCTGTGTTGTCACTGTCACACTCCTCCTCTCACCCTGTGTTGTGTCACACACTCCTCCTCTTACCCTATGTTGTCACTGTCACACACTCCTCCTCTCACACTGTGTTGTCACTGTCACACTCCTCCTCTCACCCTGTGTTGTCACTGTCACACTCCTCCTCTCACCCTGTGTTGTATTATCACACACTCCTTCTCTCACCCTGTGTTGTCACTGTCATACTCCTCCTCTCACCCTGTGTTGTCACTGTCACACTCCTCCTCACCCTGTGTTGTCACTGTCACACACTCCTCCTCTCACCCTGTGTTGTCACTGTCACACACTCCTCCTCTCACCCTGTATTGTCACACACTCCTCCTCTCACCCTGTGTTGTCACTGTCACAGTCCTCCTCTCACCCTGTGTTGTCACTGTCACACACTCCTCCTCTCACCCTGTGTTGTCACTGTCACACTCCTCCTCACCCTGTGTTGTCACTGTCACACACTCCTCCTCTCACCCTGTGTTGTCACTGTCACTCTCCTCCTCTCACCCTGTGTTGTCACTGTCGGACTCCTCCTCTCACCCTGTGTTGTCACTGTCACACTCCTCCTCTCACCCTGTGTTGTCACTGTCACACTCCTCCTCTCACCCTGTGTTGTCACTGTCACACTCCTCCTCTCACCCTGTGTTGTCACTGTCACACACTCCTCCTTTCACCCTGTGTTGTCACTGTCACACACTCCTCCTTTCACCCGTTGTTGTCACTGTCACACTCCTCTCACCGTGTTGTCACTGTCACACTCCTCCTCTCACCCTGTGTTGTGTCACACACTCCTCTCACCCTGTGTTGTTACTGTCACACACTCCTCCTCTCACCCTGTGTTGTCACTGTCACACACTCCTCCTCTCACCCTTTGTTGTCACTGTCACACACTCCTCCTCTCACGCTGTGTTGTCACTGTCACACTCCTCCTCTCACGCTGTGTTGTCACTGTCACACTCCTCCTCTCACCCTGTGTTGTGTCACACACTCCTCCTCTTACCCTATGTTGTCACTGTCACACACTCCTCCTCTCACACTGTGTTGTCACTGTCACACTCCTCCTCTCACCCTGTGTTGTCACTGTCACACTCCTCCTCTCACCCTGTGTTGTATCACACACTCCTTCTCTCACCCTGTGTTGTCACTGTCACACTCCTCCTCTCACCCTGTGTTGTCACTGTCACACACTCCTCCTCTCACCCTGTGTTATCACTGTCACACTCCTCCTCTCACCCTGTGTTGTCACTGTCACACTCCTCCTCTCACCCTGTGTTGTATCACACACTCCTCCTTTCACCCTGTGTTGTCACTGTCACACTCCTCCTCTCACCCTGTGTTGTCACTGTCGGACTCCTCCTCTCACCCTGTGTTGTCACTGTCACACTCCTCCTCTCACCCTGTGTTGTCACTGTCACACTCCTCCTCTCACCCTGTGTTGTCACTGTCACACTCCTCCTCTCACCCTGTGTTGTCACTGTCACACACTCCTCCTTTCACCCTGTGTTGTCACTGTCACACACTCCTCCTTTCACCCGTTGTTGTCACTGTCACACTCCTCTCACCCTGTGTTGTCACTGTCACACTCCTCCTCTCACCCTGTGTTGTGTCACACACTCCTCTCACCCTGTGTTGTTACTGTCACACACTCCTCCTCTCACCCTGTGTTGTCACTGTCACACACTCCTCCTCTCACCCTTTGTTGTCACTGTCACACACTCCTCCTCTCACGCTGTGTTGTCACTGTCACACTCCTCCTCTCACGCTGTGTTGTCACTGTCACACTCCTCCTCTCACCCTGTGTTGTGTCACACACTCCTCCTCTTACCCTATGTTGTCACTGTCACACTCCTCCTCTCACCCTGTGTTGTATCACACACTCCTCCTTTCACCCTGTGTTGTCACTGTCACACTCCTCCTCTCACCCTGTGTTGTCACTGTCGGACTCCTCCTCTCACCCTGTGTTGTCACTGTCACACTCCTCCTCTCACCCTGTGTTGTCACTGTCACACTCCTCCTCTCACCCTGTGTTGTCACTGTCACACTCCTCCTCTCACCCTGTGTTGTCACTGTCACACACTCCTCCTTTCACCCTGTGTTGTCACTGTCACACACTCCTCCTTTCACCCGTTGTTGTCACTGTCACACTCCTCTCACCCTGTGTTGTCACTGTCACACTCCTCCTCTCACCCTGTGTTGTGTCACACACTCCTCTCACCCTGTGTTGTTACTGTCACACACTCCTCCTCTCACCCTGTGTTGTCACTGTCACACACTCCTCCTCTCACCCTTTGTTGTCACTGTCACACACTCCTCCTCTCACGCTGTGTTGTCACTGTCACACTCCTCCTCTCACGCTGTGTTGTCACTGTCACACTCCTCCTCTCACCCTGTGTTGTGTCACACACTCCTCCTCTTACCCTATGTTGTCACTGTCACACACTCCTCCTCTCACACTGTGTTGTCACTGTCACACACTCCTCCTCTCACACTGTGTTGTCACTGTCACACTCCTCCTCTCACCCTGTGTTGTCACTGTCACACTCCTCCTCACCCTGTGTTGTATCACACACTCCTTCTCTCACCCTGTGTTGTCACTGTCACACTCCTCCTCTCACCCTGTGTTGTCACTGTCACACACTCCTCCTCTCACCCTGTGTTATCACTGTCACACTCCTCCTCTCACCCTGTGTTGTCACTGTCACACTCCTCCTCTCACCCTGTGTTGTATCACACACTCCTTCTCTCACCCTGTGTTGTCACTGTCACACGCCTCCTCTCACCCTGTGTTGTCACTGTCACGCACTCCTCCTCACCCTGTGTTGTCACTGTCACACACTCCTCCTCTCACCCTGTGTTGTCACTGTCACACTCCTCCTCTCACCCTGTGTTGTCACTGTCACACACTCCTCCTCTCACCCTGTGTTGTCACTGTCACACTCCTCCTCTCACCCTGTGTTGTGTCACACACTCCTTCTCTCACCCTGTGTTGTCACTGTCACACACTCCTCCTCTCACCCTGTGTTGTCACTGTCACACTCCTCCTCTCACCCTGTGTTGTGTCACACACTCCTTCTCTCACCCTGTGTTGTCACTGTCACACACTCCTCCTCTCACCCTGTGTTGTCACTGTCACACTCCTCCTCACCCTGTGTTGTCACTGTCACACACTCCTCCTCTCACCCTGTGTTGTCACTGTCACACACTCCTCCTCTCACCCTGTATTGTCACACACTCCTCCTCTCACCCTGTGTTGTCACTGTCACAGTCCTCCTCTCACCCTGTGTTGTCACTGTCACACACTCCTCCTCTCACCCTGTGTTGTCACTGTCACACTCCTCCTCACCCTGTGTTGTCACTGTCACACACTCCTCCTCTCACCCTGTGTTGTCACTGTCACTCTCCTCCTCTCACCCTGTGTTGTCACTGTCGGACTCCTCCTCTCACCCTGTGTTGTCACTGTCACACTCCTCCTCTCACCCTGTGTTGTCACTGTCACACTCCTCCTCTCACCCTGTGTTGTCACTGTCACACTCCTCCTCTCACCCTGTGTTGTCACTGTCACACACTCCTCCTTTCACCCTGTGTTGTCACTGTCACACACTCCTCCTTTCACCCGTTGTTGTCACTGTCACACTCCTCTCACCGTGTTGTCACTGTCACACTCCTCCTCTCACCCTGTGTTGTGTCACACACTCCTCTCACCCTGTGTTGTTACTGTCACACACTCCTCCTCTCACCCTGTGTTGTCACTGTCACACACTCCTCCTCTCACCCTTTGTTGTCACTGTCACACACTCCTCCTCTCACGCTGTGTTGTCACTGTCACACTCCTCCTCTCACGCTGTGTTGTCACTGTCACACTCCTCCTCTCACCCTGTGTTGTGTCACACACTCCTCCTCTTACCCTATGTTGTCACTGTCACACACTCCTCCTCTCACACTGTGTTGTCACTGTCACACTCCTCCTCTCACCCTGTGTTGTCACTGTCACACTCCTCCTCTCACCCTGTGTTGTATCACACACTCCTTCTCTCACCCTGTGTTGTCACTGTCACACTCCTCCTCTCACCCTGTGTTGTCACTGTCACACACTCCTCCTCTCACCCTGTGTTGTCACTGTCACACTCCTCCTCTCACCCTGTGTTGTCACTGTCACACTCCTCCTCTCACCCTGTGTTGTATCACACACTCCTCCTTTCACCCTGTGTTGTCACTGTCACACTCCTCCTCTCACCCTGTGTTGTCACTGTCGGACTCCTCCTCTCACCCTGTGTTGTCACTGTCACACTCCTCCTCTCACCCTGTGTTGTCACTGTCACACTCCTCCTCTCACCCTGTGTTGTCACTGTCACACTCCTCCTCTCACCCTGTGTTGTCACTGTCACACACTCCTCCTCTCACCCTGTGTTGTCACTGTCACACACTCCTCCTTTCACCCTGTGTTGTCACTGTCACACACTCCTCCTTTCACCCGTTGTTGTCACTGTCACACTCCTCTCACCCTGTGTTGTCACTGTCACACTCCTCCTCTCACCCTGTGTTGTGTCACACACTCCTCTCACCCTGTGTTGTTACTGTCACACACTCCTCCTCTCACCCTGTGTTGTCACTGTCACACACTCCTCCTCTCACCCTTTGTTGTCACTGTCACACACTCCTCCTCTCACGCTGTGTTGTCACTGTCACACTCCTCCTCTCACGCTGTGTTGTCACTGTCACACTCCTCCTCTCACCCTGTGTTGTGTCACACACTCCTCCTCTTACCCTATGTTGTCACTGTCACACACTCCTCCTCTCACACTGTGTTGTCACTGTCACACACTCCTCCTCTCACCCTGTGTTGTCACTGTCACACTCCTCCTCACCCTGTGTTGTATCACACACTCCTTCTCTCACCCTGTGTTGTCACTGTCACACTCCTCCTCTCACCCTGTGTTGTCACTGTCACACACTCCTCCTCTCACCCTGTGTTATCACTGTCACACTCCTCCTCTCACCCTGTGTTGTCACTGTCACACTCCTCCTCTCACCCTGTGTTGTATCACACACTCCTTCTCTCACCCTGTGTTGTCACTGTCACACTCCTCCTCTCACCCTGTGTTGTCACTGTCACGCACTCCTCCTCACCCTGTGTTGTCACTGTCACACACTCCTCCTCTCACCCTGTGTTGTCACTGTCACACTCCTCCTCTCACCCTGTGTTGTCACTGTCACACACTCCTCCTCTCACCCTGTGTTGTCACTGTCACACTCCTCCTCTCACCCTGTGTTGTGTCACACACTCCTTCTCTCACCCTGTGTTGTCACTGTCACACACTCCTCCTCTCACCCTGTGTTGTCACTGTCACACTCCTCCTCTCACCCTGTGTTGTGTCACACACTCCTTCTCTCACCCTGTGTTGTCACTGTCACACACTCCTCCTCTCACCCTGTGTTGTCACTGTCACACTCCTCCTCACCCTGTGTTGTCACTGTCACACACTCCTCCTCTCACCCTGTGTTGTCACTGTCACACACTCCTCCTCTCACCCTGTATTGTCACACACTCCTCCTCTCACCCTGTGTTGTCACTGTCACAGTCCTCCTCTCACCCTGTGTTGTCACTGTCACACACTCCTCCTCTCACCCTGTGTTGTCACTGTCACACTCCTCCTCACCCTGTGTTGTCACTGTCACACACTCCTCCTCTCACCCTGTGTTGTCACTGTCACTCTCCTCCTCTCACCCTGTGTTGTCACTGTCACACTCCTCCTCACCCTGTGTTGTCACTGTCACACACTCCTCCTCTCACCCTGTGTTGTCACTGTCACACACTCCTCCTCTCACCCTGTATTGTCACACACTCCTCCTCTCACCCTGTGTTGTCACTGTCACAGTCCTCCTCTCACCCTGTGTTGTCACTGTCACACACTCCTCCTCTCACCCTGTGTTGTCACTGTCACACTCCTCCTCACCCTGTGTTGTCACTGTCACACACTCCTCCTCTCACCCTGTGTTGTCACTGTCACTCTCCTCCTCTCACCCTGTGTTGTCACTGTCGGACTCCTCCTCTCACCCTGTGTTGTCACTGTCACACCCCTCCTCTCACCCTGTGTTGTCACTGTCACACTCCTCCTCTCACCCTGTGTTGTCACTGTCACACTCCTCCTCTCACCCTGTGTTGTCACTGTCACACACTCCTCCTTTCACCCTGTGTTGTCACTGTCACACACTCCTCCTTTCACCCGTTGTTGTCACTGTCACACTCCTCTCACCGTGTTGTCACTGTCACACTCCTCCTCTCACCCTGTGTTGTGTCACACACTCCTCTCACCCTGTGTTGTTACTGTCACACACTCCTCCTCTCACCCTGTGTTGTCACTGTCACACACTCCTCCTCTCACCCTTTGTTGTCACTGTCACACACTCCTCCTCTCACACTGTGTTGTCACTGTCACACTCCTCCTCTCACGCTGTGTTGTCACTGTCACACTCCTCCTCTCACCCTGTGTTGTGTCACACACTCCTCCTCTTACCCTATGTTGTCACTGTCACACACTCCTCCTCTCACACTGTGTTGTCACTGTCACACTCCTCCTCTCACCCTGTGTTGTCACTGTCACACTCCTCCTCTCACCCTGTGTTGTATCACACACTCCTTCTCTCACCCTGTGTTGTCACTGTCACACTCCTCCTCTCACCCTGTGTTGTCACTGTCACACACTCCTCCTCTCACCCTGTGTTATCACTGTCACACTCCTCCTCTCACCCTGTGTTGTCACTGTCACACTCCTCCTCTCACCCTGTGTTGTATCACACACTCCTCCTTTCACCCTGTGTTGTCACTGTCACACTCCTCCTCTTACCCTGTGTTGTCACTGTCGGACTCCTCCTCTCACCCTGTGTTGTCACTGTCACACTCCTCCTCTCACCCTGTGTTGTCACTGTCACACTCCTCCTCTCACCCTGTGTTGTCACTGTCACACTCCTCCTCTCACCCTGTGTTGTCACTGTCACACACTCCTCCTTTCACCCTGTGTTGTCACTGTCACACACTCCTCCTTTCACCCGTTGTTGTCACTGTCACACTCCTCTCACCCTGTGTTGTCACTGTCACACTCCTCCTCTCACCCTGTGTTGTGTCACACACTCCTCTCACCCTGTGTTGTTACTGTCACACACTCCTCCTCTCACCCTGTGTTGTCACTGTCACACACTCCTCCTCTCACCCTTTGTTGTCACTGTCACACACTCCTCCTCTCACGCTGTGTTGTCACTGTCACACTCCTCCTCTCACGCTGTGTTGTCACTGTCACACTCCTCCTCTCACCCTGTGTTGTGTCACACACTCCTCCTCTTACCCTATGTTGTCACTGTCACACACTCCTCCTCTCACACTGTGTTGTCACTGTCACACTCCTCCTCTCACCCTGTGTTGTCACTGTCACACTCCTCCTCACCCTGTGTTGTATCACACACTCCTTCTCTCACCCTGTGTTGTCACTGTCACACACTCCTCCTCTCACCCTGTGTTGTCACTGTCACACACTCCTCCTCTCACCCTGTGTTGTCACTGTCACACTCCTCCTCTCACCCTGTGTTGTCACTGTCACACACTCCTCCTCTCACCCTGTGTTGTGTCACACACTCCTTCTCTCACCCTGTGTTGTCACTGTCACACACTCCTCCTCTCACCCTGTGTTGTCACTGTCACACACTCCTCCTCTCACCCTGTGTTGTCACTGTCACGCACTCCTCCTCACCCTGTGTTGTCACTGTCACACACTCCTCCTCTCACCCTGTGTTGTCACTGTCACACTCCTCCTCTCACCCTGTGTTGTGTCACACACTCCTCACACGTTACCTTACAGGCGGAGTACACTCCGAGTTTCTCCAGTTTCTTGGCCCGTGGAGCTGAGCGGTGCTGCCCCTTCTTGGCGGCGATTCTTAGCGGTACAGCTCCAGCACCTCCCAATACTGGACTCTCCGCTCCCCGGGCTGCTCCTCCGGCTGCAACCGTAGCCGCTGCTGCCGCCGCTACCACAACGGCCGGAGAACCTTGGGGTGCCGCACTGCCCACCACCGAGCCTCCGTCTGCAGCCGCCTCGGACATTGCAGGAGCCCTGGAGCCTGCCCGGGGAGAAGAATGCCCCCTAGCCTCCTCCGGTGCACAGATCCCTGGGCGAGGTGACGAGATCTGCAGCCGTTCCCCCAGCAGGGAGGCAGCTGGAGCACATCACCGCCTCCCCTGCCTCTCTCCTCCTCCTTCCTCCCTCCTGTCCACTTCCATGGCTGCTGCTGTCAGGTCGCGCCGGCCGCTGCTCCGTGTAACCATCCCCCGCGAGCTCGGCTCGGTCTGTGGCCCTGGTGGAGGAGCCGACCTGACTATTCCCATCTTCTTCAAGGGGAAGTGTGGGAGGCGGGGCCCCTGCTGTATGCTCCGATAATTCTAAACTAGGGGGCGCTAGAATCCTCGCTACCCTGTATACCCCTCAGCTGTTCAGTGGGTAAGGGTGCCACAGGCTGTCTTATGGAATGAGGGGGTTTGGGTAGGATGTCATGCGTTTTTTTGGTCGCACAATGTTTTTCAGTCTTGTTTTCCTATAGAGAAGTCTATTAGAAATCATCTGAAAAAACGCAACACCCACAGCTGTTCCAGAATTAGCCCAGGGAGCCAGGGACAGCTTTACACAAAATGTGGCCCCGGGCAAAAACAAAAGTGGGCCCCCAAATCTTGCAAAAGTGTACCAAGGACAGTTACATTCTGTCGATTCTGGCCCTCCCTCACAGATTTACACCCCATAAGACCCCCCAAACACAGACCTGCACCTCATGTCCCCCAGAACACAGCACATGCCCCCTCCTCACAGATTTACACCCTATAAAGCCCCCACACACAGATCTCCGCCCTCCACCCACCCAAGAGCTCCAGTGTCCGCCACAGAAAGAAAGCTCTGTCCTAGACACATTTGGTCATGTGACCATTAACCCCTTCCCGACATCCGCCATACGTGTACGGCACATGTCGGGTCTTTAAAGATGGTGCCCGCTCTGGAGTAAAGCGGGCGCCATAGCAACCGTGTGCCTGCATTTCATACAGCGGGCAACCGCGGCCAATGTCTGTGATCTGCGGTACTGCTGACCTGGGACATTTAACCACTCAAATGTCACCACGGCATCTGAGAGTGTTAAAAACCGGAAGCGCACGCTTCCAGTTCAGGCGCTCTTTTTCCCGGGAGAGATCGGGTAAAGCACCCTTTTTTAATAATGAGCCCCAGACTGTGCTAGGCTTCCAGGCTCATTTTTAGTATATCCCAGTTCACGCCACTAGGTGGCAGCATTGAACTGTGATATAGTGATTTCTATACAGAATATGGCCGCATCCGAGCCACATGGGGCCGCAAAAGATGCGGACATCACTTTGTGTACTGTCCGCATCCATGGCCCCGCAAAAAAAAAAAAAGACCATGTCCTATTCTTGTCCGTTTTGCATTTCTACTATGGGCGGTCCGTTCCGTTCCGCAAATTGCGGGAACGCACACGAGAGGAATCCGTGTTTTGCAGACCGCAAAACACGGCGCGGTCCTGTGCATGTAGCCTTATGGAGCCATTTCCATTATTCTGTATAAGTTGTTGATTGCAAGTTGTGGTCCACTTAGGGACCTAACAAAAAGTAAAAAAAAAGTTTTGAAAAAATAAAAAAAGAATATAAAAAATTCAAATCACCCCCCTTTCCCTAAAATAAAAAATAAATAATTAAAAACACCATGGGCATCATTGAATGCGTAAACGCCCATACTATTCAAATATAAAAGAAGTTAGCCCATACAGGTGATTGGCGTCACGGAAAAAAAAAATGGCTGATTCGCCGTTTTGTAATCACTTTACCTCCCAAGAAAATGGAATAAAAAGCTATCAAAAAGTCATACACACCCCAAAATGGTATTGTCAAAAACGACTGATCGTCCTGCAAAAACTATCTCCCGCACATTTCAGTAGACGTAACTATAAAAAACGGAAAATCGCCACATCAGGAAAGGGTTAAGGAGCATGCGACCAACAACGTCGCAAACCTCCTTCTAGCAAATCCATTCTAGCTTCTACCCTAGAAGGGGGAGGCGGCACCAGGTTCGCTCTCCTCACAGAGCGCCCTGACGTTTTGAGCACTGACTGAGGCTGAGCGGGCCTATAGAGGTCCTGAGCGGGGGGGGGGGGGCCGGGGGGGGGGCAGTTCTGTTAGGGTTGTCACCTTTCCCAACAAAAAATGCCGGCCAAGTTTACACATGACTTTAACACGAGTGCTATTTCATCATATTTTTTTTTTCTCCTTTCTTTTCCCAATAATATCAAACTTTTGGGTTAAGATTTTTAGCCATGATATATCTACAGTATTTAAACATTGAGCTCTATAGCTCAGTGGTTAAGTCTCTTGCCTTTAATATGGATGGTTGTGAGTTCCCATCCTGGCAGAAACTATTTAAAAATACAGGCTAAATAAAACCTAAATACATAGG
This sequence comes from Bufo bufo, assembly GCF_905171765.1. Lineage (NCBI taxonomy): Eukaryota > Metazoa > Chordata > Amphibia > Anura > Bufonidae > Bufo > Bufo bufo. The sequence goes on along the minus strand of NC_053393.1, from coordinate 406,253,508 downwards.
GTGTCCCCAAGAACACTTACAATGCTTGGGCATACCCCCCTCATCTTCATAGCAGTGACTCCATATATGGAGTTAAAGCGGGGACTCCCAGAAGCCCTAACTCCATATATGGGCATAGAGCAAGGACTCGCAAGCCATATATGGAGTCAGAGCAGAGAGACTCCAGACTATCTGTCAACTTGCTGTCTTACCTCACTAAGGGTGGGTTCACACTAGCGTGATAAGACGGAAGGACGGATCCGTTTTGCTGCCCATAGACTTGCATTATGACGGAATGCAAAACGGACGCCTTTAAAAGGCATTCCGTTTGTTCTCCGTCCTAATAGAAGTCTATGGGAACTAAAATGGATCCCGTTCTGGTTCCCGTTATTCCAGATGGAAAACAAAGTTCTGCCCACAGGACTTTGTTTTCCGTCTTGCATAACGGGACCCAGACGGATCCGTTATGTTTTCCCATAGACTTCTATTAGGACGGAGCAAAACAAAATGCCTTTTAAAGGCTTCCGTTTTTCATTCCATCCTATGGATTCCGTTATATTCCGTTATAACCCTGTTATAAAGGAAAGCCATAACGGACTCCATAACGCTAGTGTGCACCCATCCTAACAGGGACCTGAACAGTGCTGAAGTAGGGGGCCCCTTAGACCATGGGGGCCCTGGGCAATTGCCTAGTTTGGAGCTATTCATTGTGTACGATTTTGGTTCTGTTTTTGAGGGTTTTTCACAAAGGTATAAGATATCGCTGGAATGTGCCAACATGCAGTATACTGGCCAATGTGGTCCACCTCCCACCATGGGCCTAGTATGGGCCCCCATTCCTTTGAGGCCTCTGACTAATGTACTTATTGTCTAATAAGTTAAAGGGGTTTACCAGGACTTACTCAGTGATCCTTATGAGAGGTCTTAAGTATCAGATTGGCGGGCTACCCAGAATCAGACCCCGGACCTACAAGGTTCCGTTCACAGGGTAGTGCCAGGGTCTGGTTACTGCAGCCCCGCTCCCATTCAAGTGGCAGAGCTGTGTAGTTTCAGAGCCTGATTCTGGCCCCGGAGCTGTTCGGTGCTGGGAGATAGACCCCCGCAGACCTGATATTGATGACCTATCCAACAACATTGAGGAACAGCATTCATACACAGTGGAACAAATAGTCCTACACAGTGATTAGCACGCCTCCCTGTATGAGTGTGCATACATAAATAGATGTCCATCAATGAGTAGGACCGCCCACTGGACTCATAAGCATAGAAAGAGCTTGGATTTTTACCCCTTAGTGACTCCCAATACGTCTTTTCACAGCAGTCACTAAGGGGCCTTAGGCTAGGCCATAGCCTTTTTAGCGGGGCATGAGAGCCAGGCTCCTGCTGTAACGGCCCATATAGGCAGAAGTGCCGATCAGGGCCATTTAATCCCTTAGATGCTGCGGTCAATAGCGACCGCAGTATCTAAGGGGTTATAGAGGGCAGGGGTGGATTGGCCATAGACTCAGGGGCGGATTAAGTGCATGATGTGATGGGCCCGGGGCTGTCTACCCAACTCAGGCCCCTCCCTCAATTTTAGTTTAGTTTTTTTTTCTATCTGAAAAGCCTGTGGTGCTTCGTGAACGGCACAGTCTCTTCCTTGGCCATATGACATCACATTCATCGTTCACGTGGCCTAGGTGCAGCTCTGTCCCATCCGAGAGATTGGGGCTGAGCTGCAATACCAAGCGCAGTGCTATCAAATGGACAGAGCTGTGCTTGGTAACTAACAAAGAGGCTGCGGCAGCGCGGTGCTCACTGGAACATCACAGTCTCTTCAGACAGCTGATTGGCTGGGGTGCCAGGAGTCGGACCCCCAACAATCTCATGTTGATGACCTATCCTGAGGTTAGGCCATCAATATATAAATCCCAGAGAACCCTTTTACATTATGTTATCTGTAGTGTTACATAGGACTGCAAAAATACCAAGGAGCCATTGACTCCTAAACTGAAAAATTTAGGAGCCAAATTAAAAATTTTGGTGCCAAATTTAAAATGCATAAATTATAATAAAAAAAAGACGCAGCTCACATTAGTGAGCCAGCATTAAATATAGTAGAATACATCACCACATACCTCTTACTTCCAGCGACATCTCCTGTCATGTAGACCTTCTCTTTCCTCTTCTCCTCCGTTTGACCCAGAACGTCATATTAGATTTCTCATAATTGGGGTCATTTATCAAACTGGTATAATGTATAATGTACAACTGGCTTAATTGTCCATAGCAACCAATCAGATTCCACCTTTTATTTTACAAAGAAGCTGTCAAAAATGAAAGGTGGAATCTGGTTGCTAAGGGCAACTAAGTCAGTTCAACTTTACACCAGTTTGATAAATGACTCCCAAATGTCCCTATGGTGTCTACAGCAATTATATTGTCCCCTAGAGTACCCCCAGTAATAATAACATCCTATATTGTGCTCCAGGTAATAATGCCTGTATAGTGTCCCTGAAAAATAATATCCCCTAATATGTCCATGTAATAGAAATGCCCCTATTATAGTTCCTCCCCAATAGAAACGTCCCCCACACTACCCCCATATAGTAGTTTGCCCCAACACAGTAATTTTCCCCACACTGCCCCCACAGTAGTAATTTGCCCCATACTGCCCCCACAGTAGTAATTGTCTCCCACACTGCCCTGAAGGTAGTAATTGTCTCCCACACTGCCCCACAGTAGTAATTTTTCCCACACTGCCCCCACAGTAGTAATTTGCCCCATACTACCCCCACAGTAGTAATTGTCTCCCACACTGCCCCCAAGATAGTAATTGTCTCCCACACTGCCCCACAGTAGTAATTTTTCCCACACGGCCCCCACAGTAGTAGTTTTCCCCCACACTGCCCCATTGTAAGAATTTTCCCCTACACTGCCCCCACAGTAGTAATTTTCCCCACACTGCCCCCACAGTAGTAATTTTCCCCACACTGCCCCCACAGTAGTAATTTTCCCCACACGGCCCACAGTAGTAATTTTCCCCACACGGCCCACAGTAGTAATTTTCCCCACACTGCCCCACAGTAGTAATTTTCTCCCACACTGCCTCCACAGTAGTAATTTTCTCCCACACTGCCCCACAGTAGTAATTTTCCCCCACAGTGCCCCCACAGTAGTAATTTTCTCCCACACTGCCTCCACAGTAGTAATTTTCCCCACACGGCCCCACAGTAGTAATATTCCCCCACACTGCCCCCACAGTAGTAATTTTCCCCACACTGCCCCCACAGTAGTAATTTTCCCCACACTGCCCCCACAGTAGTAATTTTCCCCACACTGCCCCCACAGTAGTAATATTCCCCCACACTGCCCCCACAGTAGTAATTTTCCCCCACACAGCCCCACAGTAGTAATTTTCCCCACACTGCCCCCACAGTAGTAATTTACTCCCACACTGCCCCCACAGTAGTAATTTTCCCCACACTGCCCCCACAGTAGTAATTTTCCCCACACTGCCTCCACAGTAGTAATTTTCCCCCACAATGCCCCATGTAGTAGTTTGCTCCCCATGTAGTAATTTGCCCCCACCGTCCCTTCATTAATATCCTCCTGTGCCCCCCAGTAATATCCCCCAAAGTTGGCACACAAAAAAATAAATAAAAGCGAATACTTACCTGTGTCCCAGACTCCTGGCGCTCGCTCGTAGATAGTAGGCAGGCATGCACACGTCACTATGCTGCGTCCCAGCACAGGCGCGTGATGACATCCTCACACCTGCCTGCGCCGAGATTTTACTACCACATAAGCTTCAGGCCTACTAGGCCTGAAGCCTATAGCAGTGATCGGTGGGGCAGAGAACTATGCGCTCCCATGCCCCGCCGTAGTTTGTGGGCATTTGGGCCGGCGTTGGGCCCCCCAGCGATGCCGGGCCAGGGGCTGCCGAGCGAAACATCTGTCAATTTGGACCCGTCTACAACATGGGGCCACTTTTATATTTTTTTCCAGCGCCGCTTTTAGTTCCCAATCCGCCCCTGACAGAGGGATTAGACTCCCATTAGCACCCTACAAATGCGATAGTAGGGTGCCTAATGAAGGCCCAGGCCTGCCTTCAGTGTATTGGTAGCAGCCTGTACCTCTCTGGCGCAGCCTGCTGGTGGATGACAGTATAGCGCTGACAAAATAATAGTGCAAAAACATTTTCTTTTTTTTTTCTTTTTTTTAAAAGGGTTTTATTATGCAAAAGAAGTAAAATATATTTGGTATTGCTGTAATTGTACTGACCAAGAGAATAAGCTTATTGTGTTATTTATGCCGAAAAATGAATGCTGCAAAATTTATAATGTTAAAACTCAATTGCGGTATTTCAGTTTTTTCCTATCCCCCTAAGGCCTCTTTCACACTTGCGTTGTCCGGATCCGGCGTGTACTCCACTTGCCGGAATTACACCCCGGATCCGGAAAAACGCAAGTGTACTGAAAGCATTTGAAGACGGATCCGTCTTCAAAATGCGTTCAGTGTTACTATGGCAGCCAGGACGCTATTAAAGTCCTGGTTGCCATAGTAGGAGCGAGGGAGCGGTATATTTACAGTCCGTGTGGCTCCCCGGGGCGCTCCAGAATGACGTCAGAGCGCCCCATGCGCATGGATGACGTGCCATGCGATCACGTGATCCATGCGCTTGGGGCGCCCTGACGTCACTCTGGAGCGCCCGGGGAGCCGCACGGACGGTAAGTATGCTGCTCCCCCGCTCCCCGCTACACTTTACCATGGCTGCCAGGACTTTAGCGTCCCGGCAGCCATGGTAACCATTCAGAAAAAGCTAAATATCGGGTACGGCAATGCGCCGAAACGACGTTTAGCTTAAGGCCGGATCCGGATCAATGCCTTTCAATGGGCATTAATTCCGGATCCGGCCTTGCGGCAAGTGTTCAGGATTTTTGGCCGGAGCAAAAAGCGCAGCATGCTGCGGTATTTTCTCCGGCCAAAAAACGTTCCGTTCCGGAACTGAAGACATCCTGATGCATCCTGAACGGATTTCACTCCATTCAGAATGCATTAGGATAAAACTGATCAGGATTCTTCCGGCATAGAGCCCCGACGACGGAACTCTATGCCGGAAGAAAAGAACGCAAGTGTGAAAGAGCCCTAAAAGAGTTAATAAAATGAATCAGTAAGTTATGTGTTCCCCAAAAATGATGCTGTTAAAAACTACAACTTTTCCCGCAAAAAACAAGCCTTCATACGACTATCGACGGAAAAATATTTTAAAAAAGTAGTTACTATTGGTATGTAACAATAAAAAAAGTTGTTTGGTCACTAAGGCCCCTTTCACACGGGTGAGAATTGCGCGCCGGTGCAATGCGTGAGGTGAACGCATTGCACCCGCACTGACTCCGGACCCATTCACTTCAATGGGGCTGTGCACATGAGCGGAGATTTTCACGCATCACTTGTGCGTTGTGCGAAAATCGCAGCATGCTCTATATTGTGCGTTTTTCACGCAACGCAGGCCCCATAGAAGCAAGCATCCGCAAGCATTGTTGCTAGGTGACGATCGGGATGGGGACCCGATCTTTATTATTTTCCCTTATAACATGGTTATAAGAGAAAATACTAGCATTCTTAATACAGAATGCTAAGTAAATTAGGGATGGAGGGGTAAAAAAAAATAAAAATAAAAATTAAACTCACCTCATCCATTTGTTTGCGCAGCCCGGCTTGTCTTTTTTCTTCTTCTTTGAGGACCTGGGAGAAAATAACCTTTGGTGACGTCACTGTGCTCATCACATGGTCCATCACCATGGTGATGGACCATGTGATGGGCCATGTGATGAGCGCAGAGCCTTTTTTTTTTTTAACCCCTCCATCCCTAATTTACTTAGCATTCAGTCTGTCCTGAGTCCTGTCTGTGGCTGCTAGGTGTAGCACCTCGCTTCTGTTCCTGGGGGTTTTCCATCTACCCTTCTGCCTGGTGTCGCCTGGTTTTGCATCATGTGTCTGTTCTCCAGTTCCTGCTCTGTTAATGTGCTTATGTCTTGTTCTGATCTGTTCCATGTAGAGCCTAGCAGAGCTGATCTGTGTCTGTTCCTGCTCATGTTTATTTTTATCTCTTCCTGCCCTGTCTGATGTATCATGTTATGGTCTGTTATCCTGTTCGGTGTATCGCCTAGCAGTGCGTAACTGCATCTGAGAGCCTGGCAGTGCTTAACTGCTTCCGATGTAGCCTGTTCCATGTCTGTCCTATGTTCTGTACCTTCGGAAGAGGGTTCCTGTAGTCCCCGGAGGGGAATTGCCCATTCTCTGTTCTAGGGCCGCTTAGCTTCTACTGCTTGTGGCGCAGGTAACTGCTTCTGTCTCCGCTCTGCCTGTTCTGTGCCTTGTATCTCTGATCTGTGGTTCTGTTGCTTCTGGTTATGTCTGTCTGTGCCCGTATTTTTTTGCTTCCTGACGGTACCTAACTCAGTACCTCCTGGTCTGTATGGATCAGCTGCCACTGCCTCGGTTTACGCTCTGGAGTAGCCCCTGGCAACTACCTGCGGCCAAGCCTATCCTCACCATCGGATGCTCTAGTGAATACCAGGTGTTGCTTAGTCACGCCCCTCCAGAGTATTGCCAGTCAGTGGCACAGTGGGTTTACACCCGCTGTTCCGTGTAGTGTGCCTGTGTGTACGTCTGTATCCTTGTTCTGTTTTATCTGTAGACTGGTTCCCTGACGTCCTGGAGGTCTACCTTGGACCCCCGGCACGTGACACCGTAATTCATCAGTGAGCATCCTGCACAAAGAATGTAGCAGAAGACTGATGCCTGCCATTAGGGAGACCGCCCTGTGGATTGCTACTTACCAGTAAGAGTAATTATATTCAGTACCTGAGTGCTAGAGTGAGGACAAAGCATAGACAGAGATAGGAAGAAGGAAACTCCTCAAATTACAAATACCAAGCCTGTTATAAGGATTACAGTGGATATTGTTGGGATTAATATCTTTGCTATATAAATGAACTGTACTGACTACCTTGAGACAAGTGATTCAAGTAAAAGTTCAACTGTTTTACTACAACTGACTCCTCATCTTTTACATCACCAACTTTTGCACCTAACGGTGCTGGCGTCACGAACAACACAGGGGCCCAGCCAACAAAGCGTACACTTATACCATCAAGGGAACCTCAACTTCCATCTGGCTGGTGTTCCCTGCAATAGAGAGTGCCCCGGAGGATTTAGTGCTGTCTTCCCCATCACTGCACGCCGGCCCAGGGAGGCTCTGCTAACCGTGAGTAAAAACTACTACTACACTCATCGGCCCACCGTAGCCTCACGTGTTGCCCCTGCGGTCCAGTCCTCTGCATATAAATTGGCGTCACAAACAGGATCCAAACTCCTCTGCACCTTGTGAGAATAAGCCCCAGTTGTTTATTTGAGAGACTTTATATGTGCCTTAACACAGTGGAAACTTTAGACGTCTTTATTGAGCTGGAAAGTATCACGGTCGGCGTGGCTATCACATACGTGACACAGAGGGAGGGAACGAGGAAGGCCCTGCCCAAGTGAGAGGGAAGATGGTGACCCCTGACTCACCTGGCGGCTGGCACCTGGCTGCCCTGACGTCCCTAGACGGGTTCCTCACCCGTACGCCGATCACGTGCCTAAAGCCCTGGCTTTCCCTGAGCTGAGCCCTAGGTAGTGAACAGGGCGATGGGAACACTAGTCCGCACCACTAACTCTAAGGGAAAACACCAAGCGGAGGACAGACAACACAGACTCAACATATATTCCCAGGTGGGCGACAACAGGAGACAACAATAAGCCAAACAGGGATCCGGAGGGTAGCACACAGGAACAACAACCAGGATTAACCACTCCAGTGGGTCAGTATAGATGTCCAGGCAGGAAGCTCTATAACTGGCAACTAGAGAAGTGTGAGGGGAGAATATAAGGAGGTAGGGAGTAGCAGACACGAAACAGCTGAGGAGGAGAAGCTACAGATCCCTGAGAGAGACAAAAAGGATAGCAAGGCAAAGACAGAAAACAAAAACTAAGAAACACCATGATCTTTAGATATAGAGCGCGCAGCCACCCGCTGCGACTTCCTGACCCCGGGTATAACGGAGTCAGACGTGGCTCTTGATACCCTCGTGACAGTACCCCCCCTTTCACGAGGGGCCTCCGGACACTCAGGACCAGGTCTGTCCGGATGAGAGGCATGGAAAGTCTGAATTAACCTGTTGGCGTTTACCTCTGACGCTGGAACCCACATTCTTTCCTCGGGACCGTAACCCCTCCAATGCACAAGATACTGAAGAGAGCGGCGGACCCGACGAGAATCAACAATTCTGGCTATTTGAAACTCCAGATTACCATCCACAATAACAGGAGGAGGTGGCAGCGGCGATGGTTCTAGAGGTGGAACATACTTCTTGAGTAACGATTTATGGAAGACGTTATGGATCTTAAAAGTCTGAGGTAGCTCCAGGCGAAAAGCCACAGGGTTAATGACGGCTACTATTTTATAGGGACCAATGAACCTAGGACCCAGTTTCCAAGAAGGAACCTTCAACTTAATATTCCTAGTAGACAACCACACATAGTCATTCACTCCTAGGTCCGGACCTGGCGACCGTTTCTTATCGGCCATGCATTTATATTTACCACTCATCTTTTTCAAGTTAACTTGCACCTTCTGCCATACCGATGAAAGAGATGAAGAAAACCTTTCCTCTTCGGGAACCCCAGAAGACCCCCCCTCTTTGAAAGTACAAAATTGGGGATGAAAACCGTATGCACCAAGGAATGGTGACTTGCCAGTGGACTCCTGATAATGATTATTTATGGCAAACTCAGCTAACGGTAAGTATGATGACCACAACTCTTGGTTTTCAGACACAAAACACCTTAAATATGTTTCTAGGTTTTGGTTGGTACGCTCAGTCTGTCCATTCGACTGAGGATGGAAAGCTGAGGAAAAGGACAAGTGAACCCCCAAACGGGAACAAAAAGCTTTCCAAAACTTAGAAATAAACTGGGTTCCCCGATCCGAAACCACATCGGAAGGGACCCCGTGAAGCTTCACGATTTCACTGATAAACACCTGAGCGAGAGTTTTAGCATTAGGAAGTGCGGGTAGCGCAATAAAGTGTACCATTTTGCTAAACCTGACTACTACTACCAAGATAACTGTTTTAACCGCCGACAACGGTAAGTCAGTGATGAAATCCATAGACAGATGTGTCCATGGCCTATTGGGAATGAAAAGTGGCAATAAAGAACCTGCTGGACGTGTATGAGAGACTTTCGCGCATGCACAAGTAGAACAAGTAGACACGAAATCCATTACATCCTGACGCAACCTTGGCCACCAAAAACGACGAGATAAAAGCTCCAAGGTTGCTTTACTACCCGGGTGTCCAGCAAGTGCCGAATTATGATGTTCTTTTAATAATTCAAGACGCAGGTTTAACGGTACAAACAATTTCTCTGAGGGGCAAGAGGCCGGGGCGTCCCCCTGAGCCTCTAACACCTTTCCCTCTAGAACAGAGTGTACAGCAGAGACAACCACTCCTCTTTGTAAAATAGGTACCGGATCACAAACATTACCCCCTCCAGGGAAACTACGAGATAATGCGTCTGCCTTGGTATTTTTTGCCCCAGGACGATAGGTGATTACAAAGTTAAATCTGGTAAAGAATAGCGACCACCTAGCTTGTCTAGGGGTGAGACGTTTAGCCGATTCTAGGTACAGAAGGTTCTTGTGATCCGTAATCACCGTGACGGGGTGGATTGCTCCCTCTAAGAAGTGACGCCACTCTTCAAGCGCCAGTTTAATCGCCAACAGTTCCCTATTTCCAATATCATAATTCTTCTCTGCAGAAGATAATTTTTTGGAAAAGAAAGCGCAAGGACGCCATTTGCCAGGAGACGGACCCTGAGACAATACAGCTCCCACCTCTGACGCATCTACCTCAACAATAAAAGGCTGGGAGACATCAGGTTGAATTAGAACAGGTGCCGAGGTAAACCTCTCCTTTAGAGAGGAAAATGCATCTTTAGCGGCGTCAGACCATTTGGAAAAATCCGTCCCCTTCCTAGTCATGTCGGTAAGGGGTTTAACGATCACTGAATAATTTTTAATGAACTTTCTATAGAAATTAGCGAAACCCAAAAACCGTTGTAGGGCTTTAAGGTTCTCAGGAAGATCCCAATCTAAAATTGCCTGGACCTTCCCAGGATCCATGCGGAAACCTGAAGCAGATAATAGATATCCCAGGACCTGTAATTCCTGAACAGCGAAGACACATTTTTCAATTTTCGCATATAATTTATTCGTCCGTAGGACCTGCAGTACTTGCCTGACATGCACCTCATGTGTTTTCAGATCAGCCGAATAAATTAAGATATCATCTAGGTATATGACTACAAACCTGCCGATGAGATGACTAAAAATATCATTAACGAAATGTTGGAAGACAGCAGGGGCATTGGTCAGACCGAAAGGCATAACAAGATTTTCATAATGCCCCTCAGGGGTGTTAAAAGCTGTCTTCCACTCATCCCCTTCCCTGATACGAATCAGATTGTAGGCCCCCCTAAGATCAAGTTTGGAGAACCACTTAGCACCCGCAATCTGATTAAAAAGGTCAGGAATGAGAGGAAGAGGGTATGGGTCACGGATGGTTATCTGGTTTAACTCACGGAAATCTAAGCAAGGACGCAGGCCCCCATCTTTCTTTTTAACAAAGAAAAACCCTGCAGCCACGGGTGAAGAAGAGGGTCTGATGTGTCCCTTAGCCAGACTCTCAGAGATATAATCTTTCATGGCTTGTCTCTCGGGACCCGAAAGATTATACAACCTGGACTTGGGTAATTTTGCCCCGGGAATCAGGTTAACCGGGCAATCATAAGGACGATGAGGTGGTAGTTTCTGACAACCCTTTTCAGAAAAAACGTCCTCAAAGTCCGAAATAAATGTAGGTAGGGAAGCTATGGAGGCGATTAAGCAATTGTTATTTAAGCAATTCTCTCTGCAATGCTCACTCCACTCCAATATCTCCCTGGCCTGCCAATCCACCACTGGATTGTGCGCTACCAACCAGGGAAGACCCAATACCACCGGAGAGGGAAGGCCCTCCAGAACGTAACATGAAAGACACTCATTATGGTGGTCCCCTACCCGAAGGTGTAAATTACGAACAATGTGGGTGAGGTTTCTCTGAGACAGAGGAGCAGAATCTATAGCGAATACGGGAATAGGTCTCTGCAGCGTACAGAGAGACAAACCCATAGTGCGGGCAAAATGGGCATCAATCAAGTTTACCCCTGCTCCACTGTCTAGAAAAACAGAAATAGACTCCGTCTTAACACCAAAAACAATGACCGCTGGTAACACAAATTGAGATGTTCGTATGGAGGAAACGTATACCCCCCGTCTGACATCCTCCGCACAGCCCGGGGTTAGTAGTTTTCCGACGGTCTTTTGTTTTTGAGAAAGGAGGGACAGACATTAATGAAATGACCCCTCCCCCCACAGAAAAAACAAGCCCCCCCCCTACGGCGAATCTCGGGAGGACGGACCTGACGAGAAGTTCCGCCTAGCTGCATAGGCTCATCTAAGTCAGTACAGGCTGACTGTTGCTTGGGAGAGGTAACCAATTGCTCCGGAATTTTCGATCTCTCCCTAAGACGTCTATCTATTCTGATAGAGAGGGACATAACAGCATCAAGGGAAAGGGGGGTCTCATACAGCGCCAGTGCATCCTTAACCCTTTCAGATAACCCAGAGCAGAACTGACTCCTGAGAGCCGGGTCGTTCCACTGAGTATCCGTAGCCCACCTACGGAACTCTGAGCAATATTCCTCTGCTGACCGATCTCCCTGTAGGAGTCTCCGTAACTTCGACTCAGCCAGGGCGACTCGGTCAGGGTCATCATATATGAGACCCAAAGCCCCAAAAAATCCCTCCACTGACCGAAGAGCCTGAGAACCAGGGGGTAACGAGAACGCCCAGGATTGCGGATCCCCCTGAAGCAGGGAAATGACAATCCCAACCCGCTGTTCTTCATGACCTGAGGAGTAAAGGCGCAACTTAAAATATAATTTACAGGCCTCACGGAACGTTGCAAATTTGTCCCTTCCCCCAGAAAATCTGTCGGGAAGAGCAACCTTGGGTTCAGTGACAACCTGGTTACCCATAGCAACCGCTGGGGGTGCGGTCTGCTGCATTTGCTGCTGTTGTTGGAGAACAGACGCCTTCAATCCTGCCACCTCCAAAGACAGGCTTTGAAGCTGTTCTGCCAAGGCATCAATAGGATCCATATTGGATTCTAGGTAGAGAGAGAAAAAAAAAAAACAACAAACAAAAAATTAAAAAAAATGTTTTTGTTTTTTTTTTTCTCAAAAAGTAAGGGCCAGTTATAATATCACGGTCGGCGTGGCTATCACATACGTGACACAGAGGGAGGGAACGAGGAAGGCCCTGCCCAAGTGAGAGGGAAGATGGTGACCCCTGACTCACCTGGCGGCTGGCACCTGGCTGCCCTGACGTCCCTAGACGGGTTCCTCACCCGTACGCCGATCACGTGCCTAAAGCCCTGGCTTTCCCTGAGCTGAGCCCTAGGTAGTGAACAGGGCGATGGGAACACTAGTCCGCACCACTAACTCTAAGGGAAAACACCAAGGGGAGGACAGACAACACAGACTCAACATATATTCCCAGGTGGGCGACAACAGGAGACAACAAGAAGCCAAACAGGGATCCGGAGGGTAGCACACAGGAACAACAACCAGGATTAACCACTCCAGTGGGTCAGTATAGATGTCCAGGCAGGAAGCTCTATAACTGGCAACTAGAGAAGTGTGAGGGGAGAATATAAGGAGGTAGGGAGTGGCAGACACGAAACAGCTGAGGAGGAGAAGCTACGGATCCCTGAGAGAGACAAAAAGGATAGCAAGGCAAAGACAGAAAACAAAAACTAAGAAACACCATGATCTTTAGATATAGAGCGCGCAGCCACCCGCTGCGACTTCCTGACCCCGGGTATAACGGAGTCAGACGTGGCTCTTGATACCCTCGTGACAGAAAGTTATCCAAGTAACTTGAAATTGCACAGGGATATTATACAAGTCCCCTGCTATCAAATCGCATTGTCAAAAGTTGGAAAATTACATATTTTTGTCACTACCACTGCTTGCTGTCACTGAATGGACTCACGAATTGCGCCAAAATGTCCACCTGAGGGCCTTCTTGTTATTTTTACTGCGCCATCACTGCGCCTACACCCTGCTACCAGCGGGAAAAAGTTAGTGACACCCCCTGAAGAGTTGGCAGAAATTGAGTTGCCGCCCCTTTAAAAGATAATTATTGCTGCAACACTATAGACTTTTATTAGGCCTCCCAGAGCTTGTACCAGGAAATGGCTGTGCTCCCCCCCCCCCCCCCCCCAATGCAAGTGAACCTAGGGGGAGGGCCTGAAGGATTTGTGTACGCCAGCCAATCTGAGAGAGAGGAAGAGGAGGTGCTCTGCTGCGGAGGAAGAGAAGACGAGAGCGAAAACATGGCGGACGGTATCCCCACGTGGCAAGAGAGGGACAGCCACCTGGACCCTAACCAGAAGTCAGAGGAGCGGGTCCGTGTACATGCAGAATAGGGGGCGAGATTGAGAGCCCGAGGCGTCGAGCTGCCACCCTACGGGAGCCTGCCGAACTGGTGGAACCGACATACTCACCCCACCAGCAGCTGATGAGAGAGCTCCGAACTGTAAGTCATCAGAAAGTTCATGTTAAGAAGAAGTACTTTGAGGAGCTCACCAAAAAAATGCTTGATTATCAGGTGGACTCCTTACCGAAGCTGCAGCGGAAGCCGGGGGTAGTGCTCGAGTTAGACAAGGAGAGAGTCTTCGGCTTCATCTGGAAACATGAGTCCGGCCGGGACTTCTTTGTTAATCGACGATCGGTCAAAAGAGCTTACCTGCCGAATACCAACATAATTAAGAGGGATTGTTGAATTCACCCCTGCAGAGGGCCCGCGAGGCCCCTATACCACAGGCGTGGTGCGCCCCTTCGCCTGAGAAAGAGAATTAGGAAGAGGAAAGGCCCGAGGCTGAGGGAGCAGCCACCGCACCCGTCAAACAGAGGTCCGCAGCACGCCATCTACGTCCACGCAGGTAGGGTTTTAGCAAACTACCCAGTTCTATGGGCCAGTGGTCATCTGGCAACCTGCAATAGCCACCAGAGAACCTGACCAACCTTCACAACCCCGTCCACGCTCCTGGATGAAGTACCTGGCCCCGACGCTGGAGTTTAAAGCCTGGGACGAGGAGATGCGCCAGATGCGTCGTGAGGCTGTGCGACAGAAGATAGAAAGTGTAAGACTCTCCCAATCTGGGCTGGAGCCCACTTCTGAGAAGACTTCATACAAGCCAGCATGTTTTCCGGATTTATCATCCGATGAGTGGGATTCCGGGAGCCCCCTGGATACAGATGTGCCCAACTCACCAGACCCTTATTAGTAAGTAGGCCAGCTGGCCAAAACAACTTAGCATCCATGTAAGAGACTACTGTACTAGGAGCCAGTATTGTAAAGTTGGGGAAGGAACTCTTTGCTGAAGTTTGTTGCTGTGGCAGTTCCCCAGACCACATTGGAGTCCCTTGCCCCTTGTTTCAAATTGTTCGGGACTACCTGCTGGACTCCCTCTTCACTATTGCTGCTAATCCCAGTTGCGCACATTTTATTTTTGTTTGCACCATTTTATCCCTTTTTAACCCCCTTTTCAGGTTTCCTGGGACTTTAAACCAGTTGCTGCAATGTTTTAAGTAACGTGACCAGAAATACTTTTTTCTGCGTTTTATCCTATGCAACGCACAGGTTTTACAAATAAGAGACTTTTGCACTTTAAATTAATTAACCCTTTCGGATTATAAAAATAATTATACCTCAAATCAGGAATGGACTTTGTCTCAGGACTATGTCATGGACTATATTGCCCCGATGTAAGATCAACGCCCATTTTTGACACCGTCAAGCACAGAAGATGCAATGCCCCATGTCACCCTTGCGCCATGAGAACAGAAAGAAAAGATAAATGTGATATTTTAATGAATGTGTATTGTTATGCATAACCCTTTGCCTATATGTGGTTATCAAAGTGCCATAATACAGCAGTGGAAAATTTGCATATTTGTGTCTACGCCGCATTGTTTTCATATTTTTCAGGTGATGGCGTAGAGACCCACAGCATCTAGCAAGACCAACGCCGAGGTCGGCTTATGTTAGAGCAGTGGGGGATGCAGTGTCCCACTCTTTGATATGCGTGGGCACTTTAAACTGTGTTATTTGCCAATGTAATGTATTGATGTATGAACCCTGTAGATCCCAAAAACAGGCTAGGGTGTTATTCCAACCATTCACCCCTAGACTTCACAAGCACCAGTGACCGGGAGAAGCCTAAAAGCGCCTGGACACAACCGGATGATTATTGCGCAGAATTATCCTTAACCACATGCCTCTATGGACACAGTGGACCGTAATTCATCAGTGAGCATCCTGCACAAAGAATGGAGCAGAAGACTGATGCCTGCCGTTAAGGAGACCGCCCTGTGGATTGCTACTGACCAGTAAGAGTAATTATATTCAGTACCTGAGTGCTAGAGTGAGGACAAAGCAAAGACTAGATATAGAGAGAAGGAAACTCCTCAAAGTATAATTGCTAAGCCTGTTAAAGGAATTGCAGTGGATATGATTGGGATTATCAACTTTGCCTGATAAATGAACTGTACTGACTACCTGGAGACAAGTGATTCAAGTAAAAGTTCAACTGTTTTACTACAACTGACTCCTCATCTTTTACATCACCAACTTTTGCACCTAACGGTGCTGGCGTCATGAACAACACAGGGGCCCAGCCACCAAAGCACCCTAAGCGTACACCTTTACCATCAAGGGAACCTCAACTTCCATCTGGCTGCTGTTCCCTATAATAGAGAGTGCCCTGGAGGATTTAGTGCTGTCTTCCTCATCACTGCACACCGGCCCAGGGAGGCTCTGCTAACCGTGAGTACAAACTACTCCTACCCCCATCGGCTCACCGTAGCCTCACGTATTGCCCCTGCGGTCCGGTTCGCTGTACGCTGAGCCACCATTAATGCACAGTGCTTCAGACCTTAACTGGACGACTCCAGGTTCCACTGTTGTTAGCTGAGAATAAGAATTTCAGATTACAACTAGCTAAGGCCTTGTGCATACTGTGGATCGGATGCAGACCCATTCTGACATAGCTCGGCCATTCTGACAATACAAGCTTCAAAAGCTGAGCTCAAAATGTACTTCAGTTCTTTTAAGTACTGCTCAGTTGGGTTAGAAGGGAGGATGTCATAACAGTCCTTTTTACTGAGGATGTCCATACACATCTTAACATACTCTTCCTGATCAAACACAACAATATTGCCCCCTTTATCAGCAGGCTTTATGACGATGGTGTCGTCACCCTCCAAAGATAAAAGACCCTCAAGCTCCTGCTTAGTGAGATTATTAGTACCCCACTTACATCCCTCAAGTTGTGTTAGTTCATCGATAACTACCCTCAAGAACACATCCAGAGGGGTAGTCTCATTTATGGGGGGATTTAAATGGGAGCGTTGCCTTATAGAGGTAAATGGGCCTTCACCGGGGATCCTTTCTCCCTCACTAAGGAGGTCCGCAAGATTGCGCACATCCTCCAAATCAGCCAAATCAACACCCAATGCCTCACACTGGCGTTTGTCATGGTGAGCAAAAAAGTTTTTCCATTTTAAGTTCCTTATAAACAAATTCAAATCCTTGACCCAAGTGAAAAGGTCAAAAGAATGGGTAGGAACGAATGAAAGGCATTTCTTAAGACGGCTTTTCTCACCATCAGTTAATGTCCAGTGAGACAAATTAATCACTTGTAGCTCATCCACTGTAGACACACAGGAGAGGGCTTGATCTGACCATTATGAAAGCAGAGGATGGCAAGATACATACGAGTCTATATCACAAAAATACGGCAACAAATACATTGCTGCATTGGAAGAGTTGTCATCCTTACGCGTTTAAAAAGGGAATACCAAAGGGGCAATTCCTCCGGGTACGCCGTACCTACTCATCCCTTTTAGACTTTCAGATTAAAGCTGGTGACTTGACCCACAGATTCACTAACCGAGGTTATCCCGTAAGGTCCTTTTCACTTTTTACCAGCACTCACTTTCCTGTGCCCGTGAATCACTCCTTAAACCTTCGTGAGAGGGAAATTGGTCAGGGTCAAGACCGGGTAATTGCTTCTTTTGATGGGTCAAATGGTCTGATTCGGGATATCCTTCGGAGGCATTGGGGGATTTTGCAGATGGATCCCGACATTGGTCAGCTTGTCAGCCCCACTCCTGTGGTCACGTATCGTCGGGGTCGCAATCTGAAGGATCGCCTATGCCACAGCTACTTCCAGACATCGACTCCATCGACTTGGCTGGTAAATCCCTTAAAAGGGACATTTCGCTGTAGCGGGTGTATAGCTTGCGGGTCCACATTGTGCAGTACGGTTACTACAAAATCATATACTATTCGTACTTTTATTAATTGCAGATCTTCTGGACTAATATATCTGATTACGTGGGGAAGACGATACATGAGTTCCGACGTTGCATAGGAGAACATCTCAATGACATCCGCATAAATGCTGACACCCCAGTTGTCAATACTCATCATTTAGGTGACATACAGGCAATACGCTTTCAGGGGATTGAGGTGGTCCTACCCTCCCCTCGTGGGGGCAATTTGGATCAACGAGTCCTTCAAAAGGAGGCCCAATGGACCTTCAAACTAGGCACCCTGCGGTCCCATGGACTCAATGACCACATTTCATATGTCAGCTTTGTTGAATGATTATAATGCGGTCTGCCACTGACTATCTTATGTTTCCATCTAATATATACTTGAACAATTTCTTCATGTGACACATGGATAATGTATATGAATATGTGTCATGGTTGATATTTAGTTTTTGGATCATATCATTGCTTTTAAGTGCTATGATTGATCCTCTAGCATAATCATGTAACCATGTTCTGCCCTTTATCCCCCTTTACATTGCTGATAATTCTTTGTTTCTATATCCACTGTGGCTCTATCACCTATGAGTTTTTCTTTTTAATAGATTGGCTGATGCTAGCCTGTACTCCTGTCACTACATACATGCCCTGGTCATCCCCATGGGCTTTGGAGCTAATCCCTGTCTTTAGCTTTGCCTCCATAATTTACTCTATTACCCTAATGGGGGCATTCCTTACTGTATGCGTACGATCACGGTGCCGGGAGCTGACAGGCGGTGTTTGCCGCCCCCTGGCCTGCGATTTATCCGCATGGGATCCCCGCGTCACATAGAGGGAGGGACCTCGTCCTTAAAAAGAAGCACGTTTGGCCGCCGCTTCACGGCCGAACTAGCGCTGATGCTGTCACCACGCTGGTAGGACAGCTGATGCTTTGCATATTCCTAGGCAGGCGATACAGCTCCTGATGATCTTAGTTAGAAGAAACGCGTCGAGCTAGGACGCACTGCTGGATACTGATGAAGCTGAGCTATTGATGTAGTTTCCGAGCCCTATTAGTACAGAGGATCGGTCCCTTCATCTGTCATTAAAACCAGATACTATACAGATGTATTGGGATTCCCTCCTTGTATTCCACATATAGGTTTATTTATAAATGCCCTAGTTTATGTGGGGCACCCTTGTGGATCTATACTAGTTTGGCTTGGATCTTTTCACTGCGCCAGTTGAGCCTCAGGTGTATGTATTTACTTAAACACCGTTTTTCTTCTTTCCCCCGACATTAAGGGGTTTGATTTGGCCCTGGCTGCAGTGAATCCTCTCGTAATACCTTTACTACCTATATTGTCCGTGAATTATTGCCATAATTTGCACCAATAATAATGAATACATTTTGCGCTCCTTTAACCCCTTTCACCCCTGGGGATTTTTACGTTTTTGCAGTTTTGTTTTTCACTCTCTGTCTTCTCAGAAACATAACTTTTTTAGTTTTTTCATTCACATAGCGGTAAGAGAGCTTGCTTTTTGCGGGACAAGTTGTAGTTTCTAATGGAACCACTTAATATTGCAAACGATGTAGTGGAAAGCTGGAAAAACATTCGAAATGGGGTGAAATTGGAAAAAAATAAAATAAATTTGGCAACAACTTTATGGGTTTTGTTTCTACAGCGTTCCCTATGGGGTAAAACTGAGCCATGAACTTCATTTTGACCCCCATAAGTTTTTATAGTTATGTCTATGGAGCTGTATTAAGGCTCATTTTTTGCGCAATGATCTGTCGTTTTTATTGATACCACTTTGGAGTGTGTGAGACTTTTTGGACACTTCTTATTAAATTTTTTTGAGAAGTGAAATGATGTAAAAATGGCTAATCATCCATTTTGATGTTTTTTTTTTCCATTGATAGAACATTCAGTATATTCCAATGTAGTGCTGCTATCTGCAGGCCTACCTTGGTATATTCCTTTGAAAAGCATTCGAGCCTCAGCAGGCCCAGGCCTTTCACAGGCAAAGAATGGCACCCCCGATCACCACGTCCAGGCCCTGAAGCGCAGCGCTTCGAGATTTTGCAATCTCAGATGCCGCGATCACATTTGACCATGGCATCTGAGGGGTTAAACAGCAGAAACCCGACAGCTATGGCGCCGGCTGCACTCGAGAGTGGGCGTTATCTTTAAAGACCTGGCTTCCTCCATGCTATTACAACGGAGGTCGGGAAGGGGATAAACATCTATGGAGTTGATAAATCTGCAGTGCTGAGAGAAGGTGCTGGAGTCTCGGGCTCCTAACTCTAGTGATCAGTGGGGATCTCATTAGCGGGGTCCCTAGTGATCAAGTATCTACCACCTATCCTATGGTCTGTGGAACCATTTTGTAGCGCTTAGTAGTTGTGTAACAGTCACATGTACCTTTCACATACCACCAACATGTCAGTTTGTAAATTTGGGGCATGTAAACCTCGCCCCAAGAACGCCCCCCTCGAAATTCACTGGGATTGCACACTTGTGAACATGGAGTTACACAAGACCCACCAATTTCAACCCAGGAGACCCCAAATGTGCTGGAACAATATCTGAAATTTAGGTACAGTCCCTGAATATTTGGGACTGTTGGCGACTATGCTTTTATCACCCAATAATACACCACTTTGTATGGGAGAAAAAAGAGAGGGGGAGACCTGGGACCATGTATTGTGTCTCACACACCAGACGTAAGTAATAGCTAATATCCAGGCTGCAGGTGCTGTTAGAGATGTAGCTAGGGTTACGGTCACCGTAGTAACATGTAAACACGCATGCTGCATACATCAAAGCAGGGACATTACCTGAGACTTCTGCACAGTCCATGGAGCAGCTTTCTATTACCTCAGGTGAGCTCCATAAATCATGTGATAAATCTGTCGCCTTCCGCTATCTACGGTATCTCTGTACCGTTTAGGAGGGACAGTCATACCCTAACGCGGGTTCACAAGGTAGAATATATTTTTGTATATTCATTTTAAAGGGAACCTGTCACCGGTATTTTGTGTATAGAGCTGAGGACATAGGTTGCTAGATGGCCGCTAGCACGTCCGCAATACCCAGTCCCCATAGCTCTGTGTGCTTTTATTGTGTAAAAAAAACTATTTGATACATATGGAAATTAACATAAAAGAGTCATATCTTACTTGTGTGACCAGAAAAGAGTCATATTTTCAAACTCTGACTCATCTCTGGTTAATTTGCATATGTATAAAATCGTTTTTTTTACACAATAAAAGCACACAGAGCTATGGGGACTGGGTATTGCGGATGTGCTAGTGGCCATCTAGCAACCCATGTCCACAGCTCTATACACAAAATCCCAGTGACGGGTTCCCTTTAAGGATAGGTCCTTAATGTTAAATCGGTGGGGGCCCCTGCACTGTGACTCCCATTGGTCACTAGTACAGGGTCCGTCCCTCTGTCTTCACACTCACAAAAGCTTGTGTATACTGTGGTTGGGAAAATGTATCCAGTGGTGCTGACTGTCCTACAGAGGCAGATTTATTTATCTTTTTTTTGGGGGGATGGAGCAGTCGCTAAACCCAGACCACTCAGTCAAAATTGTGATTCCTCCCCTGGTTCCTTGCACCAGTGCGCAGCGCTGTCATCACGCCATCTGCATCATTCTGCGAGTGGCTGGATGACAACGTGTATTCTATACTGGGATGGCAGTAGCAGTGTGGAGCTTATATTTATTCAAGGATAGTTGTTTTATTTTATAATTAGGCACACTTCCATTATGTCTATAAAAAAAAAAAAAGCCATCCGTGCCTTGTACTTTCAGATGTTGGAGAACATAGGACCCGCCTGTGAACTGTTGCTCAGCACCAAGGCACATGCCGCCATGGACACGTGGAGCAGCTGTTAGGCTACTTTTACTTTAGCGTTTTTTGCGGATCCGTCATGGATCTGCAAAAACGCTTCCGTTACAATAATACATTTTCGCGCCTTCCTTTTCGTTCAATGAATGGGGCTAAAACTGAAGCGTTTTCTTCCGCTATTGAGATCCTATGATGGATCTCAGTAGCGGAATTGAAAACGCTAATGTGAAAGTAGCCTTACGGCCAGGGTCACTACTTGTCTTTCCGAGCCCCCTGGGTCAATGTTTTGCGCAGCAGTGGGGACGCAACACCACGGCAGCGGTCCTATTGAAACCCCTATGTTTATGTCAGTCTGGTTTGCACAACAGGGTCTTATCGACATCTTCCCTCCTTGTCTGTCTCGATGGGCTTCCTCCTATCCCCAACAGAAACTGGGCAGAGCTTTGCTTCCACTCCCTCTCCTTCTTTTCATATGTGTAAACTGAAGCATTGTTATGCTGTCTTCGATCTGAGGAGCCTGGGCGAAAGTTGCTAATTTGCATCAAGCAATACATTTCTTGCTGGATGTCTCCCTGGTAACTACAACTAGGCAAGGTAGTCAGTGACAATGGCAGGAACATTGTGGCTACGTTGCATTTGGGGGAAATAACACATGCTGATGCACTACACCACCACAGCAGGGTGCATGTGGTATTTTCAGCTAAGGCAGTGTGGCAGTTCATTAGGAAGGCATATTGTGTACTCAGGCCCTTTAAAGAGACCACCTGATTTATGAGTTGGGAGGGATAATAGCAGCATCAACAACGTCCTCTTCCCCTGATATTTATATTAGAGCAAATGCTCATGCTGATGCTACAAGGGAAGGTGGAAGAAGAACAGCGTCCACATTTTGCTGGCCACCCTGTAGCTGTTGGGGACCCGCATGGACAAAGTCCCATGGAGGGGAAAGTGGGCGAGGATGAAGAGCTACCACTGGAAGAGGAGTTGGTGGCACAGGAGCACAAGGCTGATGATGACAACACTGACCATGATTACCAATCATTGTAGTGGGGGGGGGGGGGGGGGGTGTATAGCCAGAAAGAACAGGGTCCTCAGGCACACCAGTGAGCATGGAAAGCTGCACGCTTGCTTATGTGCTGACAGGTGTATTTTTAACATCAAGTAAACATGCTTTTAGACCCTCACTATCAAAGCAAAATGAGGAATGTTTTCATGATGGCAAAAGAGAGGAAAAATTGCTATATTACCAGGATAGTTGCCTGCCATCCTCATGTCTGACCTGGAGCCCCCTCTCCGCCCTACTGAGTCAGTGACCTCCTGCGGTCTCTACTACCACAAGTTCAGTTTTATAATCATGATGGAGCAGTTTTTTCATGTGCCACACCAGGTTGACACACATCAGCAAACAAATACGTACCTCCTGAACAACCAGGTTTAGTCCTACCTGGACTGTGCCCCTTCTCTGACACATATCCTGTTCCCCGACCTCATAGACTTCTGGACAGGCATTTTGTAACAGTGGCCCAGTTTGCCCTCGCTGTAGTGTCTTGTCCAGCCTCAGATTCTCAGAGAGATGGTTTTTAGCACAGCAGTTGGTGCCTTCACACCCAAAAGACAAACTTGTCCTCCTCAAGTGTACAAAACATCACATTTGTCAAAATGAATGAGGTATGGATCTGTGAGGATTTTTACACACTTCTGGATGAGTCCAATGAATAGATCTGCCATTGCTGACTGTGGCTATTTATCGCTGGTCCAATCATACCACTACCGATCTACTGGCACTACCATAACCCTTACACAGCCACACATCTACAGCCTTGCCACTACTACCTCTACAAAGTTGCACATCTACTGCCTTGTCCATTAACCTCCATGCTGTGCTGCTGCTGCCACTACTATTGATGCTACTATAACCCCTACGCAGCCGCACATCTCCTGCTTTGTCCATGAGGTTCCACATCCACACTGCACTGCTACAGCTCCCAAAGAAGGGAGAGTTTTTGGCCCATTGTTCAGGAAAAGCTACTGTTTCTTTTGATGCTAGTATGTGTGTGTGTGTGTGTGTGTGTATGTATGTATATATATATATATATATATATAACACAGGCTGGCATTGTCCCTTGTAGAGGAATAATTTCTGGATGCTCATTCAGAACAAGCTACTGATTCTTTTGATACTACCATGTGTATATAAACATGGGCAGGCATATGCCCCTGTTAAGGCATATTTTTTGGGTGCTTGTTCAGAACAAGCACATGTTTTTCCCCAATAACGCTGTGTGTGTTTAAACACCCTCTGCACCCAATAACAACCCAATAAGGGACAATTTTTGGAACATTTTTCAATTTACAAAAAGCATAACAAATCCAACAGAGCAGTGTGTTTTCAAACACAGTCAACCATGCTTTTTCACATAGATATATACTGTATGTCAGAGTCAGTCTGACATTATTTACTATTGTTGTCATTGAGTTAAAGAGTTTAAAAGGGTAGACAGATAGAAAGACAAGGGAGATAAATATGAGTCATAAGAGACTTCCGAGTGTCATAATACCAATTTTTAGGCTGATTGGAGCACCTTTGATTTAGGAAGAATTGATTTGGACCAAAATCAATTTTTTTGACCAATTCATTAGAATTTGACCTGAAACAAATTTCAAAAAGTCCACGTATCTCTAGGTGCAAATTCCATTTTTACCTTACTTAGGCTTCTTACTGTCACATATTGTATATTATGAGTAATACTGGATTCAGACAGTTGTAAAGCGAACAATTAAACTTTGGAATTATTTTGTGCTCTAAGTTAGATTCAGC
This sequence comes from Bufo bufo, assembly GCF_905171765.1. NCBI lineage: Eukaryota > Metazoa > Chordata > Amphibia > Anura > Bufonidae > Bufo > Bufo bufo. The sequence continues at coordinate 406,229,338 of NC_053393.1, read as the reverse complement.
AGAGCCATGGGGCTCAGACTGTGGCACATTACTGCTGTCTGAAACCAGTCATAATAGCAATTTCCAAATATAGTGTTATCAGAACTTTCCCTTTACAGCAGGAGAAATCGAATAATTTGTGTCCCTGTAAACCACAAACACATACTATAGCCCTAGGATACACCCTTTCTGTAAAATGATGTACAGTACATGCTCATGTGAGGCTACTGCCATTTTATGCGATCTTCCTGTAACGACTGTAGGTAGGGACAGACAAGGACAGTGAGCCCTAAGGCTAGAACCCAGCCCGCTTTCCCTACCTACTTGCAGTAAAAGCTCTAGATAGCCACACCGCAACTGATCCACGGTCTCTATGCTACTTAAGTGCAGAGATGGACAACAAAGACAAACACAATACCAGAGTTGTACATTAATGGGTCAGAACCAGATGGGCTACGCAGTAACAAATGAGAGACAGAGAGTGGCCAGAAGCACAAGCAATCTAGTAAAGCACAGGAACAAGAACCAGGAACACAGCTAGTGAGTCCAAAGACTATCACCGGTAATGGTGTATGGCCAGGAAGGGATCAGAACTTGGTAAGTAATAGAGCAGCTGAGCTAATCAGCCCACTGCTAATCTCCCCCGGCACACGCCTGCTGCAGGGAGAAACAGAGCATTGCATCCTGTCACTAAGGATGTGGTTGCGCCACTAGGGGTGTGGCTCAGCAGTGCGTCTCTCCCAATGTGGCCATGCTGAGGATCGCGCCGCTGTAGAATAATGAAATGACTGACATTGATTCTCCCACACTAGACACTCCTTCAACATTCATCAATGTGTCACCAAATGGAGAGGGCTCCTTTTGCTCACCGTTCACCTCGAGGACTGTGCCCTGGGAGTGCATATTAGGGTATACTTTAGGGCAGTGTTTCTCATAAGCATATTGCCCCCTAGTCAAAGAAATATCAAACAAGTAAATCTATAGTCTATTCAAATTTTAAAGGGGTTGTCCAGATTTTTAGACTTTTTTTTTTTTTAACTGTCCCTAGCAGCTTGTTGTACCTTCCTGCTCTGCTCTGACTCCATTCAGTAATATTCTGGTCCCTGTCCTGTAAACTTCCAGACGGATGGGGCCATGTGCACTGCTGAAGCCAATCACTGGCCTCAACAGTGACATGTTCCCAAGCAACATGTAGGCAATTCTTTTACTGCAGTAGAGCACATGACCTTGCCCATTCAGACGTTTACAGGCCAGGAAGCGGAAGATTGGAGCCAACCAGGGAGCCAAAACAGAATGATGGGGAGCAGGTGAGTATGATTTTTTTTTTTAATAGGTACCATATGCTGCAGTCCCAAAAGTTGGATGACCCATTTAAGAAACTGAACTCAGTGGGCAACATACTAGATTGTGATGTAATTCAAGCTTAAAGCAATCACAAATAATGGATTATAATAGGCGTAGAAAGGCAGCATGAAGCTCCTAGTAGGTTTCCTTTAAAGTAGCACCCAGTGATAAAGCTGAGAACAGTGTCTTAGGTCTAATACAAGATCAGAGGGACTGTTTTTGCCGTAGATTCTCTTTTCCATGCACCATTAGGACAGGATTGGCACTGGTAGATACTGGAGGAGACTGCTGACACCTTTTTTTTAAATAAAAACAAAGGAAACATGGATATAAACTTATCAGCGATAACTTGTGTTAATGTCATGATGATGGTACCATACTTTGTATCTCTGATCTGTTACACTCAATCATTGGGATCATCCATCACATATTCTGTAATAATATTTTGGGCAAATAGAGCAACAAGCAGTGCTATTTTGTCTTGCAAAATGAGGGGAACCCAATGGGCTCTGTTATAGTCACTGTGATCCGTCAGGAGGCGTTCAAATCCTGCGCTTCCATTATTTTTGTTGTTTTTCTCCTATACTGGAGAAGAACAATGGAAAAACAATGGAAAAAAGAATGTAAAAGTGAACCTGGCCTAACAAATACACAAAGAGAGGATAAGGCCCCGTGCTGATTGCGGGTTAGTATTTTGGAATATTTTTAGTGTTTAGTGTATTACCCCACAGCTATTGCTTGGTGTGCCCTCTCAGTCTTACCTGAACAGTTCCTTTCAGTTCATAAGAAAATACAATTTATGGAAAATTTAAAAAAAAAAAAAACTTTTTTTTACACAAATTACATGCTTTATAAATATATTATCAGTGTTTTTTTTCTTACTTGATTGTAGAATGAGAAAATCCCTACCAACTATCGCAGAAGCATCAAATGTGGATTTACATACTCCAGATGATAAGAATGAGCAAATACCTCAAATGAATGAGACTTGGTTTCCTTGTTCAACATGCCAGGAACTAGTTAATCTGTGTTCACTTAGGAACCACAAACAATGCCACCGAGCTAATAAAGTACTGGGCTGTAAGCCAGAGGACAATCCATCAAATCTTCATATCCTCACAGTCCAAAAGGAGAAAATGGTATCTCGGATTGGAAGCTCTTCAGAATATAAATATCGAGAACACCAGAAGATTAATCAATCCTACGAAACACTAAAAGGAAATCTGCTTTCTATAGCACCATATAATTGCAGAACATGCATGCCCTTTGAAGCTAGTTGCCATGTTTATGACATGGGAGGAGACAGTAGCTTAATAAAATCTATAGTAATCTGTTCTGATAAAAATACTTCCTGGCAAAGTTGCATGGAAGACTCATTTACAGTTCATAATAACTATGGGCAAAGGCCAAACACATGTTTTGCTGGTATATTTGATGGGTATCACGGGAATGTGGCAGCAATCACTACAGCCACAGAGTTTCCTATTTTACTGCTGGATCATATTTCAGCCATGGATCCATCTTACAAGTTGAATGAAGAAGAAAAGCTCTTTATCGGATCCTTTGATACTGTTTTTAAGGACAATTATAAAGAAACGGAGCATATTTTCTCCATAGGGAACGAGAAAGAAACCAGAGAACCAGGTGTTGAAGGTATACAGCTCGCCTATGCTAAAGCTTTTTGGCGCATGGAGAGACTATTGAAGTTAGGAAGAGCAGAGAGTTCAAAGTCAAGATGGAGTGGATGTTCTGCCGTGACCTGTCTCTTAGATGGATTTAACATAATGGACCCCCAGATGTCAACAGTTAAAGATAAAAAAAGGCTTGGCATGCTCCATGTAGCAAATATTGGTAAGTGAGCTCTTACCAGAATGCAAAAGAAAGCGAAAATTCAAACGTGGCAGATATTAGTACAGACATTTCTGTGACTGCAACTTGCAGAAATCTATGTGGTTGTTGCCAAAACAGGTCCATGAATGGAACTGATCTCTGAAACTAAATCTGCAGCGTGTGAATCCACCCTAATAATAATATATTCCAATAAATACACTGTAAACTGAAAGCTATGAAGGGATGTGAACCTAAAATTATAATGCTACCTTCACATCTGTGGCTGGCTGCTCCGGCAGAGAATGGCTGGAATCAGGTGGACAAAAAGCTCTGCACACAGAGGTTTTTGTCTAGTCAATTCTCGGCATATTTGCTGGTAAGCAGCCGGATCTCTGACGGACTCCATTAGAGGAAATGCTGGATCCGGAGATCTCTGGCAGACTCTTCTCTACTGGAACAGCCTACCAGAGGCTCTGCCGCAAATGTGAAACTAGCCTAAGGCTTCTTGCACACGGGAGAACTACAGGTCCATCTTTAATAGGGTCATAATACATCTCTCATAAAGATGCATGAGGCTTCTTCTGAATCTTCATATCCCTCCATTTTTTATAAAACCTGACAGAAAAAATGTCTATGCACAAAGAAAACAAAATAGGGCGTACTGGTCAGTGGTCAGAATCGCTGATATGTCGAGAGTGTTGGTTATCCCCTGGCATGTCCCCAAGAGAACAAATAAGTATATGTTCATAAAGGTAAAAATTAGTGTTGATCGAGCACCAAAGTGCTCGGGTACTCGGGTGCTCGAGTAGAACACTTTGGGGTGCTTTACAAAGCACCAGAGCCCAATAGAAGTCAATGGGAGAACCCGAGCATTAAACCAGACACCCCCTGCTCTGAAGAGGGGAGGGTGTCTGGTTCACAGGAAAAGGTCAGAAATTGATGGAAACGCCACTGAACTGGTTCGGGAACAGCATGGGGAGGATGTCTCGGTGCATCTTGGACTCCCAGGTCGCTGCTGGGAACCATGTTGTCCGAGAAGTACGCCACTTTTACAGACTGACAATAATACGCACCAAACCGAAGATAAAATCGATTTTAGAGCAAAAATTGTTAGGAAACATTTTTTTCCTGTATATTTACTTGTATATAAAGTGCAAGTGCTGCCAAAAATTACAAGGAAGAGGCACTCCGATACAACCTGTATATCACATAAAGGAAGGCCTCATTCATATTGTGGTACAATTGCTCAGGTGGTGGGACTCCTACACTCATAAAGCCTATGCACTAAGTGAAAGGGCTGCCAAAAATTACAAGAAACCGGCACTCCAATACACCCTTTATTACACATAATGGAGGGCATCATACACACCCTTGAAAAATGATGATGGATGGTCTGCTGATGAACCTCAAAAACATTAGGAGCAAGGGCCTGCTGGTGACCCTCTAAAATATTAGGGGCGAGGGCCTGCTGCTGATCTGACCATCTAAAACATTGGGGGTGAGGGTCTGCTACAGAGCTGACCCTCTAAAACATTAGGGGCAAGGGCCTGCTGCTGATCTGACCATCTAAAACATTAGGGGTGAGGGTCTGCTGCTGATCTGACCATCTAAAACATTAGGGGTGAGGGTCTGCTGCTGAGCTGACCATCTAAAACATTAGGGGCAAAAGCCTGCTGCTGATCTGACCATCTAAAACATTAGGGGCGAGGGCCTGCTGCTGATCTGACCATCTAAAACATTATGGACGAGGGCCTGCTGGTGACCCTCTAAAACATTAAGGGTGAGGGTCTGCTGCTGAGCTGACCCTCTAAAACATTAGGAGCAAGGGCAGCCTGATAAGCATGTTGATATGATGGAGGAGGAGGACGAGAAAAGGAAGATTGAACCATATACCCTTTTTTGTGGTAAAAGGGGTGCATGGGAATACAGTGTATTCAATACACCATAAAAGCCACATTTAAAGTACCTTTATGTTCAGCCGCTTTCCTCTGGTGGAGTAGAGAAGTCAGGGGCAATCCAGGCCTTGTTCATTTTTATAACAGTCAACCTGTCAGCATTTTAAGTTGACAGGCAGATGCGCTTATCAGTTATTATGCCCCCAGCAGCACTAAATACCCCTCCTCTGACAAAATGCTGGCGGCAGGTCAGGCCAGCACCTCCAAGGCATTGAGCGCCAGTTCGTGCCACGTGTCCGGCTTGGGCACCCAATAGTTGTAAGGCACAGAGGGATCACTGAGGATGCTGACATGGTCTGCTACGTGCTCCTTCACCATCTTCCAAAACTTTTCCCCCGTTGTGACACTAGGCCGCGCATCAGGGTGAGAAAGCTGGCGGGGTGTCATGAAACTGTCCCAGGCCTTTGAGAGTGATGCCCTGCCTCTGTTGGAACTGCTGTGTGTTCCCCTTGTCTCCCCTCCTCGGTTGCCCAAGGAACTACGTACTCTGCTGCCAGCGTTGTCAGCTGGAAATTTTTGGAGAAATTTTTTCACAAGGACCTTCTGGTATTGCACCATTTTGCTAGTCCTCTCCACCACAGGAATGTGAGATGAGAATTTATCTCTGTAGCGGGGGTCGAGAAGGGTGAACAACCAGTAATCGGTGTTGGCCAAAATGCATATAACGCGAGGGTCACGGGAAAGGCAGCATAACATAAAGTCAGCCATGTGTACCAGAGTCCAAACAGACAAGATTTCACTGTCCTCATCAAGAGGATGACTCTCAATCTCCTCATCTTCTTCCTCCTCTTTGGCCCATCCACGCTGAACAGATGGAATAAAACTGCTATGGGTACTACCCTCTGTAGCGGAGGCAACCATCTCCTGTTCCTCCTAATCCTCATCATCCAATTCGCGCTGAGAAGACGAACTGAGGGTGGTCTGGCTATCACCCTGTGTACTGTCTTTCCCCATTTCCACCTCTTCCACATGCAAAGCGTCCATCTTCATTGTGAGCAGCGAGCGTTTGAGTAGACACAGAAGTGGGATGGTTATGCTGATAATAGCGGCATCGCCGCTCACCATCTGTGTTGATTCCTCAAAGTTGCGTAAAACCTCACAGAGGTCAGACATCCATGCCCACTTGTCGCTTGTGAAGAGCAGAAGATGACTGGAAAGGCGACGACCATGTTGCAGCTGGTGTTTCACTACTGCCCTCTGCTGCTCACAAAGCCTGGCCAACACGTGCTCACGTCGCACAACAGTCGGTGAGCTGGCAATTGCAAGCGCTGCTGCAGCGTTGCTAGACCGGCGGCAGCTGTAGATGACTTTCGGAAATGGGCACACACGCGGCGCCACTTCACCAGTAGCTCAGGCAAATTGGGGTAGGTTTTGAGAAACTGCTGAACCACTAAGTTGAACATGTGGGCTAGGCATGGTATGTGTGTGAGCTTGCCGAGCTACAAAGACGCCACCAAGTTACGGCCATTATCAGACACAACCATGCCTGATTCTAGGTTGAGTGGTGAAAGCCACAGCTCAGTATGGTCCCTTATACCCTGCCACAGCTCTGCGGCGGTGTGCTGTTTGTCACCTAAGCAAATTACAATTGCTTAGATTAGATAACACAACTCAGAAATCTCAGTAAACAGGAGTGTTAACTCTACTCCATCCGTAGTTTCAGTACGGCCTGTTGCTGCTTCCCCACTGCAGTGCTACACTTCCAGCTACTGACTGATGGCTGACTGGTGCTGCAAGATGAGAATTCAGAGGTGGAAGTGGAGGAGATGGTGGAGGAGGAGAAGGGGGGGTTGCTGCCACTAATGTAGGTGGTGGCGGATATCCTGATGGATGGATGGCCCGCAAACCTTGGCATCTGTAGCATCTGTGCCATCCCAGGGTACTCGCTCCCGGCCTCCACAACGTTCACCCAGTGTGCCGTCAGGGAAATGTAGCGTCCCTGGCCAAAAGCACTTGTCCATGTGTCAGTCGTTAAGTGGACCTTCCCAATAATTGCGTTGGTCAGGGCACGGGTGATGTTACGGGACACATGCTGGTGTAAGGCGGGGATGGCATACCGGAAAAAATAGTGGCGGCTGGGGACTGAGTAACGAGGGATGGCTGCCGCCATCAGGCTGCAGAAAGCCTCAGTGTCCACAAGCCTAAATGGCAACATATCCAGGGCCAGCAATTTGGAAAGGTGCGCATTTAGTGCTATGGCCTGTGGGTGGGTGGCTGGGTATTTGCGTTTTCGTTCAAAGGCCTGCGGTATGGACATTGGGGCTTATATTTTGAGGGTTCCATTACCGCTGTACACTTGGTTTGTGGAATAAATACCGTCAAGCAAGAAAAACAAGGTGCTGGATTTCTTTTCCCTTTTAAGTTCATATGCTGCGGTATGGACATCTGTATGTTGCGCTGGGACACAGAAGTGGATGTGCTAGCTGATGGTGCTTGCGAAGGTCCAGGTGCAGGGCGGGAGGCATCCAGGCCTGCGTCTTGGACAGGAGATTGGCCAGCACGTAACACAGGGGAAGAGGAGGCAGTGGTGTGACCCGCAGACACTGATTGTGTACCCAGGCATTCGGCCCACCTATTAGGGTGCTTTGATGCCATGTGGCGGATCATGCTGGTGGTGGTGAGATTGCTAGTGTTCACGCCCCAGCTCATTTTGGTACGGCACAGGTTGCAAATGACAATTCTTTTATCGGCTGCACTTTCCTCAAAAAAGCGACAGACTGCGGAACACCTACAAGGGAAGTGGCCCGCCTTCTCCCTTTTGCCACCCCACTGCCTCTTTCAGCCTGTTGCGATGCTGCAGATCTCTCCAACTCTGTACTGCTGTCCTTGCTCGGCTTGCCACCTTCCCAGTTTGGGTCAGTGATTTCATCGTCCACCACCTCCTCTTCCACTTCCTCACTCTGGTCATCCTCCTGACTTGTTGACCTAACAACAAAATCACTTATTGACAACTGTGTCTCATCCTCATCATCAAACCCTTGAGACACTAATTGCCGTTGACTTATTGGCAACTGTGTCTCATCATCATCATCCACCTCGTGAAACACTAATTGTCGTTCCCCACCTTCTTCTGACTGTGGATGCTCAAGAGTTTGGGAATCAGTGCACAAGATCTCCTCATGTCCCTCTTCAAGCGGGCTTGGCGAGAGGCCCAAATCAAGGAATGGCGATGAAAAGAGCTCCTCGGAATATCCGAGTGTGGGATCACTTGTTTGCCAAGACTCTCCATAGTGGGAGGAAGTAGGATCAGGGTGAGAATTCTGTTGATCAGACTCTTGGCTACTGAGACTGGACTTTGTGGAAGACAGGGTGGTGCTTAACCGACTGGAAGCGTTATCTGCTGCAATCCAACCGACCATCTGGTCGCACTGGTGTGACTTCGAGAGTGGTGTCCTGAAGCTAGGTATCGTGGATGAGTGTGTTTCTAGTGCTCTGGCAGCAGGTACAGTTTCACAGCACCCAGGGCCATGGCCTCTGCATGCACCATCAGCAGCACAGCCACTTCCCCTTACTGCTCGCCTTGAGCATATTAAATGGTATATTTGCTTGCAAGTATGTCACACGTACAGTAGCGCAGGTTTTGTAAGTGTATGTGCAAATAAATTAGACTGAATGTGACAGATATTTAGGATGCGCAAATGTTATACAAGAGATGTAGTGCAGGTCATTTCGCTGTCACCAGCAGTGAAAAAATTAGACTTAATGCGACAGATATTTAGGATGCGCAAACGTTACACAGGAGATGTAGCGCAGGTAATTTTGCTTTCACTAGCAGGGAAAAAATTAGACTGAATGTCACAGATATTTAGGATGCGCAAACGTTACACAGGAGATGTAGCACAGGTAATTTTGCTGTCACCAGCGGGAAAAAAATGACACTGAATGTCACAGATATTTAGGATGCGCAAACGTTATACAGAAAATGTAGTGCAGGTAATTTCGCTGTCATCAGCGGGGGAAAAATTTGACTGAATGTCACAGATATTTATGATGCACAAACGTTATACAGGAGATGTAGCGCAGGTAATGCTGCTGTCACCAGCGGGAAAAAAATGACACTGAATGTCACAGATATTTATTAGGATGCGCTAACGTTATACTGGAGATGTACCGCAGGTAATGTCGCTGTCGCCAGCGGCCAAACAATTGCGCTGAATGTCACCGATTTTTAGGATGCGTTAATGTAACACGACAGATGTAGCAGAGGTTGTGTCACTGTCAGCAGAGGGGGAAAAAATAACACGCAATTTAGCGCAGGTTGCGCTAATAATATATATAGTAGCTAGATAAAACAATAGTACTTAAAAGGACTTTTGGGTCTCTAACATCTTTCAACACTAAACAATTCCTGTCCCTACACTCTCTGTCCCTTCAGCTTCCGGCCAGCCAATCACTGTAATGTCAGTAACCAACATGGCTACAACATTACAGTGAGTGCCAGTACTTCCCCACACGTTTTTTGGCTGCGTAGCAGCCAACAAAAGCGCGGGGAGGAGACTTCGAGCATCGCGCTCGAGCACACGTGTTGTTAGGCCGAACACCGTGATGTGCCGAGCATCGCGATGCTCGAGTGAAAATGGTGTTCGGCCGAGCATGCCCAACACAAGTAAAAATGTGCCATGCTCTATCAGATGCTGCATGTATGGAGGTATTACCCCCTAGAAGCACTGCTTTTAGAGGAAAATACCTCACTACATTACTAGAGAGCCATATGGGCCCCTGGGCAAGAACCATTAGACTATAGGCTAAGCTCCTCTAGGCAGAGAAGACCAAGTTTATTAGTTATTTGGTTTTTATTTCCTATTATGCAGAAATAGCTCTATCAGACTTCATGATCAAGGAAGTTTCACCTTTATACATTCAGTTATGGAAAAGTTTTAAAATGTATTCACCGTTATCTGAATTAAAGAGGAAGCCTGCTTTAGGCAACTTCTTTTATTTAGGAGTGCTCTCCAACCAGCTGATCAGAGGGAGTCGTACTGCTGGGACCCCTCAGTGATTAATTGTAATTTGTTGGGGAAGCTGGAAACAAATATTCAGTTCTCCTGCAGAGAAAAATGAAGCAATACACAGTTTCCAGTCATGTCGGTGGGGTGCCCATGTAATGCATGCACATACCGTTTCTTCCAGAGAGAGATGCTCGTTGTAGCCATTTTTTGCTGCAATATATGAAGGTCCTGAATGAGGTATTTGAAAATTGGCTTTTCAAACCAGGCAACAAACTGACCCTGCATGTCTTCCACCATGAATGGGTATATTTTGAGTGATTTTCTACTCATACAGTACATTCAAAATTTAAAAAATCACACAATTTCCATAAAGAAATAATTAGTTTTATTCATCAAAAAGTTGTAAAATTACTAAATGATTATACATATAATCAAGATATTGATAGGCTAAAAATAATGATTTCTGCTTAAAACTACGATTTAGATATACAAACTTTGTTTCCAGCACCCGCTTAGTGAAGCTAAGGTTAGATTGGCTTGTCGGCACTGTTCTCCGACCATATGGTCAAGCTCCTCCCACAGGTTAGATTGGCTTGTCGGCACTGTTCTCCGACCATATGGTCAAGCTGCTCCCACAACAGCTCAATAATGTCAGGTAATTGGACTGGCTATCAGATGCAGACAGAATATTAGCTGATTGCTTTGTTCCTAAAAAGGTCCTGCATAAACTGGGGCATTCACTGCATTATTGTCCCTGTTGGAAGCATGACATTTGCTCCAGTCAAAATTATCCAAGGGACATCACATATCAAAACAGAATTATAGCCTTCAAGGTTTTAGATTTCTTTTACCAGCAACCAGGCACATCCTTGAGTAATCATCTAGCATATTTTCATTTGCTTTTCACCTCTTCAGTCTATTGCTTTCTTACTGGCTAGTTTCAAATATTGCTTGTTCTTAGAAGCATTTGTTTCACGCACTAAAGACACCAATGTGTATATCGCCCTGCACAGTTCTACACCAAGACAATACAAATTTGTAAAATATCTTCACTTAGCAATTTGTTGCGCATAATAGCCTTCATTTCTCAGAACAACAATAGACTGACGAGTTTCAGAAGAAAGCACTTTCCAACCAGCCACTTTCAGCACTTTTAATTCCCTAAGGTGGGCTGTCTGGGCCCATATACACATGCCAAACATTTCCACTCACCAATTGACATCATGATTTACTCATTTCTGAGCAATGTAGGTGTACAAAAATAAATTTAAATGCCATAAGAATAATTATCTGTGGCACGACCGATAAAGTAAGTACCTCTTTGTGACATTTACACAAGGCATTGCTGCCTAGTGAACAGCCTGGTTTTCAGCAGGGTAGACTGTTCCACCACCATACTGTGACTAATTAACACAGTGGTGTGGCTGAATAACACCACCCTACCAGAAATGGATACTCCGATACATAACTAAATACCAGCAGTGACTGAATAATACCTCCATACTGTTGCTGAATCAAAGCAATATAGAAATACCAAAATGATCACCCTACTGAGACCCTACACAAAGATGGTTGTCCCTGATATGTGTACCAATAAACTAACAAAATACTAATTAGATGTTGTCAAAAACTGATTAAATCTAGCAACTCACAGGTGACATCTATACTAGTTCCCCTCTTCTCCATCTGGCCCAGACTGCCATGACAACTTTGGCTCCATGCTTTTCCAGCTCCTTCCCACCCTCGTTATCCAACTCTAGCTTCTATCTTGCTGTTACCCTAATATAAATCTACTACACTGCAGTAATAGACAGTTCCCTTTTCCCACTGCGAGAGCGATCTCTGTCAGTCTCATAGAGATTAATTGAGCAGGGACTCAGGAACCTCATTATTGTGATCATGGGGGTCCCAGCAGTTGTCCCACCAGCAATCATATATTATCTGGTGATAATAGGGGATAGTATTATTCTTTTGGTGGAACAAACCCTTTTAAAGGGTTTCTGTCACCTGAAAAATGGGTATTAAGCTGGCTGACATTAGCGATGTGCTAATGTCAGATAAACATAACTATTATAGTGCCATTTCACTGCCTAAAGCTTTTATTGAGAAAAACAACTTTTATAATATGCTATTTAGCACATCGCTAATGTCAGACAGCTTAATACCCATTTTTCAAGTGACCCTTCCTTTGAAGGTCAAAGATTGAAAACATTTGGCCAGGTTACTATTAGTGCCTTTTTTAAAGGAGTTATACAGCGATGACTCTAACGTGTCACGAACATCTGTTCTGCTCAGCAAAAATAAATAATACATTACAGGTCACTGAAATGAGCCAAAAAGAAGGGACAAATATGGGCAATAATAAATCTGCCCCTTTGTCGGGGGATTCATTAGATAATGATGGGAGGAACTGATTGTTTTTTTATTGGCTGTTATTTGAGATTTGTCAAATTTATGCATTTCTCACACTGTCCTTACCATAGTTTTATTCTAAACTAGCAAACAGCCTCCTCGCCTTTGCTGTAGTCATCACCATGTGATAGTTGATCATATCGATGAAGAATCAAGACACGTTTCAGGTCCTTCATTTTGAGTTTCTCCCAAATGCATGCCCATAGGTCTGGCATGTGTTAGCAAATGGAGATTAGTGAAAGCAAGCCAAATGGCGAGATCTTGCTTACCTTGTCCATTAGCAAGCCTAACAAATAGGTATAATGCCGCAATTAATAGACTTTCTGCCTCTAGGGAAGTCTGTGCAAGGAACATTTTATGAATTGGGTCAGACAAGCAAGCACTGCAAGAATGAAGTATGTGCAGGTAAATTTACTGGACTGCACGTATTTTGTAAGAAGACTGAAAGAAAATGGAATGCAATCTAATGTAGTCTCAAACCGAGAACACAAACAATATGCTGACGTGTAATAGTATTCCATTAACACAGTTTTCACTGTGAAGCATTCTCGTATGCAAAAATAGCCATTTTACAGGCACTGAAAAAGCACATAATTTTGTGCTCAGGAAAGACTTTGATCTTGAGGATTCGTGATATATTTAATGTGCAGAAAAAAATGGGAAAAATTTTCTTATTCACCCAAATACAGTAAAATTCCAAAAAACGCTTCTTGAAACTGGACAGTGTGTACCATCAGTTACCTATACAAATACATATCTAAATATATGTATTTACCTGCTCACTGAGGGTCATGGAGAAATGCCTAATGCGCATGCCAGCACTATCTATCATCATTCAATGCAAAGCACCCAATCAAGAACGGGCAAAACAGGGAAGCACTAATGAGAGTACTGGTACACGTATCAGGGACTGCCATAGACAGGCCAAGATCTATAAGGTAAAATGCTGTTAATCCGCTAGGGACTGCCATAGAGAGGCAAAGATCTATAAGGTAAAATTCTGTTAATCCGCCAGGGACTGCCATAGACAGGCCAAGATCTATAAAGTAAAATGCTGTTAAACCGCCAAGGACAGTCATAGACATATCAAGATCTATAATGTAAAATGCTGTTCATTCGCTAGGGATAACCATAGACATGCCGAGATCTATAAGGTAAAATGCTGTTAATACGCCAGGGACTGCCATAGACATGCCGAGATCTATAAGGTAAAATGCTGCTAATACGCCAGGGACTGCCATAGACATGCCAAGATCTATAAGGTAAAATGCTGGTTAATCCGCCAGGGACTGCCATAGACATGCCGAGATCTATAAGGTAAAATGCTGTTAATACGCCAGGGACTGCCATAGACATGCCAAGATCTATAAGGTAAAATGCTGTTCATACGCCAGTGACTGCCATAGACATGCCAAGATCTATAAGGTAAAATGCTGTTCATACACCAGGGTCCGCCATAGACAGGCAAAGAACAGGTAAAGTCCTGTTAATCCACTAGGGACTGCCATAGACATTCAGAGATCAATAAGGTAAAATGCTGTTAATCTGCCAGGGACTGCCATAGACAGGTCAAGATGTATAAAGTAAAATGCTGTTAAACCACCAAGGACAGTCATAGACATACCAAGATCTATAATGTAAAATGCTGTTCATTCGCTAGGGATAACCATAGACATGCCGAGATCTATAAGGTAAAATGCTGTTAATCCGCCAAGAACAGCCATAGACAGGCAAGATCTATAAGGTAAAATGCTGTTCATTCGCTAGGGACAACCATAGACATCATAGACATGCCGAGATCTATAAGGTAAAATGCTGTTAATTCGCCAGGGACTGCCATAGACAGGCAAGATCTACAAGGTAAAATGCTGATAATCTACCAGGGACTGCCATAGACATGCAAAGATCTATAAGGTTAAATGCTGTTAATCCGCCAGGGACTGCCATAGACAGGCAAGATCTATAAGGTAAAATGCTGTTTAATGCACCAAGGACTGCCATAGACATGCCGAGATCTATAAGGTAAAATACTGTTAATCCGCCAGAGACTGCCATATACAGGTTAAGATCTATAAGGTAAAATGCTGTTAATCTGCCAAGGACTACTATAGACATGCCAAGATCTATAAAGTAAAATGCTGTTAATCCGCCAGGGACAGCCATAGACATACCAAGCTCTATAAGGTAAAATGCTGTTAATCTGCAAAGAACAGCCATAGACATGCCGATATCTATAACATAAAATGCTGTTAATCCGCCAGGGACTGCCATAGACATGCCGAGATCTATAAGGTAAAATGCTGTTAATTTGCCATACAATTGAAATAAAATCATTAATCCCTTTAAAGGCGTTATCCCGGAATTTGATATTGATGTCCTATCCTTAGGATAGGTCATCAATATCAGTTCGGCGAGGGTTCAACTCCCAGCACCCCTGCCGATCAGCTGTATGAAGAAGCTTTGATGAGCACCGTGGTCTTTTTGCAGTTTACCAAGCACAGCGCTGTCCATTGGATAGTGGCTGGGCTTGGTATTGCTTATCAGCCCCATTCACTCGAACAGGACTGAACTGCGCCTAGGCCATGTGACCGATGTATGGTGACGTCCCGGGATTTGGACCTCCACCGTCTCATACTGATGACTAGAAATTAGCGAATTTCTCAAAAATTCGATTCGGCGAATAAAAAATAAAAAATTGGTTCTATCCGAATTTATTTGCGGCAAAAACTGGTATTTCCTGGCTGCACAGAGCCTTTATAGTGGTGTAGAACACTGTGCCTTGCAGTAACACGCATCGGGAGTCTGCTGTGGTAGTGAAACAATACTGTGAGTCAGTATGACATGCAGATGACAGACGTCGCTCTTAGAATCACTGCACACTTCACTTATTTGCCAAAACTGACCAAATAACTCAAGTGTGAACTCTGCCTTACAGGTCAATGTTAGCATCAAGAAGAAGCGCACTCCTTTTACAACGTCGGCAGCTGATTCCACATAGATGTCTACAGGACCTGTTCTATTAAACACTTATACAAGTAGAGCCCCCCCGACAGAGTGGAGAGGGTGTCAGCAGTAAGTTTGTGTTGAGGTCACTGATTATTTTGCCCTTCCTCTGATCCGTCAGAACAATAACCCCCAAAAAAGTGATCCTGTCTGTGGAGCACCTGCCTTCATTCGGTCAGCATTTGGTCAGTAATCCATCAGTATTGCTAAAGCCAAAAAAAAAAAAAGAGTGGATCCAAAACAGAGATGACACGTGAATGGAATATTTGCATGTCTTCTGTGTTTTGTACCCACTCCTGCTTTTGGCTACCAAATCATAAGCCAATTCTGATGCAAAATAGGGACCATATCATGCAGGCCTTATTCCTTCCTTCTGACAGATCAGAAGAAGGGTCAAATAAATGATGATGTCAGCCAGGCCGAAAGGCAAAATAGTGGCCCAGTCCTGAAATGGGGAGGGTGGGAACAGCATGAGAAGTCCACAGAGTGGCCCTATGACATAGTGGTGAGGTGGAAGCAGCATGAGGAGACCACAGAATGGCCCAATGACAGAGTCTGGAGGTGGCAGCAGCATCAGGCGAAAGCCACAGAGTGGCACAATGACAGAGTGTGGAGGTGGTGGCAGCAGCAGCAGCATCAGGAGTAGGCCACAGGGTGGCAAAATGAGAGTGTGGACGTGGCAACAGCATCAGGAGGAGGCCACAGGGTGTCAGAATTACCATGTGGAGGTGGCAGCAGCATCAGGAGGCCACAGAGTGGCACAATGACAGTGTGGAGGTGGCTGCAGCACCAGGAGGAGGCCACAGGGTGGCACAATGACAGTGTGGAGGTGGCAGCATCAGGAAGCCACAGAGTGGCACAATGAAAAAGTGTGGAGTTGGCGGCAGCAGCAGCAGCATCAGAAGGAGGCTACAGGGTGGCACAATTACCGTGTGGAGGTGGCAGCAGTATCAGGAGACCACAAAGTGGCACAAGGACAGAGTGTGGAAGTGGCGGCAGCATCAGAAGGAGGCCACAGGGTGGCACAATGACAGTGTTGAGGTAGCAGCAGCATCAGGAGGCCACAGAGTGGCACAAGGACAGAGTGTGGAGGTGGCGGCAGCAGCATCAGGAGGAAGCTACAGGGTGGCACAATGACAGTGTGGAGGTGGCAGCAGCAGCATGAGGAGACCACAGAGTGGCACAATGAAAGAGTGTGGAGAGGGAAGCAGCATCATCAGGAGGACACAGAGTGGCAAGGTGACATAGTGTTGTAGCATCAGCAGACCACAGAGTGGCAAGGTGACATAGTGTGGAGGTGGCAGCAGCATCAGGAGACCACAGAGTGACCCATTGACAGAGTGGGGAGGTGGGTGGCAGAACCAGCTGAAGATTGTGGGTGAAAGAAGGAGCACTTGGCATCAGATGTGTGGCATCCGGCGGGTGGCAGCATCAGAATAGTAGCTGAGGCAGGTAGCTAGAAGAAACCGGTCTCTTTTGTCAAATTGTTTGTGTGGCACCATGGATGATCTAGACTGATGCATCAGGCATTGGTAGGTTAAAATCCTGGCTCATCCATGCCTGATTCATCTTGACAAAGGCCCTTGCCCTCGCATCTTGACAAAGGCCCTCGCCTCACTAAACACCCACTCTGATGCCACACTACTGGTCGGGCAGGACAGCTTTTCCAGGGCAAACTCTGCCAGTTGCGGCCACAAATCCAGTTTGACTGCCCAGAAGTCCAGCGGTTCTTTAATGTGGGGTGGCAGGGTGCTGTCCAAGTATGCCACCACCTGCTGGTTCATGTTCTGCTCCAGGTCTAGCTGCTGCTGCTGGTGAGTAGTTTCTTTACTAGGCGGGTGAAGAAAGCTGCTCATCAGCGACTCTAGACTCAAGTTACTGCTGATGGAGCTGCTCCTACCCCCCCCACCCTGCCACAGCAGCCATTGCAAAGGAACATGAGTGCAGAGGGCCGCCCCGGTCAGACCTACGAGAGGATGGACGATGGCGCAGATAGGCAGCGGCCAACTGTCTACGTAGGATGTCTCTATAGTAGTTCAGTTTGTCCTCCCTCTCAACGGGTGTAAAAAAGGCCCCCATTTTGGACCAGTAGCGAGGGTCCAACAAGGTGGAGAGCCAGAAGTCATCCCTCTGCCAAATAATGACAATTCGGCTGTCACTACGCAAGCAAGTGAGCATGCATCGGGCCATTTGTGCATGTGACTCGGAGGAACTCCCTGCCTCCATCTCCACTGCATACTGCCACGGTGTGTCTGAGTCCTCTGCCTCGTCTTCCTCATCACCCTGTAGCTCCTCTGGCTGCTCCTTCTCCTCCTCTCCTGTCACCTGTGTAGAAAAACTACCCATTTTGCTACACATTGCTTGTGCTCCAATGTCCTCCTCATCCTCCAGTTCAGCCCCCACAGGGCTCATGTGGCCGTGAGATCTAGGCGCCACGTCTCCAGTCCCCTGACCAGACAGATTTACCAGCATCTGTTCCAGAACATGAAGCAGCGGAATGACGTTGTTCATACCGTAGTCCTGGCGACTGACAAATAACGTGGCATCCTCAAAGGGCCTGAGCAAACGGCAGGTGTCACACATGAGCTGCCAATGGTTGACATCGAAGTTACACAAGGGAGTACTCCTGTCCGCTTGGATCATCAAGAAATCGTTTATGGATGCTCTCTGTTCGTATAGTCGGTCCAACATATGGAGGGTGGAATTCCAACTAGTGGAAACGTTGCATATCAGCCTATGTTGGGGAATGCTGCAGATCAAGGAGGGTGTGCTTTGCGGTGTATGAGTGCCTGAAGTGCATGCAAAGTTTCCTGGCCATTTTTTGGATGTCTTGCAGATGGGTGGAAGACTTCAGGAACCGCTTGACAACCAGATTGAACACGTGTGCCATGCAGGGCGCATGGCTCAGCCCTCATTGATGCAGCGCCAAGACCATGTTCTTCCCGTTGTCGGTCACCATGGTTCCGATTTTGAGTTGTTGCTGAGAAAGCCAGGATTCGATTTCTTGATGAAGGATACGGAGCAGTTCCTCTCCTGTGTGACTCCATTCGCCCAGGCAAACGAGGTGCAAAACAGAGTGACACCGCCGTGCCCTGCAGAAGTGGTATGCTAGAGGGGCACTGTGAATTGTCCCTGCAGTGGAGGCAGAGGCGGAAATTGTCGCAGGACCAACGGCATGAGAACGTGGAGGCGGAAGCTGTGTCAACTGGCCAAGTTGATGGTGTGGCTGTGCAGGAACCACGTTCACCCAGTGGGCCGTAAAGGACTTGTATTGTCCCTGACCGTAGTTACAGCTCCACACGTCAGCGCTGCCATGCACTTTGGCAGACACCGACAGGCTCAAGGACTGGCACACATTCTGTTCTACATACGTGTGCAAGGCTGGTACTGCCTTTTTGGAAAAGAAATGACGGCTTGGGACTCTCCACCTCGGCTCGGCAGAAGCCATCAGTTCTCTGAAAGGTGCAGAGTCCACCACTTGGAAAGGGAGGGACTGCAGCACCAGCAACTTGGCCAGGAGCACATTCAGCTTCTGCTCCGTTGGACGAGTGCACACATACTGTTGTCTCTTGGCAATCGCTTCGGTAATCGATTGCTGACAGAATAACTGACGAGGAGTAGGAGCATCAGGACCAGCAGATGATGGGAAGGACAGACAGCTCCCTTCGGCTGAAGTGGTGGAGCCTGAAATCGGGTGCGTGCCACTGAGTGATGCAGCAGGCTGGACCACCACATCGGAGCCACGGTTCTCCCCGGCCACTTTATGGTGACTCTGCATATGTTGACGCAGGGCCGTGGTACCAACATTGGCACCCTGGCCACGCGTCACCTTCTGCCCACAGATTCTACAAACGGCCATGTTCACCTCCTCTGGCGGCTTAACAAAAAACGCCCAACACTCAACACTGACTGCTACCGCCGCTGCTTCCGTGAACCCTTGCACCCCTACTTTCTGTGCAAGTAGGCTCCTGCGAAGCGGATGGTCTACCCCGGGCACGTTTGGCTCCCAACCTCCCACTGCTGCCACCCTGCTGACTCCCGGCCACGCTAGCGACTTCCTGGCTCCGCCGCTGCCTCACGGGCAAGCTGCCACCCTCTTCTTCCGATGTTGATGAAGCCCCTAATTCACCCGGCTCCCAAGTGCGATCAGCTACATCATCATCGAGTACTGTCTATACGTCACTGATGTCCTCCTCAACGGTCTCTGGGTCAGGAGCCTGACTGCTCGCAAACCCCATCTCCCACGCCACTCTCATCATCACTACTTGCCCACCTACCGGAGGAAGCAGCGGATGTCTCCTTCACATGTTGGTTGCCCAGTAGCTGCTGACTGTCATCTAGAAGCTCGTCCTCACTGTATAGTGTTGCTGAGCCCACAGCATATAATACTTCTCTGGCTGAGTTAACAGAAAAGGACAGAGGCTGGTTGAGGACAGGTGAGGGCACAGGACCTGCTCCCGGGCCATGCCAACTAAGGGTTGGGTCTGACGAACCCAACGACTCTTGTCTGGGGGTGTCTGATGTCACTTGGAACTAAGTGAATGTCCGAGTCAACCATTCAAGAACCGCTGGGTTGCTGGTCAAGACATGACCGCTAGATGACACTGGGAGCTCAGGCCTCTCGCTGTGACTCCTGCTGCCACGCCCCCTTACTCTCCTGCGACCTGTGTCTGCGCCAAGAACATTTAGTCCTCTGCCACTCCCCTGTGCAGGGCCTGGCACTTCTCTGTCTGACATACTGTTAAATCAAATAAATAAATAAAAAGGAAATTAAAACACCCCCAAAAAATTCTGTAATTTTCTCACTTCACCATACAACAGCTAATAAGCCCTTTTGTTTTCCACTAATACACGCCAAAAAGTGCTTTAGAACATATAACTGCACCGCTGAACGGCAAATAGGCCCTTATTTTTTCCCACTTATACATGCCACAAAAGGCTTTAGAACATATAATTGCACCGCTGAATGGCAAATATATTTTTTTGCCACTAATACACGCCAAAAGGGGCCAAAATGTTCTCACTTCACCACACTACGGCAAATTTGCCACTAATACATGCCAAAAAGGGCTTTAGAACATATAACTCAGTGGTTCTCAACCTTTCTAAAGCCGTGACCCCTTAATACAGTTCCTCATGTTGTGGTGACCCCCAACCATTACATTTTTTTCCTTGCTACGTCATATAACTAATTTTGCTACTGTTATGATGATCCACCAAAAACACGCACAGACACCAATACACCAAATGTTAATTCAAATACACAAGTATTCATTCATAACCACAGAACTTTAGCATAAATACAAAATATTTGTAAACCAAATAAATAACTTTAAAATAAATAATAAACAACAAATACCCCCTAAAAAATAAATCAGTGGTGCGCACAGTACCCCTCAAATAAATAACTCAGTGGTGCTCACAGTACCCCCCCCCCCCCCCCCCAAAAAAAATAAAATAAATCAGTGGTCCTCAGGGTACCCCTCAAATAAATAAATAAATCAGTGGTGCTTCAAGTCCCCCCCAAATAAATAAATTAGAAGTGCTCAGGGTCCCCCAAATAAATAAATCAGCGGGGCTTCAGGTCTCCCCCAAATAAATAAATCAGCGGTGCTCAAGGTACCCTCAAATAAATAAATCAGTGGTGCATCAGGTTTCCCCCAAATAAATAAATCAATGGTGCTCAGGGTCCCCCAAATAAATAAATCAGAAGTGCTCAGGGTCCCCCAAATAAATAAATCAGCGGGGCTTCAGGTCTCCCCCAAATAAATAAATCAGCGGTGCTCAGGGTACCCCCAAATAAATAAATCAGTGGTGCATCAGGTTTCCCCCAAATAAATAAATCAATGGTGCTCAGGGTCCCCCAAATAAATAAATCAGAAGTGCTCAGGGTCCCCCAAATAAATAAATCAGCGGTGCTTCAGGTCCCCCCCCCCAAATAAATAAATCAATGGTGCTCAGGGTCCCCCAAATAAATAAATCAGAAGTGCTCAGGGTCCCCCAAATAAATAAAGCCTTGCTCAGCCAAATAATTAAAATAAAATTAGCCAGGCTCAGCCAGGCTCAATTAAATTATTGGTGGCAGTGGTGCTCAGCGGCGGTGTCATTAACGAAAAAACTCGGACCTCAGCAGACAGGCCGCCCGACTTACCCATCCAGACGTCAGGCTCCTTCAAGCACAGGCAGTGATAGGACATCACTTCCTGTGCGCGAGGATAAGGGGCCGCTGCCGTTGTGCGGGCGACCCACAATAGGAAGCCTCAGGCGACCCCCCGGTAAGGGCCGATCGACCCCCAAAGGGGTCGCGACCCCTAGGTTGAGAACCGCTGATATAACTGGACTGCTGAATGGCAATATATATATTTTTTGACACTAATACACGACAAAAAGGGCTGTAATTTTCTCACTTCACCACACAACGGCAAATTACTTTTTTTGTGTGCCACTAATACCCTCAAAAAAAGGCTTTAGAACATATAACTGCACCGCTGAACGGCAAATAATATATATTTTTTTGCCACTAATACACGCCAAAAAGGGCTGTAATGTTCTCACTTCACCACACAACAGCTAATAAGCCGTTTTTTTCCCGCTGATACAAGCCAAAAAATGCTTTAGAACATATAACTGCACCGCACAAGGGCAAATAAGACATAGAAATATTTCTTTGTAATAAACCCTGTTAATGGCTGTATCAAGCAGCACTTGTACCCCAATAACAAGAATGGTTTGCTGGAAATACAGAGCTGTATAATGGCAATTTAGATCCCCAGTCAGTGCAGCAAGGTGTAATAGGAATGTTCCTATTACCCAGGCTGTAAACTCCCCTACTGAATCCTATTCTGCTCCAATACTGTGGAATGATTCCTCCCTATCCTTTCCCTGAACTTCTATTCAGCAAAATAAAAGTTTTAAAGTCTTTCCTAGCACTGTCCCTAGCGCCTGCTGACGTCTTTCTCCGTGCACTGGAAAATGGCTGAGGCTATTTATAGGGCTGTGACATCACAGGGCTGGCTGGCTGCTGATTGGCTGCATGCATGGCATTGTGGGTGACCCCTTGTTCCCAGAGTTCCTTGCTCCATGTCCTAACACGTGCAGCAGCCATTTTAGGAAAAAATGTGATTCGTTAACACGAAGCGTGAGGAAATTCGGATTCGATGCAAATCAAATTGTTCCTGAAATTCGGATCGAATACCACTTCGTCAACTTCGATTCGCTCATCTCTACTGATGACCTATCCTGAGGGTAGATCAATATCAAATTCCCGGATAATTCCTTTAACTAACCATAAGGTGAGTTCAGACGCAATGGAATTGTTTCCAGATTTTACACCAATTAACGGTAAGTTCCCACAGTGCAATTTTTCCTGCCACGGATCTCACACAAATCCAGGGAGATACAGCTGCAAAATTGTTACCGTATGTATCACGGATTTGAAAATCCGCAGCATGTTTTTTTTTTCTATGTGTGGATTGGGTTTTGAAAACTCCATCCATACATATTGTAATTTAAATTACAGCGTTTCTTGAGCATCTGAATATAGCCTTATAATGCAATCCCTGCTGGGCATCATATCAAATATGTTGCAGATATCTACCCATGGTATGACCCTTGCTAAAACCACCACATCTGAATGACCAGGCTATAACCAAACATATGCATAATCTTTTAAGTGCAATGTGCATGTATGACTGAAGGCTCACTTAACTTTTTCCATACTTTTATTTTTAAAGGAAACATTAAGGCGGTCTTATGTAAAAATGGGAAGAGTCACTGTCTTACTAGAGACCACAGTCCAGCAAATGGTGAAGAAAGAAAACGAGTCTTGGAATCTGGAGGATCAGTTAGTTCTAATGAAAGCTGTGGATTAATTGAAGGATTCAGTAGAGTTACAAGGGGACTTGGTTTCCATGGCGACCCCCAACTTAAGAATTCAGTTATCCCGGCCCCCTATACCATATCCATTCCAATATATAACTCATGCCAGTTCCTCATCCTTGCCTCCAGTGGCTTGTGGGACGTTCTGAACAGCAGGGAAGTTGTAGCAATGGCCCAGGATCTATTGACAACTTTCTTAATGTACCCACAAGATAGAAATCGGGGCAGTATACGAATGGAGGAGGACTTTCCGTCAGATGTCACACAATATGATGATCCCGAAACACCTGAAGATCTCCATGCTACTAGTGCGAAAGCTAATTTTCTAGGTAACAGTTCAGATAGAGCGGCAAAGGCAAATAATACAAGTCAGCTGTATGATACGGCAGCAGCTAGTGTTTGCAGGCAGATAGTAAAGGCAGCGATGTTGGCAGGATCTCAACAAAACATCACTGTGTGCCTCATTCTTCTGCCCGGGTGTGAAAAGGCTACCAGTCCAGAGAAGTCGTCCAGTTGACAGCGCTAATAAACATAAATCCCAAATAAACTACAACGTTCAGTCTCACTGGGGCTAGCCACCATTTCTAATCCAGGCAGTTGCTCCCTAGAAACAGATTATAATGGGCCATTCAATGATCAGTGTTACTAAGGATCAACAGAACAGAAATTCACGGAAAGTTCAGATTTTGTTCAGAATCACACTAGTTTTTAACATTTACAAGGGAATTCGGCTTCTAAAGTGATGGGTTACATCTGGGCTTCCTTCACACATATTTTTCATGGCTTTTTTTTTTGGTGGTAAAAAAGTTTTTTTGCAGATTTATTCAGCGTATTCTTCAAACAGGCGTTCTTCAAAAACTCCAGTGTTACTAAGGACCAACAGAACATCTATAAAACATGGGGCACATTTATGAAGACTTTGTCCACACACTTTTTTTTTTTATTAAATCCTTTTTATTTTTCAATAACATACAAAATATAAAAGTTTACACACTCTTTGAGTCTTCCAAGATAATTTCCATAACCTATCCTCTGGATAGGTCATCAGTATTTGATTGGTGGGGGTCCAACACCCAGGACCCCCGCCGATCAGCAAAATTGGTGTGGAAAATGATAAAATGTGTCGGGCCGGCTGGCATGCGTGCTTCTCCGCCCACTTTTCTCGCCACTTCGGAAACTTTGCAGATGTTGCCGCAAAAAGTGAGAACCAGGGCCATAGGGAAGCATTGGTTTTCATGTGTTGAGCGTTTTACAGCGCGTTTGAACGCGCTGTAAAACGCTCAAGTGTGAACCTAGCCTAAGGGATGATGCACACAAACGCATTTTGTTTCCGCATCTGATCTGCATTTTGTGGGGGTCGGATGCAGACCTATTCACTTTAATGCGTCCACAAAAGATGTGGACAGCACACCGTGGCACCCGCAAAAAAAAAAAAAAAAAAAAAAGAACATGTCTTGTCCGTTTTATGGACAAGGATAGGACTGTTTTATAGAGGCTAGGATGTTCTGTTCTGCACGACGCGGCCGGTATCCATGTTTTGCAGACTGTAAAACAGGCTACTGTCTTGTGCATGAGCCTTGACTCAATGTTTCCCCGTGGAAAGAGCTGTCAAATATTTGTGGAGCCTGAGCCTAAATGTGTGACCACCATCATCTTCCCCTGGGGATATCAACAAACGGCCAGGATTTCCGCAACTATGCCTAGCTCTGGAGAAGTCGTTACCCAGTTGTGACAAGCCATTTTTTGTAACCAACCAGAAATGCACCTACCCGAGAGGCCTTAAACAAAGGGAAAATATTTCTTTTCACTGATATGTTTGAAGTGTCAGACTAGAGTCGTCTTAGTTCTGCTGCAATCATCTGGCAGGTCTGCATGGTATGTCAAAACCAGTCAGGAAATATAAAGAAACAATGTTGATAAATACTTGTATTCCCCATAAAATACCAATTCTGGAGCATCTACTGTTTTTCTGTTATTCCTCCTAAAAATGTATGAAATAAACTGACTAGGGCAACCACTACCCTTTTTAAAGGGGACATGCTTCCAACTGGGTGAGAAATGGCAAAATATAGAATTCTAAGTAAAGATGCTTCAGAATTGTTATTTTATGGTGAATAGAAGAGACAGGTCTGTTTTAAAGGGATATTTCGGATGCAGCTCAGTCTCATGTACTGAATGATGAGGTGCTTAGTAATATACCATCTGGTGTCAGCTTTGTTTCTAGGCAGGTACGGATTTTGGATTTCATGGCTATCCTTCCCTGGATCATATTAATGTGATCATCAGAAATGTAACATATGCATGTATGTTAGCGTTATCCCATGGAAAGTATTACTATGCAACAAATAGTGCATTTTAAAAGAAAGATTATTGTAATATACATGCAATAAAAACATTGAAAGTTTATGTCCATTGCATTTTCCTCTTTGGCAGCGCCCCCTGCTGTTTATCCTTCAGATCCATTCGGTGGTGGACTAACATGTTTGGTACTTTCGCTGCACCCTTTCCTTCCCCTCAGTGCTGGCATAGTGAAGCAGGTTAAACAACAGAGACGCCCTTCATTCATTTGTCCCTACTTCTAAATTAATTCAAATAAATAGCTACAGGTGCGTCTCAATAAATTAGGACATAATCCAAAAGTTAAAGGGGTTGTGCAGCCTGTTTGCATTGATGCCCTATCCTCAGGATAGGTGATCAATATCTGAGCAACAGTCCAGTTCTCTTTCTCCTTAGCCCGGGTAAGATGCTTCTGGCGTCTCTGGGTCATGAGTGGCTTGACATAAGGAAGGAGACAGTTCTAGCCCATGTCCTGGATACATCTGTGTGTAGTGGCTCTTGTAGCCGCAGTCCACTCCTTGTGAATCTCCCCCAAATTCCCCAATGGCCTTTTCTTGAAAATCCTTTCAAGGCTGTGGTTATTCACTGTGGCTTGTGCACCTTTTTCTACCACGCTTTTTCCTTCCACTCAACTCCCCATTAATATGCTTGCATATAGCACTCTGCGAACAGCCAGCTTCTTTAGAAATGAACTTTTGCGGCTTCTGGACAAATGTCAAGTCTGCATTCCCATGATTGTTTCGGACCATTTAAAGGCTTAGGCCTCTTTCACACGGGCGTTGCGGGAAAAGGTGCGGGTGCGTTGCGGAAACATGCACGATTTTTCCGTGCGAGTGCAAAACATTGTAATGCGTTTTGCACTCGCGTGAGAAAAATCGCACATGTTTGGTACCCAAACCCGAACTTCTTCACAGAAGTTCGGGCTTGGGATCGGTGTTCTGTAGATTGTATTATTTTCCCTTATAACATGGTTATAAGGGAAAATAATAGCATTCTGAATACAGAATGCATAGTACAATAGGGCTGGAGGGGTTAAAAAAAAAAAAATATATATAATAATTTAACTCACCTTAATCCACTTGCTCGCGCAGCCCGGCTTCTCTTCTGTCTTCTTTTTTGCTGTGTGCAGGAAAAGGACCTGTGGTGACATCACTCCGGTCATCACATGGTCCATCACCATGGTAAAAGATCATGTGATGGACCATGTGATGACCGGAGTGACGGTACCATAGGTCCTTTTCCTGCACACAGCAAAAAAGAAGACAGAAGAGAAGCCGGGCTGCGCGAGCAAGTGAATTAAGGTGAATTAGGATTATTTTTTTTTACCCCTCCAGCCCTATTTTACTATGCATTCTGTATTCAGAATGCTATTATTTTCCCTTATAACTATGTTATAAGGGAAAATAATAATGATCGGGTCCCCATCCCGATCGTCTCCTAGCGGATGCTTGCGATTTTCACGCAACCCTATTCATTTCTATGGGGCCAGCGTTACGTGAAAAATGCACAAAGAGGAGCATGCTGCGATTTTTATGTGCACAGCCCCATAGAAATGAATGGGTCAGGATTTAGTGCGGATGTAATGCGTTCAACTCACGCATCGCATCTGCGCGGAATACTCGCCCGTGTGAAAGGGGCCTTGGGAAACCTTTGCAGGTGTTTTGTGTTGATTAGATGATTAGAACGTGTCACCATGAGTCTACAATATTGAACTTTTCCACAAAACTAAAATTTTCTGAGATACTGATTTTTAAGTTTTCATTAGCTGTAAGCCATAATCATTAACATTAAAATAAACACTTGGAATAGATTCCTCTGTGTGTAATGACTCTATATGAGTTTCACTTTTTGAATTGAATTACTTAAATCAGGCTATTTTCACACTTGCGGCGGAGGAATCTGGCAAAACGTATGCAAACTGATAGCATTTCAAGACTGATCAGGATCCTGATCAGTCTTACAAATGCATTGCAAGAACAGATCTGTTTGTCCGTATGACAAACGGATCCGTTTAGATTTTTTTGTCACATTTTTAGCGGTCTGCGCGAAGAACGATTTCGGCATTCCGGTATTTTGAATGCCGGATCCAGCACTAATACATTTCTATGGAAAAAAATGCTGGCGTTCAGGCAAGTCTTCAGTTTTTTGGCCGGAGATAAAACCGTAGCCTGATCAGTCAAAAAGACTGAACTGAAGACATCCTGAACGGATTGCTCTCCATTCAGAATGCATTAGGATAAAACTGATCAGTTCTTTTCCGGTATAGAGCCCCTAGGACGGAACTCTACGCCGGAAAAGAATAACGCAAGTGTGAAAGTACCCTAAATTAACTTTACAATTATATTTTAATTTATTGAGATGCACCTGTATGTCTCTCTGGACAGTGGAGAAGGAAATTAGGAGGGGATTGCATTGTATATTCTCACAGTGAAAAGGGGAGTTAAAATTATAATCTTTATTAGGTACTAAATAAACAAAAAGACTAAAAATGGCGATGTGTGTATTGGAAAACCTCAAAAAGTGCAATAAGTATAATGGACAATGTGACACTTGATAGCTAAATGGCATCCAAAGTAAGACGGAGGACTGTAACCATATAAGTCATGTCTTTCCTGTAAATTTGGAGGCCACTATATCAGAATAAAGCCAACCAAGTGTACCGCACGGTCATCAAGTATTGACCAATGACCCGATTGTGACTAGGTTAGGTGCCACAATATA
Source organism: Bufo bufo (assembly GCF_905171765.1). Classification (NCBI taxonomy): domain Eukaryota; kingdom Metazoa; phylum Chordata; class Amphibia; order Anura; family Bufonidae; genus Bufo; species Bufo bufo. The sequence goes on along the minus strand of NC_053393.1, from coordinate 406,200,930 downwards.
ACGGGTATCAGCCGTGCGGACACAAAACGGTAAAATGGGTAGGTAGTATGCCGAGGTATAGGGGGATAGTGCCCAGCTATAGCTGAGGTAAGTACAGCTCTGAGAGCACTGACATCAATGTGGAATGGTCTCTCCTGGAATAACAGTCACATGGGAACTGTGCCTGACCCAAGACACCAAACAACCCAAACCCTAACTACTTGGCCCACTTAGCTAGAACTACCACATATAGCGTCTAGGCAAAGGCTCGACGCGTTTCATCACTAACAATCATCAGGAGCGGCTTTCAGTGCATGTGGTGAATTGTAGCAAGAAAAGCGCTGCCACACTAATGGTGTGTGGTAGCGTGTCCAGCGCTAGGATGTAGGATGGCCATGATTGCACAGTATACTGCTGTTTATTAGTGTAATTGTCGGGGCTGGGACTATTTTCTATGCTTTGTCAGGTTGGATGGGGACAGTTGGTGGACAGCCATTTTCAGGTCTCTCTGGAAATATTCGATTGGGTTCAAGTCAGGTCTCTGGCTGGCAATCTCAAGTACAGTGGATATAAAAAGTCTATACACCCCTGTTAAAATGTCAGGTTTCTGTGCTGTAAAAAAATGAGATAAAGATAAATAATTTCAGAACTTTTCCCACCTTTAATGTGATCGATAAACTGTACCACTCAATTGAAAAACAAACTGAAATCTTTTAGGTGGAGGGAAGAAAACAAAAACAAAAAAAAAATGTGGTTGCATAAGTGTGCACACCCTCTTATAACTGGGGATGTAGCTGTGTTCAGAATTAAGCAATCACATTCAAAATCATATTAAATAGGAGTCAGCATACACCTGCCATCATTTAAAGTGCCTCTGATTAACCCCAAATAAAGTTCAGCTGCTCTAGTTGGTCTTTCCTGAAATTTTCTTAGTCGCAACCCACAGCAAAAGCCAAGGTCCACAGAGAGCTTCCAAAGCATCAGAGGGATCTCATTGTTAAAAGGTATCAGTCAGGAGAAGGGTACAAAAGAATTTCCAAGGCATTAGATATACCATGGAACACAGTGAAGACAGTCATCATCAAGTGGAAAAAATATGGCACACCAGTGACATTACCAAGAACTGGACGTCCCTCCAAAATTTATGAAAAGACGAGAAGAAAACTGGTCTGGGAGGTTACCAAGAGGCCTACAGCAACAATAAAGGAGCTACAGAAATATCTGGCAAGTACTGGCTGTGTGGTACATGTGACAACAATCTCCCGTATTCTTCATATGTCTGGGCTATGGGCTAGAGTGGCAAGACAAAAGTATTTTCTTACGAAGAAAAACATCCAAGTCAGGCTACATTTTGCAAAAACACATCTGAAGTCTCCCAAAAGCATGTGGGAAAAGGTGTTATGGTCTGATGAAACCAAGGTGGAACTTTTTGGCCATAATTCCAAAAGATATGTTTGGCGCAAAAACAACACTGCACATCACCAAAAGAACACCATACCCACAGTGAAGCATGGTGGTGGCAGCATCATGCTTTGGGGCTGTTTTTCTTCAGATGTAACTGGGGCTAGAGGGAATTATGAACAGTTCCAAATACTAGTCAATATTGGCACAAAACCTTCAGGCTTTTGCTAGAAAGCTGAACATGAAGAGGAACTTCATCTTTCAGCATGACAACGACCCAAAGCATACATCCAAATCAATAAAAGAAATGGCTTCACCAGAAGAAGATTAAAGTTTTGGAATGGCCCAGCCAGAGCCCAGACCTGAATTCGATTGAAAATCTGTGGGGTGATCTGAAGGGGGCTGTGCACAGGAGATGCCCTCGCAATCTGACAGATTTGGAGTGTTTTTGCAAAGAATAGTGGGCAAATCTTGCCGAGTCAAAATGTGCCATGTTGATTGACTCATACCCAAAAAGAGTGCTGTAATAAAATCAAAAGGTGATTCAACAAAGTATTAGTTTAAGGGTGTGCACACCTATGCAATATTATTTTATTTTCATATTTTTCTTCCCTCTACCTAAAAGATTTGAGTTTGTTTTTCAATTGAGTTGTACAGTTTATTGGTCACATTAAAGGTGGAAAGTTCAGAAATGATTTATCTTTGTCTCATTTTTTTTACATCACAGAAACCTGACATTTTAACAGGGGTGTGTATACTTTTTATATCCACTGTACATTCACAGAGTTGTCCCCAAGCCACTCCTGTGTTGTCTTGGCTGAGGTCCAGAGCACTCTACATGAGGTTTTTATTAAGAATATCTCTGCACTGTGCTCCATTCAGCTTTCCCTTAACCCTGACCAATCTCCTTGTCCCAGTTGCTGAAAAAACACCCCCACAGCATAAAGCTGCCACCACCATGCTTCACTGTAAGGATGGCACTGGGTAGGTGATGAGCAGTGCCTGGTTTCTTTTAGACATCATACTTAGAATTGAGGCCAAAATGATCAATCTTAGTTTCAACAGGTCAGCAAACTTTTTGCAAACTCCAGGCTGGCTTTCATGTGTCTTTACTAAGGAGAGGCTTCTTTCTGTCCGTTTTGCCATAAAGCGTATTTTGGTGGAGTGCTGCGGTGATGGTTGACCTTCGGAAGTTTCTCCTATCTCCACACTAAATCTTTGGAGGTCAGCCAGAGAGCCCATTGGGTTCTTAGTCACCTCTCTTACCAAAGCCCCCCACCCGATTTCTTAGTTTGGAGGGGCAGACAGCTCTAGGAAGAGTTCTGGTTCTTCCAAACATCTTCCATTTAGGAATCAAGCTAGTTTCAAACTAGTGTTAGCTCTCTGGCAGGCTGTTCAGTTATAGAACAGCCTGCCGGAGCTCTCTGGGTCAAGCGTAGCCAGATGTTACCGCAATGCCAGCCAGCCCCCATTGACTATAATGGGATCCAGCAGAGATCTGGCCACTACCCAACAAATATGCCTAGATTTAGCTGAACACAAAACGCTGCATGCAACATTTTTTGTCCGGCTGAATCCCGGCATATTTGCCAGGTGGCGGCTGGATATCCATCGGATCCCATTTCAGTCAATGGGGGCTGGCAGGCATTGTGATAACATCTGGCTATGCCGCATCCATAGAGCTCTGGCAAGCATGCTAGAGAGTACATCACAGATGTGAAAGAGGCTTTATGTGCTCTTGGGAAATTTCAGCGCAGCAGAATTTTTTTTGTACCCTTCTCCAAATCTGTGCCTCCACACAATCCTGTCTGAGCTCTACAGCCATTTATTTCCTCCTCATGGCTTGGTTTTTGTTTTGACAAATCATGTCAAATCAACTGAATTTATGACTCCAATCAAGGTGTACAAACATCTCAAGGATAACCAAGAGAAATGGGAAGCCCCTAGAACAAAATTTCAAGTGTCATAGTCATTGTATAAAAAAGTGAAAGGGTCTGAAGACTTTCCAAATGCATGGTATGTACTCTATCTAAATACTCTAAGTGCATGTGGAAGATACATCCTATGTTTCATTTCAGGGCATAAAGAGGGTTTTCATAGCTATCAGAGGGTTAAATTACAAAAGGAAACTCCAACTGAGAAGCACACTGGAATTATATTTGTCTTCAGTCACATCATCTCAAAGGGATGAATTTATGGTAAGATCTCATTTACCACTATTGAGTCTAGCTTCCATTTATCCTTTTCATGTTCTGGTAATCATTCGTTTTTTGTGGGTCTATATGTGTATTTTTATTCTTACTACTGTAGTACTGAATGTACGGAGCTGTGCCTGGTAAACCATTAAGAGTCACCTTCTGAATTCAGACCCTGCAATCTAATACTGATGACCTATCCTAAGCATTAATCATCAATGTTACTTTACTGATCAAAAGATTGTGTGTTCTAGTCCCCTTGTTGGACTATTTAATGGTTAAAAAAAGAGGGGTAAAAAAATAAAATAAATTTCAATAAATAAAGAAAATGCTTTTTCCATTGAAAAAGCGCTTTTCAACAGAAAAAAATTGAAAATTTAAATCTCCCCCATGTTTGGTAGCCACGTCTGTAACGACCCACACTACAAAAATATCATGTAAATTATCTTATACAGTGAATGCCATAAAAAAAAAAAAAAAAAAAAAAAAAAAAAGTGTTATGTATCCCAAAATAATACCAATGAAAACTACAAATTGTCTCAAAGAAATCAAGTCCTCACAGCTCTGTACAAATAAAAATAAAAAAAGTTATGGGTCTTAGGATGTGGCGATGCAAAAAGATTTTCTTATAAAAAAAAAAAGGATTTTTATTACGCAAAAGTAGAACATAAATTTTATTTTTTATTATTTGATATCACTGTAAATCGTACTGACCCACAGAATAAAGGTATCATGTTATTTATGCTAAAAATAAATGCTGTAAAATTTATAACGTAAAAAAACTCAGTAGCAGTATTGCTGTTTTTTTCCCCCATCTCCCTCCCAGAAAGCGTTTATAAAAGTTCATCAAGTTATGTGTACCCCAAAATGGCACTATTAAAAACTACAACCCACAGAAAACAAGCCCTCATACATAGATAGAAAAATAAAAAAGATATAGCTTTTGGAAGGCATTTTGGCTCGATCCATATGTATGCAATGCTGTCAACTAAGATGTATTTTTTTTAGATGTTATTTATTCCAACTAGACACAATGAAATCCAAATAGAGGAAAAAAATTAGCTTTTTATTTCATTTCATCATTTTAGTAACTGTACAATTTTAACCAAATCTTACAAGTAACAGAACATATTAAACATAAATGAAGACTACAATCCAGTACCCTATTTACAATACAATTTTACCATCCAATTTTAAGATAATTAAATGGAGTACACATAATTGTTAGAACATTGTATTTGTATTGGGCAAAAAAAACAAAAAGAAACCCCCATGAAAGCAGAATTAACGGATACTAGAGTGTTCTGTAAGGGAAAAGAAAATTACATCTCCGATGAATCACCTTTGAATAATAGCGGACAATTTAGCATGATTTTAAGGAGTTGCTCTGGAAATAAAACCGTAAACTGTTCCCCAAAGAGCTAATGAAACCGGTATCGCACTTCCCATTCTCCTAGGTAAGAAGCAGAACGATTAGTGGCTGATAAGTTATACAGTAAGAAGCGGAATGTACATTTTAGCAGAGGAGGCGACTTTCAGTGAACACTGCGAAGAGGCGGAACCCATTTCTTATTATACTTTTTACTCATATTAAAAAATTTAGAACAAACCATTTAAAACGTTCCCCTATGGATTAATGATCATCATTATGAATTAGTCATACCCGGAACTCATCACTGATAAAAGTTAGGAGGTGCTAATATTTGGCGACAGGTTCTCTTGACTGTTCCATGTGTATCTGCTACAAGACAACATTTTTATCTGCTTTCAGAAATTAATGCATGCATGTTAAAAACCAGATTCAGCACGTAAAGAACTGAAAAAGGGGGGGAAGGGGGGCGGGAGAGACGACACTGCAAGTCTCTTCTGCTGTTTAAAGTTTCACTGGGCCACGTTATTGAACCTATTGCCTGGGGAGACTTCCAACACATTGCGCTGAAGGGTCGGCGCCGAGGCTGAAAAAGGGTTAGACACTCAATTGTTATTTTAACAATTAGGAAGCAAGAGAATATCGAGAGTTTTGAAAGTACGTGAAGGCTTAGTTACTACAGCATTGACTTTTGCTAGGTTGTGCGCTTTCGGTAAGATCTACTCCACGTCCTCTGACAGTGTTGCCTCCACCAGTCTGTGGTTCCGTCTTGGGAAGCTTTTTGGCTTTAGAAGAGAAAAAAGGGGAGGGGGGAAAAAGAAGTGATATTACAAATCAAAGAAATGGTAAGACAGGCAGTTTTTGAATTTCTAATGTGCAAGATTACCAGATGTCAGAATAAGCAAACACACATACATATAGTGCCTTCAAAAAGTATTCATACCCCTTGAACATTTCCACATTTTTTCACATTACACCCACAAACTTAAATGTGTTTTATTGGGATTTTATGTGATAGACCAACACAAAGTAGCAAGTATGCGTGAAGTGAAAAGAAAATGATACATTGTTTTCAAAATGGTTAATAACTGAAAATGTGGCCTGCATTTGTATTCAGCCCCTTGTACTCTGATACCCCTAAATAAAAATCGAGTGTGACTTAATTAGTAAATAGAGTCTACCTGTATGTAATTTATTCCCAGTATAACTAGAGCTGTTCTGTGAAGGTCTCAAAGGTTTGTTAGAGAACATTAGTGATCAAACAGCATCATGAAAGGAACATACCAGACAGGTCAGGGATAAAGTTTAGGAGAAGTGTAAAGCAGAGTTAGGTTATACAAAATATTTCAAGGTCTGAACATATCACAGAGCACTGTTCAATCCATCATCTGAAAATGGAAGTAGTATGGCAAAATTCCAAACCTACAAAGACACGGCTGTTCACCTAAACTGACAGCCCAGGTAAGGAAAGCACTAATTAGAGAAGCAGCCAAGAGGCCCATGGTCACTCTGCAGGAGCTGCAGAGATCCATAGCTCAGGTGGAAGAATCTGTCCACAGGACAACTATTAGTTGTGTATTCCACAAATCTGACCTTTATGGAAGAGTGGCAAGAAGAAAGAGATTTTTTGAAAGCAAACCATAAGAAGTCCCATTTGCAGTTTGCCACATGCCATATAGGGGACACAGCAAACATGTGGAAGAAAGTGTTCTGGTCAGATGAGACCAAATTTGAACTTTCTGGCCTAAATGCAAAATGCTATGTGTGACGGAAAACTAACAATGCACATCACCCTGAATACACCATCCCAACCATGAAACCTGGTGGTGGCAGCATCATGATGTGGCTATGCTTTTCTTCACCAGGAACATTGTAGCTGGTCAGAGTTGTTGGGAAGATGTATGGAGTTAAATACTGGGCAATCCTGGAGGAAAACCTGGTAGAGGCAGCAAAAGACTAGAGACTGGGGCGGAGTTTCTCCTTCCAGCAGGACAACGATCCTAAACATACAGCCAGAGCTACAATGAAATTGTTTAAATCAAAGCATATTCATGTTAGAATGGCCCAGTCAAAGTCCAGACCTAAATCCCATTGAGAATCTGTGGCAAGACTTGAAAACTGCTGTTCACAGACGCTCTCCATCCAATCTGACTGGAATGGACAAAAATTTCAGCCTCTAGATGTGCAAAGCTGGTAGAGACATAATCTAAAAGACTTGCAGCTGTAATTGCAGCGAAAGGTGGTCCTACAAAGTATTGACTCAGGGGGGCTGAACACAAATGCACAACACACTTTTCAGATTTTTATTTATTACTAATTTTGAAAACCATGTATGATTTTTTTTACTTGCTACTTTGTATTGGTCTATCACATAAAATCCCAATAAAATACATCTAAGTTTGTGTGTGGAATGTGAAAAATGTAGAAAAGTTCAAGGGGTATGAATACTTTTTCCAAGGCTGTGAGGATCTCTCTATTCTACGGGAGTCAGCGGTATTCGCCTGGATGTGACAAACAGGGGACATCTCACAAAGGTGGGACCTGCATTACTGAGACATTTATGTCATATACTGTGGACACGCGACATAAATGTCTAAGATAGGAATATCCCTTAAAGTACCTTTTTGTGATAATCGTATTTGATGTGGCTGAATCAGTTGGAGGGTTCGATTACAAATAAATTTGACCCAAATAGAAAGTGCTCCAAATCTCCTGAAAAGTTGTGGATGACATTCTGGGGTCTCCTAGGACTGTATGAAGCAGACTTCCAACTCTTAAAAGGGGCTTGTCGGTGTCCTATATTGATGACCCATCCTCAAGATCCCAACTCCCGACCCCACCTCATGCGAGAGCTATGTTCTCTTGTCAACATCACAGTGAGCAGGTGTAACTACAGCTTCTCCGTCCCACTCACTTCAATGGGAAAGAGCAGACGGAGTGTAATTGCTCGTTCCCTCTTCAAACAGCTGATCGACGGGCTTATTAGGGGTCTAATATTGATGACCTATCTTGAGGGTAGGTCATCAATATAGCAAACGGTACAACCCCTTCAATGCCAAGCCAGCATTAGTCATTTTAATGTAACAGTTACATATAGGACTATGGGTAAACGAATGGCTGGTGGTGGTTAACAAACAGCCTTGTTAAAAACTAACTGCACTGTAGGATTTTCTAAAAAAAAAAAAAATTCCAATTATCCCAAAAAATCTCACTTTTTGGTAGTAAATGTGTGCTGGTGTATACACATACACTGCCTTGGGTCATGTGATCCCACTTCAATTTTCCTGTCTTCTGATCTGAAAAATGGCTGTCGCCATTTTAAGAAATTTGCCCAAAATCGACCCTAATTTTAAAAAAAAATTTGGGCCGAAATTGATCCGTTAAAATCTATTTGTGAGTCTCTAGTACGGATAATTTCACATTTTAGCTAACTAGTAAGTAATTATTACAATATTAATAAGCCATTTGATTTTTCATGCGTTTCCTGTCACTTAAGCATGTGTTCACAAACAGTATGTTTGTTTCTTTGCGGCTTTTTTCTTTTACAAAAAAAACAACATATGAGGTCATTTATCAAACTGGTGTAAAGTAGAACTGGCTTAGTTTCCCACAGCAGCCAATCAGATTCAACCTTTCATTTCACAAATGAAAGGTGGAATCTGATTGGTTGCTGTGGTCAACTAAGCCAGTTTTACTTTACACTAGTTTGTTAAATGACCCCAATACTGTATAAAATAAAAAAAAAGGATACAAACCCTTAAAGGGGTTGTCTCACGTCAGCAAATGGCATTTATCATGTAGACAAAGTGAATCCAAGGCACTTACTAATGTATTGTCATTGTCCATATTGCCTCGTTTACCGGTTTGATTCATTTTTCCATCACATTATACACTGCTCATATCCAGAGGTTACGACCACCCTGCAATCCATCAGAGGTGGTTGGGCTTGCACACTACAGAAAAAAGGGCCAGCATATGCACACTCCTACAGTCCTGGATGGCGCTTTTTCCTATAGTATGCAAATGCGGCCACCGATGCTGGATTGCAGGGTGGTCATAACCATGGAAAAGAGCAGCGTATAAATGTGATGGAAAAATGAATCAAACCATGTAAGGCTTTGGGGGGTACGGTATCTCATTATGGAGAGCGCCTTAATCGGTGCGAAGAGATTTATAGGCCGGGCAACGCTCCTCTGGAATTCTGGGAGGAAAGGGATGCAAATGAGCTCTTAACCAGCTCTACCTCTAATGCCACCAGATGTAAGGCAGCCATCCTATAAGGTTGAACACTGACTTATAGGATAGCCTTACATCTGGTGGCATCAGAGGCAGAGCTTGTTACGAGATCATTTGCATCCCTTCTTCAAGCCAGCTAAGGAAGCAATATGTACAATCACAATACATTAGTAAGTGCCTTGAATTAAAGGGGTTATCCAGGAATTGATAATGATGACCTATCCTCCTAGGTCATCATTATCACATGGGGGGGTCTCGAGTACCAGCACCTCTGACAATCAGCTGTTTCAGGGAGCCGCCGCGCTCACCGGAGCTTTCCAAACACAGTGCCATACGTTGTATAGCGGTGGCGCTTGGTATTGCAGCTCAACCTCATTGAGTTGAATAGGGCTGAGCCATGTGACCGATGTACAGTTAAGTCACATGGCCATGGAAAAGGGTCACAGACCCCGACATCTTCTAACAGCTGATCGGCGGGGATCCCGGATGTCGGACCGCCGATCTGATATTGATGACCTATCCAGAGGATAGGTCATCAATATAAATTCCCGGATAACCCTTTTAGCTTTGTCTACATGATAAATGCCACTTGCTGAAGTGAGACAACCCCTTTAAAAAGGAACCTTTAGGCAGCTTATGCCCCCTAAACTGCGATAAGGTTTAATCCCTACCATACCATATACAAATGAATGGGAGAAATATGGTAAGGGGGGGCACACCAAATAAAGGTCACACAGTGCAAACCACGGTATTAATATGTAACTATACATGCTAAGAAAAAGAAATACCGCATACAAAGGCTGCACATCTCGTTAAAAAATATAATTAATTCAAAAACACACAAAGCCCAAAGAAATTTTAAAATCATTGTATACAATTACATCATTGTGTGAGGACTAAAAGTATGTCCTACAGCCACCAAGTGCTAAATAGAAACATACATACGCCGCCAAGGTAGTACATAATTCATGAATAAGGCATCAACAAATGCTGAATACTTATCAAGTAAAAAGGTAGGCGGACATGGTGTGCAGGTAAATACGCCCCACGCGTATCGCCAGTCAGAGCTAGCTTCCTCAGGGGTCCATGTACTGAGGCAAACAAAGATGGGGTGATTTGGAGACCAAATTTGTGCAATATGATAAGGATAAAGTGGATATGTTTTATGTGAAATTGAGGGAAACATTGGAAAGTTATGATAAGGAAATGATGGTGGGTAAGAAAACTAAATTTCATCGAGATAAATTGGACTTTGATAGGAAACAGGCCTTTAAATGGAAACATACTGGTAACATACCTGGCCAGAGGAGGATTAGGAATGTTAATATGGCAGCAAAAAATTGGGCTAGCAACTCTGAAAACAGCATAAGTGATGGGGATTTTTTTTATCCGAAATCAGCGACGATGGAGAACTAGGAGGGGATTACGTAAATCCCCAAAAAAGGGGTCCTCAGCATCGCAAGGGCAACAATTATCCGCCATGCCACAAGAAACGTCTGCAGCAACAATAGATCCTCTCTGCTGACTCTCTCCAAGTGATTAATCTTTCTTCACATGTTTTGATGCTGGTTGGATGAGAAGTCATTATTAGAGAAGGGATTATCTTTTTCACCTATGTGTACTCCGGATAAATTTGAATTTGTTAAAGATACTTATTTTGCAGACAGTTATATGACCAACCATCGATGGTCCAAGATCTTGTAGAGGACGAACGAGGGGTCTGTTTAGACCTTATGGACCTGCTCCGGGAGAATGACTCAAATACAGGTAGGAGGCGTTTCACCCTACGTAGACCCTCCTCCATTACACCTTCTTAGAGCTTGTTCCCTAACATTAGCCTGTTCTGTCAAACAATTCTACTGGAGATTCAGAAATGAACACCAAGTACCATTCATGGCAGAAATTTGGAAAAAAGGGGAGCTCATTACAATCCAAAAATTACAACAGAATACTTTATTTGTGATCAAGGGGGAATGTTGTCTTGTGGGATACTGATCTCTATATATGTGAGGCAAAGAGACAATTGAATAACAAATTGTTTTATACTCCATTACCTTTAGATCCTACCGGAGTATTTCAGAAAAATTGGACAAACTCCTAACTACGGCTTGTAATATGAATATTATCACCAAGAGGGAACTCTAATTTTTGGAGGTTAGGCATCCTATTACCCCTACTTTTTATATGTTACTAAAGGTGCACAAGAGCCTTACTAATCCCCCTGGCCGCTCAATTGTGGCCAGAATTTGTGGACTTTGCGAACAGGCCTGTATTGGATTTTTTTCTTCAACCTTTTGTTTTAGGCCTAGGGTTTTATGTTTGTGATTCTATGCATCTGATTGAAAGCCTATGTGTCATATTACCGCCGAACACTTTGTTGGTCACATGTGATGTTGAATCGCTGTATTCAAACATTTCACATACTGATGGCATCACTGCCACCAAGTACTTCTTGGCGGAATCTTTAATGGGTGATCCAGAAAATCATTCCATTTTGGCAAGTTTATTGGAGTTCATCCTTAACCACAATTATTTTGTGTTTGACTGCAGATTTCTGGTACGGCAATGGGTGCCCGTTGTGCGCCCTCCTATGCCAACCTCTTCTTTGGTTGGTGGGAGGAGGCACACGTGCACCCATTGGATTTGTTCTAGGAACATGTAGTGGGCTGGTATCGCTCGATGATTTTGTTTCTTTGGCAGGGACCAAAAGACATATGTGAACAATTCATTGGTTTATTGAATCAAAATAGGCTCAACATCTTCCTGACATATAGGATCTCGGAAGTGGAGGTTGATTTTTTGGATTTGAAGATTCGAATGGATGGCCCTCACATTGTAACATCTTTGTTTCGCAAGAATACTGCTACTAATAGTCTACACCACTACTGCAGTTTTCATCCAACTCGCCTTAGAAAGTGGATACCGAAGGGCCAGTTCCTAAGACTCCGCCGTAACTGTCCATGACGGACTTCAAGGAGGCTTCTGCTGACCTATCGTCACTTTTCCAAAACAGGGAATACCCGAAAAAGATCATTTCACAGGCTTACCAACTTGCTAAGGGATCGAATCGTTCCGATTTGTTTAAACCAAGATCAAGGATCCATGACAATAAGGTACGTCCTATCACCCGGTACAACAACCAATGGGCGGATCTATACAAGATTCTGAGTACACATTGCTTTTTACACACCTCTGATATGAGACTTGCCCCGTACATTGATGCTAAACCAAGAATAATTGCACATAGAGCACCCAATCTAAAGGACAATATGGTGCGAAGCCATTTCCAACGCCCGTGTGGCAGAACTGAGGGAGGCACAAAATTGAAAGGCACACACCCTTGTGGCAATTGCAATGTATGCCAATTTATGCTGGGCTCTGATAACTTCATCAATTTTGGTAATCAGAATATTTTTCTAAAACATTATGTGAACTGTCGTTCCAGAAATGTGGTATACCCTCTACTATGCCCTTGTGAAAAGATTTACGTTGGACAAACACAGGAATCACGTAAGAGCATACAGCAGCACCTTTCCAATATTGGCTTGGTATCACCAGATAGGACTAAGGACAGACGTCGGTGGCATGTTATTTTTTGGATTTCCACAGAGGTAGGTTCTGCGGTCTAAGGGTTGTGGGGTTGGATCTTGTTCGCAGTAATATTAGGGGAGCACATGTGTCTCAACAATTACTTAAAGGGGACATGTCACCTGGATTTTGGGTATAGAGCTGAGGACATGGGCTGCTAGATCGCCGCTAGCACATCCGCAATACCCAGTCCCCATAGCTCTCTGCTTTAGATATGTAAATAACCCTTAGATGAGTTTTGTCTCCTCCATGCTTGAGAGATGAGTCCAGCGTTCTCTGACTCTGAGCCCAGCCACGCCCACTAATGTTTCCAGAGCCCAGCCACGCCCACTGTGAAGGAGCCCAGCACCGCCCCGCATCCTCCGAATCTCCTACTTGCTCCCCGACGTCACAAAGCTAGAGCGCCGTAATCTCGTGATGCGTGAGCTAGCGCATGCGCAGTTTGTTCCCTGAGGCTGATGCCAGCACAGGAACACTATGCCGACACCGCGCATGCGCTAGCTCGCGCATTGCGAGATTACGGCGCTCTAGCTTTGTGACGTCAGGGAGCAAGTAGGAGATTCGGAGGATGTGGGGCGGTGCTGGGCTTCTTCACAGTGGCCGTGGCTGGGCCCGGAAACGTTAGTAGCCTCATTATATATATATATATATATATATATATATATATATATATATATATATTAGGGATCGACCGATATTGATTTTTTAGGGCCGATACCGATAATTTGTCAACTTTCAGGCCGATAGTTGATAATTTATACCGATATTCTGGGTATTTTTATTTTTGAGGAAAAAAAAAATTTTCCTACACAAATCTGCTGAAAATTAATGTTTATTGTTAACGTGTATTATTATTTTATTTTTTTTGTAAATCTTTTTCATTTATACTTAATATTTTTGTGTTTTTTTTTTTTTTTACTAACTTTTAGCCCCCATAGGGACTAGAACCCTTGTCCTATTCACCCTGATAGATCTCTATCAGGGTGAATAGGAGCTCACACTGTCCCTGCTGCTCTGTGCACACAGCAGCAAGGTTACTGACTATGGCAGCCAGGGCTTCAATAGCGTCCTGGCTGCCATGGTAACCGATCGGAGCCCCAGGAGGGGAGAGGGGACCCTGTGGCCACTGCCACCAATGATTAATAGGGGGGGGGGGGGGGGGCGCACTGCGCCACCAATGTTTTTACTATTGGGATGGGGGTGGGGAGCGCACTGCGCCACCAATGATTAATACTAGGGGGCTTGAGGGGGCGCACTGCGCCACCAATGAAGATACCTCTCTTTCACATACAGGAGGCGGGAGCTGGCTGCAGAGTCACATAGCCGGCTCCCGACCTCTATGAGCGGTAGCTGCGATCCACGGCACCTAAGGGGTTAACTACCGCGGACCGCAGCTGCCGTTCATAGAGGTCGGGAGCCGGCTATGTGATTCTGCAGCCAGCTCCCGCCTCCTGTATATGAATGAATGAAAGACTCATCTTCATTGGTGGCGCAGCGGCTACAGCCCCTCCCCTCCTCTTGTCTCCTCTCCTGCCATTGGCGGCAGCGGCAGCAGCATCACAGGGGGAGGAGACACTGCTTCCTTCTCCCCTGTGCTGCGGAAGGAACACAGAACGCGCTGAGAGCAGCGCGTTCTGTGTTCCCAATACGTTATCGGTATATCGGCAAAATAGATGCCGATACCGATAACGTTCAAAATCCTCAATATCGGTAAAACCGATAATCGGTCGATCCCTAATATATATATATATATATATATATATATATATATATATATATATATATATATATACATATACACACACACACATACATATACACACACACATATACACATACATACATACATATACAGTTGCAAGAAAAAGTATGTGAACCCTTTGGAATGATATGGATTTCTGCACAAATTGGTCATAACATTTTATCTGTTCTTCATCTAAGTCACAACAATAGACAATCACAGTCTGCTTAATCTGATAACACACAAAGAATTAAATGTTACCATGTTTTTATTGAACACACCATGTAAACATTCACAGTGCAGGTGGAAAAAGTATGTGAACCCCTAGACTAATGACATCTCCAAGAGCTAATTGGAGTGAGGTGTCAGCCAACTGGAGTCCAATCAATGAGATGAGATTGGAGGTGTTGGTTACAGCTGCCCTGCCCTATAAAAAACACACACCAGTTCTGGGTTTGCTTTTCATAAGAAGCATTGCCTGATGTGAATGATGCCTTGCACAAAAGAGCTCTCAGAAGACCTACGATTAAGAATTGTTGACTTGCATAAAGCTGGAAAAGGTTATAAAAGTATCTCCAAATGCCTTGCTGTTTATCAGTCCACGGTAAGACAAATTGTCTATAAATGGAGAAAGTTCAGCACTGCTGCTACTCTCCCTAGGAGTGGCCGTCCTGTAAAGATGACTGCAAGAGCATAGTGCAGACTGCTCAATGAGGTGAAGAAGAATCCTAGAGTGTCAGCTAAAGACTTACAAAAGTCTCTGGCATATGCTAACATCCCTGTTAGCGAATCTACAATACGTAAAACACTAAACAAGAATGGATTTCACGGGAGGATACCACAGAGGAAGCCACTGCTGTCCAAAACAAACATTGCTGCACGTTTACAGTTTGCACAAGAGCACCTGGATGTTCCACAGCAGTACTGGCAAAATATTCTGTGGACAGATGAAACCAGAGTTGAGTTGTTTGAAAGAAACACACATCACTATGTGCGGAGAAAAAGAGGCACAGCACACCAACATCAAAACCTCATTCCAACTGTGAAGTATGGTGGTGGGGGTATCATGGTTTGGGGCTGCTTTGCTGCGTCAGGGCCTGGATGAATTGCTATCATCGAAAGAAAAATGAATTCCCAAATTTATCAAGAAATTTTGCAGGAGAACTTTAGGCCATCTGTCCACCAGCTGAAGCTCAACAGAAGAAGGGTGTTGCAACAGGACAACGACCCAAAGCATAGAAGTAAATCAACAACAGAATGGCTTAAACAGAAGAAAATACGCCTTCTGGAGTGGCCCAGTCAGACTCCTGACCTCAACCCGATTGAGATGCTTTTTCTTGCAACTGTGTATATATATGTGTATATATATATATATATATATATATATATATATATATATATATATATAAAAATATAAATAAAAGAGCGGGTGCAATGTCCAAGTATGGTAACAGGTGCTTACCCACTTATATAGAGCAAAAATCGGACTGCCCTCCAGACGGTTCTTCAGTAAAACAGTGTGTTTTTATTCACCCATTTGGTGGCAAAGAGCAACGTTTCGGCTCATACATGAGCCTTTCTCAAGCTTATGTATGAGCCGAAACGTCGCTCTTTGCCACCAAACGGGTGAATAAAAACACACTGTTTTACTGAAGAACCGTCTGGAGGGCAGTCCGATTTTTGCTCTCTCTCTCTCTATAAATTATTTTTTTTAATTGATGAGCTTTATTATTTTGTTATGTCATATTATTGGGTTATAGAATACAGGAAAATGGATCATGAATTATATGTATTTTTATGTTATTTTGTTGGTTTATATATGCACATATATAATGGCATGGGTATCTAATTATGTAATTTCAGGGATATGTATTTACTCTTTCACTAATATTAAGTTTATGATGGATCAATACACATGTATATTTTTTATATATTTAATAAGGTACATCGTTACTGTTATTTTTTTATATATATATGTCTTTTTCTGGTGCCATGGTATTGAACTTTTCTATTTTCAGATGTTATATGTGGGGTCCAAGATACACTTCCTGTATCTGGAACGCACGTTGACATGCAGGTTCGGGAGCCAGCGCACACTGGCGAAAGCTAGGATCGTGATGCGTTTCCGGTATTTGGAACGCATAATGGGTGAACTTACGGTATGGCTCCATTTTGCATGTGCGCAGATTGTACCTCCCACACGCCGTCCTACTATGGACGGCGCCATCATCCTGGGATACGGGCCCTGCACCGGGGACATTTATGCAGCCTCACCCCCTTGCCTCCTCCAGAGTAATGTTTTACAGGTGATTTCTATTGCTCTTTAATTGTTCATGTATATATATTGGACACATTTGCCTCAGTACATGGACCCCTGAGGAAGCTAGCTTTGACTGGAGAAACGTGTGGGGCGTATTTACCTGCACACCATGCCGCCTACCTTTTTACTTGATAAGTATTCTGCACTTTTTGATGCCTTATTCATGAATTATGTACTACCATGGCGGCGTATGCATGTTTATATACAAATGAATGGAGACGTGTCGGCTGGGCGTTTCTAGATCTGAGACGCGTCCTTGTGGTCATGGCACTAATCATGACCAGCTTTCTTCGATTGACTTGCCAGATGTGTTCTGCGCCATCTACAGCCAACATGAAATCTTACGTATGTGCCAAAGGCTAGAATACCAGCAGAAACAGCCTGGTCTGGGCAGTGGTCTCATATTCCTTCCGCACATGTGCTTGTTCAGAGCTCAGTCTTGCATTAGTGGCACACAAATATATATTCAGAAAGATCTCTCCATCACCTGGAGTAGTTCAGGGGGGCATAAAACAGCTGGCATGCTTCTTTAAATGCTCCCCCATATGCCCGGGTCTCTCACACACAATGTACTTACCTCGCTTCACAGCACCCGCACGGCCGCCGCTGCATATCCCTGTCGCACGTATTAAAACATCCGGTGTCGGGGGGGGCAGCCAATAGCAGGCGGTGATGGGAACGAGCCTCTCTAGCGTCACGGGTGACGCTAGGGAGGCACGTTCCCGTCACCGCCTGCAACGGCAGCCGTGCGGGCCACAACATTGCAACCATGATGATTAGCGTCGGGTACAGTACAAATAAGAATGTAAATATATCTGAAAGACTTATTTTTCCATTGGGAACATTTTTAAGATGTGGGGGATGGGGGGTCCTTTAAGCAGCAGAATTTTGAGTACATCTCCCAGCTCTGGAATGGAAATGAAACTTACTCTGCGTTAATGAAGCACATCCAGAATATCCAATATGCTTTGTATATCAGCATGTCATTCATTGTTATGCTTACCTATGGCCATGAATATTTCATTCACATTCGCTGATGTTTTGGCAGAAGTCTCCATAAACAACAAGCTGTTGTCATCTGCATAAGCCTGAGCCTCCTGCAAAATATCCAGACGCATATTACTCATAACACACGACATGAAACGGTTCTGTAAAACAATAGGACAATGTGCCGTATGCATTCCAAAAAAATGAACCTGTCAAACTGAAAGAATAAATAAAAATAAAAATGACTGCATGTCAAAAGTCTTGATTAATGGGGATCCAAGGGCTGAGACCACAACGATTACTAAAATGACAGGGCAGAGGCTCTTTCCCAGCAACCGCCACAGCTTCCAACTGTTGAAAATTTAAACAGAGCGCGTGCAACCACCTCAGTGAGGTGGATAAGAAATAAGGAAAAGAACAAACAGCAGGTGGCGCTATACAGATAGATTTTATTGAATAACTCAGTGACTGTACAACATTTTAAATTACATGCAATTACTAAAGTATTCAGATCCAGGTGCTGATTTGAAAGATGTTGAGTATTTTTTTGTGGCACAAACCCTTTAACCACTTCACGACCGCCTCACATCAATTTACATAGGCTGTCGGGTATTCAAAAATGGTGCCTGCGCAGTGTGCGCCATAGCCGCCAGGTGCCTGTTGTTTTAAACAGCGGGAACCCGGGATAACGTTGATCGCATACATTAAATCCCTCATATGCCATGGTCAAATGTGACCACGCCATCTAGGAGGTTAAAGACCGGGAGCATGCACTTCCGGCCGTGCCCCGGATCCCCCACCTGCAAGTATTGGGCGAGTGGAATGGAGTGTGCGGCAGCCTCGGTCCTCCCGAGTTACAGGGAGCTGCCACACATTCGTTCCCGTGGAGAGCATGCCTTTGGCAGGACTCCATAGGAACATAGAGGGAGATTTATCAAACTGGTGTAACTAAATTTGCATTGAGGATTTTTTTTTGTGTCAAATTACTCGATTCAATCGAGTAATCATTTCAGCCCTAGGTGTAACGCAGACCTGGAAAATAGAAGAAATGCTCCAGCACCACGGTAGATGATGTGATAATCCCGGTCTTTATGGTCACCAAAATTCAGGTAAATACAGCAGTCAAAAGGATAACACTGGTGCCCACCGGTTCCCCGGATCTACGCGTTTCGAACTGTCGTGTTCTTAGTCATGATCCTAAATGTCTCATATGTTTACAGCTGAAATACCATCCACCTCCATCATCCCCGCCCAATCTATGCAAACAAGAAACAAATGAACACATTATTATGAAATTTGCTCCGTTATTTTGCTTCTGTATTATTCCTCTTTGCTTTTCATGTTAACTGTTATATGTACAACTTAAAGAGGACCTTTCACCTGGAAAAATATTGTGAACTAAGTATGCTGACATGGAGAGCGGCGCCCGAGGATCTCACTGCACTTACTATTATCCCCGGGCGCCGCTCCGTTCTCCCGTTATAGGCTCCGGTATCTTCGCTCTGTAAGTTATAGTAGGCGGTGTCTGCCCTTGTCCTGTGGGCGTCTCCTCCTCCTAGGCTGTAGCGCTGGCCAATCGCAGCGCACAGCTCACAGCCTGGGAGAAAAAAGCCTCCCAGGCTGTGAGCTCTCCGCTGCAATTGGCCAGCGCTGCAGCCTAGGAGAAGGAGACGCCCACAGGACAAGGGCAGTCTCCGCCTACTATAACTTACAGAGCAAAGATACCGGAGGGCATAACGGGAGAACGGAGCGGGGCCCGGGGATAATAGTAAGTGCAGTGAGATCCTCGGGCGCCGCTCTCCATGTCAGCATACTTAGTTCACAATGTTTTTCCAGGTGAAAGGTCCTCTTTAATCTGTATGAAATAATAGTAGTGCCATGATCATCTGTGGGGGGTTAGACCATAAAGGATTTTATGTTAGCTATATTTGTATATCTAAAGAAATATTTTTTTGTCCATGTATACTTTTTCTATGTATTTTACAAATTTTGTACGTAGCACTATTGGGATGTAAACTATGTAACTTGTAATGAGGTTTGCACAGGTGTCTCATATGGACCTGGCTGATTTTACTACCCGCCCAAGTCCACTATCCCCCTCCCAGATTGGGCGGGGATGATGGAGGTGGATGGTATTTCAGCTGCAAACATATGAGACATTTAGGATCATGACTAAGAACACGACAGTTCGAAACGCGTAGATCCGGGGAACCGGTGGGCACCAGTGTTATCCTTTTGACTGCTGTATTTACCTGAATTTTGGTGACAATAAAGACCGGGATTATCACATCATCTACCGTGGTGCTGGAGCATTTCTTCTATTTTCCTTATCTGTAACCGGGACTGGCTTGAGTCCGCTCCGCGCACCGCTGTGCAGGACGCTGAGGTGAGCTGGCTGTAACCCTTTCCATGTAAAGCAGACCTGGCTTAGTTGCCCATAGCAACCAATCAGATTCCACCTTACACCAGTTTGATAAATCTCCCCCATAGTGTATTTCGGATACTCCAATGCCATTAGAAAATACAACCTGTTCCTCCCTCATACGACTATGTGAATGAAAAAATAAAAAAAAGGTATGGCTTTGGGAAGGCTGGGAATAAAAAAACAAAAAAAAGGAATATTACCCGGTCTTGAAAGGGTTTATCCTCAGGATAGGTCATAACTATCAGATCAGCATCAGTCACATGGCCTAGAAGCTCAGCCACATTGAGGATAGGTCATCATCATCATTTCCTTGAGAACCCCTTAAAGTTAACCGAGTTGTGTACCAACTATATATAAAACAAATTGAAGACCACTGCTAAATGGGATCTGTATCTGAAATTCTAGCGTCTTCTAAGGCAGAGGGGTTTTTGGACCACCTCAGGCACCAAAGCCCAGATGCAACTGCAACTTCTGCAACTCCTATACACTCCTTCCAGTTCCCAATTTGTTCTCCTACCCTCAGTGGCGTTGCAAGGGGGGTGTGGGGGGTGCGGACCGCACCGAGTGACACCATTGATGGGGGTGACACCAGCAGGGCCGGCATTTACAAATCATTTGTATTGCCGTCCTCAGGAGAGGGAAAGATGTGTCTGGGATTCAAACCCACGACCTTCTGTATCAGAGGCAAAGCACTGCGATGCAGCCTCTTCCTGTGTCCCGCCCTGTATGTCCATATATGGAGTCAGGCTGTATTTCAGAAAAGTTTCTGCTGGGATATATAGAGACATATATAGAGATATAGCAGTGCTGAGTGTGCTGGTGCAGCTGTCAAGTGTATAGATGTAGCAGAGCTGGGTTTGCTGGAGCAGCTGTCATATATAGAGATATAGTAGAGCTGAGTGTGCTGGTGCAGCTGTCATGTGTATTAGCTGTAGCAGTGCTGGGTGTGTTTGGGCAGCTGTCATGTGTATAGATGTAGCAGAGCTGGGTGTGTTTGGGCAGCTGTCATGTGTATATATGTAGCAGAGCTGGGTTTTCTGGGGCAGCTGTCATGTATAGAGATATAGCAGTGCTGGGTGTGTTAAGGCAGCGGTCATGTGTATAGATGTACACTTAGCCAGCTATAACAGTAGAAGTCTCATATTTTTTCAGTCAGTAGCAATGCTGCTCTTATGGTCTTGTGGTAAAATGCTTTGCCTCTGATACAGAAGGTCGTGGGTTCGAATCCCAGCAGAAACTTTTCTGAAATACACAAGCACTGACTCCATATATGGACATACAGGGCGGGACACAGGAAGAGGCTGCATTGCATCGCTGACATGGAGGTAAGTAGAAGTGTTTATTTTTATTTTTTTTAATACCCGACTGTTACTGCCATGGGGGGAGCGGGAGGCACTTGATACTGGCACATGGGGGGAGGGGGGTTGGCACCTGATACTGGCACATGGGGGGGAGATGGCATGGCACTATGATACTGGGACATGGGGGGGGGGGGGAGAGGCACTTGATACTGGCACTTTTGGGGGGGGGGGGGGGAGATGGAATGGCACTATGATACTGGGACATGGGGGGGGGGGGGAGAGGCACTTGATACTGGCACTTTTGGGGGGGGGGGGGGGGATGGCATGGCACTATGATACTGGGACATGTGGGGGGGAGGAGAGAGGCACTTCATACTGGCACATTGGGGGGATGGGAGATGGCACCATGATACTGGGACATGTGGGGGGGAGGAGAGAGGCATTTGATACTGGCACATGATGGGGGGGCATCTATGGGGACACTTACTGGCACATTATTGGGGGGCATTATGGGGGACACTAGGCCGGCAGCCTATCAGAGGCCGGACACTGAGGGCATCTACTGGGGCATTTTATACTGGTACATTATGGGGGGCACTAGCAGGAAGGGGGGAGAGGAGCACTATGGGGACATTAGCTCAACTGGGGGCATTACAAGGGGGTATTTTTTGCACTGTCACATTAAAAGGAGAATTATTTCTACTGGGGGGGGGGGGGGGGGCATTATGGTGGGCTTTATTACTCTCACATGGTATGACCCCCTAGTAGCAGCACCGGCCTCTCCCTGCTCTGCTATCCCTCTGCCCTTTCTCCAAATCCTTATTATGAAATCTTTCTCATTAGGATAAAACACATCAGCTCCGCCGAGCCCCCGGCCAAAGTGTGGAAATGGCGTCCGAGATCCCCAAGGGCCGAGCCAAGTAACTACGTTTTTATGTGAAATATGTTTGTTATACACATATAGCATCCACTGTGCCACACAATATACAGTATACCTCTACACTGTGCCACACAATATACAGTATACCGCTACACTGTGCCACACAATATACAGTATACCGCTACACTGTGCCACACAATATACAGTATACCTCTACACTGTGCCCCACAATATACAGTATACCGCTACACTGTGCCACACAATATACAGTATACCGCTACTCTGTGCCACACAATATACAGTATACCGCTACACTGCGCCACACAATATACAGTATACCGCTACACTGTGCCCCACAATATACAGTATACCGCTACACTGTGCCACACAATATACAGTATACCGCTACACTGTGCCACACAATATACAGTATACCGCTACACTGTGCCACACAATATACAGTATACCTCTACACTGTGCCACACAATATACAGTATACCGCTACACTGTGCCCCACGATATACAGTATACCTCTACACTGTGCCACACAATATACAGTATACCGCTACACTGTGCCCCACGATATACAGTATACCGCTACACTGTGGAGTCTGTTCTATAAGCACCATTGTTTTGTGGCGGCGGACAGAAAATAATCTGGAAGTGCCCCTCCCGAGACCAGGCTCTGACTGCTAGGGAGGGTCTGCTGAGCTAACGGATGCCCCCTATGGCAGTAGCACCACCATAGCCCCCATATATGGCAAAAAAAATTGCTGAGGGGGAAAGGGGGGGCGGGGAAGGGGTGACACCATTTTCTACCGCACCGGGTGACACCAGCCCTAGCAACGCCACTGCCTACCCTTACCTTAGCAATGATATTACCCTGATAAAGTGGCCATGCAGTTTCACCCAATATGGATACAGACATTCCAAACAGAAAATTAAGTCTTTACTGATTGAGCTTCGTTTGCATAAAAGCAGAAAATCCATTTAACCCAACATGCCCTTGATTACGTTATTATAGCCCTTCTGCGTCATCTCATTCCTATGCATACAGTAATTAGAAGAGCATGGGATAAAATGACATCTACAGAACACCGACGAGCAATTATTACACATAATCACAGTCCTCTTCTGCGGCATCACCAGACATGGACATTGCAATTATTTTACATAAAGGTATATATCTCACCAACAGTTTGTGGCAGACATGATCATATGACATAATGTCAAAAGGATTCAAAGACAAATATGTAAAAAGGAGAAACGTACCTGGAAGTCCACAGCTCGCTTGGAAGCCAGATCGGCTTTGTTACCAGACAGCGCTATCACAATATTGGGGCTCGCTTGTCTCTGGAGTTCTTTTACCCAGTTCTTTGCTCTTGCAAATGATTCCTGCAATAGAATACAGTCGGTAGATGAAATCTATAGAAGGCAATATGAGTGCTGGGTCTCATGTCCTGGTAACTTGTGCACACAAATGAGGTCTCTGCCACCTAAAGTGGTTTAGGGCTGCTTTAGGCTACTTTTACACTGCCGTTTCTGGGTCTGCCTGTGAGATCCGTTTCAAGGCTCTCAGAAGCGACCAAAAACGGATCAGTTCAGCCCCAATGCATTCTGAATGGATAAGGATCCGTTTAGAATGCAGCAGTTTGCCTCCGTTCCGCCTCCATTCCGCTCTGGAGGTGGACACCAAAACGCTGCTTGCAGCATTTTGATGTCCGTTTGACGAAACTGAGCCAAACGGATCCGTCCTGACTTATGATGTAAGTCAATGGGGACGGATCAGTTTTTACTGACACAATATGGTGCAATTGAAAACGGATCCGCCTCCCATTAACTTTCAATGTAAGTCAAAACGGATCCGTTTGCATTATCATGAACATTTTTTATTTTTTTGTTCATGGTAATGCAAACGGATCCGTTCTGAACGGATACAAGCGTTTGCATTATAGGTGCGGATCCGTCTGTGCAGATACCAGACGGATCCGCACCTAAACGCAGGTGTGAAAGTAGCCTTAGCTGCATTTCAAGCTTTCAAACAATACCGGAATCACAGCATTATCTTCACTACATCAGAAGATATCGATGTTATGGCTCATGCATATGACCGTTGCCTGTTTTGCGGTCCGCAAAACACGTACTGTATACCGGCCGTGTGTGTTCTGCGGAACAGAACGTCCAGACCATCATAGAACAGACCTATCCTTATCCATAATGCGGATAAGAATAGGACATGTTCTATAATTTTGCGGGTGCCATGGAATGGACATATGGATGCGGACAGCACACAGTGTGCTGTCCTCATTTTTTTGCGACCCCAAATCGGACCAAGAATACGTTCATGTGCATGAGGCCTTAGAAATCGGGATGGCAGTGAATGCAGCTGAAAGTGAAAGCAAATGTAGATTTTACCGGGTTTATTCCAGAATCCATGTCTAACTGATATCTCATGCTGATGTTGTGCTAATGTTGTGATTCTGGTCTTGTATAAAAGCTTGGATTGTCAGCTTTCAAACAATACCAGTCCCATATCTAGCTGCTACCAATCCAGAGATATGAGCAGCTAAAGCAGCCCCCCTCCCCCCCTCCTTTCCCCTGCTGCCCAAGCTGTGCTCGGGCAGAACTGTTAGGTGGTTAAAGGGGTTGCCCGGGAATACATTATTTCTGTCAGTTGCCGGCAGCCTGTCTCCTGTACTGAAAGGATCATACTTTCCGGCTCCCTGCTGGCTCCCATATCTCTGTCTTCTGGCTCAGGGTTTGTTTTCTTCCTCCTCAGCATGGTCACCTGATCCTCTTCAGCCAACCGCTGGTTTCTGCAGTAATGTGTCTACAAGAGTCTGAAAATGAACCCTGGACTGGAAGATGAAGACAAAAAGGGTGCCAGCGCAGAGGACCGGAGAAGAGGGGAGCAGGTAAGTATGACTGCCGGCAACTGTTAGAAATGATGTATTCCCAGACAACCTCTTTAAGGGTCCTCTTACACAGGCCAATAACACGTGCTGACTGAAGACATATATGCTGATCAGCTAAAGTTTAAAGTTTTCATACACTCCAATTAGGGATGAGCGAATCGATTCGCATAAAAGTTTGTTTTAATACTGTATGGAACTGATGGCACTGGGGTGGGCGAGAGCTGATGGCACTGGGGTGGGCGAGAGCTGATGGCACTGGGGTGGGCGAGAGCTGATGGCACTGGGGTGGGCGAGAGCTGATGGCACTGGGGTGGGCGAGAGCTGATGGCACTGGGGTGGGCGAGAGCTGATGGCACTGGGGTGGGCGAGAGCTGATGGCACTGGGGTGGGCGAGAGCTGATGGCACTGGGGTGGGCGAGAGCTGATGGCACTGGGGTGGGCGAGAGCTGATGGCACTGGGGGGTTTTTTTTGGTGTTATTTTTTCGCGCGGTATCGAGTATCGCAATACTTTATTATGGTATCGAAATCAAATCAAAATTTTGGTATCGTGACAACCCTACTTGGAACCGAACCAGAGTTTGATACAAATTTTTTTTACAGTAGAAATTAATTTCCAAAGTTATTACACAAAGTCTCGAAGCCAATACATTCTAATTCTGTACGGAGCACCCGCTACGTACAGAGTTAAAACAAAGATTTATGCGAATCGACTTCGGATGAAGCATCCGAAGTCGATTCGCTCATCCCCAACTCCAATGCGAAGGACAATGTGTCGTGATTTTAGGTGCCCCATGAAAGACATAATCGTCCGATATTGATCATTTGTCAGGTTATCAATGGCACCTTTATATGCCAGTTATTGGGAACAAGTATTTGTATGACCTTTAATTCCAAATAATTGGTCTGATACTAAGCCAGTGTTATAGGGGTCTTCGGTTCTGTTCACATCTCGATTCTGAAGGATTTTGTGACTTCTATCTCCTATGTGCTCAGAGTGTCCTTTCGGCAAACGCTGGACTGGTATGCGCCAGCCTACTTTTTCTTACAGGATAGGAAAGTGCGGTCTACTATGCTTTCCTATGTACAGTCGTGGCCAAAAGTTTTGAGAATGACAAAAATATTCTTTTTCACAAAGTTTGCTGCTAAACTGCTTTTAGATCTTTGTTTCAGTTGTTTCTGTGATGTAGTGAAATATAATTACACGCACTTCATACGTTTCAAAGGCTTTTATCGACAATTACATGACATTTATGCAAAGAGTCAGTATTTGCAGTGTTGGCCCTTCTTTTTCAGGACCTCTGCAATTCGACTGGGCATGCACTCAATCAACTTCTGGGCCAATTCCTGACTGATAGCAACCCATTCTTTCATAATCACTTCTTGGAGTTTGTCAGAATTAGTGGGTTTTTGTTTGTCCACCCGCCTCTTGAGGATTGACCACAAGTTCTCAATGGGATTAAGATCTGGGGAGTTTCCAGGCCATGGACCCAAAATGTCAACGTTTTGGTCCCCGAGCCACTTAGTTATCACTTTTGCCTTATGGCACGGTGCTCCATCGTGCTGGAAAATGCATTGTTCTTCACCAAACGGTTGTTAGAAGAAGTTGCTGTTGGAGGGTGTTTTGGTACTATTCTTTATTCATGGCTGTGTTTTTGGGCAAAATTGTGAGCGAGCCCACTCCCTTGGATGAGAAGCAACCCCACACATGAATGGTCTCAGGATGCTTTACTGTTGGCATGACACAGGACTGATGGTAGCGCTCACCTTTTCTTCTCCAGACAAGCCTTTTTCCAGATGCCCCAAACAATCGGAAAGAGGCTTCATCGGAGAATAGGACTTTGCCCCAGTCCTCAGCAGTCCATTCACCATACTTTCTGCAGAAGATCAATCTGTCCCTGATGTTTTTTTTGGAGAGAAGTGGCTTCTTTGCTGGCCTTCTTGACACCAGGCCATCTTCCAAAAGTCTTCGCCT
Organism: Bufo bufo; assembly: GCF_905171765.1. Lineage (NCBI taxonomy): Eukaryota > Metazoa > Chordata > Amphibia > Anura > Bufonidae > Bufo > Bufo bufo. The sequence continues at coordinate 406,173,620 of NC_053393.1, read as the reverse complement.
CACTGTGCGTGCAGATGCGCTCACACCTCCCTGCTGCCATTCCTGAGCAAGCTCTGCACTGGTGGCACTCCGATCCCGCAGCTGAATCCTCTTTAGGAGACGATCCTGGCGCTTGCTGGACTTTCTTGGACGCCCTAAAGCCTTCTTAACAAGAATTGAACCTCTTTCCTTGAAGTTCTTGATGATCCTATAAATTGTTGATTGAGGTGCAATCTTAGTAGCCACAATATCCTTGCCTGTGAAGCCATTTTTATGCAACGCAATGATGGCTGCACGCGTTTCTTTGCAGGTCACCATGGTTAACAATGGAAGAACAATGATTTCAAGCATCACCCTCCTTTTAACATGTCAAGTCTGCCATTTTAACCCAATCAGCCTGACATAATAATCTCCAGCCTTGTGCTCGTCAACATTCTCACCTGAGTTAAGACGATTACTGAAATGATCTCAGCAGGTCCTTTAATGACAGCAATGAAATGCAGTGGAAAGTTTTTTTTGGGATTAAGTTTATTTTCATGGCAAAGAAGGACCATGCAATTCATCTGATCACTCTTCATAACATTCTGGAGTATATGCAAATTGCTATTATAAAAACTTAAGCAGCAACTTTTCCAATATTTATGTAATTCTCAAAACTTTTGGCCACGACTGTAGAGGGACAGAGTTTAGAGGGAGAATGTTTATTTTTCTTTTGTTAACATTATGTTATACCATTATTTTATATCAATCTGTTACTGTATGGCTGTATGCCATACATCCGTGGCTCTCATCACAAAGGGGAATACTCCTGATGTGTACCTCTGACAGCCAAAAACGAGATGTGAATAGAGCCTTATCTAAGGAGGGCTGGTGAGTTTCTAAAAGTATTAGCGTTAGGGTAAAGCATCATTTCATGCTGTGAAGAGGGGGTAGAGGGCAGTTCAGCTGAGGACGCCGCTAAAATATTGAGTACAAAGCTTTCACAGCGTGCACATTAATAACTCAAACAAGCCTTGATGGGGTTTTTTTAAATAATGTTTTCCTCGGAATTTGAAGAATTGGCAGTGGTCGCTGTATTCAGTGAGGTAAATGAAATGCGGTCACTTGGGTTCCTATAAGGAAAAGAACAAAGCAAAATAGTGGCTCCCAGCGACGTTCTCTTATTCCTGTAAGGTATATACATGGAGTCACAGACCGGGTCACTGGCAGGTCCACTATGGTAATCCTCATGGCAGCCCTGCGTGAATACTAATGTTTTCCTAAAGAAGCACTAACTCCCTTTTACGTTATGTGATCCAAGGAAACTAATGAGCTGGAAAAGCAGACGCATTATGTAGGAATAGGCTTTAGAAGCAGTCTGATGTTGGCTCTGTGCCCAGCCATGGCAAGTGTTAGTGAACAGGTCTAATAAAGCTTGTAGTGTCAACACTTTGGGGGAAAAAAACAAAAAACAACGAAGCAGCAAAGGTTAGAAACTAAAGTAACAAAAAAACACCCAAAGGAGACAGGGAAAACGCTGCTACCGCCACCCAGCGGTTCTTGGCCCGGAATCCGGACCAAACTCCACTACCAACATACTCTGGTCCAGGGGTGGATTGGCCATAGACCTTACAGGGAAATTTCCCGGTGGGTCGATGCCCCATCTCTGCCTCTGGCTGGGTACATAATAAGCCATCAGTGGTAATTAACTGACATGCCCTCCTTTTTGCCTTCCTTTTAGCATTTGTTGCTGTTTTTTTGTTAAGGACCGAATAACCTCTTTAAATGGGTGGCTCTAAACTCAAGGAATAGGGAAGCAGTTAACAAACACAGGCTCTACGGACACCGAAAAACTGCCTGCCAAGAGATCCATTACAATTGCATCATTCTGAAGGGTGCATTTTACCACTATTGTAACCCAGAATAACTACGTACCACAATTCCCAGCATGCTCTGCACTCACAGCAGACATAGAACATGAATAAGGAACTGACCAGTAATGACAGCTCCTGATTGATTAGGACTGAAAGGTCGACCACTAAAAAAGAATGCTACCTTGCTTACAAGAACTTTGAAATATGCCGTTTGTCAGTCTTAGGCCTTATTCACACATCAGTGTTTGGTCGGGTTTTTCCGTCAGTGATTGTGAGCCAAATCCAGGTGCGGGTCAGAAACACAGAGCAGGTGCAAAACTTTCCATTATACTCTCTGTGGAGGCTTCACGCCTAGTTCTGGCTCACAATTAGGAATGAGCGAATTAACTTCGGATGAAACATAACTTCAGAAATTGATTTATACTGTAAAAAGTGGTACATTGGAAACGAACCTGAGTTCGGGAAATGTTTTTTTTACAGTATAAATCAATATCCAAAAGTTATTATGCGAAGTCTCGAGACTTCGGCCCACCTAATACTGTACGGAGCGCTCTCTCCGTACAGTATTGAGATGAAGTTTTATGCGAATGGACTTCGGATGTTTCATCCGAAGTCGATTCGCTCATCCCTACTCACAATCACTGATGGAAATCACTCACTGTGCGAATAAGGCCTAAGGTCTCGTGCACATGGCGGTGCCCGTGTTTCTGTCCGCAAACAATGGACTGCAAAATATGGATACCTTTCGTGTGCACACAGCTTTTTTCACTCCCACTAACACAAGCGGCTATTCTTATTCGCAATGCGTTGTACAACGGCCAAACGGATGGAAAATATGGTCCTGTCGAGTCCTAAGCGTGAAAAGAAATACATCCACATACAAACCCGCAATATAACTCATAGTACCTCATTTGTGATGTCATATACAACTATGGCCGCTTGGGCTCCTCTGTAGTACATTGGCGCTAGGCTGTGGTACCGCTCCTGGCCTGCTGTATCCCAAATTTCAAACTTTACTGTTGTATCATCAAGACACACAGTCTGGGTAAGAAATGCAGCTGTCAAAAAAAATAAAAAGGGAAAATGTAAAATTATAAAAAAAGAAACACATTTCTACAACACGTATATACATAACGTGACTTAGCTGCATACATCAGTCAATGACATTTTCATAAAATGCGGTCTCAAAAGACAACTCCTTTTAAAGGGCTTCTGTCACCCCACTAAACCGTTTTTTTTTTTGTTTACTAATAATCCCTACACTGCGAGCTCTTCATACATAAGTTAAATAATCATTTCTGTTCAGTAGAATTAGCTAAAAAGCGATTTTTAAAATATGCAAATTAGGGATCGACCGATATTGATTTTTTAGGTCCGATACCGATACCGATAATTTGTCAACTTTCAGGCCGATAATTTATACCGATATTCTGGGTATTTTTATTTTTGAGGAAAAAAATAAATTTCCTACACAAATCTGCTAAAAAATTAATGTTTATTGTTAACGTGTATTATTTTATTTTTTTTGTAAATCTTTTTCATTTATACTTAATATTTTTGTGTTTTTTTTTTTTTTACTAACTTTTAGCCCCCTTGTCCCATTCACCCTGATAGATCTCTATCAGAGTGAATAGGATCTCGCACTCTCCCTGCTGCCCTGTGCTCTGTCCACACAGCAGCATGGAGCTGACTATGGCAGCCAGGGCTTCAATAGCGTCCTGGCTGCCATGGTAACCGATCGGAGCCCCAGGCTTACACTGCTGGGGCTCCGATCGGAGGAGCAGGGGAGAGGGGATCCTGTGGCACTGCGCCACCAATGTTTTTACTATTGGGATGGGGGTGGGGGGCGCACTGCGCCACCAATGACTAATACTAGGGGGCTTGAGGGGGGGGGGGGGGGGGCGCACTGCGCCACCAATGTTTTTACTATTGGGATGGGGGTGGGGGGCGCACTGCGCCACCAATGATTAATACTAGGGGGCTTGAGGGGGGGGGCGCACTGCGCCACCAATGAAGATACCTCTCTTTCATATACAGGAGGCGGGAGCTGGCTGCAGAATCACATAGCCGGCTCCCGACCTCTATGAGCGGTAGCTGCGATCCGCGGCACCTAAGAGGTTAACTACCGCGGACCGCAGCTGCCGTTCATAGAGGTCGGGAGCCGGCTATGTGATTCTGCAGCCAGCTCCCGCCTCCTGTATTTGAATTAATGAAAGACTCATCTTCATTGGTGGCGCAGCGGCCACAGCCCCTCCCCTCCTCTTGTCTTCCGTCCTGTCATTGGAGGCAGCGGCAGCAGCATCACAGGGGGAGGAGACACTGCTTCCTTCTCCCCTGTGCTGCGGAGGGAACACAGAACGTGCTGAGAGCAGCGCGTTCTGTGTTCCCAATACGTTATCGGTATATCGGCAAAATAGATGCCGATACCGATAACGTTCAAAATCCTCAATATCGGCAGATAATATCGGCCAAACCGATAATCGGTCGATCCCTAATGCAAATTACCTTGCTACCAGCAAGTAGGGCGGCTACTTGCTGGTAGCAGCCGCATCCTCCGACCCTAATGACGCCCCCTCCGCATTGTGATTGACAGGGCCAGGGAACGGAATCGTTCTCTGCTGGCCCTGCCTGTTAGCATTCAAAATCTCGCGCCTGCGCCGCACCTATCTTCAATCTGCGCAGGCGCACTGAGAGACGGCCACTCGCTCGGCCGCTCCATCCTCAATGCGCCTGCGCCGATGACGTCACATCTACACCCAGCGCAGGCGCATTGAGGAGAGAGCGGCCGCCTCTCAGTGCGCCTGCGCAGATTGAAGATACGTACGGCCGCAGCGCAGGCGCCAGATTTTGAATGCTAACAGGCAGGGCCAGCAGAGAACGATTCCGTTCCCTGGCCCTGTCAATCACAATGCGGAGGGGGCGTCATTAGGGTCGGGGGATGCGGCTGCTACCAGCAAGTAGCCGCCCTACTTGCTGGTAGCAGGGTAATTTTCATATTTTAAAAATCGCTTTTTAGCAAATTCTACTGAACAGAAATGATTATTTAACTTATGTATGCATAAATCGCAGTGTAGGGATTATTAGTAAACAAAAAAAAAAAAAACGGTTTAGTGGGCTGACAGAAGCCCTTTAAACTGAACCTGACCCGCTATCGACTGACCACCACAAGCCCAGCCTCAGAAACCCCTTGTGAAAATAAGCACTCACCACGGGGGGTTGGGGGAGGGGGGCTGAAGCCTCGGCACATGAAATGTAGGGCACAGGCTCCACGTTACCCATGGTGCCCCCTATGACTTCCATGTGTCCCCATGCGGCATATGGAAAGTATTTGCGTATAGGGGACAATCCCTTTAAAGAGGATCTCATATCTGTTTTAGGAAACACTTAGGAAATGACGTTTCTCTATTATCCCTCCAGGAAATGTATGGGTGCTGCCATTCACCTTGTCCAGGGGGTGTGTTCCTACACAGTCCAGCACTGATTTGACACTGTCAGAGGGAGTAGGGGCACATCCCCAACTGGTGATACCCAGCTGTCAATTTATTCATACATTTCTGGGAGGAATAACAGAGGAAAAGCACAGTTCTAAGAAAAGATGTTCCAGAATTGTTGTTTCATGGGGGATATAAATATTTACCTAAACAGACATTTCAGGAGAGATGTTAAAGGGGTTGTCTCACTTCAGTAAGTGGCATTAATCATGTAGAGAAAGTTAATACAAGGCACTTACTAATGTATTGCGATTGTCCATATTGTCTCCTTTGCTGGCTGGATTCATTTTTCCATCACATTATACACTGCTTGTTTCCATGGTTATGACCACTCTGCAATCCATCAGTGGTGGTCGTGCTTGCACACTATAGGAAAAAGCGTCAGCCTCTCTGGTGGCCTGGACCATGGGAGCACACATAGGCTAGTGCTTTATCCTATAATGTGCAAGCACGACCACCACCGATGATGGATTGCAGGGTGGTCGTAACCCCTGGATATGAGGAGTGTATAATGTGATGGAAAAATTTATCCAGCCAGCAAGGGAAGCAATATGGACAATCACAATACATTAGTAAGTGCCTTGTATTAACTTCATTTGCTGAAGTGACAACTCCTTTAATGTGCAATAATATCAGCAAAATTTATAGAATTATTTGGGTATACAGAAGGGGTGAGAGTAGGGACTCTTTATTATTACTGGGTGTCACTCAGGACCACTGCTAGCAAATAACTGTTCACAGCGTCTGTATCAGGATCGCATTCGTTTTTAGTCTGGTAGGTGCCATATCCAGGGTTCCCTCCGACACGACTTGTCTACAACACAATGGGGGAGATCAATCAGAAGGAAAACTGGCTTAGCTGCCGGAAGCAACCAATCTGACTTCACCTTTATTTTTCAGGGCTCCTTTGGGAAATGAAAAGATCAGTCTGGTTGCTATGGGCAACTAAGCCAGTTTTCCTTTACACCAGTTTTGATAAATTTCCCCCAATGACTGCATATATTTGAAATTTATATTAAACTGTTGCCCTTAAGGGGGCATTTCCCATCTCAATACTTATGGCACATCAACAGGACATGCCATAAACATCCGACAGCTGCGGTTCCCAGCTCTGGGACCCCCAGGGTCCTGTCTTGCAGAGTATGTATGTGAGTGGAGAGGTGGCTACACAAGCATGACTTTCTCTATTTATTTCTATGGGGGTTCTGGAAATGGCTTACGCTTCACATGTAGGGTAGCAGTGTTTCGGTAGCCTGTTCCGGCAAGCAAGCAGAGGATCGTCAGAACGTAAACAGCAGCATGCAGCAGTTTGTGTCTGGTAGAATGTCTGCTGGACCTCATTATACTTTGATGGGGCTGGCGGACATTCCGTTTGCGCCGGACCCGGGTCATTCTCAGACGGAACAGCCTGCCGGCATGAAATGCGCAGATGTGAAGCTGGCCTAAGCTAAGCATGCTTGGCGATTTTGGGAACTCCCATAGAAGTGAATAGAGAGAGATGCATATGCGGGCAATCTGTGTATTCAAAGCAGCTGTGAGACAGGGCCCGAACCTCAAGAGAGATGGGGAGGTATAAAAAAAAAAAAAAAAAAATAAAAAAATTTTTAAAAAAATTACATAAGGGGCAGAATAGGTTAAAAAAAATAAAAAATTATGAAGCATCACTCACCGATACCCGCAGATGCCGTTCCAACCTTTAGCATGCCCCCGCTGGTCCCAGCTCACCACAAAGGACATGGCGGGAGATGCACGCTCCACCAATCACTGGCTGCATCGGTGACCCCACATCACCAAGGTAGCTGCAGCTCTTGTTTTAACCCATTTTGCCCCTTATACAAAAAAAAAAGGTCACGCCAGAGGACCCCTTTAAAGAGCCTTTCAACCTAACATCAAATCAGACGCAAGTTGTTTTCTTTGGTCAAGTAGTTCCAGAATTGTACTCATTTCTGGGAAAATGGGAGAACAGGTCTGCCATGACATCTCCCACAGAGGCTCCCTGGAGAGGGTGTGAGACGGGCGAGGTGGAGTTACTGCTGCATGACTAGGTTCCTCACAATGGAGACAGGCAAAGTTTGGTGCTGACACACAGTGGTGGCCATTTGCACTTTTAAAAAAAATTATCAGATATGGTCCAAATTTTTGTGATGGTCGCAACGTCACTTGCAACTCTGGTCCCCATAAGTAAACCCTGAAGTCAGGATGCAAGGCACAGTCATGGCCTCCTAAAGGTCTGCCTAGTTATAGTTACAATCTCCATCCACTGCAGAAGAGACACCAAGGTGTAGATCCAGCGCCCGAGCTACTCTGAATGGCAGGGGTGCAGGACCGCAGCCGATCAGACATTGAAGGCCTATTCTGATGATAGTCCATCAACAGTAAAGGAGTGGACAACCCCTGTTTTCTAAATTTATATAAAGAGTGTGTTTCTATTTCGCACCATCTTCAAGAGCAGGGCTAGGTATGAGCAGGCGTATAGGAACATAGGATGACAGGCACGCTATATGAGGTCACCAGCAGATATCAACAAAGGACAAGGGATAGTGTGTATATGATAAAAACTATTTATTTGGGTAGTAGTAATAAAAACGTTATCAATATAGGTCACTCCCAATGTACGGGGAGGAGTGGGTGGTGTAAAATAGATGAATAAAGAAAAATAAAAATAATGTGAAAATGTGATGATAAAACACCCTGTATTGGGCTATAAGTCCAGAATCATGGTATGTAGAACTTTAAATATTAGACAAATATAATCAATAGTCTGAAATTGATTCAGTTGATTAAAATAGGTAAAAAGTTAGTACAAAGATCTAAATTGTGACAGGTTTAAAAGAATATATCAGCAGCATTCCAAATCCGATGTATGTGTATACACAGCTATGCGAAAGTTATTTTCAGCGAACCAGTGCCTGGTGGCGTCCCACCTAAAATTGGCTATCTGGTCGCTGTTACCTTTCTGGAGGATCGTCGGTTCTTCTATGTGGGTGTCTCCGCGCAGGATCCTCTGTGTGCTGTGGATGCTTAGTGCGGTTATGGATAGACGGGGCCGGCAGCGTGGTTGCAGATGGATGCGATGACAGCGAAGGGCTGCTGTTTGTGGACCGCACTAAGCATCCACAGCACACAGAGGATCCTGCGCGGAGACACCCCCATAGAAGAACTGACGATCCTCCAGAAAGGTAACAGCGACCAGATAGCCAATTTTAGGTGGGACGCCACCAGGCACTGGTTCGCTGAAAATAACTTTCGCATAGCTGTGTATACACATACATCGGATTTGGAATGCTGCTGATATATTCTTTTAAACCTGTCACAATTTAGATCTTTGTACTAACTTTTTACCTATTTTAATCAACTGAATCAATTTCAGACTATTGACTATATTTGTCTAATATTTAAAGTTCTACATACCATGATTCTGGACTTATAGCCCAATACAGGGTGTTTTATCATCACATTTTCACATTATTTTTATTTTTTATTCATTTATCCATTCATCTATTTTACACCACCCACTCCTCCCGTACATTGGGAGTGACCTATATTGATAACGTTTTTATTACTAGACAAATAAATATAGTTTTGATCATATACACACTATCCCTTGTCCTTTGTTGATATCTGCTGGTGACCTCATATAGAGTGCCTGTCTTCCTATGTTCCTATACGCCTGCCTTTTCTGACTGGGTGAGTCAGCTTAGACACGTGCACCTTGCATATTGCCCACACAGGAGAGCCACCGTATTCCCTCCAAACTAGGTATGAGCAGGTTTACTGTCACTGACTGTAAACAACAATGTTCTCATTCACTAACAGCAAACAGATCTGGAAAATAATCTAAAATTGTAGCACAAAGTATATCAGAAACTTGAAGAACTTTTCATTCATACAATGGTTAAAAGGGTTGTCCGGGCTTCAGATACTCATAGGATAGGTCGTCAGTATTAGGTGGGGGTCCACACACTGGCACTTCCACCAGTCAGCTGTTCTAGGCTGTTGCAGTGCTGAAAGCCAGCAGTGTACAAAGCGGAAGCCTCCACTGGAGTACTAGGGGCCAGTTTACATGGAGTTTTTTGGCGCTGTTTTTGTTGTGTTTTCACCTCAAAATCAGCTCCAAAAAATGCCTCAAAAAAGAGCCTCCCAATTCATTTCAATGGGAAGCAGCACTTGCTTTGTTTTTTCCACATGGAAAAGAGAATCAGCATGCCCTATCTTGGGGTGGAACCCCCGCTTAATCTCCAATTAAAAAGAATGGGAAGCATAAAAAAAATCCTTTGTACGTGTCTGCGTGGTTTTTGGGCGTTTTCTGTGCGGAACTGCAGTAAAAACTATGTGCTGAAAAACGAGATTTTTGTATAACTTGGACCAGTAAAATCTCTTTCTCGCTCTTCCTTGGGGGACACAGGAGACCTTGGGTATAGCTCAGCTCCCTAGGAGGCGTGACACTAAGTGAAAACTGTTAAGCCCCTCCTCCAGCAGCTATACCCTCAGTCTGGAGAGAGAGACTGCCAGTTGCGTGTCAAAGTAGTGAGAAAAGGCAATGTCCAACAAGTGGAACCAACAAGCCAACTACCCAACGGGGTAAACCAAGTCCGGAAACAGTGTCGAAAAAAACAATGAATGGGTGGGTGCTGTGTCCCCCAAGGAAGAGCGAGAAAGAGATTTTACTGGTAAGGGCTCTTTCACACCTGCGTTGTTGTGTTCCGGCATAGAGTTCCGTCGTCGGGGCTCCATGCCGGAAGAATCCTGATCAGGATTATCCTAATGCATTCTGAATGGAGAGAAATCCGTTCAGGATGCATCAGGATGTCTTCAGTTCCGGAACGGAACGTTTTTTGGCCGGAGAAAATACCGCAGCATGCTGCGCTTTTTGCTCCGGCCAAAAATCCGGAACACTTGCCGCAAGGCCGGATCCGGAATTAATGCCCATTGAAAGGCATTGATCCGGATCCGGCCTTAAGCTAAACGTCGTTTCGGCGCATTGCCGCATCCGACATTTAGCTTTTTCAGAGTGGTTACCATGGCTGCCGGGACGCTAAAGTCCTGGCAGCCATGGTAAAGTGTAGTGGGGAGCGGGGAGCAGTGTACTTACCGTCCGTGCGGCTCCCCGGGCGCTCCAGAGTGACGTCAGGGCGCCCCAAGCTCATGGATCATGTGATCACATGGATCACGTCATCCATGCGCATGGGGCGCTCTGACGTCATTCTGGAGCGCCCGGGGAGCCGCACGGACTGTAAGTATACCGCTCCCCCGCTCCCCACTACTACTATGGCAACCAGGACTTTAATAGCGTCCTGGGTGCCATAGTAACACTGAACGCATTTGGAAGACGGTTCCGTCTTCAAATGCTTTCAGTACACTTGCGTTTTTCCGGATCCGGAGTGTAATTCCGGGAAGTGGAGTACACGCCGGATCCGGACAACGCAAGTGTGAAAGAGGCCTAAGTTATACAAAAATCACGTTTTCTCGCCCATTTTCCTTGGGGGACACAGAAGACCTTGGGACATCCGAGAGCAGTCCAAGAGGGGAACACCACAGCTCCAAGGCAAAGCACCCAAAGGCATCAAGGAACCACCGCCTGCAAAACCAGGCGGCCCAAGGCAGCATCCGCCGAAGCCCGAGTATGCACCCTGTAGAACTTGGTAAGGCGTGCAAGGAAGATCGGTGGCCGCCTTGCACAATTGTGCGGCCGAAGCCCAATGTCTCCGGCCCAGGAGGCACCGACCGCTCTGGTGGAATGAACGGTGACACCGAAGGCGGAACCCTGCCCTTGGTGCGGTAACCTCAGCAATAGCCATTCTGATGAAGCGGGGGAAAGCCACCCTAGAGGCAGTCAAACCTTTGCGCAGACCTCCTGGAACCACAAGAGTCCGAGCGTCGACAAGAGCCGGTGATCTCCAAGTAAAACTGCAAGGCCTGAACAACGTCCAATCGGTGAAGGTGTCCGTTCCCGGGGGTGGGAAGGGGAAGACGATGGCCTCGTTGAGATGAAAGGCAGATACCACCTTCAGAAGGAAGGAAGGGACGGGATGGAGAACAGCCCTGTCCTGGGGAAGGATAGAAGGCTCGGAACAAGAAGGGCCGCCATTCAGACACCCGTCTGAGAGACACGATGGCTGCAGAAACACAACCGTACAGGACAGAAGGAGTAGAGAGAACTTCTGTAACGGCTCCAAGGGAAAGCTTGGAGCGCCGAGAGCTCAGTATGTAGTTCCCAGGGCGGTACAGAGGAACCAATGAGCCACTCCATGAAAGAAGGTCTTGACAGGCCAAAGAGGGGCCAGGGAACGCTGGAAGAGGATGGACAGCGCCGACACTTGACCCTTCAAGGAACAGAGTCCCAGTCACAGGTCCAGGCCGGACTGGAGAAGGACAGAACCATGGGGAGAGAAAGGCAGAGTGGGGGAATGCCCAGCTTCCCACAGAACCCCAGGTAAGAACTCTAAGTGCGATAATAGATCCTGGACGAAGCACGGCCCGGAGCGAACACTATAGCGTGCCCGCTGGAATCGCCTGGGCAAGCGGGAAAAAACCCAATGTGATCAGGCGCAGACCAGTAACACAAGCAGAAGAGTCCGGCAAAACTGGTCCCGTCGGCCCCCGAGCAACGTCGTCCCGTATCCACCCGAAGTGGGGGAGCAGAAGGGCAGACGGAAGGAACCAAAAGGGTCCGCCCAGCATCCGACAGATGCCAGGACAAGACAGGCTAAAGTCCATGTCGATGTTGCCACCAGAGGAAGGGGTTCTACCGTCCCGGTGTGGGAGATCTAAGGACAATCTTGACCGAAGGGTAGTCCTCCCAAGTTACCGAGAAGGTAAGTCTACAGCAGGACCATCGCCTAGAATGGAAAACACAATCTGCACCCAAGCGGGAGGACAGGACGCGGTAAATGGGCGCACAGCTAGTACAGCCAGTGTGAACGAGGGAGACGGTACGAGGCCACAAGGAACACCGGAACCATCCAAGTGAACAACCATGCTCTCCCCAGAATGGAGGGCAGTGAAGGAACGGCCTCTGAAGCCTGGCCGGGGTAGAAGCCACATCGGAGTGATATGCCCTGAGCGGGAGCCAAAACAGAGCCGGCGAGAAAAAGCAGTCGAGACAGAGGCCGGCATAACACCCTCCAACTGAAAGGAGGAGTGGGTAACAGGGTAGTCATAGTAGGACAGCTCAAAAGCAGAACACCCGCTACTCTGTGAGACGCCCGGCTCACCGCCTCGCAGAAGGCGAATACCCTGAAGAACCCAAAGTGGAGGTCCCCAGACCTGGATAATCGAGCACCCAAGAGAAGTTGGGTGACCTTCCCGAGGAGAGCGGCCCGAACCTGGTAGCAGAGCAGAACTATAGCGCAGAGGGTGCCAATAGGAAGGACACATACCACACTGCATCCGAAGAGGAGGAAATGGTAGTAGGCGAGGGAACCGTAGTCCCGCCAGAGCCAACGTAGAATTCTAGGGGAGCTGCAGACAGCACTCTCGTCCATGTGACCGCTTGCGCAGGGAAGCAATGCAGCGGGAGGACGAATGGGTACGCATCTAGGAACCATGAACACTCCCCAGGTGGAAGGGCCAACAAACATGGTGGATACAGTCACAACGGAATCGCAATATACAATCCAAACCCGAGAATGAGTACCCAGTGGCGTATCTATCACGAGGCAAACAAGGCATTTGCCTAGGGCGGCACTTGCCAATGGGGCGGCAAAATGCCTTGTTTGCCCCTGTCCCATCCGTCTTTTATGTTGCCGCCGGTATACTCAGAAGATCCGATGGCATATTCTAACCCCCAGGCGTTCCCATGGTGACAGGGACGCTTGCCTGGGGGTTAGAATATACAGGGCCACGCCGCTCACAGGAGACATTTATAAACTAATCATTAACTTTAATCATTGCTAATCTCTTTACTGGATATCTTACTCTGTCTTGACTCTTAGCTCTGGTAACAGCAGGCAGTGCGGGCGGCGCTCACTCACTGACGTCACGCGCCTGCTCCTCCCACTAGGCGGCGCAGGCGCGTGACGTCAGTGAGTGAGCGCCACCCGCACTGCCTGCTGTTACCAGAGCTAAGAGTCAAGACAGAGTAAGATATCCAGTAAAGAGATTAGCAATGATTAAAGTTAAAGTTAATGATTAGTTTATAAATGTTCTCCTGAGCGCGTCGGGGAGGGGGATCTGTGGATGGCACCGTTTAGGGGAGGGGGATCTGTGGATGGCACCGTTTAGGGGAGGGGGATCTGTGGATGGCACCGTTTAGGGGAGGGGGAGCTGTGGATGGCACCGTTTAGGGGAGGGGGATCTGTGGATGGCACCGTTTAGGGGAGGGGGATCTGTGGATGGCACCGTTTAGGGGAGGGGGATCTGTGGATGGCACCGTTTAGGGGAGGGGGATCTGTGGATGGCACCGTTTAGGGGAGGGGGATCTGTGGATGGCACCGTTTAGGGGAGGGGGATCTGTGGATGGCACCGTTTAGGGGAGGGGGATCTGTGGATGGCACCGTTTAGGGGAGGGGGATCTGTGGATGGCACCGTTTAGGGGAGGGGGATCTGTGGATGGCACCGTTTAGGGGAGGGGGATCTGTGGATGGCACATAGGAAGGGGTGGGGTTTAGAGAGAAAGGGGTTTGGCCTTGACAGGAAGGGGTGGGTCAAATTTATATTAGGGGGGTGCCCGAGTTTAGTCTCGCCTAGGGCAGCACAAAACCAAGATACACCACTGTGAGTACCGCCTAGCTCGGTGCAGTAGAGAGCAAGTAGAGCCCGTCCAGGTCAGGTGGAAGCAGAATGATCTCTTCAGAGAAGAGTGCAAGGCTTGCGGCAAGCATCGTATCCCAAGAGAAACAAGTATGTCGCAGGAGGAAGGGAGGCATGCGTACGAGCAGCCCCGTAAGCAGTGAGAAGGCCAACCCACCTACGGGAGAAGGCATACACGGCCCAAACAACGCACAGAGTGCAGAAGAACGTCCGCTCACTGCAAAATAGTCACTCAGCGAAGGGGGCCAGCCACAGAGTCCCACAGTATCTACGGAAGTGCGAAGTGCAAAGTGCAGCCTGGAAGGGAGTTATGCACAAGACTAGTACGGCATGTGACGGAATGCAAGCAGTCCGCCCAGAAAGGGGGGAAATGTACCTGACAACACTGCAGTCGGCAAGAGTGCAAAGGCCCGCCCCAAAAGGGGGTGATGCCCAAGGCCAGTACCAACTTCAGAGAAGTAGGACATACCATATTCTGCCCAGAAGGGGGCCATGCACATGGCCGCACAGTATCCAGTAGGAACGCAGGAGGTCCGCCTAGTGAAAGGGAGACATGCACAGGGTTATCCTAGCATTAAGTGATTGTGCAATAATCCACCCATCACCGAATTTCGTGAGAGTGCAACTACTGCGCCAATGAAGGGGGACATGTACGAATCCATACAAGGACAGCAGTGAGTCTCGTGAATGAGGGGTGGTCATGCACAAGGCCAGCACCGTATCCAATGGGAGTGCAAGCATTCCACCCATGTAAGAGGGCCATGCTCATGGCCAGCAGCGAATCCAGTGAGAGTTCAGCACATCGCCCATGGAAGGGGGGTTATGCACATGGCCGGCAGCGGATCCACTGAGAGTGCAAGCACCCCGCCATGAAAGGGGGTCATGCACATGGCCAGCCACTTACCGGCGAGAGAACAACCCCAGTCAGTGAGAGTGTATGTATGCCGCCTGAGGGAAGGAGGCATGCCCATGGCCGGCAGCGAATCCAGTGAGAGTGCAGCATACCGCCTATGGAAGGGGTCGTGCACATGGGCGGCAGCGAATCCAGTGAGAGTGCAGCATTCTGCCTATGGAAGGAGATCATGCATATGGCCGGCAGCGAATCCAGAGAGAGTGCAGCATTCCGCCTATGGAAGGGGATCATGCATATGGCCGGCAGCGAATCCAGCGAGAGTGCAGCGTTCCGCCTATGGAAGAGGGTCGTGCACATGGCCAGCACCGTATCCGATGAGAGTGCAGTATTCCGCCTATAGAAGGGGGTCATGCACAAGGCCAGCCCGCAGCCAGGGCGAATGCAGTATTCCGCCTAGGAAGGGGGTCATGCACATGGCCAGCACCGTAACTGGAGAGGGTGACGAATTCTGCCTATAGAAAGGGCGGAAGCGGGGCATGCACTTAGCCAGCGCCGTATCCCAGGAGAGGGCAAGGGTCCGCCTAGAAGGGGAACATGCACCTGGCCAGTGCTGCAGCCTGGGAGCGCGACATGCCGCCTATGGAAGGGGGGCACACATAAGGCCAGCAGTACAGAGATCAGGCTGCAGCGTCCTGCGAATTCAGTTTTTTTTATTATTTTTTTTAAACACTGCCTCTCTGAGGCAGGAAGGGGGCCACAATACAGGGGCACAGGCTCTCTGAGAGGCAGGAAAGGGGCCAGCCATACAGGCCCATGAGGAAGCCCAGATCTTAGAGGGTCTCCTCTAGATGGGAGCCGGCCCCTGGAGATGGCCGGTACCCAAAAGGTTAACAGGGATCCGGCGTGGGGGGTGGCGCAGCGATCCCCTGGGGGCGGGGGAACCTCCAGGCAGGAAGAATTTGCGCCTGGAGAAGTTCCCGCCCCCTCCAACCGAGGCCGGAATTTTGTGGCCTAGTAGGCCGCAAAGCCGGGGCCTAAATTTTTGCCACGCCCGGCCGACCGGGAGGTACCAACGGTCGGCCAGGACCTGGAGGGAGCCGGAGTGGCGCATGTACATACCGGCCGTGGGTGCCCACCCCGCGGGCCGGAAGAGTCAGTGGCCTGGGAAGGAGGGTTGGAATTGCGGCCCAGCAGGCCGCGAAGCCTGGGCCAAAATTTGCAGCGCCCGGCCGACCGGAATGCACCGACGGTTGACGGGGTCTGTTGGAGCATCGCACTCAAGAACATGCCGGCCGCGGGCCGTAAGCGAGGGCCCTGCACCTCGGCAGCGTCAGCGCACCGGTAAGGGTATGGGGGACCCTGAAACCGGGTGCCCGTGAGGATAGAGGAGGGACGCCGGCATAACCTCTCCGTCAGGGGCAGCTAGGTGCGGGCCTCCGGGCCCTGTTGCAGCATTCCTCTCGCAGGGAGAAGGGAGGCAGTGCGGCTGAACCTATGTTGCAGAATTCTGCAGCTACCTTCAGGAGCGGTGGGGAGACAGCCAGTCTGCAATGTCCTATAGAGACCAGGTGGGGAGGAGAGGGATCAGCGAGCAGATTGCCGCCCTGCGGCACCCCAGGGGCCAGCCTAGGTCCAGAGGCACCAGTATGGGGGTCAGGCACGCAGGAGACCGGGGTAGGGGGGGGGGGGGGGGGCGTAGGGCTGGAGAAGCCACTCTCTCACCATCAGCTGCCTTCACCCTCGGTCCGTTCCAGCAGGGTCGCCCCTTCAGCTACTGGCACCGTAGTGGCAAGACGCTGGAAGAGGGACTTGGTGTGCGGGTGACCCTTGCGCTGGCGGGATGCAGGGGAGCTAGACTGCCCTGGTCCACCTTGCCTTCTGTGGGGGAGGCAGCAGTGCGGGTGACCGTCACTGGCGCAGCTCAACCCCGGGAGAAGCAGAGAGGTCTAGTGCGTCTCTGTTGTCCCTGATGGTCTGGAACAAAAAGAAAAGAAAAAAGTAAAAATCTAAATTTAAATTTAAACAAAATGTAAACAAAATTTAAACAAGGAGAAACCAGCCCTGCAGAGCAGGGAGTGTCTTGCCTCCTTGGACACTAAGCAAAAAACTGTCAGTCTCGCTCTCCAGACTGAGGGTATAGCTGTGGAGGAGGGGCTTAACAGTCTTCACTTAGTGTCACGCCTCCTAGGGAGCTGAGCTGTACCCAAGGTCTCCTGTGTGCCCCAAGGAAAATGGGCGAGAAAAGCAGTTTTGTATTGAAGTAAAAACCATAGTTAAAAAAGGCGTGTTGAAAAACTGCATCAAAACTGCGTAAAAATGCACAAAAAAGTGTAAAAAAAAGCACTGAAAAAAATAAAATAAAAAAACACACAGATTCCACGCTGAATTTTGTAGGCGGATTTTCAAAATCCGTTGTGTGAACATAACCTGAAGCTTAGTTCCCCTTCACCTGAATGAGAAGTGAGCTGCAGTACCCAGGCACGGGCACCATACCATGTACAGAGCTGTCTGCCTCCAGCTCCATACACTGTACAGTTACCAGCGCCGAGTGTCAGACCCTCACCTATCGGATACTGATGACCTATCCTGAGGACAGGTCATCAATATCTGTAGCTCCATTCACAAACTAACTGGGAAACCCTTTAAAGTGGTAACTGGGCTTTGGACAGCAACTGCTGGGAGCAGTAAGTGGTATTTTCTAACCTCCGATCGTGCTTTCTTGGAACTCGTGAAACTGTCCCTTGACGAAGCGTAGCACTAGGCTGGACTTTCCCACAGCGGACTCTCCTAGGAGGACGAGCTTGAACTGACAGATTTTATTCCCGGCGTTGGGTCCATTAGGTCTGGAGGCTCCTCCTCGGTTCGCCATGTTTAAAGGTGGACAGACAAGTCTAATGTGTTTGGCAGTCCGGGAAGCGGAGCTCTGGGATCACTTAACCGTCTGGAAATCTGTAGGTAAAGCAGAAAGAGACAGGTTATAGTGTGAGGCCTATGACAGGTTTGTAGGCCTCAGTGCAGTCACAGCGGGTCCTAGACCAGTGGAGGAGGAGCGGGTTACTGGGACAGTCGTACCATTCAACTGGACAATGCTCGTGTTGTGCTTTCAGACTATTAATCCCATTTACAGTATGCAGGCTACTTCACATGAATGAAAACTTATATGGGGACTATTTTAACCACTTCTCAGAGGGAATGCAATGGCTTCCTAAGAAATAGCTCTGATTGGGTATAATGGAGTATGGACCTGCCGCCAGTGTCCAACATAGTCCATCACTAAAGCTGCCCGTACATTTTAGCGTGTTCAATGGGAAGTTATTCCTCCCAATCCACCCTACACATGCATGCTTGGCCGAGAAAGAATATCCTCTAAATGGGGAGAAAAGCGCTGACAGACACTTTTGGCAGCAGTTTATCTCCTTGAAGATATAGGCATCCGGCATGTGGAAATCCAGCCATCCGATCCTTGATTCCCCAATATCTCCTATCAGGGGAGAGTTGAGAGGCTCCCATACGCATTAGATCAGGGGGTCAACAACCTCCGCCACTCCAGCTGTGGTAAAAACTACAACTCCCAGAATGCTCCATTCACTTCTATAGGAGCTCTGACAAAAGCTTAATAAGTGTGCATGATGGGAGTTGTGGTTTTACCACAACTGGAATGCCGGAGGTTGCCGGTCCTTGCATTGAATGGTCAACCGACGTGTACATTTTTAGCTCCCAATACGTTACTGAGGCCATGCGCTGTCAAAGGGGCGTGGATCTCAACGGGGAGCGAACCAGCAGTCAGCGCAGACAGCGTCATAGCTCTGATTCACTCCAAGCGGAGAATCACGCTACCTTCACAGTGTATGGTCTCAATGGCATTTTGGGAAGAGAAACTACCAGCACCGATTGTTCAGGAACAGGGGAGCTCTGCTGAGGCCAGTGATTTATGGCATGTCAAGAGGGACCAGGAAGTAGAGGCTGGTGAGGACTGGGAGACCACAGAGCAGCAACAGCGGAGGATCCGTACTCTGACTGGCAGGTATTTTACGGATCTGAGACAGTTTTTTTTTAACACATAATTAAACAAATGGCCATCAATGTAACTCACTGACAGACCAGGTCTGCGGAAGCAGGGGTCTGTACGAAGCCCATTTGGGCCAATAGTGTCTTAAAGGGAATTAAGAAAATTAAAATACTTAAAGGGGTTCTGCAGTTTGTTCAAACTGATGATCTATCCTCTGGATAGATCATAAGCATCTGATCGGCGGGGGTCCGACAACCGGGGCCCCCCGACAATCAGCTGTTTGAGAAGGCAGCGGCGCTCCAGCAGCGCCGCAGCCTTCTCACTGTTTACCGCCGGCCCAGTGATGTTAAGACTAGTATCAACTTGCCTGGGCGGGGCTAAGCTCCATTCAAGTGAACAGATCTTAGCCCCGCCCAGGCCAGTTGATACTGGTCGTGACGTCACTGGGCCAGCGGTAAACAGCGAGAAGGCCGCAGAGCTGCTGGAGCGCCGCTGCCTTCTCAAACAGCTGATTGGCGGGAGTCTCGAGTGTCGGACTCCGGCCGATCAGATGCTGATGATCTATCCATAAATAAATATATTCCCAAATACCTTTCATTAGTTATAATGGCTAGTTTTGTCTGGGTAGCAATCATTAGGAGAAATAAAACGGCAGCCATCCTATTAGTACAGACAAAACCTGTCCTAATCACACAGGAGGACAAGTTACTTCAAAACACTGAGCTAAAGAGCAGCCTCCTCCTCCTCTCTGCTTGTCAGGGATTATGGTCCTGAATACAGATAAGATGTTCAGCTAAATCTCTGTAGATATGGAGTCCATAAGGAGACATGAAGTACAGAGAGGACAGACAGGACAGACTGTGGTAATGGAGACTGCATACAAGTGCTGCTGCTCATTACCACATCCCCACCTCTTCTCTGTACTTCTTGTCTCCTCATGAACTCCATTCCTACAGAGATTCAGCTGAAGATCATATTAAAGTGTATTCAGGACCATAATCCCTGACAAGCAGAGCAGAGGAGGATGAGGCAGCTGTTTACCTCAGTGCTCTGAAATAACATGTCCTGCTGTGTGATTAGGACAGGTTCTGTGTCTTCTAATAGGATGGCGGCCATTTTATTTCTCCTAATGATTGCTCCCCAAAGAAAACGAGCCATTATAAGTAAGGATATGTATTTGGGAAAATATTTATAATAAAGTAATATTTAAGTATTTTTATTTTCTTAATTCCTGGAGACAACCCCTTTAAAAGGGAACCTGTCACCTTGAAAATACAATGTAATCTGCAGCTAGCATATTGTAGAGCAGGAGGAGCTGAGCAGATTCTAGGCCTTGACGTCAAAGAGGCGGTCCTATCAGTGACTGTCTATACAGAGATAGCTGTCAATTACTGATAGGACCGCCTCCTTGACTTCAAAGCCCAGAATGACAGGAATTTACATGTATAAATTGCAAGTTATACTCAATCTTTTCCAATAAAACTATATATCAATCTGCTCAGCTCCTCCTGCTCTATAACAGGCTGCCTGTAGCTCAGACACCATGTTCAACATGACATTCCCTTTAATGCGATTAACCAAGCACATACATAAACATTAATAGAAACTAGTAACCAATTAGATATCATCTTCTGTTTTCCATTATAAACTTGAAAAATAAAAGCTGGAACCCGATTGGTTGTTCTGAAGGGGTTGTCTGAGTCTCACTGCTACTCCCCACCCATCCACTAAACTTCATAATTCACTTTCATTTTCAACACCTTGTAATAACGGAGGTCGCGGAGCTGGTTAGGTGATCCCTTCCTCTGCTACTGCATCACCTGCGCTGATGTAACAACCATGACTCCCATCACGCCCTGTCCCGTAAGGCAATGATGTAATGGCCATGTGACTTTGCTGTAGACCAGGTAACATTCCCCGCACCCAGCGCATGCACAGATACCGCGACCCCCCACTTCAGCGTGTGCTACCCTAATTTCACCGTAGGCCCACGTGACGTGCTCTCTGGGGAATAAAACCAGCAAAATGGACAGTGCTGTGGTATCCAAGTGCGAGTGTCTGTGTGAGAGGACTAGGGAGTACTTTGTGGGACCAGTCAGGGTTCAGAGGTGTCGTGGACTAATGTCTTTGAGCATGAGATGGCAACGTACTGAACCATGGGAGGTGATGTTGCTGCATAACAGAAATGCCCACAACCAGGAAAATCGGCAAGTACACAGAGGGGAGCAGCAGAAAATCGGAGTTTGGCTGAATTATAGGCAGGCAAGCAGGAAAAGAAGCAGCTATATCTAGTCAGACGAAAGAGCCTGCAGTGTGATACAATGCAGAGCAGACGGCTTCATCAGGGGGCCGAGGAAGGGCAAGTCCTAGGTAAAAAAGCTTTCCTCCACAGGTTAGCTCCAGTCACTAATTGGACGAAATGCCCAGAGAACCCCTTTCCACTAATAATTTTCCCAGAAAACTATGTAGTGGTCTGAGTGGGACTGCGAGAGCTCACATACAGCTGCTTCCGACAGGTGATAAAAAAAAATTAAAGGGGTTATTCAGGAATGTGATAGTGATGGTCTATCCAATATCAATTTGGCGGGGTCCCAGGAGTTGGAAGCTGTATGAAGAGGCTGCAGCACTCAGTCATTTCCTAGGCCAGTGACGTTACGGTACATTGGTCACATGGCTTAGGCACAGCTTAGTCATATTCATACCGCTATACACTGTACAGTGCTGTGCTTAGTAAGCTGTAAAGAGACCACAGTGTTCACCAGAGCTCCGACGAGTGTAACGGCCTCTTTAAACAGCTGATCGGCGATCAATATCCTCAAACTCTTGGATAACCCCTTTAAACCATTCAGCTTTCAAGGTTAAATGAGTACATTCCCAAGAGCGGAAATGTGCGAAAAGTTATAACCACCACTTTTCTCTCCTGCCACTTCCTGTGCCCTGCTTTGTGCTCCCGCTAGTGTTCTTTTTCTGGCTGCAGTGATGTATTTATTTTATGCACTTACATAGCGCTGACATATTCCGCAGCGCTTTACAGACATTAGCATCAAGCTGTCCCCAATGGAGCTCCAAATCTAAGGTCCCTATCAGTATGTCTTTGGAGCGTGGGAGGAAACCCACGCAAACACGGGGAGAACATACAAACTCCAGGGAGATGTTGTCCATGGTCAGATTCGAACCTGTGCTGCCCTCAGCGATGACATTCCATACGCAATGTCACCACTGCAGCCAATCACTGGCATGAGCAGTCATGTGCCGTAACCTGCACCAAGAGCCATCTCCCCCTGAGCAGATCCATCTTTATATCCGCACTATCGCTTTCACTAATAAGTAGTAGTTTTCACAGCAAGAATAATGGCTCTATTTTTACGGATGACGGAGTAGACTCTCCTCCGAAACGTGTTGTTTTTAAATAAAGAATCAGTTTACTATACTTTTATCTGAGAATGTATGACTCCATGGGGCAGTGCTGACAATTTCAGAAGTCCTCCCCTTTTGATTCTAATACTGAACTCTCCCAGTGATCCTGAGACGAGACCGGCCCGGGGGTCGTTGGCAGCAGCAAGGAACGACGACCACCTAAAATCCACATGCTTTTTAAAGGGGTTATCGAACCCCTATAATGCCCGGGCCTCTCACATAGGTTATACATACACTGCTCCCCGCACGGCCGCCACTGCATCGCCCCGTCGTGCGGATGAAAACATCCGGCAAAAGTGTGGGGGGGGGAGCAGCCAATAGCGGGACGCAACGGGAACGAGCCTCCCTAGTGTCACCCGCGATGCTGGAGAGGGTCGTTCTCGTCGCGGCCTGCTATTGGCTCCCCCCAACGTCACTGGATGTTATCATCCACGCGATGTGGAGATGCAGTGACAGCCATCAGGAGTGACACGGGTGAAGGGGAGCGAGGTAAGTATAACCTGTGTGAGGGGCCCGGGCATTTTAGGTGACACAACAGAAGGTTAGACTAATACTTACCCATGCCCTGGGTATACCAGACGGTATTTCGCAGTAGACACTCCATATGTTGTTCTTGTTCATATCTGCATTCTGGCTTTCACTAATAAGCAGTAGGTAACAGCAAGAATAGTGCTACAGGCTCCTCATTTCTTGCAGTCAAAAGTAAAAGTGATCAAGAGAAACTCCTGATAGATGGAATCTGGCACCAAGTTGTCAGCAACAGATCCTTCATAGATTGGACTTCTTTTTCCGTTAGAGAATACCGAGCGGTTGTACTTGGACTGCAACACTGTTTAGGTGATAAGTATCAAAGTAACAACTACTTGTGTCAAAGTAACATCCGCTTGATTCCCAGGACCGAAGCTTTCCCAGCAGAACATCGCCCAGAACATCACACTTGCTTCCTTCATCTTGGTGCCATCTCTTCCCCAATGCTTCTGGCCATCCACATGATGTAAAAAAAAGATTATCAGACCAGCCCACCTTCTTCCTTCTCTCCATGTTCCACTTCTAATGCTCATAGGACCACTGTAGGTGTCATCCCCTTGGTCATCAATGCCTGCTGGACACCTATGACCCTGTTGCCAGCTGCTCTTCCTTACAGCCATTTGTTAGGTACTAACCACAACATACCAGGAACAACCCCAACGTATTGGAGATGCTCTCACCCAGTCACCTGGGACCTAGCCATCATAATTTGGCCCTGGACCATTTCTCTTGTTGCTGCCTGTTCCCTTTCCAGGCGCCGATGTCACTAGCTTATCAATGTTAGTCACTTCACTAGTCAGTGGTTTGAGGCTGGATTTCCACGTTCAGGTTTTCTGAAGCTGTTTTTGAAGCAAAAAGTATCTGTTCTCTCCCTTCACACCTGGTTTTGGCTCCAAAAACTGCATCAGAAAACCTGAACATGCAAAGTCAGCCTCAAGGTTATGGCTGATCAGCGCACACTACAGGCATGGAAGTCAGCAGCGGCAGACGTCTGGAGGTTTTCTACATTTCTACATTCCAGGGCGCTATGACCTGTTTGTACTTGGCGGGTGATGTCATTCAGACAAGGGCGTAAGGAAACTCTAGACTCAGCAGACACACCTCTGCTTACCACGAATTATATAACCTTCAGGCAAATTGTCTTAAGTTAAGTACAAAGTATGAACAGGTCTTACCTAGTGTATACACTATCAATGGAAGCAGCTGTTACCCTGTTTATGACAAAGTGTATGGGAGAAGTCCAGGTTCTGGTCAAAAGTGAGGAATCAAGGTCATTTATGGACCTCTAATAGCAAGGGTGAAGCTAGTTTCACACTAGTGGCAAGGAACTCCGTCAGGCTGTTCCAGCGGGTGAACAGTCTGTCAGCCCCCATTATAGTAAATGGGTCTGGAGCGGACTGCCGGCGGCACGGTGGGCTAGCGTTAGCATGGATCCGGCAGGCTGTCACAAGTGGCCTGTATTCTGTAACTCATTAACCCCATGTTGCCCATTATGTGAGATGGTACTTTGGGGATCACTTACTATTAATGTGAGGCACATGGGGTCCAGTCCAAAAGCGTGTGCTCAGCCTGACATTGAAAACAAGTGACCCCCATCATGTTTAAAACATGGTAGTGGTAAGATTGGGGTTAATGAGTCACATCTGGCTGCCTCATACATGTTTTTGCCTGCCTATATTGTGGTCCTGGTACCTGCGCTGGCTGTTCAGCGGACTAATGCACGCTGAGGAGAACACCAGGCTCAGGAGGAGGAGGAGGCTGCCGCCGTTCGCTGGGCTCACTAGCTCGGACGACGCAGCGGTTTATTACCTCCCCCGTCCCTCCTCCTGCTTTAAAGGGTTTCTACCATCAGATTTTGCCAACGTACTTTTATCCATATGCTAATGAGCCTCTAGGTGTGGGCATCGATTCAGCACCTAGAGGCTCCGTCTGCTGACCATTTTCGCCGCCCATGTAGTTCTGCTAGCCCGCCCCGCTCCTCTTGATTGACGTCCGATTTGCCTGCATCTGTCTAAATCCCGCGCCTGCGCTGTGCGCTTCTGTATTGGGCGCAGGCGCAGTGAGTGAATGCCGCGCTCCTGGTGCCGGCTTCCTCACTAACGTAGTCGGCGCAGGCGCAGTAAGGAATGGTCAGTAGACGGAGCCTCTAGGTGCTGAATTGACGCCCACATAGCACCTAGAGGCTCATTAGCATATGGATAAAAGTACGTTTTTTAGGTGAACGGCTGCAGACAGATGTGAACAAAGAAGACTGTTATGTACGGCTGACACTAGCACATCGCAAGTGTCAGTCAGCTACATAGGGCAAAATCTGATGGTAGAAACCCTTTAATTAGCCACACATTCATTGGTGGCAGTGGTGCGGGCAGCTTCAGAGCCCGCTCCTTAACCACCTCCGGACCGCCTAACGCAGGATTGCGTTCCGGAGGTGGCAGCGCTGCGCAGAGTCACGCATATACGCGTCATCTCGCGAGACGCGAGATTTCGCTCAAAGCCGGCCCGCGCATGCGCATCGCGGGCCGGCAAAATTAAAAGAAGTATTTCGTCACCAGCCTGCCAGCAACGATCATTGGCTGGCAGGCTGGCGATTTTCAAAAAATCCAATCCAAAGTCATATAACAGATCATATTAGTAAATATGATCTGTTATATGGCTTGTCTGCTCCTGTGCTGGTCCTTTTCGTCGGTTGGATCCAGCACAGGAGCAGACTGAACTGTGAGTACACCAAACACTACACCTTAGCCCCAGATCACCCACCTGCACCCCAATTAACCCTTTGATCACCCCTTTGATCGCCCCTGTCAATCACTAGTGAAAGGAAAAAAAGTGATCAGTGTAAACTGTCACTTTTTTTTTTTCACTGGTATTGGCTGTTAGGTTTTAGGGATAGTTTAGGCCCCTTGGTTAGGTAGTTAGCGTCAGTTAGCGCCCACCCCACCGCACCGCAGTCACTTTTATTCGCTGTTTAGCGTATCGCTAATCAGCATTTGTACTTTTATAGTATCTGTAAGTGATCAAAACTGATCACGGTCAGATCTATAATAGTATTAGTGTCACCTTAGCTCGCCCTCCACCCAAAACGCAGTGTTTGCCCGATCAGGCCTGATCGGTCGCCCACACGTGCGTTCACCCACGCCCGCCCCACCGCAGTGACAAAAAATTATTATTTTTTGATCACTGCACATTCATTTTACACGCACTGCGGCGATAAAAAAATCAGTTTTGATATTTTTTATCAACCGCAGCAGCCTCCGGTACTTCGCTAGCCTCCCCTTTGTAAGACAGGTTTGCTTTTTTTCTTGGGTAGTCTCAGGGAATACCCCTAAATTTAGTAGTCCAAAATGTCAAACAGGGGGTATTCTTCTGAAGAGGCCTACAGGATTCTGACCCAGTCGGATGAGGAGTGGGAACCCTCATCTGACGAATCTAGCGGGTCAGAATATGAACCTGTGGAAAGCAGTGGCTCTCTGACCCAAAGTTCGGACGAGGAGGTGGAGGTCCCTGGCAGCACCAGGCGTACCCGGCCCCATGTCGCTAGACCACAGGTTACGCAGGATCCGCTTCAAGAGCAGCAGAGTGGGGCTGTCGCTGCCGGATCACGTGGTGAGGCATACACCAGCAGCGCAGCCCTTCCTGGACCTAGTACCAGCACTGCCGTACAACCTGGTGAAGTAGCGAGCACCAGAAGGGCAGTTGAAGCTGGTACGGTGGCACGTGCAATAGTTACCCCGTCGCAGCCACCGCAAAGACGGGCCCGTAGAGCCCCTAGAGTCCCTGAGGTGCTGGCAAATCCTGATTGGCAGTCACCAACTTCAGCCGCACCAGTAGTTCCCCCTTTCACCGCCCAGTCTGGAGTTCGGGTTGAGACGGCTCAAATCGGTTCGGCCCTGGGATTTTTTGAGCTGTTCTTGACTGCGGAGCTCTTGGACTTAGTCGTGGCAGAGACCAACCAGTATGCCACACAATTTATAACCGCTAACCCGGGAAGCTATTATGCCCAGCCTTTCCGGTGGAAACCAGTCCAAGTTTCCGAGCTTAAAATTTTTTTGGGCCTTCTCCTCAACATGGGCCTGACAAAAAAGCATGAATTGCGGTCATATTGGTCAACGCACCCAATTCATCACATGCCCATGTTCTCTGCTGCTATGTCCAGGACACGATTTGAGACCATCCTACGTTTTCTGCATTTTAGCGACAATACCACCTCCCGTCCCAGAGGCCACCCTGCTTTTGACCGGCTCCACAAAATTCGGCCCCTCATAGACCATTTCAACCTGAAATTTGCAGATTTGTATACCCCTGAGCAAAACATCTGCGTAGACGAGTCCCTAATACATTTTACCGGGCGCCTTGGCTTCAAACAATACATCCCAAGCAAGCGTGCCCGGTATGGGGTCAAATTGTATAAGCTCTGTGAAAGGGCCACAGGCTATACCCACAAATTTCGGATCTATGAGGGAAAAGATCAGACCCTGGAGCCGGTCGGTTGCCCTGA
Source organism: Bufo bufo (assembly GCF_905171765.1). Taxonomy (NCBI): domain Eukaryota; kingdom Metazoa; phylum Chordata; class Amphibia; order Anura; family Bufonidae; genus Bufo; species Bufo bufo. The sequence continues at coordinate 406,146,244 of NC_053393.1, read as the reverse complement.
CTACCTGGGGAGCAGTGGGAAGACAGTCTGGGACTTGGTGTCACCCTTATTCGGCAAGGGGTACCATCTTTATGTGGACAATTTCTACACAAGTGTGGCCCTCTTTAGGCATTTGTTTCTAGAACGGATTTGCGCCTGTGGCACCATGCGAACTAGTCGCGTGGGCTTCCCCCAACGGCTTGTAACCACCCGTCTTGCAAGGGGGCAGAGGGCTGCCTTGTGTAACGAAGAACTGCTCGCGGTGAAATGGAGAGACAAGCGTGACGTTTACATGCTCTCCTCCATTCACGCAGACACGACAATCCAAATTGAGCGAGCAACCCGTGTCATTGAAAAGCCCCTCTGTGTCCACGACTATAATGCGCTCATGGGAGGGGTGGACTTCAATGACCAGATGTTGTCTCCGTATTTAGTTTCCCGCAGAACCAGACGCTGGTATAAGAAGGTGTCTGTATATTTAATTCAATTGGCGCTCTACAATAGTTTTGTTCTCTACAGTAAGGCTGGGAGAACAGGATCCTTCCTCAAATTCCAGGAAGAGATCATCGAGAACCTCCTTTACCCAGGAGGTTCCGTGGCCCCATCCACCAGTGTAGTTAGCCGTCTACACGAGCGACATTTCCCCAGTGTCGTTCCTGGTACCTCAACCCAACCGTCACCCCGAAAAAGATGTCGTGTCTGTAGCAGGAGTGGAATAAGGCGTGACACCCGCTATTTCTGTCCTGACTGTGCTGACCACCCTGCCCTATGCTATGGAGAGTGTTTCCGGAAGTACCACACACAGGTACACTTAGCATAGGGATCACATCTCACCAGGACAGGCACACAGGGCTATTAGGGCCCATTCACTCACAGCTGCTGCAAACCTCTCCTTTCACCTGGGATAAAGTGCATAATGTACTTCGCCACATCTTTGGGCGATTTGCGCTTTGCACATTGTCCCATGGGGAAGGAGAGGTTTGTTCTATAAAAGGTAAAAAAAACTAAACAAAAAAAAAAATACCGGTAAGTAAAAAAGTTAAATGTTCAGTTAAAAAAGTTTAAAAAAAGTTTCTATGTTCTGTTCAACAGTTAATAAAGTTATTGCTTTGCGGCCTGGTTTTTTCTTTTTTGTTTTGTTTTTTTTACCTTTCAGGTGGACCAACCGATCGACTAGCTGCAGCACTGATGTGCATTCGGACAGAAGCATTGCGCTGCTGTCAGATTACACGCAAGTCGGTGTATGCGGCGCTGCAAGACGAGATTTCTCCTCTGCAGTAAAAGATACGTTTGCCGAGGCATATGAGCTGAGGAGGTGGCGGTGTTCATATACTTTGGCAAACACTTTGTATATATAAAAAAAAAAATCCCGGCAATGATTTATTCATCCACATCGATTGATGTGAATGGAGAAATCTGGTTTGCCAGGGCATACGAGCTGAAGTGGGTATGGATGTTGGGCGGAGCTCCTATGTCCTGGCAGACGCCTTTCCCCTCCTTTTTCTTTTTTTGGCAGAGATTTTTTCATCCACATTGATCGATGCGAATGAAGAAATCTGTGCCGTTCATTTTTTTCTTTCAGCCCAGAGGCTGAACGGAAAAAAAAAATCTCATTACCCGTATGCTCAATATAAGGAGAATAGCAGAAACTCCTAATGCTGGGCATACATGTAATGATTGCGGAGACCCTCAAATGCCAGGGCAGTACAAACACCCCACAAATAACACCATTTTGGAAAGAAGACACCCCAAGGTATTCGCTGAGGGGCATATTGAGTCCATGAAAGATTGAAATTTTTGTCCCAAGTTAGCGGAAAGGGAGACTTTGTGAGAACAAAATCAAAAAAATCAATTTCCGCTAACTTGTGCCAAATTTTTTTTTTTTCAATGAACTCGCCATGCCCCTCATTGAATACCTTGGGGTGTCTTCTTTCCAAAATGGGGTCACATGTGGGGTATTTATACTGCCCTGGCATTTTAGGGGCCCCAAAGCGTGAGAAGAAGTCTGGTATCCAAATGTCTAAAAATGCCCTCCTAAAAGGAATTTGGGCACCTTTGCCCACCTAGGCTGCCAAAAAGTGTCACACATGTGGTATCTCCGTATTCAGCAGAAGTTGGGGAATATGTTTTGGGGTGTCATTTTACATATACCCATGCTGGGTGAGATAAATATCTTGGTCAAATGCCAACTTTGTATAAAAAAAATGGGAAAAGTTGTCTTTTGCCAAGATATTTCTCTCACCCAGCATGGGTATATGTAAAAAGACACCCCAAAACACATTCCCCACCTTCTCCTGAGTACGGAGATACCAGATGTGTGACACTTTTTTGCAGCCTAGGTGGGCAAAGGGGCCCACATTCCAAAGAGCACCTTTCGGATTTCACAGGTCATTTACCTACTTACCAGACATTAGGGCCCCTGGAAAATGCCAGGGCAGTATAACTACCCCACAAGTGACCCCATTTTGCAAAGAAGACACCCCAAGGTATTCCGTGAGGGGCATGGCAAGTTCCTAGAATTTTTTATTTTTTGTCACAAGTTAGTGGAAAATGATGATTTTTATTTTTTATTTTTTTTTCATACAAAGTCTCATATTCCACTAACTTGTGACAAAAAATAAAAATTTCCATGAACTCACTATGCCTATCAGCGAATACCTTGGGGTCTCTTCTTTCCAAAATGGGGTCACTTGTGGGGTAGTTATACTGCCCTGGCATTCTAGGGGCCCAAATGTGTGGTAAGGAGTTTGAAATCAAATTCAGTAAAAAATGACCTATGAAATCCAAAAGGTGCTCTTTGGAATGTGGGCCCCTTTGCCCACCTAGGCTGCAAAAAAGTGTCACACATCTGGTATCCCCGTACTCAGGAGAAGTTGAGGAATGTGTTTTGGGGTGTCTTTTTACATATACCCATGCTGGGTGAGATAAATATCTTGGTCAAATGCCAACTTTGTATAAAAAAATGGGAAAAGTTGTCTTTTGCCAAGATATTTCTCTCACCCAGCATGGGTATATGTAAAATGACACCCCAAAACACATTCCCCACCTTCTCCTGAGTACGGAGATACCAGATGTGTGACACTTTTTTGCAGCCTAGTTGGGCAAAGGGGCCCATATTCCAAAGAGCACCTTTCGGATTTGACAGGTCATTTTTTTCAGAATTTGATTTCAAACTCCTTACCACACATTTGGGCCCCTAGAATGCCAGGGCAGTATAACTACCCCACAAGTGACCCCATTTTGGAAAGAAGACACCCCAAGGTATTCCGTGAGGGGCATGGCAAGTTCCTAGAATTTTTTATTTTTTGTCACAAGTTAGTGGAAAATGATGATTTTTTTTTTTTTTTTTTTTTTCATACAAAGTCTCATATTCCACTAACTTGTGACAAAAAATAAAAACTTCCATGAACTCACTATGCCCATCAGCGAATACCTTGGGGTGTCTTCTTTCCAAAATGGGGTCACTTGTGGGGTAGTTATACTGCCCTGGCATTCTAGGGGCCCAAATGTGTGGTAAGGAGTTTGAAATCAAATTCTGAAAAAAATGACCTGTCAAATCCGAAAGGTGCTCTTTGGAATATGGGCCCCTTTGCCCACCTAGGCTGCAAAAAAGTGTCACACATCTGGTATCTCCGTACTCAGGAGAAGGTGGGGAATGTGTTTTGGGGTGTCATTTTACATATACCCATGCTGGGTGAGAGAAATATCTTGGCAAAAGACAACTTTTCCCATTTTTTTATACAAAGTTGGCATTTGACCAAGATATTTATCTCACCCAGCATGGGTATATGTAAAAAGACACCCCAAAACACATTCCTCAACTTCTCCTGAGTACGGGGATACCAGATGTGTGACACTTTTTTGCAGCCTAGGTGGGCAAAGGGGCCCACATTCCAAAGAGCACCTTTTGGATTTCATAGGTCATTTTTTACTGAATTTGATTTCAAACTCCTTACCACACATTTGGGCCCCTAGAATGCCAGGGCAGTATAACTACCCCACAAGTGACCCCATTTTGGAAAGAAGAGACCCCAAGGTATTCGCTGATGGGCATAGTGAGTTCATGGAAGTTTTTATTTTTTGTCACAAGTTAGTGGAATATGAGACTTTGTATGAAAAAAAAAAAAAAAAAAAAATCATAATTTTCCACTAACTTGTGACAAAAAATAAAAAATTCTAGGAACTCGCCATGCCCCTCACGGAATACCTTGGGGTGTCTTCTTTCCAAAATGGGGTCACTTGTGGGGTAGTTATACTGCCCTGTCATTCTAGGGGCCCAAATGTGTGGTAAGGAGTTTGAAATCAAATTCTGAAAAAAATGACCTGTCAAATCCGAAAGGTGCTCTTTGGAATATGGGCCCCTTTGCCCACCTAGGCTGCAAAAAAGTGTCACACATCTGGTATCTCCGTACTCAGGAGAAGGTGGGGAATGTGTTTTGGGGTGTCATTTTATATATACCCATGCTGGGTGAGATAAATATCTTGGTGAAATGCCAACTTTGTATAAAAAAATGGGAAAAGTTGTCTTTTGCCAAGATATTTCTCTCACCCAGCATGGGTATATATAAAATGACACCCCAAAACACATTCCCCACCTTCTCCTGAGTACGGAGATACCAGATGTGTGACACTTTTTTGCAGCCTAGGTGGGCAAAGGGGCCCATATTCCAAAGAGCACCTTTCGGATTTGACAGGTCATTTTTTTCAGAATTTGATTTCAAACTCCTTACCACACATTTGGGCCCCTAGAATGCCAGGGCAGTATAACTACCCCACAAGTGACCCCATTTTGGAAAGAAGAGACCCCAAGGTATTTCGTTATGGGCATAGTGAGTTCATAGAAGTTTTTATTTTTTGTCACAAGTTAGTGGAATATGAGACTTTGTAAGAAAAAAAAAAAAAAAAAAAAAAATCATCATTTTCCGCTAACTTGTGACAAAAAATAAAAAGTTCTATGAACTCACTATGCCCATCAGCGAATACCTTAGGGTGTGTACTTTCCGAAATGGGGTCATTTGTGGGGTGTTTGTACTGTCTGGGCATTGCAGAACCTCAGGAAACATGACAGGTGCTCAGAAAGTCAGAGCTGCTTCAAAAAGCGGAAATTCACATTTTTGTACCATAGTTTGTAAACGCTATAACTTTTACCCAAACCATTTTTTTTTTACCCAAACATTTTTTTTTTATCAAAGACATGTAGAACTATAAATTTAGAGCAAAATTTCTATATGGATGTCGTTTTTTTTGCAAAATTTTACAACTGAAAGTGAAAAATGTCATTTTTTTGCAAAAAAATCGTTAAATTTCGATTAATAACAAAAAAAGTAAAAATGTCAGCAGCAATGAAATACCACCAAATGAAAGCTCTATTAGTGAGAAGAAAAGGAGGTAAAATTCATTTGGGTGGTAAGTTGCATGACCGAGCAATAAACGGTGAAAGTAGTGTAGGTCAGAAGTGTAAAAAGTGGCCTGGTCTTTCAGGGTGTTTAAGCACTGGGGGCTGAGGTGGTTAATTAGGTTCCCTTCATTCTCTGCGTTTTTGCTGGATCCGCAGCAAAAACGCTTCTGTTACTGATAATACAACCGTCTGCATCCGTCATGAACTCCATTGAAAGTCAATGGGGGACGGGTTCGTTTTCTATTGCGTCAGAGAAAATGGATCCGTCCCTATTGACTTGGATTGTGGTTCATGGCGGATCTGTTTTGCTCCGCATCCCAGGACGGAAAGCAAACCGCAGCATGAGCAGGTATGAGAACGGAACGGAATGCATTTTGGAGCATTACGTTCTGTTCAGTTACGTTTTGTCCCCATTAACAAGGAATGGGGACAAAACTGAAGCGTTTTTTTTTTTTCCGGTATTGAGACTATGACAGATCTCAATACCGTAAAATATTAACGCTAGTGTGAAAGTAGCCTAAGTACAACTACAGCAATACATCTGCATAGTTTTTCTTGTATTTTAATAATTAACCACTTCAGATCTGCCCGTTGATTATAAACGTCCGGGTAGTGGTTGTTAATCTCTGAATGGACGTTCTGAAATGTCCATTCAGAGATCGCAGCTGCACGCTAATCGCTGATGTGTCAGGGGCCGCTGTCAGTGACAGCAGGGTACCCCAGGGAGAAGGCAGGGACAGTTCCCAGGTGTCGCTGCATACACAGCGCTTCCTGTCCCGGCGGTCATGTCTTCCACAGACCTCGATCAGCCCTGCAGTGAGGCTGTATTTCCCCTGTAACTGGGGCTACTATGTCAGCCCCAGTTACAGGAGAAATCAACAGTGTGAATAAAAAATAAAAAATAAATGTATGACCTTTTGGGGGACGCAAAGCGTAAAATAAATGGTATTGCCGTGTCCCTGACGGCCGGCTTATAAATATATCACATGATCCACCCTGTCCAATAAACACCATAAAAAAATAAAAACTGTGTAAAAAAATAAAAAGCCATTTTTGTCACTTTACATCACAAAAAGTGCAAAACCAATTGATCGAAAATTTGTATGTCTCACAAAATGGTACCAATAAAACAGTCACCTCATCCTGCAAAGAATGAGCCCCTACATAAGAAAATTGCTTAAATTTTTTTTAAAAACTATAGCTCTCAGAACATGGAGACACTAAAACATAATTAAAAAAAAAAAATGCTATTATTGTGTTACAGTGAAATATTAAAAATAAAAAAATATACATATTAGGTATCGCCGCGTCCGTAACAACCAGCTCTATAAAAATATCACATGACCTAACTCCTCAGGTGAACAGCATAAAAAAAAGGAAAAAGAAAAACAGTGCCAAAAAAGCAATTTTTTGTCACCTAACATCACATAAAGTGCAACACCAAGCGATCAAAAAGTCGTATGCCACCCAAAATAGTACCAATCCAACCGTCACCTCATCCCGCAAAAAATTAGACCCTAACTAAGACAATCGGTCAAAAAAAAAAAAAAGCTATGGCTCTCAGACTATGGAAACACTAAAACATAAATTTTTTGGTTTAAAAAATGCTATTATTGTGTAAAACTTTAATAAATGAGAAAAAGTATACATATTAGGTATTGCCAAGTCCGTAACGTTCTGCTCTATAAAAAAGTCACATGACCTAACCCCTCAGGTGAACGCTGTAAAAAAATAAAATAAAAAAAATAAAAAAAAACTGTGCTAAAACAACCTTTTTGGTCACCCATAAAGTGTTATAATGAATGATCAAAATATCATATGTACCCAAAAATGGTACCAATAAAAACGTCACCTTCCTGCAAAAAATAAGCCCCTGCACAAAACGATCGGCAGAAAAATAAAAAAAAATATATAGCGTTCAGAAAATGGACACAAAACATTTTTTTTTCAAAAATGCTTTATTATGTAAAACTGAAACAAAGAAAGTAGACATATTTGATATCATTGCGTCCATAATAACCTATAAAAATAGCACTTGATCTACCCTGTCAGATGAATGTTGTAAAAAATAAAAACGGTGCCAAAACAGCCATTTTTTGGTTACCTTGCCTCTCAAAAAACGTAATATAGAGCAATAAAAAAATCATATGTACCCCAAAATAGTACCAATAAAACTGGCACCTTATCCCCTAGTTTCCCAAATGGGGTCACTTTTGGGGGGAGTTTCTACTGTAAGGGTGCATCAGGGAGGCTTCAAATGGAACATGGCATCTAAAAACCAGTTCAGCAAAATCTGCCTTACAAAAACCATACGGCGTTTCTTTTCTTCTGCACCCTGCCGTGTGCCTTTACATCAGTTTACGAAAACATTTGGGGTGTTTAAGTAAACTGCAGAATCAGGGTAACAAATATTACGTTTTGTTTGGCTGTGAACCCTCGATGTGTTAAAGAATAAAAATGGATAAAAATGGAAAAATCTACTAAAAAGTTTTGAAATTTAATCTCCATTTTCCTTTAATTCTTGTGGAACACCTAAAGGGTTAAAAAGTTTGTAAAATCAGTTTTGAGTAACTTAAGGGGTGTAGTTTCTATAATTGGATCATTTATGGGGAGGTTTCTACTATGTAAGTGACTTCAGACCTGAACTGGTCCTTAAAAAGTGGGTTTTGGAAATTTTCTTAAAAAATTTAAGAATTGCTTTTAAAATTCCTTGTAACGTCCTAAAAAAATAAAATTACATTTACAAAATGATGCCAACATAAAGTAGATATCTGGGGAATGTTAAGTAATAAATATTTTATGAGGTATCACTTTCTGTTTTAAAAGCAGTGAAATAGAAATTTTTTAAAATAGCAAATTTTTCTACATTTTTGGTAATTTTGGGATTTTTTAATAAATAAAGGTGAAATATATTGACTCAAATTTATGACTATCATGAAGTACAATCTGTCATGAGAAAATAAAAAGCCCGGATGGGAAGTGCTTAGAAAAAAAAAACTGTGTCAAAAAAAAATTCATAAGATTTTTTTTTTTTTATATTTACGTCTATGGAGCTGTGTAATTTTTCGTTTTTTGGTGATACCATGAGGGTCTGTTTATGACTTTTCATAATTTATTTGGTGGGAGGCGAAACAATGAAAAAAAAAAGGCAAATTGGGTATTCTTATTTTTTTTCCTGTTACAACATTCACTGTACGGAATAAATACTTAATAGTTTGGGCATTTTGGGACACAGTGATGCTAATGATGTTTTTTTTTATTGTTTATTTTTATTATGGAGAAAGGGGGGAGATTTTTATTTTTATACATTTTTATCCCTTTTTTCCCCTTTCACTTTTTAAAGTTCCCCTATAAGGCCTCTTTCAGACGGGCGTTGCGGGAAAAGGTGCGGGAACATGTGCGATTTTTCCACGCAAGTGCAAAACTTTGTAATGCGTTTTGCACTCGCATGAGAAAAATCGCGCATGTTTGGTACCCAAACCCGACCTTCTTCACAGAAGTTCGGGCTTGGGATCGGTGTTCTGTAGATTGTATTATTTTCCCTTATAACATGGTTATAAGGGAAAATAATAGCATTCTGAATACATAGTAAAATAGCGCTGGAGGGGTTAAAAATAAAATAAAAATAATTTAACTCCACTTGCTCGCGCAGCCAGCATCTCTTCTCTTCTTCTTTCTTTGCTGTGTGCAGTAACAGGACCTGTGGTGACGTCACTCCGGTCATCACATGGTCCATCACCATGGTAAAAGATCATGTGATGGACCATGTGATGACACCACAGGTCCTGTTACTGCACACAGCAAAGAAAGAAGAAGAGAAGAGATGCCGGCTGCGCGAGTAAGTGGATTAAGGTAAGTTAAAAAAAAATTTATTTATTTTTTTTAACCCCTCCAGCGCTATTTTACTATGCATTCTGTATTCAGAATGCTATTATTTTCCCTTATAACCATGTTATAAGGGAAAATAATAATGATCGGGTCTCCATCCCGATCGTCTCCTAGCAACCGTGCGTGAAAATCGCACCGCATCCGCACTTGCTTGCGGATGCTTGCGATTTTCACGCAACCCCATTCATTTCTATGGGGCCTGCGTTACGTGAAAAACGCACAAAATAGAGCATGCTGCGATTTTCACGCAACGCACAAGTGATGCGTGAAAATCACCGCTCATGTGAACAGCCCCATAGAAATGAATGGGTCGGGATTCAGTGCGGGTGCAATGCATTCAACTCACGCATCGCATCCGCGCGGAATACTTGCCCGTGTGAAAGGGGCCTAAGGGACCTGAACATTCGTGCTGTCCGCATCCGTATGTCCATTCGGCAAATTATAGAACATGTCCTATTCTGGTCCGCAAAATACGGTCCACTGACCCATTGAAGTCAATGTGTCCGCAAAAGAATGCGGAGGGCACACGGACAGTATCCGTTTTTTTGAGTATACAGTTGTGTGCACGCGGCCTTATCCTGTCCATTAGTAAGAATCCAAAGCCACGGGTGAACTGACCCCTACTAATACTAGTAGTTTCATATTATAGAACCCATGCAGAATTTAAAGAGGTTGTTTGGGATTTCCATATTGATGACCCATCCTCGAGATAGGGCATCAGTAACAGATGTGCGGGGGTGCGGAGAGTGGGACAGCTGTCTGAGGAGGCTGCAGCGCCCCTGTAGGTGCAGCCTCTTTGCAGCTCACCAAGCACATCGCTGCACACTGTATAGCAGCGGCGCCTCTTCATTCAGCTGATCGGCAGTGGAGGATGGGTCAATGTGTAAATCCCGGAGAACCGCTTTAAGCCATACACATTAAAGGGGTTTTTGGCCTATCCTCAGGATAGGTCATCAATATCAGTGGGGATCCAAGACCAGTGACGCCATGCTCATTGATCACACGGCCTATTTGCTGCTACAAGTGAACGGGCCTGGGCTTTTTGCCTGTTTTTGCCGGGTCAATGGGGTCTGGTAGTGCTCCGGCCCTTTCCAGATATGATGAACTCTTGGCAGGCTGTTAATCTGCCGGATGGTTGTAGCGCTAGTGTGAAACTACCCTTATGGCGGATTTACACCGCACAATTGTACAGCCGATTGTTGGGAAGAAAGCGTTCCTTCCCGACAGTCGGCTGCTCGCTCAGTGAAGGAGACCAGATCTCCTTCACAGTATGGAGGGACGGCTATAGCAATTGCTTGTCTCCACACAGAATCGTTGTTTTTGGACAGCACGACCCGCTGCCCGGGAACGACGATTCCAGGACAGGATCCCCCGATGGACAAGCAGCGCATTTAGATGGGCAGATTGTCGTAGGAACAGTCTAAATGCACCTTTAGCTGACATATGAGACATAGTCTTGGAACGACGCGGCTTCATGGTATAGAAAAGACTAACTGCGCAGTATAATGACAAGTGCAGATATATTTGACAAACACAAGCAGAAAGGCCGCTCCACCACTAATCCCCATGTAAATATGCAGCATATAGTTGTTCCACCACCACTGAGGGACGTGGAAGTCTCAGCTACTGGTCAGGCTTGTGCCCAAAGCCCACGTTTGTCGTATACACCAGGAAAAGCCAAATGTCTCCTGATAGAGATCAAAAAGTGTCCTTGTGGCCATTACCGGCCAACATAGGTCAGTAGGGAGCAGAAAGCAGTTCACAGTGGGGACCCTGGCATAGACGGGATCTCAGCGACATGGGATGAGTGGAAGTTGGGGGGGGGGGGGGGGGGGGGTTAAACAACCTGTGCAGGCCAGAGAAAAGCCATTTTTTTTTTGGGGGGGGGGGGGGGGAATACTTCTTTAAAGGGTTTCTGTCACGCCACAAAACTCTTTTTTTTTTTGGATAGTTAGATTCCTTATAGCGCGATATAGGAGAATATAATAGTCTTACTTACTTTCATGCGGCCGATTCTTTATAAAACGAAGTTTTATAATATGTAAATGAGGGCTCTACCAGCAAGTAGGGCGTCTACTTGCTGGTAGCCGCAGCAGAAATCCGCCCCCTCGCCGTGTTGATTGACAGGGCCAGCCGGGATCTCCTCCTCCGGCCGGCCCTGTCAGTAATTCAAAAATCGTGCGCCTCTGGTCATTCGGCGCAGGCGCTCTGAGATGAGGAGGCTCGTCTCCTCAGTGCGCCTGCGCCGATGACATCACCGAAAGAGAAGACGTCATCGGCGCAGGCGCACTGAGGGAGTGCTGAGGAGACGAGCCTCCTCATTTCAGAGCGCCTGCGCCGAATGACCAGAGGCGCGCGATTTTTGAATTACTGACAGGGCCGGCTGGAGGAGGAGATCCCGGCTGGCCCTGTCGATCAACACGGCGAGGGGGCGGATTGCTGCTGCGGCTACCAGCAAGTAGACGCCCTACTAGCTGGTAGAGACCGAATTTACATATTATAAAACTTTGTTTTATAAAGAATCGGCCGCATGAAAGTAAGTAAGACTATTATATTCTCCTATATCGCCCTATAAGGAATCTAACTATCCAAAAAAAAAAAAAGAGTTTTGTGGGGTGACAGAAACCCTTTAAAGGGTTTAGATTAGGCTTGAGCGAATCCACCTTCGGATCACAGATCCAAAGTCGATTCGTTCAAAAACATCAATGTCATTGCCGTTTCCGTACAGCAGTAATATGTATGGGCTCGGTGGAGCCAAAATTCATCTCGCCCAAAGTCGCGCGAGACCGGTGAATTACTACTGCGTATTTAAAACCTATTTAAAATAGGAATGCGAAGTAGGCTTTGGTACCGAGGTAGCAGCCAGTGCCGAAGCCTACTTTGGATTCCTATTTTAAAATGCTTTTAAATACGCAAGAATACCGTACTAATTCACCAAAGTCTCACGCGATTTCGGGCGAGACAAAGTTTGTCTACGCGGAGCCAATACATTTTGATGCTGAAAAAAATGCATTTAATACTACGCTTTTGAACAAATCAACTACAGATCTATGATCCGAAACGCGATTCGCTCAAGCCTAGTCATCAATATTAGACATCCAGAAACCCTTTAACCGTCTATATGTGAATATTTTATTATGTACTTTTGAATAAAACGCGTGGATGGTTTCCTGGATATCATTTATGAAGTCACTCCGTCTATTCTACTTCCTGTCCCGGTTCTGTAACTTCCTCCTTTACAGTTTTGCTCAGACCATTCACTATGACCAGAGAGGGAAGGGAATGAGTGACTCAATTAGAGCATCTCACATTACACTGGTCTATGCCTATCTAGGCCTATCAAGAGCAATCATACTGTTATCCCAATTCTGCTAACTTACTATTATACTAACAGATAACACCATGGATTACCTATCTACATAGCAGTATCATCACTCCGTGCTGACTGCTAAAGCAAGATCATTTATTTCATTTAATAGCATAGTACTGCCAAAACGGAAAAAGCTTGCACATAAAACATGCCTACCCGCTAGCGGCTGCTGACCGCACTGGCTGCACAGTTGATCGGCTGCTTGCGGTATATGTTAACATGTTTTACCACATTTATCACAATGTTATAGAACCACGAAAAAATTCACAACAGTTTAAACAACAGTCCATAAACGATCACGGGCACTAAAAGCGCAATTCTAGTTTAGGTAACCGCGTGTGTTCCTTAATCGCGCCGCGTGGTCGTGCCCTTATGCCATATCCAAATGGCCGCTGCATCCAGGCAGAGAACTGAGAGGGGGCCGCACTCCCCTTTCACTTCAACGTAGGATAGCCGAGCAAGTGTATCCGCGAACTGAAAGTGAGAGAGCAGCGCACATACATGGCCCTCTCTATTCATTCTCCGCCTGGATGGGGGTCCCCGTTCTGGAGAAAGGTATGGTATGGTCCAGCACCAGCATATCTGGTTTTCTCACCCTTCAGTCTAGACGCTCCGGAGGAAGAAGACTGAGGCGAGTGTGAACCCCAAAGCCCTGCCTATCATACGATCTCTTCTGCTTCCTAAAAAGACGACGCCTTGAGCAGAACGGGCAGATTTCCTAATACAGCCTAAAAACACCCGATTTATCGCAGTGGCGCACCTACGGACATTTGTACCAGAATAGTGCGCCTGAATTTTGGTGTCATTTTGAAGCTCTTCCCCATTCCCTCACCTTGTGCGCCAAGAAGAAAAAAAAAAGGGGTTGTCCCATCTCACTGTTTCCATGGCAACATTGGACTAAGCACCAGGTTTACGGAAACAGCCGAGTGGGCTGGCGCTGTTCCTCTAACTCCCATTTTAGTGAATAGGAGGTACACAAACCGCTCAGCAGAAGCAGTGGCTTCTTGTACTACGCTGTGTGTGGCCCCTATTAACTACAATGGGAGATACGGAACCAGCGGAGAACCAGCCCGCTTATCTGTTTGGGTAGGCCCATCCACCTGGGACTGGTCGCTGTGGAAACGGTGAGATGGGACAAGCCCTTTAGAAGTAAATCTACCCCAATCTCTGTACAAGCAGTTCCCATAGTGTATAACGGATCCTAGTCCTTACAGCGCCAAGACGATCAGCATTGCTGTGTACTGTTGGCTCTAGTGCCACGGATCTGTAGCTGTAATATGCCAATCTCACATAGGACCGTCTATGAAGCCGACTAGGCGGTCTTACCCCAATCCAAGAGTCACATAATACAGAGGAGACCCCTTGGGGGCGAGGAGATCTGTATGCCGCAATGGACGGCGCACCAATCCTCCTTACAACCTACTAACAGTGTTCCTTCTCATCCCGAAGGGTTGTCCGGCAGGATTATATTTCATATTATTATAGGTGCCCCACCAATCCTCCGCTGCTGTATGCTGTACCGGGTCCCCGCGGGAAATGCTTGCTCTGCAAATCCCTGACTGAGGCGGTCCCTGCAGGGACCAGGAGGAGGAATCCCCCGCCGTACCTGGGTGTCAAAGCGGGACAAGAAAGTGGAGACTAGGGATGAGCGAGCTTGTGTGTTTTCAAGATTCGGGCGATCTAAGAATTCCGCTATGGATTCTGCTCCACGGACCACAACTTCTGCTCCGTGGTAGCGGAATCCATAACGGAATTCTTAGATAACCCGAACTTGAAAACACAAGCTCGCTCATCCCTGGTGGAGCCAGTAAAGGCCGGACCGGCAGCGGTGATGGATCGCCGAGGTGAGTAAAGATTCTTCTTTTTTAATCCATTCTGCCCTATATAAAAAAATACATAACGCCACTGGACAAACCCTTTAAAAGGCTTCTGAGGGCTTTTTTTGGGGAAATCCTGGTGTCTTCAGATCATTTCCTCTGCACCTACCCACCAACGTCGCCATGACTGCTGCCGGCTGTAATGTTTTCCCGAGTCTTTCGGTTCAGCTGCACAGACAGGAAGACTTGGGGAGAACATCTGTCCAAGCGCAGGATGGCGGGGTAAGGCTCCATTCCCACGTCTGCAATTCTGTTCCGCATTTTGCGGACCCATTCATTTCTATGGGGCCACACTATGTGCTGTCCGGATCGGGAAATTGCAGGTCCGCACTTCCGTTCCCAAAAAAAAAATAGAACATGTCCTACTCTTGTCTCAAGATTAGGCATTTTCTATTTGCCGTCAATGTGCGGTCCACAAAATGCGGAACGCACATTTTTCCGGTGTTCGTGTTTTGCGGATCCGCAAAACACATACGGATGTGTGAATGGGCCCTAAGTGCAGAGAAAACGACTTCCTGCCCGGGATCTGAAGACGCTCCCCCAATGCCCGGGCACCTCCATCGTGGGGTGGTCTTCTCAGCAGTACGCATAACATATAGTAGAACTGAAAGTCTGATCAGGGTGGTGGTCTTAAAGGGTTACACTGTAATACTCATTGATCACTGGCGGTCTGCACTTCCAGTGGTGCCCACCTACTGAGGGTGATCAGAACCCTCCTGTACTGGACCTGTGGACTCCCAGCACTGGGGCCGGTCTCAGGACATTTGGTGGTCAGAACCCTCCTGTACTGGACCTGTGGACTCCCAGCACTGGGGCCGGTCTCAGGACATTTGGTGGTCAGTACCCTCCTGTACTGGACCTGTGGACTCCCAGCACTGGGGCCGGTCTCAGGACATTTGGTGATCAGAACCCTCCTGTACTGGACCTGTGGACTCCCAGCACTGGGGCCGGTCTCAGGACATTTGGTGGTCAGAACCCTCCTGTACTGGATCACATGCAGTCTATGTGAGGGGCCGGTCTCAGGACATTTGGGGGTTCACTTCTCCATGATCACAGGCCTGAGGCCGGTCCCAGGCAGGCGCTGGGCCGTGTGATAGGGTCAGGATCCCCCGTCCAGCGGCGCCATGTAAATAACAACACACGCACATCAATGCGCCGCCGCCTCCTCCCAGAAGGCCCCCGGTCACGGAGCAGACACTCACGGCAGCCGCACGGTCATATCAGGTGGACGGACTCCTTTCCTGGCTCTCCCTGCACTCCGCCAGCTTCCTGGGCTACCCGACGGCTCCGGTCTGGCCCAATCACATGATCTCGATGACATCAGCCCAGATACGGGGAGCCGCTGGGCCAAAACTCCTCCAGTGTCACAGCGCGTTTTTTCTTCTCTCCCTCTTCCTCCTTCTTTCAGCCGGGTCATTACGTTGTGCACCCACTATGACAAGCCTGGCACATGCCCATGGGTGGAATTCTTTATGTCTGATTCTGCCCCAAAATAACATACCCGGTAGGAAGTGTGCAGATAATCTTCTCATAAAGTGTGTACACAACTATAAAGAGCTCAGATAATGCTGCCCTATGGTAGAGGTCAGTGCACATGGGGTGAAGCCAGTTATACCAGTGCTCCTAATGCCAAGCTCATCAGCATCTGTATAATAATGGCCGTAGACAGGGTCGCTAAAGAATTTTATTTTTTTTTTCATTTATCCCAAAATTACGGACAGACAATATTTTTTACGGACAAATTGGAAAACTGTACTGAACTCTAATTATGCAATATTAATTGGTTTTAGGACCATCATTGTATGTTGAAACCATTGTAAGTTGAGTAATTGGTTCCAAAGCCCCAAAATGTCATCCAAGATAAGAGAAAATGAAGATTCAAGAAAAATAAGCAGATAACTAAGACAGATCAAACAAGTCCTTACCTATAACAGTCAGGAATAGCTGCTAACTAGCAACTATATATTTTTTTTTTACCAGAGAAGTGGCCTGGATCGGTTGGGTCTGAGTCTGAGACATTGTATGTGGAGTCTGGTTTCAACTTACGATGGGTCAGAAAAGACCATTGTATCCTGAGGCCATTGTATCTTGAGGGACCACTGGTACATGTCTTAAGGTCAGATCCTAATAAGGAGCATTTTACCAGCAGTAAGGGCTCATACACACGGCCGTTGCCCAACCGTGGCCGTATTCAAGCGCGCAAACACTGGGTCCGCAATATACAGGCGCCAGCAGTTTGTGCACCATAGATGCGGACCTACACGGAACATGAGCCCTTACCGTGAGCTGTAAAATGCTGAGAATTACAATCAAAGTCACCTGCTCAATCACCTCTAGCCTAAAAAAAATATGGCAGACACATCTAATTATTTTCACGGACATTGGAAAAAAGTCCTCTATTTTTACGGACTGTCCAGGAATTTTTGGACGGCTGTCAACCCTGCCCCTAGATTTAGTCTACATATCTCCCAGCTTTTTAGGTCGAGGAGGGACATGATCAGCAGAGTGCTAGAGCAAATTCCCAATTTTTTGGGATACTAAGCCATGCCTCTAACTCCACCTAATACCTATCTATATAGGCCCAATCTGCCCAGTCCACGTGGTGCCCCCACACAGTAGTTATGCCCCCACATAGTAGCATGCCTCCCAAGTGTCCCACTTTTGGATGCAAGTCCCTCTGTCCCTCTTTACTGCTTAAATGTCCCTGTTTTCAACCCGGGTAATAAATATACATGAATAAACTTCTGCTCCAGAAACAACCTATCTGGTTCCTACCTGTACATTGCACCTCATCTTATATATTTTGTCATTATTTGGGCAAATTTGGACCATAAAGTGGTTTTTCAAGACTTTTCTACTGATGACCCATCCTCTGGATAGGTGTTCAGTATCTGATCGGTGGGGGTCCGACACCAAGGACCCCCACCAATCCGCACTGGTGCTTGCAATAGCGCCATGGCCTTCTCTCAGCTTTCCCTAGGTCACATGCCCTAGGCGCAGCTCAGCCCCATAGAAGTGAATGGGACTGAGGTGTGATAACAAGGACAGCGCTGTACAATGTATGGTGTTCTTAGTGAGCTCAGAGAAGGCAGTGATGCTATTGCAAGCGCCAATGCCTTCTTCAACAGCTAATTGGCAGGGGTCCCAGGTGTCGGACCCCCACTATCAGGTACTGATGACCTATTCAGACAATAGGTCATCAGCTAAAAAAAATCCTGGAAAACCCCTTTAAAATGTTGATATGAGACGATTTTTGTGCTAATATGGGGTATTTCAGAACAGGAGCTGCACATGCTGTAAAAAATTGTATAACTTATACCAGGCATGCTCAACCTGCGGCCCTCCAGCTGTAGGCTGTTCGGGCATGCTGGGAGTTGTAGTTTTGCAACAGCTGGAGGGCCGCAGGTTGAGCATGCCTAAGGGTACTTTCACACTTGCGTTGTTGGATTCCGGCAGGCCGTTCCGTCGTCGGATAGCATTTGCATCTGGATCCGGACCCGGCTGACAAATGCATTGAAACACCGGATCTGTCTCTCCGGTGTTATCCGGTAAAAAGGTTCCAGTATTTATTGAGCATCCGTTTTTCCGGAACACCTGGTGCCGGATCCGGCATTAATGTATTTCAATAGAAAATAATACTGGATCCGGCATTCCGGCAAGTGTTCCGGAATTTTGGACGGAGAAAATAACGCAGCATGCTGCAGTATTTTCTCCGGCCAAATACCGTAAGAGTGACTGAACTGAAGACATCCTGATGCATACTGAACGGATTGCTCTCCATTCAGAATGCATTAGGATAAAACTGAAGCGTTTTTTCCGGTATTGAGCCCCTTAGGATGGAACTCAATACCAGAAAACTTTAACGCAAGTGTGAAAGTACCCTTATTTATTCTCCGATGCTGCAGTTATGACAGTAACGGGTCCCTGATGCGCTCCACTTCTTGCTACTGCCCTAAAGTGGCAGGAAATGGCTGTGAATACTTCTGAGCCAGTGATGCCCAACCTACAGCCCGTGGGCCAAATGCGGCCCGCGAAGCCGTGTCATGCGGCCCGCGCAGTGACAGGACTTTATCAGCGCACTAGCGCAGGGCGCGCTGCGAACGGCACAGGCAGCAAAGCGATGCTGCCTGTGCCTGCAATCTCCCCGCCCAGCGCCGCCTCCTAGCTAATTTATTCACTGCACTTGCCTCTGTGAAATTGAAGAGAAGCGCCGTAATCTCGCACAGGCGCACTGGCAGATGTATCGAAGTGCGCATGCACCGTCTTCCTGGCCTCTGTCAGTGCGCATATGTGAGATTACAATGCTTCTCTTCAATTTCAGTCATTTCTAGCTACGCCCCTGATTGGTAAGATTGGGCAGGCACTGGAGCGATAGAGCGCCCTGCTGTAGGAGAAGCCGGCGGGAGATGAAAGGAGGAGGGGCCAGCTCCTGGTGGTGTCGGGCACACGGCGCAAGCATGGCGGTGGAGGATCTGACTGAAGCCTAAAGACCAGACATCAAGGTAGACCTGCAGAAGAAGGTGACAGCGCAGTATGTGATGTATACATGTGTGTAATGTATGTAGTGCAGTGTGTGATCATCACATACTGCACTACATACATTACACACATGTATACATCACATGCCCCCTCACAGTAATAATGCCAAGATATGTGCCCTCTTCACAGACGTAATGCTCACACATGCCCCTTCACTGTAGTTATGCCCAGATATGTGCCCCCTCACAGTAATAATGCCAAGATATGTGCCCTCTTCACAGACGTAATGCTCACACATGACCCTTCACTGTAGTTATGCCCAGATATGTGCCCCCTCACAGTAATAATGCCAAGATATGTGCCCTCTTCACAGACGTAATGCTCACACATGCCCCTTCACTGTAGTTATGCCCAGATATGTGCCCCCTCACAGTAATAATGCCAAGATATGTGCCCTCTTCACAGACGTAATGCTCACACATGCCCCTTCACTGTAGTTATGCCCAGATATGTGCCCCCTCACAGTAATAATGCCAAGATATGTGCCCTCTTCACAGATGTAATGCTCACACATCCCCCCTCACAGTAGTTATGCCCAGATATGTGCCCCCTCACATTAATAATGCCAAGATATGTGCCCTCTTCACAGACGTAATGCTCACACATGTCCCCTCACAGTAGTTATGCCCAGATATGTGCCCCCTCACAGTAGTTATGCCCATATATGTGCCCTCTTCACAGTAGTTATGCCCTGATATGTGCCCTCCTCACAGTAATTATACCCTGATATGTGCCCCCTGACAGTAGTTATGCCCAGATATGTGCCCCCTCACAGTAGTTATGCCAGATATGTGCCCTCCTCACAGTAGTTATGCCCAGATATGTGCCCTCTTCACAGTAGTAATGCTCACACGTGTCCCCTCACAGCATCTGCATTTCTTTCTGGCAAAGCTACCTGGTTCCGGCCCGCGAAATTTATACCAAGTCTAGTGCGGCCCTCAGACGAAAAATGGTTGGGCACCACTGTTCTAAGCCAATCACTGGCCGCAGTCAATGACCCACCACAGCCAGTAATTGGATCTTTTACAGAGAGCCATAAGTGTCCCTCTTTGGCCAAAAAGTTGGGTGTTATGCAGTAGTTATGCCCTCTTAGTGCCCCCACATGAATTTTTTTTACCCATAGTGACCCCACATGGCAATTATTGCCCCCTCACAGTAGTCATACCCCTTAATGCCTACACAGTAGTTATGCCCCCTTAGTGCCCCACACAGTATTTATTCCTCGTTAGTGCCCCACACAGTAGTAATGTCCCCCTTGTGCGCTCACACAAAAAATGCACATTTAATGCCCCCACATACAGTAAAATGCACCCTTAGTCCCACACACAGTAGTTATGGCTCATTAATGCCCTCTACACAGTAGTTATGCCCCCTTAGTCACCCACACAGTATTTATGCCTCTTTAGTGCCCCACACAGTAGTAATGTGCCCTCACACACAAAATGCCCTTTTAATGCACAGTATAATGCCCCCTTAGTGCCACACACAGTAGTTATGTCCCCTTTACTGTCCCACACAGTAGTAATGCCCCATTTGTGCCCCCCCCCCCCAGAATGCCCACACACACAGTAGAATGCCTGCTTAGTGCCGCACACAGTAGTCCCCTTACAACAGTGATGCCGGAAACATTAACAAAATAAAAAAAAGGCAGTCACCATCACCCTGCCCCTATTGAATGGAGCTCGTTCTGCTCCCCCCCAGCAGGTGAGAGGAAGTGACGTCATTGCTCCTGCTGAGCACATAAGCTCACAGGTACGGGGATGCTCATAATTCCCCGGCCTGTGCGTTCTCTTACTCATCCCAGCAGACTCTGCTTCACCTTTATATCTAACTGTCTCAGTGTCCTCAGGAGGGTCATAGCCATCCCAGGACTACGGGACAGCTGCTGGATCGGGACGGTTGCGAGGTAAGTTAAGCATATATAAGTGGGTACTGTCTCTCCTTATGGAGTGCGCCTAGTAGGTGTAAGTAGTCTTCTAGGCCAGGCAGTGCGCCTCTGGGAAACAAGTATGCAAATTAGCCTTCTTTCAAAAATGAAAAGAAAGTTGAGCCTTTAATGCCACGAGAGGTAAAGGTAGCTATTCTGTGCGTTTTTTACTGAACGCAGAGATGATCAATGAAAAACGGTGCTTATGTGCACAGACCCATTAAAAACTAATGGGTCAGGATTCAGTCCAGATGCTATGCATTCACTACAACTGTCACATCTGGACAAAAAACTTGTTCATGTGCAAGTGCAATGAGCCGGACCGTGGTACGGTTACGCGGACGCCCAAATTATGCAGTGGGTCCGGATATGGGTATAGAAGTCTATAGTTTTTGTTTGTGACGCCAATTGCAGCGTGCGCAGGGTACTAACACAGGGCCCTTTAAGGTGTTGTAACTCACATACCAGGTTAGGAATGCCAGAGTGGTGTAATGTCTATGTAGAGTAATAGCAATAGTGTCAACGTTGTCTCCTACCTTGGTACGGCTGGACTCCTGGATCCTGGCTCACTTGCAATAAAATGAGTGTGTTGCTAGTAGGAGTAATTGAGGGATTTGCAGCAATAATTGAGATCCAGACTTGGAATATAGTTCAAACTAGTCTTTACTTGATGCAGCTTTAATCCAAGTGAGATACAGCAATAGTCTTTGGTCCCAGCAGGTATTGGCAATGTGTGGCAGGGATCTGTCTTCTGCTTCTATCATGTGCCTGGAGCTCTCTGCAGGATAAGTCGTCTGCTTGTGGCTCTGTAATGTGGCAAGAATTTATATCTTCTGCGCTTACTATCTTCTGCTATCTTGAGGACTAACTAGCAGAGGAGGAATTTGGCTTCTCCTGGTCTGTGGACGGTACTCACAGTTGGCTTTACAGGGTATGCTTCTTCCTGGAATACTGGAGGTGGCTGTTTGCTTTCAACCAGCCGAGAAAGGGGATAAAACAATGTAAACTTGGATGTAAGGGGTAAAATGATGATGGGGGGGAGTCCTTACAATGCATGACCATCAGAGTAAGGACAAAATAGGGCAACCTGAAAGAGAAAACGTTAAAACACAATGCCAACGGGTCCTTACCCGTCAGGAACAGTCCACGACGTGGCTCCCATAAGTCCTTATTTTTGAGAAGAATGCATCTTTAGAGAAGGACATCCATGTCCTCGCTGCTCAAGCTACTAAAGCGCATCAGGGCGCGCTCTTGCCTCTGGTAGCTCAGGGTTGCAGCTGTTGTAGTACGCCACTGCCCTCTAGTGGTGGCTTTTGGAGTTGGCTGTGCAGACAGCCTGGAGAAAGCAGCTGTAACCTGCTGCAAGCCGGGATCCCTAGCCGGTGCAGAGGCTGTTAAAACATTCGGCTGAAGGGGTTCTGGAAGGCAACTTGCAGGTGCCTGGGGTAGCTTCCATGGCAAAAGATACGGTTGCACCCTGGGATTGAAGGTGAGAACCGAATTGTTAATCTGGCCCACCAGCAGTGTTGGTGGAGCAGCCAGGTCAGGGATGAGGGGTTCAGGTTCTGGCTGGGGATGTTCTCTGAACTTCAACCTGCTGTCTGGGGTCTCCTGTAGACAATGGACTTTCCCTGCAGAGCCTGGGTCCTCCTGCCAGGTCTCTGGAGTGACTGCAGGGGTTAACGGTTTGGCCAGCAGGGTCCCACCGGCAGCAAAGGGGCCTTGGACGGAGCGCATAGGGGTGTACTCCACTTGGTCGCCCACATACAGACTGTGGCGGGCCTGCGGCAAATAGGGGCGCTTAACAGAGCGGCGGCCCACAAATATCTCTGTTCCAGAGTAGTTGTCCTGAAGGAAGCCCACTCCTCGCTGTATGGAAAACCAGAGGACTGTCCCTGTCCGTCTTGTG
The DNA here is from genome assembly GCF_905171765.1 of Bufo bufo. NCBI lineage: Eukaryota > Metazoa > Chordata > Amphibia > Anura > Bufonidae > Bufo > Bufo bufo. The sequence goes on along the minus strand of NC_053393.1, from coordinate 406,123,357 downwards.
AGCTTACGGTCGCCAGGCTGGGGGTCGTCTAGGACTTGTTTGACCCACTCCTCTATGCTGGTCTTATATTCCCATGGGGTCTGGGCATAAGCAGTGATCTCCCATGGGACTTCGGGGTTAAGGCATCCCGCTTTGGCAATCGTAGCAGCACTGGGCGGCGGAGTGAAAGTTCTGGCCGCCTGTCACGGCTGTGTGTGAGCAACAAGAGCATGCACAGAAAATAGAGCTACTGACCGGACCCAAACTAGGGAGGATAAAGGGTGACCCCTGTCCGACCCTCAAAAGCTCTCCCTATGCTGCTAAGCCCATGCCCGGATCCAAATGGTGGAAGGAGGCATGCCCGCGTACCTAAGACTGATGGCCACTGTAACCCCTACAATAGTGGAAGGGGCATGGCCACCGGTGCTCTGCTCAGTATATGGAGGGAACCGTGGTCGCCTCGGATCCAGTCAGAAAACACACAGATACACAGCAATGTCTGCACACTTAGCTGAAGGGCTGCAGCCGCAGTGAAGACGGATCCAAAGACAGGCTGGCAATATCCGGAGTACTTGCTGCAGCAGAACACAGGTCCAGTGAAAGGATAGCATACAAGGGAAGATACTCAAGCAAGAGCTACAACCCAAATGAGAAATATAATCCACACCTACAATAGGAGGAGGGGGAATATAAAGGCAGGGAAATCAAACGGAGGAGAAACAGCTGGGAGGAAGGAAACAGAAAACTCCTCCCAGCTCTAGTAGTGACATCATCACAGGGGTGGAGAAACAGAGCTGTGAGAACGTCCCAAAGCTCTGGTAGTGACAGTACCCCCCCCTCTACGGGTGGACTCCGGACACCCAGGACCCACCTTCTCAGGATGAGCCCTATGAAATGCCCTGATGAGGCGAGTGGCTTTAATGTCCGACACCGGAACCCACATCCTCTCCTCAGGACCATAACCCTTCCAATGAACGAGGTACTGGAGAGAACTGCGGACAATGCGAGAGTCCACAATTCTGGAAACCTCAAACTCCAGATTGCCATCAACCAAAATCGGAGGAGGAGGCAAAAAGGAGGGTACCGTGGGCTGGACATATGGTTTTACGAGAGATCTGTGAAATACATTATGTATCTTCCAAACCCGTGGAAGATCAAGACGGAAGGCAACAGGATTGATGACTGACAAGATTTTATAAGGCCCAATAAACTTGGGACCCAATTTCCAGGAGGGAACCTTCAGTTTAATATTTCTTGTAGACAACCACACCAGATCACCCACACTCAGGTCCGGACCAGGCACACGTCTCTTATCAGCCACACGCTTATACTTCTCACTCATCTTTCTAAGATTACTCTGAATCTTTTGCCAAATGGTAGACAAAGACGAGGAAAATCTCTCCTCCTCAGGCAAACCAGAAAGAGCCCCTCCCGAGAATGTCCCAAACTGCGGATGGAACCCATATGCACCAAAGAATGGCGACTTATCAGAAGATTCCTGACGGCGGTTGTTCAGAGCAAACTCAGCAAGAGGGAGAAATGAACACCAATCCTCCTGGTTCTCTGCCACGAAACAGCGCAAATATGTCTCAAGATTCTGATTGAGGCGCTCAGTCTGACCATTCGACTGCGGGTGAAAAGCAGAAGAGAAGGACAGCCGAACCCCCAGGCGAGAACAGAAAGCCTTCCAGAACCTGGACACAAACTGCGTGCCTTTATCGGAAGCAATATCAGAGGGAATGCCATGCAATTTAACAATATGGTCGACAAAAGCTTGCGCCAACGTTTTAGCATTGGGTAAACCAGGGAAAGGTACGAAATGAGCCATCTTGCTAAAACGGTCCACCACCACCAGGATCACCGACTTCCCTGAGGAACGAGGAAGATCCGTGATAAAGTCCATGGACAGGTGTGTCCAAGGACGGGAAGGTATGGGTAACGGGAGAAGGGAACCTGAAGGCCGTGAACGAGGGACCTTAGCGCGAGCGCACGTCTCACAAGCAGCCACAAAACCCTCCACCGACTTACGAAGAGCCGGCCACCAAAATCTCCGAGCAATGAGATCTACCGTGGCTCTACTCCCGGGGTGACCAGCAAGAACAGTATCATGATGCTCCTTGAAGAGTTTGTGACGTAGCTCAGGAGGCACAAACAACTTCCCAGAAGGACAACGGGCAGGTGCCTCAGTCTGGGCAGCCTGGACCTCGGCCTCCAAATCCAAATGTAGAGCAGAAACAACTACCCCCTCCGCCAAAATGGGACCCGGGTCCTCGGAGTTTCCTCCTCCCGGAAAACAGCGAGAGAGAGCATCAGCCTTCACATTTTTGATCCCAGGGCGGAATGTGACAACAAAATTGAATCTGGAGAAGAACAGAGACCATCTGGCCTGTCTCGGATTCATACGCCTGGCCGACTCCAAGTATGCCAGATTCTTATGGTCGGTAAAAACGGTTATAGGGTGCCTGGCCCCCTCCAACCAATGGCGCCATTCCTCGAAAGCCAACTTGATGGCCAACAACTCCCTATCTCCCACATCATAGTTTTTCTCTGCCGGGGAGAGTTTTTTAGAGAAAAAGGCACAGGGTCGCCATTTGGCAGGAGAAGGGCCCTGGGACAAAACCGCACCCACACCCACCTCGGAAGCATCCACCTCAACAATAAAAGGTAAGGAAACATCGGGATGCACCAAGACGGGAGCAGATGCAAAACTTTCTTTAATCTTAGAAAAAGCTGCAAGCGCCTCCTCCGACCAAGAGGAAAAATCCGCCCCCTTTTTTGTCATGTCAGTGAGGGGTTTGACCACAGAGGAATAATTCAAAATGAACTTTCTGTAATAGTTCGCAAAACCCCAAAAGCGCATCAATGCCTTCTGATTCTCAGGAAGCTCCCACTCAAGTACAGCACGGACCTTCTCCGGATCCATGCGAAAACCAGAAGCAGAGAGGAGAAAACCCAGAAATTGAATCTCCGATACCATAAAAACACATTTCTCCAGCTTGGCGTACAATTTATTTTCCCGCAGAATCTGCAGAACCTGAAAAAGATGATCCTGATGGGTCTGAACATCAGGGGAAAAAAATCAAAATATCATCAAGATACACCAATACAAATTTCCCCATTAAATGGTAGAAAATACTGTTAACAAAATGCTGAAAGACGGCCGGAGCATTCATCAGGCCGAAAGGCATAACGAGATTCTCGAAATGCCCGTTAGGGGTATTAAAGGCCGTTTTCCATTCATCCCCCTCTCTGACCCTGACCAGGTTGTACGCGCCTCTCAAATCCAATTTGGAAAAAACCTTGGCCCCAACAATTTGGTTGAAGAGGTCCGGGATCAGAGGAAGGGGATAGGGATCGCGAATCGTGATACGGTTCAGCTCCCTAAAATCTAGGCAAGGTCTCAGAGAGCCATCTTTTTTTTTAACAAAAAAAAAACCCAGCGGCAACAGGTGATTTTGAGGGACGAATATGCCCCTTATCGAGACTCTCGGAGATATAGGTTTGCATTGCGATTCTTTCCGGTTGTGAGAGATTGTAGAGGCGAGCTTTTGGCAGCTTGGCGCCGGGAATGAGGTTAATGGGACAGTCAAACTCCCGGTGAGGAGGTAGCTCCTGAACACCGCTCTCGGAAAACACGTCCGAGAAATCAGAGAGAAATGATGGCACAGTTTTAGTAGACACCTCTGCAAAAGTCGCTGTAAGACAATTCTCTCTACAAAAGTCACTCCACTCATTTATTTGCCTTCCTTGCCAATCAATAGTGGGGTTATGTCTAGTGAGCCAGGGTAACCCCAAAACTAGAGGAGAAGGCAATCCGTTAAGGACAAAACAAGATATATCCTCCACATGAGTGTCACCTACAGCTAACCGAATATTGTGAACAATGCCCTTCAGAGATCTCTGTGAGAGTGGAGCAGAGTCAATAGCAAAAACAGGTATATCCTTTTCTAATGTGCAAACCTGAAAACCATGCATGGCTACAAATTGAGTGTCAATAAGATTGACGGCCGCTCCACTATCGACAAAAATCTCACAAGAAATGACTTTGCTCTCTAGCGCCACCCTGGCAGACAGGAGAAAACGGGAACTGCAGGTCAGAGGAAAAGCATCAATTCCTACATCAACTTTGCCCAAAGTAGCAGATGAAGCAGAGTTTGATGATTTACCTTTTGAGGTTTTTCTCTTATTATCGCTCTTAGTACAGTTCAAGAATCTCCTAGACGGACAAACATTTGCCAAATGACCTATGCCCCCACAACAAAAACACACCATACTCTGAGGACTAAATCCTCTTTTATCAGGGGCAAGTCGACCTAGCTGCATGGGCTCCTCCTCAGAGGGGAGCGAGACAGGATGAGGCCCCTGCACACTGAATGAGTCCGCACCACTGCCCCTAGACTGACAATGGCTGGACAGAGAGGTCTCGTTTCTTTCTCTTAGACGCCTGTCAAGGCGTACCGCCAGTGACATGGCAGACTCTAAGGACGTTGGTCTCTCATGGAAAGCAAATGCATCTTTCAATCTCTCTGAGAGACCATGACAGAACTGACTCCGGAATGCAGCATCATTCCAACCTGAATCAGCTGCCCATCTCCGAAATTCAGAACAATAAAGCTCCGCAGACAGTTTGCTCTGGCATAAAAAACGTAAGTTAGATTCGGCCAGAGCAACACGATCCGGGTCATCATATATCTGCCCCAGGGCCACAAAAAATCCTTCCACGGATCGAAGGGAGGGATCCCCTGATGGCAGCGAAAAAGCCCAAGTCTGAGCATTACCCCTGAGCAGGGAGATGACAATCCTCACCCTCTGCTCCTGATTACCAGAGGAATGTGGACACAAGCAAAAATGGAGTTAGCATGCCTCTCTGAAGCGAACAAAACTCTCACTGCCCCCGGAGAACTTTTCCGGAAGTGAGACCTTTGGCTCGCAACAGACTCCATGGGCCGGAGCAGAGCCCAATGCTTGAAGCTGAGTCATAGATTGACGGAGATCCGCTACCTCCAAAGAAAGACCCTGCATGCGGTCAACCAGGCCAGAAAGCAGATCCATGTCAAAAAAGACGGTTTTGGTGGATTATAATGTCACGGCTGTGTGTGAGCAACAAGAGCATGCACAGAAAATAGAGCTACTGACCGGACCCAAACTAGGGAGGATAAAGGGTGACCCCTGTCCGACCCTCAAAAGCTCTCCCTATGCTGCTAAGCCCATGCCCGGATCCAAATGGTGGAAGGAGGCATGCCCGCGTACCTAAGACTGATGGCCACTGTAACCCCTACAATAGTGGAAGGGGCACGGCCACCGGTGCCCTGCTCAGTATATGGAGGGAACCGTGGTCGCCTCGGATCCAGTCAGAAAACACACAGATACACAGCAATGTCTGCACACTTAGCTGAAGGGCTGCAGCCGCAGTGAAGACGGATCCAAAGACAGGCTGGCAATATCCGGAGTACTTGCTGCAGCAGAACACAGGTCCAGTGAAAGGATAGCATACAAGGGAAGATACTCAAGCAAGAGCTACAACCCAAATGAGAAATATAATCCACACCTACAATAGGAGGAGGGGGAATATAAAGGCAGGGAAATCAAACGGAGGAGAAACAGCTGGGAGGAAGGAAACAGAAAACTCCTCCCAGCTCTAGTAGTGACATCATCACAGGGGTGGAGAAACAGAGCTGTGAGAACGTCCCAAAGCTCTGGTAGTGACACCGCCTCTGCCGCACCAGTAGGTGTCCTTGGCGGAGCAGGCCTAGGCCTGTTTGGGGTATCGGGTCCCACAGGGAGCGGTGCAGGGGCAGCTATGGACCGGGCCTGGGCCTCAGGGAGCACGTCTACTCCTACCTGGTGTCACGGCCGGGCGGCCGGTTCCGGTGCCTCCTGGTGGTCATCGTGGGCTTCAGGTGCCGTCCACGGTGCAGGCTGGTCCAAATCCTGGGCGGCTGCGTCAGTTGCGTCCTCCGCGGGAGCAGGCTTAGCATCAGCAGCCATCTTGAGGGAAGTGTCGCCTTCGACGCTGCAGCAGTAGCGGCGGAGGGATCCACTGCCTCTGAGGTCTGGCCTGGAGTCACAACGTCTTCTTCTGTGGGAGCGGGAACAGCGGCCTTCTCTTCTTCGGCGCTGGTAGCAATCTGGGTTGCAGGCTCCGTAGCCGCAGAGGGATCCACTGCCTCTGGGCTTGCAGCAAAGACGGAGGGACCACTTCTCTTCACCAGTTGAGAAAGTTGAATCTCCGGTGGGTGGTCTTCGTATACAGGTTCTTCTCCAATAACCATTTGGTTCCATCTTGGTGAAGGGAGCGCCATCCTCCTTGGCTCTTCTGTCACGATCAGTGCAGGAAATGCAAGAAGTGAGGGTGGAGCCCAGAGGGAGGAGTCTGTACTCCCTTGGCTCGCATTGCAAAGTTCTTGGTGGGCAGGCTTGAGAGTTCCCGCTTCTAGGAGGGCGTAGACATCATTTTCGCGCTCTTGAAAGCCATGAAGACACTGAGCCATGAGGGAAAAATGGCTGATTAACCCTTGTAGTGCTGACGCGCACAATGCAGCGTTTTCGGGTCCCGCAATAAAAGTAATAAAGTCCATTTTCAGGGTCTTTGGCACAATTCTCAGATCTTCCAGTACTGTGAAACATGCAATTTGATCCTGTTAAGCACACAATTGGATACGGTTCTGTTGGCACACAATTCAATTCGTATCCTGTTGGCACACAGCTTGATCCTGTTCGTGCAATAGAGCAAGACCGTGGTGCAGTTACGCCCAAATTATGCAGTGGGCCTGGATATGGGTATAGAAGTCTATAGTTTTTGTTCGTGACGCCAATTGCAGCGTGCGCAGGGTACTAACACATTGCCCTTTAAGGTGTTGTAATTCACGTACCAGGTTAGGAATGCCAGAGTGGTGTAACGTCTCTGTAGGGTAATAGCAATAGTGTCAACGGTGTCTTCTACCTTGGTACGGCTGGACTCCTGGATCCTGGCTCACTTGCAATAAAATGAGTGTGTTGCTAGTAGGAGTAATTGAGGGATTTGCAGCAATAGTTGAGATCCAGACTTGGAATATAGTTCAAACTGGTCTTTACTTGATGCAGCTTTAATCCAAGTGAGATACAGCAATAGTCTGTGGTCCCAGCAGGTATTGGCAATGTGTGGGAGGAATCTATCGTCTGCTTCTATCATGTGCCTGGAGCTCTCTGCAGGATAAGTCGTCTGCTTGTGGCTCTGTAATGTGGCAAGAATTTATATCTTCTGCGCTTACTATCTTCTGCTGTATGGGGACTGACTAGCTGAGGAGGAATTTGGCTTCTTCTGGTCTCTGGACGGTACTCACAGTTGGCTTCACAGGGTATGCTTCTTCCTGGAATACTGGATGTGGCTGCTTGCTTTCAACCAGCCGAGGCTGAAAGGCTCAGACTGGAAATGATCTTTTGTCTCCGCCGAGACAAGATCCTGGCTTTGGATCCCTAGAACTGGGAGCTCCTACACGCATAGCCTTCCCCTAGCCGGGGTGGCTGGCACACACTAAACTTAACTTCCTTCCCCACCCATGAGGCAGGACATGGGTGAGCCCACTCTGCTCAAAGAGGGGGGAGCTAAACTGGAATAAACTATTCCAGTCTAGAAACACTAAACACTAAACAATGTGTTTAACTGAAGTCCCTGCTAAACACATTGCTGCCACCTGCTGGTGAACATGGAAATGACAGCAATATATAATTTACATGGCTTAGAATGCATATTTGTGAGAATATTAGATACAATCACATTAGATGACAGTATAAATACACTTAAGAGATTGTAGCGGGGTAAAAGAGTTTCATAACATAACTCTGGGATGTTACACAAGGCCCTAAGTCAGGGATGGCCAACCAGCTATCAGCCTACAGCAGCGCATGGTGGGAATTGTAGTTTTAAAACAGCTGGAGAGCCGCGGGTTGGCCAGCCCTGCCCTAAGTCAATGTTCGACCTTTTAAACAGGCCTTGAGACATAATTTAGGATTATAGCTAAGACAGTACCTCATCTGCAGACAGCTGAGGTGATTGCCTCTTATCAGTGCAGAACAGAGTACTGGCTCAACTGGGCGAGAAGCCTACGCATATGCACATATTACACTGTAGTGCCCATATAATGTCAACTACACTGCACATGTAAGGCCCCTTTCACACAGCCGAGAATTCCGTGCGGGTGCAATGCGTGAGGTGAACGCATTGCACCAGCACTGAATCCGGACCCATTTACTTCAATGGGGCTGTGCAGATGAGCGGTGATTTTCACGCATCACTGGTGCTTTACGTGAAAATCGCAGCAAGCTCTATATTGTGCGTTTTTCACGCAACACAGGCCCCATAGAAGTGAATAAGGCTGCGTGAAAATCAAAAGCATCCGCAAACAAGTGCGGATGCGGTGTGATTTTCACGCATGGTTGCTAGGAGACGATTGGGATGGGGACCCGATCTTTATTATTTTCCCTTATAACATAGTTATAAGGGAAAATAATAGCATTCTTCATACAGAATGCTAAGTAACATAGTGATGGAGGGGTTAAAAAATAAATAAAAAAATTAATAAACTCACCTTAATCCACTTGAACGCTCAGCCTGGCATGTCTTCTTTCTTTTTTGATGAAAAGGACCCGTGGTGACGTCACTGCGCTCATCACATGGTCCATCAGCATGGTGATTAACCATGTGATAAGCGCAGTGACGTCATCAAAGGTCCTTTAGCCAGGTCCTGAAGAAAGTAGAAAGAAGAGGAGATCCGCTACGTGATCAAGTGGATGGGGTGAGTTAAATGTGTTTATTATTTTTTATTTTTAACCCCTTAATGGACATTTTACTAAGCATTCTGTACTAAGAATGCTATTATTTTCCCTTATAACCATGTTATAAGGGAAAATAATAAAATCTACACAACACCGATCCCTGAACTTCTGTGATGAAGTTCGGGTCTGGGTACCAAACATGCCGATTTTTCTCACGCGTGTGCAAAACGCATTAAAACGCTTTGCACTCGCGCAGAAATATCGCACATTTTCCCGCAACGCACCCGCATCTTGTCCGGCCCTCACACACACAACTTCACATATGCACACAGTACACAACAAATACATACAGGTAACAGATTCTATGTCGATTTTGCACCTATTTTGCCTATACATCAAACATAATACAATATGTGTTATGCCTGATCCACACAAACATATTTTAGACGTATTATACTCCTGTAGGCGGGGGTCCAACACCCTCTCCGACGCCGATCAGCTGTTTTGCAGTAGCTCCAGCGCTGAAAGTCAGAAATTATGGGAGCACATAGCCAGCTGTCCTGAATTTGCAGGAACTGTCCCTGATTTTCTGAGACAGTCCCAGCAAATTTGGGCTGTCCCGGGATGACAATGGGCAGGGCTATTGATATCCCCGCCCATATGTAGGTGCTTCCCAGGGGCGGGGTTTTGAGTGCCCCGATTTTTCCATCCTAAACATTAGTAAGTATGGGAGCAGTGCTGCAGTAACCAGCTCCATCCAGCACACCACGGAGAGAGCTGTGTAGTCTGTCATGAGGGTGTCACGACCTATCGCTGTCCCTGTTGTGCCTGGGGTCAGAAGGTGGCTACGCACTCAGTTTCTCAAGGGATCGCTCCATGACCAAATGGTGAGAATGGATTCCGGTCCAAGTTTTCCTGCTTAGGTTTGCGATCCTTTTTGTCCCGTTTTGGAATCTGTGGCTTTTCCTTTCAGCTGTTCTGTCAGCCACTCCCAGCTACTATATATTCTCCCTTTCTGCTTCCCTTGTTGCCAGATATAGACCTTCCTTCCAGATCTTCTATTCTGACCTCAGGTGGACAACTGTTGCTGTGGACCTGATGCATCTCCGGTTCACTCCTGTTGTTGTTGTCTCCCTTCGGGGATTGTTTGTGGTGTTGTTACCCTAGGTGTCAGTGGTGTGGACTAGTGCTCCCACTGCCCTATTCACTGCCTTGGGTAAGCCAGGGACAAGGCACATGATCGGCGAATGGGTAAGCAGCCCGTCTAGGTGTAGTGTACGGGGACTGTAATACCCGTCACTACCAAAGTGTCACTTGGTGTGCTGTCGTCCCTCCTTAGTTATGGAGAAGTTGTTATATGTCAGTTTCATAAAATGTCATGTAATGCAATGCTATGTGTTTCCCTGTTACTATGACACTTGCATGTACAGGCTTGCTAGGGGTGTCATTCCAGCTTCTAGTCGCTAGAAGGAGCTAGAGAGCCCTAGTTTATATAAGGCCAGACAGGGAAGCAAAAGTCAGTCTAGTGGAGAGCTCAGAAGTTTCTAGAGCCTCAGGAAGCAGAGAGAGACAGAGGCAAACTGCAGAGAAGCAAGAGGTACTAAGAATAACAGAGGAGGTACTTTTATAAAGCTACAGCCAAGGATATAAAGCCAGAACTAGGTTATTGGGCCTTGGTGAAGATATGCTATATTCCAGGATCAGACAGAAATAGAGTGCAAGCTCCTGTACTGCAAGTCCTGTGTTCAACACTCTGTAATCACCTTGCTAAAACTGTAATTGCCTGCATCTACCGTATTGCAAGATCGACTGTATGCAAAGGAACTGTGATTCCATTAATGTCCCTGTATTGATGATGACTACTAAAGTTGGAGTTTGGTTTTAATACCACGTGTTCCTCAATTTATTCCTGCTATCCGCAAACGGCGTGCCACCGTCTAATTGGCACTGGCGTCACGAACAATTTATACCATCACCTGCCCTTGCAGAGAGTCAGCCGTACCAGGTTAGTGTCTATTGCACTACATCACCCAGAAACACCTATTGCACACAACTTGAGTACGCTGCACCTCTCTTTTGGCGTCACGAACAGGATACGCACGCTTTCTAGTGCAAGAAGCGTGAACTTTGTGCCTTATACAGTTGCCCTGTGACCAAAGTGACAAATTACCTGTTTATTGAAAGTGGACTTTGTGGACTAAAAATCGTACCCAAAGTGTACCCAAAACTTCTAAAAAGCGCTGTGCAGTGTTGCGCTACCCAGAGAAAGAAAATCGCCGCATTGGAGTGTGGTTTTGTGGACTTTTTACAATCCTGCTTGCTGTCAGTGAATGGACAGCGTTTTGCTAAAGATGGCCACCAGCTGCCTGGAGTAAAGTTTCCCGCGCCGCTGAGGACCTTCGTGGGCGGATCCCTGCAGAGACACAGAGAGTCCCGCCCCTCTTCATCATCGCACTGCCGCGGCCCTGCTTCTTCTGCGTCATCAGGTGCTCAGGACGTCCGGAACCTCGCGAGACTTGGCCTGCGCAAGCCCGGCGATAACGGTAAGCACTGGTAACCGGAGGGAAGGGGAGTGTACCGGCCCCTTTAGTTGCCAGCGGCCACCTCTCAATAGACTACCATGTCAGAGCCAGGAGTGCCTGAGCAGCCGGCCCCGGGAGAGCTTGCGGCTCCGAATCATCCTACAGCCCCCAGCATGATGCCCTTTACCATGCCTTACTATTTCGGGGCCCCATGGTTCCCTCGCTACAGGGGGGAGACCCATACCCTAAGGGACTTTAAAGAAAAGTTGCTGGCACTATTCCGATTGTACCCTATAAATGCCAACCAGCAAATGGAAATCCTGCTGGCGCAACTGGAGGGAGCTGCCCGCAGGGAAGTGTTATCCTGGCCTGCTACTGAGCGGAGTACTTTAGAACAGATCTTCGCCCGCCTCAGAGCCACTTTTGAAACTAGGACCGCCTCAGAGATAAAGATGCACTTCTTTGGCAAGAAACAGAAGTCCGGTGAGTCCCTCCGTGACTATGCCCTATCACTTCAGGAGGCTTTAGGGGCTGTAATCCAGATAGATCCCAAAGAGGCTGATAACCAAGACCAGACCCTGAGGGAACAATTTATCAACGGGGTGTCTAGTGAACAAATAAGGACCCAGTTAAAGATGCTGTCTGCCCAGCACCCTAACAGTGCCTTTCTAGACTTTAAAGAACTGGCTATAAAGATCCTGGGGTCCACAGTATCTCCTGAGTTGAGCGCCCTATCTGAGTCATCAGCCTGCAGGCCAAAACCGCTTATCACTAACCGAGCTGAGGCCGGCCAAGCTGTTCAAGTGTCAGCTACCGATACTATTGCCATGCTGACAGAGCAAGTAAATCACCTCACTAAAAGTCTAGAGAAAGTGTGCAGAAAAATAGAGGAATAGGAAAAACCCATAATGCTAGATGAAGAATTCCTGTCTCCTCCTAGGCCGTTCCCACCTCCATACCAAGAGACTCACCCCAGGGATCCTGGGAGGCGTAATAGAGGTCGCAAGAAGCCCGTGTGTACATACTGCAAAAAGCTGGGACACACAGAATCCACAGGCTGGCAGTTAAACGGGCAACCCCTGAGGCTGAGGACCACCCCTCGGGAGGTAGAACACTAGGTCCAGAGGATCCAAATTGGATGCCACGTTATGTAGGATCCCATCCTAAAATCAATATAGAGATCAACGGGGTCCCCTTTGAAGCCCTATTAGATACTGGATCTCAGGTCACTACTATTCAGCTGCCTGCATTTGAAAAGTTCTGGGACACCAACCAGTTGACCCAACCGCCTGAATCCTGGGTGGAAATTATCGCCAGCAATGGCAAACCAGTAAAGATTCATGGATACTGGGAACCCACCCTGCAGGTGGGAGAAGTAACCCTGCCTCAACAGGGAGTGATCGTAGTACAGGCCGGTGACAGAGGAGGACATCCTGTCATTCTAGGCACCAATGTCTTCAAAAACTGTTATTCAGAAATACTTGCTGTATTACATCAGACTTTGCCCACTGCTTCCTCTGCATCCAGGAGGGTGATTCAAAAGACTATTACTGTGTTAAGTGCCCAGCAGAGGTTTGCTAATGAGAAAGGAGAAATTTGTACTGCCAGGATTAGTGATATTAAGCCTGTGACTTTGCCTCCTAATTCTCAAACTCTTTTATGGTGTCGTGCTGTCCTGGGAGTCCAAGGCCGAGATTATCCAGCCCTGGTGGAACCAATCCAGATGGAGGATTACCCTTATGTGAGAGCTGCCAAGTGCCTGGTGAACGTCTCCCAAGGTAAAGTACCTGTCCGTGTTGCCCAGCTGTCCCAGGTGTCCTTCCAAGACATCATTCGTCTTCCAGCGACAGAGAAGCCGCCAGCTGCAGTCAGCGGATGTTCGCCGGTGACCCAGCCACAAGTGCCCTGGTGGGAAGAGCTCCATGTAGGGGACGAGACTACCCCCCAACATCAACAAGAAGGGATTCTACAGCTTGTCAAGGAGCACCACCAGGCCTTCAGTAAGCATGCTACTGACTATGGAGAGGTTAGTGTCATACAACACACCATACCTACTGGCTCTCATCCTCCTATCAAGGAGAGATACAGACCCTTACCACCTACTTTATATCAGACTGTAAAGGAAATGATCCAAGAGATGAAAGACTCTAATGTGATCCGGGACAGCTGTAGTCCGTGGGCTGCACCCCTGGTTCTTGTAAAGAAGAAGGACGGTAGTATCCGTTTCTGTGTGGATTATAGGAAAATTAATCAAATAACCCACAAAGATGCATACCCACTGCCCCGCATTGAGGAGTCACTAACTGCTCTGGGCTCTTCTGCCTATTTCTCCACATTGGACTTGACCAGCGGCTACTGGCAAGTACCCATGGCCCCTGCAGATAGGGAAAAGACTGCTTTCACTACTCCCATGGGCCTGTTCGAATTCAATTGTATGCCGTTCGGGCTATGTAATGCCCCAGGAACTTTCCAGAGACTAATGGAACGGTGTTTGGGTCACAAAAACTTCGAAACAGTGCTGCTGTATCTAGATGACGTCATTGTGTATTCAAAAACATATGAAGACCATCTGAAACATTTGGCAGAAGTATTTGAAATCCTTATCAAATATGGCTTGAAGGTAAAGCCATCCAAGTGTCACCTGCTCAAACCTGCAGTAAGATACCTGGGGCATGTAGTAAGCGGAGAGGGAGTGCAACCTGACCCTGATAAATTAGCAGCTGTCCGTAATTGGCCGGTTCCTACTACAGTCAAAGAGGTGAGGAGTTTTCTTGGTTTTGCCGGCTACTATAGACGTTTTATCCCCCATTTTGCTCAAATAGCTGATCCTATCCAGGAACTCTTGAGGGGGCAACCCAAAAAGAGTCCTAGAACTCCTGTGCCCATTGAGTGGAATGAGAAAAGAGAGATAGCGTTCCAATTGCTAAAAAAGAAACTGACCGAGCCTCCAGTGTTAGGTTATCCGGATTATAGCAAGCCCTTCCATCTCTATACTGATGCTAGCAAGCGAGGCCTGGGAGCTGTGTTAGCCCAGATCCAAGAGGGAAAAGAGAGAGTGATAGCATATGCAAGCCGCTCCCTGAAAGGGGCTGAGAAAAATGACCAGAATTATAGTTCCTTCAAACTAGAGTTCCTGGCATTAGTGTGGGCGGTGACAGAAAAATTCAAGGATTATCTAGCCGCCACCCCGTTCATTGCATTCACTGACAATAACCCTCTGGCGCATCTAAATACAGCTAAATTAGGGGGCTTGGAGCAGAGATGGGCCTCTCGCCTTGCCAACTATAATTTCTCTGTAAAGTATCGTGCTGGACGTACTAATGATAATGCTGATGCTTTATCCAGGCTTCCCACAGAGACAGCTCCTGATGATGTGCGAGATGCTTGGGAAGATGTAGAGATGCCGGCTTTCTATAACAAATTTGCTCAACAGGATCAGGCTCGAGCTACCAATAACAGAGCTGCAGTTCCTTCACCCTCCAGTAGGCCTGATCCTAAAGAAGAAAGGTGGGTGAAACTACAGTCTGAAAGTAGAGTGCTGGGTGAGTTGTTGGACTTCATTACTAGTGGCAGAGCCCCTGAGAGGATTCGGCGTAAGAGTGCAGATCCTGAGCTCATCAAACTGTGGAGACAGCGCCATCAACTCTTCATACAAAAGGGCCTATTGCTACGGAGAAGCCTAGACCCAGTGTCCAACGAGAGAGTGCACCAGATTCTCATACCCGGACGAGATGCAGGTATGGTGTTGGAGATGTACCACAATCAATCCGGTCACTTCGGGGTCCAAAAGACTGAAGCTACTATCCGCCAGCGGTTTTACTGGGTAGGCATGAGAGAAAACATGGAGAAGTGGTGTCGAGAGTGTGTAGCCTGTGCCTTGAAACGAAGTGAGCACCATGATCAGAGGGCACCACTGAGACCCATTGTAAGTACCAGTCCACTTGAACTTGTCGCCATCGACCATGTAAAACTGGAGCCTAGTCGCTCAGGGTATGCTTATGCCATGACTATTATTGATCATTTCACAAAGTTTGTTGTAGCAGTGCCTGTGAGAGACCAGACAGCCAAGACTACAGCCGAGATGTTCTGGAAGCACTTCCTCCTGCCCTATGGATGTCCAGAAAAGATCCTCACCGATCAAGGACCTGCTTTTGAGTCCCATCTGTTCCATGAACTGTGCCGCTTACACAACTGTAAGAAGATCCGGACAACGGCCTACCATCCTCAAGGTAACGGATTATGTGAAAAAATGAATCAGACCTTGATAGAGATGCTGAGGGCCATGCCTCCTGAGAACAGAGGAGATTGGCCCAGTCTGTTGCCACAGCTCATGTTCACATACAATCATACCATACATTGTTCCACCGGGTATACCCCTTTTTACTTGATGTTTGGGCGCCAAGGGACATTGCCTGCTGATCATTCATTGGACATACACGTACCTGATTGCATTAACCCATTACCTAACACCGACTGGGTTGCTGAACATCAAAGGCGATTGAATACAGCCAACGCCATTGTTCAGGAACGTATGGACTATGCAAGGGACCGACAGCAGAGAGACTATGATCAAGCAGCCCATGCAGAACCCTTGACGATAGGGGCTGTGGTATGGTTAAAGAATAACCGCCGTACCAGTAAATTGGACAGTAAGTGGGAGCGAAGTCCCTATGTTGTCACTGCCATCCCAAATGTTGGAACTCACACTTATGAGATCACCCGGGAAGACAAGGGATCCCAAATTGTACACCGAAACCGGTTGAAGCTCTGCCTGACACCAGAACCTAGTGCCGAGAGTTCCGGATCTGAATATCCCGTGTCAGAGTCAGCAATACCGCCCGAGGATCCTATGCAGGCTGTCAGTAATCTCAGGTATGACGCTGATCCCATGCATTGGCTTCTGACACCGTGGTTGAACTTGCTGGTGCCTGCTCCGGCACCTACTGTAGCTTCACCTCCAGAAGAGCCGGTTCAAGATGCCCTGGATCCAGTTCCCCCTCTAGTGGATCTAATTGTTCCAGTTGTTCCAGTTGTTCCTGACCAAGATCTCCCTGTTGGAGACCCTCCTGTTGCTCCTCTCCCTTCTACCTCGTTGCTAAGGGAAGAGGAGACCCCTGTGTTGAGACGGTCTACCCGGATGACCAGGGGACGCCCGCCAGTCCGTTTAGGAGACTTTGATTATTCTGGTGGTGTCTCCTCCCAAACAGTTGCCACGGGCAATACTTTACTTGACATTTGCGCGCAAGAATGGACTCCTCCACGTGAGCCCTTGCCTGTGATACACCCACAGGAAACTCCTGGGTAGTTCCGTTTTTATACTGTTTTATCTATTTTGCTGTTCTATCATGGACTTATTCATTGTCATGGACTATCCTGGTTATAATGTTACGCTGTGCCAGGTCAGCGCCCCCGTTCCATTCATTATTCTGAGAGAAGAGAACGACGCCCCTTGTCACTACCCTTCACCTTTGCCAATTGGACCTGATGTAAATGTAAATGCAGATGAATTACATGTATGTATGCCTGCATGTCTCTATTTTCTATTTCAGGTAGAGATTCCAGTTGGGCGACCCATGATGGAGTACGAGGTCGTACTCAGCTTAAAGCAGTGGGGTATGTAGTGTACGGGGACTGTAATACCCGTCACTACCAAAGTGTCACTTGGTGTGCTGTCGTCCCTCCTTAGTTATGGAGAAGTTGTTATATGTCAGTTTCATAAAATGTCATGTAATGCAATGCTATGTGTTTCCCTGTTACTATGACACTTGCATGTACAGGCTTGCTAGGGGTGTCATTCCAGCTTCTAGTCGCTAGAAGGAGCTAGAGAGCCCTAGTTTATATAAGGCCAGACAGGGAAGCAAAAGTCAGTCTAGTGGAGAGCTCAGAAGTTTCTAGAGCCTCAGGAAGCAGAGAGAGACAGAGGCAAACTGCAGAGAAGCAAGAGGTACTAAGAATAACAGAGGAGGTACTTTTATAAAGCTACAGCCAAGGATATAAAGCCAGAACTAGGTTATTGGGCCTTGGTGAAGATATGCTATATTCCAGGATCAGACAGAAATAGAGTGCAAGCTCCTGTACTGCAAGTCCTGTGTTCAACACTCTGTAATCACCTTGCTAAAACTGTAATTGCCTGCATCTACCGTATTGCAAGATCGACTGTATGCAAAGGAACTGTGATTCCATTAATGTCCCTGTATTGATGATGACTACTAAAGTTGGAGTTTGGTTTTAATACCACGTGTTCCTCAATTTATTCCTGCTATCCGCAAACGGCGTGCCACCGTCTAATTGGCACTGGCGTCATGAACAATTTATACCATCACCTGCCCTTGCAGAGAGTCAGCCGTACCAGGTTAGTGTCTATTGCACTACATCACCCAGAAACACCTATTGCACACAACTTGAGTACGCTGCATAGGGACGTCAGGGCAGCCAGGTGCCAGTGCCAGGTGAGTTAGGGGTCACCACTCCTCCCTCTCCCTAGTGGAAGGATACTCCTCTTCCCTCCACTCTGCGATGCACGTCTGTTACCTGCCATCTCAGATGCGATAGTGTCGGACCCATACTGATCAGACAATGATGGCCTACTCTGAGGATCGGCCATCAATTGTAAAGTTTTTGGCACCCCCAATAAGGGCGGGTCACACACTGCTTTTGTGGCAGTTTTTTATGCAGTTTTTTGAGCCAAAACCAGAAAATGGGTCCGCAATTTCGGAGGTGCGGAACGGAGTTATGGAACACCGGAAGCACTACGGAGTGCTTCCGCTGTGTTTTTTTTTCCGTGGTTCCGCACCGCAAAAAAATATGACAAGTTGAATGGATCCAGCCCGCTGCACGGATGTTGCAACGGCCGTGTGCATGAGGCCTTAATTACAGCTAATACAAAAATAGGAATAAGGCAACTACAGGCGTGATAGAAGGCTTGAGTCGATATTGACACAATTGAACTGCTGTGAAGCAACATAAACATCAGTGGAATATAGAGCCAAAGAGGGAGCGACCCAGACCACTGATAGTTTTAATCTGTCTTAGGCCCCTTTCACAAGGGGCGAGAATTCCGTGCAGGTGCAATGCGTGAGGTGAACGCATTGAACCCGCACCCATTAACTTTAATGGGGCTGTGTACATGAGCGGTGATTTTCACACATCACTTGTGTGTTGCGTGAAAATCTCAGCAAGCTCTATATTGTGTGTTTTTCATGCAATGCAGGCCCCATAGAAGTGAATGGGGCTGCGTGAAAATGGCAAGCATCCGCAAGCAAGTGCGGATGCGGTGCGATTTGCTGGAGACTGAGGGCAGGAGCTTCATCGTCGTCACTGGGCATGCGCCGAGCCCAATGACGTCCGATGCTCGCTCTTCCCTCAGTCTCCAGCAAATCGCACTGGCGCAGCCCTCAGTGGGTACTGCGTCTGCGCGAGACTTCGCTCGGCCGTCAGGGAGGGGGAGGAGAGGAATGAGACGCTGTGGGCGGTTAGGGATTCTGGAGGAAGGCGTTTTGGGCACTGTAAGAGGGGCGTTACTGGGCACACAAAGGGGGACAATGCCCCTCTGGGCACCTTCAGGGTTAATTTGCATAATTATAAAAGTCATTTTTCTGCAAAACTACTGGATGGATTACAATATAGAACAGCACAGTCGATTCAAGGTAAGCTGTGGAGCATGACTGGTTTAAAATCCGAATTTGGGTTATGAGAGGTGACAGAATCCCTTTAACGTCGACATGTGCTGAGATTAAACTGTAGTTGTTGACCAGTGTATTGCGGAAACGCCGTATGCGGCCCGCAGCACAGGCACGGAGCCCTTACGTCCATGTGAACAAGCCCGATTTTTCCGCGCGTGTGCAAAACATTGTAATGCGTTTTGCGCTCGTGTGAGAAAAATCGTGCATGTTTGGTACCCAAACCCAAACTTCTTCACAGAAGTTCGGACTTGGGATCGGTGTTCTGTAGATTGTATTGTTTTCCCTTTATAGCATGGTTATAAGAGAAAATAATAGCATTCTGAATACAGAATGCATAAGAAAACAGCGCTGAAGGGGTTAAAAAAAACAAAACATTATTTAACTCACCTTAGTCCACTTGATCGCGGCCCGGCATCTCCTTCTGTCTCCTTTGTTGAACAGGACCTGTGGTGAGCATTAAATACAGGAACAGGACCTTTGATGACGTCACTCCGGTCATCACATGATCCATCACCATGGTAAAAGATCATGTGACGTACCATGTGATGACCGGAGTGATGTCATCAAAGGTCCTGTTCCTGTATTTAATGCTCACCACAAGTGAAGCGTGAAAATCACCGTTCATCTGAACAGCCCCATAGAAATGAATGGGTCGGTATTCAGTGCGGGTGCAATGCGTTCACCTCACACATCGCATCCGCGCGGAATACTCGCCCGTGTAAAAGGGGCCTAAGGATGACTTTTTTTAATTGCAATTTTACAATTAAACTTTTAATAGAAAAAAAAGAAAAAAAGAAAAAAAAAAAGAAACGTAAGTTCATTAGGAGTCTGGGACGTTGCACTTTGCATTCTGCATTGCCTGGGGGGGGGGGGGTTTGAAGCATGTGTACAGGGAAACTAGGTGTGGCAGTGGGGGCATACTGAATTTTGCTATGGGGCCCAATGAGATTAGTTTACGCCTCTGCCCGGCTGGGGCATGGACATGACTATGTGCACTGCTGGTCTGATATTGATTGCTTATCCTGAGGATAGGCCATCAATATTAAAATCCCGGACAATCCCTTTAGAGGCAAAAATAGACTTGTCCTAAATGGAGTTAATCAAGTATATATACAGTATGTTAATTTTAAAAAAGAATTTCTAGATGTATTGGAGCAATTTACAAAAAAAGTCACATTTTTTCAGCAGTGGATGGACAGGTTGGTTATATACCATACAGGAAAAGGGTTCCTAGCAATTCTATAATTTTGTTTCATCATGCCATGTGGTCAATAAGGTCTCATATGGGGAACTTGTGAGGCTCCCTTGCAACTGTTCTAATGATGACATTTTTGGGGCAGAAACGGACAGATTATGCAAAAGATTAAAGGGGTATTCCTATCTAGACATATATGGCATATTTGCAGGATACGCTATAAAAGTCTGCTGAATACAGTTCCCACCTTACAGCAGGTCATACATGCACAGCATTCTTACGCATTCACTTACATGGGACTTTAGAAGATGAAGCAAGCAAGCATGCTGGCTATTTTTGTATGTCCCATAGGAATGAATGGGAAGAGACGGGCATGTGCTGCGTGCTCGCCATTCATGGTGGTATAAAATAGGTTCCCTTAGGTGGAAACCACACCTATTGGCATTTATAAATGGAATACCCAGAGTTTATTTTAAAGGAAATGTGTGTTCAGAAAATGACCTATTGTTTAAATCATTGGAAAAATTATTGGGGAAAAAAAAATAAAAATAAGATCCTAAAGATATTTAACATAAAAACAGGATTTTTAACAACAGGTCATTTTCTGATGACATATTCCCTTTAAGTCATGCACTTCAAAGAGCAGCCATGTTTGGACTACGGTAATCTATTATGTGAAGGTGGCGGTAGGACATGTAGGAATAAGGAGGCAGGTGTTATGCCATGAATGATGTAAAAAATGAAAATCAGACATCATGTAGAACATGACAATTTCTAACAAAGCTAGAACCAGCCCTGTACCTCACATGGATCCAGAGATCTCCCCATTCATTGCTCCAATTGCTCTGCTAGATTATCTTCAGCCTGGAAGCTCGGGGGAGTGTCCTTTCTGCTGAAGGTCTTTTCCTGTAACTGACACAGCTTCAAACAGAACATATGGACAAGAAACCGAGAGCGTGTGACCACCTTAGTGAGATGGACAAGAAATAAGGAAAAGGACAAACAGCAGGTGGCGCTATACAGATGGATTTTTATTGAATAACCCAGTGACTGTACAAAATTTTTAATTACATGCAATTTCTAAAGTATTCAGATCCAGGTGCTGGTTTGAAAAATGTAGAATATGCTTTGTGACACAACCCCTTTAACCACTTCCAGACCGGGTAATTTGCCCCCTTCCTGACCAGGCCTAATTTTGCTAATTTTCATTAACCAAGCCATTCAGAGATTGTTTTCTCGTGACACATTGTACATCATGTTAATAGTATATTTGAGTCAATATATTTCACCTTTTTTTTAATTAAATAATCCAAAAGTTAACGGAAATTTGAAAAATTTCAATGTTTTCTAAATTTGAATCTCTCTGCTTTTAAGACAGATAGTGTTGCCTCATAAAATAGTCATTAATTAACATTCCCCATATGTCTACTTTATGTTGGCATCATTTTGGTAATCTAATTTTATTTTTTTAGGAGGTGTGGGGGGTTAGCTCTTCTCCGGGGGTCATTCACACAAGTATCATCGGCAGACACCAAGTTTCAGGACCAAACATTGCTTTATTTGACACCTCAGCAAACCAAACATAAATGATACAAAATAAACACCTGCCCCGCTGGGCTATAACTAAACATATAATAACCTAAATCACCTAAAGGACCGTTCACACACGGTCCTAACATGCGGCTTTCTCAGCCCAATAGTCCAGCAGCCTCCAGGTTGTAGCAAATGCAAGTCCCTTTGGGGGATTGTGGTCCAGCAGTCCTCCCGACTCTGAACTTGTGGCCCTTGTGCCGCAGGCGTCACTGCGTCCCCCAAATTCCAGCTGTCACTTAGCCTCGTGGTACCTCAGCCTAACCCGGCTGAGACCACACACACACAGAGCCTCAACAGGTCTCTGTTTCTGGAAAACACACTCTCCTTCCCCAGACTGGGAGCCACACCCAAGTCCAGCAACAGGATTAAATACCATCCCTGGACATGGGCATATTCCAAAATCCCGGACTGGAGCATGGGGAACAGGCACCCACCCAACACATTGCCTGTTCCCAGTAAAAGCCCACCCCGGACTAGCTGGAGCCAGCTAAGCTAAGTAGCTTGGTGTCCACCAACTAGCTTAGTGGCCACCTATATCTAGGGCCTTTACACCACCAAGGCTGGGCCCCTGACACGCTCCTGGTGCAAATACCCCTTTTTCATGCTTCCCCGGGACTTTACTGCACCCATCACGATTCACATTGCCACAGATGTTAGAAAGTTTAGAATTTTAGAAGCAATTTTAGAAATTTTAAAGAATTTCCAAAATCAATTTTTTTTAAGGACCAGTTCAGTTCTGAAGTCATTTTGAGGAGCTCACATAATAGAAACCACCCATAAATACCCAATTTTAGAAACTACAGCCCTCAAACTATTCAAAACTGGTTTTAGAAATGTTGTTAACCCTTTAAGTATTCCACAGGAATTAAAGCAAAATTTCACTTTTTTTGCAGATTTCACATTTTAATCAATATTTTCCTGTAACACATCAAGGGTTAACAACAAACCAAACCTCAATATTTATTACCCTGATTCTTCAGTTTACAGAAACACCCCATATGTGGTCGTATACCGCTGTATGGGCACACGGCAGGGCGCAGAAGGCAAGGAGTGCCATATGATTTTTGGAGGGCAGATTTTGCTGGAATAGTCTTTGGGCACATGTTGCATTTGAAGAGACCCTGAGGTACCCCCACAGTGAAAGCCCCCAAAAAGTGACCAACTTTTGTAAACTACACCTCCCAAGGAATTTTTAAGGGGTGCAGTGAACACTTGACCCAATAGGCGTTTCATAGAATTTGTAATACTTGGCTGTGAAAAATACTGTACAATTTTTTTTTTAAAGAAAATGGTGCTTTAGGCCCAAACTTTCTTTTTCACAAAAGATAACAGGAGAATATCCCCGCACAATTTGTTACCCATTTTCTCCTGAATACAGTAACACCCCAATTGTGGGTGTAAACTGTTATTTGGGGATATGCCAGGGCTCAGAAGGAAAGAAGTGGCATCTGGATTTTCTAACATCAAATTTTCTTTGTTTTTAAGAGCGATAACTTTTTTTATATTTTGTTGACTGAGCTTCGTGAGGGCTTATTTTTTGCGGGACAAGCTGTAGTTTTTATTGGCACCATTTTGGGGTACATTTGGCTTTCTGGTAGCTTTTTATCAATTTTTTTGGGAGGTGAACCCACACCGTTCACTTGATGGGGTAGATTATGTGATCGTTTTGTAGATCTGGTCGTTATGGATGCAACAATACCAAATAGGTCTATTTTTTTATTTTTACGTTTTACACAACAAAATTTTTAGAAAAAAAATCATGTTTTTGTGCCATTTTCTTAGAGCCATATTTGTTAAATTTTTCTGGCTATGGTCCTGTGTGAGGGCTTGTTTTTTGCGGGATGAGGTGATGTTTTGGGGACTTTGTGTCCCCAATTAAACATATATTTTTTTTAAACTATTGATTTCTCCTGTAACTGGGACTGACATAGTAGCCCCAGTTACAGGGGAAATACACCCCCCAGAGAGGCTGTACAGCATAAGGCCTCATTCACACATATGTGTACCGCAGTCTGTGAAAACCCATCCTGCTGAACTCAGCAGGATGGCAGGCCGGGACCGTGGTCCACGTATGTGTGAATGAGGCTTTATACTATGCTGTACAGCCTCAGTGCAGGGCTGATCGTGGTCTATGGAAGACCCGGCAGCTCCTACACTCTCCCGGCCCCGGTGGTCACATGACCACCGGGCCGGGACAAGAAGCAGCACATTGTTTCCTCATCTGTATACACAGCGCTCGTTCAGCGATCTAGAAGGCAGCTAAGCGTGTTGCGCCAGAATTGGTGTAAATGGTGTTTATGTAGTGGTGTTTTGTGTAAAAAGTCAAATTTATGGCAGAAAGATGCGAATTTTTGTCAAAAAGTCGCCTTTATGAAAAGAAAACCAATTCCTGGGAACTAATTACATAGTTGTTAAGGTTGGAAAAAGACAAAAGTCCATCAAGTCCAACCTGTAATCCTGCTGTATAGATCCACGTATCGATCCCTGGATCGACATTCATCTTCCTTTTAGGTCTCATGCACACAGCTGTTGTGCGGACGTTCCGTGCTTTGGGGACCGCAAAAATGCACGGGCAGCGGCCGAGACCCATTCAACTTCAATGGGTCCATGATCCATCCGCACCGTCAAAAAAATAGAACATATCCGCACCGCAGCTCCGCGTCCGTGATGCGGGGAGCACATGGCCGGTGCCCACATATTGCGGACCCACTGTTTGCGGGCGGCAATACGGCAACGGCCCGGCAACGGACGTGTGCACGAGGCCTTAAAAAGGGGTTGAGCCAAAGGGAAAGTGTGTGTAGAACAAGATTTCTATACATTGTCATAAGCCTCAGTGTTATTTTGAATTAAAATGTCATCTAAACCATTTTTGAAGCCATCTACTGTATTTGCTCCTGCGGCTATTCCAGAGATTCACAGCCCTTACTGTAAAGAATGCTTGTCGCCTCTTATGGCTGAATTTTTTTTCTCCAGGCGTAGGGAGTGGCTCCTTGTTTTTTGAGGGGGTTTAACACAGAATAGATTCCTGCGATATTTTTTGTATGGTCCGTTTATATAGTGACAGGTAAGTATTAAAACAGGATGCAATTACCGGTATTTCTTTCTAATAGAAAGGAGCTAAACTGCAGGGTTTTGTCAGTAAATTGACATAAAAAAACAAAAAAAAATACATAAACGTCACGAATCTGAGACAAAAGTCGCAATTTACCACTGTAAATGTCGCAAATATGCTTCAAAAGTCGCAAATACGTTTGAAATGTCTCAAGTGTGGTCTGGCCGTGGGGTTAGCTGAAATGGGGCATTTTAGTTTAAAAAAAAAGTTACATTTTAGTGCCATTGGTGTTAAAATGTTGCAAATAGAGAGAAATAGGCGGATAATCAGGTTTATATTGTAAAAAGTCACATTTTAACCACCTCAGCCCCCATAGCTTAAACACCCTTAATGACCAGGTGTCACTACCAGAGCTTTGGGACGTTCTCACAGCTCTGTTTCTCCACCCCTGTGATGATGTCACTACTAGAGCTGGGAGGAGTTCTCACTACTCTGTTTACTTTTGGTTTCTTTCACCACAGCTGTTTTTCATGTGTTTGATTTCCCTCTCTTTATATACCCCCTCCTCCTATGATAGGATGTGGATTATAGTTCTCACTTCAGTTGTAGCTCTTGCTTTAATTTCTTCACTTGTAGCTATCAGTTCACTGGACCTGTGTTCTGCTGCAGCAAGCACTCCGGATATTGCCAGCCTGTCCTTGGATCCGTCTTCTCTGCGGCTGCAACACCTCCAGCTAAGTGTGCAGACATTGTTGTGTTCCTGTTTATTTTCTGACTGGATCTGAGGTGGCCACGGTTCCCTCCATATACTGAGTATGGCACTGGTGGCTGTGCCCCTTCCACTATTGTAGGGGTTACAGGGGTCATTAGTCTTAGGCACGTGGGCATGCCTCGTTCCGCCATTTGGATCCGGGCATGTGCTTTAGCAGAATAGGGAGAGCGTTGAGGGTCGGACAGGGGTCACCCTTTATCCTCCCTAGTTCTGGGTCCAGTCAGTAGCTCTTTACTGTGTATTTCTATTGTTGCTCACATACATCCGTGACACCAGGCCACTTTTTACACTTCTGACCTACACTACTTTCACCGTTTATTGCTCGGTCATGCAACTTGCCACCCAAATGAATTTTACCTCCTTTTCTTCTCACTAATAGAGCTTTCATTTGGTGGTATTTCATTGCTGCTGACATTTTTACTTTTTTTGTTATTAATCAAAATTTAACATTTTTTTTTTGAAAAAATTACATTTTTCACTTTCAGT
Source organism: Bufo bufo (assembly GCF_905171765.1). Taxonomy (NCBI): domain Eukaryota; kingdom Metazoa; phylum Chordata; class Amphibia; order Anura; family Bufonidae; genus Bufo; species Bufo bufo. The sequence continues at coordinate 406,097,322 of NC_053393.1, read as the reverse complement.
TGTAAAATTTTGCAAAAAAAACGACATCCATATATAAATGTTTCTCTAAATTTATTGTTCTACATGTCTTTGATTAAAAAAAAATGTTTGGGTAAAAAAAAATGGTTTGGGTAAAAGTTATAGCGTTTACAAACTATGGTACAAAAATGTGAATTTCCGCTTTTTGAAGCAGCTCTGACTTTCTGAGCACCTGTCATGTTTCCTGAGGTTCTACAATGGCCAGACAGTACAAACACCCCACAAATGACCCCATTTCGGAAAGTAGACACCCTAAGGTATTCGCTGATGGGCATAGTGAGTTCATAGAACTTTTTATTTTTTGTCACAAGTTAGCGGAAAATGATGATTTATTTTTATTAATTTTTTCTTACAAAGTCTCATATTCCACTAACTTGTGACAAAAAATAAAAACTTCCATGAACTCACTATGCCCATCAGCGAATACCTTGGGGTGACATTTTACATATACCCATGCTGGGTGAGATAAATATCTTAGTCAAATGCCAACTTTGTATAAAAAAATGGGAAAAGTTGTCTTTTGCCAAGATATTTCTCTCACCCAGCATGGGTATATGTAAAATGACACCCCAAAACACATTCCCCAACTTCTCCTGAGTACGGAGATACCACATGTGTGACACTTTTTTGCAGCCTAGGTGGGCAAAGGGGCCCACATTCCAAAGAGCACCTTTCGGATTTCACCGGCCATTTTTTACAGATTTTGATTTCAAACTACTTACCACACATTAGGGCCCCTAGAATCCCAGGACATATACTCATGCTGGGTGAGAGAAATATCTCGGCAAAAGACAACTTTTCCCATTTTTTATACAAAGTTGGCATTTGACCAAGATATTTATCTGACCCAGCATGGGTATATGTAAAATGACACCACAAAACACATTGCCCAACTTCTCCTGAGTACGGCGATACCAGATGTGTGACACTTTTTTGCAGCCTAGATGCGCAAAGGGGCCCACATTCCTTTTATGAGGGCATTTTTATACATTTGGATCCCAGACTTCTTCTCACGCTTTAGGGCCCCTAAAAAGCCAGGGCAGTATAAATACCCCACATGTGACCCCATTTTGGAAAGAAGACACCCCAAGGTATTCAATGAGGGGTATGGCGAGTTCATAGAAATTATTTTTTTTGGCACAAGTTAGCGGAAATAGATTTTTTATTCTCACAAAGTCTCCCTTACAGCTAACTTGGGACAAAAATTTCAATCTTTCATGGACTCAATATGCCCCTCAGCGAATACCTTGGGGTGTCTTCTTTCCGAAATGGGGTCACATGTGGGGTATTTATACTGCCCTGGCATTCTAGGGGCCCTAAAGCGTGAGAAGAAGTCTGGAATATAAATGTCTAAAAAATTTTACGCATTTGGATTCCGTGAGGGGTATGGTGAGTTCATGTGAGATTTTTTTTTTTTCTCAAATTAAGATTTTTATTGAAATTTTTTCGGTACAGCCAAAATAAAGACATATGCAAATTTTAAAAAGTGTTTAACAATTTAAACATTATGTCCACAGAACTGTGTTGGGTATACACCCATTATCACATAGTATGGCTCATGGGAGAATATGAGTTAGACATATATAAATGGACATGTAAAATCTCAGTAACATATAGACAGACAAGACGTTAGACAGGGGAGTAGGGGGGAGGGAAGGAAGGGGAAAGGGTACAATTTCTACTGAAGTGGTTAGACCTGCGCATCACGAAATGCGGCTGAAGAGCGAAAGATTTCCCAGGGGCCCCAAGTCTGCACATATCGTGTGATGTCTGCGGGCGTAATACTAATGAGATCTTCCAACCTCTGATACAAGGCGATTTCGTCAAACCACTCCTCAGACGAAGGGGGAGAAGGGGATTTCCAATGCCTGGGAATCACCGCCTTTGCTGCCTGAACCATGTATTTTAGAAGGGATTTCTTATATGCTGGGACATTCAGGACACTATCGAATAATAGGAGAGCTTCTGGGGAGTTTTGGATAGGGACACCCGTGACCTCTTTAATAATTTTATGAACGAAGTTCCAAAAAGGCCTTAAGCCGCTGCAGTTCCACCACACATGAATCATCGTGCCTTCCTCTTTAAGACATCTCCAACAACGGTCCGATACCGTCGGGAACCATTTGTGAAGTAGCGCAGGTACCCTGTACCATCTAGATATAATTTTGTAGCTTGTTTCCTGAGCTTTGGCCGAGACCGTTGATTTGTGTGCTAGAAGGAAGCATCTGTTCCACTGGGCTGGGGTATAATGATTCCCCAAATCCCGCTCCCAGGCTTGACAATATGGAGGAAGGCACGAGGATCGCTGATGTATCAGAAGTTTGTATACTGAGGATATGGGGTGTAAGGTCGCTGAGGAGGAGACACACATCCGTTCAAACTCAGTGAGTTTCCTGGCCAGAGTGTGGGTTCTACTTAGAGAGGTGTGAAAGTGTTGGAGCTGCAAGTATTCAAAGGAATTGCGGGTTAGTGGAGCCTCTAAAATCTGGGATAGGGGTTTTAGTGCAGGACCAGAGAGAACTTGATGGAACCTGATCGGTCGGGTTCTTGAGCTTTGAAGAAAATGTTTGGAAGAGTGCCCTGGAGGGAATCTAGGGTGATCAGTGACTGGCACCAGAGGGCCTTTAGGGTCAATCAGTGAGGTCACACGACTAATGGATGCTAAAGTTGCAAGGGTATGATGAGCAGAGAAGGACAAATGTGACGATGTCTGGCGTGAAGAGCCCACTAGCCATGGGAGGGTTGATACCGCACACGTTAAAGTGTCTTTTGTAATTTGCACCCACGCCTTGGGCGAATCAGCACGTGTCAGGTCCAACAGTCGGGCATATGCTGCAGAGTGATAGTATAGTCTACAATCTGGAAGGCCCACCCCTCCCGTTTATTTGGTGCGGGTCATTATCTCCCATTTGATTCGCGGTCGGCCAGGAGCCCATACAAATTGTGTGAAGCACCTACGGAGTTGGGACCAGAAAGTGGACGGTATGCGGAGGGGAATAGTTTGTAGAAGGTACAGTAGTCTTGGTAAAAGGATCATCTTTACTATACTAATCCTTCCAAACCAAGAAAAGTCTCGCTTACGCCATCCGTCTAAATCTTTTTGAAACTGTAAGAGGAGTGGCGCAAAGTTCAATTTATGAAGACGTGAGAGGTCTGCTGTCATTTTGATCCCCAGATATGTTATGCCTTTAGGTGGCTAGGTGAAGGGAAAAGAAGCCTTAAGAGCAGGGGTCAGATCACTCGGTAAGGTGACATCCAGGGCCTCTGACTTGGACATATTAATTTTAAAATTGGACCAGGTACCAAATTGAGCTATTTCCCGAAGTAAGGATGGCAAGGAGATACGTGGGTTGGTTATGCAGAGAAGGAGATCGTCCGCAAACGCAGCGCATTTATACTCTCGTGACCCGATCTTTAACCCTGTTATGTCTGGATTTGCCCGAATAGAAGCTAGCAGATGTTCCATAACCAGAACGTATAATAAGGGGGATAATGGACATCCCTGCCGTGTCCCATTGTGGATTGGGAAGGGGGGGGAAAGGGCACCATTTATTTTGACTCTAGCTGTAGGATGTTGGTACAGTGTCAGGATCTTTGACAGGAATATTGGGCCCAGACCTATATGTGAAAGGGTCTCATGGATGGCACGCCAAGATATCCGGTCAAAGGCCTTTTCTGCGTCTAGGGAAAGTACCATGAGGGGGGTCTTTTTGGATTTGGCATAGTGGATGATGTCTAGGGTTTTAAGAGTGTTGTCCCGGGCCTCCCTCCCCGGCACAAACCCAACCTGATCAGCAGAAACCAGGGAAGGCAGATAAGCGTTCAATCTGTTCGCCATTAATTTGGCGAAGATCTTGAGATCTACATTTAAAAGGGAGATAGGACGATAGCTGGCACACAGGTGCGGGTCCTTTCCTGGCTTCGGAATGACCGTAATGTGTGCTTCTGTGGTCTGCGCCGGGAAGGGGAGCCCAGGAGACACTCCATTGAAAACCTGGAGCATAATAGGGGAAAGATTGGAGGAAAAGGCCCTGGAGATTTTATTTTTTGACACAAGTTAGTGGAATATGAGACTTTGTAAGAAAAAAAATAAAAAATTTCCGCTAACTTGGGACAAAAAAATGTCTGAATGGAACCTTACAGGGGGTAATCAATGACAGGGGGGTGATCAGGGAGTCTATATTGGGTGATCACCCCCCTGTCATTGATCACCCCCCTATAAGGCTCCATTCAGATGTCCGTATGTGTTTTGCGGATCCGATCCATGTATCCGTAAAAAACATACGGACATCTGAATGCAGCCTTACAGGGGGGTGATCAATGACAGGGGGGTGATCAATGACAGGGGGGGTGATCACTGACAGGGGGGTGATCAGGGAGTCTATATGAGGTGATCACCCCCCTGTCATTGATCACCCCCCTGTAAGGCTCCATTCAGACGTCCGTATGTGTTTTGCGGATCCGATCCATGTATCAGTGGATCCGTAAAAATCATACGGACGTCTGAATGGAGCCTTACAAGGGGGTGATCAATGACAGGGGGGTGATCAATGACAGGGGGGTGATCATGGAGTCTATATGGGGTGATCACCCCCCTGTCATTGATCACCCCCCTATAAGGCTCCATTCAGATGTCCGTATGTGTTTTGTGGATCCGATCCATGTATCCGTGGATCCGTAAAAAACATACGGACATCTGAATGCAGCCTTACAGGGGGGTGATCAATGACAGGGGGGTGATCAATGACAGGGGGGTGATCAGGGAGTCTATATGGGGTGATCACCCCCTGTCATTGATCACCCCCCTGTAAGGCTCCATTCAGACGTCGGTATGTGCTTTGCGGATCCGATCCATGTTTCAGTGGATCCGTAAAAATCATACGGACGTCTGAATGGAGCCTTACAAGGGGGTGATCAATGACAGGGGGGTGATCAGGGAGTCTATATGGGGTGATCACCCCCCTGTAAGGCTCCATTCAGATGCCTGTATGTGTTTTGCGGATCCGATCCATGTATCCGTGGATCCGTAAAAAACATACGGACATCTGAATGCAGCCTTACAGGGGGGTGATCAATGACAGGGGGGTGATCAGGGAGTCTATATGGGGTGATCACCCCCCTGTCATTGATCACCCCCCTGTAAGGCTCCATTCAGATGTCCGTATGTGTTTTGCGGATCCGATCCATGTATAAGTGGATCCGTAAAAATCATACGGACGTCTGAATGGAACCTTATAGGGGGGTGATCAATGACAGGGGGGTGATCAGGGAGTCTATATGGGGTGATCAGGGGTGATCAGGGGTTCATAATGGGTTAATAAGTGACAGGGGGGAGTGTAGTGTAGTGTAGTGGTGCTTGGTGCTACTTTACTGAGCTACCTGTGTCCTCTGGTGGTCGATCCAAGCAAAAGGGACCACCAGAGGACCAGGTAGCAGGTATATTAGACGCTGTTATCAAAACAGCGTCTAATATACCTGTTAGGGGTTAAAAAAATCGCATCTCCAGCCTGCCAGCGAACGATCGCCGCTGGCAGGCTGGAGATCCACTCTCTTACCTTCCGATCCTGTGAACGCGCGCGCCTGTGTGCGCGCGTTCACAGGAAATCTCGGCTCACGCGAGATGATGCGTATATGCGTCGCTGAGCGCAGGGCTGCCGCCTCCGGACCGCTATCCTGCGTTAGGCGGTCCGGAGGCGGTTAAAAGTGGAGTGTGCCTTTTGATATGAGGTGAAACAAATCACCACTTTTGATTTGTAATGTTAGTATTTTTTTGGAGCAAATGACATCATTAGTGATAAATGTCCCCCATTGTCTCTTATGCTACTTGCGGCAGGTGTAGGCTTCAGTAAGGGGGTTATACTAATGGCTCACGCTGTGTTTTACCCCTCTGCGGTTTTTCCGTCAGTGGTATATGTTCAATTACGGCCTCATGCATACGACAGTTGTTTTTCTCGGCCTCCGTTCCGTTATTTTTGCGGATAGGATGGGGACCCATTCATTTCAATGGGTCAGCAAAAAAATGCTGATAGTTCACCCGTTTGTGTTCCGCGTCCGTTGTCCGTGTTTCCCTTCATCAAAAAAAATAGTGCATGTCCTACTTTTTTCACATTTGCGGACAAGGATAGGCATTTATTACAAGAGATCTCTGGAAAAAAACGGATCCTCCAAAAAAAACGGATGCCGCATCCGTTTTTTTGGACGGACGCACAATTTGCGGACTCAAAAAACAACTGTCGTATGCATGAGGCCTACCTGTAAGCAGTCTTCAAGTATACACCGCAATGCATTTACTGTAATGGGTAATACGAAGTCCAAAGGATTATTCTTTATACTTCGTTTGATCTTTTTTCCGTTTTGCCAGACAGACTATCGCAGTCTACCACACCTTAGAACATGAGGAGCCTGAAAGCTACACATTGGTGTGTGTTGTCTCTGTAGTGTGACATCACTGTGTGCATTATCCTTGTAGTTTGATACAGAGTTTTTATTATCTCTGCTGCTTCATCGATAGCCTTTAGCAGTGTTCTTATCACTGTACTGTATAATCAGTGTAGCCCTTAGCTTTTATTGGTATCGATGACATCACTACATATTTTATCGCTGTACTGTCTGTGTCAGGCGCAGCGCTATGAAGTGCCTTCTGTGCTGTGGCATTAGAAGAGTTTTGATATCTCTGACCTTTTAGTCTAACCAGACTGTCTATCACTATTACTGTAATTCCTCTAGCGCCGTTCTATGGAAACAGTAGGTTTAAAGAGCACACCAAATGCTTAAAAAAACTTCTTTATTAACTTCAACTTTTCTTCATATAAAACACTGCTGCCTCCGTAGCAGATAGTCCATGTACATAACACGTGTTGAATAAAGTATCATAAAATGGCGGCATGCATGAGATGGTGGTTCAACTGTTCAATCTTGTCATTCAACATAAAATGGTGGATATATTTCTCTCTTCAGTATCTGTACTCTCACTTTAAGTTATTTAAGCACTTTATGATCTCTCTGAGAGGTATTTCTGAGGTTAACCAATAGTTCACTTGCTCTACTAGGTTTGTAATTTGCTCTATACAATTGCTTATGATCTGGTATGAGCAGTTCGCATTTGTATGCAATATGTTCGGATTGTATGGTTGTAATTTGTATGAATTTGTAGTTTGGTGGAACTGTAAGTAAACACACATATAACTGGTTCAGTATACAGTTATAATCACTACATTAACAATAGGAACATTATATAACTGTTTTAAATACCTGTTTTGACCTCTTGCTTCCATAAAACACAGCTCTTAGTGGAGTGTGTGTCTGTTCAGCTTCTCTCTCTGGTGAATAATGATTCCAGCAGCTCCTGCTAGGGGAATTTCCCACACAAGCTGTGTGTGAGGCTGGCTGTAATTGGTCAAAACTCTTGCTGTGTGTGAGGCTGGCTTTGATTGGTCAAGACTCCTGCCCAGCAACAACAGTTTAACTCTATGCTTTCTGTTGTTTCTGCTGTGTCATTGAGCTTACCTTACATTATATAATGAATCTTAAAGGCATACTATCTTTTCTGCTTCTGTGAATACAAAATATAACTATTACATGACATCCAAAACATGAAGTCACTGTAAATAACTCTGCTTTTTGTCTTTAACACAAACATAGGAACCGTATTAAAGGGAATCTGTCACTAGCAATTTACCAATTTTTTTTTTTCATGAATCCATGTTTAACAGAGTACCTTTTTTCCATCGGTCTCGTTCTTTTGATTGTCCGTCTTGTCATTTCTTCAAAAAATCGATTCTTATGATATGTAAATGACGCTGTAAGGAGCCCAGAGGGGCGTTCTTCTTTCTCCACGGTGCCCAGGAACGCCCCTCTGAAGTGACGTGCCCGCCGAAATTTGAAAACGAATAACGCCTCCAAGTTCATCTAAATCGCCTCCCAGAGGCGAGGCTAAGTGCTGAACACCCCCCCTCCTCAGCGCCGCGCTCTGCGGCAAACACCCTGATCCTCCTCTCGCCGGCATCCCAAATCCCGCGCAGGCGCAGTGCCGTCACTCATCTCATCATAGCGCAGGCAATCTCCGGCACTGCGCCTGCGCGGGATTTGGGATGCCGGCGAGAGGAGGATCGGGGTGTTTGCCGCAGAGCGCGGCGCTGAGGAGGGGGTGTGTTGAGCACTTAGCCGAGCCTCTGGGAGGCGATTTAGATGAACTTGGAGGCGTTATTAGTTTTCAAATTTCGGCGGGCACGTCACTTCAGAGGGGCGTTCCTGGCACCGTGGAGAAAGGAGAACGCCCCTCTGGGCTCCTTACAGCGTCATTTACATATCATAAGAATCGATTTTTTGAAGAAATGACAAGACGGACAATCAAAAGAACAAGACCGATGGAAAAAAGGTACTCTGTTAAACATGGATTCATGAAAAAAAAAATTGGTAAATTGCTAGTGACAGATTCCCTTTAAGGTTATTGGCAGGTCTAGCTGTACAAACACACAAGCTATATTACCAACCAAGGACAGGTCTTAGCTGGCCAGCTACACTGTCATCATTGTGATTCTTAGTCTTTATCGGTGAAGGTGACATCACAACAATTATTATCACTGTACTGTGTTTTTAGTGTAGTCTATAGCCTTTAAATGGGTTGACTCATCATGGACAATGGGGGCATATAGCTAGGATATGCCCCCATTGTCTTATAGGTGAGGGTCCCACTGCTGGGACCCGCACCTATATCGAGCGAAGCCCTGAAAGTAAAGGAGGGCGCACTGCTCGGCTATTTCTGTCAGCATCATAGAAATTAATGGGAGCGGGGGCCGCGCATGTGTGGTACGCTCCCATTCACTTCTATGGGGAGCTGGCTTGGTGGTGGCCGGACCGGAGTCCTCCAGCCACCACCTTGCCGGGCTCCGTTCTTGATATAGGTGCAGGTCCCAGCGGTGGGACCTGCAACTATAAGACAATGGGGGCATATCCTAGAAGTATGCCCCCATTGTCCATGATGAGACAACTCCTTTAAGGCTACTTTCACACTAGCAGTTTAGTTTTACGGTATTGAGTTCCGTCATAGGGGCTCAATACCGGAAGAAAACGCTTCCGTTTTGGCCCCCATTCATTGTCAATGGGGATAAAACTGAACGGAATGCTCCAAAATGCATTCCGTTCCGTTTAGTTGCGTTCCCATACCGGAGAGCAAACAGCAACATGTTGTAGTTTGCTTTCTGTCCTGGGATGCGGAGCAAGACAGATCCGGCATGACCCCCAATGCAAGTCAATGGGGACGGATCCGTTTTCCCTGACACAATAGAAAACGGATCCGTTCCCCATTGACTTTCAGTGGAGTTCATGACGGATCCGTCTTGGCTATGTTAAAGATAATACAACCGGATCTGTTCATAACGGATGCAGACGGTTGTATTATCAGTAACAGAAGCGTTTTTGCTGAACCCTGCCGGATCCAGTAAAAACGCGAGTGTGAAAGTAGCCTTTCAGTGACATCAATACATTTCTCCTAAATGTTTTGTGACATTCCCGCTGTTCTGTGACATCACTGTGTTCATTATTTCCATACTCGCATCACTTTGTATAATGTCATCCATTTTGAGATCACTGTGACTAATATTGCTGTGCCGCTACTTCACTTTGCTCATTGCCCTTGTACTGTGGCATCAGTACCCTTATTACCCATAGGCAGAGCTGTCACTGTTTATTATGTCTCTCTGGTGACATTATTGGGGGCACATTTAATAATCCTGCTTACATTTAGACAGCCTAAAGGGCTTGTTCAAGTTAAAAAAATTCTGATGATCAAAAAACAGCGATTCAGTCATTTAGATTTTTTTGCTGTTACGGCCTTCACCTCATGGGATAAATACATTTATATATTAATAGTATGGGCACTGGACGCAGCAATTTCAATCGCTAGGATATGTCCCCAATGTCTGATAGGTGCGGAACCCACCCCTGGGACCTCCACTTGTGCTTAGAACGGAACCCGGAAAGTCCCGGAGGGCGCACCGCTCATACACAGCCGCTCTCCATTCATTCCTATGAGATCACTGAAAATAGCCGACTGCTTGCCGTCAGCCCCATAGAATGGCACAGTGGATGCGTTTGCTCGGTACTGCGCCTCCTATTCATTTCAATGGGACTTCTGGAAATACCCGAATGCACTGCTCGTCTATTTTCAGCGCCCCCATAGGAATGAATAACTTTGCCCGCTCCGTTCTAAGTACGAGGAGGGACGTGCACCTATCAGACATTGGGGGCATATCCTAACTATGTGCCCCAATGTCTGAGATGGGAATAACCATTTAACTTCTTGTTTATTTTAGTCCTCCTTAGGGACTTGAACATATTGTTTGATTGCTTATACTATAGACTGCAATAGTTTACTATGTAGATTGGGTGATCCTTCACAAGGCCGCAGACTTCCATGACGAGTGATCGGTCCCCCAACGCAATTTTGCCACAGGGGCCAACTGGAGGTCAGAAGGATCCCCTTCCCTCTAACCGCTTAGATGGTACTGTCACTATTGACCGCAGTATCTGAGGGTTTAAGTGTCTGTGATCAGAGTTATCTCCAATCATGGACACTGCTCGCTGGTGGCATCTGTGTAACACAGCCATCACCTGCCTGCTATAGCACAGGCTCAGCTCCTGAGCAGGCACCATCTTTAAACTCTTGACATTTGCCACACATGTAAGGCGGATATCCTAGTAACATAGTAACATAGTACATAAGGCCGAAAAAAGACATTTGCCCATCCAGTTCGGCCTGTTATCCTGCAAGTTGATCCAGAGGAAGGCAAAAAAAACCCTGTGAGGTAGAAGCCAATTTTCCCCACTTAAGGGGAAAAAAATTCCTTCCCGACTCCAATTAGGCAATCAGAATAACTCCCTGGATCAACGACCCCTCTCTAGTAGCTATAACCTGTAATATTATTACACTCCAGAAATAAGTCCAGGCCCCTCTTGAATTCCTTTATTGTACTCACCATCACCACCTCCTCAGGCAGAGAGTTCCATAGTCTCACTGCTCTTACCGTAAAGAATCCTTTTCTATGTTTGTGTACAAACCTTTCCTCCAGACGCAGAGGATGTCCCCTCGTCACAGTCACAGTTCTGGGGATAAATAGATAATGGGAGAGATCTCTGTACTGACCCCTGATATATTTATACATAGTAATTAGATCTCCCCTCAGTCGTCTTTTTTCTAAAGTGAATAACCCTAATTTTGATCATCTTTAAGGGTACTGTAGTTGCCCCATTCCAGTTATTACTTTAGTTGCCCTCCTCTGGACCCTCTCCAGCTCTGCTATGTCTGTCTTGTTTACAGGAGCCCAGAACTGTACACAGTACTCCATGTGTGGTCTGACTAGTGATTTGTAAAGTAGTAGGACTATGTTCTCATCAAGGGCATCTATGCCCCTTCTGATGCAACCCATTATCTTATTGGCCTTGGCAGCAGCTGCCTGACTGTAGGGGTTAATGTTTTTTTTTCAACCCTATATATTTTTAGTGTAAACTGAATGTGAGATGGAATTAGAAAACAATAGGGGGAATTTATTAAGACTGGCATTTCATACAGCGCTGGAGTAAGAAGAGCCAAATTTATTAAGAGGTGGCGCATCTTCAGGCAGCCCATGCACCAGAACCGCTATAATATGGCATCGATTTTATTTTGTACAGAAACTACGGTATAGCAAGCCGTGAGAGGACACGTCCCTCCCGCTAATCTCTGCGCCACCTTTCCAGATGGAAAAAGTTGCTAATTTTTGCACAAAGTGGCAACGTGCAACCTTTGTACGCCATAAAGCTGGCAAACTGGCTTTGATAAATTCCCCTCATTCTGGTGGTTCTGTTCCCGAAGTCCACCACCGGTGATGGCCAGTTCGCATTGTTCGCCCGCGTCAGTCAGGCGAGGCACAGGAAAGCCCTTACCTGTGCGCGAGCTGGTCTGAAAACAAGTGCGGTCAGCGGGAACAGCCACCGGGGGCCTCAATCGGGCTGTTCTCTGCACTGCCTGCTCCCGGTGACCGCATTTGTTTTCAGACCGGCTCGCGGCACAGGCACAGGTAAGGGCTTATCTGTGCCTCGCCGGACTTGTGAAAAAAGATGGCAGCCCGCATATGTTCGCGGGCGAACAATGCGAACTGGCCATCACTGTCCACCACCACCTGAAACATGATTGCCATGATGTGTGTGGAGATGATGCAACATCATGGCTTCAAAGCAGTAAACAAGGACTGGTGTGGGGGGCAGAAGCAGATCTTACATCAGATTTTATTATTTTAACTCCCATTTAGTTTATAGAAAAGAAATGAATAATGATGGAGGTGGAAACCTTAACCAACCATTGCCGTAGCCTGCCGATAGAGGGCAGTGTCACCGCCGGGAAGCCCAGGGCTCCACCTACAGGCGTGCTAAGGAATAGAAGAGCAGCGCAGAGTGACGTCACTGGTTGCCAGGTAACGCACTGTACACAGCCGCCGTTGCCGGGCAGCAGTAGAGCTCCGGGAGTGAAGTTACCGGACGTATAATGGGAGCGGAGAGGTCCGAGGAGCCGGCGCCGCTGTACCGGGGGAGGTTTATAGACCGGGCGCCCCATGTCCGCCCTGTGAGTATTACCTGCAGAGCAGTCAATGGAAGCTCCACAGTGTATCTGCAGCCGAGTTCTTACTGCTTTCACACACAGGTTTTTACTGGTGGTTTTCTGCATTTTTAGTAGCATTATTTTCCCCATCATTATTATTATTATTATTATTATTTTTAATCTATTTCTTCAGAAGGGCTATGAATTTAGCTTGTAAAAAAATGCCCAAATAAGCGCTGCGCTTTTTATTTTTGGTTTTGCGTGTTGTTTCTGGCGTTTTCTCTGATGGCTTTTCCCCCCCATAGAGAAGGTGATGTCAAAACGCCGGAGTCTTGCGCGCTGCTGTGTTTTATTTTAAAAGAAGGAAGAAAGACGTAAAAAAAATAAAAAGCACCACCTAATAAAACAAAAGGGTAGGAGCAAAAAAACAAACAAAAAAAAAACGTGTCCTTCGTTTCATATTTCCCATCGACCTTCAGTTACTAAGCTGGTGGTTTTTTTGCGGCAAAAACGAAAGTGCAGAAAAATTCCAGAAAAGAACCTATGGTTGACTTCATGCTATGGTGCAGATTTTGGTGAAGATTTCATTGTAGATTTATTCTGCAGCGGAGCACAGGGTTGGAATTGACGCTTTTTAACCCCATAACATGGGGGGGGGGGGGGGGGGAGTCTTTATGCTGCGTATTTGCTGAAGAAAACACTAGCGGTAAGACACACTGGGGGGCGTTTAGTGGAGTAAAAAAAAGTCGGAAATGATGGTACACGCCTTATCTGCGACTTTTTGATCTTCTCACATTTCCAAAGTGTTTTGCGAAAACTCGCAGGGCTTTAGTAGGAAGGGACGGAGCTTGTCGAGGCCCACTGGATTTACCAGAACTTCCAGCAGAAACTGACGAAGACTTGAGTTTGTGGCGCACGGACTGCCAGAGAAGAGACTAATATAGTGAGGCGCCTCTTACACCACCACAGGGGGGTCATATGGGATCGTCGACCTTCATTAATCGCCCCCACGGTATGCAAAATAGGCCAGAAAAAATGCCTCAAAAAACGTTAGTAGCCCTAAAAAAATATAAAAAGCCTCCTGCTGTTATTCTGGTATTTTTAATGAAACACCACTGCCAAATTCGTGGGGGTTCCGGCCCTTTGCTTGTGTTTTTTTTTTTTTTTTTTTTGGCTTGTACTTACTAATGTGACACGGTCAGGTTTCTGCATTCAGTTTTGGGAGCCAAAAGCAGGAGTAAATTTTAAAGAAAAGGGCAATTCGTATCTGTCCTTTAGGGTGTGTTTTGCGGTCCGAAAGTCGCGGATCTGCAAAACATGGATACCGGAATTTTTTTAACCTGTAGAAATGTCCTAACCTTGTCGGCAAAACGGACATATTCTATTTTTTGCGGCTCCATTGAGATAATTGGGTGTGAACCGAAACTACGGCTGTGTGCATGAGCCCTTAGGCTACTTTCGCACTGGCGTTTTGGTTTCTGTTTGTGCGATCCGTTCAGAGCTCTCACACGCGGTCCAAAACGGATCAGTTTTGCCCTAATGCATTCTGAACGGAAAAGGATCCGCTCAGAATGCATCAGTCTGCCTCCGTTCCGCCTTAATTCCGCTCTGGAGGCGGACACCAAATGCTTGCAGCGTTTTGTTGTCCGTCTCACGTGCGGAGGCAAACTGACACAATATGGCACAATAGAAAACGGATCCGTCCCCCATTGACTTTCAATGGTGTTCAAGACGGATCAGTTTTGGCTATGTTAAAGATAATACAAACGGATCCATTCAGAACGGCTGCAGACGGTTGTATTATCTGAACAGATCCGTACAGTATGTTTCATCCGAAAGTCGATTCACTTATCCCTTCTCATTATATAAATGTGAGGTTCTTGGCAGATACATTTTGTACAAAATCATTTGTCCTGTCCGCCCCGGCAAGGTGATCTCTTTAGGACAGGAACCTATTCTGAATGCTACCTATTTTGGTAACAACTGGCCTTCATTAAATTTAGAGGATGCAGGTTGTATTTGCATGTTGGGCCCAATGCAGATTTTGCAGAGTATTCAACCTTTGAATTTGCTGAAAAATCCATAATGGCATTTTTCCCCGCTATATTTCCATTACTTGTGGAGGAACCATTGGGAGGAAATACTGTCATAATATCTTAGCTTAAGGGCTGTTTCAGATGAGCGTATCCTGCGCAGGAATCACGCTCCGTGTATGAGCGTGATTCCCTGTTATGGACACTGCCCATTTCTCAGGAGTGCACAGCATTATACTGCTTTATAATGCTGTGTGTCTCTTCATAACCTTATTTCTACAGAATCATAGTGACAGCAAGATTTCACTATGATTCTGTAGCAGTAAGATCATGCAGAGACACACAGCATTATAAATCAGCATAATGCTGGGCACTCCTGAGAATCGAGCAGTGTCCATAATGGGGAATCACACTCACACACGGAGCGTGATTCCCGCACAGGACATGCTACAAACACAGCTTTTTTGTGGGGGGGGGTTTTGGTCACTTTTCGTGCATTCCTTCGGTCAGTGCCTTTAAAAAAAATACCCAAAAAAAACACAGCATGCCCTAAGTGTGATGTTGTTCGTAAACTGAAGTGACCCATCAATGCAGCACTAGCAGCCAGTGAGTGCGGTACATCTTTTATTTGAGTCATCTACCGTACTTCATAATAGTAAGGTGTTCAGCTGCCCACAGCCCCTGCTGGTCCAGACGTTGCTTGGTCCCATGACAGCTTCAGCCAGAAACTGGCTTCAGCAGACATGTGCTTGAACGGTATGTCGCTAACATATCAGTAACGGTGACTCACTGGTCAAGCACATGTGACTGCTGAGGCCAGTGATTGGCAGCGGTCACGGGACCGCTTCTGGTGTGGTGGTTACTGGAAACAGTCAGGAACCGGGCAGCGGTGCGGAAATGGCGGCCTGTGGACCGGTGAATGTTTTACTTTTCAACTTGCCTCCTAAGCTTGACAACCCCTTTAACATGTACAGTGATACTTGAAAGTGTGTGAGCCCTTCAGTATTTTCCATATTTTTGCATAAGTTTTAACTAAAACTATATCAGATTTTTACACAAATCCTAAAGGTAGATAAAGATAACCAAATCAAACAAATGAGTCAAAAATATGAGACTTGGTTCTTCATTTATTGAGGAGATGATCCAATATCACATGTCTGTGAGTGGCAAAAGTATGTGAACCTTTGCTTTCATATATCTGGTGTGACCCCATTGTGCAGTAATACCTGCAACTAAATGTTCCCGGTTGATTAGTTCTACACATCAGCTTGGAGGAATTTTAGCCCATTCCTCCATACAAAACAGCTTCAACTTGGTTATGTTGGTGGTTTCCTCCCATGAACTACTCACTCCAGGTCCTTCCACATACTTTCTACTGGATTAAGGTCAGGACTAGGACTTGGCCATTCCAAAACGTTACCTTCCTTATTCTTTAATCATTCTTTGGTAGAAGTACATATGTGCCTAGGGTCGTTGTCTTGATGCATGACCGAAGTTCTCTTGAGATTCATCTCCCAGACAGATGACATTTTTCTTTAGAATTTGCTGGTGTAATTCAGAATTCATTGTTTCATCAATGATGGCAAGCTGCCCTGGCTCAAATACAGCAAAACCGGCCCAAACCATGATGCTACCACCACCTTGTTTCATAGATGGGATAAGGTTTTTATCCTCAACTCCTGACTTTAGGGTCACTTAAATAAAATAAAAAAATAATAATCTGCACTATTGTACAGTACCTACTGAATGACCCCATAAACTCCTGTTTAGATGGGTTGTCCAGGATAGCTCTCTCACCTGATCTGTTATTGGTCAGGTTTCTGAGGAAATTGATACCCAGTGAGGATCATGCACAGATCCAATTCTAGTTAAAGGAATATTCTGGTTGTTAGAAGTCCTGTGGATAGGGGATAACTATGAGATCAGTGGGGGTCCTACTGCTGGGAGCCCCACTGATTATGAGAACTGGGGCAACTTTACCCCTTGGAGCCCCCTGAAACGACCAGAGCGACAGGTCAAGCATGCTCACTGACGCCCCATTCATCTCAACGGAAGTTCTGGAGATAGCTAAGTACAACACTCTGCTATTTCTGGAACTCCCACAGAGATGAATAAAGCGGCAGTTTGCATGCCCAACCTGGCGCTCTGTTCCTTTAGGGGGCTCCAAGTGGTACGGGGTCCGAGTTCTCATGATTGGTGGGGGTCCCATTGCCAGGACCAGGGGCGTCGTTAGGTCAAAACATTCGGGGCTTGAGCCCCGGATGTTTTGTCCAGTGCCCCGAATGTTATGCTGGATTCCTGGTAGCATTTTTTGGGCTATTCCAGGGATCTTTTATATTGATTGGACCTGGGCAACCCCACAGATCATCCCTCACTCCCCTTGTACTTGTTCCGCTACTTTCCTGCTGCGCTGGCATGAGTTCAGTCACTTCGGTGGCATCGGTGCTCAATCCCGTCCTGCGGCGCGTAATCCCGCTAGACCTGCCGAGGGAGGTCACGGGTATCGCGGGATCACGTGCCGCAGGACGGGATTGAGCACTGGTGCCACCAAAGTGACTGAGCTCATGCTGACGCAGCAGATAAGTAGCGGAACAAGTACAAGGGGGTGGGGGGATGATCTGTGGGGTTGCCCAGTCGGCTAGGCCCTTCACAGTAGTTATATAAACCCCTTTCAGCAGTCCCCCATTCACTGAAGGGGGGACTGCTGTAAGGGGCTAATAACTACTGTGAGGCGGGACTGCTGAAAGGGGTTAATAACTACTGTGAAGGGGGGGACTGCTGAAAGGCCTTAAAGTACAAGGGGGGTCACCGCTCACACAGGCATCGCTTCCAGCAGTTGGTTAAGAGGAGAGCTCACTGACAGCGGTGAGCAGGAAGAATATACATTTATTTATATATTAATATATATTTACACTAGTTATCACTTTATTAGTCCCACTATATGAGGGAGCCCCGGGGGCAGACGACCCGCCAGCTCCCAGCCGTCTCCCTAATACAGCACTGGGAGGGATGGCCGCTAAAGGACATTTCAGCCCTAGTTTTCTACTATAAATAAAGGTTTTCCCAAAATAAAGTATGTTAGAAAAATGTTCCCTATTCCTGTCCCTACACAATAGCAAAATAAAAGTAAAAATGAAATAGTTACACTTTAGGCCTTTACACACTATACTTGAAAGTGCATCGTTTTGTTTCCTTTTAATGAAACTGAAGCAACAAGACATTGAAGATGGGGACAAAGCAAGAATCGCAAAAGGCGCAAATGACTCTGGCAAGGTAGTCCCCGCTGCAGACTGTGCAACGGAGATAAGGCTGATAAATGTCACCCATCAGCGGTCACTTTCTCACTTACACTTTAATTGATGAATCATTTATAGACTGTTACTATTTTGGGTTGTATGCGCCTGAGGCGTACAATACTGGGCAAGTTATACACCCGCAGAGGTGTATTGGAAAGTTATACACCCGCAGAGGAAACAGAGAAAATGAAAGGCATGCTTCACTGGTTAGGATATTTGTGTTACATTCATCTGTTTTGAAACATTAGGTCTATGCTTTTCTGACATTTTGTTATAGTAACTTTAAAGCTGAATCTTTATGCAACTTTACCCTATTTCCCCCCCAAAAAATTGTAATTTTATAAAATGAAAAGTATTTTATTCGCTGGACTGATTTGTTAGACCTTCTCATTTTTGTTCAAGAATTCAGTCACAATAAATGTTTGTTTTACAGGGTAAATGTCATTTTCGGGTACTTTTCTGAATAGATGCCATGTGTGTGTACACGAGGAATCGCAATATATCTGGCCATTTTATGACTTATATCCTGTATTTATTACCAGTTTTCCTCTCTACATGCTTCATCTTGAATTGTCGGTTGTCCCTAACTCAAGAGCGGTTAAGACTAGCTGCTGTGATGTCTCCCATACATAGCACACAGAGGATCATGGTTCCCTGTCTCTCTTTAGTACACTAACTCTGGTGGTCCGGGCCCGCAATAGCCACAGGAACACTTACCCACCCTCCTGCTCATTGTTTCTTGTGGCCTGTGCCATCTAGTGTTTCACCGCTCTTTCCCGGGAGTTGGCACTGCTCCGTCCGATCCACACAGACTGAGGCCTACTTCATTCCAGCAGTGCCTCTCACTGCCCATAGGGGAAGTGCAAGAGGTCCCTATCTGGCTCTTAAAGGGCCACTGTTAAACTTACTACTCGTTCTCAACTCCTGTCTGACTGCCAAATTTGACCCCCTGCTGCCTGACCTGACTTTTGCCTGATTCCTGGATTTGAACCTGTGCTGTCTGCCTGACCTTTGGTCTGTTACTGGCTTGTAAGAACGCCTGTCTTTCCTGACCTTACTTGTCCTCCAATAGGTAGCAACCTGGTAGCTCCCTGCAATGGAGTCCAGATCCCTGTACAAGGGTTAGGGGTAAAGGCCAGGGGCCTGCTGGGACAACACCCTTATGAGTGACCCCAAAACCAAGTCTGTTCAGTAGCACAGCAGATCCACATTCACTTCCATTACACACAATCAGAAGCATGTACTGCATGGATGACATTATACAGAAATACTGAGCAGTGTAACTTTGAATCCAGCACAGGTAGCCAAACACTTCAGCTGTTCCCTCCTTCTCCTCACCTCGCCTGTCCATAGGCTTCTATGGGGAGCTGCCATAACTATAATTTTTCTTTTCATTTTTGTATTTTGTAAAAGTGCAAACACCTATAATAATTACCATACACTACATTATAAATAAAATATAAATCTTTATTAATACATCAATATCATGATAACAATAAAATAGTGGCACGATGCATATATATCGAGGGCGATAAAAACATACAAATCCCCCTCCCTGGCGATGCGAGTAACAATGTGAAATATACAAAAAGATTTTAATAACAAAGCTGAGGTACAAAAACCTATCTGATGGACAACTATACAGGAAGGTACTTTAAAATAAAAAATATATGAAACTGACTAAAATGTAGGTATAGACATAAGTAACCCGCCACATCATGAACAAGAAAGCAGATTATTGACCAGGGAGGGAGGAAACTCCAACATACGTTTCGCCTTAGCTTCTTCTGGGGGAATGACACTTTACTTGTTCATGATGTGGGGCCTACATTTTGGCGGCTTATTACTTATGTCTTTACCTACAATTTCATATTTCATATATCTTTGATTTTAAGGTACCCTGTCCCGTCCGACACCCCTCACCCCCACCGATCAGCTGTTCTGGAGCTGAAACTCCAGCTCTGTCCATTGTGTGTAGTGGACGGGGGCTGGTTACTGCTCCCAGTCACTAAATTAGGACCAGCCCCGTCTACTACAAACAATGGATGGAGCCGTACCGCAGAGCAGCTCATCAGGGGGGGGGGGGGGGGGGGGAGACTCCTGAGGATAGGCCATTAATATAAATGGACTTCTTTAACATACCTTTTTTTTTTTTGCACAGTGAAACGAAAATGAAATTGAGAAAAATATTGACAGAATAGCTTTTTCTATTCGACTCAACAAATACATTTTTAAAAGTCTCTCAATACATTGTGCTCAACTCGTCCTCCAAATAACAAGCTGTCTTACAGCTATGTTGACAAAAAATAAAAAAGGTATGGGCAAGGAGTAAAAAACAACAATGAAAAAAAAACTAAAGTTAGATGCGGAGCCAAGGGGTTAATGTATTTGTGAAATGACCTAATAATGTAATATTCCAAATACGTGAACATCAATAAATCAATTACCGGCAATTTTCTCTAAATGATTTGCTGACACTGAGATATTGAGTAAAGTCAGGGTTAGAGCCTATCATTGAGCAAGTGTTGAAGTGTGGCATCCAAAGTCAGCTGTAGCCACCTCCATAGGCCTTCACTGAGTCGCCCAATGCAACCACCACATGCTGCCATAGCCAACTTGTATGTAACTGCAGCTTGACCGAAACATTGTACATGGGAAACCTGTCGTGTGCTGCAGTGTCAGCAACATGTCTGCGACAGGTCTCCTGCTTAGGGAATCATTAGTTGCTCTAGTAGTATGTTTTCCTGGAGATGTTTCCATTACCCTATAATAACTAATACAGGAAATTTAAAGGGTAACTGTCATATTTTTATTTTATTTGCTAGTTTATTAGAGCTAGGCATGTATACCTGAGTTAGTCTGTCAATGATTGTCAAAAGATCTGTAATTACCTTATAATAACAGCTTTCATTAATGTCCTGTCCCTTTCCACTGCTCCCTTAAAAGACCGTTGCTATGGCTTGTCTGACAGGAAGACGGAGGGGCAGTCCTTCATACTCCATGCCTTCATTAGGCTTCAGAGTAAGGAGGCGTGTCTCTCAGTAATCCAATATGATTGGCTGGCAGGAAGCTGCTGGCTACAGCAAGTGTGTATTGGAAGTGAGGGAAAAGCAGTTTTGGCCTCAGAGAACTGGCAGAGGAGCCATCTTGAGAAGGTCCTCATATTGTAAATGTTTAAACAGCCGTAACTAAGGGAAAAACTCAAGGAAAACAGTGGTATGTGAAGAAACTAAATATTGCTTTATGTATAATGCTGCAGCAGCAGTAACATATGCTAAAATAGATTTTTTGATGAAAACACGACAGTTACCCTTTAACACTCTCTGTGCTATGCAGGAGCCTTCATCACAGTAGGGGTGGTGTTAGGTTATGGTCATACAAATATGTTGCAGATTTCTGATTGGGGAGGATCCGACCACTGGGGTTCCCGCTGATTACTGAAACGAGGGCCCATGTTACCATGTCTGAATGGAGTGCAGACATGCATGTCTATGGAGCTACTGGAGATAGCTGAGTGCTCGCCAACTCCAGGAGCCCCATAGAGTTGAATGGAGCTGCCAACACATATCCATAACTGCACTCCATTCAAACATGGTAACATGGGCCCTCGATCTAGTAATCGGTGGGGGTCCCAGTGGTTGGATCCCCCCCAATCAGACATTTATCCCCTATCCTGGGAACTGTCACGGGATAACACCTTTTAAAGCATCAAAAGAACAGAAACCGCTAAAAACTGCAAAGAGTAGAGTACGTTGCTTTGGTGCTGCTTCCCTACTGCAGGGAGCACAGTAATAAAGCAGTGCAAGGATCACTGGGGTCTGAGCAGTCAGAAAGTGATGACATATGCTATTGATGGGAATCTCTTTAGGAGCAGGGTATGCCTTTAGGAAAGGCCATCAGTATTACTTCAGTGGGCACCGCTGCAGATCAGCTGTTTTGCAGGGTCTTCATTGCTTACGTTGGATTTTACACTGGTTTGGGCTTCAGTCATCATAGTATCCGTAGTGACTATACTTTGTATAGTTTCAAGTGAATTACAAAAAGCTACAATACCAAGCACAGCCACTACAAAAAGAGGAAGCTGCAGCACCACAGACTCTTCAAACAGCTGAGATATGCATCCTTACCGATTCAATATTGATGGCCTATCTCTAAAGAGGTTGTCCACCCGAGGGTGGCCTTTCAGCCAGACAGTCCCCTTGTCGCCAGGGCTGTGGAGGGAAGCATGCTTACCTGCTCCATGACATGACGCATAGGGTACTCATCACTTCTGTGGCCAGTCATTGGCTCCATTCAAACTGGATGTTGATGAGTGGGACCACTGAAGGACCGAAGGAGCCAAAACCCATTGCTGGGGAGCAGGTAAGTATAGTTCCATCTGCAGGTCCGGTGAGGTGAAGGGGTCTGGATGAAAGGCCCCTTGAGGGTGGACATTCACTTTAGAGAACTGGATAACCCCTTTAATACAGGAACTAATAAAAATGTAACCCTTTCACACCTACAGAAAACATTTAACCTTTGATCTTGCTGTTGCAGGCTGGAAAACTGTTCCCCACTGGAGAGAGAGCAGAAAGCTGTTTAGCTGAACTTTACCCTAGGGTAAGAAAAAAAATCATTATTTTTTTTATTTTTTGTTGTATTTAACCCTTTCTACCCCGGGCCAGTTTTAACCTTCCTGCACAGGCCATTTTTTGCAAATCTGACATATGTCACTTTATGTGGTAATAACTTTGGAACACTTTTATGTATCCAGGCCATTCTGAGATTGTTTTCTCGTGACACATTGTACTTCACGACAGTGGTAAATTTGAGTCAATATATTTTACCTTTATTTATAAAAAAAATCCCAAATTTATCAAAAATTTAAAAAAATTCACAATTTTCTAAATGTCAATTTCTCTACTTTTAAGACAGATCGTAATACCTCATAAAATAGTTATTAGTCATCATTCCCCATATGTCTGCTTTATGTTGGCATTATTTTGTAAATGTCATTTTTTTTTTTTTAGGACCTTAGAAGCAATTTTAAAAATTTTCAACAAAATTTCCAAAACCATTTTTTAAGCACCAATTCAGATATAAAGTGATTTTGAGGGGCTTACATAATGGAAACCACCCATAAATGACCCTATTTTAGAAACTACACTCCTCAAATTATTCAAAACTGATGTTACAAACTTTGTTAACCCTTTAGGTGTTCCACAAGAATTAAAGGAAAATGGAGGTGAAATTTCAAAATTTCATTTTTTATGCAGATTTTTCATGTTAATCAATTTTTTCTTGCAACACGGCAAGGGTCAAGAGCAAACTAAACCTCCATATATATTACTCTGATTCTGCAGTTTACAGAAATACCCCATATGTGGTAGTAAACTGCTGTGGGTCAGAAGGAAAGGAGCGCCATATGTTTTTTAGAGGCAGATTTTGCTAGAATGGTTTTTGGGCACCATTTTGTATTTGAAGAGACCCTGATGTACCTCTGCAGCGGAAAACCTCAAAAAGTTACCCCATTTTGGAAACTACACTCTTGAAAGGATATATTAAGGGGGGTACTGAGCACTTTCACCCCCTAAGCGTTTTACGGAATTTGATAACACTTGGCTGTGAAAATGTTGCTTTAGCCCCAAATTTTTAATTTTCACAAGGTGTA
The DNA here is from genome assembly GCF_905171765.1 of Bufo bufo. NCBI lineage: Eukaryota > Metazoa > Chordata > Amphibia > Anura > Bufonidae > Bufo > Bufo bufo. Next base: position 406,073,751 of record NC_053393.1, on the reverse strand, counting down.
TCAGGAGAAAAGTTTTGGCATAGTTATTTTATTTTAATTTTTTTACAGCATTAACCTGAGGGGGCATCTCATGTGATATTTTTATAGAGCAGGTTGTCTATTTTTACTTTTGTTACGTTTTACACAGTAAATGCATTTTTGAACAGAATTAAATCTTGTTTTGTCCTTTTTTTTTTTTTTGGGCGATTGTCTTAGGTATTGTAATGCATTGGTTGTAAGTGTATTACCAGTGTAATACACTTACAGCTTCCTGCCTGTGAGATCCAGGGGGCTGGATCTCACAGGCTAACAGGGAAGGCAGCCACAATGTACAAGGAAGGCATCGGGCTGCCGTCCCAGCCATCGGGTCCCCATCACAGCAGCACGGGGACCCAATAGGGACGGGGAGGGAGTGAGGCATAGTGAGGGTTAATGCGCCGGCATCTGTATTTTCACTGATGCTGGGGTCCGGCTAATGGGAACAACCGGTCCCCTGCAGCTGATCGGGCGAGCGCATCTCCTGCACCCGCCTGATCAGTGCGCCATAGTATTACGGCGCTGGTCGGGAAGTCACTTCCCGCAGCCCCGTACTATTACAGTGCTGGTCGGGAAGGGGTTAAACATTCCGTATATAAACATTGATGACTTAAAGGGGTTGTGCAGGGGTTTTACATTGATGATCGACTGATTGACGGGGGTCAGCTGTTTGAAGAGGAGGCAGCGCTCACTGTGAGCACTGCTTCCTCTTCATTACACTACACGTTGTCTCCCTTGCAGCGGTGGTGTAGTGTAATTACAAGTACTCACTCCATTCAAGTGAATAGAGCAAATACTTCTGAGATAACGCGTGGTGTAATGAAGGGGAAGCAGTGCTCGCGTGAAGCGGGAGTGCCGGGTGTCAGACTTCTGCCGATCAGATATTAATAACCTATCCTGGGGATAGGTCATCAATATAAAACCCCTGCTCAACCCCTTTAACTTTACAATAGGCCCTAGGTGCTTGATTAGTGGGGGTCCAACCTCCTGGACCCCTTTACTCACCACAGTGAAGGGGCTGCAGCACTCCTGCAAGATCAGTGAAGATCATGTCCCCTGGATTATTTAAATTTATTCCGGTAAATTTCTTAACACCTGCTAAAATTTGAGTCATAACAATTAATAAATGATATTTTATTAAGAAATTTAGTGAAATAAATTAAAATAAATAATGCAGGGGGACATGATCTTCACTTAATCCCTGGCTTGTCCATTGTCTGCTGCTGCAGATGATTCCATTCATTTGGTCATTATCAGGCACTTGTATGGGTGGTAAGCAATGAGGGGGACACTGCACTTGCAGGAATGCTTTGATTTGACCCTTTCATTGTGCTGACTGGAAGAGTTAAGGGTGTATTAGACAGCCCTATTTAACAGGCGATTGTCGCGAAGGAAGCGTTCATTCCCAGCAATCGTCTGTTCGCCAGCAGAGGAGACCGCTGCAATTACAGTCGTGGCCAAAAGTTTTGAGAATTACATAAATATTAGAAATTGGAAAAGTTCCTGCTTAAGTTTTTATAATAGCAATTTGCATATACTCCAGAATGTTATGAAGAGTGATCAGATGAATTGCATAGTCCTTCTTTGCCATGAAAATTAACTTAATCCCCCAAAAAACTTTCCACTGCATTTCATTGCTGTCATTAAAGGACCTGCTGAGATCATTTCAGTAATCGTCTTGTTAACTCAGGTGAGAATGTTGACGAGCACAAGGCTGGAGATCATTATGTCAGGCTGATTGGGTTAAAATGGCAGACTTGACATGTTAAAAGGAGGGTGATGCTTGAAATCATTGTTCTTCCATTGTTAACCATGGTGACCTGCAAAGAAACACGTGCAGCCATCATTGCGTTGCATAAAAATGGCTTCGCAGGCAAGGATATTGTGGCTACTGAGATTGCACCTCAATCAACAATTTATAGGATCATCAAGAACTTCAAGGAAAGAGGTTCAATTCTTGTTAAGAAGGCTTCAGGTGGCCAAGTGTCACCAGGGTGTCAAGAACCACGCCTGACTCCGTTATACCCGGGGTCAGGAAGTCGCAGCAGTTGGCTGCACGCTCTATGTAAGATAGGGCTGTTTCCTTATGGTAGCTTTCTGGGTTTGCTTTGCAAACCCTTTTGGCTCACTCAGGGATCCGTAGCTCCTTCTCCTCAGCTGTTCCTTGTTCAGCACTCCCAAACCTCCTTATATTCCCCTCTCACACTTCTCTGGTTGCCAGAGATAGAGCTTCCTGCCTGGACATCTATTCTGACCCTCTGGAGCTGTGTTGCTGCGTTCTCTGGTAGTTGGTCCAGAACGCTACCCTCCCGATCCCTGTTGGACCTTTTGTGGTCTATTGTGGTCGCCCACCTGGGTGTATGTATTTGTCTGTATTGTCTGTCCTCTCCCTGGTGTTTCCCTCTTAGTGTCAGTGGTGCGGACTAGCGATCCCACCGGCCCGTTCACTATCTAGGGCTCATTTTAGGGAAAGCCAGGGTTTAGGCACGTGATCGCCGCACGGGTGAGGAACCCGTCTAGGGACGTCAGGGCAGTCAGGTGCCAGCCGCAAGGTGAGTTAGGGGTCACCACCTTTCCCTCTCCCTTGGGCAGGGCTTTCCCTTTTCCCTCCCTGTGCGTGACGCCGGTCATTACACCAAGAAAGTCCAGCAAGTGCCAGGATCGTCTCCTAAAGAGGATTCAGCGGCGGGATCGGAGTGCCACCAGTGCAGAGCTTGCTTAGGAATGGCAGCAGGCAGGTGTGAGCGCATCTGCACGCACAGTGAGGCGAAGACTTTTGGAAGATGGCCTGGTGTCAAGAAGGGCAGCAAAGAAGCCACTTCTCTCCAAAAAAAACTTCAGGGACAGATTGATCTTCTGCAGAAAGTATGGTGAATGGACTGCTGAGGACTGGGGCAAAGTCATATTCTCCGATGAAGCCTCTTTCCGATTGTTTGGGGCATCTGGAAAAAGGCTTGTCCGGAGAAGAAAAGGTGAGCGCTACCATCAGTCCTGTGTCATGCCAACAGTAAAGCATCCTGAGACCATTCATGTGTGGGGTTGCTTCTCATCCAAGGGAGTGGTCTCACTCACAAATTTGCCCAAAAACACAGCCATGAATATAGAATGGTACCAAAACACCCTCCAACCGCAACTTCTTCCAACAATCCAACAACAGTTAGGTGAAGAACAATGCATTTTCCAGCACGATGGAGCACCGTGCCATAAGGCAAAAGTGATAACTAAGTGGCTCGGGGACCAAAACGTTGACATTTTTGGTCAATGGCCTGGAAACTCCCCAGATCTTAATCCCATTGAGAACTTCTGGTCAATCCTCAAGAGGCGGGTGGACAAACAAAAACCCACTAATTCTGACAAACTCCAAGAAATGATTATGAAAGAATGGGTTGCTATCAGTCAGGAATTGGCCCAGAAGTTGATTGAGAGCATGCCCAGTCGAATTGCAGAGGTCCTGAAAAAGAAGAGCCAACACTGCAAATACTGACTCTTTGCATAAATGTCATGTAATTGTCGATAAAAGCCTTTAAAACGTATGAAGTGCGTGTAATTATATTTCACTACATCACAGAAACAACTGAAACAAAGATCTAAAAGCAGTTTAGCAGCAAACTTTGTGAAAACTAATATTTGTGTCATTCTCAAAACTTTTGGCCACGACTGTACATGGGGATGTATTTTGTGCTACTGGCAGTATTTTGTGATGGAGTGTGGTATTTGGTTCTTTTGGGGTGGTATAATGAGCCACAATGTGGAATCACTGGCCCTGTCTTCCATCATCTTGGACCTGGCTACAAAACGTGGGCCACTTTTACTATTTTTTCCAGGGCCACTTTAAGTTCCCAGTCCGCCCCTGGGAGGAGCGATCGTTATACCATAGCTGTTCCCTGTACTGAATCATTGTTTGCCAGCAGCAGATCGTGATTAGACACCGCAATCTGCCGCCTATAAACGTTGATTTTTTTTTTTTAAGCATGTCAAAAGAGTTGGATTGCCTGCTGAATGAGTGCTTGTTTCGTTCATCGGGCACTCGCGGCAGTATTAGACTGCCAGATGATTGCTTAGGAGCATTCGTTTACGTGTGTATTTTGTGGGGGTCATCTTAATAGTGGTAGGCACAGCAGTCAGAGACAGTGACACAACGGCTCATTTCACACAGGGATTTGCCGGTTTTCTTTATTTTCATCCACAAGCAAAAATATAAGGCCTTTTTATTCAGGCAAAAACACTAAATAAATTCCTGCTCGGCTGAGCACTAACTAAACACAAGATCACCCTTTCTATACGGGTGGCCTACTACCAGCCGCATGACACAACACAAAGTAAACTTACAGTGTCCTTTTTGTCATTTTAGGGTGAGTGCAGACCTTTATAGCCCAGAAATGAGCTGCGCTCCATCACCTGGCTGAGAGCTCTATAGGAAACCTGTTCTGGACAGGAAGGGAATGAGGAGCCCCACTACCAATCTGCTCATCATTCCATAAAAATCCCGGCCCGACAACACCATTAACCAAAGTCCTCAGCAAACAATGTTTTGCTAAGGCAACCCATCTTTCCTGGATTTCTGATATCTCACCCAGCTTTTTATAGTTGAGATATCCACTTCCTGTAGCCTAGATTGGAAGATTGGAAATTGGAAGATTGGAAATTGGAAGATTGGAAATTGGAAGATTGGAAATTGGCAAATGTCGTGCCCATTCACAAGAAAGGTAGTAGGGAGGAATCGAGCAACTATAGACCAGTGAGTCTGACATCAATAGTAGGCAAATTAATGATAACCCTATTAAAGGATAGGATTGTGGAACATCTAAAATCCCATGGATTGCAAGATGAAAAACAACATGGGTTTACTTCAGGGAGATCATGTCAAACAAATCTTATAGATTTTTTTGACTGGGTGAATAAAATAATAGACGGTGGACATCGCATATCTAGATTTTAGTAAGGCTTTTGACACTGTCCCACATAGAAGACTTATCAATAAACTGCAGTCATTGAGCATGGACTCCCATATTGTTGAGTGGATTAGGCAGTGGCTGAGTGACAGACAACAGAGGGTGGTAGTCAATGGAGAACATTCAAAACAAGGTCATGTTACCAGTGGGGTTCCACAGGGATCTGTACTGGGACCAATTTTGTTTAATATCTTCATAAGTGATATTGCAAAAGGCCTCGATGGTAAGGTTTGTCTTTTTGCTGATGACACAAAGATAGGTAACAGGGTTGATGTTCCTGGAGGGAAACGCCAAATGGAAAAGGATTTAGGAAAACTAGAAGAATGGTCAGAACTCTGGCAACTGAAATTTAATGTGGATAAGTGCAAGATAATGCACCTGGGGAGTAAAAACCCAAGGGCAGAATATAGAATATTTGACACAGTCCTGACCTCAGTATCTGAGGAAAGGGATTTAGGAGTAATTATTTCAGAAGACTTAAAGGTGGGAAGACAATGTAATAGAGCAGCACGAAATGCCAGCAGAATGCTTGGATGTATAGGGAGAGGTATAAGCAGTAGAAAGAGTGAAGTGCTTATGCCGCTGTACAGAACACTGGTGAGACCTCACTTGGAGTATTGTGCGCAGTACTGGAGGCCATATCTCCAGAAGGATATAGATACTCTAGAGAGAGTTCAGAGAAGAGCTACTAAACTAGTACATGGATTGCAGGATAAAACTTACCAGGAAAGGTTAAAGGACCTTAATATGTATAGCTTGGAAGAAAGAAGAGACAGAGGGGATATGATAGAAACTTTTAAATACATGAAGGGAATCAACTCGGTAAAGGAGGAGAGCATATTTAAAAGAAGAAAAACTACCACAAGAGGACACAGTTTTAAATTAGAGGGGCAAAGGTTTAAAAGTAATATAAGGAAGTATTACTTTACTGAGAGAGTAGTGGATGCATGGAATAGCCTTCCTGCAGAAGTGGTAGCTGCAAATACAGTGAAGGGGTTTAAGCATGCATGGGATAGGCATAAGGCCATCCTTCATATAAGATAGGGCCAGGGGCTATCCATAGTACTCAGTATAACGGGCAGACTAGATGGGCCAAATGGTTCTTATCTGCCGACACATTCTATGTTTCTATGTATATGAACGAAACCCAGTCACTGTCTCACAATTTGTTAACTCCTTTTGCATTTCCCAGTTGCAAGCTGCAGATCCTATATATGGATGGTTACACCGTCTCAAAATGTGATGGGTGCCGCAGGCAATAATTCTTTACTCAGCAATAAAGTCTTCAATGCCATAAACAAGCTGTATCTTACTGTCTTGGTGGTTCTAGACCTTCTATGGGTTTCTGTTTTTCTATCCCTTAGGGATATTCTCTCAGTTAAATACTTTTCTGGCACTTGTTTAATCTCAGGAGTGGTGTCTCCTGGATGAGGGGCCTACTTTTCCAGAGCTCTTACATGCATGCCTTTCTGGTAGCTTCTCTCAGCTAACAATCTCTAAATAATCACGGGCGTTCTAAGTCCATCCCCCTGGTAACCTAAGTCTGACAGTGTTAACTATATATTGCATTGCCATTAGGTATACATAGTGCACAAAGAAAGTGCTTTAATACCAAATTACATTTGACTCTGTAACATGAAATTAACTACTTGCAGTGTTCCTCTGGGGCACTGCACAGATGGTACTGCGCTTTCATGGTTTTCTTTAACCAAGCATCTGCAAATTTCTATCCTAGTAAAAAGTGCTTAATATTCCAAACAGTAACTATCACTGTGTAAATTTTTTTTTGGTATCTGTACCTACTATTGATATGTCCTGTCTTTGTAAAGCATTTGGGAGCTATTTAAACGTGATAACTGAAAATGTAACTTTTAGGCCTCTTTCAGACGGGCGTCATGTTTTTTGCCCGGATAAGATGCGAGTGCGTTGCGGGAAAATGTGCGATTTTTCTGCGCGAGTGCAAAACATTGTAATGCGCAGATCTGGCGGAGTTCCTCAGTCCCTCTGTTTCAGTAACTTTCAGGAGGGGCCACAATCTAAAGGATAGGCTGGTACATAGCCACTTTACTCCCCCAGTAAGACCTCGTACATGGTTGGATGTGCCAGTGATGGGCTGTTATAGATGCGGTCATTGTAGCTTCTGCGACTACCTATCACAAGGAAAAACTTTTTGGGGGCGAACCTAATGACACGGTCTATCATGTACGGGACTTTATAAATTGTCGCACAACATGCGTAGTTTTCTTAATAGCATGCATTTGTGGACTGCGCTATGTTGGAAAGACTTTCAGAGAACTGCCAAGCGCATGTGCGAACACATCAGTCACATACGGAACAACAGGGATACTCCTATAGTGCGACATGTGCAGAGCTCTCACAACGGCCGTATCTCATCAATTAGTTTCATGGCCATTGAACATATCAAAAAACCACAACGAGGTGGAAACTGGGACAAATATATCCTTCAAAAAGAATGCTGGTGGACCTTCACATTAGACACGATCACCCCCTATGGCCTCAATGAGCAATTTAACTTTGGTTGCTTCTTGTGACTATTATTGTCCTTGCCAGCCCTTTGGTCCTATATCCTGTCAATTAATACTTCCTTTTTTTTGGTCTGCTTAGAGGGACATCATATAGGTTTCTGTACCCCTCAGCACACATGGAGGTGGTCGGTTGGAGCTGTGGTTTCCCAAAGCCAGTGAGAGGTCTTTTTCCCCCTCCTCCCCCCCTCCTAATTGTTAAAGTTGATACCGGGTTTAAGCCCTTCCTTTGGTCATGTCTTCACCAGTATGACCAGTAGAGGGAGCCCTTGCACGGTGCCGTGCAAACATAAGGAGATGTGTTGTATGGCATTTTGATGCGGTGGCCAGATATGTTACCTTGTTCACCTGTGTAGCTCTTACTGGGCTTCAGGCATGTTACTTGTCTCGCCAGCGCATCTTTGCGCGAGCGCGGCCGGCTCTTTCCTGATCACGTGACCGGCATGATGTTGCCGCTGTATGTGACGTCAGCGGTCAGCGTCCGGTCACGTGACATGGAAGTTATTGCCGGCTTGCGTCCCATCAGGCCTCATGAAACACATTGGGGCTGTCTTTTTTGCGCATGCGCGGTCACGTGACTCCTGTATTTTCGATCACGTGACCGCGAGGGTGAGTCACATCCACTGACATCATCAGCGGACGACTGGTCATGTGACGCCGATCAACAGGTATGCGTCTCACCTGGCCCCTCTGCCTACATAATGGGGCTGTTTGGCTCCATAAGCTGCTGGTCTCTTCATCCAGGTGGACACCACCACCCTGGTTCTCCCCTCCATTTGGGTCCACAGCCATACGCTGACCGCAGCCATCAAACAGTAAGTCGCCACTTCCCCCATCGTCCTGCTTTATGGATGAATGGTGGTGTTTTTATGGTTATCATTCTTATGTGGTTTTCTTTTTCTGTTATGTTTTAGGCTCAGCCATACACTGACTGTAGCCATCAAACAGCTACCCCCTATCTGTTGAGCCATACGCCAGCTGGGGTCACCATCATTATGCCCCGTGTCCCCTGAAAAATCTTGGGGCTCATTTTGAGGAAACGCGTCGGGACACTTAAGTATTTTTTTGCTACAAGCCTGATTGGGTTTGGTTGGGATAGTTTTTTCCAATAAGCTCAATTAAGATTTTTTAGCCATGATTTGTATCACTCAATGGATATATGGTTCCTTTATCGCTGTCTAGGGCCTCAACAGGGCATCCAGCGTAGGACCAGAGTTCCAGTCGGGGCCACCCCTTGCGGGGTTTTTTTGGGACCCCGTTCCAAGGATACATCAGTAGGGTGGACTAGGACAAGTAAGGATCCACTATGGTCAGTGTACACACCACACCAATACCCTTTATTTCCCTAACTTGATACATTTTTTGTTAGTCCACTACTAGTATCCACGGTGACATCTCAGCCTCTTACGGTATTTCTTCTGTAGGTACCTAGCTGAGCGCTATATTTGGCGCTATGCACTGTGTGGTTACTTTCTTTACCTGATGGTCTTATCGTAGCTGCTGTGGTTTTACACATCAATTGATCACATGGGTTTCGATATCACCTTTCTAACATGTTTGTTTGTCTGTAGGGGCCTTTTTTATCCCTAATACGATTAAAAGTGATATTTTATTCAGTTACTGCCCCCTCACAATAGTTTATTTCCCTAATAAGGTATATTATAAAAATAATTCAAATCTCTGTCCGTACACAATATAAGAAAGTGAAATAACAGTTACGTTTTAAGCCCATTAAAGGGGTTTTACCATTTACACCATTTATCATGTTCCACAAGACAATGGGTGTTACGGATATTTTACACTCCAGCTGAGTAAATCCGTACAGCGTCTCCCGAAAACCAAGGAAATCCAAAGGTGTTGTGAATATATAGCTCCCAATCCCCCACAAACAGGATCCAGGACTTCAGGAAGGGGGTAAAAACAATCAACTTTATTGATGGCCACAGCTCAGCCTTTTATCAAGTCCTCCAGCAAGGGTTACTCCCACAGGGCCCGTGTGGGGAACAGGCACACAAAATACAGTGACCAATCAATATACAGTAAGATATAACACACTCCCACATGAACAGTAAAATCTCTCCTCTCTATCCTGGAGATAATTGGATATCCATTGTGTTCGCTAATGTCCATTGTGTTCGCTAACTGCGTCACAGGCAGATGAAGTGGTTTGTGTACATTTAAAGGGTGAAATAGGGTTAACTACATGAACAGCAGACGAAATACAAGAGTCTGGACATTCCTAAAACAGGGGTTTTGTCACATAGTTCCCCCTTAGTTCCATGGGACGGCAAACCCGCCTAGACCCCAATGGGTTGGCTTGGGGATGCCCGAGAAGCAGTTGGCAATGGGTCCAGTTCTGTTTGGTGAGACAACCCGTCTGCATTGGCATTCTGTTACCCTGGTCTGTATTGCACAGTGAAATTACAAGGCTGCAGTGCCAGGCTCCATCTCAATAGTCTGGGGTTGTCTCCTGCCACCCGCTTGAGCGAAATCAGAGGGTTGTGATCAGTCATAACAGTGAAGGAGCGCCCGTATAAATAAGGTTGTAGTTTCTTGAGGGCCAAAACGAGGGCGAGGCACTCCTTCTCCACAGTGGCATAACTGACTTCCCTGGGTATCAGTTTTCTGCTCAGGTACACCACTGGGTGCTCCATGCCCTCCTCCCCGACCTGACTCCATACGGCTCCCAATCCAAACATTGAGGCATCTGTATGGACGAGAAATTTTTTAGAATGATCGGGTGCTGCTAATACAGGTGCCTCGCTGAGGGCCGTTTTTAACTTTTGAAAGGAGTCCGCACACTCTGGGGTTCATACAACTTGCTTGGGGAGAGACTTTTTGGTGAGGTCTGTGAGGGGCTTAGCTATAGTGCTGTAATCCTGTACAAACGTCCGGTAATACCCAGCGGTCCCCAAAAATGCTATAACTTGTGTTTTGTGTTTTGGTGCGGGGCTGGGGCCACTGGGTTATGGCCTCTACTTTGGCGGGTTTGGGCCTTTGTTTCCCGGAGCCCACTCGGTGGCCTAGGAACTGCACCTCTGCCATCCCTACATGACACTTGTCCAGTTTTAAGGTTAGGCCGGCAGTCTGGATTCTCTTGAGCACCACAGACACGTGCTCCAGGTGGGCCTCCCATGTGCAACTGAAGATGGCTATATCATCATCTAGATATGTACATGCGAAGTCCTGAAGTCCCTCTAAGAGCCGATCAGCCATCCTCTGAAAAGTAGCCGGGGCATTCTTCATCCCAAATGGCATGACCTTAAACTGGTAAAGGCCAAATGGGGTGATGAAGGCCGACTTGGGGATGGCCTCCGGCTCCAAAGGGATCTGCCAATATCCCTTGCACAGATCTATAGTGGTCAAGTAACTCCCATCCGGTCTAGCAATTAGTCTACCCTGGGCATGGGGTAAGCATCGGTGACTGACCGGTCATTGAACCTCCGGTAGTCGACGCAGAAACGGGTCGTCCCATCCCGCTTCGGCACAAACACTACCGGGGAGGCCCACGGACTCTGGAAGGATTCTATCACTCCTAAGGCTAACATGTCTAGTATCTCCTTCTACATGCTTTCCCTAACGGCCTCGGGAATGCGATATGGCTGCTGCCGGATGGGTACCTGACCTGGGGTCTTCACTCTGTGGACTGCCAGTGTAGTGTACCCTGGAACGGCAGAGAACATACCGCAAAATTTCCTTAGCAATTGGGAGGCTTGCTGTCTTTCCTCGGGGTTCAAGTTGTCTCCCAGACTTACTTGTTCTACCCCGACGCGGCTGGCTGCTAGCATATCAGGTAAGGGGATGCCCTCGCTATCTTCGCCGGCTGGGGCGCATACTGCGGATATCTCCTCGGCCCTTTCTAAGTATGGCTTGACCATGTTCACATGAAAGGATCTAAGGATCTTCTGATCCGTTCATTTGAACAGCTCACTACCACATAGGTGGTATCACTGATCCGGGCTGCTATCTTGTAAGGACCCTGCCAGGCGGCCTGTAATTTGTCTGTTTGGGTGGCCTCAAGACTAGTACTTTTTGGTTGAATTCAGATGCTCGGTCTCTTGCGCCCCTATCATACCACTGTTTCTGACGCTTTTGGGCCGACTGCAAGTTTTCCCGAACCGCGTCGGTTAGGGTTTGCAGCCAGTCCCTCAGCTCCAGAACGTAGGGCACGATAGGGGTTCCTGCCTCACCCACGTCTCCCTCCTAATGTTCCCATACCAGGTCCAGGGGTCCCCGTACCCTTCTCCCATACAGTAATTCGAAGGGAGAAAAGCCGGTGGACTCCTGGGACACTTCCGGTACGCAAATAATAAGTGGGGAAGGAAAGATTCCCAATTACGGCAGGTCTCTGTGAAGGTCTTTAGCATCTGTTTCAGCGTGCCATTGAATCGTTCAGAGGTCGTTCGTCTGGGGGTGATAAGGAGAGCTCAGGATGGGTTTTACCCCACAGCTCTGCCAGAGTGTTTGCTAAATGTATCACAGGCAATATCCATTGTGTTTGCGGATTACGTCACAGGCAATATCCATTCGCTAATGTCCATTGTGTTCGCTAACTGCGTCACAGGCAGATGAGGTGGTTTGTGTAAATTTAAAGGGCGAAATAGGGTTAACTACCTGAACAGCAGACGAAATACAAGAGTCTGGACATTCCTAAAACAGGGGTTTTGTCACAAAGGGTAATAGGTAATAAATATATGATCAATTGGGGTCCATCCGCTAATACCCCACAGTCCTGAAAACAGAAGTCCACAAGTTTTCTTTGTGAATGGAGTAGTGGTGACCACCGCTCAATTAACTTCTATTGGATTGACGGAAATAGCGGAGCACTGTAGTGGCAGTACCATAAGTATTGAACGGGACAGTCATCTAGATAGGTGATAAAAGTTGCATTGATTGATTGTTATTGGCATTTAAGCATTGTCGTGTTTTTACTAGATCACACAGAGATACTGTTTAATTTGTTTTTAGCCTGTTACTCCTCCTGTTGTGCAGAAGTTTCTTAATTCAAGACGCCCCAATGCAGGTGTGCGAACAGTTTTCTATGGCAAAGCCAATGACCCTAAGAAGGAAAACTACATCATTCATGGTGTGAGCACCCGCCCTTCATTAAGTGTAAGTAGCTTGATGGTGTTTGTAAATCTGAATTAGCGCAGTACAATGGAACCATAAATTTCATGCATTTTGCTTTTTCACATATATTTTTTGCCTTATGCAAGAAAAGGATTGTCTTAAAATTCTATTTGAATCTTACATCGTGAATTTTGTATGCATTTTTTCTATCATCATTGTTTACGTACGTTTGTCATACGATTTTTGTCTGCTTTTTCATAACTTAGGCTGGTTCACTAATAAATGTGCCATTAAAAACTTTGTTCCAACAAAAATTACTGGAGAAGAAAGATTCTCTATATTCTAGTGCCAGGAGAACGCCTCTTGGGAAATCTCATGATCAAGCAGCAGCGTTCCCAGCTGATATCAACTTCACTGAATCTACATTTGGGAGAAAATATCAACGCAGTTAGTAAACAGTTTTATTCAGTTTTGTAATTTTATAGAGGAGATTATATTACGTTTTTTATATCTTTCTGATTAAATTATACCTTTCTTTTGGATGATGTGAAACAATTTACTGCTCATTTGCTGAGGATGCAAGTTATTATGAGTGAAGTTGTAAAAACACTCAAAACTAATTAAATTTCTTCTAGTTGTTTAAACCATACAAACAGAATGAAAAAAAATCTACATTAAAGTAGTTATCCGGAAATTAATAAAATAAAATGACTGAAAATACTTAAATATTACTTTATTAGAAATATATTCTCAAATAACTTTCATTAGTTATAATGGCTCCCTGAATGTAGATATTTTCTAATATAAAGGGGGCAGGTATATTATTATATCAATAAAGGACCAGTATTAAAGAGGACCTTTTATCTGTTTAGCCCTAGTCTAATTAGGGTCTTATCTTATAGGGTGGGCCCCACTGATTTCCGTTGATTTTGGCGCCTTATATTCTAATTTGCCGACTTGGTTATTCTAGGCTGAGACTGGAGCGGTTCTCTTCTCCCTGGCTGTGAGCGCATCCAATCAGAGTGCACCACTCATAGCCAGGGAGGAGCTCATTCTCCCTGGCTATAAGCAGTATGCTCTGATTGGATGAGCTCACAGCCAGGGAGAAGAGAACCGCTCCAGTCCCCGCCTAGAATAACCAAGTCGGCTAATTAGAATATAAGGCGCCGAAATCAACGGGGGACAACAGCGGTCTTTGGAGAAAAAAAAAGTGCGATGACATCAGTGGGGGCCACCCTATAAGGTAAGACCCTAATTAGACTAGGGCTAAACAGATGAAAAGGTCCTCTTTAAATCTATACATTTTATTTCCCCTGATGATTGCTCCCTAGATAAAACAACAATTATAACTAATGAAAAGTATTTGGGAATATATGTCTAAGTCCCTTTTCACACGAGCGAGTATTCCGCGCGGATGCGATGTGAGAGGTGAACGCATTGCACCCGCACTGAATACAGACCCATTCATTTCTATGGGGCTGTTCACATGAGCGGTGATTTTCACGTAACGCAGGCCCCATAGAAATGAATGGGGTTGCGTGAAAATCGCAAGCATCCGCAAGCAAGTGCGGATGCGGTGCGATTTTCACGCACGGTTGCTAGGAGACGATCGGGATGGAGACCCGATCATTATTATTTTCCCTTATAACATGGTTATAAGGGAAAATAATAGCATTCTGAATACAGAATGCATAGTAAAACATCGCTGGAGGGGTTAAAAAAATAAATAAAAATAATTTAACTCAACTTAGTCCACTTGATCGCGCAGCCGGCTTCTCTTCTGTCTCCTTTGCTGAACCGGACCTGTGGTGGGCATTTTACAGGTAAAGGACCTTTGGTGACGTCACTCCGGTCATCACATGATCCCTCACATGATCTTTTACCATGGTGATGGATCATGTGATGACCGGAATGACGTCACCACAGGTCCTGTTGCTGCACAGAGATCAGATGAAGACAGAAGGAGATGCCGGGCATCGCGATCAAGTGGACTAAGGTGAGTTAAATTTTTATTTTTATTTTTTAACCCCTCCAGCGATGTTTTACTATGCATTCTGTATTCAGACTGTTATTATTATCCCTTATAACCATGTTATAAGGGAAAATAATACGATCTACAGAACACCGAAGTTCGGGTTTGGGTACCAAACGCGCGTGATTTTTCTCACGCGAGTGCAAAACGCATCACAATGTTTTGCACTCGTGCGGAAAAATCGCGGGTGTTCCCGCAACGCACCCGCACATTTTCCCGCAACGCCCGTGTGAAAGAGGCCTAATAAAGTCAAATGTAAGTATTTCAGTAGTTTTAATTTATGAATTCATGGACAACGCCTATAGAAGAAGAAAACACTCAGAAAAACAGGACATTATATAGTGTTCTAAGCAATAACAAATGTAGATGTATAAGCATTTAACAACCGTTTACAGTGTCTGTATAGATATAATACTGGTCCTTTATTGATATAATAATATTCCTGCTCTCTTTATATTAGAAAATATCTACATTTACAATAATTTTTATTAGATTAGATTATATATTGCCAACATATTCTGCAGCACTGTACAGAAGTACCCACATCAGTCCTCATTGGTGCCCACAATCGAAATGCCACATTAACCTATCAGTATGTTTTTGTAGTGTGGGAGGAAAAGGGAGTACCCAGAGGAAACTCACAAATATGAGCAGAACATAAAACTTCATGCAGATGTTGCCCTTGGTTGGATTTGAACCCAGAACTGCAAGGCAGACGTGCTGGAGTTCGGCTGATTACTATTAGAAGCTGTCAACAAGCTACAAAAATCTAATAGCTCGATGTTGCCCATCATGGATTTTTCCTTGTACAATAGTTTTTTTCTTTAGCCCTCCTTACCCCCCCCTCCACACAAAAATTCTTATAATAATAATAAAAGTTGTTTGATGATGTCAATGGGAAAATGAAAATGTTCTTACTCTCAGAATGCAGTGATGAAAAAAATAAGTGAAAAAAATGCTGCATCCTGAAAGCCAGGTTGTTTTTAAAGGTATTTTCTGTGAATAAAGAAGGCCCCTAGCCTGCATTGCCTCCTGAAAGATTCATACCTGCCTGTTCCGCGCCACTCCAATCCTGTACACAAGCTCCCTTTCCTCCATCTTCCGGTCCACAGCATGTTTTCTTCTGGCTCGGGCATCAACTTGCGGGTACACCCCTAAGTTAAAAAGGCCAAATTGTGTACAAAGTGTCAATATTTTGTGTGGCCACCATTATTTTCCAGCACTGCCTGAACTCTCTTGGGCATGGAGTTCACTAGAACTTCACAGATTGCCAGTGGAATCCTCTTCCACTCCTCCATGACGACATCACGGTAGATGTTAGAGACCTTGCGCTCCTCCACCTTCCGTTTGAGGATGCCCCACAGATGCTCAATAAGGTTTAGATTTGGAGACATGCTTGGCCAGTCCAGCACCTTTACCCTCAGTTTCTTTAGCAAGTGGTCATCTTGGAGGTGTGTTTGGGGTCGTTATCATGTTGGAATACTGCCCTGCGGCCCAGTTTCTGGAGGGAGGGGATCATGCTCTGCTTCAGTATGTCACAGTATGTGGCATTCGTGGTTCCCATAATGAACTGTAGTTCCCCACAGCCGGCAGCACTCAGGCAGTCCCAAACCATGACACTCCCACCACCATGCCTGACTGTAGGCAAGACACATTTGTCTTTGTACTCACCTGGTTACTGTCACACACGCTTGCCACCATCTGAACCAAATAAGTTTATCTTGGTCTCATCAAACCACAGGACACGGTTCCAATCCATGTCCTTAGTCTGCTTGTGTTTGGCAAACTTTATGCAGGTTTTCTTGTGCATCATTTTTAGAAGAGGCTTCCTTCTGGGACGACAGCCATGCAGACCAATTAAATTCATTGTGCGGCGTATGGTCGGAGCACTGACAGACTGACCCGCCACCCCTTAAACCTCTGCAGCAATGCTGGCGGCACTCATGTGTCTATTTTGAACAGACAACCTCTGGTTACGATGCTGAGCACGTGCACTCAGCTTCTTTGGTCAACCATGGTGAGGCCTGTTCTGAATGGAACCTGTCTTGTTAAACCGCTGTATGGTCTTGGCTACCGTGCTGCAGCTCAGTTTCAGGGTGTTGGCAATCTTCTTATATCCTAGGCCATCTTTATGTAGAGCAACAATTTCAGATCCTCAGAGAGTTCTTTGCCATGAGGTGCCATGTTGAACTTCCAGTGACCAAAAGGCCATAATGTTTTCATATTCTCATCATTGACATCACTGATCAACTTACATTATTATTTTCATTTTAAATATTCTCTGACAACCCCTTTAAAGGGGTTAATGTTTATTATTACAATAGCTGATAATATTTATCATATGCTTTAGTTTATAACGCACTCATTACCACAAGAGGAAGGCAATGTTTCCGAACACAAGTTTACCAGTTCATCAAATTATATAAGATTAGGAGCTCAATGTGTTGCTGTTTTTTTACAGAAATGTGATTATATAGCCAGGATCAAGGATAAAAGTAATGCATGTCCCCGTGATTTTTTTACTGACCCGTGGTCAGTAAAAAGATGCTGAAATGTGAACAGACACATTTAAATCAATGGGCACGTGTGCTGTCCGCAGAAAATGCGGACAGCACACGTCAGTGAGAAACGGAAATGTGAACGAGGCCTAATGCTTATTTTACACCTCCTTTGTAATGTAATAACGAGTAATAAGCCATTTATTAATTACAGAAACTCTTTCCCTTGTTTTCCATTAAGGTTTATCAGCAGGTGTTCTTATAAATCCTTCTAGAAGCTTGCGAGAAATAGAGGAAGAATCGTGCAGAGGACGTGATCTTTATGTGGTTACACATAACGATTATGACGTTGGTGAGTACATAATATATTTCACAACTAGAGCTTCAACAGAACTGAAAACTTACAGCATGTCGAAACTAGCAAAAAGAGCAAACACATGATCAAAAGGCAGTGTATTATCAAAACATGACTGGCATATTATTTGAATGAGATGTTTTTATACATTTTACTATGAACGTAAATATATATACATAGATATATGTATATATATATTTTTTATATGACTGCTAAAGCTGCACCCTCTTCAAAACTTACCTGCATATCGTCTCGTGCAGTGTAATTACAACTGTGTTGGCCCATTCAAATGAATGGGATCAGCAATTCTAATTACCCTGCACTGCCTCTACGGCGGCGGCGACATGCAGCTAAGCTTTGAAGTGGACCCAGAAGAGGGAGAAGCAGACTGGCGGCGGCAGGAAGCAGGACTATTAGGCCTCTTTCAGACGGGCATTGCGAGAAAATGTGCAGGGTGCGTTACGGGAACACCCGCGATTTTTCCGCGCGAGTGCAAAACATTGTAATGCGTTTTGCACTATGTGTTCTGTAGATTGTATTATTTCCCCTTATAACATAGTTATAAGGGAAAATAATAGCATTCTGTATACAGAATGCATAGTACAATAGCGCTGGAGGGGTTAAAAAAAAAATAAAAAAATGTAACTCACCTTAGTCCACTTGATTGCGATGCCGGCATCTCCTTCTGTCTCCTTTGCTGAACAGGACCTGTGGTAAGCATTCATTACAGGTAAAGGACCTGTGGTGACGTCACTCCGGTCATCACATGATCCATCACCATGGTAAAAGATCATGTGATGGATCATGTGATGACCAGAGTGACGTCACCACATGTCCTGTTCAGCAAAGGAGACAGAAGGAGATGCCGGCATTGCGATCAAGTGGACTAAGGTGAGTTAAATTATAATATTTTTTTCTTTTAACCCCTCCAGCGCTATTGTACTATGCATTCTGTATGAAGAATGCTATTATTTTCCCTTATAACCATGTTATAAGGGAAAATAATAATGATCGGGTCTCCATCCCGATCGTCTCCTAGCAACCGTGCGTGAAAATCTCACCACATCCGCACTTGCTTGCGGATGCTTGCGATTTTCACGCAACCCCTATTCACTTCTATGGGGCCTGCGTTGCGTGAAAAACGCAGAATATAGAGCATGCTGCGATTTTCACGCAACGCACAAGTGATGCGTGAAAATCACCGCTCATGTGAACAGCCCCATAGAAATGAATGGGTCGGTATTCAGTGCGGGTGCAATGCGTTCAACTCACGCATCGCATCCGTGCGGAATACTCGCCCGTGTGAAAGGGGCCTAAAGGTATGGTGGGAAATCAAATCTTTGTGTACTCCACCATGGAAGGGCCAGTGTCTGGTTGGTCTGTGCCGAGTTCATGTAAGTCAGGTGTGCTGTATTGGCCCTGTAATAATACTTTTGGATTTCTGCATAGCTAGCAGTTTGTTTTGTAATTTCAGGATGATAAAGATGTGGTGCATAAAAATCCTTCTGAGCCTAAAAAGAAAGTGAAAAGATGCGCTACTTGTGTTAGGCTACTTTCACACTCACGTTTTTTGCCGGATCCGGCAGGATTCAGCAAAAACGCTTCCGTTACTGATAATACAACAGTCTGCATTCATTATGAACGGATCCAGTTGTATTATCTTTAACATAGCCAAGACGGATCCTTCATGGACTCCGGGGACGGATCCGTTTTTTATTGTGTCAGAGAAAACTGATCCGTCCCCATTGACTTGCATTGTGGGTCATGACGGATCTGTTTTGCTCCGCATCCCAGGACGGAAAGCAAAGCGCAGCATGAGCAGGTATGAGAACGGAACGGAATGCATTTTGGAGCATTCCTTTCTGTTCAGTTATGTTTTGTCCCCATTGACAATGAATGAAGCGTTTTTTTCCGGTTGAAGATCTTAATACCGTAAAATAGAAACGCTAGTGTGAAAGTAGCCTTAAGAAGCTGGCAGAGTCTTACTCTAAACGACTTTGCAGTTCCTGCATTGATAAATTGATGAAAGAAGAACAGCCCTCTTTATTAGCTGAAATTACGAAGATTATAAAGGAGGAAGTACACTCCTCAGTGGTCAAATTAATGCCAAAATCTGTTCCGTAGTCTCATGTTAAAACACCTAGAGTTGATATGGACTAAGATTCAGAGGATAAATCTACTAGTAACATTAGATCAGAGGGAGAAATAGATGATATTGAGGAAGATGAAATGGCTTCACAACTATAATGAACCTCACTGGAAATAATAAGAAAAAATGGGAGGAGGAACATGAAAAGCTCAAAATATATCAGATAGAGAGAATTAGGAAAGAATTGTTCTTCCAAGGGTTTCGGTTAGCCTCAGAGGGAGAAAAGGTTGTGAAAATCTTAGCAGGTATAGTACAAAATCAGAGAGGGAAATCATGGATAGGTGTCAGGAAGCAGGGGGTGTTACCCCTACTCTGGGACCACGGGCACGGCGCAGGGCACGGGTTCCCCTTCAGCTCGGTAGAACACCTGGTGCCCGAGGTGTGGGTGCACGGCGTGTGCGCAGTACACAGGCTGCTCGCACATTTCCGGGTGCATAGAGTTCCTGCATTATCCGGCTGTCAGGTGTGAGCCTTGCTGAGGGAGATTCCCAGTACACACCTTCCACCTTCCTCGCCTGCCATTGGTTCCTGGGGAGGGTGGTTCCTACCTTCCCTGGCTATAAAGACCTGGCCTGAGCTCTGGTTCATTGCTGAGTTATTCCACCTTATGGTGAACACCTAGCCTCCCTGCAGATCCTTCTATTGCCTGTTGTTTCTTTGTATCCTTCCCTGCTACTGACCCCTGGACTGTCTTCCGCCTTGAACCTTCGCTGCCTGCCTCGACCCGGATTGGACATTGACTACCCCTCTTGGATTATCCCTAAACTTGTACCGCGTTCTGGGCTGTCAGCTGCTTACTGCCAGTGGGTTCCGCATCCCACTACTGGCTCCCTGGGAGGTTCTGACAGAATAACTCAGCCTTCACCATGGAACCCGCAAAAGCAGTGGATCCCATGACGGCCATGGCCCAGCAACTTAACCTCATAACGCAGGCCTTCCAGGAGATGCAAGCGAGTCATGAGCACCTGCTGCAGAGGGTTGCCACACAGGAGAAGCGCATCGCGCTACCACCCTCTCCTCCCCCGCCTGCGCGCACCCTGGAAGTGGTCTCTAGCGAGCCGTCAGTCAGCCTCCCTGAGCGGTTTTCAAGAGATCGGAGGAAGTACCGCTCCTTCATCTCCTGCGAGCTGTTGTTTTCCCTGAAGCCACGTACATATGCCACGGACTTCGTCAAGGTACGCACGGCAATTTCCTTGCTCTCAGGGCCTCCCCAGACCTGGGCGCACCAACTCCTACTAGCCGATGACCCAGTGCTGGCATCCTGGAAGTCCTTTGCCGCAGCTATGCAAAGACTTTATAAAGACCCCCTGCGTTCTTCAACCGCCAGGGGTACCTTGCGCACCCTCCACCAGGGCAGACGTCCAGTGGAGGATTACATCATGGAATTCCGTGAGGTAGCCCCGGATACGGGCTTGAACGAGGTGGCCTTGATTGACCAGTTCCGCATCGGTTTGTCCGAGCAGCTCAAGGATGAGCTCGCCCGCATTGGGGTGTCGGGCTCCTTGGGGGGCCTGATGGACTCAGTAACCCACCTGGATCGCCGCTTCCGGGAAAGACGACAGGAGCGACATCAGACCCCGCCTCTAACGGAGCGCCGGTTGGAACCCTTAAGGCTTCCTGTTCCTGTGGCGGCAGACGGTAACCAGGAGGAGCCGATGCAGATCGGGGCTGTTCGGGGTCCCCTGTCCACGATGGAGAGAACCAGGAGAAGAACCTTGCATCTGTGTTTATACTGCGCAAAACCGGGCCATTTCCTGAAGGACTGTCCCATCAAACCTCCCAAAGGTAGGCCGGTGACACCCACGGTATGCATTAACCTACCTATGTATAACAACTCGTCTCATCTCACCATCCCTGTTTCCCTGCAGCTGGGCAACAACAATATTGATCTCTCTGCCATCATTGATTCGGGCGCAAGCAGCTGTTTTATGGACAAGGATCTGGCTTCCCAACTAAGCATCCCGTTGCGCCCTAAGAAGAACCCATCCCAGCTTCATCTGGTGGATGGCAGCACCCTAAAGACGGGACCTATCGCCATGGAATCACATCCCTTGTTCCTCCGCATCGGCCTTTACCATTCCGAGAAGATCGCGTGGGACATCGTGCCTTCCCCCTTGTTTCCAGTCATTTTAGGCATCCCCTGGCTTAGGAGACACAACCCCACGATTAACTGGACCTCTGGCTCCATCACCTTCACGCCCCCCTCCGGTTCTCCTATTCATGCGTCTCCGGCTCCTAGCCCTCCTACGGTTCTGGGCACCGTTGAACACAGACTACCCGACAAATATCGGGACTATGCAGACGTTTTTGAAAACAAAAGAGCAGACGCCTTGCCACCACACAGGCCTTATGATTGCCCCATTGACCTGCTCCCTGGAGCCCCACTGCCGTACGGACGCTTGTACAATCTGTCCGAACCCGAGACCAGGGCCCTGAAGGACTACATAGAGGAGAGCCTAGCGAAGGGGTTCATCCGTCCCTCGACCTCTCCAGTTGGGGCCGGCATCTTCTTTGTGGGGAAAAAAGATGGGGGTCTCCGGCCCTGTGTCGATTACCGGGCCCTGAACGACATCACCAAGAAGAACCGGTACCCACTCCCTCTCATTCCCGACTTGCTGGACAGAGTTAAGGATGCCCGTTTCTTCACCAAGATCGACCTCCGTGGGGCCTACAATCTGATTCGTGTCAGGGAGGGGGATGAGTGGAAGACAGCATTCCGCTCACGGTTTGGGCACTACGAGTACCTTGTCATGCCCTTCGGGCTCTGTAACGCCCCTGCCACTTTTCAGTGCTTCATCAATGACGTCTTCCGTGACCTGTTGGATACCCATGTTGTGGTATATCTGGACGATATCCTTGTCTTCTCCAGATCACTGCCACAACATGAACGGCATGTCAAATCGGTGCTCCAGCGTCTGCGGACCCACAGTCTCTATGGCAAGCTTGAAAAAAGCACCTTCGAAGTCTCGTCCATTGAGTTCCTGGGCTACATCCTATCCCCAGGTCGAGTGGAGATGGACCCCAGGAAGATCCAGGCCGTCCAGAATTGGCCTGTCCCCCGCAATCGGCGGATGGTGCAGCAGTTCATTGGTTTTGCCAATTTTTACCGCCGATTCATTCAGAACTTTTCAGCGATCTGCGCTCCCATCACTGCTCTGACCAGGAGCAACACCCTGTTTGAATGGACCCCGAAGGTCCAACAGGCATTCCAGCACCTTAAGAGGCTGTTCACACAGGCACCTATACTGGTACAACCGGACGCCTCTTGCCCGTTTTTTCTTTTTTCTGGAGACCGACGCCTCCGAGGGGGCTATCGGGGCTGTTCTCTCCCAGGTCCAAGGGGAGAAGCAGCTTCTCCATCCCGTTGCCTTTTATTCCCGCAAACTCACCGGGGCCGAACGCAACTATGATGTGGGTGAGAGGGAGCTGCTCGCCATCAAGGACGCCCTGGAGGAATGGAGACATTTGCTGGAAGGAGCTGAAAACCCTGTGGTGGTGTACACCGACCATCGCAACCTCGAATATCTCCGCAGTGCCAAGCGACTGCGTCCTCGACAAGCCAGGTGGGCTCTCTTTTTCTCCCGTTTTCGCCTCCAGATTACCTATCGACCGGGATCCAAGAACGGCAAGGCTGATGCCTTGTCCCGTATGTGCTCCTCCGAGGCCGATCCTGCACCTCCGGAACCGATCCTGCCAGCCGCATACTTTCTAGCCACCCAACACTCCTTGATCGAGAGGATCCGACGGGCCAGCATGCCAGCTCCAGAGGAGGCAGCCCATCTGCCAATGAAGCAGGGGCTTTGTTACCACCAACAGTGGATCTACGTCCCAGTCTCCCAGCGACTGCCTGTACTACAGCATCACCATGACCACCCCACAGCAGGCCACCGAGGAAGGCGCAACATCACGGAATGCATCCTACGTCAGTTTTGGTGGCCCTCTTTGGCAGCCGACGTACGCTCCTTCATAGAGTCTTGTTCCGTGTGTGCACTCTACAAACGTCCCATCTCAAAACCTGTTGGGTTATTACAGCCTCTGCCAGTGCCAACCCTTCCATGGCGCAACATAGCCATGGATTTCATTGTGGACTTACCGCCTTCACAAGCCTGTACCACCATCATGGTGGTGGTGGACAGATGTACCAAGATGTCCCACTTCATTCCGACCTCCGGTCTCCCGACGGCCCAAAAAACCTCAGAGTTGTTCCTCCAACACGTGTTCCGGTTGCACGGGCTCCCTGATTCCATCGTCTCAGACCGGGGCTCACAATTCACCTCCCGCTTTTGGACCCAGTTTTGCCGTAGCCTTCATATCACTCGCAGCCTGTCTTCTGCCTATCACCCCCAGTCCAATGGGCAGACCGAAAGGACCAACCAAACCCTCGAACAGTTCCTTCGCTGTTACACATCCCATCTACAAGACGACTGGGTGAGCCATCTCCCCTTCGCGGAATTTTCCTTCAACAATCAGCTTCATTCCTCCACCGGGCTCTCACCATTCTATGCCAACTATGGCTATCATCCCGCAACTCTCCCGGATCTCCCCCTTGATGTCCCAGTGCCTGAAGTGGCTCAACGACTCCGGCTCCTACGAGAACTGAGGCGGACCCTAACGCAGCAACTCCAGGCCGCTCAGCAGCGGCACAAGATGCAGGCAGACCGTAGACGCACAGAATTCCCCAGGTACAAAGACGGGGACAAGGTGTGGCTTTCCACACAGCACCTCAAGCTGTCCTGTCCCTCCCGAAAACTGGGACCCCGTTACCTTGGTCCCTTTGAGATCGTGAGTATGGTCAACAACGTTGCAGCCAAGCTCCAGTTGCCTACTTCCCTGGGAATCCACCCGGTATTCCACGTGTCCTTGTTGAAACCACACCGTGCCAACCCGTTCCCGGACCGGGCACCTGCTCCACCACCTCCCATCCAGGTGAATAACGATGATGAGTATGAAGTCCAGGAGATCCTGGACTCCCGCCGCCGGCGTGGGGTCCTGGAGTATCTCATCCACTGGAAGGGGTACGGTCCCGAGGAGCGTTCCTGGGAGCCCTTGGGGAATGTCTATGCGGCCGCCAAGGTGCGGGCGTTCCATCGGGCTCACCCTGAGAGGCCTTCCCAGGGTCGCGTCCGGAGGCCGCTCCTTGGTGGGGGGCTCTGTCAGGAAGCAGGGGGTGTTACCCCTACTCTGGGACCACGGGCACGGCGCAGGGCACGGGTTCCCCTTCAGCTCGGTAGAACACCTGGTGCCCGAGGTGTGGGTGCACGGCGTGTGCGCAGTACACAGGCTGCTCGCACATTTCCGGGTGCATAGAGTTCCTGCATTATCCGGCTGTCAGGTGTGAGCCTTGCTGAGGGAGATTCCCAGTACACACCTTCCACCTTCCTCGCCTGCCATTGGTTCCTGGGGAGGGTGGTTCCTACCTTCCCTGGCTATAAAGACCTGGCCTGAGCTCTGGTTCATTGCTGAGTTATTCCACCTTATGGTAAACACCTAGCCTCCCTGCAGATCCTTCTATTGCCTGTTGTTTCTTTGTATCCTTCCCTGCTACTGACCCCTGGACTGTCTTCCGCCTTGAACCTTCGCTGCCTGCCTCGACCCGGATTGGACATTGACTACCCCTCTTGGATTATCCCTAAACTTGTACCGCGTTCTGGGCTGTCAGCTGCTTACTGCCAGTGGGTTCCGCATCCCACTACTGGCTCCCTGGGAGGTTCTGACAATAGGGGCGATTAGACATAATAGGGATGTAATAGTTCACCTGAAGGAATTAAAGTTTTTGTGGATTTCTTTCAGGAACTTTATAAGTCGAGGGTACAATATACAAAAAAGATCTGGACCAATATCTAGATCAGATTGTCCTGAGAGAGATATCTAAGGCCCAAAAGGAATTCCTGGAAAAAGAAATATCTATTTTAGAAATAGAAGAGGTTTTGGGTACGGTGAAACCTGTAAAAACACCAGGGTGTGATGGACTCCCTTTCGAAATATATAAGACCTTTGCGCAGGTGTTAATACCAGAATTAAGAGCGACACTGTGTGAGGCCCAAAAAATAGGCGATTTACCTGACTCAATGAAAGAAGCAATTATTACATTGATTCCAAAAAATGCTAAAGAACAACTAGACCCCGGTTCATATAGACCAATATCTCTGTTAAATACGGATGTTAAAATTCTGGCAAAGGTTTTGGCAGGTAGGCTTTCTAAGGTGATTAAAGTTATAATTCATGAAGATCAGACAGGTTTTATACCCGGGAGAACGATATATTCAAATGTAAGAAGGCTGTACCTTAATATTGAAGCTAATAAAACAGAAATTGGTGAGAAAGCTATACTCTCATTGGATGCCCAAAAGGCATTTGATTGTATCGAGTGGGAGTATCTATGGGCAGTTTTGAAAAGGGTTGGCATAGGGGAGGGATTCATAAGATGGATACAACTTATATACTCCAATCCGAGGTCTAAGGTGAGGGTGGATGGGAGCTTGTCCCTGCCTTTTGCCCTTTACAGGGGCACTAGGCAGGGATGCCCTCTCTCCCCATTACTATTTGCTATCGCGATAGAACCCTTGGCATGTATAATAAGAAATGATAGGGAGTTTAAAGGTTTTCAATATGGGGAAGGAAATGAAAAATTATGTATGTATGCCGATGATGATATTTTATTATTTATGCACAACACTGGGGAGGAGTTTAATAGAGTAATAGATATAATAATTTTTTTTTTTTTCCGGTTTAAACATTAATTGAGGGAAATCCCATATGATGTTATTAGGGAAGGGGCAACTACAGAATGGCTCAAGGGTGCATGTGCTTGAGAAACACAAGAGTTTTAAATATTTAGGTATACAAATCTCCGGAAATATAGAAGAATACGAAAAGTTAAATGTACTCCCCTTAATAAAAGAACTTAGGCTACTTTCACACTTGCGTTCGGGGTTCCGCTTGTGAGTTCCGTTTGAAGGCTCTCACAAGCGGCCCCGAACGGATCTGTACAGCCCCAATGTATTCTGAGTGGATAAGGATCCGCTCAGAATGCATCAGTCTGGCTCCGTTTCTCCTCCGTTCCGCTCAGCAGGCGGACACCCGAACGCTGCTTGCAGCGTTTTCGTGTCTGCCTGGCCATGCGGAGCCAAACGGATCCGTCCAGACTTACAATGTAAGTCAATGGGGACGGATCCGTTTGACGTTGACACAATATGGTGCAATTTCAAACTGATCCGTCCCCCATTGACTTTCAATGCAAAGTCTGGACAGATCCGTCTGACTAACAATTAGACTTAGATTTTTTTGTGAAATATAATGCAGACGGATCCGTTCTGAATGGATACCATCGTTTGCATTATAGGAGCGGATCCGTCTGTGCAGATACCAGACGGATCCGCTCCGAACGCAAGTATGAAAGTAGCCTTAGAACTAAAATACACATTTGGAAAAGATTACCGTTGTCAATTCAGGGTCGGGTGAATTTAACAAAAATGATTTTTCTCCCCAAAATACTGTATGTTTTAAAAAATGCCCCAATGAGGTTGCCGAAAAAATATTTAGGTTACTAGATGGTTTAATGGGGGATTTTATTTGGAAAGGTGCCATTCCTAGGTTAAAGAGAGAATTGCTTCAGCTCCCAGTAAGAGAGGGTGGATTAGCAGTTCCTAATTGTTTTTTTTAATTATTTAATAACACAATATAGTCAGATAAAGGGAAGTTTAAATGGTTTAGTGGGAAGGGAGGAATTAACGAAAATGGGGTGGAGCGGGGAAATGAATCATTTAGAGGTATTGGAGTCAGGTACACTGGGGAAAAATACCACAGAAAATAGAATATTGAATTCAATGGAATATTTTCACGGCCTATGTGTGCGCTGTGACACTGTTGCTACACTTGCGGTTGCCCGCGGCAACGTGCTGCTGTGTGTGCATGCGGTGGCAGTGTCTCGGCCTTCTGGGTGATTGCCGTGACATGGTTGCCTGCGGCAACGTGTAGCTTTCTATGTTTGTGTGTGCACTTCCCCTTTAAGTGGCTTCCTCCCCTTGTATGGTTTTGGAAGGGTTAACTCCCTTCCTAGTGTTTTAACACTGGGTTTATGTGTGTGTGGTGTGGCTGCTTGGGCTATTTAGCCTCTGCTGGATGCCTGAAGCTGGGGGGTTCTCCAGCCATGGTGTATGCTGGAGCTATCCTCCTGGTCTTCATATTCCATCTGTCCAGTGAGGGCCACCCTTGTGGTCATAGATGTTAGATGTTCTTATGGTGTCTCACGTTTATTGCAGCTATGGGTGTCCTGGGTTCCTGTGTGGTTGTGGTTGTGCTGTGTCCTTTTAATGTTGGTGTGGACACCAGCACTTGTGCACGGGTTTCAGTCACTGTGTCTGTGGCAGGTAAGTGTGTTACTGCTTTCACTTACCTGCCATCTCCTTATAGCTGTATGTGTTCCCCTCTCCTAGCAGTCTGGCCTCAGATAGAGACTCCTGTTCCTCCATAACTGGGATGAACAGGTCGTCTCTTCCCTGCTCCTAAGTGAGGGATTTCCAGGGCGACTTAGGGTTTCTAGGAATCCTGAGTATGAGTCGTCCTACCATCGGGGTCCGCTCATACGGTGAGGAGTCAGGGAGAGGATTAGGGACGAGGTAGGAGGTGACCTTCTCCCTTATTACTCCTTTTGGCCAGGCTGATCCCCTTTACCCTCTGACACCCCACGGTGGGGGGTTTCCCCCACTCCCCGTCATGACAAATATATATGGGTGGAAGTTAAAAAAATATTAGAGATTAAAGGTTATTTGCAGTACACACCTATTTTGAAAAATATTAATTTAAAGGAATTGCAAATGATTAGGTCTTACATAGACTGGGATAAAAAGGGAGTGAAATATCTAGGTCAAGTATTTGAGGAAGATAAACTGAAGGATTTTGGCACCTTGGTAAGGGAGTTTGGGATCCCCAAAAGGATATTTATAAATATTTTCAGCTCAAAAATGCTATGAGGACATCGGCGAATTTAGATAAATATAGAAAGGAACAATCAGATAGAATAGATAAATTTACTAATGGAGGAGAAAAAAGAGGAACAACGGCAAAAAGATATGGGATTTTGATGGAAGGAAAAATAAAAAAGGATTACAATACTTGCCAGAGGAAAATGGGAAAAAGAGCTCCCGTCTTTTATGGAAGAAAAATGGAATGATGCTCTTAGAAGTTATATTATGGTGTTGGAAAGGGCCTCACATAAGATCTCTCAGTTCTTTATAGTTTATAGGCTACATCGATCTCCTTGGGCGTTAAAGAGAATGGGTGTGAGAACTTCTGATAAGTGCCCAAAATATAAGGGAGAGAAGGCGGATCTTATACATTGTTTTTGGAGATGCCCTAAACTTTTTAGGTATTGGAAAGAAATTGCAGAGATTGTATTAGTATTTCTGGGTGTTCAAGTCTTTAAAGACCCAGTAGTTTGTATATTAGGGGCTACAGAACATCTTAAACTAAATAAAGAGATACGATTGGTTTTAGGTAAAGTACTATTTCAAGCTAGACTTCTCATACTTCGGAAATGGGTAAATGGAGATCCCCCTACAGTGGGACAGTGGCAAGAAGCAGTCGCTAATTTGATTAAATTGGAACGGGTGTCCGAGAGATATAGTGAGAGAGCAGAAACAAATGATAAAATATGGAAAAAATTGCCCCAGTGTTACTCCCCAAGAGACATTTTGCTACTTTGGATAGAATAATCGCTCCCTTTCTATGGAATAAGTCTTCTCCCAGAATAGCGAGATCCACCCTCCAGGCGTCTTACCTGCGGGGGGGGTCTTGCCTTGCCAAACCTGTACATGTACTATGTAGCGGTGCAGCTGAGCTATGTGGCGTGGTGGGTACGGGCTGACTCAGGTAACCCGGCGGTAGTGTTGGAGGCAGCTTTATTGGGGTCCTATGAGGCACTTACGAACTTGGCGTATAGGAGGGGGGCTAGGTCTACAATACACTACACCCAATCGATGGCTGCTGCAGTACAGATGTGGGTCAAATGGGGTCAGAAATGTAACCCTGATGAGAATGATATTACTTGGTCGCCATATTTCCCTTTGTGGAGAAACAGAGTGCTTCCGGAGCTGTTCTCATTACTGGAGTTTGAATTTTGGCCTCAGAGGGGGGTGCGCTACCTTACCCAACTATATGATAAGGGCCTATTTAAAACCTTTAATAGTTTGAAACAGGAGTTTAATTTGCCCCAGCGTTGTTTGTATAGATATCTTCAACTCAGGCATGCTTGTCAGGCTCAGTTTGGTAGAGAACCTTTAAAGCTGGAGTGTGGTACAGTTGAGGCAGCGATTAGGAGGGTTCCGTTGGTCAAACCAGTGTCGACCCTGTATGCGTCGTTGATGGCGTTGCAGGACTCCCCCCTAGACAGGGCATTTGTTAGGTGGAAAAGGGACATTGAAGGTTTGGAAGATGTTCATGTTAAAGAATCTAGCTGTACATGGAGATCTACAGTGGTAAGTGCTAGGGATCAGTTGATTCAAGTTAAATGGCTTCATAGGATTTATTATACTCCTGTGAGACTATTTAAAATGGGTAAATTGCCGAACCCTCATTGTACAAGATGTGGACATGAAAACGGTTGTCTTATACACATGGTTTGGCAGTGTCCGATTATTCATGGCTTCTGGGAAGAGATCCATAAATATTTTAATGACAAACTAGGCTTTTCTAACGTCTGTACTGAACTCACTAGTCTGTTGGGAGTAGCCAACGAGATTGTTCCCACCAAATTTGGCAGGAAGCTGTATAGAATACTCTTATATTATGCTAGGAAAACTATCCTTCTCAACTGGAAACCTCCTAAGAATCCTACTGTGCAACAATGGGTACATCTAGTTAATGCTGATCTTGAATTATACAAGTTTGTGTATGAGAGAAGAGGGACCCCTGATCGCTTCATGAAGATATGGGACCCCTGGATCGGAGCCCAGACTCTAGTACCATAGATGACTGAAAGACTGTTCTGACCAATGAAGGCGTGTGTGAATGTGTGTGTGTGTGCAGTACTTTTAATCTTCCTTAGGATTGATATGTTGGGTACTGTTCATCCTGAAAGTGATATCTTTTTCTTCTGTCCCAAACTTGGGTCATGAGGAACTGTTATGATTGATCCCATGTATTTGATTTGTACTGGACTCAATTGATGATTGTCTGTATTTGATGTGTTTGTTATGCTTTTTGTTAAATTAATAAATAAAAAGATACTATTAACAAAAAAATATGGAAAAAATTGTTGAACTAGGGCCGGATGTGTTTTTTTTCTCTCTCTTTTTCCAAAGGAAGGGGGGGGGGGGTACTTGGGGCAAAATGTTATTATATTATTGATTTCTGTAATATGGATCTTTGGATTTTTCTGATTTTGTACATGTTTCTTATATAACAGAAATAAAAAAGATTAAAAAAAGAAAAGAAAAAAAAAGAAATGGCTTCTTGTTCTGCGGAAGAGGGAAAAAAGTTATTTTTTTTCATCCAATGATTTAGACATTCTCATTTCTGCTGTCCGTCAGACAATGGAAGTTGAGGAAGTCACCCAACCTTGTTCTATACAGGACGAGATGTTTGGCGGACTAAAAGCAAAAAAGAAAACACTTTCCAGTAAATTAAAATCTAAAATTACTCATATTGGAGGAATGGGCGGAGTTTAAGAATCGTCTAGCCTTTAATGCAGAAGATACAAAATTGTGGGTGGATACCCCGCAAATTGATATACCAATTGAGAAAGTAATTAAAAAAACCTCCTTGAGGATTCCTCGCAACTTAGGGACGCTATGGATAGAAAAGAAGATGGTCTTTTAAAAAATCCTGGGAGGTATCTTCTGCATTGATCAAAAACAATTTTTCCGCTACGTCAGTGTCTCGATCGTTATTTTTATGGCTCTCCCAACTAGATAACAATCTAAAGATGAAAACCTCCAGTGAAAAAATTCTGGAGTCCATTCCACTCTTAAAAATGGCAACTGCGTTTGTCTCTGATGCTTCAGCGGAATCTATTCCGCTGAAGCTGTGCCTCCAGACGTGCGTTGTGGCTGAAACCTTGGTCCTGGGACATTCCGTCAAAAAATAAACTTTGTACTATCCAATTTTCTGGTACTTATGTTTTTGGCCCTGTTCTAGATTCTATTCTGGAAAAGGCTATAGACAAAAAGAAAGGGTTTTCAGAGGACAAAAATAAAAAGTCCCAGTCCATTCGGAAGCCAGGACCCCGATATACGTCTCAGTCCTACAGAGGCAAGGGTAAATCAGGAAGGAGAAGTTACCCAATGGGAGGTAAGGGTAGAGGGTTCCTCCTTAAGGACCAGCGCCGTACATGTACGGAGCTGTGATCGGGCGGGTGCAGGAGCTGCGCCTGCCCGATCCGTGGCACGCTGGCACGTGCGTGGCACGTGCGATGTGTGGAGGGAGGGAAAGAGGAGCCAACTGGTCCCCGTGCTGATGTGACGGCATCGTGGCTGCCTTCCGGGAGAGCCTGTGAGATCCAGCCCCTTGGATCTCACAGGAAAGCAGGCTGTAAGTGTATTACAGTCTGTAATACACTTACAGCCAATGCATCACAATACAGAAGTATTGTGAGGCATTGTAAAAGGGATCAGACCCCCAAAAGTTGAAGTCCCAGAATGGGACAAAAAATAAAGTGTAACAAAATTTTAAAAAAATAAAGTTTTACAAAAAATTAAAAGTTTCAAGTAAAAAAAAAAGCATCCTTTTCCCAAAATAAAGTAGAGAAAATAGGGAAAAAAAATAAAAGTAGACATATTAGGTATCGCCGCGTCCGTATCGACTGGCTCTAAAAATATCACATGAACTGACCCCTCAAATGAACACCGTAACTGTGCTAAAAAAAAACCAACTTTTTTTTTGTCACCTTACATCACTAAAAGTGCAACACCAAGCGATCAAAAAGGCGTAGTGCCCCCCAAAATAGTACCAATCTGTCACCTCGTGCCGCAAAAAATATACTCTACCTAAGACAATCGCCCAAAACATTAAAAATTATGGCTCTCAGAATATGGAGACACTAAAACATGATTATTATTTTTTGTTTCAAAAATGATATTATTGTGTAAAACTTAAATAAATAAAAAAAGTATACATTAGGTATCACCACGTCCATAATTACCAGCTCTATAAAAATATCACATGACCTAACCCCTCAGGTGAACACCGTAAAAAATAAAAATATAAAAACGGTGTCAAAAGCCATTTTTTGTGACCTTACATCGCAAAAAGTGTAATAGCAAGCAATCAAAAAGTCATATGCATCCCAAAATAGTACCAATCTTACCGTCACTTCATCCCGCAAAAAGTGAGCCCCTACATAAGAGAATCGCCCAAAAAATAAAAAAAACTATGGCTCTCAGAATATGGAGACACTAAAACATCTTTTTTTTGTTTAAAAAATGCTGTTATTGTGTAAAACTTAAGTAAATAAAAAATGTATACATATTAGGAATCACTGCGTCCGAAAGAACCTGCTGTATAAAAATATCACATGACCTAACCCCTCAGATGAACACTGTAAAAAAAATAAAGTTTCAAAAAGCCATTTTTTGTCACTTTACATCACAAAAAGTGTAATACCAAGCTATCAAAAAGTCTTACGCACCCCAAAATAGTACCAATCAAACCGTCATCTCATGCCAAAATAAACTAGTGCCTACATAAGACAGTCGCCCAAAAAAAAAATATATATATACTGCTTTCAGAATGTGGAGACACAATTATTTTTTTTTTCAAAAATGCTTTATTATGTAAAATTGAAACAAACAACCCAAAAAAGTTGTCATATTTTGTATTGTCACGTCCGTAGCAGCCTGCTCTATAAAAATACCACATGATCTAACCTTGTCAGATGAACGTTGTAAATAACAAAAAATAAAAACTGTGCAAAAACAGCTATTGTTTGTTATCTTGCCTCACAAAAGTGCCACCGTATCCTATAGTTTCCAAAATGGGGTCACATTTTTGGAGTCTCTACTCTAGGGGTGCATCAGAGGGGCTTCAAATGGGACATGGTGTCAAAAAAACAGTCCAGCAAAATTTGCCTTCCAAAAACCATATGGCGTTCCTTTCCTTCTGCGCCGTGCCGTGTGCCCATACAGCAGTTTACCACCACATATGGGGTGTTTCTGTAAACTACAGAATCAGGGCAATACATTGAGTTTTGTTTGGCTGTTAACCCTTGCTTTGTTACTGGAAAAAATGGATTAAAATGGAAAATCTGCCAAAAAAGTGAAATTCTGAAATTTCATTTCCATTTTCCATTCTTATGGAACACCTAAAGGGTTAACAAGGGTTGTAAAATCAGTTTTGAATGCCTTGAGGGGTGTAGTTTCTAAAACGGGGTCATTTTGGGGTGGTTTCCATTATGTAAGCCTCACAAAGTGACTTCAGACCTGAAAAGTAGGTTTTGGAAATTTTCTTAAAAATTTTAGGATTTGCTGGGGAATATAAAGTAATACCTATTTTTGGAGGTATTACTATCTATGATAAAAGTAGAAAAATTGAAATTTGGAAATTTTGCTATTTTTTTTAATTTTTGGGGGTAAATTTGGTAATTTTTCATAAATAAATAAAAATTTACTCAATTTTACCACTGTCATGAAGTACAATATCTGATGAGAAAACATTATTAGAATGGCCTGGATAAGAAAAAGCGTGTGCCTATCCTCCTCAAGAGGTAGCGACCTGGTGTTCCCCTCGGAAAAGTCTATCCCCACCATCAGGGGTACTGTGAAGATCCAGGTGTTCACTTAGACAACACGCTTAGAGGAGGTAGTACACATGGCACAGTGGCTTCACACCCGCTGATTCGTGACAGAAGGATACAGAATTTAATTTTTATATCCTGCCCAAGGAAATTTGTTGTGACACATTTCGCTCAACCAGAACGGAATTCTGCAATAATGTCAGATTTGGAAAAACTATTGCGTCTGCAAGCCATCAAGCCAGTACCTCCAGAAGAAATCGGTCTGGGACATTACTCAAGAGTTTTTTTAGTAAAAAAGTCAAATAGGACATATCGATCCATTCTAAACCTAAAAATACTGATTCAGTGGGTGAAATATCGACGATTCAAAATGGAATCAATAAATCCGCAATTCAGTTAATTTGTCCAGGAGCGGTAATGTGCACAGTGGACTTAAAAGATGGTTGTCCTGGTTGAGAAAAGAAGAGGGTATAATAATTATACCTTATCTGGACGACTTCCTATTGACAGCTCCATCTGCCACCATTCTAATTAAACAGCTGGAATTCCCCTTGTCAAGTCTTTCCCGCTTGTAATGGATCATATACCTAGAAAAATCTAACCTTATTCCAGAAACAAGGAAGATTTTCTTAGGCACCCTATTGGACTCGGAAAAACAACGTTCATTTCTGCCGATAGAGAAACCGGCAAAGATGCACCAGATTTCCTTATTCCAAAGGAAAGAAGTCTGGTCTATAAGAACAGCCATCAATATCCTAGGGTTAATGACGTCTTGCATAGCTACAGTCCTGGACTTTGCAGAAAACAGTTCTTACTTGTTGGAACCCAGATCTAAATTCTTTGGATCAGATGCTAAGACGGAGTCTTTCATGGTGGATAAATCCAGAGAACTTATCATTGGGATTTCCATGGACTTTAGAACCTCAGATTCTAGTAACAACAGATGCAGGACTTATACTTTCAGGATCCCTGGGGTCACAATCTCTACCACAGGTCCTCAAACTTCAGGGAGTTGAGAGCAGTCTTGGATACTTTCCTAAAAGCGGAAAATCTTCTAAAGGGCCTACATGTACGGGTTCTCTCAGACAACATTGCAACAGTATCATTCCTGAAACATCAAGGGGGACGACGACAAGATTTCCACCCCTTCAGCATTTATCAGATCGGATATTCAGCTGGACAGAGAAAAATGTACTGTCAGTCTCGACAATCCACCTGAAAGGAGAGAAAAATGTGACCGCAGATTTCTCAAGCAGACATTCCATACGTTCAGGGGAGTGGTGTCTCAAAAAAGATGTATTTCATCTACTTTGCAAGAAATGGGGGACTCCTCATTTGGACCTCTTTGCCACAAGAAAAAATACCCTTCTTCCGTTTTTCTCTCACTGAATCCATGGGACAGACCAGTGGCAGTAGGTGCTTTGTCTCAGAGTTGGGATATGGATCTGGCCTATGCCTTCCCGCCTTTTCCTCTAATTGGGCCAATCCTGAAAAATCTGAGGTCAAAATGTGTAACTCTGGTCCTAATAGCTCCATATTGGCCAAAACAAAGCTGGTTTCCAATTCTAAAGAACTTGGCATTGGAGGAACCCTTCTTTCTTCCCCCAGAAGAAGACATATTGTCTCAGCGGCCTCTTTGGCATCCACAAGTGCACAGGTTGAAGCTGGCAGCATGGATTCTGAAGAGCAGATACTACGAGCCAGGGGCCTGTCAGAAAGAGTTATAACAACCATACTACAAAGTCACAAGAAGGTTACTTCTGCCACCTACAGTAACATTTGGAAGAAATTCAGTTTCTGGTCTGTTTCTCTTCAAAAAGAGTTAGTTTCCCCTTCTATTCAGGACATTCTAGAATTTCTGCAGGAAGGTTTTGACATGGGTCTGAGGCCCAGTACTATAAAAGTTCAGAATTCGCCTTTAAGTTGGTTTCTTGACTTCCGTCTAGCAGAGCACAATTGGATGAAAACATTTTCTCGTGCCATCTCCAGGATACGGCTTTTGATAAGAAAGTCAGTTCCTCCTTGGGACTTGTCACTAGTATTGGAGCACCTATGTAATCCTCCTTATGAACCTTTAGAAAACTGTGAAATAAAAATGCTCTCTTTCAAAACAGTATTTCTAGTGGCCATAACATCGGCAAGGAGAGTAGGAGAGATACAGGCTCTCTCTTCAAGAGAACCATATATGAGGATTCTGGATGACAGAGTAATCTTAAAATTGGACCCAGCTTTTATGTCAAAAGTCGTCTCATCTTTTCATCGTAACCAGAAAAGAGTTCTACCCTCTTTTTGTACAGATCTGAAGAATACGAAAGAACAATGTTTTCATACTCTAGATGTTCGTCGTTCAGTAATACAATATTTAGAAGTCACTCGCCCCTTCAGGAAAGATTCAGCTTTATTTGTGCAATTCAGGAAAATCTATTGCAAGATGGATTAAATCAACAATCCAGCAAGCTTATACTTCCCAGAACAAAGACTGCCCATTCAAAGTCACAGTCCATTCTACTCGAGCAGTGGCCGCTTCTTGGGCAGAAAGAGCTAATGCCTCTGTGGAACAAATCTGCAGGACAGCTACCTGGTCTAGTTTTCAAACCTTCTGCAAACATTGCAGACTAGACCTATCTGCTAATAGAGACTTAGCCATTGGACGTAAAGTCCTACAGGCTGTGGTTCCTCCCTAAAGTAGTATTATCTGGTATTGCTCCATGTGTGCTGTCATGGAGGACGTCCTGGAAAGTAGAATTTAGACTTACCGGTAGTTCGTTTTCCAGGAGTCCGACATGCCAGCATCCTACTTATCCCTCTCTATAGATATATGGTTTATTTCTCGAG
The DNA here is from genome assembly GCF_905171765.1 of Bufo bufo. NCBI lineage: Eukaryota > Metazoa > Chordata > Amphibia > Anura > Bufonidae > Bufo > Bufo bufo. Next base: position 406,036,574 of record NC_053393.1, on the reverse strand, counting down.
AATATATATATATATATATATATATATATATATATATATATGAAAAAGTCCAGCGGGAGCACCATCCAGAGTGTGGGTGCAAAGTCCAACGAAGGGTAGCGGCAATACCCAATGTTATAAAAGGCAAAAAAGTGGGACTGCACTCCTGAGTAGTAGTGAAATCAAATACTTTTATTCACCCATGATCTGGCAAACTTGCGACGTTTCGGCTCACAAGAGCCTTCCTCAAGCTTGAGGAAGGCTCTTGTGAGCCGAAACATCGCAAGTTTGCCAGATCATGGGTGAATAAAAGTATTTGATTTCACTACTACTCAGGAGTGCAGTCCCACTTTTTCGCCTTTTTTATAATATATATATATATTTATTTATTTTTTGCTGCTTGACCGGTGTGATGATTTAAAAACACTGGTGTTGGAGGGGAGGCTTTTAACCTCTCTGTGCTTCCTGTCCCTTTAGAGGTATATAAGGACATCCTCCATGTGTGCTGTCATGTCGGACTCCTGGAAAACTATTTACTGGTAAGTCTATATTCTACTTTCTTTTGTTGATCTGAGGCTTCGTTCTTGGGCTATGATGCTTTTTCTTTATGTACAAATTGAGCCTTTGGTGCAGTAAGGGTGTCACCATTGCTCTTGTTGCACCCAAGCTGCACTTCTTTCTGTTCCCAGGCCATTCTCTCACTGCTTAGGCAGTGGAAAAGCAGCCAGAGAGGGGCTGGCCACAGAAAGGAGTGTAGCTTGGTTGCAACAAGAGCAATGGTGACGCCCTCATAGCACCAAAGACAATTTAACCCTAATTTGCATATTAAGAAAAAGTATAATAACTCGGGAACAGATCTTCAGATCAAGAAAAGAAAAACACCATTTTAATCAGGTTAAACACAGCAGACACATGTGTCTATGCCAACAGTTTGATAGGGTGTTGCTGATGAGATTCCCTTTTTAAGCGTATTCCGTGTGCTGTCTTCCACTGGAGTACTGTTTAACATGAAATATGCATGATCCAGAAAGTAATAATTATATACATAAAAAATTTGAAAACTGAATGTACAGTGCTCTGATAAATATACAATAGATTGATTCTGTAGTTCATACCTGGAACATATCTTGTGTCCAGACAAAAGATTCAAAAAGCTTCATGCTCTAACACCGTCCAATCACAGCTTCATCAGTATGATCTCTCGAGAAATATGTTGGCGCTCAGAATGATGAAGAGGACTCCACCTCAGTAGAAGACTTGTGGGAGCCACCCCTTTTGGCAAACCACTGATAATTTACATATACGGCACCAGAAGTACCTAGGACAATATCTTGGCGTATCTTATGAACTGGAGGGCAAAGGGTGCCCAGACAAATAAAATAGACACCAAAGGAAACAGAAAAACAGCCACTAATTCAGGCAAGGAACTAGCGTTGAATATTTAACCCCTTCAGGACACAGCCATTTTTCAACTTGCTGATAGAGCCTATTTTTGCAAATCAGATATGTGTCACTTTATGTGGTAATAGCTTTGGAATGGGTTTACTTATCCAAGCAATTCTGAGATAGTTTTTTCGTGACAAATTGTACTTTATGGTAAAGGTAAATTTAAGTCGATATGTTTTACATTTATAAAAAAAATTGAAAATTAACGGAAATTTTTTAAAAAAATTGATATTTTTTTAAAATTTGAATTTCTCTGCTTTTAAGACGGATTGTGATACCTCAAAAAATACTTAAAAATTAACATTTACCATATGTATACTTTATGTTGGCATCATTTTGTAAAATGTCATTTAATTTTTTTAGGAAGTTAGAAGGCTTCGAATTTTAGAAGTAATTTTTCAAATTTGTAAGAAAATAATGTAGATCATGTAACATTTTGATAAAGCTGGTCATTAAGGACATGCCGATACCTAATATGTGTATTCGTATTTATTTTTTTATATTTATTTTTATTGATGAGGGGAAAGGGTGATTTTTTTTTTTGCTTGAAACTTTTAATTTTGTATTATTAAAATCCACTTTTTGAACTTTTTTTTTTGTGAGTCTGATCCCCTCTACAATGCATTACAATACAGGAGACTGGGTGTCGTAGGCTTCTAAAGCTGGCAGGCTCTGATGCCTGTGGAAGGCATTGGGCTGCCATTCCAGCCATTGGGTCCCCATCACTTCCCGCTGCCCTGTACATGTATGGCAGATGTCGGGCAGGAGTTAAAGAGGACCTGTGACATGTATGTTTTAGTAACTACTGTACTTGCATTCCCTATGTAACAATTCTGGAGCATCTATTCTTATGGCATTCCTGTATTATTTCTACTAGATCTACTGCTAATTGCTAGCAGTCTGCAGTAAGGGTACAGAGGGGTGGTAACCTGTTCGGGGTATGTACCTGCGCAGTTTGAAAATGGCAGCACTGATTGGATACAGTGAGTTTGTGCAGGTACACCCCCCTCTACTGGCTACCACCCCCCTGTACCCTTGCTGCAGACGGCTAGCAATTCATTCATAACTTCTAGCAGAAATAATAAAGGAATGGAACAACATAGAGTCATAAGAATAAATGCCTCATGTTGCGGAGCTTCACGGTATACCCTTAATATCTTCACTTAAATCCCCTTGTAGCTGAAGAAGCAGGTCAATATCCAAGAGACAATTTCCCCAGTGACTGGACGACACACAGTTTGGGAGTCAACTGACTTTACTAGGCATGCGCACCTGGTTTCAAACTGCCAACAGCCTCATTTACATACAATACATAGATGACTATGGTACAAGGAAAAGTGGGGTCAGACAATAGCAAGGGCTGAGACAACACCCTGCTGGGGAAACAATGGGACAGGAAAAGGGGGGAGGTGAAGAGGTACAGACAAGAAAGACATTCTGTAAGTGGCTAGGTTTGCCACAATGCTCCCCCAGAACCAAGCCGGCATACACAGTCTGATCCCAACGGATCGGCTTGGGGATGTCCGGAGGAGCGCTCACAGATCACTTTTCAAGTTCAGTTTGTCTGGATAACCCGTCGGCGTTGCCATTTTGCTTCCCAGGGCGGTAGTGGATGGTAAAGTCAAAAGGCTGCAGCGCCAAACTCCAGCGCAGCAGCCGGGCATTGTCTCCTGACACCCTGTTCAGCCACACCAACGGGTTGTGATCTGTGAGTAAGGAAAAGGGGTGTCCATACAAATAGGGCTGCAGCTTTTTAAGGGCCCACACCACGGCCAGGCATTCTTTTTCTATGGCGGCGTAGCTTACTTCCCGGGGTAAAAGTTTTCTGCTTAAGTAAGCCACTGGATGCTCGCCGCCATCTTCTCCGACTTGGCTCAGTACTGCCCCCAATCCAAACATAGAAGTGTCTGTGTGGACGAGAAAGCGTTTAGTTGGATCAGGGGCGGCAAGTACAGGGGAATTCACAAGAGCCGTTTTTAGTTGCTGGAATGCCTGCTCACACTCTGGGGTCCAGACTACTATCTTAGGGAGATTCTTGCGGGTCAAATCGGTGAGGGGTTTGGCCAGGGTACTGTAGTTGGGTACAAATTTACGGTAGTATCCTGCGGTACCTAGGAATGCCAGTACTTGAGTTTTGGTACGAGGGGTTGGCCATTTGTCTACAGCCTCTACCTTAGCCGGTTCGGGTTTTTGTTGGCCGCTCCCTACCCGGTGTCCTAGGTATTGGACTTCTGCCAGCCCTATATGGCACTTACTGGGTTTCAGAGTTAATCCTGCCTCCCTTACGGTCTAGTACGGCTCCTATGTGGGTCAGGTGTTCAGTCCAGGAGTGGCTGAAGATCGCTATATCATCTAGATAGGCGCAAGCGTACTCCTGGAACCCATCCAATAGCCGATCCACCATCCTCTGAAAAGTAGCCGGAGCTTTTTTCATCCCGAATGGCATGACCTTAAACTGGTACAGGCCAAACGGGGTGACAAACGCCGACTTAGGGATGGCGTCTTCGGCTAGGGGAATCTGCCAATACCCCTTACAAAGATCTATTGTGGTGAGGTATTGGCCCCTGGCCATTTTGTCCAGGAGCTCGTCTATCCGGGGCATAGGGTAGGCATCGGATACGGTCTTATCATTAAGCCTCCGGTAGTCTACGCAGAAGCGGGTAGTCCCATCCCGCTTCGGCACCAGAACTACTGGGGAAGCCCAAGGGCTTTCAGAGTGCTCTATGACTCCTAGTTGTAGCATTTCTTCTATTTCCTTGTGCATATTATCCTTTACGGATTCAGGTATGCGGTAAGGAGGTTGGCGGATAGGGGTCTGCCCTGGTGTTTCTACTTTGTGGGTGGCTAACGGGGTGTACCCGGGGAGATTAGAAAAAGTGGTTCCCTTTTCCCTTATTAGACTATGAGCCTGCGCCCTTTCCTGGGGACTCAGCCGTTCACCTAACTGAACCTCTTCCAGGTCCTCTTTTTGGCCCTCTTTCTCTAGGAGGTCTGGGAGAGGTAAATTGTCAAAGTCCTCTGCGGCAGAGGCACAAATAGCGGTCACCTCTTCTATGCGCTCGTAGTAGGGCTTCAGCATGTTCACATGGAGCATGCGTCTGCCCCCTGCTCCAGCGCACGGGCCGATCACATAGGTAGTATCGCAGATTTGCTCCACCACCTTGTATGGGCCCTGCCAGGAGGCCTGCAGCTTGTCATTAGGGACTGGCCGTAGGATTAACACCTTCTGCCCGACCTGAAAGCTGCGGTCTCTGGCCCCCTTATCGTACCATCTGCGCTGTCGTTGTTGGGCCGCTTGGAGGTTAGTACGTACCGTCTGGGTCAGAGCCTCCAAGCGTTCCCTAAACTCCAGCACGTATGGGACAATAGGGGTACCATTCGTAGTCATCCCTCCCTCCCAGTGTTCTCTGATAAGGTCTAAGGGACCCCTCACTCTCCTCCCGAACAATAATTCAAAAGGGGAGAATCCCGTGGATTCTTGGGGTACTTCCCTATATGCAAAGAGCAAGTGGGGCAAAAACCGTTCCCAGTCTTTTTGAGTGTCTATGAACGTGCGGATCATCTGTTTAAGTGTTCCGTTAAACCGTTCACAGAGCCCGTTGGACTGGGGGTGGTAGGCGGAGTTTAAGATCGGTTTCACCCCACACACTTTCCAGAGTTGGTGGGTGACCTCTGCAGTGAACTGGGTGCCCCTATCCGAAATAATCTCCTGGGGAAATCCCATACGGGAGAATATTTGCATAAGGGCATCGGCTATAGTCTCTGCATGTACATTGGTCAACGCCACTGCCTCTGGGTATCTAGTGGCGTAGTCCACTACGGTCAAGATGTATTTCTTGCCGGAGGGACTGGGTTTCGCTAGGGGTCCTATTATGTCTACAGCTACTCGACTGAAGGGTTCTTCAATTATGGGCAGGGATCTGAGTTTGGCTTTATAGCGATCCCCTCTCTTCCCTACCCTCTGGCAGGTATCGCACGTTTGACAGTATTGTCTAATATCCTTTGAGATACCTGGCCAGAAGAAGTTCTGCGTCAGCCGATGTTTCGTTCGGCTGATTCCTAAATGCCCTGATAATGGTATATCGTGCGCGATGCGCAGCAACTCTTGTCTATACTTTCGGGGTACCACTAACTGCTTAGTGGGCACGGGTATGGACCCTGCTACTACCTTCTCTGCATAGCGGTATATGAGACCTTTTTCCCAAGCATATCTCTCTCCCTCCAACCCTCCTTGGTCCTTATTTATCCTATCTTTATATACCTGCAGGGAGGGATCTAGGGCCACCTCACTGCCAAATTCCAGGGGGCATCCCAGGGTAGAATAGGAGGGGTGTGTGGCATATTGTTTACCTGAGCCTCAGAGTGATCGGATGGAGCCGTGGTGCGTGCTTGCTGCCGGGTAACAACCGGGTAGGCCTCTTGGATAGTTGGTTGAGGGACAAAAGCAGAGGTGAGCTCCCCCAAGTCGTTGCCCAAAATAACATCAGCGGGCAAATCCTGCATAATTCCCACCTCCACGTTTCCATGCCCTGCCCCCCAATTCAAATGCACCTTGGCAGTGGGAACTTTGTAAATTGCTCCCCCTGCCACCCGTACAGCTACACAGTCTCCGGTGAGGGTGTGCTTAGGCACCAAATGATTTCGGACCAGGGTTAACGTGGCCCCAGAGTCATGTAATCCTTGTATACTCTTCCCCTCCATGTGTACCACCTGGCGGTGCCCTTGGCGGTTGTCTGAGGCGGCTTGTATGGGGTTTACCTCGTGTAGGATCCCCAGAGGCTCTTCTATTGAGGTGACTGTGGATGTTGGGAGCACAAATTCTCTTTGGCAGCAGTGTACTGCAGCCCGATTGGGGGGAGGAGGACCCTGGTGGTTCCAGTTCTGGCGAGGTCGGTTACGTGGGCAGTCTCTCTGGATGTGCCCCTGTTGGTTGCAGGTGTGGCAGCGGATCGGTGGTCGGGTATTGTACCTAGGAGGGTACGGGTTGTGGCTCGCGGCTGGTCGTGGATGAGCCAAGGTAGTCACTGCTGGCAGAGGGGTGGTAGATCCATACGTGGTCCGGTGTGGTGTGCGTTGATCTCGCCTGGTGTCTTGGAACTCATCAGCTAGCTTGGCTGCCTCTGGTAGGGTATGGGGTTTGCGATCTCGTACCCAATTTTGAAGTTCTGTGGTTAGTCCATTAAAAAAACTGCTCCATTACTTTTAACTGGAACATCTCTTCCATAGTGGTGACCCGTGCCGCTTCCATCCACCCCTTGGCGGCTCGCTGTAGTCGGTGTGCCCATTCAGTGTGTGAGTCTTTTGTTTGTTTCTTGATGTTCCGGAATTTGAGTCGGTATGCCTCAGAGGTAATGGCATACCGTGCTAGGATGGCTTGTTTGACTTTGGGATAATTCCTGATGTCTTCATCTGGGACAGTTCGGTATGCCTCTGCGGCGCGGCCTGACAATCTACCTGCCAGCAGGGGTACTTGGTCGGCTGGGCTGATGTCGTGTAGCTGGCACAACCTTTCGAAATCCTGTAGGTATTCATCAATATCACTTTCTCCTTCTGTGTAAGTTTTAAAAGCTTGGTAGGGAATCTTAGTTTTTCCCTGGGTAGTGCTGGTGGGTGCTGGGGCTCTTTCCCCAACTCGCTGAATAGCGTTTTGCTTAGCTACAATGTACTCGTGTACATCTGCTATCAGTCTTTCTAGTGTCTCCACGGAGGGGGTGTTTGGGTAAAAAGCTAACCTGCTATTGTTGTAAATTCCATTGGCTCTGTCTCCTGTGGAGTTGCCGCAGTGGTCGCTCTGTCCCCCTCCATGAGTTCGGCCACAAGAGTAGCTTTGGTTTTGTTGCTGGCTATTCTTCCCCTTGCTTCCAATAATTCCTTTAACGTAGTTCGTTTCAATGTTGCATAATTCGTCTCCATTCACCGTTCGTTCGAATGACTGCACATATTCTCGAACTCCGGTATATCCGAATGGCTGTTTTAACAAACTGCTGCTTTGCTGTGCTGCAAGGCTTGTATCCCGCCGCTTGCCACCAATTGTTGCGGAGCTTCACGGTATACCCTTAATATCTTCACTTAAATCCCCTTGTAGCTGAAGAAGCAGGTCAATATCCAAGAGACAATTTCCCCAGTGACTGGGCGACACACAGTTTGGGAGTCAACTGACTTTACTAGGCATGCGCACCTGGTTTCAAACTGCCAACAGCCTCATTTACATACAATACATAGATGACTATGGTACAAGGAAAAGGGGGGTCAGACAATAGCAAGGGCTGAGACAACACCCTGCTGGGGAAACAATGGGACAGGAAAAGGGGGGAGGTGAAGAGGTACAGACAAGAAAGACATTCTGTAAGTGGCTAGGTTTGCCACACCTCAGAATTGTTATTTCATGGGGAATGCATGTAGTTACTAAAATAGACATGTCAGGAGTGGTGACAGGATCTCTTTAAACGGATGACAGGTCCTTTTTAAGGTCCTGTTCACATCATGGCTGATATTATGTTTGATCTCATATACCACACCTTTGGCCAGTGATAGTCTATGAGCATGTTGACATATGTCAGCAAATGCTGCAGACATGTATGTGAAATATAGATCCGGATTGTGATGTGTTCACTGCTTAACATCAAAAATAACAAGCAGTATATAAGAATTCTTTTAGGGTACATTCACACAATTTTGTGTATTCGCTCATCTCTACAACCAACCTATATATAGGTGAAGGCACTATAGCAGGTTGCCACAATGTAATGTTAAGGGTGCATTCAAACGACCATATGTTTTTTGTGGTCCGCAAAACACGCATGACGTCTGTGTGACGTCCGTGTTGCATCCGTTTTTTATGTGGACCCATTCCTACGGCCAAGAATTGGACATGTTCTATCTTTAGCGGAATGGACATCCGGATGCAGAAAGTACACAGATGTCTTCCAGACGTCACAGAGATGTCAACTGTATTTTGCGGATCCGTGTTTTGTGGACCACAAAATACATAGTCGTGTGAATGCACCCTTAACGTTACATTGTGGCAACCTGCTATAGTGCCACCTAATATTATCTACTTTATATTGGTTGGCTGTAGAGATAAGAGAATCAATTTGTCTCATTAGCCAGACTTCTTCAGCTGTGGTAGGGCTGTCCACCTACCGTATGATTGACAGGGCCGGACAACTGGCCGACCCTGTCATTTTCTTGCCTGCGCTGCTGCTGAAGCTTAAATTTGGGCTCGGGAACAGCTACTGCGCATGCGCTGCTACCCAGAAGTGTAGCAGCACATGCACAGTAGCTGCTTCTGCAACCGAATATGAGCTTTGGCAGTGGCACAGGCAGAAGATTGGCAGGGTCACCCAGGATGTCCGTCCTTGTCAATCATACGGTAGGTGGTCACTTCTTCACCTGGGGAGACAGCCCCACCACAGCTGAAAAAGTCTGGCTAATGAGACAAATCTACTCATTAGAATCAATTCACCCATCTCTAGTTGTTTTTATATAGAAGAAACATTGGATATAGACATTAGATTTCTGTTAGTAAATGAGGGACCAAGTTGCAGCTTTTATTTCTCATTTTATTTTGTAAGTTTATTTTGTATTAAGGTATTAATACAGTTCCTTATATCTTAGGGGAGATAAGAAACAGAAAATATGACTGGACAAAATATAAAAAGGACACCAGGTTTGGAATTGAGACACCTCACTTTAATGATGGCCGAAATGTTGCCCGAAGCTTAAGGTGGCTTCAGGAAATGAAAAAGTAGGTTCTTCAGCACTGGGCTGTATGTATTGTTGGTCTTTATTTTGTTATAGCTGCCGTAAGTAACCCTTATTTATTAAGATATCCTGAAGCAATCTTAGTACAAGATGTACCTTGTATGACATTACCCTTCAAGGGTTCACAATATAAACATTTTCTATGAAAACCATTGCCCTTTTATTCTTTTCATGAACTCAATAAGCAGATATATTAGAAAATAATGACCTGAAAACGTCTGTGTTTTAGGAATGAAGCGGCTAACATAGTTTCAAAAAGAGTCGATGATTTCCAGGAACGTTCACAGTATCAACTTGGGATGGTTCTGGACCCGTAAGTACCACCAACTCTCCGAATTATCCTACAAATGCTAATATCAAGCGTTAGGGTCCATTCACACGTCCGTGTGGGTTTTGCAGTGCGTACCGCACATCGCCGGCACTTAATAGAAAATGCCTAATCTTGTCCGCAATTGCGGACAAGAATAGGACATGTTCTATTTTTTTCGGGAACGGAATTTCAGACCCAGAAGGGCAGATCCGCAATTCCGGATCCGGGCAGCACATCGTGCTGCCTCATAGAAATGAATGGGTCCGCAATTCTGCGGAACGAAATTGCGGACGTGTGAATGGACCCTAACTCTTTCTGTTCTCAAATTTTTATTTCATTGGTCTGAAACAGAATGTTTCCTATGTGTATGTACGGTGACTATATGGCACATACTAATACAGTCTTTGTTGCCATTCTGTGCTGTTTACTATGCTTCATTATCCATGTCCTTATGGGGCAAATCTTCTGTGCTGGCCGCTGATGGAGGGTCATGTGACTAGACATATCACTTAGCCTCTTCCATCCTAACACACTCCCAACGGTCAAGTGCTGATGGCAGGTGGAAGACTGAATGACATGTCTGAGTGACATACAGTCAGGTCCATAAATATTGGGACATCGACACAATTCTAACATTTTTGGCTCTATACACCACCACAATGGATTTGAAATGAAACAAACAAGATGTGCTTTACCTGCAGACTGTCAGCTTTAATTTGAGGGTATTTACATCCAAATCAGGTGAACGGTGTAGGAATTACAACAGTTTGCATATGTGCCTCCCACTTTTTAAGGGACCAAAAGTAATGGGACCGAATAATAATCATAAATCAAACTTTCACTTTTTAATACTTGGTTGCAAATCCTTTGCAGTCAATTACAGCCTGAAGTCTGGAACGCATAGACATCACCAGACGCTGGGTTTCATCCCTGGTGATGCTCTGCCAGGCCTCTACTGCAACTGTCTTCAGTTCCTGCTTGTTCTTGGGGCATTTTCCCTTTAGTTTTGTCTTCAGCAAGTGAAATGCAGGCTCAATCGGATACAGGTCATGTGATTGACTTGGCCATTGCATAACATTCCACTTCTTTCCCTTAAAAAACTCTTTGGTTGCTTTTGCAGTATGCTTTGGGTCATTGTCCATCTGCACTGTGAAGCTCCGTCCAATGAGTTCTGAAGCATTTGGCTGAATATGAGCAGATAATATTGCCTGAAACACTTCAGAATTCATCCTGCTGCTTTTGTCAGCAGTCACATCATCAATAAATAAAAGAGAACCAGTTCCATTGGCAGCCATACATGCCCACGCCATGACACTACCACCACCATGCTTCACTGATGAGGTGGTATGCTTAGGATCATGAGCAGTTCCTTTCCTTCTCCATACTCTTCTCTTTCCATTACTTTGGTCCAAGTTGATCTTGGTCTCATCTGTCCATATGATGTTGTTCCAGAACTGTGAAGTCTTTTTTAGATGTCGTTTGGCAAACTCTAATCTGGCCTTCCTGTTTTTGAGGCTCACCAATGGTTTCCATCTTGTGGTGAAACCTCTGTATTCACTCTGGTGAAGTCTTCTCTTGATTGTTGACTTTGACACACATAGACCTACCTCCTGGAGAGTGTTTTTGATCTGGCCAACTGTTGTGAAGGGTGTTTTCTTCACCAGTGAAAGAATTCTTCGGTCATCCACCACAGTTGTTTTCCGTGGTCTTCCGGGTCTTTTGGTGTTGCTGAGCTCACCGATGCGTTCCTTCTTTTTAATAATGTTCCAAACAGTTGTTTTGGCCGCACCTAATGTTTTTGCTATCTCTCTGAAGGGTTTGTTGTGTTTTTTCAGCCTAATGATGGCTTGCTTCACTGATAGTGACAGCCCTTTGGATCTCATCTTGAGAGTTGACAGCAACAGATTCCAAATGCAAATAGCACACTTGAAATGAACTCTAGACCTTTCATCTGCTCATTGTAATTGGGATAATGAGGGAATAACACACACCTGGCCATGGAACAGCCGAGAAGCCAATTGTCCCATTACTTTTGGTGCCTTAACAAGTGGGAGGCACATATGCAAACTGTTGTAATTCCTACACCGTTCACCTGATTTGGATGTAAATACCCTCAAATTAAAGCTGACAGTCTGCAGTTAAAGCACATCTTGTTAGTTTCCTTTCAAATCCATTGCGGTGGTGTATAGAGCCAAAAATGTTAGAATTGTGTTGATGTCCCAATATTTATGGACCTGACTGTATCTGGGCATATGACTCTCCATCAGCAGTCATGTTTAGCAAAAAGACTTGCTTTACAAAGGGACATGGCTTACGAAGTAGAGAAAATGGCGCCCAACATCAACTAAGCCTTTATTAGTAAGTGCCATAGTTATAAACCTGTGCTGATATATGCGTTATACACTTATTTTTATTGATATATTTTAGGATTGCATCTCTTAGAAAACCTTCAGTTTACCAACAATTGGGGTTAAAGAGGACCTCCCCTTCTGAATCATCTGTCCTTATGACTTTTTGTTGTGACATTCCTTTATTCTTCCTCCTAGAAGTTTTGAATGAATTGCTAGCTGTTTGCAATGAAGGCCCAGATGGGTGTTACCAGTTGGGGGGGGGGGGGGGGGGAGGGGTGTTCCTGCATAGTCTGACAATCGTAGCACTGATTGGATAATGTGAGACTGTGCAGGGACACCCCCCTCCAACTGGTAACAACCATCTGGGCCGTCATTGCAAACTTCTTGTAATTTATTTATAACTTCTATCAGGAGAAATAAAAGAATGGCACATCATAGTCTTTGTTTTGTTTTTTCTTTGTAATTTTTAGTGCTTCTTTACTGCCTTTCTGTTTTAGGAATTTAAATGCTTTCGTCATATCACCACATAGTGAACGCAATAAACAAAACCCCAAAAAAATATGGTGGAATGGTGATTTTTATTTTTTTGTCTTTGTCTCGTAATAATAAAAAAATTTACTATGCAAATTTCACACTGGCCACTAGGTCTTATATATGTCAAGTCATCCTGTTCTTTGAGAGCTGCCCCATGGGCCATAGACACAATGGAGGGGACCTCATTGACTTCTATGGTAGATTTTTCTAGGCATAATTGGTGACTTGAAAGGGTTGTCCAGCCGTTAATATTGATGACCTTCCGTCAGGATAGGTCACCAATATCTGATCGGCAGGTGGTCCAACACCCAGAACTCCTGCTGATCAACTTTGAGACGAGGAGGCGGCGCTCCATGCGAGCACCTAGTCTTCTCACTACTCTTAATCTCATGTGGAGCGGTGGTGTAGTGTAATTCACTTGAATGGAGCAAGTACTTATATTACACTTCACTTCCTAGATGAAGTACAGTGTAATAAAGAGGAAACGGCGGTCGCATGGAGCACTGCCTCCTCTTCAAATAGCTGATCGGCGAGGGTGTCTGGTGTCGGATTCCCACCGATCAGATATTGATGACCTATGCTGACGATAGGTCATCTATATGAATGGCTGGATAACCCCTTTGAGTTGGTAAGCTGTGATATCGCCTATTGAGAATGGTGGATCCTGTGTTATCTATACAGAGTTGATAGCTGTCAATGTAATTCTGCCTGCCTGTGATTATACTAAAAAGTTACCTGAACAGAACAGGAAATCTCAATATATTATTAGGCTTAACCTCTTCAGGACCCTGCCATTTTTCACCTTAAGGACCAGGCCATTTTATGCAAATCTGACGTGTCACTTTACGTGGTGATAACTTTAAAACACTTTTACTTATCCAAGCCATTCTGAGATTGTTTTCTCGTCACATATTGTATTTCATGACAGTGTTAAACTTGAGTCAAAATATTTCATTTTTATTTATTAAAAAAATACCAAATTTAACAAGAATTTTGAAAAATTTTCAAAATTTCTATTTCTCTGCTAATAAAAAAGATAGTGATACCTCCAAAAATAGTTATTACTTTACATTTCCCATATGTCTACTTCATGTTTGGATCATTTTGTAAATGAAATTTTCTTTTTTTGGGACGTTAGAAGGCTTAGAAGTTTAGAAGCAAATCTTGAATTTTTTCAGAAAATTTCCAAAACCCACTTTTTAAGGACCAGTTCAGGTCTGAAGTCACTTTGTGAGGCTTACATAATAGAAACCACCCATAAATGGCCCCATTTTAGAAACTACACTCCTCAAGGTATTCAAAACTGATATTACAAACTTTGGTAACCCTTTAGGTGTTCCACAAAAATTTAAGGAAAATGTAGATGAAATTTTAGAATTTAACTTTTTGGGCAGATTTTCCATTTTAATCCATTTTTTTCCAGTAACAAAGCAAGGGTTAACAGCCAAACAAAGCTCTATTTGTTGCCCTGATTCTGTAGTTTACAGAAACACCCCATATGTTGTCGTAAACTGCTGTACGGGCACATGGCAGGGCGCAGAAGGAAAGGAATGCCATATGGTTTTTGGAGGGCAGATTTCACTAGGATAATTTTAAGTTGCCATGTCCCATTTGATGCATCCCTAGAGTAGAAACTTAAAACAAATGACCCCATTTTGGAAACTACAGAATATGGTGGCAGTTTTGTTGGTACTATTTTAGGGTACATATTATTTTTGGTTGCTCTATATTACACTTTTTGTGAGGCAAGGTAACAAAAAATAGCTGTTTTGGCACAGTTTTTATTTTTTGTTATTTACAATCTTCATCTGACAGGTTAGATCATGTGATATTTTTATAGAGCAGGTTGTTACAGACGCGACAATACCAAATATTTTTTGGGTAGTTTGTTAGTTTTACATAATAAAGCATTTTTGAAAAAACTTATGTTTTAGTGTCTCCATATTCTGAAAGCCATAGTTTTTTTTTAATTTTTTGGGCGGCTGTCTTATGTAGCGGCTAGATTGGTACTATTTTAGGGTGCATATGACTTTTTAATCGCTTGGTATTACACTTTTTGTCATGTAAGGTGACAAAAAATGGCTTTTTTTGACACTTTCTTTTTTTCTTTTTTACGGTGTTCTTTTGAGGGTTTAGGTCATGTGATATTTTTATACAGCAGGTTCTTATGGACGTGGAAATACCTAATATGTATAATTTTTTTTATTCATTTAAGTTTTACACAATAACAGCATTTTTGAAACAAAAAAAATCATGTTTTAGTGTCTCCATATTCTGAGAACCATATTTTTTTTCTTTTTTTGCGCGCGATTGTCCTAGGTAGGGTTGCATTTTTTGTGGGATGAGATGATGGTTTGATTGGTACGATTTTGGGGTGCGTATAACTTTTTGATCGCCTGGTATTACACTTTTTTTGATGTAATGGATTTTCTGACATTGGATGTAATGGATGTAATGGACTTTCATGTGCTTTTTTTATAGAGCAGGTCCTTACGGACGTGGCAATAGCTAATATGTATACTTTTTTTATTTATTTATTAAAGTTTTACACAATATCATTTTTGAAACAAAAAAAAAATCATGTTTTAGTGTCTCCATAGTCTGAGAGCCATAGTTTTTTTTATTTTTTGGGCGATTGTCTTATGTAGAGGCTCATTTAGGTAGTGCATCATTTTTGCGGGATGAGATGATGGTTTGATCGGCAGTATTTTGGGGTGCATATGACTTTTTGATCACTTGCTATTACACTTTTTGTAATGTAAGGTGACCAAAAATGGCTTTTTTGGCCGTTTTTATTTAATCTTTTTTACAGTGTTCACCTGAGAGGTTATCTCATGTGGTATTTTTATAGAGCAGATTGTTACGGATGCGGCGATACCTAATATGTCAATTTTTTTTATTTTATTTTACATTTAACACAATAAAAGCATTTTTGAAACCAAAAAAAAAATCATGTTTTAGTGTCTCCATAGTCTGAGAACCATAGTTTTTTTTATTTTCTGGGCGATTGTCTTATGTAGAGGCTCTTTTTTGCGGGATGAGGTGACAGTTAGATTGGTACTATTTTGGGGGGCATACACCTTTTTGATCGCTTGGTGTTGCACTTTTAGTGATGTAAAAAAAAATTTAGCACAGTTTTTATATATATTTTTTTTTTTATAGAGCCGATTGATACGGATGCGGGGATACCTAATATGTCTACTTTTCTTTTTTTCCCTATTTAAAAAAAATAATTACTTTATTTTGGGAAAATTACTTTTTTTCGTTTTTTTTTTTTCCATGAAACTTTTAATTGTTTTGTAAATATTTATTTTTCTACTTCTTTTTTTATTTAATTTTTTGTCCCACTCTGGGACTTCAACTTTTGGGGGTCTGATCCCCTTTACAATGCATCACAATACACTTATAGCCTGCTTCCTGTGAGATCTAGGGGGCTGGATCTCACAGGCTGTCACGAAAGGCAGCCACGATGCCTAAGGAAGGCATGGGGCTGCCTTCCCTGCCATCTGGTCCCTGTCACAGCAGCGTGGGGACCCAATGGCCACCCCGCACTCGGCAGGATCCTGCACTTGCCACGGTCAACGCTTACATCGGTAGTGCGAGGGTTAATGCGCCGGCATCGTTGTTTTCACGGATGCCGGCGCATACAGCAGGGGTCCGGCTATCAGTGACTGCTGGACCCCTGCCGCTGATCTGGCGGGCGCAGCTCTTCCACCCGCCCGATCAGCCTGCCGTACATGTACGGCATTGGTCCTTAAGTCACATTCACCAGCGCCGTACATGTACAGAAGTAGACAGAAGTTTGCTGATGATTGAACACCAGTTGAACAAACAAACATCTGGTGAACGATCTGTTCAAAAACGCGGCCATACACATTTTAGTCCATATTAGCCATTACAGTTATCCAAATTGGCCATACATGTTCAATGAAGCTAAGCCATGGACAAAAAATATTTCTGTGAATGTTCTTTCAAAGAAAGATCTTTCGTTCATGAATGATCTATCTTTAAATGAAAGGTGTTTCGTCCAACTATTCAAAATATTAAAATCTGAAACAAGCCCAACTTTTTTTCAAACGATAATGGTCTATTATTGGTCGGCTAAAATGATCGTTTGTTAAATTTTAACCAATGAACATTCATTTTGCTGAAATCATTCTTTTTCTACTTTAGACTTGACTAGACTAGATTTGTAAAAACAGCGCAATTTCCTTTCGGTGAGACAATGTAAGAAAACATGGCATCCCTAAGGCCCCATTCACGCGGCCGTAGTTTTGTTTCGCAGTCCATTGCCTATTTTATGTGGATTGCGTGTGGACCCATTCATTTAAATGGGGCCACAAAACCAGCACATCGTGAGCTGTCCACATCCATACGTCCGTTTCGCGGCCCCACAATTTTTTTTTATATGTCTTATTCTTGTCCGTTTGTGAACAAGAATAGGCATTGTTACAATGGGTCTGCAAAAAAAAATAAACAGATGCAACACGGACGTCACATGTACAGCATCTGTATTTTTTGTGGTGTTGTGTGAACGCACCCTAATGCTCAGGATGCAGATGCTTCTAGAAGTATTTTAGTTTCTGAACCCGTTGTCACATGTATTGCCTCTTTTTCTAGGAGGGTAGAAGGAAAGGAAAAGGTGCTGCGCAGAATGTTGGCGTATATCATAAATGCGCTGTAATTTGAATCTGTGCCTATTGTACGTATACAGTTGTTATATAAAATATTTTCTAGTTATAATTGTGTAATATAATTATCAGATTTGTCATTTGTGCACTTTTTTGTGTATTCATTGTCTCTCTTTTAGCTCTTATAGTAGACATTTTAAAACAGTTGTTTATACTGTACTCTTTTTCACCAATGAATTTCCGTTACATATCTTCAGTAGAAATTGCAGATCACCCCTGTGACTCCAGCAACTGCTAATGGGATAAGTGTTGTGCGAGTTCTGTGTCTGAAAAGAAATGTATGGACCGTAAAGATAGGAAAAGACTACTTTGAATCTTTAATGTTATTTCCATCACTTGATTTTTGTGATTTTTCAGACATTGAAAAACGACACATATACCTATGCTATGCCCACTCATAAACATTGTTTTCAGTAACATTTATCAATAATTATCATATATTTTATGCTAAATGTAAAGTGAAGAGAAACTAATTTAATAATAGATAAAAACATTTTTCAATTGTATAAGTTGAATTTTCATAAAGGGGTATTCTTACACATTTATACCTATATACCATATAGATATATCCATGGGATGGGGCAAAAATGTCCACCCCTACAGATTTTTGCGCCCTGGAAATAAATAATGAAGTTCCCATTGAATGTCTGCAAGCAAAGTCTTGAAAGCCGCATGATATTATTACCGGGACAATTTAAAATATCTACAACATCAGAAATGTCTGCTATAAAAAGGAAATCATTTTATATTCTTCACAGGATCGCAGACAGTTTGAAAGTTCCTGCTGATCATACTTTTGGGATTCTGCTTCGACCTGAAAAATATGGTAAGATTTCTTTTTGGTAGTGAAAATCTAATTTTACATTTCTCATCTCTTTTAGACATGCTTCGCTAATTTTATTTCCGTGGAGTGAGAAAACTACAAAGCCTGAGTACTTTGTATGTGATATAAATTAGGTTGTAGATAATTATCCAATTTCTCAGACAGCATCCATTCCAAGTGTAAACCCTTAAAGGGAATGTGTCATCAGAAAATGACCTTATTTTTAAATAATTTTTGATGATGTTATATTACATTTTCCATGTCATTTTTACACCACTTTTTGATTTGTACAAATCACTTTACTGCAGTTTTTTATTATTCTAATAGAAAACTCTCCCATAGAAGTCAGTGAGGTCTCCTCCTGATTATTGTGTCTACGGCCCATAGGGCTGCCGTAAAGCAATTTTTAATGCTTTGTAAATGCTCTTAAGACGAGCTTAGGCAGGATGGCCGCCCCCATAATAATGTTTAGGAAACAGAATAAAAAAATCTACAATCAAAGAGTAGATGTGTTACTATCTGGTTTTAACTGGCAGGTACAATTTTTGGTAACTCATTTTCTTTAAAGAGTAACTAAACTTTTGTATACATTTTAGTTAACCTGTCCCTAATGCCCTAATAACACTTTTTGTAATATAGTCTATTAATGTTTTCTGTATTTTTATTACACTTTTCCCTACCTCTAAAGCACATGTTTCGCTGTGTGGTTAAAATCTACTTCTCATTACACCGCTGCTCAGCGGTGTACGGAGTTGACATTTTTATCAATGGGGCTGCAGCACAGCGAGTACGGGCAGGAGAGCATATTGCTGCTCCTGCCCGTGCCCCTCGGAGGTTTACTAAATGCTGGCATAGCACATAAGTACTCTGACCTCAGGTCAGACAAAACAATTATCAACTCTCACCTCTCCTGTTCCATATGCCGCCGCTGCTGCTCCTGAGATCCAACGCTTTTTCTGCCACGCTGTGCTGTGACCCAACATCGCACAGCGGGAGGTTGCTGAGCATGCCTATGTCCTCATGTGTGCAGGTCACAGCACAGCGTGCGGCACCAGCAGCCAAAGGGCAGGGAGCGGTGGGTACAACCAGCACAAAGGGCGCTGTATTCACCGCTCCCTGGTGCTAATGTAGTAAAGACTTCTGTAAAGGATACACTTATTTGTATTTGCCCCATAAGACGCATTGACATTAGCCCTTATACCTCTAAATAAACAGGAACAAATTGTGTGGTAAGGTCATTAGGGACCAAATAAAACTAAACTTTCATTCTTCTCTTCTTTCAGGAGTTGGAGATGTTCTTCACTACAGAGCCCCCAAAGATTTTCTGCGTGGTAAAGAGAAGCAAAGGGCCATACTGGCAACTGTTCAGCAACACTTGAAGAAAGCAAATCATCAACATTTTACCTCATTATTGGAAGCTTTCAGGCATTATGACAAGGTTGGCTGCTGTACTGTTTGCAAAGCATCAATAGTTTGTGCCTTTGCATACTATATGTATAGAATTAGAAAACGGCGGTAATGGTTGCTCCCCGCCGAAAAAGGGGAAGTGGCAGCCAGAAAAGTTCAAGTAGTAGGTAAGGTCCAGGATTGCTTGTAGTCTCTCAAGCAATTTGTCCATAGAAGTCAGGGATGAAGTCCAGCACTCTTCAGAAGTAAATATAAAATTACTAGAAAAAAAAATAATCCATAGAAATGCGTTTTGGACTGTATATCTTTCTTCATAACCTAGACTATGAATAACGGTGTATACGTTCAAAACGCATAGGACATTGCTATGGACTTTTCTTCTCTTATCATGTATCTACAGTAAATTGAGTAATTTTTTCACTACCTCTAAAGAGTGCTGGACTTGTTTTCTATGGACAACAGTAGTAATAGATGATAGAAGAGAGTGATAGTACAAAGCAGAAACTACAAGACACAATGCATGTAACAAAAGTATAAGTGGAGTTCCTCTGGCTCTATATTGTGGAGCTGTAGGTACAATGTGTCTCTTTTATCACTATATTAAGGAGGTATTCTCTAAAGTGACTGTCTGACCGCTCCCGAACAGACGACGCCCGGCCGGTCAGACAGTCACTGCGCCTGCGCCGAATACAGACACACACGGCGCAGGCGCGAGAATGAGGTCGATGGATGAGATGGAGGCTGGCAATCTAGAGATGGGCGGGCTTGACGGACGAGCGAGGCGGAATACAGGGTGAGTAGACGGAGCCTCTAGGTGCTGAAAAGACGCCCCCATAGCACCTAGAGGCTCATTTGCATAGCAATAAAAGTTGGTTTTTTAGTGTAACGGCTGCACACAAAAGGTCTTAGAATAGCATGGTTAGGTAGAGCAGACACTAGCCGATCGCTAGTGTCTGACAGCTAATTAGGTCCAAATGAGGTGGTAGAAACCCTTTAAGCCTATGGCAGCCATCATAATATATATAACCTACATAGAGAATGCCAGACCGCTTATACTGAATCAATACTTTTATTACAAAAAAAATCACAATTGCATTACAGACATGATTAAAAGAAAATGGTGCAGGAGATAAAAAACGACATCACTGGAGGAAACATACAGTGAATACAAGTCCATATTGGTCCATCAACGCGCGTTGGGGTTGGCACCATCCTGGAGGAGACACAGTATGGGTAAATGTCCAATGTCCTCTCTAATTTATGAATTGTCTGCATTTGCACTTTATTAGATGATACAATCATGATGGACCAATATGGACTTGTATTCACTGTATGTTTCCTCCAGTGATGTCGTTTTTTATCTCCTGCACCATTTTCTTTTAATCATGTCTGTAATGCAATTGTGATTTTTTTTTTTGTAATAAAGTATTGATTCAGTATAAGCGATCTGGCATTCTCTATGTAGGTTATTTACTTGTTTACAGGAGCCCAGAACTGTACACAGTACTCCATGTGTGGTCTGACTAGTGATTTGTAAAGTGGTAGGACTATGTTCTTATCACGGGCATCTATGGTCCCATCCTTTTAATGTATACAAAAAACGGATGCCTCAGACTGATGCAATACAGTGGCATCTGTTTACTATAGAGTTCCATTGTAAAAAAAAAAACTGTACTTTTTTTTTACTGGACATTGCAGGATACACGTTTTGTGTCTCCATTTGACATATACGTTACAAAAAAAAGATACAAAAATGTAACACACCACGTGTTACGTTTTTGTATCCTTTTTTTTGTAACGTATATGTCAAACGGAAACATAAAACGTGTGAACCCAGCCAAAGCTGTAAAATGGTGTCCAAAGATGAGTATGCACTCTGACATTATCAGAACTCATTGGACATTGTCCAAGTGTGTCGGGACACACCCAATGTAGTAGAATGGTGCCTGACAGTTGTCAGTTTCTTCATACATGTCTAGGTGTGATAACAGAGCAAAGGCACAACACAGAATTAGAAAAAATATGCTGACATTGTTATTTCAAAAAGAATATACCATATTTTTTGGACTATAAGACTCACTTTTTTTTATGTCAGCTGTGTTGCAGAGCGGTGTTACTAACAAGTACTGACATTGGACCCTCCACTTCATTAAACCACCAGGGAAGCTTTAATTCTTCAAGTTTTCTGTTGTTTAAACCTGGGGTGCGTCATGGTCTGGTCTGGTGCATCTTATAGTGCGGACAATATGGCATATATTTACTAAAGCAGACATCTCAGTGCCAGTGTCAGGTCCTCTTAAACCTATGCCGTCCCACAACCCTGCTATTCTCTGACAATTCAACTGTGAACTGGCAAAATAAACCCAGTGAGCATTTTACATCTAACTCTTAAATGGGTTGTCTGGGATTTTTTTTTAAATCGGACTGCTAGCCAGTGAGACCTATGAAGGCAAACATACTTAGCTTCTCCTCGCCACTCACTTACCACTCCATGACTCTCAGGCTTTCTGCACTGCGCTTCTAGTCCCATCTGTGAACATCTGCATTGCCGGGGTCACGAGTGCTACAGCAGTCAATGACTGGCTTCAGCAGTGATGTGTCCCGTGACCCAGCAGTGAAGTCCCACTTGGGGACATATCATGTCACCACTGAGGTCAGTCTTTGCCTGCAGTGGTGCACATGACCGTATGTTCACCAACGGGGGCTGGAAGTGCATTGCAGACAGTGTGGGAACCAGAACCAAGAACTGGAGAGCAGGTAAGTATATTTTTCTTCACAGGTACCACTGGTGGGATTAAAAAAAAAATCCTGGACAACCCCTTTAAGACTTATCCTGTCCATGTTAGTGGTTTTGATACTTATAACCAAGCAGATCAACCAGAAATGGTATTTAGATGTTTCCTACTGTTCTTTGTTCGTTCCCTCTATTTGACCACTAAGAACTCATTGCACATAATTTCATGATTTTCCTATTACATGACGTAAAGTCATGATTTTATTTAAGACACGGAGGCGAGTATTGCTTTAACTTCCTTTACTGTTACCATAACAGCAAAGAAATGAACATGTCAATCACAAAAGAAACACCATAGTAACCGACTCCTCCCCCTTATCCCAGTATATATGGACTTCCACATCCTAGGATCATCCTCTTTCTTTGAACAGCCACTATCACCGCTGACTCTTCCGGAAACTGGATCTTCCTGAACCGAAACAACAGCCCTGAACCTTAGGACCAACTCGTCAACCGACCAGAACAGACGAACTTTAGAAGCCTCGAAAACGCCAACTAGCGTGGTTAGACCAAAAACACTGAGGAGGAGAAACGTCAACCTGCGGACGAGAACACAAAATACTAGGTAGTACCACACAGACACTTTATGAAAGAAAAAGAAAATATACAAAGTACTCAAAATACCGAACATCAAATAATGCATAAATAACATTTAACTTGTAATAGATCCCTCTGAAAAACAAACAGGGTGGGTAAGGGAGGGCAATACTCGCCTCCGTGTCTTTAATAAAATCATGACTTTACGTCATGTAATAGGAAAATCATGAAATTTTATCACAAGACACGGAGGCTCCTATTGCAAGTTTAAAGCTGAGATATGACAGAGTTAAAAGCATGAGACTCCGGGCAAAAGTAAAACTCCCGGAAAGTGGAAACCCTAGACCAATCTGCTAAGCGCATAACATCCTCCAGACGGGCTCCAGAGACCGACATAGAGGTAGCGGAAGCACTGCGGACGGAATGAGCCGTAAAGATATTGGTGTCAATACCGGCCTGACTCATAATCTCCTTAACCCAGCGAGACAGTGTCACACTGGCGACTGGAGCATAGGGTCTACGAAAAGAAATAAACAGATTGGGAAAATCAGAGACACGTAAAGAAGCCGTACGAGATTCGTACTCTTGAAGGCATGCCACCGGGCATAGTTGTGGGGACTGAGGGAAAGCGGGGTAAGAAACGGAACGAATGTTCGTCTTAGTGCGCCTGGAAATGTTAAATAAAACCCCTTCAGGCGTAAAAGACCGTGCGTCGTTGTCTAAAGCCCGGACATCAGACACCCGCTTACATGAAATTAGACATAACAGCGTAACTAACTTAGCTGATAACTGGCGTAGTGATAATTGGTCATTGGAAGACCAAGCAACCAGAAAATTCAAAACCAACCCCACATCCCAAGTCGCCGAGAAACGAGGTCTGGGAGGACGAGATAAGCGAGAGCCCTTCAGCAGACGACACACCCAAGGATGTTGACCCGCAGGAGTACCCTCGAAACCCTCGTGTCGGGAAGATATGGCCGATCTGTAAAGATTAATAGTGCGATAGGCCTTGCCTGAGTCATACAAAAAGGACAAGACCGACATTACAGGCGCCCGAAGGGGATCCAGGTCCCTTTCTCCGCACCAGCGAGCCCAAGAGTCCCAGGCGGAGCGATAAGCCCATCTAGTTCCTGGAGCCCATGCGTTCTCCAATAAGAAAAGAGTCGTGTCCGAAACTCCAGACAGTGAGATGGGACACCCGAGATCCTGCAAGCGAGAAGACGAAGCACGCCTGCTCGAATGAGGGGATGTTGTTCTCCCAACGGATCCCGCAAGAGCCAGGGAAGATCTGGGAGGAGGATTGCACAATCCACCAATAAGTCCAGAAGTAGTGGAAACCAAGGTTGAGACCTCCACAGCGGGATGATCAGAATCAGATCCGCTGATTGGAGCTGAACTTGAAGGAGAACTCGGGGAATCAAAGCAAACGGTGGGAACGCATCCATCAGTGCACCCCCCCACTGTTGCAGAAATGCATCTACCGCTTCCGCCAGCGGATCCGGTCGTCAGCTGAAGAACCTGGCAGTCTGGGCGTTCAAACGGTTCGCGAATAGGTCTATCAATGGAGGACCCCAGTGAGATGATAAAGTTAGGAATACCCCCTCGTCTAACTTCCAGTCTCTGGAATCCGAAATATAACGTGAATTCCAGTCTGCTACCACATTGCGGAGACCCGGAAGGTGTTCCGCTATAACTACTATACCTTTGGTAAGGCAAAACTCCCAGAAATCTTGAGCTAGGTAAGTCAGGACCGATGAGCGAGTACCGCCCATCCCGTTTACGTATCGGACCGCGGAGACATTGTCCATCCGTAGTCTGATACAGGTCGTGACTGTGCCGTTGGCGAAACTGCGAATCGCCAAAGACCCTGCCAATAATTCCAGGCCATTTATATGGAGGCGGGACTCCTCTGGGGACCAAGGACCTCCGGTGGATATCCCATTGCAATGAGCCCCCCAGCCGTGTAAGCTGGCGTCGGATTCGATAATCAAATCCGGAAGGGGACCGAACAGGGCTTTGCCATTCCAGACTGATAGGTTCTGGATCCACCATTGAAGTTCGTCTCTCGTTTCTGAATCGAGCGTGACCATGTCTGAGTATGTGGCACCGGACCGGAGGTGCGCAATTTTGAGCCTCTGGAGAGCTCGGTAGTGTAAGGGAGCCGGGAAGATGGCCTGTATGGACGATGCCAGGAGACCTATAAGGCGCGCTAAGTGTCGCAGAGATAGTTGGGGTCGAAGTAGTGCATGTCGCAGCTCTTTGCGAATAGCGCGGACCTTGGACAGAGGAAGGTGAAGGGTCAGGGAAGAGGAATCTATTCTGAAACCCAGGAACTCTATGGAAGTCGATGGATTGAGGCATGACTTCTCCTGGTTTATGATGAAACCCAACTTGGATAGGAGGTTGGTGGTCATGGAGAGGTGTAAGTGAAGAAGGGACGGGCTCCGTGCAATGATAAGAATATCGTCTAGATAAATTATCATGC
Organism: Bufo bufo; assembly: GCF_905171765.1. NCBI lineage: Eukaryota > Metazoa > Chordata > Amphibia > Anura > Bufonidae > Bufo > Bufo bufo. The sequence continues at coordinate 406,011,453 of NC_053393.1, read as the reverse complement.
GTACCCCTCTGCTGCGGAGCCAAGACACTACAGGCTTCATTACTTTGGTGAAGCACCAAGGGGCGGATGAGAGACCGAAAGGCAGGCAAGTGAAGCGCCAAAGCTGGTCTCCCCAAGGAAAGCAGAGCAGGTTCCTGGAGCCCGGAGCCACCGGGACCGTGAGATAGGCATCCTTGAGGTCCAGTTTGACCATCCAATCTCCTGGAAGGAGCATGTCTCTTAGAAAATGGATGCCCTCCATTTTGAAATGGCGATATTGGACTATAGAGTTGAGGGACTTTAAGTTGATGACAGGGCGCGACTGGCCGCCTTTTTTCTGCACCAGAAACATACTGCTGATTACCACAGCTGAATGAGGTGAAGTGCGTTCTATCGCCTGTTTGAGGACGAGTTCCTTCAGTTCTCTGTGTAGTTGTCGTTGCACCGACCCGGTCAATATAATGTGTCTGGGAACTGGTAGTAGGCTTGGATGGGCTACCAGATCTATAGTGAAACCCTTGATGGTATCTAACACCCACCGGTCTGAGGTGATCTCGGACCAGACATTGGAAAAGTGACGGAGTCTGCCCCCGACACATCCTGTCGAAGAAAACAGCGGTAGGATGGGAAAGGCACTTACCAACTGGACGTCGATATGATGGGGCTCCACGGTAGCTTCTGGACCGTCCTGAAAAACCCCTGGATGGGAAGAAGGAGGGTTTATGTCTGGTATCCTGCAGGGAGGATCTATAGTTGAAGGAGCCTCTTCCCGTTCCACGGGAATGAAAATCGGACCGGCCGGACAGACGGCCCCTAGAGCTGCCGGCCCTGTTGGAGAAACGGGTGTTAAAAAACCCTTTTCATTGATGTCTGGGCTTTGTCTAAAGCCGTAAAGGCCCCGACATATCTGCCCAGCTCTTTAATAAATGAGTCTCCGAATAGGAGGCCCTGAGCATTCTTGCCCATTTCGGACAAAGCAAGGTTGGAGAGCTTAGGCTCCACCTTCATCAAGATGGCTTTACGCCGTTCAATGGCTAAGGAGGTATTTACATTGCCCGCAATGCAAATGGCCCTCTGGGCCCATCCTCCTAACTCGACGGGATCTACCAGTCTACCCTCCACCTTGGCGGACTCGGCCATGTCGAATATTTTTGCAAGAGGGCCCGTGATGTCCAGAAGTTTATCCTGAACCGCACGTAAGGCTGAATCAAGCCCTTTTTTAGGATTAAATTTTGTTTTTGTGAGGAATTGAACCATCTTAGGATCAACAACCGGTGTTTCACACACCTTATTGGGGATCAAAGGGCGGGGACATTCCGCTCGCAACTTACTGCGGGACTCCTTGCTTAAGGGAGCACGGATTTTCTCTTCTAAATATTGTGCTACATGAGTGGCAGGAAGCCATTCTGCTGATCTGGGATGATGTAACTCATCCGGATTAAAGAGGGGGGTACCTAACGGATCCACCATGAAGTCGTCTGGTATAGGCTGGCCTTCCTGTAAGGCGACCGTAGACGTGGGTGGAATAGGAGCTGGTAGTAAATCTAGAGGATCAGTTTCGAGGTCCTCAAGCTCCTCTCCAGAGTCATAATGGGACTCGTTCTGAACCTCCTCAATAGATTCTCTGTCAGAATCAGACAATGGCTCAGGCATAGTCCTGGCTGATTTCCATGCACGAGAGCGTTCTGCCTGTCGTGCGCAGGCTCTTTTTCGCGGGACAACCGCGTGGTCATGTGATGGATTACCATCGGTTCTAAATGTTCTGGAGGCAGATGGCCTTTCAGTGTCCAATATTGGATCCTGTGTGGCCCTAGGGGGCTGAGCGCATAAGGCCTGGGATATGGATTGAGATAATGCTGAGGACATGGAGCCCATAGCTACCATAATCGCCTCAGAGATAGATTTCTGCAGCGCAGCATTATGTCTCTCCTGTGAGGATTCATTAATGAGGCTGAGAGCATTAGCAGGGCTTTGGGGGTTAGCAACAGGGTCCTGCCTAGCGGAAGAAGAACTACTGCGGCGAGACATGTGAGCAATGTGGAAGGAGTTAGTCACCCCAGACCACTAAAGGACGGAAGACCTAGGGAAAGCAGAGAGAAAAAAGCAATGAGGGCCAGAAACTACTAATATAATCTAGGGCGCAAGGTCACACACTCACCTGAGGAATGCCGGCACAGGACAAGGTGGGAGCTGCTGGAGCAAGAGCGGGTGAAAACGGTGCGAAAATCTGGCGTGGAAAGCCGAGATCTCGCGAGATCTCAAGCGGCCGTAGTACAGAACAGGAGCGCCGATGCAGGGAGAGCTGGAGGCCGAAATCTCGCAGATTGCGAGACTTCGGCCGTCGCCGCAAACGCCGGGGAGACCAAGGAGGAGGAAGGAAATCTTGTGCGACGCGAGATTATGGCCGGAAAGGTCGCGAGCCGGCAGGTAAAGAAACCGGAGAAAGACCGGTAAGGAAAATAAGGGGTGACGAAACACCTGAAACGAGAGGGGAAGGATAGTAAGGGAAACTGGGGGTTGAACCCAAAGGGGCAAATAACTATCGCAACAAACCAGAAGTAGATGAGAGTGAAATGATAAACCCCCAGAGAACCCTAGAGCGTTGTAAAAGTGCACATAAAACTATATAGTCAAATGAATGACAAGCAAGGTACTATTAACACAGAGGATACTTATCTGCCATGGCAGCAGCAAAGAAAGAGGATGATCCCAGGATGTGGAAGTCCATATATACTGGGATAAGGGGGAGGAGTTGGTTACTATGGTGTTTCTTTTGTGATTGACATGTTCATTTCTTTGCTGCTATGGTAACAGTAAAGGAAGTTAAAGCAATAGGAGCCTCCGTGTCTTGTGATAAAATTAAAATTATTCTGTATGAAAAAAGAAATTATTTTCTTTTTTTTCCTATTGATTTTATTATATTTTATCCTTAGAATGGTGATGGAAAAATCGATAAGGATGATTTGAAAAAGACCTGTGACCAGTTTGGTCTTGATTTGGACCCTGTTCTCTTGGACTCCTTAATAGAATATTGTGATGTAGACAAAGATGGTTTGATTAGCTTCATAGAGTTTGCAAACTTCCTGAACTGGAAAGATAAAATGTCAATTGGAAGTGAAGGTAAGAGTACATAACCCACTATTTATCTATTCACATTCAGGTTTGATGTGCTTTCAATTTGGTTTTATGAAGAAAATTTAAAAAAAATATATTATTCTGTATTGTAAAACAAAAAGGACAATTTAAAAATGTAAAAAATGTATTACAATTACATAAGAAAGGTGGGTGAGCTGGAAGGGTAATATGAAGTAATCGCTAGCGTAAAAACCAGCCTTCATACAATTGTAAAGATCCCAATAAAGATGCAGTCACCCCCCATTTAGCAATGTTCAGTATCGGACATTAGCTATTTGCTAATGTCAGTTGAGTCCATATATATCACTCTTACCTCTCTCTGTGCTGTAATTTCTTTAAAAATCGTACTTTTGTAATATGCTAATTACCTCACTACCAGCAAGTTGGGCGGTTACTTGCTGGTAGCCGCCGCATCCTCGGACTATAAACACGCCACCTCCTCCACTTGATAGACAGGGCCAGCGAGCGCTCTCCTCCTCCCGCTGGCCCTGTCTGCCCATGAAATCCCGCGCCTGCGCCGTACCGCTCCTTCCTTAGTGCGCCTGCGCCGAATGAGGACCGGTACGGCGCAGGCGCAGGATTTTATGGGCAGACAGGGCCAGCGGGAGGTGGAGAGCGCTCGCTGGCCCTGTCTATCAAGTGGAGGAGGTGGCGTGTTTATAGTCCGAGGATGCGGTGGCTACCAGCAAGTGACCGCCCAACTTGCTGGTAGTGAGGTAATTAGCATATTATAAAAGTAAGATTTTTTTAAAGAAATTACAGCACAGAGAGAGGTAAGAGTGATATATATGGACTCAACTGACATTAGCAAATAGCTAATGTCCGATACTGAACATTGCTAAATGGGGGGTGACAGAAGCCCTTTAAAGTCAAGACATATACATTGTAGGCTACAAAACAGAAAAACAAAATGGTCAGAACGGCATTAAAAAAAAACAAAGAAGTGAAACAGCGGAATTGAATATGAAAAATTTGTGGTGATTAAACTACCACAAATTTTCACAAATCTCATCCACATGAGCGCGACAGCACTGGAATCTGTCAATTTATGCTGCAAATTTTATCCTTTAAGACGCAATATGAAATCTGTGGAAAATCTGCATAATCTCTGCACAGAAATCCACAGCAAAAAGATTTTGGCCAGATACACTGCGGATTTTCCTGCTCCGTGTGGCTGTACTAAAGGTCTGTGATCTTATGGGGGTAAGGAGAGGGCACAATGAGTATTAAAATTAAATAAATAGAAAATAAATACAAAGAAAAAATTATTATTATATAAAAATAACTGTAACATAAAGTGGGACACAGCTTAATTATATTTAAAAAATTGCGAAAAATGTGAAAACAGATGCAATGAAAAATCCAAATATAGAAATGGAATAAAAATAAAGCTGCACGTGTCATGCTAAAAGGAGATGCTTTTACCAAACGAAAAAAATAAAATAAAACATTATTTTCTTTCAAACAATCCTGTACTACTAAAACTACTGTATATCTGGTCATGAACAGAGGAAAATGGCCCGAACTGGTTAATTCCCTGCAACCTGTAATTTGTGCATACATTTAGACCATCTGAGCATGGAAATCGCTTGTTTCTCATGCTCTGATTAGCAGAGGTGAATGATAGTCAACACAGTTTTCTATAAGGCCTCATGCACACGACCGTTGTGTGTTTTGCGGATTCGCAAAACACGGAGGGCGTCCGTGTGCGTTTCGCAATTTGCGGAACGGCACGGACAGCCATTAACATAACTGCCTATTCTTGTCCGCAAAACGGACAAGAATAGGACAGGTTATATTTTTTTGCGGACCACGGAGCGGAGCAACGGATGCGGAAAGCACATTGAGTGCTGTCCGCATCTTTTGCGGCCCCATTGAAGTGAATGGGTCCGCATCTAAGCCACAAATACTGCGGCTCGGATGAGGACCAAAACAACGGTCGTGTGCATGAGGCCTAATTTGCTGATTATTATTATTATTTTTTTATTTAATGCCAGGATGATAATGGTTTAATTGAGCAGTTAACTCTATCGTAATTTATATCAGAGTGCACCCTAACTTTTATTTTAAAATCCCCATCGATTTAACATTTGTTAGGGTCTTTTTATATGGGGCAGTTGCAACCCCAAATAAGTTCCAATTGACTACATACAAGTCAATCTACACTCATTTAAAGGAGTTATCCCATGACTAATGTAAAAAATTAAAACCAGATAATATATAGTACATGACAACTTCTTTCTAACAAAGCTAGAACCAGCTCTGTTCTTCATATGGATCCAGAGATCTTCACATTCATTGTTCTGCAAAATTTATATCAAGCTGACAGCTCAAGGGGAGTGTCTTTTCTGCTGCAGCTCAGGGGGCGTGTCCATGCTCTCCCTATCACAGCTCAGGAGGCAGCTGAAGGATGAAACTGAGCATGTGCGGCCTTCTCAGTGAGCTAGACAAAAAAATTGGAAAAAAACAAACAGCAGGTGGCGCTGTACAGATACATTTTATTGAATAACTCACTGGCTACGCTAAATTTTTAATGACATGCAACTACAAAAGTATTCAGATACAGGTGCTGGTTTGAAAACTGTAGAATATTTTTTGTGGGACAACCCCTTTAAAGGGCCTTTCACATGGTCTGACACAGTGAAAGTGAATGGGGACGAATGATCTTTATTGCAATCGTTCATTCCCCATTCAGTTTGCATATTGTCAGCAGCGCATTCAATGTTTACACAATGTGAAAACGATTTTTGGTGCCACAGGACAGATTCCCCGACGAATGAGTTTTTGCCCGTTTTTCAGGGGATTGGCAGCACATTTACCTCGGACAATTATCATAACAATGTTTTGCATGTGTAAAAGGGCCATCCATCCAGTGGATAGGTGATAAATGTGTATGGCTGAAATACTCCTCAAGTTATATGTATAACAAGCATATTGTGACCATTAATGGGGTTGTGCAGACAGTACCTATCGATGACCTATCCACAGGATACATCAATATCTGATCAGTGGGGTCCGACTTCCAGCTCCCCCACCAATCAGCTGTTTGAAGAAGAGGCGGCAGTCTTACGAGCACTGCTTCCTCTTGAAGATTACACTGTGCATTGTCTCGCTTGCGACAATGCGCATTGTAATCTTGAAGAGAAAGTAAAGCTTGCTCGAGTGCTGCCTCCTCTTGAAGCAGCTGATCGGCAGGGGTGCCGGGAATTATAAACCTGCTGATCAGATATTGATGACCTATCCTGAGGATAGGTCATCAGTATGTTCTGGCTGCACAACCCCTTTAAAGGGAGTCTGTGAGCAGTACAAACATACCTTTTTATAGAGCTATTATTATCAGGAGTAGTGCGAGTATGAAACTTTATTCAGCCAATTTCTGTTCCTACAAGTGCACTGTGCTTCACTTGGAAGTGCTCCCTGTTCACAACCCCTCCCCTCTGCTTTGCATGACAGCTGTAGTGGTCTTCTGGTTTGATGTTACAGCTGTTTCTCAGAGAACTGGTGTGGAGGGAGGTTGTGAACAAGCCAATACAGAGAGGATTTTCTATTGAAGCTCAGCTGCCAGGATACTTGCAGGAGCAGAAACTTGCAGAATTACGGCTCGCGCACATGAATGTGTGCCAGCCCGGTCTAGGCTGTGGACCGCAAATTGCGGTCCGCAATGCATGTGCACCGAACGTGTGCCCACTGTTGCGGGTTCCGCAATCTGCATCCAATGGTCCGCACCGCAAAAAAGTAGTGAATACTCCATAGTACTTCTGTGGGCTTCTGATCCATGCCTCCATTCCGCACCGCACCATATCATCGTGATTCTGGACCCATTCAAATGAATGGGTCCACATCCGTTATAAGGTGCACACCTAAAACTTTATATTCACACTACTCCTGATGATAAAAACACCACAGTATGTATTTTTGTACTTCTCTCCCCAGCCCTGACTTCATACTGTCAAGTTTAGCATTGTCAAAACTCCCTTTAAACATTTAATTAACTATATGAAAACTTAAAGAAGACACTTCTGTAGTTTCACCTGAAGGTCATCTGAAACCTGAAGATCTCATGTTGGAAGAAGGGGCATCAGAGAAGATACTCCGGACTCTTTCAAGGGGAAACCAAGCTCCTGGATTTTACCAGACCTCATCTTCTAGGATAAATTCAGCGATTGGACCTCTAGGTTCTTCTTGTAAGTGCAATGTAATCTATAATCCTTCACAGTGTATTATTATCTCAGTTATTTTAGTGTCTGGTAAAGGGAACCTGTCTCGTTGAACATGGTGTCAGAGCTGCAGACAGCATGTTATAGAGCAGGAGGAGCTGAGCCGATTGATATATAGTTTTGTGGAGGAAGAATAAGTTAAACTTGTAATTTATTCATTTATATTCCTGTTTACTCTGGAGGTGCTCCTATCGGTGACTGACAGCCTTCCCTCTATGACTGTGTATACAGAGATAGCTGTCAGTCACTGATAGGACCGTCTCCTGGACTTCAAAAGCCAAAATGAGCAGACATGTAATTGAATAACTTGAAAGTTTTACAAAATTTTTCCCCATAAAACTATATATCAATCGGCTCAGCTCCTCCTGCTCTATAACAGGCTGTCTGCAGATCAGACACCATGTTCAACGTGACAGGTTCCCTTTAAGATGTCAGACTGAGATTGATTTAAAATCTATTTATCTTTTTGTTACTCAGGTATTCAGACTTATGGCATACCTACTATTCGAACAGATCTTGCACCCCCTAGATTTCGCAGGATCAGTGATAGAACTAATTATGGGGATGAGTCAAATGCATTTGGATTGCTGTGTCCATCCATCTTTACTCAACACATGGTCTATGAATGTGATATGTTTAAATCAAGGCCAAAGGAAGAGGTAATAGTAAAGCACTTTTATCTTTGTTGTGCTACAGTTTGGGTTTGCTGGTTGTCTCTGATCTCTCATTTCAGTATGTGTCACTGTACACATTTTAGGTTACTTTCACATTTGAGTTTTTGCCTGATCCGGCAGGGATCAGCAAAAACGCTTCAGTTTTTGATAATAGAACTGGCTGCACCCGTTATGAACGGATCCGGTTGTATTATCTTTAAAATAGCCATGACTGATCCGACATTAAAACCATTGTAAGTCAATGGGTGCCGGATCCGTTTTCTATTCTGTCCAAGAAAATGGATCCGCCACCATTGACTTGCATTGTGTGTTATGCCAGATCCGTTTTGCTCCGCATCCCATGCCGGACAGAAAACCCCTGCTTGCAGCAGTTTTCTGTCCGCTATGGGAATGCAACTAAATGCATTCTGGTGCATTCCATTCTGTTTAGTTCAGTTTTGTCCCCATTGACAATGAATAGGGACAAAACCGAAACGTTTTACTCCGATATTGAGAGCCTCTACTGGATCTCCATACCGGAAAAGAAAACGCAGATGTGAAAGTAGCCCAAGCCTCATGTACTCAGCTGAAAAGCATTACCAACATATTCAGGACCAGTTATACAATCATATGCATGACTCCCTTTTTGTAGCTTCTGAGGGATTCTTACATGCAGTATAAGACTAGGTTTACACGGGTAAAATCCATATGAGCCAAAACAGTGGCAGATCAGCAGCACATTTTTGGAAAAACTCCACCAAAAACGTGCCAAAAAAAAGATGCTAGCTAGCTTTATCCTTTTGACTTTAGTAGGGAACACAGCTAAAACCCCCTTAAAGAAGTAACATCACTTCTCAAGCAGATTTGAAATTAGCGTTAGACAAAAAGTATTTTTACATTGGGATCAATGGGAGGCTGTTCGTGGCGTTTTTGATGTGGATTCCGCAGCCTTATAAATAAGTATGTATATGGGAGTTTACTCTGAAGCCTAGTAAGAGGTGTGATTGTTTAGCATGCTTAGAAATGCATAGAGTGAAATCCACAGCGAAACCGCTCCAAGATCTGTGCCAAAATTCCACTGTACTACATGAGGGTTTTATTTCAGGTTTGCTGTGAAATCTGCAAAGGACTCAGCCTAAAACCTCATGCACATGACCGTATTTTTGGCTTCCATCTGATCTGCATTTATTGTGATTTTATTGTGACTTTTTTTTAGCAACTCCAAGAAATGAAAGGGTCCCATTCATTTCTATGAGGTTGCATAAAAATGCAGACAGCACACAGATATTATCCGTGTGCTTTCCACATCCATGGGGCCGTTCCACAAATGATAGAACATGTCCTAATAGCCATCTGTACAATAGGGGCCTTAAAATACATATGGTCGTGTGCATTTAGCCTAATGCTGGTTGTAACTCAACAAATACAGAGGAAGTCATGTAATGTATCTTGTCACGGTAGGTGAGGGAAGGGAAGCAAACCAAATACAACAAAAGCAACAACACACCAGGCTAGGCCCCAAAGCTAGGGAACAGGGAAAGGTCACCACCTGACAATCCCTGAGTCTTTCCCTGACTGCTGACGACATGAGCAAATCCTAAAGGTGAAAGTGCTCATGCGCTGGAACCTAAGCCTAGCTGAAACTGAAACAAACCCTCAGCTAAGATAAGACAACCGGTTCCTAGCGCTTGGTGCAGGAACCAGCGTCTTCCTGAGGCCTAGCCAGAGCAAACAACAAAAGGGAAGGAATAAGACTTAGCTTAAGACGGACGGGGAGCAGGAGATCCACCAAACACCAGCGGAGAACTCCAGAAGAAAATATAAACGGCAAGGGCTATAGTGAGAGGAGGGTATAATTAGCACCACTAAATAGCTAATGAGCAGAACCTGTGGGAGGTGGGATCCTGCCCACAACCTGTCACTACCAGAGCTTTGGGACGTTCTCACAGCTCTGTTTCTCCACCCCTGTGATGATGTCACTACTAGAGCTGGGAGGAGTTCTCACTGCTCTGTTTACTTTTGGTTTCCTTCCTCCCAGCTGTTCCTCATGCGTTTGATTTCCCTCTCTTTATATCACCCCTCCTCCTATTGTAGGGCGTGGATTATAGTTCTCATTTCAGTTGTAGCTCTTGCTTTAGTATCTTCACTTGTAGCTATCAGTTCACTGGACCTGTGTTCTGCTGCCTCAAGCACTCCGGATATTGCCAGCTGTCCTTGGATCCGTCTTCTCTGCGGCTGCAACACCTTCAGCTAAGTGTACAGACATTGTTTTGTACCTGATTATTTTCTGACTGGATCTGAGGTGGCCACGGTTCCCTCCATATACTGAGTAGGGCACCGGTGGCCGTGCCCCTTCCACTATTGTAGGGGTTACAGTGGTCATCAGTCTTAGGTACGTGGGCATGCCTCGTTCCGCCATTTGGATCCGGGCATGTGCTTTAGCAGCATAGGGAGAGCTTTGAGGGTCTGACAGGGGTCACCCTTTATCCTCCCTAGTTTGGGTCCGGTCAGTAGCTCTTTTACTGTGTATACTATTGTTGCTCACATACAGCCGTGACATTATAATCCACCAAAACCGTCCTTTTTTGACATGGATCCGCTTTCTGGCCTGGTTGACCGCATGCAGGGTCTTTCTTTGGAAGTAGCGTATCTCCGTCAATCTATGACTCAGCTTCAAGCATTGGGCTCTGCTCCGGCTCATGGAGTCTGTTGCGAGCCAAAGGTCTCACTTCCGGAAACGTTCTCCGGGGGCAGTGAGAATTTTGTTCGCTTCAGAGAGGCATGCAAACTCCATTTTTGCTTGTGTCCCCACTCCTCTGGTAAGGAGGAGCAGAGGGTGAGGATTGTCATCTCCCTGCTCATGGGTAATGCTCAGACTTGGGCTTTTTCGCTGCCATCAGGGGATCCCTCCCTTCGATCCGTGGAAAGATTTTTTGTGGCCCTGGGGCAGATTTATGATGACCCGGATCGTGTTGCTCTGGCCGAATCTAACTTACGTGTTTTATGCCAGAACAAACTGTCTGCGGAGCTTTATTGTTCTGAATTTCGGAGATGGGCAGCTGATTCGGGTTGGAATGATGCTGCACTCCGGAGTCAGTTCTGTCATGGTCTCTCAGAGAGATTGAAAGATGCGTTTGCTTTCCATGAGAGACCAACGTCCTTAGAGTCTGCCATGTCATTGGCGGTATGCCTTGACAGGCGTCTAAGAGAAAGAAACGAGACCTCTCTGTCCAGCCATTGCCAGTCTAGGGGCAGTGGTGCGGACTCATTCAGTGTGCAGGGGCCTCATCCTGTCTTGCTCCCCTCTGAGGAGGAGCCCATGCAGCTAGGTCGACTTGCCCCTGATAAAAGAGGATTTAGTCCTCAGAGTATGGTGTGTTTTTGTTGTGGGGGCATAGGTCATTTGGCAAATGTTTGTCCGTCTAGGAGATTCTTGAACTGTACTAAGAGCGATAATAAGAGAAAAACCTCAAAAGGTAAATCATCAAATTCTGCTTCATCTGCTACTTTGGGCAAAGTTGATGTAGGAATTGATGCTTTTCCTCTGACCTGCAGTTCCCGTTTCCTCCTGTCTGCCAGGGTGGCGCTAGAGAGCAAAGTCATTTCTTGTGAGATTTTTGTCGATAGAGGAGCGGCCGTCAATCTTATTGACACTCAATTTGTAGCCATGCATGGTTTTCAGGTTTGCACATTAGAAAAGAATATACCTGTTTTTGCTATTGACTCTGCTCCACTCTCACAGAGATCTCTGAAGGGCATTGTTCACAATATCCGGCTAGCTGTAGGTGACACTCATGTGGAGGATATATCTTGTTTTGTCCTTAACGGATTGCCTTCTCCTCTAGTTTTGGGGTTACCCTGGCTCACTAGACATAACCCCACTATTGATTGGCAAGGAAGGCAAATAAATGAGTGGAGTGACTTTTGTAGAGAGAATTGTCTCACAGCGACTTTTGCAGAGGTGTCTACTAAAACTGTGCCATCATTTCTCTCTGATTTCTCGGACGTGTTTTCCGAGAGCGGTGTTCAGGAGCTACCTCCTCACTGGGAGTTTGACTGTCCCATTAACCTCATTCCCGGCGCCAAGCTGCCAAAAGCACGCCTCTACAATCTCTCACAACCGGAAAGAATCGCAATGCGAACTTATATCTCCGAGAGTCTCGAGAAGGGGCATATTCGTCCCTCAAAGTCACCTGTGGCCGCAGGTTTTTTTTTTGTTAAAAAAAAAGATGGCTCTCTGAGACCTTGCCTAGATTTTAGGGAGCTGAACCGTATCACGATTCGCGATCCCTATCCCCTTCCTCTGATCCCGGACCTCTTCAACCAAATTGTTGGGGCCAAGGTGTTTTCCAAATTGGATTTGAGAGGCGCGTACAACCTGGTCAGGGTCAGAGAGGGGGATGAATGGAAAACGGCCTTTAATACCCCTAACGGGCATTTCGAGAATCTCGTTATGCCTTTCGGCCTGATGAATGCTCCGGCCGTCTTTCAGCATTTTGTTAATAGTATTTTCTACCATTTAATGGGGAAATTTGTATTGGTGTATCTTGATGATATTTTGATTTTTTTCCCCTGATGTTCAGACCCATCAGGATCATCTTTTTCAGGTTCTGCAGATTCTGCGGGAAAATAAATTGTACGCCAAGCTGGAGAAATGTCTTTTTATGGTATCGGAGATTCAATTTCTGGGTTTTCTCCTCTCTGCTTCTGGTTTTCGCATGGATCCGGAGAAGGTCCGTGCTGTACTTGAGTGGGAGCTTCCTGAGAATCAGAAGGCATTGATGCGCTTTCTGGGTTTTGCGAACTATTACAGAAAGTTCATTTTGAATTATTCCTCTGTTGTCAAACCCCTTACTGACATGACAAAAAAGGGGGTGGATTTTTCCTCTTGGTCGGAGGAGGCGCTTGCAGCCTTTTCTAAGATTAAAGAGAGTTTTGCGTCTGCTCCCGTCTTGGTGCACCCCGATGTTTCCTTACCTTTTATTGTTGAGGTGGATGCTTCCGAGGTGGGTGTGGGTGCGGTTTTGTCCCAGGGCCCTTCTCCTGCCAAATGGCGACCCTGTGCCTTTTTCTCTAAAAAACTCTCCCCGGCAGAGAGAAACTATGATGTGGGAGATAGGGAGTTGTTGGCCATCAAGTTGGCTTTCGAGGAATGGCGCCATTGGTTGGAGGGGGCCAGGCACCCTATCACGTTTTTACCGACCATAAGGATTTGGCATACTTGGAGTCGGCCAGGCGTATGAATCCGAGACAGGCCAGATGGTCTCTGTTCTTCTCCAGATTCAATTTTGTTGTTACATTCCGACCTGGGATAAAAAATGTGAAGGCTGATGCTCTCTCTCGCTGTTTTCCGGGAGGAGGAAACTCCGAGGACCCGGGTCCCATTTTGGCGGAGGGGGTAGTTGTTTCTGCTCTATATTCCGATTTGGAGGCCGAGGTCCAGGCTGCCCAGACTGAGGCACCTGCCCGTTGTCCTTCTGGGAAGTTGTTCGTGCCTCCTGAGCTACGTCACAAACTCTTTAAGGAGCATCATGATACGGTTCTTGCTGGTCACCCCGGGAGTAGAGCCACGGTAGATCTCATTGCTCGGAGATTTTGGTGGCCGGCTCTTCGTAAGTCGGTGGAGGGTTTTGTGGCTGCTTGTGAGACGTGCGCTCGCGCTAAGGTCCCTTGTTCACGGCCTTCAGGTTCCCTTCTCCCGTTACCCATACCTTCCCGTCCTTGGACACACCTGTCAATGGACTTTATCACGGATCTTCCTCGTTCCTCGGGGAAGTCGGTGATCCTGGTGGTGGTGGACCGTTTTAGCAAGATGGCTCATTTCGTACCTTTCCCTGGTTTACCCAATGCTAAAACGTTGGCGCAAGCTTTTGTCGACCATATTGTTAAATTGCACGGCATTCCCTCTGATATTGTTTCCGATAGAGGCACGCAGTTTGTGTCCAGGTTCTGGAAGGCTTTCTGTTCTCGCCTGGGGGTTCGGCTGTCCTTCTCTTCTGCTTTTCACCCGCAGTCGAATGGTCAGACTGAGCACCTCAATCAGAATCTGGAGACATAGTTGCGCTGTTTTGTGGCAGAGAACCAGGAGGATTGGTGTTCATTTCTCCCTCTTGCTGAGTTTGCTCTGAACAACCGTCGTCAGGAATCTTCTGATAAGTCACCATTCTTTGGTGCATATGGGTTCCATCCGCAGTTTGGGACATTCTCGGGAGGGGCTCTTTCTGGTTTACCTGAGGAGGAGAGATTTTCCTCGTCTTTGTCTACCATTTGGCAAAAGATTCAGAGTAATCTCAAAAAGATGAGTGAGAGGTATAGGCGTGTGGCTGATAAGAGACGTGTGCCTGGTCCAGACCTGAATGTTGGTGATCTGGTGTGGTTGTCTACAAGAAATATTAAACTGAAGGTTCCCTCCTGGAAATTGGGTCCCAAGTTTATTGGGCCTTATAAAATCTTGTCAGTCATCAATCCTGTTGCCTTCCGTCTTGATCTTCCACGGGTTTGGAAGATACATAATGTATTTCACAGATCTCTCTTAAAACCATATGTCCAGCCCACGGTACCCTCCTCTTTGCCTCCTCCTCCGATTTTGGTTGATGGCAATCTGGAGTTTGAGGTTTCCAGAATTGTGGACTCTCGCATTGTCCGCGGTTCTCTTCAGTACCTCGTTCATTGGAAGGGTTATGGTCCTGAGGAGAGGATGTGGGTTCCGGTGTCGGACATTAAAGCCACTCGCCTCATCAGGGCATTTCATAGGGCTCATCCTGAGAAGGTGGGTCCTGGGTGTCCGGAGTCCACCCATAGAGGGGGGGGTACTGTCACTACCAGAGCTTTGGGACGTTCTCACAGCTCTGTTTCTCCACCCCTGTGATGATGTCATTACTAGAGCTGGGAGGAGTTCTCACTGCTCTGTTTACTTTTGGTTTCCTTCCTCCCAGCTGTTCCTCATGCGTTTGATTTCCCTCTCTTTATATCACCCCTCCTCCTATTGTAGGGCGTGGATTATAGTTCTCATTTCAGTTGTAGCTCTTGCTTTAGTATCTTCACTTGTAGCTATCAGTTCACTGGACCTGTGTTCTGCTGCAGCAAGCACTCCAGATATTGCCAGCTGTCCTTGGATCCGTCTTCTCTGCGGCTGCAACACCTTCAGCTAAGTGTACAGACATTGTTGTGTACCTGATTATTTTCTGACTGGATCTGAGGTGGCCACGGTTCCCTCCATATACTGAGTAGGGCACCGGTGGCCGTGCCTCTTCCACTATTGTAGGGGTTACAGTGGTCATCAGTCTTAGGTACGTGGGCATGCCTCGTTCCGCCATTTGGATCCGGGCATGTGCTTTAGCAGCATAGGGAGAGCTTTGAGGGTCTGACAGGGGTCACCCTTTATCCTCCCTAGTTTGGGTCCGGTCAGTAGCTCTTTTACTGTGTATACTATTGTTGCTCACATACAGCCGTGACACAACCACAACAAAGAGAAACAGAACCATCTGTCAGACTCGCGTGTAGCAAGTCTGTCAGATCTTCTCAGGCCTCTCACAGGGCAGGGCGTGACATATCTACAAAGTTAGGCTACATGCCCACCACCGCGGTCTACAAATCCACAAAACACTGATGTCGGCCATGTGCGTTCTGCAGTTTACAGATCGGGCCGCCCATTATAGAAATGCCTATTCTTGTCCGCAAAACGGTTTGATCTGCTCTGGCGATCAACTGTGGGTCAAGCTCTCTACACTTCTGGCAAACAGCTGATTTCCCCATTTAAGTCTTGGCCTGGGACCACCCTCTATGACATCCATATGATCTAATATGACATGTGGAAAGAGGTAGTTTTCTTAATGTAGTACAGTTCTAAGGCTGGAAACTGGTGCTCAAAAGCAGATATGGAAGGTACTCGAGAGCTGTCCTCTGGAGCTGGTGATAAATCTTTTACAAATTCTGTGAACATTCAGTGAAGGAAATCTTTTTCTCCTCTTTTGCAGATTGCACGCATTCTACATAATATTGGTGTTAATATTCCAGATAACACTTTTGAAGAGCTGTGGAAATTCGCTACAAAGAGACATCCAAAAGGAGAAGTTTCTGTTGAGACGATGAGAAGTGTTTTAGATGATGTGCAGTCAAACACCAAATTATACTCAGCGGCTTGAATTACAGTTTAGTTAAATGCATAATTTCCCTGGAAATACATTGAGCTAATTTAAATATTAATTGTGTATTGTTAAAGTATTTCACATGAATCATATGTAAAAAAAAGTTATATGTATGGGTAAATGTATCTTATATAATTCCATTTAAATGCATATTCTTTTATTATTGATATAATGGATATATGTTGGAACCTCAATTTTGGAAGATCTTTAAAAGGGTTTTCCGAGAGTTTTGAGTACTGATATCTGATCGGTGGGGGTCCTATACCCGGGACCCTGGCCAATCAGCTGTTTGAGAAGGCACCATCGCTCGTAGTAGTGCCGCAGCCTTCTCACTGCTTTCCCTAAGCCACGTGACATCACTTTCATTGGTCACATGGCGTAGGCGCAGCGCAGCCCTATTGAAATGAATGGGGCTGAGCTGCGATACCAAGCACAGTCAAATGGACGGCACGGTGCTTAGTGAGCAGAAAGCGTCAGTGCCTTCTCAAACAGGTCAGCAAAGGTCCTGGGTGTCATACCCCCCCACCAATCAGATACTGATGACCCATCCAGACGATAGTAAAGTCTTGGAAAACCCTTTTAACGAGGATAGGTCATCAGTATTTGTTTGGTGGGATCTGACACTGGGCAGCGAACCGAGCACATCGCCATAGCGCCATACATTATACAGCTGATAAATCCCAGCAGCTGTGTCTTTCAAATAAGCTTCTTTTTTATTTTTTCTTCATAAAGCAGAAAGTCCTACAACCAGGACGCGTTTCGGCATGCAAGCCTTTTTCAACAGGTACATCCATAAAATAAATCAAAACTTATATATAGGGTCTAGTTCAGCCCATTCATGACGTCTCCACCCAGTGGGTGGTATTTTAAATGAATAATTAATCAATCAATTAATGAATTAATTAATGATAGCAGGTGAAAAAACAAAGCAACATATGTCATGGGTTATATTCTACCTTATTGGAGAATCTATATATCCTTTTCATCACATGGCAGCGGTCTAAAAAGAATACATGAAAATATAATAAATGTATCTATATATTTCAAATATTATGCAACAACAAAATCTCATAAATGTGCGACCTCATACTCCCTATTAAGTCCCCTTGGATGCAGTGTATCCAGGGTATGGATCCAAAAAGCCTCTCTTCTGAGGAGAAGCCTTTTGACATCCCCCCCTCTCCTTGGTCTCTTTACCTGTTCTAATATTTGAAAACGTAACTGTGCAACAGTATGTTTGTATTCCTCAAAGTGACATGGAACCGGTAACATGAGTTTTTTTGTCCTGATATCAGATTTATGTTTACTGATGCGATCCTTCACTGCCTGCATTGTCTCACCCACATATAATAGGCCGCAAGGACATTTAATAAGGTATATAACATTTGCGGAATCACAGGTAAAAAAACCCTTTATTCCAAAACTTTTACCAGTATGAGGATGATGAAACGAAGGACCTTTAATTACATGTGAGCACTGGAGACAATGCAGGCAGGGAAATGTACCCATCCGAGGCGAGGATATCCGCTGTTGTTTCAATATTGCTTTTGTACTGCCTAAGTCTGCATGAACCAATTTGTCACGATAGTTCAAATTCTTTTTGTTGCAGATGAGAGGTGAGTGTTTAAATTCATCAACCTCAGGGTACGCTTTATTTAACAGGTGCCAATGCTTCCTGACTATATTATCAATACCTGTATTGAATGGATGGAATTTATGGATAAAAGCTATCCTGGATTTACCTCCATCTAATGAGGCCCTCACCCCTTCCATCCCTTCTCTAGCTGTTTTCAGAATAGTCAATGGATAACCACGTTCACAAAATCTCTCTGTCATTTCAGTGATCCTTATTTTTTGTACAGCCGGGTCTGAGACTATTCTTTCTACTCTCTGATATTGTGATTTGGGAATGGCTTTTTTAAGGGACAATGGGTGGGCACTCTTATAATGTAATATACTGTTTCTATCCGTGACCTTACGATAAATGTCAGTGGATAAATGACCCCCAAGGTTTTTGATGACTTTAGTGTCTAAAAAGCTCACCTGGTTTACGTCACAGGTAACTGTGAACTGTAGACCCTCAACTGCAATATTTAAATCATTCATGAAATCAGATAGGGTCTCCCATTGGCCATCAGGAGGGCATACAGGCAGTTTCAGCCGCACTCAATAAAACGAATTACACGACAATAGAGCAAGAATTTTTTCTTGAGTTATTAAATTTGGTTCTTTATAAAAATTATTTTTTATTTATGGATGCGTTCTACCTACAGAGGCGTGGCACCGCGATGGGGTCTAACGTGGCCCCGCCCTATGCAAATCTCTTTATGTCGTCATTTGAAGAAAAATATGTATACAATAATAAGCTATTTCAAAAAAACGCTATTATTTGGAAAAGATTTGTGGACGACATTTTTTGCATATGGGCGGGGTCCCGGGAGACCCTATCTGATTTCATGAATGATTTAAATATTGCAGTTGAGGGTCTACAGTTCACAGTTACCTGTGACGTAAACCAGGTGAGCTTTTTAGACACTAAAGTCATCAAAAACCTTGGGGGTCATTTATCCACTGACATTTATCGTAAGGTCACGGATAGAAACAGTATATTACATTATAAGAGTGCCCACCCATTGTCCCTTAAAAAAGCCATTCCCAAATCACAATATCAGAGAGTAGAAAGAATAGTCTCAGACCCGGCTGTACAAAAAATAAGGATCACTGAAATGACAGAGAGATTTTGTGAACGTGGTTATCCATTGACTATTCTGAAAACAGCTAGAGAAGGGATGGAAGGGGTGAGGGCCTCATTAGATGGAGGTAAATCCAGGATAGCTTTTATCCATAAATTCCATCCATTCAATACAGGTATTGATAATATAGTCAGGAAGCATTGGCACCTGTTAAATAAAGCGTACCCTGAGGTTGATGAATTTAAACACTCACCTCTCATCTGCAACAAAAAGAATTTGAACTATCGTGACAAATTGGTTCATGCAGACTTAGGCAGTACAAAAGCAATATTGAAACAACAGCGGATATCCTCGCCGCGGATGGGTACATTTCCCTGCCTGCATTGTCTCCAGTGCTCACATGTAATTAAAGGTCCTTCGTTTCATCATCCTCATACTGGTAAAAGTTTTGGAATAAAGGTTTTTTTTACCTGTGATTCCGCAAATGTTATATACCTTATTAAATGTCCTTGCGGCCTATTATATGTGGGTGAGACAATGCAGGCAGTGAAGGATCGCATCAGTAAACATAAATCTGATATCAGGACAAAAAAACTCATGTTACCGGTTCCATGTCACTTTGAGGAATACAAACATACTGTTGCACAGTTACGTTTTCAAATATTAGAACAGGTAAAGAGACCAAGGAGAGGGGGGGATGTCAAAAGGCTTCTCCTCAGAAGAGAGGCTTTTTGGATCCATACCCTGGATACACTGCATCCAAGGGGACTTAATAGGGAGTATGAGGTCGCACATTTATGAGATTTTGTTGTTGCATAATATTTGAAATATATAGATACATTTATTATATTTTCATGTATTCTTTTTAGACCGCTGCCATGTGATGAAAAGGATATATAGATTCTCCAATAAGGTAGAATATAACCCATGACATATGTTGCTTTGTTTTTTCACCTGCTATCATTAATTAATTCATTAATTGATTGATTAATTATTCATTTAAAATACCACCCACTGGGTGGAGACGTCATGAATGGGCTGAACTAGACCCTATATATAAGTTTTGATTTATTTTATGGATGTACCTGTTGAAAAAGGCTTGCATGCCGAAACGCGTCCTGGTTGTAGGACTTTCTGCTTTATGAAGAAAAAATAAAAAAGAAGCTTATTTGAAAGACACAGCTGCTGGGATTTATCTTTTGTATCTACTGGAGATTGCTCCTTTCCCGTGCAGCGTGCACCTAAAGGTGAAGTGCCGACCTGTTTCCTTGAATACATTATACAGCGGCTGAGCTTAATATTGCAGCTCAGGCGCATTCACTTGAATGGGACTGAGCTGCACATAGGCCACGTGACTGATGAATGTGATATCACTGACCTAGGAAGAGGCCACAGTGTTCACCAGGGCGCCACAGCCTCTACAAAACAGCTGATCGGCGGGAGTGACGGGAGTTGATCAGATATGATGGGTCATCAATATTCTACTCCCATAAAACCCCTTTAAGTTACATTATAAAGCCAAATTATTACATTGGGTGTTACTTTGTATTCAGCAAGGTTAATATCATACTGCAGGCCACTGATATCAACATTTTTTTTCTCTAATGATTTAAATCATGTTTCAATTAGCTAGCAACTGTATGGCATTAAAAATTTTTCAAATAATGGAAATATGCCCAACTGGTCAGAACCCTAAGGCCACACGCACACAACCATATTTGTTTTGCGGTCCGCAAACAGTGGATCTAAAAAACACAGACACCAGCCTGTATGTGCATGCTGCAATGTCTTTGTAAAAATGCCTATTGCCCGCAGAATGGACAAGAATAGGACATGTTCTATCATTTGCGGAGCAGCTGCATGGATGCAAACAGCACACAAACCACTGCTCAGGTGACTTTTCAGAATAGGCTGTCATAGGTGTGCATATGAGGAATCATAACATATCTGACCATCATATGACTGTTATCCTGTATTTATCAGACATTTTCTCTATCTCTAATTGTTCTGAGCTTAGCCCATGTGGGGAGAAGACTAGCTGGTATGACATCTATACAAGGCACACAGAGAAGAAGAGATCCTGCTCCCCTATCTTTCTGTAGCACACCCTTAGAAACTGCAGCATGGAGGATATTATATTACAGTAATGAGCAGTGTAGCAGTGAATCCAGCTGTAGGGTCAGGTAGCAAAACACTTGCTAGAAGCAGCAGAATGGAGCAGGGAATGCTCCCCTTCTGTGAGAAGCAGCTGTAACATGGTTCATCAGTAAGGTGATAATACAACCCCTCCCAATGGTGCAATCACCTTGTGAAGGCTGCTTCTTTGAATATGGATATTACCAGTGAATTTAGAGTGTATGATCGCTGAAGCTCAGGGCTTTATGCCACTTTCACATAGTGAGGATTTGACCAGTATTTTTCCTTTATATTTAAGGGGAGTCCTCTTTATTCCCCTTCATGCTGCAATCTCAGGTGCCCCATGGCATTCTTGTCATTTGCAGAATCCCAGGCTGTCTGCACTGAATGCTCCATGGCCCCTTTCCTTTACTCTAGGGTGACTGCTCTAGTGTTCTCCTTACTGAAGACCAGTCCGTTACTTAGATCAGAGGGGAGGGTTGACCAGCCTATCACAAATTTTCCAAAAGCGCTGTAAACTACACTATTTTGATGATATAAGGGAATCTGGCCTAAT
This sequence comes from Bufo bufo, assembly GCF_905171765.1. Taxonomy (NCBI): domain Eukaryota; kingdom Metazoa; phylum Chordata; class Amphibia; order Anura; family Bufonidae; genus Bufo; species Bufo bufo. The sequence goes on along the minus strand of NC_053393.1, from coordinate 405,989,937 downwards.
GTTCTCATATGGGAAGTACAGTCCCCCTTTTCAATATAGTCTCTTCACTGACTAAATGGTGCTCCGGTGTGGAACATGGTCAACAATGGAAGGGCACGACTAGTACATTAGTCGTTTCCATTGTGTAATATTTTGCTTTCTTTAGTTTCTAATGCCATGTGCAGTGTTATTCAATAGAGACCAGTGATGTGGTCATGTTTCCCTACATCAGCATCCATGGGAGCACCACCCCGTCAGTGAGGGGGCTGTAGTTTTGTAGCATGTTTACTGTGAGAAAACCCCTTCAAATAATCCCCAATATTCTGCTAGTGGACAATTTAAGGTGTTGCCCAATAACCTCAAGTAGGACTACCTTCTAAATAGTATTATGAGGCAGTGCATCCCAGGCAACCTGTCTCAGAGTCGAGTAGCATTCTATTTAAAGGGGTTCCTTGGCATTTTGATATTGATGGCATATCCTCAGAATAGGTCATCAATATTATATCAGCAGGGGTGTGACTCCTCGCATCCCCTCCGATCAGCTCTTCGAAGAGGCTTTGTGCTCTGTGAGTGTTTAGGCTTCTTCTTAGGCCAGTGACCTCACCGTACATCGTTCTTGTGGCCTAGGAGCAGCTCAGTCAAATTTAAATGAATGGGCCTGTATGGCCCTGTGCTTGGTAAGCTGTGAGAAGGCCGCAGTGCTCCAGTGAGGTCAGCTGCCTCTTCAGCTGATTGTCGGGGGTCTGAATTCCACGGATCTGGTATTGAAGGCCTATTTTGAGGATAAGCCATCAATATCAAATTCCTGGAGAACCCCTTTAAGGCTGAAATGGCCCTAACCTGAAAAGAGAAGGGCTAGGAGGCCTGTCAGTACTCAGACCAGACCATTTCATGACCATTTTGTATGAAGTTAGATTTTTCTGTTTTGGCTGTGTTTGTTTGGCAATTCTTTGTGAGTAATACACTAGTCCCTCACTGACAGCTGCTACATTTACGCTTCTGATAATCTTTATGAAGAGCAAACCTAGGGTAATCCATGCAAGATAAATTGGTATTGGTATTTTCAAAATGTTTATACATCAAGGGGAAAACAAATCTGAGCAAACCTTTTTCTATTTTGCCATTTTGATTTTGTACGCCGCTGTTTATAATTGTGTGAAGCTCATTCATCTATGTGGACATTGGCACATTCATTTACTTTACCTTCAGCCAAAATTTCTTTCCCAATTCCACTGCTGGGAAAAATAACATTGTTCAGACAGTTTGTCTGAAAAATCAAAATGAGGACTAAATAAAAAGAGCTTCATTCCTTTCGCCAGTTTGTTATTGCTGAGTGAATAGAGGTTCCCTGTTGAAGTCAGATTTGAAGTGAACTTGAATCAATGCTTCTCCAGCCTTTTCATCTTTATAAAACCCATTATGGGTAAGTCTCAGAGCAGGCTATTGAATTCTGTCTTGCTTTGACTCACAATATGCACTAAACAGTTCTGTAAAATGTAATCACTCAGACACATAGATATGAGAGCATTGTCAAAATGGAACAGACTTTATGAAATGAAAGTGCTGTAAGAATTCTGGAATACATAATGAATGCATATAAATTGGAGAACTAAACTAATTTGTCATAAGCCTTTTGCCTTCTGTTTCCAGATCCAAGTAAACTGTTCCACAATGAAACACTCAGAAAAGTCGATTTAGTACTGTATTTCCAAAATTTTGGAATAATGCAAGTTAATTAAGGATGAAGTCATTCAATGTTAATGAACCTTGGAAGTTTAGGCTACCAGACGTGGTATTATATTTTATCCCGTTTTCAACATTTGACGTACATGTACGTCCAAATTAGTGTTGATCACGAATATTTGCATTTGCGCATATCGGCACTTTGAAAATTCGGAATTTCGAATATTCAATTTTTTTTTTTAAATCAGTACACATGATCCCTCCCTCCTTCTAGCTTGTGGGCCAATGAGAAGGCTGCAATATCTTTGACTTTAGGAGTAGTGTTGATTGCAAATTTTTCAATTGCAGATTTTTGCAATCAAGAAATGAATGACTGGAGATAACCAATTCTCGAATTCGCGAATATATGGCGAATATTTGGCCAAATATTTGCGAAATATCACAAATTCGAATTTTACCCCTGCCGCTCATCACTAGTCAAAATGGCAGAAAGGGTATATGGAGCGCCACGGGCTCAAGAGCTTTCAGTGTTATACAGTTGAAAACCTACTGTAAGAGTGACTGATTTCACTAAATGGAGTGAAAAAAATGAATCACCGGAATAATATACTAATACTCAAAGGTGAAGTTCATATATGAGATAGTTGTCAAATTAAAACATAGCCCTTGATCAATCTACTAAAATATACCCCTACTGGAATCCTGTACAAGAAAAACCAGAATGACCATCTGAACTTCATTAAAAAGGACTATGCCAACGTCTTTGTGTTCATTCCAGGACGTGGTAGGACAACAGCTGCCATGCACTATGGTACCGCCGTGTACCAACAGTTATGTTTCAGGAATTATCTAGTCTATTTTTGTGTCTGTGTACACTATATATTTTAGTGGAATGATTAAAGGTTACGTTTTAATTTGACAACTATCCCATACATGGAATTCAGCTTTGACTATTAATACAGTTGACAACCCCCCCTCATTGACCAGACTCATCTTGTCCTTTGATCGCTCCCCCTCTATGAGGTGAAGTCGCAGGGTGCCGATCAGTTGTCTTGGCAACCTAGGCCCTTATAATGACTTCCAGGCAGGCCTGTTATGTAAGTATCCTGTGGCATTGCTTAATAGGAAGACATCACAAGTACCACAGACTGCTATAGTAAAGTCCCCTATAGGAACTAAAAAAAGGAAAAACATTTTTTAAACATTTAAAAAAGTATAAAAAATTTAAATCACTTTCTTTCCAAATTTACATATGAAAAGAAACAAAAAATAAATATATTTGGTAGCATCACATCTGTAAATTATTTATTTATATATTTATTCTGCATGGTAAACACCCGTAATGGAAAAATGTGACTACCCTAAGACTACAACCCCAATTCCCAAAAAAGTTGGGGTGCTGTGTAAAATTAAAATACATGTAAATAAAAACAATGCAACAATGAGCAAATTGCATAAACATATATTTTACTCACAGTAATCATAGAACACATATCAGATACTGAAGGTGACCCCTGACGAAGCCAGTTTGCTGGCGATTAGCATAGGGTACTTTCTTCCTCCCGGGGTCAGATTGAGCTGCTGGGCACATGGTATTATAGGTTGATAATTATTTTGTATTTTGTGCTTTCAATATGTTTACTTGGGCCATGCTTGTCTTACACATTAACCTGTACTGACCTGTCCTTCACATTTGTTGTGATTCTGGGGTACAGGGAGTGGGTGATGGCTTACCATGGCAACCCCCATGTGTGTTTTATTTTAAATATTTTTATGGTGTTAGTTATATATGGTATGCATTTGGGACTTTAATAAAGCTTGATAATATCTTTTATTTTTGCCTTTGGTGTGCTCAAATGTATTGCCTACCACTTTTCTTTAGTGTTGCATGGTTATCTCCAGGTATGGCAGTGTAGCACCCATCAGTTGCTTGTATATATTTTGAGTTCTGCACCCACTAGTTGCTGGTATACAAGATGCTGAAGGTAAAGCATTTTACAATTTCATTAAAAAATTAACTCATTTAGAACTTGATGGCAGCATCGCATTTCAAAAAAGTTGGGACAGGGCCATGTCTCCCACTGTGTAGCATCCCCTCTTCTTTTAACAGCAGTTTGTAAACAAGTGGGAAGAGAGGAGACCAATTTTGCTGGAGTTTTTGGAGAAGAATGTTGTTTCATTCTTGTCTGATGTAGGATTCCAGCTGATCAACAGTCCTGGGTCTTTGCCGGATTTTCAGTTTCATGATGTGCCAAATGTTTAATGTTGGTGAAAGGTCTGGACCGCAAGCAGGCCATTTCGGGACCCGGATTCTTCTTCTGCGAAGCCTTGCTGTTATGATGGATTTAGTATGTGATTTAGCATTGTCTTGCTGATCTATGCAAGGCCTTCCCTGAAATACACATTGTATGGGAGCATATGTTGTTCTAAAACCTCTGTATATTGTTCAGCATTGATAGTGCCTTTCCAGATGTGTAAGCTGCCCACACTATAGGTACAAATTCAACCCCATACCATCAGAGATACAGGACTTTGTACTGGGTGCTGATGACAAGCTGGATGACCCTCTCCTCTTTAGGGTGCATTCACACTACTGTAAGTGTTTCATGGTCCCCAAATTGCGGATCTGCAAAACACGGATACCTCGCTCTGCATTTTGCGGTCAAGAATAGGATATGCTCTATATTTTTTGAGGGGCCGCGGAACAATGGATGTGGACAGCACACAGTGTGCTGTCCACATCTTTTGTGGCCCCGTTGAAATGAATAGGTCCGCACCGGTTGTGGACTCATTTACACGGTCATGTGAATGCACCCTAAGTCCACAGGACACAATATCTGTGGTTTCCAAAAGGAATTTTGATTCTTCTGACCATAAAGTTTTCTATTTTGCCTCAGTCCATTTTAAATGATCATTGGCCCAAAGAAGATGGTTGTGTTTCTGGATCGTGTTGACATATGGCTTCTTCTTTGCATGATGCAGCTTTAACTTACATTTGTGGATTGCATGGCAAACTATGTTAACATACAATGATTTCTGGAAGGGTTCCTGAGCCCATGCAGTGATCTCATGTACAGAATCATGCTTATTTTTAATGCATTGCCAACTGTGGTCCTGTAGATCACGAGCATCCAATATTGACAGTTGACCTTGTCCCCTGCGCACATGGATTTCTAAAGATTCGTTGAATCTTTTGATGATATTAGGTGCTGCATATGGTGGGATATTCAAAATCTTCACAATTTTACGTTTAGGTACATTTTCCCCAAATTGTCCCACAATTTTTAGATGCAGTTTTTTGCAGATTGTTGAACCTCTGCCCATATTTGCTTTTAAGTTTAACATACTCTTTTTACACCCAGTTTTGTGACTTACCGGTAGTTTGTTAGTTGCTTCTCCAGTTGTTTTGTATTGGTACAACTTAGTTTTCCAGCATTTTGTTTCTCCTGTCCAAAATTTTTTGAGATGTGTTCCTGCCATCAAGTTCTAAATAAGTTCATTTTATTCATGTAATGGTAAAATGTCTCACGTTCATATGTTGTGAATCAGAATAAGACCACAGCACTCATCCACTAACGCCTTTTATGGGTGCACGTCCCAGGTTGATTCCTTGCACCACAGAAATCTGTATATATCCTGTCTATTAAGTTTGAGACAGCACGCCAAAGGAATGATTTCAAAAACTCTACTTTTATTGATTCAAATTTCAACACCAGTGGAACATTTATTGCAATGTTTCGGGCCCAATTTTGGTGCCCTTCTTCAGGCTTCAAAAAGATAAAGAAGCTCAATCAGAATACATAAAACATGATCATCACTTGAAAAAAATTGAAAATGCACTTAAGTACAAAGAAAATAAAAAATTTGCGCATGATTAGAACAAATTACTTTATAAACCCATGGCGAATCCGAACTCCCTCAGACACAGGTAGCTATATTTATTTTTTATAAGCTTTGTTGCAGATTCATGATCGCTATGTATGCTGGTCTTCAGTGACCATTGACTAAGATTTTCCTATGAAGTTCGTGTGATGTTTATTCCACTGCATCCTAATGGCTCTCTTTCTGTCACTTGCTGATGGGTATATTAACCCAGGATTTCGGCTCGAGATATTGTGAGATCACTTAGGAAATAAAATTCAATATAATAGGCAGTTGGATATTTGCCTTGTAGCTATATATGTGTACTCAAGTGCATTTGGTCCTGTGGCAATTTTTTTTTCCTTCTGACACTCGATCCCTAATTTGTGTCATGTTTAGCCCTGTGATATTTTGATAGTACTTTATATCTCAATATCACTAGGCCATGTAATCATGCCATTGTTTTGTTGTTCTTCTCCCTTTTTTTTGAATTATGTCATAATGTCATTGAATCATGTTATATGATTACACATCATGTATATCACTATAATGAAATTATGTATATTATTTTAAGCTGATCATGGTATTAAATTTTCTAATTATGATTTACTGCCATAGTTATCAATCATGTAAATGAATATTTGTTCTAATCATGCAATTATTTTTTTTCTTTTCTTTGTAATTAAGTGCATTTTCAATTTTTTTTTATCAAGTAATGATCATGTTTTATGTATTCTGATTGTGCATCTTTATAGTTTTGTAGCCTGAAGAAGGGTCCGAAGCATTGCAATAAATGTTCCACTGGTGTTGAAATTTGAATGAATAAAAGCAGAGTTTTTGAAATCATTCCTTTGGCGTGCTGTCTCAAACTTAATAGACACAATGTCTGATATGTGTCTTGTGTTATATTGGGAATAAAATATGGGTCGATGAGATTTGCAAATCATTTCATTCCATTTTTATTTGTATTTATTCATCTGTCGTGGGTAAACTGAAGGTTTTCTAAAAGATGCTATCTTGGAGTACCTCAGTGAAAGTAAGCAAATAACGCCATATCAGCATGGCTTAATGAGGGATCGGTCATGTCAAACTAATTTAATCAGTTTCTATGAGGAGCTAAGTTCTAGACTTGACCGCGGCGAATCAATGGATGTCGTATATCTGGACTTCTCCAAAGCGTTTGATATAGTACCACATAAAAGATTAGTATATAAAATGAGAATGCTTGGACTGGGTGAAAATGTCTGTATGTGGGTAAGTAACTGGCTCCGTGACAGAAAACAGGGTGGTTATTAATGGTACACACTCAGATTGGGTCACTGTCACTAGCGGGGTTCTTCAGGGGTCAGTATTAGCCCTATTCTCTTCAATATATTTATAAATGATCTTGTAGAAGGCTTGCACAGTTTAATATCAATTTTTGCAGATGACACTACACTGTAACGTAATTAACATGGAAGAGGACAGTATATGGGTGCATATGTATCTGGATAGATTGGAGGCTTGGGCAGAGAAGTGGCAGATAAGGTTAAACACTGACAAATGTAAGGTTATGCACATGGGAAGGAATAATGCAAGTTACCAGTACACACTAAATGGTAAAACACTGGGTAACACTGACATAGAAAAGGACCTAGGACATTTAGTGAACCGCAAACTAAGTTGTAGAATCCAGTGTCAGGCAGCTGTTGCCAAGGCCAATAAGATAATGGGTTGAATAGATGCCCGTGATGAGAACATGGACCTGCCACTTTACAAATCACTAGTCAGAGACCACACATGGAGTACTGTGTACAGTTCTGGGCTCCTGTGAACAAGGCAGACATAGCAGAGCTGGAGAGGGTTCAGAGGAGGGCAACTAAAGTAATAACTGGAATGGGTGGACTACAGTACCCAGAAAGATTATCAAAATTAGGGTTATTCACTTTAGAAAAAAGATGACTGAGGGGAGATCTAATAACTATGTATAAATATATCAGGGGTCAGTACAGAGATCTCTCCAATCATCTATTCGACTGTGACGAGGGCTCATCCATTGCGTCTGGAGGAAAGAAGGTTTGTACACAAATATAGAAGAGGATTATTTACGGTAAGAGCAATGAAGATGTGGTTTTTTTTTATTGCGAAGCAAACAACAAATAGGACAAAATAACAGAAAAAGTCAATGTGCATAACTATTCACCCCCCTAAGTTCAATACTTTGTAGAACCACCTTTTGCAGCAATCACAGCTCCAAGTCGCTTTGGATAAGTCTCTATGAGCTTGCCACATCTTATCACTGGGATTTTTGCCCATTCCTCCTCGCAAATCTGCTCCAGCTCCTTCAAGTTGGATGTTTCGCGCTTGTGAACAGCAATTAAGTCTGACCACAGATTTTCTATTGGATTGAGATCTGGGCTTTGACTAGGCCATTCCAACACATTTACATGTTTCCCCTTAAACCACTCAAGTGTTGCTTTAGCAGTGTGTTTGAGGTCATTGTCCTGCTGGAAGGTGAACCTCTGTCCTAGCCTCAAATCACACACAGAGTGGTACAGGTTTTGCTCAAGAATATCCCTGTATTTAGCACCATCCATCTTTCCCTCAACTCTGACCAGTTTCCCAGTCCCGGCTGCAGAAAAACATCCCCACAGCATGTTGCTGCCACCAGCATGTTTCACTGTGGGGATGGTGTTCTTTGGGTGATGTGATGTGTTGGGTTTGCGCCATATATAGCGTTTTCTATGATGGCCGAAAAGTTTAATTTTAGTCTCATCAGACCAGAGCACCTTCCTCCATACATTTTGGGAGTCTCCCACATGCCTTTTTGCAAACTCACAATGTGCCTTTTTGTTTTTAGCTTAAAGTAATGGCTTTCTTCTGGCCACTCTGCCATAAAGCCCAACTCTATGGAGCGTACGGCTTATTGTCGTCCTATGTACAGATACTCCAGTCTCTGCTGTGGAACTCTGCAGCTCCTCCAGGGTTACCTTAGGTTTCTGTGCTGCCTCTCGGATTAATGCCCTCCTTGCCCGGTCCGTGAGTTTTGGTGGGAGGTCGTCTCTTGGCAGGTTTGCTGTTGTGCAATGTTCTTTCCATTTAGTTTTCTGATAGATTTGATGGTGCTCTTGGGGATCATCAAAGATTTGGATATTTTTTTAAAACCTAACCCTGACTTGTACTTCTCAACAACAGTGTCCCTTACTTGTTTGGAGAGTTACTTGGTCTTCATGGCAGTGTTTGGTTAGTTATGCCTCTTGCTCAGGTGTTGCAGCCTCTGGGGCCTTTCAAAAAAGGTGTGTATATGTAAGGACAGATCTTGTGATACTTAGATTGCACACAGGTGGACATCATTTCACTAATTATGTGACTTATGAAGGTAATTGGTTGCACCAGAGCTTTTTATGGGCTTCCTAACAAAGGGGGTGAATACATAGGCACATGCCAATTTTCTGTTTTCTATTTCTAAGCAATAGTTTTATTTATATATTTCTCTCATTTCACTTCACCAACTTAGACTATTGTGTTCTGATCCTTCACATAAAATTCAGATTAACAAAACATTGAACTTAAAGAGGACCTTTCACTAGAATAGAAAATCTAAACTAAGTATACAGACATATACAGCGGCGCCCAGGGATCTCCCTGCACTTACTATTATCCCTGGGCGCCGCTCCGTTCTCCCGGTATAGGCTCCAGTATCTTCATATGTTCGGCTCAACTGGGTGGAGCCTGCCGGCGTCTCCTTCTCCCAGGCTGTAGCCCTGGCCAATCGCAGCGCTCAGCTCATAGCCTGAGAGTTTTTTTTTTCTCTCAGGCTATGAGCTGAGCGCTGCGATTGGCCAGCGCTACAGCCTGGGAGAAGGAGACGCCGGCAGGCTCCACCCGGTTGAGCCGAACATATGAAGATACCGGAGCCTATACCGGGAGAACGGAGCAGCGCCCAGGGGTAATAGTAAGTGCAGGGAGATCCCTGGGTGCCGCTCTCCATGTCTGTACGCTTAGTTTAAATTTTTTATTCTAGTGAAAGGTCCTCTTTAAGGCTGTAATGTAACAAAACACAAAAAAAAGTCAAGGTGGGTGAATACTTTTGCAAGGCACTGTAGCTGTCAAGAAAACAGGAGTCTAACAACCACTCTACCTTCACTCATTGCTGCCTGCTCCACTCTCAATACAGTTCACTGAAAAGGATGCCCATGATCATCTCATTTGAGGTCTATAGGTGTTGCCAGCTTTGCTCTTTTAATAACTTCCAGAGACTTCAATAGAGAAAGTGATGCACGAGCACAGCTACTTCTCTATTAAACTGTATAGAGAACGTGCCCAATGGGTATGGACATGGAAATACATGTAATGGTACATTTAATTAAAGAGGACATGCTCTCTAGATGTCTGTTTTAGCAAATATTTGAATTCCTAAGGCATTTCTAGAATCTAGCTTTTATGCTGACATAATCCTTACTCTTTCTGATCCAGAATGGTCCATTGGTCTATTGCTCAGGTTCTACAGGTATTACACTCCTTTGGGGACACACCCCTCTATAAATGAAACGCTCAGAAGTATCAAGTTTTACCCTTCTTCCTCTCTCTACAGCTGTCTTCCTACCAAAATCAAACTTGAACTTGATTGCTGTACTGAGTAAATTCTTTATAATGTGTGTGTGTGTATATATATATATATATATATATATATACGTATATATATATTTATTATACTGTAATTCCTTGAATTATTATATCCCCTTCAGTGTCCCAGTTATATAAACATAATTATGAGCCTCTGCTAGCTCAGATACAGGCAAAGGTGCACCATCTGACCAAGTATGAGATCTCTTGGATAGTATTCTTGCACACACACACACACACACACACATGATTATAACAGTACCTTTGTTGTTTTTGTCCCATCTAGTAAGGCTGAAAAAACGAGTTTATAAAGTTATAGAAATGAGGACACACGAGTGCCCAGGATTGGCATTCTGACTGCAAGTGCCCTGGCCCCTCTGTGATCTGCACGCCTAACCCCTCACCATTGTATCCTCTGGCCCGCCCTGTAATGTGTAATGATCTTGTGTCATCCTCTTCAGTTCTTGCCTGTACACTTCACTGCCGGCCCCAGGCATGCTCAGTGCTCATAGCATCTTTACAGTGGCAGGCCTGGGAGCCTTCACAAGACTCCTGGCTGGCATAGTAACTGAACGGCTCCCCTGATCTCGTTGATACCATTTGATCATCGGATGGATGGAGCCACATCCTTCTAAATGACCTGTGGTTGCAATTCACCGTGGCATGTGAGGGTTTAAATATCAATGATCAAAGTCATCTTTGATCATAGATACTTCAGGCAGATGTTTGTGATGCAAAACAGCAGGCACCCACCAGCTACGGGATCCACTCAGCTCCTGAGTCGCTGCAATATATAAAGACTTGATATGTACGGCAGATGTTGCTAAGGGGTTAAAAAATTCTAAATATTCTAGTCAAAAATATAGTAACAAATGGGTTCATTTTTCAAACTGGTGTAAAGTATAACTGGCTTAGTTGCCCATAGCAACCAATCAATTTTCCACCTTGCATTTTTGACAGCTTCTTTGGTGAGATAAATGCCCCCAATAGTTTGTAAAGGTGAAAATAAAACATGAGTTCATCCAGTTTAGCCTATTATCTTGCTACAGTGTAAAAGACCCCATGAGGTAGAAGCCAATTTTCCTCAACTTAGGGGAAAGATTCCTTTCCACTTCCAAAGCTTACCATCAGAATGAGTTCCTGGATGACCAACCCTTCTCCAGTAACCTAATAACTATAACATGTAATATTATTACACTAAAGAAAGGCATCCAGACCCTTTTGGACTTTTTAGTGAGTTCACAATCACACATTCCTCTGGCAGAGTACCATAGTCTCACTGCTCTTACCGTAAAGAATCCTCTTCTATGTTTCTTTACTTTACATCTCTGGATGTCCCCTTTATACAGTTATGATCCTGAGTATAAATACACTGAACAAAAATATAAACACAACACTTTCGGTTTTGCTCCCATTTTGCATGAGCTGAACTCAAAGATCTGAAACATTTTCTACATACACAAAAGACCCATTACTCTCAAATATTGTTCACAAATCTGTAAAAATATGTGTTAGTGAGCACTTCTGCTTTGCCGAGATAATCCATTCCACCTCACAGGTGTGGCATATCAAGGTGCTGATTAGACAGCATGAATATTGTACAGGTGTGCTTTAGATTGCCCACAATAAAAAGCCAGTCTGAAATGTGCAGTTTGATCACACAGCACAATGAGACAGATGTTGCACCGTTTCAGGGAGCGTGCAATTGGCATGCTGACTGCAGGAATGTCTACCAGAGCTGTTGCTCATGCAATGAATGTTCATTCCTCTCCCATAAGCCGTCTCCAAAGGCATTTCAGAGAATTTGGCAGTACATCCAACCGGCCTCACAACCGCAGACCACGTGTAACCACACCAGCCCAGAACCTCCTCATCCAGCATGTTCACCTCCATGATCGTCTGAGACCAGCCACCCGGACAGCTGCAGCAATAATCGGTTTGCATAACCAAAGAATTTCTGCACAAACTGTCAGAAACCGTCTCAGGGAAGCTCATCTGCATGCTCGTCGTCCTCATCGGGGTCTGGACCTGACGGCGGTTCGCTCGTTACGACTTGTGCGGGCAAATGCTCACATTCGATGGTGTCGGGCCTGTTGGAGAGGCGTTCTGTTCACGGATGAGTCCCAGTTTTCACTGTTCAGGGCAGATGGCAGACAGCGTGTGTGGCGTTGCATGGGTGAGCGGTTTGCTGACGTCAACGTTGTGGATCAAGTGGCCCATGGTGGAGGTGGGGTTATGGTATGGGCAGGCATATGTTATGGACAACGAACACAGGTGCATTTTATTGATGGCATTTTGAATGCACAGAGATACCGTGACGAGATCCTGAGGCCCATTGTTGTGCCATTCATCCACGACCATCACCTCATGTTGCAGCATGATAATGCACGGCCCCATATTACAAGGATCTGTACACAATTCCTGGAAGCTTAAAACATCCCAGTTCTTGCATGGCCAGCATACTCACCGGACATGTCACAAATTGAGCACGTTTGGGATGCTCTGGATCGGCGTATACGACAGCGTGTTCCAGTTCCTGCCAATATTCTGCAACTTCGCACAGCTATTGAAGAGGAGTGGACCAACATTCCACAGGCCACAATCAACAACCTGATCAACTCTATGCGGCGGAGATGTGTTGCACTGCGTGAGGCAAATGGTGGCCACACCAAAACTATTTTTATTTCCTACTTGGCTTGAAAAGTACCAACAATAATGTGTTCAGGCCCGAATTCCTTGTGGCAAGAGCCAAGAAGATATACATAATGGTTTCAGAGTGAATTCATTCAGAAATAATTAAATGACCCACCAATGTCCCTTTACAATGTGAGACTTTGGTTTTCACTGGACATTCTCATTTATTTGCTTCATCTACATTGAAGACAGCAGTGTAGCCAGTGTTGCAGTGGTGTTCCTTGGTTCCATCAACCCTCCATCTATACAGAACATGTGTACTTGCAGTTTTGATCCCAAATGTTTATTTTCATCACACACACAATAAATGATCAATAAGGCCAAACAGGTAGTTTGTGATTTAAGCCATATGAATTACATTCTAGTAGCAAGTGATTGATTCCAAGAAGGATTGCCTCTTGCCAAAACGTTTGGAGCCTAGGACCATTAATGGATCCAGTGGTATTATGGTTAGCCTAATTGATAATGATTGTAGCCTAAGTTCTTTTTTCACTAAAGAAGGAGAACAAAATGGATACCTCTTAAGACACATTTGGTAAACTTTCATAGCTTGGTTTGTGATATGGAACTTGACAGAACGGGATAAAAAAAAAAGAAGAGTAATCAGGGGCGTAGCTAAACGGGAAGCTGCTGTTTTGGGGCCCGAACTCAAAAGGGGCCCACCCAGGATAAAGACTAAAGGGTTTTACTGTCAGGACCTCAACAGTATTATACAATGACATTATATACAGTGACATGGTAGCAAATGGACCGAGCGGCTGCCGGGCCTCGTCTGAGAGAGAGATCTTGACTAGCTACAAGAGTGAAGGTTGCATGGGAGGAGGGGGTTGCAAAGAAGTTTCTGGAGATGGGGCCTGTTCAAAAATTTGCCATGGGCCCAGTCATTTCTAGTTACGCCACTGTTGGTAATTGCTGCTTTTTTTTGCTGTGTTTTGTTATTGCTTATATCTCACTTTATTGTCCCTTTAACCCTTTCAGGACAAAGCCATTTTTCACCTTTATGCCTAGGCCTTTTTTTTTTTAACAAATCTGACGTGTCACTTTATGTGGTAATAACTTTAAAACACTTTTACTCATCCAGGCCATTCTGAGATTGTTTTCTTGTTACATATTGTACTTATGACAGTAGTAAAATTGAGTCAAAAAATTTCTTTTTTTTAGTAAAAAAAATACCCCAATTTACCCAAAATTTGGGAAAATTTCAATTTATCTACTTTTATAATAGATAGTAATAACTCCAAAAATAGTTACTACTTTACATTCCCCATATGTCTACTTCATATTTGAATCATTTTGTGAATGCCATTTTTTTTCCTGAGGACGTTAGAAGGCTTAGAAGTTTAGAAGCAAATCTTGAAATTTTTCAGAAAATTTCCAAAAACCACTTTTTGAGGACCAGTTCAGGTCTGAACTCATTTTGTCAGGCTTACATAACAGAAACCACCCAAAAATGACCCCATTTTAGAAACTACACCCCCAAGATATTCAAAACTGATTTTACAACCTTCGTTAACCCTTTAGGTGTTCCACAAGAAATAATGGAAAATGGAGATGAAATTTCAGAATTTAACTTTTTGGGCAGATTTTCCATTTTAATTAAAAAAAATTCCACTAACAAAGCAAGGGTTAACAGCCAAACAAAACTCAATATTTATTGCCCTGATTCTGTAGTTTACAGAAACACCTCATACGTGGTCGTAAACTGCTGTACGGGCACACGGCATTGCGCAGAAGGAAAGGAACGCCATATGGTTTTTGGAAAGCAGATTTCCCTGGGATAATTTTAAGCTTCCATGTCACATTTGAAGACCCCTTGATGCACCTCTAGAGTAGAAACTCCCAAAAAAGTGACCCCATTTTAGAAACTACACCCCTCAAGGTATTTAAAACTGATTTTACAAACTTTGTTAACCTTTTAGGTGTTCCACAAGAAATAATGGAAAATGGAGATGAAATTTCAGAATTTAACTTTTTTGGCAGATTTTCCATTTTAATAAAAAAAATTTCCACTAACAAAGCAAGGTTTAACAGCCAAACAAAACTCAATATTTATTGCCCTGATTCTGTAGTTTACAGAAACACCCCATATGTGGTTGTAAACTGCTGTACAGGCACATGGCATTGCGCAGAAGGAAAGGAATGCCATATGGTTTTTGGAAGGCAGATTTCACTGGGGTAATTTTAAGCTGCCATGCCACATTTGAAGACCCCCTGATGCACCCCTAGAGTAGAGACTCCAAAAAAGTGAACCAATTTTGGAAACTACGGGATAAAGTGGCAGTTTTGTTGGTACTATTTTAGGGTACATATGATTTTTGGTTGCTCTATATTACACTTTTTGTGAGGCAAGATAATAAAAAAATAGCTGTTTTGGCACAGTTTTTATTTTTTGTTGTTATTTACAATGTTCATCTCACAGGTTAGATCATGTGGTATTTTTATAGAGCAGGTTGTTACGGACGCGCCGATACCTAATATGTATACTTTTTATTTATTTATTCATGTTTTACACAATAAAAGCATTTTTTTTATAAAAAAAAAAAATCATGTCTCTATATTCTGAGAGCCCTATTTTTTTTTTTTTTTTGGGAGATTGTTTTAGGTAGGGTCTCTTTTTTTGAGGGATGAGATGATGGTTTGATTGGTACTATTTTGGGTTGTGTATGACTTTAGGAACGTGCAAATACCTAATATGTATATTTTTATTTATTTTTGTACGTTTTACACAATAGTATCATTTTTTAAGCAAAAAAAAAAATCATGTTTTAGTGTCTCCATAGTCTGAGAGCCATAGTTTTTCCAGTTTTTTGGCGATTGTCTTAGGTAGGCTATTATTTTTGCGGGATGAGATGATGGTTTGATTGGCACTATCTTGGGGTGCATATGACTTTTTGATCGCTTCCTATTGCACTTTCTGTGATGTAAGGTGACAAAAAATGGCACGTTTCATGTGGTATTTTTATAGAGTAGATTGTTACGAATGCGACAATACCTAATATGTCAACTTTTTTTTTTTTACATTTAACACAATAAAAGCGTGTTTTAGTGTCTCCATAGTCTGAGAGCCATAGTTTTTTTTTATTTTTTGAGTGATTGTCTTAGGCATGGGCTCACTTTTTGCAGGATGAGGTGACGGTTAGATTGGTACTATTTTGGGGGGCATATGCCTTTTTGATCGCTTGCTGTTGCACTTTTACTGGTGTAAGGTGACAAAAATGTTTTTTTTAGCAGTTTTTATTTACATTTTTGACGGTGTTCATCTGAGGGGTTAAGTCATGTGATATTTTTATAGATCCAGTCGATATGAGCGCGGCGATACCTAATATTTTTCCCTATTTTTTTACAATTTTCTTTTTACTTTATTTTGAGAAAAATATCAACTTTTGGGGGTCTAATCCACTTACAATGCTTTACCATACTTCTGTATGGTAAAGCATTGGCTGCAAGTGTATTACCAGAGTAATACACTTACAGCTTGCTTGCCGGTGAGATCCAGGGGGCTGGATCTCACAGGCTCTCGCGGAAGGCAGCCATGATGCCTAAGGAAGGCATCAGGCTGCCTTCCCTGCCATCGGGTCCCCGTCACAGGGGGGACCCGATGGCTGCCTCCTCCCTGCACGGACATCGCACGTGCCACGGTCAGCGCTGACCGAGGCCGTGCAGGGGTATAATTCTCCGGCATCGGTGATTTCACCGATGCCGGGGCATACAGCAGGCGTCCGGCTATCAGTGACTGCCGGACCCCTGCCGCTGATCGGGCGGGCGCAGCTCCTGCACCCGCCCGATCAGCGCGCCGTACATGTACGGTGCTGGGCATTTAGTCACGTCCAGTTGCACCGTACATGTACGGCGCTGGGCGTTATGGGGTTAAGCAGAACACTGAAAGCATTTTATTCAGTTACTATTATAGCTATCATGTGGAACAGATGTCCATATTTGAAAGCTATAGGTGAAGCATTTCATCTTGTAACACAAATATAATCCTGTAAGTTAATTAATATAAGTTGATAGCCCTGTGTTCGTGAAATGCTTGGAAAGCTCCTAAATGAAGACTGTCAGAATTCATTTGGTTTCTAAAAATGCAGTTGTGTTTTCCTCTGAAATGATTACTGTGATTATGACTCGTGCCTTTATTATCGACAAATCTATGTTGACACAGTTGAGGTGAATGTTTGACATAGAAAGCATGTAGAGGGAATACATTACAATGAGATGGTATGTTTAAAGAGTGAAGAGCAGCAAACAGCTGATTGGTGGGGTGTTTGGTGTTCGACCCCCACCGACCTGATACTGATGACTTATCCGAAAGATAGGTCATCAATATCAAAAAGCCAAAATAGCCCTTTAAAGTACAGTGTACCGTAGCTGTTAATTATACAGCATAGACTATAAGGGTTATTTACTATACTGAAATATGCCTAAATTAGGCGTATTTCAGGTGCAGATGGAGACTTCAACTTGCTCACGCCAAGTTTAAAATTGTGGATGTAGCGTGGAAGGGGCGGGCTGGCAGACCAGTCTCATTCATCTTTTTCATCTGGTTTAGGTGTAGAAAATGGTCTAAATGCAAGACAGCAAGGAAGCTGCTTTACATTTAGAACCAGCGCTGGATGCGCTGAAGTTATGGAGAGGCCTGCGCCAACTACGGGGCTTTATTAAGACCAGCGTCTAAAACGCCAGTCTTAATAAATGTGCCCCTATATCCTTTGGTGGTAATCAAGTGCCTCAATATATCAACTTGTGTTGTATACCTTCATTATAAAAAAAATAACAATTTTGAATACAAATTTTTATTCTCATGAAAACATATGAAAAATATAGGAGTTCATTTAGTACTTGGTGTCACTTCAGTAGACTTTCATAGATAGAGTCAGGGCCGGCGCTTCCATAGAGGCAAGGGGGGCAATAGAGTCCTTAGGGGCCCCCCCGCGCCGGCCCGCAACTATCTACAGGCAGGACAGTGACAGTCACATGGAGATGAGCGCTTCCATTGTGGAAGCGCTCATCTCCAGTCATCTGTATCGCCGTCCTCAGGACAGCGATACAGATGGCTGTGCAGCAGGGCAGGGGAGGGAGAGGTGTGTCCTTCCCCTTCCTCTAATAGGCTGCAGGCACTAGGCCGGCAGCCTATCAGAGGCCGGCGCAGGCGGCAAAATGATGTTATCGCGCCGCCTGAGCCCTGAGCCGTACAGAGCGGGACACAGGCCGGAAGAGGCCTGCATCACATCGCTTCCAAGGAGGTAAGTATAAGTGTTTTTTTTTTTTTTCTTCGTTGTCAATACTGGTGGCTACTTGCACATAATGGGGGGCTATGGCTACTGGGACATGATAGGGGGGGGCCCTATGGCTACTGGCACATTATAGGGGGGGGGCCTATGGCTACTGGCACATTATAGGGGGGGCCTATGGCTACTGGCACTTGTTGATGGGGGGCTCAGGCTACTGGCACATGATAGGGGGGGCTATGGCTACTGGCACATGATAGGGGGGCTCTGGCTACTGGAACATGATAGGAGGGGCTCTGGCTACTGGCACATGATAGGGGGGCTCTGGCCTGAGCCCTGAGCCGTACAGCGCGGGACACATGCCGGAAGAGGCCTGCATCACATTGCTGCCAAGGAGGTAAGTCTAAGTGTTTTTTTTTTTTTTCTCCGTTGTCAATACTGGTGGCTACTTGCACATAATGGGGGGCTATGGCTACTGGCACATTATAGGGGGGGCCTATGGCTACTGGCACATTATAGGGGGGGCCTATGGCTACTGCCACTTGTTGATGGGGGGCTCAGGCTACTGGCACATGATAGGGGGGGCTATGGCTACTGGCACATGATATGGGGGGCCTATGGCTACTGGCACATGATGGGGGTGGCTCAGGCTACTGGCACATGATAGGGGGGCCTATGGCTACTGGCACATGTTGATGGGGGGGTTCAGGCTACTGGCACATGATGGGGGGCTCTGGCTACTGGCACATGATGGGGGGCCTATGGCTACTGGCACATGATGGGGGGGCTCTGGCTACTGGCACATGATAGGGGGGCTCTGGCCTGGCCTGAGCCCTGAGCCGTACAGCGCGGGACACATGCCGGAAGAGGCCTGCATCACATTGCTGCCAAGGAGGTAAGTCTAAGTGTTTTTTTTTTTTTTTTTTCGTTGTCAATACTGGTGGCTACTGGCACATGATGGGGGGCTCTGGCTACTGGCACATGATGGGGGGGCTATGGCTACTGGGACATGAAAGGGGGGGGCCCTATGGCTACTGGCACATTATTGGCGGGCCTATGGCTACTGGCACATTATAGGGGGGAGTATGGCTACTGGCACATGTTGATGGGGGGGGCTCAGGCTACTGGCACATGATGGGGGGGCTATGGCTACTGGTACATGATAAGGGGGCTCTGGCTATTGGCACATGATAAGGGGGCTCTGGCTATTGGCACATGATAAGGGGGGCTCTGGCTACTGGCACATGATACGGGGGGCTCTGGCTACTGGCACATTATAGGGGGGCCCTATGGCTACTGGCACATTATAGGGGGGCCCTATGGTTACTGGCACATGTTGATGGGGGGGCTCAGGCTACTGGCACATGATAGGGGGGCCTATGGATACTGGCACATGATGGGGAGTGGCTCAGGCTACTGGCACATGATAGGGGGGCCTATGGCTACTGGCACATGTTGATGGGGGGCTCAGGCTACTGGCGCATTATGGGGGGCTCTGGCTACTGGCACATGATGGGGGGGGCCTATGGCTACTGGCACATGATGGGGGGCTCAGGCTACTGGCACATGATAGGGGGGGCTCTGGCTACTGGTACATGCTATAGGGGGGCTCTGGCTACTGGCACATGATATAGGGGGGACTCTGGCTACTGGCACATGATATAGGGGGGCTATGGCTACTAGCAAATTATAAGTGGGGCTCTGGCTATTGGCACATGATAAGGGGGGCTCTGGCTACTGGCACATGATAGGGGGGCTCTGGCTACTGGCATATTATAGGGGGGGCCCTATGGCTACTGGTACATGTTGATGGGGGGGGCTCAGGCTACTGGCACATGATATGGGGGGCCTATGGCTACTGGCACATGATGGGGGTGGCTCAGGCTACTGGCACATGATAGGGTGGCCTATGGCTACTGGCACATGTTTATGGGGGGGGGGGTTCAGGCTACTGGCACATGATGGGGGGCTCTGGCTACTGGCACATGATGGGGGGCCTATGGCTACTGGCACTTGATGGGGGGGCTCAGGCTACTGGCACATGATAGGGGGGCTCTGGCTACTGGCACATGATAGGAGGGGCTCTGGCTACTGGCACATGATAGGGGGGCTCTGGCTACTGGCACATGATATAGGGGGGGGGCTCTGGCTACTGGCACATGCGATAGGGGGGCTCTGGCTACTGGCACATGATATAGGGGGGTCTTTGGCTACTGGCACATGATATAGGGGGGCTCTGTATACTGGCACATGATATAGGGGGGGCTCTGGCTACTGGCACATGATATAGGGTGGGCTCTGGCTACTGGCACATGATATAGGGGGGCTCTGGCTACTGGCACATGATATAGGGGGGGCTCTGGCTACTGGCACATGATATAGGGTGGGCTCTGGCTACTGGCACATGATATAGGGGGGCTCTGGCTACTGGCACATGATATAGGGGGGGCTCTGGCTACTTGCACATTATTGGTGGGCACTATAGGGGCATCTACTGAGGCCACAAAGAACGGTTATTTTATATGGGGGCTCTGTATAGGGGCATTTTATACTGAGACACATTATGGTGGGTACTATAGAGTCATCTACGGGGGCACTGAGAAGGGGTATTTTATACTTACAAATTATGGGGGACACTGAGGGCATCTACTGGGGCACTATATATGGGGCATTTTATACTTGTACATTATGGGGGCACTAGGAGGAAGGAGGGAGAGGAGCACTATGGGGGCATTTACTGGGGGCACTATATAGGGGTATTTTATACTGGCACATTATGGGGGCACTATGGGGACATTAGCTCAACTGGGGGCATTACAAGGGGGTATTTTTTGCACTGTCACATTATAAGGAGAATTATTACTACTGGGGGGCATTATGGTGGGCTTTATTACTCCCCCATGGTATGACCCCCTAGTAGCAGCACCAGCCTCTCCCTGCTCTGCTATCCCTCTGCCCCTTCTCCAAATCCTTATTATGAAATCTTTCTCATTAGGATAAAACACATCAGCTCCACCGAGCCCCCGGCCAAAGTGTGGAAGTGATGTCCGAGATCCCCAAGGGCCAAGCCAAGTAATTGTAAGTTTTCATATGAAATATGTTTGTTATACACATATAGCCTACACTGTGCCCCACAATATACAGTTTCTTCTGTAAAAGTCATCAAGTGTCATGGGGGGGGGGGGCCTTATTGTTTTTCGCCCCAGGGCCCCATTTCACCTAGAACCGGAAGCACTGGGGACACTTATTGAATGACAAGATAGTAGGCCCCCTTTTAAGTGAAGCACCAAAAATAACATACACAAGGGCAAATAACTTGGCTGGGAAAGTAGCTCCAACTGTGAAGATGAGAAAAGATAACCATAAAAAGGAAAATTGGTTAGCAGTAAATGGGTTTTTTAAGTGTGGCAGATGTGCTAATTGCAAAATAACTAGTTTCCCCAAAAAAACTACAGTAGTAAAGTCTACAGTTAATACATTTAGTCTGGATATACAAGAATGCCTGACCTGTGATTCCACAGATGTTATATATCTGTTACAATGTGGATGCAGGAAACAATATATAGGCAGGACCAAGAGAACGTTAAAAAAGAGGGTAGCGGAACATGTGGCAAATATCAAAAAAGGCCTAGATGCACTCCTTATCCAAACATTTCAAAACAATACATAACTGTGACCCCACAGGCCTTAAGTTTGTAGCAATAGAAAGAGTTAAAAAGGCATGGAGGGGGGGCAATCATATTGCACACATGTCACGACAAGAATCCCGAAGGATCTTTGAGTATGATACAATCATTCCTAGAGGCCTTAACGCCGAAATGGAAGTGTTTGGGTTCCTGTAGGGGGGTTTTCCGGTAGGGATGGGACATCGCAGTTTGGTCGTTTATCGACACTGTGATCTCCCCTCCTCGCCGGAAGGCTCCCCAATCTCACTCATCGGTCCTTCGGGATGAATAATACAGTTCCCCCGAATGAGTACGTTTGCCTTATGTTTGAAACGCAATATACACATATGCGTTTTTATTGCGTTTTTATTGCGTTTTCTATGCGGATAGAAGATATGACCTTGCAGTCTTCTTCAGTATCTATTTTATGTATTTTTATTCATTCTTATCTATATATATGTAATAGATATGTTGTTAGGGGTATTTATTGTTTTAAATATGTATAACGAATTGATATATGAACGTATGATCCATGTACTAGGAATAGGAACCCACTCCACAAGGGGCAAATCCACTCCATAGAATATAATGACATAAGGAATATGGAGAAATGTGGGCGGGGTTATCCCATTTAAAAGGAGTGAGGATCAGCTCACTCAGTTGGCCACTGAGGAAGGGGTGTAGGACCCTGAAACGCGTCTGGCGGTTGGAAGTGAGCGTGGATCCATCTAAAGAAAGAAGAAGCCGGCTATATATAAAAATCAGAAGCAAAGTAAACAAAGCATCACGTACGGATTCCAAGGCAGTCGCTCAATAGTGACGTCATACGAGCGTGTATCCGGTCCCCAAGGCAACCAGGTCACGTGGGACGCCACGTTCAGGCCGAGCACACCACGTGAGACGCTGTGTGGTGAGCGGCCGCCTGGATCGCCGCTGCGGAGGAGGCAGTGAGGACGGGCAGGACCGGGCTCGATTCTGAGCACTGTAGAGGCAAGTGAGTTACACCCACGATTGTGGGGCTATACCGCATTGTGTTTTGGACTTGTGCTTCACTATACCAAGTGCACTGGACATTGAAGCGGTGTATTGAATCACTGCACCTAAGCAGTACACTGGTGCTGGCGCATTTATCCACAGAACTTGTGCCATTACTACAATATACCTTTGCACGCGGTTCCATATCTGATTACCTACGCATTGACGCAGAGACTGAGTGTGGGGCATACGTGGTTTATGTATTTGTATGATTTTAGGGGTATGTTCTTAAAATTTTTACAAATTAAAGTGTATAATCACTGTCACTGCCGTGGTGGTCCCTTTTGTGAGTGCCCCCCCATACTTGCTATATTTTACTCTTTTACCGGTCCTGAGGGTGGGACCTGGGGGTGAGCACCTGTTCCGTATAGAGAGAGAGTGAGCCGCTGTATTCTTCTTTTTCTACTTTATATAGGTTAGTAAATGCCCCTGATTATATTGCAATTAAATTGTGTCTTTGGTCGAGATCACAACAAAATCTGAATTTTAATCTAAGACCTTATTCAGATGGCGATATTATATTCGAGTCTTACTGTCCGTATTGCAGATAGAACACTCAGACCATGCATAGATCTATTAGACTGCACCGATATATCCATTTATCAGATTTGTGCTATTGCTATGTTACTACAATTTTTACATTTAAATAAATTTTATAGCAAAAGTTTAATTTTCAATTTAACAACAGAGTTTCCTATATTCCTCTCCTTTCCATGATTCTCTATTCATTCTATTTGTGTCCCAAAAGATCACCTTCCCCCTTCTTTTTTTTTTTTTTTTTACAAATCTCAGATCAGACCTGTTTCTGCCTGTAAGGCAATTGACTACAACAGTAGCCATTTCTCACTGCTCCGTCTGCAGAAGAAGACTAAACTCATTAATCTTCACACCTTTAATAAAATGAACACCTCTGTGTCCTCACAAGATTTCTAGTGTTTTCAGAAAATCCTCTGGGCAAATTTTTCTTTTGTCTACCTTATCACTGACCGAATCTGATCTTGTGTTTCCTAACTAGCATCATCAAAAGTAGGAAAATAAATGTTTGCACTTATGTTATATTGGTAACTCTTGGTAACAGAAGTGTCAGAAGGGAACATCTCCAATCCTCACAGGACCTTCTTCTTTATTCTCCTCTTCTCTGTTCCTCACACAATCGCCTACAAGATTTCTCACGTGCATCCTCCATACTTTGGAACTCACTACCCCAGCATCAGACTCTCCATCTATCCTCCAACATCCAAACGTTCAAAAGCAACCTGAAAAGCCACCTCTTCAGGAAAGCCTACCATCTTCAATAAGCATGCTCCCACCATACAGCCAGATCAGCAGCTTTTACCCTCACCCACCGGGTGTTTTCCCTTACCCTTGTAGATTGTAAGCTCTCGAGGGAAGGGTCCTGGGGAGCAATGTGTAATAGGTTAGACAACCCTATTAGGGCTTGTTCACAAGGTGGATTTCTGCCTATCATTGTTTTCAATGACAATTAGTGCTGCTGTTCCTACAACCATTTCTACAGTACATGGGTTTCCAAAAAGCAGCAAGAAAGGACATGTCCCTTCTTGACGTGGTTTCTGTACAGAAAATGTTCAAAACGCCATGGTGGGTTAGCCCCATTCAATGTGGAGGCGGATCAGCAGCCTGTCAAGTGGAAAACCTTGAAATCTGAGTCTTGGATCTGTGATGTGGATTCCTCAGAACTTTTCTCCATCATGTGAACATACCTTTGATTAAGGCGCTCTCTCCACCAGGAGAGATATTACCCTCCAAAAACATACCTTTAATGCTCCATGGACTTCTTTGCACGAGGCCCGAGTATATATGTCCTTTGTTATTTGTATTAATAATTAAGCAATGCACTGCAATCATAAATGTCTTATTTTTCAGATGGAAATGTGTTTGTTAGTTTTCTGTCACTGGAAACATGTTGATGGGCCAATTTCATTTAATGAATGGAGGTTGTTAAACAGATCAGGGATATATGACTGCTCTGTGACCCGAGGGCTGCGAGTAATGGTTTCAGACCCCTGCATTATATTGCCTTCAATAAATGATTCCTTCAGTATAATTATTCACAGGTTGACATTATCCTTATTCCCATTCACTTTTTCAGTTTATTAGTTATGTCTGAACATAAGACCCTGGGGCAGAGTGGTCAGTTCTTGAAAATAATGATGCTTGAATGGTAAATGTGTTGTAAGAACAATCATGGACTAAATATTTTTCTGAATGTTTTAGCCTATGATTCATTGGAGAATTGTAACAGAGCTAGTAGATAGCCCTGCACCTGAGAAAACAGAATATGACAGATGTGAAATAGTTCATGGACATTTACCAGCTAATAATAGTTGACATGCTATACATAATTCCCCATGGATTGCACAGTAAACATAAACTACAGTTATACGTGATAGTTATAGTACTTTTGATATATACTGACTGTTGTGCAAAATTTTAAGAACTCTAATGTCTGTGAGTGTTACGCTGCACAGTTTCTTTTCTCCACATTTATCAGTTTAATGGAGGCTAAAAACAACGTCAGGTCAGAAAATTGACGGAAGATGCAGATAAATGAGTGTATTGTATGGTCACCAATTCTAGCTCTTATTAATGAACACTATGGGGGAGACTTATAATTTCTCCTGCGCCTGAAAAGTGTCATTAAAAAGTCACAGGTGCGACTTTTAACTGAAACTTGTTAAAACATTGTTGCATCTATCAGTTTTACACCGTCCTTGCCACTTTCCCTAAAGAGGGCATGACAAGGGCAGAAAGGCAGTATGGCAAGCCCCTCTGATAAATTTATCTTCATTTACGCCAGTTTTCTGGCACAAATGAAGTCAGATAGCTACAGCAGCTCTGATTTAGGAGCATGGACTGCAGGAGGGTGCGCCTGGTCATAAATTAGGCGCATCCTCTGGTGGCGCAGGGGGATGTCAAGACAGGAGCAGAAAGTGCCTGTCTTGATAAATCTCCCCTTTTATTTGTTTCTGTTATGTGGGTGCAATGGGGGACATTTATCAAGACTGGCGATTTCAGCACCAGTCTCGCTATCCCCTGCGCCAGCAGAGGATGCGCATAATTTATGATGAGGCACACGATCCTGCAGTCTACGCGTCTAACCAGAAATCTATGACAGCTCAGATCTGCCGTAGATTTGTGGCTTCATTTGCGCCAGACAACTGAAATAAATGAAGATAAATTTGTTGGGCACTATGGCCACGCCCCCTTCATCACCCTCACCACACCGACGAGACGAGAAAAAGTGGGAGATGCGACACTGTCTTTTAAAAAGTCGCAGTTAGAAAGTCGCACATGACACTTTTTAATGCCACTCTTCAGGCGCAAAGACAATGATAAATCTCCCCCTATGAGTTCACTGTTATATGTGCCTTGAGGGTAGCTGATTTAATTGGGTACTAAGGATGGTAATTAGTGTTGAATGAATCATCGATACGAAGTCGATTCATTCAAACACTTCAACTTTAATGCTGTCTCGACGTACAGCATTAAAATGCATTGCCTCCGTGTAGGCAAAATTCATTTTAGCCGAAGTCACACAAGACTACGGTGAATTAATTCGGTAATCACTTCTGCATCTTTAAAAACATTTTACCATAGCCGACTTCGGATTGCTTTTTAAAAAGGTTTTTAAAGACGCAGATGTGACTACAGAATTAATTTACCGAATTCTCGCACTACTTTGGCTGAAATGAATTTTGATATAAAATATAACTTTTACAAGATATGCCATCAAATTACCAATAACAAATCAACAGAAACTGAATCTCTATCAATGCGCCAGAATGCTGTCTGGTCAAAGTGATAGTAAGGTACAATCTTCAGACGTATGGACGGTGGACCACCAGGGGTGGGCACAATGGGACAGTGGTCCGAATGTGTCATAGCGTGGGGAAATGTCCCCTACGTACCGCCGCCTCACCGCTGATGTCAATGAATGGGGAGAGCCTTCCAATTCATTGACATCAGCGGTGAGGCGGCGGTACGTAGGGGACATTTCCCCACGCTATGACACATTTGGACCACTGTCCCATTGTGCCCACCCCTTATCTGGGATGAGAGGTTGTAACTTACCATTTTCTTCACTAGGCTAAGTCCCCTGATGAGTCCCAATGCAGGGATGAAACGTGGCATGTAGGGAAATAGTGAGGGTAAGCATAGGGAATAGGCCCCAAGTGAGGGACAGGCTCCGTACGGGGTCGCCCCTATTGGGGCGGGTGCTCTGTGTTTGTTAGGCAGATAATGAAAAAGCCCCCCACCTTGTTTAAGGAGGGTATTAGAACTAGGGCATCATAGGTAATATCCATGCTATATATCTACAACTAGAGCACCAGTCATCAATATCCTTTGGCCACTGCAGTTAAGGATACATTTCAATCACACGCCGAGTGGTGGTCCACGGTCCATACGTCTGAAGGTGGTATGATTGTACCTTACTATCACTTTGACCAGACAGCATTCTGGTGCATTGATATAGATTCAGTTTCTGTTATGTTATTTAAGATACCCGGTCCACAGAGTATTTTGGTTTTCTGTCTGGGAGTGTGAAGTTATACCTCGGCACCCTTGACCATAGTGCATTGAGGCTTTTGTAATCTTTGAAATGAATTTTGCCAACACGGAGGCAATACATTTTAATGCTGTATGCGGAGACAGCATTAAAAACAAAGTGTTTGAACAAATCGACTTCAAATCTCTGATCCGAAGCTCAATTCCCTGAACGCTGTACATTTTGTTATTTTGTAAGCACCCTGCATGGAACATTTTGTACCAGTTCTGGAATATATTTATTCTGTATTTTAAAATGTTGTTCATATTAATGTATTCACTGTTGGAATATAGCAGTAATAGGTGGTGGAAAGTCCTCAGTGTAGTGCTAACAAAATCTTCACCTGAAAACTCGGTGGATCTAACAATCCTGCAGACTGCAAGTGTTGGATAGTATAGTGTAGTTGTAATTGTCTTTGTACACACAGGCATGGGAGTACATGGATATCATAGGGCCCCATAAAAAAAAAACTTAGTAATGGATGCTCCCATTAAAATGTCTAACACATTTACTATTTCTTTAATTTATGTAAAAATGTTTTAATAAAAAAGTCAGTTTTACCCACTTACCATCTTCTACGTCAGAAAAAAGGAACACCTTACAGCTGTAAATGATCTTCTTCCACTCACACAATAGAGTCTTCAGGAGATAGGAATGTGTATAGCTACCATTGAATTCACTGGAAAATGTAAATATATGTAATATAAGTATATATATATATATATATATATATATATATATATATGTGTACCGAGCTATGCTTATAGTGGCATTTTCAGGAAAATTGCTGTTGCTTTATGTCTGAAAGCAGAAGAAAGAGTTTTGTGCAGGGACCCATAATAATATGGTGTGCCTCCATGATAAGGATGCCACTACTCACAGGGAAAAAGTGGGTTGGCAGTACATGTGCCAACAGCACTGTCCTGTACTTCTAGTAAAGGCCAAAGCTCCTTCCCCAGAAACCACAACTCCAGTGGCTAGGTTCTCCTCTGTAGGTTACATGCAATCAGATAGGTATGACGCCATGGACTCTTGGTTCTATGAAAACTCAGTGTTGGGATGTCCTGCAGCTCATTTAAAGCATGCTGTGGAGCCCTAATCCAATTGTAAGTCTTTCTCCTTACTAGTGTCATGGTTTCCATGTACAAGCCATGACAGCTACAGTATGCAGGATCCATTTTTGAACAGATACCAGCCAAATCCATCAGACACCACTGACTCTCATTGGCCCTTCAACATCAACAGTTACTGCGATTCCTATGACATTCCTGAAACAATTGCAATGAATGGAAACTTTAAAGGCTATGTACACCTTCAGAGACAATTTTTTTTATCATTGAATTTTACTCATTTTGAGCAAATTTTTTTTGTTCCATTGGTATTTTTTAAAAATATTGAGCTGTTCTGTCACAAAGAGTTAACTGTTTGTCTAGCTGTTTTTCCCGTTGTGCCTATCATCTAATAACCCTTATCTGTAATTTGCTAAGAGGTCGTAAACACTTATTTAAGCCACATTCTTATCAGTAAGATAAGAACTGAGCTAAAATGAGTGTTTATAATGTCACAGAGCAGAGATAAGGAGCCCATCAGATTAGCTTCCTGATAGAGCAGAGAGAAAACTCAGAATCCCTCTATTAGAGCATTTCAACCCTGTACAGAAAAAAGGGCTCCATATTTGTAATAAAGACCAATTTAACAAATGATTTTTAGCTCAAAATGAGTACAATGCAATACTAGCCTTTTACTTATTTAAAGAGGATCGTTGATGGTGTATGTTTTTGGTAGAAGCCCATTACCTTGAATACGGTGACATAATTCGGAATAACCCTTTAAGACTTCATGCACACATCTCTGTTATCAGGGTTATCTGAGCAATAGTACAACCCACCAGGAGTGCAGCAGTCTCTCTTGGTGTCCAAACAGGGAATTCAGAGTGCAGTTCGTCCCTCTCTCACCTGACGTCTACTAATGGCAGTTGGACAGACAATTATTGTGGTCTGTTGCTCCCTACATACCCACCAATCCCTACAGTTCTTATTTAGAGTGCCCCTGTATTCACTGCTTGTGCTCCAATTGGTTGCTTGAAAAGCAGAACATTGAATTTTTATAATTGTTACATTTTGTTGCTCATCCTAAATGGCTCATGGTTCCTTTTCTGTGATTTATTTATTTTTGGAGGGGGGGGGGGGGGGGGGGGCTCTATAAAAAATGCTCTGAAAACAAGCATTTTGTGGGTGTGTACTTCTTCGCATTTAAAAAATAAAATCTCAGTTGACCCAAAAATGCACCAAAAATGATTAAATAAATAAATAAAAAAACAACGACAACATATTTACTATTTCCCCATTGCCTTACTGCTAACATCTGTCTGTAGCAGCAGAAAAAGCCTGGAGAAATGGCACTGCCATATAGACTACCAGATCTGCAGACATGGCAAATGACTACCATCAAGTAGGATAGTAAAATTCCTTTAGCTTCCCTTTCTTGCCATCAGTATTTTGCATCTTCCACTTCATCTTAGGTAGAACAGCACAATGAATATTTGTGGGTTCTGCTTAGACTTATAAGACACCTCTGTTGGAATGATCACAAAACCAGAATTTCAAAGAAATTAAGTTTTATTACATAGACCATATCATTATATGGTCAATTGCTTCCTTTACAAAACTGGCTACTGGCAAGTTTTATATATATACCAGATGGGGGCACTAGAGGACCATGATGATTCATTTTGAAACCAACTTCCCAGCATTGTCTATAGGATAAATCTGAAGCAGCATGCATTTTCTAAGGATTACAATATTAAATTATAGCATTGTAACCGTTGTATTATATCTAGGAAACACTTGTTTTGCAACGACTTCAGCTAATGTATTCATTTCTACTTTCTAGAAATAGCTAAATCCTAAATACACATTAAACTATACCTTTTATTTGGAGCAGAAAGAAAAAGTAGAGCAGACTTTATGCAGTTGATAATGGAACAGCATGTGTCTATCTTACCCTGCTCATTTTTATGCTGTCAACACTTAGGAATATAAGTCATATTTCGTACAGTGTTTAACAAGAACCTGCATTCATTTCTTGTTTGTTTTTCGAGCAGATGCATCCTTCCTACCACCTGCAATACCTTTGTTACCAAGTCAGAGACAGATGACGTCATCAGTGACACGTGATGCGTTGCTAGGTAGCCTTTAAAATGATATATTTTTAATGGCAAGCAACAGTCGAAATGACAAGATTGACAAAATTGCCATAAATAATGGCATGTAAGAGAGAAAGCCTTCGCCTACAAAAGACACAATTCTTGACTTTACTTGTTTTATTTAAAAACCCGCAAGCCCCATAACCTTTACAAGTAATGTATAATACATCAGATGGAAATCAATAATTTATTTCATTCTTAAAAGCAACTTAGTAGAACTAAGAAAATATGTATCACACCTGAGTGGACGGATTAGCCACGTATGGTTTCCTGTAATACTTTGTGCGAGACTGAATGCGGATTCCTGCAGCATGGGTTAAAGCATGAGGATTCAGAAGAGCACATGGGATTTCAGTGACCTATATATGAGGATAATTTGTGGTTGAGTGTGTTAGCTGATGGTGTGGCTATTAGATTTCTTCACCAGTACTTCAAGACATATTGGAAATTTACCTTTTTGTGCTTGCGAAGTTAAGGTCCTTTTAGATGAACCGATCATCAGGCCAATTTGATATGCCCACTCCCAATAATTGTAAATTGTAACGTTTCCAGTAGTCACCTGATGAATGAGCAAACGCTCAATCATCCGGGAATCGTGTCTCTTATCTAGCGCCAAAAATCATTGTTTCTGGTCAGCAGATCATCCAGTATAAATAGGGATATGCTTTCCAGAAACAGTGATTCTCTATCTATGATCACTGCATGTAAACTTCATCTCCTCTGACAATTAGGCAATTATCAGGAACGTTTGGTTCATTTCCGATAATTGGCTGAAACATCAGTCCATGTAAAAAAGACAATACGTTATGTTAGAAGTATCAACTTTTTAAACCTATTTTTTACATTAAAAAAATGCTTACCAAATTTAGGCTACCATCCCAGGGATATAACTGTAGGAAGGCTTCTATGGTGATCTCTTTTCAATTTAGTAGAACCTCAGTTGGGAACGAGAATGTAAAAAAAATCTTTTGAGCCCTTTTCTCTTTATTTCTGGGAAACTTGTATCTTAAAATGAGGGGTAGACATGGACAGTAACGGACCTCTGTATTATGTGGCCCCTTGCTGTTTAGCAGTTAATTTATGAAGAGTATGAGGTCAATCATGGTGCTCCTTGTCCCTAATATGACTCTCTAGTCAATCCTTCATCTAACGGATTAGAATCTATTACTAATTTTGGGACAAAGGGACCTTGGCACCCTTTTTATAGTAGTATGGTGTCACGGATGTAGTAGGGGAGAACACCAAAAGACAACAAGAAGGAACGGAAGAGACACTAGGCCTTACCGCTAGGGAAGGAAAAGGGTCACCACCTATAAAACCCTGCTCCTGGCCCTAACTCCTATCCGTATGGGCACCTCCCGATGGTAGAGATGCCCATACACAGGAACCTAGAAAACCCTGGTGGCCCTCGGATGCCCTAATGGTAATGACAGGGCAGAGACAACCCGCTCCTTCCCTGGTGAAGGAACCAGCATCTCGCTGAGGCCTAGCAAACAAAGGTGGGGGGGGGGGGAATACAAAATACAACAAGCGGAACACAACTTCTGAGGCTGATGGATGAACAGGACTTCAACTAGAACCACACTCCAGCTCCTCCAAAAACCAAATGAAGCTATCCAGAGCAAGGAGTGATGGGTAAAGTCAGACTAAATAGGGGAGGTAAAGGTCACATGATCCACACCTGAACAGGAGGTGTGGACATACAAGCAACACACAAAGTGAAACCAAAAGATGCTGTCAGATCACTAATGTGCAGATAATCTTTCAGACCTTCTAAAACCTGTCACCGGTGTGACATATGGGCCTCTTTTTCTATAGTGCCCTGGTGCAGCTGCACCAATGGAATATATGTCCCTAATGAAATTAATGGAAGTAGCTAGGGGGTGCAAAGTTGGTAGCATACTTTCATTGTATGTTAAATTCTATTTCGACTTATCTCTCCTACTTTTTTCAGAATGGGTTTTGTAATATACTCTATATGGCCAAAAATATGTGAACACCCCTAATTATTGAGTTAAAGTGTTTCAGTCACATCCATGGCAAACAGGTGCAAACAAGCACACAGTTGTGCAATGTCCATATACACACATTGGTAGTAGTATGGATCATACTTAAAAAGTTTATTGACTTTAAATTGTCATTATTATAGGATCCCTCTTTTGCCATATTTCCCTTTGTGAAAATTCTCTTCTAAATCTGTCCTGGTCAGCTGTAAGGGCTGATATTGTAGAAACATCCAGCATCCAGTAGTAAGAACAGATTAGCTATAAAGAGATACACCACAAAAATTCAGAGTGGGACTACAAAGTACTGAAGTGTATGTTTTTTTAAATCACATTTTCACTTTTGCGTCACTCACTACAGAGTTCAACACTGTCTGTGGAAATGATATCAGGATGAAAACTGTGCATCACAAGCTTGGTGAAATAAGTTATCAGTCAAGCAGCTACCCTCAAGCAGAAGATCATCATGCACAATGGCAAGTGTGGTTGAAGTCACAGTGCCACTGGACTATGGAGCAGTGGGACCACTGGAGTGATGATTAGCTATCTGCCAGTCTGATAGATGAATCTTGGTTTGGTGATTGCCTTGAGAATGCTACCTACTAGAATACGAATTGACTACTTCAACATTTGGTGGAGAATGGATTATAGTATGCAGCAGTTTTTTTTTAGGTTTGGTCTAGGCTCCTTGTTTCAATTGAAGGGTAATGCTATAACAAACAAAGATATTTTAGATAACTGTATCCTTCTAAATTTGGGGAAGACACTTTTACACAAAGTGAGGTCCATAAAAATATGGTTTGATGAGTTTTGAGTGGAGGAACAGAAGTGGTCTGTAAAAAACCCAGACTTTTGGAACGGAACACCATTAATGAGCTAGAACTTCTCAGCCACAATACATGCCTGATCTAACAAATGTTCTTTTGGCTGTATAGGCATAAATTCCCACAGGCACATTGTGAAAATCTCGTGAAAGCCTTCCTTGACTACTTAATGCTTGAATAGTTAGAAAATGAGATTTGGACAAATTCAGCCCCTACTATGTAACCCCTGTTCCAAATTAAGCAACAGTGTATATACGAGCAGCTTGGAGAATCAGACAAACACAACTGGTACTGTGATCTAAGTCAATTCTACTTTATTGTAGTCAGTGTGGGGCTTATATGCCCCTTCAAAAAAAAGTTGTGTGCATCATTAATTTTTTTGGGGGGGGGGGGGGTCATGTGGACAGAAAGGGTGCTGGCTTCGCAAACTCAGTAGAGAAGCACATCTTCAATCAAGTTGCTCGTTACCTTTATCCCAGCCAGCAACAAGCCCAAGGATGCACTGTACCGAGATAACACATACCAAAGCAAGTACATGTATGGGGTGACCTCTACAGAAAGTGTTGCATAGAGGGTTATAGGTGAAACCGTTGAGAGAGAGAGAAAGAGAGAGAGACAAGATGGAGTTCATAATGACTTCTCTCACAGGGCTAACTCTATACTAACACCCTTGATTTTGAATGGAATGTCCAACATGTTCATATTGGTGTGATGGTCAGGTGTGCACTTGCTTTTGGGTATATAGTTCTACTTTTCCCTACATGTGTGATCTAGGAATGCAAACATGAAAGTATACTTAGTGGCGATGAGAGGAAAAGAAAGAAGAAGATGTGCTTCCACAGAAAAGAATTATAATTATTTGCTACAAGAGGGGGAGAAGGAGTAAGGCCCCTTTCACACGGGCGAGATTTCCGTGCGGGTGCAATGCGTGAGGTGAACGCATTGCACCCGCACTAAATCCGGACCCATTCATTTCTATGGGGCTGTGCACATGAGCAGTGATTTTCACGCATCACTTGTGCGTTGCCTGAAAATCGCAGCATGCTCTATATTGTGCGTTTATTACGCAACGCAGGCCCCATAGAAGTGAATGGGGCTGCGTGAAAATCGCAAGCATCCGCAAGCAAGTGCGGATGCGGTGCGATTTTCACGCATGGTTGCTAAGATGACAGTCTATTGACTGTATTATTTTCCCTTATAAATGGTTATAAGGGAAAATAATAGCATTCTTTAATACAGAATGCTTAGTAGAAGGTCAATTGAGGGTTAAAAAATAAAAAAATTAACTCACCTCCTCCTCTTGATCGCGTAGTTGCCGATCTCTTACTTCTTTAATCATGAGCTGCCGGCTAAAGGACCTGTGGTGACGTCACTGAGCTCATCATATGGTCCAATCACATGGTCCATCACTGTGGTGATGAACCATGTGATTGGACCATGTGATGAGCTCAGTGACGTCACCAGAGGTCCTTTGACAGGTCCTGAAGAAAGAACAGGAGACTGATCAATTGGAGGAGGTGAGTTAATTTTTTATTATTTTTTTAACCCTCAATTGACCTTGTACTAAGCATGCTGTATTAAAGAATGCTATTATTTTCCCTTATAACCATGTTATAAGGGAAAATAATTACAGCTACACAACCTTGAACCCAAACCTGAACTTCAGTGAAGAAGTTTGGGTCTGGGTACCACATTCAGTTTTTTATCACGTGCGTGCAAAACGCATTGCACCCACGCGATAAAAACTGAACAACGGAACGCAATCTCAGTCAAAACTGACTGCAATTGCGTACCTACTCGCGTGCGTTTGCCGCACTGCACCCGGAGCGCTTTCGGACCTAATCCGGACACACTTGTCTGCAAGGGGCCTAAGGGGAAAATGTAGTGCCAGAAAGTAAAAAGGAGAATTGAAAAAAAAGGTAAGCAATGTGTCACTAAAGCAGTTAGGGGGAGTGAAGAGGAAAGGGAAGTGGGAACACATGTTGTTAGAGCAGGAAATTAAAGGTGAGTCTGACCCACGTTTAACGAGGCTGCAATTAAATAAAATTGAAGGAAACATCATCAGTAAATCATTCGATATAAAGCATACTTAGACATTTAGATGACTTTTCAGAATAAGCAGCTCATATGTGTGTACTTGACTAATAGCACTATAATAGGACATAATATGACTTGTATCCTGCATTTATTTTTAGCAGTTTACCCCTCTGCAGGTTCTACCTCTAATTTTCAGTTGCTGGTTGGTAGAGATGTCTGTCATGATAAAGATCACACAGAATGTAGAAGAAATTCGGCTGATTTATGACTTTCTAAAGAAAAGCAGAACCTTAAGCAGGTCCTTAAGGTGAAATATGGCAGGGTCCTTAACTCCTTAAGGACCGTGCTCATTTTCACCTTAAGGACCAGGCCACTTTTTGCAAATCTGACCAGTGTCACTTTATGTGGTGATAACTTTAAAACGCTTTGACTTATCCAGGCCATTCTGAGATTGTTTTTCGTCACATATTGTACTGGTAAAATGGAGTGAAAAATAATTATTTTTTATTTATAAAAAAATACCAAATTTACCAAAAATGTGGAGAAATTAGCAAATTTCCAAGTTTCAATTTCTCTACTTCTATAATACATAGTAATACCTACAAAAATAGTTATGACTTTACATTCCCCATATGTCTACTTCTTGTTTGGATCATTTTGGGAATGACATTTTATTTTTTGGGGATGTTACAAGGCTTAGAAGTTTAGAAGCAATTCTAGAAACTACACCCCTCTAGGTATTTAAAACTGATTTTACTAACTTTGTTAACCCTTTAGGTGTTCCACAAGAATTAATGGAAAGTAGAGATACAATTTCAGAATTTCACTTTTTTGGCAGATTTTTCATTTTAATATTTTTTTTCCAGTTACAAAGCAAGGGTTAACAGCCAAACAAAACTCAATATTTATGGCTCTGATTCTGTAGTTTACAGAAACACCCCATATGTGGTCGTAAACCGCTGTACGGGCACACGGCAGGGCGCAGAAGGAAAGAAGATTTTGCTGGACTGGTTTTTTGACACCATGTCCCGTTTGAAGCCCTCCTGATGCACCCCTAGAGTAGAAACTCCAAAAAAGTGACCCCATTTTAGAAACGACGGGATAGGGTGGCAGTTTTGTTGGTACTATTTTAGGGTACATATGAATTTTGGTTGCCCTATAATAATAGCTGTTTTGGCACCGTTTTTATTTTTTGTTATTTACATCATTTATCTGACAGGTAAGATCATGTGGTATTTTTATAGACCAGGTTGTCACGGACGCGGCGATACCTAATATGTATACTTTTTATTTATTTATGTAAGTTTTACACAATGATTTCATTTTGGAAACAAAAAAAATCATGTTTTACTGTCTCCATAGTCTGAGAGTCATAGTTTTTTCAGTTTTTGGGCGATTATATTGGGTAGGGTATAATTTTTTCGGGATGAGATGACGGTTTGTTTGGCACTATTTTGGGGTGCGTGTGACTTTTTGATCGCTTGCTATTACACTTTTTGTGATGTAAGGTGAGCTTTTCTTACACCATATTTTTTTTACGGTATTCACCTGAGGGGTTAGGTCATGTGATATTTTTATAGAGCAGGATATTACGGATGTGGCGATACCTAATATGTATACTTTTTTTTATTTATGTAAGTTTTACACAATAATATCATTTTTGAAACAAAATAAAATTCATGTTTTAGTGGCTTCATATTCTGAGAGCCATATTTTTTTTTGTTTTTGGGAGATTTTCTTAGGTAGGGTCTCACTTTTTGCGGGATGAGATGACGGTTTGATTGGCACTATTTTGGGGTGCATATGACTTTTTTATCGCTTGCTATTACAGTTTTTGTGATGTAAGGTGACAAAAAAATGGTTTATTTAGCACAGTTTTTAATTAAATTTTTTTACAGTGTTCATCTTAGGGGTTAGGTCATGTGATATTTTTATAGAGCCGGTCGATACGGACGCGGAGATACCTAATATGTCTACTTTTTTTTATTTATGTAAGTTTTACACAATAACAGCTTTTTTAAAACAAAAAAAAAAATGATGTTTTAGTGTCTCCATATTCTGAGCCATGTTTTTTTCAATTTTTAGGCGATTGTCTCAGGTAGGGGCTCATTTTTTGCAGGATAAGGTGAAGGTTAGATTGGTACTATTTTGGTGGGCATTTTTGATCGCTTGCTGTTGTACTTTTTGTGATGTAAGGTGACAAAAAAATGGTTTATTTAGCAGTTTTTATTTTTTATTTTTTACGGTCTTCATCTGAGGGGTTAGGTCATGTGATTTGTTTATAGAGCCGGTCGATACGGACGCTGCGATACCTAATATGTCAACTTTTCCTCCCCCCCTATTTTTTACCAATTTTTTTTAACTTTATTTGGGGAAAATGATGTTTTTGTTTATTAGTACTTGAAACTTTTCATTTTTTGGGGGGAAAACTTTATTTTTGCAACTTTTATTTTCACTTTATTTTTTGTCTCACTTTGGGACTTCAACTTTTGGGGGTCTAATCCTTTACAATGCATTCCAATACTTCTGTATTGGAATGCATTTGCTGTATGAGTAATGCAGTGTGTATTACTCATACAGCTTCCGGCCTGTGAGATCTAGGGGGCTGGATCTCAAAGGCTCGTCACAGGAAGGCAGCGACGATGCCTCAGGAAGGCATCGCGCTGCCTTCCATGCCATCAAGTCCCCC
Source organism: Bufo bufo (assembly GCF_905171765.1). Classification (NCBI taxonomy): domain Eukaryota; kingdom Metazoa; phylum Chordata; class Amphibia; order Anura; family Bufonidae; genus Bufo; species Bufo bufo. Next base: position 405,951,865 of record NC_053393.1, on the reverse strand, counting down.
CTACAGCCCCACGGGGACCCGATGGCCCCGCCTCCCGCCGCAACCTGTAAAAGCCGCAAACCGCAGGTCTGAATTGACCTGCGGTTTGCGGCGATCGCCGACACATGGGGGTCACGAGACCCCCCCGCGCATTGACCCAAAGTGCCTGCTCAATGATTTGAGCAGGCACCTTGTTCCGATCACCGCCCTCCGGGCGGCGGTGATCGGAAATACACATGATGTACCGGTGCATCATGTGTCCTTAAGTACCGGGACAACATGCCTTACCGGTACGTCATGTGTCCGAAAGAGGTTAAAGGGTTAAAGGCTATGTACACCTTTGGTGGCAATTTTTGTTTATTAATACACTGTACTCATTTTGAGCTAAAAATCATTTCTTCAATTGGTCTTTATTAAAAATGATGAGTTGTTTTCCCTGCACAGCTCCGAGTTTATATACTAGCAGGGTCTGTATTTTCTCTCTGCTCCATCAGGCAGGGAGCTCACAGGCTCCTTATCTCTGACCTTATAAACACTAATCAAAGCTCCAATCTTATCTTTCTGATAAGAATGTGGCTTAAATAAGTGTTTATAGCCTTTTAGTAACTTAGAGATAAGGGTTATTAGATGACCGACACAAAGTGAAAGTGAAAGTACCATTCACAAAGCTAGTAAAACAGTTAACACTCTGTGACAGAATGGCTCAATATTTTTGTCTCCCAAGATGTACATAGCCTTTAAACAAAGATGGCGATTATTTTGTTAAAACTTTTATATGGTAATTCACAGGTAAAGTTTAGGATTTTTGTTCCAAGTTTTTCCTCCAACAAGATGTGCTATATTCACAAAGCCTGTGACATTTAATATGAAAACTGGCAGTTTTCTTACAATACAAGTTCTTGCAATGAACATGAAATGCTTGTGTATGGATCTTTCATAAGGGGTCTTTGGTACCATGCAGTGTCTGCCACTTGTCTCTTTATCAAGTGATTAGGTCACTATGCTCCCATAGATTTTCTTTTAAATTCAACTGCACCCTAAGAATCTGACATTTAGCAAGGCTTTAATATAATTCTTTCAGACATAATAAAATGGATTTTGAAGAAGAAACAACAAACATTCTGTCAGTACACCAAAGGAGAGTTGTGGATTCCCTGTAGTGCACAATAATAAATTTCATCCTTCTGTTAGCTCTGCAAATAATTACGCTTGTATTATAAATCAACTCTTACAATTACCGAATTACCTATGCCTAAAGGAGAACACAGAAACTGAATTCATAATTCAGGGATATTGTTTTCTTCTAATACACATAGGTAGAAACTTATAGTAAGATCAGTCATGTACCTACCATGTAGAGAGACTACCCGACTACTATGGGGCCTGGGCAAAATGTGGCAGAGTACTGAACTTCTGTTCCTGACATAAATCCATAGTATTTTCCGACAGCTGCCACTTGGGGGAGCTCAGGGCAAAGAGATTTTTTACAGCTTCTTTTTAGTTCAGTTGTACTGTATAACTTCCTATGCACTGAGCTCCATCTAGTGGTGGCTGCAGGCAGACAGTTTTATAATGTACTAGATAAAGAGAATCAGGATTTAGAACGGTATGGGGAGATTTATCAACAAATTCATACCAGTTGTCTGATGTACATACATTGAGCAATATGGTGTTCAGAATGAGCGCCATATTTATGAAGCAGCTGTTAGATTATTTTTTTCGACATATAAGTTGAGGAAAGAGGGTGAGGGTGGTAAAGTGGCCCATGTATTTTAAAATAACTGAATAGAATGGAATAATTTCCTATACTGTATGTTCTGACATCTTTTTATGTAATAAATGAGATATTGATAAAATAGTTGGATAATTGAGAAGACTATATGAGACCAATGATAGCATTATTGCTCACATCATAACATTATAGAACTGAGAGAGGAGTAGTTAATAGAAGAATCACTGTGTAAAAATGATTTTATACTTATATGTGGTCATTTATCACACTAGTGTAATGTAGAACTGGCTTAGTTGCCCATAGCATTCAATCAGATCCCACCTTTCATTTTTGACAGCTCCTTTGGAAAACAAAAGGTGGAATCTGATTGGTTGCTATGGGCAACTAAGCCAGTTCTAATTTACACCAGTTTGATAAATGACCCCAATAATGTATTAGCATACTCCTGTATACTAATACATCATGATCTGTGTCTCTATGGCACAGGTTGTAATTAGGGCAACACCAATGTGCCCCTACAGCAGAATTACAGAATTTACAGTCCTGGGTCCTTTCTAGGTCTCGGGGCTGATTGCCAAGGGCTTACCCTGCCTCATTTCAGATCACTATGACCCAATCAGAGGGTTAAATCCCCTTTGATTATGCTGTGATCAAAGACTGTGGCAATAAAAGGGATAATAAAAAAAAAAAATAGAAATGAATGAGCGGCACTCACCATTCAATGTGAAATTACTTTACTGGGTGCAGAGAGGGAAATGACAGACAACAGTGCAATCACAGGAACATGGCGACGGCCGTTTCGCGTATCACTGCTTCATCTGGCCAATACTATCAACTTGGTTGTCTGTCGCCATGTTCCTGTGATTGCACTGTTGTCTCTCGCCATGTTCCTGTGATTGCACTGTTGTCTGTCATTTCCCTCTCTGCACCTAGTAAAGTAATTTTGCATCGAATGGTGAGTGCCGCTCATTCATTTCTATTTTTTTTGGAATAATTTTGTACTTACAAGCTGTGCACCACCAGATTGCGAGTCACCGTATCCCCTGTTTCCTCCATGTGATTAAAGTGGTGAAGCGATAATTTGAAAAGCTGCAGTGCCACCTCAATCTACGTCTTATTTTATTATTAATAAAAGGGATAATAGTTGGGATTGGAGCTACCCCTGATCCTTGCTGTAGAGCAAAATGCTGCTCTAAGAACTGGAGCTCTTAGATATAGTTCATTTGTACAGCAGGAGTTGCACTGCTACCTTTAAAATAGTGACAACAAAAGACAGTGGGTGGTCCTTAAGAGGTTAAAGTAATAGAAATAAATGTACAAAGTATGTTAAAGATCATCAAATATTTCATACTATCTGTAAACAAAAATTGGAGATGAGTCTGGATGGGCTTATAACTGGACATACACTACTAAGTTAGGGATATTTGGCTTGTGGGTGAAATTTCCAGATGAACCTAAAATGCACTCCAACCTTTATAGGTGAATGTAATGTGACCTTCTCTAAACTTTTTAATGCAAATATCCAACTGTTCAATGTTTCAGTACTTTTTGGACAACTTGCTGTTCTCTAACAAGGAGCTTAACAGCAAAATTCACAACAGGTGTTTGATACATGAATCGCCCAATACATTTCCGGGTTCAATTAGAATTGGTATTTAAACAATCCTCCTCATCAGGTTGTTCACATTTTGAAATCATGAAACCAAGACGACACCTAACAATTTATCAACAGTACCTTGCCATTGCAAGGCTTCAAAGAAGGATGTTCTCAGATGGAAGTGGCCACTGAGCTTAGAGTATCACAGAGTGTCATCAGCAGGTTGCAACAGAGATACAGAGAGACTGAAAGAGTCACAGAAAGGCATAGAAGTGGACGTCCTTTGGCCACATCCCATACTGATGACTACTTCATTGTGAACAATGCCCAGCGGAACCGGATGATGAATACCACACAACTCCAAGTACATTTAAGGGAGGTAAGAGGCACCCATGTGTCATGTCAGACCATTCCAAACCATTTACATCAGCGTGGTCTGTGTGCTAGATGACCTGCAATGTACCTGACCACAGGCATCATCGTCTTCCATGGGTCAGGGAGCATCTATGCTAGATGAGGGACTAGTGGGCCTCAGTGCTGTTCATTGATGAAGGTCGATTCACGCTGAACAGAAATGATGGCAGTCAACAATGTTGATAAAAAAGTCAAGGAGAGCACTATGCATCGGCCACTGTTATAAGAAAAAAAGGGATTTCAGCTCACCCACCGTCCTCCTTCGCCATCATGATTAAGAAGTACAGTCAAAACGCGTAGACCTTGCCTGTCTGGTCAGCCTATAAATTTTATAATGAAGAAATAAAGAAATTGGATTTTATCCTGAGCCTGCTGCTGGATTTTATTTCTACTGTTTTGATCAGCCACTGATGTCTTATTTTTTTAACTATATATTTCGAGAATTATTATATAAAATAGCCAGTGTAAAATGAAAGGTGATTCCTATTGTAAACAATGTCCAGCTCACCTGCTGCCTCTATCCCTTGTATCGACTTCCTTGATGCACGGAGACCTTGGTAAGACCGTGAAATAGTAGAAATAAAGCGATGAATCCAGCATCGAAGTTAGAAAATATTGTAGGTTCCTTTATTCAGTGTAGTACAGATCCATACAGTGACAGCATCACCTCAGTGTTTTATTTGGAACACTGAGGTGATGCTGTCACTGTATGGATCTGTACTACACTGAATAAAGGAACCTACAATATTTTCTAACTTCGATGTTGGATTCATCGCTTTATTTCTAAAATGAAAGGTGATCCTGGATGAATGGAACTGTATAACTTTAATGTCCTTCCGGAACCAATGTCTGTGGAGATAAAGGAGACTGACAGAAAGAGGTGAGTTAATGACTCATTCTCTGAATTGACTGAGGTCAGTAGTTTGGACCTTCATGGTCACTTTTGTGGAAATAACAGTGTGGTAGAAAATTGTGGATAATCAGCAGGATGTGGCAATTTGAAAGATTTAAAGGATACCTGCAGCAATACAAGTGTTTAAATAAGCGTAGAAAGAGATGATTATGCATCTTTACACTGCGTGCAGAATTATTAGGCAAATGAGTATTTTGACCACATCATCCTCTTTATGCATGTTGTCTTACTCCAAGCTGTATAGGCTCGAAAGCCTACTACCAATTAAGCATATTAGGCGATGTGCATCTCTGTAATGAGAAGGGGTGTGGTCTAATGACATCAACACCCTATATCAGGTGTGCATAATTATTAGGCAACTTCCTTTCCTTTGGCAAAATGGGTCAAAAGAAGGACTTGACAGGCTCAGAAAAGTCAAAAATAGTGAGATATCTTGCAGAGGGATGCAGCACTCTTAAAATTGCAAAGCTTCTGAAGCGTGATCATCGAACAATCAAGCGTTTCATTCAAAATAGTCAACAGGGTCGCAAGAAGCGTGTGGAAAAACCAAGGCGCAAAATAACTGCCCATGAACTGAGAAAAGTCAAGCGTGCAGCTGCCAAGATGCCACTTGCCACCAGTTTGGCCATATTTCAGAGCTGCAACATCACTGGAGTGCCCAAAAGCACAAGGTGTGCAATACTCACAGACATGGCCAAGGTAAGAAAGGCTGAAAGACGACCACCACTGAACAAGACACACAAGCTGAAACGTCAAGACTGGGCCAAGAAATATCTCAAGACTGATTTTTCTAAGGTTTTATGGACTGATGAAATGAGAGTGAGTCTTGATGGGCCAGATGGATGGGCCCGTGGCTGGATTAGTAAAGGGCAGAGAGCTACAGTCCGACTCAGACGCCAGCAAGGTGGAGGTGGAGTACTGGTTTGGGCTGGTATCATCAAAGATGAGCTTGTGGGGCCTTTTCGGGTTGAGGATGGAGTCAAGCTCAACTCCCAGTCCTACTGCCAGTTTCTGGAAGACACCTTCTTCAAGCAGTGGTACAGGAAGAAGTCTGCATCCTTCAAGAAAAACATGATTTTCATGCAGGACAATGCTCCATCACACGCGTCCAAGTACTCCACAGCGTGGCTGGCAAGAAAGGGTATAAAAGAAGGAAATCTAATGACATGGCCTCCTTGTTCACCTGATCTTAACCCCATTGAGAACCTGTGGTCCATCATCAAATGTGAGATTTACAAGGAGGGAAAACAGTACACCTCTCTGAACAGTGTCTGGGAGGCTGTGGTTGCTGCTGCACGCAATGTTGATGGTGAACAGATCAAAACACTGACAGAATCCATGGATGGCAGGCTTTTGAGTGTCCTTGCAAAGAAAGGTGGCTATATTGGTCACTGATTTGTTTTTGTTTTGTTTTTGAATGTCAGAAATGTATATTTGTGAATGTTGAGATGTTATATTGGTTTCACTGGTAAAAATAAATAATTGAAATGGGTATATATTTGTTTTTTGTTAAGTTGCCTAATAATTATGCACAGTAATAGTCACCTGCACACACAGATATCCCCCTAAAATAGCTAAAACTAAAAACAAACTAAAAACTACTTCCAAAAATATTCAGCTTTGATATTAATGAGTTTTTTGGGTTCATTGAGAACATGGTTGTTGTTCAATAATAAAATGAATCCTCAAAAATACAACTTGCCTAATAATTCTGCACTCCCTGTATTAATATTTATTGCTAGAGGTTGAAGTACTATTTTCCTGCCTATGCCTGGGTATTGCCATTGGGAAATGGTTATAAGCTACAGGTTGAAGAAAGAATCAGGATCATTAAAGAAAGTCAATGTCATACCATAGAACATTATATGCTGGGGGACCTCTAGGCTTTCTAATACACATTAGATAGCAGTCATATCCAGTTGATATCAGCAGAATCTTCCAACAATTTATATTAATTGTTGGACATTCGGGCATAACATGGCTCTATTTATGGGGGTCATGTCATTTTTTTGCCCAGAGACCTCTGCTAACCTTGATCCTACCATGTTTGCTGATGCCTCTTAGAGTATGACCATGCGGTTGTGGTTGTGATGAGCTAGAGAACCGCAGCATTCCCAACAGAAGTCAATGGAAAACTAGGTTTCTGAGTTGGACCTGGCACTTTCAAAGTTGTGATGAATGCACCTGATTTACATGGGCTTGACCGTATGTAAAACATGTCCTGCTGCTTGCAGCTGCTGACCGCATGGGATATACATTTCAGTAGCCACTTGAGATATATGGTTAACCTATTTTATCACGATTTGTCAATCAGAATGCCAAAGAACCATGGAAATTCACAACAGTTCAAACAACAGTCGATAAATGAGAGACAAAAAACGTACCCTAAAAGCATGATTATGCATCCAGTGACCACATCCAGTGGGCCTCATGCATTCCATAACCACATCATGACCGCATAACTACTGCGCTGTGTGGCCGTACGCTAACAAAAATCTGTTATACTTCCTGGTTGTGATGTTTCATCTGCTAACATGACCCTTGGCTATACCTATGACTCTCCTCTCTGCTTCTAAAATAAAGAAGCACTCCCAAAATTTTTTTTAATTCCTTGGTCTATTCCTAAAAGAAATGTTCAATTGTGACAAAACTCGGCATGCAGTTATGTCTCAGGCAGATAATAAACTGATTACAGATTTGGTCTGATTAGACACTCTTACCACAATTTGGTATAAAAGTGCTTCCAAGCTGCCCTATAAAAAAAGCTCTCACAAGCTACTTTTGGGTAGTGTACCTCTTGGTGACAAATTGTTGACTGCTAGACATGCCTCTACGATGCACTAGAATATATATTGCCCACTGATAGACTTTGACATAGATGTTAGGAGCAGATGTTACGTGAGGGCATGCATGCATGGTAAACAGTCTCTGGATGGCCCAGACAGAGCACCAATAGAGAGGATTATTTGATCCACTAACAAGCACCATCAGCTCTTACAGTTTTGTTGTCCACCATCCAAACACAAGTGGCACCTTCAATAAACACCTCTGTCTCTACCCAGACCATTTCCAACACTTAGCAGAAGGAAATTTGGTGTCCTGTCAATGACAGCCATTCACCGTCACCTATGTTTGCAAGGGTGTTGTGCATGATAAACCTGGACTGCTTCAGACTGCAAATATTACCTTTAGATCCCAGTACTGTTTGGGATCCCACTACAGTTGGATTCAAATATGGAGACCTGGTGGTGAATGCTTAAATCCTGCCTTTGTTGAGGAGCGACACAATTCTCCAATTGCTGGTGGGATGATCTGGGGATGAATCACATATGTCAGTTGGTCACCCCTAGTAGTGATGCAAGGGACACTAACAGCTTAGCGATATGTGCAGGACATCCTGCGGCCACATGTGTTGCCTCTCATGACAGCTGCCATTTTTCATCAGGATAATACATCAATGGTTTCCCAGGAATGTCTCTACCAGACTGCAACACTTCCTTGGTTTGCCCAATTGCCAGATTTTTTGCCATTCGAGCATTTATGGGACCAGCTTGGACACCAGCTTTGGCAACCTACAAGTGTGCAGAATCTACAGGCCCAGCTGCAACATCTGTGGGCAAATGTGCTACAAGATACTATACATAACTTGTATGTCTCCATGCCCAACCTTATCTCATTTTGTATACAGTCTAGAGGTGGCCTAATAGGGTCCCAGAGCCTCCTTTCAATTGTACAGTTTTCCCCAATAAACTTATCCTTTCTCTCTAATATTGTAGTCACTTAGATCTATCTTCATTACATTCACACATGGAAAGTTTCAATCAACAACTCTTTCTTGGTGCATTATTTCCTTGTGAATAAGTGCATATACACTGCGTGCAGAATTATTAGGCAAATGAGTATTTTGACCACATCATCCTCTTTATGCATGTTGTCTTACTCCAAGCTGTATAGGCTCGAAAGCCTACTACCAATTAAGCATATTAGGTGATGTGCATCTCTGTAATGAGAAGGGGTGTGGTCTAATGACATCAACACCCTATATTAGGTGTGCATAATTATTAGGCAACTTCCTTTCCTTTGGCAAAATGGGTCAAAAGAAGGACTTGACAGGCTCAGAAAAGTCAAAAATAGTGAGATATCTTGCAGAGGGATGCAGCACTCTTAAAATTGCAAAGCTTCTAAAGCGTGATCATCGAACAATCAAGCGTTTCATTCAAAATAGTCAACAGGGTCGCAAGAAGCGTGTGGAAAAACCAAGGCGCAAAATAACTGCCCATGAACTGAGAAAAGTCAAGCGTGCAGCTGCCAAGATGCCACTTGCCACCAGTTTGGCCATATTTCAGAGCTGAAACATCACTGGAGTGCCCAAAAGCACAAGGTGTGCAATACTCAGAGACATGGCCAAGGTAAGAAAGGCTGAAAGACGACCACCACTGAACAAGACACACAAGCTGAAACGTCAAGACTGGGCCAAGAAATATCTCAAGACTGATTTTTCTAAGGTTTTATGGACTGATGAAATGAGAGTGAGTCTTGATGGGCCAGATGGATGGGCCCGTGGCTGGATTGGTAAAGGGCAGAGAGCTCCAGTCCGACTCAGACGCCAGCAAGGTGGAGGTGGAGTACTGGTTTGGGCTGGTATCATCAAAGATGAGCTTGTGGGGCCTTTTCGGGTTGAGGATGGAGTCAAGCTCAACTCCCAGTCCTACTGCCAGTTTCTGGAAGACACCTTCTTCAAGCAGTGGTACAGGAAGAAGTCTGCATCCTTCAAGAAAAACATGATTTTCATGCAGGACAATGCTCCATCACACGCGTCCAAGTACTCCACAGCGTGGCTGGCAAGAAAGGGTATAAAAGAAGAAAATCTAATGACATGGCCTCCTTGTTCACCTGATCTGAACCCCATTGAGAACCTGTGGTCCATCATCAAATGTGAGATTTACAAGGAGGGAAAACAGTACACCTCTCTGAACAGTGTCTGGGAGGCTGTGGTTGCTGCTGCACGCAATGTTGATGGTGAACAGATCAAAACACTGACAGAATCCATGGATGGCAGGCTTTTGAGTGTCCTTGCAAAGAAAGGTGGCTATATTGGTCACTGATTTGTTTTTGTTTTGTTTTTGAATGTCAGAAATGTATATTTGTGAATGTTGAGATGTTATATTGGTTTCACTGGTAAAAATAAATAATTGAAATGGGTATATATTTGCTTTTTGTTAAGTTGCCTAATAATTATGCACAGTAATAGTCACCTGCACACACAGATATCCCCCTAAAATAGCTAAAACTAAAAACAAACTAAAAACTACTTCCAAAGATATTCAGCTTTGATATTAATGAGTTTTTTGGGTTCATTGAGAACATGGTTGTTGTTCAATAATAAAATTAATCCTCAAAAATACAACTTGCCTAATAATTCTGCACTCCCTGTAATGTAAGTAGTAGGACATGTAGTTTGCTTAGAAAGATTGATGCTCTGGACCTCTGCTGTACCACGTGACCGACACACAGATTCTACAATTCACACAGCCTCTTATGTGGACCGAAAGTCACTTTCTATTTTCATACCTATGGGATGCTCTATCTGAGTCTCATAGAAATGAGTAGAGAAAGTGACTTCTGGTTTGCACATTAGAGAATGTGTGAATCAATCCGAGGTCCTGAATTCTGGTCACATGGTTCAACAACGGGCCAAAACAAAAGGTCCATGGGTGAATTGGCAATAGATGCCCAGGGGGCCACTTAATCCCTCCTCTTGGCCGTCAGCAAGGTACATAAAGATCTGATGCTCTCAGCATTACTTAATGTAGGAGCATCAGGCACTTATGCACTTGGCCACTGTGGGGTGGGTGGCAGTATTTTGTGCTGCATTGTAGTATTGTGTTTTCCCAGAGGTATTATTTTGTACTGCACTGTGGTATTTGGTTCTGCTGATGCAGTATTTAGACCTGCACTGTGGTGCCTGGTTCTGCTGGGGCAGTATATTGTGCTGCACTGTGGAATTTGGTTCTGCTGAGGCAGTATTTTGTGCAGCACTGTGATATTTGGTTCTGCTGGGGTAGTATTTTGTCCTGCACTATGGTATTGTTGGCCCCGCCTATGCCTTTTGCTCCGCCTTCTGTCAATAAAGATTGCCTACAAAATTAGGTCACTTTTAGTTTTTTTTCCAGGGCCACTTTAAGTTCCCAGTCTGCCTATGCAGAGGTCTTCTCTTCTGAATAAAGCCATCACTAACCAAACTACCTGCCATACTAATTTCATCATTTAATTTATTAATGGACTAAAGTATAAAAGGTTTTGTGGGAGTGCTTCTTTCAGAAAGAAGGAGAAGATTTAACATTTTGATCTTGTATCTAAAATATATTTCTCTATTATCTATAAAACTAGCGAATAATCCTTTTATAGTGTATTTCAATACAACCTACTATAAATAGTTGTCTAATTTAAGACACAGTTTGAAGTCCTCTTTACTTCTAAAACCTTCCTATTAATGAAAGCATAATGTAGAACACCGGTAGGTTGTTGGATTCAGAAAAACATAGTCTAACATCATTCTCTGTTCACTTATTCCTAAAAATATCTCTGCAGTAAAACTGACAAAATATAATAATGTCCTAATAGGTAGAAACACATTTTTCCTGAATTTGATAATGAGTTTCTTATACATTTATGCATAGGCATTCATTTTGGCAGTTTACATAGTATATACCTTCTAATAATAGAGACCAGGCCAGCACAGTGTTAGGAATACATTATGTTATTTGTTCCATATGGAAGAAATATATTTATTAAATGACATAGTTTACAAGTGAAATCACTTATTAACCCCTTAAGGACACAGCCAGTTTTAACCTTATGGACCAAACCAAATTTAGCAATTTTGATGTGTCAATTTACAGTCAGGTCCATAAATATTGGGACATCGACACAATTATAACATTTCTGCCTCTATATACCACCACGATGGATTTGAAATGAAATGAACAAGATGTGCTTTAACTGCAGACTGTCAGCTTTAATTTGAGGGTATTTACATCTAAATCAGGTGAGCGATGTAGAAATTACAACAGTTTGCATATGTGCCTCCCACTTGTTAAGCGACCAAAAGTAATGGGACCGAATAATAATCATAAATCAAACTTTCACTTTTTAATACTTGGTTGCAAATCATTTGCAGTCAATTACAGCCTGAAGTCTGGAACGCATAGACATCACTAGACGCTGGGTTTCATCCCTGGCGATGCTCTGCCAGGCCTCTACTGCAACTGTATTCAGTTCCTGCTTGTTCTTGGGGCATTTTCCCTTAGGTTTTCTCTTCAGCAAGTGAAATGCATGCTCAATCGGATTCAGGTCAGGTGATTGACTTGGCCATTGCATAACATTCCACTTCTTTCCCTTAAAAAACTCTTTGGTTGCTTTTGCAGTATGCTTTGGGTCATTGTCCATCTGCACTGTGAAGCGCCGTCCAATGTGTTCTGAAGCATTTGGCTGAATATGAGCAGATAATATTGCCTGAAACACTTCAGAATTCATCCTGCTGCTTTTGTTAGCAGTCACATCATCAATAAATATAAGCGAACCAGTTCCATTGGCAGCCATACATGCCCACGCCATGACACTACCACCACCATGCTTCACTGATGAGGTGGTATGCTTAGGATCATGAGCAGTTCCTTTCCTTCTACATACTCTTCTCTTCCCATCACTCTGGTACAAGTTGATATTGGTCTCATCTGTCCATAGGATGTTGTTCCAGAACTGTGAAGGCTTTTTTAGATGTCGTTTGGCAAACTCTAATCTGGCCTTCCTGTTTTTGAGGCTCACCAATGGTTTACATCTTGTGGTGAACCATCTGTATTCACTCTGGTGAAGTCTTCTCTTGATTGTTGACTTTGACACACATACACCTACCTCCTGGAGAGTATACTTGATCTGGCCAACAGTTGTCAAGGGTGTTTTCTTCACCAAGGAAATAATTCTTCGGTCATCTACCACAGTTGTTTTCAGTGGTCTTCCGGGTCTTTTGGTGTTGCTGAGCTCACTGGTGCATTCCTTCTTTTTAAGAATGTTCCAAACAGTTGTTTTAACCACGCCTAATGTTTTTGCTATCTCTCTGATGGGTTTGTTTAGTTTTTTTTAGCCTAATGATGGCTTGCTTCACTGATAGTGACAGCTCTTTGGATCTCATCTTGAGAGTTGACAGCAACAGATTCCAAATGCAAATAGCACACTTGAAATGAACTCTGGACCTTTTATCTGCTCATTGTAATTGGGATAATGAGGGAATAACACACACCTGGCCATGGAACAGCTGAGAAGCCAATTGTCCCATTACTTTTGGTCTCTTAACCTCTTCAGGACACATGAAGTACCGGTACATCATGATGTCCTGGTACTTAAGGACACATGACATACCGGTACGTCATGTGTTGTTCCGATCACTGCCGCCCGGCCGGCTGTGATCGGAACAAGGTGCCTGCTCAAATCATTGAGCAGGCACCTCGGCTAAATGCGTGGGGGGGTCCCGTGCCCCCCCCCATGTCGGCGATCGCAACAAACCGCAGGTCAATTCAGACCTGCGGTTTGCTGCGCTTTCTGCAGTTTCAGAAACTTTATATGCCTAAAATATAGTTTTTTTCAACCCCCCCTGCACACCTGAATGATTTTATGGTTGTGGGAGGTGCAGGGGGGGGGGGGGGGCGGTGCGGGCGGAGCGGGAGGTGGGCGGTGCGGCAGGCGGGATCGCGATCCCCCGCCCGCCTCCCCTTGAATAATCGTTGGTGGCCAGTGGGTATACCAGGGTGTCAGCACATTGCTGACACCCTGGTATAAATGGCTGACATCTGTGATGCGATGTCAGCCGTTTAACCCTTTCCATACCGCGGTCTGTACGGACTGCGATATGGAAAAGCAGAGGTTAACAGTCGGGAGCTCCCTCCCTCTCCCATCGGGGGGCTGCTGTTCCTTTGCAGCCCCCCATCCTGACAGAGGGAGGGAGCCCCTCTCCTTACCCTTCCCCGTCTGCGCAGTTGTGGCCACAACTGAGCAGACGATACGGGGAAGGTTCCCATGGCAACAGGACGCCTTCTCCGGTATCCTGCTGTCCATGGTGCTGAACAGATCTGTGCTAAAGGCATAGATCTGTTCAGACAAAGTGTAAGTAAAATACAGTACAAAACGCTATATAGTGTACTGTACTGTATTATACAGATATCAGACCCACTGGATCTTCAAGAACCAAGTGGGTCTGGGTCAAAAAAAAAAAAGTGAAAAAAAAGTGAAAAAAAAGTAAAAACAAAAAAACACATTTATCACTGATTAAATAAAAGAATAAAATTCCCTACACATGTTTGGAATCGCCGCGTCCGTAACGACCTGATCTATAAAATGGTCATGTTACTTTACCCGAACGGTGAACGCCATAGAAATAAAAAATAAAAAACTATGATGAAATTGAAATTTTGCCCACCTTACTTCCCAAAAAAGGTAATAAAAGTGATCAAAAAAGTCGCATGTACGCCAAAATTGTAACAATCAAACCGTCATCTTATCCCGCAAAAATCATACCCTACCCAAGATAATCGCCCAAAAACAGAAAAATCTATGGCTCTTAGACTATGGAAACACTAAAACATGATTTTCTTTGTTTCAAAAATGAAATCATTGTGTAAAACTTACATAAATAAAAAAAAATTATACATATTAGGTATCGCCACATCCGTATCGACCGGCTCTATAAAAATATCACATGACCTAACCCCTCAGGTGACCACCGTAAAAAAATAAAAATAAAAGCGGTGTAAAAAATGCAATTTTTTGTCATCTTACATCACAAAAAGTGTAATAGAAAGCGATCAAAAAGTCATATGCACCCCAAAATAGTGCCAATCAAACCATCATCTCATCCCGCAAAAAATGAGACCCTACTTAAGATAATCGCCCAAAAACTGAAAAAACTATGGCTCTTAGACTATGGAGACACTAAAACTTTTTTTTGTTTTAAAAATGAAATCATTGTGTAAAACTTACATAAATAAAAAAAATTGTATACATATTAGGTATCGCCGCGTCCGTGACAACCTGCTCTATAAAATCACCACATGATCTAACCTGTCAGATGAATGTTGTAAATAACACAAAAAAAAAACGGCGCCAAAAAAGCTATTTCTTGTTACCTTGCCGCACAAAAAGTGTAATATAGAGCAACCAAAAATCATATGTACCCTAAACTAGTACCAAAAAAACTGCCACCCTATCCCGTAGTCTCTAAAATGGGGTCACTTTTTTGGAGTTTCTACTCTAGGGGTGCATCAGGGGGGCTTCAAATTGGACATGGTGTCAAAAAAAACAGTCCAGCAAAATCTGCCTTCCAAAAACCGTATGGCATTCCTTTCCTTCTGTGCCCTGCCGTGTGCCCGTACAGCAGTTTACGACCACATATGGGGTGTTTCTGTAAACTACAGAATCAGGGCCATAAATAATGAGTTTTGTTTGGCTGTTAACCCTTGCTTTGTAACTGGAAAAAAAAAAATTAAAATGGAAAATCTGCCAAAAAAGTGAAATTTTGAAATTGTATCTCTATTTTCCATTAAATCTTGTGCAACACCTAAAGGGTTAACAAAGTTTGTAAAATCAGTTTTGAATACCTTGAGGGGTGTAGTTTCTTAGATGGGGTCACTTTTATGGAGTTTCTACTCTAGGGGTGCATCAGGGGGGCTTTAAATGGGACATGGTGTCAAAAAAAACAGTCCGCAAAAAATGAGACCCTACTTAAGATAATCGCCCAAAAACTGAAAAAACTATGGCTCTTAGACTATGGAGACACTAAAACTTTTTTTTGTTTTAAAAATGAAATCATTGTGTAAAACTTACATAAATAAAAAAAATTGTATACATATTAGGTATCGCCGCGTCCGTGACAACCTGCTCTATAAAATTACCACATGATCTAACCTGTCAGATGAATGTTGTAAATAACACAAAAAAAACTGTGCCAAAAAAGCTATTTCTTGTTACCTTGCCGCACAAAAAGTGTAATATAGAGCAACCAAAAATCATATGTACCTTAAACTAGTACCAAAAAAACTGCCACCCTATCCCGTAGTTTCTAAGATGGGGTCACTTTTTTGGAGTTTCTACTCTAGGGGTGCATCAGGGGGGCTTCAAATTGGACATGGTGTCAAAAAAACCAGTCCAGCAAAATCTGCCTTCCAAAAACCGTATGGCATTCCTTTCCTTCTGTGCCCTGCCGTGTGCCCGTACAGCAGTTTACGACCACATATGGGGTGTTTCTGTAAACTACAGAATCAGGGCCATAAAAAATTAGTTTTGTTTGGCTGTTAACCCTTGCTTTGTAACTGGAAAAAAAAACATTAAAATGGAAAATCTGCCAAAAAAGTGAAATTTTGAAATTGTATCTCTATTTTCCATTAAATCTTGTGCAACACCTAAAGGGTTAACAAAGTTTGTAAAATCAGTTTTGAATACCTTGAGGGGTGTAGTTTCTTAGATGGGGTCACTTTTATGGAGTTTCTACTCTAGGGGTGCATCAGGGGGGCTTTAAATGGGACATGGTGTCAAAAAAACCAGTCCAGCAAAACCTGCCTTCCAAAAACCAAACGGCGCACCTTTCACTCTACGCCCCGCTGTGTGGCCATACAGTAGTTTACGGCCACACATAGGGTGTTTCTGTAAACGGCAGAGTCAGGGCAATAAAGATACAGTCTTGTTTGGCTGTTAACCCTTGCTTTGTTAGTGGAAAAAATGGGTTAAAATGGAAAATTAGGCAAAAAAATTAAATTCTCAAATTTCATCCCCATTTGCCAATAACTCTTGTGCAACACCTAAAGGGTTAACGAAGTTTGTAAAATCAGTTTTGAATACCTTGAGGGGTTTAGTTTATAGAATGGGGTCATTTTTGGGTGTTTCTATTATGTAAGCCTCGCAAAGTGACTGCAGAGCTGTAGTGGTCCCAAAAAATTGGGTTTTTGTAAATTTCTGAAAAAGTTCAAGATTTGCTTCTAAACTTCTAAGCCTTGTAACATCCCCACTAACAGATGACACCCAATCTGAAAGAGGAGAATAATATAGTAGTGAATAACAATGGGGCACTCTCTATGGCAATGAGAACAGTGGATGATAAAACGTCTAAATTTATTAATATATGACTAATATATTGTTCACAGCCAATTAAATAGTAGCAGCATAGGTGATGGTATTGGGCATATTAAAACAGCAATATTGATAAAATGAGAATAAAGATAAAATGGTAGTCCATCAATAGGATCAAAGTTGGGCTAAAATCTGGCACCCAAAAATATATATAAAGAGCTCTAGGTATATGCAGTTAGTTTCCAGTTATAAATTGTATCAACTGGGCCCCAATTAAGGTGCAAGTCTGTGCTGGGTATATGCAGAGCGGCGTCCCGCCCCTAAACCTGAGACAGCGGCGTCCCGCTGTATATTTTCGAAAAGCGATCGCTTACTATTGCAGACACTTCGATCTTACCCGGAGGGCTTCGATTGAATTGCCTACCCTCGTCTCGGTGCGCCTTCTCTGTGTATCGGTGCTCCGGTCCCGAGGGCTGTTAGCCTTCAAAAAGATCCCACGCCAACACCGGAAGTCCACGTAGGTTCGCTGGAAGTGCGGATTTCCCTTATACAGCAGAGACCTCACGCGACTTGTGTTATCGGATCTGTAGAATAAGAAATCCTGCTCCTCCTAAATCGATCGAAAATAGGTGTCTGTAATCCAATCGTGGGGGTCTGTACCAAACGCGTTTCGGGGTTTAGGAAGTTGACCCCTTCATCAGTGGTTAGTGTCCCCCCTATTGAGGCCCCTCCTTTATAGGGGTAATGGTTCATGGGAAAACCTGGTTGTGGAATGAATCATCCGAATCTTAAATAGTCCAGAAAATCTGTATACAGAGTCTGAATATATCGATTTTGCGTATACCCGAGCAAATAGTTATCCTATTGACGGACTTAATCGCATATATACGATCATGTTTGACGGACTACCATTTTATCTTTATTCTCATTTTATCAATATTGCTGTTTTAATATGCCCAATACCATCACCTATGCTGCTACTATTTAATTGGCTGTGAACAATATATTAGTCATATATTAATAAATTCATACGTTTTATCATCCACTGTTCTCATTGCTATAGAGAGTGCCCCATTGTTATTCACTACTATATTATTCTCCTCTTTCAGATTGGGTGTCATCTGTTAGTGGGTGCACCTCACGTTGGTCCCTAGTCACTCTTGTGCGTCATATCCCTTTTTATTCATTCATCAGATTTTTCACTCTTTTATGTCTGCACAGAGTGAGGAGGTGATCACGAGTATATGGGATCATGTGGAAACAAAAACCCAAAAAGTAGACAATTTCTCTTTCAATGCTGTTACAGCGAAAATTGATAATGATGTTATGAGTATGAGGGATATATTTAAGGAATTGGAAACACTTTTAATTAAACAATTGAAACAAAGGTGGGAGGTTAAAACATTGACTAGATACATAGAATGCAACAGAATCCCTAAAGGCTTGACACTGGTGAAAATTCCAGCTCAGGACCTGTGCAATCAAACGTTCATTGAAGAATGGGACAAAATGTTACATGAATACTCCCTCTCCGTTGTTAAAATGATTATTAAGAGGAGAGTAGAAATTTTGGAGGAAACAACTAGTAAGATAAATTAGATAAGACCAATGGTAGATAAATTTCCACAGAATGAAGAATTTCACACACTTCAAGTTAGACTATGTAATAATTTGGATAGAATAGAACAGGAGATCATGGATTAAAAGATTAAGAAATTAAATTATGAAAATAAATTAATTAAAAGAAAGAATATTACGGGAGAAACACAAAGAAGCACATCAACTGGTGAGAATAGGACAAATACAACACAAGGTGGAGACACTTATAATAGGGACACATTTGAGAATGTTAATTTCACTATACCGACACAAAACAGGTTTGAGGTTTTAGATGAACATGAACATTTTTTAGACAGGACTCCACCTCACCACAGGAGTCGAACGAACCGGAAATCACCGGAGAGGGAACGAGCACAGAATATGGAATCCCCCATAGACCACCAATACCATTTAAGACACAGACCACAAACCACACAGCGAACACACAGGTCTCAATATCAAAGATCAGGGAGACCACACATACCACAAGAATATCACAACACTCAGGAACACCGATTGAGAACGAGGAAGCACGAAGGAAAAGAAAGATACAGAGAGAGGGGGGGGGGAGAAGGAATGCATACAGATAGAAGAGATGATTAAATATTTAAGTGGGTATAGGTATGTATATACCAACAGTGAAAAAAACTACAATTACTAAAATTACTCAGTGGGGGAGTAGTAACCCCCAAGACGCAAAAACAGACATGGTGACCGGGTAAGCACTCAAATTGATGGGTACGGGGAGACAATTCTAACCCAATGGATTACAGGGTTTAGAGACAGGAACCAGCTTCCCCTAGAGGCCCTAGAGGTCTGCTGTGCCCAGGGCAACCCCCTGATGGTGGAGGTTCCCTGTCCCCGAACCTAGTGCTATCCGGTCCCTAGAAATCCCTATAAAAAATAATAAATGCTCCAGGATGATACGGTGAAGAGTAAATGGTGCTCTTTATAAATGAGTGTCACCCTTATTCTTCTAAAACCAAAGGCACAGCAGCCGCCCGATGGGAGAGGGAGGGAGCTCCCTGAGCTGTTAACCTTTTCCATACCGCGGTCCGTATGGACCGCGGTATGGAAAGGGTTAAACGGCCGACATCGCATGACAGATGTCAGCCGTTTATACCAGGGTGTCAGCAATGTGCTGACACTCTGGTATACCCACTGGCCACCAACGATTATTCAAGGGGAGTCGGGCGGGGGATCGCGATCCCGCCTGCCGCACCGCCCGTCTCCCGCACCGCCCACAACCCCCCCTGCACCTCCCGCCGCCATCAAATCATTCAGGGGTGCAGGGGGGGTGAAACATTTATAGGTTAGGCATACTAAAGTTTCTGATCCCCGCGGTCCAGAAAATGCAGAAAGCGCAGCAAACCGCAGGTCTGAATTGACCTGCGGTTTGTTGCGATCGCCGACATGGGGGGGTCACGGGACCCCCCCGGGCATTTAGCAGAGGTGCCTGCTCCATAATTTGCGAGGTGCCTGCGCGGCGGTGATCAGAAATACACAGGGCGTACAGGTACGCCCTGTGTCCTTAAGTACCAGGTCATATGGGCGTACCTGTACGCCCTGGGTCCTGAAGAGGTTAAGAGCCAGGAAAATGAGTTCTGATAAGTTACTGAATCCTGCTTGTCATATAAGATTGATAAAAAAATGTTAGATGACCCAGTGACATTAGAAGGTCCTTATGGTGAATGGGATTCATACGCCACTATAATGAGCGGCAGAGGAGTGAGACGGGGGGTGAATATGTGGCTAGAGATAAAAAATTTAACTGTCGGCCAGCACAAACCCCAAAAATTAGCCAATAGGCATTCACCTGACAGCAAAGAACTTTGGATTCTGCGGCTGGAGGTACATTAGGCAGTCACAGGATAAAAATTTAACTGTCGGCCAGTACAGGCCCCAAAAATTAGCCAATAGGCATTCACCTGACAGCAAAGAACTTTGGATTCTATGGCTGGAGGTACATTAGGCGGTCACAGGATAAATATGTAACTGTCGGCCAGTACAGGCCCCAAAAATTAGCCAATAGGCATTCACCTGGCAGCACAGAACTTTGTATTCTGGGGCTGGAGGTGAATTAGGCTGTCACGGGATAAATATGTAACTGTCGGCCAGTACAGGCTCCAAAAATTAGGCATTCACCTGACATAAAAGGCCTTTTATGCCGCTGTATATACATAAGGCAAGGACTATTCTCTGTTCTGTTTGGTGAGGATATGTGTGGGCTGGCATGAGGAAATTTAATTACACGTGGTCATCATAGGTGTTGAATTCCTCTGAGATCTATTCCTGATTCATTTTAAAAAATGTGAGGTATTCCACACTGTTGTGAGCTAGGCAAGTGCGCTTATCGGTCACGATCCCCCCTGCTGTGCTGAGCGCCCTTTCGGACAGGACACTCGATGAGGGGCAAGCCAAGCGTTCAATGGCAAATTGTGCCAGCTCTGGCCACAGGTCAAGCCTGCACACCCAGTAGTCAATGGGTCCTCGCTTCTCAGAGCGTCCACATTGACCGTTAACCCGATGCAGTCGGACACCTGTCGGTCTAGACTTTCCCTGAGGCTGGATCCGGAGGGCGGCTGTCGATGGGTTGGCTGCAAGAATGATCTCATATCCGAAGTGACCAACACATCTCCAAACCGCCCTCTTTTTTCAGGCGAGGTAAGATTGGTAGCAGCACCTGTTTCGCTGTGGGTGGAAATTCCTCTGCCAGTGTCCGCAACAGCAGAATGCAGCATTTCTCTAACAGCAAGGCCTGGAAATGCTGCATTCTGACAGCCCTCTGTGATGCCGGTAACTTGTCTGCCATTTTGTGTTTGTACCGGGGGTCTAAGTACATTGCCACCCAGTACAGGTCCTTGACTTTTATGCTTTTTATACGGGGTCCCTCTTCAAACACTGGAGCATGAAGGCCCAATTTGCACTAAATTGGAAACGGGGGAGTTCCCTGGCTCCTGCTCATCGCCCAGGAGAATGTCGTCCTTGGTCTCCTCACCCCAGCCACGGACAACACCAGGGATTCCCGAAAAGTTTAAAGCCTGCTCTTCTTGCTCCCCCTCCTACTCCTCCTCTCCCCAGCCACCATCATCCTTTGACTCCTCTTCAGACTCCTAGTGACTTGTCTCAGATGGAGTAGCCCCCCTTGGAATTCATTCAGCATTGCGACTTCCTCGTCTTCCTCATCTTCCTCGACAGCTTGATCAATGACATGACGCAATGCACAATCCCGAAAGAAGGCGTAAGGTACGATGTCACTGATGGCGCCCTGACTGCGACTGACCAGTTTGGTGATCTCATTAAATGGCTGCAGAAGTCTGCATGCATCGCGCATGAGCAGCCACTGGCGCGGTAAACCAAAACCAAGCTCCCCAGAACTTGTCCTGCCACAGAGTTTATACAGGTAGTCGTTAACAGGACGTTTCTGCTGGAGCAGCCTATCAAGCATATACAAGGTGGAGTTCCAGCGCGTCGGGCAGTCGCAAATCAGATGTCTGATGGGCAAGTGGTGTCGCTGCTGAACGTCAGCAAGGCGAACCATGGCCCGTGTAAGATCTTCTAAAATGGCCAGAAAATTTTCCTGGCCTGCTGCAAGACATCCTGGACCCCGGGGTATATGGCAACGAATCGCACAACTAAGTTCAGGACGTGTGCCATGCACGGCACGTGTGTCATTTTGACCTGTTTCAGCGCGCTCAGCAGATTGGCACAGTTGTTGCACACCACCTTACCAACTGTCAAATTGAGCGGGGTTAGCCTGATCGGCCTGTGACCGCAGAGCTGAAAGGATTGCAGGAGCGGTGTGGCTCTTGGCTTCCAGCCACAGCACAGCATGGCAACGTCTCACCTGGCATGTCAAATAGGTTCTGGGGAGCTTGGGGGGTGCAGCAGAAGAGGCGGTAGCAGTGGAAAAGGAGTCAGCCGAGGAGGAGAAGAAGAGGCAGACCTGCATGCAATCTGTGGTGGTAACACCAAATCCACACGGCTGCCAAGGGTTACATGCTTTACGGCCGTCAGAAGGTTCAACCAGTGGGCAATAAAAGTTATGTACCTTCCCTGCCTGTGTTTGCTAGACCACGTGTCTGTTGTCAGATGTATCTTGGCACCGACACTGTGTGCCAGAGATATATTAACTTGCCGCTGAACATGGCCATATAGTTCAGGGATGCCCTTCTGGGAGAAATATTTCATTCCGGGGACCTTCCATTATGGTGTGCCAATGGCCACAAATTTTCTAAGGGCCTCCAAGTCCACCAATTTATATAGCAGTAGTTGGCGGACTAGCAGTTCCGACAAGCCAGCGGTCAGCCGTTGGGCAAGAGGATCATCCAACGTCATCATTTTTTTACGCTCAAACATTTGGGCCACGGAAGCCAGAAGAAAGCGACAACGGCACGGTGGAAGGTGGAGTGGAGGACAAATGGAAGGAGAGAGGAGAAGGAGAAGAGGCAGAACGTGGAGCGCCGGGAGTGTGGCTTTGTGGGTCCTGACAGCATTGCTCCCACTGGGCTCGGTGATGGAAGGCCAGGTGCCTTCTTAAGGAGGTCGTCCGTAGGTGAGTGCTGGGCTTACCGCAACGTATGCGTTGACAGCACAGGCTGCAGATGGCAACACTATTATCACCAGCGGACACATTAAAAAAAGCCCACACTGCGGAGCCATGTGCCAGCATCCTGGGAGAGCAAGATGTGACCGTGCATGGTGGATGGCTCACTCCAGATACATTTGCAGTCTGCTTTTTGCCTCCTGTGCACCTTGAGTTCTGCCTGCTACTCCTCCTTCTCCTCCCTATCTGCTGCTCAGTCTTTCCCTCTGAACTCCCCTCCTCTTCCTCTCTTGTGGGCACCCACGTGATGTATATCATCATCGTCACCTTCACCACCACTGACATTTGAGATCTCGGAGTAGGCGGCAGCAGCGGGGACCACCCTCCTTGGGCTGATCTGGGTACTGTCGTCAGACCGCTGGGTGGCGGCTGTTTCTAGCCCCTCTTTCTCATCCGATGCCAAGATTGGCTGCGCATTGGTAAGGTCTGGGAATGGATGGAAAAAAATTCCTCTGACTCGAGTGGAGGGGCTATGGTCATGGTGGTGGTAGTGTCTTTAGGGGTGCACACAGCAGAGAGTGAGGAGGATGCAGATACAGAGAATGAGGAGGGTGCTGAAGCAGAAGGCTGAGTGAGCCACTCAACGAACTCTGGTGCGCCCTTTGAAGATATTGCACGTGCCTTCTCCAACTTTCCACTTAGGCTCCGGCGTGGTGCACCTGCCCGACTCCTACCACCCCTGCAGTACGGTCTGCCTCTTCCTCTGCTTGTCATTTTCTAAATGACCTTCTGCCTAAAGAGAAGAGAAGTATTTGTGGAAGAAGGTATATAGCAGCCCTTAATCAGTATTTGGTGGAAAAAGGTATATAACAATAGCACCCCTTAATCAGTATTTTGTGGAGGAAGGTATATGGCACCCCTCAATTAATATTTGGTGGAAACAGGTATATAGCACCCCTCAATCAGTATTTGGCGGAAACAGGTATATGGCACCCCTCAGTCAGTATTTTGTGGAAGCAGGTGTATCACAGCTCTCAATCTGTCACGGCCTATGGTGTACGCCGTGACACTTTTGCCACGCCTGCTGTTTCCGGTGGCAACATGTTGCTGTTTTGGCATGTTGTGGCAGTGTCACAGGTTTTGCTGTGTGCGCCGTGACTTGCTGGCCACGCATGCTGTTGTCTGCGGCAGCCTGTTGCCTTTTTTCTTGTGTGTGCAATTCCCCTTTAAGTAGTGTCTCCCTGCTGTGTAGTGTGTGTGGGGTTAATTCACTGGCTGGAGCAAAGAGGTAAGTTGGGTGTGGTCTCTGGTCTCTTTATATACTTTGGCCTTGAGACTGAGATCAAGTTTTGGTTTGTCTGCCTTGCATGAGAGATGTCTGCTCTGTGCATGGTTATTAGCAGTGTCATCTGCGATGTCTTACTGAGTGTTTCCTCCTTGTCTTCTTTCCCCTCCTGGTGTGTCATTTATGGTGTGGGTTAAGTAGCAGGTTTGTTGTACGTCTTGTTTGTGGTTGCATGTCTGGGATGTTGTTGGTGTTTGTCCCTGCATGTGTGAAAGACGTCTCCCTTTGTGTGTGTTACCTCCGAAAGGGGGTCCCATTGGTTTCCCGGAGGGGTGAACCTAAAGATATATGCAGCCTTGCCTGAAGCCACCTTGCATCGGTGTCCGCATGGGGGTCCAGGTTGTTTTGGTGTTTTTCCATCTTTGCTGCGGCAGGTAAGTGTTTGATGTTCAGTTGTTACACTGTGTTCTTACCTGCTGTGCAGTTGCTGCATTGTCTTTCTCCCTGTCAGCTACTGGGCCGCTGGAGACGCCTTTCATCCGTGGTGATGGATGAACAAGAGGACTCTGCCCTGTCACGATTTTGAGGGCGATGCAGGGATTCCTAGACTTCTAGGTTCGTGGGTATGAGCCCCCTTACCATTGAAGGCGGCTCATACAGCCAGGAGACTAGGGCTATTTTAGGGAAGCTGTAGGAGGGGACCAGCTCCCTTTTCCCTGCTTATTGCCTACTAATTGGTGACATTGTACGGTGGGGAGTTTCACCCATTCCCCACCGTGACACAATCAGTATTTGGTGGAAGAATGTACAGTCGTGGCCAAAAGTTTTGAGAATGACAAAAATATTAGTTTTCACAAAGTTTGCTGCTAAACTGCTTTTAGATCTTTGTTTCAGTTGTTTTTGTGATGTAGTGAAATATAATTATACGCACTTCATACGTTTCAAAGGCTTTTATCGACAATTACATGACATTTATGCAAAGAGTCAGTATTTGCAGTGTTGACCCTTCTTTTTCAGGACCTCTGCAATTCGACTGGGCATGCTCTCAATCAACTTCTGGGCCAATTCCTGACTGATTGCAACCCATTCTTTCATAATCACATCTTGGAGTTTGGCAGAATTAGTGGGTTTTTGTTTGTCCACCCGCCTCTTGAGGATTGACCACAAGTTCTTAATGGGATTAAGATCTGGGGAGTTTCCAGGCCATGGACCCAAAATGTCAACGTTTTGGTCCCCGAGCCACTTAGTTATCACTTTTGCCTTATGGCACGGTGCTACATCGTGCTGGAAAATGCATTGTTCTTCACCAAACTGTTGTTGGATTGTTGGAAGAAGTTGCTGTTGGAGGGTGTTTTGGTACCATTCTTTATTCATGGCTGTGTTTTTGGGCAAAAGTGTGAGTGAGCCCACTCCCTTGGATGAGAAGCAACCCCACACATGAATGGTCTCAGGATGCTTTACTGTTGGCATGACACAGGACTGATGGTAGCGCTCACCTTTTCTTCTCCGGACAAGCCTTTTTCCAGATGCCCCAAACAATCGGAAAGAGGCTTCATTGGAGAACATGACTTTGCCCCAGTCCTCAGCAGTCCATTCACCATACTTTCTGCAGAAGATCAATCTGTCCCTGATGTTTTTTTTTGGAGAGAAGTGGTTTCTTTGCTGCCCTTCTTGACACCAGGCCATCTTCCAAAAGTCTTCGCCTCACTGTGCGTGCAGATGCGCTCACACCTGCCTGCTGCCATTCCTGAGCAAGCTCTGCACTGGTGGCACTCCGATCCCGCAGCTGAATCCTCTTTAGGAGACGATCCTGGCGCTTGCTGGACTTTCTTGGACGCCCTGATGCATTCTTAACAAGAATTGTACCTCTTTCCTTGAAGTTCTTGATGATCCTATAAATTGCTGATTGAGGTGCAATCTTAGTAGCCACAATATCCTTGCCTGTGAAGCCATTTTTATGCAACGCAATGATGGCTGCACGCGTTTCTTTGCAGGTCACCATGGTTAACAATGTAAGAACAATGATTTCAAGTATCACCCTCCTTTTAACATGTCAAGTCTGCCATTTTAACCCAATCAGCCTGACATAATGATCACCAGCCTTGTGCTCGTTAGAGATGTCGCGAACATAAAATTTTCCGTTCGCGAACGGCGAACGTGAATTTTCGCAAGTGTTCGCAAACGGGCGAACCGGGCGAACTGCCATAGACTTCAATAGGCAGGCGAATTTTAAAACCCACAGGGACTCTTTCTGGCCACAATAGTGATGGAAAAGTTGTTTCAAGGGGACTAACACCTGGACTGTGGCATGCCGGAGGGTGATCCATGGCAAAACTCCCATGGAAAATTACATAGTTGACGCAGAGTCTGGTTTTAATCCATAAATGGCATAAATCACCTAACATTCCTAAATTGTTTAAAATAATGTGCTTTAAAACATCAGGTATGATGTTGTATCGATCAGGTAGTGTAAGGGTTACGCCCGCTTCACAGTGACAGACCAAACTCCCCATTTAACGCACCGCAAACAACCGCAAACAGTCCATTTGCACAACCGCAAACTCCCCATTTGCACAAGGTTGGATACAAAGCTAGCCATGTCCCGTTCCTTGTCCTCACTGATGTCATTGAAGGTCTCTTCCTCCACCCAGCCACGTAGAGCAAGGGTCCCCGAAAGGTGACAACATGCCCCCTGGGACGCCTGCTGTGGTTGGTATTCCACCTCCTCAAAGCCACCTTCCTCCTCTGACTCCTCTTCTTCAGACTCCTCTCTCTGCGTTATTATAAGGTGTGTTAAGTAGTACTATTCCTATCAGTTTAATCCCTGTTACGTCCCCTATCAGGGGACGTGTATATGGCATCGATTTTAGGAACCGGGAGATGGAAAAAGATGCTTGGTCGGTCCTCCTACTTCAAATTTGGGGCACTGTGCGTGCAATCTAATGTGCCACCAGATAGGAGTGGTGTGTTAAGTAGTTCTATTCTTATCAGTTTAATCCCTGTTACGTCCCGTATCAGGGGACGTGTATGGAATAGATTTTAGACAACCGCAAAGAGTTGTCAATAGTTGAGACACTCATGACATAAATTTTCTACCTCTATGCGTCAATCTTGGTGTAGTTATGACTGTGTTCGTGCGCACGTTTGGGAGATTGCAGGCGATGGGGGTTTTTCAAAGCCTATGGTCGTGCTGAGGTAGTTCAGTGACAGTTAAGTGACCCAGAAAACAATGATTCTGCATTTTGGGCCCATGCAAAATTATCCAGCCGATCGCTTTTGGTCTGTTCACAATGAAGCAACGACCTTATCATCTGGGGTGTGCCAACATTGCCATTGCCAACACACTCATAGAGGTGGTCGCTTCATTGTGACACTGTGCCCTGGCAGGCCCTGAAACGCACACGTGTGAAGGAAACTGACTGCTATTATATTATAGTCCAAAAATATATATATTTTTTAAATGCAAGCTATTGTTACACCAGATATGAGTGGTGGCACTGGGCAAGTGGGCACAGTATACGCTGTGAGCCTGACACACGCTGGCAGGCAGGCAACTGCAATTAGATTACACAGAAAAAAAAAAAAAAAGCAGACTGATGTTCTAGCCCTAAAAAGGGCTTTTTGGGGTGCTGGCCTTACAGCAGAGATCAGATGAGTCTTTCAGGACTGTAGTGGACACTGAATACACTAGCCTAGCTATCGATTTCCCTATTAAATCATCAGCAGCAGCACTGTCCCTCCTCTCACTAAGAATGCAGCTTCCGAATGAATCTAAAATGGATGCTGTCCAGGAGGTGGGAGGGTCTGGGAGGGAAGGTCTGCTGCTGATTGGCTGGAATGTGTCTGCTGACTGAGGTACAGGGTCAAAATTTACTCAATGATGACGAATGGGGGGCGGACCAAACATCGCATATGTTCGCCCGCCGCGGCGAACGCGAACAAGCTACGTTCATCGGGAACTATTCGCCGGCGAACTATTCGGGACATCTCTAGTGCTCGTCTACATTCTCACCTGAGTTAACAAGACTATTACTGAAATGATCTCAGCAGGTCCTTTAATGACAGCAATGAAATGCAGTGGAAAGTTTTTTTTGGGATTAAGTTAATTTTCATGGCAAAGAAGGACTCTGCAATTCATCTGATCACTCTTCATAACATTCTGGAGTATATGCAAATTGCTATTATAAAAACTTAAGCAGCAACTTTTCCAATTTCGAATATTTATGTAATTCTCTAAACTTTTGGCCACGACTGTATATAGCAATAGCACCCCTCAATCAGTATTTAGTGGAAGAAGGTATATAGCACTCCTCAATCAGTATTTGGCGGAAACTGGTATAGAACACCCATCAATCAGGATTTGGTGGAAGAGGGTATATAGCAATAGCACCCCTCAATAAGTATTTTGTGGAAGAAGGTATATGGCACCCCTTAATCAGTATTTGGCGGAAACAGGTAAATAGCACCCCTCAATCAGTATTTGGCAGAAACAGGTATATGGCACCCCTCAGTGTTTTGTGGAAGCAGGTGTATCGCAGCCCTCAATCAGTATTTGGCGGGAAACAGGTATATGGCACCCCTCAATCAGTATTTTGTGGATGCAGGTGTTTTTCAGCCCTCAATCAGTATTTGGTGGAAGAGGGTATATAGCAATGGAACCCTTCAATCAGTATTTTCTGGAAGAAGGTATATGGCACCCCTCAATCAGTATTTGTCAGAAACAGGTAAATAGCACCCCTCAATCAGTATTTGGCGGAAACAGGTATATGGCACCCCTCAATCAGTATTTTGTGGAAGCCGGTGTATTGCAGCCCTCAAACAGTATTTGGTGGAAGAAGGTATATAGCAATAGCACCCCTAAATCAGTATTTAGTGGAGGAAGGTATATGGCAACCCTCAATCAGTATTTGACAGAAACAGGTATATGGCCCCCCTCAATCAGTATTTTGTGGAAGCAGGTGTATCGCAGCCCTCAATCAGTATTTGGTGGAAGAAGGTATATAACAATAGCACCCCTCAATCAGTATTTGGCGGAAACGGGTATATAGCACCCCTCAATCAGTATTTTGTGGAAGAAGGTGTATCGCAGCCCTCAATCAATATTTGGTGGAAGAAGGTATATAGCACCCCTCAATCAGTTTTTGGCAGAAACAGGTATATAGCAGCCTCAATCAGGATTTTGTGGAAGAAGGTATATTGCAGCCTTCAAGCAGTTTTTTGGGGGGGAAACAGGTATATCACACCCATTGCAATTAGTTATTCCAATAGCGTCTGTCCCTCACATTTGCTGCACAATACTAATACATTATAATATAATTTCTATGTTAGAAAGTATATTATAAGTATATCACACCCCTCTATATTGCACCTATCTATAGCACACCTATACCAGTCCTTAAAAGGACTTTTGTGTCCCTATTAGCTAGCGTTTGGTGTCCCTAACTGTCCCTGCTCCAAAATGCAATGTCTCCCTGCACTGGCAAAACACATAATGTAAAATGGCTGCAAGATCGGGTTCTGTTATAGGGTTGGGGGTGGGTCCACGTGCTGAAACATCTCAATTGACTGCCCTGTCCCACCTGATGGATGTGTCATGGGTCAAAGTTCAGCGCTATGCAAAGCAATATGGCACATGTGAATATCGCCATATGTTCGCGTTTTCGGCGAATTGCGAACGAGCAAAGTTCGCCGCGAACCGCAAGGCCATCTCTACTCGGCACATGGTGGTATTCGGCCGAATACCACATGTGCTCGAACGCAATGCTCAAGTCTCCTCCCCGCACGTTTGTTGGCTGCTACGCAGGCAATAAGCATGCAGGTAAGTACTGCCCTTCACTGTAATGTCGTAGCCATGTTGGTTACTGGCATTACAGTGATTGGCTGACCGGTACGCGTCATTGTGTGCTATATAGGGAGATCTGTGCTAAAGAATAAAAAGATAGTGTAGGGAGTAGGGAGAGCACCCGAGCATCCTGAGGTGTTCGACCCGAACACTTTGGTGCTCGATCAACACTATTTACTACACAACTCTGCTCCACTCCGATGCTGGTTTTCACAAGTAGTGAATATAGATATGCTGGTAGATAGATTTGCAGCATGTTGTAGCATTTAATGAGATAATCTGTGCAATTCAATGCAGTCGTAGAGCACATTTATCCTACTACTTAGGCCTCATGCACACAACCGTTGTTGTGTTCCGTGTCCGTTGTTCCGTTTTCCGTGATCTTCTGCGGACCCATTGACTTTCAATGGGTCCGTTGAAAACTCGGATAATGCACCGTTTGTCATCCGCGTCCGTGATCCGTGTTTCCAGTCCGTCTAAAAAATATGACCTGTCCTATTTTTTTCACGGACAACAGTTCGCGGACCCTTTTAAGTCGTTGGGTCCGTGAAAAAACACGGAGGCACACAAGATTGTCGTCCGGGTCCGTTTTTTTTCCTATAATTTGCCAGGCAAACTTGACTTAGATTTTTTTTTCACTTTCCTTCATGTCTGCAAAAAACAAGGAAGACACACGGAAACAACGGAACCCCGTTTTGCGGACCGTGAAAAAATAATGTTGTGTGCATGAGGCCTTAATGTCATTCACAGTTTTTGAGTCTCAATTGTGTAATTCAAGCCAGTGGTAACACTATTAGTATACAATCACCAATGTATAAAGTGTATCTACAATGGTGAATTATGTAGACCATAGGCCCTAGGCTTGTTCTCAAATTTGCCTCTTATGCCCCACTGTCCTTCCCATCCCTGCCAATAAATATCACTACTGTTCTGTGCTAACATTTACAACTGGGTATTACCATTCCCCTGTCATATGGTTGTGCCGTATACCCCTATATACTGACTGTGTTCATTCATTGCTGACAGAATCATACTGTCTTGAGACACATCCTCTTGACAAGTGGAATGGTAATACCTAGCTTTAAATTTGGTCTGTGCTTCATGGAGAAGTAAAACAGGCATGTCAGAAGAGATGACTCTTCCAGTGACTCAACGGTAGTCTTTTCTTCTTTATCCAGCCCAGACCACGATGAATACTTCTTCGTGTGACTGCAGATCTGCAGCCATCCCCAGCCTTAACATTAAAACCAATAGACTCAAGTCCAAAAACAGAATGCAAAGTAACTACAGAACCAAAAATACAGTAAATACAAATCCCAATTAATAAATGAGGAGGACCCCACACTCACTAAACTATTTCAACAGTTATAAGTTTACAACTGCCCTGAAAATTCTGTAGATTATATCAGTAAGTAGACATAAATATACAGTAATATTTTAATAAGATATTCTTCTTTAGCAAACAACCACAGTAAAAAAATAATTAAAAACATCCATTAAAATCGCGATATTGATGGACGATGTGCAGAGCATGGCATCAATACCAATATCACCTAAATACCAGATCACCGGAGTGAGTAAGTCACATAAATATACACTGCTCAAAAAAATAAAGGGAACACAAAAATAACACATCCTAGATCTGAGTTAATTAAATATTCTTCTGAAATACTTTGTTCTTTACATAGTTGAATGTGCTGACAACAAAATCACACAAAAATAAAAAAATGGAAATCAAATTTTTCAACCCATGGAGGTCTGGATTTGGAGTCACACTCAAAATTAAAGTTGAAAAACACACTACAGGCTGATCCAACTTTCACCCATATCACCCTCATGGAGTCTGTTTCTGACTGTTTGAGCAGACACATGCACATTTGTGACCTGCTGGAGGTCATTTTGCAGGGCTCTGGCAGTGCTCCTCCTGTTCCTCCTTGCATAAAGGCGGAGGTAGCGGTCCTGCTGCTGGGCTGTTGCCCTCCTACGGCCTCCTCCACGTCTCCTGATGTACTGGCCTGTCTCCTGATAGCGCCTCCATGCTCTGGACACTACGCTGACAGACACAGCAAACCTTCTTGCCACAGCTCGCATTGATGTGCCATCCTGGATAAGCTGCACTACCTGAGCCACTTGTGTGGGTTGTAGACTCCGTCTCATGCTACCACTATAGTGAAAGCACCGCCAGCATTCAAAAGTGACCAAAACATCAGCCAGGAAGCATAGGAACTGAGAAGTGGTCTGTGGTCACCACCTGCAGAACCACTCCTTTATTGGGGGTGTCTTGCTAATTGCCTATAATTTCCACCTGTTGTCTATCCCATTTGCACAACAGCATGTGAAATTGATTGTCACTCAGTGTTGCTTCCTAAGTGGACAGTTTGATTTCACAGAAGTGTGATTGACTTGGTGTTACATTGTGTTGTTTAAGTGTTCCCTTTATTTTTTTGAGCAGTGTATATACAAGTGCAACCTGAAACTACTAAAGTAGGTAACCAAGAAATAAATATTACCCACACACATTATACTGTCCAGCACTCCAGTGTGAGTTTCACACCAGCTTCGTCAAGGGATGCTGGATCAGGGTTGGCCTCAATTAATCACATAACTGGGCCTGCTATGTACACTGCTCAAAAAAATAAAGGGAACACTTAAACAACACAATGTAACTCCAAGTCAATCACACTTCTGTGAAATCAAACTGTCCACTTAGGAAGCAACACTGAGTGACAATCAATTTCACATGCTGTTGTGAAAATGGGATAGACAACAGGTGGAAATAATAGGCAATTAGCAAGACACCCCCAATAAAGAAGTGGTTCTGCAGGTGGTGATCACAGACCACTTCTCAGTTCCTATGCTTCCTGGCTGATGTTTTGGTCACTTTTGAATGCTGGCGGTGCTTTCACTCGAGTGGTAGCATGAGACGGAGTCTACAACCCACACAAGTGGCTCAGGTAGTGCAGCTTATCCAGGATGGCACATCAATGCGAGCTGTGGCAAGAAGGTTTGCTGTGTCTGTCAGCGTAGTGTCCAGAGCATGGAGGCGCTACCAGGAGACAGGCCAGTACATCAGGAGATGTGGAGGAGGCCATAGGAGGGAAACAACCCAGCAGCAGGACCGCTACCTCCGCCTTTGTGCAAGGAGGAACAGGAGGAGCACTGCCAGTCCCTTTTCTTCAAATTAATTTAATTCTATAAAAAAGTCTTCTTATTTAATTCCCTAGATCCCAAAGTTTCCATTATTGGTGG
The DNA here is from genome assembly GCF_905171765.1 of Bufo bufo. Lineage (NCBI taxonomy): Eukaryota > Metazoa > Chordata > Amphibia > Anura > Bufonidae > Bufo > Bufo bufo. The sequence continues at coordinate 405,918,595 of NC_053393.1, read as the reverse complement.
ATGTACTGCAAATAACTTCAAGTGGCCTTGTCTCGTAGGACCACCAAAGTATAGCAAATTTGAATCTTCTAAAGCCTGTGATTAGGACTACCTATAACCATTCCAAAATCATTTCTATTATCCTGATCCCATGGAGTTCAGAAGTAACTGCTTCTTTCCTGCTATAAGACTTGAGGGACCTGCACCTTCTCCAACACACGGAGAGGTACAGTTTTTAAAAGTTATGTACAAATCTATAAAAAGCTTTCCCTTCTAGGTTTACATCAATCAGTCTCTTCAAACTCTCCCTGCTTTGGGGAGTATGGTATTAATTCAACAGTCCAGGTTTCAAACCTCACTTTTTCCATACCTCACTTTTCCATAGTCTTTGGGGGAGACTCTAATCCACCATCTGACTCATGATCTTCCATGAACTCCAGTGCACCCGCTGACAATCTCTTACTCCATTGCTGCATTGCATTCAAAGGGGTTGTTCTTCATATGTCACACTTCTCCCAATTGCACAGTAGCAGTGCCCATATGATCAGAACTTCATAACAGTATGACACAGATAATTTTAGGACTCCTATCTTTGCTATAGTATTACAATAAAGTAAGAGTACAGAAGAAAAAGAAAAATAATTAACAATAATTTAGGTTCTGCTATTTCCATCCCTCTCTTCCTATAAGTGTCCAGTAGAAAATACATAGAGACTTAGTCGTCAGATTGAAAACAGAGACATATGACCATGATTCCACCCTTTTATCCTCAAAGTGCCACTATTTCCTGACTAAACCACAATATATATATCTCAGGTTGCCTCAAGCATGGAAAAGCTCCTTCAGACCTCAAACTGGCAATCTGACAAATCCCTGGACCATCATTCTGATCATCATACAGCATATTGCTGATAATGCCTGTAGCTTCATGTATTTGGTGTTTGAAAAAACATATTCAGCTTTTTCTTAATTTGACTGTTTCTGCTAGCACAAGTTCCAGTGGGAGGTCAAGCCACAGTTTTATGATTTTAACACTAAATATCTATTTATAACTGGAGGTTAAAGGAGCACTAAAGTATATCTTCATTTTATGTACAGGCCACCGTAATCTCTTGTTCCCTGGAAGCAGCTATTTCAATGGAATTATTGTCAGGATTGCTTCTGCCCCACAATCACAAATCTATTTTACCTACCTGTCCAGTTTTGACAAATACTTGAAAAAATTCCATACAAATTCGTAGATGGCTGCACCTTGTTTGGACTCATAAATCTCCGTCTGTGCAGCAATTTTCTGACAATCGTCCTTTCTCACTCATGGTTCAGTAGTCCGTACTTTATAATAATTCTGCCCTTGCTGTTATAGGAATTAATTCACTATGCACTGCATTTTTTTCTGTATCTCTGGTAGATACAGAAGCCACAGCTGCAGAGGGAGCGACATCCAAAAGTAATGGTGAGACAGGAGGTGTTTCTCAGGCTACCTCAAACTACCGGTAGGCACTATAGTTACATTGTAGTCACAGAACACAGCTATTCCCTAATAGTGATGCGCTAAAAGACAGCCAAAGAGCAATCATTGATTGAAATATGGTACACATGAGCTATTGACAATATTATTATTAGAGATGGCCTTGCGGTTCGCCCAGTGGTCGTTTCGCGGTGAACTTTGCTCGTTCGCAGTTCGCCGAACGGGCGAACATATGGTGATTAGAGTTGAGCGGGCACCTGGATGTTCGGGTTCGACGAGTTCGGCCGAACTTAAAAAAAAAGTTCGCGTTCGGGACCCGAACTTGACCCCGAACCCCATTGAAGTCAATGGGGACCCGAACTTTTGGGCACTAAAATGGCTCTAAAATAGTCCGGGAAAGGACTAGAGGGCTGCAAATGGCTTCACAATGTGCTTAAAGGGCTTCTGTCACCCCACTAAAGTGATTTTTTTTTTTGGGGCTAGTTAAATTAGTTATATAGCGATATATGAAAATATAATTGTGTTCCTTACTTTGATCCAGCAGTTTATTCAAAAAACTAAGTTTTATCATATGCAAATTCCGTCTCTACCAGCAAGTAGGGCGTCTACTTGCTGGTAGCTGCTGCAGAAATCCGCCCCCTCCTCTTGTTGATTGACAGGGCCAGCCGGGATCTCCTCCTCCGGCCAGCCCTGTCTGCGTTTCAAAAATCGCGCGCCTGTGTTGAATCGGCGCAGGCGCTCTGAGATGAGGAGGCTCGTCTCCTCAGAACTCCCTCAGTGCGCCTGCGCCGATGACGTCTTCTATTTCGGTGATGTCATCGGCACAGGCGCACTGAGGGAGTTCTGAGGAGACGAGCCTCCTCATCTCAGAGCGCCTGCGCCGATTCAACACAGGCGCGCGATTTTTGAAACGTCGACAGGGCTGGCCGGAGGAGGAGATCCCGGCTGGCCCTGTCAATCAACAAGAGGAGGGGGCGGATTTCTGCAGCAGCTACCAGCAAGTAGACTCCCTACTTGCTGGTAGAGACGGAATTTGCATATGATAAAACTTAGTTTTTTGAATAAACTGCTGGATCAAAGTAAGGAACACAATTATATTTTCATATATCGCTATATAACTAATTTAACTAGCCCCAAAAAAAAAAGTCACTTTAGTGGGGTGACAGAAGCCCTTTAAGAGCATTGCAACTGTTCTGCAAACAAATGTGGATAGGGAAATGACTTACAATAACAAAGTACAGAAAAACTAAAAATAACAATCTGGATCTAGGAGTAGGATGTTGAGGAGGCGGTGAATGGGTGGATGTGGCGGTGTAGGTTGACGTGGCGGTGTAGCCAACACTGATTTGTTATTTTTTATTTTTAAATTGGGGTATCCCCCAAAATATTGGGACATATAACAAAATAAAACAAAGAATAAGTGCACTTGAATACAAGAATGGATGGTTGAGGCTGGTATAAATGTCTATTCTGCACAAGGTACGGACAAGTCCTGTGGGATCCATGCCTGGTTCATTTTAATAAACGTAAGCTTGTCCACATTGGCAGCGGCCTGTGATAATGCTCTCTGCCGTGCCAAACACACGTTCACACTATACACTGGCTGCAAGGCAGGTCAGCACCTCCAAGGCTGACAAAGCTTTTCCACATTTTGGCCATGCTAACCCTGCCTTCTCAGGTGCTGGTGGTGCCCCAGCTGCGTTGGCGACCACTTCCTCCTCCTCTGCCTTCGCCTTGTGCTTCCACTGTGCCCCCGCTGTCAAGTGGGAATGCCATCAGCAGCGTGCGCTTGTAGTCGCGCATCTTCCGATCAGTAACGGATGTTTTCACTAAATTTAGTTCCCTGTCAGCAATGCAGAGCAGGGGTTCATTCACGGCAAAAGAAGGGTTCATGTCACCCAGCAATAGAACAGAGGATTTTGAGAGATTTAGGCCCCTGTCACCCAGGCACAGCAGGGGTTCATTCACGGCAAAAGGGGGTTCATGTCACCCAGCAATACAACAGACGATTTGGAGAGATTTAGGCCCCTGTCACCCAGGAACAGCAGGGGTTTATTCACGGCAAAAGGGGGTTCATGTCACCCAGCAATACAACAGACGATTTTGAGAGATTTAGGCCCCTGTCACCCAGGCTCAGTAGGGGTTTGTATACACCAAAAATGGTAAAATGTCACCCGCCAATTGAAAATAAGAATTTTTTCAATTTAGGGCACTAAAATTGGCACTTTTCTGCATTAAAATGGCTATAAAATAGTCCTTGAAAAGGCTAGAGGGATGTAAAAGGCAGTAAAATGTGCTTAAGAGCATGGCAACTGCTCTGCAAACAAATGTGGATAGGGAAATAACTTAAAAATTACAAATTATTAACCTGCTCAGAGAAGGAGGTGGATATGGAGTCGGAGGTTGAGGAGGCGTTGAATGTGGTGTTGTAGGTGGAGGCAGCAATGGAGGAGGAGGTAGCCAACAATGTTTTTTTGTTATTTTTTTTTATTGGGGTAGGTAGCCCCCAAAATATTGTGATAAATAAAAGAAAACAAAGAATCATTGCACTTGACTTGAGTACAAGAATGTATGTTTGATGGTGGTATAAATGTCTATTCTGCAAAAGGTACAGACAAGTCTTGTGGGATCCAAGCCTGGTTCATTTTAATGAACGTGAGCTTGTCCACGTTGGCTGTGGACAGGCGGCTGCCCTTGTTTGTGATAAACACACATTCAGATAATACACTGGCTGCAGGGCAGGCCACCACCTCCAAGGCGTAAAGGGCAAGCTCAGGCCATGTGTCCAATTTGGAGACCCAGAAGTTGAAGGGGGCAGACCCGTCATTCAGTACGTGTAGGCGTGTGCACACATACTGCTCCACCATGTTGGTGAAATGCTGCCTCCTGCTAAGACATTCCATATCAGCTGGTGGTGCTGGTTGTTGTGGCGTGCTGACAAAGCTTTTCCACATGTCGGCCATGCTAACTCTGCCTTCTGAGGTGCTGGCGGAGCCCCAGCTGCGTTGGCGACCTCTTCCTCGTCCTCTGCCTTCGCCTTGTGCTTCCACTGTGCCCCCGCTGTCAGGTGGGAATGCCACCAGCAGCGCGTCTACAAGCGTGCGCTTGTACTCGCGCATCTTACGATCACGCTCCAGTGACTGAATTAAGGACGGTACGTTGTCCTTGTAACGGGGATCCAGCAGCGTGGCCACCCAGTAATCAGCACAAGTTAGAATGTGTGCAACTCTGCAGTTGTTGCGGAGACACTGCAGCATGTAATCGCTCATGTGTGCAAGGCTGCCCAGAGGCAACGAAAAGCTGTCCTCTGTGGGAGGTGTATCGTCTGTGTCCTCTGTATCCCCCCATCAACGCACCAGTGATGGCCATGAGCTGGTCTGGGTGCCACCCTGCTGTGAACATGGTTCCTCCTCCTGCATCTCCTCCTCCTCATCCTCCACCTACTCATCCTTGTGTACCTTGGGTTTGTGGGTGCAGGAACCCACCCTTGGAGCCACTTGGGAATGACTGTCGGAAACCCTACGAAATGATCCCTCTTCCTCCTCCTCCTCCTCCTCCTGTGCCACATCCTCTTCCATCATCGCCAGGAGCGTTTTTTCAAGGAGGCATAGAAGTGGGATAGTAACGCTGAGAACTGCGTTATCGGCACTGCCCATGTTGGTGGAGTACTCGAAACAGCGCAACAAGGAACACAGGTCTCGGATAGAGGCCCAGTCTTTGGTGGTGAAGTGGTCCTGTTCTGCCGAGCGACTCACCCATGCGTGCTGCAGCTGAAACTCCACTATCGCCTGCTGCTGCTCGCACAGTTTGGCCAGCATGTGCAAGGTGGAGTTACACCTTGTGGGCACGTCGCATATGAGGCTTTGAGCGGGAAGGCCGAAGTTACGCTGCAGCGCTGACAGGCGTGCAGCAGCAGGATGAGAACACTGAAAGCGCGCACAGACGGCCCGCACTTTATGCAGCAGCTCTGACATGTCGGGGTAATTTTCAAGGAATCTCTGCACCACCAAATTCAGCACATGCGCCAGGCAAGGGATGTGCGTCAAACCGGCTAGTCCCAGAGCTGCTACGAGATTTCGCCTATTATCGCACACCACCAGGCCGGCCTTGAGGCTGACTGGCACAAACCACTCATCGGTCTGTTGTTCAAGGCCCGTCCATGGCTCCTGCGCAGTGTGGGGTTTGTCACCCAAACAGATAAGTTTTAAAACTGCCTGTTGTCGTTTACCCCTGGCTGTGCTGAAGTTGGTGGTGAAGGTGTTGCGCTGACCGGATGAGGAGCTGGTAGAGGATGAGGAAGCTGAGTAGGAGGAGGAAGCAACAGGAGGCAAACTGAAGCGCCCTGCAATCCTCGGTGGTGGAAGGACATGCGCCAAACTGCTATCCGCCTCAGGCCCAGCCACCACTGCATTTACTCAGTTTGCCGTTATGGAGATATAACGGCCCTGACCGTGCTTACTGGTCCACGTATCCGTAGTCAGGTGCACCTTGCCACAGATGGCGTTGCTCAGTGCACACCTGATTTTGTCCCCTACTTGGTTGTGAAGGGAAGGGATGGCTCGCCTTGAAAAGTAGTGGCGGCTGGGCACGACGTACTGTGGGACAGCCACCGCCATAAGGCCTTTAAAACTATCCGTCTCCACCAGACGGAATGACAGCATTTCAAAGGCAAGTAATTTAGAAATGCTGGCATTCAGGGCTAGGGATCGTGGGTGGGTAAGGGGGTACTTCCTCTTCCTCTCCAGCATTTGGGATATGGAGAGCTGAACGCTTCCGTGTGACATTATGGAGATGCTTGGTGACCGAGGTGTTGGTGTTGCTGGCAGATCTTCTGTTTGTGGGGTGCCAGGTGGCACTGTCACTCCAGAGGTGGATGAAGAGGCCGCGACTGCAGCAGAAGAGGAAGCAGGAGGAGCCAGAGACCTTTCTTGGTTTTTGAGGTGTCTACTCCACTGCAGCTCATGCTTTGCACTTAAATGCCTGGTCATGCAGGTTGTGCTCAGGTTGAGAACATTTATGCCTCGTTTTGTCATCATCCGAGACGTGCTGCGATGGTCCTCCCATGTACTCATCTTGAAAAATAAGTGGTTGAGCATCGGTGCACTCAATCTCTTCCACTTCTGGGGCAGGGCTATGTGGATGGCTCTGGGAAACCCTGATAACAGAGTCATCAAAAAGCGTAAGAGACTTGGGGCTCAGACTGCTTGGCTGATTTGCAAGGGGGTAAGGTGAAAGACTGATGGACATCGGCTGCAGGTGCCAACTGTGGTCTTTCAGCAGGAGACCAGGTGGGAGACAATGTGAAGGAACTGGATCCACTGTCAGCAACCCAATCTACTATCGCCTGTACTTGTTCAGGGCTCACCATTCGTAGAGCAGCATTAGGCCCGACCAAATACCGATGCAGGTTTTGTCGCCTACTCGCACCTGAGGAAGGGGTTTCACTTGTGCGTGTAGCTGGCACAGATCGACCACGTCCTCTCCCTGCAACAGGAGCTCCACCAGCAGCACCACGACCTGGGCCACGTCCCTTATTTGACGCTCTCCTCATATTTTTTGAATTTAGGATCTTGCCCTAAATGGGTGTTTAATAGTAGAATAAAACGACAGTATGTAAAGGGTGTATCTCACACGGCCTGAACCAGACTAGGCCTCAATAAAAGATTTTTTTGCCCAAAATTGCTGTATTTCAAATGCCTAATTCAAACCCCTGTATGTATAGGGGGGATCACACACGCCCTGAATCAGTGTAGGCCTGAAGTAAATATATCTTTGCACAAAAAGGCTGTATTTCAAATGGCTGTATTTCAAATGCCTGATTCAAACCCCTGTATGTAGGGGGGTATTTCACACGGTCTGAACCTGTGTAGGCCTGAAGTGAATATATCTTTACACAAAATGGCTGTTTTTTAAATGGCTGTATTTTAAATGGCTGTATTTCAAATGCTTAATTCAAACCCCTGTATGTAGAGGGGGTATCTCACAGGGCCTGAACCAGTGTAGGCCTGAATTCAATATTGGTGCACCAAATGGCGGTATTTAAAATCTCTGAATGTAACCCAAATGTATTAAGGGTGTATCTCACAATGACATCTGCATCAAAGGCTGCCAACTACATTTTTTGTGCCCAAATGAGTGTTTGTTTAAAAACTGAATTTGACAGCAGTATATAAGCCTGTAATTTCACACGCTGATGCTGCAAGGCCTGAAAATAGTGTTTTTTTAAATAAAAAAGTGTGTTTTTCAAACCCCAGAAAATGATGGGTGTATTTCTACCTTAAATTGCACACTGACTAATCCAGATGTTGTAGTTTGCCCAAAAAAATGGTGATTTGCAATGTCCCAAAAGCTCAGATGCAGTGCTGGTGCACTGAGCATGCATAAAATGGCCGCCGCCACCCACCTAACTAACAGAATTCTAAAAGTTAGTATTTTTTGGTCAATGAGCTCAGGGCAGGGTAAAACGATAGTGCCCTGCACCCACACAACTATTTGTAGATCGCTGAATTAGATTCTCTCCGATGCTCTCCCTGAAATCACAAGTCCAGCAGCCTCCTCCCCCTACACTTGTAACAGCAGAGTGACGTGCAGCGCTATGTGACTCAAGCTTATATAGAGGCTGGGTCACATGCTGCTCTGGCCAATCACAGCCATGCCATTAGTAGGCATGGCTGTGATTGCCTCTTTGGGCAAGTAGTATGACGCTTGTTGTTTGGCTGCTGTGCAGCCTTTCAAAAAACGCCAAGAAAGCGGCGAACACCGAACCCAAACTTTTACGGAAATGTTCGGGTCCGGGGTCCCAAAATCCTAAAGTTCGGTACGAACCCGAACTTTACAGTTCGGGTTCGCTCAACCCTAATGCTGAGAGTGATCCCCTTTCAAGTCTATGCACGTCGGATTATGTTGGCTGATACTGCTTGCAGCTCTTCAACAGTGATGCTGCGAATAGTCTTTGTGATGATTTCCTTGAGTTCATCAAGGGATGTGGATTGTTAGCGGACAAATTTCTCTTTTAAAAAAGAAAATCACACGTGGACAAGTCTGGGGAATGTGGTGGCCATAACCCCTTGCTCACAGTTCGCTCCTCTGTAAACAGTTCATGAACCCGTGCCAGTGAGTCCCATGAGGTGCAGCATGTTGCCCCATCTTGTTGGAAAAAGAATCACTGCTGAAGAGCTGCAAGCAGCATCAGCCAACATAATCCGACGTGCCCAAAGATGCAGAGACGTGAATAGGAACCACTTTCAGCATCTTTTGTTTGTGGGTAATAAAAAATGCAGGACTTACATGCAAAACTTTTAGCTTAGTGAATCAGGCACAGGCAGGAGCTCTCTCCACTCAGCTAATCCTGGCATAGCACATTGTTACAGGGTACCCATGTGCTATGCCAGTATTTAGCCAACCTCGGGGGGGGGGGGGGGGGGCACAGGCAGGAGCAGCTCCTGCCCATAATCCATTTTCTGTGGCCCCATTGATACAGTGCAAAGTTGGTACACTGCTGACAAGTCAGCGATGTGTGACAATAGTGAAGTTAAAGCAGGCTGGAAATCAAGGCTTTAGGGGGAAATATCTTTAGTAAAAAGTCAAAATCAATAAATAAAGTATATTACAAAAATTAATTTTTAGGGCATTTCGGACATTTAAAAAAAAAATTAAATACATGTGTTAGACAAATGTATTTGTCGGATTTGTGGGAGGGGAGGCGGGTGAACGCCGCTATTTAGGGCCGTCCTCGGGCCCTTCGAGACGTCAGCACGCCGGCTTTTCACTTCCGAGTCAGCGTGACGGCGGTCTCGGTCAGAACTTGATGTCTTATGCAGCAGCGGTGCTTCAAGTGTGACGCGAGGGGAGCGCTTTGCCGGCTGCAGGAGCATCAACGGACTGGTAGTAGGATCTGGGTTTCTAGGGGGGGAGGGGGGGGGTACGATGGTCATAACGCCGGCGCTGGCCGGAACAAGCGGTGCAGGCGGTGTCGGTCCCGCTGTTGTGCAGCGGTGTCCGGGCTCGAGGGGGGTCTGGCCCTCCCTGGTGCAGGGCCTTCTGAGTGGTGCCCACGAGCACAGTCATGACGCCAGTGCTGGCCGGAACAAGCGGTACGGGCGGTGATGGTCCCGCTATTGTGCAGAGGTGTCCGGGCTTGTGGGGAGTCTTGCCCTCCCTGGTGCAGCGCCTTCTGTGTGATGCCCTACCGTATGTTTCACAGCGATGGGGGAACCGCAGTGCAGGCGGTACATATCGCATCACATTTATATATAAAAGTTTTGTTTGGCTTGTTTTGTTTAGGCTGTGTTTCCTTCTGGCCCCCTCATCTCCCACTTTGCGGTTTAACGACACCAGGATTCAAACTACACTACTCTCTATAATATTGTACGGGGCGTCATATCGCCAGTCTTATTCCAAAAAAAAAGAAAAAAAAAAAGAAGAGGGTTTTGTTTTCTTCTAGACGCAGGGGGCCCTTCATCACCCGCGGTACGATCATACAACACCGTGTTTTTCAAACCACACTACTCTACTTCCTAAGATATTGAACTGGGCGTCTCATCACCGGTCCTATTTCTTAAAACAGCACAGCCTCTCTGTAAACCGTAGCAATCCTACAGACATTACCGACCAATTATGGTGGAACTGCCTAGCACTCGCGCTTCGCATTTTCTCTCTATGGCTTATTTCCTTACCAGTTAGTCTACTCCACTCAGGGGGTATACTAGAAGCAGGTTGTATCATTATGGAACCATGACATTTTGTTATTGTAGGATTTGTGTAAAAAAAATAAAAATAAATGGGGAGAAAATGGAAAGCGCTCAGACGGTTAGGGGCAAATGTGGTCGCCGGGAATTTCGGGTGATAAAGGGACAGTAGCATTGGCACCGGTGTATTTTCGTTTCTATTTTCAGCACGAGTAAGCGACATTCATCATGTGGCAAATTAGGTACGTGGGTGTCGTCTGGGTCAAGTTGGTGTCAGTTCGGTGCTACTGCTTGCCAGAAGGTAGGTATGCTCGGCATGGTTGACTCACCGTAGGGGGCACTAGTCGTAACTTAGGCTCTTCGTGGGGGTTGGTTCAGTTAGATCCCAGATAGTAGAGCTTACTGCTTACAGTGGTGGAGATGGGTAGGGCCGGCACAAGTCGGACGGTCACGTCTATAGACAAGCATAAGCTAGACCGGTCACGACTACAGGCACGATACTACGAAGTTGGTCACGACTACAGACATGAGGTCATGATTCCTGTCATAACTACAGGCACGATATTACGAAGTCTGTCACGACTACAGGCATGATATTACGAAGTCTGTCATGACTACAGGGATGATATTACGAAGTCCGTCACGACTACAGGCACGAGGTTAGGACTCCTGTCACAACTACAGGCACGAGGTTAGGAGTCCTGTCACGACTACAGGCTCAATATTATGAAGTCTGTCACGACTACAGATATGAGGTTATGAGTCCTATCACGACTACGGCCACAATATTACAAATCCTATCACGACTTCAGACACGAGGTTATGAATCCTGTCACGACTACAGGCATGTTATTACGGAGTCTGTCATGACTACAGACACAAGGTCATAAGTCCTGTCACGACTACAGGCACAGTAATAAGTCCTGTCACGACTACAGACACAATATTTTACTAAGCCTGTTACTACAACAGGTACAAGGCTAGTAAGCCGGTAATGGCCACAGGCTTGGTGGTCTCGACGGTCCGGTCACGATTACAACACACAACGCAGCAGCAATGCTGGTCCTTACAGGACAAAAGCCATGGTTAGTACTTGATTGATGGAGGGTATAGGCACGGTTCGATATCCACGTCAAGGCTACTGGCACGGTTACGGTAGCGGGTCACGTTACAAGCATTAGGTAGCACGAGTTCATTAAAGAGGGCACGAGTAGGCTCTGGTTAAGGTCGGCTATTTCTCATTTAATGTCGTTCGTTCTGTTTTTGTTACCTAATGTCATATGCCTCCGTCATCGAGGGAACAGCTTCGTTACAGGGAAGTGTTGATCTCCAATCTCAACAGGGCACTGTTCCTTCAGTGAGGTCTTGGACTATTCCTAAGTTGACGACAGGGTTCTTGCTTAGAGGTTATAGGTCCCAGTCAGGAGATAATGTCCATGAACACTATACAGACGTCTCTTACCCAGCTTCTTGCAGTGTTCAACTCAATGGCCACGTCCAGTTCAGACATCCAGACTAAACTGGAGATGGTGGAGAATAGGGATGCTTCGTCTAGCTTAGTGGTACAGAGACTTCAAGTGGCCTCAACTTCACAAACTAGGGTTGTTGGTGGGTCAGTCAATTTTATCCAACATAGCACCGTCACATTATATTCTAGATAACATTCGCCAGGACATTTTTGAGGGTAAGGATGTTAATTTAGCTTCACTACTAGTAGTAGAGTAAGAGGTCCCTGACAATAAGATCATAGTGTGGGGAAGTTCCATTATTCTCAAATCCAAAATGTTAGATTTCATAGGAAGTTAAATGTTCTGAGTTCGTTCTAGTATTTAGTCCATTTCGGGATGTTATGTGTCCAGTCAGGCACATAGGAGGGAAGAGTGGGACCGGTATTTATATAAGGTGGTGTATTCAGGTCATAAATACGGGGGTACGGCTTCTTATGACTACTACCGTTAATTTCAGCTAAAGCTAATTTCATTCAGTTCCGGCACCTTACTGGTTGGTCTATTCGCGGGTCCTTAGGCCCGGCTTGTACTACGTGTAAATATTTCTCGCATACAGCTAAATGGTGTTCCACTCTTGATTTTTCTGTAAAAAACAAACAAACAACAGACTAGGGATATTCCAGGTCCATCACCTAGCAATAGCAGGGTCGGTTTAGGGATTGTTAAATTAGGCCGGCCGATTTAGTGTCTCAGTAGGTCACAAGTTTGTAAAAATTTTAATCATACAGCGTGTTACTATAGTCAGTGTAGGTTGCTACACTCGCGTTCCATACATTTTAGGGCCCATCCCCGTATCGATTATCCATGGAAGAACAATCACACAGCATGACTAAGCATGGTAGACACTGTACTAAGGCTCAGCTGAGGGATCATCCTGAGCCTGGCAGGTTCAGGTTGTACTTGATGGCTTAGGAAATGGTTTTCACACGAGTTGGTTGCGTTACCTCAGTCATGATGAGTGTAGGCACCTTCTGTTGGCCTCAAAACCCAGGGTCAGTCTCGGAGCTGATTTAGACAAAGCAACGCTCTTTCCCAGCTTTACTTTCAGCTCCTCTCCCAGGTATTCCCGTAAGCAGACTCCTTGCCAACACCAACGCCTCATCACAGTCTACGGGTGATGGACTAGCATTGCACCTCGCCGCGGTCAGGAGTCTGATTGCTAAATCATTATCCAGCGAGATGATGTTAGCGTATAAGACCTCTTAGGGATTATTCAACCCATTTAAGGGAGCGTATCGACCTGGTGGCATGGGGCACATATCCTATCTAATGGCATGGTAGCTTTTTGCCACTCTGAGCTCAAGCTAGCACTTAGTATTATTAAGGCATTCCTGGCTGGCATATAGCATTACTACTGTGTTCAACACCCCGATCAGCCGTCCCTTTTTTATTGGGCGCATCCCATCAGAATGTTGTTGAGAGTAATTCAGGGAGTAACGGTCTAAAGTCAGTCTATGCATCAGCCGGGTCAGGGCAGATCTTAGGTCATTATATGACTTGTCGCAAAACGGACTCGTCAGTCGTATTAGTTAGGGTGTTGATTGAAAAGCTATGTATTTGAGGTTCTGCAAGTTCCTTAGACTGAGTATGTTTACCCATTCAGTATCGCAGGAAGCTTCTTCGAAGGTCAGCTTGTGGGACGGTACTCACGTTATATTTAGCCTCGGATTTGTTGATAATATCTCAGCCTGGGGTATTAGCAGAGGTAAAAGTACTTGGCCGCAGGTAACAGTTGGTGCTTTTATGAGTGGCTAGAGTTGGTCGGAGGGGCTCCAGTTAAGTTTCCGTTGTTAGCCTCTAGTGGCACCCCACTTAGTACTCCGACCTTCATGCAGTACATTCGCATTCGGTTAATCAATATGGGGGTGAATCCGATGTCGATATCGGGCCACTCTTTCAGAATTCCAGCGGCATCCGCAGCTTCAAAGCATTACATTCCGGTGCATGTCATTAAGAGGTTGGGTAGGTGGAAATCATCCTGTTATGTATGGTATACTTCAGATCCATATCATGAAGGGTCTCTTGCTTTTCAGAAACTGGTCATGTAATTGTCGAAATAAATATTACTATACCTACGGTCTGATCTTTTTGGCCCCTTTAGGTTGCCCTACTACTACAGCAGTTATGGCATAACTCAAACTGCTAGGCAGAGTTAGGGTGAGGTAGGTCAGGTTTGTTTCTGATAGCCGATCCGACCACAAGTGTTAGACAAATGTATTTGTCAGATTTGTGGGAGGGGAGGCAGGTGAACGCCGCTATTTAGGGCCGTCCTCGGGCCCTTCGAGACGTCAGCACGCCGGCTTTTCACCCACCCACCCACACCATCTTACATTTTTTCATATTAGGGTGGCCCCCTTTAGGTCGCCATACTACTACTACAGCAGTTATGGCATAACTCAAACTGCTAGGCAGAATTAGTGTGAGGTAGATCAGGTTCGTTTCTGATAGCTAATCCGACCACAAATGAATAAAAGTTTAGTTACTCTTTAAGCAATAGGTCATTTTCTGATGACACATTCCCTTTAGGCCTTATGCACACAACCTTTCTTTTTTTTTTTTGCGGTCCGCAAACCGCAGATCCGCAAAAAATGGAAGCCGCCCGTGTGCCTTCGGCAATTTGCGGAATGGGCGGCCCATTGTAAGAATAGGACATGTTATTTTTTTTTTGGGGGGCTATGGAACGTAGCAACGAATGCGGACAGCACACGGAGTGCTGTCCGCATCTTTTGCGACCCCATTGAAGGGAATGCGTCCGCGTCCGAGCCGCAAAAACTGCGGCTCAGATGCGGACCAAAACAACGGTCGTGTGCATGAGACCTTAAGAGGTTAATGTAAAAACAATAACCCCCACTCTACACAAACTAATACTACGTTATAATATTATAAACATAGCTATTTTTTTCATAGAAATGCTCACAGGTGCACTTTAATAAATGTATATTAATATTAAATAATTTAGTTCAAATTAAAATAATTCAATAATGTGGGTAGATGATAAAAATATTCTAATATAATTAGATGTGTGGCTTTATTGGGAGCATCACAGACAGCGTATATTTTTGTTCTGAATTATGTAATAAACTACGGTTGTTTATTTAGCAAGAAATGTGATCTATATTGTATATAGATAGAATATACGACAAACTAACATACTATATATATATATATATATATATATATATATATATATATATATATATATGGTATGCGACACAGATAGCCGTTAATAACACATTAGAAATTAAAATTTCAATTGCCTTTAGGTCTTAGCTGATGTAAAATGCCTTTTAGAGTAACCCCCAGCCAAACTCCAGCACAGCAGTGACAGCTGTACATTTACAAAGAATAAATGAATATATATATATTCTCCCTAGAGCATTAAGCCAAGTTGGCTGTTGGCTATCTATAAGGAGCAGATATTATTCTAGACTTGAACGGACATTTTTTCCTCAACAAAATTAATGTCTCAGCTCAGACCTTGAATTTCCTAAAATGATTAAACTCATTATCCCCATATTTCATATATCAATCAGTTTTGTTAAGATTTATTATTGGGTCTTGTCTTCCCAGTAAGTAAGGGAATTACAATTTTGTGACAATTCTCTTTACATTTTTCAGCCAGGGTCATAAGGGATTAGGCAGAATGTCTCCTGTCCTTCACTCATCTAAAAATACATATACCGTAATATTTATTGGCTTGCAGCTATTTTTGGCTCAAATAAAAAAAACAAAAAAAAAAACACAATTAGGCTCCATTCACACGTCCGCAATTTAATTCCGCACTTTGCGGAACGGAATTGTGGACCCATTCATTTCTATGGGGCCGCACGATGTGCGGCCCGGCTCCGGAAATGCGGACCCACACTTCCGGGTCCACATTTCCGTTCCTGAAAAAAATAGAACATGTCCTATTCTTGTCCGCAATTGTGGACAAGAATAGGCATATTCTATAGTGCCGGCGATGTGCGGAACGCACATTGCCAGTGTCCGTGTTTTGTGGATCCGCAAAACACACTACAGACGTATGAGTGGAGCCTTTATATGCAAAATTTCACCTTTGAAAACATTGGTAGGAAAACAAGGAATACTGTACTACAATCGTTAACTCTGAGTAGATCAATTCGACTTGAGTGTAATTGCTTTTTGTGCCTTATGGGAAAACTGAATTTAAAGTACCAAACCTGTAGAAGCAAAACCTATTAAAAGAAATGACAATGCGATTGACAAGTATCTAAGTAAATGTCCCTGAAGCAGGCACGTAACTCTTGTAATACTTTTGTATTTAATAACACAAAAGTATTCAACATCACCCTAAAAAGGAAGGAATTGTTGGATCACTTTTATAATGCTTTGAAATGCTTAGTATTCTAAAGCATTACACCCCGTCAGTGTTATACTGACAGGCAACCTCTTAGGCCCCACCTCTGGCATGGCTTAACCCCTTAACCCACCAAGATGTACATGAACGTTAATGGGAAGTATGGTGTGTCCCCTATATAATAGAGCAGACACCTGCTGGGAGTGACCGGGATCAAAGGTAACTCAGATCCAGGTAATTTAACCCTTCAGATGCCCCATCAATAGTGACTGCAGCATCTGAGGGGTGAGAGAGAGGGCAGGAGCTCCCTCTGTCTATTGATGGGAGCCCCGAGGTGAAATTGTGGGGGTCTGATCAGATGCTTGTGAGGTCTCCGAATACTGCCATAGCGAGCTGCCAGTGAAGCCAAGCCTGAGGCAAACTGTAAAAATTCCATAGACTGCAGTAGAATTCTATCGCAGTTTATGGGAACAGCCATCAGAAGATCCCTAAGGGGACTAAAAAGTACAGTAAAAAAATAAAACTGATCAAACAATTCCTTCATTTTTAGGGGAAAACCATAGCAGTTGATTTTTACTATTCGGGGAGTACTGTGTGAGTTGTCCTTCATGTTCTTGATTACTACTGAAATGTAAGTACTAAATGGGCTATTTCATCAGAGACAATCTTTTTCAGAATGCAACTGTTTCATTGGTCAGCTGATCGCTGCGGGTCCTGATCTCAGAACCCCTGACCAACAACTGACATTGCTTGACATGCAGAAAGCCACAGCCAGCCTGGAAATGCACAGTAATACTACATTGTGGCACAAGGTTGGCTCTAGAGTGACCATCAGTTCTGTCTCAAAATGGAGGGGTCTGACAGGAGGATCCCCGCCATGATGTTCATATACCCTCATAGTGCGCATAGAGGGATTTTTTTTTTCTTTTTTAAACCCTAAAAATATTAGAAACTCATATCACCCCCTTTTACAATTTAAAATATAAAAATAAACTATAAAAAAACTAAACATAATAGATATTGCCACATCCCAAAATGTGTAAACTATTAACGTATGACATTTTGGGTGGGGAGAATGCAGAAACAAAAAAAAAATGATTGCGATTTGATGTTTCTTGGTCATAATGCCATGGTTGCTATTGACTGTAGCATCTAAAGGTTTACACAGTAGAGATCAGAGGTTCTTCTCATGTCTACCTTTAGAGAGAGGCTATGGCTGTATATTATCACACATGCACACTTGACATGCCTCATATCAATGAGAAGGCAAACTCTAAAACTTTGCTTTTATTAATAACAAAAAGGAAAAAAAAAGCTGATAATACAAATTCAGTTATTTACTATAGACATCAACTAGTGTGATTGCTACTGGACACAAAATCATGTGTACAAAACATTGACCCAACACGGTCACTCTGTGAGAAATAGTAGAGATAGGGTAGCACAGAGCAAAGACTCATCCTAGTAAACCACCTATTACACTCTAAATAGCAGTATGATTGCCCCAAAGGGGGTGGCCTGGCAAGAAGCAACTGTCCCAGGCGCACCGTAGTACGCCTTAATACTAGACTTAAGTAAGAGGATCTATCCAGGGAACAAAGCTGGCCTGGGAAGCAATAATGACCTCAAATCATTACTGCAGTAGAGCATTCAAATATACTGACAGGGTGATACACCATAAAAACAGATTACTCTACAGTCCAAGTTCCTCCTGTAAAGGTAATAGAAGCATGCCAAAGTCCTAAGCAAATTTGTGGTGAGTTCAAACTCATGGTTCCCCACAATCCACGGTGGAGCATACAATCCCCAATTCCTCATCACCAATAGCTGCACTGGACATTTTTGAAATTGGCATTTCACATGCTTTGGCAGTGCTCAGTATACTAGCACCCCAAACCAGAACTGACACTTGTCAGATGAAGGGGAATACCCATAAGAGATGTCAAGCCCATGAATGGTAGGCACAATCACAAAGAGGGAGTGTACGTAAGCATATACAAAAAAGATAGATATGAATGAAAAAGGCACGGTCTACCTAGAAATGGGAGTGTCCATCAGTAGGTGGAATTCATTTGTCGCAGCGTAGTCGTATGAAGTGTCCATCAAGAGGTGGAGAGCCTGTGTGGTAGGTAAAGACCAAAAGGAATAGGATACTGTAGAATGGTATTAGTTCAATTTGCAAATTAGGCATTTAGGGCAACAAGGTCATTGCCGTTGCTTTTGTTGCACCAAGTCCCAAGCCAGGCAGTAGGTACGTAATCTCCCTTTGTTCTGTATTCTCACACATGCGCTGTTCATTCGCATATTGACTCGTGCAGTACAGTGTTGCCTATGGGACTCAAACAAGGGTACTGCCCATGCTTCATTCAGTCTCATTTCCTTGCATGTGTGGTATTCTTGTTTGAGAATACAGAGCCAGGCAAGATGACATAGCCACTGCCTGAGTGTTTCAATCAATAGTATGAGGAAGGGGCTGGTCAGAGCGGTACTTGTGTTCAAAGAGAGAAAAGCGACACTCTTTTGGCACTAAAGGTCATTTGCATATTGATAGAAAGTGGAATTTCTCTGCAGGGGAGCCTACAACAAAATAATGTTGTTACACAACCAATTGTAGTTGGTCAAACTATGATTAAACCATATGGCTAAACCCTTAAATAAGTAATAGACTAAAGTCTATTACAACAAAATAATGGCACTATTGTAATCAGTTGAGAAACACCAGGCTGGCACTGATTACATAGGGATGTCACTTAGTGACCAGCCTGTTTTGGACCAAACCCTATTTTTTTTTATAAATTGCTGCTTCCCAAGACCCATAACTTTTTTTATTTTTCTTTCTATGTTGTTGTGTGAGGACTTGGTTTTTGCGGGACGACTTGTATTTTTCATTGGTATCATTTTGGAGTAAATGGTCCTTTTTCATTGCTTGTTATTACTTTTTTTCAGTGGCAACTAAGAATAAATTATCAGAATTCAGAAGTCCTTTTTTTTAATTTTTTTTTATTTTACGGTGTTCACCGTAGGAGATAATTTACTTGATATTTATGTAGTCCGGGTCATTACGGACGCGGCAATGCCAAACATATGGGGAAGATTTTTCTTTTGCAATTTTTTGTTCATTGAAAAGCGTATTTTCAATGGAAAAAAAAGAGTAATTTATTTTTTTATGGGATTTTTTTTTATGAATAAATGAGTTTTTGGTTTTTTACTTTTTCTTACCACTTAATAGTCCCACAAGGGGACTATAACAGACTATAAAAAGCAGTGCATTGCATTTTAATGGCAATGCTATTCTATCATTGCTCAGCATGCTGTGCCAGGAAATTACTGAAGGTTGGTCTGGGGCCTACATCAGACCCAGAGCTCGCGGCATGTAAAGTGTTAAACACCCTGGATCGGCACTCCTGCCAGGTCCAGGCTGTTAGAGCTGGCCGCGGCTCTTATGTGAAAAAGAGTAAAAAAGCGGTGGCCCAGCCTAAGGCCCCTTAGTGACCGCTGTAAAAACATGTATGGGTGGTCACTAAGGGGTTAATGAAAAGTTTTCAACTGTCCATACAGAAGTATACAAGTCATCATGTTCAACCTAAATACAACTCATTGGGGGTTCTCTTATACCCCTGGTACTGCATAAGGATGCTCATAATTTATGTGGCATCAGTCCGTGGAAATCAACTCCAAATCCTGACCAGAGTACATTTCAGTTATCAATAAGTCACACGGCATCTACAAAGTCGCAAAACGATGCCTGCCTTTTTTACATCAAAAACTGAAGTAGGGAGTCATGACCCCTTTGAAAAACATCATAGTAAATTATAGAATAGGAATATAGGGGAAGTTGCTTTGTGCACCTGAGACAACATTTATGAAAATGACACATGGTAATAAATTTGGCACATGTGCAATGAAGATACATCTATTTCAGTGAATGTATTTTATGAATTGTATTTTATTAAATAGTTGCACTTCATTAAAGTGAACATAAAAATGATGGAGTTTAAAATCCCAATAAACTTTTTACTCCACTTCTGAAAGTAGCAGGGGAAGGCATAGTGCTCAATGTCTCAAAATGTTAACTCAAATCTCCGCATGCGACAGCACTTGCGACTAGTGATGGATTAACATTTGCCGGGATAGTTCGCGAACGTGTGTTCGCTAAGGGCCCCATTGACTTTAATGGCAGGCGAATTGGAAAACTTTCAGGTCTTATTTGCAGCCACCAAAAACTTACTAGAAGTGCACAAATAGTCCTACAACATGTACAGTGGGGGATCATTGGCAAACATTCCCACAAAAAATATGTATGTATGTTAATCAGGGGCCAATTTTATTTTAGGCCACAGTACAGGCCCCAAAAATTAGGCATTCACCTGATAGAAAAGAACTTGTGAATATGTGGCTGGCGGTACAGTACATTAGGCAGTCACTGGATAAAATTTTTACTGTAGGCCAGTACAGGCCCCAAAAATTAGGCATTAACCTGACAGAAAAGAACTTGTGATAATGTGGCTGGAGGTATATTAGGTGGTCACTGGATAAACATTTTACTGTAGGCAAGTACAGCCCCCAAAAATTCACCTGTCAGAAAAGGCCTCTTATGCCGCTGTATATACATAAGACAAGGACCATTGTCCTGGGTGGTGGCGGATATGTGTGGGCTGGCATGAGAAAATTCAATTACACGTGGTCGTCACTGGTGTTGGATTTCTCCGAAAAGTGAGGTAGTCCACTCTGTCGTGAGCTAGGCAAGTGCGCTTAATGGTCACAATCCCCCCTGCTGCACTGAACATCCTTTCGGACAGGACACTCGACAAGGGGCATGCCAAGAGTTCCATGAAAAATTGTGCCATCTCTGGCCACAGGTCAAGCCTGCACACCCAGTAGTCCAGGGGTTCCTCGCTTCTCAGAACGTCCACATCGGCCGTTAACCCGATGTAGTCGGACACCTGTCGGTCTAGGCGTTCCCTAAGGCTGGATGCTGAGGGCGGCTGTCGATGGGTTGACTGCAAGAATGATCTCATATTCGAAGTGACCAACACATCTTCAAACCGCCCTCCTATTGCAGGCGTGGTAGGATTGGTACCTGCACCTGTTTCACTGTGAAATTTCTCTGCCAGCGCCCTCAACAGCAGAATGCAGCATCTCTCGCAGCAAGGCCTGGAAATGCTGCATTCTGCCAGCCCTCTGTGATGCTGGTAACATGTCTGCCATTTTGTGTTTGTACCTGGGGTCTAAGTACGTTACCACTAGTGATAAGCGTCAGGGGCAATATTCAAATTTGTGATATTTCATGAATATTTGGGTGTATATTTGTCATAAATTTGCTAATTCGAGAATTCGCAATTATTTTCTCAATTAAGAAAATCGTCAATGTAATATGCGCATTGCACAATACAGGCATGGCCTAGTTTTGCTTACTGCCAGAAGTTTCCTGAGTTTCCTGAGACTGGAGAAGATGGTTGCCAGCAACTTTAGCAAATGTGAGGATGAACTCCTGATCACTGTAAGTAATTTTACATTACAGCATTGATTTTGAGTACATTTTGAATGCATGACATAACAATAGCTTTATATGCAGATAGAGTGTTTCAATATATTCGCAATTGCGAATATTGCGCATATTTTTGCGCAATACATACAACTTCACATTTTATCAGGTCTGAGTTGTTATTACTGACTGGTGCACTAAGTATTGCTGTGACATCACAGCACTATGTCTGTAGCATGTATGTATGGACAGCAGAGAAATATCTCTAACATGCACATTGCACAACTATTTTCCTGCACACACACACACACACACACACACACACACACACACACACACACACACACACACACACACTCTATAGATTAGAGTTTGTGTCCTGTTGGTCAGGAGAAGGGTGCACCACGGGGAGGTGAACCAGCTTTGCACCACATACCATACCATCACTTCACTAGACAGGTACATCTCTGCTCAGCTGGCCAATATCCGATTGCTCAGAACCCACACACATACAATTGCACTCCAATCCAATCTTATAACGGTAACCTTCAATCCCGGGCCTGTTTTCACCTTCCTGCCCAGGCCATTTTCTGACATGTGTCACTTTATGTGGTAATAACTTTAGAACACTTTTACTTATCCAAGCCATTCTGAGATTGTTTTCTCGTGACACATTGTACTTTATGATAGTCATAAATTTGAGTCAATATATTTCACCTTTATTTGTGAACAATCCCAAATTTAACAAAAATTTAAAATTCCCAAATTTTCTAATTTCTATTTCTCTACTTTTATAATAGATAGTGATACCTCATATAATAGTTATTACTTTACATTTCCAATATGTCTACTTCATGTTTTCATCATTTTGAAAATTACATTTTATTTTCTGGGGATGTTAGGGGGCTTAGAATTTTGGAAGCAAATCTTGAAATTTTTCAGAAAATTTCCAAAACCCACTTTTTAAGGACCAGTTCAGGTCTGAAGTCACTTTGTGAGGCTTACATAATAGAAACCACCCAAAAATGACCCCATTTTAGCCACTTGCTGCAACTGTAACGCCGAAAGGCGTCATCGCGGCGGCTCCCCCAGGCTACGCTAACGCCGATTGGCGTCATCTCGCGTGAGCCGAGATTTCCTGTGAACGCGCGCACACAGGCGCGCGCGCTCACAGGAACGGAAGGTAAGAGAGTAGATCTCCAGCCTGCCAGCGGCGATCGTTCGCTGGCAGGCTGGAGATGTGTTTTTTTTTAACCCCTGAAAGGTATATCAGACGTTGTTTTGATAACAGCGTCTAATATACCTGCTACCTGGTCCTCTGGTGGTCCCCTTTGTTTGGATCGACCACCAGAGGACACAGGTAGCTCAGTAATATGTTGCACCAAGCACCACTACACTACACCCCCCCCTGTCACTTATTAACCCCTTATTCACCCTTGATCACCCCTGATCACCCCATATAGACTCCCTGATCACCCCCCTGTCATTGATTACCCCCCTGTCATTGATCACCCCCCTGTAAAGCTCTATTCAGACGTCCGCATGATTTTTACGGATCCACTGATAGATGGATCGGATCTGCAAAACGCATACGGACGTCTGAATGGAGCCTTACAGGGGCGTGATCAATGACTGTGGTGATCACCCCATATAGACTCCCTGATTACCCCCCTGTCATTGATTACCCCCCTGTCATTGATCACCCCCCTGTAAAGCTCCATTCAGACGTCGGCATGATTTTTGCGGATCCACTGATAGATGGATCGGATCCGCAAAACGCATATGGACGTCTGAATGGAGCCTTACAGGGGCGTGATCAATGACTGTGGTGATCACCCCATATGGACTTCCTGATCACCCCCCTGTCATTGATTACCCCCCTGTCATTGATCACCCCCCTGTAAAGCTCCATTCAGACGTCCGCATGATTTTTACGGATCCACTTATAGATGGATCGGATCCGCAAAACGCATACGGACGTCTGAATGGAGCCTTACAGGGGCGTGATCAATGACTGTGGTGATCACCCCATATAGACTCCGTGATCACCCCCCCTGTCATTGATTACCCCACTGTCATTGATCACCCCCCTGTAAAGCTCCATTCAGACGTCCGCATGATTTTTACGGATCCACTGATAGATGGATCGGATCCGCAAAACACATACAGGCGTCTCCCTGGAGCCTTCCAGGGGGGGTGATCACCCCATATAGACTCCCTGATCACCCCCCCTGTCATTGATCACCCCCCCTGTCATTGATCACCCCCCCTGTCATTGATCACCCCCCCTGTCATTGATCACCCCCCCTGTCAGGCTGCATTCAGATGTCCGTATGATTTTTACGGATCCACGGATACATGGATCAGATCCGCAAAACACATACGGACATCTGAATGGAGCCTTATAGGGGGGTGATCAATGACAGGGGGGTGATCACCCCATATAGACTCCCTGATCACCCCCCTGTCATTGATCATCCCTCTGTAAGGGTCCATTCAGACATTTTTTTGGCCCAAGTTAGCGGAAATTATTATTTTTTTCTTACAAAGTCTCATATTCCACTAACTTGTGTCAAAAAATAAAATCTCACATGAACTCACCATACCCCTCACGGAATCCAAATGCGTAAAATTTTTTAGAGATTTATATTCCAGACTTCTTCTCACGCTTTAGGGCCCCTAGAATGCCATGGCAGTATAAATACCCCACATGTGACCCCATTTCGGAAAGAAGACACCCCAAGGTATTCCGTGAGGGGCATATTGAGTCCATGAACGATTGAAATTTTTGTCCCAAGTTAGCGGAAAGGGAGACTTTGTGAGAAAAAAATAAATAAAATCAATTTCCGCTAACTTGTGCCAAAAAAAAAAAATTTCGATGAACTCGCCATGCCACTCATTGAATACCTTGGGGTGTCTTCTTTCCAAAATGGGGTCACATGTGGGGTATTTATACTGCCCTGGCATTCTAGGGGCCCTAAAGCGTGAGAAGAAGTCTGGGATCCAAATGTCTAAAAATGCCCTCATAAAAGGAATGTGGGCCCCTTTGCGCATCTAGGCTGCAAAAAAGTGTCACACATCTGGTATCGCCGTACTCAGGAGAAGTTGGGCAATGTGTTTTGGGGTGTCATTTTACATATACCCATGCTGGGTGAGATAAATATCTTGGTCAAATGCCAACTTTGTATAAAAAAATGGGAAAAGTTGTCTTTTGCTGAGATATTTCTCTCACCCAGCATGAGTATATGTAAAAAGACACCCCAAAACACATTGCCCAACTTCTCCTGAATACGGCGATACCACATGTGTGACACTTTTTTGCAGCCTAGGTGGGAAAAGGGGCCCACATTCCAAAGAGCACCTTTAGGATTTCACAGGTCATTTACCTACTTACCACACATTAGGGCCCCTGGAAAATGCCAGGGCAGTATAACTACCCCACAAGTGACCCCATTTTGGAAAGAAGACACCCCAAGGTATTCCGTGAGGGGCATGGCGAGTTCCTAGAATTTTATATTTTTTGTCACAAGTTAGCGGAAAATGATGATTTTTTTTTTTCCCCTTACAAAGTCTCATATTCCACTAACTTGTGACAAAAAATAAAAACTTCCATGAACTCACTATGCCCATCACGAAATACCTGGGGGTGTCTTCTTTCCAAAATGGGGTCACTTGTGGGGTAGTTATAGTGCCCTGGCATTCTAGGGGCCCAAATGTGTGGTAAGAAGTTTGAAATCAAAATGTGTAAAAAATGACCAGTGAAATCCGAAAGGTGCTCTTTGGAATATGGGCCCCTTTGCCCACCTAGGCTGCAAAAAAGTGTCACACATCTGGTATCTCCGTACTCAGGAGAAGTTGGGGAATGTGTTTTGGGGTGTCATTTTACATATACCCATGCTGGGTGAAAGAAATATCCTGGCAAAAGACAACTTTTCCCATTTTTTTTATACAAAGTTGGCATTTGACCAAGATATTTATCTCACCCAGCATGGGTATATGTAAAATGACACCCCAAAACACATTGCCCAACTTCTCCTGAGTACGGCGATACCACATGTGTGACACTTTTTTGCAGCCTAGGTGGGCAAAGGGGCCCATATTCCAAAGAGCACCTTTCGGATTTCACTGGTCATTTGATTTCAAACTCCTTAATACACATTAGGGCCCCTAGAATGCCAGGGCAGTATAACTACCCCACAAGTGACCCCGTTTTGGAAAGAAGACACCCCAAGGTATTCGCTGATGGGCATAGTGAGTTCATGGAAGTTTTTATTTTTTGTCACAAGTTAGTGGAATATGAGACTTTGTAAGAAAAAAAAAATCATCATTTTTCACTAACTTGTGACAAAAAATAAAAAATTCTAGGAACTCGCCATGCCACTCACGGAATACCTTGGGGTGTCTTCTTTCCAAAATGGGATCACTTGTGGGGTAGTTATACTGCCCTGGCATTCTAGGGGCCCAAATGTGTGGTAAGGAGTTTGAAATCAAATTCTGTAAAAAATGACCAGTGAAATCCGAAAGGTGCTCTTTGGAATATGGGCCCCTTTGCCCACCTAGGCTGCAAAAAAGTGTCACACATGTGGTATCTCCGTATTCAGGAGAAGTTGGGGAATGTGTTTTGGGGTGTCATTTTACATATACCCATGCTGGGTGAGAGAAATATCTTGGCAAAAGACAACTTTTCCCATTTTGTTATACAAAGTTGGCATTTGACCAAGATATTTATCTCACCCAGCATGGGTATATGTAAAATGACACCCCAAAACACATTCCCCAACTTCTCCTGAATACGGAGATACCAGATGTGTGACACTTTTTTGCAGCCTAGGTGGGCAAAGGGGCCCATATTCCAAAGAGCACCTTTCGGATTTCACTGGTCATTTTTTACAGAATTTGATTTCAAACTCCTTACCACACATTTGGGCCCCTAGAATGCCAGGGCAGTATAACTACCCCACAAGTGACCCCATTTTGGAAAGACACCCCAAGGTATTCGCTGATGGGCATAGTGAGTTCATGGAAGTTTTTATTTTTTGTCACAAGTTAGTGGAATATGAGACTTTGTAAGAAAAAAATAAAATAAAAAAAATCATCATTTTCCGCTAACTTGTGACAAAAAATAAAAAGTTCTATGAACTCACTATGCCCATCAGCGAATACCTTAGGGTGTCTACTTTCCGAAATGGGGTCATTTGTGGGGTGTTTGTACTGTCTGGCCATTGTAGAACCTCAGGAAACATGACAGGTGCTCAGAAAGTCAGAGCTGCTTCAAAAAGCGGAAATTCACATTTTTGTACCATAGTTTGTAAACGCTATAACTTTTACCCAAACCATTTTTTTTTACCCAAACATTTTTTTTTTTATCAAAGACATGTAGAACAATAAATTTAGAGAAAAATTTATATATGGATGTCGTTTTTTTTGCAAAATTTTGCAACTGAAAGTGAAAAATGTCATTTTTTTGCAAAAAAATCGTTAAATTTCGATTAATAACAAAAAAAGTAAAAATGTCAGCAGCAATGAAATACCACCAAATGAAAGCTCTATTAGTGAGAAGAAAAGGAGGTAAAATTCATTTGGGTGGTAAGTTGCATGACCGAGCAATAAACCGCTAAAGTTGTGGAGTGCCGATTTGTAAAAAAGGGCCTGGTCTTTAGGGGGGTATAAACCTGTGGTCCTTAATTGGTTAGAAACTACACAGTGAGTAGTACACAACCAGGTTGCCTAGGAGACACAGCCTGAGGCTGGATCTCCTCGGCACCCATAGAAGGCAGGTCCCGATGCCATGCAAGGCATTGAGCAGCCTCTGCACGGCATTGGGCTGCCTTCTGACACATCGAGTCCCCGCCACAGCAGCGCGGGGACTCGATGCGCTCACTCACCCGATACAAACCCCTTCAATGTCGCGGTCAGCGCGGACCGCAGCATAGAAAAGGTTAATCCGCTTGCATCTGCTTTTACAGCGATGTTGGCGGATACAGCAGGGGCCCGGATACCAGAGACTGCCGGGCCCCTGCAGTGAATGCGCGCACTGCTCCAGTGCCCGCGTGATCACCATGGCGTAATATTACGTCAAATTGCGGGAACGCAGTAGTTTCCATGAGGTAGTAGTACGTCATGGGTCGGGAAGGGGTTAAATCTAATATTTCCCCTTCAAAGACTTAAATACTTTTTGCTGTGTTGTTGAGGACATTATTTTCAATACTTGTAGTTAAAAAAAAAAATTGTGATTATATGCTTGCATCCTTATCCTGCAGCGCATGTTGGAGCGGGGATATGATCGGACCAGGGTGCAAGAAGAGAAGCTGGCCATTGTGCGGGGGATACGGAAGGAGCTTTTGAGGGAGTTCAAGGGGAAGCACAGTGCGATGGCCGTCATTAAGCACTGGTCCGATCTTAAAAGGAGGCACATCGCGTGGATCAATGATATACGTGACAGAATATCCCCAGGTACAATGCTTACATTATTTATTACTTTTGTATCTTTAGCCAACACACTGTAATGTGTATATATACAGTTATGCAAATAAGTATTTCATCCCTTTACAAATGATTACTTAGTACCTGGTGTGACATGTAGCAAATCATCCGGTTATATCATACATCTGTACCTTGCCATGAGTATATATATATATATTTATACATATGGCGAGTTAGAGATGTATGATGTAACCGGCTGATTTCATACGTTTCACACCAAGAAATAAGTAAATATATATAGGAAGTTCAGGGCAGCACACCTGGTGGGGAAACTTGTAGCGGTGGGTGCCAGCGGTGTTGCACTTGACCAAAGTGACAAATAATAAATAAGAATAAATACACCGCAGCACTTCCAGTAGGTGAAAAAATTGTGGGATCCTTTATTCACCCATGCAATGTTTCGATCCACTTGCTGGGACCATTTTCAAGCAATACATCTCAGTGAGCGGTGCATATTTATGTGGTCACATCATATTAGCATACACAAGTATCAATCAACAAAATATACAAAAGAAGGGCTCAAAAGAGCGCATATGTGCATGTGAAAACATAATAATCGGAAGAAAACATAATTTGGCACATAAATCCATAAATAGAGTTTGTCCAAATGTAGTAGTGTAGAAAAAACATAAATATTTTACATAAGTAGTAATATATAGTGAATAGTTATCACCTGCGTGATCTAGACGGTAGGAGGGCCAAGCATTGAATTGGGCGTACTCGATGGTAGGTGGATACAGCAGCATGAAGCAAAATCTCGTGGATGCGGCATTCCGGAACTTGAATTGCGCATGTCCATGATGTCACTCAAGGAAATCATGTGACCCCGAGTGACACATCGCGCAGCTCGTCATATGATGTATCACATGACCGTGGAATCAAACGAAGGTAAACAAATCGTAATAATATATAATAAGCCCACCTAAATAAGGACAATTCACCCAAGGTTACATGACGGAAGATGTGCTGTCTCTCGACGCACTAACCCCCGGTGTGTGTAAGTGAAAATAGCGAGGGCCAGCGTCAGCTATTCCCCGCATATCCCACCCACACATCACTAACCTGTGGCAGGCGATAATGTCCGAGGTGGCCGTAATGAACGTTATTAAAACAAACTGATTCGAAAGGCGCTCCAAAGGAATATTTAAGTCTCACGGAATATACCGCTAGTATCCAAAGCATCCAGAGTGTAGCCCCTCCATCCATTGGTCCTAAAAGTGAAAATAAAAATATATTAGCAAAATATATTGTATTAAAATAAAACAGTTTTTTCAACACTTCCACTGACAAGGACAGGAACAATCAAGAGATCATACAAATAGCCAGGGTCTATATTCTACATTTAGTCCCCCTGGTTTAACTGTTTGTAATTTAAAAATCCACTCGGATTCGCGTTTTTCCAGCATTTTAGTGCGATTACCCCCTGTGCGGGGTAATGGGACATGGTCGAGAATCATAAATCGAAGATCACTCTCCCATGTCCCTTGTCTGCAAAGTGGTGGAAAACAGGCAGGTCTTTGCGCTTCTTTCTGATTAAGTAGCGGTGTTGGTTAATGCGCGTTTTTAAATCGCATGTGGTCTCCCCCACATGTAGCAACCATGGCCGTGTAAGATCTTCTAAAAGTGCCAGAGACTTTCCTGGCCTGCTGCAAAACGTCCTGGACCCCGGGGTATTTTGCAATGAATCGCTACACGACTAAGTTCAGGACGTGTGCCATGCACAGCACGTGTGTCATTTTGCCCTGTTTCAGCACGCTCAACAAATTGGCACCATTTTTGCACACCACTTTACCAACTGTCAAATTGAGCGGGATTAGTCACTGATCAGCCTGTGACCGCAGAGCTGTAAGCAGTGCAGGACCGGTGTGGCTCTTGGCTTCCAGGCACAACAGCCGCAGCACAGCATGGCAACGTCTCACCTGGGACGTCGAATAGGTTCTGGGGAGCTTGGGGGCGCAGCGGAAGAGGTGGTAGGAGGAGTCAGCCGAAGAGGAGACGGAGGATGTAGTAGGAGGAGAAGAAGAGGCAGGCCTGCATGGAATCCTTGGTGGTAACAGCAAATCCACACGGAAGCCACGGGATACATGCTTGACGGCTGTCAGAAGGTTTACCCAGTGGGCAGTAAAAGTTATGTACCTTCCCCCGTGTTTGCTAGACCACATGTCTGTGGTCAGATGTATCTTGGCACCGACACTGTGTGCCAGAGATATATTCACTTGCCGCTGAGCATGGCCATATAGCTCTTGGATGCCCTTCTGGGAGAAAGATTTCCATCCGGGGACCTTCCGTTGCGGTGTGCCAAAGGTTACAAATTTTCTATAGGCCTCCAAGTCCACCAGTTTATATGGCAGTAGTTGGCGGGCTAGCAGTTCCAACAAGCCAGCGGTCAGCCATTGGGCAAGAGGGTTATCCGGCGTCATTAATTTTTTTACTCTCAAACATTTGGGACACGGAAGCCTGCCTTCTGCCAGATGAAAGCGATGACGGCACGGTGGAAGGTGGTGTGGAGGACAAATCGGAGGAGAGAGAAGGAGAAGAGGCAGGACGTGGAGCGCCGGGAGTTTGGCTTTGTGGGTTCTGACGGTGTTGCTCCTACTGGGCTCGGTGATGGGAGGCTAGGTGCCTTCTTAAGGTGGTCTTCCATAGGTGAGTGTTGGGCTTACAGCGACTTATGCGTTGATAGCACAGGCTGCAGATGGCAACACTATTGTCAGCAGCTGACACGTTAAAAAAAGCCCACACTGCAGAGCCATGTGCCGGCGTCCTGGGAGCACAAGAAGTGACTGTGCATGGTGGATGGCTTGCTCCAGAAACATTTTCAGTTTGCTTTTTGCCTCCTGTGCCCTGCGAGCTCTGCCTGCTTCACCCTCTTCTCTTCCCTCTCTGCTGCTCCATCTCTCCCTCTGAACTCCCCTCCTCTTCCTCTCTTGTGGGCACCCACGTGATGTCCATCGACATATCATCATTCACCACCACTGACATTTGAGATCTCGGAGTAGGCAGCAACAGTGGGGACCTCCCTCCTTTTGCTGATCTGGGTACTGTCATCAGACCGCTGGGTGGAGGCCGTTGCTACCTCATCTTCCTCATCCGATGTCAAGACTGGCTGCGCAACGATAAGGTCTAGGAATGGATGGGAAAATAATTCCTCTGACTTGAGTGGAGGGGCTATGGTGGTGGTGGTGTATTTGGAGGTGCACACAGCAGAGAGTAAGGAGGGTGCAGAAGTGGAAAGGTGAGTGAGCCACTCAACCAACTCTGGTGCGCCCCTTTGAAGTAATCGCACGCGCCTTCTCCAACTTCCCACTTAGGCTCCGGCCTGGTGCACCTGCCCGACACCTACCACCCCTGCAAAACGGCCTGCCTCTTCCTCTGCCTGTAATTTTCAAATTAACCCTGTGCCTAAGTCCCTAGAGAAGAGCAGTATTTGTGGAAGCAGGTATATCGCAGGCCTCAATCAATATTTGGTGGAAACAGGTATATCGAACTCCTTAATCAGTATTTTGTGGAAGCAGGTATATCGCAGCCGTCAATTAATATTTGGTGGAAGCAGGTATATCGAACCCCTTAATCAGTATTTTGTGGAAGCAGGTATATCGAACCCCTTAATCAGTATTTTGTGGAAGCAGGTATATCACACCGCTTAATTTTTTTTTTTTTTGCTACAACAGTTATATCACACCACCCTGTTTATTTGAAGCAACAGGTATATCGCAGCCCTCAATTAGTATTTTGTGGAAGAAGGTATATTACACCCCTCAATCAGTTTTTTTGGGGGGCAACAGGTATATCACACCCATTGCAAATAGTTGTTCCAATAGAGCTTGTCCCTCTATATAGCTGCGGTATCGCAGCAGAACTGCACACAACTGCTGCAGAATACAAATGCACTATAATATACTTTCTATGGTACAGTATATTATAAGTATATCACACCCCTCAGTATATCACACCTATCAATAGCACACATATACCAGTCCTTAAAAGGACTTTTGTGGCCCTATTAGCTAGCGTTTGGTGTCCCTAACAGTCTGTCCCTGCTCAACAAAGCAACCTCTCCCTACACTGGCAAAACAAAGAGTGCAAAATGGATGCCAGATCGGGTTCTTTGATAGGGTGGGTCCATGTGCTGAAATGTCTCAATTGGCTGTCCTGTCCCACCCGATGGATGTGTCATGGGTCAAAGTTGGGTGTAATGCAAAAGAATATGGCGCCCCGAACATCACCATATGTTCGCATGTTCGGCGAACCGCGAACGCGCAAAGTTCACACCGAAACGACCTCCCGGCAAGCCGCAAGGCCATCTCTACTGCGACATTTCCATGCCAAAAATCTGATGTTCCAGATTTGATAAATATCCCCCCTAGTGTATGTTTTTTAAATATTTGACAATGATACAAAAGCATTTTATTGATTTATTGTTAATAAAAATAATTTTTTTTTCAAGAAAACTGAATAAGGCACACTTATAAGAGAATATGCATAAGTAAACTATGTGTCTGCAGATAATACAGGTATAATTAATTTACTGCAAAGATCCAGCCCCACAATAGTTTGCTTTTCTTATCATTATATATGTTGAAACCCTAGAGGGAGTTTTAGGAAAAACAACTAATTGGCTGAACTAATAAGCACTACATTTGGGTCCCGGCACATCACCCTGTTGGCTTGTTAAGGTGACAGTGATGCGGTGCATACAAGATTTTAGATATGTGCATTTTCCACAGTAGGATATAATTTACTGCTCAGTATGTTGTTCCCAAACCTACATCTATTATTAGCCTCCATTACTGTCAGGATAAGGGAATGATTTGCAATTATTTTTTTCAACTCATCAGTTGTAAGAAACAAACTTTAAGTCATGGCATTTGAACAGTGAATATGCCTGCCATTGGCTTGAGGCATACATCTTCAAACAGGATGAAATATTGGCCTTGTCAGGCAAAGGCATTATATCATCTAAAACATTGAGCTCTACCTTTCCATTAATGGACTGATCTTACTGCTCAATGCACGAGTCATGTCCCATGTTCAGCTGCTGGTGCACTGAGAAGAAGAGCATTTCACAGATCAAGAACCCTAGTTATACTCAGGATGTATAGAATGACGGGTGTGAAATATCAAATTCTGTACATCTTATGTGTCTTTTGTCTTCAGGGCTTAGTTTTATGATACCATAATCTATGAGATAAGACTGTAACATATTCTGTTATAGGTCATGTATGTACTTGACTGATCTATCATACCACATTCCTGCTGGCTTTTGGTATAACATATCATGTAAAGAGGAACAAATTGTTCCTGAATTAATTAGATTTGTTATGAATTTCCCAAAAGTTTCAGATTTCAGCAAATCCCAAACTTTTGTGATTCGTCTTGTAGGATTTGCTCCAAATTGCGGAGGACGCTTGATGGCGGTTCAGCGGGCTTCCCCATAATACCTTGCAGGCAGCCCTCGCTTTATAACAGCCAATCATGAGGGACTATGAAGTCATGAGGTGTGAGCCACCGACGAGTCAGTCACTATAAACAGCCCAACCAGGAAATGCTGGTGCTTTGTGGAGATATATCTATTAGAAATGTAATCGTGTCATGACGCAGGTGGCTCAATGTCTTTATAGCTGCGGAAAAGTTGGAACTCAGGCTGCAGGCTGAAAGAGGCCTGTATAGCCTGCTTTGCTAATTGAAATATGAAGCAGGAGTCAGGTAAGTATTTGTGTTGTCACTTTTGGGGATGCTATAGCTACTAGGGATACTATAGAGGGGCCTATAATATCTAATGGGGGTACTATAGAGGGCGTATAATAACTACTGGTGGCACTATATTGGGGTCTTTATTAACTATTGGGGCACTATAAAGGGGCCTATACTAACTACCGGGGCACTATAGAGGGGCCTATATTAAATACTGGGGAACTGCAAAGGGGCCTATGTTAACTACTAGGAGCATTATTGAGGGGCCTATGATAACTACTGGAGGCACTATAGAGAGGTCTGCGATAACTACTGAGGGCACTATAGAGGGACCTTTGATAACTACTGGGGGCTCTATAAATCAAGCTTTCCTCATCATTCTGCACTCAATATCTCTTACTGAGAAAGTGAAAACTGAATTTTAGAAATATTTGCAAATTTATTAAAAGGGCTATGACACTTGAAATTTTTCTCTGGGGGTCTCCTATTTCTCTTGATCATCTTTGAGGTGTTTTATACCTTGATTCCACCTGTGATAAATTCAGTTGATTTGACATGATTTGGAAATCTACACCCCTGTCTTGCAGCCCATAGACTCCTATTATGATGGAATGAATAATGGAATACCTCTAAAGGCATTCCGTTATGTATTCCGTCATAGAATTGCGTTATGGTCCGTGGTAACGGAACCCATAATGCAATTCACCTTTTAGCAGTAAACGAATTTCAAAGTATGAAATTCTCTCATCTCTAGTCATATTAGTGACAGTCACAATATATTAGTAAAAGGTAAAATGTCAAAATTAATTTAGTGCACAGATTATAAAAATACTTGGGCATGGATCTCATACACAGGAAAGTGCAAAATGTATGATGAGTGAATATTCATTCGTGAACATCAATGGACTATTCATCCAGTAAACTGTCACACAATTATTATATCATATACACTCACCTAAAGAATTATTAGGAACACCTGTTCTATTTCTCATTAATGCAATTATCTAGTCAACCAATCACATGACAGTTGCTTCAATGCATTTAGGGGTGTGGTCCTGGTCAAGACAATCTCCTGAACTCCAAACTGAATGTCAGAATGGGAAAGAAAGGTGATTTAAGCAATTTTGAGCGTGGCATGGTTGTTGGTGCCAGACGGGCCGGTCTGAGTATTTCACAATCTGCTCAGTTACTGGGATTTTCACGCACAACCATTTCTAGGGTTTACAAAGAATGGTGTGAAAAGGGAAAAACATCCAGTATGCGGCAGTCCTGTGGGCAAAAATGCCTTGTGGATGCTAGAGGTCAGAGGAGAATGGGCCGACTGATTCAAGCTGATAGAAGAGCAACGTTGACTGAAATAACCACTCGTTACAACCGAGGTATGCAGCAAAGCATTTGCGAAGCCACAACACGCACAACCTTGAGGCGGATGGGCTACAACAGCAGAAGACCCCACTGGGTACCACTCATCTCCACTACAAATAGGAAAAAGAGGCTACAATTTGCACGAGCTCACCAAAATTGGACTGTTGAAGACTGGAAAAATGTTGCCTGGTCTGATGAGTCTCGATTTCTGTTGAGACATTCAAATGGTAGAGTCCGAATTTGGCGTAAACAGAATGAGAACATGTATCCATCCTCTGATGGCTACTTCCAGCAGGATAATGCACCATGTCACAAAGCTCGAATCATTTCAAATTGGTTTCTTGAACATGACAATGAGTTCACTGTACTAAAAGGGCCCCCACAGTCACCAGATCTCAACCCAATAGAGCATCTTTGGGATGTGGTGGAACGGGAGCTTCGTGCCCTGGATGTGCATCCCTCAAATCTCCATCAACTGCAAGATGCTATCCTATCAATATGGGCCAACATTTCTAAAGAATGCTATCAGCACCTTGTTGAATCAATGCCACGTAGAATTAAGGCAGTTCTGAAGGCAAAAGGGGGTCCAACACCGTATTAGTATGGTGTTCCTAATAATTCTTTAGGTGAGTGTGTGTGTGTGTATGTATATATATGTATATGTATATATATATATATATATATATATATATATATATATATATATATATATATATATATATAGAGTGTCTGTCTGTCTAGACATCTGTCTGTCTGTTCTTTATGCGTAACCAAACGACTGAACCGATCTTCACCAAATTAGGCACACAGGTAGATCAGGTGTCCGGGAAGGTTTTAGATTGGGTCTCGGCTCTCTAGGATGTACCGTTCTTGAGATATTCCCCAAAAATTACCTGCATTAGCAATACAAGCCTGCAAGTCTTTCTCTTCAAATCCCATCTGCCATACACACAGTTTTACTCCAGGTTTCCATAACAACCCAGCCATTTTTATTCACTGCTGTAGGTCAGCTTTAGGCTAGGGCTACAGGACGACAATAAGTCGCACGACACATAGGGCAAAACTACCCTGCTACATGCATCCATATTGGATGGATTTTTTGCGACTGTCATGTCGCAGTCGCAGCATGTCGCATGTTGCAGTGCGACACCATAGTCTATCATTATAAAAATTGTTGAGACAAAATTTTGCGCGACACATGTCGTGTAGCCCGAGCATTAAATGGGCGGGCACTGTGGAGGTCACTGTCAAAGGGGCAGGCGCTGTGGAGGTCACTGTTAAAGGGGCAGCTGCTGTGAAGGTAACTGTTAAAGGGGCGGGCACTATCGAGGTCACTGTTAAAGGGGCGGACACTGTGGAGGTCACTGTTAAAGGGGCGGGCACTATTTAGGTCAATGTTAAAGGGGCGGCTTTGTGGAGGTTACTGTTAAATGGGCGGACACTGTAAAGGTCACTGTTTAAGGGGCGGGTGCTGTGGAGGTCAATAATAATGGGGAAGGCACTGTGGAGCTCACTGTCAAAGGGGCGGGTACTATTAAGGTCACTGTTAAAGGGGCGGACACTGTGGAGGTCACTGTTAAATGGGTGGGCACTATTTAGGTCAATGTTAAAGGGGCGGCTTTGTGGAGGTTACTGTTAAATGGGCGGACACTGTAAAGGTCACTGTTTAAGGGGCGGGTGCTGTGGAGGTCAATAATAATGGGGAAGGCACTGTGGAGCTCACTGTCAAAGGGGCGGGTACTATTAAGGTCACTGTTAAAGGGGCGGGCACTGTGGAGGTCACTGTTAAAGGGGCGGACACTGTGGAGCTCACTGTTAAAGGGGCGGTTACTATTAAGGTCACTGTTAAAGGGGCGGGCGCTGTGGAGGTCACTGTTAAAGAGGTGGGCACTGTGAATGTTACTGTTAAAGGGGCAGGGCACTGTGGAGGTCACTGTTACGAAGGCGGGGGCCACTTCTAAAGAGGCAACTGCTGTGAGGTCACTGTTAAGGCAGAAGGGTACTTTGGAGGTCACTGTTAAGGGGGCAGCCCCATGAGGAGGTCACTGTCAAGGGACTAGGGTGCTGTAAAACTCACTGTTAAAGGGGCGGGCTTCTGTGGAGGTCCCATTTTAAAATGGCAGGGCACTGTGGGGGGGGGGGGGTCAGTGTTAAGGGGTGGGGAAATGTGGAGTTCACTGTTAAAGGGGTGGGGTACTGTAGAGGTCACTGTTATGGGGGATACTGTCGATATCTTTTAACGACACACACAGAAACATTAAATTAAATAGATAAAAAAATAACCGTGCAAAGCTGGGTCTTTCTGCTAGTAACTAATAAAAATTAAATATAAATTTTAATTTGTCATGACACATTAAGTAGCGATGATCCGGTTAAATCAGAAATAATATTATATGGATGAATGTTTATGTAAGTAAAATCTAAATTAACTGCTGTAGATTTTTTTATTAAAATATTAAAATATTCTAGCATTGACAGATACAGTACCAATTGTACTAATGTGGGAGGACTAAGGGTTTATATAATTAGAATGGAATAATACTCTATAAAAACATACTATATAACATTCTTTTGCAGACATATGTTCCTTGTGTCTAGTATTACTGCTCATCCAATTTCCAGTAAATGCTGCCCATTGACAGATACGTGGTACTGCTCCTGGAAAAAAAAAGCATGGTCTGTGGTAATGGAATCCATTAGGGAATTCTTAGATAACCCTAACGCCAAACTTTCAAATTGCAAGTTCGCTCAACACTAGTAGCGACCTAAAAACAAATAATTTTTTGAAAAGTTTCTTATTGTGCAAAAGCAGTACAACATAAAAACTTTATATAGTATTTTCATAATCAGAATGTCCCGAACAATAAAGTTAACTATTTCATTTATCCCGCACAGGGGATAATGTAAAACCTAAACCCAAAAAACAATAGCCGATTTGCTATTTTGCTATTTTTTGCATTCTTCCCCCATCAAAATTAATAACAAATGTAAAATATTATATATATATATATGAGAGAGGAAAATTCAAGGCAGCAATCCAAGTGTAGCAGTTTGGGTGCCAGACCAAAAGTTTGGACACACCTTCTCATTCAAAGAGTTTTCTTTATTTTCATGACTATGAAGGCATCAAAACTATGAATTAACACATGTGGAATTATATACATAACAAACAAGTGTGAAACAACTGAAAATATGTCATATTCTAGGTTCTTCAAAGTAGCAACCTTTTGCTTTGATTACTGCTTTGCACACTCTTGGCATTCTCTTGATGAGCTTCAAGAGGTAGTCCCCTGAAATGGTCTTCCAACAGTTTTGAAGGAGTTCCCAGAGATGCTTAGCACTTGTTGGCCCTTTTGCCTTCACTCTGCTGTCCAGCTCATCCCCAAACCATCTCGATTGGGTACAGGTCCGGTGACTGTGGAGGCCAGGTCATCTGGCGCAGCACCCCATCACTCTCCTTCATGGTCAAATAGCCCTTACTTTCAAAGTTTTCCCAATTTTTCGGCTGACTGACTAACCTTCATTTCTTAAAGTAATGATGGCCACTCGTTTTTCTTTACTTAGCTGCTTTTTTCTTGCCATAATACAAATTCTAACAGTCTATTCAGTAGGACTATCAGCTGTGTATCCACCTGACTTCTCCTCAACGCAACTGATGGTCCCAAGCCCATTTATAAGGCAAGAAATCCCACTTATTAAACGTGACAGGGCACACCTGTGAAGTGAAAACCATTTCAGGGGACTACCTCTTGAAGCTCATCAAGAGAATGCCAAGAGTGTGCAAAGCAGTAATCAAAGCAAAAGGTGGCTACTTTGAAGAACCTAGAATATGACATATTTTCAGTTGTTTCACACTTGTTTGTTATGTATATAATTCCACATGTGTTAATTCATAGTTTTGATGCCTTCAGTGTGAATCTACAATTTTCATAGTCATGCAAATAAAGAAAACTCTTTGAATGAGAAGGTGTGTCCAAACTTTTGGTCTGTACTGTATGTATATGTGTGTGTGTGTGTGTGTATATATAAAGAATTATTAGGAACACCATACTAATACGGTGTTGGACCCCCTTTTGCCTTCAGAACTGCCTTAATTCTACGTGAACAAAGGAAAGAGGAAAGAAGCTCAAAGTACCAAAATAGCAATTAAATAAATATTTTATTACATTGAAGACATGATTAAAAACACACATACAGTTGATGCCAAGGACAGGGTAGGGGGAACAGGGAAGGAGAAAACAAGCGCCACCCTGGATGAACACACTGGTCTCACAGTACATACAGCAATAATGGTAGGGTCATGAGAGAAATATGTATATAAGGTACAATGACCAACTCATGAATCCGGTGTAACAAAGTATATGTTAGGTAGTATGAGGTAAGTAAAGATCAAATGAGAAAACCAACCATGGCTGTAGTGCATAGTGTGCTGACCAGAATGATAATGCAAAAATTATATAGGATCAGCAAAACAATGAGTAGAAGCCAAGTGAGAAATCTCAACATCGGCAGCACAAAGCCATGGGAGGGAGACAAAGATCTGAAGCTTACCTAAGGTGGACCAAGTGTGGACAAAAGAACCAGGATGGCGCCACCCCAACGTGCATTTCGGCGTGCCTTCTACGTGGCATTGATTCAACAAGGTGCTGATAGCATTCTTTAGAAATGTTGGCCTATATTGATAGGATAGCATTTTGCAGTTGATGGAGATTTGAGGGATGCACATCCAGGGCACGAAGCTCCCGTTCCACCACATCCCAAAGATGCTCTATTGGGTTGAGATCTGGTGACTGTGGGGGGCATTTTAGTACAGTGAACTCATTGTCATGTTCAAGAAACCAATTTGAAATGATTCGAGCTTTGTGACATGGTGCATTATCCTGCTGGAAGTAGCCATCAGAGGATGGATACATGGTGGTCATGAAGGGATGGACATGGTCAGAAACAATGCTCAGGTAGCCTGTGGCATTTAAACGATGCCCAATTGGCACTAAGGGGCCTAAAGTGTGCCCAGAAAACATCCCCCACACCATTACACCACCACCGCCAGCCTGCACAGTGGTAACAAGGCATGATGGATACATGTTCTCATTCTGTTTACGCCAAATTCGGACTCTACCATTTGAATGTCTCAACAGAAATCGAGACTCATCAGACCAGGCAACATTTTTCCAGTCTTCAACAGTCCAATTTTGGTGAGCTCGTGCAAATTGTAGCCTCTTTTTCCTATTTGTAGTGGAGATGAGTGATACCCGGTGGGGTCTTCTGCTGTTGTAGCCCATCCGCCTCAAGGTTGTGCGTGTTGTGGCTTCACAAATGCTTTGCTGCATACCTCGGTTTTAACGAGTGGTTATTTCAGTCAACGTTGCTCTTCTATCAGCTTGAATCAGTCGGCCCATTCTCCTCTGACCTCTAGCATCCACAAGGCATTTTTGCCCACAGGACTGCCGCAAACTGGATGTTTTTCCCTTTTCACACCATTCTTTGTAAACCCTAGAAATGGTTGTGCGTGAAAATCCCAGTAACTGAGCAGATTGTGAAATACTCAGACCGGCCCGTCTGGCACCAACAACCATGCCACGCTCAGAATTGCTTAAATCACCTTTCTTTCCCATTCTGACATTCAGTTTGGAGTTCAGGAGATTGTCTTGACCAGGACCACACCCCTAAATGCATTGAAGCAACTGCCATGTGATTGGTTGACTAGATAATTGCATTAATGAGAAATAGAACAGGTGTTCCTAATAATTCTTTAGGTGAGTGTATATATATACATACACAGTGGGGCAAAAAAGTATTTAGTCAGCCACCAATAGTCCAAGTTCTCCCACTTAAAAAGATGAGAGGCCTGTCATTTTCATCATAGGTACACTTCAACTATGAGAGACAGAATGGGGAGAAAGAATACAGGAAATCACATTGTAGGATTGCTAATGAATTCATTGGCCAATTCTTCTGTAAAATAAGTATTTGGTCATCTACAAACAAGCAAAATTTCTGGCTCTCACAGACCTGAAGCTTCTTCTTTAAGAGGCTCCTCTGTCCTCCACTCGTTAGCTGCACCTGTCCACAACCTCAAACAGTCACACTCCAAACTCCACTATGGCCAAGACCAAAGAGCTGTCGAAGGGCACAAGAAACAAAATTGTAGACCTGCACCAGGCTGGGAAGACTGAATCTGCAATAGGCAAGCAACTTGGTGTGAAGAAATCAACTGTGGGAGCAATTATTAGAAAATGGAAGACATACAAGACCACTGATAATCTCCATCGATCTGGGGCTCCACGCAAGATCGCACCGCGTGGGGTTAAAATGATCACAAGAACGTTGAGCAAAAATCCCAGAACCACACCGGGGGGACCTAGTGAATGACCTGCAGAGAGCTCGGACCAAAGTAACAAAGGCTACCATCAGTAACACTACGCCGCCAGGTACTCACATCCTGCAGTGCCAGACGTGTCTGCCTGCTTAAGCCAGTACATGTCCAGACCCGTCTGAAGTTTGCTAGAGAGCATTTGGATGATCCAGAAGAGGATTGGGAGAATGTCATATGGTCAGATGAAACCAAAGTAGAACATTTTGGTAAAAACTCAACTCGTCGTGTTTGGAGGAGAAAGAATGCTGAGTT
The DNA here is from genome assembly GCF_905171765.1 of Bufo bufo. Classification (NCBI taxonomy): domain Eukaryota; kingdom Metazoa; phylum Chordata; class Amphibia; order Anura; family Bufonidae; genus Bufo; species Bufo bufo. The sequence continues at coordinate 405,876,980 of NC_053393.1, read as the reverse complement.
GCATCCAAAGAACACCATACCTACTGTGAAGCATGGGGGTGGAAACATCATTCTTTGGGGCTGTTTTTCTGCAAAGGGACCAGGACGACTGAACTGTGTAAAGGAAAGAATGAATGGGGCCATGTATCGTGAGATTTTGAGGGAAAACCTCCTTCCATCAGCAAGGGCATTGAAGATGAAACATGGCTGGGTCTTTCACCATGACAATGATCCCAAACACACCACCCGGGCAATGAAGGAGTTGCTTCGTAAGAAGCATTTCAAGGTCCTGGTGTTGCCTAGCCAGTCTCCAGATCTCAACCTCATAGAAAACCTTTAGAGGGAGTTGAAAGTCCATGTTACCCAGCGACAGCCCCAAAACATCACTGCTCTAGAAGAGATCTGCATGGACGAATGGGCCAAAATACCAGCAACAGTGTGTGAAAACCTTGTGAAGACTTACAGAAAACGTTTGACCTCTGTCATTGCCAACAAAGGGTATATAACAAAGTATTGAGATAAACTTTTGTTATTGACCAAATACTTATTTTCCACCATAATTTGCAAATAAATTCTTTAAAAATCAGACAATATGATGTTCTTAATTTTTTTTTTCTCATTCTGTCTCTCATAGTTGAGGTATACCTATGATTAAAATTACAGGCCTCTCATCTTTTTAAGTGAGAGAACTTGCACAATTGGTGGCTGACTAAATACTTTTTTGCCCCACTGTATATATACTAATATATATATATATATATATATATATATATATATATATATATATATATAATTTTTGTCTGTCTGTTCTTTATACACGACCAAACGACTGCACCACATTTGGCATATAGGTATATCAAGTGTCCGGGAAGGTTTTAGACCAGGTCTTAGTTCTCTAGGACGTACAGTTCTTGAGATATTCCCAAAAATGTAAATATGGCAACATCACATGACACCTATTAGCCAATAGAAGCTCGCAGGTCTTTCGCTCATTGGCCCTTATTGGGTCACACTACATACAGTTTTACACAAGGTTTCCATAATAACCCAGCCATTTTTCTTCACTGCTATAGGTCACAGTTAAGGGAATAGGGTGCTGTGGAGGTTAATGTTAAGGGGCAAGGTGCTGTGGAGGTCCCTGTTAAGGGGATGGGGTGCTGTGGAGAGCACATTTAAGGGGGTGAGCTGCTGTGGAAGTCACTGTTAAGGGGGCAGCCCATTGTGGAGGTTAATGTTAAGGGGTGGGGTGCTGTGGAGGTCACCATTATGGGGCCAAGTGCTGTGGAGGTCCCTGTTGGGGGGGGCTGGCCACTGTGAAGGGGCAGACCTCTGTGGAGGTCAATATTAATGGGCGCTGTGATGTAGAGGTCACTGTTAACGTGGCAGGTGCTGTGGAGGTCAATATTATGGGGGTGGGGTGCTTTGGAGGTCACAGTTAAGGTCTGGGTCACTGTGGAGTTCACAGTTAAGGGGTGGGCAGTCAGTGTTACAGCGATGGGCCGCAGTGGAGGTCGCTGTTAAAGGTGGCAGGGTACTGTGGAGGTCACATTTTAACGGAGAAGGGCACTGTGCAGGTTACTGTAAAGGGGAAGGCAACTGTGGAGGTGAATTTTAAGGTGGTGGGGAGCTGTGGAGGTCACTGTTAAGGGAGCGAGGTGCTGTGAGGGGGTTACTGTTAAGGGGGTGGACAACTGTGGAGGTCACTGTTAAGGGGGTGGGACACTCTGGAGGTAACTGTTATCAGGGATACTGTTGATATCTTTTAACCACACACAAACACTCAATTAAATAGTAGAAATATACCCGCGCAAAGCTGGGTCATTCTGCTAGTACATTATATAAATCCCAAAATGGTACCATCAAAATAATGCAACTCCCAAAAACACAATCCCTAATGTGGCTACAAAAATGGAAAAATAAAAAGCTTTGGCTCTCAAAACACAGTGGTGAGACAAACTATATATATATAAAAAAAAAAAAACCTGCATCACAATTTGTTATTGTATTTTATCCATTATGGGTTAAAATGTTTTTTTCAATTGGTGTTTATTAAAAATGTTCAGCTGTTCCTGAAATACAAGGGTTAAATATCAGTCTGTTTGCAAGGTGTCAGTCTGTTTTCTTAGAATCCCATCAGCTGATGGCTTATGTTTAGCTCTTACCTCCGATCTCATAAGTTCTCATTATAGCTTAATTCTTATCGAATTATTATAAATATGGCTTAATTAAGTCTTTATGAGGCCAGGAGATTAGATAAAAAAAACAAAAAAAAAAACAGACTGACAGCTTGCAAACAGACTCATTCTAAGGGTCCATTCACACGTCCGCAGAATGGGTCTGCATCATTTCCGCAAATTGTGGAACGGTGCGGACCCATTCATTCTTTATGGGGCAGGAATGGATGCGGATCCGCATTTCCGCAGCATGCCCCCGATCTTCCGGTCCGCGGCCCCGAAAAAAAATAGAACATGTCCTGTTCTTGTCCGCAATTGCGGACAAGAATAGGCAGTTCTATGGGGGTGCCGGCCGGGTGTATTGCGGATCCGCAATACACTACGGATGTGTGAATGGATCCTTAACCCTTGTATCTCAGGAATGGCTAAAACAAGGAAAAATTGAAAAAATGATCTTTAGCGCAAAATGAGTAAAATGCAATCATAAAAAATGCCCATAGGTGTACATAGCCTTTAAAGCCCAAATCAGCTGTGTTCTTACAGGGTTAAAGCTCATGGTCCCCTTACCAACCACTATATCCATAACGCATTTCAGCTAATTAACTGCATTTCAGGAGCATTTATGATTTGAATTGCCGTCCATGCACTTCAAGGTGTGCTGCAAATTGCAAAGCATTGCTCTATTCCCAGATAACTGTCAGCATTTGCTATCATTTAGTCCAAATTTTCTGGGTCGGATGATAGTCGTCAATTCTCTTTGGTTGTACATTGTATATACGTTGATATTTAGGTAAGCACTCTACAAGTATTAGTGTAATCAGATACTGAACAGAATATTTCTAGGGGCTTTTTATGTTTTGATAATTAGTTTCATTTACATGCAAATTATTTCCAGAGAATATTGAACATTTAGACATCCCGCAATTTTTCAAACAAGGATTCTTGCCTTGTCACCTGTAATCTAACAGATTGCAAAGATCAAGGCCTAGATTTTGCTTTCACAGTTGGTTCTGAATTTAATTTTACATTCAACTTATGGCAATTTGAAGGTCATCCAAACTACACCAGTCCCAAAAAAGAGAAAAATTCACTTTTTTCATTAATGATGTGAATCGCCATCTGTGCAGAACTTTTATCATGCTGTTTCGTTTCATATTAATCTATGACTGACAATTTATTCTCAGCTGATGTCAGTTGGCTCTTAGGTATACGGTGCGCTGGCATACAGATACTTAGCCGGCTAAGTAGTAAACACGTTATTGTCTTCATTTATCAAACTTGTGGTCAATTAATTATACAGGGAGTCGAAGAGAACAGCTGGTATTTTACATTGATAAGATCAATGGTACCTAAGGGCCCCACCACAATTTGTCTCCTGCTACAATTCAACATTGTTAGACTTGAAATATAATTTTAAAATATGAAACTACTTTCTGTGGTAACGGGGAAGATATTCATATTTTGAATTTCTATCTTATTTAAAGAGAACCTGTCGCTATGAAATAGTGATTACGAAGCGACCATCAGTGTGATACCCTAATAAACTTGTAATAAACTCAATTACACCAACGAAACAGTCCCCCGAAGAGCCAAATGGGGCTGAAAAGAAAGCACTCTCTGGTCCTGTGATGTCACGTGGTGCTTCGTATGATGTGATTGGAAGAAAGACGAGACAGAGGGGATATGATAGAAACTTTTTTAAATACATAAAGGGAATCAACAAAAGGTAAAAGAGGAGAGAATATTTAAAAGAAGAAAAACTGCTACAAGAGGACATAGTTTTAAAGAGGACCTTTCACTGATTATTACACTATGAACTAACTATACAGACAAGTAGAGCGGCGCCTGGGGATCTCACTGCACTTACTATTATCCCTGGGCGCCGCTCCGTTCTCCTGCTAAGTTATGGTAGGCAGAGTCTGCCCTTGTTCTTCTGTAGCGCTGGCCAATCGCATTGCAGAGCTCACAGCCTGGGAGAAAATAACCTCCCAGGCTGTGAGCTCTGCGCTGCGATTGGCCAGCGCTAGGGCAGACTCCGCCTACCATAACTTAGGGACTGGTATCTCCGCCTACTATAACTTAGTGAGCGGAGATACCGGAGGGCATAGCAGGAGAACGGAGCGGCGCCCGGGGATAACAGTAAGTGCAGTGAGATCCCCGGGCACCGCTCTACATGTCTGTATAGTTAGTTCATAGTGTAATAATCGGTGAAAGGTCCTCTTTAAATTAGAGGGGCAAAGGTTTAAAAGTAATATCAGGAAGTATTACTTTACTGAGAGAGTAGTGGATGCCTGGAATAGCCTTCCTGCAGAAGTGGTAGCTGCAAATACAGTGGGCAGACTAGATGGGCCAAATGGTTCTTATCTGCCGACACATTCTATGTTTCTATTTTTCTTAGACTACTTTCACATCAGCGTTTTCCTTTCCGGTATTGAGATCCGTCATAGGATCTCAAAACCGGAGGAAAACGCTTATGTTTTGTTCCCATTCATTGTCAATGGGAACAAAACTGAACGGAACGGAACTGAGTGCACCAGAATGCATTCCATTTCGTTTGGTTGCTTTCTCATGCCGGACAGAAAACCGCTTCAAGCAATGGGATACTGTTCAAGACGGATCCGACATGAAACACAATGTACATCAATGGTGCCAGATCCGATCTCGGACACGAAAGAAAACAGATCTGGCGCCCATTGACTTACAATGGTTTTGCTGAATCCGCTCAGAACAGATGCAGACGGTTGTATTATCATAACGGAAGCGTTTTTGCTGATCCTTGACGGGTCCAGCAAAAACGCTGATATGAAAGTAGCCTTAGCCAATCAGTTGTTCTGAAACGGATCATATGATGCAGTCACATTTACACAGCTTCTGAATGGCTAAGAGGGATCATGTGATTTACCATGTGATGCCACAGAATCAGGAACTGCGTTTTTCCTGCCCCCCTCCCAATTGCACTTTGGGAGGCTGTTTGGAGGATCTGGTTACAGTCACTAATGTTAGTGAATGAATATTACATGGAACTGAAACTTTGGGGCAGATTTATCAAAACTGGTGTAGAGGAAAACTGGCTTAGTTGCCCATAGCCAACAATCAGTTTACCTTTCTTTTTCCAGAGTAGCTCTGAAAAATGGAATCTGATTGGTTGCTATGGGCAATTAAGCCCGTTTCCCGTTGCAGCAGTTTTGATAAATCTGCCCTTTTGTCTGCAGTTAGTGTGCAGTGAACCACATAGGAAAGAGGGGCCATATAGCTAAAATGACAGTGTAGTGGTTTATGCTACTATAAGCCCCACTGCCCTATTCCTCGTGGAAAGAAAAAGCCTTGCGTTTGGTCCCTTTCCTATTAAAGCATCATGGCCCTCTATAATATGTATGTCCTTGCAGGAGGCCTTTATCATATGAGCACCAGACTTCTTCAGTCTACATTATTTTACTACCGGGTGACTGGGTAAAGTAGTTTATGTGCTGTCACCAAAATAGATTCCACACACTTGCTAAAATATTTTGGGAAATTTGACAAACCATGAGCAAACACGTTCCATATCCACAAAGTAAGGGTAGCATGGGTATCATATAACTGTAATTTCAAATTTCTGTGTGGATGGAGTTTTACAAATGGTTGTAATAAAAAACGTGGAACTATTTGCCTTCTGCAGCCTGTGTATATTCACATACAGTGCAGACTGCTCAGTCCCATTAAGTGTGAAATCTAGCAGGCAAGATCCCTGATGGCTCAATCTGTAACCCTAATTTTTGGTCTTCTGAATAATCTTCACAACCAAGTAAAAACTTGTTCAGAACGGCGCAAGTCCCCAGACCTGCGAGGGAAACCTACTTACCTACTCCGTGCCGGTGGGTTTTAGTTTCTTAGTGCCCTGCTAGCTTACTCTGATCACTGCTTGTGAACATTCTGTTTGATGGCTGCAGCAGTGACATGTCCCTCATGTGTCTCGTCACTCAGTCAAGTGACACATGAGAAACACGTAAACACTGCAGGGTCCAGGTTACCCACATCAAACAAGATCAGCTGGGACCAGAGCATGGCAGCGGTGGCGGGGGACCGAAGTAGCTGGAACCGAGCAGCGGGGGGCAGGTAATTATGCTTCCCTCCGCAGGTCCAACATCATCAGGGGAGGTCTGGCAGAAAGGCCCCCCAAAGGTGAACAACTTCGAAGAGTTTGATCATGTTTTGGGACACTCCCCATGCAGTAACAATTCTGGAGCATCTATAACTCTGCTCTGTTCCGCTCCTCAGTTATTGCTACTGGAAGTTTATCAATGACTCTGCATGGAGTGTTACCAGTTTCTAGTAGAAATTCCTGAAGAACGTAACTAATAAAAGTTCTATAAAAAGATACTCCTTAATTGTTATTACCTGGGGAGCACAATAATTTAGTAAAGCAGACAATGGCAGGAGACGTGGTAGGATGCCAGTTTAAAAGCTCATTAAGGACAGAAGAGATAATAACAAAGATGCAACTCAATGAATAAAATGAATGCAAAGGTATCCATAGCAAAAATAGGCTAGTCTTTAAAGCGAACCTTTCACCAGGATTTCACCTAATAAACCATTACCAGTACCTTATAGATTATGCTCATTCTGTTTAAATGAATTCTTGTCCCGCTTTCCTGGGATGTATATTGATGAAAAAAACGACTTATAAAGTCCTTGTCTCCAGCTCCTGCAGTCACGGTGGAAGTCAAGGGGGTAGCCCTTCCCTCACTCCGGGCTGTACCTCCCCTGCCCTAACCCCTCCTCTAACTAGTGTAACTGACACCTGGCTCAGTCGCCGGGACCGCGCTTGTACTGGCGGCGCATGCGCCGTTGGTCTCAGTAGCAGCGCGATCCCGTCTATCGCGCGGACTGAAGCGCGATCCTGTAAGTGAATTGCGCATGCGCCGTCCGTCCCCGATGCCTCCCTGTCTTCTATTCAGGCGCGTGCCTGAAGAACAGAAGACAGGGAGGCATCGGGGACGGACGGCGCAACGCAATTCACTTACAGGATCGCGCTTCAGTCTGCGCGATAGACGGGATCGCGCTGCTACTGAGACCAACGGCGCATGCGCCGCCAGTACAAGCGCGGTCCCGGCGACTGAGCCGGGTGTCAGTTACACTAGTTAGAGGAGGGGTTAGGGCAGGGGAGGTACAGCCCGGAGTGAGGGAAGGGCTACCCCCTTGACTTCCACCGTGACTGCAGGAGCTGGAGACAAGGACTTTATAAGTTGTTTTTTTCATCAATATACATCCCAGGAAAGCGGGACAAGAATTCATTTAAACAGAATGAGCATAATCTATAAGGTACTGGTAATGGTTTATTACGTGAAATCCTGGTGAAAGGTTCGCTTTAAGGGAGGCTACTTTCACACTTGCGTTGTATCCGGCAGAGGATCTAAATAGCGGGGGAATTAGGCTACTTTCACACTAGCGTTCGGGGCTCCGCTTGTGAGTTCCGTTTGAAGGCTCTCACAAGCGGCCCCGAACGGATCCGTCCAGCCCTAATGCATTCTGAGTGGATGCGGATCCGCTCAGAATGCATCAGTTTGGCACCATTTGTCCTCCGCTCCGCTCAGCAGGCGGACCCCTGAACGCAGCTTGCAGCGTTCGGGTGTCCGCCTGGCCGTGCGGAGGCAAACGGATCCGTTCAGACTTACAATGTAAGTCAATGGGGACGGATCCGTTTGAAGTTGGCACAGTATGGCTCAATTTTCAAACGGATCCGTCCCCCATTGACTTTCAATGTAAAGTCAAAACTGATCCGTTTGCATTTTCATGAACAAAAAAAAAAAAAATATATATTTTTTTTGTTCATGGTAATGCAAACGGATCCGTTCTGAACGGATCTAAGCGTTTGCATTATAGGTGCGGATCCGTCTGTGCAAATACCAGACGGATCCGCACCTAACGCAGGTGTGAAAGTAGCCTAGTTTAGTCCTCATGCATTCTGAATGGAAAGAGATCCTTTCAGGATGCATCAGGATGTATTTCGTTCCGGCAGCATTCTGTTTTGTGACAGCTGAAAGATCCTTTTTTTTTTTTTTAATGGAGGCTAAAAAACCGGATCGCCACCCGATGACTTTCAATGTATTTAGTGACTGATCCATTATTTTTTTTTTCATTTTGATTTCTAACAACCGCATCGTAACGGAACGGATGAATCCTTCATGTGCAAAATCAAACCAGATCTGATTTATTTCGGTATTGAGATCCTCTGCAAGTGTGAAAGTAGCCTAAGGTTGTAGTACGAATAAATACCTGCGCTTAGTGGTTATGGACAAGAGTCTTGTGTTCTATCAAGAGCTTGGTACATTCTATTCTTTATAGATTTGGTTACTATGTGACATATATGTATTGTTCCAATATACAGCAGTTATAGATTTATTAACTAGTAACTAAAATAATCCCTTATAAACTTCCTAATCTCATTGATCCATCTCCCCATCTGTGCCTGCAGTCTCAAGCTGTCCTACCATTCTATTTCAATGGTTTCTGCTTTCATAATTCATTTGAGACATGACAAAGTGCTGCATTTGTCAGTGTCTGTTTGGAGCCTCATTTGCATGGAGGCTTTGCTTTTTTTCTGAAACTTCATTTCTGTTGCAGTATTTTTATACTTCTGGTTCCCTTTTCTGTGACATACGTAGGAATGTTACTCTATTTGTGTACGCCATAGTGGATACTACAGTCGGTATGTACTGCCCATAACATATAGTTTATGTTTTGATAATGAATCTGACCCTTTATTTTTATCTCCTTTTCATTAATTGCATCTTAGCAACCTTTCATGTAAGCAACAGTCTTTGCTTTAGGCCGACCGTATTTTCGCTCCGCATCCGATCCGCATTTTTGGCTGATCAAATGCGGACCCATTCATTTCAACGGGGACAGCACACCAATGTCATCTGTGTGCTGTCGTATCCATGTGGCCGTGCCGCAAATGATAGAACATATCCTATTTAGGCTATGCCTTTTATGCATTTTTACATTGGAGCCCGCTAAAAATGGAGCATGGACACGGAATGCATCAGTATTTTGCACATCTCTGATTTGCGGACTGCAAAATGGATACAGGAAGCCTTATACTGTTTACTGCAGAATTACTGACACTTCTATTTTTCTATTTTTCCATTTTCCTTAACCCCTTACGGGCTCATGCACACGACCATATGTATTATGCGGTCCGCAAAACACAGATCAGCAAAAAAAATAAAAAAATTTATGGATGACATCCTTGTGACATCCGTATTATATCAGTTTTTTTGCGGATCCATTGTAATAATGCCTATCCTGGTCTGGAAAAACGGGCAAGAATAGGACATATTCTATCGGCCATGCGGACATATGGAGATGGAATGCACACGGAGTCATTTTTTTCAATGTTTATGCAGACACATTGAAGTGAATGGTTCCGCATATGGGCCGCAAAGAAAACGCAATGGACTTGGAAACAGAATGCGTTCGTGTGCATGGGCCCTAAGGGTGAGGCCAATTTTCACTTTTGTATTTTCTTTTATTCTTTCTTCCTCTCTTTCAGGAGCCATTACTTTTTTACTTTTCTGTTAAAGGGAACCTGTCACCTAAAAAACGCCTCCCAAACCACCAGCATTACCTTAAAGTAGCCAGCAGTATGTTTCTAAAGATCCTATTCTTCCTCCGGCCAGATGCACTAAAATCTTGAAAAACGAACTTTATTCCCCTGCATGCGCTATGTAACAGCAGAGTTTGATATCAAGGGGGCAGCGGCCTCCTCGCTTCAAGTCAGAATAACCACGCCCCCTTTCCCTGCCCCTTCATATTTGATTGACAGCAGATAGTTTTTAGCTGTTCAGCAAAGCCGGCCGAAGTCTCACACATGAGTCCTAACGTCTCTATTAACGTGCCTGCACATTGCTGTATACCGCTGTTAGGTAGTATTAGCGGCTCAATTTGCAGGCTCCCGAGTGTGAGTGCGCATCAGAACATTCACATGCGTGGCTGTCAATCAGAGGTGAAGGGGCAGGGAAAGGGGGTGTGGTTATCCTGACTTGTAGCGAGGAGGCCGCTGCCCCCTTGACTTCAAACTCTGCTGTTACATAGCGCGTGCACGGGAATAAAGTTTGTTTTCAAGATTTTTGTGCATCTGGCTGGAGGAAGAATAGGATCTTTAGAAACATACTGCTGGCTACTTTAAGGTAATGCTGGTGGTTTGGGAGTTTTTTTTTTTAGGTGACAGGTTCCCTTTAACATAGCACTATGAGGGCTTATTTTTGCGGAATAAATAGTATTTTTAAATGGCACCAAATCATGTGTTTAAAAAGTGTAAAAGCAAGTGTTTAGGGGGTGAAATTATAAAAAAAAAACTTAATTCATCAATTTTTTTTGTTTTTACAGTGTTCACTGTGTGCTGACAATGACATTATTTTGTTTGTGGTCGGGCACTCACGAAGAAGGACTCCTACCTGCTGGCTAGCTAAAGCGGTTAGAGTTATGCCGAAACCGTGACGTTGAAGGGATAGCTGAAGGAGGCCATCCCCTTGGTGAGAAGCTGAGATTGAGGGTGGGTAGGGTGGGAGAGTTTGACACAGCGTTCATTAAAGGAGGGGCAGAGGTGCCATGATATAGGCAACCGTGCCCCTCCCACAAATACAGGCCAATGAATCGGCCTTAACACTTGTGGTCGGGCACTCACGAAGAAGGACTCCTACCTGCTGGCTAGCTAAAGCGGTTAGAGTTATGCCGAAACCGTGACATTGAAGGGATAGCTGAAGGAGGCCAAAAAGAACAACAATTTCTGTCATATCGGAATGCTACAAACATTTATTCATAACACCAAATTCTGACAAGCAAGATTCATTTCAGTGTACGGACAAGGAATGTAGCGGCTGAAACAGGACGAATGCCAGCGACCTAGTCTTTTGATTGTGTGCTGGAACCCGATTTCTTGACGCGGCGGATGCCGCCCCTATGCGAAACGAATGCCCTGATATTGAGGATGGGTCTACTGCCAGATTAGTCAGTAAAACACGAATATGAGATATGAACTGGGGACAGGTAAGGTGAGTATTATTGAATGGTAGCAAAGGACTGCCAGGCGGCTTGTTTGGCAGAGAGGACAGAAGCTGTTGTAGCACACGCACGGGACACCAATGATGAGAGGTCGGGAAGAAGAAAAACACTTGGGTCGGAGGGCCTACCTGAGAGGTTTTGGAGGTGAGTAGAGAGAGTATGAAACTATCTCTGGAAGCCGAGAGCTGACCGAGAGTGACGTACCTGCTGCTGTTAGCCGGGGAAGTAAACTCGGCCGGTCTCAAAAACCCGTAAAAGGCCAGGTACATGGCAGCTTTTATTATCAAACTGTGCAGGGCACCGAATGGTTTCTTGTCTAACAAGTCGGAAAGGTCGCGGAAAAGCTGGCCAGAGACGGGTAGCCGGCGAGTACGTGACTCGCAGTCGCTTTTCTCGAGACCCCTCAGAGTAGCTTTAATGACATGGATAGAAAACAATGAACCTGGCTGGGTGAAACTCATGGCTCAAAAATGTTGCACCCCTGCGAGGTAGGACTTGACCGTGGCGTGGGATAGTTTCAGATTGGTGTGACAGTAACCTATGAACGCCAGGATGTATGGAACGAACTCGGTGTCACCTTGCGGATGAGAGTCCTGAAATCTCTGGAAGGCTCTCCAACCTGTCTGGTAGGCTCTGGCTGTATTGGGTGAGAGGGACTTGAGTAACAGTGACCGAGCGGTGGTGAGATGAGCGTCTATGGAAGGATTAGAGCAGCGTATGGAGGGACTGGGCTCCCGATGGCGTCTGCTTCTGGACAGATCTGTGAAAAGAGGGTAAAATTAAAACGAGAACGCGTCGGCTGCTGCTTTGTGGTTACCGGCTATATGTGAAGCTATGTAACGAAACTGGTGTTGTAATGACAGAAGGACCAAGCGCCTAAGAAATGACATGACATATGGAGACTTAGAAGACCCACTATTGAGAATCTCGCTGACGGCTGCATTATCGGACACGAAGGACACAGTCTGACCTGACCAACTTTGACCCCAGGTATAGGATGCTGCCACTAAGGGGTAGAAATCAAAAACTGCTGAGGTATGGAAAAACCCAGGAATGGAACTAACTTCGGTTGGCCATCTGTCTGCTAACCAATGGTTGCCAAAAATAGCAGCGAAACCTGTATTGGCGGCGGCGTCTGACAAAATTACAGGGGGAGTTAGCGGATATTGTGGGAACAAAGAGCGAGATGCCATTCCATTGCGTGAGAAAATGATCCCACATGTTTAAGTCAGCCATGACCATATCGTCCAGACCTATGCTGCTATCCTGGGAAGGGGCTGTAGGAAGGAGAGAAAGTAATCGAGAGACAAATGCCCTACCTTGCGGAATTATGCGCATCGCAAAGTTCAGCATACCTAACAGGGACTGTAGCTGAACTTTTTTGACCACTCAAAAATGTGAAATTATGAACGGCCTCCCTGTGTCACAACCAGACAGTTGAGAAGCTCTGACAGGAGCTTTCCAGATCCTCCTCCTTGAGTTTCTTTGTTTTGGTTAAGTTCCTCATCTCGTTAGTCTATCTCAGCTGTCATGCAGTTGGACTGATTGCTGCCCTTTAAGTTCCTCCCCAGAATGTAGTAGTGTGCGGCTTATACAACTTCCTGGAGTGTGTGTGCATGCTGTTCCTAGTTCCCAGTCCACAGTCCCCAGTCGTCTGCAAGATAAGTGCTGTTTATGTATTTATAATTTTCTGTTTCTGGATCCAGGTGACCCTGACTCCCTCCGTGTCTGTGTAGGGAGCCGGTGGTCGTGTCCCCTCACTATTGTTGGGTCTTCAGGTGTAAGATAGTCGAGGTACGTGGATATGCGCCCATCCACCTTTGGGGTGGTCGCATAGGCTGAGCAATAAGGGAGAGCGGCAGGTCTCATGCAGGGGTCTCCCTTTTGTTCCTTAGTTGTGGATCCAGTGAGTCATTGTTTATATTGTATTGTCTTGTTTCCTGTACACCATCCGTGACATTATAAGCCGCCAAAACCGTCTCAAGCATGGATCCGGTTTCACTTTTGGCTGAGCGCTTCCAGGGTCTTTCATTGGAGGTAGCTGATCTCCTTAAGACTTTTTCTCAGTTTCAAGTGACCGGTTCAGCTTGCGTTCATGGAGTTTGTTCTGAGCCTAAGATCTCGCTCCCGGATACGTTCTCCGGGGGTAGTGAGTATTTTGTGCATTTTAGAGAGGCTTGCAAACTCCATTTTCGCCTTCTTCCCCATTCGTCTGGTGATGAAGAACGGAGGGTGGGGATCATTATATCGCTGCTCAGGGGTAACGCTTAATCCTGGGCCTTTTCGCTGCCGGAGGGGGCACGGCCCCTCCGTTCAGTGGATGAATTCTTTTTAGCCCTGGGTCAGATATATGATGATCCGGATCGTATTGCTCTGGCTGAGTCTAGACTACGTCTGTTATGCCAGGGTAAACAATCCGCAGAGATATACTGCTCAGAATTTCGGAGATGGGCAGCTGATACTGGTTGGAATGATGCTGCACTCCGAAGTCAATTTTGCCATGGTCTTTCAGAGGGATTGAAAGATGCATTTGCCTTTCATGAGAGACCAATCTCCTTGGATTCTGCTATGTCTCAGGCCGTTCGTATTGACAGGCGTCTTAGAGAGAGAGGAGAGATCTCTCCTTCCTGTCATACTCAGTCCCGGGACAGTGCAGCGGTCTCTTTCTGTGCGCAGGGGTCTCAGTCGCTGTCAGCCCCTTCTGAGCAGGAGCCCATGCAGCTGGGGTTGATTGCCTCTGACAATAGAAGATTCAGCCCGCATGGGAGGGTTTGTTTTTGTTGTGGAGGTATAAATCATTTGGCAAATGTTTGTCCCTCTAGGAGATTCAGGCAGTTTTCTGGGAGTAATAAAGAAACAAAAAGGAAAAAATCTTTTAAAAATGTTCCGTCTGTTACTATTGGCAGGGTTGAGGCGGAAATTGAAGGTTTTCCGTTTGCTTGTAGTTCCCGTTTTGTCCTGCCTGCTAGGGTGGCGCTAGAGAGCAAAAGCATTTTTTGTGAGATTTTTGTGGATAGTGGAGCAGCTGTCAATCTCATTGATAATCAATTTGCAATAACTCATGGTTTCCAGGTATGCACTTTGGGAAAGGATATTCCTGTTTTTGCTATTGATTCCGCTCCACTTTCTCAGAAATCATTAAAGGGCATAGTTCACAATATCCGTTTAATTGTGAGTGATGCTCATGTTGAGGATGTGTCATGTTTCGTCCTTAGCGGTTTGCCTACTCCTCTAGTGTTGGGGCTACCCTGGCTCACTAAACATAACCCCACCATTGATTGGCAAGCGAGGCAAATAAATGGTTGGAGTGACTTTTGCAGAGAGAATTGCCTCATGACATCTGTTTCTGAGGTTTCTACTAAGACTGTACCACCTTTCCTCTCTGAATTTTCGGATGTCTTCTCTGAGAGGAGTTTAGGATTTGCCCCCGCACAGGGAGTACGATTGCCCTATTAATCTCATCGCAGGCGCCAAGCTGCCTAAATCTCGTTTATACAATCTTTCCCAACCTGAGAGGGTCGCTATGCGTGCTTATATCTCTGAGAGTCTGAGAAAAGGACACATACGAGTCACCTGTTGCCGCTGTTTTTTTCTTTGTTAAGAAAAAAGATGGTTCTTTAAGACCTTGTCTGGATTTCAGGGAGCTGAACAGTATCACTATTCGTGACCCTTATCCGCTTCCTCTGATCCCGGACCTGTTTAACCAGGTTGTTGGGGCTAAAGTCTTTTCCAAATTAGACCTAAGAGGGGCATACAACCTGGTCAGGGTCAGAGAAGGAGACGAATGGAAGACGGCTTTCAATACCCCTGAGGGCCATTTTGAGAATTTGGTTATGCCTTTTGGTTTGATGAATGCCCCAGCCGTTTTTCAGCATTTCGTGAACAGCATTTTTTATCATTTAATGGGAAAATTTGTATTAGTGTATTTGGATGACATTTTGATTTTTTCTCCTGATTTCAAGACTCATAAGGAACATTTACGTCAGGTCTTGCTCATCCTGCGGGAGAATAAATTATACGCAAAACTGGAAAAATGTGTGTTTGCGGTTCCAGAAATTCAATTTCTGGGGTTTCTTCTCTCCGCTTCTGGTTTTCGCATGGACCCCGAGAAGGTCCGCGCTGTGCTTGAGTGGGAGCTTCCTGAGAATCAGAAGGCGCTGATGCGTTTTTTGGGCTTTGCCAATTATTACAGGAAATTTATTTTGAATTATTCCTCTGTTGTTAAACCACTCACTGATATGACCAGAAAGGGGGTAGATTTTTCTTCCTGGTCGGTAGAGGCGCGTAAGGCCTTTTCTAATATCAAGGAGAGTTTTGCTTCCGCTCCCATCCTGGTACAACCTGATATTTCGTTACCCTTCATAGTTGAGGTTGATGCTTCTGAGGTAGGGGTGGGTGCGGTCTTGTCTCAGGGTTCCTCTCCTGCCAAATGGCAACCATGTGCCTTTTTCTCGAAGAAACTCTCCTCCGCAGAGAGAAATTATGATGTGGGAGATAGGGAATTGTTGGCCATCAAGTTGGCTTTTGAGGAATGGCGCCATTGGCTAGAGGTAGCCAGACACCCTATTACAGTGTTTACTGACCATAAAAATCTGGCCTACTTGGAGTCAGCCAAGCGTCTGAACCCGAGACAGGCCAGATGGTCTTTGTTCTTTTCAAGGTTTAATTTTGTTGTCACGTTCCGCCCTGGGGTTAAGAATGTGAAGGCAGATGCCCTGTCACGTTGTTTTCCGGGAGGTGGGAATTTTGAAGACCCGGGTCCCATTTTGGCTGAAGGTGTGGTGGTCTCTGCTCTTTTTCCTGAATTGGAGGCAGAGGTGCAGGCAGCCCAGTCAGAGGCTCCTGATCTTTGTCCTCCTGGGAGGTTGTTTGTGCCTCTCGCTTTGAGACACAAGATTTTTAAGAAACACCACGATACGGTCCTTGCTGGGCACCCGGGGGCAAGAGCCACACTGGATCTCATCGCTCGGAGATTCTGGTGGCCTGCGCTTCGTAAGTCGGTTGAGGGTTTTGTGGCAGCTGGCGAGACTTGCGCTCGTGCCAAAGTTCCTCATTCACGGCCATCAGGTCCTCTCCTTCCCTTACCCATTCCTTCCCGTCCTTGGACACATCTGTCCATGGACTTCATAACGGACTTGCCTCGTTCCTCGGGGAAGACTGTGATTCTGGTGGTGGTGGACCGTTTTAGCAAAATGGTGCATTTCATCCCTTTTCCTGGTTTGCCCAATGCTAAGACGCTGGCGCAGGCATTTATTGACCACATTGTCAAATTGCATGGTATTCCTTCAGACATAGTCTCTGATAGGGGCACGCAGTTTGTTTCCAGATTCTGAAAGGCTTTCTGTTCTCGCTTGGGGGTTCGGTTGTCATTCTCTTCTGCTTTCCACCCGCAGTCGAATGGCCAGACAGGGCGCGTCAATCAGAATCTGGAGACATATCTGCGCTGTTTTGTGGCGGAGAATCAGGAGGATTGGTGTTCTTTTTTGTCCCTTGCTGAGTTTGCTTTAAATAACCGTCGTCAGGAGTCCTCTGATAAGTCACCATTTTTTGGTGCATATGGGTTTCATCCGCAGTTTGGGACTTTCTCGGGAGAGGGGTCTTCTGGTTTACCTGATGAGGACAGATTCTCCTCGTCTTTGTCATCTATTTGGCAAAAGATTCAGGATAATCTAAAGAGCATGAGTGAGAGATATAAGCGTGTGGCAGATAAGAGACGTGTGCCTGGTCCGGACCTGAATGTTGGTGATCTGGTGTGGTTGTCTACCAAGAATATCAAATTGAAGGTTCCCTCCTGGAAGTTGGGTCCTAGGTTTATTGGGCCTTACAAGATCCTGTCTGTCATCAATCCTGTTGCCTACCGTCTTGATCTTCCTCAGACTTGGAAGATCCATAATGTTTTTCATAAGTCCTTATTGAAACCTTATGTTCAACCTATTGTACCCTCGCCTTTGCCTCCTCCTCCGATTATGGTTGATGGAAATCTTGAATTTCAGGTCTCTAGGATTGTGGATTCTCGTCTTGTCCGCGGTTCCCTCCAGTACCTCGTTCATTGGGAGGGTTATGGTCCTGAGGAGAGGATGTGGGTCCCAGTGACTGACATTAAGGCCACTCGTCTCATCAGGGCTTTCCATAGGTCCCATCCTGAGAAGGTGGGCCCTGAGTGTCCGGAGTCCACTCATAGAGGGAGGGGTACTGTCACAACCAGACAGTTGAGAAGCTCTGACAGGAGCTTTCCAGATCCTCCTCATTGAGTTTCTTTGTTTTGGTTAAGTTCCTCATCTCGTTAGTCTATCTCAGCTGTCATGCAGTTGGACTGATTGCTGCCCTTTAAGTTCCTCCCCAGAATGCAGTAGTGTGCGGCTTATACAACTTCCTGGAGTGTGTGTGCATGCTGTTCCTAGTTCCCAGTCCACAGTCCCCAGTCGTCTGCAAGATAAGTGCTGTTTATGTATTTATGATTTTCTGTTTCTGGATCCAGGTGACCCTGACTCCCTCCGTGTCTGTGTAGGGAGCCGGTGGTCGTGTCCCCTCACTATTGTAGGGTCTTCAGGTGTAAGCTAGTCGAGGTACGTGGATATGCGCCCATCCACCTTTGGGGTGGTCGCATAGGCTGAGCAATAAGGGAGAGCGGCAGGTCTAATGCAGGGGTCTCCCTTTTGTTCCTTAGTTGTCGATCCAGTGAGTCATTGTTTATATTGTATTGTCTTGTTTCCTGTACACCATCCGTGACACCCTGATTCTCTGTAATTTGTCCCTTGGCAACCTGGCAACCATGTTCTGGGTGTCCAAGACTATACCAAGGAATGTGATGACTGTGGAGGGACCTTCCACTTTCTTGGGAGAGACAGGAACCCCTAGTTGTCTGAAACACTCCAGCAGCAAATGAAGGTCTTTGGTGGGAGCGTCAGGACGCTCAACAATTAAAAAATCATCCAGATAGTGAATAACATTGCTACAGTGGAATTCATGGACTAAAATCCAGTGGAGCGCCTTGGCTAACTGGTCAAATAACCACGGGCTACTCTTAGACCCGAATGTGAGATTGGAAGCAAAATAATAAAGGCCCCTCCATTTGATGCCATACCACTGCCAGAGGGACGGTTTGATCGGTAGTAATTTGAAGGCGTCTGAAATATCGGCTTTAGAAAGGATTGTGCTGGGACCTAACTGTAAGATAAGAGCGATGGCTTGATCTATGGTGGCATATCTCATGCTAACCTCTTCTGACGGAATTAGAGAGTTGATGCTAGGTGTAGGGGTACCATGCGGGGCGGACAGGTCGATAATCAACCTCTCTTTGTTACTAAATTTGCCAAACACGACTCCTATCGGGCTGATTCTATCGGGGTGATGATGAAAAAGGACCTATCAGGAAACCTTTGACTAACTCCGCTGCTATTAACCTATCGGAGACCTCAGGGTGTTGGTCAGCGGACTGTAGGTTCCTACATTCGTGTGTGGAATCTGGAAGGGCCACCACCCCAGTGTGGAAACCAAACATGAACCCTGAACTAAGGAACTTCACAAAGCCTGGGTCAGGATACCTGCATAGGAACTGCTGCAAACGAACTATATTAACAACACACATGTAATTATTGCTTTTAATGAACAAACTACTTTAGGGTGGGCTCTGAAGCAGTTAGTACATATGTGCAGCAAGCGGCACTGACTGAAGTTACAGGATGCATAATTGAAATTGTTACAGATCTGTGACCTGCCGAGAAATTTGATGGGTCTGCCCAGTTTGTCAACTAAACCCGAGGATCTGAATGAATCGGACGGGCCGGGAACAGGACCTGCAGAACTAGACCCCTCACTCTGAGCGGCCTTATGACACCATGCCGTGGAATGGTCAATCGATTGGCACAGGGAGCATGAAGGAGCCTTAAGCCCGGCGAAGTGCCTACAAAAAATCTCTGTATCAATGTTGGCCCAGTTAGTAAGAAACTGGAACTGACTTAAGGTGGCAGCTGCCTTGGCCGAGAAAGAACAATGGTAGTCGTAGAATGAACTACCACCATACTTGTACCCCAACTCCGTTATTCTGAACAGGTACAAGTCAAGTTCTTCCCTTCTCTCGGGACGAACTGAACAGATTACGTCTCTGTATAAACTAAATGCGAGCACAAATTCAGGTACCGTGAGCTTGCGGTTTAGCCTATGGTCACGGCCTTTCAGGATCACTGACACATCCCCACAGGCAATTACCCTACTATCAGACAGATCCCGGGTAGCGACCAGTAAGGATGCTAGATTGACATCTCTACCTTCCAGGATGTCCTTCTTTAGATTGGCAGGAACAAAATGTGCCGGCATAATACTGGGCGCAGTCACAGGGATACCTGCCCCTGTCGCCGTAGAAGTGGATGGAACAGCGGCATCGATGGTATGTGGAGTAGTAGCAAAACAACGAGACTCAACCGCTTGCAACCTGGTTTGCACATCCATGACGGATGAAGTCAAGTTATTCAGCAACAGATGGATTTGTGTCAGCGAGTTCTGAACCGTGACCGTGGAGACCTCTTCCTGCAGCTGAGGGCCTGAGTTAATGACCAATAACCGGTATAACTCAGCCTTCCTGGCAGTAGCGGGATATGCAATACTCCGTCTGGACAACTCCAACATCAGCCTAGGGACGGTCCAGGTGCGAAGAGACGACACACTGCCCCCTTCTGACATCCTGGCGGGGTTCTCGTCGACCGAAGCCTCCACTATGTCTGAAGCATGTGACATACCCTGCGGATACAGTATGCATAAATCAACTCTCGACTGTCAACCGACACTGGGACGATGTGACGTGGCTGTGAGTAGGCCGAGACCCATGCAACTGTGAAGAAAACGAGTGAAAAAGGACGAGAGAACCTGAGCCAAGGAGAAGCTATAGCTGGACCTAGAACACCCCAGTGAATGGTGAGTCTGACCGTGGCACAACTGACCCATTACCATAAGGAGAGAATGGAATAGTATCATGACATAGCTACTGCCATACTGTACCCTGATGGTTGAAACAACGTGCAGAATGTGTATGAAGAAGGATGAGACAAATCCTGGAATAAAATCACATGTAAGATCCTTGCGTACGTCATGGCGCCAAACGTAGAGGCATGTGACCAACAATACAGATATCCTCCAACTAGCACTGAACAAGTATATCGCCCCTTCCCTAACTCCACCAATCAAGCATGAGTAACACTCTATAATTTCCTTTCTCCCTTTTTTTTTTTAAATGTTTAATTAATTTATTATATATTTTTATACCATTTTTCAGCACTTTTTTTTTTTTGTGGTCATAACCCCTGGTGGCCACTAGATGGAGCCAACACGGGGTACAGAACCATGGACTGTACAGCCGGCAGTCGCCACCGGAGGGAGCCTGTGACATCCAACACTGCTCCATGGACTGCATTGACTCCAGCAGCCACCAGGGGGAGCCCACACAGTGCCGGCCACCTGCAGCACGGGCAGACAGCGGAGTAGACCGCAAGCAGGACGCTGAGGTGAGTGTGCGGCCGACATGACAAGGGCCAGAGCGGACATGGGGGACATGAGGGGCATGAGGGGAGAGGAATCAAACTACAGCTGCCGTGAGCCCTACCTAGCTAATGGCACAGCGGCCCGTGCCAGACATTAAGGGAGGAGAGACGTATGAATCCGGATCGCGCTGATCCCTGCACCCTACGATTCGTGCCACGTGGGATTTGGAGCTCCTGGCAGACGCTCCGTTGCAGTGTGGCCCCCTCTTACCTAGGGAGCCGGTACTGCCGGCCGGACTTGTGAGCCGAGACTGCAATTGTGGCAGTCACTTACCTGATCTAGTAGCTTGCTTTGCGTGGAAACGAACTCCTAGGACCAGACGCAACTTCACACACGGAACGAGGCCAGCGTTTGACACAATGTTCATTGAAGGAGGGGCAGAGGTGCCATGATATAGGCAACCGTGCCCCTCCCACAAATACAGGCCAATGAATCGGTCTTAACACATGATTTCAATGATAACGAATTTATAACTTCCACTGTCAGACCAACAATGGCTGATTGGCGGCGGTGTGGAGTGTCAATCAGATATTGATGGCCTATCTTGATCATAGGCCATGCCTTATAAAATCCTTCATATCCTGTATGAGAAGTGAGGTCCTATCAATAAAAAGGACATTCTGTCAGGCTTTTTCCACTGGCACCTTCTTCATACCACAGTCATTAACATACACTGTAGCATTTCAGATGACACTCATGTGTTAAAGTGTAACTGTCATTCTATTTTTATTTGTGTAATGTATAGAGACAGTGATACTGACCATTTTTGTAATATACTTTAATTACTGTAATCATACATTTCTATTAGAAAAATTGCTCTAAAGTGGCCCATTTTGAGCCTTAGCAACAGTCCTCTGTCTTCTGTTTATATAACAGAGGAGACTTGCTAACACTGACTGTGTTATGTAAATAGAAGACAAAGGAGAGTTGCTAAGGCTCAAAATTGGCCACTTTAGAGCTATTTTTCTAATAGAAATGAATGATTTCAATAGTTAAAGTATATTATAAAAATGATCAGCATCACTGCCTCTCTATACATTACACAAATAAAAACAGAATGGTAGTTATACTTTAGCCCCTTCCCGACCAGCGCCGCGGGACGTGGCTTGACGCCCAGCGCATTGCTATTACGGCGCGCTGATTGGGCGGGTGCAGGAGCTGCGTCCACCCGATCATCTGCATGGGACCCGCTGTTCCTATTAGCTGGACGCCTGATGTATGCGCCGGAATCGGTGAAAACACTGATGCTGGCGCAATAACCTCTTCTATGCTACAGTCAGCACTGAAAGGGTTTGCTGCGGGTGAGGGAGCCCATCGGGTCCCCGCGCTGCTGTTGCGGGGACCCGATGGGTGAGAAGCATCCCGATGCCGTGCAGAGGATGCCCAATGCCTAGCATGGCATCGTGACCTGCCTTCTACGGGTGCCCAGGAGATCCAGCCTCAGGCTGGGTCTCCTAGGTAACCTGTTAGTGTATTACTCTGTGTAATATACGAACAGGCAATGCATTACAATACAGATGTATTGTAATGCATTGCAGAGGGGAACAGACCCCCAAAAGTTAAAGTCAGAAATAAAGTAAAAAACTGTTTTTAATTTAAAAAAAGTTTCAAGTGAAAAAAGAAAAACGCCCCTTTTCCCCTGATTTTATAATAGAAAATTGAAAAAAAAATGAAAAAACACACATATTGGGTATTGTCGTGTCCGATAAACACCATATAAAAATAAAATAAAAACTGTGTCAAAAAAGCCATTTTTGTCACCTTACATCACAAAAAGTGCAACACCAAGCGATCAAAAAGGCGTATGTCCCACAAAATGATATCAATAAAACCATCACCTCATCCCACAAAAAATTTGCCCCTACATAAGAAAACCACTCAAAAAATAAATAAAAATATAGCTCTCAGAACATGAGATACTAAAACATAATTTTTTTTGTGTCAAATATGTTATTATTGTGTTAAAGTTAAATACATTTTAAAAAGTATACATATTAAGGTATCACCGCATCCATAACAACCAGCTCTATAATAATATCACATGACCTAACCCCTCAGGTGAACACTGTAAAAAATAAAAAAATTAAAACAGTGCCAAAAAAGCTATTTTTTGTCACCGTACATCACAAAATTTGCAACATCGAGCGCATGCCCCCCAAAATAGTACCAATCAAACCGTCACCTCATCCCGCAAAAAAGGAGACCCTACCTAAGACAATCGGTCAAAAAGTAAAAAAGCTATGGCTCTCAGACTATGGATACACTAAAACATCATTTTTTGGGTTTCAAAAATGCTATTGTGTAAAACTTAACTAAATAAGAAAAAGTATACATATTAGGTATTTCCACATCTGTAACGATCTGCTCTATAAAAATATCAGATTACCTAACCCCTTGGGTGAACGCTGTAAAAATAAATAAATAAAAACGGTGCCAAAATTAAAAATTTTTTGGTCACCTTGCCCCATAAAGTGTAATAATGAATGATCAAAAAATAATATGTTTCCAAAAATGGTACTAATAAAAACTTCAACTCTTCCTGCAAAAAACGAGCCCCTGCACAAGACGATCGGCAGAGAAAAAAAAATATGGCTTTCAGAAAATGGAGACACAAAAACATAATTTTCTTTTCAAAAATGCTTTATTATGTAAAAAGGAAACAAAATAAAACAAGGAAAGTTTAAACATTTGATATCATTGCGTCCATAACAACCTGCTGTATAAAAAATAGCACATGATTTACCCTGTCAGATGAATGTTGTAAAAAATATAAAATTAAAACGGTGCCAAAACTGCCATTTTTTTGGTTACCTTGCCTCACAAAAAACTTAATATAGAGCATATAAAAATCATATGTACCCTAAAATAGTGCCAACAAAACTGCCACATTATCCTGTAGTTTCCAAAATGGGGTCACTTTTATGGAGTTTCTACTCTAGGGGTGCATCAGGGGGGATTCAAATGGGACATGGTGTCAAAAAAACAGTCAATCAAAATCTGCCTTCCAAAAACCACATGGCATTCCTTTCCTTCTGCGCCCTGCCGTGTGGCCATACAGCAGTTTACAACCACATATGGGGTGTTTCTGTAAACTACAGAAACAGGGCAATAAATATTGAGTTTTGTTTGGCTATTAACCTTTGCTTTGTTAGCGGCAAAAAAATTATTAAAATGGAAAATCTGCCAAAAAAGTTAAATTCAGAAATTTCATCTCTATTTTCCTTTAATTCTTGTGGAACACCTAAAGGGTTAACAAAGTTTGTAAAATTATTTTTGAGTAGGTTGAGGGGTGTATTTTCTACAATGGGGTCAGTTATGGGGTGTTTTCACTATGTAAGCCCCCACAAAGTGACTTCAGACCTGAACTGGTCCTTAAAAAGTGGATTTTGGAAATTTTCTTATATATTTTAATAATTGCTTCTAAAATTCGAAGCCTTCTAACGTCCTAAAAAACTAAAATGACATTTACAAAATGATGCCAACATAAAGTAGACATATGGGGAATGTTAAGTAATAAATATTTTATGAGGTATCACTTTCTGTCTTAAAAGCAAAGAAATAGAAATTTAGAAAATTGCAAATTTTTCATAATTTTTTGTAAATTTGTCATTTTTTCATAAATAAAGGTGAAATATATTGATTCAAATTTATGACTGTCATGAAGTACAGTGTGTCATGAGAAAACAATTTCAGAATGGCTTGGATAAGTAAAAGTGTTCCAAAGGTATTATCATATATAGTGACATGTCAGATTTGCAAAAAATGGCCTGGGCAGGAAGGTGAAAACTGGCCCGGGGTAGAAAGGGTTAAAGTGTATATGCTGTACAAAAGTGCAGATTAGTAGAGCAAGAATGTATATGTTGTGATGGGGATGAAAGAACAAATGAAGAAAAAAATTGCTGCATAAATATCTTCCTTTTTTCGATTTTGTTTATACTGTAGCTCAATATTCCCTAGAACTGAACTAAAGTCTTTGCCAAAATGTAGAAAAACTGTAACTGAAAATAGAGAAGTATACTGTACAGAAAAACATTTGTTTGCCTTGATATATGCAGCCCCTCTCCAGGGCACTCATCACATTTCCTCACCACTACAAAAACATGGCTTAATTGAAAGTAGTGGTATTTTTCTCTTTGATAAATATAATGTAATATGCTACAATTGGATTTTTAGCAAACGCTGATAAATAACCCTCAAGTTATATGAAATATTAATCATTTTCAAGCATTTAAGTTTGTGTATCATGTTAGATAAAATATTGTTCAATATTGTGCATTCCATCCAAGATGCATTTGAAGTAACAGATACAACTTGTGAAAATAAGGTTTGATAAAAAGGTCTGTATTTTTTTTCTAATAACATCGCCGCTCTTGTCCATAGGCTGTGTCTGGTATTGTAGTTCAGCCCCTAAATGGTTTATCAGGTAGCTGCAAGGATTCAATAACTGAAAACCCTCCAAATAAGCACACTCATTAGGTAAAAACACCTAAAGACAAAAGACAGACAAGTCATGCTGGGGCTATGTGGGAATATCTGTGGAAGAAATAGAATAGAAATAGAATTGTATCCATTCCAACACTGCTGGTCACTCTGTTGGATAACTCCCTATAGCCTGTTTGTATGGGTATCATCATTGAAGTCACATACATCAGGGCAGGAATTTTAGGCACACTGCACATGCAGCACAGGACTGTAGAATAGAAGTCCCAAAATTTTGGAGAAGTCTTGAGGCACTGCATTAGCGTGTACAGCTAACGCTGGCACAGCTGCTGGTGCGAAGCATTAAAGGGGTTTTCCCATGAAAAATATTCTGCAGTTTTCAAATCAGCACCTGGATATGAACACTTTTTGTAATTGCATGTAATAAAAAAATTTGCATAGCCACTGAGCAATTCAATAAAATATATCTGCATAGCGCCACCTACTGTTTGTTCTTTTTTCTTATTTCTTTGACCTGTTCACTAAGAAGGTCGCACATGCTCAGTTTCGTCCTTCAACTGCCTCCTGATCTGTCATAGGAGAGCATGGACACGCCCACTTAGCTGCAGCAGAAAAGACACTCCCCTTGAGCTGTCAGCTTGATATAAATCAGGCAAAGCAGTGGATGGGGTGATCTCTGGATCCATGTGAAGTACATGGCTGGTTCTAGCTTTGTTAGAAATAAACTGTCGTGTACTATAAGATGTCTGATTTTCATTTTTTACAATAATCATGGGATAACCCCTTTTAGGGGCTGGTTGGAAAAAAAGTGCCGGGAACAGCAGATCCCAGAAGTTAGGGATGTCAGCAGAGCAACCAGGAGTGCAACAGTGATATGGGCAATTGGGGCGGACTGTGATTTTGAACACAGCAGGTATTTGGCCCAATTACAAATTGGATTAGGAGTGCAATAAAACAATAAAAAAAATATAAATAGGAGTAGCAAAGAACCCCTTTAATAACATAGTAACATAGCAACATAGTATATAAGGCCGAAAAAAGACATTTGTCCATCCAGTTCGACCTGTTATCCTGCAAGTTGATCCAGAGGAAGGCAAAAGAAAAACTGTGAGGTAGAAACCAATTTTCTCAACTTAAGGGGGAAAGAATTCCTTCCCGACTCCAATCAGGCAATCAGAATAACTCCCTGGATCAACGACCCCTCTCTAGTAGCTATATCCTGTAATATTATTACACTCCAGAAATACATCCAGGCCCCTCTTGAAATCCTTTATTGTACTCACCATCACCACCTCCTCAGGCAGAGAGTTCCATAGTCTCACTGCTCTTACTGTAAAGAATCCTTTTCTATGTTTGTGTGTACAAACCTTCTTTCCTCCAGACGCAGAGGATGTCCCCTCGTCACAGTCCTGGGGATAAATAGATGATGGGATAGATCTCTGTACTGACCCCTGATATATTTATACATAGTAATTAGATCTGACTAGTGATTTGTAAAGTGGTAGGACTATGTTCTCCTCACGGGCATCTATGCCCCTTTTGATGCAACCCATTATCTTATTGGCCTTGGCAGCAGCTGCCTTAATCAATAAAACCAAAATGCAAACTCTTGCCGATTTCTCAACTTACAATTAGTTCTGCAAACTCCAGAAAATAAACAGGATGGATATTTTATCTTGTTTGGACTGTTGTGTCAGAAGGTGTTGGAGCTCACCTAAGCATGGTGTCAATTGAACTCAGAGGAGAGTAGACATGTCTGTATAACCTCCCTGGTTTCTTTACATCTTGTATGTAGCACTTCCTGCTGCTGTGTCCAACTAAACCCATCATGCACTTCTCCTTTATCTGCCACAGCTCCATGACCGCCCCTAACAACATCAAGCTAGTTTGTAGCTCCTCCTACTCCTGTCTCTGCTGCTGCTTTGACACACCCATAGACATAATATCACAGCAAAAAAAGAAGAGCTAAATGGAAATGTTCATGTGATCACAGTCCAGAAGGCAGGAGCAAAAAAGGTAAAAAAAAAAAAAATAAATTACAAAATTACAGCTACTTTCATAAAAGATTATTTTAAAGGATTTTGATGCAAACCTTAAAACCTCTTTGAGATTGGCCATACACACGAGCTAACTGTTTGTTCATCTGACAGCTATATCTCTTAATCCTCCCACACATATTCATGTTTGGCTCAGAGGAGCATGTGTATGTAGTGAGGAGAGGGGAGAAAAAACAAAAGGATTGGGCAGTTGAAATTCAACTTGCCTGATCCTTGTCTCACCCATCTGTTGTTGGGGGAGAGATGGGAGGACCCATATACATTATATAGTCGCCAAACGCACTAAAATCATAGACATAGGATATGTTCAGGATATGTAGAGAGAATCTCTAAATCGCACATCCTCATACCTATGCTTCTGATATACAACTGTTTTCAATTATCAGCATTTCTTATGATAAAACATGGCTATACAGCGATGCTATCAATCATTTGCTGTGCACTATATAGAGGCAATTAGTATACAGTTTGATCAAAGCGCATAGGCCCACTTACCGCGACAAGGATGCCTCTTGTTTAAGTGGGAACCTACTCTAACCATGGCGCAGAGCCGTGCGGCGACCGACACGCCTCCACACCGCTCCAGCAGGCAATGGGATCCAGCAGCCGCACAGCGGCCCCACTGTACAGTGAGGCCACATGGGCCCCGGGTCCCATCACTCCACCAGCACGGCACAGAAGCAGAGACGGCCGCCGTCCAGCGCCGCATGTGAACTGGTGCAAATGGCTCACCTGTTCACAGCCTCTCAGGAACTCCAACTGAGATGTGGTAGGAATATATAAACCCTTTGCAGACTTCTGCTAATTAAAAAGCACCTGAGCCACATGGGGAGGAGTGCTGATTCAGGGGAGGGGGGAAAAGAAGTTTATAGCATAAATTGTATGGATATGTAGAGAGAATCTCTAAATCGCACATCCTCATACCTATGCTTCTGATATACAACTGTTTTCAATTATCAGCATTTCTTATGATAAAACATGGCTATACAGCGATGCTATCAATCATTTGCTGTGCACTATATAGAGGCAATTAGTATACAGTTTGATCAAAGCGCATAGGCCCACTTACCGCGACAAGGATGCCTCTTGTTTAAGTGGGAACCTACTCTAACCATGGCGCAGAGCCGTGCGGCGACCGACACGCCTCCACACCGCTCCAGCAGGCAATGGGATCCAGCAGCCGCACAGCGGCCCCACTGTACAGTGAGGCCACATGGGCCCCGGGTCCCATCACTCCACCAGCACGGCACAGAAGCAGAGACGGCCGCCGTCCAGCGCCGCATGTGAACTGGTGCAAATGGCTCACCTGTTCACAGCCTCTCAGGAACTCCAACTGAGATGTGGTAGGAATGTGGTAGGAATATATAAACCCTTTGCAGACTTCTGCTAATTAAAAAGCACCTGAGCCACATGGGGAGGAGTGCTGATTCAGGGGACCCGGGGCCCATGTGGCCTCACTGTACAGTGGGGCCGCTGTGCGGCTGCTGGATCCCATTGCCTGCTGGAGCGGTGTGGAGGCGTGTCGGTCGCCGCACGGCTCTGCGCCATGGTTAGAGTAGGTTCCCACTTAAACAAGAGGCATCCTTGTCGCGGTAAGTGGGCCTATGCGCTTTGATCAAACTGTATACTAATTGCCTCTTTATAGTGCACAGCAAATGATTGATAGCATCGCTGTATAGCCATGTTTTATCATAAGAAATGCTGATAATTGAAAACAGTTGTATATCAGAAGCATAGGTATGAGGATGTGCGATTTAGAGATTCTCTCCACATATCCATACAATTTATGCTATAAACTTCTTTTCCCCCCTCCCCTGAATCAGCACTCCTCCCCATGTGGCTCAGGTGCTTTTTAAATTAGCAGAAGTCTGCAAAGGGTTTATATATTCCTACCACATCTCAGTTGGAGTTCCTGAGAGGCTGTGAACAGGTGAGCCATTTGCACCAGTTCACATGCGGCGCTGGACGGCGGCCGTCTCTGCTTCTGTGCCGTGCTGGTGGAGTGATGGGACCCGGGGCCCATGTGGCCTCACTGTACAGTGGGGCCGCTGTGCGGCTGCTGGATCCCATTGCCTGCTGGAGCGGTGTGGAGGCGTGTCGGTCGCCGCACGGCTCTGCGCCATGGTTAGAGTAGGTTCCCACTTAAACAAGAGGCATCCTTGTCGCGGTAAGTGGGCCTATGCGCTTTGATCAAACTGTATACTAATTGCCTCTTTATAGTGCACAGCAAATGATTGATAGCATCGCTGTATAGCCATGTTTTATCATAAGAAATGCTGATAATTGAAAACAGTTGTATATCAGAAGCATAGGTATGAGGATGTGCGATTTAGAGATTCTCTCCACATATCCATACAATTTATGCTATAAACTTCTTTTCCCCCCTCCCCTGAATCAGCACTCCTCCCCATGTGGCTCAGGTGCTTTTTAAATTAGCAGAAGTCTGCAAAGGGTTTATATATTCCTACCACATCTCAGTTGGAGTTCCTGAGAGGCTGTGAACAGGTGAGCCATTTGCACCAGTTCACATGCGGCGCTGGACGGCGGCCGTCTCTGCTTCTGTGCCGTGCTGGTGGAGTGATGGGACCCGGGGCCCATGTGGCCTCACTGTACAGTGGGGCCGCTGTGCGGCTGCTGGATCCCATTGCCTGCTGGAGCGGTGTGGAGGCGTGTCGGTCGCCGCACGGCTCTGCGCCATGGTTAGAGTAGGTTCCCACTTAAACAAGAGGCATCCTTGTCGCGGTAAGTGGGCCTATGTGCTTTGATCAAACTGTATACTAATTGCCTCTTTATAGTGCACAGCAAATGATTGATAGCATCGCTGTATAGCCATGTTTTATCATAAGAAATGCTGATAATTGAAAACAGTTGTATATCAGAAGCATAGGTATGAGGATGTGCGATTTAGAGATTCTCTCCACATATCCATAGGATATGTTCACACAATGGATTTTCAAAATCCACCTACAAAATTTAGTATGGAATTTGTGTGTTTTTCAGTGCACTTTTTGTGCGAATTTGTTTTTTTTTTCAATCAAATCGTTTTTATTGTTCAAATAAAGTTGGCATATTACAAGACAGTTTGCATCACAATTTTTCTGATATTTTCTCCCCACCACAACTCCAATACACAGAATTGTATAAAACATTATCATATGTCCATATATTTGATACATCTTCCACAGTCATTGTACATAATGAATATACCAAGATAAAGACAAAACAATTACAGAGTAATTTGACTGTTAAAACCCCAACAACTCCCACCCCCCCAAATCAGAGCATGAATTTTCAAGACCTTTTTATATTACAACATGAGTGTGAGACAACCATTCATTCCACAACTTTTCAAACTTCTGAGGACATCCTCTCCTAACAAACACTCCCCTCTCTAAAGTTAACATATCATGCACCTTTCTCACAAATTCATCCACAGTTGGCGGACTCCGCTGGATCCACCTAAAAGCGATCAATTTCCTGGCCACATACAATAGTCTCCCAACTGCCACCTTGACCGCCTCTCCCCCACCAATCTCCTTCACATATCCCAGCACACAGATCTTTGGGTCCTTCTGCACCCTCAACTCCAGGTTACGATTAATCAAAGTCAACACCTCATCCCAATATCTACTTAGCACTGGACAAGACCAAAGCATATGAAACAGATCTGCACCTTCCGCCATACATTTTGGACAATTGTCATCAGTTCTAATCCCAATTTTCCGTAAAAACACTGGAGTTTTGTAGACTCTGTGGATGATAAACAGTTGTGACAACTTGCCCTGTTCACTTACAGACACTCTCGGGACTGACTCCAATATATCTTCCCACTGTTCCTTAGGGATGTCCCCCAGATCCTTTTCCCATTTTCTCATCCTAGTAAGAGGGAAATCTATCAAAAATTTGTCTAAAAGCAGAGTATACACCTGTGATATCAAACCTCTTTCCTCCAGCTGGGAGAACCAGTTTATGGACCACATCCGTTTTTGCAATAATGCATCCCTTCCTTATCGTGACATCATAGGCGTGTCTCAGTTGCAGGTATTGATAGAACCAAACTTTAGGAATGTTGAATTCCTGCTGTAGACCTTGAAATGATTTAAATATATTAGTCTCTATCAATTGACCTATCCTCATTACTCCATGGGATTCCCAATTTCGGACTCCTGATAGAGAAATGAACTCTGGCATCAAGTTATTGTTCCATATTGGGGAAAGCTCTCCTACCCCACCAACTCCCCTGATCAATTTCACCTTTGCGCACACTTTTTTCATAAGCTCAATAAGCGTCACTTTCTCTCTCCCCCCATGCATCCCTGCACCTTCCAGAATACCCATAAGATCCCTACTACCCAACCAGTGTTGCAGTATCTTCCCCGTCACATCTGATAGCTGAAATTCCATCCAACCCTTAAAATGTTGACACTGAGAGGCTAAGAAATAAATCCAGGCGTTAGGGACAGCCAAGCCACCTTCAGACTTGGGATATTGCAGCGTCTCCAGCTTAATCCTAGCTTGACCATATTTCCAGATAAGATCTCTAAATATCGAATGTATTTTCCTAAATCTCTCAACTGGGATCCATACAGGGGCGTTATTCAATATGTATAGTAACTGAGGCATCATTACCATTTTTAGGAGATTCACTCTGCCCACCACCGACAAAAAGAGTCTACCCCATGTCCTTGCCTTCAGCCTAAAGGTATTTAGCAAAGGAGTTAAATTGAGCTCTTCAAAATCTAGCAGTCTAGGTGTTATATATAACCCCAGATATTTAAACTTGCCCACCCAGGGAATCAAACTATCCGCCTGCACACCAGAGAGTGCCTGTCCGTCTACCGGCATCAAGGCAGACTTCTGCCAATTTATCCGAAGCCCAGAGAAGCCACCAAATTTATCTATTAATGCCATGGCCGCATCCAGAGAGCCCCCAGTGTCACCCAGAAATAACATAGTGTCATCAGCATACATTGCCACTTTATTTTGCGTCTCACCATATCTAAACCCCACAATATGAGGTGACAGGCGGATAAGGGCTGCAAGTGGTTCAATTGCTAGCGCAAACAACAAAGGTGACAATGGGCACCCCTGTCTGGTGCCTCTGGCCAAAGAAAAGCTATCTGACAGCCCCCCATTAGCTCTGATCCGTGCCTTTGGGCTTGAATACAACACTTTCACCCACTGAATAAATCGAGCACCAAAGCCCATGAATCTCAATGTTTCCCATAGGTAGTTCCATTCAACACTGTCGAACGCCTTGGCGGCATCTAACGCAAGTAAGGCCCTATCTCCTCCATTATCTGCTGGAATATTCAGACTGGCATATAATCTACGGATATTTATTGCAGTTGATTTCCCAGGCATAAAGCCCGTTTGATCCGGGTGCACTATAGTTAGTATTACCCTGGACAGCCTGTTCGCCAACACCTTCGCCAGGAGCTTCACATCTGCTGTTAATAGCGAAATTGGTCTATAAGAATCAGGAACTTTGGGATCTTTCCCAGGCTTAGGAATAACTACTATGATAGCCTCCTGCATAGAATGTGGTAGCGAACCCGTCTCCAGAGAATGTTCAAGAACCTTAAGTAATTCAGGAAGAAGTACCCCCTGCAACTTTTTATACACCTCCACTGGTATACTGTCTGCCCCCGGCGCCTTACCGTTCGCCATCCCTCCAAGAGCTGCCTCTAACTCCTCCAGCGTGATCGGCTCTTCCAGTCTCTCTCTATCCTCCTCTGATAACACTGATAGCTGAGCCTCAGCCAGAAAGGCGGACAAGGCCTCCTCCGAGCTAGACGCCTTGGAAGCATAGAGAGAGACATAAAAACCTTTTAGAATATCTAATATCCCTTTTGTATCCTGGCTACTATTCCCATTACCATCCATTAGCTCTTGTATACAAGAAGAACCCCTCTGTGCCTGAGAAACCACTGAGAGCAAATGCCCAACTTTTCTCTCCCTCCTCAAAAGATCTTTGGTGGTAAAAACTACGTTTCCTCTCTGCAGCCTGTAGTAGGTGACACCTCAGTTGTTCCTGAGCTACCTCCAGCGCTTCACTATTAGCCATAGTGGGGATTCTACCAAACTCCCTTTCAGCCTCTGTTACTTGTACATGAGCTTTAACATCTGCCTCTCTGGATTTAGATTTATGCTTACTTATTTCTTTGATCAGTACCCCTCTCAGAAACGCTTTCATGGCATCCCAGACTCCGTGAATTGAAGCCGTCCCTCCATTAATAGAAAAGTACTCCCTGACCTCCAGAGTAATCTCAGACAAATCACCAAGTACATTCAGCCAATTCGGGTTACATTTCCACAACCTCGGTCCCTGCCTAAGCACGCCCAGGCACAAATCAAGCTGCACCAAGGAATGGTCAGACAACGACCGAGGGTGATAGACAACATCTCTTATCAATGGCAGCATAACATCATTAACCAAAGCCAGATCTATGCGTGATAAAGAATGATGCATAGCAGATCTACATGAAAACACCCGCTTATCTGGGTTGCGCAGCCTCCAAACATCAAGTAATCCCGTTTCCCTCATAATATTCTT
The DNA here is from genome assembly GCF_905171765.1 of Bufo bufo. Classification (NCBI taxonomy): domain Eukaryota; kingdom Metazoa; phylum Chordata; class Amphibia; order Anura; family Bufonidae; genus Bufo; species Bufo bufo. The sequence goes on along the minus strand of NC_053393.1, from coordinate 405,843,195 downwards.
TAGAGCCACACTCCCCGGTGATCCACTGGCACCTTCTACCCGACATCTATCTAAGGAGTCATTCAATGTACAATTGAAGTCCCCCACTAGCAGCCACGGCAGTCCAGGGAAGTCCGCCACAAAGGTCATAATATCCCTTATTACAGGGGAAGCAAACGGTGGAGGCACATACACTGACACCAACACCACCTGGATCCCATCAATCTTGCACACTACACACACATACCTGCCCTCAGCATCCACACATTGCTTCAGATGTTCATACCTTATACTTTTATGCACAATCATACTTACGCCCCTGGAGTGAGAGGAATGGATTGCATGTACCACATGTCCTACCCAATTTTTGTTCAGCCACTGCACATTATCATTAGACAAATGCGTTTCCTGCAAGCAGCAGATAGCTGGCTGAAACCGACCCAAATATTGAAATATACATTGTCGTTTTCGTGCATCAGCCATTCCCCTCACATTCCAGCTCAACACTTTAATCACCTGTGTCATGATGAAAGATTACGGCATGTTTGAATCTCACACCCCATACTAATGTCACTCTCACATAATTCACGCCCCTCACCCATCTCTGACCCGTCACCCTCCCCCCCCGTCCCTCCCCCTCCCCAGTAATCAGACTACTTTGAACAGTAACCCCAACCCCCCCCTCCCAAACATCCAACTCTAACTCAGGGCAATCTGTAAGCACCATGCCCAATGTTAAACAAAAATCACTTCTGATTCCAACATTCTCCCTCAGGTAGAGAATCCTCTCCACAACTGGGAAATACATTTCTTATCCCAACTTCCTACTCCTGCATCAGGATCTACCATGTGGTAGCAACACTCAATACACTTTATAACTGGTATAACATTAAAGTGACATTAGGGTGCTATCCTATGCATATAAAGTGAACACAAACTGCAAACTGTTTCCTTCAAGTGTCCAGGGCCCCACTTCTCAGTTGTCGCTCGTGAACGTCCAGCCACTGAGTAGCTTCTTCCGGATCCTCAAAGAATCTGGTGGATCCCAATGCCACCACTCGCAATCTAGCCGGGAACAACATGGCGTATGGAACTTGTAGCACTCTGAGCCTTTTCTTTATATCTATAAATCTGCTCCTCCTCCGCTGCACCTCATTGGAATAATCCGGAAAAATGGACACTCTGACCCCATTCATGACCATCTCATCATTGTCCCTTGACTGGCGTAGGATAGTGTCACGATCTTTAAAGTGTAGAATCTTCGCCAGTATGGGGCGAGGAGGCCTGCCTGGCGGGAGCGGCCGCGACGGGACTCTGTGCGCCCGCTCAACCGCGTACAGGGAAGATAGGCCCTTCTCATGGAATAACTGGTGCAACCATTTCTCCACAAACTCTGTAGCATTGGCCCCTTCTGTTTTTTCTGGCATTCCAACAATCCGCAGATTATTTCTCCGCGATCTGTTCTCTAAATCATCCGCTTTGGCGTATAAGGCAGCTATATCTTTCCCATTCATTTTTGACGCCATTTGCAGAGGTTGAATAACATCTTCCAGTGAGGACACCCTCTTTTCCAAATCTGAAGTGCGCTCAGAAATCTTGTGCAGGTCGTGCCTGATTATGGACACATCTGATCTCAGACTGCCAACTTGTACTGCGAGCACTTTAAGGGTACTGTTGCAGCTTGCCACCGCCACCATTATATCTTTCAGTGTGGGTTCCCTTGTAGAATCAACCCGCAGGTCTTCTGGAACTATTGCAGGCCGGATCGTCGCCGTCCATGGATCCGTCCTCCTGATCAGAGGAGGTAGGTATATCAGTCCCTTTATCGCTGGCCGAATCGCCCCCTCCACCGTCCAGTCTGGCATATTTACTAAGTTTAGCAGCCGCGCTCTGGCTCACCGTCTCCTGCAGCGCCGACCCCTCTCCACTTCCGGCGCCATCTTGGCCTTTCTCCATGCGGTCTTGTTTCGCCAGTTTGGACGATTTCCTCAGCATTTTCAGGCTCCCGATTTTGTCACCGCAATCACCGGACACCTTCCTCACCGCAGGTAAAGTAATTTCAGTCAGTTTGAGTGCGCTTCCAGTGTAAATGAGCAGGATTTTTGCAGGAGCAGTGAACAGTGCGTCTTACTCCATGCACTCACAAGCCACGCCCCCGTGCGAATTTGTTTACTTTAAAGAGTAACTAAACCTTTATATAAACTTTTAATAAGTTCTCCCTAATAAAACTAACTGTAATATACTTTATTAATACATTTTCTATTTTTACTACACTTTCCCTGCATAAATTGCACCACTCACTGTGCACTTAAAACTCTGTTCTCTATACACCGCTCACAACTCAGCAGTGTACGGAGTACATTTTATCAATGGGGCAGCATTGTGATCCCTGGACGATTACTAACTCTTGGCATGGCACATGGGTACTCTTCACCCATGTGCTATTCCAGGATTAGCTGAGTGGAGCTGGCTCCTGCTTCTGCCTGCTCCGCTAAGCTAAGAGCTGACATGCAGTTCCATTATCTTAGTGAAGCAGGAGCCAGCTCAGCCCAGCTAATCCTGGCATAGTACATGGGTACAGGGTACCCATGTGCTATGCCAAGAGTTAGTAATCGTCCAGGGATCACAGGCAGGAGCAGAAATATGCACTCCTGCCAGTACTCAGTGCTGCTGCTTCCCCATTGATAAAATGTACTCCGTACACCGCTGAGCTGTCAGCAGTGTACAGAGAACACAGTTTTAAGCGCACAGTGAATGGTGCGCTTTAGGCAGGGAAAAGTGTAGTAAAAATAGAAAATTCATTAATAAAGTATATTAGAGATAGTTTATTTAGGGCATTAGGGAGAACATATTAAACGTTTATATAAAATTTTAGTTACTTTTTAATTCAGCATTTTCAGCTTGTGGTTTTTGGTGCAGAACCCTGCAGAATATGCAAAAAATAATAATGCATGGACACATGTAGAGTGTTCACGTTTCCCATTCAATTAAATGCAGATTCCTCCCCTTTGGAAAAAACAAACAAATGCTGCTTCCTGTTGAAATGAATGGGAGGCTGTTTTCAAGGCATTTCTTGGAGCTGGTTTTGAGGTAAACTAGCCAAAATCAGCGTCAAAAAGCTCTGTAAAGCGTATAGCCACCATAAGGGTACTTTCACACTTGCGGCAGAGGATTCCGGCAGGCAGTTTCGTTGTCAGAATCCAGACGCAAACGGATGGCATTTGTCCGACGGATCCGGATCAGTCTGTCAAATGCATTAAAATACCGGATCCGTCTCTCCGGTATCATCTGGAAAAAAAGGATCCGGTATTTATTTTTTTCACAGATTTAAAGGTCTGCGCATGCGTGGATTGAAAGAACGGATCCGTCAATGCGGGAATTTTAATGCGGCACTAATACATTTCAATGGAAATTAATGTACCGATCCGGCATTCCGGCAAGTGTTCTGGATTTTTGACTGGAGAGAAAAATGCAGCATGCTGCGGTATTTTCTCTGGCTAAAAAGCGTAAGAGGGACTGAACTGATGCGTCCTGATGCATACTAAGCGGAATGTTCTCCATTCAGAATGCATTGGGATAAAACTGACCAGTTTTTTTCCGGTATTGAACCCCTAGGACGGAACTCAATACCGGAAAAGAAAAACGCTAGTGTGAAAGTACGCTAACTCTCTATCAGTGTTTCTCTTTTTTCTGCAGATACATAGACTTTTCCACGAAACCATTTAATTGTTAATGAGTATCTATTAAGATGAGGAGATAAGTGCTAAAGCTGGAAAAAGTCAATGAAATGGATGCAGTTGCTGTAAGTGGGTAATTAACAATCAACAAATGTACAGTATTTATACTGCAGATTAGATTTGTAATTACATGACTTAAATGGGGCTGATGCTTTTTTCGATGATTATAACAGACTTAAATAAATGAATGGTGATCAGAAATATGTTTGAAAGTGTCTGCTGTATAGGAAATTACTAAAAAGACTATTATCTGTAGCTGTAACAGTCTATGATCATTCTATCCAGACATTCTGATATAACATGTACATTTTTCACCTAGTACAGCGTGTTCCTCTACTTCCGCCCACTCCCTGTCCCTTTCTAAAGAATATTCAATTGAGAATTCTTCATCATTATAGAGAAGCATAGCAAGATATTAATTTTATCATTAAAATAATGGGCATTTTGAAGGAAAAATCGCTGACTCCTCTTAGATTAATTGTCTCCCACAACAATTTTATTTCAAATCTGAAAGCGTGTGTCTGATGGCTGATTCAATTTCATCTTGTGAGCTTGTGATACTGTGTCGGCTCTGTTTAATCTAGGATTACCTCATGTTGACAGCCTGTTAGTTTGTGACAGGTCATTATTATCTTGCTCTTCCTCTAGCTATGGATATGTCTCAGAATTGGAGCCTAATCAGATACTATTGTATGTGACCCGGAGCCTCCTTTAACTCAGCTACGGCAGATCAGAAGCCTTGTCATGTGAGGTGCACTTCCGACACGACATGCTTCTCGTCACTCTTTAGTTATTTTTGGAGTTTTCATTTTTTATCAGCAATGAGTATGTGATTATAATTTATGAAAATGTAAAAGTACCGACCCAGAGTCACATGTAGTCACATTCAGTTGTGTGTCTTTCTCAAACATTTTTTTGAAGCTTCAAAGTGACATTTCTGCAAAGTTCCCCTTTCTATTGCATGCCAAATGTGTGTTAGACAGGAAAGCACATAGCTGTAAGCTAGTAAACAATCTACTGGAAGGCTATAAAAATGCCTTATGGAGAAGATATTGACAGGGGCAAGGCAAGAATTGGCGTTTGCCCCTCATGGTGTCATTGAGACATGATATGTCTTGTTGTCCAGCAACAAGAACTTTCCTTGATTTAAAATTGAATTTTTAGGTATAACATTTGATACTGTAGCTATGGAGTTCAGGCTTCCAATGGATAAAGTTAATACGTTGTTAGAGCTCTTTAGAAAGATGTTATTGGTTAAGGAAACTACATTGAGGAAATTGTTCTGTTCGTTTTTGCTTCAAAAATAATTCCTATTGGGAGAGTATTTTCTAGAAGACTTTACATGGAGACAAAGTTTTAAGTCTCCTTTTTCTCACATCAGATTATCTAAATCGTTAAAAGACGATTTAAGAGTTTGGGAGGAATTTCTGATTCCTTTTTAATGGAGCTAGCATGTGGCAGCGTGAATTTATCGATTCTGAGGCATTAGGCCTAGTCACTGACACATCAGGTTCATAGGGTTATGGAGCATGTTTTCAGGGCCGGTGGTCTGCGGAACCATGGCATGAGTCTTGGAAAGTGGATAGCATTTTGAAGAACTTATTGTTACTTGAGTTATTGCCATTAGTCGTGACTTTAGTAATATGGGGGCAGGAGCTTGCTGATAAAAGAGTTTTGGTTTATACAGATAATAAAGGTGTCTTATTTGTGGTGAATTGTTTCTCCTTTAATAATGAGATGGTAGTAAAGTTACTAGGTTTTTTGGTTTGTTGTTGTTAACTTAAGAATATATGGCTTAAAGCTACTTTAGAGAGATAAGAATTCAATAGCAGATTCTCTTTCTCGCGCACAGTGGAAGTTCATCACATTGGTTCTAAATGCGGAGAAGGAAGGCATTCCATGTCCACCTTACCTGTGGAGTCTAAATTAGCATTGATATGTGAGCAGATCCGGAATTCTTTGGTATCTAATACGTGGAATGGGTATGTGTTATCTTGGAATAAATAGTAGTTATTTTTTAGCGCTAATAGAACTAATGTTTTTGAAGGTGATGTTAGTTGCATTATGGATTTTTTTTGTAGTTTGGTTAAGGCAGGTTTGGCGTGTTCAGCCGTTCAGAAAACGTTGGCAGGGGTGTCTTTCTTTTTCAAGTTAGCAGGTCTTTCTCCTGTCAATAGTTCATTTGCGGTCAAGCAATTTATTAAAGATTTCATGAGAGGTAGTGTTCTTCCTGACATCCAAAGGCCTATTACAATTGATTTATTATTTAGATTGATTTCTGCCTTGCATCATTGTTCAGCTTCGGTTTATGAGTTTAATTTGCTTAGGTCTGCATTTGTGTTAGCATTTTTTGGCGCTTTGAGGGTTAGTGAGCTAGTGGCCCCCAATGTCCATGCAGTTTCTTCTTTGTTGATGTCTGATATTCAGTTATTGTGTTCCTTTGTTTTGATTATGGTTAGAAAGTCTAAGATGGATCAGTTAGGGAAGGGTTTGGTCATTTCACTGAGTCAGTTCTGCGGTTCAGTGATTTGTCCAGTATTTGCGGTAAGGGAATTCCTGGATGTCAGGCCCCCTGGAGGTGGTTCCTTTCTAATCCATGTCGATGGCTCTTCACTTTCTAAATTTCAGTTCAATGGGGTTTTTAAAAGATGTTTGTCTTTTCTGGGTTTAGAGTCTGAGCTTTATTCATCTCATTCTTTTCTTATTGGTGCCGCCACAGAGGCGGCTAGAATGGTCTTGGATAAGGCTCTGATTAAGAAAATTGGAAGGTGGGAATCTGATAGATATAAGCTCTATATTAGACCTAATTTGGTGTTGCTATAATTTAACTCTTTTTCAGATTCTGAGCAGATCAAATCCTTTGTTTTCTGGGCAGAGAAGAGGGCTTAAGTTCGTAACTATGCTCAACAATAGTTTTTTTTATATTCTTTCTGTATCAGTTTATTGGTTAGGATTTAGGGGGTTGCGTTGCGTTTGTCGCGGTTGAATATGGGGGGGTTAGTCACCCAGTCTTCTGGGTGGACAGAGGATTGCTCAGTAATGGACTTTTATTAATATATTTGGAATTTTAAGGGGTAATGATTTATGAATTTTGGTCATATTTATTGGTTACCCCCAAATTTAATAAAGACTGCTGCCATTTTTATCCACAATTGGTAGAATGTCTTTATTTATAATATTTATTAATGTTAAGTTGTTGAATGACACCAGCACTTTTATGGTACAGATGTGTCCACTAATAAAGGGAATCTGTTCTGATGCGTACATGCCTACTGATTCAAATTCAGGTTTCCCAATTGCGATCAGTGGCCCCATCCCTAAGATGTTAATGTTTTTATTATATGTAGTTGACCTGCTTAGTGCACCTTGTTACACCTACAGGTCTGCTCCCTTTGATTGTTGGCCACACCCACCAGTTTTGAGTGGTACTTCAGCCTTGATGCTTGCTAGGGCTGAAGTCATCTGTACTATGCAGCGCTGGCAAGAATAGAGGCTGTACTGCTAGTGTGCTGATTCCTGAAGTGCCAGGGCTGCAGTAAATGACTTCAGCCCTGGTAAGCATCAGGGCTGTAGTGCACATGTGCCAATTCTGGAAGTACCTGCACAACCATGAGAAAACAGGGAAGAAAGGGATTACATCTCCCCTTCTTGGCCCTGTTACTCAATGCTTGAGGGGATTCTCAACAGCCAAAGGGAGCAAAGATTTAGGTGCAACAAGTTGCAATGGTGAAATCCTCGTTGCATCAAACAGGTTATTTGCATATAATACAAGCAACAATTTCCCTGGAATGGTACCACTGATCTAGATGGGGAAAACAGCATTTGATTCAGCAGGTAAGCACACATCAGAATAGTTACTTCAATTAGTATGGAGTTATGTGGACACAGATCCCCTTTAACTTCCCGCAAATTTAGTTAAAGTACACAACTGTTCTTTCAACTAAAAAAAAATGTAATGAACTTTGTGTCATGGTATTAAAAACCTACTTCTAAGGTGTCGACTTAGCAACATTGTAACTGAACATTGCTAAGGAGAATCCATCTTCTATATATATATCCATCTTCTATATATATCTAATGGATTTTGAATACAACCTGCTCTAAGATGCAGAGGCCAGCTTTTCAGCCTGCCTCTGCTCTCTCTGCTCCAGTCGCAGCTCCTCTATGTTTAACTAACTTATTTGAGTGAGGGGTTGTGTACCAAAAGCTCTTAGGCTTCTCCCACCTCTAAACTTCTAACTTAGATACTACTTCAAGGCCACATTCATGATGTATTTGCTAATGGCACACCTGTGTAAAACACACCTGTTAGGCTGTTCTGTTAAGTTAAAGGGGTATTCCCATCACATGCAATGGGGGCATATCACTAGGATATGCCCCCATTGTCTGATAGGTGCAGGTCCCACCTCTGGGACCCGTACCTACAAGGAGAATGGAGCGTGTAGAGCTGTGGCTGGAGGACCCCGGGTTTCCCAGGGTCCGTCCACCACCAAGAGCTGCTCCCCGCTGCTCCCATACAAGTGATTGAGAGTGCACCGCGCACGCGCTGCCCCTGCTCCCATTCATTTCTATGGGGCAGAGGGAAATAGCCGAGCTAGTGCTCGGCTATTTTCGGCGACCCCATTGAAATGATTAAAGGGTGGCTGCGCATGCGCAGTGCTCCCTCCATTCATTCATTTTCCCACTCCGTTCTTGTTGTAGGTGCGGGTCCCAGAAGTGGGACCTGCACCTATCAGATAATGGGGGCATATCCTAGCAATATGCCCCCATTGTATGTGATGGTAAAACTCCTTTAAGTTCTGGAGTATTTTGTATCCCTCAAAAAGGGTATAAATACTACCTGCAGGTAAACTCTAAACAAGGCATCTTTAAAGAGGCTAACCTGTGTCTTTGATATCCATATTGAGCATTGCTGCACAGTGAAAGCTTGCTCAAATTTGACCCAAGCTAAGGGATTGCTTTTTTACTTTATGTGCTTTTATATGATATAACGACTTCTGTATCTGTTTACTATGATCCAAACTAAGGAGGTTATTTATCAAACTGGTGTAAAGTAGAACTGTCTTAGTTGCCCATAGCAACCAATCAGATTCCTCCTTTCATTTTCCAAAGAAGATGTCCAAAATGAAAGCTAGAATCTGATTAGTTGCTATGGGCAACTAAGCCAGTTTTACTTTACATCAGTGTGATAAATGACCCCCTAAGGGTCCATTTACACATCCGTGTGTGTTTTGCAGAACCATGGATCCGCAAAACACAGACACGGCAATGTGCTTTCCGCATTTTGCGGACCACACTTCGCCAGCACTTAATAGAAAATGCCTATTCTTGTCCGCAGTTGCGGACAAGAATAGGACATGTTCTATTTTTTTCAGGATCGGAATTGCGGCCCCGGAGTGCGGCCCCATAGAAATTAATGAATTGCAGACATGTGAATGGAGCCTAAGAGTCCTTTCCATATAGTAAGAGTCCCTGCTTATATCATCTGCTGTCAGTGCCAAATTCAGTTGAATCGCTCCTCTCCATGTTTCTCATCACTAATCAGAAAGTATTCGGAAGATTGGAGTGGGACTGCAGCAATCAGCATTGACAGTAAGTGTACTGTATACTGGTGTGTAACACTTACTTACCATGAGTGGCATTGGAAAGATAGAAAACAGTGCTAGAGCGAACAGAAAGTGCTAGTATACAGTGAGCTTACTGACCACTGCAGCTCCGCTCCTCTCTGTTTTCTCTGTGACTTTCTGGTTAGCACTGGGAAGATAGGGAGGGGAGTGCGGCTGCAGGGTTCAGGGCTGGCAGCAGATGATATAGGCAGGTACTCAGTACAGGGAAGGGACTTTAATTATAAATCATAGTAAACTCCATTGTAAAATAGATTATGTCTTCCTTAAGTAAGGGAAAAAGAGTGAAACATTTATTTTAATTATGGGTCAAATTTATACTTTTCCTACTTACATATCAAATTTACTACGCACATATTCAATCTAAATTAACTACGTGGCATTTCAAACAACAGATTATGGATTCTGCCTTAATGAGATCTTGATCCTTGTTCCAGGATGGTGAGCAGATTCAGTACCATTAGGGAGACATCTGATTGACTCCAAATTTATCCTGTAATGAAACAACCTCAAACATACAGCCCATATGATAAAGTGCTATCTTCAGCATAAAGAAGACCAAAAAGTCTTGCTGTAAAGTCCATTGATCATCAAGGTTTAATTTGTCAACAGAAGGCATCAGGCCCCTCTTTAAAATGGCCTGGTGTTTCTGGGAATCCATGATGCCGGTCAAGGTTTCTAGTTCCTGCTACAGAAAGACAGCCCAACATCATCAATGGCCCACCTCCATGCTTAACTGTGGGGATGGTATTCTTCAGGTCAAAAGCCTGGCTTTTTGCATGCCAGACATGCACTGGTCCCTATGTCCTAACAGTTCTTCTTTGGTTTTATCAGTACATAGACTGTAGTCTTATTCAAATTCCTCCTGGCATATTCTAGTCAACTTTTCATGTTCCTTTTGGTCAAGAGTGGAGTACGGCAATGAAAAAAGTTTTAAATTTCCTTATAATGCTCCCAATGATGTCTCTTGGAATGTTTTTGGGAAAACTTCTTATACTCAAGACCCTTTTAGGTGCAAATTAATAATCTCCCTCGGATTTTGTGGAAGCTCTTTAGTCTTTCCCATAATTGCAACTGACCTTGACTACCTTCATGAGTGGGGTTTATACACTGCTCAAAAAAATAAAGGGAACACTTAAACAACACAATGTAACTCCAAGTCAATCACACTTCTGTGAAATCAAACTGTCCACTTAGGAAGCAACACTGAGTGACAATCAATTTCACATGCTGTTGTGCAAATGGGATAGACAACAGATGGAAATTATAGGCAATTAGCAAGACACCCCCAATAAAGGAGTGGTTCTGCAGGTGGTAACCACAGACCACTTCTCAGTTCCTATGCTTCCTGGCTGATGTTTTGGTCACCTTTGAATGCTGGCGGTGCTTTCACTCTAGTGGTAGCATGAGACGGAGTCTACAACCCACACAAGTGGCTCAGGTAGTGCAGCTTATCCAGGATGGCACATCAATGCGAGCTGTGGCAAGAAGGTTTGCTGTGTCTGTCAGCATAGTGTCCAGAGCATGGAGGCGCTACCAGGAGACAGGCCAGTACATCAGGAGACGTGGAGGAGGCCGTAGGAGGGCAACAACCCAGCAGCAGGACCGCTACCTCCGCCTTTGTGCAAGGAGGAACAGGAGGAGCACTGCCAGAACCCTGCAAAATGACCTCCAGCAGGCCACAAATGTGCATGTGTCTGCTCAAACGGTCAGAAACAGACTCCATGAGGGTGATATGAGGGCCCGACGTCCACAGGTGGGGGTTGTGCTTACAGCCCAACACCGTGCAGGACGTTTGGCATTTGCCAGAGAACACCAAGATTGGCAAATTCGCCACTGGCGCCCTGTGCTCTTCCCAGATGAAAGCAGGTTCACACTGAGCACATGTGACAGACGTGACAGAGTCTGGAGATGCCGTGGAGAAGGTTCTGCTGCCTGCAACATCCTCCAGCATGACCGGTTTGGCATTGGGTCAGTAATGGTGTGGGGTGGCATTTCTTTGGCGGGCCGCACAGCCCTCCATGTGCTCGCCAGAGGTAGCCTGACTGCCATTAGGTACCGAGATGAGATCCTCAGACCCCTTGTGAGACCATATGCTGGTGCGGTTGGCCCTGGGTTCCTCCTAATGCAAGACAATGCTAGACCTCATGTGGCTGGAGTGTGTCAGCAGTTCCTGCAAGATGAAGGTATTGATGCTATGGACTGGCCCGCCCGTTCCCCAGACCTGAATCCAATTGAGCACATCTGGGACATCATGTCTCGCTCTATCCACCAACGTCACGTTGCACCACAGACTGTCCAGGAGTTGGCAGATGCTTTAGTCCAGGTCTGGGAGGAGATCCCTCAGGAGACCGTCTGCCACCTCATCAGGAGCATGCACAGGCGTTGTAGGGAGGTCATACAGGCACATGGAGGCCACACACACTACTGAGCGTCATTTTGACTTGTTTTAAGGACATTACATCAAAGTTGGATCAGCCTGTAGTGTGTTTTTCCACTTTAATTTTGAGTGTGACTCCAAATCCAGACCTCCATGGGTTGAAAAATTTGATTTCCATTTTTTTATTTTTGTGTGATTTTGTTGTCAGCACATTCAACTATGTAAAGAACAAAGTATTTCAGAAGAATATTTAATTAATTCAGATCTAGGATGTGTTATTTTTGTGTTCCCTTTATTTTTTTGAGCAGTGTATATGCATCACAGCTGAAGCAAATGAAGGATTATTAAAGAGTTCCAAAAGGCTTAGTTATTTTTCAACTTCACTTTATGCCATAAAAACCTGTCAGAAACCCTTTAAAACAGCAATATTATATAGGGGTTGAATAACTGTGACATAGCTATTAGTGTTGAGTATGAATATTCAAAAAGCAAATTTTTATCTTGAATATCGCCACTTTAAGAATTCGCGAATATTCGTAATTTTTCTCCATCTGAACACATGATTCCTCCTTGCTTCTTGCTTGTGGACCAATGAGTCATTGGCCCACACGCAACTTAAGCAGGGAGGAATCATGAGTTCAGATGGGAAAAATAATAAGGGAATATTCTAAAAAACGAATATATAGCACTATATTCAATAGTGCTACAGTATATATTCTTTTTTAACACACGACTCTATTGATCGCGTAATATTCGCATATTATGCGATCATTACCTTGCCAATTTTCGAGTAAAAAGCTAGATGTGTCCCTACTCCAGTTAGCCACTGGATATTTCGGGTGACTGAGATTTCTGAGCAGGGAAGCGGTCAGACATTCACTGTGCATGCGCCGAATACATACGCTCACAGGGAGGATCGGATTCCGGAGGAGATGGGCGGGCTGGAGGGACGCGCTGGGCGGCGGCATTTTGTGAAGGTAGACCGAGCCTCTAGGTGCTAATGACGCCCCCATAGCACCTAGAGGCTCATTAGCATATCAATATAAGTTCTTTTTTTAGCGAAACAGCTGCCCCAAAAGCTATTATATTAGGATTGTTTGTTAGAGCAGACACTAGCGGATCGCTAGTGTCTGAAAGCTAATTATATGAAACGAAGTGGTAGAAACCCTTTAACTCCTCACATAAGGCCTCGAGGTGTGTCAAACTCCAGGAGAATAATTACAAAATTATCACAAGGTGGTATAAAACTCCTGACAAAACATGCTTGTACTCAGTTACAGCTTCTGACACCTGCTGGAGATGCCTGAAGCAGAGGGGAACCTTCTTCCACATATGGTGGAAAGTATTTTCTTTCCTCTTCCGTTCAGTTTTTTTTTTGCAGACCGTATGCGGAACCATTCATGTCAATGGGTCTGCAAAAACAACGGAAGGTACTCCGTGTGCATTCCGTTTCTGTATTTCCGCTCCGCAAAAAAGTAGTGCATGTCCTATTAGGGCTTGTTCACATGACCGTGCCGTCTTTGAGGTCCCCAAATTGCGGATCTGCAAAACACGGATGCCGCCCATGTGCCTTCCGCAATTTGCGGAACAGAACAGGAGGCCCATTATAGAGATGTCTATATGCAAAACGGACAAGAATAGGACAGGTCTCATCATTTTTGTGGGGTCATGGAACGGAGTAACGGATGCAGACAGCACATGCACATTCCGGGCAGTATACAGAATGCAAAAACGGGCCGTATACGGAACGCAAAAAACGTTCGTGTGAACAAGCCCTTATTGTCCGCAAATCACGGTCCGAGGCTCCATTCAAATCAATGGGTCCGCAAAAAATACAGAACACATCCGTATGTCATCTGTATTTCAGCCGTATTTTGCGGATCCATACTGTAGAAATGCTATGCCCAGCCCATATTGCTTATGTGTTTGGTGATTAATAAGCTACTGTTTCCGTTTCCGATCCGCAAAAAACTGATCACATACAGAAACCTTACGGATATGTTTTGTGGAATAACAGAACGGAAGAGGACTTAAATCAGAGAAAAAAAAAACTCAGATACGGAACAACGGATCTGTGAAAAACGGACCGCAAAACAAAACTGTCAGGTGCATGAGCCCTAACACACTGCTGTATTTTGTTTAGGACACCGCACATTAGGCTCAGCTCTCATTAGACAGGACACCTTTGCTTAGTTAGTGGCCAGACGGCCAAGAATTTTATTTTTGTATTGTTTTCTTTACTGGAACAGCCTAAAAATGAATAAAACTGTTTGTGGTCAGTTGCACTACATTGGACTAGTGAGAACTGCGTTCCTGGTGTGCCAGAAAGCGTCAGTCTAACCAAGGAGATGGCGGTCCTGGAGCTAATCCCTCCATGTATACATACACACTTATACATTATATATATACACTCACCTAAAGAATTATTAGGAACACCTGTTCTATTTCTCATTTATGCAATTATCTAGTCAACCAATCACATGGCAGTTGCTTCAATGCATTAAGGGGTGTGGTCTTGGTCAAGACAATCTCCTGAACTCCAAACTGAATGTCAGAATGGGAAAGAAAGGTGATTTAATTTTGAGTGTGGCATGGTTGTTGGTGCCAGACGGGCCGGTCTGAGTATTTCACAATCTGCTCAGTTACTGGGATTTTCACGCACAACCATTTCTAGGGTTTATAAAGAATGGTGTGAAAAGGGAAAAACATCCAGTATGCGGCAGTCCTGTGGGCAAAAATGCCTTGTGGATGCTAGAGGTCAGAGGAGAATGGGCCGACTGATTCAAGCTGATAGAAGAGCAACGTTGACTGAAATAACCACTGGTTACAACCGAGGTATGCAGCAAAGCATTTGTGAAGCCACAACACGCACAACCTTGAGGCGGATGGGCTACAACAGCAGAAGACCTCACCGGGTACCACTCATCTGCACTACAAATAGGAAAAAGAGGCTACAATTTGCACGAGCTCACCAAAATTGGACTGTTGAAGACTGGAAAAATGTTGCCTGGTCTGATGAGTCTCGATTTCTGTTGAAACATTCAAATGGTAGAGTCCGAATTTGGCGTAAACAGAATGAGAACATGTATCCATCCTCTGATGGCTACCTCCAGCAGAATAATGCACCATGTCACAAAGCTCGAATCATTTCAAATTGGTTTCTTGAACATGACAATGAGTTCACTGTACTGAAATGGCCCCCACAGTCACCAGATCTCAACCCAATAGAGCATCTTTGGGATGTGGTGGAACGGGAGCTTCGTGCCCTGGATGTGCATCCCTCAAATCTCCATCAACTGCAAGATGCTATCCTATCAATATGGGCCAACATTTCTAAAGAATGCTATCAGCACCTTGTTGAATCAATGCCACGTAGAATTAAGGCAGTTCTGAAGGCAAAAGGGGGTCCAACACCGTATTAGTATGGTGTTCCTAATAATTCTTTAGGTGAGTGTATATACAGTTGTGTTCAAAATTATTCAACCCCCAATGCTGTAAAGGGTTTTAGGGAATTTAGTGTACATTTGTAATTGTGTTCAGAATGAAATCTTACAAGGACTTTTTAAAGAACCAAATGCAAGTATTTCTCTCTGATTTCATGTATTATCAGATTGATGTATGAAAATGATCCACGTTTCTCTCCACATTTAATTGTCTATATCTCATCTAAAGGTACATTACTTATTATGATACATACCATGTATAACTCCAAGAGACATTTTTGTTTTGTGTTATTTGCTTTATCTTTTATTCATATAATTGTTTTTTTGTTCAATGTACAAAAACCCAATAAATGCTTTTTGAAACTAAAATGACATCAATTGTTTTTGTAATACAGTATTAAATGTTTTTTTTTGTGATTTCTTCATTGACACAATTATTCAACCCCTTAAAGACTACCACTCTTAAGAACAGATTCAAGTGTTTTCGATCAGGTATTGAAAACACCTGTGGATGTCAAGGAGCAGCAATCAAGCATAATAAGCACCAATTAGGCAGATTTAAAAGGACTGTGATACTCAGCTCCTTCTAGACATTTACTGGTATGTTTACAAACATGGTGAAGTCAAGAGAATGGTCCAGGAAGACAAGAGAAGAGGTGATTTCTCTTCACAGGAAGGGCAATGGCTATAAGAAGATTGCAAAGATGTTAAACATACCAAGAGACACCATAGGAAGCATCATTCGCAAATTCAAGGCAAAGGGCACTGTTGAAACGCTACCTGGTCGTGGCAGAAAGAAGATGCTGACTTCGACTGCTGTGCGCTACCTGAAGCGCAAAGTGGAGAAAAGTCCCCGTGTGACTGCTGAGGAAGTGAAAAAAGATTTGTCAGATGGGGTACTGAAGTTTCAGCTCAGACAATAAGGCGCACACTGCGTAATGAAGGCCTCCATGCCAGAACTCCCAGGCGCACCCCCTTGCTGTCTCCAAAGAATAAGAAGAGTCGACTGCAGTATGCCAAAAGTCATGTGGACAAACCACAAAAGTTTTGGGATAGTGTTCTGTGGACTGATGAAACAAAATTAGAACTGTTTGGGCCCATGGATCAACGCTATGTTTGGAGGAGGAAGAACAAGGCCTATGAAGAAAAGAACACCTTGCCTACTGTGAAGCATGGCGGGGGGTCAATCATGCTTTGGGGCTGTTTTGCTTCTACAGGTACAGGGAAGCTTCAGCGTGTGCAAGGTACCATGAATTCTCTTCAGTACCAGGAGATATTGGATGAAAATGTGATGCAGTCCGTCACAAACCTGAGGCTTGGGAGACGTTGGACCTTTCAACAGGACAATGATCCCAAGCATACCTCCAAGTCCACTAGAGCATGGTTGCAGATTAAAGGCTGGAACATTTTGAAGTGGCCATCGCAGTCACCAGACTTAAATCCGATTGAGAACCTCTGGTGGGACTTAAAGAAAGCAGTTGCAGCGCGCAAGCCTAAGAATGTGACTGAACTGGAGGCTTTTGCCCATGAAGAATGGGCGAAGATACCCGTAGATCGCTGCAAGACACTTGTGTCAAGCTATGCTTCACGTTTAAAAGCTGTTATAACTGGAAAAGGATGTTTTACTAAGTACTAAGATTGAATGTCACTTGGGGGTTGAATAAAACTGATAATGATGTGAGCACAGAAAAGACATTTGTGGTTATTTCATTCTAAATGTTATGTTATATTTGTCTGACTTACAAGTGCCTCTTTGATTTAATTGTAAACAAGATGACTGAAATGATCAAAATCAATGTCAAACTGGCCAAAACACTAAATTTCAGAAGGGGTTGAATAATTTTGAGCACAACTGTATATATACAGTACAGACCAAAAGTTTGGACACACCTTCTCATTCAAAGAGTTTTCTTTATTTTCATGACTATGAAGGCATCAAAACTATGAATTAACACATGTGGAATTATATACATAACAAATAAGTGTGAAACAACAGAAAATATGTCATATTCTAGGTTTTTCAAAGTAGCCACCTTTTGCTTTGATTACTGATTTGCACACTCTTGGCATTCTCTTGATGAGCTTCAAGAGGTAGTCCCCAGAAATGGTCTTCCAACAGTCTTGAAGGAGTTCCCAGAGATGCTTAGCACTTGTTGGCCCTTTTGCCTTCACTCTGCGGTCCAGCTCACCCCAAACCATCTCGATTGGGTTCAGGTCCGGTGACTGTGGAGGCCAGGTCATCTGGCGCAGCACCCCATCACTCTCCTTCATGGTCAAATAGCCCTTACTTTCAAAGTTTTCCCAATTTTTCGGCTGACTGACTGACCTTCATTTCTTAAAGTAATGATGGCCACTCGTTTTTCTTTACTTAGCTGCTTTTTTCTTGCCATAATACAAATTCTAACAGTCTATTCAGTAGGACTATCAGCTGTGTATCCACCTGACTTTTCCTCAACGCCACTGATGGTCCCAACCCCATTTATAAGGCGAGAAATCCCACTTATTAAACCTGACAGGGCACACCTGTGAAGTGAAAACCATTTCAGGGGACTACCTCTTGAAGCTCATCAAGAGAATACCAAGAGTGTGCAAAGCAGTAATCAAAGCAAAAGGTGGTTACTTTGAAGAACCTAGAATATGACATATTTTCAGTTGTTTCACACTTATTTGTTATGTATATAATTCCACATGTGTTAATTCATAGTTTTGATGCCTTCAGTGTGAATCTACAATTTTCATAGTCATGAAAATAAAGAAAACTCTTTGAATGAGAAGGTGTGTCCAAACTTTTGGTCTGTACTGTATATATATATATATATATATATATATATACACACACACACACATATACACACACACAGCTGATTAGGCAGAGAGAAGGGGCACTTGGCTGCATATCTTGCTTCTGACACATGGCATAATTCTACACACACACTCTTTTTTCTGAAAATGCTAATGTTTACCCTATCAAGCAGCATAAATTAGAAATTGTCTTTTCAAACCGCATTCTTGCCTGTTCTTCAAAAACGCTAAGTGACAGGTCCATTTTAACAGCTAATAGAAGAAGAAATGTTCTCTGTTAATTGTTGGTGGTACAACTGTGAATCATTATTCTGTGGATTGATGTTTGCATACAGTTGCCAAAACACATGTAACAAAAAAAGTCTGACTTGAAAAGTAAAACCAATTTGTAAAATAAAAGAATAAAAACAAAAAACATAATACATGAATATATTTAACCCCTTCAGGACATTATGATTTTTTTTTTTAATAGCGTTTATTTAACATTTTTGCATTTAATACAACACTCCCAAAGGGAGAACAAAGAAGAAAACAATTCTTCCATGACACATGCACTCACATTAGCAAGTCCAATATTAACATATATCTTGACCATAAAAGACATATAGGTGACTTTAATACAAGGTATCACTGTTGTCACTAAGTTGCCTCTAGAACTCACTCAAATCGCATACACACTCACATACATACATTGGGTGATACATTCGCCATCGCCAATGACTTCAAGCCGTACCCTCAGCCTGGACCCAAAGGCCCCAGATATTATCAAATCGATCAGGCAATCCCCTTGCCTCGTATGTCAATTTATACATTTGCAGGTCTTTATTTATAAGGAGTACCCATTGGCTCACTGTAGGACACTTGGGCGGTTTCCAGTTCAAAAGTATATTCTTCCTCCCATAGAACATCAACAATCTTAACAGTATTCTATTATATTTGGAAGGAGTAGCTTCAGAAACTAACCCTGGCAAACAAATTACCGGATTACAAATCCCTGGGAGCCCCAACTTAACATTAATAAAGTTACATATTCCCTTCCAGTATGCCTTCATCACCGGGCAGAGCCACACCATATGGAAGAAAGAGCCCCTCGCCTCTCTACATCTATCACATCCCGGATTCGGTATTTGCGGCATCTGATAAAGACGCAGTGGGGTCAAGTACACTCTATGCATCCACTTAGCTTGAATGAGCTGATCTCTAGCACTTATAACCGACGTCTTCCATCTCAGACGCCACACCTCCAAATGAGAATCTTCCAACTCCGGGATATCCTCAGCCCATTTAACAAAGGAACGCCTATAAGGAGATTCTTGCATTTTGACAATTTCAGCATAAAAGGAAGAAATCGGTTTGCATGGGAGTTTCCTTCTGGCTACTGACTCTAGTGGGCCACACTCTAAATTTAGGGACAGGGATTTAAATTGTTTCTCACAGGCATGTCTCAATTGGAGGAAGCGGTAAAAGCTCGTCTGGGGCAGCAGGAACTCAGCCCGTAGGCTCTCAAAGGAACGGAAGATCCCTTCATGGAACAATTGTGTTAGATATTTAAGGCCCTTCCTAGGCCAGAATTCAAAATCGGAAAGGTACAAGAACTCTGGAAGGAGCTTGTTACGCCATAGTGGAGTATAAGGGGACCAGGTATCACCCGCCTGATTTTCAGTATGTATCTCCACAAATCTCGCCCAAGCCTCAATAACTGTCACCATAGAATCCGTATACATCCCAGGACCTGTGACCCTGCCCCCCCTATACACCAGATTAGTTAGAGCTTCATATGATCCAGCCAGCGCCGCCTCTAATACCACCGCTGGGTTATTGGCATCCGCCCTAATCCACCAAGATGCATACATTAGGCGCGTAGCTATATAATAAATATACATATCCGGAAGCTGCAAACCCCCCTGTACGTAGGAAGCCTTCAGTGTCTTTCTCGCAAGTCTGGGGGACTGATGGAGCCACAAGAAACGGGACAAGGTTCTGTCCAAGATGTCAAAATGGGATTTAGGGATCCTTACCGGAGCTGCTCTATAAATATACAGAAGTTTGGGTAGCAACACCATCTTAACAATGTTGATTCTTCCCACCAGGGTCAAAGGAAGGTTTTCCCAGGCCTCCAGCTTACGCGTGACATATTCAATGGTGGGCCTCAGGTTCAATTGACAGAACTGTCTAGGGTCCCTATGAATATAAATCCCTAGGTAAAGAAAGCTTTCCACTACCCTCAGGGGAGATACGGGGGAAATGTCCACAGCTTCATCTACATCTACTATACATAAACTCGACTTGGCCCAGTTTACCCGTAATCCCGAGTATCCCCCATACCCATTCACCACGTCTAGCAGGGTTTCTAAAGAAGGGCCAGGGTCTGCCAAGTAGACTAACAGGTCATCCGCGTACAGTGACACCTTCTCCTGAATCCCCGCTATCGTCCACCCCTCTATCAGAGAGCTATTGTTGATCAGTTGTGTCAAAGGTTCCATTATCAGGGCGAACAACAATGGGGACAGAGGACACCCTTGTCTAGTGCCTATATACAATCTGAAGGGCCGGGACATGACTCCATTCACTCTAATCCGTGCTATAGGTGCCTGATATACAATTGGACCCACTTGATAAGGGAGGAAGGGAAACCAAGGCGAAACATTGTCTCCCAAATAAAGTGCCACTCTACCGAGTCAAAGGCCTTCTCGTTATCCAGGGATGCCAAGACTCTTGAACCCGCATTATCGTGCCTGACCTGCAAGTTTGTAAATAATCTCCTAAGATTTATATCAGTCGTCTTCCCGGGCATAAAACCAGATTGATCTGGGTCAATAATGGACAGTATCACCCCGCCAAGACGCCTAGCTAGGACTTTGGCTAAGATTTTTGCGTCCGTATTTAGAAGGGAAATCGGCCTGTATGATGCACACTGATCCAGGTGCTTCCCAACTTTGCGAATCACCACGATGGTCGCCTCCTCAAAGGAAGAAGGCAACTTCCCGGACTCACATGCATAGTCAAAAAGCCTGAGCAAACGTGCAGATTGCAAAGTAACGTCTAACCTGTACCATTCAATCGGGAAGCCGTCCGGACCAGGTGACTTCCCAGGCGCCATGTCCTCGATTGCTGCCCTGACTTACCCTTCATCAATAGGCCTCCCCAAATATTTACTATCAGCCGCAGCCAAAGGTGTAAGTGGGATGGATTGAAGGAATGAACGGATCCCATCAGGAGAGGAAGTGGATTTAGAACTGTATAGGTCTATATGCCGGTCGATATACCTTCAAGCTATCCCCGCAGGTAATGTGCGGAACTACCGTCTGTGGCATCTCAGTTCTAGCCAGGAAAGCTAAGGCACTCCCATTTTTGTCTCCATCTGCAAAGACTAGGCGCCTCTGGAACAGCAACTTCTTCTGGGTGTACTCAGTGAGATGCAAGTTAAGTTTCCTTTGTGCCTCGTCCCATAGACTACGGTTCACAACATTTGGGTCTGTGATATAAGCCTGCTCTTTCCCTACTACCTCGTCTTCTAGTTTAACTCTAGTGGCACTCAGCTCTTTCCTGTATGATGCAATTGCCTGAATCAACGTACCACGCAGCACAACTTTAAAGGCCTCCCACTCCACCAGAGGATTAGAAGAGCCCTCATTAAGTTCCCAATAATCTTTCATCCCCTGCTGCGCAGCCCAAACCACCGGCAATACCTCAAGCCATTTACTATTAAGTCTCCATAACCTTTCGGCAGGTGCAAGCGGCTGTCTCAGAATCACCAATAGGGGGGCATGGTCAGAAATGCCTCTCGGCAAATATTCCGTGGCTACTAGCGAGGGCCACAACTCCTTACTGAGAAATACTAAATCGATCCGGGAGAGCGCTGCATAAGAAGCCGAATAACAAGAGTATTGCCGAAGATCAGGGTGCATATATCTCCAGCCCTCTGTTAGAGCAAATACCTCTGCCCAGGAATTCAACGCGTCAGTATGCGACCCCCTAGGGCGAAGCCTATCCATCGATCGGTCTAACACTGCATTATAATCCCCAAGCACAATCAGAGGCACCGGAGGAAACGCCGCAACTCGTTTCATAATTTTGTCCAACACATCCCTCTGAAAAGGGGGGGGGACATGCACCCCTATCACGAGATAATCAATGCCTCTGATTGCAGCATGAAGCATCACAAATCGCCCCATCATGTCAGTTTGAACAGAGTAAGATCGGAAGGGAAGGGACTTCGCCACCAGAATTGACACACCTCTCGCTCTGGAAGTATACACCGCATGGTAAGCTGCTCCCACCCAGGGTCTCTTCAATGCCAGCAATTTCCGCCCCTGCAGATGTGTCTCCTGCAATATCAATATATCAGGGTTATGTTTCTTTACAAAATTGAAGACAAGGGATCTTTTTATTTTATCATTTAGTCCCCTGACATTCCAGGAGACAAACCGACAGATTGCCATTACGGTGGAGTGTCAAAGCTATACCCCACGAGGAAAATGCACCACCCAAGCCATACATACACAGTCACACCAATACTTCAAGAATGCAGTAAAAACATCCCAACATGCCCAGAACTGCAGGCAAATCCCCCCACCCTGCCCAGATAACCCCAACCTATCCAAGCCTGAATACCCCATGATCAATCTCCTCTCTAGTAGATCAGGACGGGGAGGCCCGTGCTGCCGCCCACCACTCTAGGTAAACCCAAGAACTGAACCTAGGCAGTAGGACAACCTAATTTTAGCACACTCAGCTCCCACATATAAAGTGACCATCCTGAACATGAAATAAGACTCTCAGTACACAATGTTGAGGAGCGGTTGAGACGTATGCATATATATCCATGCATGCCTGCAAACACGTGCAGGCATGTATGGTATATATATGCATACATTAACCACCGCATCATGGGGTGATGTGCGCAGATGTGTCCAGCATCTGCGCACGTCTGCCCATGGTGATCCCCAGGGGCTCATGGTGGCCCCTGTGGGAAATATGTGGTCCCTGGAAGCTGTGCCCCCTTATATTAGTATATATATGTGCCCTCTTATATATGTCCCCTGTATGCCCCAGATATATGCGAGGGTGTGTGTATATATAGATATGTGTGTATGTATTTGCACACGTGTCTATGTATATACACTTATGTCAGCATGACAGTATGTATGTGGGCTTATTGCTGCCCATTCATACCCCCGGTTTTGTATGTGTTTATAGATGAGCCCCCAAGCATCTGTGGATATATATATGCATATATGCAATTCCAACTGTTATCTACAGAGTTGTTATAGCCTGTAGGATAACAGCTGATTAGCATCTAGTCCCCTTTTGTTCAGGCCCAAAGCAATCAGACGCTTTGGCACCGTTTGTGGGGGGACCTTCTAACCAGACATCAAGAACCTGAGAACCTGTTTTTCCACACCTCTGCCCATGGCTAAAACTCCATCCCACTACTCCCAGCATCTTTGGGACTAGGGGGGGGGGGGGGGGGACTCTGGGGATTGTAGGCAGGCATACGTCACAGTGACACTATGATGTCACATCCCTGAGGAAGGAGGAGGGGGTTGCTTTTGGGCTATAAAACCCCGAACCGGCCAGAGGTGCGGTCTCTTGCAACCAGACTAGATTCAGAGACGCATAGGAGAGAGGAGCTCCATGATGACCTCCTGGATAAGGCCTAAGTATCACCCCTGGTCCTGTAACCCCTATATTTGTGTCCTTGATGTGATGTGACCCTGGGCCCTGATTTACCCTTGCCGTGTTACTGGACACCCTGATCCCCCAAACCCTTGCCTTATTGTATTCCCCTGTTGTACCCCTGATCCTGTGGCCCTATTAGTACCCCTGATTACCCCCACTCCCTGCTGTGTCCCTGATCCCTGCTGTACCCCTGGTAAACCTCAGCACTCACTTGCAAGTAACCCTTGCAGTGCTGAATCTATAGTGTCTGTGGCCTGCACTCCCTTGCAGTGCCACCGTTAACCCCGTAGGGTGTCTCGGTCAACGGAGACAATTCCTCCGGCCATTCACTGCCAGTGCTGTGCCAGTAATTCGGCATTGCGGACACAGCTGGCAGAGAATGTGCAGTCTACTGTTGACCGAGATGCGCAGGTGGCTAGGATAGAGTCACAGTTGGTAGAGCTGCAGAGGCAGAAGGAGGAAATTGAGGCTAAGTTGACTCAGTCTTATACTGAAGTCAATGCCTTCAAGGAGCGGGCTGCCTCTACTGACGTGACGGTAGCCAAATTGAAAGCTCAGGTTGCTGTAAGGTCCCAGCTAATGTCTGGCATGCAACAGGTTATCACCAAGTTGGTGCCGGCCCTTTCTTTTTCCGTAAAGCCAGGGTCGGAATCTCCCAAAACGTTGCCCTGTGCAGGGCCACAAGGGGGGAGAGTAGTCTGTGACCGGTCTGATCATCAGGTCAAGCCGGTCCAGACTAACAGAGATTTTTCCCTGACTTTGGGAAAAAGAACTGTGGTGAAGAGTGCGTCCCTGAGGATGGAACAATTCAGGAGAAGGGAGCATGGATGCAGTGTAGATGGACCTGGGCCATGCAGAGCAAACATCAGATGTTTTGCATGTGGTGGCCTAGGTCACATAGCGAGACACTGCGAAACAGATGGGAACATAACACACAGGACAGGAAACCAAGTCACGTGTTTCAGGTGTGGGAACAAAGGACACATTGCAAGGAATTGCCCTTGTGCAGGTAATTGCAATGTGTCCAACAGTATCAGCCAGGTAACAAATTGTGCAGTAGGGTCTAGTCAGACTGGCCATAACGGGGTTACCTCTCGGCAGCATCACCAGCTGCTGAGGGGTCAGAGTGGCCAGGCTAGGCTAGGCAACATTTGACACCCCTGTACGATTTGTTACACCGTTTGTTCCCTGTGTATGTCCATGTTGTGTGTTTTTGTTATCTGTTTGAGTTTTTCTTGATGTTGATGGTGGTAGTCCTTGTCTGCGGATGTGTTCTACCATGCTGATTTATGTAGTGGTGTAAGTCCCATCTGCTGTCTGTTTCATTCTGTGTCCCATTGCAGTGGAACAGTGTTATACTGTGGATCGAGAACGTATAGGCTTGCGAGCAGATAATTTCACACGGGAAATCCTACACAAAGGATGATGTGATATTATTCTGGGCAGCCAGGGTCTCAGATCGATACAGATAACACTGTTTTGCTCAAGGTTTTCGGTAGGACTGTGTTGCGCTGGGGACTGGGGCGAACAGACAACATTGGTGTAATGTTGTGCTGCGCACTTAATTCTAGTCCGGTCAGGTAGCACAGCTCTGATAGGGATTGGACGCAGAGTGTTTGGCAGCAGAGTGTGGACTGTGTTCTTGTGTTGTGGGGTCCTGGGGAGCCAGGGCATGACTATGCCATTGGTTCTGCGGGCCTCCACAAGGCGGGATCACAGGGGGAAATCAGCCTGGGTACACGTGAGTGGACAGGGATGCGGTGCCATCAATAACAAGATGGTGCTTTGTCCACAGAACTCCAGTTATCCCAACCTAGTAGGGTGGCCATCCTTATCTGTTGGTGCAGAGGGATGTGCAGCAGAGGATGCAATCCTCTGAAGGTAGGGTGTTCAGACACCAGTGTTGGGATAACGAGGGGTCCTGTGAGATAAAGGGCAGCTCAATACCTTTCTCTACCCATGGGTCAAAGGTATTGGTGCTGGAAATTTTCACATTAATTGCACTGTTAGGGGAGAAATTCCCCTGGGAGCGCCTGGTATTTTCTTCTGCCATAGGTGTGATTTTATATGGAGCGGAAGAAAAACTCAGGAGATGCCACAGAAGAGACCAGCTATTCCCCCTGACACTGTTGTGAAAGCTCCAGAGGATCCCACTGGATTTTGGCAACAAAGCGACCTCTGCCTAGAGGTGTTATAGAAGACTGCCACAATCCAGCGGGAGCATTATTTAGGCTCTGGAGGAAGACTTGGGAGACGTTCTGGTGGAAGAACTTATTCAATTGTTTCACCCAGTGAAACTTCTTCTGGTTCTGGTCATCGTAATCGGAGGGTCAAGGGACTTACTGACCAAATACACCAGAACCAGACAGAACTTTACAGAACTATCCAGAGGAGGAGGCTCAGGACATAACTCCAACTTTGTCCTGTAGCCAAATATTTTATGGACACTTTGTTTCCTATGAGGGTTCGGAACGTATAACATGTACTACCCTGAAACCCCATAGCACATTGTATTGTATATATATTGATTATGTTTGTTGGTTGATTGTGTACCCATAGACACTCTAGGTACAAATGTGTGACAGCCTATAGAAACTCGCCCAACGCATTGCGGTGAGTTATAATTTGGCTGTACACATTTGCATCCTATAGTCGTTTCCCATTGACACAGGGGTCTGCGACCTACCTGTGTCTTTGGAGGTGTAGAGATATGCCAGGTTGCATGAGTCTCTATGGGTACACACATTTAATGGAATTTGGATAGTAGGGACTGGCACTCAATATGTGGGTCACAAATTTTGGAAGGATTGACTGTGGGAGAGGACTGGATTATGACTACTCTAGATGTCCAGTCCCTCTACACGGTGATAGACCACGAAGCTGGCCTGAGGGCCACTAAAGCCCAATTAGAAAGGAATAAAGAAATGAAGACATCACAAGCGGATTTTATTTTAGAGGGAATACAACATATTTTAGAACACAACTATTTTTATTTTGAGGGAGGTTTTTATCTGCAGATTAGAGGAACCGCCATGGGCACCAGGTTTGCCCCCAGCTATGCAAACTTGTTTCTTGCACAATGGGAACGGGAATTTATAGATTCACATAGAGGGGGCGACCTGGTGCTCTGGCGACGTTATATAGATGACATTATTTTAATCTGGAAAGGGGATCAAGAAAGCTTAAATAAGTTCATATCCGAACTAAATATAAATAATCTTAACTTGACTTTTATACGAAGCACTGAGAATATAGAAACAGAATTCCTGGATTTGTCAATTACGAAAGTAGGAGAAAAGTACGTGTGCAAGACCTTCCAGAAACCCTCTTCGAGAAACGCATTCATCCTACATTCAAGTTGCCATTTACCCAATTGGCTCTTGAATGTGCCCTTCGGACAATTTCGTAGATTGAAACGAAATTGTACCGAGGGGGCTCAATTTGAAGTGGAAGCAATGCGTTTAAGAGACAAATTTTTTGGCAAAACAATACCCTAGTACAGTAGGTGTTTCTGACATTGTGTTTTCAGCACGACAGCGTCGCGCTGATACTCGGCGACGTGGTGCCGAGATCTCGCACTCACTGGGATAGCGACAGCACATCCCAGCAAGCGCGTCATAGAAGCGACGGGAGATCCGACTTGGATTCCCGCCAATTCTACACGTGTGCGGCGTTTGTTATGAATCCTGAGGGGGAAGTCCCCGCCGGATTTAAATAAAAATCCGGCCTGGGTCCCGCCCTCAGGAGCATACCGGGCCCTTAGGTCTGTTATGGGTTGTAAGGAGAGCCCCCCCTACGCCGAAAAAAACGGCGTAGGGGGTCCCCCTACAATCCATACCAGACCCGTATCCAAAGCACGCTACCCGGCCAGCCAGGAAGGGAGTGGGGACGAGCGAGCGCCCACCCCCCTCCTGAGCCGTACCAGGCTGCATGCCCTCAACATGGGGGGTTGGGTGCTCTGGGGCAGGGGGCGCACTGCGGCCCCCCCACCTCAGAGCACCCTGTCCCCATGTTGATGAGGACAGGGCCCCTTCCCGACAACCCTGGCCGTTGGTTGTCGGGGTATGCGGGCAGGAGGCTTATCGGAATCTGGGAGCCCCCTTTAATAAGGGGGCCCCCAGATACCGGCCCCCCACCCTAAGTGAATGAGTATGGGGTACATCGTACCCCTACCCATTCACCTGCAAGAAAAGTGGTAAAAACACAAATAAACCACACAGTGTATTAAAATATTTTATTTTTCTGCTCCGGAGGCCGCCCCCTGTCTTCTTTATTAGCTCTTTTACCAGGGGGGGGCTCTTCTTCTTCCGATATCCCGACGGGTCTTCTCCGCTATCCGGGGGGGTCTTCTCGACTCTCCGGGGTTCTCCTTCTGTCTTCTCCTTCTGTCTTGTTGTCTCCTTCTGTCTTCTCCTTCTGTCTTGTTGTCTCCTTCTGTCTTCTGTCTCCGGGGGGGGCTCTTCTTCTTCCGATATCCCGACGGGTCTTCTCCGCTATCCGGGGGGGTCTTCTCAACTCTCCGGGGTTCTCCTTCTGTCTTCTCCTTCTGTCTTGTTGTCTCGGCGCACCCCGATTCTTCGTCTTCTCTTCTTGTTTTCGCCTCTCTCTGTTGTTGACTCGGCGCACCCCGGTTCTTCGTCTCGCGAGACGAAGAATCGGGGTGCGCCGAGTCTCGCGAGACGAAGAATCGGGGTGCGCCGAGTCTCGCGAGACGAAGAACCGGGGTGCGCCGAGTCAACAACAGAGAGAGGCGAAAACAAGAAGAGAAGACGAAGAATCGGGGTGCGCCGAGACAACAAGACAGAAGGAGAAGACAGAAGGAGAAGACAGAAGGAGAACCCCGGAGAGTTGAGAAGACCCCCCCGGATAGCGGAGAAGACCCGTCGGGATATCGGAAGAAGAAGAGCCCCCCCCGGAGACAGAAGACAGAAGGAGACAACAAGACAGAAGGAGAAGACAGAAGGAGAACCCCGGAGAGTCGAGAAGACCCCCCCGGATAGCGGAGAAGACCCGTCGGGATATCGGAAGAAGAAGAGCCCCCCCCTGGTAAAAGAGCTAATAAAGAAGACAGGGGGCGGCCTCCGGAGCAGAAAAATAAAATATTTTAATACACTGTGTGGTTTATTTGTGTTTTTACCACTTTTCTTGCAGGTGAATGGGTAGGGGTACGATGTACCCCATACTCATTCACTTAGGGTGGGGGGCCGGTATCTGGGGGCCCCCTTATTAAAGGGGGCTCCCAGATTCCGATAAGCCTCCTGCCCGCATACCCCGACAACCAACGGCCAGGGTTGTCGGGAAGGGGCCCTGTCCTCATCAACATGGGGGCAGGGTGCTCTGAGGTGGGGGGGCCGCAGTGCGCCCCCTGCCCCAGAGCACCCAACCCCCCATGTTGAGGGCATGCAGCCTGGTACGGCTCAGGAGGGGGGTGGGCGCTCGCTCGTCCCCACTCCCTTCCTGGCTGGCCGGGTAGCGTGCTTTGGATATGGGTCTGGTATGGATTGTAGGGGGACCCCCTACGCCGTTTTTTTCGGCGTAGGGGGGGGCTCTCCTTACAACCCATAACAGACCTAAGGGCCCGGTATGCTCCTGAGGGCGGGACCCAGGTCGGATTTTTATTTAAATCCGGCGGGGACTTCCCCCTCAGGATTCATAACAAACGCCGCACACGTGTAGAATTGGCGGGAATCCAAGTCGGATCTCCCGTCGCTTCTATGACGCGCTTGCTCTCCATAGCGGCAAGCCAGCTCGGCGCTGGCTCCCGCGATGGGGCTCGTATGTGCTCAATCTCGCCGAGAAATACAGCGAGATTGACACAAAATCGGGTTCACCTACTGTAATTTACTAGAGGACTCATTAGAGAGAGTAAGAAAGCTATCAAGACGTACACTGTTAACAGTCAAAACAGCACAAAATAAAGAAACAGACTCCCAATTTAGAATAATTCTCCCCTACACAATACAAAGGAAGAAAATTGAGGAGATAGTGAAACGCCATTGGCACCTTTTATTGCAGGACAAAACCTTAGGTAGGATAATACCAACAAAACCACTAATTATATACACCAAAGCACCAAATTTGGGTATTAAGGTGGCCCCTCCCATCAAGACAAAACACAGTATAAACACAGACTTGGGAGGATGGATGAATTTAAAAGGTTTTTTTAGATGTGGACAATGCACATGCTGTAAAATAACGAAAATCCCTAGAAATACAAAAAAGGTTCTTTCTAGCCAAAATTCATTTACATGGGAAATAGAACAGTTCTTAACGTGCAACACAGTAAGTGTGATCTACCTCGTCCAGTGCCCATGCGCCAGGCAGTACATTGGACGAACCAAAAGAGCCTTGAGAGTGAGAATATCCGAACATATTACGAATATCAAAAAGGGATATTTACAACACTCACTCTCAAGGCACTTTAAAGAGGCCCACAACCAAGACCCCACAGGGTTGGTTTTTGTGGCCCTGGAGAAAATTGAGAAGCACTGGAGAGGTGGGAACCACATCGAACGGATGTCTAGAGCAGAAACAAAACAGATTTACAATTTTGGAAGCATGTTGCCAGTGGGTTTAACCACCTCAGCCCCCAGTGCTTAAACACCCTGAAAGACCAGGCCACTTTTTACACTTCTGACCTACACTACTTTCACCGTTTATTGCTCGGTCATGCAACTTACCACCCAAATGAATTTTACCTCCTTTTCTTCTCACTAATAGAGCTTTCATTTGGTGGTATTTCATTGCTGCTGACATTTTTACTTTTTTTGTTATTAATCGAAATTTAACGATTTTTTTGCAAAAAAATGACATTTTTCACTTTCAGTTGTAAAATTTTGCAAAAAAAAACGACATCCATATAGAAATTTTGCTCTAAATTTATAGTTCTACATGTCTTTGATAAAAAAAAAATGTTTGGGTAAAAAAAAAATGGTTTGGGTAAAAGTTATAGCGTTTACAAACTATGGTACAAAAATGTGAATTTCCGCTTTTTGAAGCAGCTCTGACTTTCTGAGCACCTGTCATGTTTCCTGAGGTTCTACAATGCCCAGACAGTACAAACACCCCACAAATGACCCCATTTCTGAAAGTACACACCCTAAGGTATTCGCTGATGGGCATAGTGAGTTCATAGAACTTTTTATTTTTTGTCACAAGTTAGCGGAAAATGATGATTTTTTTTTTTTTTTTCTTACAAAGTCTCATATTCCACTAACTTGTGACAAAAAATAAAAAGTTCTATGAACTCACTATGCCCATCAGCGAATACCTTGGGGTCTCTTCTTTCCAAAATGGGGTCACTTGTGGGGTAGTTATACTGCCCTGGCATTCTAGGGGCCCAAATGTGTGGTAAAGAGTTTGAAATCAAATTCAGTAAAAAATGACCTGCGAAATCCGAAAGGTGCTCTTTGGAATATGGGCCCCTTTGCCCACCTAGGCTGCAAAAAAGTGTCACACATCTGGTATCTCTCACCCAGCATGGGTATATGTAAAATGACACCCCAAAACACATTCCCCACCTTCTCCTGAGTACGGAGATACCAGATGTGTGACACTTTTTTGCAGCCTAGGTGGGCAAAGGGGCCAATATTCCAAAGAGCACCTTTCGGATTTCACTCGTCAATTTTTACATAATTTGATTTCAAACTCCTTACCACACATTTGGGCCCCTAGAATGCCAGGGCAGTATAACTACCCCACAAGTGACCCCATTTTGGAAAGAAGACACCCCAAGCTATTCCGTGAGGGGCATGGCGAGTTCCTAGAATTTTTTATTTTTTGTCACAAGTTAGTGGAAAATTATGATTTATTTATTTTTTATTTTTTTCATACAAAGTCTCATATTCCACTAACTTGTGACAAAAAATAAAAACTTCCATGAACTCACTATGCCCATCAGCGAATACCTTGGGGTCTCTTCTTTCCAAAATGGGGTCACTTGTGGGGTAGTTATACTGCCCTGGCATTCTAGGGGCCCAAATGTGTGGTAAGGAGTTTGAAATCAAATTCTGTAAAAAATGACGAGTGAAATCCGAAAGGTGCTCTTTGGAATATGGGCCCCTTTGCCCACCTAGGCTGCAAAAAAGTGTCACACATCTGGTATCCCCGTACTCAGGAGAAGTTGAGGAATGTGTTTTGGGGTGTCTTTTTACATATACCCATGCTGGGTGAGATAAATATCTTGGTCAAATGACAACTTTGTATAAAAAAATGGGAAAGTTGTCTTTTGCCAAGATATTTCTCTCACCCAGCATGGGTATATATAAAATGACACCCCAAAACACATTCCCCACCTTCTCCTGAGTACGGAGATACCAGATGTGTGACACTTTTTTGCAGCCTAGGTGGGCAAAGGGGCCCATATTCCAAAGAGCACCTTTCGGATTTCACTCATCATTTTTTACAGAATTTGATTTCTAACTCCTTACCACACATTTGGGCCCCTAGAATGCCAGGGCAGTATAACTACCCCACAAGTGACCCCATTTTGGAAAGAAGACACCCCAAGCTATTCCGTGAGGGGCATGGCGAGTTCCTAGAATTTTTTATTTTTTGTCACAAGTTAGTGGAAAATGATGATTTTTTTTTTTTTTTTTTTTTTCATACAAAGTCTCATATTCCACTAACTTGTGACAAAAAATAAAAACTTCCATGAACTCACTATGCCCATCAGCGAATACCTTGGGGTCTCTTCTTTCCAAAATGGGGTCACTTGTGGGGTAGTTATACTGCCCTGGCATTCTAGGGGCCCAAATGTGTGGTAAGGAGTTTGAAATCAAATTCTGTAAAAAATGACGAGTGAAATCCGAAAGGTGCTCTTTGGAATATGGGCCCCTTTGCCCACCTAGGCTGCAAAAAAGTGTCACACATCTGGTATCCCCGTACTCAGGAGAAGTTGAGGAATGTGTTTTGGGGTGTCTTTTTACATATACCCATGCTGGGTGAGATAAATATCTTGGTCAAATGACAACTTTGTATAAAAAAATGGGAAAAGTTGTCTTTTGCCAAGATATTTCTCTCACCCAGCATGGGTATATGTAAAATGACACCCCAAAACACATTCCCCACCTTCTCCTGAGTACGGAGATACCAGATGTGTGACACTT
Source organism: Bufo bufo (assembly GCF_905171765.1). Lineage (NCBI taxonomy): Eukaryota > Metazoa > Chordata > Amphibia > Anura > Bufonidae > Bufo > Bufo bufo. Next base: position 405,810,441 of record NC_053393.1, on the reverse strand, counting down.
TTTTGCAGCCTAGGTGGGCAAAGGGGCCAATATTCCAAAGAGCACCTTTCGGATTTCACTCGTCAATTTTTACATAATTTGATTTCAAACTCCTTACCACACATTTGGGCCCCTAGAATGCCAGGGCAGTATAACTACCCCACAAGTGACCCCATTTTGGAAAGAAGACACCCCAAGCTATTCCGTGAGGGGCATGGCGAGTTCCTAGAATTTTTTATTTTTTGTCACAAGTTAGTGGAAAATGATGATTTATTTATTTTTTATTTTTTTCATACAAAGTCTCATATTCCACTAACTTGTGACAAAAAATAAAAACTTCCATGAACTCACTATGCCCATCAGCGAATACCTTGGGGTCTCTTCTTTCCAAAATGGGGTCACTTGTGGGGTAGTTATACTGCCCTGGCATTCTAGGGGCCCAAATGTGTGGTAAGGAGTTTGAAATCAAATTCTGTAAAAAATGACGAGTGAAATCCGAAAGGTGCTCTTTGGAATATGGGCCCCTTTGCCCACCTAGGCTGCAAAAAAGTGTCACACATCTGGTATCCCCGTACTCAGGAGAAGTTGAGGAATGTGTTTTGGGGTGTCTTTTTACATATACCCATGCTGGGTGAGATAAATATCTTGGTCAAATGACAACTTTGTATAAAAAAATGGGAAAAGTTGTCTTTTGCCAAGATATTTCTCTCACCCAGCATGGGTATATGTAAAATGACACCCCAAAACACATTCCCCACCTTCTCCTGAGTACGGAGATACCAGATGTGTGACACTTTTTTGCAGCCTAGGTGGGCAAAGGGGCCAATATTCCAAAGAGCACCTTTCGGATTTCACTCGTCAATTTTTACATAATTTGATTTCAAACTCCTTACCACACATTTGGGCCCCTAGAATGCCAGGGCAGTATAACTACCCCACAAGTGACCCCATTTTGGAAAGAAGACACCCCAAGCTATTCCTTGAGGGGCATGGCGAGTTCCTAGAATTTTTTATTTTTTGTCACAAGTTAGTGGAAAATGATGATTTTTTTTTTTTTTTTTTTTTTCATACAAAGTCTCATATTCCACTAACTTGTGACAAAAAATAAAAACTTCCATGAACTCACTATGCCCATCAGCGAATACCTTGGGGTCTCTTCTTTCCAAAATGGGGTCACTTGTGGGGTAGTTATACTGCCCTGGCATTCTAGGGGCCCAAATGTGTGGTAAGGAGTTTGAAATCAAATTCTGTAAAAAATGACGAGTGAAATCCGAAAGGTGCTCTTTGGAATATGGGCCCCTTTGCCCACCTAGGCTGCAAAAAAGTGTCACACATGTGGTATTGCCGTACTCAGGAGAAGTTGAGGAATGTGTTTTGGGGTGTCTTTTTACATATACCCATGCTGGGTGAGATAAATATCTTGGTCAAATGACAACTTTGTATAAAAAAATGGGAAAAGTTGTCTTTTGCCAAGATATTTCTCTCACCCAGCATGGGTATATATAAAATGACACCCCAAAACACATTCCCCACCTTCTCCTGAGTACGGAGATACCAGATGTGTGACACTTTTTTGCAGCCTAGGTGGGCAAAGGGGCCCATATTCCAAAGAGCACCTTTCGGATTTCACAGGTCATTTTTTGCTGAATTTGATTTCAAACTCCTTACCACACATTTGGGCCCCTAGAATGCCAGGGCAGTATAACTACCCCACAAGTGACCCCATTTTGGAAAGAAGAGACCCCAAGGTATTCGCTGATGGGCATAGTGAGTTCATGAAAAAATTTTTTTTTTGGCACAAGTTAGTGGAATATGAGACTTTGTATGAAAAAAAAAAAAAAAAAAAATCATCATTTTCCACTAACTTGTGACAAAAAATAAAAAATTCTAGGAACTTGCCATGCCCCTCACGGAATACCTTGGGGTGTCTTCTTTCCAAAATGGGGTCACTTGTGGGGCAGTTATACTGCCCTGGCATTTTCCAGGGGCCCTAATGTCTGGTAAGTAGGTAAATGACCTGTGAAATCTGAAAGGTGCTCTTTGGAATGTGGGCCCCTTTGCCCAGCTAGGCTGCAAAAAAGTGTCACACATCTGGTATCTCCGTACTCAGGAGAAGGTAAGGAATGTGTTTTGGGGTGTCATTTTACATATACCCATGCTGGGTGAGAGAAATATCTTGGCAAAAGACAACTTTTCCCATTTTTTTTATACAAAGTTGGCATTTGACCAAGATATTTATCTCACCCAGCATGGGTATATGTAAAATGACACCCCAAAACATATTCCCCAACTTCTGCTGAATACGGAGATACCACATGTGTGACACTTTTTTGCAGCCTAGGTGGGCAAAGGGGCCCAAATTCCTTTTAGGAGGGCATTTTTAGACATTTGGATACCAGACTTCTTCTCACGCTTTGGGGCCCCTAAAATGCCAGGGCAGTATAAATACCCCACATGTGACCCCATTTTGGAAAGAAGACACCCCAAGGTATTCAATGAGGGGCATGGCGAGTTCATTGAAAAAAAAAAATTTTGGAACAAGTTAGCGGAAATTGATTTTTTGGATTTTGTTCTCACAAAGTCTCCCTTTCCGCTAACTTGGGACAAAAATTTCAATCTTTCATGGACTCAATATGCCCCTCAGCGAATACCTTGGGGTGTCTTCTTTCCAAAATGGTGTTATTTGTGGGGTGTTTGTACTGCCCTGGCATTTGAGGGTCTCCGCAATCATTACATGTATGCCCAGCATTAGGAGTTTCTGCTATTCTCCTTATATTGAGCATACGGGTAATGAGATTTTTTTTTTCCGTTCAGCCTCTGGGCTGAAAGAAAAAAATGAACGGCACAGATTTCTTCATTCGCATCGATCAATGTGGATGAAAAAATCTCTGCCAAAAAAAGAAAAAGGAGGGGAAAGGCGTCTGCCAGGACATAGGAGCTCCGCCCAACATCCATACCCACTTCAGCTCGTATGCCCTGGCAAACCAGATTTCTCCATTCACATCAATCGATGTGGATGAATAAATCATTGCCGGGATTTTTTTTTTTATATATACAAAGTGTTTGCCAAAGTATATGAACACCGCCACCTCCTCAGCTCATATGCCTCGGCAAACATATCTTTTACTGCTGAGGAGAAATCTCGTCTTGCAGCGCCGCATACACCGACTTGCGTGTAATCTGACAGCAGCACAATGCTTCTGTCCGAATGCACATCAGTGCTGCAGCTGGTCGATCGGTTGGTCCACCTGGAAGGTAAAAAAAACAAAACAAAAAAGAAAAAACCAGGCCGCAAAGCAATAACTTTATTAACTTTAGAACAGAACATATTAACTTTTTTAAACTTTTTTAACTTTTTTACTTACCGGTAATTTTTTTTTTGTTTAGTTTTTTTTACCTTTATAGAACAAACCTCTCCTTCCCCATGGGACAATGTGCAAAGCGCAAATCGCCCAAAGATGTGGCGAAGTACGTTATGCACTTTATCCCAGGTGAAAGGAGAGGTTTGCAGCAGCTGAGAGTAAAAGGGCCCTAATAGCCCTGTGTGCCTGTCCTGTGAGATGCAATCCCTATGCTAGGTGTACCTGTGTGTGGTACTTCCGGAAACACTCTCCATAGCATAGGGCAGGGTGGTCAGCACAGTCAGGACAGAAATAGCGGGTGTCACGCCTTATTCCACTCCTGCTACAGACACGACATCTTTTTCGGGGTGACGGTTGGGTTGAGGTACCAGGAACGACACTGGGGAAATGTCGCTCGTGTAGACGGCTAACTACACTGGGGGATGGGGCCACGGAACCTCCTGGGTAAAGGAGGTTCTCGATGATCTCTTCCTGGAATTTGAGGAAAGATCGTGTTCTCCCAGCCTTACTGTAGAGAACAAAACTATTGTACAGCGCCAATTGAATTAAATATACAGACACCTTCTTATACCAGCGTCTGGTTCTGCGGGAAACTAAATACGGAGACAACATCTGGTCATTGAAGTCCACCCCTCCCATGAGCGCATTATAGTCGTGGACACAGAGGGGCTTTTCAATGACACGGGTTGCTCGCTCAATTTGGATTGTCGTGTCTGCGTGAATGGAGGAGAGCATGTAAACGTCACGCTTGTCTCTCCATTTCACCGCGAGCAGTTCTTCGTTACACAAGGCAGCCCTCTCCCCCCTTGCAAGACGGGTGGTTACAAGCCGTTGGGGGAAGCCCACGCGACTAGTTCGCGCGGTGCCACAGGCGCAAATCCGTTCTAGAAACAAATGCCTAAAGACGGCCACACTTGTGTAAAAATTGTCCACATAAAGATGGTACCCCTTGCCGAATAAGGGTGACACCAAGTCCCAGACTGTCTTCCCACTGCTCCCCAGGTAGTCAGGGCAACCGACCGGCTCCAGGGTCTGATCTTTTCCCTCATAGACACGAAATTTGTGGGTATAGCCTGTGGCCCTTTCACAGAGCTTATACAATTTGACCCCATACCGGGCACGCTTGCTTGGGATGTACTGTTTGAAGCCAAGGCGCCCGGTAAAATGTATTAGGGACTCGTCTACGCAGATGTTTTGCTCGGGGGTATACAAATCTGCAAATTTCTGGTTGAAATGGTCTATGAGGGGCCGAATTTTGTGGAGCCGGTCAAAAGCTGGGTGGCCTCTGGGACGGGAGGTGGTGTTGTCGCTAAAATGCAGGAAACGGAGGATGGCCTCAAATCGTGCCCTGGACATAGCAGCAGAGAACATGGGCATGTGATGAATTGGGTGCGTTGACCAATATGACCGCAATTCATGCTTTTTTGTCAGGCCCATGTTGAGGAGAAGGCCCAAAAAAATTTTAATTTCGGAAACTTGGACTGGTTTCCACCGGAAAGGCTGGGCATAAAAGCTTCCCGGGTTGGCGGATATAAATTGTGTGGCATACTGGTTGGTCTCTGCCACGACTAAGTCCAAGAGCTCCGCAGTCAAGAACAGCTCAAAAAATCCCAGGGCCGAACCGATTTGAGCCGTCTCAACCCGAACTCCAGACTGGGCGGTGAAAGGGGGAACTACAGGTGCGGCTGAAGTTGGTGACTGCCAATCAGGGTTTGCCAGCACCTCAGGGATTCTAGGGGCTCTACGGGCCTGTCTTTGCGGTGGCTGCGACGGGGTAACTAGTGCACGTGCCACCGTACCAGCTTCAACTGCCCTTCTGGTGCTCGCCACGTCACCATGTTGTACGGCAGTGCTGGTACTAGGTCCAGGGAGGGCTGCGCTGCTGGTGTATGCCTCACCACGTGATCCGGCAGCGACAGCCCCACTCTGCTGCTCTTGAAGCGGATCCTGCATAACCTGTGGTCTAGCGACATGGGGCCGGGTACGCCTGGTGCTGCCAGGGACCTCCACCTCCTCGTCCGAACTTTGGGTCAGAGAGCCACTGCTTTCCACAGGTTCATATTCTGACCCGCTAGATTCATCAGATGAGGGTTCCCACTCCTCATCCGACTGGGTCAGAATCCTGTAGGCCTCTTCAGAAGAATACCCCCTGTTTGACATTTTGGACTACTAAATTTAGGGGTATTCCCTGAGACTACCCAAGAAAAAAAGCAAACCTGTCTTACAAAGGGGAGGCTAGCGAAGTACCGGAGGCCGCTGCGGTTGATAAAAAATATCAAAACTGATTTTTTTATCGCCGCAGCGCGTGTAAAATGAATGTGCAGTGATCAAAAAATATATTTTTTTTGTCACTGCGGTGGGGCGGGCGTGGGTGAACGCACGTGTGGCCGACCGATCAGGCCTGATCGGGCAAACACTGCGTTTTGGGTGGAGGGCGAACTAAAGTGACACTAATACTATTATAGATCTGACCGTGATCAGTTTTGATCACTTACAGATACTATAAAAGTACAAATGCTGATTAGCGATACGCTATTCAGCGAATAAAAGTGACTGCGGTGCGGTGGGGTGGGCGCTAACTGACGCTAACTACCTAACCAAGGGGCCTAAACTATTCCTAAAACCTAACAGCCAATACTAGTGAAAAAAAAAAAGTGACAGTTTACACTGATCACTTTTTTTCCTTTCACTGGTGATTGACAGGGGCGATCAAAGGGGTGATCAAAGGGTTAATTGGGGTGCAGGGGGGTGATCTGGGGCTAAGGTGTAGTGTTGGTGCTACTCACAGTTCAGTCTGCTCCTGTGCTGGATCCAACCGACGAAAAGGACCAGCACAGGAGCAGAGAAGCCATATAACAGATCATATTTACTAATATGATCTGTTATATGGCTTGTGATTGGATTTTTTAAAAATCGCCAGCCTGCCAGCCAATGATCGTTGCTGGCAGGCTGGTGACGAACTTGTTCTTTAACTTTTGCCGGCCCGCGATGCGCATGCGCGGGCCGGCTTGGAGCGAAATCTCGCGTCTCGCGAGATGACGCGTATATGCGTGACTGTGCGCAGCGCTGCCACCTCCGGAACGCGAATCTGCGTTAGGCGGTCCGGAGGTGGTTAAATGCAGAAATGGAGATTTTTGGCTTTTTATGAGTTTGGGTGGTGTGCCTCTCATCCAATGGGGGATCGCATGTCTGGCCGTCTATCGGCGCTGCGACCCCCCCTTGGTGATAGGCCCACTCCCCCACATCTACCTACAACATATTAATCTACAAGTAGCTGGAACGTAAAACAAGAGAGAGGTTTTATTATCCTGCTTTTTATAATGAACAAGACCCCAAATTACCCTTCCCTCAAATATATTGGGTATATTTTATGTTGATTTTAACAGGAGTCATGTATTTTATGTATTTTATAAACTTAAGAGTGTAAATTGATCAATTGAAGATTGCTTTTTTCGCTGTCTATACTTATTATAATATCCTGATGCAATGGAAAGAAAAAACGCATGGACAACGAAAAAAACGCATGCAAATCGCATTGATACCGCAATGTGTTCAAAATACATTCCAGTCCAGATTTTATAATGATCCTGTGGGGACATAAAAGGAAGTGATGTACAACAGGGATTCTGCCACTGAGGAAGAGGAGTGAAGTCCTCGAAACGCGTCTGGCGTGGAAATCCCTGCTGCAAGTGTTAATCCGGACATGAGAAAGATCATTTGATTGACTTTTCAAATTTGGAGCGCTCCATTTCTCCCATCTTGCTATGAGCACTAGCACATCAGATACCGGAATAAAGTAACGAAGTCCCGCGATATCTCTGCAGGAACACGTGACCTAGAACAGAGTGCGAGGACGCCGGAAGTAAGTACAGCAGCGCGGTGTGGAAAGCAGGTGAACGAGAGGGCCGGTTATCTGCAGACACCGGTAAGCAATATCTCTCCACAGCCTGTGACCACCGCACACAACCCACTATGGTGAGGAAAGACTGAACGCCACAATTGGCGGATTGTATGTTATCGAGATCTGAATCACAGACTCGAAAGAAGTCAGTACTGTCCGGACGTTGATTGCTGGTATTTAAAGGAACATTGTCCCAGATTGAAATTTTGTATCATGGACTTTCCAATTTGAACTAGTTGCACATGTCATCCATCTAGGACCGTTAGACAAGTGGCAATTTTATTGAGTTTTTAGGGGGATATTTTATGTAGTATGTATTATGTACCATGTATTCACTTTTAGACATATGTCACATTTTTTAAATATTTTTTAAATATTAAAAGCTGATGTTGTGACCCACATATTGAGTGCCAGTCCCTACTATCCAAATTTTTCCTTTACTCTGACTGATTGGGCGATCAGTCTTTGACTAGAGCACCTTGACCATACTGAGAAAGGGGGTGAGCTATCCACAAACACATATTTTCAATTTAATGGAATTTGGTGGTGTTGGGAGGGATGTGACATGTGTTTTGTGTGAATGGGGATAAGGTTAGGTCACGATAGGGACAGGCATCATTCATTTGCCACCTTGAACCCTGGAACGGTGAGGTTCTTAAGGGAAGGGCTGGAGGTGTAGTGTGGCGGAGGTGTTCTCCGCAGTAGAATTTAGGTACTGTGACATCGCCGCTTGAGAGTCTGACCTGCCTTGTAGAGACCTATTAATCTGTCCACGGGAGAACCGCACCCATCAAGTGGATAGAAGAAAGTTGGGACTGAGACTGTGAGGGTGAACCCGCTCCAGATGCCTTGGAGGCGGGCCATACCTGAAGATCGGCAGAACTACCGAGAGACTGTGGGGGTGTGGCCACTCCAAAGTGGGGGTGGCCGACACCAAGAGACTGTTAAAGAAAGGCCAGTTAAAGACTGTAAGGGTGAACCCACTCCAGAATTGGGGGGGGGGGAGAAGATACCTGAAGATCGGCAGAATTACCGAGAGACTGTGGGGGTGTGGTCACTCCAAAGTGGGGGTGGCCGACACTAAGACTGTTAAAGAAAGACCAGTTAACCAAGAGACTGTGGGTGTGTGGTATCCTAAAGATGTCAAGAAGAAGACAGAAGGGCAGGTCGGAGGAAGCTGGATTGGGGATGTCTAAGTACCTAAAGATCAGTGTGCACTACAGTTCTTCCTGAACTTCCACCAAAGATGGGGTTGAAGGGGGGCAAACATATCTCAACCCGTTCCCCCATTATATTGTCGTATTATATTCCGACAACAGGGGGATTGTTGAGGAGCGGTTGAGACGTATGCATATATATCCATGCATGCCTGCAAACACGTGCGGGCATGTATGGTATATATATGCATACATTAACCACCGCATCATGGGGTGATGTGCGCAGATGTGTCCAGCATCTGCGCACGTCTGCCCATGGTGATCCCCAGGGGCTCATGGTGGCCCCTGTGGGAAATATGTGGTCCCTGGAAGCTGTGCCCCCTTATATTAGTATATATATGTGCCCTCTTATATATGTCCCCTGTATGCCCCAGATATATGCGAGGGTGTGTGTATATATAGATATGTGTGTATGTATTTGCACACGTGTCTATGTATATACACTTATGTCAGCATGACAGTATGTATGTGGGCTTATTGCTGCCCATTCATACCCCCGGTTTTGTATGTGTTTATAGATGAGCCCCCAAGCATCTGTGGATATATATATGCATATATGCAATTCCAACTGTTATCTACAGAGTTGTTATAGCCTGTAGGATAACAGCTGATTAGCATCTAGTCCCCTTTTGTTCAGGCCCAAAGCAATCAGACGCTTTGGCACCGTTTGTGAGGGGACCTTCTAACCAGACATCAAGAACCTGAGAACCTGTTTTTCCACACCTCTGCCCATGGCTAAAACTCCATCCCACTACTCCCAGCATCTTTGGGACTAGGGGGGGGGGGGGGGGGGGGGGGGGGACTCTGGGGATTGTAGGCAGGCATACGTCACAGTGACACTATGATGTCACATCCCTGAGGAAGGAGGAGGGGGTTGCTTTTGGGCTATAAAACCCCGAACCGGCCAGAGGTGCGGTCTCTTGCAACCAGACTAGATTCAGAGACGCATAGGAGAGAGGAGCTCCATGATGACCTCCTGGATAAGGCCTAAGTATCACCCCTGGTCCTGTAACCCCTATATTTGTGTCCTTGATGTGATGTGACCCTGGGCCCTGATTTACCCTTGCCGTGTTACTGGACACCCTGATCCCCCAAACCCTTGCCTTATTGTATTCCCCTGTTGTACCCCTGATCCTGTGGCCCTATTAGTACCCCTGATTACCCCCACTCCCTGCTGTGTCCCTGATCCCTGCTGTACCCCTGGTAAACCTCAGCACTCACTTGCAAGTAACCCTTGCAGTGCTGAATCTATAGTGTCTGTGGCCTGCACTCCCTTGCAGTGCCACCGTTAACCCCGTAGGGACAGTGAGTACAGACACCCCTGGTCTCCCCTGGTTACCCCTGGTTCCCTGTGTGCCTGCTCTCCCCTGGTTCACCCCCCATAGACCCCTGAACCCTGAATAACCCCTGTTTCCCTGCCTTGGTTCCTTTGTAGAGCATGCTTCTGCTCTGCAAACAAATCCTTATAACCCTTTGTCATACCCCGTAGGGACAGTGTACAGGACAGACGGGTGGGATTGTTATATACTTGTATGTGTGAATTGTCTAGTTAGTTTATGGGTGGAATATGGGAATGTGTTAGTGTAGTTAGTACCGTAATAGTGTATTGTTACTTATATTGTTGTGTGCTGCTATAAATATATATATCTATTCCATTGATATAGATATATATAATTATAAGCAAATATTAGACTGTGACATATAGTGTGTGAATAAATCCCTGCAGAGCATTAACCTCTACATTGCCCTGTCCCTGCAGAGTCCTGACCATTAACCCCTTCAATGCCTTATCCCTGCTACCACTGCCCTGATAACTCATAACCCTGTGTCCCTTGGCCTGCAGGTATTAATCCCCTGCAGAGCCACCCTTGTGTTTAACTCCTTGTACCCCATAGGGACAGTGATTAGTCAGGCGGGTAGGTTCTTGATATTTGTGTGTATAAATGTATTATTGTATTATATAGATAGTGTGTGGGGTGGAATTTGGGATTGGGCTGTGTAGTGTATTGTTAGTAATAAATACTGTGTTTGGTTTATAACTATCTGTGTGGCGTGTGGTTATTGGCGATAGTTAGTTTAGTAAGGCGCATGCAGCTAGCATAGTGATCAGTGTGAAGCATAGCGAAGGTATTATTATTATTATATAAAGGCATAAATGGGCGGAGTTATCACTAGGTGGCTCCTCCCATTTATGAATATTAATTATCGATATTTGCATAAATATTGGTGATTAATATTCCCCCTTTACACACAAGTCCCAATATACTCAGCCCCTGCGGTCGAGCCAGTCAGACGCCTCCTCTGGGGTGGCGAAAAATTTCACCACTTCTCCATCCTGGACTCTGAGAAGTGCTGGATACATCATGGCGTAGACAAGACCTTTCTCCCGCAATCGAACTCTCACTGCTGTGAATTGCCTACGTTGTTTCTGCACCTCTGTAGAGAAGTCCGGGTAGAAGGAAATCCGGACGTTGTCAAAATGAATGTCCTTTATACGACGGGCCGCCGCCAGTATAGCATCCTGATCTCTATAATTTAGCACTTTGAAGATAAAAGGACGTGGCGGGGCTCCAGGGGGCAGAGGACGAGTAGGAATCCTGTGTGCCCGTTCCACTGCAAAAGTCACCGAGAGGCTAATTGGGTTCAGGATTTGTTTGATAAGGCGCTCTGTAAATTCCTCAGGGGAAGGACCCTCTGCCCTCTCTAGTAAACCCATAATCCTAATATTATTTCTCCTATTTCGATTTTCGGCATCCTCCACTTTTGCCGCCAGGGTTTTAACTTGATTTTGCAGAGCACGGACCGCCGAATCCTCGCGTTGAACAGTATCTTCCACCTCTCCCAGCCTTCTCTCCACCTCAGTTGTTCTCTCCCGGATCTTATCGATATCATGCCTGAGGAGAGTTAGGTCGGCCTGTACATAGTCAATTTTGACCGTGAGCGCCGTTTGGCAGTTAGTAATGGCCGCCATAACTTTTGCAAGGTCCACCTCTGGACGTTCAGAAGAAGCCCCAGCTTCCTGGCCATCTGTTTGGCTCATATTGTCGAGCATCAACTTAGGAGGGATAGCAGGCCCTGAGGTGCCTGTTGTGCGGCCCATAAAACCTCCAGCAAACACCTCACTTTGATGTTAAAAAAGGTACTCCAGCAAAACCGCTTGCGGCCTAATACATGCGCCAGACCTCTCTGTACTGAGGGAAACGGAGTCGCAGTGTCCCCAACCAGCGTCACACCACACCAGGAATGTCTCTTTAGCAATGCAGGAGAAGAGAGGATTCTTTACCTGGAGCGCGGGCTACAGAGGGAGAGATGCGGTCGTCTTCAGTGCTGCGGCCAAGATGGCGCCCGCGGCAACCAAGCGTGCAGGACTCACAGGACCGCCGTCCGGCCGGGAAAGAAGATAAGTGGACCCACCGAATCGAACCTCCAGGCTCCGCTCAGCCTCCGGTGCAGGTAAGTATAGCAGGAGATCTCTTTTCACCGGCACCCCCACCGATAGATCAGGCCAGCAGACTGGGATGTCGTCTGGGGTGTAAGCCCGGCCCCAAGGTACTGTCCGGCAGCAGCCGCAGGGCACAGAATCAGGCGAACCTTAGGGGGGTCAGGCACTGAGACTCACAGAGGGTCTTTTAGTCAGGAAGTCAGAATCCACCAGAACGGATGGTCAGGATACAGTCAGGATAATACCGGAGCTGAAGCGACCTGCGTCCTCACTCCATGCCGGTCAGGCCACGCCCCATGATTTTTCTTTTTGGCGTTAAAATGTTTTACTGTTCCTTCCTGAAGCTGCAAATGTTTTATTATTTTTTGTTCATGTAGACGTATGAACTGCAGTATAACAGCTTGTTTTTTGCAGGACAAGTTGTACTAGTGGCACCAATTAATATTGCAGGCAATGTAATAGGAAGGTTGAAAAAAATCCAAATTGAGTGAAATTGGAAAAACTAAATTCTGACACAGTTTTGTATTGCTTTTACGATGTTCCTAATGCAGTAAAAATCAGCTGTTACCTTCATTCTTAAACTACAGCGATACTACAATTATATAATTTTTGTTGAGTTTTAATGCATAAAAAAGAAAAACTTTTCATCTCCATATTCATATTCTGACCCTAATAACTTTTTTTTTTTATAGTTATGTCTACAGAGCTACATGAGGGCTCACTTTTTCGGGGTGATCTGTACCTTTTATTGATACCATTTTGGATTGTGTATGACTTTTTGATCACTTTTTATTCCATTTTTTGAGTGGCAAAGTTATAAAAAATTATAAATATTTTTTCTGTTTTGGTGTTCACTGTACAAGATAAATACATTAATATTTAATAGTTCGGGCATGCTGGAATGCAGCCATAGATATGATCTTTATTTTTTTATTATGTATTTTTAATATGGAAACAGGGGGTCATTTTATTTTGTGTATTTTGGTTTTTAATTATTTTTTGCTTCTTTTTAAACAGACCCTTTTTAGTTCCACTAGGGGACTTGAACATGCGATCATCTGATTGCTGCTCCCATACATTGCAATGAATTACTATTGCAGCCTATGGGAGTCTCGTTATGTGCCTATTGAGCCCTGCCGCAGGCAAGGCTCCGTATCAACTATTGCTGTGGGAGCCTTGGATTCTTCCTCAGACTTGAGGCTATCGCAGCAATCAAATGCCTTCCCCGATCTTTGTGTGGGGAAAAGCCTCTCAGATGCCATCGTTGACCTTGGTATCTGAAGGGCTAAATGTCCATGATCAGTGTTGTTGATCACAGACATTAGCCCTGGGTGTTTGCAGTTTAAAAGAGCAGAACACTGGCGACTATGAGCAGGCAACATGTTTAAATGCTGGACGTCCCCCATACATGTATGGCGGACGTCTGAAAGGGGTTAGAGAGGTTTACAGGGAACAAGAACTATTAAGGGAAGGATCCTAGTCTGCATTGTTTCTTCAATTATCTATACATACTTGCACCCCGTTATTCCATCTTTAAGTCCCTGGTATGTTTTCTTCCAGCTGGGGCATGGACTTGGCCACATGCCACACTGCAGCCAATGACTGGCTTCTGGCTGGGCATGTCCATGCCCCAGGGAGAAGATAACAAGCCAGGACTCGAAGATGGAGGAAAAAAATCCAGCGTGCAAGACCACAGAGACAGGGAGCAGGTAAGTATGAATCCTTGTGTTATGCTGGCAGTCTGTGTCCGCCCCTCCACTAGCTATTTGTCTGTCAAGTATGTATGTGTGAACAGGAGCTTATTTCAGTGTATCTTACCTCTGTTTAAGCATTGCAAGGGTTACAGCCTTTCTTTCCTTGCTTAATATATTGCTGTCCAGGTGCTGACCTACTAGTTAATCGAGCTCCCCTATAAATGCCTGCTTGTCTCTCTGACGCTGGGTTCACACCTGAGCATTTTACAGCGCGTTCCTACGCGCTGTAAAACGCTCAACAGGCAAGAACCAATGATCCCCTATGGGCATGGTTCTCACCTGAGCGTTTTACAACGCGTTTGTACGCGCTGTAAAACGCCCTACGCCCCAAGAAGTACAGGAGCTTCTTTGGGGCGTATAGTCACGCGTTCCCGTACATAGACTTCCGGGAACGAGCGACAATGGGCGTTTGCTTGTTTCCGGAGCCGCGTATGGAAACGCCCGATGAAATCGCGCATACAGAGCGCAACAGCGTACGCTCAGGTGTGAACCCAGCCTTACTCTTTGCCATATCAATACAAGTCCTGCTGGGTTCTGCTAGTTTGCTTTACCAGGCTATGTGAGCTACAATCCGTTCTCATGTCTGTATACTGACAGTTATCTTCTTGGACTATGACCTTAGCCTGTTGCTGAATATAAGTTAGCCTGATTCCTTTGGTACTCCGTTCTGGTGTCTCTTAAACCCTATGGGCCAGCAGCCTACCACTTTTGGGTGGTTGGCACAGTGGATCCACATCAACAGATCTGACACATTGAGGAGGTGATGCAAGCTAAGTGCCTTACCTTAATAGTTACTATTCCTGGGAAACCCCTTTAAAGATATTATTGCATAATTAATGAATTTTTTTAAAATTAATGTAAAAAATGCAAATCAGACATCATATAGTACATGACAATCTCTTTCTACCAATGATAGAACCAGTCCTGTACCTCACATGGATCCAAAGAGTTTCCCGTTGATTTTTCCAATTGTTCTGCTCGATTTATTTCAAGCTGGCAGCTCAGAAGAAGTGTCTTCCTGCTGCATCTCTCTCCCTATCGAAGTTCAGGAGGCTTGCTCTTTCTGCTACAGCTCTCTCCCTGTAATTGGTTGGTGATGACTGAACCTTGCACCACCGCCCATTTACTGGGTGTTTTTAATCAGCAGGATTACATAGCTGTACTTTGCCCATATTGTAGGATGAAAGCCCAGGAGAGGCATGTAACTCATAGCTGGGTCCTACTTTGCCTATATTGTAGGCTATTAGCTCAGGAGAGGCATGAGATAGAGTAGGTCCTGTCTTTTCAAAGCCACTTTGTCGCTGGTAGATGGGCCTGACATATTTTTGATCAATAATATGCACAAAGAGCTTCTATTTTTTCTAACAGTGAGTATAGCAACCATGCAGTTTATTTTGCATTCATTGTTTGCTTATATCTTTGTGCATTTGATAGAGCAGTGTGCTGCTACTTGTAGTTCTATTGTATTGTGTTGTGTTTCAGCTGGGTTCTCATATCTATACATTATGGAGGTGCTGGTTTTCTTTCCCTGTAACTGTCTGTCAGAGCTTTTAACAGGAGATATAGCTGGTGGCAGTTTAAGGATAGAACTGGGCATGTGTGACCACCTTATTAAGGTGGGCACAGAAATTAAGAAAATAAACAGCAGGTGACACTATACATATACAGTTTATTAAATAACTCAGTGGCTATACTACATTGTTAATTACATGCAATTACAAAAGTATTCAGATCCAGGTGCTGGTTTAAAAGCTGCAGAATATTTTTCACGGGACAATCAATTTAACCCCTTAGTGACCAAGCCTGTTTGGGCCTTTATGACCAAGCGTTTTTCTTCCTTTTTTTATGGTCTCGTTCCAAGAGCTATAACTTTTTAATTTTTTCATCTATATAGCTTTATGAGGGCTTGTTTTTTACGGGACAAGTTGTAGTTTTTAATGGCGCCATTTTGGGGTACACATAACTTTCTGATTAACTTTTATTAACTCTTTCTGGGAGGGAGATGGGGAAAAATAGCAATACTGCCACTGCGTTTTTACATTATACATTTTTTGGCGTTCATTTTTCGGTACAAATAACATAATATCTTTATTCTCTGGGTCAGTACGATTACAGTGATACTAAATACTTATAATTTTGTTTACGTTTTACTACTTTTTTTTGCAATAAAACACCTTTTATTAACCCAAAAAATTATTTTGCATTGCCACTTCACAAGACCCATAACTTTTTTTTTTTTTTATATGGAATTGTGTGAGGGCTTGATTTTTGAAAGACGACTTGTATTTTTCATTGGTATGATTTTGGAGTAAATGCCGCTTTTTGATCGCTTGTTATTACGTTTTTTTTCGGTGGAAACTAAGAATAAATTCGAAATTCTGTCTTTTTTTTATTTTTATTTTTTTACGGCGTTCACCATAGGGGATAATTTATGTAATATTTATGTAGTCCCGGTCGTTACGGACGCGGCAATACCAAACATATGGGGGATATTTTCTTTTTGCAATTTTTTATATTGAAAAGCGTATTTTCAATGAAAAAAAAAGCATATTTTTTTATTTTATGGAAATTTTTTTTTTAATAAATGTGTATTTTTTTTCTATTTTTTTTACTACTTAATAGTCCCACAAGGGGACTATAATATACAGTATTTTGATTGCTTTTAAAATGTAATGCATTATCTCTATAATGCATTGCATTTCAATAGCAATGCTATTCACACATTGACCAGCAGGCTGCGCCAGAGAGGCACAGCCTGCTGGAGGTAACGGAAGACAGGCCCGGGGCCCTGATCGGAAGCAAGGTAAGTTTCCCAACACATCAGCACCCCGCGATCGCATTTTCGGGGTGCTGATGGGAGACAGAGGGAGTCCGCTCCCTCTGTCACCACTTTACATGCAGCGGGCGCCATTGCGCCCGGCATGTAAAGGGTCAAACAGCCCGGATCGGCACTCCTGCCGGTCCAGGCTGTTAGAGCAGGGACCCGGCTCTCATGTGAGAGCCAGGTCCGTGCTCCCCGCTGCACGGGGGAGCCGTGCAGTGCTTAGACTGGGCCGCCGTAAAAACGCGGCGGCCCAGCCTAAGGCCCCTTAGTGACCGCCGTAAAAACACGTATGGGTGGTCACTAAGGGGTTAAGGAAATACATTGCTGCTGTATACGTTACATTAGAAATCCATTCCCAGTTTGAATTGTATTAGCACTGGCGTGCCTAGGATGTTTGGCACACGGGGCGGGTCCTTTCTCTGGCACCCTCCCCTCAATACTTAAAAAAAATTGTACCCCCTCACAGTAGTATTGCCCTCATTGTAAAACCTTCAAAGTAGTTTTGCACAGATGTGTGCCCCCCACAGTAGTTATGCCCACATTGTGCCCCCTTCACAGTAGGTATGCCCTCTCTGTGCCCCTTTCACAGTTGTAATGCCCTCTTTGTGCCCCCTTCATAGTGATAATCCCCATTGTGTCCCCTTCATAGTAATAATGCCCACTGTGCCCCCTTCATAGTAATAATGCCCACTGTGCCCCCTTCATAGTAATAATGCCCACTGTTCCCCCTTCATAGTAATAATGCCCTTTGTGCCCCCTTCATAGTAATAATGCCCTTTGTGCCCCCTTCATAGTAATAATGCCCTTTGTGCCCCCTTCATAGTAATAATGCCCTTTGTGCCCCCTTCACAGTAATAATGCCTATTGTGCCCCCTTCACAGTAATAATGCCCATTGTGCCCCCTTAATTGTAGAAATGCCCACTGTGCTAGTAATGCCCCCTATGCCCCTCCATAGTAGAAATTCCCATTATGACCCCTTCACAGTAATAATGCCCACTCTGCCCCTTCACAGTAATAATGCCCACTATGCCCCCTTCACAGTAATAATGCCCACTGTGCCCCCTTCACAGTAATAATGCCCACTGTGCCCCCTTCACAGTAATAATGCCCACTGTGCCCCCTTCACAGTAATAATGCCCACTGTGCCCCCTTCACAGTAATAAAGCCCTCTGTGTCCCCTTCATTGTAGTAATGCCCTCTGGCTCTGTGTCCCCTCCATAGTAGAAATGCCCATTGTGCCTCCTTCACATTAGAAATGCCCTCTGTCCTTCCCCTCCGTAGTAGTAATGATTTCTATCCCCCCTCCATAGTAATAAATCCCTCTTTACCTCCTCTGTATTAAAAAAACACAGTAACTACTCACCTTGTCCTGTTCCTGAAGCTCACATACCTCTCTTCCCTGCAGGCACAGATCGCTCTGCAGCACTGTGTGGGTGAAACTTATGCAGATTTCCTGGCTACAGGCTCTGCCCCCACACAGGCTGGCAGCACAATCTGTGTCTGCAGGCTGAATGGTGGAGCAGGAAGAAGTCTCACTGCTTCACTATTCAGTGCGCCGCCAACCTGAAGGAGGGGAGTAGTGTTGAGCGTAAATATTTGCATAGTGAATTTTAATCGCGAATATCGGCACTTCGAGAATTCGTGAATATTTAGAATATAGCACTATATATTTGTAAAATCAAATTTTCTTTTTTTTTGTTTTGTTTTTTACACAGTACACATCAGGTGATCATCCCTCCCTTCTTCTAGGTTGTGGGCCAATGGCTTTGTCACAGCTTAGTAACATCCCTAGCAATCAATAGAAAAGTTGCCTGCCCCTTACTATTGCCGAAAATTCGCAAGCACAAATACACTGCTCAAAAAAATAAAGGGAACACTTAAACAACACAATGTAGCTCCAAGTCAATCACACTTCTGTGAAATCAAACTGTCCACTTAGGAAGCAACACTGAGTGACAATCAATTTCACATGCTGTTGTGCACATGGGATAGACAACAGGTGGAAATTATAGGCAATTAGCAAGACACCCCCAATAAAGGAGTGGTTCTGCAGGTGGTGACCACAGACAACTTCTCAGTTCCTATGCTTCCTGGCTGATGTTTTGGTCACTTTTGAATGCTGGCGGTGCTTTCACTCTAGTGGTAGCATGAGACGGAGTCTACAACCTACACAAGTGGCTCAGGTAGTGCAGCTTATCCAGGATGGCACATCAATGCGAGCTGTGGCAAGAAAGTTTGCTGTGTCTGTCAGCGTAGTGTCCAGAGCATGGAGGCGCTACCAGGAGACAGGCCAGTACATCAGGAGATGTGGAGGAGGCCAACAACCCAGTAGCAGGACCGCTACCTCCACCTTTGTGCAAGGAGGAACAGGAGGAGCACTGCCAGAGCCCTGCAAAATGACCTCCAGCAGGCCACAAATGTGCATGTGTCTGCTCAAACGATCAGAAACAGACTCCATGAGGGTGATATGAGGGCCCGACGTCCACAGGTGGGGGTTGTGCTTACAGCCCAACACCGTGCAGGACGTTTGGCATTTACCAGAGAACACCAAGATTGGCAAATTCGCCACTTGCGCCCTGTGCTCTTCACAGATGAAAGCAGGTTCACACTGAGCACATGTGACAGACGTGACAGAGTCTGGAGACGCCATGGAGAACGTTCTGCTGCCTGCAACATCCTCCAGCATGACCGGTTTGGCATTGGGTCAGTAATGGTGTGGGGTAGAATTTCTTTGGAGGGCCGCACAGCCAGAGGTAGCCCGCCAGAGGTAGCATGACTGCCATTAGGTACCGAGATGAGATCCTCAGACCCCTTGTGAGACCATATGCTGGTGCGGTTGGCCCTGGGTTCCTCCTAATGCAAGACAATGCTAGACCTCATGTGGCTGGAGTGTGTCAGCAGTTCCTGCAAGACGAAGGCATTGATGCTATGGACTGGCCTGCCCGTTCCCCAGACCTGAATCCAATTGAGCACATCTGGGACATCATGTCTCGCTCTATCCACCAACGTCACGTTGCACCACAGAATGTCCAGGAGTTGGCAGATGCTTTAGTCCAGGTCTGGGAGGAGATCCCTCAGGAGACCGTCCGCCACCTCATCAGGAGCATGCACAGGCGTTGTAGGGAGGTCATACAGGCACGTGGAGGCCACACACACTACTGAGCCTCATTTTGACTTGTTTTAAGGACATTACATCAAAGTTTGATCAGCCTGTAGTGTGTTTTTCCACTTTAATTTTGAGTGTGACTCCAAATCCAGACCTCCATGGGTTGAAAAATTTGATTTCCATTTTTTTATTTTTGTGTGATTTTGTTGTCAGCACATTCAACTATGTAAAGAACAAAGTATTTCAGAAGAATATTTAATTAACTCACATCTAGGATGTGTTATTTTTGTGTTCCCTTTATTTTTTTGAGCAGTGTATATTGGAGCACTCTATCTGCATATAAAGCTATTCTAATGTTCTGCCGTGCCAACCATTTTCTCCAGTCTCAGGAAACTTATACCAGCTTGAAAAATTTAGCATAAGTGACCCACGTCTGTATTTTGCGCGCATTACGCAAATATTAAATTGCCAATTTTCACAATCAAGAATATAATCTTAAATTCTACAAAATATTAACGAAATATCGCGAATTTGAATACTGCCCCTGCCGCTCATCACTAGAGGGGAGGAGCGCTGGGATCTGAGCGGTGAGTGACAGGACTACAGCTCCCAGCGCTCCAGCAATGAGCGCTTCCATCTGTATTGATGGAAGCGCTCATTGCTTCTGGCACACCCCTGAGAGCCGGCACCCAGGGCTGACCACCCCCCCATGCCCCCCCCCTTAGTACACCACTGTGTATTAGCATGTATAATGCTACTTTCACACTTTCCAGTATTGAGATCAGTTATAGGGTCTCAATACTGAAAAAAATGTTTCCATTTTGTCCCCATTCATTGTCAATTGGGACAAAACGTAACTGAACAGAATGGAATGCTCCAAAATGCATTCCATTCTGTTCTCATACCGGAGAGCAAACCGCATCATGTTGCGGTTTGCTTTCCGTCCTGGGATGCGGAGCAAAACGGATCCGTCATGACCTACAATGCAAGTCAATGGGGACGGATCTGCTTTCTCTGACGCAATAGAAAACTGATCCCTCCCCCATTGAGTTTCAATACAGTTCATGACGTATCCGTCTTGGCTTTGTTAAAGATAATACAACCGGATCCGTTCATAATGGATGCAGATAGTTGTATTATCAGTAATGGAAGTGTTTTTGCTGAACCTTGCCGGATCCAGCAAAAATGCTTGTGTGAAAGTAAGCTTAGTGTGTAGGTACAAATACTGTAACCTCTCTGTAGCCATAGATGGTCTTTGTCAAACAATGATTTTAAAGTGCTGATTAGAGTTGAGCGGACACCTGGATGTTCGGGTTTCTACAGGTTCGGCCGAACCTCACAAAAAAGTTTGAGTTCGGGACCTGAACTTGACCCGAACTTGACCCCGAACCCCATTGAAGTCAATGGGGACCCGAACTTTGGAGCACTAAAATAGCTGTAAAAAAGTAATGGAAAGGGCTAGAGGGCTGCAAATGGCAGCAAAATGTGGTAAGTGCAAGTGTGCTCTGCAAACAAATGTGGATAGGGAAATGACTTAAAATAACATAGAATATGTAAAAATAAAAAATTATAATCTTGATCTAGGAGGAGGAGGTCCATATGGAGTAGGTGGTTGAGGAGGCGGTGGAAGCGGCGGTGGAGGAGGAGGTAGCCAACACTGGTTTTTGATTTTGTTTTATATTTTATTATATATATTTTTTTCAAATTTGGGTAGAGCCCAAGACATTTGGAAATATAACCTGTGATAACCCCCTCCAGCCGTGCTAAACAAACGTTCAGACAATACACTGGCTGCATGGCAGGCCAGCACCTCCAAGATGTAAAGGGCAAGCTCAGGCCATATACCCAATTTGGAGACCAAGAGGTTGAAGGGGGCAGAGCCATCAGTCAGTAGATGTAGGTGTGTTCACACATACTGCTCAACCATGTCGCACGTCCCCGTGACGTCCACAATCCAATTGGATATCTTCTTTTCAACTTTCGATGTTCTTTTCTGCGCCTATCATGGTGATCACGGGTAGCGGGGAATCAGGGTTCCAGGCTGGAGAGGTAGCCTAAGAAAGGGATACCACATCCAAGGGAGGTCAATGGATGAAATTAAATGTGATTGAGCGGAAATGTGGGACAAATTATTGAAGCAGAAGCTTCCAAGTAAAGGAGGGGGCGTGCGGCAATTACCCACTCCTGACTCGGGGAGGTAGTGACGATAAACAACAATACAGGACTCTTAAGATGCCCTGTTATTTGAATGAGTAATAAAAATTTACAGGGAATGTCACTAGGGTATATTGGATTTGAAAACGTTAGCCAAGAGAGGCCCTGCTGCCGCTTAGTTGACTCTAAATAACTTCTGCCTGACCACACGTCCCCGTGACGTCCACGATCCAATTGGATATCTTCTCTATCAACTTTCGATGTTCTTTTATGCGCCTACCATGGTGATCACGGTTAGAGGCGAATCAGGGTTCCACGCCGGAGAGGAAGCGTGAGAAAGGGATACCACATCCAAGGGAGGTCAATGGCTACAATATGATCGACCTGTAATGTGGGCCACGTTATTAAAGTGGAAGGATCGAATGAAAGGCGGGGGCCCGTGTCATTAAAGACGAATTTTAGGAATTTAAGACCCTGTCACCTATGTAGAGCAGAGGTTTTTTATCGTCAAAAATGGGTTAATGTCACCCACCAATGGAACAGACTATTTTAGAAAATTTCGGGCCCTGTCAACTATGCAGAGCAGGGGTTTATTCACGGCAAAACTGTGTTCATGTCACCTACCAATTGAACAGACGATTTTGCAAAAATGATGTCTCTGTCACCTATGCAGAGCAGGGGTTTGCATGCAGCAAAATTGGTAAAATGTCATCTGACACCTGACAATGTAACAGACGATTTTTTTTAATTTAGGCCCCTGTCACCTATGCAGAGCAGGGGTTTATTCACCGCAAAAATTGTAAAATGTCACCCAAAAATGTACTTTTGCTGTGCGACCACCGACTCTTCCTCCAAACTGTACACGTCACTCGCATGACCTTGATTCCACCCACTCTTTACCTCTGCCCTCCTTGTCGGTCTGCAGACTGCAGAAAGACACAGCAGTTGGCCCCTGTGTTTTGTCATCAGAGACGTGCTGCGGTGGTCTTCCAATGTCCTCATCCTGAAACATAAGTGGTTGGGCATCAGTGCACGCAATCTCTTCCACTTCTGGTGCAGGGCTATGTGGATGGCCCACGGAAGCTCTGCCAGCAGAGTCAATAAAAAGTATAACAGACTGCTGCATGACTTGGGGCTCAGACTGCTTGTCTGATTTGCAAGGGGGTGAGGTGAAGGACTGATGGCCATGGGCTGCAGGTGCCAACTCTGATCTTTCAGCAGGAGACTGGGTGGGAGACAATGTGAAGGAACTGGAGGCACTGTCAGCCACCCAATCTACTATCGCCTGAACTTGTTCTGGCCTCAGCATTCGTAGAGCCGCATTCGGCCCTACCAAATAACGCTAAAGGTTCTGTCGCCTACTCGCACCTGAGGAAGGTGTTTCACTTGTACGTGTAGCTGGCACAGATCGACCACGTCCTCTCCCTGCAACAGGAACTCCACCAGCAGCACCATGACCGGGGCCACATCCCTTAATTGACGCTCTCCTCATTCTTTGCGTTCACCCACCAAACTAACAGATGGTTTGTCAGGCGACAATGTAACCGCCAATAGTAAACAATTTAGTTCACTGAGAGTAAGGCAGGGCCAGTGTCATAAAGAGGAAAAATTTCTTGAGGTCACACAACAGTGTGACAGGCGAATTTTATACAATTACTTCACGGTCACAATTTTTTTTTCATTTGTAAACCAACAATGTAACTGCCGTATTGACTGGTTGTATTTGACTGTGACAAATGCAGCAAAGGCCCCAGATGCAGGGTATTGCAAAAAATGGGTGTTTTTTTAAAACCAGAATATAATTGCAGTATTTCAAGCTTGTATTTCACAGTGACAAATGCAAGAAAGGCACCAGATGTAGGGTATTGCAAAAAATGGGTGTTTTTTTAAAACCCAGAATATAATTGCCGTATTTTAAGCTTTTATTTCACTGTGACAAATGCAGCAAAGGCCACAAATGTAGTGTCTTGCACAAAATGGGTGTTTTTTTAAAACCAGAATATATCAGCAGTATTTAACGCTTGTATTGGGCTGTCAGAAATGCAGCAAAGGCCGGAGATGTAGTGTCTTGCACAAAATGGGTGTTTTACTTTTTAAACCAGAATATAACAGCAGTATTTAACGCTTGTATTAGACTGTCAAAAATGCAGCAAAGGCACCAGATGTAGGGTATTGCAAAAAATGGGTGTTTTTTTTAACCAGAATATAATTCTAGTATTTTAAGCTTGTATTTCACTGTGACAAATGCAGCAAAGGCCCCACATGTAGGGTATTGCAAAAAATGTTTTTTTTAAAAACCAGAATATAATTGCAGTATTTCAAGCTTGTATTTCACTGTGACAAATGCAGCAAAGACCCCAGATGTAGGGTCTTGCAAAAAATTGGTTTTTAAAGCCCAGAATATAATTGCAGTATTTCAAGCTTATATTTGACTGTCACAAATGCTAATATGCTTTGCTGGTGCACTGAACGTGCATAAAATGGCCGCTGACACCCACCTAACTAACAGACGGATAAAAGTTATTTTTCTGTGTCACTGGGCTCAGTGCAGGGTAAAAAAATTGTGCACTGCACCCACAAAAAAAAAATCGCTGTAGATCGCTGATTTAACAAGCACTTCTGATAACTGATTCTTTCCTATTCTCTCCCTCACAGCAGCAGCATCCTATCCCTACACTAATAAGAGCAGAGTGACGTGCAGCGCTACGTGACTCCAGCTTATATAGAGGCTGGGTCACATGCTGCACTGGCCAATCACAGCCATGCCATTAGTAGGCATGGCTGTTATGGGTTTTAAGGGCACACAAGTTAAAAGCTTGTTGATTGGCTGCTCTGCAGCCTTTCATAAAGTGCCATTAACTCGCCGAACACCGAACTCGAACCCAAACTTTTACTGAAAAGTTCGGGTCCGGGGTTCAAAAATTCGTAAGTTTGGTACAAACCCGAACTTTACAGTTTGGATTCTCTCAAACCTTGTGCTGATCTGTAGTTGTCCCCGTGTGTACAAAAAATGTAGTAGTTGTTACATTATCCTTGATTTTATGTCATCAGTCAAGGACTAAGCACTGTAGAGGAGAATTTCAGATAAGACATTTGATACAAAATAGAACTAACATCCTCATGATTAAAATCGGCAACTGTAATATGTTATTAAGGCTTTGAGTGAAATTTACAGATGCAAATGACTATTTCCATTCTAATGCATAATTGAGAAATTTAGTTTAATTAACATTAATAGCATCAGGGCCACCTTGATACCCTTTCAAGTATTGAACAGAGCAGATGTCAGAGAATATGGCAGTAATAATGTTTAAAACTCCCTGGTGAATCACTGGTATTTAAGTTTCTTTTTACATTAAAGAATCATCACATCAAGTTCAGAGGCTTTTAGAATACAGCAGGTTTCTTTATGACACAGTGAATGCTGATACCAGTGCTAATTACTTTTCTTGTCACAGTGGTATCACACTATGTCTATTTGCTCTGGATGCCAAGAATGGTGCCATGTAATGATCATTTTTTAGCTGGGATGTGAAGCTCTTTATCAAACCAATGGAGAAAGAAAGTTCTCCAGGGGACAGTTTCCTTTGCTAATGCCAGCTGCATTGGGTAGAGGAAGAAGTAATAGATCGTTTTTCATGTTGCTTCTATGTGTTGCTGTCCCTGCTTATTTAATGTTATATTACTAGTAAAACATAGTTTTTTGTTTGTGACCCAGAAAATCTACTTAGTGTTCTTAATTTGGTACTGGTAATGGGTAACAGGTTAAGACCTGGGGTTCCTTGGGCCAACCAGAGAAAATAATTCTCGGAGCCCAACCCCCTTATCATCAATAAAGTATAATACATTTTGAGTCAAAGAAATAGGCCGTAGTGACAATTTGTCATCACCAAAGGCGAGCCTGGGCCCACCAGAGGATACTCTGGTAGGCCAATCCGACGCTGGTGTTTTTTTGTAAAGTTGTACAATAGACATATTAGTTATTATTTGATTGGAAAAATTACTCTTTAATATAAGATGAAAATAGTGTAGTATGGGTTAGAAATAGGTTTGAGCGAACCTGAACTGTAAAGTTCGGGTTCGTACCGAACTTTAGGATTTTTGTCTCCCGGACCCGAACCCGAACATTTCAGTAAAAGTTCGGGTTCGTTGTTTGGCAATTTCTTAGCGCTTTTTGAAAGGGTGCAGAGCAGTCAATCAACAAGCGTTTAACTGTCTGACCTTAGAAGCCCTCACAGCCATGCCTACTAATGGCATGGCTGTGATTGGCCAGTGCAGCATGTGACCCAGCCTCTATATAAGCTTGGGTCACGTAGCGCTGCACGTCACTCTGCTGTGCTTAGTGTAGGGAGAGGATGCTGCTGCTGTGCTTTCAGGGAGAGAATAGGAGAGAATCTTTGTTCAGAACTGGAATCTAACTCAGCGATCTACAGAAATTTAGTTGTGTGGGTGCAGTGCACAATCTTTTTACCCTGCCCTGAGGCCAGTGACTGAAAAAAAGGACTTTTATCCGTCTGTTAGTTAGGTGGGCAGCGGTGGCCATTTTATGCAAGTTGAGTGCACCAGCACTGCATCTAAGCTTTTGTGACATTCAAATCCAAGCTTGAAATACTGCAATAATAATCTGGTTTTAAAAAAAATCAAAATCTTTTGGCAATATACAACATCTGGTGCATTTGCAGGATTAGTCAGTGTGCAATTTAAGCTAGAAATACAGCCATAATTTTCTGGGTTTTTAAAAACACACTTTTTTGCCAAAATACCCAATTTTCCAGCCCATGCAGCATCAGCATGTGTGAAATTCAAGAGTTATATACAGCTTTCATATTGAGTTAGTAAAAAAACACACTTTTTTGGCAATATACAACATCTGGATTAGTCAGTGTGCAATTTAAGCTAGAAATACAGCCATAATTTTCTGGGTTTTTAAAAACACACCCTTTTTTGGCAAAATCCACTATTTTACATATCTGCACGTGTCAAATTCAAGTTTAATATATAAAGCTTTCATATTCTGGTACTAAAAAAATACACTTTTTTTGGCAATACACAACATCTGGATTAGTCAGTGTGCAATTTAAGCTAGAAATACAGCCATAATTTTCTGGGTTTTTAAAAACACACTTTTTTGCCAAAATACCCAATTTTACAGCCCTTGCAGCATCAGCATGTGTGAAATGCAAGGGTTATATACTGCTGTCATATTCAGTTATTAAACAAACACCCAGTTTGAGCAAAAAAAAACGTAAATTGTCTGGATCAGTACGTGTGAGAGAGAACCCCATACTTGCGATCATCCAAGAAGCCATACGAAAACCCTGTGCCAAATCCCCATTGCAGGACCGTCAGCCGCGTGAAGTGGAGAGTGGAAAGTTACAGCGTGTGACCCGACACCATAAGGAAGGGCCACACGTGTCAAACAACACTGCCAACGTGGGAGATCAGACGGACATCGCCTGTAGGACATCGGTCCACATTAATACCGGACCTCCGTCCAGAGCGACATTGGGGTGGAATCGAGGCATACGGTAGGATTATTCCTGGGTTTATGCCGGCATATATCTATAACATTTAAACTGACAGTAGAGGAGTTCAGCGGGACGCCGCTGTTACTCCAATAGAGCGGGATACCGCTTCAAGTGGATATCATTTCCAGCAATATTTTGTTGTGGAATATAGGACCAGTAAAATTACAAAAAGACATTACCACAATACTTCGAGTCAGCAATAAGTAAGCGCGATCACCCTACAACTTTTGCATTATATTGGGATCGCATCATCTCGACGCAACTACAGTATTGCTATAGTCATACTAGCATTGATGTATGGACTGGATTATATTTGAAGTTCCTTTAGGGGTCAAGGGATAATTTATTCAATTATTCTAATATTGGTATTTATCAGTTATCATTTGGTTGATTGCTGCTATATCATTCTGGACCTTTTAGCTAACATATATTTTGGGTCAAATATTTATTGTATCTGTTTATTCATTTCAATTATATATCTATTAAATTACAAGATGGTTCCAGCATCCAGAGAGTGCCCAGTTTTCTCTAGATTTTATATACACGTGTGAGATACAGCCTTTACATACTGTGGTTCTATTCAGCTATATGAAATACAGCCATTTTGGGCAAACAAATTTAATTGCGGCCTAGTCTGGATAAGTTGGTCTGAGATACACCCTTTTTATACTGTGGTTATATTCTTCTATTAATAAAACAGCCTTTTTTGGGCAAAATACAAAATTTTTCTGGCCTTGCACCATCAGCACGTGTGAAATTCAAGGGTTATATACTGCTGTCATATTCAGTTATTAAACAAACACCCGTTTTGGGCAAAAAGGTTTATTTTGCAGCCTTTGCTGCATATGTCATTGTGAGATACGGCCTTTACATACTGTGGTTCTATTCAGATATTAAACAAACACCCATTTTGGCCAAAAACTTTAATTGCGGCCTAGTCCGGATCAGGGCGTGTGAGATACACCCTTTACATACTGTGGTTCTATTCAATAATTTGAAAAACAGCCATTTTTGGCCCAAAACTTTAATTGCGGACGTGTGAGATACACCCTTTACATACTGTGGTTCTATTCAGTTATTAAACAAACACCCATTTTGGGCAAAAAACTTTAATTGCGGACTAGTCTGCATCTGTACGTGTGAGATCCCACCTTTATATACTGTCGTTATATTCTGCTATTAAACACCCATTTAGGGCAAGATCTTAAATTTGAGAAATATGAGGAGAGCGTCAAATAAGGGACGTGGCCCAGGTCGTGGTGCTGCTGGTGGAGCTCCTGTTTCAGGGAGAGGACGTGGTCGATCTGTGCCAGCTACACGCACAAGTGAAACCCCTTCCTCAGGTGCAAGTAGGCGACAGAACCTGCAGCGGTATTTGGTCGGGCCTAATGCGGCTCCACGAATGGTGAGGCCTGAACAAGTACAGGCGATAGTAGATTGGGTTGCTTATAGTGGCTCCAGTTCCTTCACTTTGTCTCCCACCCAGTCTCCTGCTGAAAGATCAGAGTTGGCACCTGCAGCCGATGTCTATCAGTCTTTTAACTCACCCCCTTGCAAATCAGCCAAGCAGTCTGAGCCCCAAGTCATGGAGCAGTCTCTTCTGCTTTTTGATGACTCTGTTAGCAGGGTTTCCCAGGGCCATCCACCTATCCCTGCCCCAGAAGTGGAAGAGATTGAGTGCACCGATGCCCAACCACTTATGTTTCAAGATGAGTACATGGGAGGACCATTGCAGCACGTCTCGGATGATGACAAAACACCAACTGCTGGGGCTTTCGATAGTGTGCAGACCGACAAGGAGGGCAGGGGTGGAGACTGGGTGGAAGATGATGTAGAGAACAATGAGGTCCTCGACCCCACATGGAATCAAGGTCATGCGAGTGACCTGTGTAGTTCGGAGGAAGAGGCGGTGGTCGCACAGAGCCACCAGCACAGCAGAAGAGGGAGCAGAGTGCAAAAGCGGAGCAGCCGTCCCCTAGACAGTACGCCTGCTACTGCCCATCGCAGCAAGGGACCAAGCACACCAAAGCCAGCTCCAAGGAGTTCCCTGGATTGGCAATTCTTTAGACAATGTGCTGACGACAAGACACGAGTGGTTTTCACGCTGTGCAATCAGAGCCTAAAGCGAGGAATAAACGTTCTCAACCTGAGCACAACCTGCATGACCAGGCATTTAAGTGCTAAGCATGAGCTGCAGTGGAGTAGACACCTCAAAAACCAAGAAAGGTCTTCCTCTTCTGCTGCAGTCTCGGCCTCTTTATCCACCTCTGGAGTGACAGTGCCACCTGCCACCCTGCAAACAGAGGATCTGCCAGCAACACCACCACCTCGGTCACCAAGCATCTCCACAATGTCCCACTGAAGCGTTCAGTTCTCCATCTCCCAAACACTGGAGAGTAAGAGGAAGTACTCCCCTACCCACCCTCGATCCCTAGCCCTGAATGCCAGCATTTCTAAATTACTGGCCTTTGAAATGCTGTCATTCCGTCTGGTGGAGACGGATAGTTTTAAAGGCCTTATGGTGGTGGCTGTCCCACAGTACGTCGTGCCCAGCTGCCACTACTTTTCCAGGCGAGCCATCCCTTCCCTGCACAACCAAGTGGGGGACAAAATCAGGTGTGCGCCATCTGTGGCAAGGTGCATCTCACTACGGATACGTGGACTAATAAGCACGGTCACGGACGTTATATCTCCATAACAGCACACTGGGTAAATGCAGTGGCGGCTGGGCCTGAGGCGGATAGCAGTTTGGCGCATGTCCTTTCACCAACGCGGATTGCAGGGCGCTTCAATTTGCCTCCTGTTGCTTCCTCCTTCTACTCCGCTTCCTCATCCTCTACCGGCTCCTCATCCGGTCAGCGTAACACCTTCACCACCAACTTCAGCACAGCCAGGGGTAAACGACAGCAGGCAGTTTTAAAACGTATCTGTTTGGGGGACAAACCCCACACTGCGCAGGAGCTGTGGACAGGCCTTGAACAACAGACCGATAAGTGGTTGGTGCCAGTGAGCCTCAAGCCCGGCCTGGTAGTGTGCAATAATGGGCGAAATCTCGTAGCAGCTCTGGGACTAGCCGGTTTGACGCACATCCCTTGCCTGGCGCATGTGCTGAATTTGGTGGTGCAGATTCCTTAAAAATGTCATAGCTGCTTTAGGCGTTCTCACCCTGCTGCTGCTCGTCCGTCAGCGCTGCAGCGTAAATTCGGCCTTCCCGCTCACCGCCTCATATGCGACGTGCCCACAAGGTGGAACTTCACCTTGCACATGCTGGCCAGACTGTGCGAGTAGCAGCAGGCGATAGTGGAGTTTCAGCTGCAGCACGCACGGGTGAGTCGCTTTGCGGAACAGCACCACTTCCCCACCAATGACTGGGCCTCCATGCGAGACCTGTGTTCCTTGTTGCGCTGTTTCGAGTACTCCACCAACATGAGCAGTGTTGATAACGCTGTTCTCAGCGTTACTATCCCACTTCTATGTATCCTTGAAAAAACGCTGCTGGCGATGATGGAAGAGGATGTGGCACAGGAGGAGGAAGAGGGATCATTTTATAGGGTTTCTGGCCAGTCATTCACAAGTGGCTCCGAGGGTGGATTCCTGCACCCACAAACGCCAGGTACACAATTGTCCAGCCAGGGCACAGTTCTGGAGGATGACGAGGAGGTTGAGGAGGAGGAGATGGAGGAGAAACCATGTTCACAGCAGGGTGGCACCCAGACCAGCTCATGGCCATCACTGGTGCGTGGCTGGGGGAATACAGAGGACACATACGATACACCTCCCACAGAGGACAGCTTTTCGTTGCCTCTGGGCAGCCTGGCACACATGAGCGATTACATGCTGCAGTGTCTCTGCAACGGCCACCGAGTTGCCCACATTCTAACTTGTGCTGATTACTGGGTGGCCACGCTGCTGGATCCCCGTTACAAGGACAACGTACCATCCTTAATTTCGTCACTGGAGCGTGATCGTAAAATGCGCGAGTACAACGCACGCTGGTAGACTCCCTGTTGGTGGCATTCCCACCTGACAGCGGGGGCACATTGGAAGCACAAGGCGAAGGAAGGCAGAGGAACAGGAAGAGGTCGCCAATGCAGCTAGGGCACCGCCAGCACCTCAGAAGGCAGGGTTAGCATGGCCTAAATGTGGAAAAGCTTTGTCAGCACGCCACAACAACCAGCACCACCAGCTGATATGGAACGTCTTAGCAGGAGGCAGCATTTCACCAACATGGTGGAGCAGTATGTGTGCACACGCCTACACATACTGAATGACAGGTCTGCCCCCTTCAACTTCTGGGTCTCCAAATTGGGCACATGGCCTGAGCTTGCCCTTTACGCCTTGGAGGTGCTGGCCTGCCCTGCAGCCAGTGTATTATCTGAACAAAGTATTTAGTACGGCAGGGGCGTTTTCACAGAAAAGCACAGCCACCTGTCCGCAGCCAATGTGGACAAGCTCACATTCATTAAAATGAACCAGGCATGGATCCCACAGGACTTGTCCATACCTTGTGCAGAATAGACATGTATACCGGCCTTAACCAGCCATTGTTATACTGCAGCGCAATTGCTCATTCTTGTATTTTGGATATTTCACACTCTTTTGGAGTGTACCTTAATGGAAAAAAAAAAAAGAAAATTAAAACCAAAAACCAGTGTTGGCTACGTCGTCCTCCGCCGCTGCTTCCACCTACACCGCTACGTCCACCGCCTCCTCAAACTCCTACTCCATATGGAACTCCACCTCATAAATCAAATTTTTTTTTTTACGTATTTTATTTTATTTTATGTCATTTCACTACTTTGTCAATTACATTTTCGGGTGAAATTAACCAAATTTAGGGTGTGATATACCACTGCTATACCTAGTAGACAGGTTTAAAAAAATTAAAATAATATTTGTCTGTCCCATTTTCAGTAGAAATTCACAAATTTTTGGGTGTAATATACCCCTCCTCTACCTAGTTGACAGCTTAATAAAATTCAATAACTTTTCTTTTACATTTTCGGGTGACAAAAAACAATTTTTTTCTGTCATAGACCCCTGCTCTACCAAGTAGACAGGTTAATAAATTTATGCAATTTTTCAGTTACATTCTTGGGTTGACATTTTACAATTTTGGACGTGAATAAACCCCTGCTCTGCATAGGTGACCGGGAATAAAATGTAAGAAATTCTTCTTTAATTGATGCGCGCCACCTCCTTTCATTCAATGATTAAACTTTAAAAAGTTGTCCCACATTTGCGCTTCAATAACTTTTCCCACATTTGCGCTTCAGTAAGTTTTCCCACATTTGCGCCTCAATAACTTTTCACACATTTGTGCCTCAATAACTTTTCACACATTTGCGCCTCAATAACTTTTCACACATTTGCGCTTTAGTAATTTGTCCCACATTTGCGCCTCAATAACTTTTCCCATATTTCCGCTCAATCCCAAAAAAATTGAATACATTTATCTCCCTTGGATGTGGTCTCTCTTTCTCACGCTCCCTCTCTGGCGTGGAACCCTGATTCGCCGATAACCGTGATCAACATAGTAGGCTCAGAAAAGAACATAGAAAGTTGATAGAGAAGATATCCAAATGTATGGTGGACGTCACAGGGACGTGCGATCAGGCAGAAGTTAGCTAGAGTCAACAAAGCGGCAGCAGGGCCTCTCCTGGCTAACGTTTACAAATCAAAAATACCACAGTGACATTTACTCTTAAGAGTCCTGTATTGTCCTGTATTGTTATTTATCGTCACTACCTCCCCGAGTCCGGAGTGGGTAATTGCCACGCCTCCCCTCCTTAACTTGGAAGCTTAAGCTTCAATACTTTGTCCCACATTTCCGCTCGATTACATTTAATTTCACCCATTGACCTCCCTTGCATGTTGTATCCTTTTCTCAGGCTCCCTCTCCGGCCTGAAACCCTGATTCCCCGCCACCCGTGATCACCATGGTAGGCGCATAACAGAACATTTAAAGTTGATAGAGCAGATATCAGATTGGATCGTGAACATCACAGGGATGTGCGACATGGTTGGGCAGTAAGTGTGCACACGCCTACACGAACTGACTGACAGGGGTCAGCCCCTGCAACTTCTGGGTCTGCAAATTGGGCACATGGCCTGAGTTTGCCCTTTACCTCTTGGAGGTGCTGGTCTGCCCTGCAGCCGGTGTATTGTCTGAACGTGTGTTTAGCTCGACTTGAGGGGGTTATCACAGGCTATATTTCCCAATGTTTTGGGGTGTACCCTAATTAATTTTTTTTAAATAAATTTAAAACCAAAAAGCAGTGTAGGCTACCTCCTCCACAGCCTCTTCCACCTATACCGCCACATCCACCACCTCCTCAATCTCCTACTCCATATGGACCTTGTCCTCCTAGATCAAGATTATAATTTTTTATTTTTACGTATTTTATGTTATTTAAAGTCATTTCCCTTTCCACATTTGTTTGAAGAGCACTTGCCATGCTCTTAACCACATTTTGATGCCATTTGCAGCCCTCTAGACCTTTCCATGACATTTTAACAGCCATTTAATGCTCAAAAGTTCGTGTACCCATTGACTTCAATGGGGTTTGGGTTCAGGGTCAAGTTCTGATCAAGCTCGGGTCCCGAACTCGAACTTTTTTGTGAAGTTCGGTTGAACCCGAACATCCAGGTGTCCGCTCAACTCTAGCGTAGGGAGACTGCAGGGACAATGCAGGAACAGTGCAAGTCTATACATAGACTTAATTTGCATCAGACTCATTGTCAACAGGCGGTTTAAAATATGGGCACGTTTATCTGCTGCGCCATTCATACTTAAAGCGGTTGTCTGAGTCTGAACCCAGACATATCCCCATCTTCGCCCCTCAGGTCCCCCTGACATGAGCTTCAGAGCATTTCATGCTCCAATGCTTTCCTTTGCCCTGTGCTGAATTTATGGAGATCTGATGATGTACTGGGCTCCCCATAGGCTAAGCTAGGTAGAGGCTTGCACCTAGCAGTGAGCCTGGTGATGTTATTGGCACTGATGGGTGGGCTTTAGCGCTGTCCTAGCCTGTAAAACAGCTAGGGCAGCACTAAAGCCCCCCCATCAGTGCCAGTGACATCACAGGCAACACTACTAGGCAGAAGCCTCCACCTAGCAGTGTGAAAATATAAGCAAAAAAGCCCTTTCCCTGCGTGATCCAGCGCAGGGCAAATGAGATCGGAGCATGAATCCAGACAACCCCTTTAATCTGTTCTGTTATACATAGACTTACAGTGTCAGACTTATTGTCAAAAGGTAGTCTTTTATATAGGTTTATTTATCTAGTTCACCTGCTGTGTCATTCATACTTAATCTGTTCTTTTATACATAGACTTATTGTGCATCAGACTCGGCGTCAACAGGTTGTCTAATATATAGGCATGTTTATCTAGTACATTTTCTGGGGTATTAATACATAATCTGTTCTGTTGTAGATAGGCTTACAGTGCGTCAGACACATTGTCAACAGGCGGTGTAACATATAGGCACATTTAGTTCTCTTGCTGCGCCATTAATACTTAATCTGTTCTGTTATACACAGACCGACTGTGTGACAGGCTAAATGTAAAGAGGGGCTTTAAAGGGCTTCTGTCACCCCACTAAACCTTTTTTTTTTTTTTTGCTTACTTATAATCCCCACACTGCGATTTATGCCTACATTATCAAATTAATCATTTTGGTCCTGTAGATTTTGTTTAAAACATGCTTTTAAAATATGCAAATTACCTTTCTACCAGCAAGTAGGGCGGCTACTTGCTGGTAGCAGCCGCATCCTCCGATCCTAAAGACGCCCCCTCCGCATTGTGATTGACAGGGCCAGCGGACGGGATCTTTCTCTGCTGGCCCTGCCTGTTAGCATTCAAAATCTGGCGCCTGCGCCGTGGCCGTACCTGTCTTCAATCGGCGCAGGCGCACTGAGAGGCGGCCACTTGCTCGGCCGCTCCATCCTCAATACGCCTGCGCCGGGTGTAGATGTGACGTCACCCTGTTTTAACAGTAAGTCCATTACCACCAGGTATAGAGACACCATTGATTACCTTGTTTTTTCGTAGTAGCTAGAGTAGTGGCTCCAAAACACAAATAAACAGAATGGGTGACAAGGGGCAACCTTGCTTGACTCCGGAAAACAAAGTGAATTTTCCAGACAGAAAACCATTAATAAGAATTTGGCTGAAGGATTTTTTTGTAGAGCAATGATATCTGTTTTACTACAACATCTAGAAATTTCATTTGCTTCAGCACCAACCACAGAAACTCATGTGTCATATGCTTTTAGAAAATCCAAGGATAGTATGGCTAGATCTTGTTTTCTCTCATTCTGATACTAGATACATAGAAACATAGAATGTGTCGGCAGATAAGAACCATTTGGCCCATCTAGTCTGCCCAATATATCTGAATCCTATTAATAGTCCCTGGCCCTATCTTATATGAAGGATAGCCTTATGCCTATCCCATGCATGCTTAAACTCCTTCACTGTATTTGCAGCTACCACTTCTGCAGGAAGGCTATTCCATGCATCCACTACTCTCTCAGTAAAGTAATACTTCCTTATATTACTTTTAAACCTTTGCCCCTCTAATTTAAAACTGTGTCCTCTTGTGGTAGTTTTTCTTCTTTTAAATATGCTCTCCTCCTTTACCGAGTTGATTCACTTTATGTATTTAAAAGTTTCTATCATATCCCCTCTGTCTCTTCTTTCTTCCAAGCTATACATATTAAGGTCCTTTAACCTTTCCTGGTAAGTTTTAACCTGCAATCCATGTACTAGTTTAGTAGCTCTTCTCTGAACTCTCTCTAGAGTATCTATATCCTTCTGGAGATATGGCCTCCAGTACTGCGCACAATACTCCAAGTGAGGTCTCACCAGTGTTCTGTACAGCGGCATAAGCACTTCACTCTTTCTACTGCTTATACCTCTCCCTATACATCCAAGCATTCTGCTGGCATTTCGTGCTGCCCTATTACATTGTCTTTCCACCTTTAAGTCTTCTGAAATAATTACTCCTAAATCACTTTCCTCAGATACTGAGGTCAGGACTGTGTCAAATATTCTATATTCTGCCCTTGGGTTTTTATGCCCCAGGTGCATTATCTTGCACTTATCCACATTAAATTTCAGTTGCCAGAGTTCTGACCATTCTTCTAGTTTTCCTAAATCCTTTTCCATTTGGCGTTTCCCTCCAGGAACATCAACCCTGTTACATATCTTTGTGTCATCAGCAAAAAGACAAACCTTACCATCGAGGCCTTTTGCAATATCACTTATGAAGATATTAAACAAAATTGGTCCCAGTACAGATCCCTGTGGAACCCCACTGGTAACATGACCTTGTTTTGAATGTTCTCCATTGACTACAACCCTCTGCTGTCTGTCACTCAGCCACTGCCTAATCCACTCAACAATATGGGAGTCCATGCTCAATGACTGCAGTTTATTGATAAGTCTTCTATGTGGGACAGTGTCAAAAGCCTTACTAAAATCTATATATGCGATGTCTACTGCACCTCCACCGTCTATTATTTTAGTCACCCAGTCAAAAAAATCTATAAGATTTGTTTGACATGATCTCCCTGAAGTAAACCCATGTTGTTTTTCATCTTGCAATCCATGGGATTTTAGATGTTCCACAATCCTATCCTTTAATAGGGT
This sequence comes from Bufo bufo, assembly GCF_905171765.1. Lineage (NCBI taxonomy): Eukaryota > Metazoa > Chordata > Amphibia > Anura > Bufonidae > Bufo > Bufo bufo. Next base: position 405,773,516 of record NC_053393.1, on the reverse strand, counting down.
TTCTATTAATTTGCCTACTATTGATGTCAGACTCACTGGTCTATAGTTGCTCGATTCCTCCCTACTACCTTTCTTGTGAATGGGCACGACATTTGCCAATTTCCAATCTTCCGGGACGACTCCTGTCGTCTATTATGTTAAGATTTTCGCAATACTCCTCTACCTGGGACTGCACATACTTGGTCTTTATGTATCACTTTGCCAATTACTTTTTTAATCCAGTTCACAAGCAACATGGCCATAACTTTGTAATCCGTATTTAGGAGTGTGATTGGTCTCCAATTTTCAAATTGCGATTTGTCGCCTTTTTTGTATAGTAATGTCACAATACCTCTCCTCCAAGACTCTGGCAACACTTCTGTATTTAAAGCTTCCTTGAAGATAGCTATCATGTCTCCTTTAAATACATTCCAGAATGTTAAGTAAAATTCTATTGTAAGTCCCTCAGACCCTGGCGTTTAGTTTTTTTGCGAAACCTTTAAAGACAGCATGCAATTCTTCTAGCGAGATGTCTTTGCAGAGCATTTCTTGCTCATCTTTCTCCAGCTTGTTTTCTAAAGAGTTTAAGGCATCTTCAACAAAGGCTTTATCTATTTGTTTTTTAGTAAACAGCTCTTGATAGAATTGTTTGACTTTAAGCATTTTTTCTTTCTTTGTTTCACCACCGATATTTGATATTGCTGTTTTTTTTACCCAGGTGTTTTTACCCAGGTGTATTAAATATTATATTTTTGCCTTTCGGATAAATTGCCTTTTTAATTTCTCAGGTCTGAGACATTGATGCCTCCATTTCTCATCTTCAGGTAAGTATGTAGTTTGGTATTAAGATTTTTGAACCACTGTTTTTTCTCTTTTGCTTTTTTAATTCCAATTTTGAGGAAAAATTCACTAGTTTTGGTTTTTACATATTCCCACCATATCAATATTGAAGTTAACTTTTCTTTACAACAAGTCCATTTCTTGTAGTTTTGAAAGAATACCTTCTTTACATCATCATTCAAGAGATCCTCATTTAGCCTCCATACGCCTTTTCCACCTTCAGTCACTTAAATTTGCGCTAGAAGCAACTTATGATCAGAGAATATATCACCCTCCAGGCTTCAGGACTTTTGAAATGAAGAAATAATCCAGTCTTGATTGAACTAAAGAGTTACTCCATGTTTATCCTGGTTCATTGTCCTTTACATTATTCCAAATGTCAATTAAATTAAAGTCCAAAATAATATTTTTAAGTTGCTGCACTGTTTTGTCCCTTCTTGCTTGCTCACCAGTTCTGTCTTCCTCTTTTAGGGCACAATTAAAGTCTCCGGCCATAATCACTGGTGATTGACCAGCTAAGAAAGGTTGTATGTCCTCTAGCATCTCAGCTCTTTCATGAAGTTCAGGTGAAGCATATACATTTAGTAATTTGAATTCTCTGCCATTAAAGTTGATATTTACTAATATAGCTCTTCCTGGAATCAATTGCATGCATGAAATGATTTGCCAACTATTTCCTTTAAACAGTATTCCTACTCCAGTAGAATTTTGTCGAAAGTGTCATCAATTTGGCCACGTACAAGCCAACTGTAAAAAGGAGGCAGGATTTTGCAGGAAGTGCCAACAAGCAGGGCATAAAAGTGCTGACTGTGAGAATGTGGTTATATGTAACCTGTGCAGGATGGAAGGCCATGCCTTTAAAGACTGTCCAAAGCAGTGTAGAACTCGGTCTTATGCGGATGTTGCCGTAGGCAAGGGACCTATAAAAGAACCAGAGGCCCCCAAAAAGGCTGGAGCTGCACCCGCTATAAAAAGAACTGGAGAAACCCTGAGATTACGAGCATACCTGGAACATCCAGAGTGCTGATGAAGGAGAAAATGGTGGATTCTGGGAAGAGTGCTCATGGAAAACCTGCTACTGACGCTGGAGTGAAGGGGACGATCGCAGGAGATGAAGCCATGTATCTACAGACAAAAGAAACAAAAAGAAAAGCTAAAAATCTCCTCCCTTAATGTAAGGAGTATTAAGGGAGCACCTAAGAGAGCTGCTGTTTTGGCTTATCTGGAGACAGTCAACTGCGACTTCATCTTTTTACAAGAATGTAAACTACGCAGGCCTAAGGGAAAGTTGGACACAGGGCCCTTCATTGTGGTCTGGAGACAACAATAACAAAGCTACTGGAGTTGGAATACTGTTTAAAGGAAATAGTTGCCAAATCATTTCATGCATGCAATTGATATCAGGAAGAGCTATATTAGTAAATAGCAACTTTAATGGCAGAGAATTCAAATTACTAAATGTATATGCTTTACCTGAACTTCATGAAAAAGCTGAGATTCTAGAGGACATACAACCTTTCTTAGCTGGTCAATCACCATTGATTATGGCCGGAGACTTTAATTGTGCCCTAAAAGAGGAAGACAGAACTGGTGAGCAAGCAAGAAGAAGGGACAAAACAGTGCAGCAACTTAAAAGTATGATTTTGAATTTTAATTTAATTGACATTTGGAGTAATGTAAAGGACAATGAACCAGGATACAAATGGAGTAACTCTTTAGTTCAATCAAGATTGGATTATTTCTTCATTTCAAAAGTCCTGAAGCCTGTGACCATGTCCCTGGAGGGTAATATCTTCTCTGATCATAAGCTGCTTCTAGCGCAAATTCAAATAACTGATGTGGGAAAGGCACAGGTGTATGGGGGCTAAATATGGATCTATTGAATGATGAAGATATAAAGAAAGTATTCGTTCAAAACTACAAGATATAGACTTGTTGTAAAGAAAAGTTCACGTCAATAATTGCTATGGTGGGAATATGTGAAAGCCAAAACTAAAGAATTTTTCCTCACAATTGGAATTAAAAAAAGCAAGAGAGAAAAAAACAGTGGTTCAAAAATCTTAATACCAAACTACAGATGTACCTGAAGAAGAGAAATGGAGGCATCGATGTCTCAGACCTGAAAGAGAAAACAAAAGGAGAAATTAAAAAGGAGATTTACCAGAAAGGCAAAGAAATAATATTTAATACCAAAGTGAAGCAGCTTGAAGCTGATGAAAAATGTACAAGATTCTTCTTAAAAAAGCAACTGGGCAAAAAACAGTAATATCAAATATCGGTGGTGAAACAAAAAAAGAAATGCTTAAAAAAGTCAAACAAATCTATCAAGAGCTGTAATAAAAACCAAATAGATAAAGCCTTTGTTGAAGATGCCTTAAACTCTTTAGAAAACAAGCTGGAGAAAGATGAGCAAGAAATGCTCTGCAAAGACATCTCGCTAGAAGAATTGCATGCTGTCTTTAAAGGTTTCACAAAAAAACAAAACACCAGGGTCTGATGGACTTAAAGTAGAATTTTACTTAATATTCTGGAATGTATTGAAAGGAGACATGATAGCAATCTTTAAGGAAGCTTTAAATACAGAAGTGTTGCCAGAATTTGAAGGAAAGGTATCGTTACATTATTATACAAAAAAGGCAACAAATCACAATTAGAAAATTGGAGACCAATCACACTTCTAAATATGGATTACAAATTTATGGCCATGTTGCTTGTGAACCGGATTAAAAAAGTAATTGGCAAAGTGATACATAAAGACAAAGTATGTGCAGTTACAGATAGAGGAGTATGGGAAAATTTCAACATAAGAGACTGTATCTGGTATCAGAATGAGAGAAAACAAGATCTAGCCATACTATCCTTGGACTTTCTCAAAGCATATGACAGGTGTCACATGAGTTTCTGTGGTTGGTGCTGAAGCAAATGAACTTTCCAGATTTTGCAATAAAACTGATATAATTGCTCTACAAAGAATCCTTCAGCCAAATTCTAGGTTGCGCCTTGTCACCCATTCTGTTTATTTGTGTTTTGGAGCCACTACTCTAGCTACTACGAAAAGACAAGGTAATCAAGGGTGTCTCTATACCTGTTGGTAATGGACTTACTGTTAAAACAGGGGCCTACATATATGAGGTCACAATCTTGTGTACAACAATACCTGCACTGAGAAGAGCCGTACAAATTACGGAATTCTTTTGCCAAGATTCTGCCTTTCATCTTAATAGAATAAAGTGTGATTGCTTTGCCATAGGAGACTGGAGAGAAGCAAATATCCCGGATCTAAAAATACAAAAAGAGCACAGAAAAATATTTTTGTAATTTTTGATGACAATAACAACGGTCAAAAGAGTTGGGAGGAAGTCAAAGCAAAAGTCCAAAAGAAAGTGGAGTTTTGGAAGCTGCGCAAATTAACAATAGAAGGGAAAAATTTGATCATTAAAGCCCTAATAGTAATAAAAGTTCAGAGGCAAAGGGATACCTAATATTAAGAAAATTCTGTACCTGCATTTCTTTACCCTGTGCTTCAGGATGATTAAAAGAACTGAGAATACCTGGTCTGGATACAAATTCCTTTAACAGTGCCAGTGTTGCTTGTCCCACCAGGGCAATATGTATTAATTGAGAAGATCATTCGACAGTACTCCCTAGAGAATTGTGAAATAGACTCTTTGGATAATGCTAAAAAATAATACATATGAATAATAAGGAACAAGTCTGTCGAGACTCAAATTATACAGAAGCCAAGTCTTTGGAATGTTGGAAGCTTTGTAATTGCGCTTACCTCTCGAACTGTTTAAAAGACTTAGCCTGGATGGTAATGCAGGATTGTCTACCGACGAGAGCCTTTCATCACAGAAGAGGACTGGTGCCAATAGCAAAGTGTCCAAGAAGTATCTGTGTTATGGAACCTCTTTCCACATAATGTGAAATTGTAAGTAGGCAAAGAACTTATGGAGGAGGGTGGTTGTGTTGCTGAAGCATACTTGTGATCTGGGCTTCTTGAATCACAAACTGGTAATGTATGGACTTTGTACTGTGCCACAGGCAGGTAAGAAGCAGGTATTATGGACTATGGCGAACTGCTTGAAAAAACGCATTGTGGAAATACTCATTTGTAATATTCAGTTGTTTAGGAGAGACTTGATTGATAAAAAAGAATGCATCAAAATTGCTTTAAGTGAGACTTAATGTGGGGGATACACTCGGCACAACCCTATATGCAGGTGCACATCGCTATGGCGAAATACATATACAAAGAAAAAGACACAAATGCAATAGCACTCTGCAACCAGCACTCCGCCCTGCCTCCATGCTGGATGTTGAATGAGGCATTGGTGTACATTTTGGCCAAAGCGTAATAAGACACTCACCACGTCAAGGTCGCCTCTATGAGTGGTCCCTAACACTAGTTCCTACCTGTTTATGGGCCACGACAGCCACACCAAGTCCAGGGAGCGCAGGCACAGCATGAACGCCAGGCACACTCTGCTTTTAACCCCGTCCGGTGCCACTACAGCCTTCATCGGATCCAGGGATGCAAGTACCAACATGCATGCTGAGCCCACTATATACTTCTCCTGGAGCCAAATGGCTACTGATAGGCCCTGTAGAAGTAGACTCAGTTTTATACTGACTTTAAAACCAGCCTCCAGGGAAGATTAACTGGTCAGGTGTGCATGACTGCATGGAGATCACCACGCCTCCAATATATACTACAAATAAAAAATGTGGGGGATACAGTCAGCACAACCCTATATGCAGGTGCACATCGCTATGGCGAAATACATATACAAAGAAAAAGACACAAATGCAATAGCACTCTGCAACCAGCACTCCGCCCTGCCTCCATGCTGGATGTTGAATGAGGCATTGGTGTACATTTTGGCCAAAGCGTAATAAGACACTCACTACGTCAAGGTCGCCTCTATGAGTGGTCCCTAACACTAGTTCCTACCTGTTTATGGGCCACGACAGCCACACCAAGTCCAGGGAGCGCAGGCACAGCATGAACGCCGGGCAAACTCTGCTTTTTAACCCCGTCCGGTGCCACTACAGCCTTCATCGGATCCAGGGATGCAAGTACCAACATGCATGCTGAGCCCACTATATACTTCTCCTGGAGCCAAATGGCTACTGGTAGGCCCTGTAGAAGTAGACTCAGTTTTATACTGACTTTAAAACCAGCCTCCAGGGCAGATTAACTGGTCAGGTGTGCATGACTGCATGGAGATCGCCCCGCCTCCAATATATACTACAAAGAAAGTGAGACTTACCGTATTTTTCGCCATATAAGACGCACCGGCCTATAAGCCGCACCTAGGTTTTTGAGGAGGAAAATAAGAAAAATATATTTTTAACCAAAAGGTGTGCTTTTGGTGGGTTTTGAACTAATGGCGGTCTGTGCATGACACTATTATGGGGGATCTGTGGATGACGCACTGTTATGTGGGGGATCTGTGGATGGCACTGTCATGTGGGGGGATCTGTGGATGGCACTGCTATGGTGGAACTGTGGATGGCACTGCTATGGGGGATCTGTGGATGGCACTGCTATGGCGGATCTGTGGATGGCACTGATATGGGGGATCTGTGGATGGCACTGCTATGGGGATCTGTGGATGGCACTGTTATGGGGGATCTGTGGATGGTACTGCTATGGAGGATCTGTGGATGGTACTGCTATGGAGGATCTGTGGATGGCACTGCTATGGGGGATCTGTGGATGGCACTGCTATGGGGGATCTGTGGATGGCACTGCTATTGGGTGGGGGATATGTGGACTGCTATGGGGTGGGGGATCTGTGGATGGCACTGCTATATATGTGTCATCCACAGATCCCCCTCATAACAGTGTCCCCCAATACACTGGCCCGCTGCTCACCTCAGTATTTATAAATATTAATCCTTAACCTGTTAATAAGTTTAGCTAAATCTGCGCTCTCCCCTGCATCAGTACTGTACTTACTAACAAGCTTCCATAGCAGGCAGAGCGGACGGCAGCAGTAAGGTCACTCACTGACATTGCGCCCCTGCTCCGCCTGCAAAGTAGGAGGAGCAGGCGGGCGATGTCAGTGAGTGACGTTACTGCTGCTGTCCGCTCTGCCTGCTATGGAAGCTTGTTAGTAAGTACAGTACAGATACAGGGGAGAGCGCAGATTTAGTTAAACTTATTAACAGGTTAAGGATTAATGTTTAGAAATACTGCGGTGAGCGGCGGGGCCCGGTGTAAGAGTACAGTGACTGCACCGTGCCCCGCCCCAAGTTCTGGACTCCAGCCCCTCTCCCCGCTCATACATGGCAGGCTGCGATGCTGCAGCATCACAGACTGCAATGTAAAATGGAAGCATTCGCCCCATAAGACGCAGGGGCATTTCCCCCCCACTTTTGCGGGGGAAAAAGTGCGTCTTATGGGGTGAAAAATTCGGTATGCTTTCTATTTACATGACAGAAAACATTTAGGTGTTACAGCTGCTACATTGTGGAATATTAACAGTTGAAATGTATTTCTTGAGTAACTTTCAATGAAATGTTTTGTTTTGTAAGTTTTTTAGTTTTATAATAAAAATGTAAAGCTGGTCTTGTATGTCTCATAGTGCACAAGGCTGCCATTGTAAGATATGCTGACTGTACCTGTCTCATGGATAGTTTGTTGGCTTGCACATACCCGGATTTTGGCATATATCCTTTGTGTGATTGTTTGCTATATGTTATAGGTAATGAAATTGCGTGCAATACGTGCATATTACATTGCCAATATTTGCAATTGCGAATTTATGGTAAGTATTCAGCTAAAAATTTGCTAAATATTCTAATATTGCCTATGCCGCCCATTACTAATCTTCATGCTGTTGCCACCCTCACCACTCTGTTCCTGGGCCACTATTGTGACTCTTCATGCTGTTGCCACCCTCATCAGTTTGTTGCAGGGACACTCATGTCCCTGTTTGGCTGTGTTGATATCACCGTTTATCTTTCTGTACTTCCGATCTCCCAGAAGCACAGAAAAAAATGAGTCCTGTGATTGCACGCCCATATGGCCTCTATCACACAGTCAGTATTTTGCATCAAGATTTGATTATGATTTGGAAGCTAAAAACAGGAGTGGGTCTAAAACAGAGAAGACATGTAAATATTTTCATCACATGCTATCTCTTTTTTGGACCCACTGCTATTTTTTGTCTTACCAATACTGATCAAATACTGATGCAAAAAACTGACCGAATACTGACCGTGTGATAGAGGCCATTAAAAACTGATGCAAATTGAGCATGAGGCCTCTATCACACGGTCAGTATTTGATATCAGAATTTGATCATGATTTGGAATCCAAAAGCAGGAGTGAGTCCAAAACACAGAACCAATGCAAATATTTCCATCATATTGCATCTCTGTTTTGGACCCACTTCTGTTTTTGCCGTGCAAATACTGATCAAATGCTGACCAAATACAGATGGTTTGAAGGCGGATGGTCAAAATACAGGATCTGCTTTTTTGAGCTGTTTTTCTGATGGATCAGAAAAACAAAATAATAAACAGTGATGTGAACACAGCCTTCCTGCTGTTAAGGGGCTACTACTTGAATCTTAGGCCACTGCACGGTTAACTCCACGCCGATAAATTAGACCTGACACTCACATTGACTTGAGTTGACTAAGACTCATTGACTAAGGCTGGTTTCACACGGGCGTTGCGGGAAAAGGTGCGGGTGCGTTGCGGGAACATGCACGATTTTTCCGCACGAGTGCAAAACATTGTAATGCGTTTTGCACTCTCGTGAGTAAAATCGAGCACGTTTGGTACCCAAACCCGAACTTCTTCACAGAAGTTCGGGCTTGGGATCAGTGTTCTGTAGATTGTATTATTTTCCTTTATAACATGGTTATAAGGAAAAATAATAGCATTCTGAATACAGAATGCATAGTAAAATAGCGCTGGAGGGGTTAAAAAAAATAAAAAAATTATTTAACTCACCTTAATCCACTTGCTCACGCAGCCCGGCATCTCTTCTGTCTTCATCTTAGCTGTGCAGGAAAAGGACCTTGGACCTTGGTGACGTCACTCCGGTCATCACATGGTCCGTCACATGATTTTTTACCATGGTGATGGATCATGTGATGACCGGAGTGACGTCACCACAGGTTCTTTTCCTGCACACAGCTAAGATGAAGACAGAAGAGATGCCGGGCTGCGCGAGCAAGTGGATTAAGGTGAGTTAAATAATAATTACTATTTTTTTAACCCCTCCAGCGCTATTTTACTATGCATTCTGTATTCAGAATGCTATTATTTTCCCTTATAACCATGTTATAAGGGAAAATAATAATGATCGGGTCCCCATCCCGATCGTCTCCTAGCAACCGTGCGTGAAAATCGCACCGCATCCGCACTTGCTTGCGGATGCTTGCGATTTTCACGCAGCCCCATTCACTTCTATGGGGCCTGCATTGCGTGAAAAACGCTGAATATAGAACATGCTGCGATTTTCACGCAACGCACAAGTGATGCATGAAAATCACCGCTCGTGTGCACAGCCCCTTAGAAATGAACGGGTCAGGATTCAGTGCGGGTGCAATGCGTTCAACTCACGCATCGCATCCGCGCGGAATACTCGTCCGTGTGAAAGAGGCCTAAGAGTTCACAATTATGTTATTATGTCAGTGATTCTTATCACTTATTGAATGAATTATTTTTTCAGTTTACGTTCCGTTTTTTGCGTTCTGTATATGGTCCGAATACGGAAGCATTCATTTCAATGGGTTCGCAAAAAAAACTGAATCTACTCCGTATGAATTCCGTTTCCGTATTTACGTTTTTCCGTTCCGTTCAAATATAGAACATGTCCTTTTCTTGTCCGTATAACGGACAAGAATAGTACTGTTCTATCAGGGGCCAGCTGTTCCGTTCCGCAAAAAACGGAATGCACACGGATGACATCCGTATTTTTTGTGGATCCATTTTTTGTGGACCGCAAAATACTGAAAAAGCCATACGGTCGTGTGCAATAGGCCTCAGCCAAATTCAGGAGCCAAGCTTACTCTCTGATTAGGTATCATGAATAGATCTACACCTGTTCTGTGATTTTGACCTGCACCTGCTTTGGGCTGACTATAACTAATGAGAATAACTGACCAAAGTGAAGTGTAAACTAAGCCTAATAATGGCACACAGTCATTCTACATCTAATAGAAGGGATTCAAAAGCATGTGTTTGTACAGCCACAACATGTATTAAAAGAACTTTTTTCTCAACAATACTTTACTGGCACTGCCTCCATGTCCTTATTTTGTTCCACTAGTCATTCGGACACAGCTCCTGTAGGGTCGCGCAGAGAGTTTGTATCATATTTGCCATACATTTCTATCATACTCTTCACGCATCAGTATCATACTCTTTAAAGATTTGTATCATACTCCTCACACATTTGTATCACACTCTTCACACATTTTTATCATATTCTTCATATATTTGTATCATACTCCCCACACATCTGTATCATACACTTCATACATTTGTATCATACTCTCCACACATCTGTTTAAACTTTTTATACATTTATATCCCATTCTTCATACATTTTTATATCATACTCCTCACACACTTGTATCATACTCTTCATAAATTTGAATCATACTTTTCAATTATTTGTATCATAGTCCTAACACATTTGTATCATACTCTTCATAAAGTTGTATCATACTTCTCACATATCTGAATCATACTGCTCACACATTTGTATCATACTCCTCAAACAGCTGTATCATACTGATCAAAATTTGTACCATACTTTTCATACAGTATTATTCTTGGCATATTTGTATCATATTCTTCATACATACTCCTCACACATCTGTATCACACTGCTGAAACATTTGCATCTTATTCTTCATACATTTGTATCATACTTTTGTCTCATCTGGACCATACTGGTCACACATTTGCATCATATTCTTCAAACATTTAAATCATACTCATTGTACAGTCCCACATGCATTCATACTGTTTCTGTTGCTTTACAAATAAACTAATTTGTTTAGCAATTGTATAAAACTTGGATCTATAAGGAAAAAAAAAAGACCAGCACTTTTATTGGCACTGCAATGCCTTTCAGAATGATCTGCTGCTGAGCGTAGATTACTAAAACAGGCGGCAGCAGTTGGGGGTATCACAGCCACTGAGCTTTCTATGTCCCATTAGGAAGTCATTTCAAAAGAGGCACGCATTACAACCATATGGGACCAATCAACAGTAGTGAAGTCAAATGTCAAAACAAGAACTGTCTGGTCATTAATCAAATGGGAAATATTATTACCTATTCTTGTTCACTTAAAGATACAGTGACATTTCACTAGACCTGGCCTTGCAATTCGCCTGACGGCCGTTTCGCTGCAAACTTTGCTCATTCGTGGTTCGCCAAACAGGTGAACATACGGCGATGTCCCCCGGGGCAGACTGTTAGAGAGTATAGAGACACCAAACGCTAGCTAATAGGGACACAAAAGTCCTTTTAAGGACTGGTATAGGTGTGCTGTCAATAGGAGTGACATACTGAGGGCGGTGATATACTTATAATATACTTTCTAACATAGAAAGTACACTGCTCAAAAAAATAAAGGGAACACAAAAATAACACATCCTAGATCTGAGTTAATTAAATATTCTTCTGAAATACTTTGTTCTTTACATAGTTGAATGTGCTGACAACAAAATCACACAAAAATAAAAAAATGGAAATTAAATTTTTCAACCCATGGAGGTCTGGATTTGGAGTCACACTCAAAATTAAAGTGGAAAAACACACTACAGGCTGATCCAACTTTGATGTAATGTCCTTAAAACAAGTCAAAATGAGGCTCAGTAGTGTGTGTGGCCTCCAAGTGCCTGTATGACCTCCCTACAATGCCTGTGCATGCTCCTGATGAGGTGGCGGACGGTCTCCTGAGGGATCTCCTCCCAGACCTAGACTAAAGCATCTGCCAACTCCTAGACAGTCTGTAGTGCAATGTGACGTTGGTGGATAGAGCGAGACATGTCCCAGATGTGCTCAATTGGATTCAGGTCTGGGGAACGGGCGGGCCAGTCCATAGCATCAATGCCTTCGTCTTGCAGGAACTGCTGACACACTCCAGCCACATGAGGTCTAGCATTGTCTTGCATTAGGAGGAACCCAGGGCCAACCGCACCAGCATATGGTCTCACAAGGGGTCTGAGGATCTCATCTCGGTACCTAATGGCAGTCAGGCTACCTCTGGCGAGCACATGGAGGGCTGTGCGGCCCTCCAAAGAAATGCCACCCCACACCATTACTGACCCAATGCCGGTCATGCTGGAGGATGTTGCACGCAGCAGAACGTTCTCCACGGCGTCTCCAGACTCTGTCACGTCTGTCACATGTGCTCAGTGTGAACCTGCTTTCATCTGTGAAGAGCACAGGGCGCCAGTGGCGAATTTGCCAATCTTGGTGTTCTCTGGCAAATGCCAAACGTCCTGCACGGTGTTGGGCTGTAAGCACAACCCCCACCTGTGGACGTTGGGCCCTCATATCACCCTCATGGAGTCTGTTTCTGACCGTTTGAGCAGACACATGTACATTTGTGGCCTGCTGGAGGTAATTTTGCAGGGCTCTGGCAGTGCTCCTCCTGTTCCTCCTTGCACAAAGGCGGAGGTAGCAGTCCTGCTGCTGGGTTGTTGCCCTCCTACGGCCTCCTCCACGTCTCCTGATGTACTGGCCTCTCTCCTGGTAGCGCCTCCATGCTCTGGACACTACGCTGACAGACACAGCAAACCTTCTTGCCACAGCTCGCATTGATGTGCCATCATGGATAAGCTGCACTACCTGAGCCACTTGTGTGGGTTGTAGACTCCGTCTCATGCTACCACTAGAGTGAAAGCACCGCCAGCATTCAAAAGTGACCAAAACATCAGCCAGGAAGCATAGGAACTGAGAAGTTGTCTGTGGTCACTACCTGCAGAACCACTCCTTTATTGGGGGTGTCTTGCTAATTGCCTATAATTTCCACCTGTTGTCTATCCCATTTGCACAACAGCATGTGAAATTGATTGTCACTCAGTGTTGCTTCCTAAGTGGACAGTTTGATTTCACAGAAGTGTGATTGACTTGGAGTTACATTGTGTTGTTTAAGAGTTCCCTTTATTTTTTTGAGCAGTGTATATTATAGTGCATTTGTATTGTGCAGCATTTGTGTGCGGTTCTGCTGAGATACCACAGCTATACAGAGGGACAAATGCTATTGGAACAACTAATTGCAACTGGTGTGATATACCAGTTGCCCCCCCAAAAAACAGATTGAGGCATGGGTGTGATATACCTATAATATAATTTCTATATAGTGCATTTGTATTGTGCAGCAGTTGTGTGAGGTTTTGCTGAGATACTGCCGCTATACAGAGGGACAAACGCTATTGGAACAACTAATTCTCAGTCTCCTCCTCGGCTGACTCCTCCTTTTCCACTTCTACCGCCTTTTCCGCTGCACCCCCCAGCTCCCAGAACCTATTCGAAGTCCCAGGTGAGACGTTGCCATGCTGTGCTGCGGCTGTTGTGCCTGGAAGCCAAGAGCCACACCGGTCCTGCACTGCTTTCAGCTCTGCGATCACAGGCCAATCAGTGACTAACCCCGCTCAATTTGACAGTTTGTAAAATGGTGTGCGATAACTGTGCCAATCTGCTGAGCGCGCCGTAACAGGGCAAAATGACACACGTGCTGTGCATTGCACACATCCTGAACTTAGTCGTGCAGCGATTAGTTGCCAAATACCCCAGGGTCCAGGACGTCTTGCGGCGCGCCAGGAAAATCTCTGGTCATTTTAGAAAATCTACACGGCTATGGCTTGCCTTGCTAACATTCAGCGGCGACACCATTTGCCCGTCAGACGTCTGATTTGTGACTGCCCGATGCGATGTGTATGCTTGATAGGCTGCGCCAGCAAAAATGTTCCGTTAACAACTACCTGTATGAACTACCTGTGGATGAAGCGGTGTAGGTGGAAGCAGCGGTGGAGGAGGATGAGGATTTTGGATATTTCACACTCTTTTGGAGTGTACCCTAATAAAAAAATGTTTTTTATTAAAACCAAAAACAAGTGTTGGCTACCTCTGGTTTTAATTTAATTTTAATTTTTTTTAAATTAGGGTACACTCCAAAAGAGTGTGAAATATCCAAAATACAAGTATGAGCAATTGCGCTGTAGTATAACAATGGCTGGTTAAGGCCGGTATACATGTCTATTCTGCACAAGGTACAGACAAGTCCTGTGGGATCCAAGCCTGGTTCATTTTAATGAACGTGAGCTTGTCCACGTTGGCTGTGGACAGGCGGCTGCGCTTGTCTGTAATGACGCCCCCTGCCGGGCTAAACACACGTTCAGACAACACACTGGCTGCAGGGCAGGCCAGCACCTCCAAGGCGTAAAGGGCAAGCTCTGGCCATGTGCCCAATTTAAAGACCCAGAAGTTGAAGGGGGCAGACCTGTCATTCAGTACGTGTAGGCGTGTGCACACATACTGCTCCACCATGTTGCTGAAATGCTGCCTCCTGCTAAGACGTTCCATATCAACTTGTGAATGACTGGCCGGAAATCCTACAAAATGATCCCTCTTCCTCCTCCATCTCCTGTGCCACATCCTATTCCATCATCGCCAGCAGCGTTTTTTCAAGGAGGCATAGAAGTGGGATAGTAACGCTGAGAACTGCGTTATCGGCACTGGCCATGTTGGTGGAGTACTCGAAACAGCGCAACAAGGAACACAGGTCTCGCATGGAGGCCCAGTCATTGGTGGTGAAGTGGTGCTGTTCTGCAGAGCGAATCACCCGTGCGTACGGCAGCTGAAACTCCACTATCGCCTGCTGCCGCTCGCACTGTCTGGCCAGCATGTGCAAGGTGGAGTTCCACCTTGTGGGCATGTTGCATATGAGGAGGTGAGCGGGAAGGCTGAATTTACACTGCAGCGCTGACAGGCGAGCAGCAGCAGGGTGAGAACGCCGAAAGCGCGCACAGATGGCCCGCACTTTATGCAGCAGCTCTGACATATCGGGGTCATTTTTAAGGAATCTCTGCACCACCAAATTCAGCACATGCGCCAGGCAAGGGATGCACATCAAACCGGCTAGTACCAGAGCTGCTACGAGATTTCGCCCGTTATCATACACCACCAGGCCGGGCTTGAGGCTCACTGGCACCGACCACTCATCGGTCTGTTGTTCAAGGCCCGCCGTCCACAGCTCCTGCGTGGTTTGGGGTTTGTCCCCCAAACAGATACGTTTTAAAACTGCCTGCTGTCGTTTACCCCTGGCCTTGCTGAAGTTGGTGGTGAAGGTGTTACGCTGACCGGATGAGGAGCCGGTAGAGGATGAGGAAGCGGAGTAGGAGGAGGAAGCAACAGGAGGCAAACTGAAGTACCCTGCAATCCTCAGTGGTGGAAGGACATGCGGCAAACTGCTATCCCCCTCAGGCTTAGCCGCCACTGCATTTACCCAGTGTGCTGTTATGGAGATATAGCATCCCTGACCGTGCTTATTGGTCCATGTATCCGTAGTGAGGTGCACCTTGCCACAGATGGAGTTGCGCAGTGCAAACGTGATTTTGTCCCCTACTTGGTTGTGCAGGGAAGGGATAGCTCGCCTGGAAAAGTACTGGAGGCTGGGCATGACGTACTGTGGGACAGCCACCGCCATAAGGCCTTTAAAACTCTCTGTCTCCACCAGACGGAATGACAGCATTTCAAAGGCCAGCAATTTTGAAATGCTGGCATTCAGGGCCAGGGATCGCGGGTGAGTAGGGGGGTACTTCCGCTGAACGCTTCCGTGGGACATTGTCGAGATGCTTGGTGACCCAGATGGTGGTGTTGCTGGCAGATCCTCTGTTTGCGGAGTGGCAGGTGGCACTGTCACTCCTGAGGTGGATGAAGAGGCCAAGACTGCAGCAGAAGAGGTAGCAGGAGGAACCAGAGACCTTTCTTGGTTTTTGAGGTGTCTACTCCACTGCAGCTCGTGCTTTGCACCGAGATGCCTGGTCATGCAGGTTGTGCTCAGGTTGAGAACGTTTATGCCTTGCTTCAGGCTCTGATTGCACAGCATGAAAACCACTCGTGTCTTGTCGTCAGCACATTGTCTGAAGAACTGCCACGCCAGGGAACTCCTTGGAGCTGGCTTTGGTGTGCTTGGTCCCTTGCTGCGGTGGGCAGTAGCAGGCCTACCGTCTAGGGGACGGCCGCTCCGTTTTTGCACCCTGCTCCCTCTTCTGCTGTGCTGGTGGCTCTGTCCGAACTACACAGGTCACTCGCATGACCTTGATTCCATGTGAGGTCGAGGACCTCATCGTCCTCCAAATCATCTTCCACCCAGTCTTTACCCCTGCCCTCCTTGTCAGTCTGCACACTTTCGAAAGCCCCAGCAGTTGGCACCTATGTTTCGTCATCATCCGAGACGTGCTGCGATGGTCCTCCCATGTACTCATCTTGAAACATAAGTGGTTGGGCATTGGTACACTCAATCTTTTCCACTTCTGGGGCAGGGATAGGTGTATGGCCCTGGGAAACCCTGCTAACAGAGTCATCAAAAAGCAGAAAAGACTGCTGCATGACTTGGGGGTCAGACTGCTTGGCTGATTTGCAAGGGGATGAGGTGAAAGACTGATAGACATCAGCTGCAGGTGCCAACTCTGATCTTTCAGAAGGGGACTGGGTGGGAGACAATGTGAAGGAACTGGAGACCCTGTCAGCAACCCAATCTACTATCGCCTGTACTTGTTCAGACCTCACCATTCGTAGAGCCGCATTAGACCCAAACAAATACCACTGCAGGTTCTGTCGCCTACTCGCACCTGAGTAAGGGGTTTCACTTGTGCGTGTAGCTGGCACAGATCGACCACGTCCTCTCTCTGCAACAGGAGCTCCACCTGCAGCACCACGACGTGGGCCACGTTATTTGACGCTCTCCTCATATTTCTCAAATTTAGGATCTTGCCCTAAATGGGTGTTTTATTAATAGCAGAATAGAACCACAGTATGTACAGGGTGTATCTCACACGTACAGATGCAGACTAGGCCGCAATTAAAGATTTTTGCCCAAAAGGGGTGTTTTATTAATAGCAGAATAGAACCACAGTATCTAAAGGGTGTATCTCACAATGACATATGCAGCGCCAAACCCGAACGTTTACTGAAATGTTCGGGTCCGGGGTCCAAAAATCCTAAAGTTCGGTACGAACCCGAACTTTACAGTTCGGGTTTGCTCAACCCTACCAATAATATACTTTCTATATAGTGCATTTAGGTAGTGCAGCATTTGTTTTGGTTTTGCTGCGTTACCACAGCTACAGATAGTGACAAACGCCATTGGAACAAATAATTACTACTGGTGTGATATACCAGTTGCCCCACAAAAAAACGGATTGAAGCAGGGGTGTTATATACCAATTGTATACTTTCTATATAGTGCAGCTGGGTAGTGCAGCATTTGTTTGCGGTTTAGCTGCTGTACCTCAGCTACAGATAGTAACAAACGTCATTGGAACAAATAATTTCTACTGGTGTGATATTATCACAGTACAGACTATAAACCGTCTGAAGGTATTGATTAGTATAAGGTGGCAAAATCTAGTACTTAAATTCACAGGCTACCACCCTTAAAACTTGGCTTTTAATATTTATCTAAAATATACACAAAAGACCCTCCAATATAGAACAAAATAATGAACAAACATAAAAAATGGAGCAATAGTGCTGGGTTAGTACTTGATAATAGGGTTAGTGTATAGCAGGGATGGGGACTAGTAATAACCTATGGGCTCTCTGCCTATAGCTGACCCTCTCATTATTTATGCCCTGCCTATAAACGGAATAGCCGCCCCGATAGGGGCGATCCCGTATCAGGAACCTCCTGGATACCCTGGGATGGTTTCTTTGTGCTATTTGATTATTGACAATGAGAATTTATGATCACAATCAGGAGATGGATTGATTATTAAATTACCTATCTCTAGATCTTTGTCTTATAATATTTATATATATATCTTTCATAGTATATTTGTTTTTGTTTTTTGCAATTAATCGCTAGGTATCCTATTAATGTTTTATTAATAGGATAGCATATATCAGCTATTAGGGACATTCCTAATCAGGGCCATCCCAGGGTATCCAATGAGGTTCCTGATACGGGATCGCCCCTATCAAGGGCGGCTATTCCGTTTATAGGTAGGGCATAAATAGTGAGAGGGTCAGCAATAGGGAGAGAGCCAATAGCTTATTACTAGGCCCCATCCCTGCTATACACTAACCCTATTATCAAGTACTAACCCAGCGCTATTGCTCCATTTTTTTTATGTTTGTTCATTATTTTGTTCTATGTTGGAGGGTCTTTTGTGTATATTTTAGATAAATATTAAAAGCTAAGTTTTAAGGGTGGTAGCCTGTGAATTTAAGTGCTGGTGTGATATACCAGTTGCCCCCCCAAAAAACTGATTAAAGCAGGGGTGTGATATACCTTCTTCTACAAATAATGCTCTTCTATAGGGACTTTTGTCACAGGGTCAGGCAGAGGAAGAGGCAGGCCATTCCGCAGGTGTGGTAGGGGTCGGGCAGGTTCACCAGGCCGGAGCCTAAGTGGGAAGTTGCAGAAGGTGCATGCGATTACGTCAAAGGACGCACCAGACTTGGTTGAGTGGCTCACTCAGCCTTCCGCTTCTGTACCCTCCTTATCCTCTCTATCTGCACCCTATTCACTCTCTGCTGTGTACACCCTCAAAGACACCGCCACCACCACCACCATATCCCCTCCGCTTGAGTCAGAGGAATTATTTTCCCATCCTTTACAAGACCTTACCGATGCGCAGTCATTCTTGGAATCGGATCAGGAAGAGGAGGTATCAATGGTCGCCACCCAGCAGTCTGACGACAGTACCCAGATCAGCCCAAGGAGGGTGGTTCCCACTGTTGCTGCCTACTCCGAGATCTCTAATGTCAGTGATGAAGGGGACGAAGATAACATGTCTATGGACGTCACGTGGGTGCCCACAAGAGTGGAAGAGGAGGGGAGTTCAGAGGGAGAGACGGAGCAGTAGATAGGGAGGAGAAGGAGGAGAAACAGGCAGAACTTACAGTGCACAGGAGGGAAAAAGCAGACTGTTAATGTATCTGGAATGAGCCATCAACCATGCATGGTCACATCTGGTAATGCCAGGACGCTGGCACATGGCTCCGCAGTGTGGGCTTTTGTCCGCTGCTGACAATATTGTTGCCATCTGCAGCCTTAGCTGTCAAGTCGCGGTAAGCACAACACTCACCTAGGGACGACCGCCTTAAAAAGGCACCTGGCCTCCCATCACTGAGCCCAGTGGGAGCACTGCCAGAACCCACAAAGACATAATCCTGGTGCTCCTTCCCCTTCTCCTCTCTCCTCCCATTTGTCCTACACTTCACCTTGCACCGTGCCATCGTCACGTTCATCTGGCAAAAGGCAGGCTTCCGTGGCCCAAATGTTCGAGCAAAAAAAGATGATGACGCCGGATAACCCTCTTGCACAACGGATGACGGCCGGCTTGTCGGAATTGCTAGCCCGCCAACTACTGCCATATAAACTGATGAACTCGGAGGCCTTTAGAAAATTTATGGCCATTGGCAAACCGCAACGGAAGGTCCCTGGAAGGAAATATTTCTCCCAAAAGGGCATCCCAGAGCTATATGGCCATGTTCAGTGGCAAGTGAATGTATCTCTGGCACACTGTGTCGGTGCCAAGATACATCTGACCACAGACACGTGGTCTAGCAAACACGGGCAGGGAAGGTACATAACTTTTACTGCCCACTGGGTAAACCTTCTGACGGCCGTCAAGCATGCACCTGTGGCACCGGTGTGGATTTGGTGTTACCACCATGGATTACATGCAGGCCTGCCTCTTCTTCTCCTCCTCCTACTCCATCCTCCGTCTCCTCCTCGGCTGACTCCTCCTTTTTCACTGCTACCGCCTCTTCTGCTGCGCCCCCTCAAGCTCCGCAGAACCTATTCGACGTGCCAGGTGAGACGTTGCCATGCTGTGCTGCAGCTGTTGTGCCTGGAAGCCAAGAGCCACACCGGTCCTGCACTCCGTTCAGCTTTGTGGTCAGACCGATCAGTGTCTAACCCCGCTCAATTTGACAGTTAGTAAAGTGGTGTGGGACAATGGTGCCAATCTGCTGAGCGCGCTGAAACAGGGCAAAATGACACACGTGCCGTGCATGGCACACGTCCTGAACTTAGTTGTTCAGCGATTCGTTGCTAAATACCCCGGGGTCCAGGACGTCTTGCAGCAGGCCAGGAAAATCTCTGGCCATTTTAGAAGACACAGCTTTTGCTCGCCTTGCTGACGTACAGCGTTGACACCTCCTGTCCGTCAGATGTCTGATTTGTGACTGCTCGACGCGATGGAGCTCCACATTGTATATGCTTGAAAGGCTGCTCCAGCAGAAACGTGCAGTTAACGACTACCTGTACGAACTCTGCGGCAGAACACGTTCTGGGGGGCTTGTTTTTTTTTCACCGTGCCAGTGGCGGCTCATGCATGATGCATGCAGACTTCTGCGGCCATTTGATGAGATCACCAAACTAGTTAGTCGCAGCCAGGGCACCATCAGTGACATCGTACCTTACGCCTTCTTTCTGGAGCGTGCATCGCGTCGTGTCATTGATCAAGCCATCATAGAGCAGGAAGATGAGGAAGTCTCAATGCTGGGAAAAATTTCCAGGGGAAGCTACTCCATCTGAGGATGGTGCCGGGGCGGAGGAGGAGCAAGAAGAGCATGCTTTAAATGTTTCTGGGATCCCTAGTGTTGTCCGTGGGGGGGGGGGGGGGAGACCGAGGATGACATTATCCTGGACAATGAGTAGGATCCAGGCCACTCCACCGCTTCCAGTTTAGTGAAAATGGGGGCCTTTATTCTCCAGTGTTTGAAGAGGGACCCCCCTATAAAAATCATAAAGGGCACGGACCAGTACTGTGTGGCAATGTTCTTAGACCCCGGGTACAAACACAAAATGGAGGACATGTTACCAGCATCACAGAGGGCTGTCAGAATGCAGCACTTCCAGGCCTTGCTTTGAGAAATGCTGCATTCTGCTTTCGCGGGCGCTGGCAGAGGAATTTTCACTCACAGAGAAACAGTTGCGGGTACCAATACAACAGCGCATGCAGGAAGAGGGCTGTTTGAATATGTGTTGGTCACTTCGGATATGAGATCATTCTTGCAGCCAACCCATCGACAGCCGCCCTCCGGATCCAGCCTCATGGACAGGTGTCTGACTAAATCGAGTTAACAGCCGATGTGGACGCTCTGAGAAGCGATAAACCCCTGGAGTACTAGGTGTGCAGGCTTGACCTGTGGCCAGAGCTGGCACAATTTGCCATGGAACTTTTGGCTTGTCCCTTGTCGAGTGTCCTGTCCGAATGGCTGTTCAGTGCAGCAGGGGGCATCGTGACCAATAAGCGCACTTGCCTATCTCACAACAGTGTGGACTACCTCACATTTCTAAAAATTAATGAGGAATGGATCTCAAAGGAATTCAACACCTGTGACGACCACTTTTAATTGAATTTTCTCATGCCAGCCCACAAATATCCGCCACCACACAGAACAAATATTGGTCCCTGTCTTAGGTAAATACAGCGGCATAAAAGGCCTTTTCTGTCCATTGAATGCCTAATGTTTTGGACCTCGGAGGAATTCAACAACTGCGACGACAACGTGTTTCAACTATTATCATTAGGGTTTTTTTTCAAGAGGGGGGATTTTCACCAAGTTTTTAATCCAATTTTATATTTTTAGTTCTTTTAAACATATGTATTTTACCTCTATTTGTACTGGCCTTCAGTAAAATTGATATCCATTTACCATCTAATAGACCTCCAGCCACATACTTACTTGTTCTTTTATGTACGCTTAATGCATAATTTTCGGGGCCTGTAGTCCACTGGCCTGCAGTAAAATTTATATCTAATGACCGTGTAATATACCTTCAGCCACTTACTTGTTCTTTTATGTACGCTGATTGCATAATTTCTGGGGCCTGTAGTACACTGGCCTGCTGTAAAATTGATATCCAATGACCGTGTAATCTACCTTCAGCCCCTTACTTTTTCTTTTATGTACGCTGATTGCATAATTTTGGGGGCCTGTAGTACACTGGCCTGCAGTAAATATGATATCCAATGTCCGTGTAATATACCTTCAGCCACTTACTTGTTCTTTTATGTACACTGAATGCATAATTTCTGGGGCCTGTAGTACACTGGCCTGCTGTAAAATTGATATCCAATGACCGTGTAATATACCTTCAGCCACATACTTACTGTGACGAAAGAACCTTCGTCACTGGGAATTGGAGAGGCCTGCTTGCCAGCCTCTTGCCCTGTGACTATGGCTTTGGGACACTATTTGGGCATATTGGATTTCAAAGGCTCTGTTTCAGCCCCTTGGACTTTTTACTGGTACTATTTGGGGCATGTGACCATGTGCACAGTGGGGCAAAAATAAGACTTCCAGGAAATTCCTGAACCCCTGAACCAATCTGGGTGATTTTTGGATAGGTTGTTCACCCAAATTGAGGCTATCAGGGGATGTGACTTTTATGGGGATATGTGGTGTTTTGGGGTGTTTTCTGTGGTTGGGAAAAATGTGTATTTTATGCCTGTGAGTAATTAAGTCCATTGTATTTGTTAAATATATCATAGGCAGAGTCCATTGTGTTTAATATGTCACAGGCAATGCCATTGTGTTATTGATTGCGTCACAGGCAATGCCATTGTGTTTGTTGAATGTATAGTTTTTGTGTTTAAACTGTAAAACTGTAAATGATTGGCTGCTATGTTATGTCCTCAGTTCCCAACCAGGTCCACGGGGGTGGTAACCTTGTTGGAAAATGTGTATAAAAGGCAATGCTTGTGTGGTCAATAAAGAGAGTTCCTGCTTTGTCTTCAACATAGAGCCTCGTTTTATGTGTGTGGGGATTGCTATACGCTGTATACTCCCCTGGCTATAACCCCTAGCTCTTGTAAGAGCTGTTCCTGTTCCTTGTTCCTGTGGTGGTTACGGTGTCAAGCAGAGTACTTGGAGCCCTCGGGAAGCACTAGGATCATCCATCAATGAAGGTACCCAGTCAGGGTGCCAGAAGATCCGTTACACTTACTTGTTCTTTTATGTATGCTGAATGCATAATATTTGGGGCCTGTAGTACACTGGCCTGCTGGAAAATTGATATCCCATGACCGTGTAATCTACCTTCAGCCACTTACTTACTTGTTATTTTATGTACGCTGAATGAATAATTTTTGGGGCCTGTAGTACACTGGCCTGCTGGAAAATTGATATCCAATGACTGTGTAATCTACCTTCAGCCACTTACTTACTTGATCTTTTATATATGCTGAATGCATACATTTTGGGACCTGTAGTACTGGCCTGCTGTAAAATTGATATCCAATGATCGTGTAATCTACCTCCAGCCACATACTTACTTGTTCTTTTATGTACGCTGAATGAATAATTGTTGCGGCCTCGGAGGAATTCAACACAAGTGACGACCACGTGTTATCGAATTTCAACTATTATCATTCTTTTTTTTTCAAGAGGGTGGATTTTGTTAGCCATGTTTTTAATCCAATTTTATATTTTTAGTTCTTTTAAACATATGTATTTGAGCTGTATTTGTACTGGCCTGCAGTAAAATTTATATCCATTGACCGTGTAATATACCTTCGTCCACATAATCACTTGATCTTTTCTGTCCGGTGAATGCCTAATGTTTGGGGCCTGTAGTCCAGTGGCCTACAGTAAAATTTTTATCCATTGACCGCATAATGTACATCGAGCCACATAATCAGAATTTCTTTTATGTCAGGTGAATGCCTAATTTTTTAGACCCGTACTCCCGTGGCCTAAAATAAAAAATTAGGGCACATTTCAGAGAATTTCCCTTTAAGACGCATAAAAATGTCCCCTGATTAAGATACATATCTTTTGTTGGAATTTTTGTCATTGGTCCCCCTCTAGTATGTCACTGTCCATGTTGTGGGACTATTTGTACACTTCTACTAAGTATTTGGTGGCTGCAAATATGAGCTGACGGTTTTTCAGGTTCACCTGCCACTACTGATGGTAGCTTGGGTGGATGAATGGTTGAAAGGCAGGGCATGTTGATTGCAAAGTGCAATGGCCAGCATATAGTGCAAGCATCAGTAAAAAGTACATATTAAACAGGGGGCCATCCACCACCTAGCAACCTCCTTCAAAGCGCTATGTTAGATTTAGTAACACCATCACTACCATACAGAGCCATGCTGGGGGTATAAATGGCATTAACAATACATTTAATAACACTTAATAACAGTACATTAAAGAACAAAGCATTTTCAGATACCACCTGCTCCAGGGTACTGCACATGCTTAAAATTAACAGATGTTTAGGCTTTACAAGGTTGTTAAATAATTACTTTTCTTTGCAATTTAGTGTGATCATTTTCTTGCTAAAATATTAACTGATATCTAAAAAAAAAAAAAGGATTGTAGTGGTGTTAATAGTGATGAAATATTAACTCAATAGCCCCTAAATTTGTAATTGTTGGCAGTCCTGAGAGTCAGAAGGTGCATCTTCACTTCTTGAAGTAGCTGACATAGCCATGGTTGAGCTGCAGTACTGGATAGAGCCACATAAAAGAGAACATCAATGATGGAACAACATGGCACCTTCATTCTGATGTAGAAAAGACAGTCACTGATTACACCAGGGAACATAATTTTTGTTGATATAACGGTAAAGATGAAAATAAAAGAAGGGGCGGCACTCACCACTGCTGAATAAAAACAGTCCTTTATTCTTCACTTAAAAAAGCAATTTGGCAAGAGCATGGCATGCGAGCTTCTCGGACACAGGAGCGGCAACGGTCGTTTTGCGCTAACTTGCGCTTGAGGCCAGACGAAGCAGTTCTTTTATGTTTTCATCTTTACTGTTCTATTTACTGAGGCTTTCAGCTTTTGGGCTGAGCACCACGATAACTAGCTGTTACATTGACAGGGTGTTCCAGTGCCTGGTGCCATTTCACGCTACACACAGCAGTGCCACACTGCTCTCTTTTTTTCTCTGCTACATGTACATAAATTTTGTTGAGTTTGATTTTGCTGATTTAGCCAAAAATAGGCATGTTGATATCAAAACAGCAAGTTTTTTCTCTACAGCTTATCTTAATGAGATTATTCTAGCCTGGATCAAGGGGAGCACTAGTGCTCTCCCTTGAGGGGGGAGGGATGGAGGATGATCTTGGCGCCCCACAACAGGTTGTTATTTGTCTAGGCTCTTCAGTTTGTCTTTGTGAAGAATATGGAAACATAAAGAGTGTCATTGGATCATCAATTGGATCATCACTGTTAATCTTTAAATGGTATGCTTCCTTCTTTGTCAGCAACGCAGATATACCAAGTATCCTTGTTTTTAGTACATGTGGGACAGCAGAGCTCGTGAGATGTATTTGGTGCAGAGGAACTGGCCCCCAAGATCTAACCTCAAACCTAGTGATCCAAACATTTTACATGAGCTACTTGTTGACAGTAATAACATTATATTCTCACCTTTGCACATGAAACTGGGTCTCATGAAGAAATTTGTTAAAGCTTTGCCAACTGAAGGAGACTGTTTAAAGTACCTCATTTTGGCATTTCCTTGCCTGTCATTTGAAAAAATAAAAGCTGGTGTGTTTGATGGCCCATAGATTTAGCAAATCATCAAAGATTAACATTTTATCAGGACAATGTCAGAACTTCAAATGAATGCTTGGTTATCATTCAAAGATCTTGTCAAGGACTTTTTTGAAAAAACACAAGAATTATACCGAAATTGTCCAGAAACAAAACGCTTGGTTGCAACATGAGCATCAAGGTGCATTTTCTGCATAGCTATCTTGCTAACTTCCCAGAAAACCAGTCAGCGATGAGCAAGATGAATGATTCCACGAAGTTTTGAAGGTCATAGAGGGACAGTATCAGGGTAGATTGGATGTACATCTGATGGCTGACTATTGTTGGAGCATCAGAAAAGATTGTCCACAGATTGAACACTTTAGGGAAAGCTATAAGCGTACATTTTTGTAACCTGCTACCTAACCATACTAGTTGCACACAATTTGACTTACAATATCCTTTGTATGAACAAAATAACTCTAAATAAACATCATATTCAGGTAATTTTTTGCATTACTTTCCATTGTATGTACATTTTGCATGGTTTTTGAATAAAAAGGGAGGGTATCCTGTAGCTTAAAATGTTGTTGTAATAGAGAAAAATGTAGGTCACTTTTGGATTCAGAAGCCAAAAGTTAGTAAAAAACAAGTGTCTTAAAGAAAATTGTGTACCCCATCCTATCTTAGGAACGCACTGGGAAATGCTTACCTTTGGAAAATTCCACTAAATGTTTTCATAAACAGGATTCTAATACGGAAAATTATGTGTCGAATGCTTGTCTTTGTAATTGATTTCCATTAAACTTACTAACTGCTTGTATCCCTAGAGATTCATCATTATCTCTGCAGAAACAAAACTTGCATATAAGCATTGTACTGGGAAGCAATGAGCTTGCAAAATATTAGATTGTGTATGGCTGTTTTTTGTTAGTCAGTATTATGGATCCATCACTTCTAAGAATTATCAATAAGTTTGTGATTTATGTCAAGGGAGCATGTTTTTTAATGTATGCATAAAATGTTCCTTATTTTTTATGTGGTTACCGTGAGAGAATCATGCAAAGGACATATGACAGTTAATTTTCATTCCTATTAAAATTCCAATTTATGTAGAGGTTAGTTTGATTAGAAAGATGCCAGTAATATATGCACAAGTGAATAACAGAAACATTAGGATCCATAAATATAGTAAAGCATGGCAGTTTCCATGAGACTGCACCATTGGATGGTAAGGCAGAATACAAGAACCCTTTAATGCTATAAAAATTCCATGTACATACAGTATTTGCATTAGAGCTGTGCAAATTTCTTGAAATTCGTTTCGTGGCTGATGCGCAACCTAATGTTGTCCAATGGCATCAAATTATAGCATGGTTGATGGTATTAACAAACAGTCTGGTTAAAAACACACTGCACCTTTACATTTGTTATGCTTTTTAAAATTAAAAACATTCCAAATAGTGTCCCTTATTGGGGCAGATGGTGTTGTTCTCAACTAGCATTCTAAAAATTATGCCTTAACAGAAGCAGATGATTGCCCTTGTGCATAAACATACATGGCAGTGTCAAAAGAACCATTCACTTGTTCTGATCAAGCATCCAAAAATTATACATTAATGGAGACAGATGCTTGCCTCTGACAAAGCAGTAGATGTGTGTGTGGCTGTGTAGGGGGTGATAATATTCATAGTTGTCTTAACTCGGTAGGGCTAATCATTGTGTCAATAGAAAGCATAGTAGATGCAGCAGCAGCCATACAGTATGGAACAAGACGGTAGGTAGGCAGCCAGCGTTAGTGGCATGATGGGCTTGCAATAAATATCCACCTTCATAAATGGCAGATATATTAATTGGCCTGAGCTGGAAATATGTCAAAACCCTCATAGATACACAGAGAATATGGAGGAGAGGAGGAGAATAAGCACCTAGTGTGGGAACAAGACATACATCATGGTGTCAATAGAACCTGGCCTTGCTGCTATGGTTCTGCCCCACCATTGCTACAAACACATTGACCTAGTAGGCTGTGAAAGACATCCACTATGTGACAGTACAAGGCAGGGGTGACTTTTTTGAAGAAATAATGGTGGCTAGGTATCTTCCAGTGAGGCTGAGTGTATGCCATCAGTTCCCTAAAGGCAGTAGAATCCACTAAGAGGTATGGCACCACCAGCAACTTGCCCAGATGGCAGTTAGGCTTGCACATCAACTGATTGCGGGGCGCTTAAAGTTGTTTCCTGGCCATACATTCTGTTAGCGATGGCTGATGATGGAGCAGGAGGAGGAGTAGTCTGAGTGGGAGAAACAGTAACTGATGATGACAAGGACACTGTACTACACATGGATGTGAGAAGAAACACAGTCTGATGTGGATTGCTGGTGGCTAGTTGTATATTTCCAGAGGATCTGAGGATGCCGCTCATGTGCTGCAATAGAGCCTTAGTGCCTGTGTTTGTGTTGGAATTACCAAGACTTATTTTCAACCTGCAGATTATGGACATGGCAGTGCTTTTGTCCTGGAAAACCACTTTAAGGAATATGAGCACTTGCTGAGACATTAAACACCATTGCGTGGCACTATGCTACAGAATAACACTTTGTACCACAGAATTATATCACCAAATGCCTTTCTTTCACGCAATTGAATTTTATGAAGTATATTTTTTTTACAACAGATTATTTTCTTACTATTCCTTTTTGTATAAAATAGCAGTCTTAAGAAAGAAAAATAAAGGTTATTTACCACAATTTGAACTTTTCCCTCTTTTCTTTATTTGAAAAATCCAAACAAATATCATAAGAACTTTTATTTTCTGTAATAAAATACGTCATGCACAATTTTAATAACTTTTTTTTTCAAACATTTACAGCAAGAAATGTGTTTCAATTAATATATATGTTCGCTTTTCAGAATAAATTAACCTATATGCAGTGTTAGTTTTCAATTCATTATGTTTTAGCATCAGCAATTTGTCAAAGGAACCCTCTAAATCAAAGGTAATACACTGTGTATATACTTGGTACAGGGCCTGTGGTATGAGGAATGAATTCTCTATTTAGTGTTTTTATAATCAATGCACCTCCCCTTTACACAATGTATCAGTATAGCCTGGAAGGTTTCTTTAAATTGACCGTTCTTTTTAAACAAAGCCATGGGCATGAATACTCAACAACTATCCCTTAATAACATTTAATCACTGATTTCATATGAACCCCATGTATTTAGCAATTCTGTAATTGTGCCATGTGTCATTTACAATAGGTAATGTCATTTTACAAGCTGCATTTACAGAAAGTGACCCCAGTAAATATGTTGAAAGTGTACAAACCATGTACAGGAAGACAATCATTGATTTCTCTTGGATTAATGTAAACATTACATGTTCATAAAGAGTGAACAAATAGTTCTC
This sequence comes from Bufo bufo, assembly GCF_905171765.1. Taxonomy (NCBI): domain Eukaryota; kingdom Metazoa; phylum Chordata; class Amphibia; order Anura; family Bufonidae; genus Bufo; species Bufo bufo. The sequence goes on along the minus strand of NC_053393.1, from coordinate 405,744,569 downwards.
ATGTTAAAAAAGTCATCATAGTAATCTGCAGTCAGGGAACTTCCTACAGCATTCATTATTGCAATATGCTATTGACCCTTAAGGCTGCAAAATATGGTTAAAAACAATACAGATACAAAACTTGTGAATTCTGCCAAAGTAAATGAATCATTTAGAAAAATAAAAGTGGAAAACATTTACTGTTTACATTGATATTGCCTCTCTACACCTAGCATGTTGTTACAATACCATGAATTGACTGTTTGTTCTGTGCTATTTACGGTTCTTTTTGTATGCTTCACACCATTGCTTGTGTTCAAATTCCTAACAAAAAAGTTATATAAAATCTTGTAGTATTTACACACAAATAAAAGATACAAACAGCCTTAAATAACAATGCCATCACATTATTCCTTATTAATAACATAGTGAGAAGATGGTAGTTAGTATACAAAGGACAACATAGCCTCTGAGCATACAGTTATATATATTGGAAAATGTAACCGACATTGTGGATACATAGGTGAGGGAACAAAAATCATATGGTTTACTCACCTCCCCTCTTTGCTACATGCTGCTTATCCAATTACACAAGAACTTCCTGGCTTGCCCCATGAACAGCTATAGTTTGTATATAGAAATCTTTTTTATTTTGTCTTTGAGACAATTTAGTCTACTTTCACACCAGTATTTTTGCTGGATTTCTCATGGATCAGCACAGCAGAAACACTTGCGTCATGATATTGTATTATCTTTAAAAAACGGATCCGTTTTCTCTGACACAATAGAGACTTACATTGACTTACACTGTGTGTCAGGACGGATCTGTCTTGCCCCACACCACATCGCAGACAGAAAAACGCTGCTTGCAGTGTTATTCTGTCCGCAACGGGGAAACAACCAAATGGAACGGAATGCATTCCATTTTGTTCAGTTCAGTTTTTTTTCCCATTGACAATGAATGGGGTCAAAACGGAAGCATTTTCCCCCGGCTATTGAGATCCTATGAAGGATCTCAATAGCGGAAAGGGAAAGCGCAGATGTGAAAGTAGCTTTAGGTGCCCCTGGTTTATTATACAAATTAGACCTTTTCCAAAAATAAATAAAAGACTTTCCTCTAGTGTTACCAGATGTACTACAAGGTGCCATTTTCCCAGAAGAGCCTTGCATTGCCTGTAAGACTCCTCGTATCTACTAGGTGCTCTCCACAAAAAAAAAAGTGTCCACTGGATCCTGAGAAAAGCTTCTCACTCAGTTCAGCTAGTTTCGTCTTCTTTGCCCTGATGAGTGACAATCACTCCAAAATAGCTGTCTATAGATGAGGTGCTAGTTTAGATATAATCCTAAATTATATTTCCAGGCTTGTTTTAAAAGGTCAAACATTTTCTAGGATAACTAGGCTTACATATGGAAACATAGAAGGTTGTCGGCAGAAAAAGACCACCTGGTCCATCTAGTCAACCCTTTATTTATTTATTTTTGTTATCTTAGGCTACTTTCACACTAGCGTTGTTTAAATCACCACAACTGCCCGCCGGATCCGGAAAAACGTGTGAAAACAGATTACATTTGAATCCTGATCAGGATTTTGATCACAATGAAAAAATGCATTGGAAAAAATGGATCCGCCATTTATGGACTTTTTTCACATTTTTGGGGTTTAACATGCAAAAGCCGGATCCGGTTTGACTGAACACACGGCGCCGGATCCGGCGTTAATGCAAGTCAATGGGAAAAAGACCGGGTCCGGCGTTCAGTCAAAGTGTTCAGGATTTTTGGCCGGAGGTAAAAATACAACATGCTACGGTTTTCTGAAAAGCCTGATCAGTCAAAAAGACTGAACTGAAGACATCCTGATGGATTACTCTCCATTCAGAATGCATTAGGATAAAACTGATCAGTTCTTTTCCGGATTTGAGCCCCTAGGACGGAACTCAGCGCCAGAAAAGAAAAACGCTAGTGTGAAAGTACCCTTAGGAGAAACATGTGTTTATCCCAGGCATGTTTAAATTCACTTACTGTAGATTTCCCAACCATATCTGCTGGAAGTCTGTTCCAAGCTTCAACCACTCTTAGTAAAATAATATTTCCTGCCATTGCTCCTGATCTTACCCCCAGCTAATTTCAGATTGTGCCTCTTGGTGGTACTAGAAGCACAGCTTTCATTTCTTTTTGGAAAGAGAGTGAATTTCCATACTTTTTCCCAGAGGAGCATCGTATAGTCTATAAGACTACTCATCCCTACAAGGCGCTCGCCACAAGGAGACATAATATCCCCAACATGCTGCTTTATTAAGACTATATTTTTGCTATATAAAATATTAGAGGCAAAAATCTGGGTCACTTTTTGCCATCTGTTACTTAAAGGGGTATTTCTCCCTTGGATATTTATGGCAAATCCAATGGATATACCATAACTTCATGATATATGCAAGTTTCAAGTTTGGAACCCAGGTCAATGTAAAGAACAGGGCTTACAGGCATACAAGCGCAAAAAAAGTGTCTGGCTACTCATGCATGTGGCTATCTTCATTCACTTCTATGGACATCAGTTATTGTGAACCAAAACCAGGAGAGGGGCCTACACAGAGATCAGGTATAATCAAAAGCTCCGCACCTCTTGTTTCTGACCCACACCTGGTTTTGAATCATAATCTCTGATGGAGATCATTGATCAAACACTGACTGTGTGAATTAAGGACTCCTGCACACAACCGTTTTATTTTTTTCCGTTTATGGGCCGTTTTTTTGCGTTCCGTATACTGTCCGTATAAGGAACCATTCATTTCAATGGTTCCACAAAAAAAACCGCAATGTACTCCGTATGCATTACGTTTCCGTATTTCCGTTGAAAGATAGAACCTGTCCTATTATTGCCCGCAAATCACGTTCCGTGGCTCCATTCAAATCAATGAGTCCGCAAAAAAAAGAAACACATACGGAAATGCATCCATATGTCTTCTGTATCTGTTCCGTTTTTTGCGGAACCATCTATTGAAAATGTTATGCCCAGCCCAATTTTTTCTATGTAATTACTGTATACTGTATATGTCAAATGGAAAAACGGAAAAAACAGAAACGGAAACACAACAGTAACAAAAAACGGAACAACGGTTCCGTGAAAAACGGACCGCAAAAGACTGAAAAAGCCATACAGTCGTGTGAAAGAGGCCTAAGTCTGTGGGCTCAGCTATTTTTGTACACCTCATATTATTGTTTTATTACCCACAAGTCACAAAAGATGCTGAAAGTGGTCTCCGTTCACATCTATGCATCTTTGGGCACGTCGGATTATGTTGGCTGATACTGCTCGCAGCTCTTCAACAGTGATGCTGCGGATAGTCTTTGTGATATTTTCCTTGAGGTCATCATGGGATGTGAATTGTTAGCACACACTTTCTGTTTTAACCCTTTCACGCCCAACACCCGCCGCTAATGTCCACAACTGGCAGTAATTCCGATCACGGACGTTTAAACACTCAGATCTGAGCGTGCTGAAACCGAAAGTGCGTGCTTTCGGTTGCGCTCCGGCTCCCCCGTGTGGCAACCGGAGGAGTCGGAGCGTGTGTGCAGCAGTCCCTGTCTTTGTGAATGACAGGAGGCTGCTGCATAGTTTTTTCTATGAAGCCCTTGCCTGTAAAAGGGCTCCATAGGAAACTAGTAAAATCATCATAGATTCCAATGCAAGTGTATTGGAATCTATGATAATAACAATCAGATGATTGATTTTTATAATTCCCTATGGGAACTATAAAAAAAGTGCAAAAAAAAAAGTTTTAAAACATAAAAATTCAAATCACCCCCCTTTTCCCAAAATAAAAATAAAAGAACTAAAAAAATTAAAAAAATACACATCATGGGTGTCACAATGTGCGAAAACGCCCATAGTATAAAAATATAGAAATATATTCCCCAAACGGCAAACAGCAAAACGGAAAAAAGCATCCAAATGGCCGATTCGCCATTTTTGGTCGCCTCATTTTCTACAAAAAAATTTCATAAAAAGTGATCAAAAAGTCATACACACCCCAGAATTGTGAAGTTCAGAAAAGTTCAGATCGCCCCACAAAAAATGAGCCACCATACAGCTCCATAAACATAATTGCAAAAAAGTTATAGGGGTCAAAATATGCAGACAAAAAAATTAAACAGATTTTTTCCGACTTTTAATTTTTTTTTATCACTATCAAAACGCAAGAAAAACTATACATATAAGATATCGCCAGATTTATACTAACCTGTAGAATAAAAGTAACTGGTCAGTTTTATCGCACATCGAACGTCGAAAACCCGTAAAACTGTGGTGGAATTGCTTTTTTTTTTTTTGCAATTTCACCCCATTTGGAATTTTTTTCCCACTTCCCACAACATGATATGCAATATTAAATGGTGGCGTTGGAAATTACAACTTATATTACAGACTAATAAAAAAATTATGGCTCTGGGAAGGCAGGAAGCGCAAAATGAAAACGCAAAAAAAAAAAAAAAAATTCTGGGGAACGTGGTGGCCATAACCCCTTGCTCACAGTTCGCTCCTCCATAAAGTGTCTCCAGTGAGTTCCGTGAGGTGCGGCATGTTGTCCCATCTTGTTGGAAAAAGCAGGAATAGTTTTTTCTGCAGCATCACTGTTGAAGAGTTGCGAGCAGTATCAGCCAATATAATCTGATGTGCCCAAAGATGCATAGATGTGAATTGGGACCACATTCAGCATCTTTTGTGACTTGTGGGTAATTAGAAAAAAAATCCACTGCTGGGGGCAGGCTACTTTTTCATAGGTCACCCTGTAGAATAGGGTCCTAAACAGAGAAACCTGCTCATAGAGGGGGACTTCATAGAAGGGGGCCCACAAGCTCAGGATACCCTCCATATGCCATTATTAAAAGCCTTCATCCATTTACTGCAGGGTAAATGTATACCTAGACATGGCTGCTTTTCATGAAAGAGAAGCAGGACGGCTGGCTATTAACTGATTGCCATCCAGACCTCCAAAAAATTAGTCTTCATGTATCTTTATAATTTATTTAGGAGTTTTTAGGTATTAGCTGTCAGCAGTATATACTCCATGCAATAGAATTACAGCTATATAAGTCTGGTGGTTAAATATGATAAATTAAAGCTCATTGGAAATATAACCACAGTATGGATGCAGTCACAGTCTACTCTTTCTGTTTTTTTTTCTCGGATTCTTGGACTGTGAACCTACATCTACATTTGTTTGGGGTGTAGTGTGGACTTTGGTTTTTGTGGACTAAATATGAAGATCAGATTGCTGTGCATGTAACTAGCAGACATGATAAAAAGGAGCAAGGGAAGTAAATTTGGTGGCCTAAAATTAAAGCTATAGGTAGCTAAAATGGTGACATCCATTTATTTCACAAAATCCAGACATTGAACTTTATTAGTCTTTGGTTAAACATTTTATTTTCCTTTTTTTGTGTTTCTAATATTTAACAAAAAAAAAGAAAAGAAAAAAGGTGACACTACACAGCCTGGTGACAACATTTTCTAAAAGGTACCATTAAAACCAAAGTAGAGAGGACTAGAAATATAACTGGTCGGATATGAAAATGGCTAAACTGCAAGTAAGATATTTTTTCCTTCTGATATTGGTTATGTATATATAGTTTTTTCCTTTCTTTATACAGTAAGACTCTGTACACTCTAAAACAGAGCCATGACAACTACTGGACTCCTTGGAGAATGGTTCCTTATAATGGGGTCTGCCTTGTTCCTATGGAGGTTCCAGAATTTATGAACGCTACAAAAACACTGCAGACTACACTTTTCTTGCATTAGAAATAGTATAAACCTTCAATTGAATGCCAATGATGCATGTATCTCATCTTACTTTTAAATCCTAACCATTAACAACCTAAAGGACATGGATTCAATGAAAAAAAAAAAAAATATAATAATAATGTTTTTTAACGTGGTCAAATATGGTAACATTCTCATTTAATGAATGTATGAAACTAATTTTTAATACTATGTTTTAATATCGGAATCAGATTTGCTTGGCATCTTATATACTGTATATATTTATTAAACGATCAGTTCCATACATTCATCCACCTTACATGCAACATGAGATATTATATTAAGTATATACATGTTTTTTTCTGAATAATAAATGAATTCAATATGCATAAGAATTGTGCATTTTTTTTTTTAAAACGGCAAGCTTTTACCAAAAAAAGACATTTAGTTATATAAATATTGGAGATACTTTAAATACATATTTCATACCAAGAATATAAAAATAGCATTTTTATATGATAAATAAATTAAGAGATTTCCTTAAAATGACAAATAACGTGCAACAACTAATCATCTACCAATTCTATTTGGTTGATTGTCTAGGAGATGACATGCAGCGAAAATTGTCCCTATGCCGTCTCTGAACTGACAAATAGACGGCAGGAGTCATGGTTACCTGAAGTAAGCATTGACAGTGCTATTGTTTGCAAATGACAGTCAGGCCCTCAAGAAAGAGTGTTTGCTTTGTGATACAATAACTCCCTGTGACATTTGTGGTCTTGTGTTCTTTTGTTTAGGACTCCCAGCTGCTTTTGACCCTTTGGGTCTTCAGTCTGTAACAAAAAAAGTCTGGCTTATAGACCCACATCTTACATAAGTAACAGACGCACACCCGCTACACTTGTAGATAAATATGGTGAGTTACTGTGCTTTTTTTGTATTAAGTTCTCAATAAAAGCATTTTTCAACAATATTTCTTTGCTATTTCATGCATGGATCGTTACCATGTCGCTGCTCCTGTTGAATATCGATTATTAGTTATCACTATACATTTATGGCTTTGTCATCTTTAAACTCTATTGTACTTGTAACAACGTCACTTGGGTAATCCTCTGTTGACTGTCCGTGCGACGGTACAGTTGTCCCTTCTACATCCCAGGATCCTGGTAGGTTTTCAAGGCTTAGTGAACTAATCGCTCCTTGGCTGAATCCTTCTTCAGATCTACTGGGCAGCACCAGCTGCAGAGAAGTGTCAGAGGATGAACATATGGATGGAGAAAGAGTTGCAGATATAGACTGCAGAGGAGTTAATGTAGTATCCGAATGAGGAGATGTGCACTTTAAATATGGCAAATGCTCTGCCTGAATAACTTGGTAATGTGAAGGAGAATATCCAAGGCCTGAAGTATAATAATATTCGCCTTCTAATGTATTGTCTACATTGGATACATTTCTCAGGGGGCTGCTTCCTACACTTGCAGAGTCAATATTCCACAGGTCAGATACAACTGTACCCTGGCATAGTTGTGTTGGGGTTCCAACTAAGGTTTCACCCTGTCTTTCCATGCACTGTTGATTTGTCGTCCATGTCATTCGAGTCTGCATCTGATCAGTTGGGGAACCTATTGTAGTTCCCATTGCTTCCAGCACCGTGCCATATGTCGAATAGTATCCAACTGGTCGTTGCACTGCTAGGAGGTTTTCTAAAATATTCATGACAATCTTCATATCTTTGCTTAACTGAGAAACTTCGTGGGTTAAGGTGCTTACCTAGAACAAAGATATATCACACATTTAGCAAATAGAGGCATTTCATTTTCTATGCACTAAATACATGTCTTATAGCATGGAAGTGAGAATCCTTTATCCTGGCTTTCTATACATTCATCATTACGAGAAGATATTCTGGTTGGTTTATGACATGAAATGTAAATGAAACATCTTTCACTCACTGATGTGCTTAGTTTACTGCAGAAAGAATTAGGCCATAACATTTGTAGGTGTCAATTCTAATGCTCTACAGGGCCATAATTAGCATTCAGTGAATCGAAGTTAACAAAGAGGACTTCGATCTGAATTTCAGAAACAATTCTAATCATCATGGAGTTGAATTTCGTAACAAATCAATTTTTCCTGAAATGGCGGTAAAAAACAAACAAAAAAAACAAACATACTCGATTTATTTGCTCAAGAGGACTGTCACGGCCATCTTGATTGAAGAAAACGCGGCAAATCACTGATGACGTCACCGTGCCTGGCCATCGTGATGACGTGGTGACCTCACACGCCAGCACGCGCAAGATTTGCCACATTTTTTTTCAATCAAGATGACCGCGACGGCCTCTTCGCAAGCAGATAGATGAGGGGAGTATGCATATTTTTTTTGTTTTTAACCCCTGAAAGGCCTGAATGTGACTGTCAGATCTGAGGGGTTCAATGGCAGGGGGCGGTGCTGTCATTTTGCCCACAACATACAATGGAATGCGATTCGTGATGAAATAATTTGTAACATTTCGAATTTCTTTGTGAACTTTGGCGAAACAGCCAAATCGAATTTTTTATAAATGAGCTCATCTGTAGCCATAATATATATTGACTATAAAATAAGACCACTGACTATGTACTACGTCAAGGGGTCATATTTATTTCCCTACCACTTATTATGAAGTTCTTGCTTTCATTAGTTTGGCATGTGCTTATAGATGAGTTTGAAGGATGGCATAAAGACAGACTGGTATTACTATCTGGGGCTATATTATATAGCTAACACAAGTACTGGCACATTTATCAAGGTGACCAGCACATTACACTGCAATCCAAGTACAAAATGATCAGATGGCTGTCATAAGAGATATTGCTATACGTTGTTTTCTTTGACACTTAAAGAAAAGTGTTGCCTCATATATTGAAATTATATAAGATATCAAATATTGTTTTACGCAGTATTATTTAAAAAGTAACTCACTTTTTTGTCTGTCCAACAATTTTATAAATGCTATAAGTATTCTCTCACTCTCTAGCTAAATCTGGCCATATGCATTAGATCAGAATTGGCTGACGCTGCTGATTTTGATGTGTCAGTCAACATCTAACCTACATGCCTAATTCTTTGTACCCCTAGACAATAAATCACTTTCATGATGGCATGTATGATGAAATGCATGGCAGGGTTTACCTCTTCTTTACTGAATTAACAGCTGATCTAAGCATGCATGGCAGAAGGGACAGCTGGTAGAATAACATTAAGCTCAGGTGCATGGCTATGTTTAATGAACTTGTGGATTTCCTAAGATTTCTAATCTAAGTATTAAATAGGTAATACATTACATAGTGATTCATACATTACAGTAGAGATGTGTCCTCCCTTATGTTTCATGGCTCAATATATATATGATGTAAGATGACTAGCTTTTTCTTAAACCCCCCCCCAAAAAAAAACAAAAAACAAAAAAACATAATTTTCGATATGGTATCACAAGATGTCTGTCCAACATATGTCTGTGTGGACACCCAGTGGTAGTGATGTGAATTGCAGCCTGTTAGGGATTTTGCCAGCTTGTTGTAATATTGTATTAAATTTGTTCTGTGAGAAGGTTTAGAAAATATTAAACTGGACACATCTGTAGTTTTGAAGATAAAAGCTGATTATCTAATGCATTCTTCTCTAATAAAGCAAACACTCGATTGAATACGCATTATATATATATATTTTTTTTTTTAGGTCGCTCCACTGCCACTAGCCCAGTGGAAATAAATACAGCAATTTGTAAAGAATGATGTTGCACTGCCATGACAGCATATCCTCATTACGAACATAAACTCAGCTGTCAGATTCATAGATAATGTGACAGGTACATTATTTACTGACATTCAAAGCTACAAATTCCACCAATTAGTCAGAATTATAAAATTGCTTAGTTATCTGATTTTTGATGCACATTTGACAGTTGAACAAAAAATGTGGTTCCAATGTGGTTTTATTTTAATATGATTAGACAGTTATATTCATACTAAGGGGGGAATTTGTTTAGACTGGCATTCCCAGTCTTAAGAAAACTTGCTGGCATATAATGCATGAACATTATTAAGAGGCGCAGGCCTGTTCAAAATGTTGTCACATCCATGAGAGGACAAGGAGCTGTTGTTGATTTCAGAGGTAATATGCACCAGTTTTCTGGTGCACATATTGGAGAATGTAAAACTGGCATGCCAGTTTTCTGGCAAAGAAAACATGCTAATATTGGTGCAAGTCCCATTATAGCACACACATGCATATTAATATCCCTACAAAAAGACATGCATGTACATCACAGGTAAACCAGAATGCACATACATGGAAAGCATACATGTCTGTGGATAGACACACACACAGATCAAAACTCTCCTTCATGCACCCCTAGTGTCGAGCACATAATAAAAGTTCATTATAACTGGTGTTGAGCTAAACAAAACATAATTCGGTCCAAAGTTTTGGAAAACTCCTCACACTTCATGGTAAAGAATCAAGTCTACCTAAAATGACGCTGCACATGTTACAAAGTGAAAGTAAGACGCTCAGGAACGCTAGATCACCCAGATTGCCGTGAAGCCAGCCAATCCGCAGGTAGTCATAACCCTATAAAAGCCTCGTCTCGCTCGGTCTCCTGTGAGCTGAGCATAGGGAGAGACGTGGCAAGCGCTCATGCACTACACCTCAATGTGGGCAAACACCACATTAGGAATGCTCACAGATTCCCGGCATCCTCTCAAGAACTTCAATCTGGATACCTATCCTTTTAACGCCTGTTCCTTCTTCAGACAATGTGATTTCCAGGATGGTGGTGCTTCCTGCCACTCAGGCCTTGCCGCAAGTGACACCAGTCTTGAAGGAGAGAAGATTTTCTGAAGACCTGTCCTTCCTGCCACTTCAGCTGCAAATTGCTAAAGTATCCACCAAGTCTACTTCGCAATAGCGCTCCTCCGTTGGTAATAGTATAAAACAGATTTGGGTACAACCATGAGGAACTGTAATAGACTACAAAGTACAAAATGTGCCAAGCTAAATCTCACTCTTCGTTCCTAAATAATGCCAAAGCGAAGTAGATTTGCCTTTCAGGTTCCTGGGAAAGCTGGGTTACCACCATGTGGAACTGTAATGGAGTCTGCAGAATACTAAATTTACCAAGAAAAATCCCCTTTTTCACTCCTAAATAGTGCCACAGCTAGGCAGATTTGCCTTTCAGGATCCTGGAAAAGCTGGGTTACAACCATATGGAACTGTAATAGACTACAGAATACTAAAAACAAGATAATCTCCGCTCCCCACTCAAATATTTACAAATAACCCAGACAAACGGTTTGTAGTGATAGTCAGTGAGAGAAAATGCTTGTTCTGATAGCAATTTTCCCCATCTGTCAGAAATCTGTCATTTTCTAATGTCATTATCACTCCTGTGTTGTCTTGGCTATGTGCTTAGGGTCATTGTCTTGTTGGAAGGTGAACCTTAGATAGAAGCAGGGCAGCTGAGAAACAAGGAGAGAGGAGATAGGATCCGTGGCTATGCCTGCTAACCGAAGAGCAGGTGCACCTCAAAAGCGGCAAATACATTCATTTTGTTTCCCCATTTTCACAGAAATACTTTTTTTTGTGAGGTTCAAAATATTATTCAGCAGTATATATATATATATATATATATATATATAAATAAACATTAGTGCATTTAGTGGTGTGCTGCTACTTATTTGCTTTTCTACATAGTTACTATGGTAGCTTGCACCTGCTTTTAAATCAATTATCTCTGGAGGTGCTGTTCCTTTTTTTGATTATGTATATATATATATATATATATATATATATAAATACCGGAAAAACGAGCGGCACTCCGTAGGATATAGAAAAGTGAACCTTTAATAGCAGAGCCGAAACGTTGCACCTCTGGGTGATTAAAGGTTCACTTTTCTATATCCTACGGAGTGCCGCTCGTTTTTCCGGTATTTATACATTGGGGTAAGAAGCCTATTCCCCTTGGGACGTGCACCCTACTTTCTACAGTCATTTTCACCAGTGCCGCCATTTTTCTCGTACTATATATATATATATATATATATATATATATATATATACGTATATATATATATATATATATATATATACAGTACAGACCAAAAGTTTGGACACACCTTCTCATTCAAAGAGTTTTCTTTATTTTCATAACTATGAAAATTGTAGATTCACACTGAAGGCATCAAAACTATGAATTAACACATTTGGAATTATATACATAACAAACAAGTGTGAAACAACTGAAAATATGTAATATTCTAGGTTCTTCAAAGTAGCCACCTTTTGCTTTGATTACTGCTTTGCACACTCTTGGCATTCTCTTGATGAGCTTCAAGAGGTAGTACCCTGAAATGGTTTTCACTTCACAGGTGTGCCCTGTCAGGTTTAATAAGTGGGATTTCTTGCCTTATAAATGGGGTTGGGACCATCAGTGGCGTTGGGGAGAAGGTGGATACACAGCTGATAGTCCTACTGAATAGACTGTTAGAATTTGTATTATGGCAAGAAAAAAGCAGCTAAGTAAAGAAAAACGAGTGGCCATCATTACTTTAAGAAATTAAGGTCAGTCAGTCAGCCGAAAAATTGGGAAAACTTTGAAAGTAAGGGCTATTTGACCATGAAGGAGAGTGATGGGGTGCTGCGCCAGATGACCTGGCCTCCACAGTCACCGGACCTGAACCCAATCAAGATGGTTTGGGGTGAGCTGGACCGCAGAGTGAAGGCAAAAGGGCCAACAAGTGCTAAGCATCTCAGGGAACTCCTTCAAGACTGTTGGAAGACCATTTCAGGGGACTACCTCTTGAAGCTCATCAAGAGAATGCCAAAAGTGTGCAAAGCAGTAATCAAAGCAAAAGGTGACTACTTTGAAGAACCTAGAATATGACATATTTTCAGTTGTTTCACACTTGTTTGTTATGTATATAATTCCACATGTGTTAATTCATAGTTTTGATGCCTTCATAGTCAAAAAATGCTCAAAAAAAAAATAAAGGGAACACTTAAACAACACAATGTAACTCCAAGTCAATCACACTTCTGTGAAATCTGTCCACTTAGGAAGCAACACTGAGTGACAATCAATTTCACATGCTGTTGTGCAAATGGGATAGACAACAGGTGGAAATTATAGGCAATTAGCAAGACACCCCCAATAAAGGAGTGGTTCTGCAGGTGGTGACCACAGACCACTTCTCAGTTCCTATGCTTCCTGGCTGATGTTTTGGTCACTTTTGAATGCTGGCGGTGCTTTCACTCTAGTGGTAGCATGAGACGGAGTCTATAACCCACACAAGTGGCTCAGGTAGTGCAGCTTATCCAGGATGGCACATCAATGCGAGCTGTGGCAAGAAGGTTTGCTGTGTCTGTCAGCGTAGTGTCCAGAGCATGGAGGCGCTACCAGGAGACAGGCCAGTACATCAGGAGATGTAGAGGAGGCCGTAGGAGGGCAACAACCCAGCAGCAGGACCGCTACCTCCGCCTTTGTGCAAGGAGGAACAGGAGGAGCACTGCCAGAGCCCTGCAAAATTACCTCCAGCAGGCCACAAATGTGCATGTGTCTGCTCAAACGGTCAGAAACAGACTCCATGAGGGTGATATGAGGGCCCAACGTCCACAGCCCAACACCGTGCAGGACATTTGGCATTTGCCAGAGAACACCAAGATTGGCAAATTCGCCACTGGCGCCCTGTGCTCTTCACAGATGAAACCAGGTTCACACTGAGCACATGTGACAGACGTGACAGAGTCTGGAGACGCCGTGGAGAACGTTCTGCTGCCTGCAACATCCTCCAGCATGACCGGTTTGGCATTGGGTCAGTAATGGTGTGGGGTGGCATTTCTTTGGAGGGCCGCACAGCCCTCCATGTGCTCGCCAGAGGTAGCCTGACTGCCATTAGGTACCGAGATGAGATCCTCAGACCCCTTGTGAGACCATATGCTGGTGCGGTTGGCCCTGGGTTCCTCCTAATGCAAGACAATGCTAGACCTCATGTGGCTGGAGTGTGTCAGCAGTTCCTGCAAGACGAAGGCATTGATGCTATGGACTGGCCTGCCCGTTCCCCAGACCTGAATACAATTGAGCACATCTGGGACATCATGTCTCGCTCTATCCACCAACGTCACGTTGCACCACAGACTGTCCAGGAATTGGCAGATGCTTTAGTCCAGGTCTGGGAGGAGATCCCTCAGGAGACCGTCCGCCACCTCATCAGGAGCATGCACAGGCGTTGTAGGGAGGTCATACAGGCACGTGGAGGCCACACACACTACTGAGCCTCATTTTGACTCGTTTTAAGGACATTACATCAAAGTTGGATCAGCCTGTAGTGTGTTTTTCCACTTTAATTTTGAGTGTGACTCCAAATCCAGACCTCCATATTTTTTTGAGCAGTGTGTATATATATATATATATATATATATATAAGGAAACGGACAGCACTTCCAATAGAAAACCGTGATTTATTCAGCCACAGTGGCACAGTGAGGCAACGTTTCGGCTCGAATACAGAGCCTTTCTCAAGCAAACACGTGATTACTGCATCAATGCCCATGGTGTGACAGCAATCTACCTGTGTCTGTTAAGTTAAGCATCACGCCTCAATCGTCCATTTAAGTATTGATTACTACAAGTCACAAGGTATAGCAGCAATCTACCAGTGTGCATTAATGAGAGATTGAGCATCAAGCCTCAGTCATCCGTTTATATATTTTCAGTTTCCTCTCCATTGGAAGATAAATGTTTATTGGCATTATTAAATGTAGTTAAACCAGCATATATATGTGATTAAAACAAGACACAAGTTATAGCAGTAATCTACCAGTGTGTATTAACGAGAAATTGAGCATCAAGCCTCAGTCATCCGTTTATATATTTTCAGTTTCCACACGGTTGGAATACAATTTTTTATTGGCATTGTTAAATGTAGTTAAACCAGCATATATATATATATATGACACAAGGTATAGCAGCAATCTACCTCGGTGTATTAGCGAGAAATTGAGTATCAGGCCTTAATTGTCCGTTTACGTTAATTATATTTCCACATGGTTGCAATTTAAATGTTATTTTGGGACTTGTTCAATTAAATTAAACCAGCATATAGGTGCTCAAAACCAATACACAGGCCAACAGACAAAAGTATCTGTTTCCCTTTATTTCTGTGTTCACAAACACGTTTCCAATCAAGTTTTTTTTCAATGGGGATTGATTATTAGAGATGAGCGAAGTTTTGGAAAATTAAACTCGGCTGCAAATGGGAACAAGAGTTGAATTTCCCTCCTTTGCAGTGGCCTATTATCTATAGGAGCGTGAGAAAGGCGACAGTTTCCAGTGCACATAGACTAATTCAATTTAAAATCCTCCATAGGTTGTATTATACGCCCAAAATCCAGAGGAAATTCCCCCAAAATAGGGGCCGGGACTGTTGCTGCCCTAAATGCGGCTATGTTGATGCGGACTATGTCCATCTGCTTTGGAGTTGCACTAAAATAAGAAAATATTGGGACGAGGTTTTCTTTGCTTTACAACAGGAATCCCTAATGAAATATAACCCGGGGATATTGATAGTGATCTTCGGTGACTATGGTTCAGAAACGGAAGTCCCCCCCCAGATTAGACGGATTTGGATGAGAGGTCTGATGGTAGCGAAGGCTATATTGGTGAAGTACTGGGGCTCTGTCTCTCAGCCCTCTTTTAGGGAATGGGATCTATACCTTCAACAAATCAAAATCTATGAGGACATTGAAAGGAAGCGGAGAGTAGCACGCAGAGCCACGTAGATATCTTTATATCTTTAATGTTTGTATTATCTGTAGTATTTGAATGAATTGAGGGAAATGACAGCCAATGGGGGTGGGGGGGGGAGGGATAAAAGGATATTTATGTTTATGACTATTATATTATTTACAATGATCTGTTCTGAATCGGTCTTTGTACTAATTGTATGTCTTTTTCAAAATAAAAATATTTATTAAAAAAAAAAAAAAAAAACAACTCACCGAATTTTACCAAAAAATTAGCTTTGTGACAAATTACTTCGTCATGAAGCGCATTTTTTTGTAAGAAGCTGGTGCAATGACAGGGAATTGCGATAGCACCGCTCCCCATCATTGTACCCCTCGACGCCACGTTCATACATGATCGCGGCATCTGAGAGTGAAAACAGTGATTGGATTCCACTTTGTTGGATTCGATTTGCTCAACTCTATTAAATATTAAATATATTGATTATATTCAAACTAGCAGCATGTATACATGATTACTACACCAAATTAACAGAAGAAAAAAAATTAAATCATACTTAACGCCTCCGTTTACTCGCATCATACGCCATACATCACCATGCACGGTTTTTCGGCTGAGATCTTCAATCAGGATGGCTGTGGCTTGCCCGTCATGAGAAAATGGAGGAGGTAAGTATGATTTTTTTGTTTTTTTCACTACTACAGGTTAAATCAATTCGCTACCATGAAGCATGAGGAGATTTTGCGGCTAATCGAATTTATCCTGAAATTCGGATCGAATTCCATTTTGTTGGATTCGATTCGCTTAACTCTATTGATTATATTCGAACTAGTAGCATATATACGTGATTACTACACCAATATACAGGGCAGCACACAAAGATAACGAATTTAGGCCCAAATCCATTTTCGTATTTCACATGTTTTTAATCAAAAATATTTTTTTGGGAGGGGTTGTTGATTATATTCCACCTAGCAGTATATATAAGTGATTACTACACCAATAGACAGGGCAGCACACAAAGGTATCTGGGAGTGATACTGAATTTAGGCCCAAACAAATTTCCATATTTCACATTTTTAATCACATATATTTTTTTTGAGGCTGCAGACCCCAGGCATAGCCTTGTTGACGGTGGTAGTAGTAGTACCCCCGTAGCCACGCTATTGGTGTTGGGGGCAGCGACAGTGACAATCATGGAATAGCAGGGGAGGGGGGCCACATCAGAAGAGGAGGATGATGCCAGCAGCAATAAAGAGCAAAGGCTACATACCTCCCAAAGAAAAGCCAGCGCCACGTCTGATTTGGGATCTGGTGATGCCACTGACGCAATGGGTGGGTTAGGCCCAAAACGTGCCAGAGTTAAGCTCAGCTCAGCCGCTTCTACCCCTTGTAATGCTATTTTTGTCCTTGTTGTCTTCCTTTGTGGTACGTGCACTATACTGACCATTCCTCCTGAGTGTAGACACGAGTCATTATATGTGTATTATCCTATTGCTATCTATGTTTTGGGGCTTATGTGATTTTTTAATGTTTATATTAAAGGTTAAATTTTAGCTTTTTTTTGTTCGCTCAGTGATAGTTTCCACACAGTTGATTTAAAATTAAAAAATTCTGTCGATGCTTACAGATAAAAATAAAAGTAAAATTGGGGGTTGAGGGGTGGTTAAGTTTCTTTAAGGGATCATGCAACTGCAACTAATGCCTAAGGGTCAGTTTCCATGTACTCACTTTCCACACAAGTGGAAAGTTTGGGGGGGAAGGGGGATTAAATTTCATTAAGCAGCATATGTATGTAATTACTGTATGAATACAGAAATGTACTCAAATCCAGGCAGGCTGAATGCGATCAATAGACCTCTCCTTGCTGCCAGAGCCCCGTCTTGCCACTCTTGCTGTCCGTATGTCTGCCTACCTACCATCATGTTGTGTACAGCTGCTGCATGATGTGGCCTGCATCATGCCACTTTCCAACAATCACATGCTGTACGGCTGCTGCTCTGGCCTGTATAATGCCATTAATGCCACTTGCCAACCATCACGTTCCCCTTTGGTCATCAGTATCTGATCGGTAAGGGTCCAACACCTGGGATCCCCGCCAATCAGCTGTTTAAGAAGGCTTCTGTGAGCAATGCAGCCTTCTCTTCATTCACCAAGCACAGCACTGTAGACTGTATAGCGGCTGTGCTTGGTATCGCAGATCAGCCCCATTTACTATTATTGGGCTGAGATGTGCCTAGGCTACGTGACCAAAGAACATGGCATCACTTAGCCTAGGGAAAGCTGAGAGAAGACAGCTGCCTTTTCAAACAGCTGATTGTCAAGGGTTCCCGGGTGTTGGATAGATCTGTCATGGCTAACCTCTGTCACTCCAGCTGTGGTAAAACTATGACTCCCAACATATACACTTGTTTGGCTGTTCTCAGCCTGGGATAGATCATCAGTATTTAAGTCTCGGAAAACCCCTTAAACTATTGAATGATAAATGACATTTCTTGTCTCGTCTATTTCCACCCATATCACAAGGAGGATCCATTTCCTGTTTAAAGGATAGAATAATTTGTAGGTGTGAGTGGCTGTACTTGGCAATGGAACTCAGTACCATTCACTTCTGTTGATGGGCAGGGTTCTAAGATATCTTTTAAATCTATCAAATTCATATATTCACTGTACACAATGGAGGGAAAAATAATTGATGTCCCCTAGATGACAACTCCTTTTTCCTGGGGGGGAGGGGGTAATAATTTAATTTTGATATAAACTACAGATGTGTACACAGTATGTGTATAGGTGAAAACTATAGAGTACTACTAACAGATATGTTTTAGCAGATTGTTGCATTATAAAATGTTTAGTGGGTAATGTATTATTGGAAAAAAAAATGGAAAAATTGATTATTGCTCTTGGGAATAATGTGCAATATTATTAACAAAGACATGTTTAAAAAAATGTAATGTATGTAAAATGTATAAATTGCCTGAAACAAAAAGGTGTTTTTTAACTCGAATGAAATGCCTTTTATTTTTGTTTAATTCTGCTGATGAGTTTGCTGTTTTTCATTCACGAGTCACAACTATTTTCCACTAATGTGAGTAATGCAAGTCAGTTGTTTCACATTAGTTCTAATGGATTAAACTCTTCATATTCACATTTTATGCACTTTATTTAATGAATCAGACTTACAGTATTCTGACTAATGTGCTTAATGCGCCGTTCACCTGAAACAAATACTATAAACAAGTTTTGAGAAGGGAAATGCATGAAAAATAAATTTCATTCCTCTAGAATTACTAATCAACCACTGGAATCTTCCAGCTCGAACTAAAATAGGTAGGTGAACTGTGAAAGTGCCTCAGGCATATCATCTGGGGTATCAAAAAATAAAAGAGGAACCATGCTAACTTTTTTTGACTAGATGCCCAAGATAACTCATGATATTTTACCTAAATTGTAGGCTGTGTACACTGAAGGGCATGTACTGTACCAAGCTATTCACGGCAATATTGTAATCTCAAATTATTGGGGGGAGGTGGGTCTTAGTGGGAGGGGTCGATTTGCAACTAATGCGAACTTGCTCTTGCTTTGTGGTAACGAATCTACACATGTGAGGACTGAGGACATGGGGCAAGGAACTCTGGGTAGGCGGGATCACCAAGATTGACATGCTTGCATGCAGCCAATCAGCAGCCAGCCAGTCCTGTGATGTCACAGCCCTATAAATACGGCAGTAATTTTAGATTCTGCCATTTTACAGCTTTCAAAGTGCAGGGACAGACGTGTGAGGGCGATAGGGACAGAAATTGGAAAAAAATGTATGTTTAAAAAAAACCGAAAAAAGGATTTATAAGTGCAGGGAAAGGATAGTGAGGAGTCATTTCACAGCATCTTAGTGCAGAGAAAGATGTCAGAAGGTGCTAGGGACATTGACAGGAAAGTGATTTTCAAGTGCAGGGAAAGGATAGGGAGGAATCATTTCACAGCATCTTAGAGCAGGGAGAGATGTCAGAAGGTGCTAGGGACATTGATAGGAAAGTGATTTACAAGTGCAGGGAACAATTATTTGGGGATCCAAATAGTCATTCGACAGCTCTGTCATTCTACCTTTTTGTTATTGGGCTGCAAGTGTTATGTTGAAAAGCCTTTAGTGGCTTATATCTTAGTATCTTATTCAGTACAACAACAAAAATATATTCTCAGTTCACTTCTGCAGTGTTTTCTGTTGAAAGCGTATAGGGGCATATTACAGTAAAAAATGAAAATATATACGCACTGCACTGTTGTAGTTATTTCTGGTGAAAGTGTATAGGGGTGTATTTCAGTAAAAATATATATATATGCAGTGCACTGTTGCAGTTATCTCTGTTTAAAGCATATAGGGGCATATTACAGTAAAAAAGAAAAATATATATGCACTGCACTGTTGCAATTATTTTTGGCAAAAGCGTATAGGGGCATATTTCATTAAAAAAAGAAAAATATATACGCACTACACTGTTGCAGTTATTTCTGTTTAAAGCGTATAGGGGCGTATTACAGTCCAACAATAAAAATATATACACATTTCACTTCTGCAGTTATTTCTGTTGAAAGCATATTACAGCGTATTACAGTAAAAAAAGAAAAATATATACGCACTGCACTGTTGCAGTTATTTCTGGTGAAAGCGTATAGGGGCGTATTTTTAGACCAACAACAAAAATATATATACGCATTTCACTTCTGCAGTTATTTCTGTTGAAAGCTTATAGGGGCGTATTTCATTAAAAAAAGAAAAATATATGCGCACTGCACTGTTGCAGTTATTTCTAGTGAAAGCTTATAGGGGCGTATTTCAGAACTACAAGAAAAATATATACGCACTTCACTCTTTGTTTTCTAGTCAAAGCGTATAGTGGACTATTTCAGTCCAACAAGAAAAATATATACGCACTGCACTGTTGCAGTTATTTCTGTTTAAAGCGTATAGGGGCGTATTACAGTCCAACAAGAAAAATATATACACATTTCACTTCTGCAGTTATTTCTGTTGAAAGCATATAGGGGCGTATTACTGTAAAAAAATAAAAATATATACGCACTGCACTGTTGCAGTTATTTCTGGTGAAAGCGTATAGGGGCGTATTTCAGTCCAACAACAAAAATATATATACGCATTTCACTTCTGTAGTTATTTCTGTTGAAAGCTTATAGGGGCGTATTACAGTAAAAAAAGGAAAATATATACGCACTGCACTGTTGCAGTTATTTCTGGTGAAAGTGTATAGGGGTGTATTTCGGAACTACAAGAAAAAAATATACGCACTGCACTCTTTTATTTTTTTTTGGGTCAAAACGTATAGTGGCCTATTTCAGTCCAACAAGAAAAATATATACGCACTGCACTGTTGCAATTATTTATATTTAAAGTGTATAGGGGCGTATCACAGTAAAATAAGAAAAATATATACGCACTACACTGTTGCAGTTATTTCTGTTGAAAGCGTATAGGGGCATATTATAGTAAAACAAGAAAAATATATCCGCACTGCACTGTTGCAGTTATTTCTGGTGAAAGCGTATAAGGGCGTATTTCAGAACTACAAGAAAAATATATACGCACTGCACTGTTGCAATTATTTCTGGTGAAAGCGTATAGGGACGTATTTCATAACTACAAGAAAAATATATACGCACTTGTCACGGCTGTGTCATGGTCTGGTATCGTGGACCATGACACTTCAGCCGTGCATGCTTGTTGCTGGTGGCAACATGTTGTTTTTGCATGTTTTGACACTTCCCCTTTAAGTTGTGTGTCTCTTCCCATCCTGGTGTGCACGGGGTTAAGGTGTGTTTGCTAGGTGTGGTGGATGTGACCTCAGGCCTCCTTATATGTTGGGGTGGTGGAACCTGAGGTCAGTTGGATTTTGCTTGTCAGTCTGTGTAGGAGCTCTGCTCCCTGGCTGTATGTAAATGTCTGTGTGAGCCACCCTTATTTGTTATATTGTTTCCCTTGCTCTGTCTGTGTCCTCTCCGGCGTGTTTCTGTTTTCCCTCTCCCACCTGGTGTATGTTGTTATGGTGTGGGACTTGTTTGGAGGTTATTGTGTTGTGGTGTGTTTCCTCTGAAAGGGGGTTGCTTTCCCGGAGGGGTTTAAGCAAACATCTAGACAGTGCGTTTTCTGGTCCATCTCGTCGGCGGCAGGTAAGTTCTGGTAACCTAGGTTGTCTGTGGCCTTTTGTTACTTACCTGTCATTCGGCTGTGAACCCTGTCTAGTTGGTGGCCAGCTGCTAGGCTTCTGGAGACACCATGCATCCGTTGTGTAGGATGAATGGGTGGTCTCTGCTCTGTCTTCAGGCTTAGGGCATAGCAGGGATACTTAGGGTTCTAGGTCGGTGAGCATGAGCCCCCTTACCTTCTGAGGCGGCTCATGCATTAGGAGTTTAGGGAGATCTTCAGGGTCGCGTTAGGAGGTGACCTGCTCCCTGTTCCCTGCTTTCCGGTGTAGCAGCGACTGATATTGTATGGTGGGGGGTTTTCCCCACTCTCTGCCGTGACAGCACTTCACTCTTTGATTGTTTTCTAGTCAAAGCGTATAGTGGCCTATTTCAGTCCAACAAGAAAAATATATACGCATTTCACTTCTGCAGTTATTTCTGTTTAAAGCATATAGGGGCGTATTAGAGTAAAAAAAGAAAAATATATACGCACTGGACTGTTGCAGTTATTTCTGGTGAAAGCGTATATGGGTGTATTTCAGTAAAAAAAGAAAAATATATACGCACTGCACTGTTGCAGTTATTTCTGGTAAAAGCGTATAGGGGCGTATTTCAGTCCAACAACAAAAATATATATACACATTTCACTTCTGCAGTTATTTCTGTTGAAAGCTTATATGGGAGTATTACAGTAAAAAAGGAAAATATGTGCGCACTGCCCTATTGCAGTTATTTCTGGTGAAAGCGTATGGGGTGTATTTCGGAACTACAAGAAAAATATATACGCACTTCACTCTTTGATTTTTTTTGGTCAAAACGTATAGTGGCTTATTTCAGTCCAACAAGAAAAATATATACGCACTGCACTATTGCAGTTATTTCTGGTGAAAGCGTATAAGGGCGTATTTCAGAACTACAAGAAAAATATATACGCACTGCACTGTTGCAATTATTTCTGGTGAAAGCGTATAGGGACGTATTTCATAACTACAAGAAAAATATATACGCACTTGTCACGGCTGTGTCATGGTCTGGTATCGTGGACCATGACACTTCAGCCGTGCATGCTTGTTGCTGGTGGCAACATGTTGTTTTTGCATGTTTTGACACTTCCCCTTTAAGTTGTGTGTCTCTTCCCATCCTGGTGTGCACGGGGTTAAGGTGTGTTTGCTAGGTGTGGTGGATGTGACCTCAGGCCTCCTTATATGTTGGGGTGGTGGAACCTGAGGTCAGTTGGATTTTGCTTGTCAGTCTGTGTAGGAGCTCTGCTCCCTGGCTGTATGTAAATGTCTGTGTGAGCCACCCTTATTTGCTATATTGTTTCCCTTGCTCTGTCTGTGTCCTCTCCGGCGTGTTTCTGTTTTCCCTCTCCCACCTGGTGTATGTTGTTATGGTGTGGGACTTGTTTGGAGGTTATTGTGTTGTGGTGTGTTTCCTCTGAAAGGGGGTTGCTTTCCCGGAGGGGTTTAAGCAAACATCTAGACAGTGCGTTTTCTGGTCCATCTCGTCGGCGGCAGGTAAGTTCTGGTAACCTAGGTTGTCTGTGGCCTTTTGTTACTTACCTGTCATTCGGCTGTGAACCCTGTCTAGTTGGTGGCCAGCTGCTAGGCTTCTGGAGACACCATGCATCCGTTGTGTAGGATGAATGGGTGGTCTCTGCTCTGTCTTCAGGCTTAGAGCATAGCAGGGATACTTAGGGTTCTAGGTCGGTGAGCATGAGCCCCCTTACCTTCTGAGGCGGCTCATGCATTAGGAGTTTAGGGAGATCTTCAGGGTCGCGTTAGGAGGTGACCTGCTCCCTGTTCCCTGCTTTCCGGTGTAGCAGCGACTGATATTGTATGGTGGGGGGTTTTCCCCACTCTCTGCCGTGACAGCACTTCACTCTTTGATTGTTTTCTAGTCAAAGCGTATAGTGGCCTATTTCAGTCCAACAAGAAAAATATATACGCATTTCACTTCTGCAGTTATTTCTGTTTAAAGCATATAGGGGCGTATTAGAGTAAAAAAAGAAAAATATATACGCACTGCACTGTTGCAGTTATTTCTGGTGAAAGCGTATATGGGTGTATTTCAGTAAAAAAAGAAAAATATATACGCACTGCACTGTTGCAGTTATTTCTGGTAAAAGCGTATAGGGGCGTATTTCAGTCCAACAACAAAAATATATATACACATTTCACTTCTGCAGTTATTTCTGTTGAAAGCTTATATGGGAGTATTACAGTAAAAAAGGAAAATATGTGCGCACTGCCCTATTGCAGTTATTTCTGGTGAAAGCGTATGGGGTGTATTTCGGAACTACAAGAAAAATATATACGCACTTCACTCTTTGATTTTTTTTGGTCAAAACGTATAGTGGCTTATTTCAGTCCAACAAGAAAAATATATACGCACTGCACTATTGCAGTTATTTCTGGTGAAAGCGTATAGGGGCGTATTTCAGAACTACAAGAAAAATATATACACACTGCACTGTTGCAGTTATTTCTAATGAAAGCGTATAGGGGCGCATTTCAGTCCAACAACAAAAATATACACACATTTCACTTCTGCAGTTATTTCTGTTGAAAGCGTATAGGGGCGTATTATAGTAAAAAAATAAAAATATATACGAACTGCACTTTTGCAGTTATTTCTAGTGAAAGCGTATAGGGGTGTATTTCAGAACTACAAAAAATATATATATGCACTTCACTCTTAGATTTTTTTTTGGGTCAAAGCGTATAGTGGCCTATTTCAGTCCAACAAGAAAATTATATATGCACTGAACTGTTGCAGTTATTTCTGTTTAAAGCGTATAGGGGTCTATTACAGTAAAAAAAGAAAAATATATAAACACTGCACTATTGCAGTTATTTCTGGTGAAAGCATATAGGGGCGTATTTCTGAACTACAAGAAAAATATATACGCACTTCATTCTTTGATTGTTTTCTAGCCAAACCGTATAGTGACCTATTTCAGTCCAACAAGAAAAATATATACGCACTGCACTGTTTAAGATATTTCTGTTTAAAGCGTATAGGAGCGTATTACAGTAAAAAAATACAAATATATACGCACTGCTCTGTTGAAGTTATATCTGGTGAAAGCTTATAGGGGCATATTTAAGTAAAAAAAAAGAAAAATATATCCGCACTGCACTGTTGCAGTTATTTCTGGTGAAAGCGTATAGGGATATATTTCATAACTACAAGAAAAATATATACGCACTTCACTCTTTGATTGTTTTCTAGTCAAAGCATATAGTGGCCTATTTCAGTCCAACAAGAAAAATATATACGCACTGCACTGTTGCAGTTATTTCTGTTTAAAGCATATAGGGGCTTATTACAGTCCAGCAAGAAAAATATTTACGCATTTCACTTCTGCAGTTATTTCTGTTGAAAGCATATAGGGGCGTATTACAGTAAAAAAAAAAAATCTATACGCACTGCACTGTTGTAGTAATTTCTGTTTAAAGCATATAGGGGCGTATTTCATTAAAAAAAGAAAAATATATACGCACTGCACTGTTGCAGTTATTTCTGGTGAAAGCGTATAGGGACATATTTCATAACTACACGAAAAATATATACGCACTTCACTCTTTGATTGTTTTCTAGTCAAAGTGTATAGTGGCCTATTTCAGTCCAACAAGAAAAATATATATGCACTGCACTGTTGCAGTTATTTCTGTTTTAAAGCATATAGCGGCTTATTACAGTCCAACAAGAAAAATATTTACGCATTTCGCTTCTTCAGTTATTTCTGTTGAAAGCATATAGGGGCGTATTACAGTAAAAAATAAATATATATACGCACTGCACTGTTGCAGTTATTTCTGGTGAAAGCATATAGGGGTGTAATTCAGAACTACAAAATATATATATATGCACTTCACTCTTTGATTTTTTTTGGGGTCAAAGCGTATTGTGGCCTATTTCAGTCCAACAAGAAAATTATATATGCACTAAACTGTTGCAGTTATTTCTGTTTAAAGCATATAGGGGTCTATTACAGTAAAAAAAGAAAAATATATAAACACTGCACTATTGCAGTTATTTCTGGTGAAATCGTATAGGGGCGTATTTCAGTAAAAAAATATATATATATACGCACTTCACTGTTGCAGTTATTTCTATTTAAAGCGTATAGAGGCGCATTACAGTAAAAAAAGAAAAATATATACGCCCTGCACTGTTGCAGTTATTTCTGGTGAAAGCATATAGGGTCGTATTTCGGAACTACAAGAAAAATATATACGCACTTCATTCTTTGATTGTTTTCTAGCCAAAGCGTATAGTGACCTATTTCAGTACAACAACAAAAAATATATACGCACTGCACTATTGCAGTTATTTCTGTTGAAAGCGTATAGGGGCATATTTCAGTTAAAAAAAGAAAAATATATCCGCACTGCACTGTTGCAGTTATTTCTGTTTAAAGCATATAGGGGCATATTACAGTAAAAAATAAAAAATATATATATATATATACGTACTGCACTGTTGCAGTTATTTCTGGTGAAAGCGTATAGGGGTGTATTTCCGAACTACATGAAAAATGTATACACACTTCACTCTTTGATTGTTTTCTGGTCAAGGCGTATAGTGGCCTATTCCAGTCCATCAATAAAAATATATACGCACTGCACTGTTGCAGTTATTTCTGGTAAAAGCGTATAGGGGCGTATTTCAGTCCAACAACAAAAATATATATACACATTTCACTTCTGCAGTTATTTCTGTTGAAAGCTTATATGGGAGTATTACAGTAAAAAAGGAAAATATGTGCGCACTGCCCTATTGCAGTTATTTCTGGTGAAAGCGTATGGGGTGTATTTCGGAACTACAAGAAAAATATATACGCACTTCACTCTTTGATTTTTTTGGTCAAAACGTATAGTGGCTTATTTCAGTCCAACAAGAAAAATATATACGCACTGCACTATTGCAGTTATTTCTGGTGAAAGCGTATAGGGGCGTATTTCAGAACTACAAGAAAAATATATACACACTGCACTGTTGCAGTTATTTCTAATGAAAGCGTATAGGGGCGCATTTCAGTCCAACAACAAAAATATACACACATTTCACTTCTGCAGTTATTTCTGTTGAAAGCGTATAGGGGCGTATTATAGTAAAAAAATAAAAATATATACGAACTGCACTTTTGCAGTTATTTCTAGTGAAAGCGTATAGGGGTGTATTTCAGAACTACAAAAAATATATATATGCACTTCACTCTTAGATTTTTTTTTGGGTCAAAGCGTATAGTGGCCTATTTCAGTCCAACAAGAAAATTATATATGCACTGAACTGTTGCAGTTATTTCTGTTTAAAGCGTATAGGGGTCTATTACAGTAAAAAAAGAAAAATATATAAACACTGCACTATTGCAGTTATTTCTGGTGAAAGCATATAGGGGCGTATTTCTGAACTACAAGAAAAATATATACGCACTTCATTCTTTGATTGTTTTCTAGCCAAACCGTATAGTGACCTATTTCAGTCCAACAAGAAAAATATATACGCACTGCACTGTTTAAGATATTTCTGTTTAAAGCGTATAGGAGCGTATTACAGTAAAAAAATACAAATATATACGCACTGCTCTGTTGAAGTTATATCTGGTGAAAGCTTATAGGGGCATATTTAAGTAAAAAAAAAGAAAAATATATCCGCACTGCACTGTTGCAGTTATTTCTGGTGAAAGCGTATAGGGATATATTTCATAACTACAAGAAAAATATATACGCACTTCACTCTTTGATTGTTTTCTAGTCAAAGCATATAGTGGCCTATTTCAGTCCAACAAGAAAAATATATACGCACTGCACTGTTGCAGTTATTTCTGTTTAAAGCATATAGGGGCTTATTACAGTCCAGCAAGAAAAATATTTACGCATTTCACTTCTGCAGTTATTTCTGTTGAAAGCATATAGGGGCGTATTACAGTAAAAAAAAAAAATCTATACGCACTGCACTGTTGTAGTAATTTCTGTTTAAAGCATATAGGGGCGTATTTCATTAAAAAAAGAAAAATATATACGCACTGCACTGTTGCAGTTATTTCTGGTGAAAGCGTATAGGGACATATTTCATAACTACACGAAAAATATATACGCACTTCACTCTTTGATTGTTTTCTAGTCAAAGTGTATAGTGGCCTATTTCAGTCCAACAAGAAAAATATATATGCACTGCACTGTTGCAGTTATTTCTGTTTTAAAGCATATAGCGGCTTATTACAGTCCAACAAGAAAAATATTTACGCATTTCGCTTCTTCAGTTATTTCTGTTGAAAGCATATAGGGGCGTATTACAGTAAAAAATAAATATATATACGCACTGCACTGTTGCAGTTATTTCTGGTGAAAGCATATAGGGGTGTAATTCAGAACTACAAAATATATATATATGCACTTCACTCTTTGATTTTTTTTGGGGTCAAAGCGTATTGTGGCCTATTTCAGTCCAACAAGAAAATTATATATGCACTAAACTGTTGCAGTTATTTCTGTTTAAAGCATATAGGGGTCTATTACAGTAAAAAAAGAAAAATATATAAACACTGCACTATTGCAGTTATTTCTGGTGAAATCGTATAGGGGCGTATTTCAGTAAAAAAATATATCTATATACGCACTTCACTGTTGCAGTTATTTCTATTTAAAGCGTATAGAGGCGCATTACAGTAAAAAAAGAAAAATATATACGCCCTGCACTGTTGCAGTTATTTCTGGTGAAAGCATATAGGGTCGTATTTCGGAACTACAAGAAAAATATATACGCACTTCATTCTTTGATTGTTTTCTAGCCAAAGCGTATAGTGACCTATTTCAGTACAACAACAAAAAATATATACGCACTGCACTATTGCAGTTATTTCTGTTGAAAGCGTATAGGGGCATATTTCAGTTAAAAAAAGAAAAATATATCCGCACTGCACTGTTGCAGTTATTTCTGTTTAAAGCATATAGGGGCATATTACAGTAAAAAATAAAAAATATATATATATATATACGTACTGCACTGTTGCAGTTATTTCTGGTGAAAGCGTATAGGGGTGTATTTCCGAACTACATGAAAAATGTATACACACTTCACTCTTTGATTGTTTTCTGGTCAAGGCGTATAGTGGCCTATTCCAGTCCATCAATAAAAATATATACGCACGGCACTGTTGCAGTTATTTCTGGTGAAGGCGTATAGGGGCGTATTACAGTAAAAAAAGAAAAATATATATGCACTGCACTGTTGCAGTTATTTCTGGTGAAAGCGTGAAGTGTGCAGTGATTATAAGAGTGATGCCTGTCATCTGCATGTCATACTGACTCAAAGTATTGTTTCACTACCACAGCAGACCCCCTATGCGTGTTACTGCAAGGCACAGTGTTCTACACCCCTATAAAGGCTCTCTGCAGGCCCCCAAATAGCTGTTTTTTAACGCAATTCGCCGCGAATAAATTCGTATCGAAGCAAATTTTTCCGAAAAAAGACTATTACTATAGATTTAGTACTGTGAGAAAATATATTTACATTTCATAAATTTCATAAGAATAAAAAAACAATATACCTCATGATTAAGTCGGGTGATCTGTTGTTTGGTTTCTTCTGCAGTAATAAAAAGCATTGCTGGGTTGAAATCTGAAAAGTCTGCAAAAGATAAAGAACAAATAGCATATGTAAAACACACAATATTAGGTCATTATAGTAAGGGTACTTTTACACTAGCGGCACGGACCTATGGCAGGCTGTTCCGGCGGGTGAACATTGTGCTGCCACCGGAACTCCGCCTCTCCCCATTATAGTCAATGGGGCCGGAGCGGTAGTCCAGGGGCACGTGTGCACTAGTGGCAGGACGGATCCGACAGGCTGTTCACCCACTGGAATAGCCTGCCGGAGGTCCGTGCCACTAGTGTTAAACTAGCCTTACAAGTACATCAACCTTTTACTCCTCTGTAATAATAGAAGAGTTTACAAAAAAGAATATAGACACATGGACTTATCACAGAACTTTTGAGTAGCTGACTCTCTACTCTTCTTTATTTTCTTTAGATTGGGGTGGGATAAATAAAGTGAGAAGAGCATTCTTGTATCACAATATTCCTATGAGCTGTAGTAATTAGAGTTGGCAGTGTTAAAGGTAGAACATTAAATAGTAGTTAGAGATGGCCTTGCGGTTTGCCCAGGGGTTGTTTTGTGGCGAACTTTGTGTGTTCGCTATACGCCGAACATGTGAACATATGGAGAAATTTGCGCCCGCCATATTCTTTTACATTGTGAAGAACTTTGACCCATGACACATCCATCAGGTGGTACAGGACAGCCAATTGAGACATTTCAGCACATGGACATACCCCCTACCTTATAAATAAACCTGATCTGGTCGCCATTTTACATTCAGTGTTTTGCCAGTGTAGGAAGAGGTTGCTGTGTGGAGCAGGGACAGGCTCTTAGGGACACCAAACGCTAGCTAATAGGGCCACAAAAGTCATTTTAAGCACTAGTATAGGTGTGCTATCGATATGTGTGATACACAGAGGGGTGCGATATACTTATAATACACTTTTATAATGAGTCAAAAACACATAGACCTATATAGTGATCACCTGCAAGTCAGGGGCCTAGGGGCTAGGGGCTTACTAGGGCCATTTTTTTTATAGGGTAAGGTTCCGGATGGGGTAGCTCTTATCAGGGTGGGTGGTCTGTGGTTAGGCTATCAGGGCCAGAATAGCAGCCCCCCTGTAGGGCAATATCAGGGACAGTTCTTTGCCCATCCTGTCCTTCAATACCACATCATCATCTAGCACAGGGATGGATTTTTTTTGCTTTCCCTCCTGGATTCATCGATGTGCACTGGAACCCCCCGGATTGTCGTAGGACATATAGTTTCTCACTTGTTATTGCTTACCACATCTATGCTTTTTGCTTAACTTTAATAATTTAATTTATTTTCATTTCGAGGGATATCTTTTCCATTCACACGTCCGCAAAATGGGTCCGCATCCATTCCGTAATTTTCCATTCATTTTCAATGGGGCCGGAATGTGCTGTCCGCATCTGCATTTGCGGATCCACATCCGCATTTGCGGATCCGCACTTCCGCATCCGTGCTTCCGTTTCCGCAAAAAAATAGAACATGTACTATTCTTGTCCGCAATTGCAGACAAGATTAGGCATTTTCTATTATAGTGCCGGCGATGTGCGGTCCACAAATTGCAGAATGCACATTGCCGGTATCTGTGTTTTGCGGATCCGCAAAACACTTACGGACGTGTGAATGGGCCCTCATAGTAAAATTATTAAAGGTTACATTTTATCTTTATGTATATTCTGATGGATTGCCTTCCTTGCACAATTTTATAATATACTTTCTATGTTAGAAAGTATATTATAGAGCATTTGTATTGTGCGACAGTTGTGTGCGGTTCTGCTGCGATACTGCAGGTATATAGAGGGACAAGCGTTATTGGAACAAATAATTTCTACTGGTGTGATATACCAGTCGTCCCCCAAAAAAACAGATTGAAGCTGGGTGTTATATACCAATATACTTTCTTTATAGTGCATTTGGGTACTGTATAGTGCATTTGCGCATGCGCGTACGGGAAAATTATATTGCCGATATTTTGCATAAAATAAAAAATGAATGGAGATCGCAAATTCGAATAATACATCTGGTATGTCACTGTCCATGTTGTGGGACTATTTGTGCACTTCTAGTAATTATTTCTTGGCTGCAAATATGAGCTGAAGTTTTTTTTAGGTTCACCTGCCATTAAAATTAATGGGACCAGCCGCGAGCTTGCGGTTCGCGAACATTTGATCGTCCCGGCAGATGTTCTTCCATCACTAATGGTAGTCTTTGCTTTATATATCTATTCTTCATGACAGTGCTTTCCTTTCCCTGTTCTTTACATCAGCTCATGTTGGCAGGTCGTTTATATCGAGAACTTCCTGTTTTTATCAACTTCCTGCTGAGTAATGTTTCAGAAATTTGATCCATCTGTCATGAAGAGGGGAGATGTAGGAGGTATGACTATTGCAATTGGAACAGCATGGCAGGAAGAGCAAACCCTGTTGTACATAGGATAGATTATTGTATTGAAAACTGGGATAAGTGCACATCACATTAAATGCATGCAGTCAAATCTGTAGGCAGCATGATTAGCGGGAAATGAGCTGAGTATACTGATCTAGTATTAGATGTTTGTTGCGCAGTTCTGCTCAGCAATTGACAGATATATACAGTTGCAAGAAAAAGTATGTGAACCATTTGGAATGATATGGGTTTCTGCACAACTTGGTCATAAAATGTGATCTGATCTTCATCTACGTCACAACAATAGACAATCACAGTCTGCTTAAACTAATAACACACAAATAATTGAATGTTACCATGTTTTTATTGAACACACCATGTAAACATTCACAGTGCAGGTGGAAAAAGTATGTGAACCCTTGGATTTAATAACTGGTTGAACCTCCTTTGGCAGCAAAAACTTCAACCAAACATTTCCTGTATTTGCAAATCAGACGTGCACAACGGTCAGGAGTAATTCTTGACCATTCCTATTTACAGAACTGTTTCAGTTCAGCAATATTCTTGGGATGTCTGGTGTGAATCGCTTTCTTAAGGTCATGCCACAGCATCTCAATCGGGTTGAGGTCAGGACTCTGACTGGGCCACTCCAGAAGGCGTATTTTCTACTGTTTAAGCCATTCTGTTGTTGATTTACTTCTATGCTTTGTGTCGTTGTCCTGTTGCAACACCCATCTTCTGTTGAGCTTTAGGTGGTGGACAGATGGCCTTAAGTTCTCCTGCAAAATGTCTTGATAAACTTGGGAATTCATTTTTCCTTTAATGATAGCAATCCATCCAGGCCCTGATGCAGCAAAGCAGCCCCAAACCATGATGCCCCCACCAACATACTTCACAGTTGGGATGAGGTTTTGATTTTGGTGTGCTGTGCCTCTTTTTCTCCACACATAGTGTTGTGTGTTTCTTCCAAACAACTCAACTTTAGTTTCATCTGTCCACAGAATATTTTGCCAGTACTGCTATGGAACCTCCCAATGCTCTTGTGCAAACTGTAAACGTGCAGCAATGTTTTTTTTTGGACAGCAGTGGCTTCCCCTGTGGTATCCTCCCTTGAAATCCATTCTTGTTTAGTGTTTTACATATTGTAGATTTGCTAACAGGCATGTTAGCATATGCCAGAGACTTGTAAGTCTTTAGCTGACACTCTAGGATTCTTCTTCACCTCATTGAGCAGTCTGCGCTGTGCTCTTGCAGTCATCTTTACAGGACGGCCACTCCTAGGGAGAGTAGCAGCAGTGCTGAACTTTCTCCATTTATAGACAATTTGTCTTACCGTGGACTGATGAACAACAAGGCTTTTGGAGATACTTTTATAACCCTTTCCAGCTTTAAGCAAGTCAACAATTCTTAATCGTAGGTCTTCTGAGAGCTCTTTTGTGCGAGGCATAATTCACATCAGGCAATGCTTCTTGTGAAAAAAAAAAAAAAAACAGAACTGGTGTGTGTTTTTTATAGGGCAGGGCAGCTGTAACCAGCACCTCCAATCTCATCTCATTGATTGGACTCCAGTTGGCTGACACCTCACTCCAATTAGCTCTTGGAGATGTCATTAGTCTAGGGGTTCACATACTTTTTCCACCTGCACTGTGAATGTTTACATGGTGTGTTCAATAAAAACATGGTAACATTTAATTTCTTGTGTGTTATTAGTTTAAGCAGACTGTGATTGTCTATTGTTTTGACTTAGAGGAAGATCAGATCACATTTTATGACCAATTTGTGCAGAAATCCATATCATTCCAAAGGGTTCACATACTTTTGCTTGCAACTGTATGTATGCACGCCCATTGTAAGTTCACTGAATGATATATACCCGGTCAGCTCATTTTGGTCTAAAACATGCTGTCTGCAGATTGGACTGCATTTTCAATATGATGGGTTCCCTTTAAAGGGAAGCCGTCACTATGAAAATGCAGTGCACTCCGCAGGCAACTTGTTATACAGCAGGAGGAGCTGAGTATATTTATGTATAGCTTTTTAAGAAAAGATTCAGTAAACCTTGCATTTTATTCAATTAAACCTCTGCCCTTTTTATGTTTTTATGCAGTGTTACTTAGAGCTTGGCAGCTAACTCTACATGACTATGCGTACAGGGAACGCCGTCAATCTTTTCAGTACGCGTAGTCTTGCAGAGTTAGCTGCCAAGCTCTAAGTGCCACTACATAAAAACATAAAAAGGGCAGAGGTTCATAAAAAGAGCAGAGACCTTAATGAATAAATTGCAAGTACAGAATCTTTTCCCCACACAACTATGTATCAATCTACTCAGCTCCTCCTGCTCTATAACATGCCGACTGCATTGCATTTTCTTGGTCATAGGTTCCCTTTAATCATAGTCTAATTCTCAGTTGCAGACTACCATAAACTTTAATCTGTAGACACCTGATGATGCATTCCTGCTAAGTGGACAGGACCTTTCTGGTGTGATGTGGGAATTGTGCTTTGTGCCTCCCCTTGCTGCTACTGCTTCCCTCTCCTCCACCTGCTGAGTTATGGAAACACTGAGTATAGCTAGTATTACACTTGCAGATACACTTGCCGTTCCTTCCCGGCAATCGCCCGCTCGTCAGTAGAGGAGACCTTTGCTATTACATGCAGCAATCTCCTCCTCAATATTCGGAGGAGCAATTGTTATGCCATTGCTCGTCTTCAGACAAACTAGTTATTTCCGGCAGTAGATTGTGATTACACAGCACAATCTGCCGCTGGCAAACCATGATTTATAGGCATGCTTAAAAATCGCAATTGTCCAATGAACGAGTGTTTTCTCGTTCATTGGATAATCGTCGGCAGTATTACACTGCCAGATCATCGCTAACAATCGTTTGTAGGAACGCTCATTAGCAATGATCTGCAGACAATCTGCCAGTGTACTATAAGCTTAAAGGGAACCTGTCACCTGCATTTTGGGTATAGAGCTGAGGACATGGGCTGCTAGATCGCCGCTAGCACATCCGCAATATCCATTCCCCATAGCTCTCTGTGCCTTTATTGTGTCAAAAAAAGATTTGATATGTATTAAGGCATTTGCCTGGATTTGTGGGAGGGGCTGAGGTCCGCCTCCAGCCTATTTAGGGCACCCCCCTTACCTGGCTCCTGCACCGTCTGAGGTCTGAGCTTTGTGAGAGGAAGTCGCTTGTTGGAGTTCTGAGGAATTTACCTGCGAGCCGCTGTTTTTCTGAGAGCTTTTTTCGTCGCCGTCTGGTTCTGGTTGTGGAGCATTGCTGTTCTTTTCCCAGTTTCTCTCGGTTCACTGTGGGTCGCGTTTGCCCGTCAAACTGTGAGTTATTTCGTACGGGTCTGCAGGGCCTCACGGTTGCCCCAGCACCGGTTCATCTCATTTCATCAAGGCACACCAATGTCACGGTTTCATGCAAGTCACCATCATTCATTTCTGTCACACCTGTTCATGCGTTCTCATTACGATCCGCACCACCAGTTGGTCATACACACTGGCAGCATGCGGCATGGTTCCTGGTTCAAACACCCCCCCTTTTCTGTTGTTGTCCACACGCTGCACCCATGTCACCAGCAGCTCCTTTTTAGGCCCTCTGGCGTCTCCACAAGGCCGTCATGCCGGCCAGCAACCTGCTGATCCCTGCACATTCCCCGGTTTGGTTCACCCCAAACTAACATTCATCATGCACAGCACAGTGGGCTGCTGCCGTGCACCCCCCCATTCATTTTCACTTTTCACTGGGCTGCCGTTCGTCCCTTCCCTGTCGCCTCCTGCCTGTTGCCGCTCCTCCTGCCGCGCGGCCGATGGCGCCCGACCGCGTCCTGGGGCCTGGTCTGCGCATGCGCGGCCGGGGGGTTCTGCGCATGCGCGGCATTTTCGATGGCGCATGCGCAGTGTCCCGACGCCTCCGGACGTTGGTGTTCAACACACTGATTTTTCCCAGCCTCCCATGTCACTCCTCAGTCACAAACCCCCCCCGGTCATTCATGTGCGCAGTCGTGGGGGCCAGCAGCAGTGCAACCGCACAATCTCCCCCCCCCCCCTTTTCCATTCATTACCTGCACTGGGCTCACCGCGGCCGTAACATCCCCTCACCACCTGCTGCCTGGTTGCCGCTCCCCCTGCCGCGCGGCCGGCCGCGTCCTGGGGCCTGATCTGCGCGTGCGCGGCCGGGGTTCTGCGCATGCGCGACGGCTCGTCGGCGCATGCGCGGTGTCCCGGCGGCCGTGCGCGCGGCATCTGTGTCCGGGGGGCCGCCGTCGGGCGGCAGGGGAGGCCACAACATGCCCCTCTTGTTACACATTCCCCAGGAGCCCCAATACAGACAGTGAAACACATCACACCCATGAAATAAACAGGGAATCATGAGCAGGCCCCTCTTGGCCAAAATCGTACATGATCTCACCATGCTGATCGCCGGAGGGGCATAGACTTCCCATCCGCATTCAGCTACAAGTGACTGTCTCTAAAGGGGTCGTCACCTTTTCACAACCATGTTCAAAAAAAAAAAAAAAATAATATATAATATTTATATTTTTGCTTCATATTCAATAAACATGTGGGAATTGCGGGGGCACGGTCCAGAAATGTTCCAAAAAAAAAAAAAAAAAAGGAAAATATTTTGCAGGCGCACACTTTCCGCCTGCCCATGGCCACGGCACGCACTGGTCTCGTTCACATCAGGCGCAAGCTATCATTTCATGTGTAACCGCCATGATCCTCCCGGTCATACATATGTACCACATGCATTTACGCTTTTCATCACGCTATGTCATGTTTACCCTCCCCCTTATTTTTTAGGCGGTCAACCTATACTGTTTTACACTACCGTGTATCCGGAGAATTTTTCTTGGTACCAGGTACGTTCACCTGCTCATTTACCAAAATCTTCCTTACATTTCGGATGGTCCCGTTAGGGTCAGCGTGCTGGCTTTAGGGGCACGATCATCCCACTAGGTAACCCCCCCCCTTTTCTTGGCTTCGCCGACAGTTAGTGGTCCCGCGAGGCCGACACCCCGCCTCAAACGTACGGAGGCACCTGCCCAACGCGCCACCGCGTTAGTAAGCCGCCTCGCATGTTGCATAGAGAGGGCCTCACCTGTCACTCCCTTCCCCTAGTCCTGTCTTACAGTCACCGAGAGGCCAACGCTCCTGCCGCTACCACGAGTGGCCTCATTACCCCCTCGCGCCAAATCATAGATAGAGCCTCTCAAAGCCGCTTGGCAATTAGCAGGGCCTCATCTGTCACCATGCAAGTGTAATTTTTCGCCATTTGGCCTAGCTAGCCAGCACGATCCTGCATGGCCTCAAATTAATCAACTTTTTTATTGTAGTATGTCGCTGGATGGGTTGGAAAACTTCTCCCTACCTGGCACCCCTGCTAGATCTGTCACTGCCACTTCGGGAGACGATCTAGCCAGTCCAGCGTCCATCCGGTCCTGGACAATTCCTCGCATCACGGCGGAGTTGAGGAAACGGCATGTTCCCTTCCCCGCCACGGCTAGGAAAGCGGAGCTGTTCCGGCTGTTACGCGCTTCAACCGATACTAGCGATGCGGGGCAAGGACCCAGCCAGTCCGGCACCGGGGACATCCATGCCATGCTGGCCTCTCTGATGACATCCATGTCAACAATCAACGCCAGGCTGGAGAGGCTGGAAACGGTCACCACGACCCTCTCCTTGGCGGGTCCGCCACCGGCGGCATCACCGGCACCGGTCGGTTTGCCGGTGGTCACACCATCCACTAGCGTGGAGGACCGGGAAGTCAACCCGGCGCATATGATTCCTGAGCACTTGAAACGGGATATCCTGGAAGGTAAGGATATAAACCTGGCCTCCCTTCTGATTGCCTCCCAGGACGTGGTCGAAAACACGACGTACGCCTATGACGAGGTGTCAGTTGTGGTCAAGTCCAGGGATGCCCGGCTCAATAGGAAATTGACCATTCCCGAATTCGTGTTGGCCTTCGGAATCTACAGAGAGGTCATCTGTGCGGTCTACCCCAACAGAAGGGAGGAATTCGACCTCTACTTACACAAACTGGTGGATTTGGGCAACAAATACGGAGGGTCAGCGTTTTATGACTATCACAGGTCTTTTTCGGCAAAGGTGGCAGGGGCTTTCTCCCAGTACGGAGTCCGCTCCAACTGGGCGAGGATCGACACGGTCATTTTTTGTCGCCACTTCGCAGGCCTTAGGACCCCAGCCTGTGCGCACTGCTCCTCCACGGCCCACACCACCAATTTTTGCCCGAACACGTCGGTCAGACAGGGCCCCTCCCAGGCAGCTGGTCCCTCCGGGGTCCCGGAGAGACTGGCCCGGGACAAACTGGGTCGGCCGATCAAATTTCTAGGCAAATCGATGATTTGCAATAATTTCAATGAGGGGTCCTGTAATTATAACGGATGTAAATTGTTACACATATGCACCAAATGTTTCCGGGCACATGCCAAGTCCATGTGTCCAAATAAAATGTTTACACAACCGTATCTAACAACTATCAACATGCCAGTTTTTACCGCGCTCATGTCGCAACACCCCTCCAGCCATCTATCAGATTTCCTCGTTTCAGGATTGACAGAAGGATTTCACACGGGCATCCTGTATATGCCAACAGGCACCCTGGAATGTCCCAATCTTTTATCCGCTCTACACAACCCCACCGCCATTGACGCCCTCATAGCCCAAGAGGTAACAGAGGGTTTTGTGCTAGGTCCTTTCAAGACTCCCCCATTCGCCACATGGCGCACCAACCCCATTGGCGTCGTCACTGGGAAATCTTCCCAGAAACAGAGGCTCATCATCGACCTATCGGCACCTCACGGGACGGGCAACCCCAGTCTCAACTCCCTCATTCCCTCGGAGGAATTCTCTCTGCAGTATACCACCATAGATCACGCCATCACGGCCATCAGTCAAGCAGGGGTGGGGGCATGGCTCAGCAAAACCGACATCGCCAACGCCTTCAAATTACTTCCGATTCACCCTACACTGTGGCACCTGCATGGCATCAAGTGGTCTGGGGATTATTATTTTTTCTCCCGATTGACCTTCGGGTCCAAAAGCAGCCCGGCCATCTTCGACGTGTTTGCGGAAGCATTATGCTGGTTGCTATTGAATATAGCAAGGTGCCCGCTGGTTTTACATTACCTTGATGACTTCCTATTGGTGGAAGAAAACACTTCCCCTCCTTCCAGCCTCAGAGCCACCATCAAGCTGTTCAAGGAACTGGGGGTCCCCCTCTCCACCAAGAAGACAGAGGGGCCGGACACGATCATCACCTTCCTGGGTATCCAGTTGGATTCAGCTTCAATGCAAGCCAGTTTGCCGTCCGGGAAGATCCAGGACATCCTCACCCACATAGACGGCTATCTTCAACTCGGCACCTGCAACCGCAGAGAACTACAGTCCCTGCTGGGCTCCCTGAACTTTGCCATGCGCATCATACCCCAGGGTCGCTCGTTTATTTCACGGCTTCTGCACCTCTTCCCCTTGTTCCTACACGACTCGCACAGATTGTCCCTGGATGCCCACGCTGCGGCGGATCTGGGAATGTGGAGGAGATTTCTGTCCACCTGGAATGGTAGGAGCTTGTTTCTCCCTCAGCTGTCGGACTCTTCCCCCTCTATCTGGTCAGATGCGGCATCTACCACAGGCTTTGCGGCCATATTTGGGGACGATTGGCTGTGGGGCAGCTGGCCTCCTGAGGTCCAGGGTCTGGAAGGATTCTCCACTACCTCAGCGCTTTTTGAGATCTATCCCATCGTAGCGGCTGCCGTGGCGTGGGGTCATTTATGGGCAAATCTGGCGGTCCGCTGCTATTTGGACAACCAAGCAACCTGCCAGATTATAAATAAAGGTCGTTCTAAATCCCTCACAATCATGAGGTTCATGCGAAGACTTACTTGGCTGGCCGCCTGCAACAATTTTTTCCTGCATTGTTTCCATGTCCCAGGGGTGTGCAATTCGGCTGCTGACAATTTATCTCGCTTCAAATTTCAGGCTTTTCATCAGGATCTCCCATCAGCATCACCCACTGCCTCCAGCACCCCGTCATTTCAGCAACTCATTCTGGACTAGAGGCCATCATGCGGCATAGCCAGTCTTTGTCCCACTTTTCACTATCAGTCAATACACATAGAGCATACAACAGAGCATTCACGCTATTCAACAGATTCCTGGTAGAACACAACATCACGCACCCTTTCATCATGACGTCTGTTTTGGGATTTGCTTCTTTTTGCCACCTCAAACTAAAAATGTCATACAACACCATCAAACTGTATCTTACTGGCATTCAACATCATATGCTAATCTTGCACCCTAACTACACCAGCTTCATGGCCTCCCACCAAATCAAAACAATACTCAGAGGCATTCAGAAGACGGAACCCGCACGTCCAGCCCAAAGGCTGCCCATCAACAGTCATGTTTTCAAGGCATTA
This sequence comes from Bufo bufo, assembly GCF_905171765.1. Taxonomy (NCBI): domain Eukaryota; kingdom Metazoa; phylum Chordata; class Amphibia; order Anura; family Bufonidae; genus Bufo; species Bufo bufo. The sequence goes on along the minus strand of NC_053393.1, from coordinate 405,704,362 downwards.
TCCGACCTGCTGGACGCCACGCCTTTTGATACAAATACCAACGCGGTCATGAAAGCTGCTATTTACTTGGCTTTCTACGGGTTCCTGAGGCCCGGGGAATTCACTACCACCTCCACATACCAAACCTCATCTTGTCTCCTTGTCTCCCACTTATCTAAACACCTGGATCACTACGTCCTGACCTTACCTCACTCCAAGAGTAGTCAGCGTTCACCTGTCAACATCTCATATTACCCCACGCACAACAAATGGTGTCCGGTGAGGGTGCTGGACACATACAGTCAGCTTCACAGGTTCCTACCCTCTCAACCGCTACTTCAACTTCATGGATCGGTGCTCACCACGACCACCTTCATGATCCATGTCAGATCATTTCTCACCCAACTGGGCCTTGACGCGGCCAACTACTCGGGGCACTCCTTTCGCATCGGAGCTGCATCCACGGCCTCCAGTGCCAACATCCCTGCCCATGTTATCAAGAAATTGGGACGCTGGAAGTCGTCCGCTTACGCACGATACATTCCCAATCCAGCGCAAGAGTTAAGGGTGGCTTTCCAAAGCATGTCGGGTTGAGCTGTTTACATGTTTTATTGGTTACAAATAAACTGGTTTATTTCCATTTTTGCCCTCTTCTTTCTTAGGCCTACCTCGTCCTCGGTTTCGGCACACCACAACCGACTGCATTTCTTTCCCTGCTTCCCAGGGCTCTTCTCTGTACTACCGTAAGCACCTAACACAAGTATTAAGGCATTTGCCTGGATTTGTGGGAGGGGCTGAGGTCCGCCTCCAGCCTATTTAGGGCACCCCCCTTACCTGGCTCCTGCACCGTCTGAGGTCTGAGCTTTGTCCCTCCCACCACTCCACTCATTTACAACTCATTTCTTTATGTCTTTTCCTTGGGTGGGCCCTCTTCTTTCTTAGGCCTACCTCGTCCTCGGTTTCGGCACACCACAACCGACTGCATTTCTTTCCCTGCTTCCCAGGGCTCTTCTCTGTACTACCGTAAGCACCTAACACAAATAGAAACATAGAAACATAGAATGTGTCGGCAGATAAGAACCATTTGGCCCATCTAGTCTGCCCAATATACTGAATACTATGGATAGCCCCCGGCCCTATCTTATATGAAGGATGGCCTTATGCCTATCCCATGCATGCTTAAACCCCTTCACTGTATTTGCAGCTACCACTTCTGCAGGAAGGCTATTCCATGCATCCACTACTCTCTCAGTAAAGTAATACTTCCTTATATTACTTTTAAACCTTTGCCCCTCTAATTTAAAACTGTGTCCATATTTAAATGGAGCAAGTAAGAAGCCCACGGAGCTGTTACTAACGTTTCCGGAGCCCAGCCACGCCCACTGTGATGGAGCCCAGCGCTGCCCTGCATCCTCTGAATCTCCTTCTTGCTCCCCAACGTCACAAAGCTAGAGCGCCGTAATCTCGCGATGCGCGAGCTAGCGCATGCACAGTGTCAGCATAGTGTTCCTTCCCTGTGCTGGCATTAGCCTCAGGGAACAAACTGCACATGCGCTAGCTCGCGCATTGCAAGATTACGGCGCTCTAGCTTTGTGACGTTGCGGAGCAAGGAGGAGATTCGGAGGATGCGGGGTGGTGCTGGGCTCAGAGTCAGAGAACGCTGGACTCATCTCTGAAGCATGGAGGAGACAGGACTCATCTAAGGTTCATTTACATATATATAAAATCGTTTTTTTGACACAATAATAGCACAGAGAGCTATGGGGACTGGGTATTGCGGATGTGCTAGCGGCGATCTAGCAGCCCATGTCCTCAGCTCTATATCCAAAATCCAGGTGACAGGTTCCCTTTAAGAAGCTATATCTTTCTCCTCCCTGTCTTCTTTTAACTATTTTACTGTACATAGAGTTTTTGGAAGCTGAGACGTTTCTGAAGAGGGCTGACAAACAGTGAGAGGTGGGCTACAGGGGGTTGAAAGTTACCCATAATAATTATCAGGTTTCATACAGTATATTCGCTTGTGTCACTGAATATTTTGTAATATATACTTGAACCCAAAAGGTAATTAATTTTTACTTTTAAGACAATTACTGAAAGAAAACGTAAGACAAATTGCTAAATATAACATGTTTACTGAGGTGTTTTGGCCTCAAAATAATAAAATACTGTATAATTGTTTTAGTGTATGTAACCTTTACTCATATTTTAGTCCCTGCTGCATTGGAGCTTTCAATGTAATTTTCCTAATAATTGCTGTTTAGGAATATGACTGTTAACCTAAGAGAAAGCTGGGGCTACTGTAAGAAGTCTCTGTAAGGAAAAGAGTAGAACCAATTAAAAATAATGATTCCTATCTGTATCCTTTCCTCATTAAAGGTGACATTCTAGGATATAATGGTTCATATTTTCATGTCTAATGTTTCAATTTGTATTGAACTGCGCTATAATAATTTTGTCTCTTTACAGAGGTATGGTTCTTCTGCAATACCTCAAAAAGCATTGCCGACCTCCAACACAATTGTACCGAGTGGCATCACATACAGTATGCTTGCCTTCCATTTCATATAACTTCTGCCCACTGTAAATGAGTAGAGAAATGGGGGTACTGGGGCATACAACTGGTAGATATGGGAAATATAGCAATATAATATTATCGGTATATCTGTATCTATATCTGTTTAAATGGGAGCAGGAAAGCATACAGGAAATGGAAGATTAAACAGATACTTCAATTATTTTCAGCTCATGGACAGAAGCAAACATACAGACAGCAGCTATCCAATTACAAGAAGACATCAGCAATAAGAAAGGCACAGCGGGAAGGATTACACAGCAGTAGTAGAGTTACTTGCCAGCAGTTGAGTTAATGAGTATGTTATTGGAAGGGATCTGACGTTGCATTATATTGCTGCAGTATATGTTCTGTCGAGAAGCCACTTTGTAGTACAACATAAGATAGTGTAAAATGTTTTCCCAACGGGCAGAGCCGTAAACACTAGAAAAACACTGCCATCCTTTCCTGTCACCATTACCTGAGCTATATTGTTAGATGCAACAACAACAAAAAAATCTGTTATGGCAATTTACACTGACCTAAAATAATATTTTCTGTATATGTTAGGTGGCTTCTCCGGTCAAGTGCTCTATCCGCATTAAATTCAGGCTCTACAGTCATAAAATACCATATTGTTGAATCATGGATTTAAAGGGATGCTGCTTGCAAAACTTGATTAAATTGATTCTTGATTAACATAAAATATGGGTAGTTGCTGGAATTCTGTGGTGGGTAAGAGTCCTCAGCTGTTTCCGTAGCTCCCACAGGCTTGTATAGAGCAGCATTTCATACAATTCCTGCCCACTATAGATGTGCTGAGATTGGGTAATGGAATTCCCAGCTCTAGCAAATAATAGATGTCTCAGCAGTCGAATCCAATAAGTTGGAATTCCTTTATTTTAAAGGGGCTGACCCACGAAAAAATATTCAGCAATTTTCAAACTAGCACCTGGATCTGAAAACTTTTGTAATTGCATGTATTTCAAAATTTTGTATAGCTACTGGGTTATTCAATGACATCTTTCTATATAGCACCACCTGCTGTTTGCTCTTTTTATAATTCCTTTGTCCTGCTCAGTGAGACGGAAGAACATGCTCAGCTCCATCCTTCAACTACCACCAGCTGCAGCAGAATGAACACACCCCAAAGAAAGGGTACCCCCCCATCCTAAGTTGACAGCTTGAAATAAATCTAGCAGAACAACTGGAGCAACGAATGATGAGATCTCTGGATCCATGTAAGGTGCAGGGATGAGTCTAGTTTTGTTACAGAGAAGATGTCATGTGCTAGATTATGTATGATTTCATTTTTTTACATTAATCATGGGATCACCCCTTTAATTAAGATACATTTTACACAATTAGATTTTATTGAAGATAGTCAATGAGGTGGTAGACAAGTTTTGAAACTCTCACCAGACAGGAATTTAAATTCTTACGGCCATATTATGTAAGAATGACCCTGAATTTAATTCTGACCAGAACTCTATAAACATAGACTCTAGAGTTTACATCTCTCCTTTTGGTATTGATTTGTTCAGAATTCTGGTTTCTTGAACCTAAAATTTTAAATAATATATTTGAAGTTGGAGGTACACTTTAAAGGGCCTCTATCAGCAGACTTGTACCTATGAAACGGGTTGACCTGTTGCATTTGTACCATTTGGCCCCATGTTTATATGTGCCCGTAGTACTGAGAAAAATGAAGTTTTAATATATGCAAATGATACTCTAGGGGTAATGGGGGTGGTCTTTTCTGTACTGCGAGCCTCTTCATTGTACTGCACCTCCAGCAGATACTGAAGTGCACAGCGCTGGAAGCTGAATTACAAGTTGCTGGAAAATAATTTACGCGCTGCTGACCCATTTATATAATAGTGTCACTTTATCTCAAGTAGTCAGAGGTACGTAATAATACACCAAGTGATATTTTCCCTTGCATCGTAAAATTATGCTACTTAATAAATTTGGAAAATTTGGGTCAATGAGCTGCCATACAGAATTACCAGCAAATGCATTTTTAACATGTATATCAAAGGGGAATGTTATTTTCTCTGCAACATGTACAGAGGAAGACAATAAAAATATGAATGTGTGTTAGAAAAAATGGGCCACCATATATTGGGCAATAAACACTAATATTGTTACTGACATTGTTCTTTGCTCTTTCCCAACCATCATCTGTGCAATAGAGCGAGAATTAATGTGTATCCCTACAGCAAAACATGGCACTACTTTGCCTTGTAATTTGCTTTTTAAACAATGGTTTGATCTTTGCCTTTGAAGAATAAAAATACATAAGGTGCTGCACGAGGCCACATACAAACCCTTTCTTTCAACATACTACTGAATTTATACAGCAAATATTAAACGCAAAGTATCATGAGATGCTCACCTGAAGTCAGGCAACTGGATTCTTCTGAGTTGAAGAAATTAAATAGAAAAAACAAAACAAAAACAGTGTAAATATGTTATAATATATATTCATATACTAGCTTGTTTGTTTTCCTTATCAAATTAATTATATCTTCCCTCATCCTTATAATTGTGTTTTTATTGTTATAATTAGAGATGAGCAAAGTTTTGGAAAATTCGATTCGGCTGCTTCGCCGAATGTAAAAAAAAAAAATCGCTTTGTGATGAATTATATCATCATGATGCCCATTTTTTTGTAAGTAGTGGATGCAACGATAGAAAGCTGCAATAGCAGCGCACCCCATCATTGTACCCCTCAGATGCCGCGTTCATACTTGAACATAGCATCTTAGAGTAAAAACTGTGTAAAATTGACAGAAAAAAAATATTAAATCATACTTACCACCTCCATTTGCTCGCAACAGGCCGTCTGCCACTATCTTGCTTAAAGATCTGGCATGAAATCTCAGGCGGCCCGAGATGATGTCGTCACGCCGGCCGGCATGGTTACATCATACGTCACCACACATGGGATTTTGGACAAGATATTCAATCAAGATGGCGGCCTGTCGCACGAGGAAATTCGGCTTCACAGAGGGTCGAATTTGTCCTGAAATTCGGATCGAATTTGTCCTGAAATTCGGATCGAATTTGTCCTGAAATTCGGATCGAATTTGTCCTGAAATTCGGATCGAATTCCACTTCATTGGATTCATCTTTAGTTATAATTATTAAAGTTTAAGATATATGTGTTATTTTGATGTCTACATTATTCTGGTTTGTGTGAATCCCATAAACACATAGGACCAGATTTGGTAATTGTAATATTTAGACAGCATAAACATAAACCAGGCTAAAGATGTGCCAAATTCATCATAGTTTATGACACTTTTGTCTAAATTGATTGTCAATTTTGATATATTTTATACCACGCTCCCTTCCTGGTAAGCCATGCTCTATTTTTCAAGCAAGACTGAATAAGTGTCTAAAACACTTAATAATTGTAGTGCAAGCCATGTGTGTCAGTATTCTACAGCATTTTGCTAAGTAAATCTATCCTAAAGTTTATTTTATTTCATTCAGTCAAAAAGCAAAAGTCAAAAATGTTGGTTAAAAGGATTTTTCCATCATTAAATGTTATATGATTATAATTCATCACGCAAAACAAGTTACTTTTGTAATTTACTTTGTTATTAAATTGCTCCAGTTGTGAGATATTCTCTTTACTTCATTATAATGGTGCCCCCTGGTGCTTAATCTGTACAGCTGGGCGCACATGCTCAGTTCTATCTGTGAACAGACACCAGCTATATCTACTGTTAGAAGCTGTGACAGTTACAGGGAGAAAGCTTCAGCAGAAAGGACATGCCTCCTGAGAATGGACACACCCAATGAGCTGTAATAGTGAGAGAGCTGCAGCAGAAAAGACAATGAACTGGTTCTAGTGTTGTTAGAAAAAGATTGGCATCTACTATATGATGTCTGATTTGCATTTTTACATCAATCATGACATAACACCTTTAAATTGTAAATTATTAAATATATAGTACCTGCTTCAACATTTTTATTTAGTCGTGCTTGTTGTCTCAACTGATAAGCTTCAAAATCAAATGCTTGACCTTCATCGTTACCATTATCTTCAATACCATCAACAACTCTGTTAAAAGAAAAAAGGTTCTAATAAATACTGTTACATTAAAAGCAATCTGACACCTATAATAAAAAAATACGTTGAAATATATTCCACATACAGAGAGGTTTTGTTGTCATGTTGTCAAGTTTTTGACTTATTCTTTTTTTTATTAGGTCTCAATTACATATTTCATGTTCTTTACTGTTGCAATAAAGAATCATGATGTCCATTTAAATATAACTCAATTTTTTAATGTTTAACTAATATTAACCATGTTCACCTAACAATTCATGTAAGCAAATTCAAATTTAGTTTGGACAACATATGGTCTGACTCCTGTTCTTCTCCAGTGGTTTGTATAATTCAGTTAATATTACGAAAGAAGAGCCTCATGGAACATTATGTGAATGATACGACTACAGCACATGTTAAAATTAAATTACTATTAATTAATTACAACATTTTTTTTGTGTGCTAATTTAGTATTTGCATTGTGAGAATATTCCCCATAGGATAATATTTGATTGTTATGTGTAAGTCATTAATGTCATGTCAAGTTCATGACATCAAAGCACTGATTATTCTACAATATTCAAGCTTTTGATTAGAACAACCTCTTTTTCCTTCAAATTATGGCACTTTTGGGGGCACAATTATCTTTGGGACACAACAGGGGACACTTGTTTTTGGAGTTATGGGGTACTATTATTGTGTGGAGCACAAAAAAGGGGTTGCTATTACTGTGTGGAGTAATAAGGGGCATTAATATACTCAGGGGCACTATGGAAGGGAGTTTGTGTAGAGGTGGAGAAAGGGAGGAGAGGATGCTGTAGCAAGGAGTTGAAGATAGCTTGGTAGAAAATTATGCAATGGTGAGTCCACTGATGAAGGAGTGAGCATACACTTCGAAACGCGTATGGTTTGGATCCCCATGTCGCAGGACCTACTCTTGACTTTTCATCGATGAATATTTGAAAGATAGAAACGCTTCTATATTATGAACTTTCATACCACCTCTGATAAACAAAACTCGCCTGTACAGCCAGGAATTAAAATCTACCCGAGCACGTGGGATGCCGAGTTGACACCTCCAGGACTACGCGGGGTATTGCATTCGGACGGCGAACGAACGCGGCCTGAGTTATCCGTAGGAGGGAGGTAAGGTCGGTTACTGCCCGCTCTGTGGGACGCCACGTAGTAGCGGAGGTGCAGACTGACAATCAACTATTACCGATCCACTATTCGAAAAAAGTAATCTTTTCTACATCTTTTATTCAAATTGACATTGCTTACCATAGGCAAAACTGTGGATATTGTCTGCTCAACATCGAGTAAGAGGACCATTCGTATACCATTCTTAGATTCTAGGATTGGAACTATACCATACCCATTTATATTGCGATTTTACATCCGAATATCTATGCTTATTTACATAGTCATCTGATGTGATTTTTTTTACTAGTGTTTATATTAGCGATTTTTTTTTATAGGTGTTCATATCTGCAATTTTATACACAAGTTTTATTTGCAATTTTATATATACTGTATTATTTACCCAAGTGTTCTTATCTACTATTTTTATACTGAATGAACTATTTTACACATAATCCACTTGTATTCTACAAATAAATTGTAAATCTGTGGTTTCAAAGGTCGAGTACCAGTCACATTATTTTACATAGAATTTTTGCTTCTGCTCTTGACTGGGTGGGTCAACACGTGACTAGAGCACCTATCCATACCTCCAGTTGGGTGAGCCTCTATTCCTTCCTATTTCTAAGATGTATCATTGGGCTGGTGATAAATAGCAACTGTCAGCAACAGCAAATATCTTCATTGTCATCAGCTGGAGCTGTATGGAAATCCTCACGTTTCCACGTGCCTGATTCATTTTGACATTTGTAATGTTTTGGACACTTACGCAGAACAATGTTGCCTGCTTGTGTGTGAAGATGCTACCTGCCATGTTGAAAACCCTCTCTGAGAAGACACAGGAGGCTGGACAGTAGACTTATAGAAAACTGCCAGTTCCAGCCACTGTTGCAATCTGCTTCCACAGAAGTCCATGGGGTCAGTGAACAGGGTATGTGCTGGAGAAAGGGCACAGTCCAAACTGAACTGGCTGATGCGCCTTCTGATACTTGTTTTAGCAGAGACAGAGGTAGAATGGTGAATTTTGGTGAAGGACCAGAACTGTGCCACATTTGCATAATGATGAGACGTGTTTTATGGACAATTGTCTAGAAGTGATAAAGCCTGTCTGCTGAATTGAATTTGGGTGAAGGCGTGGAACTGAACCACATTTGCAGAATGACAAGATACATTTTACAGCGGGCTAGAAGTCTAATGAATTTAATTTGGGTGAAAGCACAGAACTGCACTACAATTGCCAAAACTAAGTGGTACTGCAGAAACTGCACTTCCAGAAACTTTGCCAGGTAGTTCAGCTTTATTACAAGCAGATTTCTGAATGAGTTGAGCTATTTTATGGCCACACATTCCACTTTCTATAGCTGGTGACAAAGCAGAGAAGCAGGAGGAGTAGTCTGAGCCGGAGAACAAGTAACTGATGATGACTATAACAAGGACAGCAACTTAGCCAGGTTGGAGTTCAGCTTACACACAAGCCAGCTACATATTCAATTATGGATGTCTCACAATGGAGTGGAGAAAAAGGAGTTTGAGTAGGAGAACTAGTTGACGATGATGACAAGGACACTGTGCTGCTTGGGGATGCAGCCTGGCTGCCACAAAGAAGACTGTAAAGGTGGACAGAGTGTTCTGAATGCTGGCCAGTTCTATTTTCTTACTTGATCTGGTGACACAATAGAGCTCTAGTACCTACAGTATGTTTGTATTTGAACACCCATGAATTATTTTGATCCTGCAGATCTTGCACAAGGCAGTGGTTTCGTGTGCCAACCTTATGGAGAAAAAAATGTCATACGGGAGATATCGGAGATTATCAGCAGCCGAGCTTGGCCTAGGTATGGCATCTTTTGAGCCTGTGGCCACAGTATCAGTGGCATCACCAAGTGCCAAGCTAAACACAATTGAAGTAGATATGGCCTTGACAGTTCTTTAGGCAGTTTTGGCTATTCCTTTTGGTAGTGACTAGGTTGGTCACAAGAAGGATGGTGGTAAAGGAAGTCAATGATGAGACACAACTATGTGGTTAGAGAAGTACTTTTGTGTATAAGTGTATCCCCTCCATAATCATTTACTCTATAGTCCACTAAGTAAACACTATAAAATAGACTAAATAAAAATGATTACAGATATTGTCATCTTTCAATGTGCTGTCATCTATGACTATGGGGAACTTAGCATATCATTTTCTAAGAATGAGTATATGCCATGATTTGCTGACAGTATAATTATATTGAGGCCTGAGGCAGATAATTATCGTACAGCAGCTTGTACTATACAATTTTCTTATTTGTCATTAAAAAAAAGAAGTCTGTAATGTAAAATGTATTAATATGTTAACTATATCTGGGTTTTATTTTGGTATATATGCATTGTGAACAAACGTCTTTTCTTCTAGAGTGTTATCAACTAAACAAGCTTGCAAGCAGAAATCCAGCAATCCTGTCGTACTATCATGTATGATAGAGTATTTTCTATGAAGACAAATGAATCCCCCTTGCTGGGTCTATTTTAGTTCAGTTGACATTCTAGCTTTGCCTTTTATTTGTGAAACTTGTCAATCATTTGAGGCCTGTATCATTTACTTGTGAATGCCTGAGGCAGAAGATCCAGGTCAGCTTTTCCATTTCCACTGTGTCAAAATTCAAGACGTAGGTATTCAAGACACAGGTAATAGGACAAGCAAGGAAAAGACAGTCCAATTATTGACAGCAGAATACTTTTATGAGGCTTTTAGTATAATTAGTTGTCATTGATTGTTTATGTATATTGTAATATTAACTTTACTATTACTCTGCAGGTCAGTGAATGACCCCATGCAAGACCTGCCAACTAACTAAGTCTACTTTCACATTTGCGTTTTTGCTGTCTGGTTTGGAGATCCGACATGAGATATCAAAACTAGGGATGAGCGAACCCGAACTGTATAGTTCGGGTTCGTACCGAATTTTGGGGTGTCCGTGACACGGACTCGAACCCGAACATTTTCGTAAAAGTCCAGGTTCGGGTTCGGTGTTCGGCGCTTTCTTGGCGCTTTTTGAAAGGCTGCAAAGCAGCCAATCAACAAGCATCATACTACTTGGCCCAAGAGGCCATCACAGCCATGCCTACTATTGGCATGGCTGTGATTGGCCAGTGCACCATGTGACCCAGCCTCTATTTAAGCTGGAGTCACGTAGCGCCGCACGTCACTCTGCTATGATCAGTATAGGGAGAGGTTGCAGCTGCGACGTTAGGGCGAGATTAGGCAGATTAACTCCTCCAAAAGACTTCATTCTGTGATCGATCTGCAGCTGTGGATCATTGAAGTGCTATTATTGACTTGCTCACTTTTTTGAGGCTGCCCAGAGCGTTTTTAGATCACTTTTTTTCTGGGGTGATCGGCGGCCATTTTGTGACTTGTGGTGCGCCAGCACGAGCTATCACCAAGTGTATTTAACCATCGATAGTGTGGTTATTTTGTGCTATATCCTACATCAGCTGCAGGCTGAGCCTGTGTCACCGAAGTGCATTTAACCATCAACAGTCTGGTTATTTTTTGGCCATATACTACATCAGCTGCAGGCTGAGCCTGTTTCACCCAAGTGCATTTAACCATCAACAGTCTGATTATTTTTTGGCCATATACTACATCAGCTGCAGGCTGAGCCTGTGTCACCGAAGTGCATTTAACCATCAACAGTCTGGTTATTTTTTGGCCATATATTACATCAGGGGCAAGTTGAGCCTGTCACCCAGCGCCTAAAAAATAGACCTGACATTTCTATTCAACCAAATCTGCACAGTTTTAGCTGGTCAAGTTATTTGTAGTGACCGTCAAAGCAGACTTTTTGTTCTGGGTTGAAAAAGCATTCCCAAATTTGCCATTCTGAAAATAACTAGTTTGTGGTATTTCAGGCCTACTTGAAATCTATCCCAAAAAGAAAATCTTACATTGAAGTTATTGATAGTATCATTCAGAAAAACCTAAGACACACGCTAGCGTGCTGATAGAAGTGTCATTCTGTGATTAAACCTATAACTGTCACACAGCGCAAAAAAAAAACAGGTCTCACATCTCTATTCAACCAAATTTGCACAGTTTTAGCTGGTCAAGTTATTTGTAGTGACCGTCAAAGCAGACTTTTTGTTCTGGGTTGAAAAAGCATTCCCAAATTTGCCATTCTGAAAATAACTAGTTTGTGGTATTTCAGGCCTACTTGAAATCTATCCCAAAAAGAAAATCTTACATTGAAGTTATTGATAGTATCATTCAGAAAAACCTAAGACACACGCTAGCGTGCTGAAAGAAGTGTCATTCTGTGATTAAACCTATAACTGTCACACAGCGCAAAAAAAAACAGGTCTCACATCTCTATTCAACCAAATCTGCACAGTTTTAGCTGGTCAAGTTATTTGTAGTGACCGTCAAAGCAGACTTTTTGTTCTGGGTTGAAAAAGCATTCCCAAATTTGCCATTCTGAAAATAACTAGTTTGTGGTATTTCAGGCCTACTTGAAATCTATCCCAAAAAGAAAATCTTACATTGAAGTTATTGATAGTATCATTCAGAAAAACCTAAGACACACGCTAGCGTGCTGATAGAAGTGTCATTCTGTGATTAAACCTATAACTGTCACACAGCGCAAAAAAAACCAGGTCTCACATCTCTATTCAACCAAATCTGCACAGTTTTAGCTGGTCAAGTTATTTGTAGTGACCGTCAAAGCAGACTTTTTGTTCTGGGTTGAAAAAGCATTCCCAAATTTGCCATTCTGAAAATAACTAGTTTGTGGTATTTCAGGCCTACTTGAAATCTATCCCAAAAAGAAAATCTTACATTGAAGTTATTGATAGTATCATTCAGAAAAACCTAAGACACACGCTAGCGTGCTGATAGAAGTGTCATTCTGTGATTAAACCTATAACTGTCACACAGCGCAAAAAAAAACAGGTCTCACATCTCTATTCAACCAAATCTGCACAGTTTTAGCTGGTCAAGTTATTTGTAGTGACCGTCAAAGCAGACTTTTTGTTCTGGGTTGAAAAAGCATTTCCAAATTTGCCATTCTGAAAATAACTAGTTTGTGGTATTTCAGGCCTACTTGAAATCTATCCCAAAAAGAAAATCTTACATTGAAGTTATTGATAGTATCATTCAGAAAAACCTAAGACACACGCTAGCGTGCTGATAGAAGTGTCATTCTGTGATTAAACCTATAACTGTCACACAGCGCAAAAAAAAACAGGTCTCACATCTCTATTCAACCAAATCTGCACAGTTTTAGCTGGTCAAGTTATTTGTAGTGACCGTCAAAGCAGACTTTTTGTTCTGGGTTGAAAAAGCATTCCCAAATTTGCCATTCTGAAAATAACTAGTTTGTGGTATTTCAGGCCTACTTGAAATCTATCCCAAAAAGAAAATCTTACATTGAAGTTATTGATAGTATCATTCAGAAAAACCTAAGACACACGCTAGCGTGCTGATAGAAGTGTCATTCTGTGATTAAACCTATAACTGTCACACAGCGCAAAAAAAAAACAGGTCTCACATCTCTATTCAACCAAATCTGCACAGTTGTAGCTGGTCAAGTTATTTGTAGTGACCGTCAAAGCAGACTTTTTGTTCTGGGTTGAAAAAGCATTCCCAAATTTGCCATTCTGAAAATAACTAGTTTGTGGTATTTCAGGCCTACTTGAAATCTATCCCAAAAAGAAAATCTTACATTGAAGTTATTGATAGTATCATTCAGAAAAACCTAAGACACACGCTAGCGTGCTGATAGAAGTGTAATTCTGTGATTAAACCTATAACTGTCACACAGCGCAAAAAAAAACAGGTCTCACATCTCTATTCAACCAAATCTGCACAGTTTTAGCTGGTCAAGTTATTTGTAGTGACCGTCAAAGCAGACTTTTTGTTCTGGGTTGAAAAAGCATTCCCAAATTTGCCATTCTGAAAATAACTAGTTTGTGGTATTTCAGGCCTACTTGAAATCTATCCCAAAAAGAAAATCTTACATTGAAGTTATTGATAGTGTCATTCAGAAAAACCTAAGACACACGCTAGCGTGCTGATAGAAGTGTCATTCTGTGATTAAACCTATAACTGTCACACAGCGCAAAAAAAAAACAGGTCTCACATCTCTATTCAACCAAATCTGCACAGTTTTAGCTGGTCAAGTTATTTGTAGTGACCGTCAAAGCAGACTTTTTGTTCTGGGTTGAAAAAGCATTCCCAAATTTGCCATTCTGAAAATAACTAGTTTGTGGTATTTCAGGCCTACTTGAAATCTATCCCAAAAAGAAAATCTTACATTGAAGTTATTGATAGTATCATTCAGAAAAACCTAAGACACACGCTAGCGTGCTGATTGAAGTGTCATTCTGTGATTAAACCTATAACTGTCACACAGCGCAAAAAAAAAAACAGGTCTCACATCTCTATTCAACCAAATCTGCACAGTTTTAGCTGGTCAAGTTATTTGTAGTGACCGTCAAAGCAGACTTTTTGTTCTGGGTTGAAAAAGCATTCCCAAATTTGCCATTCTGAAAATAACTAGTTTGTGGTATTTCAGGCCTACTTGAAATCTATCCCAAAAAGAAAATCTTACATTGAAGTTATTGATAGTATCATTCAGAAAAACCTAAGACACACGCTAGCGTGCTGATAGAAGTGTCATTCTGTGATTAAACCTATAACTGTCACAGAGCGCAAAAAAAAACCAGGTCTCACATCTCTATTCAACCAAATCTGCACAGTTTTAGCTGGTCAAGTTATTTGTAGTGACCGTAAAAGCAGACTTTTTGTTCTGGGTTGAAAAAGCATTCCCAAATTTGCCATTCTCAAAATTGTGGCGAACGGGAACAATGAGGAAAACATCTAATAAGGGACGCGGACGTGGACATGGTCGTGGTGGTGTTAGTGGACCCTCTGGTGCTGGGAGAGGACGTGGCCGTTCTGCCACAGCCACACGTCCTAGTGAACCAACTACCTCAGGTCCCAGTAGCCAGCAGAATTTACAGCGATATTTGGTGGGGCCCAATGCCGTTCTAAGGATGGTAAGGCCTGAGCAGGTACAGGCATTAGTCAATTGGGTGGCCGACAGTGGATCCAGCACGTTCACATTATCTCCCACCCAGTCTTCTGCAGAAAGCGCACAGATGGCGCATGAAAACCAAGCCCATCGGTCTGTCACATCACCCCCATGCATATCAGGGAAACTGTCTGAGCCTCAAGTTATGCAGCAGTCTCTTATGCTGTTTGAAGACTCTGCTGCCAGGGTTTCCCAAGGGCATCCACCTAGCCCTTCCCCAGGGGTGGAAGAGATAGAATGCACTAACGCACAACCACTTATTTTTCCTGATGATGAGGACATGGGAATACCACCTCAGCACGTCTCTGATGATGACGAAACACAGGTGCCAACTGCTGCGTCTTTCTGCAGTGTGCAGACTGAACAGGAGGTCAGAGATCAAGACTGGGTGGAAGACGATGCAGGGGACGATGAGGTCCTAGACCCCACATGGAATGAAGGTCGTGCCACTGACTTTCACAGTTCGGAGGAAGAGGCAGTGGTGAGACCGAGCCAACAGCGTAGCAAAAGAGGGAGCAGTGGGAAAAATCAGAACACCCGCCGCCAAGAGACTCCGCCTGCTACTGACCGCCGCCATCTGGGACCGAGCACCCCAAAGGCAGCTTCAAGGAGTTCCCTGGCATGGCACTTCTTCAAACAATGTGCTGACGACAAGACCCGAGTGGTTTGCACGCTGTGCCATCAGAGCCTGAAGCGAGGCATTAACGTTCTGAACCTTAGCACAACCTGCATGACCAGGCACCTGCATGCAAAGCATGAACTGCAGTGGAGTAAACACCTTAAAAACAAGGAAGTCACTCAGGCTCCCCCTGCTACATCTTCTGCTGCTGCCGCCTCGGCCTCTTCTGCTGCTGCTGCCGCCGCCTCGGCCTCTTCCTCCGCCTCTGGAGGAACGTTGGCACCTGCCGCCCAGCAAACATGGGATGTACCACCAACACCACCACCTGCGTCACCAAGCATCTCAACCATGTCACACGGCAGCGTTCAGCTCTCCATCTCACAAACATTTGAGAGAAAGCGTAAATTCTCACCTAGCCACCCTCGATCCCTGGCCCTGAATGCCAGTATTTCTAAACTACTGGCCTATGAAATTCTGTCATTTAGGCTGGTGGACACACACAGCTTCAAACAGCTCATGTCACTTGCTGTCCCACAGTATGTTGTTCCCAGCCGCCACTACTTCTCTAAGAGAGCCGTGCCTTCCCTGCACAAACAAGTGTCCGATAAAATCAAGTGTGCACTGCGCAACGCCATCTTTGGCAAGGTCCACCTAACCACAGATACGTGCACCAGTAAGCACGGCCAGGGACGCTATATCTCCCTAACTGCACACTGGGTAAATGTAGTGGAGGCTGGGCCCCAGGCGGAGAGCTATTTGGCGCACGTCCTTCCGCCGCCAAGGATCGCAGGGCAACATTCTTTGCCTCCTGTCTCCTCCTCCTCCTACTCAGCTTCCTCCTCCTCTTCTTCCACCTGCTCATCCAGTCAGCCACACACCTTCACCACCAACTTCAGCACAGCCCGGGGTAAACGTCAGCAGGCCATTCTGAAACTCATATGTTTGGGGGACAGGCCCCACACCGCACAGGAGTTGTGGCGGGGTATAGAACAACAGACCGACGAGTGGTTGCTGCCGGTGAGCCTCAAGCCCGGCCTGGTGGTGTGCGATAATGGGCGAAATCTCGTTGCAGCTCTGGGACTAGCCGGTTTGACGCACATCCCTTGCCTGGCGCATGTGCTGAATTTGGTGGTGCAGAAGTTCATTCGCAACTACCCCGACATGTCAGAGCTGCTGCATAAAGTGCGGGCCGTCTGTTCGCGCTTCCGGCGTTCACACCCTGCCGCTGCTCGCCTGTCTGCGCTACAGCGTAACTTCGGCCTTCCCGCTCACTGCCTCATATGCGACGTGCCCACCAGGTGGAACTCCACCTTGCATATGCTGGACAGAGTGTGCGAGCAGCAGCAGGCCATAGTGGAGTTTCAGCTGCAGCACGCACGGGTCAGTCGCACTGCGGATCAGACCCACTTCACCACCAATGACTGGGCCTCCATGCGAGACCTGTGTGCCCTGTTGCGCTGTTTCGAGTACTCCACCAACATGGCCAGTGGCGATGACGCTGTTATCAGCGTTACAAACAATACCACTGCTATGTCTCCTTGAGAAAACACTTAGGGTGATGATGGAAGAGGAGGTGGCCCAGGAGGAAGAGGAGGAAGAGGGGTCATTTTTAGCACTTTCAGGCCAGTCTCTTCAAAGTGACTCAGAGGGAGGTTTTTTGCAACACCAGAGGCCAGGTACAAATGTGGCCAGACAGGGCCCACTACTGGAGGACGAGGAGGACGAGGATGAGGAGGAGGTGGAGGAGGATGAGGATGAAGCATGTTCACAGCGGGGTGGCACCCAAAGCAGCTCGGGCCCATCACTGGTGCGTGGCTGGGGGGAAACACAGGACGATGACGATACGCCTCCCACAGAGGACAGCTTGTCCTTACCTCTGGGCAGCCTGGCACACATGAGCGACTACATGCTGCAGTGCCTGCGCAACGACAGCAGAGTTGCCCACATTTTAACGTGTGCAGACTACTGGGTTGCCACCCTGCTGGATCCCCGGTACAAAGACAATGTGCCCACCTTACTTCCTACACTGGAGCGTGATAGGAAGATGCGCGAGTACAAGCGCACGTTGGTAGACGCGCTACTGAGAGCATTCCCAAATGTCACAGGGGAACCAGTGGAAGCCCAAGGCGAAGGCAGAGGAGGAGCAAGAGGTCGCCAACGCAGCTAACTGCACCACCTCCTGATACGGAACGTGTTAGCAGGAAGCAACATTTCACTAACATGGTGGAACAGTACCTGTGCACACCCCTCCACGTACTGACTGATGGTTCGGCCCCATTCAACTTCTGGGTCTCCAAATTGTTCACGTGGCCAGAGCTAGCCTTTTATGCCTTGGAGGTGCTGGCCTGCCCGGCGGCCAGCGTTTTGTCTGAACGTGTATTCGGCACGGCAGGGGGCGTCATTACAGACAAACGCAGCCGCCTGTCTACAGCCAATGTGGACAAGCTGACGTTCATAAAAATGAACCAGGCATGGATCCCACAGGACCTGTCCATCCCTTGTGCAGATTAGATATTAACTACCTCCCCTTAACAATATATTATTCTACTCCAGGGCACTTCCTCATTCAATACTATTTTTAATTTCATTTTACCATTATATTGTGGGGCAACCCAAAGTTGAATGAACCTCTCCTCTGTCTGGGTGCCGGGGCCTAAATGTGTGACAGTGGCCTGTTCCAGTGGTGGGTGACGTGAAGCCTGATTCTCTGCTATGACATGAATACAGATTCTGCGCTGACATAAGGCCAGATTCTCTGTTACGGGACCTCTCTCTTCTGCCTGGGTGCCTGGGCCTAAATGTGTGACAGTGGCCTGTTCCAGTGGTGGCTGACGTGAAGCCTGATTCTCTGCTATGACATGAAGACAGATTCTGCGCTGACATAAGGCCAGATTCTCTGTTACGGGACCGCTCTCCTCTGTCTGGGTGCCGGGGCCTAAGTGTGTGACAGTGGCCTGTTCCAGTGGTGGGTGACGTGAAGCCTGATTCTCTGCTATGACATGAATACAGATTCTGCGCTGACATAAGGCCAGATTCTCTGTTACGGGACCTCTCTCCTCTGCCTGGGTGCCTGGGCCTAAATGTGTGACAGTGGCCTGTTCCAGTGGTGGCTGACGTGAAGCCCGATTCTCTGCTATGACATGAATACAGATTCTGCGCTGACATAAGGCCAGATTCTCTGTTACGGGACCGCTCTCCTCTGTCTGGGTGCCGGGGCCTAAATGTGTGACAGTGGCCTGTTCCAGTGGTGGGTGACGTGAAGCCTGATTCTCTGCTATGACATGAATACAGATTCTGCGCTGACATAAGGCCAGATTCTCTGTTACGGGACCTCTCTCCTCTGCCTGGGTGCCTGGGCCTAAATGTGTGACAGTGGCCTGTTCCAGTGGTGGCTGACGTGAAGCCTGATTCTCTGCTATGACATGAAGACAGATTCTGCGCTGACATAAGGCCAGATTCTCTGTTACGGGACCGCTCTCCTCTGTCTGGGTGCCGGGGCCTAAATGTGTGACAGTGGCCTGTTCCAGTGGTGGGTGACGTGAAGCCTGATTCTCTGCTATGACATGAATACAGATTCTGCGCTGACATAAGGCCAGATTCTCTGTTACGGGACCTCTCTCCTCTGCCTGGGTGCCTGGGCCTAAATGTGTGACAGTGGCCTGTTCCAGTGGTGGGTGACGTGAAGCCTGATTCTCTGCTATGACATGAATACAGATTCTGCGCTGACATAAGGCCAGATTCTCTGTTACGGGACCTCTCTCCTCTGCCTGGGTGCCTGGGCCTAAATGTGTGACAGTGGCCTGTTCCAGTGGTGGGTGACGTGAAGCCTGATTCTCTGCTATGACATTAAGACAGATTCTGTGCTGACATAAGGCCAGATTCTCTGTTACGGGACCTCTCTCCTCTGCCTGGGTGCCTGGGCCTAAATGTGTGACAGTGGCCTGTTCCAGTGGTGGGTGACGTGATGCCTGATTCTCTGCTATGACATGAAGACAGATTCTGTGCTGACATAAGGCCAGATTCTCTGTTACGGGACCTCTCTCCTCTGACTGGGTGCCTGGGCCTAAATGTGTGACAGTGGCCTGTTCCAGTGGTGGGTGACGTGAAGCCTGATTCTCTGCTATGACATGAAGACTGATTCTGCGCTGACATGAAGCCAGATTCTCTGCTATGGCATGAAGAGACTGATTCTCTGCTGACATGAAGCCAGATTCTTTGCTATGGCATGAAGAGACTGATTCTCTGCTGACGTGAAGCCAGATTCTCTGCTATGGGACCTCTGTCCAATTGATATTGGTTCATTTTTATTTTTTTAATTTTAATTTTAATTCATTTCCCTATCCACATTTGTTTGCAGGGGATTTACCTACATGTTGCTGCCTTTTGCAGCCCTCTAGCTCTTTCCTGGGCTGTTTTACAGCCTTTTTAGTGCCCAAAAGTTCGGGTCCCCATTGACTTCAATGGGGTTCGGGTTCGGGACGAAGTTCGGGTCGGGTTCGGCCGAACTTCTCGAACCCGAACATCCAGGTGTTCGCTCAACTGTAATCAAAACCACAGCAAAACGCTTCCGTTAAAATAGTACAACTGGCTGCATCTGTTCAGAACGGATTCTGTTGTAATTTATCGAAAATTAATTTTGCAGATTTGGCACTAAAACCATTGTAAGTCAATGGGCACTGAACCGTTTTTTTCATGTCAGAAATGTCCAGCTTCTTCAGTTTCCCATGCCACACATGAAAACGCTGCTTGCAGTGATTTTGTGTCCTGCATGGGAATGCAACAAACCGGAACAGAATGCATTCTGGTGCTCTCTATTCCGGTTTGTTTAGTTTTGTCCCCATTGACAATAAACGGGGACAAAACTGAAGCGTTGTGCTGCGGCACAGGGTCTCAAAACCGGACAGCACAATGCAGATGTGAAAGTAGCCTAAGTCAGTTCAATACTGTAAGGGGCATAGGGGGAGGTTTATAAAAACTGGTACAAACTAATACTGGCTAGTTGCCCATAGAAACCAATAAGATTGAAAAATGAAAGGTGGAATTGTATTAGTTGCTATGGGCAACTAGGTCACTTTTTCTTTGAACTAGTCTTAATAAATACCCCCCCACACACAGTCTCATGGAAAATGTTGGTATAAGTGGCTGTTCTTTAGCCTTGCTGGGAGCAAGATTAGTTAAGTCTAGTGATGAGCTAATTAATTCTAATGTAATCAAGTTTTTTACAAATATCCCCAAAAATTATGAAACTTTAGTAATTCATTTCTGACATGTCAGGAGACAGAGATGAAGACATCTTCCACCAAATAGGGATCATTTTTAACTTTTATTTTTTAACTTTAAAAATACGGCAGTGCAGTGTGTTTTTAAAGGGGTTTTCTGAGACTTAAATACTGATGACCTATCATCTGGATAGGTCATCAGCATCTGATTGGTGGGGTTCGACACCCGGGACCCCTTGCAGATTAGCTATTTGTGAAGGCACCGACTCTCACAGTAGTACAGTGGTCAGCTTTCCCTAGGCCATGTGCCATCACGTTTATCAGTCACATGGCCTAGTTGCAGCTCAGCCCCATAGAAGTGAATGGGGCTGAGCTGCGATAATAAGCACAACCACTATACACAGGAGGGCCAGTGCCTTCTCAAACAGCTGATCTGCGGGGGTCCTGGGTGTCGGACCTGCACTGATCAGATACTGATGACTTAAGTCTTGGAAAACCCTTTTAAGAAGGCGGCTAGTTACCACAATCTACCATCAGCTACCATCTGTTTACTCACAGCCACGTATGTTGCTGTCATATTGATATTACTAAAGCTGTCTTGGTGTTAAAGAGTTCGAAAGGAGTTGGATATCAACCTAGGAGAGCACAGTGTCATACATGACTTTTCAGGGCAACTGGGTCGAATTTACTCAGACCTTAATTGAATCTGACAACTGATTTGTGAACTGAAACAAATTTCAAGAAATTTTCTCATCTGTAGTTGAGTCACTATTTTATAAAGAATGAATATTTAGCTATATGAATAGGAAATACATTTAGCCATATATTGGACTATATGCCTTATGCTTCAGGGCCAAAAAATAGAATCTCTGCTGTAGCCATAAATACACATATGAAAAGTATGATCATGTATTGTTTTTATCACTTGTTTGTGTTACGGGTTTTTTCTTCACATTAAATGGATATAATTTCAACTCCAGATTACATTAGTGGGAAAATTATTGATTATGGATTAGCAGATGTTCGCATATTGCACTCTTAACCTTCCTATTCCCATAATTACAGTATGAAAAATAGGTGCCACCAAATTATTGTCTGTGACCTAGTAGGACAAAGAAACTGGTAGATCCACATAATATAAAAACTGATATAAAAGAACAACCACGCTTATGATAAAATAAGAAAACAAATCATGTAGAGGTTTTATTTTTAATACTGCTTTCTAAACTGCATAAATATGCATTTTGAAGTCACAAAGTGCATTGTGTTGTTGTATGTGTTTTAACTGTGTACATGCTCTACCACTAGTCAGGATTTGACTTAATTATTACTGTTGCTTATTATCACTACTATAATGTTTTATTAATACAGTTAATAATAACAATCATCATTGAAATATTTTATCATAACTGACTTCTTAATTTTTCAAATCCCTTTTAAAATGGATCTACTTTCATATTTTAATTTAAGTTACTTTAGAATAAAATATTATATTTCATATATACTGTACATGTGAAATTCTTTGTGGACAGTTGATATGATATGTCCAAAATATTCTGCTGTGTCTACTATTTATACAGTTCATCAAGGGATGGTGTAATACAGAAGTACAAGGATAATGTATTGATATTAAAGGACAACTATAATGAAAACCATAGTTTCTCATGTGTATACACCTGTAATCATGATGCCTGATGCTACTACTGTTTCTTGTAGGTTTCTTACGTGGGTTTTCCAACATTTTCAAAAATTTTCAGGATAAATTCAATTTATCCTGAACCGAATTTCCTAGTACTTAGTTGTAGCGAATCGATTTAACCTGAAATAGTGTAAAAAAATAAATAAAAAAATCATACTTACCTCCTGTATTTGCTCGCGACGGGCTGCCGCCACCATCTTTATTGAAGATCTTGGCCGAAATCCTGTGCCGGCCGGCGTGACGTCATCTCGGGCCGCATGAGATTTTATGCCAGATCTTGAAGCAAGATGGCGGCGGCCAGCCAGTTGTGAATAAATGGAGGCAGGAAGTATGATTTAATTTTTTTTTTCTGTTAATTTTACACTGTTGTTACTCTAAGATGCTATGATCATGTATGAATGCAGCATCTGAGGGGTGTCAATCCCATGTGTGGTGACGTATGATGGAACCAAGCCGGCCGGCGTGACGACATCATCTCGGGCCGCCTGAGATTTCATGCCAGATCTTTAAGCAAGATGGTGGCAGACGGCCTGTTGCGAGCAAATGGAGGTGTTAAGTATGATTTCATATTTTTTTTTCTGTCAATTTTACACTGTTTTTACTCTAAGATGCTATGATCATGTATGAATGCAGCATCTGAGGGGTGTCAATGATGAGGAGCGGTGCTATTGCAGCTCTCTGTTATTGCACCTACTACTTACAAAAACTGTGCTTTATGATGAAGTAATTAATCACGAAGCGAATTTATTAGTAAAATTTGGCGAAGCAGCTGAATCAAATTTTCCAAAACTTCGCTCATCTCTGTTCATCACAGCAGGGATTTTCTCTAACTCTGATGGTTTACTTAGTTTAATACAGAACATTATATAATAATTGTGATTAAAAATATCATATTTTAGGACCCGCCATTTCCCTGCTAAGGACCATCCCTTTTTTTTGAAGGTGCAGATAATTTCTCTAACCCTAGATACACCAATGTGAGCCACATCTTGCCCCAATTTATGTCAAAATCTAGGTACACTTACATTAGTAAATGTGGGTCAGTGATTTCTAAAAGCTGAATTCATTTCCTCCAAGTTTGCATGGGGGAAATAGAGGAACACTGTTGTAATGTGGGCTAGGTAAATGATATGATTTCATGTGCGTGCTGGAGTTTCTGTACATTTACTTAACAAATTATTAAATTTTAAAATTAATTTGTAGGAGAACGATTTTATCTATAGAAGTTTGCTCCTTTTATGTGTTCTATGTATACGAAAACAGAAGATATTCATGTGATCCGCCTGCTATGATATCCTGGCACTGGGTTTGGGATTTTTATGTCATTTAAAAGGCTTGAAATAGTGCCTGATCTGGAAAGCCAATACTAATTGGAAGGGGTCGGCACACAGCCAGGCAGACATCTAGTATTCCAAACTATAAATCAAAGTGTAAAAATATCAGTGTAAAGTTTTCCTTGACTGAAAAAAAATGTTGCTTTTGCATATAGAGAATAGGAAAATATATATTTTAGAAAGAAAAAATACATATTGTGGAAATTATTTGATAGCTTAAATGGATAACTTAAAAATGTCATAAAGTAAAATGTATTTACAGAAAAGAACATGGTATTATTAATAAATGAATAAATGTAAAAATTAGAAATAAAAATCACCATCTTGAAAAGTAGATAAAAGCAAAGTGATATGATAACAAGATCTATAACTTGTAATAAAAAATATTTTATAAGATTTACCTCTCTTGAACATAATTGGAAATTTACTTTGTTGAATTGCTAGATACAAAGAATTGTAGCATCAATTTCTGATTAGAGATGTTGCGAACATAAAATTTTCCGTTTGCGAACGGCGAACGCGAATTTCCGCAAATGTTCGCGAACGGGCGAACCGCCATAGACTTCAATAGGAAGGCGAATTTTAAAACCCACAGGGACTCTTTCTGGCCACAATAGTGATGGAAAAGTTGTTTCAAGGGGACTAACACCTGGACTGTGGCATGCCGGAGGGGGATCCATGGCAAAACTCCCATGGAAAATTAGGTAGTTGACGCAGAGTCGGGTTTTAATCCATAAAGGGCATAAATCACCTAACATTCCTAAATTGTTTGGAATAACGTGCTTTAGACATCCAGTGTATACGATCAGGTATGATGTTGTATCGATCAGGTAGTATAAGGGTTACGCCCGCTTCACAGTGACAGACCAAACTCCCCATTTAACGCACAGCAAACAACCGCAAACAGTTAATTTGCACAACCGCAAACTCCCCATTTGCACAAGGTTGGATACCAAGCTAGCCATGTCCCGTTCCTTGTCCTCACTGACGTCATTAAAGGTCTCTTCCTCCACCCAGCCACATACAACACCAAGGGTCCCCGAAAGGTGACAACAAGCCCCCTGGGACGCCTGCTGTGGTTGGTCTTCCACCTCCTCAAAGCCACCTTTCTCCTCTGACTCCTCTTCTTCAGACTCCTCTCTCTGCGTTGCCGCAGGTCCAGCAATCGACGACGACAAGGCTGCTTCTGGTGGTGATGGTGACCACAACTCTTCCTCTTCATGCTCATCTACGGCCTGATCCAGCACTCTTCGCAGGGCACGCTCCAGAAAAAATGCATATGGGATGAGGTTGATGATGTTGCCTTGGCTTTGACTGACCAGGTTTGTCACCTCCGCAAAAGAACGCATGAGCCTACAGCCATTGTGCATGAGCGTTCAGTAACGCGGCCAAAAAATACCCAGCTCCGCAGAGGCTGTCCTCTTTTTTTTTTATTAAAAAAATCTGTTCTTACCAGTTTAATCTCTGTTTTGTCCCCTATCAGGGGCCGGTGTATGAAATAGATTTTAGGAAACGGGAGATGGAAAAAGATGGTTGGTCGGTCCTCTTACTTCCAATTTGGGGCACTGCGCGTGCGCCGTGCAATGTACTGTGCCGCCCTATATGAGTGGTGTGTTAAGTAGTACTATTCCTATCAGTTTAATCCCTGTTACGTCCCCTATCAGGGGCCGGTGTATGGAATAGATTTTAGGAAACGGGAGATGGAAAAAGATGGTTGGTCGGTCCTCTTACTTCCAATTTGGGGCACTGCGCGTGCGCCGTGCAATGTACTGTGCCACCCTATATGAGTGGTTTGTTAAGTAGTACTATTCCTATCAGTTTAATCCCTGTTACGTCCCCTATCAGGGGACGTGTATCAAATAGATTTGAGACAACCGCAAAGAGTTGTCAATAGTTGACACACTCATGACATAAATTTTATTCCTCTATGCGTCAATCTTGGTGTAGTGATGACTGTGCTCGTGCGCACGTTTGGGAAATTGCAGGCGATGTCGGTTTTTCAAAGCCTATGGTCGTGCTGAGGTAGTTCAGTGACAGTTAAGTTACCCAGAAAACAATGATTCTGCAGAGTGGGCCCATTGTTGGCCTAGTAGGCTTTAATGATCACCTTAGATGATCACAAAGAAAATTAATGTTTTTCTATGCAAAATTATCCAGCCGATCGCTTTTGGTCTGTTCACAATGAAGCAGCGACCTTATCATCTGGGGTGTGCCAACATTGCCAACACACTCATAGAGGTGATCGCTTCATTGTGATACACAAGCCCCTTCACCACAACAAGGTAACGATCACGAAGGGGAATTGACACATGTATGTGCCTTTTTTTTGTGTTTCGTTTTTGCAGCCACAGTGCAGCACCAGAGGCCAGAAAAATTAGGCATGTACACATGCCTGAAAAAATAGGTATTGTTGCAGCCGCTGCAGCAGCCAGAAAAATAGATGTTTTCCAGGCAGAAAGTGCACTAAAACATTGCGGCTTGAACCCTAGTTGGTGGCGGAGAAGTCACGCATGTCATCCGGCATGCAGAGATTAAATACAGCAGCGTGTGGACCATTTTATAGCCCAAGGCATCTCATCAGGCCTTTTTTAGTCAAATGCATCCCCCACTGTCAGTCCCTTCGGGATCCATGCCTCATTTATCTTAATAAAGGTGAGGTAATCTAGATGTTTTTGACCTAGGCGACTTCTCTTCTCAGTGACAATACCTCCTGCTGCGCTGAAGGTCCTTTCTGACAGGACACTTGAAGCGGGGCAGGCCAGAAGTTCTATCGCAAATTGGGATAGCTCAGGCCATAGGTCAAGCCTGCACACCCAGTAGTCAAGGGGTTCATCGCTCCTCAGAGTGTCGATATCTGCAGTTAAGGCGAGGTAGTCTGCTACCTGTCGGTCGAGTCGTTCTCTGAGGGTGGACCCTGAAGGGCTGTGGCGATGCGTAGTACTTAAAAAGCTCTGCATGTCCTTCATCAACAACACGTCTATAAAGCGTCCTGTCCTTGCCGGCGTGGTCGTGGTAGGAGGAGGATTACTTTCACCTCTTCCCCTGTTAGATTCCCGTTGTGCTGTGACATCACCCTTATACGCTGTGTAAAGCATACTTTTTAACTTGTTTTGGAACTGCTGCATCCTTTCCGACCTCCGGTAATTCGGTAACATTTCAGCCACTTTCTGCTTATACCGGGGGTCTAGTAGGGTCCCTCAACAGGCATGACAGCATGAAAGACCCCATTTGCACAAGGTTGGATGCTGAGATACTCATGTCCCTTTCCTCATCCTCACTGATCTCATTGAAGGTCTGTTCTTTCCCCCAGCCACGTACAACACCACGGGTACCAGATAGGTGACAACGAGCACCCTGGGATGCCTGCTGTGGTTGGTCTTCCTCCTCCTCAAAGCCACATTCCTCCTCTGACTCCTCTTCCTTAGACTCCTCTTCCAGCGTTGCCGCAGGTCCAGCAATCGACGACGACAAGGCTGCCTCTGGGGGTGATGGTGACCACAACTCTTCCTCTTCGCGCTCATCTACGGCCTGATCCAGCACTCTTCGCAGGGCACACTCCAGGAAGAAAACAAATGGGATGAGGTCGTTGATGGTGCCTTCGGTGCGACTGACTAGGTTTGTCACCTCCTCAAAAGGACGCATGAGCCTACAGGCATTGCGCATGAGTGTCCAGTAACGTGGCAAAAAAATACCCAGCTCT
Organism: Bufo bufo; assembly: GCF_905171765.1. NCBI lineage: Eukaryota > Metazoa > Chordata > Amphibia > Anura > Bufonidae > Bufo > Bufo bufo. The sequence goes on along the minus strand of NC_053393.1, from coordinate 405,676,985 downwards.
ACAGAGGCTATCCTGGCACCCCGGTCTTACAAATACTCGTTGACAGATTTTTCTTGTTGGAGCAGGTGGTCGAACATTAGGAGTGTTGAATTCCAACGTGTCGGGCTGTCGCAAATCAAGCGCCTCACTGGCATGTTGTTTCACCGCTGAATATCGTAAAAGTGCTCCATGGAACGCCTGAAATGGCCACACACCTTCCTGGCCTGCTTGAGGACGTCCTGTAAGCCTGGGCACTTATGCACAAAGCGTTGTACGATCAGATTCAACACATGTGCCATGCACGGCACATGTGTCAACTTGCCCAAATTCAATGCCGTCAACAAATTGCTTCCGTTGTCACACACCACTTTGCCGATCTCCAGTTGGTGCGGGGTCAGCCACTGATCCACCTGTGTGTTCAGGGCGGACAGGAGTGCTGGTCCGGTGTGACTCTCTGCTTTCAGGCAAGTCAACCCCAAGACGGCGTGACACTGTCGTATCCGGCATGTGGAATTGCCCCTGGGGAGCTGGGGGGGTGAAATTGATGTGGAGCAAGACGCAGCAGCAGAAGTGGACTCAGCCGAGGAGGTTAGTGAAGAGGATGGAGCAGGAGGAGTAGAGGAAGTGGCAGCAGGCCTGCCTGCAAGTCGTGGCGGTGTCACCAACTCCTCTGCAGAGCCACGCATTCCATGCTTGGCAGCCATCAGCAGGTTTACCCAATGCGCAGTGTACGTGATATACCTGACCTGACCGTGCTTTGCAGACCAGGTATCAGTGGTCAGATGGACCCTTGCCATGACTTCCTTTTCCACAATAGAGTACAGGTTGGGGATTGCCTTTTGTGAAAAAAAAATTCAGCCGGGTACCTTCCACTGCGGTGTCTTAATAGCTACAAATTTTTTGAAGGCCTCAGACTCCACCAGCTTGTATGGTAAAAGCTGGCGGGCTAAGAGTTCCGAAAAGGCAGCTGTCAGACGCCGGGCAAGGGGGTGACTCTGTGACATTGGCTTCTTACGCTCAAACATTTCCTTGACAGACACCTGACTGTGGGCAGATGAGAAGGAACTGCTGAAGGTGAGAGGTGGAGTGGCGGGTGGTTGACAGGGGGCAAGGAGGACAGCAGTGGCTGACGTGGCTGAAGATGCTGGACCAGGAGGAGGATGGTGGCTTTGAGTTTGTGTGCTGCTTGTACTCATCATGTGTTGATCCCATAGGCGTTTGTGATGTGAGATCATGTGCCTTCGCAAAGCAGTTGTACCTTGGTGGGTGTTGGACTTCCCACGACTCAGTTTCTTTTGGCACAGGTTGCAAATGGCATCTCTGTTATCAGAGGCAGACACACCAAAAAAATGCCACACTGCTGAGCTTTGCAATGACGGCATTCTGGTGGTGGCAACAGCATGCGTTGATTGGCGTGCTGTCTGGCTGACCCCGGGTGCCGATACATGCTGTCTGACTGTGCCACTAGCTCCTTGCGACGACCTCCCCCTGCTTCCAACTCGTCTGCTCCTCCTCTCTGTCTCCCCATCTGAACTTTCCCCCTGCTCTTCTTCTCTTCGAGCGGGCACCCATGTGACATCCACGGACACATCAACATCATCAACCGCTTCACTTGTATCTGACAACTCAGCAAAGGAAGCAGCAGCGGGTACAACATCATCATCATCACACCGTACGTCCATGTGTGTAACGCTGCCTGACTGAGACATATCCCTGTTATCTACATCCTCTGGCAATAATGGTTGCGCATCACTCATTTCTTCCAACTGACGTGTAAATAACTCCTCTGACAGATCAAGTGAAGCGACTGTGGTGCTAGTGTTGGTGGTGGTGGCGGGCGGGCAAGTGGTAACTTGAGAGGTGCCCGAAGCTGAGCTGTAGGAGGATGGTGCGTCAAGGTTCTGAGCGGAAGCTGTAGAAGAAGGGCTTTTTGGGGTGCTGTCAGGACGCTGGACACAGAACACTGGCCTAGCTAATGATTTCCCTATTATTTCAGCAGCAGCAGCACTCTCCCTGCTCTAACTAACACTGCAGCTTCAGAATGAATCTAAGATGGATGCTGTCCTTGCTTTTTGATAGGAGGTGGGAGGGTCGGGGAGGGAGGGTATGCTGATTGGCTGGAATGTGTCTGCTGACTGTGAGGTACAGGGTCAAAGTTTGCTCAATGATGACGTATAGGGGGCGGACCGAAAGTCGCATATGTTCGCCCGCCACGGCGAACGCGAACAAGCGATGTTCGCCGGCGAATAGTTCGGGACATCTCTATTTCTGATGTGCGTTATGATGATGCCACATTGAGGTCTGTTGCCAGTACACGCGGATTAGCATTAGCACAAGATACAGCTAAAGAAATATAACATGTTGCACGAACATTGGAAAAGGTCTTGGAAAACTATAGCCATTGACTTTACACCATTTGATCTGGCTTAAAGAGCACCTATCAACAGGATCAACCCCATCAAACCAGGAATATTGCCTGGTAGTGTTTATTCTCCTGTTTACAATTATATCTGTCGTACGAAAAATCGGTTTCTGTGTTCCAGAGAAAAAAAAAAACTTGCATTCTTTATTAAAATGAGGGCTTCAGTGCACTTGTAAGTGGGGCCTAGCTCCTTGGTGCACTTCAGCTCCTCAGCTTTCCACTGCTGATCACACCCCTTGGGACATTAAAGCTGTTTTTGCATAAAGAATGACAATGCCACTAGTGATTTTCCCGAGACAGTATGCATACTTTAATAGTGTTGAGCCTGCTGACAGAAGCTCTTTTAAGAAGATCAACTAAGATTATTAAACAATATTATGCAATTATACAACTTTTGAAGAATATTAATTCAGAATTACCTAAGCATAGAGTTTATGGCAAGAAAATTACATGATCTTTCTCTGGTACATTTCTTCTTGTAGTAAGGTACCCTTAAAAGGGTTGTCTCACTTTAGCAAGTGGCATTTATCTAAAGGCACTTACTAACATATTGTGATTGTCCATATTGCCTCCTTTGCTGGCTTCATTCATTTTTCCATCATGTTATACACTGCACTTTTTCCTATAGTGTGCAAGCACGTCCACAGCGGCTGGATTGCAGGGTGGTCGTAACCTCTGGATGCAAGCAGCGTATAATGTAATCTAAAAATGGATCAAGCCAGCAAAGAAGGCAATATGGACAATCACAATACATTAGTAAGTACCTTGTAGTAACATTGTCTACATGATAAATTTAATTTGCTGAAGTGAGACACTGTCACGACCGCTATTCCAGCAGCAGTCGTGTTGCCCCAGACGGAGGGGAAGGGGGACCCTTATCTACGGATGGGAATAGTATGGCCACCCCTGACTAACCCTAAGCTGGCACCTGTCTGCCCTGATACCCTAGACGGGGTGTGAACCCGTGCGGCGAGCAGGATGCCTAAACCCTCAGTCACCCTAACAAGCCTAGAGTGGGGAAAGGCCGATGGGAGCACTAGTCACCATCACTCATGTCTAGGAGAACAGCAGGGGAAGACAGCAACAAACAAACTATAGCAGAGATAGACTTATCCAGTCACGAGCAGAGAAGCGATCCCAATCACGACAATCCACGCCGGACAAGAGCTCCACAGCAACACCATCAAACGATCTCCTTCAAAGGTCAGAATAGAACTGGAAGTAAGGACTATATCTGGCAATGACTGCAAGTGAAAGTGAAACTAATATAGTAGCTGGGAGTGGCAGACAGGACTCACCTGAGAAGGATGCCTACAAACTCCCAGTCAGGACAAAAAGGTTCACAAGGCAAAACCCAGATGACATACCCTGAACCACGGAGCAAACTCACAAGCTATCGCGAGTAGCAAGTCGCTGCGACCTTCTCCTCCCAGACCTGTCTGGATCAGTCACAGTCGTGACAGACAACCCCTTTAAGTGATCACCGTTTTCAACTGCTGAGAACACAGGCCATAGTCTGTAATCTTTGGAGGAATCTGGTAGTAATTCTTCCTATTAAATTCTCTGGTAACCCCCAAATGCAAGTTTCCAAGTTTCTATATACTATAGATCAATTGCCCCACAGGCAGTAATACCTACTGCAGGATGGCAACAGAAGCAACTCAGCAAATATTACCTGAAGCTGCACCTCACTATTCAGTGACCCCCTATGCAAACTGCATATAATACTACTTATACAGAGTGCTCTCTTTACATCCACTTTTTGCTTTCTGGCCAAACGCATGGAAACCAGCTGAAAGTCAACACAGAAATCTTAATAGTGGACCTATCATGTTAAATGCTAAATATGTATTTGGCTATAAATGCTTATCTATTTGTATGCTTCCCTGCTATAACCCCAAAATGTGTCCCTTATCGTTTGTGGATCCATTTACTAATTATCAACATTTGGAATTTTTGCTTTAAGCTGTCCATAGGTGCACAAAGGTTGCAAAATGTTGTGCATCCACTAAAATAAATATTACCTATAGTTTATTATGGAAGCTTTTTCGAACTGTGTGTAATAATGATATGTATGTGTAATATAAATAATAATAATAATAATAATAATAATAATAATATGTTTGACTTTTAAAGTACTGGAATAATAAATACAATGGAACATCATAACTTAATATTGCACAATATTTTATATTATAATTGTAACAGTAGCAGCAGCAGCAGCAGCAGTATTTTTTTTACAATTACCGGTATATTAAAGAAGCAACAGAAATAAAATGTAATGGTATAATAGTACATAAATCATTAATTATAATGATGATAACTCTAGCTACTTTCATGTGGCATTATTTACTTCACCAACAATAAATTCCAAATAAATAATATGAACGATGCAAACCTGGGACTTAAATCCGGTGGTCCAAGGCTTGTGACTTTTGGGAGATTAAGCATTAAATTCTTATCCAGTCTTCTATTAAGGTAAGATTCATTATCCTGTCTTGAGTATAGATTAGAAGACTTTGTTGGAGATTTAAATGGAAGATTCCCAGAGAATGGTTTTAGATTGATCCCCAGAGAGCTGTTTGAGGATTTTTTGTATTTAGATGTCGTATTTCGAGTATGTATTGGAGATGAAGATTCTTCCTCTCCTGTGTCTTCATCATCGTCTTCAACTATTGAGCATAGTCTATTATTTACACTTCCATTTCCTCTCGGTTCCACCTGAAAGATATAAAATATTTTTCTATGTTAAACATAAATTATTATTTTCCAGTATTTGAGAGTTTGCTTTTGATGTTAGTATCTTGGTATCATTTCAATTTTTTTTTGTCTAGCTAGGGCTGGAGAAAAAAGCAGCAAAATATTATAAAATAACAAAAAAAAACACTACTCACCTTTTCTATCCTTCACCCATCTAGAGCAGCATGAAACAAAGTTCAGCAAAGGAACACCAGAACATTTGTGCCAGAGCGGCAGGGCGTTGAAGAGGTGATTAGTGTTTTCTTGGTATTTTATAACAATTAAAGCTTTTAAATTTTTCAAGAGTCAGACTATCCCTTTAAAGGGCAAATCAAACCTGTGGTTTCATTTAAACACTGTAAAAATGGAACACTGTTATGACTCTAAACAAAGTTTTAAGACTTTCTAATATTTTTTTTCTGTTCCAACAAATTGTTTTCAGATTTTTACTTTTGATTTGTAAATGAAAATATTCTTGTTTGCATCCAGCATCTGAAAACCTGCTTGCAAGTACACAACTCATTAGGGGAAATTTACTATGAATGGTGATTCCTATGCAAGTCATAGAAAAAGACTGATGGCCTAACATGCACCAAATGTATTATTAATTTTGGCCCATGTGTGGTTTTCTCACCAGACACTGAAATCTAGGCATCTAGGAACTGTTGTACATTTAAACTGTACTTTACACCAGTTTTCTAGGTAAATTAATGCAAAATTTGTCAAAATCACATAGAAAATACAATCTATTTACAGTTTATATCAAAATTACTACTTTTTTTGTAAACATGAATATTATTTGATTCAGCATTATAGTTAGTGCTTAGCAAAGCATTCGAAGCAGAATTAAGTCAGAAGTTTAGAAAAACGTAGATTCTAAATTAATCCAAATTTTCTCATGCTTCATCAGGTTTTCCTAAAATGGCAGCTGCACGTGTTACAAAGCGAAACTAAGTGTAGAGGTGGCAAGCCCAGGAACGCAAGATCACCCATAACGCCAGCCAATCTTCCGATAGCCATCCCTGGTGATGTCACAGCCCTATAAAACCCTCTCCGCCATTGTCCTGTGAGCTGAGCACAAGGAGAGACATGGCAAGCGCTCATGCGCCAGGGACAGCGTTGCTGAAAGCGATTAATAGAAGAATATTGGAGAGGGAGAGTACAGGGGAACTGCAGAGAGACTGCAGGGAGACTTATTCTGTGTCAGTTTTATTTATTTATTCCGACATTTACTTATTCCTACATCAGCCGTAAATGCAATTCAATATCAATAAGATGGAAGCTTTTATTATTCCAGTGCTAGCGTGCCAACCAATACCATCCAGTCTCCACTCCTTAGGGTGGCAAGGTCTTAATGATGACCATCCTAATCTTTTTCTAGCTTTAATTCTTCTATATCAACCTTCAAAGTGTCCATGTCCTAGAAAAGTCAGCAAGATGCAGAGAGGAGAAGCTGGATGTTCCTGATGACATATCCTCATCTATATTAGATGATATGGAAAAGCAGATGGCATAAGAAGGGCTCCCACCTGTAGGGCAGAGGGAGAGTGCTGGGGCTGGAGAAGAGGGTATGCCAATGCTGAGTAATATTCTGTGTTTACTGTCAAATAACCTGCAGGAGATTGCAGGTCAGAACAGCAAAAACTTGCATAGTGTGCCCCCCACCTAACCAACCAAACACCTTACCAGCAACAGCCCCTGTTTAAAGGTGCATTAAAGATTCTGCACGGTCTTCATTATTAAATGAAAGGCAGCTGCAGGCTAATTGGCTGCATGGTTCTTCACTGCAGCATGGCCGTAACCCAACTGCAGTAAGGGCGCTTCGTGTAGCTGTACCCTAATGCAGAGTGGTCTGAGTATACCTGATTTATAGCTACTCAAAACTTTGCTTATCTCTAATTATAGTGTTGATTTTTAACAGCTTATTTGGTTTACATGATAAAGCTATTAATAAAACATATATGTCAAGCAAGACAACTATTCTTTTGACATTGTCTTTCATTATAAATTACCATTCATTCTGAAAGTCTTCAGACCCTTTTACTTTTTTAACCAGTGCAAAATTCATTTGATTGGACATGACTTTGGAAGACACATCCCTGTCTATTTAAGGTCCCACAGCTGATAATGAAATAATAGCAGAAACTAAGCCATGGGGAGGAAAGAACTGCCTGTGGAGATAAGACACAGGATTGTATGGAGGCACATATCTGGAGAAGACACATTGTATACACATATCTGTACAATAAAATGTATTCTCCACTGAAAGTTCACAAGAGCACAGTGGCTTCCATAATTACGGACTAGGAGATATTTAGAACAGCCAGGACTTTTCCTAGAGCTGGCTGCCTCATACAATTAATTTGTAGAAAATGTCCTTGTAAGGGAGGTGACCAAGAACCTAATAATCACTCTAGTTGAGCTCCAAAGATCCTGTGTGCAGATAGAAGCTTCCAGAGGGTCAACCATAACTTCAACATTCCATCAATCTGGGTTTTAATGAAGAGTGGCCACAAAGAAGACTTTCCTCAGTAAAAGACACATGAAAGTTAGCAAAAAGTACCTAAAGTACTCTGGTCTAATGAAACCTAGATTGACCTTTCTGGCCTCAATCAACACAGGAGTTACTTAGGGATAACTCTGCAAATGTTCCTGACTTGAACCCAATTGAATATCTCTGGAGATACCTTAAAATGGCTGTATAGCGATGGTCCCCATGGACTAGAGGTTATAATCACTGCCAAAGGTTCTGTAAGTATTGAGTAAATGGTCTGAAATCTTTTGTCAAAGCAACATTTTAGTTTTTCCTTTTCAATAAATTAACAAACATTTTGAACATTCTGTCCATTTTTCAAGATCCATTTTTGTAGGGGCCTGTATTAGGCCTTATTGATTGAATTACTTTTACTTTCTTTGGGGCAAACTGTCGGATCTTATGTCATGTCTCTTCTTGCAAAGCCATGCCCTATTTTCCCACTAAGTCACTACCCTCATCAAGTGAGGCACAATGGATTACTCATTTTGCCATATTGCTTCAAAAATATGAGGAAAACTTTATGCAACATAGCAAAGAAAAAAATGTAAAATAGAAAAAATAAAGAAAAAACTTAAAGAAAAATAGTAAAAGTGGGACACTCTTCAAATATACTACAAGAAAATTTAGACTAGCACATTCATAATCATAATCACAGGTGCATATCCATCAAGCAAACATGGTTGATAAAAAAATGGGCCCGACACACGTTTGATCAAAAATGTGCTTAAAGAGCTTCTATTTTTTCATTTATAGTAGGTATAATACCACTTTAATCTAAAATAATCCCCATTTCTAAATTCTATTGTTTGCTTATGAAATGTTGTGCAGCCATTTTTTTTTATCAACACTCTTCAAATATGTCAGTTATAATTTAGATATTAGAACAGACCAAAGGAGAGTTAGACTAGAATGAGTTTTATGCTTATCACCAATATTACTACAGAGAAACAATTTAACATACAGATAAAAATAATAAAAAGTAAATAATATTAGTACAAGTAATGTCTTTCATTTTGTATACAATGTTCCGAGCACTACTTTTATTGTAGTGTATATCAAACTCCTTTATAGCAATGAGGGACACATGAGGTTACCCATTCTAAGGAGGCGATGGCAACCTCTTAGTTCACTGATATTTTCCACCGGACTAAAAAGGGTCAAATATGTAATGATTCTCTTGGATATGTTCCCAGAAATAAAATGAGAATCCATTAATAATTACTGGCTGATTGCATCACTAAACTTCACGGAGGCTAAGCAGCCATAAGTAATGTGAGAAATGTGAATTATTTTTCAGCTAACGAGGTATGAACCAACCATTTTATGTAATTCTTCATTTTGCCACAAACTAACACAATTATAAACAGTGCATGTAATATTATAGCTTTCTAGTTACATAACAGTGAATCCAGTGTTTGTTTTAATTTGTAGCAATGAGTAGTGTTGGGCGAGCATGCTCGGCTGAACACTAGTTCGGCTCGAGCATCGCGATGCTCGGCACATCATGGTGTTCGGCCAAATATCGCGTGTGCTCGAGCTCAATGCTCGAGTCTCCTTCCCGCACGTTTGTTGGCTGCTACGCAGCCAATAAAGATGCAGGTAAGTACTACCATTCACTGTAATGCCGTAGCCATGTTGGCTGCTGGCATTACAGTGATTGGCTGGCCAAAACGCGTCATCGGGTGCTATATAGCACCCGATGACACGTGTTCGGCTCAGTCTTAGTCAGGGAGAGCTGGAGAGCAGAAGGGAGAGTAAGTGTAGGGATTGAAATAGCAATATTTTAGTTTATTATACTTGTTATAGACCCAAAAGTCCTTTTAAGGACTATTGCGTGTGGCAGCAATATATATTTTTAACACAAACTGCGCTAAATTGCTAAAACTTGTTAGAGACCCAAAAGTCCTTTTAAGGACTATTGTGTGTGGCAGCAATATATATTTTTAGTGCAACCTGCGCTAAAATGCTAAAACTTGTTAGAGACCCAAAAGTCCTTTTAAGGACTATAGTTGTATCTGGCAGCAATATATATTTTTAGAGCAACCTGCGCTAAATAGCTAAAAATTGTTTGGCCGCTGAAGACAGCGACATTATCTGCGCTACATCTCCTGTCTAACGTGTGCGCAGCCTAAAAATATCTGTGACATCCAGAGTACTTTCTCTGTACATGGTGTCCGCTGCGGACAGTTACATTACCTGTGCTACATCTCCTGTATAACTTTTGCGTATCCGAAATATCAGTGACATTCAGTCTAATTTTTTTGCTGCTGGTGGCAGCGACATTACCTGCGCTGCATCTCCAGTATAACGTTAGCGTATTCGAAATATCAGTAACATGCAATGTAATTTTTTTTCGCCGATAGTGACAGCGACATTATCTGCGCTACATTTCCTGTGTAACATGTACACAGTCTAAAAGTATCTGTGACATCCAGTGTACTTTTTCTGCATACGGTGTCCGCTGTAGACAGTTACATTACCTGCGCTACATCTCCTGTATAACATTTGCGTATCTGAAATATCAGTGACATTCAGCCTAATTACCTGTGCTACATCTCTTGTATAACGTTTGCCCATCCTAAATATCAGTGATATTTATTGAGTGTCATTTTTTTTATTAGGCAGTGGTGACAGTGACATTTCTTGCGCTATACCTTCTGTTTATTGTGTGCGCATCCTAAATATCAGTGAAATTTATTCAGTGAAATTTTTTATTAGGCGGTCGTGACAGCGACATTACTTGCGGTATACCTCCTGTTTAACGTGTGCACATCCTAAATATCAGTGACATTCATTCAGTGTAATTTTTTATTAGGCGGTGGTGACAACGACATTACTTGCTCTATACCTCCTGTATAACGTTTGTGCATCCTAAATATTAGTGACAATCATTCAGTGTAATTTTTTATTAGGCGGTGATGACAGCGACATTACTTGCTCTATGCCTCCTGTATAACGTTTTGCATCCTAAATATCAGTGACATTCAATCAGTGTAATTTTTTATTAGGCGGTGGTGACAGCGACATTACTTGCACTATACCTTCTGTTTAACGTGTGCACATCCTAAATATCAGTGACATTCATTCAGTGCAATTTTTTATTAGCTGGTGGTGACAGCGACATTGCTTGCACTATATCTCCTGTTTAACGTGTGCGCATCCTAAATATCAGTGACATTCATTCAGTGTAATTTTTTATTAGGCGGTGGTGACAGTGACATTACTTGCGCTATATCTCCTGTTTAACGTGTGCGCATCCTATCTGTGATATTCTGTGTACTTTATTTGAGCATACACTTACAAAACTTGCGCTACTGTACGTGTGACATATTTGCAAGCATATATATAATTTAATATGCGCAAGGCGAGCAGTAAGGGACGGGGAAATGGCTGTGCTGCTGATGGTGCACGCAGAGGCCGTGGCCCTGGGCGTGGTGAAACTGTGGTGGCTGCCAGAGCACAAGGAACACACTCATCCACTATACATAGCTTCATGCAGTGCGGCACAGGACACCACTCTCACTAAAGATATCCCATTTTGTGGCTGTATTTTTATTTTTGAGGACTTTGTCTACCTATGGCCTCTCTTAGTTGGCTAAATTTTGCTTTTTTGAAGTTTGCTATTTTTGTTCCTCCCTGTAGAAACACTCTTCTGAATGATAATTGGAAGGTTATTACTTTAGAGGTAATTGTCTTTGGTTATTGCCAAGAACCTGTTTCCTTTATGAGATATACAAGTTTCAGTTTCCCAGTCTATATCTGGGTAGTTGAAGTCCCCCATAATAACCACCTCATTATGATTTGCCGCCTTGTCTATCTCGTTTAGTAGTAGATTTTCTGTGGACTCTGGTATATTACGGTAGGTGGTTTATAGTAAACTCCTATTATTAGTTTATTATTGTTTTTAGCTCCATGTATCTCTACCCACAGTGACTCCACATGTTCATGTCCCTCACTTATATCTTTCTTTTTGTCAATTATTGCTTTCTTTATAGCTCTATTTATACACATTGGTTTCTTTTTGCTCCTTAACCTTTTATTCCCATACGGCATGTACCTCTCACAATGAGATTTTAGGATGCTTTTAAAGATATCCCATTTTGTGGCTGTATTTTTATTTTTGAGGACTTTGTCCCAGTTAGTTTGGCCTATGGCCTCTCTTAGTTGGCTAAATTTTGCTTTTTTGAAGGTTGGTATTTTTGTTCCTCCCTGTAGAAACACTCTTCTGAATGATAATTGGAAGGTTATTACTTTATGGTCACTATTTCCCAGGTGTCCCCCAACCTGCACGTCTTTTGTTCTGTCAGGCCTATTGGTTAATACTAAGCCCAGTATGGCCGTCCCTCTAGTCGGGTCCTGAACCAGTTGGGAGAGGTAATTGGACTCTTTGGTTATTGCCAAGAACCTGTTTCCTTTATGAGATATACAAGTTTCAGTTTCCCAGTCTATATCTGGGTAGTTGAAATCCCCCATAATAACCACCTCATTATGATTTGCCGCCTTGTCTATCTCGTTTAGTAGTAGATTTTCTGTGGACTCTGGTATATTAGGTGGTTTATAGTAAAATCCTATTAGTAGTTTATTATTGTTTTTAGCTCCATGTATCTCTACCCATAGTGACTCCACATGTTCATGTCCCTCACTTATATCTTTCCGGAGTGTGGGCTTTATACAGGACTTTACATAAAGGCATACCCCCCTCCGGTTTTGACGATCCTTTCTAAACAGACTGTAACCGTGTACATTAACTGCCCAGTCATAGCTATCATCCAGCCATGTTTCCGTGATTCCCACTATGTCATAGTCCTCCTCACACATCACTAATTCCAGTTCCCCAGTTTTATTAGTCATGCTTCTGGCATTAGTATACATACATTTGAGAGGTTTATGTATATTTTTAACCCTACACCTTTCCTTCTGAACTGTTCCTTCTTCCATTCCTCCCCCAGTCCCACTACCTTGCCCCCGGTCTCTATCTGCACTATTTTCCCCTCCTATAATGTAATTTCCCTCCCCCCCAGTCCCTAGTTTAACACTACTCCAACCTTCTAGCTATTTTTCTCCCCGACACAGCTGCCCCTTCCCTATTGAGGTGCAGCACGTCCCTACGATAGAGCCTGTAGCCGATAGAGAAGTCGGCACAGTTCTCCAGGAACCCAACCCCCTCCTTCCTACACCAGTTCTTTAGCCACTTGTTAATTTCTCTAATCTCCCGCTGCCTTTCTTGTGTGGCCCATGGTACAGGCAGTATTTCGGAAAATACTACCTTTGAGGTCCTTGCCCTAAGCTTTTGAAATAAATCCCTGAAATCATTTTTAAGGACTCTCCACCTACCTCTAACTTTGTCATTGGTTCTGATATGGACCATGACCGCTGGATCTTCTCCAGCCCTTCCCAGTAATCTGTGAACACGATCCGCGATGTGTCAAACTCTAGCGCCAGGAAGACAGCACACTGTTCGGCGATCACGGTCTTTGTGACAGATTGCCCTATCTGTTCCCCTAATAATGTAGCCTCCCACTACCAGCACCTGTCTGCATTGCCCTGCTCTCCTGGGTCCCTGCTTACTGGAGCTGACATTCCCCTGACTGGCAGAGGAAGTGTCCGACTGCAGCAGTGCCATCCCTGGACTGACATCCCCCTCATCTGCCAAATGTGCAAACTTGTTGGGGTGCGTCAGATCAGGGCTAGCCTCCATGGCACTCTTCCCTCTACCCCGCTTTCTAACTGTTACCCAGCTAGCTTCCTCACTTTCCTCAGCCTCCTCTCTGTCACCCTCCCCTTCATCTACCCCAAAGAGTGCTTGCTCGAGTGCTTTTGCAAATTGTCAATGCCTCTCAGTGTTGCAACTTGCCCATTTAGAGACTCGATTTGCGATTCCAAACGGGTAATTTGCTCACATCTTGAACAAAGATATACACCCTCGAACTGCTGTTCCAGGACTGCATACATTATGCAAGATGTGCACTGGACTGCACTGGATATTCTTTTCTTTCTGTACTGAAATAGGCCACTAAACGCTTTTGCCACAAATAACTGCACCAGTGAAGTGCGTATATTTTTTTCTTTCTATAAGGAAATAGGCCACTTAACGCTTTTGCCACAAATAAGTGCACCAGTGAAGTGCGTTTTTTTTCTTTCTGAACACTTTCAACACATATAACTGCAGAAGTGAACTGCAAATATATTTTTCTTGTTTGAAACGATATAAGCCACTAAAGGCTTTTCAACATAGCACTTGCACCCCAAGAACAAATTGCTGGAATGACAGAGCTGTATAATGGCTATTTGGATCCGCAAATAATCTTTCCATGCACTTGTAAATCGCTTTTCTAGCACTGTCCCTAGCGCCTTCTGATGTCTCTCCATGTACTAAGATGCTGTGCAATGATTCCTCCCTATTCTTTCCCTGCACTTGTAAATCGCTTTTCTGGCACTGTTCCTAGCGCTTTCTGACCTCTCTTCCTGCACTAAGATGCTGTGAAATGATTCCTCCCTATCCTTTCCCTGCATTTATAAATAGTTTCTCAGTTTTTTTTTCACAATGAGATTTTTCCAATTGCTGTCCCTAGCGCCTTCTCACGTCTGTCCCTACACTCAGAACGCTTGTAAATGGCAGAATCTAAAATGGCTACCGTATTTATAGGGCTGTGACATCACAGGGCTAGCTGCTGATTGGCTGCATGCATGGCATTATGGTCCGCCTCCTCAGAGTTCCTTGCCCCATGTCCTCACACTTGTAGCCGCCATTTTAGGAAAAATTGCAATTCGTTACCACGGAACGGGAGGAAATTCGCATTCATTGCGAATCTACTTTTTCCTGAAATTCGGATTGAATTCCACTTCTTCTGAATCGATTTGCTTATCTCTACTGTTTACATTTTGACATCATGAGACCCAGATGACACCTAAAAATTGATCATCAGTACCTCACCATTGTGAGGCTTCAAGCGGGATCTTCTCAGACAGAAGTGGCCACTGAGCATAGTGTGTCACAGAGTGTCATCAGCAACAGAGATACAGAGAGACTGGAAGTGTAACAGAAAGGCATAGAAGTGGACATCTTTTGGCCACATACCACACTGATGACCGCTTAATTGTGAACAATGCCCTGTGGAACCGGATGATGAATGCTGCACAGCTTTAGGGACATTTAAGTGAGGTGAGAGGAACCAGTATCATGTTAAACCATTTAAAACTGTTAACATCAGCATGGTCTGTGTGTTAGATGATCTGCAAGGGTACCTGACCACACCACCAGGCACAGGCGTCATTATATTGCTTGGGCCAATGGGCCTCAGTGCTGTTCACTGACGAAAGTCGATTAATGCTGAGCAGCAATGATGGCTGCCAACGATGTTGGAGACGTCAAGGAGAGCGCTATGCATCAGCCATTGTTGTCACCAGAGGAGCCTTTGGTGATGGTGGAGTTACAGTGTGGGCAGGTGTGTCTTGTCAATACAGAACTGCCCTACACTTTGTGAATGGCACACTGACAAGCCCATACTACTTGAACAACCTCATTTATCTAGTCATTGTGCCTCTGCATGAACAATACAGGCCTAATTTCATTTTCATGGATGACAATGCGCCAGCTCATCCAGGTTGCATCAATAAGGAAAGGCTGCTGGAGACTGAGGTACCTCAAATGGAGTGGCCTGCACTTTCTCCAGACCTGAATCCCATTGAAAAACATATGGCATCAGCTGATTCGCCGTGTAGAGGCTCGTAACTCTGTACCCCAGAACCTCAATGACCTAAGGGCTGCCCTTCAAGAAGAGTGGGATGCCATGCCTCAACAGACAATAAGTCAACTTCTGAACAGCATGGGATGTAATTGTCAAGCTGTAATTGATGCTCAGGACCACATGACAAGTTATTGAGAAATTTAAATTTTTGTGGGGGTATACCCACCACTGGTGTTGGCTTTTGTTTCAATAAATTGTTTGAGATTAGAAAATCACCATTGCATGCTTCTACTGAAATACCCTACTTTCATGATATAATATCACTATTAGAGTTGAGCGAACCCGAACTGTAAAGTTCGGGATCGTACCGAACTTAAGGGTTTTCGGCAGCCGGACCCGAACATTTACGTAAAAGTTCGGGTTCGGCGATTTTTATGGCGCTTTTTAAAAGGCTGCAAAGCAGCCAATCAACAAGCGTCATACTACTTGCCCCAAAAGGCCATCACAGCCATGCCTACTATTGGCATGGCTGTGATTGGCCAACTGCAGCATGTGACCCAGCCTCTATTTAGGCTGGAGTCAAGTAGCGCCACCCGTCACTCTGCTCGGATTAGTGTAGGGAGAGGCTGCAGCTGCTGTGAGGGAGATATCAGGGAGAAATCTTATGAAGATTCAGAACTGTTTCTTTACTCAGCGATCTAGAGCAAATGTGTTTTGTGGGTGCAGTGCACCATTTTTTTAAGCCTGCCCTGAGCCAACTACTACTGAAAACAAACTTTTTTTCCTTCAGTTAGTCAATATCAATACATAATCGGCATAATTTTATGCAACGATAGTACATAATTTTATGCAACGATAGTGCACCAGCACAGGCTATCTGCATGTCCCCAATCCAGAAATACAGCTTTTTACTTACTGGAGTTAAAAAAATACATCTTTTTCATATAGTGCACATCTGGGATTAGACGTGCATAAGTGATTGTCACATTTAGGCCAGAAATACAGCTTTTTGTTTAGTGGGGTGAAAAAAAATACATCTGTTTCATATAGTGCACATCTGGGATTAGATATGCATAAGTGAGTGTCACATTTAGGCCAGAAATACAGCTTTTTGGTTACTGGGGTGAAAAACCCCTCTGATATACTGCACATCTGGGATTAGACGTGCATAAGTGAGTGTCACATTTAGGCCAGAAATACGGCTTTGTGCTTACTGGGGTGAAAAAACCCTCTGATATACTGCACATCTGGGATTAGACATGCATAAGTGAGTGTCACATTGATGCCAGAAATACAGCTTTGTGTTTACTGGGGTGAAAAAATGCATCTGTTTCATATAGTGCACATCTGGGATTAGACATGCATAAGTGATTGTCACATTTAGGCCAGAAATACGGCTTTTTTCTTACTGGGGTGAAAAAAATACATCTGTTTCATATAGTGCCCATCTGGGATTAGACGTGCATAAGTGATTGTCACATTTAGGCCAGAAATACGTCTTTTTTCTTACTGGGGTGAAAAAAATACATCTGTTTCATATAGTGCACATCTGAGATTAGACGTGCATAAGTGAGTGTCACATTTAGGCCAGAAATACGGCTTTGTGCTTACTGGGGTGAAAAAACCCTCTGATATACTGCACATCTGGGATTAGACTTGCATAAGTGACTGTCACATTTAGGCCAGAAATACGGCTTTGTGCTTACTGGGATGAAAAAACCCTCTGATATACTGCACATCTGGGATTAGACTTGCATAAGTGATTGTCACATTTAGGCCAGAAATACGGCTTTGTGCTTACTGGGGTGAAAAAACCCTCTAATATACTGCACATCTGGGATTAGACGTGCATAAGTGACTGTCACATTTAGGCCACAAATACGGCTTTGTGCTTACTGGGGTGAAAAAACCCTCTGATATACTGCACATCTGGGATTAGACGTGCATAAGTGAGTGTCACATTTAAACCAGAAATACGGCTTTGTGCTTACTGGGGTGAAAAAACCCTCTAATATACTGCACATCTGGGATTAGACATGCATAAGTGTATTATGGTTCAGAACGTGCCGGAGAAACTGTGCGAGCAGCAGCAGGCCATAGTGGAGTTTCAGCTGCAGCACGCACAGGTGAGTCGCACTGCGGAACAGCACCACTTCACCACCAATGACTGGGCCTCCATGCGAGACCTGTGTGCCCTGTTGCGCTGTTTCGAGTACTCCACCAACATAGCCAGTGGCGATGACGCCGTTATCAGCATAACAAAACCACTTCTATGTCTCCTTGAGGATGTGGCCCAGGACGAGGAGGAGGAAGAGGGGTCATCTCTAACACTTTCAGGTTAGTCTTTTAGAAGTGGCTCAAAAAGAGGATTTTTGCAACAGCAGAGGCCAGGTACAAATTTGGCCAGCCAGGACGAGGACGAGGAGGACGAGGATGAGGAGGAGGAGGATGGGGATGAAGTATGTTCACAGCTGGGTGGCATCCAACGCAGCTCGGGCCCATCACTGGTGCGTGGCTGGGGGGATATGGAGGACGCAGACTATACGCCTCCCACAGAGGACAGCTTGTCCTTACCTCTGGGCAGCCTGGCACATATAAGCGACTACATGCTGCAGTGCCTGCGCAACGACAGCAGAGTTGCCCACATTTTAACATGTGCTGACTACTGGGTGGCCACCCTGCTGGATCCCCGTTACAAAGACAATGTGCCGTCCTTAATTCCCTAACTGGAGCGTGATTGGAAGATGCGCAACTACAGGCGCACGCTGGTAGACGCGCTTCTGAGAGCATTCCCGACTGACACCAGGGGACAAGTGGAAGCACAAGGCGAAGGCAGGGGAAGAGGAAGAGGTCGCCAACGCAGCTGTGTCAGCGCCAGCACCTCAGATGGCAGGGTTAGCATGGCCGACATGTGGAAAAGCTTTGTCACCTCGCCGCAACAACCGGCCCCAACTGCTGATATGGAGTGTGTTAGCAGGAGGCAGCATTTGAACAACATGGTAGAACAGTACCTGTGCACAAGCCTACAC
The DNA here is from genome assembly GCF_905171765.1 of Bufo bufo. Classification (NCBI taxonomy): domain Eukaryota; kingdom Metazoa; phylum Chordata; class Amphibia; order Anura; family Bufonidae; genus Bufo; species Bufo bufo. The sequence goes on along the minus strand of NC_053393.1, from coordinate 405,658,592 downwards.
GTACTGACTGATGGTTCTGCCCTGTTCAACTTTTGGGTCTCCAAATTGTCCACATGGCCAGAGCTGTGGACAAGAGCAGTGTACTCTCTGAACGTGTATTTAGCACGGCAGGAGGCGTCATTACAGACAGACGCAGCCGCCTGTCCACAGCCAACCTGAACAAGCTCACGTTCATTAAAATGAATCAGGCTTGGATCCCTCAGGACTTGTCTGTACCTTGTGCAGAATAGACAGTTCTAACAGCCTCAACCATCCATCCTTGTACTCAAGTGCACTTATTCCTTTTTTTATTTTTTTATATGTCCCAATATTTTTGGGGATACCCCTATGTAAAAATACAATATAGCACACATCTGTGTAGGCTACCTATTCCTCCTTTGCCGCCGCTTCCACCTAGACCGCCACGTTAGCCTACACGGCCACATCCACCCATTTACCGCCTCCTCCACCTCTTCCTCCTACATCATTCCTAATTTTTATTTTTTTAAGGTCTTTTATGTTTTTTTTTATTCATTTCCCTATCCACATTTGTTTGCAGAGCATTTGCCATGCTCTTAAGCACATTTTGCTGCCTTTTGCAGCCCTCTAGCTCTTTCCATGACATTTTTACAGCCATTTTAGTGCTCAAAAGTTCGGGTCCCCATTGACTTCAATGGGGTTCGGGTTCGGGGTCAAATTCGGGTCACGAACCAGAATTTTTTTTTCAAGTTCGGCCGAAGCCGAACATCCAGGTGTCCGCTCAACTCTAATCACTATAGTGGGAATTTTTTACGTTTTCCATAAATTTAACCCGAAAGTTAAATATCCCTAACTTTTTGTGAGTAGTGTATATAGGTGTATCCTATCTTTATTTTCTCACCTATGGTCATACATGACTGCTTACAACTTGAGAAAGTGTCTGAGGACAAAAAATGGCCATAGGCTGTATACCTGATTGTTCTGCTCGACAATACTGCAGCACTGTTTTGAAATGAAATAAAATGGATTGTTTTATCAACCGGTGATTGCATTGATTTACTTCTCATATTTCTTGGAATTATGTGAACTTTGACTTTTCTGCTGAGCACCCCAGCTGTGAACTGTGCAGTGTCAACTATTTTCTATTTGTTTGGACTTCTATTCCTCAATATGTATCTTCTGTATAAAAAAAAAATTCTGATCAGACTTGTCTCTGGCATTATGGTAACTGGCTACAGTAGGCCTTCCCCCACTGTTCTATTTGCAATAAGAAACCAGTCATACTATTTGTCATGACTTAACAAAGCCCTGCCCTCAACAAAGCTTTGTTCTTCAGCCATATGCCAGATTAAAATAGAAGGATTTGTTCAGGATCTTGCAGAAAATCCTGCAGACTAACGAATGGCATAGGCATGTTTCCTTTTTTTGCTAACCATTTTTGTTAATTTCAAGAGGTACTGTTACTTTAATGTCTAAAATGAAAAAGATATATGAAATGGACATCAGACTTCCCCCATTCCCTATAATCTTAAATGTGATCTTGGGGGTACATTTATTAACACCGCCATTGTAGACGTCGGTCATTATAAAGCTCTAAGCTGGTGGTAGATCCGCCACAATTATGATGCGCCGGCCTCTTCATAACTTTGGCCGATCCTCTGCCAGTTCTAAATGTAAGACTGTTTCCTACTTTCCTTCCTACTGGCCCCTCCCCTTCCACGCCCACTTCAAGTCCACAATTTTAGACCTGCCCTGAGTGGGGAGAAGTCGCAGATTGCACCAAAACATTGCATGAAAATGTAGATGTAGAACAAATAGAAATGATGAAAGTTCAGACCTTGCATGATACACTATATACTGAACATTTCATCATACTTCATGAAATAGGGTATCTCTCATTTGGAGATGATTTCAGAATAAATCAAGCAAGCTTTGTATTATTTAATAATATCCTAGCTGCTTTGGGACAAAAGAGCATATGCACCATTTTTAATTTTATTTCAGCAGATTACGCTTGGCAGCTCATTAATCACTATGAAGAAATAAAGTTATGTGATTACAATAATATATGGGTTTAAAAGAACTTTTATAAAAAATAATCACTATGGTACCTTTACTGCAATCTAATCCATAGAGTATAACTTCCAAAAGAACCAGTAACAAATCCGTTTTAATTATGAAGCTAGTACATTTGTATATCCATTTGTATAGTACATACAGTACCTACAGTATGTTATATGTAAGGCTGGCTGACAACCAACAGTACTTGGAGACAATTGCAGTTTCCCTCATTTCTATTGATCGCACTACCCATGCTCTATGTTCTGCCAATGATTTACAACTAACATCCTCCATTATCTGAACCTCTCACTCGCTAAGACTTCTCTCGAGCTGAACCAGTTTTCTGGATTGCACTACCCTAGACAATCAGATTAAATCCCAATAACCACAGTTTTAGGTGCTTTCTATAAACACATTTTTTTTTAACGTGGTCTTTCACATTCCTTAATCTAACTCTTCTCCATTCAACCCCCTTCAATAATATTCCTCAGAACCTGATCCCTTTATGCAACATCCAACAGTGTTTTTTAATTACACTTTGTATTATGTGATAAAAAAAACATATTTGCATCAAATAAGGAGTCATTAGATCTCCTCTTAGAGGTTTCACATCGAATAGGACTGTGCAGTCCTTAATGTAAGAGAAAACATGCAGGCTGCAGAAAACAAACTGAGCAAGATTAAAGAAAAAATTACAAACATGTTTTATCCCATAATGCGACCAATATAATAAAAGAATTGTTCTAATCAGAGATTAGACAGTAGACACAATGCACCAGATGGTATCTGGCTTCAAGTCTTCCACAGGTTTAAAGATCCCCAAAGTTAAATCATTGGTTCAATCAATAGAGGTCAACATTTTCTGCCATGTGGCATTTTCGGCATCCTTTCTTTACCCTTAACATAACTGTCCAGTCCACTGAGGTCAATGGTGGGAATATGTCATTATACTGTACACAGATCAGGCATGCAGATGACCGTGAACTGTCATATCCTATGACAGTATGCTTATCTGCAGTTACCACATCAAGTCCCTCAGATCATAAATTAAGCCATGACCTAGTTTTTAAAAAGTCTAATCTCCATAGTGTCTAGAAAATGCATTGCAGTATAATATACTTTCTTTATGTAGTGATGATAAAGCTGCACAATTTATTCTTTTCACCTACATAAATTATCTGATATCATCATTGATGCCAGTTACTAAATTAAACCCTGATACAGTTAATTATCTATAAAGCATTGCCTTGAAAAACAGTGACTTTCTGAAAAAAGATGTAAGATAAAGCAGAGCTTTGTTTCTACAATGCAGCATGTGTTGAGATGTTACTATGTATTATTTTTGTTTAAAAGTGTGTGTTTAAATTTACTCAGTGTTTCACAAAAATGCACCACCAATTTTATCTAAGCTAAATAACTTCATAAATAACAAGTATAAACAACTGAAGCCATATAAACCTGAGGGGTTCCAAAGTAATACACATATATAGGTAAAACCTCTTGGAACTCAATATACATTTCAACCGTCCCAGTAGCCTACTTAGTCAGTGTATATAGTTTGTCATCTGTCAACAAATTTGTAACCATGTTATAAGGGAAAATAATAATGATCGGGTCCCTATCCCCATCGTCACCTAGCAACCGTGCGTGAAAATCGCACCGCATCCGCACTTGCTTGCGGATGCTTGCGATTTTCACGCAGCCCCATTCACTTCTATGGGGCCTGCGTTGTGTGAAAAACACACAAAATTGAGCTTGCTGCGATTTTCACGCAACGCACATGTGATGCGTGAAAATCACTGCTCGTGTGCACAGCCCCATAGAAATGAATGGGTCCGGATTCAGTTCGGGTGCAATGCGTTCACCTCACGCATTGCACCCGTGTGGAATTCTCGCCCGTGTGAAAGGGGCCTAAGGGGTAGGCAACTTTTCTATTGGTTGCTAGGGATGTTGCTAAGCTGTGACAAAGCCTTCTCATTGGCCCACAAGCTAGAAGAAGGGAGGGATGATCACCTGATGTGTACTGTGTTAAAAAAAAAAAAAAAGAATATTTGTGATTACGAATATATAGAACTATATTCTAAATATTCACGAATTCTCGAAGTGTCGATATTCGTGATAAAAATTTGCTTTTCGAATATACGCGCTCAACACTAATGTTCATATGTGCCCGCATTACTGAGAAAATGATGTTTTAATATATGCAAATGAGGATCTAGGGGCAACGGTGGCATTGCCAATACACCTAGAGGCTCAGCTCTCTCTGCAACTGCCGCACCCTCTGCACCTTGATTCACAGGGCCAGACGTGATCACGTTTACACTACTTGTGCGGACACATATGGACATGGGACCAACAGAGATACCTTCAGGTGCCAAACGCATATGCAACAGGTCAGCCAGTTTCATAGGTACAAATCTGCTGACAGATGCCCCTTAATGGTTTTGTGTAATGGTCCTTTTACACGGACTTACAATCTGTCCAATTTATGGAGGTGAGCATGAATGGAGGTTCCCGATAACTGGCCTACGGAAAAAGCTCGTTCGTTAGTTGAGCTTACCTTTCTGCCTGCACCTAAAATCATTTCTAGGAAGCAGATTGGCCTTGCCTAAACAGGGATCTGCAGACTAGAAACAATGAAACAATATGGGGACAAGCCATAGCTGAAGCGATTGCTCATTCCCATAAAGAGAAGAAGATTGTTGCATGTAAATGCAGCTCTCATCTTCCTGATAAAGAAGCAATTATCAAGATCATGTTGTTCTTTCTTGATAATCGCCTGCTAAATTGGTTTGTGTAAAAGGACTTTTACTCATGGATAATGACACAGACAAAACTTATATATATATATATATATATATATATAAATAAAGACTTCCGCAGCACATCCAGGTAGTAAAGAAGTAGAAAAAAGGCTTTATTCACCAGGCATGCGACGTTTCAATCCTCTCAATGGGATTTTTCTCAAGCAGTGATATATATATGTGGAGTGTTGAGAATGACTAAATCTGGATCCTTGACGTTAGTAAGCTACTGAGACTTTGGGAATTTATATTGAGATGCATTATCTTTGTAGATAACATTCTGAGTGACAGGACTTGGTGATGTCTTATGTTTGAGCTGGTTCTGTTGTCTTTGGTGCTCTACTTTTACTAACCATTATTGTCTACATTTGTAATTTGCCACATAACATACATAACACAATTAAAAAAACAAAAGCAATCTGTAAAAATAACTGATTTCAAGGCAAAAATGTTCTGCCTTAAACATCAATAAAAACATTTAAAAAAATCAAATGTATCAATGTGTTTTCCTCAATTTTTCATAGGTCTATTGAGCCTTTTAATGTGTACATTTGATTTCATTTTTTTATCTAAATAGATGCACACTTTTGTGCTAATTCATTTCATTATATTTGTTTATAGTGTTGTAGTTCTAGTGTTTTCAACAATTTTAGTTCGTATAGCCATAAAGTTAAATTGTTTGTCACATCAGGACAACCTGTTGACATAAGCTTTATTAGGGCACATGTATTGCAAAGTATGTTGTAGAAGGGGGTCAACCATTATCAGACTGAACTGCAAATTGTCCCTCCAGCTCTGGAGTGCTTGGTAAAATCATTTACGTTCCACTGATTGGCTGCCATGTAATCCTATATTTTTACTGTAGGAACAATGTACAATATGGTAATAAAAGCTGCAGCTAGAGATGAGCAAAGTTCGGAAAAATTTGATACAGGGGCGATTGAAGTTCGTCAAGAAATTAAATTTGTTCTGAATTCATTTGTCACAAATCGCAATAAATTTGGTGTACACAGGCCACTCTGCCTAATGATATGCATCCCACTTGGTGGCCCAAGTTTCAACTAACTTACACTGCCACTTACATGTTGTAGTGCACCCACATTCATAGTTAATCCGTTCTGTAGGTACTATGCCATTAGTATTACAGGCAGTTATAATTTATCGCCATCTAAATCACTATGCATGGCCCCAAGATTCATAGCTAATCCTTTCTATTAGCTAGCACAGGAGTGAGTCGAAAACTCAGAGAAATAAAATGTAATAGAATTTTTTGCATCTCATTTGTGTTTTGAACCCACTCCTGCTGTTGATCAAATACTGATGCAAAACACTGACCAAACACCGACTAAAAGAACGTATTAGCTACGATAATTTGGGTAGAGTTGGTGGAGCTATTTGTGTGGTTTAAGCCTCATTCACACGTCAGTATTTTGGTCAGTGATTTCCATCAGTTATTGTTAGCCAAAACTAGTATTGGACCCTCCACAGACATAAGGTATAAAGGAAGGTTCTACACCTGTTCTGTGTTTAGAGCCGCACCTTATTTTAGCTCAAAATCACAGATGGAAATCACTGACCAAAACACTGATGTGTGAATGAGGCCTTATTCTGATAATCAACGACACTCCTCCCTTATGGCAATACTACAATTGTTTGGACCTTCCAGCAAGTGCAGCCTATTTGGTTTTAACCCAAATACATGTTGAAAGCAAAATATCATTAAGTTCATAGTATGGATGGATTATGGAGGGATCCACATGGGTTAACATTATGTTGCACTGCACATTGACATAGAATTTGTCTAAAATTAGTTGTGGCTGCCAATGTGACACAAATTTTTTTTTTTGATAACGGAATCTGTTAGGTAGGAATCATGAATTTGAGTTCAGTTGATGGAAAGATTTGTTTGGTAATACCGTTGTAGTTCCAAACATCAACAATTGCAATAACAACGCAGAGTAATTTTTTCACTAAAAGAACCTATTAGCTATAATGAATTTGGGTTGAGTTGGTGGAGTGATTTGTGGGATTCATTCTCGTAACAAATGAGACATCTCCCTTATGACTATAATCCAGCTGCCATGTTTGATCCAACCAGTCGATTTGGCCCATTTGTTTTTAACCCAAATATAAGGAGTTATTTGACCCCAGGAGGTCCGTGTCCAACATCGTTTAGCACTAACTGTTCTGTGATGCCCTTACATGTGTGGGGCTGCACGAGTTGCACTGCAGGGATCGCCGTTAGGGATGAGCGAACCCTAACTGCATAGTTCGGGTTCGTACCGAATTTTGGGGTGTCCGTGACACGGACCCGAACCCGAACATTTTCGTAAAAGTCCGGGTTCGGGTTCGGTGTTCGGCGCTTTCTTGGCGCTTTTTGAAAGGCTGCAAAGCAGCCAATCAACAAGCGTCATACTACTTGGCCCAAGAGGCCATCACAGCCATGCCTACTATTGGCATGGCTGTGATTGGCCAGTGCACCATGTGACCCAGCCTCTATTTAAGCTGGAGTCACGTAGCGCCGCACGTCACTCTGCTATGATCAGTATAGGGAGAGGTTGCAGCTGCGACGTTAGGGCGAGATTAGGCAGATTAACTCCTCCAAAAGACTTCATTCTGTGATCGATCTGCAGCTGTGGATCATTGAAGTGCTATTATTGACTTGCTCACTTTTTTGAGGCTGCCCAGAGCGTTTTTAGATCACTTTTTTTCTGTGGTGATCGGCGGCCATTTTGTGACTTGTGGTGCGCCAGCACGAGCTATCACCAAGTGTATTTAACCATCGATAGTGTGGTTATTTTGTGCTATATCCTACATCAGCTGCAGGCTGAGCCTGTGTCACCGAAGTGCATTTAACCATCAACAGTCTGGTGATTTTTTGGCCATATACTACATCAGCTGCAGGCTGAGCCTGTGTCACCCAAGTGCATTTAACCATCAACAGTCTGATTATTTTTTGGCCATATACTACATCAGCTGCAGGCTGAGCCTGTGTCACCCAAGTGCATTTAACCATCAACAGTGTGGTTATTTTTTGGCCATATATTACATCAGGGGCAAGTTGAGCCTGTCACCCAGCGCCTAAAAAAAAAACCTGACATTTCTATTCAACCAAATCTGCACAGTTTTAGCTGGTCAAGTTATTTGTAGTGACCGTAAAAGCAGACTTTTTGTTCTGGGTTGAAAAAGCATTCCCAAATTTGCCATTCTCAAAATAACTAGTTTGTGTTATTTGAGGCCTACTTGAAATCTATCCAAAAAAGAAAATCTTACATTGAAGGTATTGATAGTGTCATTCAGAAAAACCTAAGACACACGCTAGCGTGCTGATGGAAGTGTCATTCTGTGATTAAACCTATAACTGTCACACAGCGCAAAAAAAAAAAAACAGGTCTCACATCTCTATTCAACCAAATCTGCACAGTTTTAGCTGGTCAAGTTATTTGTAGTGACCGTAAAAGCAGACTTTTTGTTCTGGGTTGAAAAAGCATTCCCAAATTTGCCATTCTCAAAATAACTAGTTTGTGGTATTTGAGGCCTACTTGAAATCTATCCCAAAAAGAAAATCTTACATTGAAGGTATTGATAGTGTCATTCAGAAAAACCTAAGACACACGCTAGCGTGCTGATAGAAGTGTCATTCTGTGATTAAACCTATAACTGTCACACAGCGCAAAATAAAACAGGTCTCACATCTCTATTCAACCAAATCTGCACAGTTTTAGCTGGTCAAGTTATTTGTAGTGACAGTAAAAGCAGACTTTTTGTTCTGGGTTGAAAAAGCATTCCCAAATTTGCCATTCTCAAAATAACTAGTTTGTGGTATTTGAGGCCTACTTGAAATCTATCCCAAAAAGAAAATCTTACATTGAAGGTATTGATAGTGTCATTCAGAAAAACCTAAGACACACGCTAGCGTGCTGATAGAAGTGTCATTCTGTGATTAAACCTATAACTGTCACACAGCGCAAAAAAAAACAGGTCTCACATCTCTATTCAACCAAATCTGCACAGTTTTAGCTGGTCAAGTTATTTGTAGTGACCGTAAAAGCAGACTTTTTGTTCTAGGTTGAAAAAGCATTCCCAAATTTGCCATTCTGAAAATAACTAGTTTGTGGTATTTGAGGCCTACTTGAAATCTATCCCAAAAAGAAAATCTTACATTGAAGGTATTGATAGTGTCATTCAGAAAAACCTAAGACACACGCTAGCGTGCTGATAGAAGTGTCATTCTGTGATTAAACCTATAACTGTCACACAGCGCAAAAAAAAACAGGTCTCACATCTCTATTCAACCAAATCTGCACAGTTTTAGCTGGTCAAGTTATTTGTAGTGACCGTAAAAGCAGACTTTTTGTTCTAGGTTGAAAAAGCATTCCCAAATTTGCCATTCTCAAAATAACTAGTTTGTGGTATTTGAGGCCTACTTGAAATCTATCCCAAAAAGAAAATCTTACATTGAAGGTATTGATAGTGTCATTCAGAAAAACCTAAGACACACGCTAGCGTGCTGATAGAAGTGTCATTCTGTGATTAAACCTATAACTGTCACACAGCGCAAAAAAAAACAGGTCTCACATCTCTATTCAACCAAATCTGCACAGTTTTAGCTGGTCAAGTTATTTGTAGTGACCGTAAAAGCAGACTTTTTGTTCTGGGTTGAAAAAGCATTCCCAAATTTGCCATTCTGAAAATAACTAGTTTGTGGTATTTGAGGCCTACTTGAAATCTATCCCAAAAAGAAAATCTTACATTGAAGGTATTGATAGTGTCATTCAGAAAAACCTAAGACACACGCTAGCGTGCTGATAGAAGTGTCATTCTGTGATTAAACCTATAACTGCCACACAGCGCAAAAAAAAACAGGTCTCATATCTCTATTCAACCAAATCTGCACAGTTTTAGCTGGTCAAGTTATTTGTAGTGACTGTAAAAGCAGACTTTTTGTTCTGGGTTGAAAAAGCATTCCCAAATTTGCCATTCTCAAAATAACTAGTTTGTGGTATTTGAGGCCTACTTGAAATCTATCCCAAAAAGAAAATCTTACATTGAAGGTATTGATAGTGTCATTCAGAAAAACACCTAAGACACACGCTAGCGTGCTGATAGAAGTGTCATTCTGTGATTAAACCTATAACTGTCACACAGCGCAAAAAAAACAGGTCTCACATCTCTATTCAACCAAATCTGCACAGTTTTAGCTGGTCAAGTTATTTGTAGTGACCGTAAAAGCAGACTTTTTGTTCTGGGTTGAAAAAGCATTCCCAAATTTGCCATTCTCAAAATAACTAGTTTGTGGTATTTGAGGCCTACTTGAAATCTATCCCAAAAAGAAAATCTTACATTGAAGGTATTGATAGTGTCATTCAGAAAAACCTAAGACACACGCTAGCGTGCTGATAGAAGTGTCATTCTGTGATTAAACCTATAACTGTCACACAGCGCAAAAAAAAAACAGGTCTCACATCTCTATTCAACCAAATCTGCACAGTTTTAGCTGGTCAAGTTATTTGTAGTGACCGTAAAAGCAGACTTTTTGTTCTGGGTTGAAAAAGCATTCCCAAATTTGCCATTCTGAAAATAACTAGTTTGTGGTATTTGAGGCCTACTTGAAATCTATCCCAAAAAGAAAATCTTACATTGAAGGTATTGATAGTGTCATACAGAAAAACCTAAGACACACGCTAGCGTGCTGATAGAAGTGTCATTCTGTGATTAAACCTATAACTGTCACACAGCGCAAAAAAAAACAGGTCTCACATCTCTATTCAACCAAATCTGCACAGTTTTAGCTGGTCAAGTTATTTGTAGTGACCGTAAAAGCAGACTTTTTGTTCTGGGTTGAAAAAGCATTCCCAAATTTGCCATTCTGAAAATAACTAGTTTGTGGTATTTGAGGCCTACTTGAAATCTATCCAAAAAAGAAAATCTTACATTGAAGGTATTGATAGTGTCATTCAGAAAAACCTAAGACACACGCTAGCGTGCTGATAGAAGTGTCATTCTGTGATTAAACCTATAACTGTCACACAGCGCAAAAAAAAAAAAACAGGTCTCACATCTCTATTCAACCAAATCTGCACAGTTTTAGCTGGTCAAGTTATTTGTAGTGACCGTAAAAGCAGACTTTTTGTTCTGGGTTGAAAAAGCATTCCCAAATTTGCCATTCTCAAAATAACTAGTTTGTGGTATTTGAGGCCTACTTGAAATCTATCCCAAAAAGAAAATCTTACATTGAAGGTATTGATAGTGTCATTCAGAAAAACCTAAGACACACGCTAGCGTGCTGATAGAAGTGTCATTCTGTGATTAAACCTATAACTGTCACACAGCGCAAAATAAAACAGGTCTCACATCTCTATTCAACCAAATCTGCACAGTTTTAGCTGGTCAAGTTATTTGTAGTGACAGTAAAAGCAGACTTTTTGTTCTGGGTTGAAAAAGCTTTCCCAAATTTGCCATTCTCAAAATAACTAGTTTGTGGTATTTGAGGCCTACTTGAAATCTATCCCAAAAAGAAAATCTTACATTGAAGGTATTGATAGTGTCATTCAGAAAAACCTAAGACACACGCTAGCGTGCTGATAGAAGTGTCATTCTGTGATTAAACCTATAACTGTCACACAGCGCAAAAAAAAACAGGTCTCACATCTCTATTCAACCAAATCTGCACAGTTTTAGCTGGTCAAGTTATTTGTAGTGACCGTAAAAGCAGACTTTTTGTTCTAGGTTGAAAAAGCATTCCCAAATTTGCCATTCTGAAAATAACTAGTTTGTGGTATTTGAGGCCTACTTGAAATCTATCCCAAAAAGAAAATCTTACATTGAAGGTATTGATAGTGTCATTCAGAAAAACCTAAGACACACGCTAGCGTGCTGATAGAAGTGTCATTCTGTGATTAAACCTATAACTGTCACACAGCGCAAAAAAAAACAGGTCTCACATCTCTATTCAACCAAATCTGCACAGTTTTAGCTGGTCAAGTTATTTGTAGTGACCGTAAAAGCAGACTTTTTGTTCTAGGTTGAAAAAGCATTCCCAAATTTGCCATTCTCAAAATAACTAGTTTGTGGTATTTGAGGCCTACTTGAAATCTATCCCAAAAAGAAAATCTTACATTGAAGGTATTGATAGTGTCATTCAGAAAAACCTAAGACACACGCTAGCGTGCTGATAGAAGTGTCATTCTGTGATTAAACCTATAACTGTCACACAGCGCAAAAAAAAACAGGTCTCACATCTCTATTCAACCAAATCTGCACAGTTTTAGCTGGTCAAGTTATTTGTAGTGACCGTAAAAGCAGACTTTTTGTTCTGGGTTGAAAAAGCATTCCCAAATTTGCCATTCTGAAAATAACTAGTTTGTGGTATTTGAGGCCTACTTGAAATCTATCCCAAAAAGAAAATCTTACATTGAAGGTATTGATAGTGTCATTCAGAAAAACCTAAGACACACGCTAGCGTGCTGATAGAAGTGTCATTCTGTGATTAAACCTATAACTGCCACACAGCGCAAAAAAAAACAGGTCTCACATCTCTATTCAACCAAATCTGCACAGTTTTAGCTGGTCAAGTTATTTGTAGTGACTGTAAAAGCAGACTTTTTGTTCTGGGTTGAAAAAGCATTCCCAAATTTGCCATTCTCAAAATAACTAGTTTGTGGTATTTGAGGCCTACTTGAAATCTATCCCAAAAAGAAAATCTTACATTGAAGGTATTGATAGTGTCATTCAGAAAAACACCTAAGACACACGCTAGCGTGCTGATAGAAGTGTCATTCTGTGATTAAACCTATAACTGTCACACAGCGCAAAAAAAAACAGGTCTCACATCTCTATTCAACCAAATCTGCACAGTTTTAGCTGGTCAAGTTATTTGTAGTGACCGTAAAAGCAGACTTTTTGTTCTGGGTTGAAAAAGCATTCCCAAATTTGCCATTCTCAAAATAACTAGTTTGTGGTATTTGAGGCCTACTTGAAATCTATCCCAAAAAGAAAATCTTACATTGAAGGTATTGATAGTGTCATTCAGAAAAACCTAAGACACACGCTAGCGTGCTGATAGAAGTGTCATTCTGTGATTAAACCTATAACTGTCACACAGCGCAAAAAAAAACAGGTCTCACATCTCTATTCAACCAAATCTGCACAGTTTTAGCTGGTCAAGTTATTTGTAGTGACCGTAAAAGCAGACTTTTTGTTCTGGGTTGAAAAAGCATTCCCAAATTTGCCATTCTGAAAATAACTAGTTTGTGGTATTTGAGGCCTACTTGAAATCTATCCCAAAAAGAAAATCTTACATTGAAGGTATTGATAGTGTCATACAGAAAAACCTAAGACACACGCTAGCGTGCTGATAGAAGTGTCATTCTGTGATTAAACCTATAACTGTCACACAGCGCAAAAAAAAACAGGTCTCACATCTCTATTCAACCAAATCTGCACAGTTTTAGCTGGTCAAGTTATTTGTAGTGACCGTAAAAGCAGACTTTTTGTTCTGGGTTGAAAAAGCATTCCCAAATTTGCCATTCTGAAAATAACTAGTTTGTGGTATTTGAGGCCTACTTGAAATCTATCCCAAAAAGAAAATCTTACATTGAAGGTATTGATAGTGTCATACAGAAAAACCTAAGACACACGCTAGCGTGCTGATAGAAGTGTCATTCTGTGATTAAACCTATAACTGTCACACAGCGCAAAAAAAAAAAGGTCTCACATCTCTATTCAACCAAATCTGCACAGTTTTAGCTGGTCAAGTTATTTGTAGTGACCGTAAAAGCAGACTTTTTGTTCTGGGTTGAAAAAGCATTCCCAAATTTGCCATTCTCAAAATAACTAATTTGTGGTATTTGAGGCCTACTTGAAATCTATCCCAAAAAGAAAATCTTACATTGAAGGTATTGATAGTGTCATTCAGAAAAACCTAAGACACACGCTAGCGTGCTGATAGAAGTGTCATTCTGTGATTAAACCTATAACTGTCACACAGTGCAAAAAAAAACAGGTCTCACATCTCTATTCAACCAAATCTGCACAGTTTTAGCTGGTCAAGTTATTTGTAGTGACCGCAAAAGCAGACTTTTTGTTCTGGGTTGAAAAAGCATTCCCAAATTTGCCATTCTCAAAATAACTAGTTTGTGGTATTTGAGGCCTACTTGAAATCTATCCCAAAAAGAAAATCTTACATTGAAGGTATTGATAGTGTCATTCAGAAAAACCTAAGACACACGCTAGCGTGCTGATAGAAGTGTCATTCTGTGATTAAACCTATAATTGTCACACAGCGCAAAAAAAAACAGGTCTCACATCTCTATTCAACCAAATCTGCACAGTTTTAGCTGGTCAAGTTATTTGTAGTGACCGTAAAAGCAGACTTTTTGTTCTGGGTTGAAAAAGCATTCCCAAATTTGCCATTCTCAAAATAACTAGTTTGTGGTATTTGAGGCCTACTTGAAATCTATCCCAAAAAGAAAATCTTACATTGAAGGTATTGATAGTGTCATTCAGAAAAACCTAAGACACACGCTAGCGTGCTGATAGAAGTGTCATTCTGTGATTAAACCTATAACTGTCACACAGCGCAAAAAAAAAACAGGTCTCACATCTCTATTCAACCAAATCTGCACAGTTTTAGCTGGTCAAGTTATTTGTAGTGACCGTAAAAGCAGACTTTTTGTTCTGGGTTGAAAAAGCATTCCCAAATTTGCCATTCTGAAAATAACTAGTTTGTGGTATTTGAGGCCTACTTGAAATCTATCCCAAAAAGAAAATCTTACATTGAAGGTATTGATAGTGTCATACAGAAAAACCTAAGACACACGCTAGCGTGCTGATAGAAGTGTCATTCTGTGATTAAACCTATAACTGTCACACAGCGCAAAAAAAAACAGGTCTCACATCTCTATTCAACCAAATCTGCACAGTTTTAGCTGGTCAAGTTATTTGTAGTGACCGTAAAAGCAGACTTTTTGTTCTGGGTTGAAAAAGCATTCCCAAATTTGCCATTCTGAAAATAACTAGTTTGTGTTATTTGAGGCCTACTTGAAATCTATCCCAAAAAGAAAATCTTACATTGAAGGTATTGATAGTGTCATACAGAAAAACCTAAGACACACGCTAGCGTGCTGATAGAAGTGTCATTCTGTGATTAAACCTATAACTGTCACACAGCGCAAAAAAAAACAGGTCTCACATCTCTATTCAACCAAATCTGCACAGTTTTAGCTGGTCAAGTTATTTGTAGTGACCGTAAAAGCAGACTTTTTGTTCTGGGTTGAAAAAGCATTCCCAAATTTGCCATTCTCAAAATAACAAATTTGTGGTATTTGAGGCCTACTTGAAATCTATCCCAAAAAAAAAATCTTACATTGAAGGTATTGATAGTGTCATTTAGAAAAACCTAAGACACACGCTAGCGTGCTGATAGAAGTGTCATTCTGTGATTAAACCTATAACTGTCACACAGCGCAAAAAAAAAAAAACAGGTCTCACATCTCTATTCAACCAAATCTGCACAGTTTTAGCTGGTCAAGTTATTTGTAGTGACCGTAAAAGCAGACTTTTTGTTCTGGGTTGAAAAAGCATTCCCAAATTTGCCATTCTCAAAATTGTGGTGAACGGGAACAATGAGGAAAACATCTAATAAGGGACGCGGACGTGGACATGGTCGTGGTGGTGTTAGTGGACCCTCTGGTGCTGGGAGAGGATGTGGCCGTTCTGCCACAGCCACACGTCCTAGTGAACCAACTACCTCAGGTCCCAGTAGCCATCAGAATTTATAGCGATATTTGGTGGGGCCCAATGCCGTTCTAAGGATGGTAAGGCCTGAGCAGGTACAGGCATTAGTCAATCGGGTGGCCGACAGTGGATCCAGCACGTTCACATTATCTCCCACCCAGTCTTCTGCAGAAAGCGCACAGATGGCGCATGAAAACCAAGCCCATCGGTCTGTCACATCACCCCCATGCATATCAGGGAAACTGTCTGAGCCTCAAGTTATGCAGCAGTCTCTTATGCTGTTTGAAGACTCTGCTGCCAGGGTTTCCCAAGGGCATCCACCTAGCCCTTCCCCAGGGGTTGAAGAGATAGAATGCACTAACGCACAACCACTTATTTTTCCTGATGATGAGGACATGGGAATACCACCTCAGCACGTCTCTGATGATGACGAAACACAGGTGCCAACTGCTGCGTCTTTCTGCAGTGTGCAGACTGAACAGGAGGTCAGGGATCAAGACTGGGTGGAAGACGATGCAGAGGACGATGAGGTCCTAGACCCCACATGGAATGAAGGTCGTGCCACTGACTTTCACAGTTCGGAGGAAGAGACAGTGGTGAGACCGAGCCAACAGCGTAGCAAAAGAGGGAGCAGTGGGCAAAATCAGAACACCCGCCGCCAAGAGACTCCGCCTGCTTCTGACCGCTGCCATCTGGGACCGAGCACCCCAAAGGCAGCTTCAAGGAGTTCCCTGGCATGGCACTTCTTCAAACAATGTGCTGACGACAAGACCCGAGTGGTTTGCACGCTGTGCCATCAGAGCCTGAAGCGAGGCATTAACGTTCTGAACCTTAGCACAACCTGCATGACCAGGCACCTGCATGCAAAGCATGAACTGCCGTGGAGTAAACACCTTAAAAACAAGGACGTCACTCAGGCTCCCCCTGCTACCTCTTCTGCTGCTGCCGCCTCGGTCTCTTCTGCTGCTGCTGCCGCCGCCTCGGCCTCTTCCTCTGCCTCTGGAGGAACGTTGGCACCTGCCGCCCAGCAAACATGGGATGTACCACCAACACCACCACCTGCGTCACCAAGCATCTCAACCATGTCACACGGCAGCGTTCAGCTCTCCATCTCACAAACATTTGAGAGAAAGCGTAAATTCTCACCTAGCCACCCTCGATCCCTGGCCCTGAATGCCAGCATTTCTAAACTACTGGCCTATGAAATGCTGTCATTTAGGCTGGTGGACACACACAGCTTCAAACAGCTCATGTCACTTGCTGTCCCACAGTATGTTGTTCCCAGCCGCCACTACTTCTCTAAGAGAGCCGTGCCTTCCCTGCACAAACAAGTGTCCGATAAAATCAAGTGTGCACTGCGCAACACCATCTGTGGCAAGGTCCACCTAACCACAGATACGTGGACCAGTAAGCACGGCCAGGGACGCTATATCTCCCTAACTGCACACTGGGTAAATGTAGTGGCGGCTGGGCCCCAGGCGGAGAGCTATTTGGCGCACGTCCTTCCGCCGCCAAGGATCGCAGGGCAACATTCTTTGCCTCCTGTCTCCTCCTCCTCCTACTCAGCTTCCTCCTCCTCTTCTTCCACCTGCTCATCCAGTCAGCCACACACCGTCACCACCAACTTCAGCACAGCACTGGGTAAACGTCAGCAGGCCATTCTGAAACTCATATGTTTGGGGGACAGGCCCCACACCGCACAGGAGTTGTGGCGGGGTATAGAACAACAGACCGACGAGTGGTTGCTGCCGGTGAGCCTCAAGCCCGGCCTGGTGGTGTGCGATAATGGGCGAAATCTCGTTGCAGCTCTGGGACTAGCCGGTTTGACGCACATCCCTTGCCTGGCGCATGTGCTGAATTTGGTGGTGCAGAAGTTCATTCGCAACTACCCCGACATGTCAGAGCTGCTGCATAAAGTGCGGGCCGTCTGTTCGCGCTTCCGGCGTTCACACCCTGCCGCTGCTCGCCTGTCTGCTCTACAGCGTAACTTCGGCCTTCCCGCTCACCGCCTCATATGCGACGTGCCCACCAGGTGGAACTCCACCTTGCATATGCTGGACAGACTGTGCGAGCAGCAGCAGGCCATAGTGGAGTTTCAGCTGCAGCACGCACGGGTCAGTCGCACTGCGGATCAGACCCACTTCACCACCAATGACTGGGCCTCCATGCGAGACCTGTGTGCCCTGTTGCGCTGTTTCGAGTACTCCACCAACATGGCCAGTGGCGATGACGCCGTTATCAGCGTTACAATACCACTTCTATGTCTCCTTGAGAAAACACTTAGGGCGATGATGGAAGAGGAGGTGGCCCAGGAGGAAGAGGAGGAAGAGGGGTCATTTTTAGCACTTTCAGGCCAGTCTCTTCGAAGTGACTCAGAGGGAGGTTTTTTGCAACACCAGAGGCCAGGTACAAATGTGGCCAGACAGGGCCCACTACTGGAGGACGAGGAGGACGAGGATGAGGAGGACGAGGATGAGGAGGAGGTGGAGGAGGATGAGGATGAAGCATGTTCACAGCGGGGTGGCACCCAAAGCAGCTCGGGCCCATCACTGGTGCGTGGCTGGGGGGAAACACAGGACGATGACGATACGCCTCCCACAGAGGACAGCTTGTCCTTACCTCTGGGCAGCCTGGCACACATGAGCGACTAGATGCTGCAGTGCCTGCGCAACGACAGCAGAGTTGCCCACATTTTAACGTGTGCGGACTACTGGGTTGCCACCCTGCTGGATCCCCGGTACAAAGACAATGTGCCCACCTTTCTTCCTACACTGGAGCGTGATAGGAAGATGCGCGAGTACAAGCGCACGTTGGTAGACGCGCTACTGAGAGCATTCCCAAATGTCACAGGGGAACCAGTGGAAGCCCAAGGCGAAGGCAGAGGAGGAGCAAGAGGTCGCCAACGCAGCTGTGTCACGCCCAGCTCCTCTGAGGGCAGGGTTAGCATGGCAGAGATGTGGAAAAGTTTTGTCAACACGCCACAGCTAAGTGCACCACCACCTGATATGGAACGTGTTAGCAGGAGGCAACATTTCACTAACATGGTGGAACAGTACCTGTGCACACCCCTCCACGTACTGACTGATGGTTCGGCCCCATTCAACTTCTGGGTCTCCAAATTGTCCACGTGGCCAGAGCTAGCCTTTTATGCCTGCCCGGCGGCCAGCGTTTTGTCTGAACGTGTATTCAGCACGGCAGGGGGCGTCATTACAGACAAACGCAGCCGCCTGTCTACAGCCAATGTGGACAAGCTGACGTTCATAAAAATGAACCAGGCATGGATCCCACAGGACCTGTCCATCCCTTGTGCAGATTAGATATTAACTACCTCCCCTTAACAATATATTATTCTACTCCAGGGCACTTCCTCATTCAATACTATTTTTAATTTCATTTTACCATTATATTGCGGGGCAACCCAAAGTTGAATGAACCTCTCCTCTGTCTGGGTGCCGGGGCCTAAATGTGTGACAGTGGCCTGTTCCAGTGGTGGGTGACGTGAAGCCTGATTCTCTGCTATGACATGAATACAGATTCTGCGCTGACATAAGGCCAGATTCTCCGTTACGGGACCGCTCTCCTCTGCCTGGGTGCCTGGGCCTAAATGTGTGACAGTGGCCTGTTCCAGTGGTGGCTGACGTGAAGCCTGATTCTCTGCTATGACATGAAGACAGATTCTGCGCTGACATAAGGCCAGATTCTCTGTTACGGGACCGCTCTCCTCTGTCTGGGTGCCGGGGCCTAAATGTGTGACAGTGGCCTGTTCCAGTGGTGGGTGACGTGAAGCCTGATTCTCTGCTATGACATGAATACAGATTCTGAGCTGACATAAGGCCAGATTCTCTGTTACGGGACCTCTCTCCTCTGCCTGGGTGCCTGGGCCTAAATGTGTGACAGTGGCCTGTTCCAGTGGTGGGTGACGTGAAGCCTGATTCTCTGCTATGACATGAATACAGATTCTGCGCTGACATAAGGCCAGATTCTCTGTTACGGGACCTCTCGCCTCTGCCTGGGTGCCTGGGCCTAAATGTGTGACAGTGGCCTGTTCCAGTGGTGGGTGACGTGAAGCCTGATTCTCTGCTATGACATGAATACAGATTCTGCGCTGACATAAGGCCAGATTCTCTGTTACGGGACTGCTCTCCTCTGTCTGGGTGCCGGGGCCTAAATGTGTGACAGTGGCCTGTTCCAGTGGTGGGTGACGTGAAGCCTGATTCTCTGCTATGACATTAATACAGATTCTGCGCTGACATAAGGCCAGATTCTCTGTTACAGGACCTCTCTCCTCTGCCTGGGTGCCTGGGCCTAAATGTGTGACAGTGGCCTGTTCCAGTGGTGGGTGACGTGAAGCCTGATTCTCTGCTATGACATGAATACAGATTCTGCGCTGACATAAGGCCAGATTCTCTATTACGGGACCGCTCTTCTCTGTCTGGGTGCCGGGGCCTAAATGTGTGACAGTGGCCTGTTCCAGTGGTGGGTGACGTGAAGCCTGATTCTCTGCTATGACATGAAGACAGATTCTGCGCTGACATAAGGCCAGATTCTCTGTTACGGAACCTCTCTCCTCTGCCTGGCTGCCTGGGCCTAAATGTGTGACAGTGGCCTGTTCCAGTGGTGGGTGACGTGAAGCCTGATTCTCTGCTATGACATGAAGACAGATTCTGCGCTGACATAAGGCCAGATTCTCTGTTACGGGACCTCTCTCCTCTGTCTGGGTGCCGGGGCCTAAATGTGTGACAGTGGCCTGTTCCAGTGGTGGGTGACGTGAAGCCTGATTCTCTGCTATGACATGAAGACTGATTCTGCGCTGATATGAAGCCAGATTCTCTGCTATGGCATGAAGAGACTGATTCTCTGCTGACATGAAGCCAGATTCTTTGCTATGGCATGAAGAGACTGATTCTCTGCTGACGTGAAGCCAGATTCTCTGCTATGGGACCTCAATTGATATTGGTTCATTTTTATTTTTTTAATTTTAATTTTAATTCATTTCCCTATCCACATTTGTTTGCAGGAGATTTACCTACATGTTGCTGCCTTTTGCAGCCCTCTAGCTCTTTCCTGGGCTGTTTTACAGCCTTTTTAGTGCCCAAAAGTTTGGGTCCCCATTGACTTCAATGGGGTTCGGGTTCGGGACGAAGTTCGGTTCGGGTTCGGATCCCGAACATTTACGGGAAGTTCGGCCGAACTTCTCGAACCCGAACATCCAGGTGTTCGCTCAACTCTAATCGCCGTGTGTCTACCCTTTCACAACAGGTACGAGTTATGCCTCCTCAGACTCGTAAGGGAAACAATCATATGTCCAATAATGTCTAATTAAAGTTGCTGCAGTTAAAAGGCTCTTCCTTGCATCTGTAGCCATGCCCTAAAAATTACTTAAAGTTGAACACTACCGAGTCCAACTTCCTGGAGAGCCAAGTGCCGATCAGCTGCACGCATTGCACTGAAGGGATCACAGTATGTTTACCCTTCGCCAACAGGTGTCGGTTACCCGCTCAATGTCGATCATCATAGGGATCGGGAATTGTAATACTGGAGCAAACTAATTTATTTGTTCAAAAGCTGATTTATTTAATAAAAGACAAAATTATTAGCTAAAGGACAAATTTTTCGCTACAAATCAAATGTTTTTGCTAAAATAATCATTTTTCAGATAAAAGAATAATTTTTTTTAACAAAAAACAACAATCTACTCGTGGGCAACTCAACCAATTTATTTGCACTACCCACACGGTGTTAAATAAGACCACTCTGCATCACTAAATCACAGTAACTGTTTGGCTAACGGTTAAGCGGCTAAATATCAATGTGGTACCGTCACAAACAGTAGAATGAGATAGGTGTATAACCCCAATTTGTGAATCAGAGCTTAATAGAATTTCTTATCAATGTGGTGGAACCCGCCTCGCCACTGGGCATTGGAGAGGCCTGGCTGCCCGCCTCCTACCTGCTGACGATGGCCCCTGGTAAATTGGTACATTTGAATGCAATATTTGGGCATGTGGTCTTTTATATTGCTGCTACTGGCCCTTAAATGGCCATCCGTGGACATATTATGACTTTTAGGAACAATGCCCCTTTAAGACTGTGTAGCGGATTGCATTCAGGCTGTCTTTAATATTATGTATGTTATTGTGGGTTTGGTTGGATCGTATTGCTGTGTATTGTAAACTGTATATATCTTGCTCTTACTGTAATGGTTGCTAGGTTACAGGCATGGCTGTTCTGTGCCTCTTCTCCTCCCCCTTTTTCCTGTCCCATTGTTTCCCCAGCAATGTGTTGTCACAGGGACACCAGTTTAAACTAGCTGTTCTGTCCCTCCTCAATCTCCCATCAGCCCTTGCTATTGTCTGGCCCCACCCTTCCTTGTACCATAGTCCTAGGTACCCTATTGTATGTAAATGAGGCTGTTGGGGGGTTTAAAGTAGGTGTGCTGTGTCTAAATAAAGTCAGTTCCTGTTTTAACCCTCAAGGTGAAGTGTCGTCTCATGCTTTATTGCATGCTGTCCCAGTTTGACTGCTAGGAGTGTAAACCTATTCGTATGGTTCCTATTCAACTGCCTACAGCATTCATATGGTTGAAGAGGATTTATAGGCTTCTTCGGTTCGGTGATGGTGGTGTCTGCCAGAGGGCTTGGAAACCTCAGGAAACGCTAGGAGCATCAGTCAACGGAGGTACTCAGTCGGGGTGCCAGGTGATCCGTTACATTGGTGGCAAACAGTGGGATGGCGTCCTAGTGCGAGGAGAAGAAGCTCAGAGACACCGGTAACGTGTGGAGTTACAAATTGAGGGCAAACGCTAGCACTCGTGCAGCGCCCCTGGGAGCAGAGGTATCCAGCGACTTGGAGCAGACAAGTATGGAAGGCTCTGAAGATGACTGGCTGGCCGAGGTGAGGCAGCGAGTGGCCCAGTATGGAGATAATGTGTCCATGGATATATGCCAGGCCATCTGGAACCAGGTCACAGCCAAGCGACACGCAAGGATGGAACGCGAATTCCGACTGGCGAAAGAGAGAGAAATTGCCCAGCGGAAGGAGTGTTACAGCAGCCGAGCAGAGGCTGCATCCGAGGAGGTTAGCAGTCTCCCCTTGAGGCGGCCAGAGGAACCCGAAGTAGGGGTCCTCATAGACTGGTCCTGTGAGGAACCACAACAGGCAGGTGGAGACGGGACCGAGGTCTCTCCACCGGGATGCTGGGCAGCTGGCCCAGACCCTCAGCAGCAGCCGGAGTTGCCAGGTGTGGACGCAGGTGGTCCTTACTCACAAATGTTGAGGGATCTCACAGACTGGTCCTGGGAAGACCCACAGATGGCAGGTGGAGATGGGACCGAGATCTCTTTACCGGCCCTACAAGGATACTGGGCAGCCGGCCCAGATCTCCAACTCCAGATGGGGGTAATACAGGGAGAGAAGTGTGTCGTCCTTCCTTCCCAGCGGCAGAGTGTTTTACAGGGAGGGGAGACAGACGGTTTCACTCCCCAGCGGCAGTGTGCTTTACAGGGAGGGGAGACAGTCGGTCTCTCTCCCGAACAGCAGCAGTACCAGGAGGAGGAGGTAAGCAACCCCTCCCCTCCACAGCCAACTCCAAACCAGGTACTGGGGTCAGTAGAGGAGTCGTTAGCCCCCTCTGGCCCCCTCCCAGCAGAAGAGCTGGCATCTGGGCAGAGCACCGCTGGCCTCTGCTCTACTTGTCCCCTTACTACCCAGCAGGACTGTACTCCAGTCCCTCCAGCAGAAGAGCTGGCATCCGGGCAGAGCGCCGATAGCCTCTGCTCCACCGACCCCCTTGTTACAGGGCTGGCTTGCACCCCCCTCACCCCAGCAGAAGAGCTGGCATCAGGGCAGAGAGCCTCTAGCCTCTGCTCCACCGACCCCCTTGTTACAGGACTGGCTTGTACCCCCTCTCCCCAGCAGCTGAAAGTGTGTAAGGGAGAGGAATTTGTTACCCCCTCTCCCCAGCGGCAGCCTAGCACACCAAGGGGAGACAGTAAGCCCCACAACAGTGCAGATGGGACCGTAGTCTCTGTACCTGCACCACTGGTGATATGGACAGTCTGTCCTGGTCCACAACAACAGGACAATGTATTGGAAGGAGAGGCAGTCTGTTTTCCCCTACAACAAGGGAGGGTGTCGCAGAGAGAGGAGCCTGTTACCCCTTCCCCCCAGCAACAGCTTTGTTCAACCAGGGGAGAGGGCACCCTGGTTACCTTCCCCCCAAGGCATGGATCTACAACTGGGCACAAGTGGCAGGGGGCCATAGGGACAACTACACCCTTGGAGAAAGGCCGGCTGACTATCAGAGCCCAAGACCGGTTGGAGGTCTGGAGTCTGGATAGTCTCAATGGGAAAGGGGAGAAATGTGGCGGAACCCGCCTCGCCACTGGGCATTGGAGAGGCCTGGCTGCCCGCCTCCTACCTGCTGACTATGGCCCCTGGTAAATTGGTACGTTTGAATGCAATATTTGGGCATGTGGTCTTTTATATTGTTGCTACTGGCCCTTTAATGGCCATCCGTGGACATATTATGACTTTTAGGAACAATGCCCCTTTAAGACTGTGTAGCGGATTGCATTCAGGCTGTCTTTAATATTATGTATGTTATTGTGAGTTTGGTTGGATCGTATTGCTGTGTATTGTAAACTGTATATATCTTGCTCTTACTGTAATGGTTGCTAGGTTACAGGCATGGCTGTTCTGTGCCTCTTCTCCTCCCCCTTTTTCCTGTCCCATTGTTTCCCCAGCAATGTGTTGTCGCAGGGACACCAGTTTAAACTAGCTGTTCTGTCCCTCCTCAATCTCCCATCAGCCCTTGCTATTGTCTGGCCCCACCCTTCCTTGTACCATAGTCCTAGGTACCCTATTGTATGTAAATGAGACTGTTGGGGGGTTTAAAGTAGGTGTGCTGTGTCTAAATAAAGTCAGTTCCTGTTTTAACCCTCAAGGTGAAGTGTCGTCTCATGCTTGGGGGAGGATTTATTGCATGCTGTCCCAGTTTGACTGCTAGGAGTGTAAACCTATTCGTATGGTTTCCTATTCAACTGTCTACAGCATTCATATGGTTGAAGAGGATTTATAGGCTTCTTCAGTTCGGTGATGGTGCTGTCTGCCAGAGGGCTTGGAAACCTCAGGAAACGCTAGGAGCATCAGTCAACGGAGGTACTCAGTCGGGGTGCCAGGTGATCTGTTACACTTATCTATTAATTAATGTGGGCACATCACAAACAGTAGAATGAGACAGGCTTATGACCCCAATTTGTGAATCAGGGCCTAATAGAACTGCTTACCTTTTAATCAATGTGGACAAGCCACAACAGTAGAATGAGACAGGTGTATGACCCCAATTTGTGAATCACGGCCTAATAGAACTGCTTATCTATTAATCAATGTGGACACGCCACAAACAGTAGAATTAGACAGGTGTATCTCCCCAATTTGTGAATCAGGGCTTAATAAAATTGTTTATCTACTAATCAATGTGGATACCCCACAAACAGTAGAATGAGACAGGTGTATCACCCTAATTTACGAATCACAGCCTAATAGAATTGCTTATCTATTAATTAATGTGGACACGCCACAAACAGTAGAATGAGACAGGTGTATCACCTCCAACTTGTGAATCAGGGACTAATAGAATTGGTTTTCTATTAATCAATATGGACACCCCAAACTGGACACTGTTCAATCAGATCATTCTCTGACCTACACCACAAATGAGTGAACCTGCAACAGATTAATTCAACAGATTAAGTCTTCATGACTCAGCAGGTGAACTAGATAGGCACACTTATATATTAGACTGCCTTTTGACACTGAGTCTGCTGCACAGAAAGTCTATGTATACCAGAACAGATTAAGTATTAATGGCACAGCAGATAAACTAGATGCACAAGGCGATTACACTCAACCTGCACTGTCCCTGCAGTCTCCCTATGTTCTCCCTAAAGTGTCTAAAAACTCTCCCTACACTGTGCCTGCAGTGTCCGTGCAGCACTCTCCCTATCCAATATTCTCCAATTAAAAGCTTACTGAAACATTGTCCCTAGTGCTTGCTATATCTCTTCCTATGTTTAGCTCATAGTCAAATAGCAGAGACTTCATGGTATGAGGTTTTTATGGGGTTATGACATCACAGGGGATGGCTATCTGTGGATTGACTGGCTGCATGGTATTATGGGTCATATCGCATTCCCAGGCTTCTTACTTTTACTTTAGTGTAACATGTGTAGCTGCTATTTTAAGGAAAAAAACAATTTGTTACCATGAAGCACTAGGAAATTCGAATAAGTTGCAAATAAAAATTTTCCTAAACTTTGGGTCGAATTCCATTTCGGATACCTTGATTCGCTCATCTCTACCCACAATTATCCAGTAGGTCTGCATTTTGAAAGGTCATTGTTCTAAAGGAACAATTCCTCCAAATGGTGAAATCCTAGCTGTCTTTATTCACTGTTTCTTGGAGCTTAGGTACCTGCTGAAGATGGATTTAATATTGAGTTAAAAGCAGCTCTATAAATCCATCCTCAGTTAGCGCTCTCTAGTGGTAGCTGCAGGCAGTCAGAATTTTATTGTTTCATGCTAGACCTGTGTGAAGGAGAGTAGGGAATCTGGTGAAATGTGTTAAATAACAAAGCTCTGACCCATATAAAGATATACTGTGTTATGAAATTAAAAGAACCATCCCATTTAATCAGCACAGACATTTTAAACTATATTTAGATAAATTAAGTTAAATTATATGATTGACACAAGTTTTTTCTTGGGGCTTGGATGGTAATCTATGTATTATGTGATAACATAAAACAAATGGTTAATATGTACTATACCTGTGATAGAGCTGATTTGCATGAGAGTCTTGACATTCTCTAAAATAAAAAATAAAAATATTACTTAATTGATAAAAAAAGAAACAAATGTC
This sequence comes from Bufo bufo, assembly GCF_905171765.1. Taxonomy (NCBI): domain Eukaryota; kingdom Metazoa; phylum Chordata; class Amphibia; order Anura; family Bufonidae; genus Bufo; species Bufo bufo. The sequence continues at coordinate 405,632,111 of NC_053393.1, read as the reverse complement.
AGTAAATGCCATTAGAAAAAAAGATGTCATGGACAACTACGTATTTACAAGTGTGTACGATATATGTGTTTCATGAGTACTGTATGTATGTATATATATAATTACATAGTATACTGTAGCGAGGTTGGGACAAAACAATATTTTTAGGAAGGGTTGATCCAGAGCGGTGTTCCTCAAAAAACAATCCTCAGATTTACATGAAGAAAAACTATTCATGCTACAATCCAACCATATATTTTGTTACGTTAGTTACCAACCTCTGTGTTTTCTTTAGTTCTGCTATGTATTTCTTAGACACTGGTGTCAAAAACAGTATAAAATAAGTATGGTTTGATTAGTGATTTATATAAAGGTAATGCTATGCATTCATCATTTGCACATACAGTACAGTCCAAAAGTTTGGACACACCTTTTCATTCAAAGAGTTTTCTTTATTTTCATGACTATGAAGACATCAAAACTATGAATTAACACATGTGGAATTATATACATAACAAACAAGTGTGAAACAACAGAAAATATGTCATATTCTAGGTTCTTCAAAGTAGCCACCTTTTGCTTTGATTACTGCTTTGCACACTCTTGGCATTCTCTTGATGAGCTTCAAGAGGTAGTCCCCTGAAATGGTCTTCCAACAGTCTTGAAGGAGTTCCCAGAGATGCTTAGCACTTGTTGGCCCTTTTGCCTTCACTCTGCGGTCCAGCTCGCCCAAAACCATCTCGATTGGGTTCAGGTCCGGTTACTGTGGAGGCCAGGTCATCTGGCGCAGCACCCAATCACTCTCCTTCATGGTCAAATAGCCCTTGCTTTCAAAGTTTTCCCAATTTTTCGGCTGACTGACTGACCTTCATTTCTTAAAGTAATGATGGGCACTTGTTTTTCTTTACTTAGCTGCTTTTTTCTTGCCATAATACAAATTCTAACTGTCTATTCAGTAGGACTATCAGCTGTGTATCCACCTGACTTCTCCTCAACGCAACTGATGGTCCCAACCCCATTTATAAGGCAATAAATCCCACTTATTAAACCTGACAGGGCACACCTGTGAAGTGAAAACCATTTCAGGGGACTACCTCTTGAAGCTCATCAAGAGAATGCCAAGAGTGTGCAAAGCAGTAATCAAAGCAAAAGGTGGCTACTTTGAAGAACCTAGAATATGACATATTTTCAGTTGTTTCACACTTGTTTGTTATGTATATACACTGCGTGCAGAATTATTAGGCAAATGAGTATTTTGACCACATCATCCTCTTTATGCATGTTGTCTTACTCCAAGCTGTATAGGCTAGAAAGCCTACTACCAATTAAGCATATTAGGTGATGTGCATCTCTGTAATGAGAAGGGGTATGGTCTAATGACATCAACACCCTATATTAGGTGTGCATAATTATTAGGCAACTTCCTTTCCTTTGGCAAAATGGGTCAAAAGAAGGACTTGACAGGCTCAGAAAAGTCAAAAATAGTGAGATATCTTGCAGAGGGATGCAGCACTCTTAAAATTGCAAAGCTTCTGAAGCGTGATCATCGAACAATCAAGTGTTTCATTCAAAATAGTCAACAGGGTCGCAAGAAGCGTGTGGAAAAACCAAGGCGCAAAATAACTGCCCATGAACTGAGAAAAGTCAAGCGTGCAGCTGCCAAGATGCCACTTGCCACCAGTTTGGCCATATTTCAGAGCTGCAACATCACTGGAGTGCCCAAAAGCACAAGGTGTGCAATACTCACAGACATGGCCAAGGTAAGAAAGGCTGAAAGACGACCACCACTGAACAAGACACACAAGCTGAAACGTCAAGACTGGGCCAAGAAATATCTCAAGACTGATTTTTCTAAGGTTTTATGGACTGATGAAATGAGAGTGAGTCTTGATGGGCCAGATGGATGGGCCCGTGGCTGGATTGGTAAAGGGCAGAGAGCTCCAGTCCGACTCAGACGCCAGCAAGGTGGAGGTGGAGTACTGGTTTGGGCTGGTATCATCAAAGATGAGCTTGTGGGGCCTTTTCGGGTTGAGGATGGAGTCAAGCTCAACTCCCAGTCCTACTGCCAGTTTCTGGAAGACACCTTCTTCAAGCAGTGGTACAGGAAGAAGTCTGCATCCTTCAAGAAAAACATGATTTTCATGCAGGACAATGCTCCATCACACGCGTCCAAGTACTCCACAGCGTGGCTGGCAAGAAAGGGTATAAAAGAAGAAAATCTAATGACATGGCCTCCTTGTTCACCTGATCTGAACCCCATTGAGAACCTGTGGTCCATCTTCAAATGTGAGATTTACAAGGAGGGAAAACAGTACACCTCTCTGAACAGTGTCTGGGAGGCTGTGGTTGCTGCTGCACGCAATGTTGATGGTGAACAGATCAAAACACTGACAGAATCCATGGATGGCAGGCTTTTGAGTGTCCTTGCAAAGAAAGGTGGCTATATTGGTCACTGATTTGTTTTTGTTTTGTTTTTGAATGTCAGAAATGTATATTTGTGAATGTTGAGATGTTATATTGGTTTCACTGGTAAAAATAAATAATTGAAATGGGTATATATTTGTTTTTTGTTAAGTTGCCTAATAATTATGCACAGTAATAGTCACCTGCACACACAGATATCCCCCTAAAATAGCTAAAACTAAAAACAAACTAAAAACTACTTCCAAAAATATTCAGCTTTGATATTAATGAGTTTTTGGGGTTCATTGAGAACATGGTTGTTGTTCAATAATACAATTAATCCTCAAAAATACAACTTGCCTAATAATTCTGCACTCCCTGTAATTCCACATGTGTTAATTCATAGTTTTGATGCCTTCAGTGTGAATCTACAATTTTCATAGTCATGAAAATAAAGAAAACTCTTTGAATGAGAAGGTGTGTCCAAACTTTTGGTCTGTACTGTAGGTCTATTCAGATGCATCCCATAATATTGTTTGCTTTAGCAGCAGCTGCATATTGCTGTTATTGATTGTTATAATTTACTATCCACTATGATTTTCAAGTCGTTTATTAGCGACCATGATTTTTAAGTCTTTTTCTACCTGCTTTTTCAACCGTTCCAACTTAATTTTAAGGGGTTCAATACTAAAAAAAAATTCTATTTGTTTTTCTCTAAATGACAGACAGTAGACAAAAGTTACTCAGAACGTTCTACAAAATGAGGTAACTACGTAGGTGCACATCACCACGGCTGAAAAGACAAAAGTAAAAGCAATCACAATGTGACAGCACTCTGCAAACCTAGAATATATGGGCTAATACTATATTCATTATATAAAGTACTTTATAGTTTGATCAAAATCATTTGCGCCCAACTGCCCATGCACCAGGGCAAGGTGAACTCAATCTGGATGGGAACCTACTTTATACTACCCCTCTTTGTGCCAGCAGGCCTCTGAATTCAAGGAGAGCAGACTTAAGCTATGTATGATACATAGGGAGTGGGCCATAATTGACAACTTTTTTGTGCCACTATTGTGGCATAAAGACGTTAGTGAATGCCCCTCATTGCTTTTTTAATCACTTTGTGACCCATACTTTTAACCTGATAACTATATGTGTCATGGGGCGCCAAAGGCGCACTCGGTCTCCCATCAGCCGCAGACCTGCTGCTTAGCTTCGGGAGCGAGGATCTGTGTTTGGCCTCGTTCCCAGGGCGGCTTTGCTAGCTGGGAGGCTCCCTGCTCCTAGGTCTGCTTTGAGCGCCTGGCTGAACACTCGGTGCTCGACTTGTCTGTCTGTCGGTCATGTGACGCTGGCCACGTCACATGACCCTCAGACCCCACTATAAATACAGGCAGCCTGCTGGCCACAGGTTGCCTGTTAATTCTAGGTTCCTGGCTATTTTTTGGACTACTGAATATTCACCTGATCCTGTTCCCTGACGATCCTTTGCCTGCTCCTCCTGTACTGTGCATCCCTCCTGGTATTGTGACCTCGGCTCCCACCTGACTACTCTTTGCGGACTCCTCTGGTACTTTTCTACTCTCCTGGTATTTGACCCCGGCTTCTCCTGACCATTCTTTGCTTAACCCTTTGTACTGCGTAGCTCTCTTGGTTCTGACCCGGTCCGTTGACGTTCCGTATTTTGTCTTGTCTATCTTCCCTGCACATATCTTAAGTAAGGGACTGTCGTCCAGTTGTCCCCTGTCATCAGGACTCGTGAGGCAAGTAGGCAGGGGCAGGGGTGAGGGTGGAGCGCAGTGGTCACTATCCTTCCCCCTGTGTGTGTGTGGACGTGACTGTTACAATATGGTCACTGTAACATTGTTTCTGCTTGATTCTCATACTGTATTTGAATTACTTTGTGAAGATTCATAAAGTGGACTAAAGGGTCATCAGTAGTTTCCAACCCACGGCTGCAAAACTACAAAACCTAGTTCACCCTAAAGCCAATATAGTTGGAAAAACACGGACAGTGACCATTGTGGGATAAGGTCTCTATTTAAAGAGTTTGTCCAGGTTGTTATAATTGATTGCCCATCCTCAGGATAGATCATACATTTTTGGTTGGTGGAGGTCCAACACTTGGCACCCCAGCTCCATCCACAGTGTAATGACAGAGCTGGTTAATGCAGTGCATTTCCCATTGACATGAATGAAAGCAGTGCGGCAATTACCAGCTGCATCCACTACAAAATTCATATAGTGGTGTATTATCAGCGACAACTTTTTGGCGCCAAGCTTACTCTGATGCAGCTGTTCGGGGTGTGTGGGGTGTGTGGGAGCTGTCAGACACCACTGATCTGATATTAAAATCCTGAAATAACCCTTTAAAGCAAATGCTTGAGTATATAGCGTAAATAAGCATATTGTATGTCCTATGTAAAATATACTGTACAGTATCTTTTGCAAAAGATGAATACAGAAGATTAACTCAGATCCCTGGGCCACCATTAATAATTCCATGAAATATGACATGGATGAACTTAAAGGGTTCATCCAGTAATTTATTAGACTGGTGTGGGTCCGACACCTGGGACCCCCGTCGATAAGCTTTTAGAAGATGCGGGAACTATGTGAGCTCCGCAACCTCTTCCTAGGCCATGTGATGTTACCGTTCATCAGTCACATGGCCTAGTTACAGCTCAGCCCCATTTAAGTCAATGGGGCTGAGCTGAAATACACAGCTGGCATACAATGTCAGTGAGTACTTCTGCTATATTCCTGGTATGCTGAATAACTAAGCAGCCACTGGGAGATTTGTGCCAGCGATCAGTAAGCGCTCACTATTTTCAATGCAGGGAGGCACGGAGCAGCTGTTCTACAGTATATAGGGACAGTTATAGTATACAGTGGGATGCGAAAGTTTGGGCAACCTTCTTAATCGTCATGATTTTCCTGTATAAATCGTTGGTTGTTACGATAAAAAATGTCAGTTAAATATATCATATAGGAGACACACATGAAGTTTATTGGATTTACAGAAAGTGTGCTATAATTGTTTAAACAAAATTAGGCAGGTGCATAAATTTGGGCACCACAAAAAAGAAATGAAATCAATATTTAGTAGATCCTGTGGTAGAAAATTCAATGTTAAAATATTTGATAGAATATTCGATACCACTCAATAGTGTTGATAAATTCAATAATATATATCACACCAAAAACTTCAAGTATATGCTGTTATTTGGGAAAGAGGAGTTATTATCTTCTAGCGCTCTATCCCAATTTGAGAAACTGAATGTCACTGAAAATGTTGTAGGTGTATTCACTGGGAGCGCAATATGTTTATAAAGTGTCCACAGGAATCCTGATAATGTGAAAAGTCTCTTATAGCATATCCTTTTGAGGTCGATATAAGCTTTAAATCAAAGAAAACTTTAAAACGATATTTGGCTTACCGTCTAGCGTCTGCTATCTCCCTATTGCTTCAATGGAGCTTTAAATGTTTGCCGGCTTATTCAGTCGCTCCATACAGCAAGCTGGTTTGAATTTCGCAGGAGTTCCAAAGATCGCGGGAGTTGCCACTCTGTTCCGCAATTTCCTTCAGTGCAGCTTTCGACGATAAGAATAGTTGATCCTTTACTGTAGAAATTTTCTTCTGTATGGCCATACAGTATTATCGGAGGCTTTTCAATGCAGGTACATCACTTGTTTCACCATACGCGTTTCAGGTAGATTCACTCTCCCTTCCTCAGTGGTCGAGTGTCTGCCTGCTCTGCCTCCATTTTTATCCATTCCTTAATTGCTTCCCAAATCTCGGACACCTGTTGTTCATACTACTCCCAGTTGGCCAGGGAATCCTCCCACATAATCAGGGGATAATTCAATACAGCCTTGATTTATTTTATTTTTTTCCCCTTACTTGCGGTTTCCATGCGTTTTTCCATGCGTTTTTTTGGGGACACATGCGTTTTTTGGCCCAAATGTCCCAATTGGTGTGATATATCATTGTGTGAAATATAAACTTGATCTCTGATTGCTAACACTTATAAAATGACTTTTTATAATAAAATATTATTAAACAAATTTTCAAAATTAAAATGTCAATATAAGAATGTAAAACAATAAATAGTAAATGTGAGAAATCTTGAAAGTTTCATAGGAATCCTAGAGTTTGATACAATTATTCGGATTTGATCGAGAAAGAAGGGTCGGTATCTCGGAGCCAAGGACACGTCGCAGCGCCGATAAACGGCCTAGCATGCGACGTGCCGTCGGCCACGAGACACCCAACCTACATAAATCCCAAAATTTCCAATTCCGAATTAAGGCCTTTCGGTTGTAGAGATCCAAATTCATAAATGCGTCTGGATTCTATCCTAGACATTTGTCTGATAAAATCCCCGCCTCTCCAGTGTTTCTCCACCTTCTCCAGTGCCGTAAAAACCAGGCTCGATGGATCCTGATTATGCCTCTCTTTATAATGTTTAGATAGGGAATGTTTATCATAACCCTTCCTGATGTTGGCAATATGTTCGGCCACTCTTTTTTTGAATGGCCTCTTGGTACGTCCTATATATTGTCTGTTGCAGGGGCACTGGAGAAGGTAGATAACTCCACTGGAGTCACATGTAAGACAATCTTCTATCTCCCAATTATAGTCGTTCTGAGTCGAGGGGACATTAGTCGTCAGGCGGTATTTTTTATTCATTCTACAACCCATACACCTTCCACATTTATAAAAACCCTTCAGATTTCACTCCTTGGGAACATATTTGATTTATTTTTTAGGAGGTTTTTATTAGGGTTTTTTGTCTTTCTCATTCCTCACAATTGGATTTTTGATAAAATATTTTTTAAGGCAGATATTCCTTATTAGTTTTTGTACTCCTATATACGTGGAGAATTTATCCATCTTATTGGTGGGGGCAAACTTCAGACCTTTCTCTAACAGATTATTTTGGGTTTTAGTCAGGGTGGTTGAACTTAAATTAATTATTGCGCTGAGATCCGTTGCTAGTGATGTCTTTTGTGATATGTGTCTCTTCCTCTTACTTCGTCTTGTCTTTCTGACCCTCCTCTGTGTCTTGAGTGTTGGTATCTTACTTGTTCTATGTGGTTCATCTTTTGGGGTGCATGGTGATCCTGTCTCTGTGATATGTGATGTTGTCCCTTCCCTGTGTTCTGGTATTGATAAGTTCTGGTATTGATAATTTAGTAGATCCTCCTTTTGCAGAAATTACAGCCTCTAAACGCTTCCTGTAGGTTCCAATGAGAGTCTGGATTCTGGTTGAAGGTATTTTGGATCATTCCTCTTTACAGAACATCATTAGTTCATTCAGGTTTGATGGCTTCCGAGCATGGACAGCTCTCTTTAAGTCACACCACAGATTTTCAATTATATTCAGGTCTGGGGACTAAGATGGCCATTCCAGAACGTTGTACTTGTTCCTCTGCATAAATGCCTTAGTGGATTTTGAGCAGTGTTTAGGGTCGTTGTCTTGTTGAAAGATCCAGCCCCGGCGCAGCTTTAGCTTTGTCACTGATTCCTGGACATTGGTCTCCAGAATCTGCTGATACTGAGTGGAATCCATGCGTCCCTCAACTTTGACAAGATTCCCAGTCCCTGCACTGGCCACACAGCCCCACAGCATGATGGAACCACCACCATATTTTACTGTATGTGGCAGGTGTTTTTCTTGGAATGCTGTGTTCTTTTTCCTCCATGCATAACGCCCCTTGTTATGGCCAAATAACTCAATTTTAGTTTCATCAGTCCACAGCACCTTATTCCAAAATGAAGCTGGCTTGTCCAAATGTGCTTTAGCCCACCTCAAGCGGCACTTTTTGTGCTGTGGGCAGAGAAAAGGCTTCTTCTGCATCACTCTCGCATACAGCATCTCCTTGTGTAAAGTGAGCCGAATGGTTGAACGATGCACAGTGACTCCATCTGCAGCAGGATGATGTTGTAGGTCTTTGGTGCTGGTCTGTGGGTTGACTTTGACTGTTCTCACCATTCGTCGCTTCTGTCTATCCAAGATTTTTCTTGGTCTGCCACTTTGAGCCTTAACTTGAACTGAGCCTGTGGTCTTCCATTTCCTCAATATGTTCCTAACTGTGGAAACAGACAGCTGAAATCTCTGAGACAGCTTTCTGTATCCTTCCCCTAAACCATGATGGTGAACAATCTTTGTCTTCAGGTCATTTGAGAGTTGTTTTGAGACCCCCATGTTGCTACTCTTCAGAGAAAATTAAAAGAGGAGGGAAATTTACAATTGCCCCCCTTAAATACTCTTTCTCATAATTGGATTCACCTGTGTATGTAGGTCATGGGTCACTGAGCTTATCAAGCCAATTTGAGTTCCAATAATTAGTTCTAAAGGTTTTGGAATCAATAAAATGACAACAGTGCCCAAATTCATGCACCTGCCTAATTTTGTTTAAACAATTATAGCACACTTTCTGTAAATCCAATAAACTTAATTTCACTTCTCAAATATCACTGTGTGTGTCTCCTATATGATATATTTAAATGACATTTTTTTATCGTAACAACCAATGATTTATACAGGAAAATCATGACTATTAATAAGGTTGCCCAAACTTTCACATCCCACTGTATCTATAAATATAGTATAGTATGTAACTGGTTAATTGCTCAGTGCTCCAGGAATACAGCAGAAGCACTCACTGACAGTGTTGGCCACAGAAAATATCTATTTAGGGTACACATATTAATCTATTGTCCAACTACGGTATGTGAGGCAGCAGTGAGGGCAGAAGCCCAGCAGTTCCCAGTAACGCTGCTAAGAGACATTTCTAGGCAAGTTTTCTACTATAAATGTGCAAATTCTCAAAATAAACTATGTTAAGAAAATGTTCCCTATCTCTATTCCTACACATTAGCAAAAAAAATAATACACAATAAAGGAGTTGGGCTGAGGAGCTGCTGACCACACCCCACTCACTTTTTGGCAAAGTGGCAAGTGTGTCGGAAAAAAGCTAAAAAGTCACAAATTTTGTTGCAAAATGGCACACTTGTTCGTTCTGTTGTCTATTTCATTTTATTTCATTACTGACGTCACTTCCGGGACCGGAAGTGACACTGACAATTTTTCTGGCGCCAAAACCGCCTTCTGTTTGAATGAGTGCCATTTGCTATATTTAGATGTTTGTTTTATAATACACTTTGTATATGCCTAATACCTTCTCTGCTCCTGAGGAAGGGGCCTGTTATTCCCCGAAACGCGTTGAGCCTACCTGACTTATTTATTTAAGGAATATACCAGAAGTACAAAGTATTGGACTGCCGTATCTTCCAGCTATTCTACAAGAGAGCCAGGCGAGGGAGGTGGCTGTTTTGGGTGTCTTGAGTTTTATCCCACTCCCTGGTGAAGTGAGTGTGGTGTATATCACCTTTTATACGTTTCAGCCTTCTCCATTTTATATTATTTACCAGATGTTAGATGGTTTTATCATATGGCTACTGAACACTAAGGTTCCCCCCTTTTTTAATGGTAAGGGGTACTCACTTCCAGTTCTTATTTTTAAGCGTACTAAAGTTCCCTACCTTATTGTATGCATCTTTTATATATTCTTTTCTATATTTGGTGTATATCTCATATATATATATATATATATACATTTATTTTTGTAGCAGTTAGGCGCCACTTGGTGATTTTTTTCCCTCTTTCTTTACTGTATTGCCACTATATAGCACCTCTGCTAATAGTTCATCACCTACGGCTGCCCTGCTTCTGTCCCAGCATTTTACCTGTCAGTGTCCTCTGGACCCAAGATTATTCCTTATTTATTATACACTTTCCTCCACTTTGGTCTCCACCCCTGGCGCCCTGCGTGTATATCCTATATCTCCTTTTACAGGAGTACAGGATTAACCCTCTCCTTTTCTTTCCTAACCTCTAAATGGGGTAGGCAAGGGTAGGCGACTACCTAGGACAGCACCTCGTAGTAAGTATGTACGTCGGGCATAATTTAGTATTAAAAAATATTCCTTCCACCACAAACATTAAATCGCCAGCCCATCTATCACCTAGATTGTTTCCTACCTGTGCTTTTGTTCCAGCCCTAGCACTGTATCTGACTGACAAAAGTATTGCTAGGGCTGAGAACATGGCAATGGGTGCATGCATAGCTATAGCTATGTAAAGGGCCGTGACCTAGGAGCACATTAACCAATGAACACTTCTATTATCAGAATAACAGAGGAACTGATTGGTTGTTTCACTGACAAATAACTGCTTGTGCTTCCATTAATGTAAAGTGAAAGAAAGGAACATCCCTCGGCGCAAGGAACCAACCAGATGCGAATGGCGTATCTTCAGAAGTATTTATTGCAAACTCACGAGTTTGCTCATCTGAGGACACCTGCATCCGTGGTTGCATACCTACCTACCTATTGGGGATTGATTTTTATCTCCGACACGTCTTCAATAGCGTTGTGCCTATATATGCACAACCATTCAAGGTGAGCCTCCTAAATTGGAGTTTATTCAATTTCCCATACGTTTTCACCCTATGGTGCGCCCTGTTTTTCTGTTTATACAGCAAACACCAGGCTTGTTCATTTAACTTTGTGCTTCTATTAATGACTGAAGTGACTGGGCTGCCGCTTACATTACTGAACTGATACATGCATCTGGCACCACATCAGGAGGTGAGCTCCACGCCAGAGATTACTGTGAATTGTAAGGTTCTTCTTTAAGCAACTTAAGTGGGGTTTAAAAATCGACATATAATCCGCACAGTAGTATGATATGGCAGTTTCAATTATACTTTCTGTCCAAATTCTCACCTGTTCGATGTCAGAGCCTCTATGTGCCACCAACAGTCAGTGTTTATTACGGTATACTGATGTCACCTTACATGAATGTCTCGGACACAATGGCATCTGGGAACTGTTAATGTCTGCCATCAAGTGGCCTACTGATATCATCAGTATCATACTATTATACCGTAATGTAAATACTGGCAAGTGGTAGAGCACATTAGTGGCCATGGAAAGGAGTGGATAGAATTAGTACATAATAACAAGTTCCCTGGAAAGGTAAATGTTCTGCAAATGAAGGAACAGGAGAATCAAAAGTAAAAAAAGAATGGATGGGCCATATGTATTGTCTAAGTATTCCCTGTAGCCTGATTAACAGAGTGGGAGGTGAGTCAACCAGGGTGCCTGGTCAGCGCAAGCTAGAGTCTGGATTGAGTGGGTGCAGTGAGGGCAAATAAAACTGAGAGAAGCAGAAGAGAGTGAAATTGCATAAAGAGAGCTGAATAATGAGAGCAATGGCAAAGTGGCAGAGAGAGTATGGTCAAGTGCACTGCTCACAGGATGAACTGCCATGCAGAATGAGGTACAGGCTCTGCTGAGGCAGACTCACTGAGCAGCCTGAGCAGAGGTGGCCCAAGCAGTACTTCCAGAGACTAATCTAAAGGTTAGTAGGCCTGAGAGATGACTATGTTAACTGTGAGTGTATCAAGTCAATATCACTCTCCAGTCTTTCTCCAGCAACGGAATCATGAGCCAGGCCAGATAGCATGACAGGATGTCAACTGTTATAGAGAGAGAGAGATGGTGCAGAGACAGCAAAGTATTGCCATATAGAGAAAGAGAGAGAGTACCCAGAAGGATGGATAGCTGCCACCTCAGTGCCAAGCAAGTGAGATGGTGTCATTCATTTTACCAATTCCATTGTTTACCACCACAAGAAGTAGACTGAAAGAGACAAGGACTGGCCTAGGAGCTGCACAACATTTCTGGCATATTATGGATTGCTGTTGTTCCATTAACCCTTTCTGTGAGAACTACTAAGTTTTGTGCTCATCATTTAGAAAATAACCAGTAGTTGTGTTAGAATTTTATAGATAGCTAGACTTTCGCCTTAGTTATCATTGCCAAGAATGATGTCTCTCAAGAGTTTGAGTAAGAATCTGTATTGTAACATTCTTGTCGACAGAGTCCTGCACCCTTGCACCTTTTCCCCAGCTATTAAAATTATATGTGACAATGTAGACTAACTCATACATTGATTTATTTTCATTGTATTATACAAGAGTTTTGCAAAGGAGAGGAAACTTTCTATATGGTGGAAGTCATCCGAGTCAGTTGAGTGGCTCCTAAGTAGTGTAGTGCCACTCATCTATGTATAATCAATGCATTCTTAACGCAGACATCGCATAGGCAAATACTCTCATTTGTCATCATCAACTCATTACTGGCCATTATAAAATTAATTCTCAAATAAACCTTAAAGGCTATGAACACTTTCAGGGACTTTTTATCATTGCGTTTTACTCTTTGGGCTAAAAATATATTTTTTAAATGATCTTTATAAAAAAAAATCTGTAGTTTTTGTCATAAAGGGTTATATTTTGGCCTAGCTGTGAGCATCTTACTTTCACTTACACTTCATCTGGCAGCTATGTATAGTCCTTATCTGTGAACGCCTGACAACTTATAAACACCAAATGAAGCCATATTCTTATCAGCTTGGTAAGAACTGAACTATGTATAATGAGTATTTATGAGCTGTCAGGAATCAGACATAAGGCTTCATATGAGCCATCAGCTGAGTTCCCTGTAGGTTTCTGGTAAAGAATTGTTTCTATTTTATTATTCTGCATCTTGATGATGGTGTCCAAAAAGTTTATTTAAGTAAAAATTATTCTGTGTTAAATTCATTGTGGAATGAAACTGATTGAAGAGTTCATGGAATGTTTTTAATTCAGATGATTATGATGTCATCAATGTTTGATGGGGCAGGAGGTTAGGAAGTCAATTTCAAGTTTGACCATGAACACATTTGCATATTGTGTTGCCATTTTACTTCCCATTGCTATACTGGTCTTCTATAGGTATATGTTTTCACCAAATGAAAAGTAATTATGGGTGATTTTTGTAAGTTCCACCACAGATTCGGTGGCAATTCCTTTATTTTTCATAAAAGCCTTGAAGGCTTTTAATCCATTCTGGTATGGAATATTGGAATGTAAAGATTCTACATCCATGGTATCCAGTATAGTTCCCTCTGGTAGGTGTCCTATTGCAGACAGTTTATTTAGTAGGTCAGTTGTGTCCTGGAGGTAGCTGGCTATATTTCTTACCAGGCATTTAAACATCTTCCATCCATCCAGAAAATTTCTCAGTGAGGGTGCCCAAGCAGGAAATTATCGGTCTCCCTGGATATCCAGGTTTGTGACTCTGGTAAAGCAAGTAAAACATCCCTGTTGTTGGGGCTTTTACCAGATACCGAGCCTTCAAGAACAGGGACTTATTACATTGACTTTTTTCATGCATGGGCACCCTCACTGAGAACATTTCTGGATGGATGGAAGGTATGTCATGGACGTACCGAGAAATATGGACGTTCCCGCAACAGGTGGCAGGAGATCTCTGAGACTGGCAGCACATGGTTTGATCTGACGTGTTTTCCTTTTGGATCAAATGATGTCTGTGTTGTTTCTGGTGCTTGCCACACCGTATTTCCCCTGGTGTGGCTATTGTGGTCATTTTGCCTTCTCTATTTATTGTTGTTTCTCCCACTATGCTTTGCGGTTTATAGCTTCTGTTGGACTTGTGGTAAGCTTGTGTTTGGTTCTCGGCTGAGTTCCTGGTGCTACCAAAGCTTTTTTGAAGAGAAGTTTTTCCTTTCTATTTTGTATTTTGTTTATATATATGTGTGTGTTGCCTTTCCCTGTTGTTTGTCATTAGGCCTGGGGGAGACTCCTGTTCGTTCATCCCTTTGGAAGAACAGGTAGACTCAAATCCTGACATTAGTTCCAGGGTCCTATAGGGTGAGATAGGATTCTAGTTATCTAGTGTATGAACTTGCCTACCTTTGGGGCCTGTTCATACTGGTAGTCTGTCAGGACTGGAGTTAGGGTTTTCTCTAGGAGGTATCCATCCCTATTTTCCAGGCCTTATTCCAGTATCCTCTTACCCTCCTATGCTCGGTGTGGTGTTTTCCTCCCACACACGTGCGTGATAAGGTGTCCTTAAACCCCTGGGGAGAAAAACACCCAGTTACCTCCAGGACACAATTGACCTACTAAATAAGCTGTCTGCAGTAATTTCCCTATGAGAGGGTACTATCCTGGCTACCATGAATGTAGAATCTTTATTTTTCAATATTCCATGCCAGGATGGATTAAAAACCTGTGAGGTTTTTATAAAAAATAAAGGAATTGGCACCAAATACAGTCCTGATCAAAAGTTTAAGACCACTTGAAAAATGGCAAAAAATCATATTTAGCATGGCTGGATCTTAACAAGGTTCCAAGTAGAGCTTTAACATGCAACAAGAAGAAATGGGAGTGAGACAAAACATTTTTTGAGCATTCAATTTAATGAAAACAACAAATAAACTTAAACAGGCTGTTTAGGACCACACCTTCAAAAAAAAAACTAAACCCCCCAAAACAGAAATCCAACTTCCAAACATGAACTCAGTAATGAGTAGCTCCGCCGTTATTGTTTATCACTTCCAAAATTAGTTTTGGCATGCTTGATGCAAGCGTTTCCATGAGGTGAGTGGGAACATTTCTCCAAGTGGTGAAGACAGCCGCACGAAGGCCATCTACTGTCTGGAACTGTTGTCCATTTTTGTAAACTTCCCTTGCCATCCATCCCCAAAGGTTCTCAATTGGATTTAGATCAGGGGAACACGTAGGATGGGCCAAAAGAGTGATGTTATTCTCCTGGAAGAAGTCCCTTGTCCTGCGGGCATTGTGTACTGTAGCGTTGTCCTGTTGAAAAACCCAGTCGTTACCACACAGACGAGGGCCCTCCGTCATGAGGAATGCTCTCTGCAACATCTGGACATAGCCAGCGGCCGTTTGACGCCCCTGCACTTCCTGAAGCTCCATTGTTCCACTGAAGGAAAAAGCACCCCAGACCATTATGGCGCCCCCTCCACTGTGGCATGTAGAAAACATCTCAGGTGGGATCTGCTTGTCATGCCAGTAACATTGGAAACCATCAGGACCATCAAGGTCAAATTTTTTCTCATCAGAGAATAAAACTTTCTTCCACCTTTGAATGTCCCATGTTTGGTGCTCTCTTGCAAAGTCCAAACGAGCAATTCTGTGGCGTTCAAGGAGACGAGGTCTTTGAAGACGTTTTTTGTTTTTGCAGCCCTTCAGTGTCAGATGCCGTCTGATGGTTATGGGGCTGCAGTCAGCACCAGTAAGGGCCTTAATTTGCGTCGAGGATCGTCCAGTGTCTTGACGGACAGCCAATTGGATCCTCCGGCTCAGTGCTGATGAAATTTTTTTGGGTCTTCCACTTGACTTTTTTGTTCCGTAACCCTCAGGATCATTTAAGAAATTCCAAATGACTGTCTTACTACGTCCCACCTCAGCAGCGATGGCGCGCAGTAAGAGACCCTGCTTATGCAGTTGAACAACCCAACCACGTTCAAAAATTGAGAGTTTTTTTGCCTTTGCCATCACAACGTGTGACTATCTGACAGAAAATGACAATGAATCCACATCTTTGCACAGATTTGGCCTTTTAAAGGCATGTGGTCTTAAAATTTGGATCAGCTGAAAAACAGGCTGTTTCAGTTTAATCGTTATTTTCAATTAATTGAATGCTCAAAAAATGTTTTGTCTCACTCTCATTTCTTCTTGTTGCATGTTGAAGCTCTACTTGGAACCTTGTTAAGATCCAACAATGTAAAATATAATTTTTTTTGCCATTTTTCAACTTTTGATCAGGACTGCATGTGGTGTCTGAGGGATACCGTCCAACTACTGTACAGTGGAAAACCAAATTACAAGCGCTCCTAGAATACAAACCAAAATAAGAAAATCATTGAGAACCTGTAGTAGGCACCTACAATCCAAATCTGGAAACTCTAAGTAGGGTACATCAGAGACTACATCCAATATTACAAAAAGATGACCATTTGAAATCCATATTTCCAGGTCTCCACTCCTGTTTTCTATAGACAGACCCCTAATCTCAAAAACGTTATTGTCAGAAGCTCACTGTCCTCTCCAACAACAGGAAAAAGACAAAATGTTAGACCTGTCCATACATCATGACAACTGACAAGATACAGATTCCCAATACACATCAAGACTACAAGTTCCCAGGTACCTTCACCTGTGGCCTATTTCATTGTATGTGCCAAATGTCCTATTGTGGGCCCCTACTGATGAAACTGGTCAAATGCTTAGAACAAGAATTAACTCTCATTGCCACACAATAAAAGAAGAAAGGAAAGATTTGCCTGTACCTAAACACTTTTGCAGCTATGTGACCACAACATCACAGGCATGGAAGTATTGATATTAAAAGGGAATTTCAAATGTCAGAAGGAAAGGAGAGTCTGGGAATACAACCTTTGACACACTCAGATCAAGAATGTATGTGTCTCATGGGTTTATGTCCCTCTATAGCTCTTAAGGTATGTACCCCTCAGAGCTCATGGGTTCATCGCATTCATGGACTGGATATCAATTAGAGAACAATAAAACTTTTCTTATCTATAATCCTTATCTATCATTTGTACAACAATTTACTGCTAGTGCTGTACTGATCTGCTTAACATAAATTTTCTCATGTACCTCATTATTCCTATATACTTCGGAGTATAAATATGTGTATCTTAAAATACTGTCTTAATAGACGTCTGAGGAAAAGGCCCAAGAAGCCTTCGAAAGCTTGCAATTATGTCATCTTTTCAGTTAGCCATTAATAGGTATCAACTACTGAGGAATCTCAATCCTTTTTTTTAATCTTCATAGACTTTAAGGAAATTCTAGATACCTTACATATTTTTAGATTTCATTCAGTAACCTAATATAGTATATTAAATACAGTAGGTTCATAACCGCAGTGGATAGCTATTTCAGACATCTGAGGAAATACTATTGTATTTTATCCATCACAATCTTAGCGAAGAACCCAATTATGGCTTAGTTTGAAACTGAAACAAGTTATAAGTGGTGAAGAGTATGCCATAATGCAGATCATAACACTTTATATGGTTTCATTAATATCACTTTTTTGGTGATAGCACTTACATCACTTTCATGACCTTCTCTAAGGTTATATGTAAGGTCTTGCTGGATGTCTTCTACAAACTTATGTGCATATTCAGGGTAAAAGTCCAAAACTTCATAAAGGCCTTTGAGGATGATACACTGAAGATCGCAGTAGGTCAGTGCCTTGACATCTGCATTGGTTTTAATGACTTGATCTTTAATTGGTAGATTTGCTCCAATTAAATCACCTTTACCTGTATAGAAAAATGGCAAAGTTACTATACAAATTTCAGGGGTAATTCTGAAATGCAGATTACTCTGAATGCTAAATATTAGGACTTCACTTTGTAGCTATCATGTGAGAGATACTGTTATTATATTTACATAAATCATCATGTTTTATATGCCTTATTCATGTTCCATCTTTAAATTCCTAAAAAAAAAACAATAGAGAATAAGTATAGGTATTATTTAAAGGGGTATTCCGGTTTTAATGATTACATTTATTTATTTAGAGAATAGGATGCTGAACATTTTTCTAATATACATCTATTTAAAATTTTAAACTCAGATTCTTATTATATCCATACTGTAGCCTCTCTCAAAATAAAATAAAAAAATGGCACAGCCCATTTTAGTCCTGTAAAATGCATCCATAGGAGAGCTGGATATGACTAAACATGGCATCAGTCATGTGAGCCATCATGTGCCCTCACAAGTATCACACTGCTGCTTAATGAATGTCAGGGGTTATATGATGTGAAGAATGTCATGTGACTGATACCATGTTTTAGTTAGGCCAAATGGATACATTACACAGGACAGATAAATGGGCTAACTGCCTGATACAAGAAAGGGATGCATGTAAAATTTTAAATACATTTATATTAGAAAACTGTATAATTTCCTGTTATATAAACATCTAAAAAAATAATTACCCCATTCAATTCAGAATGGATGGCAATCTGTTTTTAAAGGAGATGTCCATCTTTTTAACACATTTTTATTCTAACCTCCTGCCAGACCTGTGGAGGGAAACATACCTGCTCCCTGTTTACCACTGCATTTGCCATATGGGGGACACTTCACTGCTGGGGCCAGTCATTGGCTACAGCGATGCACATGACCTCTGTATGTTTCGGAAGTTTAATGATCGGGGACTAGCATGTGGCAACACAGCGGTGGACCGATGAAGCCTGACCCGAGCAGCTAGGAGCAAGTAATCCACAGATTTGTCAGGAAGTAGGGAAAAACAAAATTTGTTCCGTTCTTATGTGTCTTTTTTTTAGTTTGTCTATATTAAAAGGATTTTTCAAAACGTACTCTTTATTCATAATGGCAGTTAAAATCCAAGATCCTATAATTTTCCCATTTACGTCCATCTTAATTTTGATTATGCTGATTCAGTAGTGGTCTCAAGATCACATCTCTCATATTCAGCTCCTGCTTTAGATTGCATGACCTACACATATCCTTTTCTTACTATATTCCACCTCCCAGTGTACGCATCATCATTTACCTGATATTACATACATGGGTGGGCTATAGGGCTCATGCATGTGTAAAGCAGGTAGCAAGGAACAATAACTTGAGATAGCCCATGTACATAACATAATTCTAACTAGCTAGGAGGTCATGAAGAAAGAGTCATTAAAGAAAAATGGGAGGCTTACTGGATGGGAATTGATGGAGCTGGTAGGTGTAGTGGGTAGGTGATGAACCGCCCAAGATTGCAAGAGAATTGCAACCTTGGATTAGTAGTAAATGGATTATTACTAAACTACTAACCATGCCCTAAATCAGGAAGTGCTGAGGGAGAACAAGCTGCATGGGCCCTGACTATCAGGGCGGAAAAAGTACTAAAGGTATTTGTTTGTTTGTTTCAACTTTAAACATGTTTGTACATTGAATGCAGGATTTTCAAGGCCCAGAAAACCCCTTTAAGTGACAGTGACAATAAATTGACCTACCCATGGTAGAACCGTTTATCACATTCAAATCAGTAGGGTCTGATTAATGTTAACCTCTACAATAGAGTGACAAAAGCCTTGCCACTTCAACTCATGCTCAGGTATTTTTGGGTGGCCATATGGACGGCTATTGACTATAATTACAGTCAAAAAGCTGAGAAAAGCAGACAGGAAATGAGGTGGCATAGAACTTTCCTAGCACCAATAACTTTTCATTCTAGACATATTTCTTATTGATATGTCGTCCATTGTCTTTCATTGTACAACCTATTTAAAGATGAATTATCTGAACTAAAGTGAAGGGTTGCAAAAGTGTTGTATTGAAAAAAAAAAAAAAAAGGCTCTATCTATAGCACATGATACCATTGGAATACCCCTTTAAACATTATTAGTTAAGAGTGAACTAAGAATAGTGTCCATTAGAACATTGTAGAAATGCCACTGTACAGTCATATGTGAATAACAAGTCAGAAATCAGTCATTTGAAGCAACTGTAGTGATAAAGTTTTGAGCAACTTAAAAATATAAAATCACGTATCAGATATTAGCAGTTTCCCAACTCATGTTAATTCTGGATTTTACTGGTGAGACAACCCATATTGTACTGATTACAACTCATTTAAAAATAACTGCAATTCCTTTGCCGAAGAGCTAATGAGCAGCTGTCAAGTGAAGAACTCACAATCATCTCAAAATTATGCATCATTATGGTATCATACCTTGTTTATACAGTAGCTGAAGAACTGGTCATTTTGGATACTGTGAAGACTGGTGCACTTTTATATACTAAATATAATTTGATTTTAAAGTTAAAACCTTTTACTTTGATGATAATATAAGCATTTTTCGTTTATATTGCCGAGAGCCATTTGAAAGACATATGTGTGTATATCTATATATATATATATATATATATAAAAGATGAAGAAATTCGGCGGCACCAGTGAGGGCTCAGGTGCAAGGTCCAAGGGAATTAGCTTCTCACCCTTAATATACGTATGAAATCGGAAAGCACTCCAAGACTTGAAAAAACGTGATGTCTTTATTCACCCATGTGGAACAATTGCTAACGTTTCAGCTCACAACTGAGCCTTTCTCAAGCAAAGGTATACGAGCTTTGTGCCTTCATTAAATAGCACTCAAATAATCTAGTGACCAATGAACATTCAAATACAAAATCATGTGACCAATTAACATATCTTAATCATGTGACTGATTAACATATCCGTATCGTGTGATCAATTGCATATATAAATACCCTTATACATTGTGCATAAGATTAAACCTGTTAAAATGTATCTAACCACTTTACATCTAATAATGTGTTTACCAAAGTGATAATAATATATCCATCGTAACAGTGAACTTTTTACTTGTGATGATAATAAATAATATATCAATCATTAAAATATACATCCATGTAGACAGAAAGCAAAAGAAGGCGTTACCAAGAAGCATGACAATGCCAATCAATACCGCGCATCCATGTGAATAACGGCCAAAGCTGGCGTATCTTCTTACTAGCAGTACAGGTGCCACAGAGTGTCAAAAAAGCAAACCTCGCAACCAGGATAGCGCCTGCAGCACGGCTCCACTCTATCGCCAATAGCATGGCCCTGCTGTATCACATATGTGGAAAACCAGCGCATGCGCATAGTACGGCATCCTATCAAAGGTGCCATCATTGTTTCTGGAAACATGCCAATATTCCCAATGTATCAACATAGCTATCATGACCAATCGGAAAGGGATCCATCCTCCCGGGTGGATCAACCCCTCCAAAGTTGTGATCAAGTTAGGGGGACCACACACGTAAATGCGGTGTACCCCAGACCATCTCACCATTACGGTCCATGAATAGTCCCATATATATTTACTTAATGAAAAACTGAGGTTGATTTGACACAGAGTGGAAACATTTAAACAAATGAAACAAGTCAATTATTTCTACACGCATGGAGCACCGCGCACTGTAGCATATGTTCACGCTTCTTTATTCACCATCTTCGCATCAATCTACATGGTATCTAAAAGAAGAAAAAAAATAAATGAAAATGACTTATATGATTGTAAATCCAATTAACACCTACAATACAGAGATTATGGTCGAAAGCATCAATGATAAAATATCAGGCAAACCGCTATTAAACAACTCCGGGGTTATATTCAACATTTAATCCCTTTGGTTTTAAACTATCTAGTGTGTATATCCACCACATTTCCTTATTTTTCAGTAATTTAAGTCTGTTACCCCCTCTCCTAGGGGGAGGAACATGGTCTACAATCCAACATTTTAGTTCACGTTAAACATGTTTATGTTCAGTCAAAATTACTAGGTACCGGTAGATCCCGCCATTTCTGACGTATGGAGAATCTATGGTTATTCAGTCTGTTTTTTAAATCAGTGGAGGTTTCTCCCACATATAGGAGATTGCATGGGCATTCCAAAAGATAAATCACAAAATTGGAGTTACACGTCAAATGAAAATAAATGGGATATGTTTTTCCAGTGGCAGGGTGTGTAAAGTTGTGTCCTTTGCCAATATTCTTGCAATTGACACAGCAAAGACATGGGAAACTGCCCAGATCACGTTGTGTGAATTTCACTTGACGTGTTTTTTGCTTGGGGCCACAGTCTGCCCTCACTAATCGGTCTTTCAGACTGCTAGCTCTCCGGTATGATAACAGGGGAGGCAGTCTGAATTCCTGAACATCGCTAAATGTATTCCCCAGTATACTCCAATGCCGTTTAATAATTCTACCAATGGCAACGCTTTCCTCTGTGTGAGTAGAAATGAAAGGTATCCTACGTAAGGAGTTGTCAGTTCTCTTGCCTAATAGAGTGTCAGCTCTGTTGATGTTATGTGCCCTCTGTTTATGTTTGTATAATAACTTAGACGGGTAACCCCTGTCCTCAAATTTCTTTGACATAACTTCTGAAGTTATCCTTCGTACTCTCAAAAATTGAGAGTACGGTAGATGATTCACCATATTTCTCGGATGATTACTATCATACCGTAATATGGTGTTTTTATCTGTGGGCTTCATGTACAATTTTGTATGAAATCTATCCCCAGAATGTGACCGTGGTATCGAGAAACTGGATCTCAGTATGCAAAGAAACCAATGTGAACTGAAGGTCGCTGTTTTTGCTATTAAGATAACTGTGAAAATCAACCAGTGCCTCTTCAGTGCCAGTCCAATTGTTCCACATAGGTGAATAAAGACATCACGTTTTTTCAAGTCTTGGAGTGCTGTCCGATTTCATACGTATATATATATCTATAGAAAAAAAGGGAATTCGGCGGCACCAGTAAGCTGGCTCAGGTGCAAAGTCCAAGGGAATTAGCTTCTCACCCTCAACATACGCATGAAATCGGACAGCACTCCAAGACTTGATAAAACGTGATGTCTTTATTCACCCATGTGGAACAGTAGCAACGTTTCAGCTCACAACTGAGCCTTTCTCAAGCAAAGATATACAAGCTTGTGCCTTCATTAAATAGCACTCAAATAGTCTGGTGACCAATGAACATTCAAATCCAAAATCATGTGACCAATTGACATGTGAAAATAATGTGCCTAATTGACATCTCCGTATCATGTGATCAATTACATATGTAAATACCCTAACAAATAGTGCATAAAATTAAACCTGTTACAATACATACAACCACTTTACATTTAATGGTATATTTGCCAAAGTGAATATATCCATAATAACAGTGAACTTCATCATTGTGGAGATCATAAATAGTGAATAAATCATTAAAATATTCAGCCATGTAGACAGGAAGAAAAGGCGTTAACAAGAAACATGACATTGCCAAACAATACCGCGCGTCCATGTGAATACTGGCCAAAGCTGGCATTTCTTCTAACTAGCACTACAAATGCCACAGAGTGTCAAAGACAAACCTCACACGCCCAAATTGCGCCTGCAGCTCGGCTCCACTCCACCGCCAATAGCACGGCTCCGCTGTATCTCATGTGTGGAAGCCAGTATTTCCAATTTGTCAACATGCGATCATGCGGGGTTCTCCATGCGTATATAAATAACTGGATGGTTTTACTTGTTTAAATGTCTCCACTTTGTGTCAAATCAATCTCAGTCCGTTATTTATAAATATTTATGGAAGATCCCCATTAGACTATCTATGGACCGCAATGGTGGGATGGCCTGGGGCACACTGCATTCACGTGTGGGGTCACCCTTACCTGATCACAACTTTGGAGGGGTTGATCCACCCGGGAGGATGGATCCCTTTCCGATTGGTCCGGATAGCCATGTTGACAAATTGGAAATACTGTCATTCTTCCAGAAACAATGATGGCACCTTTGTCATGATGCCGTACTATGCACATGCGCTGGCTTCCACACATGAGATACAGCGGAGCTGTGCTATTGGAGGTGGAGTGGAGCCGAGCTGCAGGCGCAATTTGGGCGTGTGAGGTTTGTCTTTGACACTCTGTGACATTTGTAGTGCTAGTTAGAAGAAACGCCAGCTTTGGCCAGTATTCACATGGACGCGCGGTATTGTTTGGCAATGTCATGTTTCTTGTTAACGCCTTTTCTTCCTGTCTACATGGCTGAATATTTTAATGATGTATACACTATTTATGATATCCACAATGATGAAGTTCACTGTTATTATGGATATATTCACTTTGGCAAATATACCATTAAATGTAAAGTGGTTGTATGTATTGTAGCAGGTTTAATTTTATGCACTATTTGTTAGGATATTTACATATGTAATTGATCACATGATACGGAGATGTCAATTTGGCACATGATTTTCACATGTCAA
The DNA here is from genome assembly GCF_905171765.1 of Bufo bufo. Lineage (NCBI taxonomy): Eukaryota > Metazoa > Chordata > Amphibia > Anura > Bufonidae > Bufo > Bufo bufo. The sequence goes on along the minus strand of NC_053393.1, from coordinate 405,607,951 downwards.
TTAGTCACATGATTTTGGGTTTGAATGTTCATTGGTCACCAGACTGTTTGAGTGCTATTTCATGAAGGCACAAGCTTGTATATCTTTGCTTGAGAAAGGCTCAGTTGTGAGCTGAAACATTGCTACTGTTCCACATGGGTGAATAAAGACATCACGTTTTTTGAATGTCTCAACAGAAATCGAGACTCATCAGACCAGGCAACATTTTTTCCAGTCTTCAACAGTCCAATTTTGGTGAGCTCGTGCAAATTGTAGCCTTTTTCCTATTTGTAGCGGAGTCTTCTTCTGTTGTAGCCCATCCGCCTCAAGGTTGTGCGTGTTGTGGCTTCACAAATGCTTTGCTGCATACCTCGGTTGTAACGATTGGTTATTTCAGTCAACGTTGCTCTTCTATCAGCTTGAATCAGTCGACCCATTCTCCTCTGACCTCTAGCATCCACAAGGCATTTTTGCCCACAGGACTGCCGCCTACTGGATGTTTTTCCCTTTTCACACCATTCTTTGTAAACCCTAGAAATGGTTGTGCGTGAAAATCCCAGTAACTGAGCAGATTGTGAAATACTCAGACCGGCCCGTCTGGCACCAACAACCATGCCACGCTCAAAATTGCTTAAATCACCTTTCTTTCCCATTCTGACATTCAGTTTGGAGTTCAGGAGATTGTCTTGACCAGGACCACACCCCTAAATGCATTGAAGCAACTGCCATGTGATTGGTTGACTAGATAATTGCATTAATGAGAAATAGAACAGGTGTTCCTAATAATTCTTTAGGTGAGTGTATATATGGTCATAAACTGCTGTACGGGCACACGGCAGGGTGCAGGAGGAAAGGAACGCCATATGGTTTTTGGAAATTTTAAGTTGCCATGTCACATTTGAAGACCCCCCGATGAACCCCTAGAGAAGAAACTTCAAAAAATTTCCCCATTTTGGAAACTACGGGATAAGGTGGCAGTTTTGTTGGCACTATTTCAGGGTACATATGATTTTTGGTTGCTCTATATTACACTTTTTTGAGGCAAGATAAAAAAAATTGGGTTGTTTGTTTCAGTTTTACATAATAAAGCATTTTTTGAATAAAATTTTTTTGGGTGTCTCCATATTCTGAAAGCCATTGTTTTTTTTATTTTTTTGGGCGAATGTCTTATGTAGGGTATAATTTTTTTCAGTATGAGATGCTTTCCATTCACTTTAATGGGAGGCAGAACTGAGGACCGCTTTTTTGACACATTTTTTAATTTAATTTTTTTTACGTTGTTCACCTAAGGGGTTAGGTCATGTGATATTTTTTATACAGCAGGTTCTTATGGACGCGGCAATACCTAATATGTATACTTTTTTTATTTATTTAAGTTTTACACAGTAACAGCATTTTTTAAACAAAAAATATCATGTTTTAATGTCTTCATAGTCTGAGAGCCATCGTTTTTTTTTTTTTGGGAGATTGTCGTAGGGTCTCACTTTTTACGGGATGAGATGACGGTTTGAATGGCACTATTTGGGGTGCATATGACTTTTTGATCGCTTGCTATTACACTTTTTGTGATGTAAGGTGACAAAAAATAGTTTTTTTGACACCTTATTTTTTTTTATGGTGTTCATCTGAGAGGTGACTACCTCTCAAAGCTCATCAAGAGAATGCCAAGAGTGTGCAAAGCAGTAATCAAAGCAAAAAGGTGGCTACTTTGAAGAACCTAGAATATGACATATTTTCAGTTGTTTCACACTTGTTTGTTTTGTATATAATTCCAAATGTGTTAATTCATAGTTTTGATGCCTTCATAGTCATGAAAATAAAGAAAACTCTTTGAATGAGAAGGTGTGTCCAAACTTTTGGTCTGTACTGTATATGTTTATATATAGGATATATATATACAGTATATATATATATATATATATATATATATATAATTTTTAATATGCTAGACTAGTACAAAAAAAAATCCTTTGCAAATGTACAAATGTCTACCCTACATTTTCAGCACCAGTAATTTCAATAAAATACAATATTTTGTATCACATTAACATTATTGAAGATCAGATGAAGAAGAGAAAAGAAGGTGTTTGGGTGGCATCAGTATCGACCTATTGTGTTGGTAGAAATATTTATTACACTGTAAAATGCTTTTCATAAAACATTACATTTTGTGCAGAAAACCATACCTACAGAATTTTTGGTAACTATTGGGTTGCAGCTATTTACAAGCTGGAATGCGACCTCATTCACTTTTATTATCTTGCAACGTATAGTACAATAGTGTCATCATAATGATCTATTTAGGCTTGTGATATGTGTTGTGGACAAAGTCACCATATAGCCAAAGTCTAATACATCATATAATCATCATATACAGTTGCAAGAAAAAGTATCTGAACCCTTTGGAATGATATGGATTTCTGCACAAATTGGTCATAAAATGTGATCTGATGTTCATCTAAGTCACAACAATAGACAATCACAGTCTGCTTAAACTAATAACACACAAAGAATTAAATGTTACTATGTTTGTATTGAACACACCATGTAAACATTCACAGTGCAGGTGGAAAAAGTATGTGAACCCTTGGATTTAATAACTGGTTGAACCTCCTTTGGCATCAATAACTTCAACCAAACGTTTCCTGTAGTTGCAGATCAGACGTGCACAAAGGTCAGGAGTAATTCTTGACCATTCCTCTTTACAGAACTGTTTCAGTTCAGAAAAATTCTTGGGATGTCTGATGTGAATCGTTTTCTTGAGGTCATGCCACAGCATCTCAATTGGGTTGAGGTCAGGACTCTGACTGGGCCACTCCAGAAGGCGTATTTTCTTCTGTTTAAGCCATTCTGTTGTTGATTTACTTCTATGTTTTGGGTCGTTGTCCTGTTGGAACACCCATCTTCTGTTGAGCTTCAGCTGCTGGACAGATGGCCTTAAGTTCTCCTGCAAAATCTCTTGATAAACTTGGGAATTCATTTTTCCTTTGACGATAGCAATCCGTCCAGGCCCTGACGCAGAAAATCAGCCCCAAACCATGATGCCCCCACCACCATACTTCACAGTTGGGATGAGGTTTCGATGTTGGTGTGCTGTGCCTCTTTTTCTCCACACATAGTGTTGTGTGTTTCTTCCAAACAACTCAACTTTGGTTTCATCTGTCCACAGAATATTTTGCCAGTACTGCTGTGGAACATCCAGGTGCTCTTGTGCAAACTGTAAACGTGCAGCAATGTTTTTTTTGGACAGCAGTGGCTTCCTCTGTGGAATCCTCCCATGAAATCCATTCTTGTTTAGTGTTTTACGTATCGTAGATTCGCTAACAGGGATGTTAGGATATGTCAGAGACTTTTGTGAGTCTTTAGCTGACACTCTAGGATTCTTCTTCACCTCATTGAGCAGTCTGCGCTGTGCTCTTGCAGTCATCTTTACAGGACTGCCACTCCTAGGGAGAGTAGCAGCAGTGCTGAACTTTCTCCATTTATAGACAATTTATCTTACCGTGGACTGATGAACAGCAAGGCTTTTGGAGATACTTTTATAACCCTTTCCAGCTTTATGCAAGTCATCAATTCTTAATCGTAGGTCTTCTGAGAGCTCTTTTGTGCGAGGCATCATTCACATCAGGCAATGCTTCTTGTAAAAAACAAACCCAGAACTGGTGTGTGTGTTTTTATAGGGCAGGGCAGCTGTAACCAACACCTCCAATATCATCTCATTGATTGGACTCCAGTTGGCTGACACCTCACTCCAATTAGCTCTTGGAGATGTCATTAGTCTAGGGGTTCACATACTTTTTCCACCTGCACTGTGACTGTTTACATGGTGTGTTCAATAAAAACATGGTAACATTTAATTCTTTGTGTGTTATTAGTTCAAGCAGACTGTGATTGTCTATTGTTGTGACTTAGATGAAGAAAAGATCACATTTTATGACCAATTTGTGCAGAAATCCATATCATTACTAAGGGTTCACATACTTTTTCTTACAACTGTAATTGAAGGCTCTTGTTCTTTGGCAATAGTAGTAAAAGTACATACCTAGTATAGCCAAAACCATTCCGTCTTTTAAAACTTCCATGGAACCTGAGCACACCAAGTAAATTGCCTGCAATGCATCTCCCTGCCGGAGTAGGTACTCTCCAGGAGCACAGAAGGAAGTTTTGATATGCAGAGATAAAGACCTGAGGCATCCGCGGCTAGCGCTCTCAAATGGAGACAGTTGTAGAACCTCCTTGTTTAAATGCATGGTTATATCTGAACGTAGCTCATCTGGAAATTCTTTCAGGAGCTGTCAAGACACAAACAAGGAATTAATTCAGCTAGAAATATATTTTGAAGGTTTAGAAGATAGAAGCTTTCAACCATTTAGCTTAGCAACAAATCTCACCTATATGGTTTTTAACTTGGAAACTTGCCATAAGAATAAATAGTCGTACAGATACTCTGGAAATGAAACTTAAAATTGAGAGATGCTATGAAATTCAGACCTAATATATAAAAAATAGACTACTTCCCTTTACTTCTAATGGACATGAATAATACATTTCTTTTTATTAGTAAAAATGTTTCTGAATTATTGTTGTGTTAATTGGACATCACAATTTACTGTAATAAAATACTAACTTCAGCAGTGCTACCTGTATACACTGTCAAGCTACATAATGTCAAGGGGTTGGCCGGTCTTGTAGGTCATCAATATCAGATGGGTGGGTGTTCCGGGTGAATAACTGCACTGCACAGCTGTTTGCAGCATCCGCTGGAGCCAGAAACATTATGGTGGATGAAACTGGAAGAAGAAGGCTCCATCCACTGCGTAGTGGCTATGCTGGTGTGACCAGTACAAAGTGGACAGAGCTTTCTGCTTCTGGCTCCGTCCACTGGTATGCGTCTGCTGCAAAATGATGGTCGATGTCATAGAGGGTGTTAGATCCCCACTGATCCTATGTTGATGATCTATCTGGAGGATAGGTCATCTACAGTCGTGGCCAAAAGTTTTGAAAATTACATAAATATTGGAAATTGGAAAAGTTGCTGCTTAAGTTTTTATAATAGCAATTTGCATATACTCCAGAATGTTATGAAGAGCGATCACATGAATTGCATAGTCCTTCTTTGCCATGAAAATGAACTTAATCCCCAAAAAAAAATTCCACTGCATTTCATTGCTGTCATTAAAGCACCTGCTGAGATCATTTCAGTAATCGTCTTGTTAACTTAGGTGAGAATGTTGACGAGCAAAAGGCTGGAGATCATTATGTCAGGCTGATTGGGTTAAAATGGCAGACTTGACATGTTAAAAGCAGGGTGATGCTTGAAATCATTGTTCTTCCATTGTTAACCATGGTGACCTGCAAAGAAACGCGTGCAGCCATCATTGCGTTGCATCAAAATGGCTTCACAGGCAAGGATATTGTGGCTACTAAGATTGCACCTCAATCAACAATTTATAGGATCATCAAGAACTTCAAGGAAAGAGGTTCAATTCTTGTTAAGAAGGCTTCAGGGCATCCCAGAAAGTCCAGCAAGTGCCAGGATCGTCTCCTAAAGAGTATTCAGCTGTGGGATCGGAGTGCCACCAGTGCAGAGCTTGCTCAGGAATGGCAGCAGGCAGGTGTGAGCGCATCTGCACGCACAGTGAGGCGAAGACTTTTGGAAGATGGCCTGGTGTCAACAAGGGCAGCAAAGAAGCCACTTCTCTCCAAAAAAAACATCAGGGACAGATTGATCTTTTGCAGAAGGTATGGTGAATGGACTGCTGAGGACTGGGGCAAAGTCATATTCTCAGATGAAGCCTCTTTCCAATTGTTTGGGGCATCTGGAAAAAGGCTTGTCCGGAGAAGAAAACGTAAGCGCTACCATCAGTCCTGTGTCAGGCCAACAGTAAAGCATCCTGAGACCATTCATGTGTGGGGTTGCTTCTCATCCAAGGGAGTGGGCTCACTCACAATTTTCCCCAAAAACACAGACATGAATAAAGAATGGTACCAAAACACCCTCCAACAGCAACTTCTTCCAACAATCCAACAACAGTTTGGTGAAGAACAATGCATTTTCCAGCACGATGGAGCACCGTGCCATAAGGCAAAAGTGATAACTAAGTGGCTCGGGGACCAAAACGTTGACATTTTGGGTCCATGGCTGGAAACTCCCCAGATCTTAATCCCATTGAGAACTTGTGGTCAATTCTCAAGAGGCGGGTGGACAAACAAAAACCCACTAATTCTGACAAACTCCAAGAAGTGATTATGAAAGAATGGGTTGGTATCAGTCAGGAATTGGCCCAGAAGTTGATTGAGAGCATGCCCAGTCGAATTGCAGAGGTCCTGAAAAAGAAGGGCCAACACTGCAAATACTGACTCTTTGCATAAATGTCATGTAATTGTCGATAAAAGCCTTTGAAACGTATGAATTGCGTATAATTATATTTCACTACATCACAGAAACAACTGAAACAAAGATCTAAAAGCAGTTTAGCAGCAAACTTTGTGAAAACTAATATTTGTGTCATTCTCAAAACTTTTGGCCACGACTGTATAGTTTGTGAGTGAATGTGGAATTAACAATGGCAGTTTTGGTTGGCATTGCCATTTTTTTTTATAGTATTTCCTTTATTCGTAATATATTATACCATTTTTTTACACATTTCTTAAAATATATTTTTTGCGCATAATATGTACCCTTAAAGAGGTTCTCTGGGAATTAAGAAAATGAAAATATAATATATTTTATATAATATATAAAATATAACTATTTCATTAGTTATATTGGCTCATTTGGTAAATAGAGCAGTCATTAGGTGAAAACAAATGGCCGCCATCCTATTAGTACACACAAAACCAGTCCTAATCACACAGCATGACAAGTTACTTCAGAAAACTGAGCTAAAGAGCTGCCTTATCCTTCTCTCTGCTCTACTTGTCAGGGATTATGCTCCTAAATACAGTTTAATATGATCTTAAGCTGAATCTCTTTAGGAATCGAGTTCAAACAAAACAGCCCCTGTTGAGGCATTGCACACAGGCAGGGTTAATCACAGTCTGCTAAGATACTTAATCTCTTTTATTAGGGGCGTAGCTAAAGCATCATGGGCCCTGGTGTAAGAGTTCACCTTGTGCCCCCCTTGACGCTTTGTGGCCAGGGAAGCACATAGCCTTCATGTAGCCTGACGCACAAATTAAAATGGCACCTCCCCATGCAAAATTCTTGACCTAACCCCTTCCCTCCAGCCAGAGGTGTAACTTGACCTGCATGCACTTTGTATAATACCGATGTCTTCTTATGTGGCACAATGGTCTTTGGGCCCCCTCAGGCTCCTGGGCCCAGTATCGACTTCTACCTCTGCACCCCCTATAGCTATGCCTCTGTCTGCTATACCCAAGACTCCTGGAGATCACAACATAGCCACTTCCTCTTTTTACTGTATAGCATTTATTGAGCACTATATACTGAGCACAGACAGCAGAAGCGGTAATAAATGGCTTCTATTTTCTCCTCAGGGCCCCCGTCTGTTGCTGAAATTAGATTGCAGGAGCTTCGATCCAGTGCCATAAGGCACTGCACTCAGAAAGACAGCTGATCTTGCAGGTAGATGATCAGCTGTGTTTATGTCCAGCAGGACAGGGGCAGCAAACCAAGGCTCTGTGGTCCGCATGCAGTCTGTGGCTGTGCACCCCTGTTCTGATCAGAAATCACCGTAGGGACCTTTTATGATCTAAGTTCAGTTTAGCAAAATTGGTTTGACATGCTTAACCACCTCCGGACCACCTAACGCAGGATCGCGTTCCGGAGGTGGCAGCGCTGCGCACAGTCACGCATATATGCGTCATCTCGCGAGACGCAAGACTTCCTGTGAACGCGCGCACACAGGCGCGCGCGCTCACAGGAACGGAAGGTAAGAGAGTTGATCTCCAGCCTGCCAGCGGCGATCGTTCGCTGGCAGGCTGGAGATGTGTTTTTTTTAACCCCTAACAGGTATATTAGACGCTGTTTTGATAACAGCGTCTAATATACCTGCTACCTGGTCCTCTGGTGGTCCCCTTTGTTTGGATCGACCACCAGAGGACACAGGTAGCTCAGTAAAGTAGCACCAAGCACCACTACACTACACCCCCCCCGTCACTTATTAACCCCTTATTAGCCCCTGATCACCCCTGATCACCCCATATAGGCTCCCTGATCACCCACCTGTCATTGATTACCCCCCTGTCATTGATCACCCCCCTGTAAAGCTCCATTCAGATGTCCGCATGATTTTTACGGATGCACTGATAGATGGATCGGATCCGCAAAACGCATACGGACGTCTGAATGAAGCCTTACAGGGGCGTGATCAATGACTGGTTATCACCCCATATAGACTCCCTGATCACCCCCCTGTCATTGATTACCCCCCTGTAAAGCTCCATTCAGATGTCCGCATGATTTTTACGGATGCACTGATAGATGGATCGGATCCGCAAAACGCATCCGGACGTCTGAATGAAGCCTTACAGGGGCATGATCAATGACTGTGGTTATCACCCCATATAGACTCCCTGATCACCCCCCTGTCATTGATTACACCCCTGTCATTGATCAACCCCCTGTAAAGCTCCATTCAGATGTCCGCATGATTTTTACGGATCCACTGATAGATGGATCGGATCCGCAAAACGCATCCGGACGTCTGAATGAAGCCTTACAGGGGCGTGATCAATGACTGTGGTTATCACCCCATATAGACTCCCTGATCACCCCCCTGTCATTGATTACCCCCCTGTAAAGCTCCATTCAGATGTCCGCATGATTTTTACGGATGCACTGATAGATGGATCGGATCCGCAAAACGCATCCGGACGTCTGAATGAAGCCTTACAGGGGCATGATCAATGACTGTGGTTATCACCCCATATAGACTCCCTGATCACCCCCCTGTCATTGATTACACCCCTGTCATTGATCAACCCCCTGTAAAGCTCCATTCAGATGTCCGCATGATTTTTACGGATCCACTGATAGATGGATCGGATCCGCAAAACGCATCCGGACGTCTGAATGAAGCCTTACAGGGGCGTGATCAATGACTGTGGTGATCACCCCATATAGACTCCCTGATCACCCCCCTGTCATTGATTACCCCCCTGTCATTGATCACCCCCCTGTAAAGCTCCATTCAGATGTTTGCATGATTTTTACGGATCCACTGATAGATGGATCGGATCCGCAAAACGCATACGGACGTCTGAATGAAGCCTTACAGGGGCGTGATCAATGACTGTGGTTATCACCCCATATAGACTCCCTGATCACCCCCCTGTCATTGATTACCCCCCTGTAAAGCTCCATTCAGAAGTCCGCATGATTTTTACGGATGCACTGATAGATGGATCGGATCCGCAAAACGCATCCGGACGTCTGAATGAAGCCTTACAGGGGCATGATCAATGACTGTGGTTATCACCCCATATAGACTCCCTGATCACCCCCCTGTCATTGATTACACCCCTGTCATTGATCAACCCCCTGTAAAGCTCCATTCAGATGTCCGCATGATTTTTACGGATCCACTGATAGATGGATCGGATCCGCAAAACGCATCCGGACGTCTGAATGAAGCCTTACAGGGGCGTGATCAATGACTGTGGTGATCACCCCATATAGACTCCCTGATCACCCCCCTGTCATTGATTACCCCCCTGTCATTGATCACCCCCCTGTAAAGCTCCATTTAGATGTTTGCATGATTTTTACGGATCCACTGATAGATGGATCGGATCCGCAAAACGCATCCGGACGTCTGAATGAAGCCTTACAGGGGCGTGATCAATGACTGTGGTTATCACCCCATATAGACTCCCTGATCACCCCCCTGTCATTGATTACACCCCTGTCATTGATCAACCCCCTGTAAAGCTCCATTCAGATGTCCGCATGATTTTTACAGATCCACTGATAGATGGATCGGATCCGCAAAACGCATCCGGACGTCTGAATGAAGCCTTACAGGGGCGTGATCAATGACTGTGGTGATCACTCCATATAGACTCCCTGATCACCCCCCTGTCATTGATTACCCCCCTGTCATTGATCACCCCCCTGTAAAGCTCCATTCAGATGTTTGCATGATTTTTACGGATCCACTGATAGATGGATCCGATCCGCAAAACGCATACGGACGTCTGAATGAAGCCTTACAGGGGCGTGATCAATGACTGTGGTTATCACCCCATATAGACTCCCTGATCACCCCCCTGTCATTGATTACACCCCTGTCATTGATCAACCCCCTGTAAAGCTCCATTCAGATGTCCGCATGATTTTTACGGATCCACTGATAGATGGATCGGATCTGCAAAACGCATACGGACATCTGAATGAAGCCTTCCAGGGGGGGTGATCAATGACTGTGGTGATCACCCCATATAGACTCCCTGATCACTCCCCCTGTCATTGATCACCCCCCTGTCATTGATCACCCCCCTGTCAGGCTCCATTCAGACATTTTTTTGGCCCAAGTTAGCGGAATTATTTTTTTTTTTTCTTACAAAGTCTCATATTCCACTAACTTGTGTCAAAAAATAAAATCTCACATGAACTCACCATACCCCTCACGGAATCCAAATGCGTAAAATTTTTTAGACATTTATATTCCAGACTTCTTCTCACGCTTTAGGGCCCCTAGAATGCCAGGGCAGTATAAATACCCCACATGTGACCCCATTTCGGAAAGAAGACACCCCCAGGTATTCCGTGAGGGGCATATTGAGTCCATGAAAGATTGAAATTTTTGTCCCAAGTTAGCGGAACGGGAGACTTTGTGAGAAAAAAATAAAAAATATCAATTTCCGCTAACTTGTGCCAAAAAAAAAAAATTTCTATGAACTCGCCATGCCCCTCATTGAATACCTTGGGGTGTCTTCTTTCCAAAATGGGGTCACATATGAGGTATTTATACTGCCCTGGCATTCTAGGGGCCCCAAAGCGTGAGAAGAAGTCTGGTATCCAAATGTCTAAAAATGCCCTCCTAAAAGGAATTTGGGCACCTTTGCGCATCTAGGTTGCAAAAAAGTGTCACACATCTGGTATCGCCGTACTCAGGAGAAGTTGGGGAATGTGTTTTGGGGTGTCATTTTACATATACCCATGCTGGGTGAGAGAAATATCTTGGTCAAATGCCAACTTTGTATAAAAAAATGGGAAAAGTTGTCTTTTGCCAAGATATTTCTCTCACCCAGCAAGTGTATATGTAAAAAGACACCCCAAAACACATTCCCCAACTTCTCCTGAATACGGCGATACCACATGTGTGACACTTTTTTGCAGCCTAGGTGGGCAAAGGGGCCCATATTCCAAAGAGCACCTTTAGGATTTCACTGGTCATTTACCTACTTACCACACATTAGGGCCCCTGGAAAATGCCAGGGCAGTATAACTACCCCACAAGTGACCCCATTTTGGAAAGAAGACACCCCAAGGTATTCCGTGAGGGGCATGGCGAGTTCCTAGAATTTTTTATTTTTTGTCACAAGTTAGTGGAAAATGCTGATTTTTTTTTTTTTTCTTACAAAGTCTCATATTCCACTAACTTGTGACAAAAAATAAAAACTTCCATGAACTCACTATGCCCATCAGCGAATACCTTGGGGTCTCTTCTTTCCAAAATGGGGTCACTTGTGGGGTAGTTATACTGCCCTGGCATTCTAGGGGCCCAAATGTGTGGTAAGGAGTTTGAAATCAAATTCTGTAAAAAATGACCAGTGAAATCTGAAAGGTGCTCTTTAGAATATGGGCCCCTTTGCCCACCTAGGCTGCAAAAAAAGTGTCACACATCTGGTATCTCCGTACTCAGGAGAAGTTGGGGAATGTTTTTTGGGGTGTCATTTTACATATACCCATGCTGGGTGAGAGAAATATCTTGGCAAAAGACAACTTTTCCCATTTTTTTTATACAAAGTTGGCATTTGACCAAGATATTTCTCTCACCCAGCATGGGTATATGTAAAAAGACACCCCAAAACACATTCCTCAACTTCTCCTGAATACAGAGATACCAGATGTGTGACACTTTTTTGCAGCCTAGGTGGGCAAAGGGGCCCATATTCCAAAGAGCACCTTTCGGATTTCACAGGTCATTTTTTACAGAATTTGATTTCAAACTCCTTACCACACATTTGGGCCCCTAGAATTCCAGGGCAGTATAACTACCCCACAAGTGACCCCATTTTGGAAAGAAGAGACCCCAAGGTATTCGCTGATGGGCATAGTGAGTTCATGGAAGTTTTTATTTTTTGTCACAAGTTAGTGGAATATGAGACTTTGTATGAAAAAAAAAAAAATCATCATTTTCCACTAACTTGTGACAAAAAATAAAAAATTCTAGGAACTTGCCATGCCCCTCACGGAATACCTTGGGGTGTCTTCTTTCCAAAATGGGGTCACTTGTGGCGTAGTTATACTGCCCTGGCATTCTAGGGGCCCAAATGTGTGGTAAGGAGTTTGAAATCAATTTCTGTAAAAAATGACCTGTGAAATCCGAAAGGTGCTCTTTGGAATGTGGGCCCCTTTGCCCACCTAGGCTGCAAAAAAGTGTCACACATCTGGTATCTCCGTACTCAGGAGAAGTTGGGGAATGTGTTTTGGGGTGTCATTTTACATATACCCATGCTGGGTGAGAGAAATATCTTGGCAAAAGACAACTTTTCCCATTTTTTTATTCAAAGTTGGCATTTGACCAAGATATTTATCTCACCCAGCATGGGTATATGAAAAATGACACCCCAAAACACATTCCTCAACTTCTCCTGAATACAGAGATACCAGATGTGTGACACTTTTTTGCCGCCTAGGTGGGCAAAGGGGCCCATATTCCAAAGAGCACCTTTCGGATTTCACAGGTCATTTTTTACAGAATTTGATTTCAAACTCCTTACCACACATTTAGGCCCCTAGAATGCCAGGGCAGTATAACTACCCCACAAGTGACCCCATTTTGGAAAGAAGAGACCCCAAGGTATTTTGTGATGGGCATAGTGAGTTCATAGAAGTTTTTATTTTTTGTCACAAGTTAGTGGAATATGAGACTTTGTAAGAAAAAAAAAAAAAAAAAAAAAAAAAAAAAAAACATCATTTTCCGCTAACTTGTGACAAAAAATAAAAAGTTCTATGAACTCACTATGCCCATCAGCGAATACCTTAGGGTGTCTACTTTCCGAAATGGGGTCATTTGTGGTGTGTTTGTACTGTCTGGGCATTGTAGAACCTCAGGAAACATGACAGGTGCTCAGAAAGTCAGAGCTGCTTCAAAAAGCGGAAATTCACATTTTTGTACCATAGTTTGTAAACGCTATAACTTTTACCCAAACCATTTTTTTTTTTTACCCAAACATTTTTTTTTTTATCAAAGACATGTAGAACAATAAAATTAGAGCAAAATTTATATATAGATCTCGTTTTTTTTGCAAAGTTTTACAACTGAAAGTGAAAAATGTCATTTTTTTGCAAAAAAATCGTTAAATTTCGATTAATAATAAAAAAAGTAAAAATGTCAGCAGCAATGAAATACCACCAAATGAAAGCTCTATTAGTGAGAAGAAAAGGAGGTAAAATTCATTTGGGTGGTAAGTTGCATGACCGAGCAATAAACGGTGAAAGTAGTGTAGGTCAGAAGTGTAAAAAGTGGCCTGGTCTTTCAGGGTGTTTAAGCACTGGGGGCTGAGGTGGTTAAGCATGACCATACTTTGGGTTATATGAGACTATCCTTATGCTGTGCCCTGGGCCAGACAAGTGCTTAAAGGGACACTGACAGGCCGTTAGAGCCTAAAAGTGACATATATTCTTCTATTGGTCTTAATGGTATCGTTTAATTAAGCATATTATCACCCCTTGCTGCCTTTCCTTTACTTATAAAAAGTGTTTTTATCAATATGCAAATTACCTTACTTTGTGCTCAAGGGGCTGTTCCTCATTCAGTTGTGTGCCCAGCCGCGCCCCAACTGCCGTCTCCTAGTGCCGCCCAGCTCATTAGTATTCACTGCACTGGATGGCTTTTTTTTCTCCCAATGCAGTGAAATCCCGCGCTTGCCCAGTACTATCTTCTACTGGAGCTGGAGGGTGCCAGGGACCTTATCCGGCGCAGGCACGGAGCGACAAGATGAGGCTGATGCCAGGAAGATAGTACTGGGCATGCGCGGGATTTCACTGCGTCGGGAGAAAAAGAAGCCGCCCAGTGCAGTGAATACTAGTGAGCGGGGCGGCACTAGGAGACGGCAGTTGGGGCGTGGCTGGGCACACAACTGAATGAGGGACAGGCCCTTGGGCACAAAGTAAGGTAATGTGCATATTGAGAAAAACACTTTTTATAAGTAAAGGAAAGGCAGCCAGGGGTGATAATGGTATAGTTTAATTAAGCATATTAAGACCAATAGAAGAATATATATCACTTTATATGCTCTAACGGCCTGTCAGTGTCCCTTTAATCACTGCTGAATTAATGTTAGCTTTGACAATTATTTCCAAATATCTTTAGGGCACAGAGACAATGAGAAAATGAGAAGTGGTGTTTATGTGTAATATGACAACTATTAGTGGTAACAAAGCCCAGTAGACATACCCTATAATATACGGTACATTCTTATTACCATTAGTGTTGAGCGCAAATATACAAATTACGAATATTTATCGCAAATATCGCAACTTCGAGAATTCGAATATAGAGCCACATATTAGTTTTTCGAATATTCGTAATTTTTTCCATCTAAACACATGATTCCTCCCTGAGTCATTGGCCCACCAGCAACTTAAGCAGGGGAAAAGTACTATATTCGATATAGTGCTATATATTTGTCTTTTAGAATATTCGTCATTTTTTCTTTCATCTGAAGTTATGATTCCTCCCTGCTTAAGTTGCTTGTCAAGCAACTTAAGCAGGGAGGAATCATGACTTCAGATGGAGAAAAATTACGAATATTCTAAAAAACTAATATATAGTACTATATTCAATTCAGTGCTATATATTCGTTTTTAAGAATATTCGGCATTTTTCTCCATCTGAAGTCATGATTCCTCCCTGCTTAAGTTGCTTGGCAAGCAACTTAAGCAGGGAGGAATCATAACTTCAGATGGAAAAAAGTGCTGAATTTTATAAAAAACGAATATACAGCACTATATTCTAGTGCTATATATTCGTTTTTGACCCACGCCTGTATTGATCGCGTAATATTCGCATATTACGTGAGCATTACCTTACAGATTTTCGAGTAAAAAAAAAGAATGTAGAATATAACGAATATTTGAATTTGAGAATATTCAACGAATATTCCGCAAAATATTCACGAAATATCGCAAATTCGAATATGACCCCTACCGCTCATCACTAATTAACATTTCATTTTTGAATACTTTTCCTTTTTGTTTTTACACTGCTATATTAAAGTTCCAAAATGATTGAAAGTACCTCGTGAGAATCTATCCCGTTATTGACTGACCAATTGGTCTGGAAATATTCAAGCATTCTCTGCTTCAGCTGTTGTGGAAGGTGATGTACCCGTATAAAATCCTTCAGATCCTTGGTTCTTGTATGATAAAGGGACCATCTGGAGTACATTCGTTGGATTATAGCTGTTACATTACCAAATACCAAGGCATGCATCAAAGCTGTACAGGAAGATAAAAAGAAAGTAAACATAGTATGTTGCATAGGGTCTGACAGTGAATTAAAGGGCATCTGTTAGCAGATTACCTGTGCACCTGGCAGCTGAAGGCATCTGTGTTGGTCCCAGGTTCATATGTGCCCACATTGCTGAGAAAAATGATGTTTTAATATATGCAAATGACCCTCTAGGAGCAACGGGGGCGTTGCCATTACACCTAGGGGCTCTGTTTTCTCTGCAAGTGCTGTGCCCTCTGCACTTTGATTGATAGGGCAAGGCAGTAAAACGTCATGACCCCTTCCTGGCCCTGTCAATTAAAGTGCATAGGGTGCGTCAGTTGCACAGAGAGCAGAGACTCTAAGTGTAATGGCAATGCCCCTGTTGCTCCTAGAGGCTTATTTGCATATATTAAAACTTTATTTTTCTCAGCAATGCGGGCACACAGATGCCTTCAGCTGCCAAGCGCACATACAACAGGTTAACCAGTTTCATAGGTACTAATCTGCTGACAGATGCAATTTGTTTTAGAGTTTTTGGTGATTTGTGTTATGTGATTTTTACTAAATAATCTAAATAAAAAATAAATAAAAAATGGTGCATTTTTCACACTGGCCACCAGGCCTAATGATATGTTGAGACTCCATGTCTGGTACTGGTAACTTTTAAGTAGCCATAACATTATCATCACAGGCAGAATTTCAATAACAGATATCACCTTGTATAGATAACACAGGATCCACCATTCATAACAGGAGATAGCACATCATATCTACTCCCTCCTGACCTCTGCACAAGCCACAGAGCACCACTGAAAACATTTCCTATAAGGCTGGGTTCAGACCTGAGCGTTTTACAGTGCGTTCCTACGCGCTGTAAAACGCTCAACAGGCAAAAACCAATGTTTCCCTATGGGCATGGTTCTCACCTGAGCGTTTTACAGCGCGTACAAACGCACTGTAAAACGCCCTACTCCTCAAAAAGTACAGGAGCTTCTTTGGGGCGTATTGTCGCGCGTTCCCGCCCATAGACTTCAGCGGGAATGCGCCTAAATGGGCGTTTGCTTGTTTCTGCCCATTAAAAACGCCCGATACAAACGCCCGATAATAACGCCTGTAAAAAGCACATATCGAATACGCTCAGGTCTGAACCCAGCCTAAAACTCAGTGAGGTCCCCTTCTGTGTCCATTGTGTGTATTGCCCAAGTGGCTGCTCTAAAATGAACAGGAAGCCTTGTCGTATATTAGGCCTTTGGTGTCTTTAGGATTTTTTTTTTATATTGATAGGGACATGAAAAATATTTTAAAAAGACACAAAAAGAGGTGTATATAACAGCATTTTTAAATTTCAGACAATTGGGGGCTTGTCTGACATTTTAAATTATAATTTTAATGGGTGTATGTGCAAACGTGACTAGTTCAAATAAATAAAATTTGTAAAGGAATGAACTGGTTTTAGTACTAACTAATGGTACTTTTAATGCATTGTCTTCACTATTGTCCTGATAATACAATGACAAGTAACACAATGTATGTCTCTCAATATTCATGTTTTTAAATCACTATATTCTGACCCCCATAATTTTTTATAGTTACATCTACTCAGCTGTTTGGTGGTTTATTTTTTTGTGGAACAACCTGTAGTTTTTATTGATACTATTTTGGAGTCTGTATGACTTTTTGATCACATTTTATAAAAAAAATTTGGGTAAGAGAAGCAATGAAAAGATGGCAAATTGGCCATTTTGACCCTTTTTTACATTTGCCATTTTGAAACTATATTTTTATATTTTAATAGTGCGTCATTTTTGGTTGAGTTGATACCCATGATGTTTCTATTTTTTGTTATTTATGTATTTATTTTTTCATTATATGGAAAGGGGGATGATTTAAACTTTTATATTTTTTTAATTTGTATTTTTAAACATTTTTTTTTCTTTTTTGTTATGATCCTATAAAATCACATTTTTAGTTTTTTATTCTGAACATTCGTGGATTTTTTACAGGTGAAAATCAAAAAATTTGAATATCGTGCGAAAGTTCATTTATTTCAGTAATGCAACTTAAAATTAGAATATTGTAAAAAGATTCAATATTCTAGGCTCAAAGTGAGCTAATTAATCCATACCCCCTGAGCATAGGGTACCTGAGATTGTGACTTTGGGGTTTTCATAAGCTGTAAGCCATAATCATCCAAATTATAACAAACAAAGGCTTGACATATCTCGCTTTGCATATTATGAGTCTATTTTCTATATTAGTTTCACCTTTTAAGTTGCATTAATGAAATACGCTAAATGAACTTTGCATGATATTCAAATTTTTCGAGTTTCACCTGTAAATGTCAGAATTGCTAATTTTTTATGTTGACCTGCTGGCCAAAATAAGAATTGCAGCTTAAATGCCCTAGGTCTCTTCAGCGAGACCTAGCAGATTAAAATCAATTATTATTTTACACCGGACTTTGGATGCTAAAACGAAAACCAAAAATCTTTATTGATTACGTATAACTTATTTAAAAAATAGAAGGGAATATACTAAACAGTTCTTCAAATACTAGTCAATAGTGCAGATATGGAGCCAGATTAGGATCACTCCATTAATCTGATTTAATACCCGCACAACTGAGGGCTGTTGTGGCCTGCACCATTTCTCATTCACCACAGCAATAACTTTGCTTAATAAAGAGCCCAAAGGCAAATGCTGTGAACTGATTCCAAAAGCCCTGACTGAATACAATATTTCAAGAAGATACTGAATCACTTAGTTTAGTATCAAGTTAAACGGCTGAACTCCCCACTCACGCTGCAGGTACACGCAGTTGGCATCAGCCTAAGTATCTTTTGTACTTAGTCAGGGAGGATTTAAAAAAAAAATTGGATGCCGCTAACTGCTCAGACACCTAGACTATGCTAACTGTTCATTTCCATTGCTCGACTCGTTTCCTACAAACATCCTCAGGAGCCCTGTACTAAGAAGCATAGTATCGCACATAAATCTTAGAACAACATTGTGCTTCCCTCCAGTATATAAAGGCAGAGCTCTGGCACTAGTGCGGCCCTGAAGCGGCTGCCGCAACCGCGAGTATTTAAACCTATAATCCCTCCCATATCTATCAGGTACCACGCCCACCCAGCGTCACATGATCGGAGCATATCGCTCCTACTTAGATACACTGGCTCAAACAGTGGGGGACATAGAATCGGGGACAAACCCCTCATTTTAACTAGGGATCGTATAAGCGAATTTTAAATTGGCTGGAAGCTCATACAATAAGGACAATAAGGACAAAATTATGAGGATATGTACAGTTTGTACTGATAGATGGTGATAAGCTATGATACATAAAATGTATAATGTCTTATAGATGTCAATATAAATATGATATTATAATTAACATATAATCTGATTGTGACTCATGTTATTATGTGAAAACAACAGATCTGACATATACAATATCAGATAGTGTGCCAACCCATCAATATCCTCACCCATTAAAAAAATGGATATACATTGTAATTGCACCACTATATAATGTAATAGTTAGAAATGCAGGACAACAAATTTCATGTAACCACAGCGCTCAGGGGTCTATAGTCAATGTGTTGTGTGACCCCATTATTCCATGAGGCACCAAAGTCTCCTTAGAAAGGAAGCACAATGGATCTTTCGTTTAAAAACGGTGCGTCCCAGTGGTCTAAATGAGCACATATCCTTTGCATGTTTTCTGTAAATAGGGCAATTGCCATCAATGTATTTACATTTATGGAGGTCCCTCATGGAAAGATGGGGTCACATTTCTAACTATTACATTGTATAGTCAGAACCAGAGAAACAGAGTCAGAACCAGGGCAGATGGTTATAGCCCAAACAGCAGATGAGGGGTTAATCCAGAAACTACCCATAGTCAGAACACCAGGAGAGTCTATAGGAAACACCATTGCAGTCTATAGGAAAATTGTTTTCCTATTAAAGGGATTTGCGTATATCATACATTGGGGGCATATACTATGTCTGCTAGGTGTGGGTCCCACCTCTGGTACCTGAACCTATCTCTAAAACAGAGAATGCAAAGTGATGGAGAACAGACCTTGCATGCATGAATACCCTCCATTCATTTTTATTGACTGTCAAAAATAGCCAAGCACTGGCTCAGCTATTTCTGATAGCCCTATAGAAGTGAATGGAGCAGTGGTCACGCTTGCTTGACTATTTTCAGTTATTTGGCACTCCAATAGAAATGTAAGTCAGTTGCACATGCACTGTCCACTCTCCATCAATTTATGGTCTCTATTCTAGAGATAGGTGCAGGTCCCCTTTATGCCCCCAATGTATGAGATGGGCCAATCCCTTTAAGCTCTGCCAAAGATTGTTAACCTTTTTGATTGCCATTGCAACCAAACATCTTCTGCAAGCTCGTCACAGTGTGGGGCATTCTGTCACTGAGAGCATCCTGTTCAAGGTAAATGACCTCTAAGTTGCCTTGATTACAATGAACTTGGCACCTAAGGAGTCAAATGTCTGTTATTGGAGTTGTCTCTACCAGCTATGGTACACGCTCCATTCCTGAGTTGGCACCATCTTGAAAGACCTGACTCTTGCCATCCATGTACAATAGATGTCAAAAAGGGGTAATAATCAGACACCTAGTGATGGAAGCATCCTCAGACTGTGCATGAGGGTAAGGATAATTAAATTATTTATTAAATAGTAAAGAAACAGAACCAAATGCTGATGATCATATATTATGTACCAAATGTAAGCTATTTTCGCTTACTTCCATTGTTGTTGATTAGATAACACTTTAACATTTCAATAGAAATTCACATCTACAATATAAGAGTCTGTAATGGAATCATAAACACACAAAATATTTCCTATAAAGTGCTCAGTGTCTGTATACCTATTATTGGGCTTAAAGGGGTTATCCAACCCCTAAAATTCATTGCTTCACATACCAGCACGGCCGCCGCGTCATCTTCCTGTTGCGCGGATAAAAACATCCAGCTTTGGGGGGCAGCCAATAGCAGGCCGCAACAGAAATGAGCCTCCCTAGCTTTGCGGGTTACACTAGGGAGCTGACCCCACCCCCCCGGCGCGTAAGGTAAGTACAACCTGTGTGAGGGGCCCGGGCGTATGGGAGGCATTTTAGGGATTGTGTGATGGTATCAGAAAGGGTATTACCTCCAATTAGCATTATACAAATGGAAAAGATCTTCTCAGCATCAGTGTTAGCAGAAACATTTCCAAAGCCAACACTAGTCAGACTGCTGAGTGTGAAGTATAATGATGCAATATATGTACTTCGGATGGTAGGACCACCTTGTGTATTATTGCTATAGAAAGGGGATTCCAGTCTTTTTCCCAGTTCATGTAGCCAACCTGCCAAAAGAAACAAAAGGCATATTAGAAAAATATATTGCATATTTGACATCTACTTGATATCTCATCAGAAAAAAAATTCAAAATGTTATTGCTTTTCCAGTGTCAAATGATTTACTTGGCCCATACACATCATATAGCCACAACTCAAAACTGTACTTCTACATTTCACTTGTCTGTACAACGTATCCAAACACACTTTAAAAGAAACATGTCATGTAGTGTTGAGCGAGCATGCTCGGCCGAACTGCTGTTCGGCTCGAGCAGGGCTATGCTCGGCACATTGGAGTGCTTGACCGAATACTGTGGGTGCTCAAGTACAATTTAATACAATGAACGTCAATGGGAGACCCGAGTATCTAACCAGGCACCCCCTGCTCGGAAGAAAATAGGGTGTCTGGTTCACAAAAAAAGGTTAGAAATTGATGGAAACCCCATAAAAATGGTTTGGAACCAACATTAAGAGGATGGCTAGATGCATCTTGGACTCCTATTATCTACGATATACAATAGACAACCACACAAAGGCTATATGCCAAAAGCCAGGTATATGCAAGCCATCAATCTATTCATGAGACAGATGACAGGCTGAGTCAGCATACCTTATAATGGCAGCCTTGTGCACTATGAGACATTCCAAACCAGCTCTCATCTGACTGAGAGCCAGTAAGCCTCAAAGTTACTTCAGATCTGTTAGGTGGCTTAGGTGGACCTGCGTACCTACATCAATATCATTAGGGTGACAAAAAGTTTTTTGATTGTCCTAACATATAATTTAATAACCTTTCTATACAGTTTTGTCATGTAAAAATTAATTTGCATAAACATGGGCATATGGCAAAGACATTCAAATAAGCAGAATCTGCCTTGTTTTTCAGCTGAAAAACCATTTGCATGGAAAATTTGCGATCTACACTACTCATGATAGCGCCATCTATTGGTTTCATAGTCTTATGACAAGACTAATAGTCTTGTCATAAGACTATAAAACCAATAGATGGCGCTGTTCATGACTCATGAACATCGCCATCTATTGGTTTCATAGTCTTATGACAAGACTATCAGTCTTGTCATAAGACTATGAATCCAATAGATAGCGCTGTTTATAGTGATGAGCTGCAGGGGCTATATTCAAATTCACGATGTTTCACGAATATTTTGTAGAATATTCAGCATATATTAGCGAATTTCGAGAATTTGAGATTATTTTACGGAATGCGATTAATGCAATGTAAAAAAATTGTGTAATTCGAATTCGTAACGCGAAATACAGGCGTGGGTCACTTTGGCTACATTTTTCAAGCTGGTATAAGTTTCCTGAGACTGGAGAAAATGGTATGCATGGCAGAACATTAGAATAGCTTTATATGCAGATAGAGTCAAGTGTTCCAATATATTCACTATTGCGCTAATCGGCAGTGATTAGAATATTTTATTGCACTACGTGCAACTTCACATTTTAGCAGGTCTGACTACAGATTAGTGTAGATCGTGAATATCCTAATCGCTAATTTGTATCGCAAATTTTCCATGCAAAATGATACACTAATAGTTTGTCATAAGACTATCAAACCAATAGATAACGCTGTTCATGACTCATGAACAGCGCCATCTATTGGTTTAACCCCTTAGTGACCAAGCCTGTTTGGGCCTTTATGACCAAGCGTTTTTCTTCCTTTTTTTATGGTCTCGTTCCAAGAGCTATAACTTTTTTATTTTTTCATCTATATAGCTTTATGAGGGCTTGTTTTTTACGGGACAAGTTGTAGTTTTTAATGGCACCATTTTGGGGTACACATAACTTTCTGATTAACTTTTATTAACTCTTTCTGGGAGGGAGATGGGGAAAAATAGCAATACTGCCACTGCGTTTTTACATTATACATTTTTTGGCGTTCATTTTTCGGACAAATAACATAATATCTTTATTCTCTGGGTCAGTACGATTACAGTGATACTAAATACTTATAATTTTGTTTACGTTTTACAACTTTTTTTGCAATAAAACACCTTTTATTAACCAAAAAAATGATTTTGCATTGCCACTTCACAAGACCCATAACTTTTTTATATTTTTTTATATGGAATTGTGTGAGGGCTTGATTTTTGAAATACGACTTGTATTTTTCATTGGTATGATTTTGGAGTAAATGCCGCTTTTTGATCGCTTGTTATTACGTTTTTTTTCGGTGGAAACTAAGAATAAATTCGAAATTCTGTCTTTTTTTATTTATTTATTTTTACGGCGTTCACCATAGGGGATAATTTATGTAATATTTATGTAGTCCCGGTCGTTACGGACGCGGCAATACCAAACATATGGGGGATATTTTCTTTTTGCAATTTTTTTCATTGAAAAGCGTATTTTCAATGAAAAAAAAACATATTTTTTTATTTTATGGAATTTTTTTATTTAATAAATGTGTATTTTTTTTCTATTTTTTTTTACTACTTAATAGTCCCACAAGGGGACTATAATATACAGTATTTTGATTGCTTTTAAAATGTAATGCATTATCTCTATAATGCATTGCATTTCAATAGCAATGCTTTTCAAACATTGACCAGCAGGCTGCGCCAGAGAGGCACAGCCTGCTGGAGGTAACGGAAGACAGGCTCGGGCCCCTGATCGGAAGCAAGGTAAGCTTCCCAACACATCAGCACCCCGTGATCGCATTTTCGGGGTGCTGATGGGAGACAGAGGTAGTCCGCTCCCTCTGTCACCACTTTACATGCAGCGGGCGCCATTGCGCCCGGCATGTAAAGGGTTAAACAGCCCGGATCGGCACTCCTGCCGGTCCGGGCTGTTAGAGCAGGGACCCGGCTCTCATGTGAAAGCCAGGTCCGCGCTCCCCGCTGCACGGGGGAGCCGTGCAGCGCTTAAACTGGGCTGCCGTAAAAACGCGGCGGCCCAGCCTAAGGCCCCTTAGTGACCGCCGTAAAAACACGTATGGGTGGTCACTAAGGGGTTAATAGTCTTATGACAAGACTATTTAGTCTTGTCATAAGACTATGAAACCAATAGATGGCGCTGTTCATGAATAGTGTAGATCGCAAATTTTCCATGCAAATGGTTTTTCAGCTGAAAAACAAGGCAGATTCTGCTCATTTGCATGTCTTTCCCATATGCCCAAATTAGTTTTTACATGACAAAACTGTATAGAAAGGTTATTAAATATTATGTTAGGGCAAACATAAAACTTTTTGTCACCATTATGATATTGATGTAGGTGCGCAGGTCCACCCAAGCCATCCAACAGATGTGAAGCAACTTTGAGGCTTACTGGCTCTCAGTCAGATGAGAGCTGGTTTTGAATGTCTCATGGTGCACAAGACTGGCATTGCAAGGTATGCTAACTAATCCTGTTATCTGTCTCATGGATAGATTGATGGCTTGCACATACCTGGCTTTTGGCATATAGCCTTTGTCTGGTGGTCTATTGTATGTCGTAGATAATAGGAGCCCAAGACGCATGCAGCTATCCTCTTAATGCTGTTTCCAAACCATTTTGATGGGGTTTCCATGAATTTCTAACCTTTTTTTCTGAACCAGACACCCTCTTCTCCTCCGAGCAGGGGGTGCCTGGGGTTCTCCCATTGACTTCCATTGTGCTCGGCACTGGGTAGATGCTAGAGAGATCACTAAAACATACCTATATTTATCAGGAATATGGAGTATGTGAACGTTTATTCTGCCAGATTCTGCTACTTAAGTGCACTGGAGGTGTAGCTTTATAGTAAAATGCTCTCTGCATTGACCTGTTTAACCATCCCTCCCTTCTACAAGTTGCTCCCTAAAAGAACTGATTGAAACAAGGGTGTGATAAAACAATAATATACTTTCTATATAGTGCATTTGGGTAGTGCAGCATTTGATTGTGGTTTTGCTGCGTTACCTCAGCTACAGATAGGGACAAACAACATTGGAACAAATCATTTCTACTGGTGTGATATACCAGTTGCCCCCCAAAAAAACTGATTGAAGCAGGGGTGTTATATACCAATAATATACTTTCTATATAGTGCATTTGGGTAGTGCAGCATTTGTGTTATCGAATTTCAATTATTATCATTAGGTTTTTTTTCAAGAGGGGGGATTTTGTTAGCCATGTTTTTAATCCAATTTTATATTTTTACTTGTTTTAAACATATGTATTTGACCTGTATTTGTACTGGCCTGTAGTAAAATTGATATCCATTGACCATATAATATACCTCCGGCCACATAATCACTTGATCTTTTCTGTCATGTGAATGCCTAATGTTTGGGGACTGTAGTCCAGTGGCCTACAGTACAATTTTTATCCATTGACCACATAATGTACCTCGAGACACATAATCAGAATTTCTTTTATGTCAGGTGAATGCCTAATTTTTAAGGCCCGTACTCCTGTGGCCTAAAATAAAAATTTTCTAGGCTCCCACAGGGCACATTTCAGAGAATTTCCCTTTAAGACACATTAAAATGTCCCCTGATTAAGATACATATTTTTTGTTGGAATTTTTGTCATTGATCCCCCTCTATTATGTCACTGTCCATGTTGTGGGACTATTTGTACACTTCTACAAAGTATTTGGTGGCTGCAAATATGAGCTGAAGGTTTTTCAGGTTCGCCTGCCATTAAAGTGAATGGGGCTCGCCGCAAACTTGTGGTTCACGAACATTTGATTGCGTTCGTGCGATCATGTTTGCAAACTGTCCCTGCCGATGTTCGTCCATCACTAGTAAGACGTGCTATAACATGTAGTAAACACTGCAGGGATGATGTCTAAGACATCTAAGATGTCCAGGAGGTCCCGAACATTATGGACAAGGTCTGAGATGAGAGTCGTCCATGTGTTCAATACTGGATGTTATTGATGGTCAGCTCCGTGATGAATCCCAGCACTTGGATTAGTTAGTCCTTACTGAGGAACTTCACAATGCGCTGATGCCACAGATGCCGTCACCTTGATGAGCTGGGTTGCCGATAAGTAGATAATAAAGTGTCTGAAGAAATGCGAGTAAAGATATTGGAATAAATTGTCCGCCTTCTCCAATGTGACCTCGTCCTTTGATTTATGAATATCATTCCATAAAGTCTTGAAGTCCTCTGTGTGGATGGCATAAGAAATGTTCATGCAAGGTTCGACGGGCACAGAAAAAACAAGCTCTGTGGCCGACACTGATCCAGACACATCATACCCGGTCCACATCGCTGCTAGCTACGTAAGGTCCTGAGAACTGATCACCAGATTACCGAAACAATAGTCAAAGTTTCTTTGGAACCACGTCCCTACGATAGCCGTGAGCGCCTCGGTGCCATTATACAGGAAGAGCGGGAGGCAAGTAAATGTCTCTGGTAACACCTCCAATAGATCGTCCTCATGTACGTCCCACAGAACCAACCTGTCCAAACAACCCGGTCCTCTGTGCTTGCCTTGGTGAGTGAAGGCTTGGATGAAATCTGTATGAGCACAGCCAGTGGATCTATGTTCTTTCCTTTGAGTCTAGGTAAACAGGAAAATTTGGCTTTTAGGTTCAGCACTGAGCCCACTTCAATGGCAACACCCTTCTGCTTCTCGTCAGCTATGTGGGCAGACAGGTGCTTGGAATAATCTTTAAGTCTGGTGCATGAGAAATTATACATCGGTGTCACGCTGTACAGAGTCCATTGTTGGTGAATGAGCAAAGCAGCTTGTGCCAGGTCAAGAGTTTCCTCCAAGGGGGTGCACTGCAGGATTTTTCTTTTAGACAAGATTCGCAATGCAGACCATCGACGTGCAGAGGTCAAGCTTCCGGGAGGATACTTTGAGCTGTGGGAATGACTGCTCCTTCGTGCCTAATACCTACTTCTGGGGGTTAACACCCCATCGGTAGGTGTTTGCATATCATTGCGATAAATGATGTTCCCGTTTACTGACTGTAAACAGAGATCTTGACAGACAAATGTATCAACCTGGCCAAGTTGCTGGTGTGGACACATTTACCCAGTGGACCGTAAAGGACATATATTGTCCTTGACCATAGTTAGAGCTACCGACCAATTTTCCCAAAAAAGGCTGTATAACAGCCATTCCCCCCAGGTTGGTTGGTATTATGTTACATTACTGTTCTCAGTCCACAATTTAGGGAGATGGCTGTCCTATTAGATGGCTACCTTATTACCTTTCAACTTGATTAATTCTCAGGAGGCCATTGGCACCTTATTATATGCATCAAGTTGGCCTACTTTTTTTGCACAGTGCCTGCAGAACTATATTACTGCATGTTATTTACACCACTGTAGGGATTCTTTTTCTCCACTATCCTGCTTCCCTTTAATATATGTCATTTTAAATGTTTGTACGATATGTATTTCGTCATTTTGGACTAATAAAAATGTTATGCATTATTTTTTGTGTGGTGCAGAATTAATATATAGGAGTTTGTGTTATGGTTCGATACATACTGATGTGTTGATGTTATATTGATGTTGATCACAAACAAATTTCACCACTGAATGGCTAATCAACGTAATTTGGTTCATACAGAAGAAAGTCTACAGTCACCTATCAATTTTCCCCATAAAGGCTGTTTCACAAATAAATTTCACCAATGAATGGTTAATCGACTTAATTTGGTTCATACAGAAGAATGTCTACAATCACTCATCAATTTTCCCAAAAAAAGGCTGTTTCACAAAAACATTTCACCAATGAATGGCTAATCAACGTAATTTGGTTCATACAGAAGAAAGTCTACAATCACCCATCAATTTTCCCATTTTCTTTTCCCTATTAATACACTCCAAAAAAAATAATATAAAAATCACAATTCACAGTGGAACTTCACCTCTGAACGGAAAATATTATTTTTTGTGCCACTAATACACACCAAAAAGGGCTATAATTTTCCCACTTCAACACACAACGGCTAATAAGCCTTTTTCTTTTTCTCCACTAATACATGCCAAAAAGGCTTTAGAACATACACTCACCTAAAGAATTATTAGGAACACCATACTAATACGGTGCTGGACCCCCTTTTGCCTTCAGAACTGCCTTAATTCTACGTGGCATTGATTCAACAAGGTGCTGATAGCATTCTTTAGAAATGTTGGCCCATATTGATAGGATAGCATCTTGCAGTTGATGGAGATATGAGGGATGCACATCCAGGGCACGAAGCTCCCGTTCCACCACATCCCAAAGATGCTCTATTGGGTTGAGATCTGGTGACTGTGGGGGCCATTTTAGTACAGTGAACTCATTGTCATGTTCAAGAAACCAATTTGAAATGATTCGAGCTTTGTGACATGGTGCATTATCCTGCTGAAAGTAGCCATCAGAGGATGGATACATGTTCTCATTCTGTTTACGCCAAATTCAGACTCTACCATTTGAATGTCTCAACAGAAATCGAGACTCATCAGACCAGGCAACATTTTTACAGTCTTCAACAGTCCAATTTTGGTGAGCTTGTGCAAATTGTAGCCTTTTTTTCCTATTTGTAGTGGAGATGAGTGGTACCCGGTGTGTCTTCTGCTGTTGTAGCCCATTCGCCTCAAGGTTGTGCGTGTTGTGGCTTCACAAATGCTTTGCTGCATACCTCGGTTGTAATGAGTGGTTATTTCAGTCAACGTTGCTCTTCTATCAGCTTGAATCAGTCGGCCCATTCTCCTCTGACCTCTAGCATCCACAAGGCATTTTTGCCCACAGGACTGCCGCATACTGGATGTTTTTCCCTTTTCACACCATTCTTTGTAAACCCTAGAAATGGTTGTGCGTGAAAATCCCAGTAACTGAGCAGATTGTGAAATACTCAAACCGGCCCGTCTGGCACCAACAACCATGCCACGCTCAAAATTGCTTAAATCACCTTTCTTTCCCATTCTGACATTCAGTTTGGAGTTCAGGAGATTGTCTTGACCAGGACCACACCCCTAAATGCATTGAAGCAACTGCCATGTGATTGGTTGACTAGATAATTGCATTAATGAGAAATAGAACAGGTGTTCCTAATAATTCTTCAGGTGAGTGTATAACTGCACCGCTGAATGGCAAATATATTTTACTTTTGCTACTAACACACAACAAAAAGGGCTTTAGAACATATAACTGCACCGCTGAATGGCAAATATATTTTTATTTTGAAATATTGTTGGATAGACTGGCACACTATATCTGGTAGCAAATACTACTGGTGTACTACGATATCCGCATGTCCAAACAGTAAAAGGACAATACAGGAAGTGCTTCCACATACAATCACTGCCCGCAGATCCACTACAGCCTCCCCGGCATAGACTATCAGCATAGAGTAACCACGTGACATGCTGAACTCATTCAGCAGCATGTGATACGCCGAGTCAACATAAGACCACGTGGGACGCCAAGCGCTGTGAGGGCGCAAAGCCCAACACCACATGGACGCTGTCCCTGCTGCACACCCGGAGAGGAGACTGCTGCTAAAACAGACATCGGCCAGCGATCTTTGAAGACATCAGACAGGTAACAGCAGACAGTGTGTCGTCTTCCTGTGGGACGCCACAGGAACGATATATACAACACTTGCCGGCTATAGACTTCTGAATATTGGCCACATAGGCCCACAGCAGTTTCTATATCATTTTCTGTTGACCAACTAGAATCCCCAGCTGGATCAATTATTAACTCTTTGGAACATTGATTCTTTATTTTTGGAATATTGACTACAACTAGATCTTGGAGAATTGACTATTACCAACCCTCCAGATCATTGACTGCATTAAGTTTCCGAACAAAAAGACTTTCTACTGATCAAAAAGATTTTCCACTGAGTCATTATTGCTCTTTTATCACAATTATTATCCTCTGAGGCGCAAATTTATATCCCCACATAAATATCCTTATTTATTTTTTACATCTATATTTTTAATCTTTTCCTCCATTTTTACTATTCCTTCACTATTTTACTATCAGTTTTACCTTAAAGGGGTTCTGCACTTTGTTTAAACTGATGATCTATCCTCTGGATAGATCATCAGCATCTGATTGGCAGGGGTCCGACACCTGGGACCCCAGCCGATCAGCTGTTTGAGAAGGCAGCGGTGCTCCAGCAGCGCCACGGCCTTCTCACTGTTTACCGCCAGCCCAGTGACGTCACGACCAGTATCAACTTGCCTGGGCGGGGCTAAGCTCTGTTCACTTGAATGGAGCTTAGCCCCACCCAGGCAAGTTGATACTAGTCAGTTAGACTTTGAGCACCTTGTTTGACAGTAGACGGGTGAGCATTTATATTACATTGTGTTTAAATTTTTATTTTGCCTCTAATACACGACAAAAAGGGCTGTAATTTTTGCACTTCACCACACAACGGCTAATAAGTCCTTTTTTTCCACTAATACAAGCCAAAAAATGCTTTAGAACATATAACTGCACCGCACAACAGCATATAAGATATATAAAAATGTCCTTGTAATAAACCCTGTTAATGGCTGTAACACCCCAATAACAAGAACTGTTTGCTGGAATTACAGAGCTGTATAATGACAATTTGGATCCCCGGTCCATGCAGCAAGGTGTAATAGGATTGTTCCTGTTACCCAGGCTGTAACCTCCCCTACTGAATTCTGTTCAACATAAATGCTGTGGAATAATTTCTTCCTATTCTTTCCCTAGACAATGAATAATTTTTCCCTGAGCTTGTAAATCGTTTTTTTAGCACAATTAAGTTTTTTATAGCACTGCATTAGGTACACTGGAAAATGGCAGAATCCAAGATGGTTGAGGCTAGTTATAGGGCTGTGACATCACAGGGCTGGCTGGCTGCTGATTGGCTGCATGCATGGAATTATGGGTGATCCCACCTTCCCAGAGTTCCTTGCTCCATGTCCTCACACATGCAGCAGCCATTTTAGGAAAAAATTTGATTCGTTACCATGAAGCATGAGGAAATTCGGATTCGGTGCGAATCAAATTTTTCCTGAAATTCGGATCGAATTCCACTTTGTCAACTTCGATTCACTCATCTCTAAAAACCACACATTTAACATATGCATGCAAAAAAACTCCAGTGTAGATTTCATTTTTTGGAGTGTGGCCCTCCTGAGGATACACTAAATTTATTAGGATGTGTGTGCCTCCTAATAATTCTAGTATATCGTACACCAGTGTGTTTTCTTATTAAGACTTGCATCAGAAACATCAGTCTTTATAAATTCCCCCTTTCCTTGCTATACTATGCCAAACCAAAAACTGTTTAGATTAACATAACAGATAGGCATATATATAATACTATACAACACAGTTATGAGAACAAATATTCCATTGGGAAAAACTGATTATAGTATTTCTATTAAAACATAGTTTAACCCAAATTAAATATTCACTCATATACTTGTTATAATTGGTTGTCCTTTGCAAACATTATTTTGCCAAGACATTATTAACCTTCAAGAATTTTTTTACTTTTTTTAGAGATCATAATGAGACTGCCATGGCTCTACTCCTGCCACTAATTGCTATAAATATTAATATTATATATTCTAATGTATAGCATTTTATTAACAATGTATTATATATTGTTAATGTCTACTCAAAATGTTGATCCTATGAAGTTTATTCTAAAGTGTTCAATCTGAACAGATTATATTTATTATTTCATTTTAATATTGTAACTCACAAGTTAATGTTTGCACTGTGGTTAGCACTTTATTTTGTTAAGGAAACATAGGAATGGATTCATTTTTATATAAAAATCAAAACAATATTAAAACAAATATTTTAAAGTATTTTTGCATAACATTCTTTAAAGGGAACCTGTCACCTGCAAAACGCATATTAAACCGACCACAGTACCTTACAGTATCCCCCATTGTGTTGCTAATCATGTTTTTCTTTCCTCTTTGTGTTTCTTCATACTTGTTAAAAACGCTGTTTTAATGTCGGTTGGCGCTGTCTCCGAGTCAGGCTTGAAGTCAAGGGGGCAGCGGCCTCCTTGCTTCAAGTAAAGCTAAGCCCGCCTCTTACCCCTCCTCTCTACAATTAGATGGACATGCTGCCGTGAAGCCGGGATCACGCTCTTCTAGCGCATGCGCGGTACGCTGCCTGTTACATCGCAATCCTCACTCACCCGTCTGCATTTTGCTGACTGCGGATGCGCCGGACAGTTCGATCGCGAGCGTGCCTGGCCGTCGCGTTGTAACAGGCAGCGTACCGCGCATGCGCTAGAAGAGCGTGATCACGGCAGCATGTCCATCTAATTGTAGAGGAGTGGTAAGAGGCGGGCTTAGCTTTACTTGAAGCAAGGAGGCCGCTGCCCCCTTGACTTCAAGCCTGACTCGGACATTAAAACAGCGTTTTTAATAAGTATGAAGAAACACAAAGAGGAATAAAAAACATGATTAGCAACACACTGGGGGATACTGTAAGGTACTGTGGTCGGTTTAATATGCGTTTTGCAGATGACAGATTCCCTTTAATATATACCTATAACATCCAATAATGACATTTCAGAGGCACAGTACTTCCCATGTTATAAATGCATTTGAAATTATATATAGTTTTAGCACTTGGTCTTCTTAAAGAGATAAAATGTTAACATATTTATTCTTTAATTTTATTTGGATACAATAACTTCTGAAACATATGATCTTGTCATTTTTATTGCTTCTAGAAAATAAACTATGAGATATTTAGTTCAAGCTTCGTATAAAAAAAAAAAATTGGTTGTCAAATTGATTTAAAAAAAAAACATATCTGTGCCTATCGACTTTATGCTTACTACCTTATGCTGGACCATTATACAAAACAAGTACTTTTTCCATTTCCTTCAATCTTATTTCCTTATACATTGTAAGCTTTTGCAAGCTGGGCCCTCATTCGGATTTTCTGAATTGCTTATTAGTTTGTTACTATGTACTATCTGATTATATTTGTAAATATGTTGCCACTATATAAATAAAGATTTATTATAGTTGTAATTTTTTATAAAAATATGAAAATCATTATCACAAAAAAAATAAAAAATCAGTATCATTAAGATGACAGAAATAGTATATTTAGTTAAATGCAACAAAATGCTTTATATGTTTATTACAAATTTAAAAATTACCATTTTCAATAATTATAAGTAGGAAAAGTATTTTGTAAATGCAAAACTTTGATTAAAATATTTTTACTGCTTAATATGATGTGTTTATTAATTTAATTGGCAAAAAGTAGGTTAGGATATGTGAAGAAGAGATTATTTATGTCAAGGTTATGTCAATTTTTTATTTCTAATAAGTCTTTGTCAACAAAAATATATAGTGAGGATTTATATTAAATTTTTATCATAAAATATAATTTGGCCAAATTATTAACGTTATATAAAAAAAATCAGGATAAAATAAGGCACTTACTTTTAGGGCGAATTTTTAGAGCCTTAGATTCAATGGTGTTTGACTCAGTTACAATCCACTTCCCGGACTTATTTGTTTCTTCTTTGTGAATACACCCAGAGAAACAGGAAGGGAAAAAAGATGACAGTAGTGTAATAAGGATCTAATCGTTTTTGTTCTGACATTTAATGGCTGCTATACTAATTAGCTACACATCTATTCTTATTATTTTCCAGGGAACAATATATATAAATATCTACATATATTTTTCAATTAAATTAAGGTAAGTGTAATTTGCTATTTTTATATATACAATACTAGTTTCCATTATTAAAAAAATGTGATATGAAATCTAGGGATCACAGATATGACTACATATAGCTAATGATAAAGATTGGAGAATATGAAATAGATTTTGCGTTGGTTGGTTAAATCAAACAAGTCTACTAATGCAGAAACTAAATAGTCAAAATTATCATTACCTGGTTACACAGCTAAAATGGCATATAGATGTGACGAATCTGAAGTTGAACTCCTTAAAATGGTGAACATTTTAGAGTTCCTTCCTAGTTGAAGCAGTTAGTTTATTAGACCCTTTCACACACTCATGGATAGTTTTTACTTTCTTTTTCTTCTTGCTAATTACCAGCCTTGCCAAGCAGATTTAAAAATTACTAGATATGACAGAATTCATGCCAAGTGAAAGACTCAATTATCTGTATAGCTTATAACCTAAGTAAGAATTTTAATATTGTATAAATAGTCAGGGGTGGGCACAAATAGAGGAAGACTCCTGAGCAATAGCATTACTTTTTCTACTATTTAGATGAGATCAAAGACCACCCTAAAGATGACTCTCCAGACAATCCCTCACCAGTGGGTTAGTGCACCATTGATTGTCACTAATGGAGTTATTAGCACAATCCTTTGCATGCAGCATAATAGACAGTAGGGAGTGCTATTTTTTATTTTTAATTGGTAGTAAACCCTATATGGAACCTTGGGTAACTGCACAAGTTACATATATGGTTTTATCAGTATCTGTAAATAGTGACATTATACCAAAGTCTGAATAATTTTAATTCCAAGTACCTGTAAACATCCAAATTTCTTCAGATCAAAAGAACCTTATGTACATCAAGACTCAGAATATTATATTGACCTCTTTTTATCTTTTAAAGTTACTTGATGTCTTAAATAAGTCTTATTGATCTAGATATATTTTGAAGAGTACAGGACATTTGGAACTTTATAATACAGTCTATATGTAATTTATTTAAGTTTTCCTGTGCTTTCAAAAAATGTTTTTATACCAAACGTTTTGATCGGTGGCACTTTCTTTCCTCGCTAAAAGAGTTGAAATCAAGATTTGCTCATAGAATTTCAATTTTCATCTACTGCAGTGAGGAGACAGCTGTATGTAAGAGCTTCTTTCTCCTCGTTCCACTGATCAGAGTGCGTATCAGCACTAAGGCACCCACAATTAAACCCTTTGATGTCGCTTTCAAAGGATTTCTCAAAGTACAGGGATACTTAAAAAATGTGTGAACAGACAAGGATACTTGGTGCCATTTTAATGCCTTTTTTCAAGGCCATGAGTAGATCCTAAAGAAAAGAAAATTAAAAACTGAAGGTGCCCATGCACCGTCAATAGCTTTTGAGTAAACAAGAGTTCCTGTTCCTCTTGACAACCCCACACACATGCATGCGTGGTTTGGCCAAGCATTCCTGCATTTTCAGTCTATGGGTTAATGAAATGAAAATCTTGCATTATAGCTTATAGAATGTGTTGGCAGATAAGAACCATTTGGCCCATCTAGTCTGCCCAATATACTGAATACTATGGATAGCCTCTGGCCCTATCTTATATGAAGGATGGCCTTATGCCTATCCCATGCATGCTTAAACTCCTTCACTGTATTTGCAGCTACCACTTCTGCAGGTAGGCTATTCCATGCATCCACTGCTCTCTCAGTAAAGTAATACTTCCTGATATTACTTTTAAACCTTTGCCCCTCTAATTTAAAACTATGTCCTCTTGTAGCAGTTTTTCTTCTTTTAAATATTCTCTCCTCTTTTACCTTGTTGATTCCCTTTATGTATTTAAAAGTTTCTATCATATCCCCTCTGTCTCGTCTTTCTTCCAAGCTATACATGTTATCTTCCAAGCTATACATGTTAAGACTTATAAGAGTCTATGCCTGGGAAATACAAATCAGAAAGTCTTACGAACCATTATAATTTGCCTCAGTTGTCCTAATACTAGGTATATACAGTAGACGATGGATGTTCTTTCTATCACTAGCAAATGAGGATTAGTCAGGATGAGTCATCTGCTGATTGACGTCAGGACAACTCATTCACTAACTGATACAGCTGTTCCTGAAAACATGCATTAATTACAGGAGGAGGGGGTTTGGGAGGCAGCTTAAAATCCTACTAGTCTTAATCATTATTTTAAACTAGGAGGATAGTCATTTTTTTTAAAGCAAAGTACAGATATCACATATATTTTCTAATTTACGGTTTGACCTACTATGCTATGAATCTGTTTAGTCAGTTTCACATTTTCTGATGTATTTTATATTATGAATCAAAATAATTTTATAGTGAAAAAACAATATTAAAACTGCATCTAATCTACTGTATGTCTGAGCAGAAAACATGGAACAGATAATATCCAGCATGTTAAAGGGTAAACAATAATTATTGCAGACATAACATACTAAGTTATAAATATTTAAAGAAGCATGTCCACGAACATATGTATTCTTTGGCCCATTAGATATATATACGATATGAATTGTAGTGAAGGTTACCTTCCCCGGGCTGTATTTGTTAGTTATCAACAACCTTCTGCTCATAAGCCAGCATTAGTAATGACAAAGTACCAGCAGTAGTGTTGATCGAGCACCATAGTTCTCGGGTGCTCGAAGGCTCGGGCCAAACACATCTGGATGCTCAGGTGCTCTGCTGAGCACCCGAGTATAATGAAAGTCAATGGGAAAACCCGAGCATTAAACCAGGCACCCCCTGTTCTGAAGAGGGGAGGGTGCCTGGTTCATAGGAAAAGGTCAGAAATTGATGGAAACACCACCGAAATGGCTCGGGAACACCATGGGGAGGATGTCTGATTGCATCTTGGACTCCCAGGTTGCTGCTGGGAACGATGTTGTCCGAGTAGTACGCAACTTTTACAGACTGATAATAATACACACCAAACCGAAGATAAAATCGATTTTAGATTAAAAATTGCTAGGAAACATTCTTTCCTGTATATTTACTTGTATATATAAAGTTCAAGTTCTGCCAAAAATTACAAGGATTAGGCACTCCGATACAACCTATTTATAACATAAAGGAGGGCCTCATTCACATTGTGGTACAATTGTTCAGGTAGTGGAACTACTACACTCATAAGGTCTATGCACAAAGTGAAAGGGCTGCCAAAAATTACAAGGAACCGGCACTACAATACACCCTTTATTACACATAAAGGAGGGCATCATACACAGCCTTGAAAAATTATGATTGATGGCCTGCTGGTGAACCTCAAAAACATTTGGAGCAAGGGCCTGCTGATCTGACCATTTAAAACATTATGGGTGAGCGCCTGTTGCCGCTTTGGTGACTCTAGATAACCTGGGGCCGATCGCACGTCCCCGTGACGGCGACGATCCATTTGGATGTCTGGCCTATCAACTTTCAATGTTATTGTCAGCGCAAACCATGATGAATACGGGTAACGGGGAATCAGGGTTTGATTCTGGAGAGGGAGCCTGAGAAACAGCTACGGCTACCACATCCAAGCAAGGCAGTATGTGTGCAAATTACCTATTAGGTATAATTAAGGTGAGGGCCTTCAGGTGATCTGACCCTGTAAAAGATTGTAGGTGTGGGCCTGCAGGTGAGCTGACCATGTAAAAGATTTTAGGTGGGGCCTGCTGGTGAGCTTACCCTGTAAAAAAAATTATATGGGAGGGCCTGCTGGTGAGCTGACCATGTTAAAATTATATGCAAGGGCCTTCTGGTGAGGTGACGCGGTAAAAGATTTTAGGTGCGGGCCTGCTGGTGAGCTGACCCTGTAAAAGATTTTAGGTGCGGGCCTGCTGGTGAGCCCTACTGGTGAGCTTACCCTGTAAAAAATTATATGCGAGGGCTGCTAGTGAGCTGACCCTGTTAAAATTATATGCGAGGGCCTTCTGGTGAGCTGACACTGTAAAAGATTTTAGGTGCTGCCTGCTGGTGAGCTGACCCTGTAAAAGATTTTAGGTGCGGGCTTGCTGGTGAGCTGACCCTGTAAAAGATTTTAGGTGTGGGCCTGCTGGTGAGCTGACCCTTTAAAAGGTTGTAGGTGAGGGCCTGCAGGTGAGCTGACCCTCTAAAATATTATATGCGAGGTCCTTCAGGTGAGCTGACCCTGTAAAAGATTGTAGGCGAAGGCCTGCTGGTGAACTGACCCTCTAAAAAATTATATGCGAGGGCCTGCTGGTGAGCTGACCCTGTAAAAGATATTAGGTGCGGGCCTGCTGGTGAGCTGACCCTTTAAAAGGTTGTAGGTGAGGGCTCGTAGGTGAGCTGACCCTCTAAAACATTATATGCCAGGGCCTTCAGGTGAGATGACCCTGTAAAAGATTGTAGGTGAAGGCCTGCTGGTGAACTGACCCTGTAAAACATTATATGCGAGGGCCTGCTGGTGAGCTGACCCTCAAAAAAATTATATGCGAGGGCCTGCTGGTGAGATGACACTGTCAATCATTACATGCGAGGGCCTGCTGGTGAGCCGACCCTCTAAAAAATTATATGCGATCGCCTGCTGGTGAGCTGACCCTGTAAAACATTATATGCATGGGCCTGCTGGTGAGCTGACTCTCTAACAAATTATATAAGAGGGCCTGCTGGTGAGCTGCCCCTTTAAAAAATTATATGCGAGGGCCTGCCGCTGAGCTGACCCTGTTAAACATTATATGGGAGGGCATTATATGTGACGAATAAGCATGTGTTGATATGATGGAAGAGGAGAAGGAGGATGAGAAAAGGAAGATTCAACCATACACTCTTGTTTTTGGTGGAAGGGGTGCATGGGAATACAGTGTATTCAGTACATTATAAACAACACATTTAAAGTGCCTTTATCATCAGCTTTCCGCTGATGGAGTCGAGAAGTCATGGTCAATCCAGGCCTTGTTCATTTTTATAAGAGTCAACCTGTCAGCATTTTCAGTTGACAGGCGGATAAGCTTATCTGTTATAATGCCACCAGCAGCATTAAATACCCGCTCAGACAAAACGCTGGCGGCAGGGCAGGCTAACACCTCTATGGCGTAAAGTGCCAGTTCGTGCCACATGTCCAGCTTGAACAACCAGTAGTTGTAAGGCACTGAGGGATCATTGAGGACGTTGACACGGTCTGCTACAGTATGTACTCCTTCACCATCTTCTAAGATTTTTCCTTCCTTGTGACAATAGGTCGTGCATCAGGGTGAGGGTGCTGGCGGGGTGTCATGAAACTGTCCCAGGCTTTAGAGAGTGTTGCCCTGCCTTTGTTGGAACTGCTGTGTGTTCCCCTTGTCTCTCCTCTTTGGTTGGCCAAGGAACTACGGACAATGCCGCCAGTGTTGTCCGATGGAAATTTTTGGAGCAATTTTTCTACAAGGATCTTCTGGTATTGCACTGTTTTGCTCTTCCTCTCCACCAGAAGAATGGGAGATGAGAAGTTCTCTTTATAGCGGAGGTCAAGAAGGGTGAACAACCAGTAATCCGTGTTGTCTAAAATGAGTATAACGCGCGGGTAGCGGGAAAGGCATCCTAACATGAACTCACCCATGTGTGCCAGAGTATCAACAGGCAAGACTTCGCTGTCATCATTAGGAAGATCACTCTCAATCTCCTCATCCTCTTCCTCCTCTTCTGCCCACCCACGCTGAACAGATGGAATTAAACTTCCATGGGTACTACCCTCTGTAGCGGAGGTCACCCTCTCCTGCTCCTCCTCCTCCTCTTCATCGTGCTGAGAAGACGAACTGCGGGTCGTCTGGCTATCACCCTGTGTAATGTCTTCCCCCATTTCCACCTCTTCCACATGCAAAGCGTCGTCCTTTATTGTGAGCAGCGAGCATTTAAATAGACACAGAAGTGGGATGGTTACGCTGATAATAGCTTAATTGCCGCTCACCATCTGTGTTGATTCTTTAAAGTTTCTTAAAATCTCACAGAGGTCAGACATCCATGCCCACTTCTTGCTTGTGAATAGCGGAAGCTGACTGGAAAGGTGATGACTATGTTGCAGCTGGTATTCCACTACTGCCCTCTGCTGCTCACAAAGCCTGGCCAACATGTGGAATGTGGAGTTCCAGTGCGTGCTCACGTCGCAAAACAGCCGGTGAACTGGCAATTTCAAGCGTTGTCAGACCGGCTGAAGCTGTCGATGATTTGCGGAAATGTTCACACACGCGGAGCACCTTCACCAGTAGCTCAGGCAAATTGGGGTAGGTTTTGAGAAACCACTGAACCACAAGGTTGAATATGTGTGCTAGGCATGGGATGTGTCTGAGCTTGCCGAGCTCCAATGCCGCCACCAAGTTACGGCCATTATCAGACACAACCATGCCTATTTCTAGGTTGAATGGCGAGAGCCACAGCTCAGTCTGGTCTCTTATCCCCTGCCACAGCTCTGCGGCGGTGTGCTGTTTGTCCCCTAAGCATATCAGCTCAGCACAGCCTTTTGCCGCTTCCCCACTGCAGTGCTACATTGCTTCCAGCTACCGACTGATGACTGACTGGTGCTGCATGCAGATAAATCGGAGGTGGAAGTGGAGGAGGAGGCGGAGGCGGAGGAGGAGAATTGAGGTTTGGAGCCACTAACGTAGGTGCTGGCGGAAACCCTGATCCACGTAGGGCCCGCAATCCTTGGCCTCGGTAGCACCTGTGCCACCCCAGGGTGCGACTCGCTCCCGGCCTCCTCAACATTCACCCAGTGTGCCGTCAGGGAAATGTAGCGTCCCTGGTCGAATGCACTTGTCCATGTGTCTGTGGTTAAGTGGACCTTCCCAGTAACTGCGTTGGTCAGAGCACGTGTAATGTTACGGGACACATGTTGGTGTAAGGCGGGAATGGCACACCTTGAAAAATAGTGCCGGCTAGGGGCTCCGTAACACGGGACGGCTGCCGACATCAGGCTGCGGAAGGCCTCAGTGTCCACAAGCCTAAATGGCAATATTTCCAGGGCTAGTAATTTGCAAAGCTGTGCATTTAGTGCTATGGCCTGTGGATGGGTGGCTGGGTATATTCGATTGCGTTCAAAGGCCTGGGGTAAGGACATTTGGATGCTGCGCTGGGGCACGGAAGTGGATGTGGCCACTGATGGTGCTTGCGAAGGTCCAGGTGCAGGGCGGGAGGCATCCAGGCCTGTGCCTTCGACAGGGAATTGGCCAGCACGTAACATTGGGGAAGAGGAGGCAGTGGTTTGACCCGCAGACACAGATTGTGGACCCAGGCGTTCGTTCCACTTATTACGGTGCTTGGATGCCATGTGGCGGATCATGCTGGTGGTGGTGAGGTTGCTAGTGTTCACGCCCCGGCTCATTTTCGTATGGCACAGGTTACAAAGTACTATTCTTTTGTCGTCCGCACTTTCCTCAAAAAAGACCCATACTGCAGAACATCTACCCCTTGGCAAGGGAGATTTCCGCAAGGGGGTGCTCCGTGGAACAGTTGCGGGCCTGATTGGTGTGGCCCGCATTCTCCCTTTTGCCACCCCACTTCCTCTTCCAGCCTGTTGTGGTGCTACAGATCTCTACCCCTCTGTACTGCTGTCCTCGCTCGGCTTTCCACCTTCCCAGGTTGGGTCAGTGACCTCATCGTCCACCACCTCCTCTTCCACTTCCTCACTCTGATCATGCTCCTGATTTGTTGACCTAACCACAACCTCAGTGATTAACAACTGTGTCTCATCCTCTTCATCAACCTCTTGAAACAGTAATTGCGGTTGAGTCATTGGCAAATTTGTCTCATCATCATCCACCTCATTAAACACTAATTGCCGTTCCCCACAGTCATGTTCTTGTGACTGTGGATGCTCAAGAGGTTGGGAATCAGGGCACAAGAACTCATTTCCCTCTTCAAGCGTGCTTGGGGAGAGGGCCAAATCAAGTAATGGCGATAAAAAGAGGTCCTCGGAATATACGAGTATGGGATCACTTGTTTGGCCAGACTGTACATGGTGCGAGGAAGGAGGATCAGGGTGAGGATTCT
Organism: Bufo bufo; assembly: GCF_905171765.1. NCBI lineage: Eukaryota > Metazoa > Chordata > Amphibia > Anura > Bufonidae > Bufo > Bufo bufo. Next base: position 405,566,388 of record NC_053393.1, on the reverse strand, counting down.
GTTAACCAGACTCCTGGCTACTGAGACTGGACTTGGAAGACAGGGTGGTGCTTAACCGACTGGAAGCATTAACTGCTCCAATCCAACCGACCACCTGGTCGCACTGGTCTGACTTCAAGAGTGGTGTCCTGCGCCGCCCTGCAAACTGGGACATGAAGCTAGGTATTGTGGATGATTGTTTTTCTTGTGCTCTGGCAGCAGGCACAGTTTCTCCACGCCCTGGGCCACGGCCTCTGCATGCACCATCAGCCTCATGGCCACTTCCCCGTCCCTTACTGTTCGTCTTCCTAATTTTTTTATGTGATATATGCTTCAAAGTATGTCACATGTACAGTAGCAGAAGTGTATGCGCAAAAAAATTTACAAAGGTATTTGTGATTAGGAAACGTTATACTGGACAGGTACCACAGGTAATGTCACTGTTCGCAGTGTCTACGGAAAAAGGTACACTGAATTTCACTGATATTTTAAGGATGCGCACACTGTAAACAGGAGATGTGGCGCGGAAAATTTAACTGTCCGCAGCGGACACCATCTACAGAAAAAGTGCACTGGATGTCACTGATATTTTAGGGATGCGCACACTTTAAACAGGAGCTGTGGCGTGGATAATTTAACTTTCCGCAGCGGACACCGTCTATTGAAAAAGTGCACTGGATGTCACTGATATTTTAGGGATGCGCTCACTTTAAACAGGACATGTGGTGCGGATAATTTAACTGTCCGCACAGGACACCGTCTATGGAATAAGTGCACTGGATGTCACTGATATTTTAAGGATGTGCACACCTTAAACAGATGTGGCGCGGATAATTTAACTGTCCGCAGCGGCCTATTACATGATATTTAGCGCAGGATGCACTAAAAATATATATTGCTGTTGTCACACACAATAGTCCTTAACAGGACTTTTGGGTCTCTCAAAAGATTTTTGTATAAAAATCTTCCTATTACACTCCTTACACTGTCTGTCCCTTCCTATGCACAGCTCTCCCTAACACTGAGCAATTTAGTGCAGGTTGCGCTAAAAACATATATTGCTGCTCTCACACACAATAGTCCTTACAAGGACTTTTGGGTCTCTGAAACGTTTTTGTACCAAAAAATTATTCAATTACACTCCCTACACTCTCTGTCCCTTCCTATGCTTAGCTCTCCCTGACTACGAATGAGCCGAACATGCGTCATCGGGTGCTATATAGCACCCGATGACTCGTTCTGGCCAGTCAATCACTGTAATGCCAGTAGTCAACATGGCTACTGTCATTACAGTAAGGGCAGTACTTACCTGTACGTTTATTGGCTGCCATAGCAGCCAAGAAACGTGCTGGGAGGAGACTCGAGCATGGTGCTCGAGCACATGCGGTACTCGGTCGAGTACCGCCATGTGCCGAGCATCGAGATACTCGAGCCGAACAGGTGTTCGGCCGAGCAGGCTCGATCATCACTAACCAGCAGCATATTGTAAATGTTGCTTTCTTCGCTGTTCTGGTCTAAAATAGCAGCTCTGGTTTTGTGCGATTTGTGGGTGAGGAATACCCCAAAAATTATGATTATTTGGAAATTGAAGTTTTGGACATTTAGGCTCCTTATGTACAGTTCATTTGGAAAGTCTTCAGACCCTTTTACCTTTTGCTATTTTAGCCTTGTGCTAAAATAAAACTAAATTCAAGTTTTTGCCCTTTGTTCTGGACTCAGTACTCCTACTTTACAAAGTAAAAACAGAACGTTAGAAATCTTTGACAATATTTTGAAGAGCAAAAACTAAAATATTCCATAGAAATAAGTAGATTACTTGGATCACTGGATAAGCAGCCCGTCTATGCCAACAGTGTAGTGGGTTTGTGCATACACTCAGTGAAGGATATTTATTTTAAAAAATGGTGTTCTCATACGCCAGTCTTTATCCCTGTGCACTGGAGTGAGATGAACCTAATTTATTAAGAGACAGATGCTGCTTAATAAATTAGGCACATCTCTGACAATCTCTGTCCCTGAAACTAAAGTCTTCATATATAACTTACACCACTTCCTGGAGTAAGTTGTATTCATGTCATTGTGCCATACTATGCCCTGTCCCCCCAATAAGCCTTGCCCTTTTTTTGACACTTTAGAAATGTGTTGAGAATAGAGTTGAGCGGACACCTGGATGTTCGGGTTCGACAAGTTGAGCCGTACTTCGGAAAAAGTTTGAGTTCGGGACCCGAACTTGACCCGAACTTGACCCCGAACCCGAACCCCATTGAAGTAAATGGGGACCCGAACTTTTGAGCACTAAAATGGCTGTAAAAATGTCATGGAAAGGGCTAGAGGGCTGCAAATGGCGTCAAAATGTAGTTAAGAGCATGGCAAGTGCTCTGCAAACAAATGTGGATAGGGAAATGACTTAAAATAACATAAAATACGTAAAAATAAAAAAAAAATAATCTTGATCTAGGAGGACGAGGTCCATATGGAGTAGGGGGTTGAGGAGGCGGTGGATGTGGCGGTGTAGGTGGAAGCGGCGGTGGAGGAGGAGGAGGTAGCCTACACTGCTTTTTGGTTTTAAATTTTATTTTTAAAATTAGGGTAAACCCCAAAACATTGGGAAATATAACCTGTGAAAACCCCCTCCAGTCATGCTAAACACACGTTCAGACAATACACTGGCTGCAGGTAGGCCAGCACCTCTAAGGAGTAAAGGGCAAGCTCAGGCCATGTGTCCAATTTGGAGACCCAGAAGTTGCAGGGGCTGACCCCTGTTAGTCAGTTCGTGTAGGCCTGTGCACACTTACTGGCCCACCATGTCGCACGTCCCCGTGATGTTCACGATCCAATTTGATATCTGCTCTATCAACTTTCGATGTTCTTTTATGCGCCTACCATGGTGATCACGGGTGGCGGGGAATCAGGGTTCCAGACCAGAGAGGGAGCGTGAGAAAGAGAGACCACATCCATAGGAGGATAAATTTTTTCAAATTTAAGATTATAGAGTTGAAATATGGGAGAAATTATTAAAGAATAAAAGTGTGACAACTTTTCAAAGTTTAAGCATTGAATGAAAGGATGTGGTGCACATTAATTACTGAATAATTTATTAAATTTTATTCCCTGTCACCTATGCATAGCAGGTGTTTATTCACGTTTAAAATGGTATAATGTCAACCCAAGAATGTAACAGAATTTTTTTTTACATTTATTAAGCTGTCAACTAGGTAGAGGAGGGGTATATTACACCCAAAAATTGGTAAATTTCACCAGAATATATAACTGACAATTTTTTTTTTGTTTAACCTGTCTACTAGGTATAGCAGTGGTACTATACACCCAAAAATTTGTTTATTTCGCCAGAAAATGTAACTGCCAATTTTTTTTTTTTTTTTTTTACCGGTCCACTAGGTATAGCAGTGGTACTATACACACCAAAATTGGTGAATTTCACCCTAAAATGTAAATGACAATTTATTTATTTTTTAACCGGCCTACTAGGTATAGCAATGGTACTATACACCCAAAAGTACCACTGGTCCACTAGGTATAGCAGTGGTACTATACACACCAAAATTGGTGAATTTCACTCTAAAATGTAAATGACAAAGTAGTGAAATGATATAAAATAAAACACGTACAAAAAAATTATGGATTTATGATGTGGAGTTCCATATGGAGTAGGAGTTTGAGGAAGCAGTGGACGTAGCGGAATAGGTGGAAGTGGCGGTGGAGGGGGACGAGATAGCCAACACAGGTTTTTGGTTTTAATTTAATTTTGTAAAATTAAGGTACACTCCAAAAGAGTGTGAAATATCTAAAATACAAACATGAGCAATTGCGCTGCAGTATAACAATGGCTGCTTAGTGCCGGTATACATGTCTATTCTGCACAAGGTACGGACAAGTCTCCTGAGGGATCCATGCCTCGTTCATTTTAATGAACGTGAGCTTGTCCATATTGGCTGTGGACTGCCGGCTGCGCTTGTCTGTGATGACGCCCCCTGCCGTGCTAAACACACGTTCAAATAATACACTGGCTGCAGGGCAGGCCAGCACCTCCAAGGCGTAAAGGGCAAGCTCAGGCCATTTGCCCAATTTGGAGACCCAGAAGTTGAAGGGGGAAGACCCGTCATTCAGTACGTGTAGGCGTGTGCACACATACTGCTCAACTATGTTGGTGAAATGCTGCCTCCTGCTAAGACGTTCCATATAAGCTGGTGGTGCTGGTTGTTGTGGCGTGCTGACAAAGCTTTTGCCACATTTTGGCATGCTAACCCTGCCTTCTGAGGTGCTGGCGGTGCCCCAGCTGCGTTGGCGACCTCTTCCTCGTCCTCTGCCTTCGCCTTGTGCTTCCACTGTGCCCCCTCTGTCAGGTGGGAATGCCACCAGCAGCGCGTCTACCAGCGTGCGCTTGTACTCGCGTATCTTACGATCACGCTCCAGTGACGGAATTAAGGACGGTATGTTGTCCTTGTAACAGTGATCCAGCAGCGTGGCCACCCAATAATCAGCACAAGTTAGAATGTGGGCAACTCGGCGGTCGTTGCGGAGACACTGCAGCATGTAATCGCTCATGTGTGCCAGGCTGCCCAGAGGCAATGAAAAGCGGTCCTCTGTGGGAGGTGTATCGTCTGTGTCCTCTGTATCCCCCCATCCACGCACCAGTGATGGCCATGAGCTGGTCTGGGTGCCACCCTGCTGTGAACATGGTTCCTCCTCCTCCATCTCCTCATCCTCCACCTCCTCATCCTCCAGAACTGTTCCCTCGCTGGACAATTGTGTACCTTGGGTTTGTGGGTGCAGGAACCCACCCTCGGAGCCACTTGGGAATGACTGGCTGGAAACCCTACGAAATGATCCCTCCTCCTCCTCCTGTGCCACATTCCATCATCGCAAGGAGCGTTTTTTCAAGGAGGCATAGAAGTGGTATAGTAACGCTGAGAACGGCGTTATCGGCCCTGGCCATGTTGGTGGAGTACTCGAAACAGCGCAACAAGGAACACAGGTCTCGCATGGAGGCCCAGTCATTGGTGGTGAAGTGGTGCTGTTCCGCCGAGCGACTCACCCGTGCGTGCTGCAGCTGAAACTCCACTATCGCCTGCTGCTGCTCGCACAGTCTGGCCAGCATGTGCAAGGTGGAGTTCCCCCTTGTGGGCACGTCACATATGAGGTGGTGAGCAGGAAGGCCGAAGTTGCGCTGCAGCGCTGACAGGGTGAGAACGCCGAAAGCGCGCACAGATGGCCCGCACTTTATGCAGCAGCTCTGACATGTCGGGGTAATTTTTAAGGAATCTCTGCACCACCAAATTCAGCACATGCGCCAGGCAAGAGATGTGCGTCAAACCGGCAAGTCCCAGAGCTTCTACAGGATTTCATCCATTATCGCACACCACCAGGCCAGGCTTGAGGCTGACTGGCACAAACCACTCATGGGTAGGGGGGTACTTCCTCTTCCTCTCCAGCGTTTGGGATATGGAGAGCTGAACGCTTCCGTGGGACATTGTGGAGATGCTTGGTGACCCAGGTGTTGGTGTTGCTGGCAGATCCTCTGTTTGCGGGGTGCCAGGTGGCACTGTCACTCCAGAGGTGGATGAAGAGGCCGCGACTGCAGCAGAAGAGGAAGCAGGAGGAGCCAGAGACCTTTCTTGGTTTTTAAGGTGTCTACTCCACTGCAGCTCGTGCTTTGCACTTAAATGCCTAATCATACAGGTTGTGCTCAGGTTGAGAACGTTTATGCCTCGCTTCAGGCTCTGATTGCACAGCATGCAAACCACTCGTGTCTTGTCGTCAGCACATTGTCTGAAGAACTGCCACGCCAGGGAACTCCTTAGAGCTGGCTTTGGTGTGCTCGGTCCCTTGCTGCTGGGGGCAGTAGGAGGCGTGCTGTCTAGAGGACGGCCGCTCTGCTTTTGCACCCTGCTCCCTCTTCTGCTGTGCTGGTGGCTCTGTGCGACCACCACCTCTTCCTCCGAACTACATAGGTCACTCGCATGACCTTGATTCCATGTGGGGTCGAGTACTTCATCGTCCTCCACATCATCTTCCACCCAGTCTTCACCCCTGCCCTCCTTGTCGGTCTGCACACTTTCGAAAGCCCCAGCAGTTGGCACCTGTGTTTCGTCATCATCCGTGCTGCGATGGTCCTCCCATGTACTCATCTTGAAACATAAGTGGTTGGGCATCTGTGCACTCAATCTCTTCCACTTCTGGGGCAGGGATAGGTGGATGGCCCTGGGAAATGTACTATGTTACTTGTGCGTGTAGCTGGCACAGATCGACCACGTCCTCTCCTTGCAACAGGAGCTCCACCAGCAGCACCACGACCTGGGCCACGTCCCTTATTTGACGCTCTCCTCATATTTCTCAAATTTAGGATCTTGCCCTAAATGGGTGTTTAATTAATAGCAGAATTGAACTACAGTATGTAAAGGGTGTATCTCACACGCTCTGATCCAGACTAGACCGCAATCAAAGTTTTTTGCCGAAAATGGGTGTTTGTTTAATAACTGAATAGAACCACAGTATGTAAAGGGTTTATCTCACACGCTCTGATCCAGACTAGGCTGCAATTAAAGATTTGTGCCCAAAATGGCTGTATTTCAAATAACTGAATAGAACCACAGTATGTAAAGGGTTTATCTCACACTCCCTGTTCCAGACTAGGCCGCAATTAAAGTTTTTTGCCCAAAATGGGTGTTTGTTTAATAACTGAATGGAACCACAGTATGTAAAGGGTGTATCTCACAATGACATATGTAGCAAAGGCTGCAAAATAAAGTTTTTTGCCCAAATCAGGTGTTTGTTTAATAACTGAATATGACAGCAGTATACAACCCTTGAATTTCACACGTGCTGATGCTGCAAGGGCAGAAAAATTGTGTATTTTGCCCAAAAAAGGGTGTTTTATTAATAGAAGAATATAACCACAGTATATAAATGGTATATCTCACACCGACTGATTCAGACTAGTCCGCAATTAAAGATTTGTGCCCAAAATGGCTCTGTTTCAAATAACTGAATAGAACCACAGTATATAAATGGTGTATCTCACACCGACTGATCCAGACTAGGCCGCAATTAAATTTGTTTGCCCAAAATGGCTGTATTTCAAATAACTGAATAGAACCACAGTATTAAAGGGTGTATCTCACAATGACATATGCAGCAAAGGCTGCAAAATAAACTTTTTTGCCCAAAACGGGTGTTTGTTTAATAACTGAATATGACAGCAGTATATAACCCTTGAATTTCACACGTGCTGATGCTGCAAGGCCAGAAAAATTGTGTATTTTGCCCAAAAAAGGGTGTTTTATTGATAGAAGAATATAACCACAGTATATAAATGGTGTATCTGACACCGACTGATCCAGACTAGGCCGCAATTAAATTTGTTTGCCCAAAATGGCTGTATTTCAGATAACTGAGTAGAACTACAGTATCTAAATGGTGTATCTCACATGTACTGATCCAGACTAGGCCGCAATTTAAGTTTTTTGCCCAAACTGGGTGTTTGTTTAATAACTGAATATGACAGCAATATATAACCCTTGAATTTCACACGTGCTGATGCTGCAAGGGCTGTAAAATTGTGTATTTTGGCAAAAAAGTGTGTTTTTAAAAATCGAGAAAATTATGGCTGTATTTCTAGCTTAAATTGCACACTAACTAATCCAGATGTTGGATATTGCCAAAAAAAATAGTTTTTTTACTAACTGAATATGAAAGCTGTATATAACCCTTGAATTTCACACGTGCTGATGCTGCAAGGGCTGTAAAATTGTGTATTTTGTCAAAAAAGGGTGTTTTTAAAAACCCAGAAAATTATGGCTGTAGTTCTAGCTTAAATTGCACACTGACTAATCCAGATGTTGTATATTGCCAAAAAAGTGTGTTTTTTTAGTAACAGAATATGAAAGCTGTATATATTAAACTTGAATTTCACACGTGCAGATCTGTAAAATAGTGGATTTTGCCAAAAAAGGGTGTTTTTAAAAACCCAGAAAAGTATGGCTGTATTTCTAGCTTAAATTGCACACTGACTAATCCAGATGTTGGATATTGGCAGAAAAGTGTGTTTTATTAGTAACTGAATATGAAAGCTGTATATAACCCTTGAATTTCACACGTGCTGATGCTGCAAGGGCTGTAAAATTGTGTATTTTGGCAAAAAAGTGTGTTTTTAAAAACCCAGAAAATTATGGCTGTATTTTTAACTTAAATTGCACACTGACTAATCCTGCAAATGCACCAGATGTTGTATATTGCAAAAAAAGGGTGATTTTTTAAAACCAGATTATTAGTGCAGTATTTCAAGCTTGGATTTGAATGTCACAAAAGCTCAGATGCAGTGCTGGTGCACTGAGCTTGCATAAAATGGCCGCCACCGCCGCCCACCTAACTAATAGACGGATAAAAGTTATTTTTTTCTGTCACTGGGCTCAGGGCAGGGTAAAAAGATTGTGCACTGCACCCACACAACTAAATGTATGTAGATTGCTGAGTTAGATTCGAGTTCTGATCACAGATTCTCTCCTATTCTCTCCCTGAAATCACCAGCAGCATTCTCTCCCTACACTAGTAACAGCAGATGTGCAGCGCTACGTGACTCAAGCTTATATAGAGGCTGGGTCACATGCTGCACTGGCCAATCACAGCCATGCTATTAGTAGGCTTCTAAGGCTCTGCAGCCTTTCAAAAAGCGCTAAGAAATCGCCAAACACCGAACCCGAACTTTTACTGAAATGTACGGGTTCGGGGTCCAAAAATCCTAAAGTTCGGTTTACAGTTCGGGTTCGCTCAACCCTACTTAGGAGTAGAAATGAGCAAATCAAAGCTGATGCAGTGGAATTCGATCTGAATTTCCGGAAAAATTCGATTTGCACCGAATCCGAATTTCCTAGTGATTCATGGTAACTAATTGCAGTTTTTTCCTAAAATGGCTGCTGAGCATGTGAGAACATAGAGCAAGAACTCTGGGAAGGCGGGATCACCAATCATGCCGTGCATGCAGCCAATCAGCAGCCAGCCATGTGATTTCACAGCCCTATAAATATCCTCAGCCATCTTGGTTTCTGCCATTTTCCAGTGCACTTAGAGCAGGGAGAGACATCAGCAGGCGCTAGGGACAGTGCTAGAAAAAACTTAATTGTGCTAAAAAAAATGATTTACAACTGCAGGGAAAGTTTATTCAAGGTGTAGGGAAAGGATAGGGAGAAATCATTCCGCATCATTTATGTTAAACAGGGTTCTGTAGGGGAGGTTACAGCCTGGGTAATAGGAACAATTCTATTTCACCTTGCTCCACTGACTGTGGATCCAAATTGCCATTATACAGCTCTATAACTCCAGCAAACCTTTCTTCTTAGGCCCCTTTCACACGGGCGAGTATTCCGCGCGGATGCGATGCGTGAGTTGAACGCATTGCACCCGCACTGAATCCCGACCCATTCATTTCTATGGGGCTGTTCACATGAGCGGTGATTTTCACGCATCATGCTCCTCTTTGTGCGTTTTTCATGTAACGCAGGCCCCATAGAAATTAATGGGGTTGCGTGAAAATCGCAAGCATCCGCAAGCAAGTGCGGATGCGGTGCGATTTTCACACAAGGTTGCTAGGAGACGATCGGGATGGAGACCCGATCATTATTATTTTCCCTTATAACATGGTTATAAGGGAAAATAATAGCATTCTGAATACAGAATGCATAGTAAAATAGCGCTGGAGGGGTTAAAAATATTAAAAAAAGAATTTAACTCACCTTAGTCCACTTGATCGCGCTGCCCGGCTTCTCGTCTGTCTCCTTTGTTGAACAGGACCTGTGGTGATCATTCATTACAGGAACAGGACCTGTGGTGACGTCACTCCGGTCATCACATGATCTTTTACCATGGTGATGGATCATGTGATGACCGGAGTGACGTCACCACAGGTCCTGTTCCTGTAATGAATGCTCACCACATGACCTGTTCAACAAAGGAGACAGACGAGAAGCCCCTCCAGCGCTTTTTTACTATGCATTCTGTATTCAGAATGCTATTATTTTCCCTTATAACCATGTTATAAGGGAAAATAATACAATCTACAGAACACCGATCCCAAGCCCGAACTTCTGTGAAGAAGTTCGGGTTTGGGTACCAAACACGCGCGATTTTTCTCACGCGAGTGCAAAACGCATTACAATGTTTTGCACTCGCACGGAAAAATTGCACGTGTTCCCGCAACACACCCACACATTTTCCCGCAACGCCCGTGTGAAAGGGGCCTTATAGTGCAAGTGCTAATTGATACAGGCATTAACAGGGTTTATTACAAGGAAATATTTGCCCGTGTGAATATTGTGCCCTTGTGTTCCAAAGCATTTTTTGGCTTTTATTAGTGGGAAAAAAGGGCTTATTAGCTGCTAACATTACAGCCCTTTTTGTCGTGTATTAGTGCCAAAAGTAAAATATATTTCGGTGCCGAAATATGTTCTAAACCCTTTTGTACCTTGAATTAGTGAAAATATATATATATATATTTGCCGTTCAGCGGTGCAGTTATATGTTCTAAAGCCTTTTGTGGCGTGTATTAGTGGTAAAAAAAAAAATATTTTCATCAGTTCAGTTATGTTCTAAAGCCTTTTGTGGCGTGTATTAATGGCAAAAGAAAAAATATGTTTTCCATTCAGCGGTGCAGTTATATGTTCTAAAGCCTTTTGTGGCGTGTATTAGTGGAAAAAGAAAAATATATTTGCAGTTAGATGTTCTAAAGCCTTTTGTGCCATGTATTAGTGGAAAAAGAAAAAATATATTTGCCGTTCAGCGGTGCAGTTATATGTTCTAAAGCCTTTTGTGGCATGTATTAGTGGCAAAAGAAAATATATATTTGCCATTTAGCAGTGCAGTTATATGTTCTAAAGCCTTTTGTGGCGTTTATTAGTGGAAAAAGGAAAAATATTTTTGCCGTTCATCGGTGCAGTTATATGTTCTAAAGCCTTTTGTGGCGTGTATTAGTGGCAAAATAAAAAATATATTTGCCGTTCAGTGGTGCAGTTATATGTTCTAAAGCCTTTTGTGGCGTGTATTAGTGGAAAAAAAATATATATATTTGCAGTTAGATGTTCTAAAGCCTTTTGTGCCATGTATTAGTGGAAAAAGAAAAAATATATTTGCCGTTCAGCGGTGCAGTTATATGTTCTAAAGCCTTTTGTGGCATGTATTAGTGGCAAAAGAAAATATATATTTGCCATTCAGCAGTGCAGTTATATGTTCTAAAGCCTTTTGTGGCGTTTATTAGTGGAAAAAGGAAAAATATTTTTGCCATTCATCGGTGCAGTTATATGTTCTAAAGCCTTTTGTGGCGTGTATTAGTGGCAAAATAAAAAATATATTTGCCGTTCAGTGGTGTAGTTATATGTTCTAAAGCCTTTCGTGGCGTGTATTATTGAAAAAAGAAAAAATATATTTGCTGTTCATCGGTGCAGTTATATGTTGTAAAGCCTTTTGTGGAGTGTATTAGTGGAAAAAGAAAAAATATATTTGCCGTTCAGCAGTGCAGTTATATGTTGTAAAGCCTTTTGTGGCGTGTATTTTTCCACGCCTTTTGTGGTGTGGAAAAATAAAATATATATTTGACGTTCAGTGGTGCAGTTATATGTTCTAAAGCCTTTTGTGGAGTGTATTAGTGGCCTGCTCCACCTCCTTCATTCATAAAGTGGGAGGAGCAGGCGCGTGACCTAGTGAATGACGTTACGCTGACGCCACCCCCGCCCGGCCTGCCTACAGGAGTTTCAAGTGAGTACCGTACTACATGGATTTATCTATGCAGAGGATTACTATAGTTTAAAACAGCGCCAATGCCTACACGTTACCTATTAATACTACAGTGAGTGGGGCCCAGTGTAATAGAATACAGTGACTGCACCGGGCCCCGCTGCCATTACAACACCAGATGCCAGCCCTCCCTGCTGATACACCGCCGGCTGCGCTGTGCAGCATCGCGGTCGGCGATGTATCAGTGTAAATGGCATTATTCTCCCGATTTTCTCCCCACTTTTGTGGGGGAAAAGTGCGTCTTATTGGGCAAAAAATACGTTAACTGCACCACTGAATTGCTAATATATTTTTTCTTTTCCACTAATACACGCCAGAAAAGGCTTTGAAACATGTAACTGCACCGCTGAACGGCAAATATATATTTTTATTTTGCCACTAATACTGTATCGGGGGTCATTCACTATTTTACACAGGGACACTGTTATGAGGGGGATCTGTGGATGACATATATATAGCATAAGATCACCCATAACAGTGTCATCCACAGATCCTTCCATAACAGTGCCATCCACAGATCCTTCCATAACAGTGCCATCCACAGATCCCCATAACAGTGCCATCCACAGATTCCCATAACAGTGGCATCCACAGATCCTCCATAACAGTGTCATCCACAGATCCCCCATAATAGTGTCATCCACAGACCACCATTAGTTCAAAACCCACCAAAGCACACCTTTTGGATCAAATTTTTTTTTCTTATTGTCCTCCTCTAAAAACTAGTTGCGTCTTATGTGCCAGTGCGTCTTATAGGGTGAAAAATCCGGTATATTTTCTAAAGCCTTGTGACGTGTCTTAGTGGCAAAAGAAAAAATATATTTGCCGTTCAGCGGTGCAGTTATATGTTCTAATGCATTTGTGGCGTGTATTAGTGGAAATAGAAAAAATATATTTGCTGTTAAGTGGTGCAGTCATATGTTTATAAAGCCCTTTTTTGTGTGTATTAGTGGGGAAAAAAGGGATTATTAGCCGTTGTGTGGTGAAGTGAGAAAATTACAAACTTTTTTGGGGTGTTTTAATTTATTTCCTTATTTCGTCTAACAGTATGTCAGTCAGAGAAGTGCCAGGCCCTGCCCAGGGGAGTGACAGAGGCCTAAAAGTTTCTGGCTCAGGAAGAGGTCACAACAGAGTAATGGGCCGTGGCAGCAGGGGTCGCTTCGAGGGGCCTGAGTTCCCAGTGTCAGCTAGCGGTCGTGTCGTGACGAGCAACCCAGCGATTCTAGAATGGTTGACAAAATCTTCGACCTCGTCGCAACTTACATCAGACACCCCCAGCCAAGAGTCAGTGGGTTCATCAGACACAACCCTTAGTTGGCATGGCCTGGGAGAAGGTCCTGTGCCCTCACCTGTCCTCAGCCTGCCTCTGTTCTTTTCTGTTCCCTCACCGCGAGAAGTAGTATATGCTGTAGACTCTGCTCCACTTTTCAGCAAGGAAGATCTACTAGAGGACAGTCAGCAGCTACTGCCCAGCCAAGATGTGGAGGAGACATCCGCCGCTTTCTCCACTAGGTGGGCAAGTAGTCATGAGGAGAGTGAAGTGGGAGCTGGTGTTGCGACGATCAGAGACGGTTGAGGAGGACATCAGTGACGTGCAGAAAGTAATCGATGATGATGATGTAGCTGTTCACATTTGGGAGCCAGGTGACGAAGGGGCTTCATCATCATCATCATTGGTAGAAGAGGGTGGTAGCTTGCTATTGAGGCAGCGGCGGAGCCAGCAAGTCTCTAGCGTAACCGGGAGTCAGCAGGGTGGCAGCAGTGGGAGGTCGGGAGCCAAATGTGCCGGGGAAAGACCACCCGATTCGCAGGAGCCTACCTGCCCGGGAAGTAGCGGTGCACGGGTTCACGGAGGCAGCGGCGGTAGCAGTCAGTCAGTGTGTAGTCTTGGGAGTAAAATCACCTTCTCGTCGATGTGGCAGTTTTTTATTATGCCGCCGGAGGAAGTGAACATGGCTATATGTAGAATCTGTGGGCAGAAGATGAAGCGTGGCCAGGGTGTTAATGTTGGCACCATGGCCCTGCATCAACATATGCAGCATCACCATAAAGTAGCCTGGGAGAACCGAGGCTCCGATGTGGTGGTCCAGCCTGCCGCAGCAACCGATGCATCATCCAGTGGCAGGCACACAGTTTCAGGCAATCAAGGCTCCACCACCTCAGCCAAAGGGAGCTGTCTGTCCTTCCCATAATATTGTGGTCCTGATGCTCATGCTCATCGCCCTCCTACTCCTCGTCAGTCAATCCATCAGCAATCGATCACCGAAGCGATTGCAAAGAGACAACAGTATGCGTGCACTCATCCAACGGCGCAGAAGCTGAATGTGCTCCTGTCCAAGTTGCTGGTGCTGCAGTCCCTCTCTATCCAAGTGGTGGACTCTGCACCTATCAGAGAACTGATGACTTGTGCCAAGCCGAGGTGGCAAGTCCCAAGCCGTCATTTCTTTGCCAAAAGGGCAGTACCAACCCTGTAAAAAAAATTAAGAACAGAAGCTGGGTCAGTCCTTGAGCCTGTCGGTGTCTGCCTAAGTGCAAGGCAGCGCCAACGTGTGGAGCTGTAACTACGGTCAGGGACAATACATGTCCTTTACGGCCCACTTGGTGAATGTGGTTCCTGAACAGCCACACCAGCAACTCGGCCAGGTGATGCTGCTTCAGCCTCCACGGTCTCACGCCGTTGGTCCAGCGACAATGTCCGCCTCTGCCTCTTCATCCTCCACCGTGTCCTCAGCCTCCACTGCAGCGAAAATTCACAGTGCCCCTCCAGAATACCACATGTGCAGGGAATGGCGGTGTCATGCTGTTCTGCACCTCGTTTGCCTAGGAAAACAGAGTCACACAGGGGAGGAACTGCTCCGTGCCCTTCAGCAAGAAATCGAATCCTGGCTTTCTCTGCGACAACTGAAAATCTGAATCATGGAGACAGACAACGGGAAAACCATAGTGTCGGCGTTACGTCAAGGAGTGCTGAGCCATGCGCCCTGGATGGCACACGTGTTCAATCTGGTTGTCAAGCGGTTCCTGAAGTCTTCCACCCATCTGCAAGACATCCTAAAAATGGGCAGGAAACTGCATGCACTTCAGCCACTCATACACCGCAAAGCATACTCTCCTTGAGCTGCAGCGGCAGAACGGCATAGCCCAACATAGGCTGATATGCCACATTTCCACCCGTTCGAATTCCACCCTCCATATGTTGGACTGACTATACGAACAGAGAAAGGCCATAAACGATTTCTTGATGATCCAAGCGGACAGGAGTACTCCACTGTGTAACTTCGATGTCAGCCAGTGGCAGCTCATGCGTGACACCTGCCGTTTGCTTAGGCCCTTTGAGGAGGCCACGTTATTTGTCAGTCACCAGAACTACAGGATGAATAATGTCATTCCACTGCTTCATGTCCTGTTATAGATGCTGGTAAATCTAGCTGGTAGGGGACTGGAGACGTGGCGCCTAGATCTCATGGCTACATGAGCCCTGTGGGGGCTGAACTGAAGGAGAAGGAGGACATTGGAGAACAAGCAATGTGTAGAGAAATGGTGGTTTTTCTACACAGGTGACAGGAGAGGAGGAGCAGGAGCAGGCAGATGAGCTAAAGGGCAATGAGGAAGACGAGGCAGAGGACCCAGACACACCGTGGCAGTATGCAGTGGAGATGGAGGCAGGGAATTCCTCTGAATCACCTGCGCAAAAGGCCCGATGTATGCTCTCTTGCTTGCATAGTCCTGCCCGGCCAGTAGTGTGGCATCAGAGCGGGTATTTAGTGCGGCGGGGGCCATAGTTACCCCAAGAAGAACTTGCCGGTCCACCCAAAATGTGGAGAGACTGACCTTTGTCAAGATGAATCAGGCATGGATCAGCCAGGATTTCCCCTCACCAATGCCTGATGCATCATACTAGTGTTGGGCGCGAATATTCGAATCGTGAATTTTAATAGCGAATACCCGAAGAATTTTGAATTCCGGAAGATTTAGAATATAGTGCTATATATTCGTATTCTCGAATATTCTAGATTTTTTTTTTCATCAGTAACCTCCCTTCTTGCTTGTGGGTCAATGAGAAGGCTGCAATGTCTTTGTCTGAGCTTAGCTACATCTCTAGCAACCAATAGGAAAGTTGCCTACCCCTTACTATAAGAACCTCCCCAGCAGCCATTTTCTGTAGTTTTATGGAGTCCTGAGAGAGGCAGCAGTGTCATTGCTGTGATCTGTGCTTTACTGTTTAATTACATTAGATAGTTAGTTAGCTTATATATATATAATAAATATAGTTAGTGGGAGATAGTCAGTGTAGGTTAGATCGTGATATAGTGTAGATGATAGGTTCCAGTGCAGGGTGTTAGGTAGTGTGACAATACTTAGTGCAACAATCAGTTATATTTACTCAGACCAGCTAAAATGTGAAGTTGCACTTATTGAGCAAAAATATGCGCAATTTGCGCATCATTAATTGATGATTTGTTCAATTGTGAATATTTTGAAGCACTCTATCTGCATATAAAGCTATTGTAATGTTCTGCCAAACCAACCATTTTCTACAGTCTCAGGAAACTTCTAGCAGCTTGAAAAATGTAGCAACAGTGACCCAGGCCTGTATTTTGCATGCAATACGCGCATATTACATTGCCGATTTTCGCAATCAAGAAAATAATTGCGAATTCGAATATTGCCCCTGCCGCTCATCACTACATCAGACTACCTGCCTCAGCTACTGTTCTGATGCTGCCACCTGCCTGATGCCACACATCTGATGCCAAGTGCTCCTTCTTTCACCCACCATCTTCAGCTGGTACTGGTTTTGCCACCCACCTCCCCACTCTGTCACCGGATCACTCTGCTCCTGATGCTGCTGCCACCTCAACACTATGTCACCTTGCTACTCTGTGGTCTCCTGATGCTGCTGCCACCTCCACACTATGTCACCTTGCCACTCTGTGGTCTCCTCATGTTGCCGCCCCCTCCACACTATGTCACATTGCAACTTTGTGGTCTTCTGATGCTGCCACCACCTCCACACTCTGTCATTGTGGCATTCTGCGCCCTCCTCCTTATGCTGCTGCCACCTTCAGACTGTCATTGGGCCACTCTGTGGTTATCTCATGCTGCTTCCACCTCACTACTATGTCATAGGGCCACTTTGTGGCCTTCTTATGCTGTTCCCACCCCCACCCCCACTTCATGAATGGGCCACTATTTAGCCTGTTTGGCTTGGCTGAGATCATCATTTATTTGACCCTTCTTCTGATCTAGTGAAGAAAGACCGGCACTCACTAAGTCTTGAAGAAAGGAAATCTTTATTGTCACATATAATCCGTGACGCGTTTCGACTCACATCTGGAGCCTTTCCCATACGTTTGAGAAAGGCTCCAGATGTGAGTCGAAACGCGTCACGGATTATATGTGACAATAAAGATTTCCTTTCTTCAAGACTTAATGAGTGCCGGTCTTTCTTCACTACATTTACGAGATCGAATCTCAGACGCGAGCACCACACCATTTGTTTCGGAGTGTCGGCTGATCATCATTTTCTCCTTCTTCTGATCTGTCAGAAGGAAGGAAAAATGAGATGCACAACAGATCCTGTCTGTGTAGCAGCTGTAAGGCTTTTATGGCCCCATCAGAATTGGCATGTGATTTGGTAGCCAAAAGCAGGAGTGGATACAAGCACAGAAGACATGCAAATATTCTGTTCATGTGTCATCTCTGTTTTGGATCCACTCCTGGTTTTTTTAGCATTAGCAATACTGGTGGATTACTGACCAAATGCTGACCGAGTGAAAGCGGATGCTCCACAGACAGGATCCATTTTTTGTGGTTATTGTTCTGACGGATCATAGGAAGGGCAAAATAATCAGTGATGTCAACACAAACTGACTGCTGACACCCTCTCCACTCTGTCGGGGGGCTCTACTTGTATAAGTGTTTAATAGAACAGGTTCTGTAGACATCTATGTGAGTTCATACTTGAGTTATTTGGTCAGTTTTGGCCCCGTGACTGCCCAAATAAGTGAAGTGTGCAGTGATTCTAAGAGCGACACCTGTCATCTGCATGTCATACTGGCTAACAGTATTATTTCACTACCACAGCAGACTCCCTATGCGTGTTACTGCAAGGCACAGTGTACTACACCACTATAAAGGCTCTCTGCAGCCAGGAAATAGGCTTTTTTTAAACATAATTCGCCGCAAATAAATTCACATTGAACCAATTTTTTTATTTTTATTCGGTGAACCGGACGAATTAAATTTTTAAAAAATGTGCTCATATCTACTTAGGAGTACTGTAGCCTTAAATAGAAAAAAAACACAACATTGTTAATGGCTGACTACACACATTACACGAAATGACCTTTGTCTGGTCCCTACCTAAAAGCCTGTCATCTGCATGTCATATGAACTCACAGTATTATTTCACTACCTAGTGTTCTACACCACTATAAAGGCTCTCAGCAGCCAGGAAATAGCAGTTTTTTAATGTAATCCACAGCGGTAATATTCGGATTGAACCAAATTTTTCTCAAAACATTCAGCAAAACGGCGAATCGAATTTTTGAAAAACGACACTGCTTTGATAAGATGTTTTCAAATATGTCTGTTAAAAATTGGCATATGTTTCCAGAACAAGCAGCTGACTTGTGAATGCAGTTCTTGGATAAAATATAGACTGTAATTTAAGAACAATATCATATAATTAATGCAACATATTTAAAGTAATTTAAACAGGCTGTACAGTATCACTCACGACCAGTCATTGTGCCGAAAACTGCAGAACAGCTCTATCGGACTGAGCCACAATACCAGACACTTGTATCTAACTTTACCTGTATGGCATTTGTGGCATGTCGCTGTTCTAGCAGTTGGACCCCCACAGCTCAGCAAATGATTGCATGTTCTAGCTAAAGTATATGCCAATTTGCCAGTGAGTTATATACAGTGTTTATTTATTTTTAAGTGCATGAAACTCCAGAAAAAAATAGCATGTGTAAGGCTACTTTCACACTAGCGTTCGGGGCTCCGCTTGTGAGCTCCGTTTGAAGGCTCTCACAAGCGGCCCCGAACGCATCTGTCCAGCCCTAATGCATTCTGAGTGGATGCGGATCCGCTCAGAATGCATCAGTCTGGCAGCGTTCAGCCTCCGCTCCGCTCAGCAAGCGGACACCTGAACGCTGCTTGCAGCGTTCGGGTGTCCGCCTGGCCGTGCGGAGGCAAACGGATCCGTCCAGACTTACAATGTAAGTCAATGGGGACGGATCCATTTGAAGTTGACACAATATGGCTCAATTTTCAAACGGATCCGTCCCCCATTGACTTTCTTCTAAACTATAATGCAGACGGATCCGTTCTGAACGGATCCAAAAGTCTGCATTATAGGAGAGGATCCGTCTGTGCAGACACCAGACGGACTCGCTCTGAACGCAAGTGTGAAAGTAGCCTAAGGCTCAATTGGTGATGGATTATTATTATTTAAAAAATTTCTGAATTTAGAGAATAACTGCCATAACTTAAGCCATAGCTAAAGAAACAAGCCTGGGGCGAAAAACAATAAGCCCCCCCCCCCCCATGACACTTGATGACTTTTACAGAAGAAACTGTATATTGTGGGGCACAGTGTAGGCTATATGTGTATAACATAAATATATTTCATATGAAAACTTACAATTACTTGGCTTGACCCTTGGGGATCTCGGACACCACTTCAACACTTTGGCAGGGGGGCTCGGCGGAGCTGATGTGTTTTATCCTAATGAGAAAGATTTCATAATAAGGATTTAGAGAAGGGGCAGAGGGATAGCAGAGCAGGGAGAGGCTGGTGCTGCTACTAGGGGGTCACACCATGGGGGAGTAATAAAGCCCACCATAATGCCCCCCCCCCCCCAGTAGAATTAATTCTCCTTATAATGTGACAGTGCAAAATATACCCCCTTGTAATGCCCCCAGTTGAGCTAATGTCCCCATAGTGCCCCCATAATGTGCCAGTATAAAATACCCCTATATAGTGCCCCCAGTAAATGCCCCCATAGTGCTCCTCTCCCCCTTCCTCCTAGTGCCCCCCATAATGTACCAGTATAAAATGCCCCATATATAGTGCCCCAGTAGATGCCCTCAGTGTCCCTCAAAATTTGTATGTATAAAATACCACTTCTCAGTGCCCCCGTAGATGACCCCATAGTACTCCTCTCCCACCTTCCTCATAGTACCCACCATAATGTGTCCCAGTATAAAATGCCCCTATACAGAGCCCCCATATAAAATAGCCGTTCTTTGTGGCCTCAGTAGATGCCCCTATAGTGCCCACCAATAATGTGCCAGTAAGAAGTGCCCCCAATGTGCCAGTAATAAGTGCCACCATAGATGTCCCCCAATAATGTGCCAGTAAAATGTGCCTTCATAGATGCCCCCCAATCATGTGCCAGTAATAAGACCCCCCCCACTATCATGTGTCAGTAACAAGAGCCCCCCATATCATGTGCCAGTAGCCTGAGCCCCCCCATCAACATGTGCCAGTAGCCATAGGCCCCCCTATCATGTGCCAGTAGCAATAGGGCCTCCCTATCATGTGCCATTAGCCAGAGCCCCCCTATATCATGTGCCAGTAGCCAGAGCCCCCCTATATCATGTGCCAGTAGCCTGAGCCCCCATCAACATGTGCCAGTAGCCATAGCCCCCCCATCATGTGCCAGTAGCCTAAGCCCCCCATCAACATGTGCCAGTAGCCATAGGCCCCCTTATTATGTGCCAGTAGCCATAGGGGCCCCCACTATTATGTGCCAGTAGCCATAGGGCCCCCCATCATGTCCCAGTAGCCATAGGGCCCCCCCCATCCCTATCATGTCCCAGTAGCCATAGGCCCCCCCGATCATGTGCCAGTAGCCAGAGCCCCCCATCATGTGCCAGCCCAGTAGCCACCAGTATTGACAACAACAACAAAAAAACACTTATACTTACCTCCATGTCAGCGATGCGATGCAGGCCTCTTCCGGGCTGTGTCCCGCGCTGTACGGCTCAGGGATCAGGCGGCGCAATGACGTCATTGCGCCGCCTGCGCTGGCCTCTGATAGGTTGCCCGCCTAGTGCCTGCAGCCTATCAGAGGAAGGGGAAGGGACACACCTCTCCCTCCCCTGCCCTGCTGCACAGCCATCTGTATCGCTGTCCTGAGGATGGCGATACAGATGACTGGAGATGAGCGCTTCCACAATGGAAGCGCTCATCTCCGTGTGACACGTGTCCACAGTCCTGCCTATAGTTAGTTGCGGCGGCGCAGTCCTGCCTATAGTTAGTCCTGCTTACTAGAGCGGCGGCGCAGCATGAGGGGCACCACCGGCCACTTAACAAACGTGTTTTTTTTTTAAACCGGACGGTTCCGGCGCCCCCTGCTAAATTGCGCCCTAGGCGGATGCCTAGGTTGCCTTACAGGTGGCGCCGGCCCTGGTCAGCAGTCATTTTGTGTTGACGTCACTGATTAATTTGCCCTTCCTCTAAACCATCAGAACAATAACCCACAAAAAACTGATCCTGTCTGTGGAGCATACGCCTTCACTTGGTAAGCATTTGCTCAATAATCCATCAGTATTGCTAATGCCAAAAAAAACAGGACTAGATCTAAAACAGAAATGACACATGAATGTGTTTTGTACCTACTCCTGCTTTTGGCTACAAAATCATAAGCCAATTCTTATGGAGGCCTTATAGCCGCTACACAGACAGGATCTGTTGTGCGTCTCATTTTATGTTCCTTCTGACAGATCAGAAGAAGGGTCAAACAAATGATGAGGTCAGCCATGCCGAAAGGCAAAATAGTGGACCAGTCATGAAGTGGGGAGGGTGTGAACAGCATGACCATAGAGTGGCCCAATGACAGGGTCTGGAGGTTGCGGCAGCATCAGGAGGCCACATAGTGGCACAATGACAGTGTGGAGGTGGCGGCAGCATCAGGAGGCCACAGAGTGGCACAATGACGGAGTCTGGAGGTGGCAGAAGCAGCAGTAGAAGCATCAGAAGAAGGCCACCGAGTGGCACAATGACAGAGTGTGGAGGTGGCAGCAGTATGAGGAGGCCACCAAGTGGCACAATTACAGAGTCTGATGGTGGCACAATATTGTAATTCCAAGTGGTCACAACACTCAACGGTAGCCTGGCTTATTTAAGAGTGCACGTCTGGGTTGTGTTCCTTGCTCCACCTCAAGACCCATGCTTGTAGTATTTATACCATTAGACAGCACTCCAATTGGTTGATGTAATAGTTAGTGAATTTTATTCAGCCGGACATAATAATGCACAATGTACAATTAAGGGAAGCCACCGAGTGGCACAAAGACAGAGTCTGGAGGTGGTGGAAGCAGCAGTAGCATCCTCAGGAGAAGGCCACCGAGTGGCACAATGACAGATTTTGGAGTTTGCAACAGTATGAGGAGGCCACCGAGTGGTACAATGACAGAGTGTGGAGGTGGCAGCAGTATGACGTGGCCATCAAGTGGAACAATGACAGTCTGGAGGTGGCAGCAGTATGAGGAGGCCACAGAGTGGCACAATGACAGAGTCTGGATTTGGCGGCAGCAGCAGCATTTGTAGAAGGCCACCGAGTGGCACAATGACAAAGTCTGGAGGTGGCAGCAGCAGCAGTAGCAGCATCAGGAGAAGGCCACCGAGTGGCACAATGACAAAGTCTGGAGGTGGCAGCAGCAGCAGTAGCAGCATCAAGAGAAGGCCACCGAGTGGGACAATGACAGAGTGTGGAGGTAGCGGCGGCAGCAGCATCAGGAAGATGCCACAGGGTGGCACAAAGTCCAAGTTTGGAGGTGGTGACAGCATTAGGAGGCCACAGAGTGGCAAGGTGACATAGTGTGGAGGTGGCAGCAGCATGAGGGGGCCACAGAGTGGCCACTTCGTCTATTCATTTATAGGGAATATGGAACAGAAAAGAAGTTTAAAATTTCTCAACTTTATAAAGTGTTGCTTAAAACACAATTTAATAATACACGTTCTCCGGCACAAAAGGCTTGGCAAATTGATTGTCCGTGAATTTCCCTTGAAGATTGTGATAATATATTGGCGAATTTAAGTTTACTTTCTTATAATTTTAATCAAGTTTTGGTTCAATTTAATATTCAATATTTAATAAATTTAATAATAAAAATTAAGTGTTGTCTAAGACAGGAGAGAATCTGCCAGTCTTCTGTTTATTCAACGACGTTACGATGAAGAAAGCATTCCAAAAAACTATTTCTCTCCACCTGGATACGAATCCTGTCAAGATTGATGCAAGTGTGGTATTGGCTGCTCATCGACCCAGATACTTCTAGGGGAACCTGCCTGGCATGAACAGGCCTCTAGTAGCTACAGACAATAGGAAAAAAAAGAGTCAAGATAGCTTTGAGCCCGGAAGAGTTGCGAAGTTCAACATACCTCACAAAAAATGTTACCGCATATAACCTCAGTGCTGATTGCTGAATACATTTTGTTTTTCAACCGAAATACTTCAATAAAGATTTTACCGCATATAACCACAGCGCTGAACACTGAATACATTTTGTTTTTAGACCGAAATACTTCAAAAAATATTTTACCACATATAACCACAGCGCTGAACGCTGAATAAATTTAGTTTTTCGACCAAAGTACTTCAATAACGATTTTACCGTATATAACCACAGCGATGAACGCTGAATAAAATTAGTTTTTCGACCAAAATACGTCAATAAACATTTTACCGCATATAACTGCAGTGCTGAACGCTGAATAAAATTAGTTTTTCGACTGAAATACTTCAATAAAGATTTTACTGCATATAACTGCAGCGCTGAACGCTGAATACATAAATTTTTTTACCAAACTACGTCCCAAAAGGTTTTACCGCATATAACTTAGACCGAAATATGCCAATAAAGATTTTACCACATATAACGGAGCACGGAGATGGAGAGGGTATTCGGATTTCCCCCACACTATACGGACGCCTCAGAAATGAACCGCTGATCCCGACAGCAGCTTCTGGGAAGGTCATGAAGCGTCCCAGTCATCCGGCATCTATTCGCACCGCTGAAGGATTGTTTTAACTGATGATCTATCATCTGGATAGATCATCAGCATCTGATCGGCGGGGGTCCGACACCCAGGACCCCCGCCGATCAGCTGTTTGAGAAGGCAGCGTCACTCCAGCAGCGGTGCGGCCTTCTCACTGTTTACCGCTGGCCCAGTGATGTCACGACTAGTATCAACTAGCGTGGGTGGGGCTAAGTTCCATTCAAGTGAACAGAGCTTAGCCCCGCCCACGCTAGTTGATACTAGTCGTGACGTCACTGGGCCAGCGGTAAACAGCGAGAAGGCCGCGGCACTGCTGAAGCTGATCAGCGGGTGTCCCGGGTGTCGGACCCCCGCCGATCAGATGCTGATGATCTATCCAGATGATAGATCATCAGTTAAAACAAAGTGCAGAACCCCTTTAAGCAAAAATCATAGATGTGGTAGGTAATAACAAGTGCTCTGCGGCACTAAATCAGGTGCTCGGCGGCACCAAATCAGAAACCATATGTCCTACCACAATCCGGGGGGTTCCAGTGCACATCCATGAATCCCGGGGGGAAAGCAAAAAACATCTATCCCTGGGCTAGATGATGATGTGGTATTGAAGGACAGGGTGGGCAAAGAACTGTCCCTGATATTGCCCTACAGGGGGGTGCTATTCTGGCCCTGATAGCCTAACCACAGACCACCCGCCCTGATAAGAGCGACCCCGTCCGGAACCTTACCCTATATAAAAATGGCCCTAGTAAGCCCCTAGCCCCTAGGCCTCTGACTTCCAGGTGATCATTATATAGATCTATGTGTTTTTGACTCATTATAAAAGTATAAGTATACCGCACCCCTCTGTGTATCACACATATTGATAGCACACCTATACTAGTCCTTAAAATGACTTTTGTGGCCCTATTAGCTAGCGTTTGGTGTCCCTAAGAGCCTGTCCCTGCTCCACACAGCAACCTCTCCCTACACTGGCAAAACACTGAATGTAAAATGGCAGCCATATCAGGTTTATTTATAAGGTAGGGGGTATGTCCATGTGCTGAAATGTCTCAATTGGCTGTCCTGTACCACCTGATGGATGTGTCATGGGTCAAAGTTCTTCATAATGTAAAAGAATATGGCGGGCGCGAATTTCTCCATATGTTCGCATGTTCGGTGAATCGCGAACACGCAAAGTTCGCCGCAAAACGACCGCCGGGCGAACCGCAAGGCCATCTCTACTGAAATAATAATAACTGCAGAAGTTTTTGTACTGAAAAAGGGCAGTAAACGCTTTTAGCAGAAATAAATGCACCAGTGAAGTGCGTATATTTTTTCCTTTTTGTACTGAAATAGGACACTAAACGCGTTCATCACATATAACTGCAGAAGTAAAATGCGTATATATTTTTCCTTTTTGTACTGAAATAGGCCACTAAATGCTTTCAAGACATATAACCGCTAGTGATGAGCGAGCACCAAAGTGTTGGGGTGTTCGGTCCGAACACATCGCGATATTCGTGCGCTTGGATGAGCATGCGAGTATAATGGAAGTCAATAGGAGACAACCAGGCACCCCCTGCTCGGATGAAGGTAGAGTGCCTGGACCATAGGAAAAGGTCTGAAAGTGATGGAAACACCTCTGAAATCGATCAGGAACAGCAGGGTGACCATGTCTGGATGCATCTTGGACACCAATGTCACCGCTGGGAACCATGTTGTCCAAGTTGTACGCCACTTTAACAGACTGAGAAAAAAATAGACAAAACCCCGCCCCCACAAAAAAAAAATCATTTTTAGAGGAAAAATTGTTAGGAAACATTCTTTCCTGTATATTCAATTGTATATACAGTGTAATTGCTGCCAAAAATTACAAGGAAGAAAAGATACAGCCTGTATATCACATAAAGGAGGGCCTCATTCACATGGTGCTACAATTGTTCAGGTAGTGGGACTCCTACACTCATAAAGCCTATCCACTAAGTGAAAGGGCTGCCAAAAATTACAAGAAACTGGCACTACAATGCACCCTTTATTACTCATAAAGGATGGCATCATACACACCCTTTAAAAATTATCATTGATGGCCTGCTGGTGACCCTCAAAAACATTAGGAGCAAGGGCCTGCTGATCTGACCACCTAAGAAGTTAATTGACCCGGTCAGCACAGGCTACCAAGAAAGAATGACCAATTTCTAATCTTAATGTTCCTTTGGGTTCCAGAGAACGTCACATAGCAGAGCTAGCGTAGGGAATGGCGGTCAGCACAGGCTACCAAGAAAGAATGACCAATTTCTAATCTTAATGTTCCTTTGGGTTCCAGAGAACGTAACATAGCAGAGTTAGCGCAGGGAATGGCGGTCAGCATTTGTTGCCTCTTTACATTATAGAACTGTACCACAATTACAAGCTGCTATCTCAATATCTTGTGCCACTATATAAAAACCAGAATCCTGTAAAAAACACATGCATGAGAGATTCACCACTGAAGGAAACCTAATTATGTTTCCTTCCAAGTCTGAAACATAGAAAATAATATACTATGTCAGCTGACCCCCAAAAAAAATTGTAGGCGAGGGCCTGCAGGTAAGCTGACCCTCCCTGAAGAGGGACATGAGGATATCTTATGCACTGATCCCCAAACTCTTAAGCCTCCAAAGTCAGAAGATGATGACGGGGGGGGAATGGCAATTAGTGTTTCACTTGGTGAATGATGGGCAGGAGACACAGTTGTAAATAAGTGGGGTCTTTTTAGGTCAACACAAGTCAGGAGGATGACCAGAGTGAGGAATTGGATTTGGAGATGGGGGACGATGACATCACTGACCCAACCTGGGAAGGTGGAAAGCCAAGCGAGGACAGCAGGACAGAGGGGGAGGGATCCCCAGCATCGCAACAGGCTGGAAGAGGCTGTGTGGTGGCAAAAGGGAGAAGGCGGGCCACAATAAACAGGCCCGCAACTGTTCCCCCTTGTGCAAATCTCCCTTGACAAGGGGTAGGTGTTCCACAGTCTGGGGCTTTATTGAGGAAGGTGGGGACGATAAAAGAATTGGAATTTGCTAACTGTAACTGTGCTATACCTAAATAAGAACTCAACATTTCATAAATAACAATAACCATAACATATTTTACGTCCCATTAATAAACTAACTAAAAACATAACAATAAACACTCAAACCTGGGAACCTCAACCCCACCAGCATAATCCGCCACATGGCATCACAGCACCCTAATCGGTGGGTCGAACCCCTGGGTCCACAATCAGTGTCTGTGGGTCACACCACTGCCTACTCTTCCTCCCTTGTGTTACGTGCTGGCCAATCCTCTGTCCAAGAAGCAGGCCTGGATGACTCCCGCCCTGCAGCTGGGCCTTCGCAAGCACCATCTGCTAGCACACCGCCTTCTGTGTCCAAGCACAGCGTACAGATGTCCCCAGGCCTTTGATCATAGGCGCCAATACCCTGCCACCCACCCACAGACTATAGCACTAAATGCGCACCTTTCAAAATTTGTAGGCATGGAAATGTTACCATCTAGGCCTGTGGACACTGAGGCATTCCTCAGCCTCATGGCGGCGGCCGTCCTTCATTACTCAGTTCCCAACTGCTGCTATTTTTCACGCTGTGCCGTCCCCGCATTACACCAGCATGTGTGTGTGCCCAGGAATATCACCCGTGCCCTGACCAACGCAGTTATTGGGACACATGGACAAGTGCTTTTGGCCAGGGACGCTACATTTCCGTTACGGCACACTGGGTGAACCTTGTGTAGGCCGTTAGCGAGTCGGACCCTGGGATGGCACAGATGACACCGATGCCAAGAATTGAAAAGGCACTACTTCCATCAGGATTTCTGCCACCACCTACATAAGTGGCAGCAACCCCTCCTTCTTCTCCTCCGCCTCCTCATCCACTGCAAACTCTGAATTCTCATGAAGAAGCGGCAACAGGCCTTGCTGAAATTAATATGCTTGGGTGACAAAAAGCACATCGCCGCAGAGCTGGGGCAGGGTATAAGGGACCAGGTTGGCTGTGTCTGATAATGGCCATAGCAAGTTGTTGGTAGAGATGTCCCGAACTATTCGCTGGCGAATAGTTCCCGGCGAACATAGCTTGTTCGCGTTCGCCGCGGTGGGCGAACATATGCGATGTTCGGTCCGCCCCCTATACATCATCATTGAGCAAACTTTGACCCTGTACCTCACAGTCAGCAGACACATTCCAGCCAATCAGCATACCCTCCCTCCCAGACCCTCCCACCTCCTATCAAATAGCAACGACAGCATCCATCTTAGATTCATTCTGAAGCTGCAGTGTCACAAATTTGACTGTTGCGGGTTATATTAATTGCATTGCGAATTCAACTTAGAGCTGGGTTCCTAATGGTTGTTGTATTGCTAGAATATAACGAAGATTGAGAATATAGTTCTATATCCGTTATATTCGTCAATTCTAGCAATACAACCATTAGGAACTCAGATCTAAGTTGTAATCGCAATGCGATTAATGCAGGTTATATTAATCGCATTGCGAATTCAACTTAGAGCTGGGTTCCTAATGGTTACAGTGGCGTTGCTATGGCTGGTGTCACCCGGTGCGGTAGAAAATGGTGTCACCCCTGCCCACCCCCCCGAAGCCATAATAAAGAGATAAAGAGAGAAAAAAAGAAGTCACTAAGTCAGCTCCAATCAGATATCTGCATAGACCCAGAGTCTTGGTCTATGTGCAGATATCTGATTGGAGCTGACTTCTTATTTTCTCTTTTGCACATAAACGTTTAAACTATATTCCTTAGTAAAAATTAAGAGTCCACACCATGTGGGTCTATATTTATGAGGGCCCCCCATAGCAAAGATTAGTAAATGTGGCCAGGTGGCCCCAGCCCACAGTTCAACCCAAACCCTTATGTCTCCTGGCCTGGGGCCGTCTCTATAATAATCCACAGTAATTTATGAATGGGGTTAGGTTATTAACTTATTATTATTGGGGTATTATTAAAATAATTTGGTCTATAAAGTCAGAGCCGCTCTACCTACCTCCTCCTCCCGGCACCAAAGACTCCTGCAGGGCAGCTGCCGCGGCGCCCCACCACTCACCGGGCTGCAGTGAGTCACACCCCTGTCCCCCTTTACCACGTGACTGCGCGACCAATACAACCATTATGAACTCAGACCTAAGTTGTAATCCCAATGCGATTAATACAGGTTATATTAATCGCATTGCGAATTCAACTTAGATCTGAGTTCCTAATGGTTGTATTGCTAGAATATAATGAAGATTGAGAATATAGTGCTATAATCGTTATATTCGGAATCGTCAATTCTAGAAATACAACCATTATGAACTCAGATCTAAGTTGTAATCGCAATGCGATTAATACATGTTATATTAATCGCATTGTGAATTCAACTTAGAGCTGGCTTCCTAATGGTTGTATTGCTAGGATATAACGAAGATTGAGAATATAGTGCTATATTCGTTATTTTTGTCAATTCTAGCAATACAACCATTAGGATCTCAGATCTAAGTTGTAATCGCAATGCGATTAATGCAAGTTATATTAATCGCATTGCGAATTCAACTTACCACACTCTGCGTCAACTACGTAATTTTCCATGGGAGTTTTGCCATGGATCCCCCTTCGACATGCCACAGTCCAGGTGTTAGTCCCCTTGAAACAACTTTTCCATCACTATTGTGGCCAGAAAGAGTCCCTGTGGGTTTTAAAATTCGCCTGTCTATTGAAGTCTATGGCGGTTCGCCCGGTTCGCCTGTTCGCGAACATTTGCAGAAATTCGCGTTCGCCTTTCGTGAACGGAAAATTTTATGTTCGCGACATCTCTAGTTGTTGGCAGCTTTGTAGCTTGGCAAGCTCACACACATGGCAATCATACAGCATATATGTACCATGCACAACAAACATCCCAAACTTATTCACTAATATAACTAAAAACCTAACAAACAAGAGTTAAACCAATGGCATGAATATTTTAAGAACTCATAAATAACCAAATAACCATAACATATTTTATTTTACAGCCTAGTCTGAAAATCAAACTCAAACAATAACAATAAAAACATGAAACCCTGGAACATAACAGGCCCAGCCTTCAGCGAATCAGGGCCATCACAGGGGCAGAAAACAACCTCTGCCCAGTGAAGAAGGTAAAATTGTACATGGGGAAAATGCTGATATGGCTATGTGCATCCCACCTTAATGTCCGGGATCCGGCCATACCATGCCTAGGCCATGTGTTCTGAATTTTCTCCCAACATTCCCCATTTTGCCTGAGCTACTGGTGAAGGTGCGCTGTGTGTGTGTCCATTTCCAAAAGTCATCTACAGCTGCCGTCGGTTTGGCAATGCTGCTGCAGCGCTTGCATTTGTCAGCTAACAGACTATTGTGCGACGTGAGCTGGGACTCTACGGTTTACATGTGGTCCAGGCTTTGTGAGAAGCAGAAGTAGTGGAATACCAGCTGCAACATGCTCTTGTATGTCTGACCTCTGTGAGGTTTTATGCAACTTTGAGGGATAAACACCAATGGTGAGTGGCGATGCTGCCATTATCAGCCGGACCATACCACTTCTGTGTCTAGTGAAACGCTGGCTGCTAACGATGAAGGCGGACGCCTCACATGTAGTGATGTCGCGAACATAAAATTTTCAGTTTGTGAACAGCGAACGCGAATTTCAGCAAATGTTCGCGAACGGGTGAACCGGGCGAACCGCCATAGACTTCAATAGGCAGGCGAATTTTAAAATCCACAGGGACTCTTTCTGGCCACAATAGTGATAGAAAAGTTGTTTCAAGGGGACTAACACCTGGACTGTGGCATGCTGGAGGGGGATCCATGGCAAAACTCCCATGGAAAATTACGTAGTTGACGCAGAGTCTGGTTTTAATCCATAAAGGGCATAAATAACCTAACAATCCAATATTTTTTTGAACAACGTGGTTTAAAACATCCAGTGAGTGTATACGATCAGGTATGATGTTGTATCGATCAGGTAGTGTAAGGGTTACGCCCGCTTCACAGACATTGACAGACCAAACTCCCCTTTTAATGCACCGCAAACAACCGCAAACAGTCCATTTGCCCAACCGCAAACTCCCCATTTGCACAAGGTTGGATACCAAGCTAGCCATGTCCCATTGATGTCATTGAAGGTTTCTTCCTCCACCCAGCCACGTACAACACCAAGGGTCCCCGAAAAGTGAATTTAATCGATTTTTCGAACGGGGAGATGGTTAAAAAAACGCTGGCTCCCTCCCCTTTGTTTGAATCCACGGTCACTGTGTCTGTGCCGTGCAATTTACTGTCCCACCCGATATGAGTGGTATTTTCTATAGTTCTCTCTTCTCATCAGTTTAATCCCTGTTACGTCCCCAATCTGGGGTCCATTTATTAAATAGATTTTTCGAACGGGGAGATGGTTAAAAAAACAATGGCTCCCGCCCCTTTGTTTGAATCCACGCCACGGTCACTGCGTCTGCGCCGTGCAATTTACTCTCACACCCGATATGAGTGCTATTTTCTGTAGTTCTCTCTTCTCATCAATTTAATCCCTGTTACGTCCCCAATCTGGGGTCCATTTATTAAATAGATTTTTCGAACGGGGAGATGGTTAAAAAAACGCCGGCTCCCTCCCCTTTGTTTGAATCCATGCCACGGTCACTGCGTCTGCGCCGTGCAATTTACTCTCACACCCGATATGAGTGCTATTTTCTGTAGTTCTCTCTTCTCATCAATTTAATCCCTGTTACGTCCCTAATCTGGGGTCCATTTATTAAATAGATTTTCCGAACGGGGAGATGGTTAAAAAAACGATGGCTCCCGCCCCTTTGTTTGAATCCACGCCATGGTCACTGCGTCTGCGCCGTGCAATTTACTCTCACACCCGATATGAGTGCTATTTTCTGTAGTTCTCTCTTCTCATCAGTATAATCCCTGTTACGTCCCCAATCTGGGGTCCACTTATTAAATAGATTTTTCGAACAGGGAGATGGTTAAAAAAACGCTGGCTCCCTCTCCTTTGTTTGAATCCACGCCACGGTCACTGCGTTTGTGCCGTGCAATTTACTGTCACACCCGATATGAGTGGTATTTTCTGTAGTACTCTTTTCTCATCAGTTTAATCCCTGTTACGTCCCATATCAGGGATTGCCTTTTTATGAAAAAAAATTTAGGCTGGGTACCTTCGACTGC
This sequence comes from Bufo bufo, assembly GCF_905171765.1. NCBI lineage: Eukaryota > Metazoa > Chordata > Amphibia > Anura > Bufonidae > Bufo > Bufo bufo. The sequence continues at coordinate 405,534,398 of NC_053393.1, read as the reverse complement.
CTTCACAGTGACAGACCAAACTCTGATACACCAAACTGAATTGATTGGTCGGTCCTCTTACTCCCAAGTTGGGGAACTGCGCGTGCATGGAGCAATGTGCTGTGACACCCTATACGAGTGGTGTCTTAACTAGTACTATTCCTAACAGTTTAATCCCTGTTACGTCCCCTATCCAGGGACGTGTGTAGAATTGATTAACCATTGTCGAATTAACGAACCATTACGACATCCAGCAATAATTTAGTTCTGAGCTTTGTACTTGTTTGTATTGGAATTGATGGGGATTTTTTAAATTGTCTGCATTATTTCTAATAAACTATTAAGAGACTTTATTATGATTTTTTTATTTTATGTATTAAAAACCCATACAACTTAAAAAAAAATAAACATTAATGTTTTTTCTATGAAAAATTATCCAGGCGATCGCTTTTGGTCTGATCATAATGAAGCAACGGCCTTATCATCTGGGATGTGACAACATTGCCAACACACTCATAGAGGTGATGATCGCTTCATTGTGATACGCAAGCCCCTTCACCACAACAAGGTAACAATCACGAAGGGCAATTGACACTTGTATGTGCCTTTTTTTTTTTTGTTTTGTTTTTGCAGCCACAGTGTAATAATAAATAATGGTATTGTTGCAGCCGCTGTTGTAGCAGCGGCCGGAAAAATTGATGTTTTCAAGGCAGAAAGGTGACTAAAACATTGTGGCTTGAACCCTAGTTAATGGCGGAGAATTTACGAAAGTCATCCGGTATGCAGACATTAAATACAGCAGTGTGTGGACCATTTTGAGGCCAAGGCATGTCATCGGGCCTTTTGTTAGTCAAACGTATCCCCCACTGTCAGTCCCTTCGGAATCCATGCCTCAATTATCGCCGTGGTCGTGGTAGGAGGAGGATTACTTTCACCTCTTCCCCAGTTAGATTCCTGTTGTGCTGTGAAATCCCCCTTATAAGCTGTGTAAAGCATATTTTTTAGTTTGGTTTTGAACTGCTGCATCCTTTCTGACTTTCAGTAATTTGGTAACATTTCCGCCACTTTCTGCTTATACCGGGGGTCTAGTAGCGTGGCCACCCAGTACAGGTCGTTCTCCATCATCCTTTTTATACGAGGGTCCCTAAACAGACATGACAGAATGAAAGACCCCATTTGCACAAGGTTGGATGCTGAGCTACTCATTTCCAGTTCCTCGTCCTCACTGATGTCATTGACGGTCTGTTCTTCCCCCCAGCTATGTACAACACCACGGGTACCAGATAGGTGACAACGAGCACCCTGGGATGCCTGCTGTAGTTGGTCTTCCCCCTCCTCCTCAAAGCCACATTCCTCCTCTGACTCCTCTTCCTCAGACTCCTCTTCCAGTGTTGCCGCAGGTCCAGCAAGCGATGCTGATACGGCTGTTTATGGTGGTGATGGTGACCACAACTCTTCCTCTTCCTCTTCACGCTCATCTACAGCCTGATCCAGCACTTTTCGCAGGGCACCCTCCAGGAAGAAAACAAATGTGATGAGGTCGCTGATGGTGCCTTCGGTGCGACTGACTAGGTTTGTCACCTCCTCAAAAGGACGCATGAGCCTACAGGCATTGCGCATAAGCGTCCAGTAACGTGGCAAAAAAATTCCCAGCTCCGCAGAGGCTGTCCTAGCACCCCGGTCATACAAATACTCGTTGACGGCTTTTTATTGTTGGAGCAGGCGGTCAAACATTAGGAGTGTTGAATTCCAATGTGTTGGGCTGTCGCAAATCAAGCGCCTCACTGGCATGTTGTTTCGGCGCTGAATGTCTGAAAAGTGCGCCATGGCTGTGTAGGAACGCCTGAAATGGCCACACACCTTCCTGGCCTGCTTGAGGACGTCCTGTAAGCCTGGGTACTGAGACACAAAGCGTTGTACGATGAGATTCAACACATGTGCCATGCACGGCACATGTGACAACTTGCCCAAATTCAATGCCGCCAACAAATTGCTTTCATTGTCACACACCACTTTGCCGATCTCCAGTTAGTGCGGGGTCAGCCACTGATCCACCTGTGCGTTCAGGGCGGACAGGAGTGCTGGTCCGGTGTGGCTCTCTGCTTTCAGGCAAGTCAACCCCAAGACAGCGTGACACTGTCGTATCCGGGATGTGGAATAGCCCCTGGGGAGCTGGGGGAGTGCCGTTGATGTGCAGCCAGACGCCGCAGCAGAAGAGGACTCAGCCGAGGAGGTTATCGAAGAGGTTGGAGTAGGAGGAGTAGAGGAGGTGGCAGTAGGCCTGCCTGCAAGTCGTGGCGGTGTCACCAACTCCGCTGCAGAGCCACGCATTCCATGCTTGTCAGCCGTCAGCAGGTTGACCCAATGCGCAGTGTACGTGATATACCTGCCCTGACCGTGCTTTGCAGACCAGGTATCAGTGGTCAGATGGACCCTTGCCCCAACACTGCATGCCAGAGATGCCATGACTTCCTTTTCAATCACTGAGTAGAGGTTTAGGGATTGCCTTTTTTGAAAAAAAAATTTGTCCGGGTACCTTCCACTGTGGTGTCCCAATAGCAACAAATTTTTTGAAGGCCTCAGACTCCACCAGCTGGTATGGTAAAAGCTGGCGGGCTAAGAGTTCCGTCAAGCCAGCTGTCAGATGCCGGGCAAGGGGGTGACTCTGTGACATTGGCTTCTTACACTAAAACATTTCCTTGACAGACACCTGACTGTGGGCAGATGAGATGGAACTGCTGAAGGTGAGAGGCGGAGTGGCGGGTGGTTGAGAGGGGGCAAGGAGGACAGCAGTGGTTGACGTGGCTGAAGATGCTGGACCAGGAGGAGGATGGTGGCTTTGAGTTTGCGTGCTGCTTGTACTCATGTGTTGATCCCATAGGCATTTGTGATGTGCGATCATGTGCCTTCGCAAAGCAGTTGTACCGAGGTGGGTGTTGGACTTCCCACGACTCAGTTTCTTTTGGCACAGGTTGCAAATGGCATTGCTGTTATCAGAGGCAGACACACCAAAGAAATGCCACACTGCTGAGCTTTGCAATGACGGAATTCTGGTGGTGGCAACAGCATGCGTTGATTGGCGTGCTGTCTGGCTGACCCCGGGTGCCGATACATGCTGTCTGACTGTGCCACTAGCTCCTTGCGACGACCTCCCCTTGCTTCCAACTCGTCTCCTCCTTCTCTCTGTCTCACCTTCTGAACTTTCCCCCTCTTCTTCTCTTCGAGCAGGCACCCACGTTGCATCCACGGACACATCGTCATCATCAACCACTTCACTTGTATCTGACACCTCAGTAAAGGAAGCAGCAGCGGGTACAACATCATCATCATTATCACACTGTACGTCCATGTGTGTAATGCTGCCTGACTGAGACATATCCCTGTTATCTACATCCTCTGGCAATAATGGTTGCGCATCACTAATTTCATCCAACTGATGTGTAAATAACTCCTCTGAGGGATCAAGTGAAGCGGCTGTGGTGGCTGTGGTGGTAGTGGTGGTGGTGGCGGCGGGCGGGAGAGTGGTAACTTGAGAGCAGGTGATCAAAGCTGAGCTGGAGGAGGATGGTGCGTCAAGGTTCTTAGCGGAAGCTGTTGAAGATTGGGTGTCCTGTGTAAGCCAATCAACTTTTTTCTCCAAATTTTTTGGGTTCAGGGAACGTGGCCTCTGAACACTGGGCATTATTCCAGGGCCAGTGGAAATCACAGCACCACGACCACGACCACGACGGCGCCTGCGGGGTGGCCTGCCTCTGCCTGTCATTTTTTTTATTAAATAGAATTTTTTTTATCTGCAAGGTATTTGTGAGTGAGTGACACCCTGTAACGGTATGAGTGGTGGGCCAGACACACACTGGTTTGTAACTGCGATTATATCACAGAAAAATCCTAAATTGAATTTTTTTTATCTGCAAGGTATTTGTGAGTGAGTGACACCCTGTAACGGTATGAGTTGTGGGCCAGACACACACTGGTTTGTAACTGGGATTATATCACAGAAAAATATTAAATAGAATTTTTTTTTATCTGCAAGGTATTTGTGAGTGAGTGACACCCTGTAACGGTATGAGTGGTGGGCCAGACACACACTGGTTTGTAACTGGGATTATATCACAGAAAAATATTAAATTGAATTTTTTTTATCTGCAAGGTATTTGTGAGTGAGTGACACCCTGTAACAGTATAAGTGGTGGGCCAGACACACACTGGTTTGTAACTGGGATTATATCACAGAAAAATATTAAATTTAATTTTTTTTATCTGCAAGGTATTTGCGAGTGAGTGACACCCTGTAACGGTATGAGTGGTGGGCCAGACACACACTGGTTTGTAACTGCGATTATATCACAGAAAAATATTAAATTGATTTTTTTTTTATCTGCAAGGTATTTGTGAGTGAGTGACACCCTGTAACGGTATGAGTGGTGGGCCAGACACACACTGGTTTGTAACTAGGATTATATCACAGAAAAATATTTAATTTAATTTTTTTTATCTGCAAGGTATTTGTGAGTGAGTTACACCCTGTAACGGTATGAGTGGTGGCCTAGCCAAGTAGCCAGTGGCCACAGTACAGTCTGTGTGGGCCAGACACACACTGGCTTGCAACTGGGATTATATCACAGAAAAATATTAAATTAAATTGTTCTTATCTGCAAGGTATTGTCTGTGACACCCTGTATGAATGGTGTGCACACAGTACTGTCTGTGGGCCAGACACTCACTGGCATGCAACTGCGATTATATCACAGATAAATAATACATTGAATTTTTTTTATCTGCAAGGTATTTTTCGTCACACCCTGTATGAATGGTGTGCACACAGTACTGTCTGTGACTGAGCCTGCAGCCTCTCACACAACACGGGCAGGCAACTGCAATATATATAAATATTAAAAATTTAAAAAAGCAGACTGATGTACCAGCCCTGAAAAGGGCTTTTTGGGGTGCTGTCAGGACGCTCTCCTTACAGCAGATGAGTCTGTGGACACAGAACACTGCCCTAGCTAACGCTTTCCCTATTAGATCAGCAGCAGCAGCACTGTCCCTCCTCTCACTAAGAATGCAGCTTCCGAATGAATCTAAAATGGATTCCAGGAGGTGGGAGGGTCTGCTGCTGATTGGCTGGAATGTGTCTGCTGACTGTGAGGTACAGGGTCAAAGTTTACTCAATGATGATGTATAGGGGGCGGACCGAACATTTCATATATGTTCTCCCGCCGCGGCGAACGCGAACAAGCTATGCTCGCCGGGAACTATTCGCCGGCGAACTATTCGGGACATCTCTACTCACATGTGGAAGAGGTGGAAATAGGGGGAAGACATTACACAGGGTGATAGCCAGAACACCATCAATTCGGCTTTTCAGTGTGAATTGGATGAGGAGGAGGAGCAAGAGACAGTTGCCTACGCTACAGAGGGTAGTAGCAATAGCAGGTTTATTCCATCTGTTCTGCATAGATGCACAGGAGAGGAGGAATAGGATAAGGAGAATGAGAGTCATCTTACTGATGACGACAGCAAAGTCTTGCATGTTGGGAATATGGCACACATGGCTGACTTCATGTTAGGCTGCCTTTCCCGCGACCCGTGCATTACACGCATGTTAGACAACACGGATTACTGTTTTTTCACCCTTATTGAGCCCCCCTACAAAGGGAACTTCTCATCTCTCATTCCTGTGGTGGAGAGAACGACCAAACGATACAATAACAGAATGTCCTTGTTTAAAAATTGCTTCGAAAATTTCCATATGACAACAGTGGAGGCAGAGAGTAGAGGTAAACCAATGGCAGGGCCTGTTAACACATAAATAACCAAATAACCATAACATATTTTACAACAATAAACCATAATAACAATTATAATACCAACTGTAATACAAACAAAAAACTATAATAATAACAGAACAGAATGTCATTGCAGAAATATTTACAGCTGACAGCGCTGGTGGCAGAGTACGTAGTTCCTTGGCCAACCCAGGAGGGGAGATGAGGGGGACAAACCGCAGTTCCAACAGAGGCAGGACAACACTCTACAAGGCCTGGGACAGTTTCATGAAACCCCGCCAGCACCCTCATTCTGATGCGCGGCCTAGTGTCACAAAGAGGGAAACATTGTTGAAGATTGTGAAGGAGTACATAGCAGACCGTGTCAGCGTCCTCGGTGATCCCTCTGTGCCTTACAACTATTGGGTGCCCAAGCTGGACACGTGGCACAAACTTGCACTCTATGCCTCAGAGGTGCTGGGATGCCCTGCCGTCAGCGTTTTGTCAGAGCGGGTATATAGTGTTGCAATGCTGGGGGCATAATAACTGATAAGCACATCCGTCTGTCAGCTGAAAATGCTGACAGGTCGACTCTTAAAAAAATGAGCAAGGCCTGGATTGCCCCTGACTTCTCTACTCCACCAGAGGAAAGCGGGTGAACAACAAGGCACTTTAAATGTGTTGTTTGTAAAGTACTGAATACCCTGTATTCACATGCACCTCTGCCACCACCAAAAAGGTTATATGGTTCAATCTTCCTTTTCTCGTCCTTCTCCTCCTCCTCCATCATATCAACATGCTTTTTAGGCTGCCCTTGCTTATAATGTTTTATAGGGTCAGTGAAACTCTTGCACAGGTGCCAGGAGCGACACTCAGAGCCATCTCTGTGGGCACCCTTACTCTTGAAAAAGTCTTTGGTGCACCAAAATGCCTTACAGTTTTCCTGCCATTCATCAGCGTCGGGTACACCATGAATGGCACAGGCAGCACATTGACTGTAGGCAGGCCACTATAGCTAAATAATAAGGAACATGGAAGATATTCTATAGGACTATGGACTGTAGTATTCAGGGTAAATGATCGTGTGGGCACTTTGCGATACATAAGTGTGTTTGTGGTTGCAGTTTGGGCAATCGGTCTCTAAAAGGTTCGCCATCGCCTTCACTGTTTTAGAGGGTTAGCGCACCTGGTGGCCCTCATCTACATTATTTTACTCTGTTTCATTGAGCCCAGGGCCACAGCCTCTGCGTGAACCATCAGCGTCACGGCCACTTCCACTTCCCATACTGGCTGCCTTCTTAATATGAAATGTTATATATATTGTAGGATATGTATATGTACGCGCCAATCAATTAAAACAGGTATTTTGGATGCGCACACTTTACACAGGGGATGTAGCTCTGATGATGTCACAGACTACCATACACCGTCTGCGGATGAAGTACAGTATATGTTAGTAATATGTATGTGCATGTGGTACTGTATTTGAAACAGAGAGCCACGCACTATGGACACTAGATTTTGAACAGATTATTTATTTTGTCGCTAGACACACACATTTTAATTTTGACTCAGTATATGCCCCAGTAATGAACAGAATATGGACACTAGATTATGCACAGATTATTTAGATTGGCGCAACAGACACTCTTCAAATGTGATAGAGTATTTGTCACATGAATCCACAGTACATGGACAATATATTTGGCACAAAACAGTTAAATTTGTCCCAAATAGAAATAATTCTCTGCGGAATTACTGTATATATGGTTGCGGACTAAATTCACACACACATGAGTACCAAAATACTGAAATTTGTCCCAAATAGAAATAATTCTCTGTTGAACTACTGTATATATGGTTGCGGCCTAAACGCATACACAGATGTTGCCAAAACTAGTGAAATTTGTCCCAAATACAAATAATTCTCTGCTGAACTACTGTATATATGGTTACGGCCTAAATTCACACACAGAAGTCACCCAAACTAGCGAAATTTGTCCGAAATAGAAATAATTCTCTGCTGAACTACTGTATATATGGTTGCGGCCTAAACGCGGACACAGATGTGCCCAAAACTAGTGAAATGTGTCCCAAATAGAAATAATTCTCTGCTGAACTACTCGTCCAAACGAAAGGCAAAATCCAGCTCAATCTCGCAGAGGTAAAATCGATACTTTATTGAAGCGGTATGAAAATACATCCAGGAAAAGCAATCTTAGTCTACGCGTTTCGGGCTACTCAGAATGTAAGCCCTTACTCATGACATAGTAAGATACAAATGAATGCAGCAGATATAGTAGATTCCCACCTGTTCTCTTAATTGGGTTATCACATGACCTAAATTCCATGCTGCCATTTACATGTGTCAATCTTTAGATAAAAGCAGTTTACATTGTTTTAAAAACATAACATTATTCAACCATGTATCGGAGATGGAAAGCATATTCTACATATTTTATTATCTTACAATTGCAAGATTAAATCCAATCTTTTATTAAGTCCCTCAGGGTGACGGGTGCTCAGCTGAAATATCCAGAAGGACTCCCTGTTCAGGAGTTTCCTCCTGTGATCGCATCCTCTCGTGGGTACTTTAACCTTCTCAATGCCTTGGATCAACATGCCAGATGTGTCCCCATCATGGAAAACCACAAAGTGTAAGCTGGCCGCAGACACTCCGCGGCTTCCATGATCCTGCACATCCGAGATGTGCTTACGTATTCTCACCTTGATAGAATTTACAGTGCAGCCTACATATTGTAAGCTGCAAGTTCGACATGTGATTAAATATACTGCATAAGTGGTATTGCAGTTAAGATAGGATTTCACTGGGAAGACCTTGTTATTAGCTGTGGACTTGAAAGTCCTAGCTACCACGGTATGGTCGCAGCATTGCATTTGTTATGTCCACATTTGTAGTCTGCCCTTTGTCTTAACTAGCACAGCTGACCTATATTCAATATAGAGAAATAACAAAACAGCGTACCATTGGTGGTTCAGCGTGTCAGCATGGGGTCGGCGTTCCCCTGTAGTCAATGCGCAAGCGCGAAGTCACCCAAATCAACCTCCTCCCGCGGCCGCAGCGGCGCCCCTCCCCAGCAACGTCCACATGACAGAGGACGCGCTGACGAGAGGACGCAGTCCGCGTCAGAGGAAGAGAGCGAGTCGCGTGACTACGGCTCGGCCAATCAAAGACAGGGTTGTTTCGGTAACACCCCTGTCTTTGATTGGCCGAGCCGTAGTCACACGACTCGCCCTCTCCCTCTGACGCGGACTGCGTCCTCTCCCTGTACTGCAATCACAACACATACCCTTACTTACTATAAATTTTGACACATAGATCCCCCACCTAATATACACAAGCTTATAAAACATTCAAACTGCAAGCCACGGTTGAAGCAAAAACCCACAGCATCCACTCCCCCCCCCTTTTTAATCTAGCACTTGACCCTTTCTTTTGACTTTTAGAAGTGTCTCCAACTTTTAAGGGGATCAAGGTAGATAGCAAAATAAAGTCCTTGCATTCACAGATGACATTCTACTTCTAAGATCAAACCCTAAGGGAGCTATCCCCTACATATTGTCCCTTTTTAATCTGTTTTGCAAAGTGTCCCCTATAAACTTTACTGAATGAAAAGCTCTGGCCATTTTTTAACCAGCAACATACGATTGGAGGGGATCATTCCCCTATGAGTGGAAGAAAAATCTGTAACCTACTTAGGTATCCAAATTCTAGTGATTTAGTTTAAAGGGCTTCTGTCACCCCACTAAAGTGTTTTTTTTTTTTGGGCTAGTTAAATTAGTTATATTGCGATATATGAAAATATAATGGTGTTACTTACTTTGATCCAGCAGTTTTTTCCAAAAACGAAGTTTTATAATATGTAAATTCGGTCTCTACCAGCAAGTAGGGCGGCTACTTGCTGGTAGCTGCTGCAGAAAAAACCGCCCCCTCGTCGTGTTGATTGACAGGGCCAGCCGGGATCTCCTCCTCCGGCCAGCCCTGTCGGCATTTCAAAATCGCGCGCCTGTGTTCATTCGGCGCAGGCGCTCTGAGATGAGGAGGCTCGTCTCCTCAGACTCTCCTCAGTGCGCCTGCGCCGATGACATCACCGAAATAGAAGACGTCATCGGCGCAGGCGCACTGAGAGAGTTCTGAGGAGACCGAATTTACATATTATAAAACTTCGTTTTTGGAAGAAACTGCTGGATCAAAGTAAGTAACACCATTATATTTTCATTATATCGCAATATAACTAATTTAACTAGCCCAAAAAAAAAAAATCACTTTAGTGGGGTGACAGAAGCCCTTTAAGATCTACTACTCCATTAATATCCTATACTTAAGAATTCTGTGAATTACATTCCTGGACTGTCCTTTACTGGTTAGTGTCACCTTAATAAAATTATTTGTTTCCTTATACGGTACTTTTATTTCTGCTACAAACACTACTAATATGATTATGATAATAAAGAAATCTGATAAAGATACCTTACTAAAGGGTCCAGAAAATTTATTTTGGGTAATGCTTGGAGTATATATATATATATATATATATATATATATATACAGTACAGACCAAAAAGTTTGGACACACCTTCTCATTCAAAGAGTTTTCTTTATTTTCACGACTATGAAAATTGTAGATTTACACTGAAGGCATCAAAAACTATGAATTAACACATGTGGAATTATATACATAACAAACAAGTGTGAAACAACTGAAATATGTCATATTCTAGGTTCTTCAAAGTAGTCACCTTTTGCTTTGATTACTGCTTTGCACACTCTTGGCATTCTCTTGATGAGCTCAAGAGGTAGTCCCCTGAAATGGTTTTCACTTCACAGGTGTGCCCTGTCAGGTTTAATAAGTGGGATTTCTTGCCTTATAAATGGGGTTGGGACCATCAGTTGCGTTGAGGAGAAGTCAGGTGGATACACAGCTGATAGTCCTACTGAATAGACTGTTAGAATTTGTATTATGGCAAGAAAAAAGCAGCTAAGTAAAGAAAAACGAGTTGACCTTCATTTCTTAAGAAATGAAGGTCAGTCAGTCAGCTGAAAAATTGGGAAAACCTTTGAAAGTAAGGGCTATTTGACCATGAAGGAGAGTGATGGGTGCTGCGCCAGATGACCTGGCCTCCACAGTCACCGGACCTGAACCCATCGAGATGGTTTGGGGGTGAGCTGGACCGCAGAGTGAAGGCAAAAGGGCCAACAAGTGCTAAGCATCTCTGGGAACTCCTTCAAGACTGTTGGAAGACCATTTTAGGGGACTACCTCTTGAAGCTCATCAAGAGAATGCCAAGAGTGTGCAAAGCAGTAATCAAAGCAAAAGGTGGCTACTTTGAAGAGCCTAGAATATGACATATTTTCAGTTGTTTCACACTTGTTTGTTATGTATATAATTCCACATGTGTTAATTCATAGTTTTGATGCCTTCATAGTCATGAAAATAAAGAAAACTGTTTGAATGAGAAGGTGTGTCCAAACTTTTGTCTGTACTGTATGTATATATATAGTCCTTTTATGTTTACAAGACCACAAAAAACCACAATTAGTAGAAGACAATCCTTATTATGGTATACAGTTCAAGCCTGGTGAGCCCCAGGAAGCTGGCATTGTAGAACCATATTTCCCAGTCTCATTTTTATTCAAAGGCAATCTAACTTTCTTGTAGGAAAACATCCTCAGAGTTATGATCTTTTAGATTAAGCAGGGTGTAGCATAATTTTTGTACAGCTCATTTAAACCTATCATATTCACATGTCTCACATGTTAAATTATTGCATCGGTAAATCAGCTATTCACATATTACAAATCAGACACTATGTGGAATTGGTAACATGTGAAATTCCAGAGATATCCAGAGATAAAGCCCTAGACCTGAATATGCTAAGAGCCAAACAATCCCCATTATCTCTAAGGCACCTACAGTATCTCACAAAACTGAGTACACCCCTCACATTTTTGTAAATATTTTATTATATCATTCCATGGGACAACACTGAACATATGACACTTTGATACCAACAAAATTTGTTGTGCCATAAATATAACTCAACACATGCCAGCCATTAATATCTAAACTGCTGGCAACAAAAGTGAGTATACCCCTAAGTACAAAATTGCGAATTGTGCCAAAAGGTGTCAATATTTTGTGTTGCCACCATTATTTTTCAGCACTGAATTGACTCTCTTGGGCATGGAGTTCACTAGAGCTTCACAGGTTGCCACTGAAATTCTCTTTTACTCCAACATGATGACATCACAGAGCTGGTGAATGTTAAAGACCTTGCGCTCTTCCACTTTCCGTTTGAGGATGCCCCACAAATTCTCAATAGGGTTTAGGTCTGGAGACATGCTTGGCCAGTCCAGCGCCTCAGTTTCATTAGCAAGGCGTGGTCATCTTGGAGGTGTATTTAGGGTCATTATCATGTTGGAATACTTCCCTGCGACCCAGTTTCCGAAGGGAGGGATCATGCTCTGCTTCAGTATGTCACAGTACATGTTGACATTCATGCTTCCCTCAATAAATTGTAAGTTTCCACAGCCAGCAGCACTCATTCAGCCCCAAACCATGACACTCCCACCACCATGCTTGACTGTAGGCAAGAAACACTTGCCTTTGTACTCCTCAACTAGTTTCCGTCACACACGCTTGAAACCATCTGAATTTGATGCAGTGTGCAGCATATGGTCTGAGCACTGAAAGGCTGACCCCCACCCATTTAACCTCTGAAGCACTCATACATCTATTTTGAAAAGACAACCTCTGTATATGACGCGGAGCATGAGCATTCAACTTTTTTGGCTCACAATAGCGAGGCCTGTTCTTGTTAAACTACTGTATAGTTTCAGGGTGTTGGCAATCTTCTTATAGCCTAGGTCATCTTTATGTAGAGCAACAATTGTTTTTTTCAGATCCTCAGAGAGCTCATTGCCATGAGGTCACTGATCTTCCAGTGACCAATATGAGAGTATTTTACAGTATTTTACACACCTGCTCCCCATTCACACCTGAGACCTTGTAACGCTACTGAGTAACATTATACCAGGGAGGGAAAATGGCTAATTGGCCACAATTTGACCATTTTAACTTAGGGGTGTACTCACTTTTGTTGCCAGCAGTTTAAACATTAATGGCTATTTGTTGAATTATTTTGAGGGCACACCAAATTTACACTGTTATACAAGCTGTACACTGACTACTTTACATTGTATCAAAGTGTAATATCTTCAGTGTTGTCCCATGAAAATATATAATAAAATATTTACAAAAATGTAAGGGGTATACTCGCTTTTGTGAGATACTGTATATAGGTTGCTCAAACTGGCTATTAGCTGGAATAATGCCTCTCCACATCCAGGAAAATGGTCCACACAATTTTCCCCTCTCTCAGTCAGAGTTGTATTAGAAACTACCCTGAAACTTAAAAGCCACTGATGAAGAAGGCGGATAACCTTCGAAACGCGTCTGGCGTGGAGGAATTGGACCTGACAATAACCGGCTAACTTGTACTAACAGCCAGATATCACCTGCTGTATAAAGAAAGCGCTTTCAAAGAAAAGGAACCGCAGCTCCTCTGGACACAGTGCAGCAACCTATGGGTAACACTTGGGAGCTGGTGTAACTCAACTATCTACACTGTGAGAGGCATGTGGAACACCTATTTCAATCAAAGAAATTGACTGTGAACCTGTGGTGATTTAGAGATAGATCTCTCACTTGCAGCCGGACCTGCTCAACTACCAGACCGGAACGCACAGTATCCCGACTTAGCAGTAAGGCAATATTGAAATCTATAGCCAAGAGGTAAGCTTACCCTGAACTCACACCACGTGGGACGCCACGGAGTGAACACCAGGACTTATCGTGAGTAACAAAACAATACTGCCGAACTTGTGCTATTGATTGCTGCTATTTATTGCTGCTAAAAACTTTACTGCACGTATACCGCACTGGTACTATTGCAGCTAAAAACTTTACTGCACGTATCCTGCATTGATGTTGCTGCACTAAAAGCCCTGCGGAACCAAAATCTTGTGGACTGTAACATTGTATTATCAGGTCTACTCCTAGAAATCTTGTGGATTGTAACATTTAAATACAAGGTCCATTTCCAGGATATCTGCTACATTCGCACAGACTCATTTAGGAAAACGGCAATCAGTGAGACTTACTGCTGACTATTATTGCCGAGCGCCCTGAAACTAAGGGGCACTACATGCTATACCATTGTGACTATATATCTTAATAATTTGAGCACTGAACACTGTATATTTAACACGATTTATTTGCACTTCTATTTCAGTATCAGGATTAGCTGTATTGCTTTATGGTACTGTTTTCTTCATCACTATATTTTTATTATCACTGTTTGGATTAGCACCTGCTTACCTTGGATTGAGTTTGCTTTATAGGGATTCACCTGATATCAGTCACTGCTGCAACTATTTGAGTTCATTTAGTTTGTCCTTCCATCTAGATCCTGGACAGACCTTGTCCTGTATATAATCCACTATCTGGCTGGAACACAAGTCTCTGCATCCTATCTACTATCAGCTAGATTGAAATCCATTATGATTCAAGCTGTATCAGTGGACTGACATTAGATTGAATTGATTTCTATTATCTATTTTATCAAATTTTTTACAGGCCTGTACATACTCTTAGGGGATAAGAATTTTATTTTATTTTGAGCTTATTAATATGGATATTGAGTTGAAATTGTGACTCGGATCCCTGTGTTATTTTATATTTTGTTATTAATCTCATATCTACAATAAAATTAGTGTCACCTTACCAATTCTGTGGTCCAGCTATAAGAGCGCCCATTCATTTCTATAACACAAGTTTACCATATGACAGTAATAAGACTATGGGGTACATTTATTAAGACCAGTGTTTCAGACCGGGATACCTGGTGGATTCGCATGAGTTATGAAGAGGTGCTGGCCCTCTACATAACTTTGGCGGATCCTTTGCCACTTCCAAATGTGAGACAGCTTCCTAGCTGTCTTGCATTTAGACCATTTTCTACACCTAAAACAGGAGTAGAACATGGTAAATGAGATGGGCCTGCCCATGTTAGGCTACTTTCACACCTGCGTTTGGAATTCCGTTTGTGAGATCCGTTTCAGGGATCTCACAAACGGTTCCAAACTGATCAGTTCAGCCCCAATGCATTCTGAATGGATAAGCATCCGTTCAGAATGTATCAGTTTGGCTCCGTTCCGCCTCCATTGCTTGCAGCGTTTTGGTGTCTGCCTGACGATGCGGAGCCAAACGGATCCGTCCGGACTCTCAATTGAAGTCAATGGGGACGGATCCGTTTGGTCTGGCTCCGCTTTGACACGGATCCGTTAGAAACCGTTCACGTCTGTGCGCATGCCCAGTAACTTCCTGTCCCTCTCCTCATCGTCGACCATTTTGGATTATCGACTTGATGAAGACTGGTAAGTATTTGAAGTTTTGTCTGTTTGTCTATCTTTCTTTTTTTCTATCTATTTATCTATCTATCTCTAGGTGGGGGGGCTGCTGGCACTTGGCAAGGGGTGTGTGTGTGTCTGGAACAGTGGGGGCTGCTGGCACTGGGGGTGGGGGCTGCCTTTATGGGGGCTACTGGCTCCGGGGGTGGCTGCTGGCACTGGGGTGTGGGGGCTGCTGGCACTGGTGGGGGGGCTGGAACTGTGGGGGCTGCTGGCACTGCGGGGGTGTTTGTGGCTGGAACTGTGGGGGCTTCTGGCACGGTGGGGTGTGTGTGGCTGGAATTGGGGGGTCTGCTGGCACTGCGAGGGTGTTTGTGGCTGGAACTGTGGGGGCTTCTGGCACGTTGGGGTGTGTGTGGCTGGAATTGGGGGGTCTGCTGGCACTGCGGGGGTGTTTGTGGCTGGAACTGTGGGGGCTTCTGGCACTGCAGGGGTGTGTGTGGCTGGAATTAGGGGGTCTTCTGGCACTGCGGGGGGGGGGGGGGCTGGAACTGTGCGGGCTTCTGGCACGGGGGCCTGCTGGCAATGCGGGGTGTGTGTGTCTGGAATAGTGGGGGCTGCTGGCACTGTGGGTAGGGGCTGCCTTTATGGGGGCTACTGGCTCTGGGGGTGGCTGCTGGCATTGGTTTGGGGGCTGCTGGCACTGGGGTGTGGAGGCTGCTGGCACTGGTGGGGGGTGGCTGGAACTGTGGGGTCTGCTGGCATTGGGGGGGCTGAGGGCACTGTGGGAAGGTTGTTTGGAACTGGGGGGCTGATCTTACTGTGGGGGGCTGCTGGCACTATGGGTGTCTGCAGGCACGATGCGGGGCTGCTGTCTCTGGGGGTGATTATGGCACTTGGGGGGATTATGGTTCCTGTTGGATTAATTTTTCTAATCATTTTATTATTAGGGTCGTCCAAAAAAATAAAAAACAAACAAATTTGGAGAAAGTTCTGAGGTGGGCAAGCACCAATCTATATTTTAAAAAGTAAGTATTAAAAATATTTTTTTTAGATATATGTGGAAATAGTGCTCTAAACAAGTACAAGTTCCTTTAATGTTATCTGCATTTTGTCTGGTATTCTGTTGCGTACAGATGTCATCAAAGAAGACATCAATCGATTAGAAAAACCCACCCAGAAGGCGCCAGCGTATTCAGTGGCCGGTAAGTATAAAATCAACACTTGGAGTTTGTACTGTTTGATTAGTTGCATTAATCAGTATGTGCTCTTATTATAGATTTCGTCATCATCATCAGCTGAGGGCTCTCCAGCTATGGCCAGCTCACCTGCCGGGGCTCGCCCACCAGTGCTGGAATCGCCAGCATCCAGGGGAGGTGGACCAAGCCCGGACCGGGGCTGTCAAGAAGTAAGTGTGTATATATATATATATATGCACAGTCAGGTCCAGAAATATTGGGACATCGACACAATTCTAACATTTTTGTCTCTATACACCACCACAATGGATTTGAAATTAAACGAACAAGATGTGCTTTACCTGCAGACTGTCAGCTTAAATTTGAGGGTATTTACATCCAAATCAGGTGAACGGTGCAGGAATTACAACAGTTTGCATATGTGCCTCCCACTTGTTAAAGGACCAAAAGTAATGGGACATAATAATAATCATAAATCAAACTTTCACTTTTTAATACTTGGTTGCAAATCCTTTGCAGTCAATTACAGTCTGAAGTCTGGAACTCATAGACATCACCAGACGCTGGGTTTCATCCCTGGTGATGCTCTGCCAGGCCTCTACTGCAACTGTCTTCAGTTCCTGCTTGTTCTTGGGGCATTTTCCCTTCAGTTTTGTCTTCAGCAAGTGAAATGCATGCTCAATCGGATTCAGGTCCGGTGATTGACTTGGCCATTGCAGAACATTCCACTTCTTTCCCTTAAAAAACTCTTTGGTTGCTTTTGCAGTATGATTTGAGTCATTGTCCATCTGCACTGTGAAGCGCCGTCCAATGAGTTCTGAAGCATTTGGCTGAATATGAGCAGATAATATTGCCCAAAACACTTCAGAATTCATCCTGCTGCTTTTGTCAGCAGTCACATCATCAATAAATACAAGAGAACCAGTTCCATTGGCAGCCATACATGCCCACACCATGACACTACCACCACCATGCTTCACTGATGAGGTGGTATGCTTAGGATCATGAGCAGTTCCCTTCCTTCTCCATACTCTTCTCTTCCCATCACTCTGGTACAAGTTGATCTTGGTCTCATCTGTCCATAGAATGCTGTTCCAGAACTGTGAAGGCTTTTTTAGATGTCGTTTGGCAAACTCTAATCTGGCCTTCCTGTTTTTGTGGCTCACCAATGGTTTACATCTTGTGGTGAACCCTCTGTATTCACTCTGGTGAAGTCTTCTCTTGATTGTTGACTTTGACACACATACACCTACCTCCTGAAGAGTGTTCTTGATCTGGCCAACTGTTGTGAAGGGTGTTTTCTTCACCAGGGAAAGAATTCTTCGGTCATCCACCACAGGTGTTTTCTGTGGTCTTCCGGATCTTTTGGTGTTGCTGAGCTCACCGGTGCGTTCCTTCGTTTTAAGAATGTTCCAAACAGTTGTTTTGGTCAGGCCTAATGTTTTTGCTATGTCTCTGATGGGTTTGTTGTGTTTTTTCAGCCTAATGATGGCTTGCTTCACTGATAGTGACAGCTCTTTGGATCTCATCTTGAGAGTTGACAGCAGCAGATTCCAAATACAAATAGCACACCTGAAATGAACTCTGGACCTTTTATCTGCTCAATGTAATTGAGATAATGAGGGAATAACACACACCTGGCCATGGAACAGCTGAGAAGCCAATTGTCCCATTACATTTGGTCCCTTAACAAGTGGGAGGCACATATGCAAACTGTTGTAATCCCTGCACCGTTCACCTGATTTGGATGTAAATGCCCTCAAATTAAAGCTGACAGTCTGCAGTTAAGGCACATCTTGTTCGTTTCATTTCAAATCCATTGTGGTGGTGTATAGAGCCAAAAATGATAGAATTGTGTCTATGTCCCAATATTTCTGGACCTGACTGTATATTTAATATTTTTTTTATTTAAATACATTCTGTTTAAAACATTTTTTGTTTTTGTTTCAGCAATCTGCTCCTAGAGCCGCCAGCGAGGATCGCCTCCAGAGTCCGCAGGAATGAGCATGGCGGTCGTAGACGTGTAAGTCTTGATTAAGTAGTTTTAATTTGCATTTTTTATTAGGATTTACATTTAATTTTGTATTTCCTTTTTTTCAGGGTTCCAGAGGCTCCACCAGGGAAGATGAGGAGTTCAGGGTTCCTACCATAGATAACCTGCTCCTCATCCAACTGGTGGAGGCGCGTCCATCATTATGGGACCACTCCGACCGCCACTACGCTGATCATCATCTGACCCAGCGGCTCTGGAGGGACATCTCTGTGGAAATTTTTGACACTTGGGGGGGTCTAAATGCGACGGCTCAGGAGAAATATGGTAAGTACAAAAATATGTATTTTAATACATTAATATTGTTCTTTTCCTTACGTCATGCTAAATTTAATTTTTGTGTTTTTTTTCTATAGTCAAACTGGTTACCACGCGTTGGCGATCTATCCGGGACCGCTTCAGGAGGGATTTTAACAGGGAGGTTCAGGCCCCAAGTGGCTCCGGAGGAACCTCAGGGACCACATACGTCCATATGGCGGCCCTGGGGTTCCTATGAAAGGCAATGGCACCAAGAAGGTAAATATTTTTAACAACTGTAAAAAATAATTTTTTAAAGAGGCTGTCTGAGACAGTGGAGCGTTTGGCTCCCCTGTTTTGGCCAGCCCCCTACAGTCAGAGGGACAACTGTTCTCTCTGTCTGAGTGTAAGGCGCTGTCTGAGACAGCGGAGCGTTTGGCTCCCCTGTTTTGGCCAGCCCCCTACAGTCACAGGGACAACTGTTCTCTCCGTTTGAGTGTAAGGGGCTGTCTGACACAGGGTAGCGTTTGGCTCCCCTGTTTTGGCAAGCCCCCTATGGTATAAGGTAGACATAGCATAGAACATGGATGTTTTATTTAAAAGGACAATTCTTTACTTTATTTTTTATTTTTTTCCTACAGAAGTGCCAGCAGCACTCAGGAGCCTGAACAACCTCCTGAGGCGGAACCGGAACAGATTGCCAGCACCAGCCCTCCTGTCCCTCATGTATCGGCTCAGGATAATCCGGGTCCCCTACCGGATCCCTCCGCTCAACAGAGGCTCTTTGGTTTTCGCCAAAATTTGAGAGCCCTGGTGAGCAGGCAGAGATCCGGTAGGCCAAATTGAACTGATTATGCGAACCGACGCTCTAGAAGGTTTTTCCTTACATCAGAAGGAGTTTAATGCTGACTTGATTCGCCGCTGGGAGGGGTGGATTTGGCAATTCAACGCAGCCCAAACTACCATTATGGGCTAAGCATAATCAGTTTGATGGACTCAATGACGCCCGAGCAGATGCATGAGTTTAAGATCATGCTAGAGAACGGGTCATGGGAAATCATGCACCGCCCCCAATCCCCCACCCACCCCTATCCCCCATCCCACACCTACCCCCCATCCTACACCAGTGGACAGTACCGCCAACCTTTACCTTCCCACCTCCCCCGAGCATGTGTTACCTTCTGTCTCTTATTCTTCTCCTGCCCAGTATTTTCCTTCTACTTCTTTCCAAACTTCCTCCACCTCTACACATGCTCGGGTCCCCTCCTCCTCAGATCCTTCCTTTCTCCACAGCCCACAATTACGCCCTGCATCCTTTCCTGTGGCCCGTAGTTTCATCTCAGCAGATCGCCAGGACAGGGGGGCTACCATTGCCAGTCCCAGACCATCAACCCCACGACAGTCCACCTCCCCTCACCAGTTTGAACAATTGTAAATACATTTTATGTTTATATTTTTTTTTTTATTGTTTAAAAAATAAAAATAAATAATAGTTTACTTCACTGTGTCTGTGTTTTTATTGTCCTGTAAAGGGTAACCTTGGCCACTACAGCTGCGTTGAAATTAAAACTACCCTAGTCTCACTACTGTGCGTTTCTTGTAACACCCTTGGTAGTTTTTATTTCAAAACAGCATTAGTGCCAATGTTGGAAGAACCATGAACATGACCATAAATAGTCAGCTATCTTTTGGCACTTTATTGATCGTAGACCCTATGATTGGCACATGAACAAGCAAATGCTTGTTCATTGTTCAATATTGTGCCCTTTCATATGAGCCCTTGTGGGAGTCACGGTCCATCAGCATCATCAGGATTTCATTAATAAATTGTAATTTTACAGTTTAATGATTTCCCGATGACGCTCTAATATAACTAGTGTGATTACCACAAGGGACACGCAAGGGACATACAGTTGTTAAAGGGGTATTCACATAGACAATGGGGTGATTTCGCTTGAATATGCCCCCATTGTCTGATAGGTGTAGGCTCCATTGGTAGGACCCCCACCTATATCGAGAACGGAACGGGGAACACTATTGCTGGAGGACCACAAATTTCCCGTGGTACGTCCACCACAAATCGCTAATCGCCGCCTCTCCCATAGAAATGAATGGAGGGCGGCGGCACAGTGCGCCCTCATCCACTTTCTTGGCTCTGTTATCAATATATGTGAGGGTACCAGCCATGGGACCTGCACCTATAAGACAATGTGGGCATATCCTAGCGGTATTCCCCCATTGTCTGAGATGAGAAAACCCCTTTAAGGTCTCTTGCACATGACTGTATGCCCCCAGAGACATACGGTTTGTGAGCAGGCCATATATCCCATAGAGGCATTGATCGTGCGCATGAGAGTACACAGCATCCTAGTGTACAATGATTATGTGCAATTCGAGCTGCCCGCGGGGATATTGTCTTGCACTAATAGATCATATGAGTGCGGGACAATAGCCCAGTGTGCTGCACAACATAGTCAGCATCATGATGCTCTGTACTCCCGTACGCACGATAAATGACGATCAGGGACATATGGCCCGCTAACGAACACCATACATCTTTAAGTGCATGCAGTCGTGTACAAGAGTCCAAAAGGTGTGGTCCATGATCAAAGCTAAAACCGGATGATCTTTAAATTTCAACAAGATAGCCCTGGAGAAATTTTAGGAGCATGACAACCTTGGGGATCTGAATACAAGAAGAGGGGGGAACCTAATTGCTACTCATTCCAAAACGGATCCGCTAAACGGATGCAAAAGCGGAAACGAACGTGACAAACGGATCCACAATACAGACTGATCCGTTTGAACGGATCCGTCTGAATGGCTTCCGTTTGTCTCCGTTTAGACATTTTATTGACGGATCCGTTTCCATTGCGTTTCAAACGGATCCGTGAAACGCCAATGTGAAAGTAGCCTAAGGCCCATTTTTTTAGACCTGGCATGACCGGGGAGAAGTCGCAGCAATCTGCGCCATAAATATGCCTAATTTAAGCATATTTCTTTGATGAATGATTCCCTATGTCTCTATAATAGGGAATATATTACACCCTGGTCAAAATCTAAGATGTCCTCCACTGGTAACTGTAATTGATAGAGATATACAACACCAGCATAGGATATCTTTCACTGTATATGGGAATGTAAGAAAATACAAAAAGTTTGGAAAATGTCTTAGCAAAGTCTCAGGGATTATATTCATATTAATGCTCCTCTTACTCCCGAATAGGCTGTCTTTAGTATTCTATCAGACCATGAGAGTCATAGATATACATTCTCTGAAAGGCGCTTATTGGCAATCTGGTCTGCATCCACCCAAGAAAGTATATTGCATTAAGAGTTGAGCGAACCCAAACTGTAAAGTTCGGGTTCGTACCGAACTTTAGGGTTTTCGGCACCCGGACCCGAACCCGAACATTTGCGTAAAATTTCGGGTTCGGTGTTCGGCGATATTTATGGCGCTTTTTGAAAGGCTGCAAAGGAGCCAATCAACAAGCGTCAAACTATATGCCCCAAAAGGCCATCACAGCCATGCCTACTATTGGCATGGTTGTGATTGGCCAACTGCAGCATGTGATCCAGCCTCTATTTAAGCTGGAGTCACGTATTTAAGCTGCCCGTCACTCTGCTCGGATTAGTGTAGGGAGAGGCTGCAGCTGCTGTGAGGGAGAGATCAGGGAGAAATCTTATGAAGATTCAGAACTGTTCTTTACTCAGCGATCTACAGCAAATGTGTTTTGTGGGTGCATGCACAATTTTTTTTAAGCCTGCCCTGAGCCAACTACTACTGAAAACGAACTTTTTTTCCTTCAGTTAGTCAATATCAATACATAATCGGCAGCCATTTTATGCAAAGATAGTGCACCAGCACAGGCTATCTGCATGTCTGCAAGTCCAGAAATACAGCTTTTTGCTTACTGGGGTGAAAAAAATACATCTGTTTCATATAGTGCAAATCTGGGATTAGACGTGCATAAGTGAGTGTCACATTTAGGCCAGAAATACAGCTTTTTGCTTACTGGGGTGCAAAAATACATCTGTTTCATATAGTGCACATCTGGGATTAGACGTGCATAAGTGAGTGTCACATTTAGACCAGAAATACGGCTTTTTGGCTACTGGGGTTATAAAAACACTCTGATATACTGCACATCTGGGATTAGACGTGCATAAGTGAGTGTCACATTTAGGCCAGAAATACGGCTTTGTGCCTACTGTGGTGAAAAAAATACATCTGTTTCATATAGTGCACATTTGGGATTAGACGTGCATAAGTGAGTGTCACATTTAGGCCAGAAATACGGCTTTGTGCTTACTGGGGTGAAAAAACACTCTGATATACTGCACATCTGGGATTAGACGTGCATAAGTGAGTATCACATTTAGGCCAGAAATACGGCTTTGTGCTTACTGGGGTGAAAAAAAACCTCCGATATACTGCACATATAGCATTAGACGTGCATAAGTGAGTGTCACATTTAGGCCAGAAATACGGCTTTGTGCTTACTGGGGTGAAAAAAATACATCTGTTTCATATAGTGCACATCTGGGATTAGACGTGCATAAGTGAGTGTCACATTTAGGCCAGAAATACAGCTTTTGGGTTACTGGGGTGAAAAAAAAACATCTGTTTCACATAGTGCACATCTGGGATTAGACGTGCATAAGTGAGTGTCACATTTAGGTCAAAAATACGGCTTTTTGGTTACTGGGGTTAAAAAAAAACCTCTGTTATACTGCACATCTGGGATTAGACATGCATAAGTGAGTGTCACATTTAGGCCAGAAATACGGCTTTGTTTTCACTGGGGTGAAAAAACCCTCTGATATACTGCAGCTCTGGGATTAGACATGCATAAGTGAGTGTCACATTTAGGCCAGAAATACAGCTTTTGGGTTACTGGGGTGAAAAAAAAACATCTGTTTCACATAGTGCACATCTGGGATTAGACGTGCATAAGTGAGTGTCACATTTAGGTCACAAATACGGCTTTTTGGTTACTGGGGTTAAAAAAAACCTCTGTTATACTGCACATCTGGGATTAGACATGCATAAGTGAGTGTCACATTTAGGCCAGAAATACGGCTTTGTTTTTACTGGGGTGAAAAAACCCTCTGATATACTGCAGCTCTGGGATTAGACATGCATAAGTGAGTGTCACATTTAGGCCAGAAATACGGCTTTGTGCTTACTGGGGTGAAAAAAATACATCTGTTTCATTTAGTGCACATCTGGGATTAGACATGCATAAGTGATTGTCACATTTAGGCCAGAAATACGGCTTTGTGCTTACTGGGGTGAAAAAAAACCCATCTGTTTCATATAGTGCACATCTGGGATTAGACGTACATAAGTGAGTGTCACATTTAGGCCAGAAATACAGCTTTTTGGTTATTGGGGTGAAAAAAAACAATCTGTTTCATATAGTGCACATCTGGGATTAGACGTGCATAAGTGATTGTCACATTTAGGCCAGAAATACTGCTTTTTGCTTACTGGGGTGAAAAAAATACATCTGTTTCATATAGTGCACATCTGGGATTAGACGTGCATGAGTGAGTGTCACATTTAGGCCAGAAATACGGCTTTTTGGCTACTGGGGTTATAAAAACACTCTGATTTACTGCACATCTGGGATTAGACGTGCATAAGTGACTTTCACATTTAGGCCAGAAATACGGCTTTGTGCTTACTGGGGTGAAAAAACCCTCTGATATACTGCACATCTGGGATTAGACGTGCATAAGTTACTGTGAAATTTAGGCCACAAATACCGCTGTCATATAGAGTTTAAAAAAAAAAAATTGTGCAATACCCTACATCAGGGTTTTTATTGGCGGTTAATTATTTTTAACAGACTTAACCACTTTTTACTTTGCTTTGTTAACGCTAACTATGAGGCAAACATCTAATAAGGGACGCGGTCATGGTCGTGGTGGTGGTGTTGGTGGAGCCTCTGGTGCAGGGAGAGGAAGTGGCCGTTCTGCCACAGCTACACGTCCTACTGAACCTACTACCTCAGGTCCCAGTAGCCGCCAGAAACTACAGCGATATTTGGTCGGGCCTAATGCCGTTCTAAGGATGGTAAGGCCTGAGCAAGTACAGGCGCTAGTCAATTGGGTGGCCGACAGTGGATCCAGCACGTTCACATTATCTCCCACCCAGTCTTCTGCAGAAAGCGCACAGGTGGCGCCTGAAACCCATGCCCATCAGTCTGTCACATCAACCCCGTGCATATCGGGGAACCTGTCTGAGCCTCAAGTCATGCAGCAGTCTCTTATGCTGTTTGAAGACTCTGCTGGCAGGGTTTCCCAGGGCATCCACCTAGCCTTTCTCCAGGGGTGGAAGACATAGAATGCACTGACGCACAACCACTTATGTTTCCTGATGAGGACATGGGAATACCACCTCAGCACGATTCTGATGATGACGAAACACAGGTGCCAACTGCTGCATCTTTCTGCAGTGTGCAGACCGAAACAGAGGTCAGGGAGGAAGACTGGGTGGAAGACGATGCAGGGGACGATGAGGTCCTAGACCCCACATGGAATGAAGGTCGTGCCACTGACTTTCAGAGTTCGGAGGAAGAGGCAGTGGTGAGACCGAGCCAACAGCGTAGCAAAAGCGGGAGCAGGGTGCAAAAGCAGAGCATCCGTCGCCAAAACAGTTCGCCTGCTACTGGCCACCATCACCAGGGACCAAGCACACCAAAGGCAGCTTCAAGGAGTTCCCTGGCATGGCACTTCTTCACACAATGTGCTGACGCCAAGACCCGAGTGGTTTGCACGCTGTGCCATCAGAGCCTGAAGCGAGGCATTAACGTTCTGAATAGAGTTGAGCGGACACATGGATGTTCGGGTTCGACGAGTTCGGCCGAACTTGAAAAAAAAGTTCGGGTTCGGGACCTGAACTTGACCCCGAACCCGAACCCCATTGTAGTCAATAGGGACCCAAACTTTTGGGCACTAAAATGGCTCTAAAATAGTCCTCGGAAAGGCTAGAGGGCTGCAAAAGGCATCAAAATGTGCTTAAGAGCATGGCAACTGTTCTGCAAACAAATGTGGATAGGGAAATGACTTAAAATAACATTAAATACAGAAAATTTTAAAATAACAATCTGGATCTAGGAGTAGGAGGTTGAGGAGGCGGTGCATGGGTGGATGTGGCGGTGTAGGTTGACGTGGCGGTGTAGGTGGAAGCGGCGGTGAAGGAGGAATAGGTAGCCAACACTGATTTGAACAGAGGAGTTTGAGAGATTTAGGCCCCTGTCACCCAGGCACAGCAGGGGTTCTTTCGTGGCAAAAGGGGGATCTTGTCACCCAGCAATAGAACAGAGGATTTTGAGAGATTTAGGCCCCTGTCACCCAGGCACAGCAGGGGTTCATTCACGGAAAAAGGGGGTTCATGTCACCCAGCAATAGAACAGAGGATTTTGAGAGATTTAGGCCCCTGTCACCCAGGCACAGCAGGGGTTCATTCACGGCAAAAGGGGGTTCATGTCACCCAGCAATAGAACAGAGGATTTTGAGAGATTTAGGCCCCTGTCACCCAGGCTCAGCAGGGGTTTGTATACGCCAAAAATGGTAAAATGTCACCCGACAATTGAAAATAAGAATTTTTTCAATTTAGGGCACTAAAATGGCTATAAAATAGTCCTTGAAAAGGCTAGAGGGATGTAAAAGCCAGTAAAATGTGCTTGAGAGCATGGCAACTGCTCTGCAAACAAATGTGGATAGGGAAATAACTTAAAATAAAATAAAATAACTAAAAATTACAAATTATTAACCTGCAACTCAGAGAAGAAGGTGGATATGGAGTCGGAGGTTGAGGAGGCGGTGAATGTGGTGTTGTAGGTTGAGGCAGCAATGGAGGAGGAGGAGGAGGTAGCCAACAATGTTTTTTTTATTTTTTTTATTGGGGTAGTTAGCCCCCAAAATATTGTGACAAATAAAAAAAGAGAAAACAAAAAATCATTGCACTTGACTTGAGTACAAGAATGTATGTTTGATGGTGGTATAAATGTCTATTCTGCACAAGGTACTGACAAGTCTTGTGGGATCCAAGCCTAGTTCATTTTAATGAACGTGAGCTTGTCCACGTTGGCTGTGGACAGGCGGCTGCGCTTGTCTGTAATGACGCCCCCTGCCGTGCTAAACACATGTTCAGATAATACACTGGCTGCAGGGCAGGCCAGCACATCCAAGGCGTAAAGGGCAAGCTCAGGCCATGTGCCCAATTTGGAGACCCAGAAGTTAAAGGGGGCACACCCGTCATTCAGTACGTGTAGGCGTGTGCACACATACTGCTCCACCGTGTTGGTGAAATGCTGCCTCCTGCTAAGACGCTCCATATCAGCTGGTGGTGCTGGTTGTTGTGGCGTGCTCACAAAGCTTTTCCACATGTCGGCCATGCTAACCCTGCCTTCTGAGGTGCTGGCGGTGCCCCAGCTGCGTTGGCGACCTCTTCCTCGTCCTCTGCCTTCGCCTTGTGCTTCCACTGTGCCCCCGCTGTCAGGTGGGAATGCCACCAGCAGCGTGTCTACCAGCGTGCACTTGTATTTGCTCATCTTACGATCATGCTCCAGTGACAGAATTAAGGACGGTACGTTGTCCTTGTAACGGGGATCCAGCAGCGTGGCCACCCAGTAATCAGCACAAGTTAGAATGTGGGCAACTCTGCGGTTGTTGCGGAGACACTGCAGCATGTAATCGCTCATGTGTGCCAGGCTGCCCAGAGGCAACAAAAAGCTATCCTCTGTGGGAGGTGTATCGTCTGTGTCCTCTGTATCCCCCCATCCAGGCACCAGTGATGGCCATGAGCTAGTCTGGGTGCCACCCTGCTGTGAACATGGTTCCTCCTCCTCCTCCATCTCCTCATCCTCCACCTCCTCATCCTCCAGAACTGTGCCCTGGCTGGATAATTGTGTACCTTGGGTTTGTGGGTGCAGGAACCCACCCTCGGAGCCACTTGGGAATGACTGGCCGGAAACCCTACGAAATGATCCCTCTTCCTCCTCCTCCTGTGCCACATCCTCTTCCATCATTGCCATGAGTGTTTTTTCAAGGAGGCATAGAAGTGGGATAGTAATGCTGAGAACGGCGTTATCGGCACTGGCCATGTTGGTGGAGTACTAAAAACAGCGCAACAAGGAACACAGGTCTCGCATGGAGGCCCAGTCATTGGTGGTGAAGTGGTGCTGTTCCGCCGAGCGACTCACCCGTGCGTGCTGCAGCTGAAACTCCACTATCGCCTGCTGCTGCTCGCACAGTCTGGCCAGATGTGCAAGGTGGAGTTCCATCTTGTGGGCACGTCGCATATGAGGCGGTGAGCGGGAAGGCCGAAGCTACGCTGCAGCGCTGACAAGCGAGCAGCAGCAGGGTGAGAATGGCGAAAGCGCGCACAGACGTCCCGCACTTTATGCAGCAGTTCTGACATGTCGAGGTAATTTTTAAGGAATCTCTGCACCACCAAATTCAGCACATGCGCCAGGCAAGGGATGTGCGTCAAACCGGCTAGTCCCAGAGCTGCTATGAGATTTCGCCCATTATCGCACACCACCAGGCCGGGCTTGAGGCTGACTGGCACAAACCACTCATCGGTCTGCTGTTCAAGGCCCGTCCACAGCTCCTGCGCGGTGTGGGGTTTGTCCCCCAAACAGATAAGTTTTAAAACTGCCTGCTGTCGTTTACCCCTGGCTGTGCTGAAGTTGGTGGTGAAGGTGTTACGCTGACCGGATGAGGAAGCAGAGTAGGAGGAGGAAGCAACAGGAGGCAAACTGAAGCGCTCTGCAATCCTCAGTAGTGGAAGGACATGCGCCAAACTGCTATCCGCCTCAGGCCAAGCCGCCACTGCATTCACCCAGTGTGCTGTTATGGAGATATAACGGCCCTGACCGTGCTTACTGGTCCACGTATCCGTAGTCAGGTGCACCTTGCCACAGATGGCGTTGCGCTGTGCACACTTGATTTTGTCACCTACTTGGTGCACGACGTACTGTGGGACAGCCACCGCCATAAGGCCTTTAAAACTATCCGTCTCCAACAGACGGAATGAGAGCATTTCAAAGGCAAGTAATTTAGAAATGCTGGCATTCAGGGCTAGGGATCGCGGGTGGGTAGGGGGGTACTTCCTCTTCCTCTCCATCGTTTGGGATATGGAGAGCTGAACGCTTGCGTGGGACATTGTGGAGATGCTTGGTGACCCAGGTTTTGGTGTTGCTGGCAGATCCTCTGTTTGTGGGGTGCCAGGTGGCACTGTCACTCCAGAGGTGGATGAAGAGGCCGCGACTGCAGCAGAAGAGGAAGCAGGAGGAGCCAGAGACCTTTCTTGGTTTTTAAGGTGTCTACTCCACTGCAGCTCGTGCTTTGCACTTATATACCAGGTCATGCAGGTTGTGCTCAGGTTGAGAACGTTTATGCCTCGCTTCAGGCTCTGATTGCACAGCGTGCAAACCACTCGTGTCTTGTCGTCAGCACATTGTCTGAAGAACTGTCATGCCAGGGAACTCCTTGGAGCTGGCTTTGGTGTGCTCGGTCCCTTGCTGCGGTGGGCAGTAGGAGGCGAACTGTCTAGAGGAAGGCCGCTACGCTTTTGCACCCTGCTCCCTTTTCTGCTGTGCTGGTGGCTCTGTGCGACCACCGCCTCTTCCTCTGAACTACATCGGTCACTCGCATGACCTTGATTCCATGTGGGATCGAGGACCTCATCGTCCTCCACATCATCTTCCACCCAGTCTTCACCCCTGACTTACTTGTCGGTCTGCACGCTTTCGAAAGCCCCAGCAGTTGGCACCTGTGTTTCGTCATCATCCGAGACGTGCTGCGATGGTCCTCCCATGTACTCATCTTGAAAAATAAGTGGTTGGGCATCGGTGCACTCAATCTCTTCCACTTCTGGGGCAGGGCTAGGTGGATTGCCCTGGGAAACCCTGCTAACAGAGTCATCAAAAAGCAGAATAGACTGCTGCATGACTTGGGGCTCAGACTGCTTGGCTGATTTGCAAGGGGGTGAGGTGAAAGACTGATGGACATTGGCTGCAGGGGCCAACTGTGGTGTTTCAGCAGGAGACTGGGTGGGAGACAATGTGAAGTAACTGGATCCACTGTCAGCAACCCAATCTGCTATCACCTGTACTTGTTCAGGCCTCACCATTCGTAGAGCAGCATTAGGCCCGACCAAATACTGCTGCAGGTTTTGTCGCTTACTCGCACCTGAGGAAGGGGTTTCACTTTTGCTTGTAGCTGGCACAGATCGACCACGTCCTCTCCCTGCAACAGGAGCTCCACTAGCAGCACCACGACCTGGGCCACGTCCCTTATTTGACGCTCTCATCATATTTTTTGAATTTAGGATCTTGCCCTAAATAGGTGTTTTAATTAATAGTAAAAAAGAACGACAATATGTAAAGGGTGTATCTCACACGGCCTGAACCAGACTAGGCCTCAATTAAAGATTTCTTTGCACAAAATGGCTGTATTTCAAATGGCTGTATTTCAAATGACTGATTCAAACCCCTGTATGTAGGGGGGTATCTCACACGGTCTGAACCTGTGTAGGCCTGAAGTAAATATATCTTTGCACAAAAAGGCTGTATTTCAAATGGCTGTATTTCAAATGCCTAATTCAAACCCCTGTATGTAGGGGGGTATCTCACACGGTCTGAACCTGTGTAGGCCTAAAGTAAATATATATTTGCACAAAAAGGCTGTATTTCAAATGGCTGTATTTCAAATGCCAAATTCAAACCCCTGTATGTAGGGGGGTATCTCACACTTTCTGAACCTGTGTAGGCCTGAAGTAAATATATCTTTGCACAAAAAGGCTGTATTTCAAATGCCTAATTCAAACCCCTGTATGTATAGAGGGGATCTCACACGCCCTGAATCAGTGTAGGCCTGAAGTAAATATATCTTTGCACAAAAAGGCTGTATTTCAAATGGCTGTATTTCAAATGCCTAATTCAAACCCCTGCATGTATAGGGGGTATCTCACACGGTCTGAACCTGTGTAGGCCTGAAGTAAATATATCTTTGCACAAAAAGGTTGTATTTAAATGGCTGTATTTCAAATGCCTAATTCAAACCCCTGTATGTAGAGGTGGTATCTCACAGGGCCTGAACCTCTGTAGGCCTGAATTCAATATTGGTGCACCAAAAGTGGGTATTTAAAATCTCTGAATGTAACCCAAATGTAATAAGGGTGTATCTCGCAATGACATCTGCATGAAAGGCTGCCAACAAAATTTTTGAAGCCCAAACGACTGTTTGTTTAACAACTGAATTTGACAGCAGTATATAAGCCTGTAATTTCACACGTGCTGATGCTGCAAGGCCTGAAAATTGTGTTTTTTGTCAAATAAGTGTGTTTTTCAAACCCCAGAAAATGATGGGTGTATTTCTAGCTTAAATTGCACACTGACTAATACAGATGTTGTAGATTGCCAAAAAAGTCTTTTTTTGCTAACAGAATCTTAATGCTGTATATATTGAACTTGAATTTAACACTTGCAGATCTGGCAAATACTGTTTTTTGAAAAATAAATATATGTGTTTTTCAAACCGAGAAAATGATGGGTGTATTTCTACCTTAAATTGCACACTAACTAATCCAGATGTTGTAGTTTGCCCCCAAAAATGGTGATTTGCAATGTCCCAAAAGCTCAGATGCAGTGCTGGTGCACTGAGCATGCATAAAATGGCCGCCGCCGCCACCCACCTAACTATCAGAAGTCTAAAAGTTAGTATTTTTGGTCAATGAGCTCAGGGCAGGGTAAAACGATAGTGCCCTGCACCCACACAACTATTTTTCTGTAGATTGCTGAGTTAGATTCTCTCCTATGCTCTCCCTAAAATCACAAGTCCAGCAGCATCCTCTCCCTACACTTGTAACAGCAGAGTGACGTGCAGCGCTACGTGACCCAAGCTTATATAGAGCCTGGGTCACATGCTGCTCTGGCAAATCACAGCCATGCCATTAGTAGGCATGGCTGTGATGGACTCTTGGGGCAAGTAGTATGACGCTTGTTGATTGGCTGCTCTGCAGCCTTTCAAAAAGCACCAAGAAAGCGCCGAACACCAAACCCGAACCCATACTTTTACGAAAATGTTCGGGTTCGGGGTCCAAAAATCCTAAAGTTCGGTACGATCCTGAACTTT
Organism: Bufo bufo; assembly: GCF_905171765.1. NCBI lineage: Eukaryota > Metazoa > Chordata > Amphibia > Anura > Bufonidae > Bufo > Bufo bufo. The sequence continues at coordinate 405,502,580 of NC_053393.1, read as the reverse complement.
ACAGTTTGGGTTCGCTCAACCCTAGTTCTGAACCTTAGCACAACCTGCATGATTAGGCATCTACATGCGAGACACGGGCTGCAGTGGAGTAAGCACCTTCAAAACCAAGAAAGGGCTCAGGCCCCTCCTGCTCCCTCTTCTGCTGCTGCCTCGGCCTCTTCCTCTGCCTCTGGAGGAACGTTGGCACCTGCCACCCAGCAAACAGAGGATGTGCCACCAACAACACCACCTCCGTCACCAAGCATCTCCACCATGTCACGCGGAAGCGTTCAGCTCTCCATCTCACAAATATTTGATAGAAAGCGTAAATTCCCACCTAGCCACCCTCAATCCCTGCCCTGAATGCCAGCATTTCGAAACTACTGGCCTTTGAAAGGCTGTCATTCAGGCTGGTGGAGACGGACAGCTTCAAACAGCTCATATCACTTGCTGTCCCACAGTACGTCATTCCCAGCCGCCACTACTTCTCCAGGAGAGCTGTGCCCTCCCTGCACAACCAAGTATCGGATAAAATCAAGTGTGCACTGCACAACGCCATCTGTGGCAAGGTCCACCTAACCACAGATACATGGACCAGTAAGCACGGCCAGGGACGCTATATCTCCCTAAGTGCACACTGGGTAAATGTAGTGGCGGCTGGACCCCAGGTGGAGAGCTGTTTGGCGCACGTCCTTCCACCGCCAAGGATGGCAGGGCATCATTCTTTGCCTCCTGTTGCCTCCTCTTCCTACTCGGCTTCATCCTCCTCTTCTACCACCTCCTCATCCGGTCAGTGATAGACCTTCACCACCAACTTCAGCACAGCCAGGGGTAAACGTCAGCAGGCCGTTCTGAAACTGATGTGTTTGGGGGGCAGGCCCCACACCGCGCAGGAGTTGTGGTGAGGTATAGAACAACAGACCGACGAGTGGTTGCTGCCAGTGAGCCTCAAGCCCGGCCTGGTGGTGTGCGATAATGGGCGAAATCTCGTTGCAGTCTGGGACTAGCCGGTTTGACGCACATCCCTTGCCTGGCGCATGTGCTGAATTTGGTGGTGCAGAAATTCATTCACAACTACCCCGACATGTCAGAGCTGCTGCGTAAAGTGTGAGCCGTCTGTGCGCGCTTTCGGCGTTCTCATCCTGCCGCCGCTCGGCTGTCTGCTCTACAGCGTAACGTCGGCCTTCCCGCTAACCGCCTCATATGCGACGTGCCCACCAGGTGGAACTCCACCTTGCACATGCTGGAGAGACTGTGAGAGCAGCAGCAGGCCATAGTGGAGTTTCAGCTGCAGCACGCACGGGTGAGTCGCACTGCGGAACAGCACCACTTCACTAACATGGCCAGTGGTGATGACGTCGTTATCAGCGTTACAATACCACTTCTATGTCTCCTTGAGAAAACACTTAGGGCGATGATGGAAGAGAATGTGGCCCAGGACGAGGAGGAGGAAGAGGGATAATCTCTAACACTTTCAGGCCAGTCTTTTAGAAGTGGCTCAGAAAGAGGATTTTTGCAACAGCAGAGGCCAGGTACAAATTTGGCCAGCCAGGGCCCACTACTGGAGGAGGAGGAGGAGGAGGATGAGGAGGAGGATGGGGATGAAGCATGTTCACAGCGGGGTGGCATCCAACGCAGCTCGGGCCCATCACTAGTGTGTGGCTGGGGGGATACGGAGGACGCAGATGATACGCCTCCCACATAGGACAGCTTGTCCTTATCTCTGGGCAGCCTGGCACACATGAGCGACTACATACAGCAGTGCCTGCGCAACGACAGCAGAGTTGCCCACATTTTAACGTGTGCTGACTACTGGGTGGCCACCCTGCTGGATCCCCATTACAAAGACAATGTGCGGTCCTTAATTCCCTCACTGGAGCGTGATCGGAAGATGTGCGACTACAGGTGCACGCTGGTAGACGCACTCCTGAGAGCATTCCCGACTGACGCCGGGGGACAAGTGGAAGCACAAGGCGAAGGCAGGGGAGGAGGAAGAGGTCGCCAACGCAGCTGTGTCAGCACCAGCACCTCAGAAGGCAGGGCTAGCATGGCCGACATGTGGAAAAGCTTTGTCACCTCGCCGCAACAACCGGCCCCAACTTCTGATATGGATCATGTTAGCAGGAGGCAGCATTTGAACAACATGGTGGAACAGTACCTGTGCACATGCCTATACGTACTGACTGATGGTTCTGCCCCATTCAACTTCTGGGTCTCCAAATTGTCCACATGGCCAGAGCTTGCCCTGTATGCCTTGGAGGTGCTGGCCTGCCCTGCAGCCAGTGTACTCTCTGAACGTGTATTTAGCATGGCAGGAGGCATCATAACAGACAGATGCAGCCGCCTGTCCACAGCCAACGTGGACAAGCTCACGTTTATTAAAATGAACCAGGCTTGGATCCCCCAGGACTTGTCTGTACCTTGTGCAGAATAGACAGTTCTAACAGCCTCAACCATCCATCCTTGTACTCAAGTGCACTTATTCCTTTTTTTTTTTTTATATGTCCCAATATTTTTGGGGATACCCCTATGTAAAAATGCAAAATAACACATCTGTGTTGGCTACCTATTCCTCCTTCGCCACCGCTTCCACCTAGACCGCCACATGAGCCTACACGGCCACATCCACCCATTTACCGCCTTCTCAACTTCTTCCTCCTACATCATTCCTAATTTAAATTTTTTTATGGTCTATGTTTTTTAATTCATTTCCCTATCCACATTTGTTTGCAGCGCATTTGCAATGCTCTTAAGCACATTTTGCTGCCTTTTGCAGCCCTCTAGCTCTTTCCATGACATTTTAACAGCCATTTTAGTGCTCAAAAGTTCGGGTCCCTATTGACTTCAATGGGGTTCGGGTTCGGGGTCAAGTTCGGGTCCCAAACCCGAATAAATTTTTGCAAGTTCGGCCGAACCTGCCGAACCCGAACATCCAGGTGTCCGCTCAACTCTAATCACAAATTGATGTACATTAATGCTGTTGCTCCATTCAACATCAATCAAATCCTTCACTTAGACTTTGGTGTTATGTCTCAATACCAATTTCAGCACAGTATCTTGAAATTACCAAATCTAAATACACATAAGCTATGGATATGATGAAAATGGATATAGCTATTAAGAAAAGAGACGTCTAAATGTGTGGCATGTTTTCAATATTCTAATAGTTTATTGAAAGGATATTCTGCAGAACTCCACTGATTGCATAGATCTGTTAAAATGTAATAAAATAACTTTGGTTCATGATCCCTTAGTAAACTTCTTAAAAATTTTTTTACATTAAATGTAAAACTTGACAATTATAATTAAAATTTTTCCCAAAAAAATTAAAAAAATATTAAACAAATTTTTATTCTTGGTGCTATATTATATGAGCATTATTAATACATCTATATACGGTATATTTCAAATTTAGAAACACCCCCGACCCCACCAAAGTAATACATTGTTTCTGGGGACAATAGAAAGCAACATAAATATATAAAAGTAGGAATTTTAAAATTGAAGTAAGCATTGCAGTGGGTAACAGACTCAATATGTGCCAGCCTTAGAGACTTTATTGGATAAAGGACATAATCCTTTTATCATGTTTTGCTAAACACAGACAAAACCCAAATGACAGAGCCATGTGCAAAAACCCCAGGAAAAGATGTACATAGTCCCTGCTCTGTACTATGTATACATGTGTTTTCTGGGTTAAGCCCTGTTATAGAGCTCCCCCCGCCCCCCTCCAAAGTAATGCATCTATATATTTTTTGTTTAATTTATATAGAATATAACAAGGAAAAGAATTTGCTTGCCTTCATATGAAAGCAGAGGCATACAGAGGTTGAGTATTGTCCAAAGACTTCTAAGGCAGTGGTATTATGGTTTGGTGTAACTATAAATTATAATAAGACAGATTATGGTGAGTTCATGCATAGCTAGAAGTTTACCACAAGGTCCTAGTTATACAGTATAAAGTAAGTTGAGGCTTTATAGTCAAGGGCACAAAGAACTCTTCTTATAGTTTCAGTAGAAAACTAAATATGTACAAAATGTCATATTCCATAGGTGGGGTGGAGACATATGCATATAAACACATCCATTATTTTTGATATAGAGGATGATAACAGGACCCTTATAATACAATATGTTTAAATATAAATTGTATTTGCTAAATTAGGGCATAAAATTCAAGGTTACATAATATTTTTATTTGCAAGTGTCTTACCTATATCCCAGGAGAGTGGGTTTTCTTCCATTTCCATCCTGCCAATGACATACCAAATACAAGCCATCCAATGAGCCAGAAGAGCAAACATGGACATAAGTAAAGTAAGGACTATTGTGCTGTGCTGGGAATAGCGATCCAACTTCTGAAGAAGACGTAAAAGTCGTAATAATCTGATGGTTTTCAAAAGATGAACTAGAGAAACCTACAGAGTAATCATAGTAATGATGTTAACATATGATTGTATGCTTTCTATACATAACTGTCTCTAATCTTGCAACTAGAGATGTTGAGTAGTGAAAAATCTGCAAAAAGTACATTAGATTTTAATATTCAAAAAACTAAAACACTAAGTTTCTTTTTCAATTAGACAATGAACCATGCAGAGTATAACAATGGACAAGTAATATACGATGTTAGTAATAAAGCCTATTTTTACCGATTTATTGACTATATATCAAGAGACCATTTTTGAACTTTACCTTTTAAAGCTTTTATATTCAAACATTTTTTTTTTTAAATGTATAATGTAAATTGCTTAGGGTCTGTTCCCACTGATTCAATCAGGGTTTCCAAAATTTCTCAAGTAAGGGGGTTATTCTTGCCATCTAATATGCCATAACACCAACGGATGCCTGGCAAATCGTGAATAAGAGCTGCTAAGATTTGTCGGTATCAATTTTCAAACAGATCTAGTATGGTTGTTATGATTCCGTTATACATGGAAACCATGACACTAGTGTGAACACAGCTTTATATTAGTACATACAGGATATGGAATTAACTTGAAACTAGGAAGATGTTATGGAAACCGCACAATGAAATGCCATGAAACACAAAGTAACTGACAAAGGAATAACAGAGACAAAATAAGGAATGATTAGAAGTGGAACCTTCTATGAAGCCTGTATACATGCTACTAAGTAATAGCATACATACAACAAAAAGCCTATTTATCTTCATTTAGTTGAGTTTAGAACATTTTTTAAGTACAATCTGACTTAGAATTAGGAAACTGTTAAAATATACTAAAATAGTATTTGAATTTGAATTAAATTTTTGAGCATTGTGGTATGGGGTAACTCCATGTTTTATGTATTCCTGGGAATGTGTAAAATTATGTATTTGGTCTTTTGATTGCATGATTTGTGATGGTGACAGAGAGGTGATATTGTTATTATTACATAAATATTTTGTGAAGTCTACCTATCACTTAGATACACAAGAATTAACACTCTGTAAATGAAGTTACCCTTAAAAATAATGGAAAATTAGCAGATTATATAAAATATAATTTATTAGTTTTTTTGCTTTAGGCCCTATTTTTTCATGAGGATCTATTTTTTTATGTATAGGTGCATTTTAAACCGATACTTAAGTAACTATTGATTTTATAAATGTAAAACATGATATTTATATATTACTCTGGCTATTACAATATTCTAAACATTAATAAAAAAAATTTAAGCTGTCTAAAAATATTAAGAAAAAGTACATACAACGCTTAAAATTATATAGATGTTTAAATTGTTTAATTTTTTTGATATATTTTTATGAGCTGACAGAAGTTTTTTCTTTTTCTGTTTTTAAGAATCCAAAAATAAACAATGAAATTTGTAACTAAATTTAATGCCAACTCTGATGACTTTAAGAACAGGATGCAGATGCTTAAAGAAAATGATAGGCCCTTTAAAATAAAGTGGAGAGGTAAAGACTAACATTTGGCATTCATTCCTTGGTGCATACCAGGTTGTCCTTTTGTGGGCATATGCCAACGTCATTGATAGAAGGCAGCAAAGGAAGCATTGTAAAAAAAAAAAAAAAAGAAAAAATATATATATATTTTTTAATGTGTTGGTTTTAATATCTTAAAAATGTTTATATTACAAATCATGGCTACATTAAAATTTTAATTTACTTACTGACATAGTTTTGCACTTTTAAGGTGTTCTGGCATCATTTATGCTAATTTCAAAATAGCTTCTGTATTTTATTCAATTTTCTTTTTACAATTCCTTGAAATTTGACTTTGTTTACTTCCTATTTTGTTTTAATAGTTCTTCTATTGTCAATTTGATGTTTCTATACATGGGTAATGATTAAGTAATCAAAAATGAATTATGTTAGATTTGTGCACTACTTTTATGACACCAAGCCATGAGGATAAAATTATCAGATGTTTTTAATTGGTGCCATTTTTCTTAGCAATTTCTACAAATTATTTGGGGAAATGAAGGTAACTTTAAACCACTAGCATGGCTATGATTTGACAATAGATAAAATATTTTGTAGATTATTGTATGTATTTGTCTTCGTAGAGCATGGCAAATTTTGTTTCTTATAAACCAAGGTTAACTATCACTCACTTGAGCTTAGTGTTAACTGCTATAAAAATATATGTCCTGTTTCTTGATGCAAACCTTTTGTTTAGAATCAACAAAGTACTGACAATGAAGATTAAATATGCAGACTTTGGTATAAAACCATACATATTACTTTATATTGCAATTATCTTGTTGTAGATGATAATCACATTTGGCGATACTTAGCCTACATACACTGAAGAGCAAAAGGGTAACAATGTTTTGAACTTTTGACTTTCAGGCTCCATATCTCGCCATCCACTACAGCTTTAAATGTGAGACTACCATCATTTTATAGACAATCATCTTTGCTATCTTATACTTAAATTGGACTTACAACTATTTAGCATATGATTAGTTATACAGATTCTTGTCATGTAACCTCCTAAAATTCTAAATTTGAATTTTTATTATTTTGCTGGTATTCTGTAAATCCACCTTTGACTTTTACCACTGCCTGAATCCTGCTGGGCATACTCTAGATCAGATTCAAGCATGTCTCGACCAAAATCTGTTCCCAGGTCTTTTCTACATATTCCGAATGTTGGTGCATACTGGTCGACTCAATTCTGTACAAATATAGCTTTTTTATCAACTCTACCCACAAGTATTTGATTGATTTGACACCTGGGGACTGTGTGGGCCAATCCAGCACCTTTACTTCATTGTCAGTGAACCATTTTTTGCCAATCATGGCGTATGCTTCGGGTCGTTGTCAAGTACTCGAGTGTACAAAGTAACTCATCTTGTATGATACTCACATATAACTTAGCATTGAGACCACGATTGAGCCTGTACAAGTATCCAACACCTTTGGCTATGAAACAATCCCATATCATCAGTTTTCCTCCACCGAACTTGACAGACACTTCCTTCAATTTTTTGATCATTTAGCCCCCTTTTCCGCTGTATCTTCCAGACCCATTTGAACCCATCAGAGCTTAGTCTATTGACTTTTGTCTCATCTCTCCAAAACAACTGTTTCCAATTTTCTACTGTCCACTGTTTGCCAACTTGAACTGACACTTCTTATGACAATATTGAAGTTAAGGATTCTTTACCTTTTTTATGGCCATCATTCCAGACTTGCGTAATGCATATCGCATGATGCACATCGCAAGAAGAAAAAGATTGTTCCACCATCGGGAGCAAAACAGTAACAATGCAGTTACATGGAAAGAATCTGCATACCTAATCATATGCTAAATAGTTGCAAGTCCAGTTTATGTATGAGATAGCCATGAAGATTGCCTATAAAATGATGGTAGTCTTACGTTCAAAGCTATAGGGGATGGTGAGATATGAAGCCTAAAAGTCTAACGTCCAAAACACTGTTACCCTTTTGCTCCTCAGTGCATATATGAAAACTAAAAGCACAATTTATATGTGCCTCTAAAAAACTATTTAGCATTTAAAATTTTTCATTACATAAATTACAATAATTAAAATGCAATTATAATTTGAACTGTCTAAACGTTTCACTACTTAGCACCATGTGCACTTCAGTATACAATGGGGACACTTCTTAAGAAAGTTCAGTAATTCAGAATATAAATATCTTGACAGGTACCAATTTGGTAGCCATATACAGTAGATGTGCATATTGTATGACAGTCACATAAAATTTAAATGATCTCAAATCAAAAGATATTACCATTAGTATTTTTTGTTATTCTGAGTATTTTTCTGTTACCTTTCTTATGCCCATTTAAATGGTTTTCCCACAGTATATGCCATTATTGTATGATAGATGCGGGTCTGACTGCTGTTACGCTTGCCAATCAACTCACTGGATTATTATGTGCCAGGTTGCATTCAAGCACATATTAGATTGATAGTTGGTTCTATTCTAGTCATGTGATATTTTTACATAGGTGCAAACTATCTCTATTCACTCATTGTTAGCAATCTTGGTATAGCACACTAGGGGGCAGAGGACTCCTGTTGTCTTGATAAGAAGGAGTACCAAAATTAAGACCTAAAATCTATTAAACACTTATGGCATATCCTTTTAATATGCCTTAAAGTTCTAAGATGATAAAACTTGCATACATATTGGCATCTCTTTCAAATTTTCTATAAAGTAATGTTTTTATCGTTGCTTCCTTGTATTAGTTATCTCAATTTAAAGTTAGCGAGTAGAGTTGGAGCTGTGTGATCAACAGAATTTGCAAAATATGATGACTCATTTGGAGGTGCTAAATGATATGGTAAGTTATTATTTCTAAATAGTTAATAGAATTGATTATATGTTGCCAGAACATCCTTAGCAGGGCAAAACAATGTGTCAATAAGTGAATAGCACTTCTGTGCAGTGGATATCATACAATAAACATTGTGCAGTAAATTAATGTTTCAATGAGTGCTAAAGATTAAAAAATCTTAGTAAATCATGAATGATCTACACATTGAAAAATAGACTCAAACAAGATACACAAATGAAAAATAATTTTGCCATGCTCTAGATATTTATGTATATGAAAACTGTTTAAACATGCTAAACTGTGTAAAGAATAATTCTACTTCCATATATTAATTTAGCTGTCAATAATCAGCATTTACTACTGTTTGATTTAACAATAATTATGGCTAAACAAAGCTGCATGTCTAGACTAACTAAAATTATCTGTAAGTCAAATTGCCCTTAAAAAATGTATTAAAATATATGCTGCTTGAAGCATTAGAAATAAAAAAAATTGCTAAAGTTAAAAAAGATGTTAATATGGATGAATATTTTGTGTATTATACAGTATTTGAGATTTAAATGCTTAGAGAACTAAATTCTGAATATATAAGAGTCCACAAGCAGCAAATTTTTAATCCTATATGTATAAAATGTAGGCCACCTAGGGTAACAAGATACAAACATAAAGGCATGGAATATGCATCTAAAGGTATGGTGAAAGGGAGAAGATAAAGTGAAGCGTTGGTAAGTATAAAATTTATTTGAAGAAAGGAAAGGATTATATATAGGACTATATGTAAAATGAATCAAAGTAGCATATTTTAGCTGAGGAGGTAAATAAAAATTATACAACATATTACAAATTCATATACCTAATAAATTAAGGATCAGAATCCTGTAGGCTGGTATTTAGCTCTAAAAAAGAGATGTAACTACTTACCACAGTGACATTAAAAGCATAAAGGAGATCAAAGGGAAGAGCAGCAATTAAATCAATGACGAACCAAGTTGTAACATAGTGGATGCAAATAGATCTTGCTTTAAATATAACTTGGCCCGACTTGCTGACATAGGTTGTTCGGAAATTTAAAATAATATCTGCTTGGCAAAAAAAAGAAATAGGAAAAAAGACAGATATGACATATTATGATAAAGAAGATATAAGTAAAAGTGGTAAATTGTAAAAAGAAAACAATTAAATAAACAATTGAAAAAATACAATCCTATAGAACCTGGAAATAAAATATAAATCTCTTGCCCAGTTTTAGGCAATGAGCCTGTACAGAAGGAGATAGCACTGCATATGCTATGTGGTTCTATACTGTTCAGCAGTAGTCCTTTGTGTAGCCATATTATAGAAGTTTTCTCCCCTAGAAACAATGCTTCTAGAGTGGAAATGCCCATATAATAAGCCATCCAGAGGAACATGCCACAATTACTTTTACCGGTTGCATAAATTCTCTATGTGCTGCCATAAGTTATGTCTTCAGAGTTTGTAAGTTATGTATTCAGAGTTGGTAAAAGAGAACTGGTACTGGCACATTAGTGGCAGGCCTTTAAGAATGCCTAGGGAAGTACAAGAAGTCAGCAAGTAGAGTCACAACTAGAAGAGACAGATACAGTCAAAGTAGCAAATAAGGTGTAAATCCAAAGTCAGGTTAGTGACAGAACCAGGAGACTCAGCAGCCACAGAGTTAATCCAGAAACAAGATAGTATTCAGTCCACCAGGAAAGTCAATATAAGCTAGTACAGTAGCTAAAGGGTTAATCCAAAAGCAAGCCAGTAGTCACATCACCAGAAAAGTCAATAGTATATTATATAGTATAGAGCCCTGATACAAACAGAATCATAGGCAAGTTAATCAGGAACCAGCAGTATTAAATCCCCAATTTAGCTATGGGATTAGACACAGAGTCAGAAGCCTGATTGGTTTGGCTAATTGGCATAGCAACCCAACCAGCACAGCAATGCATAGTGGTTTGGCTGGATGAATTCCTGACAATGTGATGTATAATTCATATAATTTCATTATAGGAAGTATCATTTTTACACTAAACGCAGTAGTTATTATATAAAATTAGCAAATAGTATACACAATGTAAAAAACAAACATGAAAAACATATATAGGTATAGGTCACAGGACCTAGGGTGACTTCTAATCATTCATATTTTGAATATATATATTTAACCACTGTATAATATCACTATTATTGATACTATGCAAGTTATACATTATGTGTCAATATATTTTTTGCCTATTACTGTAATTAATAATGAATTGAGTAACTTGATTTGATTGCCACTTGTTTTGTTGTGCTTAAAAGTTGCATTGGGTTAACAATACAGGATGAACTGAGCTTTTGTCAAGTGAGGCATGAATTTCTACACTGAATATATATATGCCAATGTTATGCCCAGATTATGACTAAGTCTAATGCATTTTTGCCATAAAGTATAGGTCTTTACTAAGGTCAAGGTAATAAAATAAAAAGCAGGTATGTTTAAATAAAAGTTGTTTTATTTTGTAATAATGAAATTACTACTTCCCAAATGTGAGTAGCATTGTGCACTAAATATAAGAAAATCCACAGATGAATTGTAAATGATGGCAATATTGCATGTTCTCTAACTTCTTCAGCATCAAGAAAAGTTCAACCACCTGCAAAATTAGTTTGTGTACATATATTTTCTACCATCTCGTAACCTGAATGGATAACAGCTGAGTAAATAAGCATTGCTTCGGCTGCATTGTAAACTGTCATCAGATTATTTAGTTATCTCAAGAAAGAACAATAATATGGCATGTTGCTGAAAGGTAATGTTTGGTTATTTTATCTTTTTCCTTTGTTTATTCATGCTACAATATAAAGGAAATGAAAACTATTCAGAATAACTGGACGCAGATTCAATGTGTCCAGTGATGATAATTTATTCAGTTTTGACTGTAAATTGTAAACATTTTTATATAATACATTACAAAGGTGTTCTATTTGAAAATTTAGGCTTTATTGATTTAATAATACAATGTATGATTAGAGATTAATTTAACCCCTTCCTGACATATGATGTACTATTATGTTATGGAAGTCAGTGACTTCCCGCATTTTGACGTAATATGGTGATTGGTCAGGCACCGGAGCAGTGCGCGCGGATCACTGCAGGGGTCCAGCAGTCCCTGATAGCCGGGCCCCTTCTATATCCACCGGCATTGCTGTTTACAGCGATGCCAGCGGATTAACTCCTTCTATGCCATGGTCAGCACTGACCAGGACATAAAAGGGGTTTGCTGCGTGTGAGGGAGCCAATCGAGTCCCTGCGCTGCTATGGCGGGGACCCGATAGCATAGGGACCTGCACGGCATCGGGGCCTGCCTTCTACGGGTGCCGAGGAGATCCAGCCTCAGGCTAGGTCTCCTAGGCAACCTGTTAGTGTATTACACTGGGTAATGCATTGAAGAGGGAATCAGACCCCCAAAATTTGAAGTTGAGACAGAAATAAAGTAAAAAAAAGTAAAAAAAATGTGTTTTTAAAAATAGTTTCAAGTTGAAAAAAGTAAAAAACTCCTTTCCCCAGATTTCATAATACAAAATAGAAAAAAAAGGAAAAACACACATATTAGGTATCGCTGCATCCATAACGACTGGCTCTAAATATATCACATGATCCACCCCGTCTGATAAACACCATCAAAAATAAATAAAAAGTGTGTCAAAAAAGCCATTTTTGTCACCTTACATCACAAAAAGTGCAACACCAAGCGATCAAGAAGGCATATGTCCTCCAAAATGGTACCAATAAAACCGTCACCTCATCCCGAAAAAAATGAGACCCTACATAAGAAAATCACTCAAAAAATAAAAAAAAACTATAGCTCTCAGAACATGGAGACACTAAAACATAATTTTTTTTTCTTTCAAATATGCTATTATTGTGTGTATACATATTAGGTATCTCCGTGTCCGGAACAACCAGCTCTATAGAAATATCACATGACCTAACCCCTCAGATGAACACTGTAAAAAAATAAAAACGGTGTAAAAAAAAGCCATTTTGTCACCTTACATCACAAAAAGTGCAACACCAAGCGATGTCCCCCAAAATGGTACCAATAAAACCGTCACCTCATCCTGCAAAAAGAGTTCCTACCTAAGAACTGTTGGGGTGTTTTAGTGTAAAGAAAAAAATAAAAATAGATATATATATATATTTGCCGCTTAGCGGTGCAGTGATTTCTTGTAAAGTGTTTTGTGACGTGTATTAGCGCGAAAAGAAAAAATATATTTGCAGCTCAGCGGTGCAGTTATCTGTTGTAAAGCCTTTTGAAGGGGTGTTTTAGCATAAAACATATATATATATATATATATTTGCCGCTTAGCGGTGCAGTGATTTCTTGTAAAGCGTTTTGTGAAGTGTATTAGCCAAAAAAGAAAAATATATATTTGCCGCTGAGCGGTGCAGCTATTTCTTGTAAATCCGTTTGTGATGTGTATTAGTGTAAAAAGAAAAAATATATTTGCCTCTCAGCGGGCAGTTATTTCTTGTAAAGCCGTTTATGACGCGTATTAGCGCAAAAAGAAAAAATATATTTGTCGTTCAGCGGTGCAGTCATTTCTTGTAAAGCCTTTTGTGACATGTATTAGCGCATAAATAAAAAATATAATTACCGCTCAGCGGTGCAGCTATTTCTTGTAAAGCCTTTTTTGACATGTATTAGAACAAAAAGAAAAAATATATTTGCTGCTCAGTGGTGCAGTTATTTGTTGTAAAGCCTTTTGTGAAGTGTATTAGCACAAAAAAAAATGTATCTGCCGCTGAGCGGTGCAGCTATCTATTGTAAAGCCTTTTGTGGGGTGTTTTAGCATAAAAAGAAAAAATATATTTGCCGCTCAGCTGTGCAGTTATTTGTTGTAAAGCCTTTTGTGAAGTGTATTAGCACAAAAAAAAATGTATCTGCCGCTGAGCGGTGCAGCTATTTCTTGTAAAGCCTTTTGTGACGTGTATTAGCGCAAAAAGAAAATATATATTTGCCACTCAGCGGTGCAGTTATTTGTTGTAAAGCCTTTTGTGATGTGTATTAGCGTAAAAAGAAAAAATATATTTGTGGTCAGGACCTAAACGAGTGGAAGATGCCCAACCACCACCCCCCTACCTAATTGGCCTGAGGTGTGCCTTGGCCTCACTAGGTCGGTATGCCTGAAAAAGGGGGAATACCCTGAATGTGATGGTTGAATGACTGAATGAAGAATGGGAATGGGTGGGCAGGGGACGTCCGAATGCCGACGTGCTGCCTGGGAGAGCCAGACTGCTTAAGACAGGTACCGGCCCCTCCCACAAATCCAGGCTGCCTGGGAGAGCCAGACTGCTTGAGACAGGTACCGGCCCCTCCCACAAATCCAGGCTGCCTGGGAGAGCCAGACTGCTTGAGACAGGTACCGGCCCCTCCCACAAATCCAGGCTAGCCTGCGGCCAGCCTTAACACTTGTGGTCAGGACCTAAACGAGTGGAAGATGCCCAACCACCACCCCCCTACCTAATTGGCCTGAGGTGTGCCTTGGCCTCACTAGGTCGGTATGCCTGAAAAAGGGGGCAAAACCCACCAGTGAGGGAAGGATAGGCCTGAGGTGCTAGGTGCTACTCTGCCAATGTACTGAATGCTTGGACCAGCTCCGCTTGTGGCTTCGGGATATACCGTACAAAGCACCCCGAGCGCCAGCGCCCCAAGTGTTTAATGATATGCACAGGGACTCCATGCTTGGACGCTGCGGATGCAGCACCGATGCGGAAAGAATGCCCCGAGAATTGAGCCGGATTCAATCCTACACTGGTCAACAGGATGCGAATATGTTTGATGAACTGGCTGGACGTCAGTGGACCAACAGGGAATGGAAGTAATGGGTCAGTGGGGCTGTGAAGACTAAGGGCCAGCAAGAGGTTGTCCAAGACTGTCACTGGACACTATGCGTTTGTGGTCTGGAAGAACTTAACTACATGGCCGGGACCTACCTGCCTTGTTTTGTTGTGAGGCAACTGCAAATGAGTTACTGCCCATCCTGACTAAATCTCCCTTGCGGAGAGCCACCGCCCCTTGTCTGGCCTGTGTCACTTCACCTGGTCTTAAAAACCCGTAAACGCCAAGTACATCGCCGCCTTGATCACCAGGCTGGGAAGGACTCTGAATGGTGAGAATGTGAGAACTTCCGACAGGCTACGAAACGTGTCCCCCTTAATAGGTCGACGGACCGACTTGACCGTGACCTGGCTCTTTTGAATGCCTCTGAGGATGGCCTTGATCGGGTGAGCTGAAAATATAGAGGGTCTGTCTGGCTCTTGAAGTGCCAAAAAATGCTACACCCCAGCCAAATATAGCCTAATGGTGTTGTAGGATAAAGCCAATACCGAATGACAATAAGGCACGAAAGCCACCATATACTTGACCTGACCTGTGTCACCTCTAGGATATGCCAACTTAAAGTTCGAAAAAACCACCCACGCTCGGCGGTACGACCGCAACGTACTGGCCGACAAAGACTTGGTAATGAGTGAACTGGCGACCACCATCAGAGAGTCTAATCCAAGACCAGCAGCCGCCAGTCCGGTACCGGGGTGCCCACTGAGTCTGCTACTGGGTTCTGTAAGAAAAAGCGAGAAAAATCAAAACGAGATAAAGCATCAGCTGCAACGTTGCTGACCCCGTCCAAAAACCGGGCATGAAAATGAAACCCCCGTTCCAGAGCTACCCAGGTCAATCTACGCATGAAAGACATGATAAGTAACGATTTAGATCTGCCCTGTTAATGATCTCTGCGGTCGCCATGTAGTCAGTGTGGAAAACCACCGTGTGACCCGACCACCTATGCCCCCATGACTATAGCAGCTGCTACGATAGGATAGATCTCGAACAATGCCGACATCTGAGAAAACCCCGGCAACTGTAGCACGTGTGTGTGCCATGAGCCGGCGAACCAATGTGAGCCAAATATGGCCGCGAAACCTACCGAGGCAGCCGCGTCTGAAAATACGTGTGGAGAATCGGAAGTGGCCCTCAGAATAAACATGGAAATGCCGTTCCACCCACTGAGAAATCTGTCCCACATGAACAGATCTGCTCGGGCGTTCGCATTAAGATGCACTGATGCGTCCAAATCACTGGTCTGTTGTAATAAGACTAGCAATCTTGAAATGAATGCTCTACCCTGAGGAATGATCCTCATGGCAAAGTATAACATGCCCAACAGAGACTGCAATTCTCTCTTGCAAACCTGAGACATGAGCAAGGAACGGACACCTGATTTGATTCTGTCGAGTTTGTCTTGTGGCAGACTGGCTGACATGGCACGTGAATCCAGAGAGATCCCCAAGAACGTGACAACCTGCGCAGGCCCTTCTGTTTTGTGTTCGGCCACTGGAATGTTTAACTCCTTGAAGACCTGCAAGAGAACCTGCAAGTCAACAGGTGCCTGTGAGTGTTCTTCGATCAACAGAAAATCATCCAGGTAGTGAATGACATTCTGGCAACCCTGTTCCAACAAAATCCATTCCAGTGCCTGCGCTAACCTGTCAAACAGACTGGGGCTGCTCTAGGAACCAAACGTCAACTTGGTGGCGAAATAGTACGCATCTCTCCATTTGATGCCATGCCACTGCCAGAGAGATGGGCTAATGGGCAGCAGTTTGAACGCATCAGAGACATCTGCTTTGGACAGCCAAGCCCCCATGCCTGTCTTGAAGAATGACCTGGATAGCCTGGTCTACGGAAGTATACTTCAAGGAAAATTCCTCGGACGGAATCAACGAGTTGAGACTAGGAACGTGGGAAGAATGTGGAGCAGACAAATCATAAATCAAACGAAATTTATTGGAATATTTTCCCTGCACCACCCCCACCGGGCTCACCCTCCAAGTGCAGAAAGGAGGGGACTGGAAAGGACCAATGATGAAACCCTTGTCCAGCTCAACTGCCAAGAGTGAATCCACCAGTCCAGCATGTTTAGAAGCCGACTGCAAGTTGGGGCATTCATGAGTCTGCTGGGGCAAGGTGATGAGCCCAGTGTGAAATCCCCGTGAAAACCCTTCCACCAGGAATGTACGGAACGGCTGAACCGGATGAAGCCGCAGCAGCTGGTCTAGTGCCTCCACATTCACCCGGCTCAGTCACGCCGGCTTCAATGTGCAGACCGTGACCGGATGTGCCCTAAAACATGTGGCACAGACATGCAGGAGCCTGCACTGGCTGAAGTTGCAGATGGCGTAGACCACTGCAAACAACACAACAAACACCACAAAACAACAACAACAAAAAAAAAAAAAAAAAACGAAGAAAGAAAAAGAGAAAAAAAAAAAAAAAAAAAACAACCTGTTAACCCTATGACCTGCTGCCCGTAAGCTGACAAACAAGATGACGTAATCTAAGCCCCTCCCCTTCCCCCCCAGCAGCGTGAAATGATTGAACGAAAAGCCTTCGAGGCTGACAGGGAGTATGATAGTCGTTTCCACCGACGTATGAAGCGAGCCCGAGTTTGTGTGAATCTGTGACGTGGTAGATTAATTAAAAACTAATACTGCGGGCTAAAGAACCTACAGACGTGGTAGGTGATGTATGTAAGTATAGGATTTGTGGAAAACAGACCGTATGACGTATGACACTAGTCTACGAGATGAAACGGGGTGTGTATGTCGTGCGAGCGTGTAGCTGTATTGGCGGATGTACCTATGCTAGAGGTGTATGGATGAAGCTTGGTGGATAAAGGTTTTTATTTTTTTTCTTTATTTGAACAACCCACTTTTTTTTTTTTTTTTTTTTTTTTTTTTAACAACCCACTTTTTTTTTTTTTTTTTTTTTACTTTATTTAACAATCCACTTGTACCCTTTTTTTTTTTTTTTTGTCAAACTGCCTGATGTGCGAACTATGTGTCTAAGGTATGTATGTAGTGTATGTGATGAGTGCCAAACATGTGCACAAGCAGCAACCTTGTAAGTAATCAACTCAGTAATGGCACCAGGACCCAGCTGACGGAATCTAAGCCCCTCCCCTTCCCCCCCCCCCAGCAGCGTGAAACGATTGAACGAAAAGCCTTCGAGGCTGACAGGGAGTATGATAGTCGTTTCCACTGACGTATGAAGCGAGCCCGAGTTTGTGTGAATCTGTGACGTGGCAGATTAATTAAAAACGAATACTGCGGGCTAAAGAACCTACAGACGTGGTAGGTGATGTATGTAAGTATAGGATTTGTGGAAAACAGACCGTATGACGTATGACACTAGTCTACGAGATGAAACGGGGTGTGTATGTCGTGCGAGCGTGTAGCTGTATTGGCGGATGTACCTATGCTAGAGGTGTATGGATGAAGCTTGGTGGATAAAGTTTTTTTTTTTTTTTTTTATTTGAACAACCCACTTTTTTTTTTTCTTTATTTAACAATCCACTTGTACCCTTTTTTTTTTTTTTTTTTTTCCGTCAAACTGCCTGATGTGCGAACTATGTGTCTAAGGTATGTATGTAGTGTATGTGATGAGTGTCAAACATGTGCACAAGCAGCAACCTTGTAAGTAATCAACTCAGTAATGGCACCAGGACCCAGCTGCCAGAGTTTAACCTGCTGAGCCCAGATGACTCGCAGCCCCTGTATGAACTTAGATACAGGTTATGCTGAGACAGGCAATGAGCTCCAACTATGTGACAATGCTGCCAAAACTTGAATTGCATGTGCCTGAACGCAGTGAGGAGAAGCGATCCTCCGGCACACTTCCCCCTCTCTACACCCCCTCCTACCCTCCTCCACGTTACCACGCTCCCCGAACAAAGCAGTTATCATGGAAAACGACCTGAACAGCTTGCAGACTGAAGTGAAAGGTACACCCGGCTTCTCTGAGATCCGACTCGTGCAGGACGCTTGCTGATGACGTCACACCCGGAAGTAGCAGACGTCCGAATGCCGACGTGCTGCCTGGGAGAGCCAGACTGCTTAAGACAGGTACCGGCCCCTCCCACAAATCCAGGCTGCCTGGGAGAGCCAGACTGCTTGAGACAGGTACCGGCCCCTCCCACAAATCCAGGCTGCCTGGGAGAGCCAGACTGCTTGAGACAGGTACCGGCCCCTCCCACAAATCCAGGCTAGCCTGCGGCCAGCCTTAACACTTGCCGCTCAGCAGTGCAGTGATCTGTTGTAAAGCCTTTTGTGGGGTGTTTTAGCGTAAAAAGAAAAACATATTTGCCGCTTAGCGGTGCAGTTTTTTGTTGTAAATCGTTTTGTAACATGTATTAGCACAGAAAGAAAAAATATATTTACAGCTCAGTGGTGTAGTTATTTGTTGTAAAGCCTTTCATGGGGTGTTTTAATTTCCTTTTTATTTATTTATTGGATTTAACAGTATGTCAAACAGAGAAGTGCCAGACCGTGCATAGGGGAGTGGCAGAGGCCTAAATGTTTCTGGCGCAGGCATCGGTCGAAGCAAAGTAAGGGGGCGTGGCAGCAGGGGTCACAGCGAGAGGCCTGAGCTCCCGGTGTCATCTAGCGGTCGTGTCTTGACCAGCAACCCAGCGGTTCTGGAATGGTTAACTCGTCATCCACTTCGTCCCAAGTGACATCAGACATCTCTAGACAAGAGTCGGTGGGTTCCTTTGACGCTTAGTTGGCATGGCCCAGGAGGACCTGTCCTGAACCTCCCTCTTCCATTTTCAGTTCCCTAACCGCGAGAAGTATTATATGCCGTTGGCTCGGCTCCACTTTTCGGCGAGGAGGAGCTACTAGTGGGCAGTCAGCAGCTACTGCCCAGCCAGGATCTGTAGAAGACACCCGCCGCTTCCTCTGCTAGACTGGCAAGTAGTGATGAGGAGAGTGGCCTAGGAGCTGGTGTTGCGAGCGGTCAGGCTCCTGACTCAGAGACTGTTGACGAGGAAATCAGTGACGTGCAGACAGCACTCGATAATGATGATGTTGTAGCTGATCGCACTTGGGAGCCAGGTGACGAAGGGGCTTCATCATCATCGGGAGAAGAGGGTGGCAGCTTGCCCATAAGCCAGCGGCAGAGTCAGCAAGTCGCTAGTGTGGCCGGGAGTCAGCAGAGTGGCAGCAGTGAGAGGTCGGTAGCCAAACGTGCCTGGGGTACACCACCCGCTTCTTGGGAGCCTACCTGCTCGGGAAGTAGCGGTGCAGGGGTTTACGGAGGCAGCAGTGGTAGCAGTCAGTCAGTGCAGAGTGTTGTGGGTAAAATCACCTACTCGGCGGTGTGGCAGTTTTTTTTAAAGTAGCCGGAGGAGGTGAACATGGCCATGTGTTGAATCTGTGGGCAAAAGGTGAAGAGTGGCCATGGTGCCAATGTTGGCACTACGGCCCTGCGTCAACATATGCAGCGTCGCCATAAAGTGGCCTTGGAGAACCGTGGCTCCGATGTGGTGGTCCAGCCTGGTTCAGGCAGTCAAGGCTCCACCACCTTAGCCAAAGGGAGCTGTTTGTCCTTTCCATCATCTGCTGGTCCTGATGCTCCTGCTCCTCCTCATCACTAATTCCATCAGCAATCGATCACCGAAGCGATTGCCAAGGTACAAAAGTATGCGTGCACTTATCCAACGGCGCAGAAGCTGAATGTGCTCCTTTCCAAGTGGTGGACTCTGCACCTTTCAGAGAACTGATGGCTTGTGCCAAGCTGAGGTGGAGAGTCCCAAGCGGTCATTTATTTGCCAAAAAGGCAGTACCAGCCCTGCATGTGGTATGTAGAACAGAAGGTGGGCCAGTCCTTGAGCCTGTCGGTGTCTGCCAAAGTGCATGGCAGCGCCGACGTGTGGAGCTGTAACTATGGTCAGGGACAATATATGTCCTTTATGGCCCACTGGGTGAATGTGGTTCCTGCACAGCCACACCAGCAACTGAATCAGCCAGGATTTACACCCACTAATTCCTGATACATCAGACTAGTTCATCCATGGTGCCACACAAACACTTTGACAAAAGAGAGCGGTTTCTTCTGGCTACCTGCATCAGCTACTATTCTGATGCTGCCACCTGCCTGATGCCACACATCTGATGCCAAGTGCTCCATCTTTCACCCACTATCTTCAGCGGGTACTGGTATTTCCACCAACCTCAACACTATGTCACCTTGCCACTCTGTGGTCTCCTCATGCTGCTGCCCTCTACACACTATGTCACCTTGCTACTTTGTGGTCTCCTGATGCTGCTGCCACCTCCACACTATGTCACCTTGCCACTCTGTGGTAATCTGATTCTGCTGCCACATCCACACTCTGTCATTGTGCCACTCTGTGGCCTCTTGATGCTGCCACCACCTCCATACTCTGTCATTGGGTCACTCTGTGGTGTCCTTATGCTGCTGCCACCTACACACTGTCATTGTGCCACTCTGTGGCCTCTTGATGCTGCCACCACCTCCATACTCTGTCATTGGACCACTCTGTGGTCTCCTTATGCTGCTGCCACCTACACACTGTCATTGTGCCACTCTGTGGCCTCTTGATGCTGCCACCACCTCCAGACTCTGTCATTGGGCCACTCTGTGGTCTCCTTATGCTGCTGCCACCTACACACTGTCATTGTGCTACTCTGTGGCCTCCTGATGCTGTTGCCACCTCCACACTCTGTCATTGGGCCACTCTGTGGTCTCCTTATGCTGCCGCAACCTCCATTCTATGTCATTGTGCCACTCTGTGGCTTCCTGATGCTGCCGCCACCTCCAGAGTCTGTTATTGGGCCACTCGTTGGTATCCTCCTGCTGCTTCCACGTCACCACTATGACATAGGGCCACTCTGTGGACTTCTTATGCTGCTACCACCCTCCCCACTTCATGACTAGGCCACTATTTAGCCTTTTTGGCTTGGCTGACATAATCATTTATATGACCTTTCTTCTGATCTGTAAGAAGGAAGGTAAAATGAGACGCACAATGGATCCTGTCTGTGTAGCAGCTGTAAGGTCTGTATGGTCCCATCAGAATTGGCTTATGATTTGGTAGCCAAAAGCAGGAGTGGGTACAAGACACAGAAGACTTGCAAATATTCTGTTGAGGTGTCATCTCAGTTTTTTTTTTTTTTTTTTGGCATTAGCAATACTGATGGATTGCTGACCAATAGATATGTCCCGAACTATTCGCCGGCAAACATAGCTTGTTCGCGTTCGCCGCGGCGGGCGAACATATGCGATGTTTGGTCCGCCCCCTATTCGTCATCATTGAGTAAACTTTGACCCTGTACCTCACAGTCAGCAGACACATTCCAGCCAATCAGCAGCATACCCTCCCTCCCAGACCCTCCCACCTCCTGGACAGCATCCATTTTAGATTCATTCGGAAGCTGCAGTCTTAGTGAGAGTAGGGACAGTGTAGCTGCTGCTGATTTAATAGGGAAATCGATAGCTAGGCTAGTGTATTCAGTGTCCACTCCAGTCCAACTCATATCTGGTGTCACAGTAGATTACATAAAAAAAAACAACAACAATTTTGACTGTAAAATAATAGCAGTCAGTTGCCTGCACGCGTGTGTGTTTCAGGCCCTGCAAGTGCACAGTGTCACCAGTGCAACTCATATCTGGTGTCACAGTACATTACATTTAAAAAAAAAAAAAACAATTTTGACTGTAAAATAATAGCAGTCAGTTGCCTGCACGCGTGTGTGTTTCAGGCCCTGCAAGTGCACAGTGTCACCAGTGCAACTCATATCTGGTGTCACAGTAGATTACATAAAAAAAAATTTAAAAAATTTGACTGTAATATAATACCAGTCAGTTGCCTGCAAGCGTGTGTGTTTCAGGCCCTACAAGTGCATAGTGTCACCAGCGCAACTCATATCTGGTGTCACAGTAGATTACATTAAAAAAAATATATATTTTGACTGTAATATAATAGCAGTCAGCTGCCTGCACGCGTGTGTGTTTCAGGCCCTGCAAGGGCACAGTGTCACCAGCGCAACTCATATCTCTGGTGTCACAGTAGATTACATTTGAAAAAAAACAACAATTTTGACTGTAAAATAATAGCAGTCAGTTGCCTGCACGCGTGTGTGTTTCAGGCCCTGCAAGTGCACAGTGTCACCAGTGCAACTCATATCTGGTGTCACAGTAGATTACATTTAAAAAAATAAAATAAATTTTGACTGTAATAGATTGAATAGCAGTTAGTTGTCTGCAAGCGTGTGTGTCAGGCGTACAGCGTCTACTCTGCCAACTTCTGCCAGTGCACAGTGCCACTCATATCTGGTGTCACAGTAGCTTGCACGCATAGTACAACTAAACTAATCAGAAAAAAAATGACAGGCAGAGGCAGGCCACCCCGCAGGGGCCGTCGTGGTTGTGGTGCTGTGATTCCCTTTGGCCCTAGAATAATGCCCAGTGTTCAGAGGCCACGTACCCTGAACTCGAAAAGTTCTGAGGACATAGTTGACTGGCTAACACAGGACACCCAATCTTCTACAGCTTCCTCTCGGAACCTTGACGCACCATCCTCCTCCAGCTCAGCTTGGGGCACCTCTCAAGTTACCACTCGCCCGCCTGCCGCCACCACCAACACTAGCACCACAGCTGCTTCACTTGATCTGTCAGAGGAGTTATTTACACATCAGTCGGAAGAAATGAGTGATGCGCAACCATTATTGCCAGAGGATGTAGATAACAGGGATATGCATCAGTCAGGCAGCATTACACACATGGACGTACGGTGTGATGATGATGATGTTGTGCCTGCTGCTGCTTCCTTTGCTGAGTTGTCAGATACAAGTGAAGTGGTTGATGATGACGATGTGTCCATGGATGTCACGTGGGTGCCCGCTCGAAGAGAAGAAGAACAGGGGGAAAGTTCAGATGGGGAGACAGAGAGGAGGAGGAGACAAGTTGGAAGCAGGGGGAGGTCATCGCAAGGAGCTAGTGGCACAGTCAGACAGCATGCATGGGCACCCTGGGTCAGCCAGACAGCACGCCAATCAAGAATGCCGTCATTGCAAAGCTCAGCAGTGTGGCATTTTTTTTGTGTGTCTGCCTCTGATAACAGCGATGCCATTTGCAACCTGTGCCAAAAGAAACTGAGTCATGGGAAGTCCAACACCCACCTAGGTACAACTGCTTCGCGAAGGCACATGATCTCAAATCACAAACGCCTATGAGATCAACACATTAGTACAAGCAGCACACAAACACAAAAAATTTGTAGCTATTGGGACACCGCCGTGGAAGGTACCTGGGCAAAATTTCTTTTCACAAAAGGCAATCCCCAACCTTTACTCTATTGTGCAAAAGGAAGTCATGGCATGTCTGGCACACAGTGTTGGGGCAAGGGTCCATCTGACCACTGATACCTGGTCTGCAAAGCAGATATATCACCTACACTGCGCATTGGGTAAACCTGCTGACGGCTGCCAAGCATGTAATGCGTGGCTCTGCAGAGGAGTTGGTGACACCGCCACGACTTGCAGGCAGGCCTGCTGCCACCTCCTCTACTCCTCCTACGCCATCCTCTTCGATAACTCCTCGGCTGAGTCCTATTTTGCTGCTGCATCTTGCTCCACATCAACTGCAACTCCCCAGCTCCCCAGGGGCTATTCCACATCCCGGATACGACAGTGTCATGCCGTCTTGGGGTTGACTTGCCTGAAAGCAGCGAGTCACACTGGACCAGCATTCCTGTCCGCCCTGAACGCACAAGTGGATCAGTGGCTGACTCCGCACCAACTGGAGATCGGCAAAGTGGTGTATGACAACGGAAGCAATTTGTTGGCGGCATTGAATTTGGGCAAGTTGACACATGTGCCGTGCATGGCACATGTGTTGAATCTGATTGTACAACGCTTTGTGCATAAGTACCCAGGCTTACAGGACGTCCTCAAGCAGGCCAGGAAGGTGTGTGGCCATTTCAGGCATTCCTATACGGCCATGGTGCACTTTTCAGATATCCAGCGGCGAAACAACATGCCAGTGAGGCGCTTGATTTGCGACAGCCCGACACGTTGGAATTCAACACTCCTAATGTTCGACCGCCTGCTCCAACAAGAAAAAGCTGTCAACGAGTATTTGTATGACTGGGGTGCTAGGACAGCCTCTGCAGGGCTGGGAATTTTTTTGCCACGTTACTGGACGCTTATGCGCAATGCCTGTAGGCTCATGTGTCCTTTTGAGGAGGTGACAAACCTAGTCAGTCGCACTGAAGGCACCATCAGCAACCTCATCCCATTTGTTTTCTTCCTGGAGCGTGCACTGCGAAGAGTGCTGGATCAGGCCGTAGATGAGCGTGAAGAGGAAGAGTTGTGGTCACCATCACCACCATAAACAGCTGTATCAGCATCGCTTGCTGGACCTGTGGCAACACTGGAAGAGGAGTCTGAGGAAGAGGAGTCAGAGGAGGAATGTGGCTTTGAGGAGGAGGAGGAAGACCAACCACAGCAGGCATCCCAGGGTGCTCGTTGTCACCTATCTGGTACCCGTGGTGTTGTACGTGGCTGGGGGGAAGAACAGACCTTCAGTGAGATCAGTGAGGACGAGAAACGGGACATGAGTAGCTCGGCATCCAACCTTGTGCAAATGGGGTCTTTCATGCTGTCATGCCTGTTGAGGGACCCTCTTATAAAAAGGCTGAAGGAGAACGACCTGTACTGGGTGGCCACGCTACTAGACCCCCGGTATAAGCCTGAAATGTTACTGAATTACCGGAAGTCGGAAAGGATGCAGCAGTTCCAAAATAAATTAAAAAGTATGCTTTACAAAGTGTATAAGGGTGATGTCACAGCACAACGGGAATCTCACAGGGGAAGAGGTGAAAGTAATCCTCCTCCTACCACGACCACGCTGGCAAGGACAGGACGCTTTACAGACGTGTTGTTGATGGAGGACATGCTGAGCTTTTTAAGTCCTACGCATCGCCACAGCCCTTCGGGGTCCACCCTCAGAGAACGACTCGACCGACAGGTAGCAGACTACCTCACCTTAACTGCAGATATCGACACTCTGAGGAGCGATGAACCCCTTGACTACTGGGTGTGCAGGCTTGACCTGTGGCCTGAGCAATCCCAATTTGCGATAGAACTTCTGGCCTGCCCCGCTTCAAGTGTCCTGTCAGAAAAAACCTTCAGTGCAGCAGGAGGTATTGTCACTGAGAAGAGAAGTCGCCTAGGTCAAAAAAGTCTAGATTACCTCACTTTTATTAAGATGAATGAGGCATGGATCCCGAAGGGACTGACAGTGGGCGATACATTTGACTAAAAAAGGCCTGATGAGATGAGCTGCCTTGGGATAAAAATTGTCCACACGCTGCTGTATTTTATCTCTGCATGCCGGATGACTTGCACGACTTATCCGCCACCAACTAGGGTTCAAGCCGCAATGTTTTAGTGCACTTTCTGCCTGGAAAACATAGATTTTTCTGGCCGCTGCTACAGCAGCGGCTGCAACAATACCAAATCTTTCTGGCATGTGTGCATGCCTAATTTTTCTGGCCTATGGTGCTGCACTGTGGCTGCAAAAACAAAACAACGTCATCACTACATCAAGATTGACGCATAGAGGAATAAAATTTATGTCATGAGTGTGTCAACTATTGACAACTCTTTGCGGTTGTCTAAAATCTATTCCATACACGTCCCCTGATAGGGGACGTAACAGGGATTAAACTGATAGGAATTGTACTACTTAACACACCACTTATATCTGGTGGCACAGTACATTGCACGGCGCACGCGCAGTGCCCCAAATTGCAAGTAGGAGGACCAACAAAGCATCTTTTTCCATCTCCCGGTTCCTAAAATCTATTCCATAGACTGGCCCCTGATAAAGGCCGTAACAGGGATTAAACTGATAGGAATAGTACTACTTAACACATCACTCATATCTGGTGGCACAGTACATTGCACGGCGCATGCGCCGTGCTCCAAATTGGAAGTAGGAGGACCAACCAAGCATCTTTTTCCATCTCCCGGTTCCTAAAATCTATTCCATAGACCGGCCCCTGATAGGGGACGTAACAGGGATTAAACTGATAGGAATAGTACTACTTAAACACACCACTCATAACTGGTGGCACAGTACATTGCAAGCCATACGCTCAGTGCCCCAAATTGGAAGTAAGAGGACCGACCAAGCATCTTTTTCCATCTCCCGGTTCCTAAAAACTATTCCATACACCGGCCCCTGATAGGGGACAAAACAGAGATTAAACTGTTAAGAACAGATTTTTTTTTAATTAAAAAAAAAGAGGACAGCCTCTGCGGAGCTTGGTATTTTTTGGGCGCTTTACTGAACGCTCATGCACAATGGCTGTAGGCTCATGAGTCCTTTTGCGGAGGTGATAAACCTGGCCAGTCAAACCCAAGGCAACATCATCGACCTCATCCCATATGCATTTTTGCTGGAGCGTGCCCTGCGAAGAGTGCTGGATCAGGCCGTAGATGAGCATGAAGAGGAAGAGTTGTGGTCACCATCACCAACAGAAGCAGCCTTGTCGTCGCCGATTGCTGGACCTGCGGCAACGCAGAGAGAGGAGTCTGAAGAAGAGGAGTCAGAGGAGGAAGGTGGCTTTGAGGAGGTGGAAGACCAACCACAGCAGGCGTCACAGGGGGCTTGTTGTCACCTTTTGGGGACCCTTAGTGTTGTACGTGGCTGGGTGGAGGAAGAGACCTTCAATGACGTCAGTGAGGACAAGGAACGGGACATTGCTAGCTTGGTATCCAACCTTGTGCAAATGGGGAGTTTGCGGTTGTGCAAATGAACTGTTTGCGGTTGTTTGCGGTGTGTTAAACGGGGAGTTTGGTCTGTCAGAGTTTGGTCTGTCACTGTGAAGCGGGCGCAACCCTTGCACTACCTGATCGATACAACATTATACCTGAGGGTATACACACACTGGATGTTTTAACCACCTCCGGACCGCTGTACGCACAGACGCGTCCTGGAGGTGGTTGATTGATTCCGAGTGGATGCGCCGGCGCGTCCTCTCGCGAGACGCGAGATTTCCTGTGAACGCGCGCACACAGGCGCGCGCGCTCACAGGAACAGAAGGTAAGAAAGTGGATCTCCAGCCTGCCAGCGGCGATCGTTCGCTGGCAGGCTTGAGATGTGATTTTTTTAACCCCTAACAGGTATATTAGACGCTGTTTTGATAACAGCGTCTAATATACCTGCTACCTGGTCCTCTGGTGGTCCCCTTTGTTTGGATCGACCACCAGAGGACACAGGTAGCTCAGTAATATGTTGCACCAAGCACCACACTACACTACACCCCCCCCGTCACTTATTAACCCCTTATTCACCCTTGATCACCTCATATAGACTCCCTGATTACCCCCCTGTCATTGATTACCCCCCTGTCATTGATCACACCCCTGTAAAGCTCCATTCAGACGTCCGCATGATTTTTACGGATCCACTGATAGATGGATTGGATCCGCAAAACGCACACGGACGTCTGAATGGAGCCTTACAGGGGCATGATCAATGACTGTGGTGATCACCCCATATAGACTCCCTGATCACCCCCCTGTCATTGATTACCCCCCTGTCATTGATCACACCCCTGTAAAGCTCCATTCAGACGTCCGCATGATTTTTACGGATCCACTGATAGATAGATCGGATCCGCAAAACGCACACGGACGTCTGAATGGAGCCTTACAGGGGCATGATCAATGACTGTGGTGATCACCCCATATAGACTCCCTGATCACCCCCCTGTCATTGATTACCCCCCTGTCATTGATCACACCCCTGTAAAGCTCCATTCAGACGTCCGCATGATTTTTACGGATCCACTGATAGATGGATCGGATCCGCAAAACGCATACGGACGTCTGAATGGAGCCTTACAGGGGCGTGATCAATGACTGTGGTGATCACCCCATATAGACTCCCTGATCACCCCCCTGTCATTGATTACCCCCCTGTCATTGATCACACCCCTGTAAAGCTCCATTCAGACGTCCGCATGATTTTTACGGATCCACTGATAGATGGATCGGATCCGCAAAACGCACACGGACGTCTGAATGGAGCCTTACAGGGGCGTGATCAATGACTGTGGTGATCACCCCATATAGACTCCCTGATCACCCCCCTGTCATTGATCACCCCCCTGTCATTGATCACCCCTCTGTAAGGCTCCATTCAGACATTTTTTTGGCCCAAGTTAGCGGAAATTATTTTTTTTTTCTTACAAAGTCTCATATTCCACTAACTTGTGTCAAAAAATAAAATCTCACATGAACTCACCATACCCCTCACGGAATCCAAATGCGTAAATTTTTTTAGACATTTATATTCCAGACTTCTTCTCACGCTTTAGGGCCCCTAGAATGCCAGGGCAGTATAAATACCCCACATGTGACCCCATTTCGGAAAGAAGACACCCCCAGGTATTCCGTGAGGGGCATATTGAGTCCATGAAAGATTGAAATTTTTGTCCCGAGTTAGCGGAAAGGGAGACTTTGTGAGAAAAAAATAAATAAAATCAATTTCCGCTAACTTGTGGCAAAAAAAAAAAATTTCTATGAACTCGCCATGCCCCTCATTGAATACCTTGGGGTGTCTTCTTTCCAAAATGGGGTCACATGTGGGGTATTTATACTGCCCTGGCATTCTAGGGGCCCTAAAGCGTGAGAAGAAGTCTGGGATCCAAATGTCTAAAAATGCCCTCATAAAAGGAATGTGGGCCCCTTTGCGCATTTAGGCTGCAAAAAAGTGTCACACATGTGGTATCGCCGTACTCAGGAGAAGTTGGGGAATGTGTTTTGGGGTGTCATTTTACATATACCCATGCTGGGTGAGAGAAATATCTTGGCAAAAGACAACTTTTCCCATTTTTTTATACAAAGTTGGCATTTGACCAAGATATTTATCTCACCCAGCATGGGTATATGTAAAATGACACCCCAAAACACATTCCCCAACTTCTCCCGAGTACGGCGATACCACATGTGTGGCACTTTTTTGCAGCCTAGGTGGGCAAAGGGGCACACATTTCAAAGAGCACCTTTCGGATTTCACAGGTCATTTACCTACTTACCACACATTAGGGCCCCTGGAAAATGCCAGGGCAGTATAACTACCCCACAAGTGACCCAATTTTGGAAAGAAGACACCCCAAGGTATTCCGTGAGGGGCATGGCGAGTTCCTAGAATTTTTTATTTTTTGTCACAAGTTAGTGGAAAATGATGATTTTTTTTTTTTCCTTACAAAGTCTCATATTCCACTAACTTGTGACAAAAAATAAAAACTTCCATGAACTCACTATGCCCATCAGCGAATACCTTGGGGTGTCTTCTTTCCAAAATGGGGTCACTTGTGGGGTAGTTATACTGCCCTGGCATTCTAGGGGCCCAAATGTGTGGTAAGGAGTTTGAAATCAAATTCTGTAAAAAATGACCAGTGAAATCCGAAAGGTGCTCTTTGGAATGTGGGCCCCTTTGCCCACCTAGGCTGCAAAAAAGTGTCACACATCTGGTATCTCCGTATTCAGGAGAAGTTGGGGAATGTGTTTTGGGGTGTCATTTTACATATACCCATGCTGGGTGAGAGAAATATCTTGGCAAAAGACAACTTTTCCCATTTTTTTATACAAAGTTGGCATTTGGCCAAGATATTTCTCTCACCAAGCCTAGGTGGGCAAAGGGGCCCATATTCCAAAGAGCACCTTTCGGATTTCACTGGTCATTTTTTACAGCATTTGATTTCAAACTCCTTACCACACATTTGGGCCCCTAGAATGCCAGGGCAGTATAACTACCCCACAAGTGACCCCATTTTGGAAAGAAGACACCCCAAGGTATTCCGTGAGGGGCATGGCGAGTTCCTAGAATTTTTTATTTTTTGTCACAAGTTAGTGGAAAATGATGATTTTTTATTTTTTTTTCTTACAAAGTCTCATATTCCACTAACTTGTGACAAAAAATAAAAACTTCCATGAACTCACTATGCCCATCAGCGAATACCTTGGGGTGTCTTCTTTCCAAAATGGGGTCACTTGTGTGGTAGTTATACTGCCCTGGCATTCTAGGGGCCCAAATGTGTGGTAAGGAGTTTGAAATCAAATTCTGTAAAAAATGACCAGTGAAATCCGAAAGGTGCTCTTTGGAATATGGGCCCCTTTGCCCACCTAGGCTGCAAAAAAGTGTCACACATCTGGTATCTCCGTACTCAGGAGAAGTTGGGGAATGTGTTTTGGGGTGTCATTTTACATATACCCATGCTGGGTGAGAGAAATATCTTGGCAAAAGACAACTTTTCCCATTTTTTTATACAAAGTTGGCATTTGACCAAGATATTTATCTCCCCCAGCATGGGTATATGTAAAAAGACACCCCAAAAGACATTCCTCAACTTCTCCTGAATACAGAGATACCACATGTGTGACACTTTTTTGCAGTTAAGCGGACACCTGGATGTTCGGGTTCGACGGGTTTGGTCGAAATTCACAGAAAAGTTAGAGTTCAGGACCCGAACTTGACCCGTACTTGACCCTGAACCCGAACCCCATTGAAGTGAATGGGGACCCTAACTTTTGAGCTCTAAAATGGCTGTGAATATGTTGTGGAAAGGGCTAGAGGGCTGCAAATGGCATCAAAATGTGGTTAAGAGCATGGCAAGTGCTCTGCAAATAAATGTGGATAGGGAAATTACTTTAAATAACATAAAATACGTAAAAATATAAAATAATAATCTTGATCTAGGAGGACGAGGTTCATATGGTGTAGGAGGTTGAGGAGGTCGGCTTGATGTGGCGGTGTAGTTGGAAGCGGCGGTGGAGGAGGAGGTAGCCAACACTGTTTTTTGGTTTTTAATTTATTTTTTATTTTTTTAAATTAGGGTACACCCCAAAACATTGGGAAATATAACCTGTGATAACCCCCTCCAGTCGTGCTAAACACACGTTCAGACAATACACTGGCTGCAGGGCACGATGTACTGTGGGACAGCCACCGCCATTAGGCTTTTAAAGCTCTCTGTCTCCACCAGATGGAATGACAGCATTTCAAAGGCCAGTAATTTTGAAATGCTGGCATTCAGGGTCAGGGATCGTGGGTGGGTAGGGGGGTACTTCCTCTTCCGCTCCAGTGTTTGGGAGATGGAGAGCTGAACGCTTCCGTGGGACATTGTGGAGATGCTTGGTGACCCAGGTGGTGGTGTTGCTGGCAGATCCTCTGTTTGCAGGGTGGCAGGTGGCACTGTCACTCCAGAGGTGGATGAAGAGGCCGAGGCTGCAGCAGAAGAGAAAGCAGGAGGAGACAGAGACCTTTCTTGGTTTTTAAGGTGTCTAGTCCACTGCAGCTCATGCTTTGCACTTAGATGCCTGGAGATGCCTGGTCATGCAGGTTGTTCTCAGGTTGAAAACGTTTATGCCTCGCTTCAGGCTCTGATTGCACAGCGTGCAAACCACCCGTGTCTTGTCGTCAGCACATTGTCTGAAGAACTGCCACGCTAGGGAAATTCTTGGAGCTGGCTTTGGTGTGCTCGGTCCCATGCTGCGGTGGGCAGTAGCAGGCGGACTGTCTAGGGGACGGCCGCTCTGCTTTTGCACCCTGCTCCCTCTTCTGTTGTGCTGGTGGCTCTGTGTGACCACGGCCTTTTCCTCTGAACTACACAGGTCACTCGCATGACCTTTATTCCATGTGGGGTCGAGGACCTCATCGTCCTCCACATCATCTTCCACCCAGTATTCACCCCTGCCCTCCTTGTCGGTCTGCACACTTTCGAAAGCCCCAGAAGTTGGCACCTTTGTTTCGTTATCATCCGAGACGTGCTGCGATGGTCCTCCCATGTACTTATCTTAAAAGATAAGTGGTTGGGGATCGGTGCACTCAATCTCTTCCACTTCTGGGGCAGGGCTAAGTGGATGGCCCTGGGAAACCCTGCTAACAGAGTCATAAAAAAGCAGAAGAGACTGCTGCATGACTTGGGGCTCAAACTGCTTGGCTGATTTGCAAGGGGGTGAGGTGAAAGACTGATGGACATCGGCTGCAGGTGCCAACTCTGATCTTTCAGCAGGAGATCGTGTGGGAGACCATGTGAAGGAACTGGAGGCACTGTCAGCAACCCAAACTACTATCGCCTGTACTTGTTTTGGCCTCACCATTCGTAGAGCCGCATTAGGCTCAACCAAATACCGCTACAGGTTCTGTCGCCTACTCGCACCTGAGAAAGGTATTTCACTTTTGCGTGTAGCTGGCACAGATCGACCACATTCTCTCCCTGCAACAGGAGCTCCACCAGCAGCACCACGACCTGGGCCAAGTCCCTTATTTGACTCACTCCTCATATTTCTCAAATTTAAGATCTTGCCCAAAATGGGTGTTTTTTTTTCATAACAGAATAGAACAACAGTATCTAACGCGTGTATCTCACAATGACAGATGCAGCAAAGCTTCAAAATTAAGTATTTTGCTTTAAATAGGTGTTGTTTTTTTTTATAGCAGAATAGAACAGCAGTATCTAAAGAGTGTATCTCACTATGACATAAGCAACAAAGGCAGCAAAATCAAGTTTTTTTTGCCCTAAATGGGTGTTTTTTTAATAGCAGAATAGAACAACAGTTTTTAAATTGTGTATCTCATAATGACATATGCAGCAAAAGCTGCAAAATTAAGTTTTCTGCCCTAAATGGGTGTTTTTTTTAATAGCAGAATAGAACAACAGTATCTAAAGGGTGTATATCACACGTACAGATGAAGACAAGGCCACAAATTAAGATTTTTGTCCAAAATTTGTGTGTTTTTTTTATACCAGAATAGCAAAGCAGTATGTAAATGATGTATCTCACAATGACAGATGCAGCAAAGGCTGCAAAATTAAGATTTGCGCCCTAAATGGGTGTTTTTTTTTAATACCAGAATAGCACAGCAGTATCTAAAGCGTGTATCTCACAATGACAGATGCAGCAAAGCTGCAAAATTAAGTATTTTGCTTTAAATAGGTGTTTTTTTTAATAGCAGAATAGAACAGCAGTATCTAAAGAGTGTATCTCACTATGACATAAACAACAAAGGCCGCAAAATCAAGTTTTTTTGCCCTAAATGGGTGTTTTTTTAATAGCAGAATAGAACAACAGTTTTTAAATTGTGTATCTCATAATGACATATGCAGCAAAAGCTGCAAAATTAAGTTTTCTGCCCTAAATGGGTGTTTTTTTTAATAGCAGAAAAGAACAACAGTATCTAAAGGGTGTATATCACACGTACAGATGCAGACAAGACCACAAATTAAGATTTTTGTCCAAAATTGGTGTTTTTTTTATACCAGAATAGCAAAGCAGTATGTAAAGGATGTATCTCACAATGACAGATGCAGCAAAGGATGCAAAATTAAGTTTTTTTTCCCTAAATAGGTGTTTTTCTTAATAGCAGACTAGAACAACATTATCTAAAGGGTGTATCTCACAATGACATATGCAACAAAGGCTGCAAAATTATTATTTTTTGCCCTAAATGGGTGTTTTTTTTTATAGCAGAATAGAACAACAGTATCTAAAGGGTGTATCTCACAATGACAGATGCAGCAAAGGCTGCAAAATTAAGTTTTTTTCCCCTAAATAGGTGTTTTTTTTAATAGCAGACTAGAACAACATTATCTAAAGGGTGTATCTCACAATGACATATGCAACAAAGGCTGCAAAATTATTATTTTTTGCCCTAAATGGGTGTTTTTTTTAATAGCAGAATAGAACAACAGTATCTAAAGGGTGTATTTCACACGTACAGATGCGGACAAGGCCACAAATTAAGATTTTTACCCAAAATTGGTGTTTTTTTTATACCAGAATAGCAAAGCAGTATGTAAAGGATGTATCTCACAATGACAGATGCAGCAAAGGCTGCAAAATTAAGTTTTTTGCCCTAAATAGATGTTTTTTTTAATAGCAGACTAGAACAACATTATCTAAAGGGTGTATCTCACACGTACAGATGCGGACAAGGCCACAAATTAAGATTTTTACACAAAATGGGTGTTTTTTTAATACCAGAATAGCAAAGCAGTATGTAAAGGGCGTATCTCACAATGACAAATGCAGCACAGGCTGCAAAATATTTTTTTTCTTCCCTAAATGGGTGTTTTTTTAATAGCAGAATAGAACAAGGGTGTATCTCACACGTACAGATCCAGACAAGGCCACAAATTAAGATTTTTGCCCAAAATGGGTGTTTATTCAATACCAGAATAGCACAGCAGTATGTAAAGGGTATCAAATCGAAACGCGCGTTGGGTTGTGCAGTCTTCCTGTGGACCTGTTATTTCTATATACGGTATGTGACTTTGTTTTGTTTGGACCGCATGTTTCACCATCTTTGTTGCGGTTCTTTGCCTCTTTTGAATCGTTTTTGGTCATGTCATTCATCTTTTATCTCCTACAGCTTGCACATGCACTTTACTGTTCGTTACATGTAGCTGTATAGATACAACTATACATTTGGAAAGAGCCATATCTGAGGTTTTATACCTTTTGCCCCCTACTCACAATTGATTATACGCACTTGCACTTTCATATTGAATGCATTCATTTGCATTGTGGACTCTTCTCAAGTGTATTTTTTTGTACAGGAGTTTCTTCTATATACAGGCATCTATATCTTTGGTCACTTACCCTATTACTCTGTTATACTGGATAAACTCTCCCAGGATTGTACTGCACTATTTCTGCACTTGTTCGTCATCTCTTTGTATATGTTTTTAACTATATGCTCAATAAAACAATATTTTTTAGCTTAATAGTTCTCAGTGTCTCTTTGTAGGTTATCCAATGACAGATGCAGCACAGGCTGCAATTTCCCCCCCCCCAAATGGGTGTTTTTTTAATAGCAGAATAGAACAACAATATCTAAAGGGTGTATCTCACATGTACAGATGCAGACAAGGCCACAAAGATTTTTGCCAAAAATTAGTGTTTTTTTTTTTATACCAGAATAGCACAGCAGTATGTAAAGGGTGTATCTCACAATGACAGGCTGCAAAATAAAGTTTTTTGTACTAAATGGGTGTTTTTTTTAATAGCGGAATAGAACAGTATCTAAAGGGTGTATCTCACACGTACAGATGCAGACAAGGCCAGAAATTAAAAATTTTGCCCAAAATGGGTGTTTTTTTAATATCAGAATAAAACAACAGTATCTAAAAGGTGTATCTCACAATGACATATGCAGCAAAGGCTGCAAAATTAACTTTTTTGCCCTAAATGGGTGTTTTTTTAATAGCAGATTAGAACAACAGTATCTAAAGGGTGTATCTCACACGTACAGATGCAGACAAGGCCACAGATTAAGATTTTTGATTAAAATGGGTGTTTTTTTAATACCAGAATAGCACAGCAGTATGTAAAGGGTGTATCTCACAATTACAGATGCAGCAAACGCTAAAAAAAAATAGATTTTTGCCCAAAATGGGTGTTTATTTAATAACAGAATAGCACAGCAATATCTAAAGCGTGTATCTCACACTGACAGATGCAGACAAGGCCGCAAATTAAGTATTTTGCCCTAAATGGGTGGTTTTTAAAACCCAGAAAATTATAGCTGTATTTCTAGCTTAAATTGCACATTGACTAATGCGGCAGAGCCCCCAGATGGAGGGTATTGGCAAAAATTTGTGTTTTTCAAAGCCAGAAAATTATTGAAGGATTTCAAGCTTGTTTTTAACAATCACAGATGCAGCAAAGGCTGCAATATTAAGTATTTTGCCCAAAATGGGTGTTTTTTTTAATAACAGAAGCCGGACTGCGCCGGCGATACGCGTTGGGCGTCTCTCATGTCGCCAGGTCCACTGTACCAGCTGTTTATGTAGGTTTTTGGCTCTTGTTATTTGATCCTATTTTGGTCTTCTTTATTTATTCAGCGGCCTGACCTTATAATTAGGGATGAGCGAACCCGAACTGTATAGTTCGGGTTCGTACCGAATTTTGGGGTGTCCGTGACACGGACCTGAACCCGAACATTTTCGTAAAAGTCCGGGTTCGGGTTCGGTGTTCGGCGCTTTCTTGGCGCTTTTTGAAAGGCTGCAAAGCAGCCAATCAACAAGCGTCATACTACTTGCCCCAAGAGGCCATCACAGCCTTGCCTACTATTGGCATGGCTGTGATTGGCCAGTGCAGCATGTGACCCAGCCTCTATATAAGCTTGGGTCACGTAGCGCTGCACGTCACTCTGCTGATTCAAGCATAGGGAGAGGTTGCAGCTGCGACGTTAGGGCGAGATTAGGCAGATTAACTCCTCCAAAAGACTTCATTCTGTGATCGATCTGCAGCTGTGGATCATTGAAGTGCTATTATTGACTTGCTCACTTTTTTGAGGCTGCCCAGAGCGTTTTTAGATCACTTTTTTTCTGGGGTGATCGGCGGCCATTTTGTGACTTGTGGTGCGCCAGCACGAGCTATCACCAAGTGTATTTAACCATCGATAGTGTGGTTATTTTGTGCTATATCCTACATCAGCTGCAGGCTGAGCCTGTGTCACCGAAGTGCATTTAACCATCAACAGTCTGGTTATTATTTGGCCATATACTACATCAGCTGCAGGCTGAGCCTGTTTCACCCAAGTGCATTTAACCATCAACAGTCTGATTATTTTTTGGCCATATACTACATCAGCTGCAGGCTGAGCCTGTGTCACCCAAGTGCATTTAACCATCAACAGTGTGGTTATTTTTTGGCCATATATTACATCAGGGGCAAGTTGAGCCTGTCACCCAGCGCCTAAAAAATAGACCTGACATTTCTATTCAACCAAATCTGCACAGTTTTAGCTGGTCAAGTTATTTGTAGTGACCGTCAAAGCAGACTTTTTGTTCTGGGTTGAAAAAGCATTCCCAAATTTGCCATTCTGAAAATAACTAGTTTGTGGTATTTGAGGCCTACTTGAAATCTATCCCAAAAAGAAAATCTTACATTGAAGTTATTGATAGTGTCATTCA
The DNA here is from genome assembly GCF_905171765.1 of Bufo bufo. Lineage (NCBI taxonomy): Eukaryota > Metazoa > Chordata > Amphibia > Anura > Bufonidae > Bufo > Bufo bufo. The sequence goes on along the minus strand of NC_053393.1, from coordinate 405,464,970 downwards.
GAAAAACCTAAGACACACGCTAGCGTGCTGATAGAAGTGTCATTCTGTGATTAAACCTATAACTGTCACACAGCGCAAAAAAAAACAGGTCTCACATCTCTATTCAACCAAATCTGCACAGTTTTAGCTGGTCAAGTTATTTGTAGTGACCGTCAAAGCAGACTTTTTGTTCTGGGTTGAAAAAGCATTCCAAAATTTGCCATTCTGAAAATAACTAGTTTGTGGTATTTGAGGCCTACTTGAAATCTATCCCAAAAAGAAAATCTTACATTGAAGTTATTGATAGTGTCATTCAGAAAAACCTAAGACACACGCTAGCGTGCTGATAGAAGTGTCATTCTGTGATTAAACCTATAACTGTCACACAGCGCAAAAAAAAACAGGTCTCACATCTCTATTCAACCAAATCTGCACAGTTTTAGCTGGTCAAGTTATTTGTAGTGACCGTCAAAGCAGACTTTTTGTTCTGGGTTGAAAAAGCATTCCAAAATTTGCCATTCTGAAAATAACTAGTTTGTGGTATTTGAGGCCTACTTGAAATCTATCCCAAAAAGAAAATCTTACATTGAAGTTATTGATAGTGTCATTCAGAAAAACCTAAGACACACGCTAGCGTGCTGATAGAAGTGTCATTCTGTGATTAAACCTATAACTGTCACACAGCGCAAAAAAAAACAGGTCTCACATCTCTATTCAACCAAATCTGCACAGTTTTAGCTGGTCAAGTTATTTGTAGTGACCGTCAAAGCAGACTTTTTGTTCTGGGTTGAAAAAGCATTCCAAATTTGCCATTCTCAAAATAACTAGTTTCTGGTATTTGAGGCCTACTTGAAATCTATCCCAAAAAGGATATCTTACATTGAAGGTACTGATAGTGTCATTCAGAAAAACCTAAGACACACGCTACCGTGCAGATAGAAGTCTGATTCTGTGATTAAACCTTAACCTGTCACACAGTGCAAAAAAAAAACAGGTCTCACATTTCTATTCAATGGTCTGCCGGGTGTTCACTCCAAGGTCATGGAAGTCACGCCTGCGGCCACCCCGTTCTCCGAGGGATATGTCCTGAAATCCAGCTGAAAGCTGCAGAACATCAGTCGGAGGTCTCTCCACTACTGGCGGGCCACTCTGGCGCCCTCTTCCCACAAGCAAAGGCTCGGCTGGTGGCTGCTGGGGTCTTTCAATGCGTCTAGGTTCTTGAGCCTCTTGCTCCTGTCCAGGCTGTCCTTGGCTGGGCTGCCCCCTGGCACGTGCTCTTCCGCGGGCTCTGGCTCGTCCACTCATCTTCTATTCCTGAGAGGATATAAACCGCTAATAAGGTCAATCTGCCGCCTAGCAGCTCCGCCGTGGCACAATCACCTCAGAACTCGCACACTGGTGACTTTAGGTATCTTCACTGGTCACTTTGAGCAGAATGATGACATCCGAGTCACGGCACCAAATGTAACCCTCTTTTCCTTGCACCATCTGCGACACCTCCAGCTTTCACACTCACTCGGTCACCAGCTCCTCCAGGCATAAACTCTAAGTGGACTCTAAGGGACGACACTCAGGTCTTCTGTGGTTTAAAGCTTTATTGAGGTGTAGTGCACTTGGCTGGAGCCTGTAATACAACAGGGAAAGACTGCCACTATGTGGTATACAGCCAGGTCACCAGCCCACCTATATCATAACAGGCAGTCATTATATTACATTCCCACATACATGTTACAGGATATAACAAAGCATACAGAAAAATGAACAAGAGAAAATCATTTACAAAGATATTGCAGCAGGGTGACCTGGAATACAGCATGTCTTGCAGCCATTTTAGGAAGAACACATGTCTCTTTAACTGTACATCATCTACTCAGCCTAGCATGTGCTGCAGGGTTTAAAGGCTGCTAAAAAACATACAGTCACCTCTTTACATTCTACAGAACTATTATGGGTATATATTATAACTTTTTACAATAGATAAATGAACTTTAGCTTTAGAGAACTTAGACAGAGATCCTACCTCCTTCACAGTAAATGTCTGCACTGAGGAGACCAAACCAAGTAGCAGAATACACAGGGGGCTTTCTGGAAGAGTCCACTGTAAAGACTCTGTCTGTTAAAACTTTCCTCAGTTATCTAATAGCACATTTGAAGAGGTTTATTTAGCATGTCCTGACTCTCTGCTAACAGCTTATGAATATATGGAACAATATTTAACAAGTGATCATTGCTGCAGCTCCTGTATATTGGTATGACCCTATTGCAAACCTGCAGACTGGATATTTGGTGAAACTTCATGTGGTTCATATCGACTGTACTACACCACTGACTTGGTGCCTGGGCCTAAATGTGTGACAGTGGCCTGTTCCAGTGGTGGGTGACGTGAAGCCTGATTCTCTGCTATGACATGAAGACAGATTCTGCGCTGACATAAGGCCAGATTCTCTGTTACGGGACCTCTCTCCTCTGCCTGGGTGCCTGGGCCTAAATGTGTGACAGTGGCCTGTTCCAGTGGTGGGTGACGTGAAGCCTGATTCTCTGCTATGACATGAATACAGATTCTGCGCTGACATAAGGCCAGATTCTCTGTTACGGGACCTCTCTCCTCTGCCTGGGTGCCCTGGCCTAAATGTGTGACAGTGGCCTGTTCCAGTGGTGGGTGACGTGAAGCCTGATTCTCTGCTATGACATGAAGACAGATTCTGCGCTGACATAAGGCCAGATTCTCTGTTACGGGACCTCTCTCCTCTGCCTGGGTGCCTGAGCCTAAATGTGTGACAGTGGCCTGTTCCAGTGGTGGGTGACGTGAAGCCTGATTCTCTGCTATGACATGAAGACAGATTCTGCGCTGACATAAGGCCAGATTCTCTGTTACGGGACCTCTTTCCTCTGCCTGGGTGCCTGGGCCTAAATGTGTGACAGTGGCCTGTTCCAGTGGTGGGTGACGTGAAGCCTGATTCTCTGCTATGACATGAATACAGATTCTGCGCTGACATAAGGCCAGATTCTCTGTTACGGGACCGCTCTCCTCTGTCTGGGTGCCGGGGCCTAAATGTGTGACAGTGGCCTGTTCCAGTGGTGGGTGACGTGAAGCCTGATTCTCTGCTATGACATGAAGACAGATTCTGAACTGACATAAGGCCAGATTCTCTGTTACGGGACCTCTCTCCTCTGCCTGGGCCTAAATGTGTGACAGTGGCCTGTTCCAGTGGTGGGTGACGTGATGCCTGATTCTCTGCTATGACATGAAGACAGATTCTGCGCTGACATAAGGCCAGATTCTCTGTTACGGGACCGCTCTCCTCTGTCTGGGTGCCTGGGCCTAAATGTGTGACAGTGGCCTGTTCCAGTGGTGGGTGACGTGAAGCCTGATTCTCTGCTATGACATGAAGACTGATTCTGCGCTGACATGAAGCCAGATTCTCTGCTATGGCATGAAGAGACTGATTCTCTGCTGACATGAAGCCAGATTCTTTGCTATGGCATGAAGAGACTGATTCTCTGCTGACGTGAAGCCAGATTCTCTGCTATGGGACCTCTGTCCAATTGATATAGGTTCATTTTTATTTTTTTAATTTTAATTTTAATTCATTTCCCTATCCACATTTGTTTGCAGGGGATTTACCTACATGTTGCTGCCTTTTGCAGCCCTCTAGCTCTTTCCTGGGCTGTTTTACAGCCTTTTTAGTGCCCAAAAGTTCGGGTTCCCATTGACTTTAATGGGGTTCGGGTTCGGGACGAAGTTCGGATCGGGTTCGGATCCCGAACCCGAACATTTCCGGGAAGTTCGGCCGAACTTCTCGAACCCGAACATCCAGGTGTTCGCTCAACTCTACTTATAATACATTTTCCTTATGTTGTGCTTAGGATACTTTATGTATAGCTGGTTCATATTTCATGTCCCCACTTAGCTGACGCTGTTTGTGTCGGTTACTTTTATTATTTTGTATACCGCACTTTGTCCTATTTGTATACAATTTTAAAATGTGTGTTTGTTGGTGTCTAATAAATTTCATATATTTTATTATTGACTAATTGTTGGATGTGCATTTATGGGGTGGTTCTTTTGACCTCTCTTGGGTCAGGTGTTTTTGTAACAATCACAGATGCAGCAAAGGCTGCAATATTAAGTACTTTGCCCACAATTAGTGTTTTTTGAATAACAGAATATGACAGCAGTATATAACGCTTGAATTTCACACTGACAGATGCAGACAAGGGCGCAAATTAAGTATTTTGCCCAAAATGGCTGTTTTTTTACTAACAGAATATGACAGCAGTAGCAGTATGTAACTCTTGAATTTCACACGTACAAATGCAACAAGGGCTGTAAAATGGAGTATTTTGCCCAAAAAGGGTGTTTTTTTTAAAACCCAGAAAATTTTAGCTGTATTTCTAGCTTAAATTGCACACTGACTAATGCGGCAGAGGCCCAAGATGGAGATTATTGCCAAAAATGGGTGTTTTTTCAAAGCCAGAATTTTTTTTTTAAGTATTTCAAGCTTGTTTTAACAATAACAGATACAGCAAAGGCTGCAATATTAAGTACTTTGCCTAAAATGGGTGTTTTTTTTAATAACAGAATATGACAGTAGTATATAACGCTTGAATTTCACACATACAGAAGCAGCAATGTCACAAAAGCACATATGCAGTGCTGGTGCACTGAGCTTGCATAAAATGTCCGCCACCGCCCGACTAACTAACAGACGGATAAAAGTTATTTTTCTGTGTCACTGGGCTCAGGGCAGAGTGAAAAGATTGTGCACTGCACCTACAAAAGTAAATCTATGTGGAGTTCGCAAGCACTTCTGATTAAAGATTATTTCCTATTCTCTCCCTCACAGCAGCAGCATCCTCTCCCTACACTAGTAACAGCAGAGTGACCTGCAGTGCTACGTGACTCCAGCTTATATAGAGGCTGGGTCACATGCTGCACTGGCCAATCACAGCCATGCGATTAGTAGGCATGGCTGTGATGGCTTCTAAGGGCACAGAGTTAAACGCTTGTTGATTGGCTGCTCTGAAAGCGCCAAGAAAGCGCCAAGAAATCGCAGAACACCGAACCCGAATCCGAACTTTTACTGAAATGTTCGGGTTCGGGGTCCAAAAATCCTAAAGTTCGGTATGAACCCGAACTTTACAGTTCGGGTTCGCTCAACCCTATCAGTGACGTCAACACAAACTTACTGCTGACACCCTCTTCACTCTGTCGGGGGGGCTCTACTTGTATAAGCATTTAATAGAACAGGTTCTGTAAACATCTATGTGGAATCAGCTGATGACGGTGTAAAAGGACTGTGCTTCTTCTAGACGCTAACATCGACCTGTAAGGCCCAGTGACTGCCAAAATAAGTGAAGTGTACAGTAATTCTAAGAGTAATGCCTGTCATCTGCATGTCATACGGACTCACGGTATTATTTCACTATTAAAGCAGACTCCCTATGCGTGTTGCTGCAAGACACAGTGTTCTACACCACTATAAAGTCTCTCTGCAGCCAGGAAATAGCCGTTTTTAATGAAATTTGCCGCAAATATATTTGGATCGAACCAAATTTTCCCCCCAAAATTTGGTGAACCTACAAATCGAATTTTTAAAAAATTCGCTCATCTCTACTTGAGACAATGTATTGACTTTTGAGAACTAAATAAGATTACTACCGTATTAAAAATCTTTACGCTCTTCCCCTAATTCCTTAGTTGCTGGTAAGACTCTTTTAAGACATTTTTGCCAAACTAGATTTAGGAGGGGCCTATAATCTCATGAGCATTAGTCTAGGGGATGAGTGGAAGACGGCCTTTAGAACTCGATACACACATTTTGAATACCTAGTTACAGCACGTCGTTCGGCCTCTGTAATGCCCCTGCAACCTTTCAACATTTTGTTAATGATGTGTTTCGAGACTTCTTAGACCAATTTGTTGTTGTGTACCTTGATGACATCCTTATATTCTCAGACACCTTGGAGGAACATCGCAGACATGTTCAGTTGGTCTTGAAATGTCTACAGGAGAATAATCTTTATATTAAACTGGAAAAATGTGAATTTGAACAAACAAAAATCCAATTTCTTGGATATATTATCTCCCCAGAAGGTCTGAGTATGGATCCTAGTAAAGTCAAAGCTGTAATACAGTAGATTGGCCCACTTCAAGAAATCTTAAAGATGTTCAGTGATTCATAGGGTTACAAATTTCTATAAGAGATTCATAAAAGACTTGTCTAAAATCATCTTACCAATCACTTTACCCACAAAGAAAAAACAAGTATTTTCATGGTCTCCAGAGACACAAGTTGCTTTTGACCAGCAAAAGACTTCTGCGCCCAAAATGGTCCATCCAAATCCTGAATTTCCTTTTGTTGTTGAATTAGATGCCTTAGACTCTGCTGTGGGAGCTGTCCTATCTCAACTAGTTGGAGTCAAGTGGCAACTCCATCCATGTGCTTTTCTTTCTCATACCATGTCATCGGCAGAAATAAATTACGACATAGGAAACAAAGAACTGTTGGCCATTAAAGTTGCTTTCTCTGAATGGAGACATCTTTTGAAAGGAGTTAATCATCCAGTGACTGTCCTTACTGACCACAAAAATTTAGAGTTCATCCGTACAGCTAAGAGACTGTCTGCAAGACAAGCAAGAAGGCCTTTTTTTTTTCTCTAGATTTAATTTCTTATCGGCCAGGTTCAATAAATGGCAAGGATGATGCTTTGTCCAGGAATCTTGCTGAACTACAGGAGGGGTCTAAAACAGAGACTACTATTTTATCTTCCAAAAATTTTGTAGGAATACTGGACTCCGAAGAACTTTTAACCTATTAATGACCTGGCCATTTTGCACCTTCGTGACTAGGCTTATTTTTGAAAATCTGACATGTATCACTTTATGTGGTAATAACTTTGGAACACTTTTACTTATCCAAGCTATTCTGAGACTGTTTTCTCATGATACATTGTACTTCATGACAGTCATAAATTTAAGTCAATATATTTCACCTTTATTTATGAAAAAATCCCAAATTTACCAAAAATTTTGAAAAATTCGCAATTTTCTAAATTTCAATTTCTCAGCTTTTAAAACAGAAAGTGATACCTCATTAAATATTTATTACATAACATTCCCTAAATGTCCACTTTATGTTGGCATCATTTTGTAAATGTCATTTTATTTTTTGGGGACGTTAGAAGGCTTAGAATTTTAGAAGCAATTCTTAAAATTTTTAAGAATATTTCCAAAACCCACTTTTTAAGGACCAGTTCAAGTCATTTTGTGGGGCTTACATAGTAGAAACCCCCCATAAATTATCCCATTTTGGAAAATACACCCCTCAAATTACTCAAAACTGAGTTTACAAACTATGTTAACCATTTAGGTATTCCACAAGAATTAAAGGAAGATGGAGATGGAACTTCAAAATTTCACTTTTTTGGCAGATTTTCCATTTTAATCCATTTTTGTCTTTAACACATCGAGGGTTACTAGCCAATCAAAACTCAATATTTAAGTTTTACATAATAAATCATTTTTGAAAAAAATATGTTTTTGTGTCTCTATTTTCTGAACGCAGGGACTCGTCTTGTATAGGGACTCGTTTTTTGCAGAAAGAGTTGACATTTTTATTGGTACCATTTTTGGGAACATATGATTTTTGGATCATTCATTATTACACTTTTTGGGGCAAGGTGACAAAAAAATTGGTAATTTTGGCACAGTTTCTATCTATTTATTTTTATGGCGTTCACTTGATGGGTTAGGTCATGTGATATTTTTATATAGCAGGTAGTTACGGATGTGGCAATACCTAATATGTATACTTTTTCTTATTTATTAAAGTTTTGCACAATAATACAATTTTTTAAACCCAAAAAATGTTTTTGTGTCTAAATAGTCTGAGATCCATAGCTGTTATATTTTTTGGCCAATTGTCTAATGTAGGGTCGCATTTTTTGCGGGATGAGATGACAGTTTGATTGGCACTATTTTGGGGGGGCATTCACCCTTTTTATCGCTTGGTGTTACACTTTTTGTGATGGTAGGTGACGAAAAATTGCTTTTTTGGCACTGTTTTAATTTTTTTATTTTTTTATGGTGTTCACCTGAGGGGTTAGGTCATGTAATATTTTTATTGATCAGGTTGTTACGGATGTGGAAATACCTAATATGTATACTTTTTCTTATTTATTTAAGTTTTACACAATAATAGTATTTTTGAAACCAAAAAAATAATGTTTTAGTGTCTCCATAGTCTCAGAGCCATAGCTTTTTTATTTTTTACCCAATTGTCTTAGGTAGGGTCTCATTTTTTGCAGGATGAGGTGACTTTTTTTGGTACTATTTTGGGGGGGCATATGCCCTTTTGATCGCTTGCAGTTGCACTTTTTGTGATGATAGGTGACAAAAAAATATCTTCTTTGGCATTGTGTTTTTTTTTTTTTTACGCTGTTTACCTGAGGGGTTTCGTCATGTGATATTTTTATATAGCTGGTTGTTACGGACACGGTGATACCAAACATGTTTAGGGTATTTTATTTTCTTCATTTCTACCCAATTACAAATGTGCTTATATGGGAAAATGTTAGATTTTTTTAACCTATTTTTTTTTTTTCATTTTTTCTTTTTTTTTTTACTTTTTTTACTCAGACCCACTTGGTTATTGAAGATCCAGTGGGTCTGATGGCTCTACAATACACTGCAGTACACTGTATAGTGTACTACAGTGTATTTTCATTCACAGTAAGGCCTCTCGCACACAACCCGTGTCCATTTTTTCTTCCGTGGGTCTTCCTTGATTTTTGGAGGATTCACGGACATGAAGAAAAAGTCATTTTGGTGTCCGCCTGGCCGTGCGGAGCCAAACAGATCCGTCCTAACTTACAATGCAAGTCAATGGGGACGGATCCGTTTGACGTTGACACAATATGGTGCAATTGCAAACGGATCCGTCCGCCATTGACTTTCAATGTAAAGTCAGGAGTCCCTATTATACCATCGGATCGGAGTTTTCTCCAATCCGATGGTATATTTTAACTTGAAGCATCCCCATCACCATGGGAACGCCTCTATGTTAGAATATACCATCGGATTTGAGTTAGATCGTGAAAACTCATATCCGACAGTATATTCTAACACAGAGGCGTTCCCATAGTGATGGGGACGCTTCAAGTTAGAATATACTATGAACTGTGTACATGACTGCCCCCTGCTGCCTGGCAGCACCAGATCTCTTACAGGGGGCTGTGATCCGCACAATTAACCCCTCAGGTGCCGAACCTAAGGGGTTAATTGTGCATATCATAGCCCCCTCCCTCCCCAGTTTTAAATTCATTGGTGGCCAGTGTGCCCACCCTCCCTCCCTCCCCTGTATTACATTCATTGGTGGCCAGTGCGGCCCCCCCTCCCTCCCCTGTAATACTGTACATTCATTGGTGGCCAGTGGGCCCCCCCTCCCTCCCCTGTATTACTGTACATTCATTGGTGGCCAGTGGGCCCTCCCTCCCTCCCCTGTATTACTGTACATTCATTGGTGGCCAGTGGGCTCCCCCTCCCTCCCCTGTATTACTGTACATTCATTGGTGGCCAGTGGGCCCCCCTCCCTTCCCCTCCTAATTAAAATCCCCCCCATCATTGGTGGCAGCGGAGAGTTCCGATCGGAGTCCCAGTTTAATCGCTGGGACTCCAATCGGTAACCATGGCAACCAGGACGCTCCTGCAGTCCTGGTTGCCATGGTTACTTAGCAATTTTAGAAGCATTATACTTACCTTCGCTGTCTGTGACCGGCTGGGCGCTCCTCCTACTGGTAAGTGACAGGTCTGTGCGGCGCATTGCTTATAGCACAGACCTGTCACTTACCAGTAGGAGGAGCGCCCGGCCGGTCACAGACATCGCAGGTAAGTATAATGCTTCTAAAAATTGCTAAGTAACCATGGCAACCAGGACTGCAGTAGCATCCTGGTTGCCATGGTTACCGATCGGAGCACCAGCGATTAAACTGGGACTCCGATCGGAACTCTCCGCTGATAGGGGGGGGTTTAATTAGGAGGGGGAGGGAGGGGGGCCGCACTGGCCACCAATGAATGTACAGTAGTACAGGGGAGGGAGGGGGGCCCACTGGCCACCAATGAATGTACAGTAATACAGGGGAGGGAGGGGGGGCCCACTGGCCACCAATGAATGTACAGTAATACAGGGAAGGGAGGGGGGCCGCACTGGCCACCAATGAATGTAATACAGGGGAGGGAGGGGGGCACACTGGCCACCAATGAATTTAAAACTGGGGAGGGAGGGGGTGTGCCCCCTCCTGCCTGGCAGCACCTGATCTCTTACAGGATCACAGCCCCCTGTAAGAGATCGGGTGCTGCCAGGCAGCAGGGGGCAGTCATGTACACAGTTCGTAGTATATTCTAACTTGAAGCATTCCCATCACTATGGGAACGCCTCTGTGTTAGAATATACTGTCGGATCTGAGTTTTCACAAAGTAGCCTACGGCCACGGATCATGGACGCGGATGCCAATCTTGTGTGCATCCGTGTTTTTTCACGTACCCATTGACTTGAATGGGTCCGTGAACCGTTGTCCTTCAAAAAAATAGGACAGGTCATATTTTTTTGACGGACAGGAAACACTGATCATGGCCGCTGATGAACAACGGTGCATTTTTCGAGTTTTCAACGGACCCATTGAAAGTCAATGGGTCCGCAGAAAATCACGGAAAACAGAACAACGGCCACGGATGCACACAATGGTCGTGTGCATGAGGCCTAAGCCTGATCAGGCTCCTGCCTCTGGCAGGACCCTGTCAGGCTTACATACCATGGCAAGCCTAGATGCCTATATAAGACGTCCAGTTGCCATGGTAACCAATGGGATGCTGCCATAGCAGAGCAGCGGCCCAATGGGAGGGGGGAAGTAGGGAGCTCCCTCCCTCTGTTATGATCAATCAGGACGCTGCCACAGCAGCGCAGCATCAGATGGGGGACGGAGGTAGCTTCCTCCCTGTTAATCCCTTCCATACAGTGGTACCTATGGACCGCGGCATGGAAGGAGTTAAACAGCCGACATCAGTGCCAGTACCGATGTCGGCTATTATAGTAGATTGTCAGCTGTATTTTACAGCTGACAATCTACTACCGCTCGGCCATCCTAAAAGATTGTGGGGGTGGGGGATCCCAGTCAGCCATCATGAAATATTGTGGGGGCTGGGGGTCCCACTCGGCCTTCCTGAATGGAGGGGGTGATAAAAGCAGCAGCATAGCCCCAATCTCCTCAACACTCACTGAGGAGATCGGAGCTGCGCTGTTGAACACTGCGATTGGTCAGTCAAATCTAACTGACTAATTGCAGGGACCGCACTGTTCATCCCCTGCCGGGTGCCCGGGTTTTGTCCGTGACACTCGTTTACATTGTCGATGTCACCGCAAGTGTACTCGCGGTAACACTTTGTTCTCATGACGTACTGTGTACGTCAAGATGCGGTAACTAACACCACATCATTACGTACACAGTACATCATTGGTCATTAAGGGGTTAACCGTGCTCAAAGAGTGATACCAGAATGACTCTTTTCTCAATCATTCTTCTAAAGATGTGGACCTTTCTTTTTAAAGAGGGGTTTGGAAGCAGGAACACAGAATAAATGTCCCTGAATCTGCTCGATTTGAAGTCCTCAAACTAGTCCACAATTCTAGACTTGCAGGGCATCTTGGAATTATGAAAACTTACAACCTACTGCTTTGTTCATTTTGGTGGCCTAATTGTAAGAACAATGTTAGAAAATACACTGCGTGCAGAATTATTAGGCAAATGAGTATTTTGACCACATCATCCTCTTTATGCATGTTGTCTTACTCCAAGCTGTATAGGCTCGAAAGCCTACTACCAATTAAGCATATTAGGTGATGTGCATCTCTGTAATGAGAAGGGGTGTGGTCTAATGACATCAACACCCTATATTAGGTGTGCATAATTATTAGGCAACTTCCTTTCCTTTGGCAAAATGGGTCAAAAGAAGGACTTGACAGGCTCAGAAAAGTCAAAAATAGTGAGATATCTTGCAGAGGGATGCAGCACTCTTAAAATTGCAAAGCTTCTGAAGCGTGATCATCGAACAATCAAGCGTTTCATTCAAAATAGTCAACAGGGTCGCAAGAAGCGTGTGGAAAAACCAAGGCGCAAAATAACTGCCCAAGAACTGAGAAAAGTCAAGCGTGCAGCTGCCAAGATGCCACTTGCCACCAGTTTGGCCATATTTCAGAGCTGCAACATCACTGGAGTGCCCAAAAGCACAAGGTGTGCAATACTCAGAGACATGGCCAAGGTAAGAAAGGCTGAAAGACGACCACCACTGAACAAGACACACAAGCTGAAACGTCAAGACTGGGCCAAGAAATATCTCAAGACTGATTTTTCTAAGGTTTTATGGACTGATGAAATGAGAGTGAGTCTTGATGGGCCAGATGGATGGGCCCCGTGGCTGGATTGGTAAAGGGCAGAGAGCTCCAGTCCGACTCAGACGCCAGCAAGGTGGAGGTGGAGTACTGGTTTGGGCTGGTATCATCAAAGATGAGCTTGTGGGGCCTTTTCGGGTTGAGGATGGAGTCAAGCTCAACTCCCAGTCCTACTGCCAGTTTCTGGAAGACACCTTCTTCAAGCAGTGGTACAGGAAGAAGTCTGCATCCTTCAAGAAAAACATGATTTTCATGCAGGACAATGCTCCATCACACGCGTCCAAGTACTCCACAGCGTGGCTGGCAAGAAAGGGTATAAAAGAAGAAAATCTAATGACATGGCCTCCTTGTTCACCTGATCTGAACCCCATTGAGAACCTGTGGTCCATCATCAAATGTGAGATTTACAAGGAGGGAAAACAGTACACCTCTCTGAACAGTGTCTGGGAGGCTGTGGTTGCTGCTGCACGCAATGTTGATGGTGAACAGATCAAAACACTGACAGAATCCATGGATGGCAGGCTTTTGAGTGTCCTTGCAAAGAAAGGTGGCTATATTAGTCACTGATTTGTTTTTGTTTTGTTTTTGAATGTCAGAAATGTATATTTGTGAATGTTGAGATGTTATATTGGTTTCACTGGTAAAAATAAATAATTGAAATGGGTATATATTTGTTTTTTGTTAAGTTGCCTAATAATTATGCACAGTAATAGTCACCTGCACACACAGATATCCCCCTAAAATAGCTAAAACTAAAAACAAACTAAAAACTACTTCCAAAAATATTCAGCTTTGATATTAATGAGTTTTTTGGGTTCATTGAGAACATGGTTGTTGTTCAATAATAAAATTAATCCTCAAAAATACAACTTGCCTAATAATTCTGCACTCCCTGTATGTTTTCTTCTGTTTAACATGTGCGAGAAACAAGACACCGTGATCTCCTCCTCTAGGTCTTCTTCAACCACTTCCAGCTCCATCTAGGCCTTGGGGATCAATTTCCATGGATTTAATTGTGGACCTTACTCCTTCTAAAGAAATGACTACCATCCATGTTGTTGTGGACTGACTCACAAAGATGGCCCATTTCATTCAAATTAGAGGAATTCCTACTGCAGAACGAACTGCAGAATAAATGATTAAGCAGATATTTAGGTTGCATGGAATTCTTGACAATGTAATTTCAGATAGAGGTGTTCAATTCACATCAAGATTTTGGAAAAACTTCTGTACAGCTTTAGGAGTTACAGTTAATTTGTCTTCTGCTTTACATCCTCAGTTCAATGGCCAGAAGGAAAGGACAAACCAAACTTTTCAAGATGATTGGGTAGACTATTTACCAACAGCAGAATTTGCCTACAACTCCAAACATAGTGCTACATCTCAAAGTCCATTTTTTGCTAACTTTTGCTTACATCCAGTATTTAATCCTAACCTCCCTCTTAGTACACCTATTCCTGCTGTAACTCACAGACTAACAAAATTGCAAGAAACCCAGAGGAAACTTATAGAGATGCTACAAGAAGCCCAAGAAGACTATAAGAAAGCAGCTGATAAAAATCACAAAGTTCCTCCTACCTTTAAAGCTGGTGATAAGGTTTGGCTATCTACAAGAAATCTGAAAACAAATGTTCCATTTCCAAAATTGGGCCAAAAATTCAAAAGACCTTTCCATATTTCTGCACAAGTTAACCAAGTTGCCTTCCGTCTCTAACTTCCTAACAGATTGAAAATACACCCTGTGTTCCGTGTGTCATTTCTCAAGACATTCAATGAAAATCCCTTTCCAGGGAGAAATCAGCCACCTCCTGCACCAGTAAAAGTCCAAGGGGAGGAAGAATACATTGTTGAGAAAATTTTGGACTCTAGAATTTTCAGAGGTCAAGTGCAATATCTGGTGCAATGGAAGGGTTATGGACCAGAAGAAAATTCATGGGAACCAGAAAACAATATTCACACCCCTAGACTTACAAATGCATTTCATCACAGACGTCAAGAGAAACCATCTCCTAAGATGTCATTCCTGAAGTGGCAGCTCTACCAACTGAGCTATTCAGCAGTTCCTGTGCTGAACTGAAGCCTAGTTCCCTGTGCCTCTAGTTTCAGTTCCCGCCTCCCTGGTTTACTCCACCCTGTTCCCTGATTGAACATCCTTATTAAACCCACCTTGCACTTCCTCCCTTGCAAGATTATTGTGCTCTCAGCCTATAATCAAGCTAGTCTCTCGTGCTCTGCTATGAATACTGACGCTCATCTTGTGCATCGACCACTGGCTTCCTTCTGACTATGTTATTTGCCAACCCCTCTAATACTGAAGCTCATTTTGTGCATTGACCACTGGCTTCCTCCTGACTACGGTATTTGCCTACTCCTCTAATACTGACGCTCAGCTTGTGCATCGACCACTGGCTTCCTCCTGACTATGTTATCGGCCTTGCAATTACCTCAAGCAGCTTCAATAATACACTCTGAACCAGACCCGGACTGTTACACGACCTGTCTTAAGTATCTTCAGAGGAAATGTGCCATAATGTTGGGGTCATGATTTTGGAAGGTTGTTTTGTCAAAGTCAGTGTTATAGCTCATGAATTAGGCATTTCAGTTGGCACAGTTTCAGTATCATTCTTAATGTTTTCATTATGCAAGATTCCCATGAGTGTCATGAATGTTGATGAGCAAGAAGCTTGTCACTGGTGATGGATGAACATCGGCTGGGACGGTTCGCAAGAACGCACGTTTGCGCCGGGCCCCATTGACTTTAATGGCAGACGAACCTGAAAAACCTTCAGGTCATTTTTGTAGCCACCAAATACTTACTGCACAAATAGTCCCACAACATGGACAGTGACATACCAGAGGGGGATCATTGGCACAAATTCCCACAAAAGATATGTATTTTAATCAGGGGCCATTGTTATGTGTCTTTAAGGGAAATTCTCAAAAATGTGTCCTCCTTGAGCCTAGTAACATTTTCTTTTAGGCCACGGGAGTACAGGCCCCAAAAATTAGGCATTCACCTGACAGAAAAGAACTTGTGACGATGTGGCTGGAGGTACATTAGGCGGTCACTGGATAAAATTTTTACTGTAGGCCATGGAGTACAGGCCTCAAAAAGTAGGCATTTACCTGACAGAAAAGGCCTTTTATGCCGCTGTACATACATAAGACAAGGACCATTCTTTCTGAGTGGTGGTGGATAAGTGTGGGCTGGCATGAGGAAATTCAATTACACGTGTTTGTCACAGGTGTTGAATTCCTCTGAGATCCATGGCTCATTCATTTTTAGAAATGTGAGGTAGTCCACACTGTCGTGAGCTAGGCAAGTGCACTTATTGGGCACGATCCCCCCAGCGGCACTGAACGTCCTTTCGGACAGGACACTCGACGAGGGGCAATACAAGAGTTCCATGGCAAATTGTGCCAGCTCTGGCCACAGGTCACGCCTGCATACCCAGTAGTCCAGGGGTTTCTCACTTTTCAGAGCGCCCAGATCGGCCGTTAACACTATGTAGTCAGACACCTGTCGGTCTAGGCGTTCCCTGAGGCTGGATCCGAAGGGAGGCTGTCGATGGGTTGGCTGCAAGAATGATCTCATATTCAAAGTGACCAACACATATTCAAACTGCCCTCTTTTTGCAGGCGCGGTATGATTGGTACCCGCACCTGTTTCGCTGTGGGTGGAAATTCCTTGTCACCGCCAGTTCTGCGAGAAGGTCTGGCAGACGTCTTTCTCTACCTCTTGCATGACGTTCTTTGTTTTGGTTTCACTTTGTCATCTCCTTTCCTTCTCCCAGGTGTCACCTATTTAGACTAATCGTCTCCCTTTATATACCCTCCCATACTGCCTCACTTTGCGGTTTATACTACTTCCTGGATGAAGTGTTCACTGCTGGAGGCTGCTGCTGCTGTTTGCTCAGATAAGTCTTTTCATGTATTGTGTTTCCTTGCTGGCTTGATTCTAGGTGACCCTGACTCCATCCGTATTAAGTACAGGGAGCCGGTGATCGTGTCCCCTCACTATTATAGGGTTTTCAGGTGTCACATGCATGGGCATAGCATACCATTGAGACCCTTGCATGGGCATAGCAGTCAGGGAGAGCTCTTAGGGTTTTATAGGGCTCACCTATATGCTCCTTAGTTTGGGATCAAGCCAGTCGGACGTTTATTCATAAGTTCCAGCTATCTGCAACATCATCCGTGACATTGCTCTGCCAGCGCCCGCAACAGCAGAATGCAGCCTCTCTCACAGCAAGGCCTGGAAATGCTGCATTCTGCCATTCCTCTGTGATGCTGGTAACATGTCTGCCATTTTGTGTTTGTACCGGGGGTCTAAGTATGTTGCCACCCAGTACTAGTCCTTGCCCTTTATGCTTTTTATATGGGGGTCCCTCTTCAAACACTGGAGCATGAAGGCCCCCATTTGCACTAAATTGGAAGCAGTGGAGCACCCTGGCTCCTGCTCATCGCCCAGGAGAATGTCGTTCTCGGTCTCCTCCCCTCAGCAAAGGACAACACCAGGGATCCCCGAAAAGTTTAAATTCCTCCTCAAAGCCTGCTCTTCTTGCTCCTACTCCCCCCAGCCACCATTCTCCTTTGACTCATCTTCAGACTCCTGCTGTCTTGTCTCAGATGGAGTAGCCCCCCTGGGAATTAATTCAGCATCGCGACTTCCTCATCTTCCAGCTCCTGCTCCTCGACGGCTTGATCAATGACACGACGCAATGCATGCTCCAGAAAGAAGGCGTAAGGTACGATGTCACTGATGGCCCTGGCTGCGACTGACCAGTTTGGTGATCTCATTAAATGGCCACAGAAGTCTGCATGCATCGCACATGAGCAGCCACTGGAGCGGTGAAAAGAAACCAAGCTCCCCAGAACCTGTCCTGCTGCAGAGTTTGTACAGGTAGTCATTAATGGCACGTTGATGCTGGAGCAGCCTATCAAGCAAATACAAGGTGGAGTTCCAGAGTGTCGGGCTGTCACAAATCAGACGTCTGACGGGCAAGTGGTGTCACTGCTGAACATTAGCAAGGTGAGCCATGGCCGTGTAAGATCTTCTAAAATGGCCAGAGATTTTCCTGGCCTGCCGCAAGACAACCTGGACCCCAGGGTATTTGGTAACGAATCGCATTTTGCCCTGTTTCAGCGCGCTCAGCAGATTGGCACCGTTGCCGCATACCACTTTACCAACTGTCAAAATGAGCGGGGTTAGCCACGTCAAATAGGTTCTGGGGAGCTTGGTGGGTGCAGCGGAAGAGGCGGTAGCAGTGGAAAAGAAAGAATTAGCCGAGGAGCAGACAGAGGATGGAGTAGGAGGAGAAGAAGAAGAAGAGGAAGGCCTGCATGCAATCCTTGGCGGTAGCACCAAAATCCACACGGGAGCCACAGATTACATGCTTGATGGCCGTCAGAAGGTTCACCCAGTGGACAGTAAAAGTTATGTACCTTCCCTGACTGTGTTTGCTAGACCACGTGTCTGCAAACTGATGTATCTTGGCACCGACACTGTGTGCCAGAGATATATTAACTTGCCGCTGAACATGGCCATATAGATCTGGGATGCCCTTCTGGGACAAATATTTCCTTCCGGGGACCTTCCATTGCGGTGTGCCAATGGCCGCAAATTTTCTAAAGGCCTCCGAGTCCACCAGTTTATATGGCAGTAGTTGGTGGGCTAGCAGTTCTAACAAGCCAGCGGTCAGCCGTTGGGCAAGAGGGTTATCCAGCGTCATCAATTTTTTACAATCGAACATTTGGGTCACGGAAGCCTGCCTGCTTCCAGATGAACGTGACGACAGCACAGTGGAAGGAGGAGTGGAGGACAAATGGGAGTAGAGAGGAGAAGGAGAAGACGCAGGACGTGGAGCGCCGGGAGTGTGGCTTTGTGGGTTCTGACGGCGTTGTTCCCACTGGGCTCGGTGATGGGAGGCCAGGTGCCTTCTTAAGGCGGTCATCCCTAGGTGAGTGCTGGGCTTACCGCGACTTATGCATTGACAGCACAGGCTACGGATGGCAACACTATTGTCAGCAGTTGAAAAAAAAAAACACACTGCGGAGCCATGTGCCAGCATCCTGGGAGCGCCAGAAGTGACCGTGCATGGTGGATGGCTCACTCCAGATACATTTGCAGTCTGCTTTTTGTCTATTGTGCCCTGCGAGCTCTGCCTGCTTCTCCTCCTTCTCCTCCGTCTCTGCTGCTCCGTCTCTCCCTCTGAACTCCCCTCCTCTTCCTCTCTTGTGGGCACCCACGTGACGTCCATCGACATGTCATCATCATCACCTTCACCACCACTGACATTTGAGATCTCGGAGAAGGCAGCAACAGCGGAGAACTCCCTCCTTGGGCTGATCTGGGTACTGTCTTCAGACCACTGGGTGGCGGCCGTTGCTACCTCCTCTTCCTCATCCGATGTCAAGAATGGCTGCGCGTTGGTAAGGCCTCGGAATGGATGGGAAAATAATTCCTCTTACTCGAGGAGAGAGGCTACAGTGGTGGTGGTGGTGGTGTATTTAGGGGTGCACACAGCAGAGAGTGAGGAGGGTGCAGATACAGAGGATGAGGAGGGTGCAGAAGCGGAAGGCTGAGTGAGCCACTCAACCAACTCTGGTGCGCCCTTTGAAGTAATCGCATGCGCCTTCTCCAACTTCCCATTTAGGCTCTGGCCTGGTGCACCTGCCCGACCCCTACCACCTTTGCAGAACGGCCTGCCTCTTCCTATGCCTGTCATTTTCGAAATTACCCTGTGCCTAAATACCTAGAGAAGAGCAGTATTTGTGGAAGCAGGTATATGGCAGGCCTCAATCAATATTTGGTGGAAACAGATATATCGAACCCCTTAATTAGTATTTTGTGGAATAAGGTATATTGGAGGCCTCAATCAATATTTGGTGGAAGCAGTTATATCAAACCCCTTAAATCAGTATTTTGTGGAAGCAGTTGTATCGCAGGCCTCAATAAATATTTTGTGGAATCAGGTATATCGAATCCCTTAATCAGTATTTTGTGGAAGCAGGTATATCAAACCCCTTATTCAGTATTTTGTGGAAGCAGGTATATCGCAGACCTCAATCAATATTTGGTGGAAACAGGTATATCGAACCCCTTAATCAAAATTTTGTGGAAGCAGGTATATCGCAGGCCTCAATCAATATTTGGTGGATGCAGGTATATCGAACCCCTTAATCAGTATTTTGTCGAAGAAGGTGTATCACACCCCTCAATCAGTTTATTTTGGGGCCAGAGGTATATCACACTCATTGCAATTAGTTGTTCCAATAGCGTTTGTCCCTTTATATAGCTGCGGTATTGCGGCAGAACCGGACACAACTGCTGCACAATACAAATGCACTATAATATACTTTCTATGTTAGAAAGTATATTATAAGTATATCACACCCCTTAGTATATTACACCTATCGATAGCACACCTATACCAGTCCTTAAAATAACTTTTTGTGGCCCTATTAGCTAGCGTTTGGTGTCCCTAACTGTCCCTGCTCCACAAAGCAACCTCTCCCTACACTGGCAAAACACAGAATGTAAAATGGCTGTCAGATCGAGTTCTTTTATAGGGTGGGAGTGTGTTTTTGTGCTGAAACATCTCAATTGGCTGTCCTGTCCCACCAGATGGATGAGTCATGGGTCAAAGTTCGGCGCAATTCAAAAGAATATGGAGCCGGCGGACATCGCCATATGTTTGCATGTTCGGCGAACGTGCAAAGTTCGCTGTGAAATGACCGTCGGGCAATTTAGCCAAGATGATTTAGACATTTAGACATACTTAGAGAAAATCCAGGATACTTCTATTCTCAAATTATTATGGGTGATGAAACATGGGTCCAACACTCTGATCCAGAGACCAAACAAGAGTCTATGCAATGGAAGCACAAGGGTTGACCAACTCCAAAGAAATGTTGTTTGCAGCAGTCACCTGGGAAGATCATGGCAACAGATTTTTGGAATATAGAAGGTGTTTTATTACTAGAATTTATGTCACACAAGACAACCATTACAGGAGACACCTATGCTTCAACAATGAAGGCATTACATGAGGCAAATAAAGAGCAACATCAAGTGAAGTTGTCAACAGGTGTGTTGCTGCCTCACAACAATGCACCAGCTCACTAGTAGAGATGAACGACATAGACAATATACGTTTTCTCTATATTTCACTAATTTTTGCATAATATTCGCTATAAATTAGCAAATTCTAGAATTCATAATCTCCAGTCATTATTTTGGCGATTGCGCAAATCGGCACTAATGATGCGTGTATTTTTTGAGCAATACTTGCAACTTCACATTTTATCAGGTCTGAGTAGATATTACTGATTGGTGCACTAAGTATTGTTGTGACATCACAGCACTATGCCTGTAGCATGGACAGCAGTGAAACAGTAATTCCTATCACACTACCTAACACCCTGAACTGGAACCTATCAGCTACACTATATCACTATCTAACCTACACTGACTATCTCCCACTAACTATCTGTATTATATATATGAGCTAACTAACTATCTAATGCAATTGGATAAGAAATAGGATCCAGATGAAAGAACAGAGCACAGCAATGTCACTGCTCTCTCTCTCATAACTGCAAAAAAACTGCAGAAAATGGCTGCTGGGGAGTTTCTTATATAGTAAAGGGGTAGGCAACTTTCCTATTGGTTGCTACGGATGTTGTTAAGCTCTGACAAAGATATTGCAGCCTTCTCATTGGCCCACAAGCAAGAAGCAGTGAGGGTACTGATGGAAAAAAAAAATCTAGAATATTCGCGATTACGAATATATAACACTATATTCTACATCTTCGCAAATTCTCAAAGTGCCGATATTCGCGATAAAAATTTGCAATCAGAATATTCCCGATCAACACTACTCACAAGTCTAGTAAATCACAAGCTGCTATCTAGGAATGTGGCTTCATGGAGCTTAACCATCCACCCTACAGTCCAGACCTGGCTTTTAGTTATTACTTTGTCTTTTGGAACTTGTAGAAATTTAGGTTGGGCAACGATTTCTTGATAATAATGCAGTTAACGAGGCGGAACAGGGTTCCTGCAGCATCAAGAAGTCACCTTACTGTATAGAAATGACTACTGCCTAGTAACATGCACAATCCTACACTGAGTCTGACCCTGCATTGTCGTTAACTAAAATCTTTCTGTTAATTAATTAACTCTAACTATCTACTGTAGATTAGTGTTGATCGAGCACCAAAGTACTCGGGTGCTCTGGCCGACCACATCAGGATGCTCGGGTGCTCTACCAAGCACCTGAGTGTAAAGGAAGTCAATGGGAGAACCCTAGCATTAAACCAGGCACCCCCTGCTCTGAAGAGGAGAGAGTGTCTGGTTTACAGAAAAAGGTTAGAAATTGATGGAAACACCACCAAAATGGTTTGGAAACAGCATGGGGAGGACATCTGGATGCATCTTGGACTCCTATTAACTATGACATACAATAGACAACCACACAAAAGCTATATGCCAAAAGCCAGGTATGTGCAAGCCAACAATCTATCCATGAGACAGATACAGTCAGCACACCTTACAATATCAGCCTTGTGCACTATGAGACATTCAAAACCAGCTCTCATCTGATTGAGAGCCAGTAAGCCTCAAAGTTGCTTAATATCTGTTGGATGGCTTGGGTGGACCTGCGCACCTAGATCATTATCATTAGGGTGACAAAAAGTTTTCTGATTGTCCTAACATAATATTCAATAACCTTTCTATACAGTTTTGTCATGTAAACGCATTTGCATAAACATAGGTATATGGGAAAGACATGCAAATGAGCAGAATCTGCGTTGTCTTTCAGCTGAAAACCATTTGCATGGAAAATTTGGAATTAAAATATTACAATATTTGTGATCTACACTACTCATGAACAGCACCATCTGATGGATTTATAGTCTTATGACAGGACTATGAATCCAATAACATATAAAGCATCATCAATCCTTACATAAAGACGCACTACCATGAGACTACATGACAATAAATCCACACGAACTCGGAAATGAGACAGTGTACACCTCCAGGAATACCTATAATAAAAAGAAAACTTTAAACCACATCACCTGTATAGAAGGGGGGAGGGTTAGGGGGGAAGGGAAATGTTTACGGAAAGGATTATTGCACTGTTTATGTGTTTTATCTTTGTTTTCACTGCACATATCTGCAAAAAAGGAATATGACCTGTAATTTGATCCTTTATGTACCTTTCAATGTAAATGTGCAAATTATATAAAAACCTAAAGAGACT
Source organism: Bufo bufo (assembly GCF_905171765.1). NCBI lineage: Eukaryota > Metazoa > Chordata > Amphibia > Anura > Bufonidae > Bufo > Bufo bufo. Next base: position 405,442,271 of record NC_053393.1, on the reverse strand, counting down.
ATGAAACCAATAGATGGCGCTGTTTATGAGTCATGAACAGCTCCATCTATTGGATTCATAGTCTTTTCATAAGACTATAAATCCAATAAATGGTGCTGTTCATGAGTAGTGTTGAATATTCTAATCGCAAATTTTCCATGCAAATGGTGTTTTAGCTGAAAAACAAGCAGATTCAGCTAATTTACATATGCTCACGATTATGCAAATGAGTTTACATGACAAAACTGTATAGAAAGGTTATTGAATATTATGTTAGGACAATCAGAAAACCTTTTGTCACCCTAATGATAATGATCTAGGTGTGCAGGTCCACCCAAGCCATCCAACAGTTATGAAGCAACTTTGAGGCTTATTGGCTCTCAATCAGATGAGAGCTGGTTTTGAATGCCTTAGACGGGATGGAATGTTTAGGAGTGATAGAACTTGATAAGAAAGTATGTAATAAAGTCTGATGATGATGGGATGGAACGTTTATGAATGATAGATCGTAAATATTCCTATCTGAGAAAAAAACAAAATGGTTTTGAATGTCTCATAATGCACAAGGCTGCCATTGTAAGGTGTGCTGACTGTATCTGTCTCATGGATAGATTGTTGGCTTGCACATACCTGGCTTTTGGCATATAGCCTTTGGGTGGTTTTCTATTGTATGTCATAGGTAATGGGAGTCCAAGATGCATCCAGACATCCTACCCATGCTTTTTAAAAACCATTTCAGTGGTGTTTCTATCAATTTCTAACCTTTCTCTGTGAACCAGACTACCTCTCTTCTTCAAAGCAGGGGGTGCCTGGTTTAATGCTCGGGTCTCCCTTTGATTTTCATTGTGTTCAATTGTGCTTGAGCATACACAGTATTCAGCCAAACACTACGACGTGACGAGCATAGCGATACTCCAGCCGAACTGCTGTTCGGCCGAGCATGCTCGCTCAACACTAATCTAGATGCTATATCATCACTAAAACTGCCTATTTCTGACCCTAAACCAGCTGTATTGTGTGTCTAAGGATAAGCCTTCTTTGCTTTCTCTCTGACAGATGTCACGTAATAACAATATACTAGCTCAGAATACACATACACTGCTTTGGATCTTATATAGTGCCTATGGTATATGCCAATCTCATCCCTCCTGATTGGCTGAGGCTGACTACAAGGCATTATGGACAAGCTTGCCTGCTAGGACTCTGCCCAGTGTCATGTGATCCTACTTCTTCATCCTCCCTGCCCTGCTGTGCTGCCTTTTGCTCTTAAAAATGGCTGATGCCATTTTGAGCAATTTGAATCAGAAAATATTCAGATTCAATGGAATGCTGAAGTTTTGTGAAATTTGAAATAAATGTAATTAGTTTTGAACTGATTTGCTCATCTCTAAATCTGATTCAGTTACATAGAAATGAAGTGGATTGAAACTGTGCACAACAGGATAACTGCTTAAAGGGGTTTTCTTATCTTGCCATTACTAAGGCGAGTTGAGACACAGTCCCAACCACCTCCCGGTCAGGAAGCAGCACAGTGCTCCATTGTCGTACATGAGAGCTTCTGAAACAGCGTAGCACAGCAAGCTATGCTTTTTCCCTCAGAAGCAGCATAGCTCATTGTGCTACACTGTTTTCATACCTGTCATGCATGGCAAAGGTTGCTACTGAAAGGTGGAATAATGGCAAGATGAGACAACCCTTTTAAACATCATATAGTCATACAATGGGAAAAAAAAGTACACTGGTACACTGGCAATTTTGCAATTTTTCCCACCTACAAAGAATAGAGAGATCTGTAACTTTTATTGTAGGTACACTTCAACTGTGAGAGAATCTAAGAAAAAAAAAAAAAAAAGAAAATCACATTGTATGATTTTTAAATATTTATTTGAAATTCACTTTATGAAATAACTATTTGATACAATAGAAAAACAGAATTTAATGTTTGGTACAGAAACCTTTGTTTGCAATTACAGAGGTCAGACGCTTCCTTTAGTTTCTGACCAAGTTTGCACACATTGCAGCACAGATTTTGGCCCCCTCCTCCATACCGATCTTCTCCAGATCTGGGCTACATTAAGTTTCAGCTCTCTCCAAAGATTTTCGATTGGGTTCAGGTCTGGAGACTGGCTAGGCCATTCCAGGACCTTGAAATGCTTCTTACGGAGCCACTCCTTAGTTGCCCTGGCTGTGTGTTTCGGGTCATAGTCATGCTGGAAGACCCAGCCATGACCCATCTTCAATGCTCTTACTGATGGAAGTAGGTTGTTGGCCAAAATCTTGTGATACATCCTCCCTTCAATATGGTGCAGTTGTCATGTCCCCTTTGCAGAAAAGCAAACCCAAAAAATGATGTTTCCACCCCCATGCTTCACGGTAGGGACGGTGTTTTTGGGGTTGCACTCATCCTTCTTCCTCTAAATACAGAGAGTGGAGTTGATACCAAAAGTTCTATTTTGGTTTCATCTAACCACATGACCACCTCCCATGCCTCCTCTGGATCATCCATATGGTCATTTGCAAACTAGAAATGGGCCTGGACATGTGCTGACATGAGCAGTGGGATCTTGCGTGCACTGCAGGATTTTAATGACTGCGTAGTGTGTTACTAATGGTTATCTTTAAGACTGTGGTCCTAGCTCTCTTCAGGTCAATGACCTGGTCCTCCTATGTAGTTCTGGACTGGTCTCTGACCTTTCTCAGAATCAACCTTACCCTACGAGGCGAGATCTTGCATGGAGCTGCAGACTGAGAAAGATTGACAGTCATCTTGTGTTTCTTCCATTTTCTAATAATTGCACCAACAGTTGTTGCCTTCTCACCAAGCTGCTTGCCTATTGTCTTGTAGCTTTGGTCTTGACTAGAGATGAGCGAATTAAAAAAAAAATCGATTTGGCCGGTTGGGCGAATTTTTCAAAAAGATTTGCTTCGAATTGAATTTATCTTCGGCAAATTACGTTAGAAAACTGCTATTTTCGGGCTGCAGAGAGCATTTATAGGGGTGTAGAACACTGTGCCTTGCAGTAACACGCATAGGGAGTCTTCTGTGGTAGTGAAATAATACTGTGAGTCAGTATGACATGCAGATGACAGGCGTCGCTCTTAGAATCACAGCATACTTCACATATTTGGGCAGTCACGGGGCCAAAACTGACCAAATAACAAAAGTATCAACTCAGCCTTACAGGTCGATGTTAGCGTCAAGAAGAAGCGCACTCCTTTTACACCCTTATCAGCTGATTCCACATAGATGTCTACAGAACCTGTTCTTTTAAACACTTATTCAAGTAGAGCCCCCCGACAGAGTGGAGAGGGTGTCAGCAGTAAGTTTGTGTTGACACTGATTAATTTGCCCTTCCTCTGATCTATCAGAACAATAACCCACAAAAAACGGATCCTGTCTGTGGAGCATACGCCTTCACTCAGTCAGCATTTGCTCAATAATCCATCAGTATTGCTAATGCCCAAATAAACAGGAGTGGATCTAAAACAGAAATAACACGTAAATGGAATATTTGCATGTCTTCTGTGTTTTGTACCCACTCCTGCTTTTGGCTACCAAATCATAAGCCAATTCTGATGGGACCATACAAGCCTTACAGCTGCTACACAGACAGGATCCGTTGTGCATCTCATTTTTTCTTCCTTCTGACAGATCAGAAGAAGGGTCAAATAAATGATGATGTCAGCCATGCTGAAAGGCAAAATAGTGGCCCCTTCATGAAGTGGGGAGGGTGTGAACAGCATGAGAAGTCCACAGAGTAGCCCTATGACATAGTGGTTAGGTTGAAGCAGCAGGAGGAGATCACAGAGTGGCCCAATGACAGAGTCTGGAGGTGGTGACAGCTTCAGGAGGCCACAGAGTGGCAAGGTGACATAGTGTGTAGATGGCAGAACATGAATATTTTTAACTCACTGAAGCTGCTTGATTTAATTGTGAATAGATGGTGAAGGCACCTATCAATTTTACAAAAAAAAAATATTTTGAAATAAAAAATTTCACGATTATGTAATTCGGTCCTTACAGCAAAAGGAGCTCTTCATGCATCCATCAATTTTCCCGATAAAAAACATGTTTGAAATAAAAAATTTCACCACAACGTAATTAGGTCCATACCACATAAAGGACTATACCACATATAACTGCACGCCAAATATATTTTTCCTTTTCTACTGATATACACCACTAAAGGCTTTGCCACATATAACTGGAACAGTGAATGCCGAGTATTTTTTTTCCAGGTATATACGCCACTAAAGGCTTTTTAACAGAGGGTTATAGGCTGTCAGTTTAAAAAAAACACCGGCGCCTGTGGTCCGCGCTGAAAGAGCGAGATGAGGTGCTGGTGCGGTTTCTGTGCTGCAGAGAAGTCCACGTAGTGTCCAGTAAGCAATACCACAGATAGATGCGGGCTGGTGTGAATTATTTCACATTTTTGTGCAGGGTTAGTGCATAGTGTATTCACCTGTATTGGTGCACCGCTCTTATGGACGTGCGGTGCCGCGCCTGCAGTCCGCAGCACAAACACGCTCCTCTGTTCCTGACTTCCAGACAGTTCCCAGGAGGACCAGGAGTCTAAAAACCAGACTGTCCGGCCAAAAAACGGACGTCTGGCCACCCTGCAGAGAAGGCCAAGAGAGCCGTCAGTGTCACTTCTGACAATGCTGAATTTTTCCAAACTTTACTGTTTCCAATTTAAAAACTCCTGGAAAACAGCATCCGAATCCTCACAATCACAACATGCTCCATACACAACTTTAAGTGAATTCAGTAGCACCTTAAGCTTTCCAAGCCTCGATTTGAAAGGCAACTGGCCAACCTCAATCAAAAAGGCATTGATGAATGATTTTTTTTTTTATAAATCTCTTTTTAAAGTTTTTTTCAATAATACAGCATGCCTCCAACATAATTCTTGGATCTCTACATGAAAATAATCGATTTGCTGTAAATCAAGAGAGGGGCATAGTTGGAGACATTGACTTCACAAGAGATGCAGAGCAGCAGCCACCTCTATTTGCCACTAATGCATGGCAAAAAGGGCTTTACCACATATATCTGTACCGCTGAACGGTATAGTGGACAGAGTGTGGAGGTGGTGGCAGCATCAGGAGGCCACAGAGTGGGCCTATGACATAGTGGTGAGGTGGAAGCAGCATGAGGAGATCACAGAGTGACCGGTGACAGAGTGGGGAGGTGGGTGCCACTACCAGTACCTGCCGACAAAGGTGGTTGAAAGAAGGAGCACTTGGCATCAGAGGTGTGGCATCAGGCTGGGTGGCAGCATCAGAATAGTAGCTGAGGCAGGTGGCCAGAAGAAACCGATCTATTTTGTCAAACTGTTGGTGTGGCACTATGGATGATCTAAGTCTGATGCATCAGACATTGGTGGGTGGAAATCCTGGCTGATCCATGCCTGATTAATCTTGACAAAGGTCAGTCTCTCCACATTTTGGGTGGACAGGCGAGTTCTTCTTGGGGTAACTATGGCCCCTGCCGCACTAAACACCAGCTCTGATGCCACATTACTGGCTGGTTAGGACAGCTTTTCCAGGGCAAACTCGGCCAGTTGCGGCCACAAATCCAGTTTGGCTGCCCAGTAGTACAGCAGATCTTCAATGACTGGTGGCAGGGTGCACTCCAAGTATGCCACCACCTGCTGGTGAGTAGTATCTTTACTATGCGGGTGAAGAAAGCTGCTCATCTGCGAATCTAGACTCTTCTGGCGCTGCTGTCACTTGTAATGAAGTCGAAGATCGAGTCAACCAATCAAGAACCGCTAGGTTGCTGGTCAAGACACGACCGCTAGCTGACACTGGGAGTTCAGGCCTCTCAAAATGACCTCTGCTGTCATGCTCCCTTACTCTTCTGCGAGCTGTGCCTGCGCCAGAAACATTTAGGCCTCTGCCACTTCCCTGTGCAGGGCCTTGCACTTCTCTGTCTGACATACTGTTAGCTGAACTATATAAATAAAAATGAAATGTTTAACACCCCTAAAAACGCAGAATATATTTTTCCTTTTGTAATGAAATACGCCACTAAACGCTTTCACCACATATAGCTGCAGAAGTGAACTGAGAATATATTTTTCTTCTTGTACTGAAATTAGCCACTAAACGCTTTCACCACATACCATATAACTGCAGTGAACTGAGAATATATTTTTTTCGTACAGAATTAGGCCACTAAACGCTTTCACCACATATAACTGCAGAAGTGAACTGAGAATATATTTTTCTTTTTGTACTGAAATAGGCCACTAAACACTCTTACCGCAAATAACTTCAACAGTGAACTGTGTATATATTTTTTGTTTTAGTACTGAAATACGCCACTAAATGCTTTCACCACATATAACTGCAGAAGTGAACTGCGTATATATTTTTCTTTTTGTAATGAAATACGCCACTAAACGCTTTCAACACATATAGCTGCAGAAGTGAACCCTGAAGTCATACCTACACATTAAATGTTTACCCCTATTTAGTCATTATAGGACACTGTTGTATTCGCCATACATTTAAGGGGTAATCCAGGTTCATGATATTGATGACCTATCCTCTATTGCACTAGTGCCACAGGCCCTTCAAATAGATGATCAGCCAAGAGTCAGATCTCCTCCAAACTGTAATTGATGACTTATTCTAAGGATATGCCATCAATATCACAAAACTGGAATTTTTTAACTTTAAATGGTATTCTACCTTCAACATCCAATTTAGCTAGGGCCAGGACAGACCTGTACCAAAAGTAAAAAGGTACCCACCTATTCCATGCTTCTCAGTTCCAACACTGAGCATCTGATCTGGTCCCTGACATATAAACATCCAGATTCCAGATGGGAATAAATGTGCTATTGCGGCCAATCACTGGCCTCAGTGGTCCCCAAGAGGCATGTGACCCAGCAGTAATGTGCTGGAGTATACCTCTTGTATAAGAACTATATTATAGCATTTATAACAGTGATCTTGTAGTTTGGGGTATGCATGGACTAGATAATTATAGTACTTCTTCTGATAAAAAAAAAGTGTTAATTAAAAAAAAGTGTTATAAAAAAAGTTGCCATTTTATATCGATTCTACTGTAAGCCAGCGAAAACAAACTGCAAACACATTTTCATGTTGAGTTCAGTTCCATCTTACAAATTGAGATAAACCTAGCATTTTAGTTTTCTCTGATAAACTTGGACGTAATGTACAGCATTCTCTTCCACTTCCATTAATAAAGCCAGATAGGCCTGTAGATTAAAGCAGAAGAGGTTATGTGACCTTGATACTGTGTCTCACCCAGTAAAGCAATACCTGCATCCACTAAAAAAAAAGTAAATAGCTTCTATGTTGCAATTGTATCTAACCAAATTACTTTCTTTAAAAAGTCTATGCTATATTTTTTATATTTTTTATTTTATGATCTTATATTTTGCACCTTTAGCTTAGAGCTATAAAAGATTTAAGCATAATATGTATTCTACAGGTTTTTAAAAGTGATATTCTAGCTACAGAAAAAAGGTCATTCTATCTACAGAGGTGCTTAAAAGCTTGTAAACCCTGCTGAATTTTCTATATTTCCTCATAAATGTGACCTAAAATTACAGATCAGATTTTCAAAAAAGTCATGTACAGTATTTTGCTAAATATTCATTGGTAGAACAACTTGTGTGCTTAATGTGGCTCTGTCATCAGATCACTTCTATTAGACCAGGCACATCACCTGGTAGGGGTGATCCTGCAGTTTAAAATAATATCTTCCTCCCTCCTCACTGTTGGCGCCATGGTTGTTGATTAAATCACACTTTTATTCCTTTGCTGGCAGGCAATTTCGAGCATTAGGAGGCAGGCTTTTTCAGTACAAGCACCGTTATGTGACGCCTACTGATGTCTAAACACCCCCTCCCCTTGATTGACAGCGCTAGATTATGACTTTGAATTGGTGTAGCACTGTCAATAAAGGGGAGTGTTTAGATGTCGGTAGGCGTTGCATAGCGGTGCTCTAAATTGACTGCCAGCAAAGGAATAAAAGTATGATTTTACCAGGCTATGTGCCTGGTTTAATAGGCTGGCCATAGACTTCTATTATGACGGAATGCAATATGGAATGCCTCTTATAGGCTTCTGTGGTGCATGCTGTCATAGAATTCCGTTATGGTCAGTGGTAACGGAATCCATTACGGAATACTTAGATAACCCAAACCCGAATGCCAAACTTGCAAATCACAAGTTTTCTCAACCTTAATCTTTATCAAACTGTAGATGGACAGCAATGTTCTTTTTGGAGACCGATGGCTTTCTCTTTGCAATCCCACCACACACACCATTGTTTTTCAGTTTTCTCCTGATGTTGGACTCATGATCATCTACATTAGCTAATGAGAGAACGGCCTTTAATTGCATTCTCACATTAAGTGTTTTGCATGGAAATATAAACAGGAGCCTAGTCCTGATCCATTACCAGAGGACTGGATAGAAAAGGATCAGAAAACACTATGGGGGTAATTTATTAAACTGGTGTAAAGTAGAAATGGCTTAGTTGCAAATAGTAACCAATCAGATTCCACCTTTCATTTTGGACAGCTCCTTTGGAAAAATAAATGAGGAATCTGGTTGCTATGGACAACTAAGCCAGTTCTATTTTACACCAGTTTGATAAATGACCCCTTATCTCTCTTAAGGTTCTTTTGCATGAGCCAATTATCAGGGCAATTATCAGGAAGAAGCTATCAAGTGAATGGAACAAGCAGTTGTAAGTACCCTGTACTGCCGCTTCAAAGGAGACGGCATGCAGGTCAACTTTGAAAAGGAAGCAGTGCTTATCACATGAGCACCATGACCCCTTCAAAACAGTAGATCGGAGGGGGTGCCACAAGTCAGACAACTGCCGATCTGAGGATATTACACCACTGGACAATCCCTTTAACACATTTGGGAGAATCGCAAATGTGCTACTTGCTCCAATGGGGATTGAATATACAAGCGGGATTACAAAAGCCATTTTAAAAAGCAATGAAATCATGTTCCAGACCACTACACCATACAACCCAAACAGCACCTAATGGTGCAGCAGAGAGAAAGAACAGAACTTCCTGTGAAAGTGGAATAACTATGCTGTTTGAAGTGAAGTAATCTTTACAGCTTGGTATCTTCCAATAGCTCCATACAGGGGTACACCACCAATGAGGCCAGATGAGGCGATCGCCTAAGGCAGCAAAAGGTAGGAGCAAGAGGGGGGCAGCGGAAGGGCCATGGGCAATGAATGCTTTCATTGTGGCAAAGGGGTTATGTTAAGAAATTGGCATTGGGGAGGGGGGGTGCTGTTTCAGTTTTCTCCTCAGGCAGCAGAAAGGTTAGGTGCACCCCTGGCTCCATAGACAGAAAAATGTAAAAGTTATGGGTGTCACAATATAGAGACACAAACAAAACATTTTCTTCAAAAGGTATTGTGTCTGAAAAGCAGTGGAGGCATTATTATATAAAGCAACCTGTACTCGCTCAGATATCACAGCTACAAGGGTAGCTCAATTCTTTGCTAATGAGTAAATAAACGGCGCAAAAGAGACTAGAACCCAGTTACAAGGGTCTTTCAATGCAAACTTAAGACACAAGTCTACAGATATCTGCAAACGGAGATCTGGAATCGGACAATGCTGGATAAACAAGTGGTTAATTGATCAAATTAGGGAAAAGTCAAGTTTCTACTGAGGCAGAATATGTATTATGCCAGCCAAAAAGTGATTTAGTCGAATCAACTGTTACAGGATCTCGCTGAAGCACAAATCACCACCAAGTGTGATTTGTAGACAATCAGGGATGCATTAAAGTTGCTTACAGTGAAAAAATCTATTCAAGGTCAAAGAACATAGATATAAAACATCGCTATCTACCTGATTTAGTGGAACATGGTGTAATTTAGGTTCTTTGCCATGGAATTGACAAGATGATATCTGATGCATGAATAGCAAGAGCCAATTTTGACATGATGGGACTAATTAAGTAAGTAGTTGTTGAGTAGGGCATTGGAGTAATACTTCTTGTTATGGTTACTGCAAAAAACGCTTAAAGGGGTATTCCCATCACAGACAATCGGAGCATATTGCTAGGAAATGCCCTCATTGTCTGATAGGTGCGGGTCCCACCTCACCTACGCTGAGAACAGAGCGGGGAGAGCGGTGGCTGGAGGACCCCTTGTTTCCCGGGGTCACGCCATTGCCAAGCAATCTCCCCATACAAGTGAATGGGAGCGCACCACACTTGCGCGGCCTTCGCTCCCATTCATTTCTATGGGGCCGACGGAAATAGCCAAGCCAGTGCTCGGCTATTTTCGGCGGCCCCTTGGCAATGAATGGAGGGTGGCTGCGCATGCGCAGTGCAACCTCCACCACCTTTCTCCGATTCGTTCTTGGTGTAGGTGCCACAGCTCTCAGACAATGGGGGCATATCCTAGTAATATGCCCTCATTGTCTGTGATGGGACAACCCCTTTAACTGTGTGCTTGAGTCAGTCATGGGATGTCATGTTGTTAATAAAGTTGTGTTAAAAAACATATTCTGTCATAGAGATGAACACAGGAATAAATGCTACTGTACAGAGTGAAAGATATGCTAAGATTTTATCCTGTGAAAAGTACTTTATAAGTTTGGCTCTTGAATAAACAGTGGTTTACATGGACAGTGTCCTAAATAATCCACTAGTAAGGCTAGTTTCACACTAGCGCTAAAATGTTCCAGCAGGCTATTCAGGTAGCGTAGCCGGATACTACCTTTCCCCACCGCAGCACATTTAATATAATGGGATACGGTGGGGATCTGGCCTGTTTCTGGCATTAGTGCTGGGATTTACCCAGACCAAAACAGCTGCTTGTGGAGGTATTTGTGTGGCCAATGCCGTCAATGACTAATGTCGTCAGTGCTCCGGCAGTCTTCGGCTATGCCAGATATGATGAACTCTGGCAGGCTGTTCCTCTGCTGGATCAGCCTGCCAGAACTTTTTAATGCAAGTGTGAAACTAGCCTAACGCTATCTGTGTTATATAGCCTAAACCAGGCATCAGCAACCGCTGGCACTCCAACTGTTCAGAAACTACAACTCCCAGAATGCTTCATTCACTTCTGTGGGAGTTCGAAGAACAGCCAAGCATGTTTGCATGCTGGGAGTTGTAGTTTCAAAGCAGCTGGAGTGCCGAAGGTTGCTGATCCCTTGCCTAAACTATCATAAGAACGCTTGAAACGTTTGAACACTTGAATAGTGATACTAAAACATTTGTCTACCAGAGAATCAGAGGATGTACCCAACCTTTGGCAAAAAAAAATGGCCTCAAATGGGCAGCAGAAGACAACCATATATGCAGCTAATTAATAGGAAATAGCCACCAGGGTCTATTTCATAAAAGTCAAATTATGTCTTGATGAAATGTCTAAATTAAGACACATATAGGTGCACATGTATAAATAAAAATAAGTTCTAAAAATCATGAAGGCCTACCATTTCCTCCACTGGCACCCACTGACTTACAGCAAGGTCCCATGTGGTGTCCGTTATTTTGCTGGTAAGAAAAGCATACATGCAGCGATATTCTTCCCATCAAACTGGAATCTGCAAATGAGACTTTGAAAGTCTCTATGAACAACGCCTTAATGTTACGTAGTTTATAAATGATCACACTGAGGCTTTATTTAATTATAAGCATTAAACCTAGAGACACTTTAAATATAAATAAAGTATAAAGTCACACATCTCTGTAGCGCCAAATGCAGACCTCATGCCAGGTCTAAAGTTGGCGTGGTATTGGCGGGGAAGGGCCAGTAGGCACGTCTCATTCATCATTTTCTACGCCTGGTTTAGGCATAGAAAATGGTCAAAATATAAGACAGAAAGGAAGCTGTCTTACATTTAGAATTGCCTCTGGATGTGCCAAAGTTATGTAGAGACCGGCACCTGAACATGACTTTGGTGATCCACCACCAGCTATAGGGGATATTGAGACCGGTGTTTTAGATGCATGAGGGCAATGATAAAATCCCCAAGTTCTATTTAAGGCTACTTTCACACTTGCGTTATTGTTTTCTCCGGTATTGAGATCCGAAAAAAACATTTCCGTTTAGTTCTCATGCATTCTCAATGGAAAGAGATCTGTTCAGGATGCATCAGGATGAGTTCCGTGTGGGCAGCATTCTGTTTTGTGACCGCAAGCTGCGGATTTCTGTCCGGTCATAAAAAAGGGGAAAAAAATGGATCAGGCACTTAAAACAATGTAAGTCTATGGTGATGGATCCGTTTTTTTTTTAGAACCTAAAAAACCAGAGCCGTCACCCATTGACTTTCAATGCATTTAGTTAAGGATCCGTTTTTATTCGGTTTTGATTACGGACAAAAGCATTCTAATGGAACAGATGCTTCCTGATGTGCAAAATCAATACGGATCCTCTTAATTCCAGTATAGAGATCTCAGCCAGATTTCAATGCCGGAATTAACAACGCAGGTGAGAAAGTAGCCAAAGCGGTTTACCAAATAATAGCGTAAGAGATAATATATATACATGTATATATAGATTATAATATTGCTGAGCACTGAGCAGAGATGACTGTGTTATCTTTAACAAGATTATATTCACTCTCAAATGCGCTAATCCATATTTAGAGGACGTTCTACAGTCATGCATTTACTCGATAGCCATTAGCTCATTAGACTGGCCCTTCGCAAACTTGGAGTACCTAATCTCATTTCGTACTTAATTAAATCTACTAAATCAAGTACATAGTAGTGATAAACATAATGTCAGGTGATTTTCACCCACTGTTGTCTATTAAGTTATTACGGTATTTTACACTAGACAAGATAGCCTAAATCCTTTTATCTACATATACAGTGTTATCAATAATCCCTTACTAGAAATAGTTTGCAACTATACACACAGTGCTTATAGGCTCCTTTACATGGGCTGACAGGAGGCAATTATCAGGAACCATTCATTCCAGATAATAAAAAAAAGTGGCCTTCAAGGGGTTGTCTCACTTCAGCAAGTGGTATTTATCCTGTAGATGCAAGCCACATTCTAATATATTGTGATTATCCATATTGCTTCCTTTGATGACGTGATTCATTTTTCTACCACATTATACACTGCTTGTTTCTATAGCTATGAGTGACCACCCTGCAATCCAGCAGTGGTGGACAGTGATGGCCAGTTCGCATTGTTCGCCCGCGAACATATGCGGGCTGCCATCTTTTTTCACAAGTCCGGCGAGGCACAGATAAGCACTTAGCTGTGCCAGTGCCGCGAGCCGGTCTGAAAACAAATGCAGTCACCGGGAGCAGGCAGTTCCGAGAACAGCCCGATGAAGGCCCCCAGTGGCTGTTCTCGGAAACTGCCTGCTCCCGCTTACCGCACTTGTTTTCAGACCGGCTCGCGCACAGGCACATGTAAGGGCTTACCTGTGCCTCGCCGGACTTGTGAAAAAAGATGGCAGCCCGCATATGTTCGCGGGCGAACAATGCGAACTGGCCATCACTGGTGGTGGACGTGCTTGTAAAGTATAGGAAAAAGCCCTGGCCTCTCTGGTGGCTGAGACTGTGGGAGTGCACAGAGCACTTTTTCCTATAGTGTGAAAGCACGACCACCACTGCTGGATTGCAAGTTGGTCATAACCGTAGAAATTAGAAATGTTTAATTCAATGGAAAAATGAATCAAGCCAGTGAAGGAAGCAATATGGACAATCACAATACATTAGTAAGTGCCTTGTATTAAGTTTCTCTACATGATAAATTGGCTGAAGTGAGAACCCCTTTAAGTAAATGTCAACCCTTGAAACCATTGTTTTTAAATTTTATAAATGCACATTCAAATTTCTGTGCTATATATATACAGTCAGGTCCAGAAATATTGGGACATAGAAACAATTCTAACATTTTTGGCTCTATACACCACCACAATGGATTTGAAATTAAACGAACAAGATGTGCTGTAACTGCAGACTGTCAACTTTAATTCTAGGGCATTTACATCCAAATCAGGTGAACGGTGGAGGACTTAGAACAGTTTGCATATGTGCCTCCCATTTGTTAAGGGACCAAAAGTAATGGGACAATTGGCTTCTCAGCTGTTCCATGGCCAGGTGTGTGTTATTCTCTCATTATCTCAATTACATTGAGCAGATAAAAGGTCCAGAGTTCATTTCAGGTGTGCTATTTGTATTTGGAATCTGCTGCTGTCAACTCTCAAGATGAGATCCAAAGAGCTGTCACTATCAGTGAAGCAAGCCATCATTAGGCTGAAAAAACACAACAAACCCATCAGAGACATAGCAAAAACATTAGGCCTGACCAAAACAACTGTTTGGAACATTCTTAAAATGAAGGAACGCACCGGTGAGCTCAGCAACACCAATAGATCTGGAAGACCACAGAAAACACCTGTGGTGGATGACCGAAGAATTCTTTCCCTGGTGAAGAAAACGCCCTTCACAACAGTTGGCCAGATCAAGAACACTCTTCAGGAGGTAGGTGTATGTGTGTCAAAGTCAACAATCAAGAGAAGACTTCACCAGAGTGAATACAGAGGGTTCACCACAAGATGTAAACCATTGGTGAGCCACAAAAACAGGAAGGCCAGATTAGAGTTTGCCAAACGACATCTAAAAAAGCCTTCACAGTTCTGGAACAGCATCCTATGGACAGATGAGACCAAGATCAACTTGTACCAGAGTGATGGGAAGAGAAGAGTATGGAGAAGGAAGGGAACTGCTCATGATCCTAAGCATACCACCTCATCAGTGAAGCATGGTGGTGGTAGTGTCATGGCGTGGGCATGTATGGCTGCCAATGGAACTGGTTCTCTTGTATTTATTGATGATGTGACCGCTGACAAAAGCAGCAGGATAAATTCTGAAGTGTTTTGGGCAATATTATCTGCTCATATTCAGCCAAATGCTTCAGAACTCATTGGACGGCACTTCACAGTGCAGATGGACAATGACTCAAATCATACTGCAAAAGCAACCAAAGAGTTTTTTAAGGGAAAGAAGTGGAATGTTCTGCAATGGCCAAGTCAATCACTGGACCTGAATCCGATTGAGCATGCATTTCACTTGCTGAAGACAAAACTGAAGGGAAAATGCCCCAAGAACAAGCAGGAACTGAAGACAGTTGCAGTAGAGGCCTGGCAGAGCATCACCAGGGATGAAACCCAGCATCTGGTGATGTCTATGCGTTCCAGACTTCAGGCTGTAATTGACTGCAAAGGATTTGCAACCAAGTATTAAAAAGTGAAAGTTTGATTTATCATTATTATGTCCCATTACTTTTGGTCCATTAACAAGTGGGAGGCACATATGCAAACTGTTGTAATTCCTACACTGTTCACCTGATTTGGATGTAAATACCCTCAAATTTAAGCTGACAGTCTGCAGGTAAAGCACATCTTGTTCGTTTAATTTCAAATCCATTGTGGTGGTGTATAGAGCCAAAAATGTTAGAATTGTGTCGATGTCCCAATATTTCTGGACCTGACTGTATTTTTTATTACATGTTTATAGTGTTTGGAAGTCAGTGTTCGGCCTCATGCACATGACTGTACATATTTTTCAGTCCGCAAAATGCACCTCCATAAAATATGCATGATGTTATCCATATTTTGCGGATTGGCGTTTTGCAGACCGCAAAATACATACGGTCATGAGCATGAGGTATTTACAGTAAGTCCATAAATCCTACATAGACATATGATTAAAAGTTAGTATTCTGGTTGCCTTTAATTACCACTAGAGGGAGCTTAGGCTAATCTTACTAATAAAATAAAGTGTAGTAAGCTCCTTAGTGCCCACTAATGGTGACTAAAGACACCAAAAATGTATTTAGTAACTGAGGGTCTATGTAGCAGAAATAAAGCTTAAAACAACTGAGCTCAGACATCTACAAAAGTACATTAAAACAACTAAAGAGGCTTACATAGCAACATATAAAAACTAAAAAAACTAATTTAACTAATATAGTTTAAGATAAGAAATCCATTTTATGTTTGACTTTTGCACATTTTAAATTAAAATATAACATACGTATAATGAGCATGGTCAAAGAGAAGTAGATCTTACCTATAATAAAAAGAATTTCCACTGATATATCGCTAACAGTTGTGCTTCTGGTTGATGACAAGTCATCGTTGTCCACAAAGGATACATTGTAAGGTACAGTAACAGCAACATAAAACGTTGCTAATAATATAAGCCAGTCCCAGGCAGCTTTAAAAGTGCTAAAATGTAAAATGATGAACTTTGTTTTTTTTGCATCTGAAACTTTATATTCAGGAATTGCTGGCTTGTCTACAAAAACATTCTGCAAAACAAAATATGGGCAAAAAATGAAAAAAACAATATTTATATCTGTTACTTAAAGGGGTTCTGCACTTTGTTTTAACTGATGATCTATCCTCTGGATAGATCATCAGCTTCTGATTGGCAGGGGTCCAACACCCGGGACCCCCGCCAATCAGCTGTTTGAGAAGGCAGCGGCACTCCAGTAGCGCCGCGGCCTTCTCACTGTTTATCGCAGGCCCACTGACGTCAAGACTAGTATCACTGTTAAAGGGGCGGACACTGTGGAGGTCACTGTTAAAGGGTCAGTCACTTCTAAAAGGTGGGCACTGTGGAGGTCACTGTTAAAGGGGTGGCCACTGTGGATGTCAATGTTAAAGGGGTGGCCACTGTGGAAATCATTGTTAAATGGGCAAGCACTGTTGAGATAACTGTTAAAGGGGCAGGCATTCTGGAGGTCATTGTTAAAGGGGTGGGTACTGTATAGGTCACTGTTATGGGGGGAAACTTTTGATATCTTTTTACGACACATGGAAACATGAAATTAAATAGATGAAATATACCCATGCGAAGCCGGGTCCTTCTGCTAGTATATATATAAAAATTAGTTTCTGCTTGTCTGTCTGTTCTTTATGCGCGACCAAACGACTGAACCCATCTTCACCAAATTTGGCACACAGGTATATCAGGTGTCCGGGAAGGTTTTAGACCGGGTCTCAGCTCCTGAGATATTCCCCAAAAATGACCTGCATTAGCCAATACAAGCCCCCAACTGCCATACACATGGTCACATGTCCCTTATCAGCCAGTAGAAGCTTGCAGGCTCTTAGTCTCTACATACACATAGTTTTACTCCATTTTTCAATAACTCCCCAGCCATTTTTGTTCACTGCTGTAGGTCAGCTTTAGGGTCTATTCACATGTCCGTATGGATGGTCCGGATCCGTTCCGAAATGATGCGGAACGGGTGCTGACCCATTCATTTTCAATATAGTGTGCTGTCCGCATACGCATTTCCGGTCCGCGGCCCCAAACTTCTAGGCCGCGGCTCAGCAAAGAAAAAAAAGCATGTCCTATTCTTGTCCACATCTTCGGACAATAATAGGAATCCTCTATATAGTCCCGGCCATGTGCGGACCGGAAAATACTACGGACCTCTGAATGGACCCTTAGGCTATGTCAACATGATGACATGCACAGTTCAGCAGACAGTATCATACAAAAGACTTTCATAAACAGCAGACAGTATCACACATGTTAGGATTAGATACACAGCTAAACAGACAGTATCACACATGATAGGATTAGATACACAGCTAAGCAGACAGTATCACACATGACAGGTTTAGATACACAGCTCAACAGACAGTATCACACATGATAGGATTAGATACACAGCTAAGCAGACAGTATCACACATGACAGGTTTAGATACACAGCTCAGCAGGCAGTATCACACAGGATATCATATTAGATACACAGCTCAGCTGTCACCGCCAGATCTCTGAGAAGTTCTGATAGACGTTCTTCAGTACCTCCTGCATGATGTTCTTTTGTTTTGGTTTCGCTTTGACATCTCTTCTCCCTCTCCCAGCTGTCATCTATTAGCAGTGATTGCCTCCCTATATATCTCCTCCCATACTGCTTCACTTTGCGGTTTATACTACTACCTGGATTCTGTTCACTGCTTGAAGTTGCTATTGCTGGTTCCTCAGATAAGTCTATTTCTTTATTTGTGTTTTCCTGTTGGCTTGATCCTAGGTGACCCTGACTCCCTCCGTATTAAGTGTAGGGAGCCGGTGGTCGTGTCCCCTCACTATTATAGGGTGTTCAGGTGTCACATAGTCAAGGTACGTGGACATGCAACTTTCTATTATTGAGATCTTTGCATGGGCTGAGCAGCCAGGGAGAGCTCTAGGGCTTTAATAGGGCTCACCCTTTTGTTCCTTAGTTTAGGATCAAGTCAGTCGGTTCTTTATTTGTTACTTCTTGTTTTCTGCAACACCATCCGTGACATCAGCAGACATTATCACACAGGATAGGATTAGATACACAGCTCAGCAGACAGTATCACACAGGATAGGATTAGATACGTAGCTCAGCAAACAGTATCACACAGGATAGGATTAGATACACAGCTCAGCAGACAGTATCACACAGGATAGGATTAGATACATAGCTCAGCAGACAGTATCACACAGTATAGGATTAGATACACAGCTCAGCAGAAAGTAGCACACAGGATAGGATTAGATACACAGCTCGGCATACAGTATTACACAGAATAGGATTAGATACACAGCTCAGTAGACAGTATCACACAGGATAGGATTAGATACATAGCTCAGCAGACAGTATCACACAGGATAGGATTAGATACATAGCTCAGCAGACAGTATCACACAGGATAGGATTAGATACATAGCTCAGCAGACAGTATCACACAGGTTAGGATTATATACATAGCTCAGCAGACAGTATCACACAGGTTAGGATTATATACATAGCTCAGCAGACAGTATCATACATGACAGCAATAGATACACAGCTCAGCAGGCAGTATCACACAGGTTAGGATATTAGATACACAGCTCAGCAGACAGTATCACAAAGGATAGGATTGGATACACAGCTCTGCAGACAGTATCACACAGGATAGGATTAGATACATAGCTCAGCAGATAGTATCACACAGGATAGGATTAGATACACAGCTTAGCAGACAGTATCACACAGAATAGGATTAGATACACAGCTCAGCAGACAGTATCACATAGGATAGGAATAGATACACAGCTCAGAAGACAGTATCACACAGGATATCATATTATATACACAGCTTAGCAGACAGTATCACACAGGATGTGATTAGATACACAGCTTAGCAGACAGACATATATACTAGCAGAAGGACCCAGCTTAGCATGGGTATATTTCATCTATTTAATTTCTAGATAAAAGTGGTACAATACCGACTATAAATGAATAATGGAAGCACTTCTGAGCAGAGTACGTTTGTAGCTGGTTCCTACACTGCCCTGAATATTGTAGGCTTAAGTAAGTCCAAAGAGAGGCAGTATATTTAGTAATAGGGACCCATCTGCGGAAGCCACCTTGATGCCTGGTAGATGGGCCCGACACGTATGTAAGCTAAGAGCTTTGATTATTCATTTATAGTCGGTATTGTACCACTTTTATATACAGTAGAATTTCTTAGCTCTATTGTTTGTATATATCACGGTGTGCAGCCATTTAGTTTTTTGTAATTATGTTCGCTTTATGGATATGCACCTGGGATTCTGAAGGTTCTAGTCTAAATTTTCTTGCTATATATATATATATATATATATATATATATACACACTCACCTAAAGAATTATTAGGATTACCTTTTCTATTTCTCATTAATGCAATTATCTAGTCAACCAATCACATGGCAGTTGCTTCAATGCATTTAGGGGTGTGGTCAAGACAATCTCCTGAACTCCAAACTGAATGTCAGAATGGGTGATTTAAGCAATTTTGAGCGTGGCATGGTTGTTGGTGCCAGACGGGCCGGTTTGAGTATTTCACAATCTGCTCAGTTACTGGGATTTTCATGCACAACCATTTCTAGGGTTTACAAAAAATGGTGTGAAAAGGGAAAAACATCCAGTATGCGGCAGTTCTGTGGGCAAAAATGCCTTGTGGATGCTAGAGGTCAGAGGAGAATGGGCTGACTGATTCAAGCTGATAGAAGAGCAACGTTGACTGAAATAACCACTCGTTACAACCGAGGTATGCAGCAAAGCATTTGTGAAGCCACTACACGCACAACCTTTAAGGCAGATGGGCTACAACAGCAGAAGACCCCACCTGGTACCACTCATCTTCACTACAAATAGGAAAAAGAGGCTACAATTTGCACGAGCTCATCAAAATTGGACTGTTGAAGACTGGAAAAATGTTGCCTGGTCTGATGATTCTCGATTTCTGTTGAGACATTCAAATGGTAGAGTCCGAATTTGGCGTAAACAGAATGAGAACATGTATCCATCCTCTGATGGCTACTTCCAGCAGGATAATGCACCATGTCTCAAAGCTCGAATCATTTCAAATTGGTTTCTTGAACATGTCAATGAGTTCACTGTACTAAAATGGCCCCCACAGTCACCAGATCTCAACCCAATAGAGCATCTTTGGGATGTGGTGGAACGGGAGCTTCGTGCCCTGGATGTGCATCCCTCAAATCTCCATCAACTGCAAGATGCTATCCTATCAATATGGGCCAACATTTCTAAAGAATGCTATCAGCACCTTGTTGAATCAATGCCGTACTAGTATGGTGTTCCTAATAATTCTTTAGGTGAGTGTATATCCAACAAAGAAAAACAGCAGCACTATGTTGTGAATCCAGGTGCAATTTCCTCAGACCGCAGACAAAGCAGTCATCAGTGGTTATAGTTCTCCAAAACAGAGGCAGCACTCCAGTATATTGAAGGTGAAAGACCCGCTTTATTGTCCCTTTGCAACGTTTCAACTGCTCATTGCAGTCTTTATCAAGCATACAAAATAGTGCCAAAACATCCACATTTATACCCACAATACCTTGTGAGCCAATTAGTGATAATTATACAATCAAGTAGAAAAACATATAATATAAAGTACATAATCAAACCAGTGATCAAGAGGCCTTCTATGCAACTTATAAGGCCATGATTGCAAATAGTTAAAAATCGCATATTTCATTGTGTATTCAAATAAAGTGCTACACTGCATAAATTGATCAAAGTGATCACCTGTGTGTGAAATCAATCATTAGTAAATAGCCAATCGGCCGCATAGACTATAGAAAAACTACTTACACAGCAATGTAATCGGATGGCGCCAAATCTAGCGTTTCATGTCTGCCAATGCGCATGTCCGGTAACCAGGACTCCAGTGCACACTAAGTCACGCGACCCGTCACCTGACCACACGTGATCAGTGACGCGGATAGCAAGACGTGAACAGGTAACCGGCCTACACCATTGGTGCACGTGACGCGCCAGAAACGGCACCCGCATCACCAAATCACAGAATCACATGACAACATCACGTGAGCCGTAACCCGGTACCCAAATGGCGTCCCAGATCTAGCGAACCACAGCCACCTAAAGGTGAAAGGGCACCACCGGGGACAGACATGGAGGGGTATTTGAAAATCACCTATGGGGCATGAGAAGATTGTCTGGTATAAAGATACCAAATAGTGAATCTACTAAAGAAAGGATATCAAGCCGTATATGTAGGAAGAAATAAAGTGATGCGTTCCCAAAAGGTAAGCTATTAGGGAACACTCACTACTGTGACTATATTAAACAGGGGTAGGGGGGGTTTATGCGGTTGTATCACTGCAATGATTATCGCCGCACACCAATTATGGCACCAAGGTGTAAAGTACGGTCAGCACCAAACACCATCAGGACCAAGGTCAACCCCATTGCCCCTCATCTTTAGACCATAAGTAAAAACCTTCCAACCATGACTTATCCACAGTACGATTATCTTAATCATGGATTTATTAAAAACAATTCCAATCATGCTCCCAAGTATGAACCTATTAGACACTATATATGGCCGCCATCATTTTCCACTGCTGTGATGAGCTTGAAAAGATCAATCAGATCTGATAAAATCTGAAATAAAAGAGAACATGATAAATATACATAAATTGTTTGACACCATAGGTGATCACAACATCAGAGCACAGAATAAGAGAGACAATCCCACAGGGTAAAGGATCCCATTAACATCAGATTATATTCCATTTGAACTCAACATTTAGACCCTTTGGTTTGAGGGTCTGGAGACGACGTATCCATCGCAATTCCCTCTGTTTGATGGTCAGTGTACGGTCACCACCCCGTCTGGCCCTAGATACTTGATCAATAATCATACATTTTAACTCTCTTTCAGTGTGGCCACATTCAACAAAATGTTTGGGGACTGGCAAATCCGTTCTTTTCCGCCTGATTGTAAAACGGTGATTATTCAATCGTGTTTTCATGTCACATGTAGTCTCCCCCACATAGAGGAGGCCACATGGACATTGGAGTACATATATAACAAAAGTACTGTCACATGTCAGGAAATGGCGTATTTCATATTGTATTCCTGTCACTGTGTGTGTGAAAAAGTTCCCCCTCAAAATATAGGGACAATTCACACATGTCAGACAAGGGAAACAACCCGTTTTCCTAGGACCTAAAAAAGTCTGCACCTTTCTTTTAATGGGGACGTCAGCCCTCACCAACTTATCACGCAGGTTAGTGGGACGCCTGTATGACAAAAGAAGGGGAGAAGAGAAGGCCTCAATCGATGGGAAATTGCTCTTTAAAATGGGCCAGTGTTTCTTTAAAATAATGGCTACATCTTTGCTCTGTTCAGAGTATGTTGAAACAAATGGAATCTGCCTAGGTTTAAGTTTCCTCTCTCTAATCTCCATTCCCTGGGAGTTTTGTATCCTTCTCAAATGTTTATTGATATTCCCAAGTGGATATCCTCTCTGACTGAACTTATTAATCATTTGTTCATATTGTATAGGTAAGCGTTCAGGGTCCTGTACAATCCTCTTCACGCGTAATAATTGGCTACGGGGTAATGATTCAATAGTGGGTCTGGGGAGACAGCTTTCATAGCGCAACAATGTATTACAGTCAGTTGGCTTGGTGAAAATGTCTGTAGACAATTTGTCACCGACAATAGACACCATCGTGTCCAAGATCTGTACCTGTTTGTCAGAATGTGTAAGTGTAAAGGCAATTCCACTGTCCAATTGATTCAGAAAACCGTGAAATTGCTCTAAAGACTCAAAATCTCCTTGCCAAATGAGGAAGATGTTGTCTATGTATCGTCAGCACCCCAGCACTCTGCTGAAGTGGTGGGACACAGGCAAGATCCTCCTCAAGAGCCGCCATGAAGACATTTGCGTATGTGGTCGCCACATTCGACCCCATGGCGGTCCCACGTAACTGCAAGAAAAATTGATCCCCAAACATAAAGTAATTATGTCTCAGGACCAAATTAAACAATACAATAATAAAATCACAACATTCTGTCGAGAAATCACTATATTCCAAACATCTCATGACCGCATTTACCCCCCGTGAATGATCAATTGATGTATAGAGGCTGGTGACATCAAAAGATGCCACCAGACATTTTGACTGTAATACATTGTTGCGCTATGAAAGCTGTCACCCCAGACCCACTATTAAATCATTACCCCGTAGCCAATTATTACGCGTGAAGAGGATTGTACAGGACCCTGAACGCCTACCTATACGATATGAACAAATGATTAATAAGTTCAGTCAGAGAGGATGGATCTTGGGAATATCAATAAACATTTGAGAAGGATACAAAACTCCCAGGGAATGGAGATTAGAGAGAGGAAACTTAAACCTAGGCAGATTCCATTTGTTTCAACATACTCTGAACAGAGCAAAGATGTAGCCATTATTTAACACTGGCCCATTTTAAAGAGCAATTTCCCATCGATTGAGGCCTTCTCTTCTTCCCCGCTTTTGTCATACAGGCGTCCCACTAACCTGCGTGATAAGTTGGAGAGGACTGACGTCCCCATTAAAAGGAAGGTGTAGACTTTTTCTAGGTCCTAGGAAAACGGGTTGTTTCCCTTGTCTGACATGTGTGAATTGTCCCTATATTTTGAACGGGAACTTTTTCACACACACAGTGACAGGAATACAATATGACATACGCCATGTCCTGACATGTGACAGTACTTTTGTTATATATGTAGTCCAATATCCATGTGGCCTCCTCTATGTGGGGGAGACTACATGTGACATGAAAACACGATTGAATAATCACCGTTTTACAATCAGGCGGAAAAGAACGGATTTGCCAGTCCCCAAACATTTTGTTGAATGTGGCCACAGTGAAAGAGAGTTAAAATGTATGATTATTGATCAAGTACCTAGGGCCAGACGGGGTGGTGACCGTACACTGACCCTCAAACAGAGGGAATTGCGATGGATACATCGTCTCCAGACCCTCAAACCCCAGGGTCTGAATGTTGAGTTCAAATGGAATATAATCTGATGTTAATGGGATCCTTTACCCTGTGGGATTGTCTCTCTTATTCTGTGCTCTAATGTTGTGATTACCTATGGTGTCAAACAATTTTTGTATATTTATCATGTTCTTTTTTATTTCAGATTTTATCAGATCTGATTGATCTTTTCAAGCTCATCACAGCAGTGGAAAATGATGGCGGCCATATATAGTGTCTAATAGGTTCATACTTGGGAGCATGATTGGAATTGTTTTTAATAAATCCATGATTAAGATAATCGTACTGTGGATAAGTCATGGTTGGAAGGTTTTTACTTATGGTCTAAAGATGAGGGGCAATGGGGTGGACCTTGGTCCTGATGGTGTTTGGTACTGACCGTACTTTACACCTTGGTGCCTTAATTGGTGTGCGGCGATGATCATTGCAGTGATACAACCGCATAAACCACCCCCCCTCCCCCTGTTTAATATAGTTACAGTAGTGAGTGTTCCCTAATAGCTTCTCTTTTGGGAACGCATCACTTTATTTCTTCCTACATATACGGCTTGATATCCTTTCTTTAGTAGATTCACTATTTGGTATCTTTATACCAGACAATCTTCTCATGCCCCATAGGTGATTTTCAAATACCCCTCCATGTCTGTCCCCGGCAGTGCCCTTTCACCTTTAGGTGGCTGTGGTTCGCTAGATCTGGGACGCCGTTTGGGTACTGGGTTACGGCTCACGTGATGTGGTCATGTGATTCTGTGACTTGATGACCCGGGTGCCGTTTCTGGCGCGTCACGTGCACCAATGGTGTAGGCCAGTTACCTATTCACGCCTTGCGATCCACATCACTGATCACGTGTGGTCAGATGACGGGTCGCGTGACATAGTGTGTACTGGAGTCCTAGTTACCGGACATGCTCATTGGCAGACATGGGACGCTGGGGTTGGCGCCATCCGATTACATTGCTGTGTAAGTAGTTTTTCTATAGTCTATGCGGCCGATTGGCTATTCACTAATGATTAATTTCACACACAGGTGATCACTTTGATCAATTTATGCACTGTAGCACTTTATTTAAATACACAATGAAATATGCGATTTTTAAGTATTTGCAATCATGGCCTTATAAGTTGCATAGAAGGCCTCTTGATCACTGGTTTGATTATGTACTTTATATTATGGTCAGGGCTAGGACAACGTCGGCGTACGCAGAGAAACCTGCCCTGAACATAGTGGCTGAATTGTGCCGGGAGCCACGGGCGCGGGTACACCAGTGAAAAAAGGGGGCATACCTGATGGAAGCTTGAGAAAAGGGGCGGGAGGGAGGGGCGAGAGGCTCGGGCGCCTGGCTGAGCGGTAGGTAGGAGAATAAATAGCCAGACGCCCCTCCCACAAATGCAGGCTGGTAACAGCCTTACTATTTATGGTCAGGGCTAGGACAACGTCGGCGTACGCAGAGAAACCTGCCCTGAACATAGTGGCTGAATTGTGCCGGGAGCCACGGGCGCAGGTACACCAGTGAAAAAAGGGGGCAAAAAACAACAGTTAGGTACAACACTTTATTACAAATTACAAAGCCAGTGATCGAAAGGCACGAGATATCTCTACCTGAGGATTGGGTATATACCTGGTAAAGCAGGAGGACCGCCACCGCCCCATGGACCGGATGACGTGGGCTGGCACCTGATGCCGAGAAGCAGCGGAGGCTGCCCCTATGCGGAATGAGTGCCCCGAAATTACCTTGGGGTCATAACC
This sequence comes from Bufo bufo, assembly GCF_905171765.1. Taxonomy (NCBI): domain Eukaryota; kingdom Metazoa; phylum Chordata; class Amphibia; order Anura; family Bufonidae; genus Bufo; species Bufo bufo. Next base: position 405,416,196 of record NC_053393.1, on the reverse strand, counting down.
TAGTCCCTGGGCGAGGGCACGGATATAAGATATAAACTGAGAGGTGCTGATAGGCTTGCCTGCATGCGGCAGGAGCGGGCTATCTGGCAATGAACCTCGGATGAGTGCTAGTAGTTGATGTAGCACTTGAACTGGGCACCAATTGTTCAATGTTGGGTAGAATTTAACCTCAGAGGGGGGACCCGTCTGATTGGTTTTGGTGGAGGGTAGCAGGAGAGTGTAATGGCCCTGGCCCCATGACAGATGTTGCTTCAAAGGATGGTTTTGACGATTTGGACCGGCCAAAACCTCTCCGGGCCGGAGGAACCCATAAAAGGTGAGATACATTGCCGCTTTCAGAATCAGGCTAGTGGAGGGCCCAAAAGGATTACCATTCAATGACGAGGAGAGATCCCTGAACAATTTGCTGGACACTGGTTGTCTATGACTCACAGACCCCTTCCCCTCCTTTTGAATACCCCGAAGGGTGGCTTTAATAGCTTGAATGGAAAAAAAGGACCTGTGATGAGGAGTGGCCAGCATAGCGTGATGTTGAAGTCCGGCTAAATAAAGTCTGATGGTACTATATGACAGAGAGAGATGTGAGTGACAATAGGCCAAGAAGGCCATGATGTAGGAGGTTTCGGAGTGTTGACCCCTCGGATGATTCTTAGAGAATTTATCAAAAGCTCTTAGGCCGGCCTGATAATTCCTCGCCGTATTGCGTGACAATGATTTTGCGACCAGACCCTTGGCCTCCTCTAAGAGCGAATCTAATCCAGAACGAGAGTGCTGAATTAGGGCACCGGCGTGCCTGACTGATCCGCGTCGGGCATTTCCTGAAAGAAAATCGCAAAATTAGCACGGGAAAGAGCGTCTGCGGCCCTATTCTGTTTGCCTGAAATGTGTACGCAGCGCATGTGAAAATTGTGGTGGAGGGATAACCACACTAACTTGCGCAACAAGGCCATGATCCTGGGGGACTGGGCCCTGCCCTTGTTGACAATGTCCACCAAGGTCTGACTATCCGTAACGAACGTCACAGAAGTGTTAGACCAAAGGTGACCCCAGACCTGAGCAGCCGCCACGATGGGATACAGTTCCAAAAGGGGGGAGGATTTTAGAGCTGCTGAGTCCGAGGCTAATTCTGGCGGCCATCCGGCAGCCAGCCAATGAGACCTGAAAATGGCAGCGAACCCGGAGGAACCGGCGGCGTCAGAGAAAACCATGGGGGAAGAGGAATCCCACCGCAGAACGAACAAAGAAATGCCATTCCAGTCAGAGAGGAAACTGCTCCACATGTCGAGATCTGCAATGGCATGGCTGTCCAGATGGAATCCTGCTCTGGGGCAGAGGGCAGGAGACATAACAACCTGGAAAGGAAGGCCCTGCCTTGGGGCATAATTCTGGAGGCGAAGTTAAGCATCCCCAGCAAGGATTGGAGCTCCGCCCTGGTCAGAGACTGAGACTGAACTGCCCGGAAAATGGCTGAGCGGATCCTGAGCAACTTCTCGCTGGGGAGGCTAGCCTCCATTTTGACGGTATCTAAAATGATGCCCAGGAAGGTGACCTTGGTGGCCGGACCCTCAGTCTTGGCCGTGGCCACGGGAATCTGGAGACGGGAAAAAATATCCAGAAGTGAATGGGGAATGGAAGGGACCTGACTGGGCCTTTCAATGAGAAGAAAGTTGTCCAAGTAGTGGACGACCATGGATAAGCCACCATGGCAAGTTGTTCAAAAAGCCAAGGGCTGCTCTTGGACCCAAAAGTAAGCCGGTTGGCAAAGTAAAATTTATCTGCCCACTGGATGCCGTAGTACTTCCAAAGCTGCGGGTGAATTGGAAGCAGCTTGAAAGCATCGGCAATATCTAACTTGGCCAGCCAAGCCCCGACACCTGCTTGAAGAATATACTGGATGGCCTCGTCCACTGAAGAATACTGCATGGAATATTCCTCAGCGGGAATGAGTGAATTGAGATTGGGAATGGAGGACATATGAGGCGCGGAGAGGTCATAAATGAGACGTTTTTTATTGGACGATAGCTTTGTGACAAGGCCGATAGGGTTGATGCGCCACGACTGAAACGGAATCTTTAGGAAGGGACCAATGACGAACCCCTTGTCGCCCTCTGCTTGAATGAGGGTGGTCACCGCCTCAGGGTCACTGGAGGCGGATAGCAGATTGGGGCCCATCCAGCAGCCCTGAGGGCGAGTGACAATGCCGGTGTGAAACCCCTCTCTGCACCCATCCAATAAGAAGGCGACAAAGGGACGATCTGGGTGGCCCTGCAGAAGTGCAGCCAGTAACTCCAAGTTGAGGTTGGCTAGTCAGGAGTCCCTGGCTGACTTCCTGGGACAGGAAGGACGAGGGTGAGCCCGAAAACAAAGAGAGCAAATGTGCAGTGCTCGGCACGCATTGAAGGCACAGCCCTTGGCATTAAAATTGTTGCACACCTGGCTACTACCGAGGTACACAATTGGCCTGCCCAGCTTATCTAACGAAGAGGAAGACCTGGAGGACCCGGAAGGACCTGGAGTGGGCGCTGACTGTGGATCTTGCACCGGATTAGGGCACCATTCCGTAGAATGAAAAATAGATTGGCAGATGGCGCACAGAGGAGCCTTCAGACCCGCAAAGTGCCGGCAGAATAACTCCATGTCCAAGTCTGCCCAGTTGGACATAAACTGAAATTGATTCAGGGCCGCGACGGCTTTGGCAGAAAACGAACGATGATAGTAGGTATCTAACTCTTCCCTGCGATTAGGCTGAGCGGAGCACATTACGTCCCTGTAGAGGCTGAAGGCCAGGACGAACTCGGAAACAGACAACTTCCTATTTAGCCAAGCATCCTTGGCCTTTAAAACCACGGAAACCTCTCCGCAGTTAATCACTCGGTTTTCGGAAATATCCTGGGAGGCACTCAAAATGGATGCCAAATTTACGTCCTTGCCTGCCAGGATATCCTTCTTAATATGCTCTGGGACAAAATGGGAAGGAGCAATTTGGGGGGTGGCAGAAGGCCTACCTGCAACGTCCGGAGGAATGGCAGGAATGACTGCCGAACCTGGATATTGCGGTGAGGCTGCTGGCCTGGTTTCTAAAACCGCTACCCTAGTCTGAATGTCCGTGACTGAGCTAACGAGTCCGGCGATGGACGACTGGATCTGAGCTAGTGCCAGCCGGATGGAGTCGTTATTGGACTGCTCAGCTGTCGAACCAGGAGTAGTCATCAGGAGACGGTATAATTCGGCCTTGCGGGCAGTCGCAGGATGCCGAATCCCCTGCGATTGAGCTCGGCGATCAACTTTGGCACTGTCCAACTCCTTAAAGATGTGCTGCTATTATGCCCCGAGATGGACGATCCTGGCATGGAGAGGTTGTCATCCATATCGGACATGTGAGACATGTTGACCTGAGAAAAAAAGGCGAACTTATGTCTACCTGAAAAAAAAAACGGAAAGAAGCACAGACGGATGCGGGGAGAGCGGCCGAAAGAAAGTGTGAGACTGAAGGTGTGTGAAAAGTGACCAACGTAAGAACCTACCTGACGGGATACGAACGGATTTGGAAACACGGCTCCAAAAACCCCAATCGTTTAAATGGAACTAATGAAAAAGAACGGACTTGAGTATCGAACTGACGGTTAACCCCGCCCCAGTGACCGTCTCTGAGCTGACTTACCTGGAATTGCCTCAAAATTCCTAGACGGAACGAAGGAGAGGAAGGAAAAATAACAACTGCCCAATCTAAAGGAAGGAACAACCGACATCAGAACAGATGTAAAACCCTGAGAAAACAAAGACAGAACCTGGGCGATCCAGGAACATTGACAACCTGGGCGATCCAGGAACATTGACAACCTGGGCGATCCAGGAACATTGACCACCTGGGCGATCCAGGAACATTGACAACCTGGGCGATCCAGGAACATTGACAACCTGGGCGATCCAGGAACACTGACAACCTGGGTGATCCAAGAACATTGACAACCTGGGTGATCCAGGAACACTGACAACCTGGGCGATCCAGGAACATTGACAACCTGGGCGATCCAGGAACAATGACAACCTGGGCGATCCAGGAACATTGACAACCTGGGCGATCCAGGAACATTGACAACCTGGGCGATCCAGGAACATTGACAACCTGGGCGATCCAGGAGCATTGACAACCTGGGCGATCCAGGAGCATTGATAACCTGGGCGATCCAGGAGCATTGATAACCTGGGCGATCCAGGAACATTGACAACCTGGCCGATCCAGGGACGTGACACCCTGGGTGAACCACAAGGCACTGAAACCCCGGAACCGGAAGATCCAGAGGACCCCGAAAATGTGGGAGGATCCGGAGATGGAAGCAGCGTGAGATAGAAAAGCCGCTGATTTGAACAGTAACGTATCACCAACTTCACAGCGCAAATTCTGGCAATGTGATGCTAAGGCAGCGACGAGGGCGGACTGGCTGTTGAGGAACGTTACCCCCGCCCCCCCCCCCCCCCCCCCCCCCCCCCGATTGATGGATTTTATTTTCCCCTCTCTTTTTTTTTTTTTTTGGAATTGTGCACCGCATATCAAGAGGGCACATGGTTTTAAGGACGGCGCTGTGACCCCTAGCCAGTCTGGTGAGAGCCCACAGAGGGAACCATAGTTCTGCAGGGCCCCAGAGCAAGCTGGCAGAGGTCACGAGCGAAAAAACTGCGGCCCCCTTCCCCCGGAGTGGGTGCGCTGCCTGCATCACAGAGCCAGAACAATGCCCAAATTACTTGTGCTAAAACTTAGTAGAAAACAAAAGATTAGGAGAGTGCATGGGGGCGAAATGTGAGCACAACACTGTCTGCCCATAGTGAAACTACTTAGCACCCCCAGTTGCGCGGCACGTGACCGGCAAAATAGTGAACCAGGACGTAGCTCGCCGGCCCTGCTGCCGGGATCCAGCGAGCGGAACTAGGCTGGGGGAGAGAGGCACCCGACTTGTACCACCAGGGGGCACGAGCCCAGACGTGAGGCACAGCTAGATCAGAGCTAGCTGCGCCTCGATTACCTGGAAGGCTGGAGAGGAGGGCAATGGTCCAGACGCCGGCGGTGCGTGAATGCAGAAACCGGAAGGAAGGTCTCAGGTCAGAGGGGAAGGAGCGCGATACCACAGGAATGCGTGAGGCTCGGGCGCCTGGCTGAGCGGCAGGTAGGAGAATAAATAGCCAGACGCCCCTCCCACAAATGCAGGCTGGTAACAGCCTTACTATTTATATGTTTTTCTACTTGATTGTATAATTATCACTAATTGGCTCACAAGGTATTGTGGGTATAAATGTGGATGTTTTGGCACTATTTTGTATGCTTGATAAAGACTGCAATGAGCAGTTGAAACGTTGCAGAGGGACAATAAAGCGGGTCTTTCACCTTCAATATACTGGAGTGCTGACTCTTTTTTGGAGAACTATATATACTGTGTATATATATTTATATATATATATATATATATATATATATATATATATATATATATATAAGAGTTTGCCTGTCTGGACATCTGCCTGGACGTCTGTCTGTCTGTTTATTATTTATGCGCGACCAAATGACTGAACCGATCTTCACCAAATTTGGCACACAGGTATATCAGGAGTCCGGGAAGGTTTAGACTGAGTCTCAGCTCTCTAGGACATACCTGAGATATTCCCAAATTCACTGCTGTAGGTCAGCTTTAGGCTAGGGCTACAGGATGACAATAAGTTGCACTACACATAGGACACAACTACCCTGCTACATGCATCCATCTTGGATGGATTTTTTGTGACTGTCGTGTCGCATTCGCAGCATGTCGCAGTGCGACACCATAGCCTATTATTATAGAAGTTGTTTAGACAAAATGTCGTGTGACACATGTCATCGTGTAGCCCTAGCATTAAAGTGGCAGGGCACTGTGGAGGTCACTGTTAAACGGGCAGACACTGTGGAGGTCACTGTTAAAGGCACAGGACGCTGTGAAGGTCACTGTTAAAGTGGCGAGCACTGTGGAGGTCACTGTTTAAGGGGCGGGCACTGTGGAGGTCACTGTTAAAGGGATGAGCACTGTGGAGGTCACTGTTTAAGGGGCCGGCACTGTGGAGGTCACTGTTAAAGGGCCGGTACTGTGGAGGTCACTGTTAAAGGGGCGGGCACTGTAGAGGCCACTGTTAAAGGGGTTGGCACTGCAGAGGTCACTGTTAAAGGGGCGGGCACTGCAGAGGTCAATGTTAAAGGAGACGGCATTGTGGAGGTCACTGTTAAAGGGGCGGGCACTGTGGAGGTCACTTTTAAAGGGGCTGGCACTATGGATGTCAGTGTTAAGGGGAAGAGCCCCTGAGGAGATCACTGTCAAGGAAGTAGGGTGCTCTGAAACTTACTATTAAAGGGGTGGGCTGCTGTGAAGGTCAAAGTTAAGGGGATTGGCTGCTGTGGAGGTCCTATTTTAAAGTGGCGGGGCATTGTGGGGGGCTCAGTGTTAAGAGGTGGGGGACTGTGGAGTTCACTGATAAAGGGGCAGGGTGCTGTAGAGGTCACTGCTATGGGGGATACTGTCAATATCTTTTAACGACACACACAAACATAAAATGAATTAGATAAAATATACCTGTGTGAAGCAGGGTCCTTCTGCTAGTATATACAGTATATATAACATTCTGTCTATTGTCTGTCTGTTCTTTATGCATGACCAAAAGACTGCACCGATCTGCACCAAATTTGGCACTCAGGTACATCTGGTGTTTGGGAAGGTCGCTAGGATTTATTGTTCTTGAGTTATTACAAAAATGGCAATATTGCACCATCAAATTACTCTTATTAGCCAATAGAAGCTTGCAAGTATTTCACTCATATCCTAACTGGCATACACATGGTCATATGACTCTTATTGGCCAATAGAAGCTCGCAGGTCCTTTAGTCTTGACATACATACAGTTTTACACCAGGTTTCCATAACAACCCAGACATTTTTCTTCACTGCTATAGGTCACCTTTAAGGGGGCGGGGGCACTGTGGAGGTCATTGCTAAGGAAGCGTGGTGATGTGGAGGTCACAGTTAAGGAGGTGGGCTGCTTTGGAGGTCACAGTTAAGGGGATGGGCCACTATGGAGGTCAATGTTAAGGGGTGGGGTGCTGTAGAGTTCACTGTTCAGGGGGTGGGTGCTGTGGATGTCACTGTTACGGGAGCAGGGTGCTGTGGAGATCACTGTTAAGTAGGATGGGTGCTGTAGAGTTCACTGTTCAGGGGGTGGGTGCTGTGGATGTCACTGTTACGGGAGCAGGGTGCTGTGGAGGTCACTGTTAAGGAGGATGGGTGCTGTGGAGGTCACTGTTAAGGGGGAGGGCCACTATGAATGTTATTGTTAAGGGGACGGGCCTCTGTGGAGGTCACTGTTAAGGGAGCGGGTTGCTGTGGAGGTCACAGTTAAGGGTGGTGGGGTGCTGTGGAGGACACATTTTAAGAGAGCAGGGACCTGTGGAGGTTACTGTTAAGGATGCAGGCCACTGTGAAGGTAAATATTAAAGGGGTGAGGAGCTGTGGATGTCACTGTTAAGGGGGCTGGGTGCTGTGGAGGTCATTGTTAATGGTCAGGGTGCTATTGAGGTCACATTTTAAGGGGGTAGGGCACTATGGAGATCACTGTTATGGGGGTGGAGAACTGTGGAGGTCACTGTTATGGGGGTGGGGCACTGTGGAAGTCACTATTAAGAGGGTTGGACACTTTGGAGGTCACTGTTATGGGGGATACTGTGGATATTTTTTAACTACATACACAAGCATTAAATAAAATAGTCAAAATATACCCGTGTGAAGCCGGGTCATTCTGCTAGTATATTATAAATATTGAGTTCTTACTTTATTAAGCTTTAATTTGTTCTTTTCTCTCCTTTGTAGGTGACCCGAGATGTGATAAAGGACAGCCCGACTCCGTCTCCTTGCTGCCTCAAAATGTGACCCTGCTTTCCCTCTGCTTCTATATTTTTCTGTAGAACAAAAGTAACAAGCAATTAAATGTCACCACATGCAACTTCAACCTTTTTGAGCTGAACTTCCATGACTCTCTTTAAAATGTAATAAAATGCAATGACAGATTTCACTATTATTCTTGCATAAAAAAAAAAAATAGATCATGAAAAATCAAAAAGTACGGTAACTGGATTTCTTGAGAATAAATGCAGGCATTGAGGAGAAGCGTTATCATTAAGATCATTTTGACATTGCAATTCAGATATTAAATTATTAATAAGCACTTATATTTAAAGGGTTTGGCACCACTGTGGGGTAGACAAGCCATATTAGACTTCAATAAATAAGGCAATACATCAGCAACAAACCGCTCAGCTTGCAAATTTCTGAATGCACTCATGCTTATCCATTTCTTACTGCATGCCTCTAAGCATGCCCATAAAAGCCCAAACTTACCCAGTCCCATAAATGCTCCACAAACAGTAATGATGTCCTTATAGTTAGCCGCACACAGTAATAATGCCCTCTTAATGCCCCCTCACGTTTAAGATTGCCCATAAGTCCTTACCTATGCTACTGAGGCCCTATTAATGTTATCAATATACAGTAAAGTTGCCCCCTTTATGATCCCCACACAGTAGAGATGCATACTCCAAAGAAATAGTGTCCCTGATAATTCCCCTGTAGTGCCCCCATACAGTATGATGGCTTCTTGGTTTCTAAGTACCCTCTCACAGCAGGATGCTCCTATGGTGTCTCTTCAAACAGTATAATTCCCCCTAAGAGTCTCCTTCGCAATATGATGCCCCTTTAATACCCCCCTTCTGAATATGATGTCCCTTAAGTGCCTTCACACAGTATGATGTCCCTAAAGTGTACCCTACACAGTATTATGCTCCCTTGAGTCCTTTCCTGCAGAGTATGATGCCCCATTTAGTTCCTCCCACACAATATGAGTCCCCTGATAAATACCTATTCCCATTTTATTTTTGTGTGTCAGAAAGGGATGATGGTAATTATTGAGGTCCTGCAATATGTCAGACCTCTACATAACCTGGACTCAGTAACAGTGATTTTGTTAAATTCTACCACATAATAATTCCTACACAAAAGTGTACATTTATTCATCAGTGTATGCTAGTTTATGGGATGAAATATGCCTTAAAAGTTTCAAATGATGACTTATGCTATATTTATGAAAAATGTGTGGCTTGTATGGTACGATTAAGAAAAAACTGGTTTTTGGGATACTGTTCTTTAGGTCATCGATGGAGAAGAGAGAAGTTTTGGAAAATTCTATTTGGCAAATTCATCACAAATCGCTATAAATCAGGTATACCCAAGCCACTCTGCCTTAGGGTATAGACACACAGAGCGGCTGTGCTGTGGGAGGGTTGCTCCATGTTGCTTTGAAGAAAGCCTCAGGCACACGTCCGTGGAACACGGACCGTGTGATACCGACCTGGATTTCTTCTGAGCGCAGGAGCGCATGGCGTCATTGGTTGCTATGACGCCGTGCACTTCCTGCTGCCACCGCAGTACAGTAAGGCTGGGTTCACACCTGAGCGTTTTACAGCGCGTTCCTACGCGCTGTAAAACGCTCAACAGGCAAAAACCAATGAACGCCCTACGCCCCAAGAAGTACAGGAGCTTCTTTGGGGCGTATGGTCGCGCGTTCCTGCACATAGACTTCCGGGAACGCGCGACAATGGGCATACAGGGTAGGCTCAGGTCTGAACCCAGCGTTATACACTGGTATAGATCATACCAGTGTATTACTGTACTGCGGCGGCAGCAGGAAGCGCACGGCGTCATAGCAACCAATGACGCCATGCGCTCCTGCACTTAGAAGAAATCCAGGTCGGTATCACACGGTCCGTGTTCCACGGACGCGTGCATGAGGCTGAACTGTGTGGCTAATTAGCCGGCAGCTGCTTTTCATTTAATACAGAAGACCACACTGTATAGTCGGTATTCATTGGTAATGGCCGCAAGGCACCTTCAATGCACGTTTAAACAGGGGCTGTTGCTGGTAACGGGGGTTAACACAAACCAAAGATAAACTGAGACTGGTTTTTGTAACAAAATATAGATAAACTTTATTCAATAATTATCATAAAATATTAGATGTAATACATCAGATAAAAAAAGTGGACTACACCTGAGGGGACATAACACAATAGACCAGTAAGTGGAGGACAGTAAAAAAACAACCACAATTGGCTGGAATACACACTGGGTACACTAATGTATGCACAGATATCCAAGTCATATCAAAGTGTATATCTCTGTGAGCATAAAGGAAATGACCATCCATACCCTAAAGTTGGGCCATAAGCAGAGATGTATACATACATATAGGTCAGTCACTTAAATGGCCGTGTCCACAATTAGTGAGCACAAACTCTATAAGAAGGCGATCGCAACAAGTAATTGCAAACAGTGATCCCTCTATCACATATAACAAATGGCCAAGTGTACTAGACATATAGCATATGCAAGCACCCACCACTAATACAAAAGCCTCACACCATGGAATAACATACCCATGAACCAATAGTGTAATCCTCAAGAGAGCCACATACCCCGGCGCTCGTTTCGGCTAAAATGCCTTCCTCTATGCTGAAACCCCTTGGACTCCCTCTTTTCCTCCTCTTCTTCCACTACTTCTATCTTCTTCTCATTTTCACAGTTTTTTTCCTTTTTTTCTCATAATTAGTGTTCAGCGAACCCGAACTGCAAAGTTCGGGTCCGTAACGAACTTTGCACGTTCGTGTACCTGGACACGAACCCGAACATTACAGCAAAAGTTCGGGTTCGTTTTTTTTAAGCTTTTAAGCTGTGGGCACTTAGAAGCCATCAAAGCCATACCTAGTAATGGTATGGCTGTGATTGGCCCGGTGCATCATGTGACCCAGCCTCTATACAACCTGGATCACATGTAGCACCGCCCATCAGCTCTGAGTAGTGCAGGGACAGGAACCAGGCAGCTGAAGTGAGGGAGAGTGTTAGGAATCTCTTCTGGCTATTTATTCTGTGGATGACCTATAGTGATTTTTTTGTGGGTGCAATACACCAGCTTTGCACCCCTGACACAGAAATATAATAATTAATCTGGCTGTTAATACTGTGGGTGACCTATAGCGATTTTTTTGTGGGTGCAATGCACCATCTTTGTACCCCCGACACAAAAATATAATAGTTAATCTATTTGTTAATTTGGTGGGTGACATATACCCATTTTTGGTGTGAGGTACACCTGCACTGCATACGTGACAGGCAAATTAATATAGCTAATCGGTCTGTTCGTTCGGTGGGTGACATATACCCATTTTTGGTGTGAGGTACAACTGCACTGCATCTATGACAGGGAAATTAAAATAGTTAATCCGTCTGTTAGTTCGGTGGGTGACATATACCCATTTTTTCGGTGAGGCGCACCTGAACTGCATCCGTGACAGGGAAATTAATATAGTTAATCCATATGTTAGTTCAGTGGGTGACATATACCCATTTTTTGTGTGAGGTACACCTGCACTGCATAGGTGACAGGAAAATTAATACAGTTAATCTGTCTGTTAGGCTACATGCACACGACCGTGGTGTGTTTTCCGGTCCACAAATTGTGGATCCGCAAAACACGTCACGGACAGCCTTATATAACTGCCTATTCTTGTCAGCAAAGCGCGGACAAGAATAGGACATGTTATATTTTTCTTTTGCGGGGCCATGGAACAGAACAACAGATGCGTGGAGTGCCATCCGCATCTTTTGCGGCCCCATTGAAGTGAATGGGATCGCATCCGAGCCGCCAAAACTGCGGCTCGGATGCGGACCAAAACAACGGCCGTGTGCATGAGGCTTTTGTCCAATGGGTGACCTCAAAGAATGAGGAGAGCATCAAATAAGAGACGTGGCTCTGGTTGTGGTGTTGGTGGAGCTCCTGATGCAGGGAGAGAACGTGGTCAATCTGTGCCAGCTACACACCCAAATGAAACAACTTCCTCAGGTGCACGTAGGTGACGGAACGTTCAGTGTTATTTTGTAGGCCCAAATACCGGTGTGCAGACCGGCAAGGAGGGCAGGGGTGAGGAGTGGGTGGAAGATGATGTGGAGGATGATGAGGTCCTAGACCCCACATGGAATCAAGGTCATGTGAGTGACGTGTGCAGTTCGGAGGAAGAGGTGGTGGTCACACAGTGCCAGATGCACAGCAAAAGAGGAAGCAGGTTGCAAAAGCAGAGTTGCCTTCCCCTAGCCAGTATTACTGCTACTGCCCACTGCACCCAAGGACTGAGCACACCAAAGCTATCTCCAAGGAGTTTCCTGGCGTGGCAGTTCTTTAGACAATGTGCTGACGGCAAGACACAAGTAGTTTGCACGGAGCCTGAAGCGAGGCATAAATGTTGTAAACCTGAGCACCACTTGCATGACCAGGCATCTAAGTGCAAAGCACGAGCTGCAGTGGAGTACACACTTCAAAAACCATGAAAGATGTCAGGTTCCTCCTGCTCCCTCTTTTGCTGCAGTCTCGGCCTCTTCCTCCCACTCTGGAGTGACAGTAGCACCTACCACCCCACAAACAGCATGTGGCAGCAACACCACCACCTCCACCACCGTCAGCATCTCCAAGCTTCTCCACACTGTCCCATGGAAGCGTTCAGCTGTCCATCCCCCAAACACTGGAGAGAAAGAGGAAGTACCCCCCTACCCACCAGCGATCCCTGGCCCTGAATTCCAGCATTTCAAAATTCCTGGCCTTTGAAATGCTGTCATTCCATCTGGTGGAGACTGAGACTTTTAAAAACCTTATGGAGGTGGCTGTCCCACAGTATGTGGTTCCCAGTCGCCACTACTTTTCCAGGTGAGCCATCCCTGCCCTGTACAACCAAGTGGCATACAAAATCAGGTATGCACTGTGCAACGCCATCTGTGGCAAGGTCCACATAACCACCGATACGTGGACCATTAAGCATGGGCAGGGACATTATGTCTCCCTAACTGCACACTGGGTAAATGCAGTGGCAGCTGGGCCTGAGATGGATGGCAGTTTGGTGCATGTCATTCCACCACCGAGGATTGCAGGACGTTTCTTGTTGCCTCCTGTTGCCTCCTTCTCCTACTCCGCTTCCTCCTCTACTGCCTCCTCATCAGTTTGGTGCATGTCATTCCACCACCGAGGATTGCAGGACGTTTCTTGTTGCCTCTTGTTGCCTCCTTCTCCTACTCCGCTTCCTCCTCTACCGCCTCCTCATCCGGTCAGCATAACACCTGCACCACCAACTTCAGCACAGCCAGGGGGAAATGACAGCAGGCTGTCTTGGAACTGTTTGGGGGGAAAAACCCACACCGTGCAGGAGCTGTGGACGGGCATGGAACAACAGACCGATGAGTGGTTGGTGCCAGTCAGCCTCAATCCTGGCCTGATGGTGTGCGATAACAGTCGAAATCTTATAGTAGCTCTGGGCCTTGCCCGGCGTATGTGCTGAATTTGGTGGTGCAGAGGTTCCTGAAAAATTACCCCGATATGTCAAAGCTGCTGCAGAAAGTGCAGGCTATCTGTGCGCGCTCTCTGCGTTCTCACTCTGCTGCTGCTCTCCTGTCTGCGTTGCAGCATAACTTCAGCCTACCCGCTCACCTCCTGATATGCCACGTACCCACAAGGTGGAACTCCACCTTGCACATGCTGGAGAGACTGTGCGAACAGCAGCAGGCGATAGTGGTGTTTCAGCTGCAGTACGAGTGAGTCGCTCTGCGGAACAGCACCACTTCACCACCGAGTAGGACTCCATGCGGGACGTTTGTACCGTGTTGCGCTGTTTCGAGTACTCCACCAACATGGCCAGTGCCGATGACTCCGTCCTCATCGCTACTATCCTACTTCTATGTCTCCTTGAAAAAGCGCTTTATGCGATGGTGGAAAAGGATGTGGCACATGAGGTAGAGAAGGAGGAAGAGGGATCATTTCCATAGTTATCAGGCCAGTCATTCACAAGTGGCTTGGAGGGTGGGTTCCTGCACCAACAGAGGCCAGGTACACAACAGTTCAGCCAGGACACAGTTCTGGAGGATGAGGAGGATGATGATGAGGAGGAACTATGTTCACAGGAGGGTGGCACCCAAAGCAGCTCATGGGCATCATTGGAGCGTGGCTGGGGGGATACAGAGGACACAGATGATACACCTCCCACAGAGGACAGCTTGTCGTTGCCTCTGGGCAGCCTGGCACACATGAGCGACAACATACTGCAGTGCCTGCGCAATGACTGCCGAGTTGGCCACATTCTAACCAGTGCTGATTACTGGGTGGCCACCGGCCGGATCCTCGCTACAAGAACAATGTGCCGTCCCTAATTCCGTCACTGGAGCGTGATCAGAAGATGCATGACTACAAGCGCACACTGGTAGACACGCTGCTAATGGCATTCCCGCCTAACAGTAGAGGCTCAGTAGAAGCACAAGGCGAAGGCAGAGGAGGAGGAAGAAGTCGCCACTGCAGCTGTGGCACCGCCAGCACCTCAGAAGGGAGGGTTAGCATGGCCGAAATGTGGAAAAGCTTTGTCAGCACACCACAACAACCAACACCACCAGCTCATACGGAACGTCTTAGCAGGACGCAGCATTTCAGCAACATGGTGGAACAGTTCGTGTACATAAGCCTACACGTACTGACTGATGGGTGTGCCCCATTCAACTCCTGGGTCTCCAAATTGGGCACATGGCCTGAGCTTACCCTTTAAGCCTTGGAGGTGCTGGCCTACCCTGCGGGCAGTGTATTGTCCGAGCATGTGATTAGCACGGCGGGGGGGGGAGGTGATGCCTCCTGTCCACAGCCAACGTGGAAAAGCTCACGTTTATTAAAATGAACCAGGCATGGATCCCACGGGACTTGTTTATTCAGCACAAGGTACAGACAATTATACTGGCCGCACCCAGCCATTGTTATACTCCAGCTCTCTTTGCGTTCTCTTTTCCATTTCTCAATGTTTTAGGGTCTTCCCAAATTTATAATAAATTAATAAATAAAGGCTATCTCCTCCTCTTCCACCGCCGCTTCCACCTACACCACCACGTCTACCGCCTCCTCAACCTCCTACTCCACTTTGATCTCCGCCTCCTAGTTCAAGATTATTATTGATTATTTTTTTTATATTCTATGTTATTTTAAGTCATTTCCCTATCCACATTTGTTTGCAGGGCAATTGTCCTGCTCTTACCCCCACTTTGCTTCCTTTTGCAGCCCTCTAGCCCTTACTATGACTATTTTACAGCCATTTTAGTGCACCAAAGTTTGGGTCCCCATTGACTTCAATGGGGTTTGGGTTCGATTTCAGGTCAAGTTCGGGTCCCGAACCAGAACTTTGACCCGAAGTTCGGCCGAACCCGAACATCCACGGGTCCGCTCATCCCTACTCATAATGTTAACATTGCCCCTTTTGTACTGTTTTAACAGCATATTTCTATGTCTGAATTTAGGCATTAAGCTCTCCCCTGCAGAACAGCCTAACATTTCAAGGTCCCATGCACCATAACAATGCAGGCGAGCTTCTGTATGATTATTCATCATATAACGGTCTACCATTGATTCTAATTGTATTTTTTTTTTCTTTTTGCTTACATTTATTGTACTGTTTGTTAAAAATTAAATCTTAATAAAACTTTTGAATGAGGAAATAAAAAAAACAACAACAAGGCAGCGAAAACACAAGAAAACAGCTTTGAAGGGGTTGTGCACTAATTTCCAAACCACCCAGACTTGCAGGATCTGTGTCGCTTATCAAATTTACCTGATCACCGATGCTGGATTCCGGCTCACTCTCTCCCCGATCTCTGCTTAGTGCACAACCCCTTTAAAACACTACTATACAGTAGGAAAAAGCAGTGTTTGTAGCAAGTTAAAAAATGTCCTGTTGGCAGCATGTAACATATGATGATTTTTGCTCCATAAAAATCTACATCTTTAAAAACAAAAAACATAGTGTGAAACCACCAGAATTAAGAAGAAAGTTAGAAAATTGAGCAAATTTTGACAAACCTACGTTCTGCCAATGGCGTGCTCCTCAGCAGGCAGTGCTGCCATCATTCAGTTGTCAGAACAATGTGGCCTGGCTTCCTGGTTCAGGAAGTGCTAGCCAATCAGAGATGCGCTGATGTCATCAGACATGTGACGCTGGACGGATCACATGACCTGGAAGTGATGGCTATTTAAACAGGCAGCCTGCTTTCCATAAGGACAAATCCAGCCGGCGCTAGCGCGAGTCATCGTTGCTGCGGGGAGGAGTGAAACTCCACGAGGACAAAAGTGAAAGTAAATCCCGGCAACTGCTTAAATATGCTGAATCTTCTTTTATTGCTTATTATGTAAGAAGTAACAATATATAACGCGTTTCGGCACACTGCTTTTCTCAAAAAGTACATTCCACATGTGTTACAGAGATATACAGTACAGACCAAAAGTTTGGACACATCTTCTCATTCAAAGAGTTTTCTTTATTTTCATGACTATAAACGCATCAAAACTATGAATTAACACATGTGGAATTATATACATAACAAACAAGTGTGAAACAACTGAAAATATGTCATATTCTAGGTTCTTCAAAGTAGCCACCTTTTACTTTGATTACTGCTTTGCACACTCTTAGCATTCTCTTGATGAGCTTCAAGAGGTAGTCCCCTGAAATGGTCTTCCAACAGTCTTGAAGGAGTTCCCAGAGATGCTTAGCACTTGTTGGCCCTTTTGCCTTCACTCTGCGGTCCAGCTCACCCCAAACCATCTCGATTGGGTTCAGGTCCGGTGACTGTGGAGGCCAGGTCATCTGGCGCAGCACCCCATCACTCTCCTTCATGGTCAAATAGCCCTTACTTTCAAAGTTTTCCCAATTTTTCGGCTGACTGACTGACCTTCATGTCTTAAAGTAATGATGGCCACTCGTTTTTCTTTACTTAGCTGCTTTTTTCTTGCCATAATACAAATTCTAACAGTCTATTCAGTAGGACTATACGCTGTGTATCCACCTGACTTCTCCTCAACGCCACTGATGGTCCCAACCCCATTTATAAGGCAATAAATCCCACTTATTAAACCTGACAGGGCACACCTGTGAAGTGAAAACCATTTCAGGGAACTACCTCTTGAAGCTCATCAAGAGAATGCCAAGAGTGTGCAAAGCAGTAATCAAAGCAAAAGGTGGCTACTTTGAAGAACCTAGAATATGACATATTTTCAGTTGTTTCACACTTGTTTGTTATGTATATAATTCCACATGTGTCAATTCATAGTTTTGATGCCTTCAGTGTGAATCTACAATTTTCATAGTCATGAAAATAAAGAAAACTCTTTGAATGAGAAGGTGTGTCCAAACTTTTGGTCTGTACTGTATATAGGCAGATCAATTACAGGTATAAGTGATGTCATCCACCCACTAATAGGCGGGTATTCACTACCCACCAATCGATCACCTACTATTCATCAAGAGGAGCACCAGAGAGTATAGAAGCACCAGAGAGTATAGGATATAATAAACTGTGATCTGTGAGGGAACTGGGCAGTGAGTGTTCGAAACCCCTGCATCGTCATCATAGGGGGCAATCAAGTACTACAAAATACTTAGGCTACCTTCACACCGACGGTAGCTACAATCTGGCAGGCAAGTGAAGAATTGGCAGGACACAAACCGCAACATGCATTTACTTTGGAGAGAGTTCAGAGAAGAGCTACTAAACTGGTACATGGGTTGCAGGATAAAACTTACCAGGAAAGATTAAAGGACCTTAACATGTATAGCTTGGAAGAAAGACGATACAGAGGGGATATGATAGAAACTTTTAAATACATAAAGGGAATCAAAAAGGTAAAAGAAGAGAGAATATTTAAAAGAAGAAAAACTGCTACAAGAGGACATAGTTTTAAATTAGAGGGTCAAAGGTTTAAAAATAATATCAGGAAGTATTACTTTACTGAGAGAGTAGTGGATGCATGGAATAGCCTTCCTGCAGAAGTGGTAGCTGCAAATACAATGAAGGAGTTTAAGCATGCATGGGATAGGCATAAGGCCATCCTTCATATAAGATAGGGCCAGGGGCTATCCATAGTACTCAGTATATTGGGCAGACTAGATGGGCCAAATGGTTCTTATCTGCCGATACATTCTATGTTTCTATGTTTCTATGATATCCAGTGCCAGAGAATAGAAATCAGCGGATCTGCTGTGTCTAAATAGAAAAAGAAAGAAAGAAAGAAAGTAACACATATCATTAATAATACCATAAATTACAGTCTAGCAACCTCCTAATCACGGTTTAAACCTTTTGGATACAATGTATCCAACATATGTATCAAATAGGCTTCACGGCGGAGGAGGAGTTTTTTGATATCTCCTCCTCTCCTTGGTCTCGTCACTTGTTCCAGGACCTGGAATCTTAACTGCGAGATTCTATGTCTACACTTATCAAAATGATAGGGTAGTGGTAATTTTTCTTATTACAAATCAGAGGTGGACATTTAAATTCATCAACATTCGGATAGGCTTTAGTTAGAATATGCCAGTACTTCCTAACCACATTATCTAAATGTGCATTATACGGATGGAATTTATATATAGATGCCACTCTCTGTTGTTTAATCTTAGGAGGGTTTTGAGAGGAAAGATCTAATCTCATCCTATCACACAGCATATCCGCTGATTTCTATTCTCTGGCACTGGATATCCTATACTCTCTGGTGCTTCTATACTCTCTGGTGCTCCTCTTGATGAATAGTAGGTGATCGATTGGTGGGTAGTGAATACCCGCCTATTAGTGGGTGGATGACATCACTTGTACCTGTAATTGATCTGCCTATATATATCTGTGTAACACATGTGGAATGTACTTGTTGAGAAAGGCAGTGTGCCGAAACGCATTATATATTGTTACTTCTTACATAATAAGCAATAAAAGAAGAAGATTCAGCATTTTTCTTTCCATAAGGGTCCAGCACCAGGGCAATGACCAGACAGCACAGGGGGCGGCGGCAGCCTCTTGAACAGCATATGAAATTACCTGACCTTGAATTCTGCAAGTGGTGTGTGGCTTCAGGATGGAATGACCCGGCTTTGAGAAGTCAGTTTTGCCTTGAACTTTCGGATTTATTAAAGGAGATGTTAGTCAGTCACCCTTCATTGGATGATATTATGACCCTGACAGTGCCTTTGGACAGATGACTAAAGAAAACACACAGGGAACAAATAATAATAACAATAATATTAACAACTATCAACTCCCTTGACAAGATCTGACCTGGAGTCCTCTTTCCCGGTACCAAAAACCTTGGTCGCAATCAAGGAACCAATTCAGCCTGATGCGAATATGTCCCCACAGAGATTAGAAGGAAAAAAGGACTCTGCTTCTACTGTGGAAGTTTTGAGCACCTGTCGAGAGTCTTCCTTAAACGTTCAGCCACGGAGAGACTTCAGCATCTAAAGGACAATTCTAGGAGTCACTTAGGCAACCAGGTATTTCCTAAGATTCCTAAAAAAGAATCTCCCTGTACATATCTTATTTAATTTGACTCAGATGTCGGGTCAAGCATTTTTGGATTCTGGCTCCTAGTATCTCCATGACGATTGTTACAGTGCATACTGAGATGCGTTAACTTTTTGTAATGAAAGATTTACCTACTCAAGTTATTCTGGAGCTAACAAAATGGCTACAGCTGCACAATCCAATAATCCACTAGAATACTGTTGAACTTGAGAAGTTGGGAACAGATTGTGTTAACTGCCTTACAATGTTGCAAGCTGGCCTTGATGGTCAAACTCTCCCGGAATATGTCAGAGATTTTGTTGAAGTATTTGCCGACAATGGTCTAAACGCCTTCCTCCGCATATACCTTACAATTGTGCGATTAATCTGGTGCTAGGTTCTAGATACGCAAAGGGGCAGATCTATAATTTGTCTGGCCCTGAATAACTATGCGGGACTATATACAGGAGAGCCTGAAAAAAAAAGACATATTAGGCCATCTGTATCTCTTACAGGGTCTGAGGCTTTGTATCAACTACAGGGAATTGAATAAGATCACGGTTAAAAATCAGTATTCTTTGACGTGAATTCCGGATCTATTCAATCAAATTTATGGGGCTCAGTGGTTTACCAAATTAGACCTCAGGGGTGCATATAACCTCATTCGCATAAAGAAGGGCGATGAGTGGAGGACAGCGTTTAACACCCTTGGGGGTCACTTTGAATATTTGGTAAAGTAATGCACCTACAGTATTTCAGAATCTTGTAAATTATATTTTTAGGGACATGATCTGAAAATTTCCAGTGGTTTATCCAGATAATATACAAATTTATTCTCCTGACTGGGAATCCCATGTGACACATATTAGGATGATTTCTCTGTGAAAACCAATTAATCCTGAAGGGTGTGTTCGATGTACAAAAAATATCGTTTTTGGGTTACATCCTTACCCCACAAGAATTCAAGATGGATGCTCATTGTAAATTGGGTTCAAACCTCATCCTTCAAAGCATTATAATGCATTTGAAACTTTGAAAAGATGTTTTCTTGAGGGTCGAATTTTAGTGCAGTCTAACCAGACTAGACCTTTTAATGTAGAGGTAGATGCATTTGATGTGGCTTCTTTTCCTGCAAGTTTTCCTCAGCAGAGATGAATTATGGTGTGGGTACTCATGAGCCCCATGCCATAAAGTGGGCTTTTAAAGAATAGCGCCACTTCAAATATCTGTGATTACCAATCTCAATAATTTATCATACATGGAATCTGCTAAACGATTGAGTCCTAGAATCCCTTTTAGGCCGGGAACTAAGAACACTAAAGCAGATGCGTTGTCTAGGAGCTTTTGTGCCATTCATCCTCCAGGTATTGTTGTGGCCTTTATCTCTTCCAATCTGATGATGACTATCATAAAGGGACAGGATATGGCTCCTGAGAGGTGTCCACTTGGCAAACTATTTGTTCCAGGTCATGTCTGTCTCCAACCTCTGGGTGAGTGCCTTGACTCGGTTCTTAATGGGCATCCGGGAATTTTGGGTACCAGGAAGTTAATGTCTAGACATTATTGATGGCTTACAATGTCCAGGGATATTTTGTCCTATGTGTCAGCCTGTGAGGTTTGTGCTAGGTCTTAGACAACTAGAACTCATCTGGTTGGCGAACTATGACCCTTACCCATTCCCCTAAGATCATGGTCCCATCTATCCATTGACTTTATTACTGAGTTGCCCGCCTCTCAGGGCAAGACGATGCTATGGGTAATTGTCGACAGTTATAGTAAGATGTGCCATTTTGTGCCATTATTCAAGTTATCTAATGGCAAAATTCTGGCTTCCCTATTTATAGATCATATTTTACATCTGTGTGGGATTCCAGAGAACATTGTTTCTGATAGGGGGCTGCAATTTCCAGATTTTGGAGAACTTTTTGTGATAAGTTGGAAATGTCTTTATCATTCTTGTCAGCCTTTCACCCGGAGACCAATGGTCAGACTGAACGGTTGAACCAATCTCTGGAACAATACTTGAGATGCTACATTTCTGACAATCAAACTGACTGGGTGTCTAACATTGCACTTGCAGAGTTTGCAGTCAATAATCATGTGAACTCTTCCACTGACAATTCTCTCTTTGTCTGTAATTATGGTCTTAATCCGTAAATCTCTGCATTTTTCTTGAACTTAAGATCACCCCGTGTACAACTATCAGTGACTGACAGTTATCTCTGTATACACACACAGAGAATGCTATCAATCACTGATAACACCTCCATGTATACAGCTGAAGTAAAAAATAGCAGAGGATTAAATGTATAAATTACATGTTTTACTTAATCTTTTCCTATAAAACAATATATCAATCTGCTCATCTTCTACTGCTCTATATCATGCTGCCTGCAAACTGCATTGAATTTTTTGGTGACAGGTTTTCTTTAATACAATCCTTACATGTGTTATTATTATTATTATTATTATTATTATTATTATTATTATTATTATTTTTATCTATCATTTATTTGAAATCCCATCAAGTTTTCCCCAAAAAATGCATAGTTCATCAGTGGACTATTAACGGACAATATCAAGTGCAAATCCAATACATATAGGATGTTGAGAGATAGCAAATGAATATCAAGTCCACCGGGCAATAAAGGCCAAGATCACCAGACTCACAATAGGGGCACTTTCTGTACTTTATGTGCTAATGCTTCAATGTCCCCTTTACACTGATAGATATAGCAGATGATTGTCAGGAAGGAAACTACACTTTCCAGCAATCGCCTGCTGTCAGTGAAGAAGAGCATTTACATGCAGCAATCTCCTTCACAGTAGGGGAGAAGCGTTCACTAATGCCATCACTCATTCCCATACATAGTCATTACTTGCCAGCAGCAGAGTATTGTTCAGACACCACAATCTGCTGCAGACAATGATTTAGGTGATCGCACAAATGATCATATTACCCGATGACTAAGCGTTTCGCTCGTTCATCAGGTAATCAACAGCACCTTTACACCAGCAGATTATTGCTAATGAGTGTTCCTACTGTTAGTGATAATCTGCCCAATACTCGGTCAATGTAAAGGGGCTTTAAGGCTCTGGCTGTTCCTTTAATTGTCCCCTGATGAACCACCTAAAATTAAACTTTTTTTTCTGTTCAACTGCTTTTCCTCTATCTTGATATACTGTATGAATGAAGATCAAATATTGTTAGTATGTTAAAAAAAAACTATTAAAATATAACATGGTGTTTTCAGACTTTTTCATACATAGCTGACTGCTACATTACCTAACTAGGTGCCATTGTGTGATACACATAAAATTTTTATTAATGCTTTGTTTTTTACATGTTTTGGTTAAAGTTAAATCTTATCCATTTTTATTGAAACAATGAAAGATTATGCTGTAAAAGTATCAAAAGCAGAAAAGAACATAGGTAAGACAGTAAATTGAACAGTATAATATTAAACGACATGGACAGAAGTCTGGAATTTATACTTAGATTTAGAAAATCTAAATGCGTATTATTTTCTTATGTAAGTGCCCTTTTAAATTAAAGCAATAATTTTAAGTGGAATAGATGTTCTAGGAATATAAGGAGTATTCTTATTTCTTTTTACAATTGTTCTTTCCCTTAATAAGCCCAGACAGAACATCTCACTTGGATAAAAATCAGATAAATGGATTTATAATTTTAGACTGGTTTAGCACAATACTTAACAGAGCGGAAACAATTTTTAGATAGCACCACTGGGTGTATGAAGAAATATATTGGATGAGAAAAAGCAGTTTTCATCTTTACTTCCGTTCAAACTCTTGTTAGAACCAAATTATGCTGAGTGACCTTATGCTCACAATTTAATTAAAGAATAGAAAACCTAATGTCTTCCCGTGGAGCCAAAAATACTGCACAATAATGATTTCTACTAGATTTCAGATTTTGATAGCTATGGAATTAAAACTCCTAAACTGGTAAATTTAGCTTCATTTCCATTCTCAACTAGGGTCCAAAAAGTTGGTGTACCCGATTTGAAGAGACCAGCACTATACATGGAATTCAGAATTGGGACCTCTGGTTTTGTCCTACAAAGATAAACACCCTGAAATGAATAGCTATAGGTTCCTAATGAACTGATGGCATACCGGCTTATTTTATATTGAGAAATCATCAAATTGACAGAATTACCAATCACCAAATAACCAAAGTCAAAACAAAACAACATATTTTATGTGTCCCTTATATTATCGATTTCCTACAGTTTGTATTTAAAAATTAAGTATACATTTTTTAACATATGTTGCTCTGTGGTATATATCATATTCTTCCCCAGAGCAGATCATTGTTGAATGGCCTCTGTGATTAAGAAGAAAATCACTCTTGTTTGTGTTACAGTTATGTTTGAAGATAAAAGGAGCATGGGGGATGTTAGCCTCTTTGGCTAAGTATGATTCTTCAACACTAACTACAACACTAACTATAGTCTCTTATGTTTTTATATGTATAAATTATTGATGTGTTAAGATGGGGATACATTTTTGTGGAGCGAAATGTGTTTAACAATGTTTTCATTCATGTCCGGTCCCAAAAATTAAAATTATTTTTATGTGCTCCTAACACCCCTCTCCATGCATACATATGCCCCCAATACCTGTTTTTTTTTTTTTTATGTCTGAGCATCCTGGCAGATCTGTTTACTTTCTCCCCTTCTTGTTTTGTTGAATACATAACTTTATTGATACACAAGCCTGGCTGCACTGCACAGTGACACGCCCCCCACTCTGCTCTGCCTGCAGCAGCTACTCCATCTATAACTCCTGTGTCTATCTTTCTACACCCAGACATGAATCTACTTCTCACTCAGTGTCTAAATCCCATTACTGACCGTCCCCACAGGCTCTTCCCTCACCATCTCCAGAGTGTAATAAACAGCTGGAATCGGAAAGCACATCCAAACACATCTGTATGTAATCCTAACATGTATGTGTGCAATACTTCCTGCTGAAGTGTGTATCTAATCCCATCTTCTATGGTAGAGTCTGCTGAGCTGTGTATCTAATCCCATTTTGTATGATACAGCCTGCTGAGCTGTGTATCTAATCCCATCTTCTATGATACAGCCTGCTGAGCTGTGTATCTAATCCCATCTTCTATGATACAGCCTGCTGAGCTGTGTATCTAATCCCATTATGTATGATACAGCCTACTGAGTAGAGTTGAGCGAACACCTGGATGTTCGGGTTCGAGAAGTTCGGCCGAACTTCCCGGAAATGTTCGGGTTCGGGATCCGAACCCGACCCGAACTTCGTCCCGAACCCCATTGAAGTCAATGGGGACCCGAACTTTTCGGCACTAAAAAGGCTGTAAAACAGCCCAGGAAAGGGCTAGAGGGCTGCAAAAGGCAGGAAAATTTAGTTAAATCCCCTGCAAACAAATGTGGATAGGGAAATGAATTAAAATAAAAATAAAATAAATAAAAATTAACCAATATCAATTGGAGAGAGGTCCCATAGCAGAGAATCAGGCTTCATGTCAGCAGAGAATCAGTCTTCATATCATAGCAGAGAATCAGGCTTCACGTCACCCAAAACTGGAAGAGTCCATTGTCAGATATTTAGGCCCCGGCACCCAGGCAGAGGAGAGAGGTCCCATAACATAGAATCTGGCTTCATGTCAGTAGAGATTCAGGCTTCATGTCATAGCAGAGAATCAGTCTTCATGTCATAGCAGAGAATCAGGCTTCACGTCACCCACCACTGGAACTGTCCATTGTCACATATTTAGGCCCAGGCACCCAGGCAGAGGAGAGAGGTCCCATAGCAGAGATTCAGGCTTCATGTCAGCAGAGAATCAGTCTTCATGTCATAGCAGAGAATCATGCTTCACGTCACCCAACATTGGAACAGTCCATTGTCATATAATTTAGGCCCCGGCACCCAGACAGAGGAGAGAGGTCCCAAAACAGAGATTTAGGCTTCATGTCAGCAGAGAATCAGTCTTCATGTCATAGCAGAGAATCAGTCTTCATGTCACCCACCACTGGAACAGGCCACTGTCAGATATTTTTAGGCCCCGGCACCCAGACAGAGGAGAGAGGTCCCATAACAGAGATTCAGGCTTCATGTCAGCAGAGAATCAGGCTTCATGTCATAGCAGAGAATCAGGCTTCACGTCACCCACCACTGGAACAGTCCATTGTCACATATTTAGGCCCATGCACCCAGGCAGAGGAGAGAGGTCCCATAGCAGAGAATCTGGCTTCATGTCAGCAGAGAATCAGTCTTCATGTCATAGCAGAGAATCAGGCTTCATGTCACCCACCACTGGAACAGGCCACTGTCAGATATTTTTAGGCCCCGGCACCCAGACAGAGGAGAGGTTCATTCAACTTTGGGTTGCCCCGCAATATAATGGTAAAATGAAAATAAAAATAGGATTGAATGAGGAAGTGCCCTGGAGTACAATAATATATGGTTAAGGGGAGGTAGTTAATGTCTAATCTGCACAAGGGATAGACAGGTCCTGTGGGATCCATGCCTGGTTCATTTTTATGAACGTCAGCTTGTCCACATTAACTGTAGACAGGCGGCTGCGTTTGTCTGTAATGACGCCCCCTGCCGTGCTGAATACACGTTCAGACAAAACGCTGGCCGCCGGGCAGGCTAGCACCTCCAAGGCATAAAAGGCTAGCTCTGGCCACGTGGACAATTTGGAGACCCAGAAGTTGAATGGGGCCGAACCATCAGTCAGTACGTGGAGGGGTGTGCACAGGTACTGTTCTACAATGTTATTGAAATGTTGCCTCCTGCTAACACATTCCGTATCAGGTGGTGGTGCAGTTAGCTGTGGCGTGGTGACAAAACTTTTCCACATCTCTGCCATGCTAACCCTGCCCTCAGAGGAGCTGGCTGTGACACAGCTGCGTTGGCGACCTCTTGCTCCTCCTCTGCCTTCACCTTGGGCTTCCACTGGTTCCCCTGTGACATTTGGGAATGCTCTCAGTAGCGCGTCTACCAACGTGCGCTTGTACTCGTGCATCTTCCTATCACGCTCCAGTGTAGGAAGTAAGGTGGGCACATTGTCTTTGTACTGGGGATCCAGCAGGGTGGCAACTCAGTAGTCCGCACACGTTAAAATGGGGGCAACTCTGCTGTCATTGCGCAGGCACCATCGCTTCTCGGCCTTTTGGCTAAGATCAAGTGTAGTATCTGTTCTTATCAGTCTGCCTTTTCTTGCCGGCCCAGGTCCTTGTGGGTACCCCCTGCACTCTGCCTTTGAGCATCGTTGATTAAATTCAGCTTCAGCTCACTGCTGCTATTGGGTGTAGGGCTATTCCCCAGGGAACAAGAGTGCTCTGGTCTCCGACCTCCTCTTGGCCTGTGGCTTAATAGTCTTGGTGTACGACGTTAGACAGTGCTTACTTGGATCTAGACAGCCCCGAACACGACAGCTGGAAGATCTTCTCCGACTGCGATCCAGGAGAAGACTTTGCGAAGACTCGACGAGGAACCCCGACGACGAGGACTGAAGACTCCGGCCTGAAGACTCCGGCCTCGGGGGACCCGACGAGGAAAAGAGGCTCGGCGAAGCCCTTCCCCGGAAGAAGCCTCGCCCTTCCCAGGAAGAAGCTCCGCCCAGCAGACGTTCCAGGGAGAGGAAGGCAGGAAGAAGGAAGAAGCCATGGCCTCTACCTCAACCTCCAAGCCTCCCAAGAAGAAGACGAAGAAGACCGCAGAAGGAAGGAAGGCCACGGCAGAGGCCCTCCAGGACCCTTCAGCCAGCACTTCATCGGCTGCGGACCCGGTGGCACCCGCCCCTCCGAAGCAACAGGACGGCCAGAAGCCCGGCCCCAGCTCTCCTCCCCTGGAGCCCTGGATGAGGCAGACGGTCGTCCTGAAGCTGAAGGAAGTGGACGGGAGAACACCGGACCTGAGCCAGGATGTGTTCGGCAAGAAGATGGTCCTGGAGCAGGGATTTGCCAAGCCGGAGGTGACGAGCATCCACGCCTTCTTCACTGGGATCTTCTGGATAACCTTTGCCTCCGTGAACACCTGCAAGAGGTACTGGGAGATGGTGAAGGCCGCACAGCCGGACTCCCCCTTTCGACGCTTTGTGGGCAGCTGCCCAGTCCAGAGAGAAGAAAGGAGAGTGACCGTCGCCATGCGGAACCCACACATCCCAGGCAAGGATATCGTCACCTACCTGAAGCGCTTCTGTACCGTGATGAGGGACCCCACCCACATCCTGGATGGAAACGGCTTCTGGACCGGCAAGTGGTCAGTCATCGTCCGCCTGAACAGGGATTCCACAGACCCGGATGGCGTGCAACACCTGCCCCCGACCTTCTCGCTGGGCAACTCCCAAGCGCTCGTCTACTACCCAGACATGCCGCAGACCTGCAGGAAATGTGGCAAGAAGGGGCACAGGCTGAGCGACTGCAAGGAAGTGGCCTGCTGGATCTGTCGAGTGACAGGGCACGAAACCCGGGACTGCCCTAAGAAGACGGCTTGCAACCTGTGCGGCCTGGCGTCGCACATCTACAAGGACTGCCCACAAAGAGAACGCACCTGGGCAGCAGTCGCAGCCAGAGCACCGGCCAGCGGGAACCCCACCGCAACCGCACCTCCGGCAGCAACAAAACCCAAAGCGAAGGAGTCCAAAAAGAAGGAGGGTAAGCAGACACCTGCCCTAGGCCATGCTTCCGTTCCCCCCCTCTCCCGCCCCCCCCTCCCGCCCCGTAGTCACCACCACTGAGGATTCCCTTATCCAACTGCCCATTACCTCAGTGATACCCTCCACCGCCCCAAGCCCAACCCGCCCCATTGTCACCACTGCAGCAGCACTAACCCCCCCTCCAGCTGCTGTAGCCCTCTCTTTGGAGGATTTTCCCCCTCTTGCCTCCCCAGAGGTCAGGAAAGGGAAGAGGAAGGAGAGAGACAGCCCCATCGCGGACCAATCCAAAAAGAAGATGGTTGTGGCAGGGGAAGGGGCCTCACCCAACAAAGAGGAAACAGAACAGCAGACGGAAGAACCGGAGGCCACTAACGAGGACCCCCAACAACAAACCCTCCACCCCCCTGTCAGCCTCGACGAGACCGAGGTGGAGGAAATGGTGGCCAACGGAGCAACCGCCGACCCGATACGGCTACAGATAACCCTAGAGGAGATCGTAGCGAACTTTGCGCTGTTGCAGGGGCGACCCCCGGACAGCGGACAAGAAACGGAGAAGCCGCCGGACGACCGGAGTGGTAACTAAGATGTATCGTTTTTCGCTAACCTCTTTTTTTCTCTCACATGATGGCGAATTTTAACCTTTTTACCATTAATGTTAGGAGCATCAGGGACAGGTTCAGACGTCAGACGGTACTAACCTTTCTTACTGCACAGGTTGCCGACGTGTTTATGTTACAGGAGTGTTCTTTGCCCCCCTCTAGGTCACACAACCATCTGGCCAGGGAGTGGTCCCACGGCCCGTCCTACTGGTCCGGGGGTGGCGACTGCAAGTCGGCCGGGGTTGCCATCCTCCTCAGGGGAAACGCGTTCACACTTGACTCCGTCCAGGAGCTCGTCTGCGGCAGACTACTTGTCGTAGACGGCTCCTGGGCGGGAGAGCCGGTTAGGCTCATCAACGTGTACGCCTCCCCTGACAAGGGTGAGCGACTGGAGTTATTCCAGGCCCTCCGACTGCAACTCGCCACCACCAGGACCGTAGTGATGGCCGGGGATTTCAACTGCCCGATCGAGGGGGACGGACGCAGCTCCGGGACGTCAAGCAAGCTTGATGTCACTTCCAAACTGCTCATTGAGATGGTGACCGAAGCGCGTCTGCAGGACGTTGTGGGTTCCATGGGGAACGGCTCCATTAATTATACGTGGAGCCGACCCAATGGCTCACTCCGCTCCCGGATCGACTTTGTGTTTACCTCTCGGGCAGTCAGGCAGTGTGGACACTCTATGGTCCCTTGCTTCTTCTCCGATCACAGGGCCATTCAGGTCCAGTGCACCCTAGGCACCGGGTTCCCCCCCGGCCGAGGGTCCTGGAAACTGAACTGCGCCCTGCTGAATCGCGAGGATGTGCTTGCGGAACTTAGGGAGGTCTACACAGCCTGGCGGAATGTCAAATGCTTGTTCAAACAGACTAGTGACTGGTGGGAGTATGTTAAAGTCCAGTTTCGTTGTTTCTTTCAGGCCAAACAACAACATCAGGCATGTGAGAAGAAGAGGGCCTTCAGAGCGCTGCAGCGAGAGCTGCGGTCCCTGCAAGACCTTCACCGGTGCGGCTGGAACGTTAGGCGGGAGCTGGAGGAGGCCAAAAAGAACCTGAAAAGGCACTTTGAGGAGGAATCCAAGCAGATCGTCTTCCGTTCCAAAGTGGAAAACCTGGAGAAGGATGAGAAGTGTAACTCGTTCTTTTTCAGGAAACTCCACGCCGGCCACATGCCCCTGAACGAACTTCGAGACAAAGACGGCAACATGCGTTCGGGGAAGGAGGAAGTAATGGGAGTCGTCACAGACTACTACAGCGACCTCTACTCCCTGAGGAACACCGACCAGAAGGCCGCCGAAAAATTCCTGTCAGGTATCACTAACCACCTTGATCCTGCAGGTACGGAGGCCATGGATGACCCTCTGACGGTGGGGGAGGTGCTCTCTGCCGCTAGATCCTTTAAGTCCGGCAGGACCCCGGGCAGTGACGGCCTCCCAGCAGAGCTCTACGTAGCGCTGGGGGACCTGATCTGTCCGGACCTGTTGGAACTCTATGAGGAGATGGTGGTGGAGGGTACAATGCCCCCATCCTTGAGGGAAGGAATGATCACGATCCTGTATAAGCGGAAGGGGGAGAGATGTGACCTGAGAAACTGGCGTCCCATCTCTCTCCTGAACGTGGACTACAAGATCCTCGCCAAGGTGCTAGCCAACAGGCTGAAGGTCGTCATCGGCAGAATCATCCACCCGGACCAGACCTGTGGCATTCCCGGCCGCAGGATCGCAGACAGCCTCGCTCTCGTGAGAGACACGGTACACTACGTCAAGGACCGCCGCGTACATGCGGCCCTGGTCAGCCTGGACCAGGAGAAGGCCTTTGACCGAGTGTCCCATGCGTTCATGGGCAGGGCTTTGCGCAGGCTGGGTCTAGGCAGGAGGTTCTGTTCGTTTGTTGACCTGATGTACTTTGACATTTGCAGCACGGTGTTGGTGAACGGCTGGAAGACTGACCCCTTCTCGATTCGCTCCGGGGTCAGACAAGGCTGCCCGCTTTCACCTCTCCTTTTTGTTTGTGTTATAGAATCCTTCGCGGAGTCTGTCCGGCAGAATGGAGAGATCAGAGGGATCACCGCACCAGGACCTGGACACCACGAGGTCAAGTGCTCGCTGTACATGGATGATGTGACTGTCTTCTGCGCTGATCGGCGTTCGGTGACTGCACTCGTCCAGACCTGCGAGGAGTTCGGACAAGCTTCAGGGGCCAAAGTCAACTGCGGCAAGTCAGAAGCCATGCTCTTCGGAGACTGGCAACTGGCTTCTTCTGCCCCCTTCCCATTTACCATCAAATCGGGCTTCATCAAAATTCTGGGAGTCTGGTTCGGGAAGGAAGGCGCAGCCCTCAAGTCTTGGGAAGAACGCTTGGCCAAAGTAAACCAAAGAATTGGACTGTGGAGCATTAGACACCTCACGATTGAAGGGAAAGCACTCGTCCTGCGAAATGAAGTTTTGCCTGTGCTACAATACACCGCACAGGCATGGCCCCCTCTTGCCACCGTTTCCAGGGCCATCACCAGGACAGTGTTTCGCTTCATCTGGGGATCTAAGATGGACAGAGTGAAACGAGCCATCATGTACAAAGAGCCCCGCAAGGGCGGAAAGGGCATACCGGACCTGCCCACTTTACTGCGGATCGCCTTTGTTTGTGACAGCGTTCGTCGGACTCTGAGAACTGCAAACGGCTCTGCGGGCAAGGCTATGTCTCGCTTCTTCCTCCTGCCCCTCTGGAGGGGTCTGGGCTGGGACAAGTGGGACAGCTCCATCCCTTACAACTGGCACGCTCCCTGGTTCTACGGGGACGTCGTCAGGTTTGTGAGGGAACACCAGCTGGAGGGCCTCAAACCCGACTTGTGGAAGCCAAAAACTATCCACAAACTCATCAGAGCAAAGGACGTGCTTGAGTCAATTCCAGGGATCCAGGACGACACACTAGAGACAGCTTGGACTAATGTGTCGTCAAACAGGTTGACTAACGGGCATAAGGACTTGTCATGGATGGCCATTCAGGGCGGACTGCCAATCCGGTCATTCATGCATGCCCGTAATCTGAGCAAAACCCGGTACTGCCCCAGGTGCCCTTTCGTGGAGGAAACACCTTACCACCTGTTTTGGGGGTGCCGCTTTGCACAGCGCCTGTTAGATGCCCTGGAACATGAACTCAAAGACTCAGTGCCCAGGAACAGCCTGCAACACACTTCGGTGCTGTACGGACTATTTCCTGGAATCCATACTGTCAGAGCCATCTAGGAGGCCTGGCGCCTTATGAACTGTTTTAAGGACGCTATTTGGTTTGCTAGGAACCGGCTCATTCTCAGGAGGGAGAACAAGTCCGTCCAGGACTGCCGCAGACTTATCCATAGTATGCTGCAGGACTACAACATCTCGGACGTCGACGAAGAAGAAGAGGACTAAACCCCTCTCCTTCCCCTTCTCCCCCCGTTTGTATTTGTCTTCTCAATAAAGATAAGGACATGTGATTCCCCCTCCCTATCCCCTCCTTCCCACCTCCCCTTCCCCTCATCACTGTCTAAATGCTTTGTTGGAAGGTTTTGTGATTGAATAGGTATGCTAGTGTAGCATTCATTGCGATGTATAGTGTGGGTTAGCCCGTGCTTTACATAACAATGCCATGCTCGCAAAGACGACTGAAAGTAATTTATTATGTACTGTTTCATGGCCTGTGCTGCGTCACAGTACTAATGTATGTAAGTATGATGACTGATCGTAATAAAGACGTTTCAATCAAAAATCAGTCAGTACGTGGAGGGGTGTGCACAGGTACTGTTCCACCATGTTAGTGAAATGTTGCCTCCTGCTAACACGTTCTGTATCAGGTGGTGGTGCAGATAGGTGTGGCGTGGTGACAAAATTTTTCCACATCTCTGCCATGCTAACCCTGCCCTCAGAGGAGCTGGCCGTGACACAGCTGCGTTGGCGACCTCTTGCTCTTCCTCTGCCCTTGCCTTGGGCTTCCACTTGTTCCCCTGTGACATTTGGGAATGCTCTCAGTAGCGCGTCTACCAACGTGCGCTTGTACTCGCGCATCTTCCTATCACGCTCCAGTGCAGGAAGTAAGGTGGGCACATTGTCTTTGTACCGTGGATCCAGCAGGGTGACAACCCAGTAGTCCGCACACGTTAAAATGTGGGCAACTCTGCTGTCGTTGCGCAGGCACTGCAGCATGTAGTCGCTCATGTGTGCCAGGCTGCCCAGAGGTAAGGACAAGCTGTCCTCTGTGGGAGGCGTATCGTCATCGTCCTGCGTTTCCCCCCAGCCACACACCAGTGATGGGCCCGAGCTGCATTGGGTGTCACCCCGCTGTGAACATGTTTCATCCTCATCCTCCTCCACCTCCTCCTCATCCTCGTCCTCCAGTAGTACCTGGCCTCTGCTGTTGCAAAAAACCTCCCTCTGAGTCACTTCAAAGAGACTGGCCTGAAAGTGCTAAAAATGACCCCTCTTCCTCCTCCTCCTCCTGGGCCACCTCCTCTTCCATCATCGCCCTAAGTGTTTTCTCAAGGAGACATAGAAGTGGTATTGTAACGCTGATAACGGCGTCATCGCCACTGGCCATGTTGGTGAAGTACTCGAAACAGCGCAACAGGGCACACAGGTCTCGCATGGAGGCCCAGTCATTGGTGGTGAAGTGGGTCTGATCCACAGTGCGACTGACCCGTGCGTGCTGCAGCTGAAACTCCACTATGGCCTGCTGCTGCTCGCACAGTCTGTCCAGCATATGCAAGGTGGAGTTCCACCTGGTGGGCACGTCGCGTATGAGGCGGTGAGCGGGAAGGCCGAAGTTACGCTGTAGCGCAGACAGGCGAGCAGCGGCAGGGTGTGAACGCCGGAAGCGCGAACAGACGGCCCGCACTTTATGCAGCAGCTCTGACATGTCGGGGTAGTTGCGAATGAACTTCTGCACCACCAAATTCAGCACATGCGCCAGGCAAGGGATGTGCGTCAAACCGGCTAGTCCCAGAGCTGCAACGAGATTTCGCCCATTATCGCACACCACCAGGCCGGGCTTGAGGCTCACCGGCAGCAACCACTCGTCGGTCTGTTGTTCTATACCCCGCCACAACTCCTGTGCGGTGTGGGGCCTGTCCCCCAAACATATGAGTTTCAGAATGGCCTGCTGACGTTTACCCCGTGCTGTGCTGAAGTTGGTGGTGAAGGTGTGTGGCTGACTGGATGAGCAGGTGGAAGAAGAGGAGGAGGAAGCTGAGTAGGAGGAGGAGGAGACAGGAGGCAAAGAATGTTGCCCTGCGATCCTTGGCGGCGGAAGGACGTGCGCCAAACAGCTCTCCGCCTGGGGCCCAGCCGCCACTACTTGGAGAAGTAGTGCCGGCTGGGAACAACATACTGTGGGACAGCAAGCGACATGAGCTGTTTGAAGCTGTCTGTGTCCACCAGCCTAAATGACAGCATTTCATAGGCCAGTAGTTTAGAAATGCTGGCATTCAGGGCCAGGGATCGAGGGTGGCTAGGTGGGAATTTACGCTTTCTCTCAAATGTTTGTGAGATGGAGAGCTGAACGCTGCCGTGTGACATGGTTGAGATGCTTGGTGACGCAGGTGGTGGTGTTGGTGGTACATCCCATGTTTGCTGGGCGGCAGGTGCCAACGTTCCTCCAGAGGCGGAGGAAGAGGCCGAGGCGGCAGCAGCAGAAAAGGCTGAGGCGGCAGCAGCAGAAGAGGTAGCAGGGGGAGCATGAGTGACTTCCTTGTTTTTAAGGTGTTTACTCCACTGCAGTTCATGCTTTGCATGCAGGTGCCTGGTCATGCAGGTTGTGCTAAGGTTCAGAACGTTAATGCCTCGCTTCAGGCTCTGATGGCACAGCGTGCAAACCACTCGGGTCTTGTCGTCAGCACATTGTTTGAAGAAGTGCCATGCCAGGGAACTCCTTGAAGCTGCCTTTGGGGTGCTTAGTCCCAGATGGCGGCGGTCAGTAGCAGGCGGAGTCTCTTGGCGGCGGGTGTTCTGCTTTTGCCCACTGCTCCCTCTTTGTCTTTTGCTACGCTGTTGGCTCGGTCTCACCACTGCCTCTTCCTCCGAACTGTGAAAGTCAGTGGCACGACCTTCATTCCATGTGGGGTCTAGGACCTCATCGTCCCCTGCATCGTCTTCATCACTGACCTCCTGTTCAGTCTGCACACTGCAGAAAGACGCAGCAGTTGGAACCTGTGTTTCGTCATCATCAGAGACGTGCTGAGGTGGTATTTCCATGTCCTCATCATCAGGAAACATAAGTGGTTGTGCGTTAGTGCATTCTATGTCTTCCACCGCTGGGGAAGGGCTAGGTGGATGCCCTTGGGAAACCCTGCCAGCAGAGTCTTCAAACAGCATAAGAGACTGCTGCATAACTTGAGGCTCAGACAGTTTCCCTGATATGCATGGGGGTGATGTGACAGACTGATGGGCTTGGTTTTCATGCGCCATCTGTGCGCTTTCTGCAGAAGACTGGGTAGGAGATAATGTGAACGTGCTGGATCCACTGTCGGCCACCCAATTGACTAATGCCTGTACCTGCTCAGGCCTTACCATCCTTAGAACGGCATTGGGCCCCACCAAATATCCCTGTAAATTCTGGTGGCTACTGGGACCTGAGGTAGTTGGTACACTAGGACGTGTGGCTGTGGCAGAACGGCCATGTCCTCTCCCAGCACCAGAGGGTCCACTAACACTACCACGACCATGTCCGCGTCCGCATCCCTTACTAGATGTTTTCCTCATTGTTACCATTCACCACAATAAGAAAAATATTATTTGGCCCAATGTATTGAATTCAAATTCAGCCCTTTTTTTACAGACACCTAACACTATCTGGCTATATTATTTAGGTGCTGGGTGACAGGTATACGTTTACGGACATAATTTGACTTGGATCTGCACAGTAGCGTGTGTGTGAAGTTATTGAGAATTACCCTATCAGCACCTTGAATCTAATATACCCTTTTAGGGATAGATTTAAAGTAGGCCTGATACAGCAGAAACCACTAATTTAGAGAATTGCAAAATTGGGAATTGTATTTCAACCCAGAACAAAAACTGTGCTTTGATAGACACTAAATAACTTGAACAGCTAAAGCAATAATGACAGATTTGGATGAATATAAATTTGAGGCCTATTTTTTAGGCGCTGGGTGACAGGTATACGTTTACACACAGAATTAGACTTGGAATTGAACAGTAGCGTGTGTGTGAAGTTATTGAGAATAACCCTATCTGCACCTTGAATCTTATATACCCTTTTAGGGATAGATTTAAAGTAGGCCTGATACAGCAGAAACCACTAATTTAGAGAATTGCAAAATTGGGAATTGTATTTCAACCCAGAACAAAAACTGTGCTTTGACGGACACTAAATAACTTGAACGTTTACACACAGAATTAGACTTGGAATTGCACTGTAGCGTGTGTGTGAAGTTATTGAGAATAACTTGTGACAGGCTCAGCTTGACCCTGATGTAGGATATAGCCAAAAAATAACCACACTATAGATGGTTAAATGCACTTGATGACAGCTTGACCCTGATGTAGGATATAGCCAAAAAATAACCAGACTATTAATGGTTAAATGCACTTTGTGACAGGCTCAGCTTGCCCCTGATGTAGTATATGGCCAAAAAATAACCACACTATTGATGGTTAAATGCACTTGTGACAGGCTCAGCTTGCCCCGATGTAGTATATGGCCAAAAAATATCCACACTATTGATGGTTAAATGCACTTGATGACAGCTTGACAATGATGTAGGATATAGCCAAAAAATAACCACACTATTGATGGTTAAATGCACTTTGTGACAGGCTCAGCTTGCCCCCGATGTAGTATATGGCCAAAAAATAACCACACTATTGATGGTTAAATGCACTCGTGACAGGCTCAGCTTGCCCCTGATGTAGTATATGGCCAAAAAATAACCACATTATTGATGGTTAAATGCACTCTATGACAGCTTGCCCCTGATGTAGTATATAGCCAAAAAATAACCACACTATTGATGGTTAAATGCACTTCGTGACAGGCTCAGCTTGCCCCTGATGTAGTATATGGCCAAAAAATAACCACACTATTGATGGTTAAATGCACTTTGTGACAGGCTCAGCTTGCCCCTGATGTAGTATATGGCCAAAAAATAACCACACTATTGATGGTTAAATGCACTTGTGACAGGCTCAGCTTGCCCCTGATGTAGTATATGGCCAAAAAATAACCACACTATTGATGGTTAAATGCACTTGATGACAGCTTGACCCTGATGTAGGATATAGCCAAAAAATAACCACACTATTGATGGTTAAATGCACTTTGTGACAGGCTCAGCTTGCCCCTGATGTAGTATATGGCCAAAAAATAACCACACTATTGATGGTTAAATGCACTTGGTGACAGGCTCAGCTTGCCCCTGATGTAGTATATGGCCAAAAAATAACCACATTATTGATGGTTAAATGCACTCTATGACAGCTTGCCCCTGATGTAGTATATAGCCAAAAAATAACCACACTATTGATGGTTAAATGCACTTCGTGACAGGCTCAGCTTGCCCCTGATGTAGTATATGGCCAAAAAATAACCACACTATTGATGGTTAAATGCACTTTGTGACAGGCTCAGCTTGCCCCTGATGTAGTATATGGCCAAAAAATAACCACACTATTGATGGTTAAATGCACTTGTGACAGGCTCAGCTTGCCCCTGATGTAGTATATGGCCAAAAAATAACCACACTATTGATGGTTAAATGCACTTGATGACAGCTTGACCCTGATGTAGGATATAGCCAAAAAATAACCACACTATTGATGGTTAAATGCACTTGATGACAGCTTGACCCTGATGTAGGATATAGCCAAAAAATAACCACACTATTGATGGTTAAATGTACTTCGTGGCAGCTTGTGCTGGCGCACCACAAGCCACAAAATGGCCGCCGATCAACCCAGAAAAAAGTGAATGAAAAACGCTCTGGGCAGCCTAAAAACATTGAGCAATTGAATAGCAGCAGTTCAATGATCCACAGCTGTAGATCGATCACTGAATGAAGTCTTTTGGAGGAGTTAATCACTGCCTAATCTGGCCCTAACAGCAGTTGCAACCTCTCCCTACACTGATCAGAGCAGAGTGACGTGCGGCGCTACGTGACTCCAGCTTAAATAAAGGCTGGGTCACATGCTGCACTGGCCAATCACAGCCATGCCAATAGTAGGCATGGCTGTGATGGCCTCTTGGGGCAAGTAGTATGACGCTTGTTGATTGGCTGCTTTGCAGCCTTTCAAAAAGCGCCAAGAAAGCGGCGAACACCGAACCCGAACCCAGACTTTTACGAAAATGATCGGGTTCGGGTCCGTGTCACGGACACCCCAAAATTCGGTACGAACCCGAACTATACAGTTCGGGTTCGCTCATCCCTACCACTGAGCTGTGTATCTAATCCCATTTTGTACGATACAGCCTGCTGAGCTGTGTATCTAATCCCATTTGGTATGATACAGCCTGCTGAGCTGTCTAGCTAAACCCTTATGCACACGACCGTATCCATTTATCCGCTAAATAAGGATACTGTCCATGTGCGACCCGCAGTCCCATTGATTTCTATGGATTTCAGGTCTGCATTATGATGACCAGAATAAGACATGTTCTTTTTTTTGCAGAACTGACATACGGATGTGGAGAACACATGGACTTCATCAGTGTGCTCTCCACATCCATATATCAGTACAGCAAAAGATAAAACATGTCTTATTCTGGTCCTCATAATGCAGATCTAAAACCCATAGAACTCAATGGCTCTGGAAAAAAACGCACATCTCACATAGGCAGTATCCTTATTTAGCAGATCTGCTACTTGGAGAAAACAGAACAGATACGGTCCTGTGCATGAGGCCTAATTTTATCTTTTTTGGTGCTGACTGCTGAAGGGTTTTTCTTGGGTCAACATGTGTGATACACGTGAGATAAGAATATGATCAGCCTGGGAAACACGGTCCGCGCATCGCTACATCTCCCAGGCCGACCGCACTCTCGTGACCGAACTGACGATATGACAGTATTGTATGATACAGCCAGTCTCTTATCTGGTCAGGGGAGCCGAGGTTGGCCTGGAAATTGTGGCTGACACATGGACTGAGACATGGATTCCTGGGCCGATCACAGTAGTTTGCATGATCCCTATCAGTCATACTGAGCCGCCATAACAGTGTCATCCACAGTGCCCCCATAACAGTTACATCCACAGTGTCCCCATAACAGTTACATCTAAAGCACCCCCATAACAGTGACATCCACAGTGCTCCTAAAACCATAACAGTGACATCCACAGATCCCACATAACCGTATCATCCACAGTGTCCCCATAACAGTGACATCCACAGGCCCCCATAACATTGACATCCACAGATCCCCCATAACAGTGACATCCACAGTGTCCCCATAACAGTGACATCCACAGGCTCCCATAACAGTGACATCCACAGATCCCCAATAGCAGTGACATCCACAGTGCCCCCATAACAGTGACATCCACAGATCCCCCATAACAGTGACATCCACAGTGCCCCCATAACAGTGACATCCACAGTGCCCCCATAACAGTGACATCCACAGTGCCCCCATAACAGTGACATTCACAGTCCCACATAACAGTGACATCCACAGTGCACCCATAACAGTGACATCCACAGTGCCCTCATAACAGTGATATCTAGAACACCCCCATAACAGTGTCACTGTTATGGATTTGAAGCGGATTGGAACCACGTGGATGTCCACACCCTCAGTGGAGACACTTCGTCGGCGCAACTGAACGACCAGGCGGATATTGATAGAAAGCTTCTATTTATGAGCGGCGATAACGCTATTATTAGCGTAACCATTCCTCTTTTGTGTCTATTCAAATGCTCGCTGCTCACAATTTAGGCGGGCGCTTTGCATGTGGAAGAGGTGGAAATAAAGGGAAGACAGTACATAGGGTGATAGCCAGACCACCCTCAGTTCGTCTTCTCAGCACAGATTGGATGATGGGGAGGAGGAGCAGGAGACAGTTGCCTCCGCTACAGAGGATAGTACCCATGGAAGTTTTATTACATCTGTTCAGCGGGGATGAGTAGAAGAGGAGGAAGAGGATGAGGAGATTGAGAGTCATCCTCCTGATGAGGACAGCAAAGTCTTGTCTGTTGGACTGTGGCACACATGGCTGACTTTATGTTAGGCTGCCTTTCCCGTGACCCTCACGTTGTGCGCATTTAGGCCAACACCGATTACTGGTTGTTCACCCTTCTCGACCCCAGCTACAAAGATAACTTCTCATCTCTCATTCCTGTGATGGAGGGGACGAGCAAAATGGTGCAATACCAGAAGGTCCTTGTGGAAAAATCGCTCCAAAAATTTCCAACAACTACTGGGTGTCCAAGCTGGTGATGTTGCA
This sequence comes from Bufo bufo, assembly GCF_905171765.1. Taxonomy (NCBI): domain Eukaryota; kingdom Metazoa; phylum Chordata; class Amphibia; order Anura; family Bufonidae; genus Bufo; species Bufo bufo. The sequence goes on along the minus strand of NC_053393.1, from coordinate 405,376,054 downwards.
CGAACTGGCTCTCTACGCCTTGGAGTTGCTGGCCTGCCCCGCAGCGTGTATTTAGTGCTGCTGGGGGGCATGATAACTGATAAGCACATCCACCTGTCAACTGAAAATGCTGAAAAGTTGACTCTTATAAGAATGAACAAGGCCTGGATTGCCCCTGACTTCTCTAGCCCACCAGAGGAAAGCGGCTGAACATAAAGGCACTCTAAATGTGGCTTTTATGGTGTATTGAATACACTGCATTCCAATGCACCCCTTCCACCACTAAAAAGGGTGTATGGTTCAATCTCCCTTTTCTCGTCCTCCTCCTCCATCATATCGACATGCTTATTAGCTCCTAATGTTTTAGAGGGTCAGCTCAGCAGCGGGCCCTCACCCATAATATTTTAGAGGGTCACCAGCAGGCCCTCACCCATAATGTTTTTGATGGTCACCAGCAGGCTCTCAACCATAATGTTTTAGAGGGTCAGCTCAGCAGAAGACAATCACCCCTAAATTTTTAGATAGTCAGCTCGGCAGCAGGCCCTCGCCCACCAATTTTTTTAGATGGTCAGCTCGGCAGCAGGCCCTCACCCACAAAATTTTATAGACGGTCAGTTCGGCAGCAGGTCCTTGCCCACAACATTTTTTAGATGGTCAGCTCGGCAGCAGGCCCTCGCCCACAAAAATTTATAGATGGTCAGCTTGGCAGCAGGTCCTTGCCCACAATTTTTTTTAGATGGTCAGCTCGGCAGCAGGCCCTCGCCCATAATTTTTTCCATGGTCAGATCAGCAGCAGGCCCTTTCTCCTAATGTTTTAGATGGTAAGCTCAGCAGCAGCCCTTCGCCCCTAGTGTTTTAGTTGGTAAGCTCAGCAGCAGGCCCTCGCCCCTAGTGTTTTAGATGGTCAGCTCAGCAGCAGGCCCTCACCCATAATGTTTTAGATGGTCAGCTCAGCAGCAGGCTACTTGCCAATAATTTCTTCCCTGGTCAGATCATCAGCAGGTTCTTGCCCCTAATGTTTTAGATGTTCAGCTCAGCAGCAGACCCTCAAACCTAATGTTTTACATGGTCAGCTCAGCAGCAGACCCTCAACCGTAATGTTTTAGATGGTCAGCTCAGCAGCAGACCCTCACCCATAATGTTTTTGATGGTCAGATCAGCAGCAGGCCCTCGCCCCTAATGTTTTAGAGGGTCACCAGCAGGCCCTTGCTCCTAATGTTTTTAAGGGTCACCAAACATCATTTTTCAAGGACGTGTATGATGCCCTCCTTTATGTAATAAAGGGTATAGTGGAGTGCCGGTTCCTTGCAATTTTTGGCAGCCCTTTCCCTTAGTGCATAGGCTTTATGAGTGTAGTCCTACTACCTGAACAATTGTAGCACAATGTGAATGAGGCCCTCCTTTATGTGATATACAGGTTATATCGGAGTGCCTCTTTCTTGTAATTTTTGGCAGCACTTGCACTTTATATCCAAGTAAATATACAGGAGAGAATGTTTACTAACAATTTTTTCTCTAAAATCGATTTTATCTTCGGTTTGGTGCGTATTATTGTCAGTCTGTAAAAGTGGCGTACTACTCGGACAACATTGTTCCCAGTAGCGACCTGGGAGTCCAAGATGCTTTCCGAAAAAATCCTCCCCATGCTGTTCCCGAACCATTTCAGTGGTGTTTCCATCAATTCCATCTGACCTTTTCCTATGAACCAGACACCCTCCCCTCTGCAGAGCAGGGGGTACCTGGTTTAATGTTCGGGTTCTCCCATCGACTTCCATTGTGCTCGGGTGCTCGGTAGAGCACCCGAGCATCCCGAAGTGTTCTACTAGAGCACACAAGCACCCGAGCACTTTGGTGCTCGACCAACACTATAAAGGATGTTTTTGATGACAGAGGCCCCTTAATTGACAATTTAATAGTGTTTTCTAAAATTTTTATACTGATAACTAGTGATGATCGAGCACCCCGATGCTCGAGTGCTCTGCCCGAGCAAACCAGGATGCTCGGGTGCTCTTCCAAGCACCCAAGCCCTATAGAAGTCAATGGGAGGACCCGAGCATTAAACCAGGCACCCCCTGCTCTGAAGAGGGGAGGGTGCTTGGTTCATAGGAAAAGGTCAGAAATTGATGGAAATACCACCGAAATGGGTCGGGGACAGCATGGGGAGGATGTCTGGATGCATCTACAATGTCGCTGCTGGTAACGATGTTGCCCGAGTTGTACGCCACTTTTACAGACTGACCATAAAACTCACAAAACCTTAGATAAAAGCGATTTTAGATGAAAAATTGTTAGGAAACATTATTTCCTGTATATTTACTTTTATATAAAGAGCAAGTTCAGACAAAAATTTTTGTGATTTTTGGAACTGGGGCCATGACTAAGAGGGGCGGCCGGTGGTTTCTATTGTGTTGACCGGACTCTTGGATGATCAGACTGAACTCATTGGAAGAGGAACGGCCGGTGGCCTCCGTATTGTACCTGTAGAGGTGAAATTCTTGTACCGGCGCAAGCCGAACCACAGCCAAAACCTTTGTTGCCACGAACGTTTTCATTAATCAACAACTTAAGTTGGAGGTACGAACACGATCCCCGGCAGCGTTATTCCCATTTCCTGCCAAGCATTTTCTGGGAAACTAAAGTCTTTGTCTTTGAGTATGGTTGCAAAGCTGAAACTTAAACTAATTGGAGCGGAGTGGAGCCTGTAGCTTAATTTGACTACGCACGGGAAGCCTCACCCGGCCAAGACACAGAAAGGATTGACAGATTGATACCTACTTTGCTATTCTGTGGGTGGTGGTGCATGGCCGTTTTGAGCGTGTGGATCGAGTCGATTTGTGTGGTTCATTCCGATAACCAAAGACACTCCTCTGTGCTAATCAGTTACGTGACCCCCGGTGATTACGATTGTGTTGACCAGACTATCATCTGATGATAATGAACTTGGAAGAGGAACGGACGTTGAGCTGACCGTGTAAAAAATTGTAGGTGAGGGCCTGCTGCCGCTTTGTTAACTCTAGATAACTTCTAAGCTGATCGCACGTCCCGTGATGTTGACGATCTATTCGGATGTCTGCTCTATCAACTTTCAATGTTCTTTTGTGTGCCTACCATAATGACCACGGGTAATGGGGAATCAGGGTTCGTTTCCGGAGAGGGAGCCTGAGGGATGGCCACGGCTACCACTTCCAAGAAAGGCAGGCGGGGGCGCGCAAATTTCCCAGTACCGACTCAGGGAGGTAATGACGATAAATAACAATACAGGACTCTTAAGAGAGCCTGTCATTGGAAAAATTACAAAAAAATTACAGGGAATGTCATAGGTATTTAGGATGAGGAAACGTTATACAGGAGAGGTAAAGTATGATTGATGGCCTGCTGGTGACCCACTAAAACATTAGGGGTGAGGGTCTTAAGCTGAGCATCTAAAACATTATGGGTGAGGGCCTGCTGGTGAGCTGAGCATCTAAAACATAATGGGTGAGGGCCTGCTGGTGAGCTGACCATCTAAAACATTATGGGTGAGGGCCTGCTTTCGAGCTGACCATCTAAAACATTATGGGCGAGGGCCTGCTGGTGAGCTGACCATCTAAAACATTATGGGTGAGGGCCTGCTGGTGAACTGACCATCCGAAAAATTATATATGAAGGCATATACGTGATGGATGAGGAGGAGGCGGATGAGAAAAGGAAGATTCAAGCATATACCCTTTTTTGTGGTGGAAGGGGTGTATGGGAATACAGAGTATTCAGTACATTCTAAACAACACATTTAAAGTGCCTTTATGTTCAGTCGTGGCTTTCCTCTAGTGGAGTGGAGAAGTCAGGGGCAATCCAGACCTTGTTCACTTTTTTAAGAGTCAACCTGTCAGCATTTTCAGTTGACAGCCAGATACGCTTATCTGTTATAATGCCACCAGCAGCACTAAATATCCGCTCAGACAAAACGCTGGCGGCAGGGCAGGCCAGCACCTCCAAGGCATAGAGCGCCAGTTCGTGCCACGTGTCCAGCTTGGACACACAGTAGTTGTAAGGCACTGAGGGATCACTGAGGATGCTGACACGGTCTGCTACATACTCCTTTACCATCTTCCAAAACTTTTCCCTCCTTGTGACACCAGGACGTGCATCATGTTGAGGGTGCTGGCGGGGTGTCATAAAACTGTCCCAGGCCTTGAAGAGTGTTGCCTTGCCTTTGCTGGAAGTGCTGTGTGTTCCCCTTGTCTCCCCACCTCGGTTGCCCAAGGAAGTGCGAACTCTGCTGCCAGCGCTGTCAGATGGAAATTTTTGCAGCAATCTGTCAACAAGGAACTTCTGGTATAGCACCATTTTGCTCATTCTCTCCACCGGAGGAATGAGAGATGAGAAGTTCTCTTTGTAGTGGGGGTACAGATGGGTGAACACCCAGTAATCCCTGTTATCTAAAATGCGTATAACACGGAGGTCACGGAAAAGGCAGCCTAACATGAAGTCAGCCATGTGTGCCAGAGTACCAGTGGGCAAGACTTCGCTGTCGTCATCAGGAGGATGACTGTCCATCTCCTCATCCTCTTCCTCCTCTTCTGTCCACCCACGCTGAACAGATGGAATTAAAGTTCCATGGCTACTACCCTCTGTAGCGGAGGCAACCGTCCCCTGCTCCTCCTCCTCCTCCTCCAATACGTGCTTAGAAGACAAACTGAGGGTGTTCTGGCTATCACCCAGGGTCATGTCTTCTTCCCCCATTTCCAACTCTTCCCCACGAACAGCGTCGGCCTTAATTGTGAGCAGCGAGCGTTTGAGTAGACACAGAAGTGGGATGGTTATACTGACAATAGCGTTATCGCCGCTCACCATCTGTGTCGAATCCTCAAAGTTTCTTAACACCTCACAGAGGTCAGACAAGAGCAGTAGCTGACTGGAAAGGCGACGACCGTGCTGCAGCTGGTATTCCATTACTGCCCTTTGCTGCTCACAAAGCCTGGCCAACATGTGTAACGTGGAGTTCCAGCGCGTGCTCATGTCGCACAACAGCCGGTGAGCTGGCAATTTTTTAAGCGCTGCTGCAGCGTCAGCAGGCCGGCTGAAGCTGTTAATGACTTGCGGAAATGTGCACACACGCGGCGCACCTTCGCCAGTAGCTCGGGCAAATTGGGGTAGGTTTTCAGAAACCGCTGAACCACTAAGTTAAAGACGTGGGCTAGGCATGGGATGTGTGTGAGCTTGCCGAGCTCCAAAGCCGCCACCAAGTTACGCCCATTATCACACACAACCATGCCTGGTTGCAGGTTGAGTGCCGAGAGCCACAGCTCAGTCTGGTCTCTTATCCCTTGCCACAGCTCTGCGGCGGTGTGCTGTTTATCCCCTAAGCATATCATCTTCAGCACGGCCTGTTGACGCATCCCCACAGCAGTGCTACACTGCTTCCAGCTACCAACTGATGGCTGACTGGTGCTGCACGCGGAGAATTTGGAGGTGGAAGTGGAGAAGGAGGTGGAGGAGGAGGAGCCACTTACATAGGTGCTTGCGGTAACCCTGATAGAAGTAGGGCCTGCAATCCTGGGCGTCGGTAGCACCTGTGCCATCCCAGGGTACAAGTCGCTCCCAGCCTCCACTACGTTCACCCAGTGTGCCGTCAGGGAAATGGAGCGTCCCTGGCCACAAGCACTTGTCCATGTGTCAATCGTTAGGTGGACCTTAACAGTAACTGGATTGGTCAGTGCACGGGTGATGTTAGCAGACACATGCAGGTGTAAGGCGGGGACGGCACACCGGGAAAAATAGTGGCGGCTGGGGACTGAGTACCGAGGGACGGCCGCCGACATCAGGCCGCAAAAGGCCTCTGTGTCCACAAGCCTAAATGGCAACATTTCAACCGCCAGTAACTTAGAAAGTTGGGCGGTTAGTGCCATGGCCTGTGGGTGGGTGGCTGGGTATTTGCGCTTGCGTTCAAATGCCTGGGGTAAAGACATTTGTACGCTGCGCTGGGACAGGGAAGTGGATGTGGTCCCTGATGGTGCTTGCGACGGTACAGGTGCAGCGCTGGAGGCATCTAGGCCTGCACCCTCGACAGGCTATTGGTCGTCACCCAACATAGGGGAAGAGGAGGCAGTGGTGTGACCCGCGGACACAGATTGTGGAGCAAGGTGTTCCTCCCACTTATTGCGGTGCTTGGCTGCCATGTGGTGGATCATGCTGGTGGTGGTGAGGTTGCTACTGTTCACAACTCGGCTTATTTTGGTGTGGCACAGGTTGCAAACTACTATTCTTTTCTGGTCTGCACTTTCCGTAAAAAAGCGCCATACCGCGGAACACCTACCCCTTGGCAAGGGAGATTTACGCAAGGGGGTGCTCCGTGGAACACTTGCGGGCCTGTTTGGCATGGCCCGCCTTCTCCTTGTTGCCACCCCACTGCCTCTTCCAGCCTGTTGCGGTGCTGCAGATCGCTCCCCCTCGGGACTGCTGTCCTCGCTCGCGTTTCCGCCTTTCCATGTTGGGTCAGTAACCTCATCATCCATCAAGTCCTCTTCAAATTCCCCACTCCGATCATCCTCCTCATTTGCTGACCCCAACACAACTTCAGTGATTGACAACGGTATATCATCCTCTTCATCAACCTCTGCAGACAGTAATTGTGGTTGACTTGATGGCAACTGTGTCTCGTCATCATCCACCTCCTTAAACACATCATCTTGTGAGTGTGAAGGCTCCAGAGGTTGAGAATCAGGGCACAAGATCTCATGTCCCTCTTCAAGAGTGCTTGGGGAGATGACCAAATTAAGTGATGGGGGTGAAAATAGCTCCTCGGAACATCTGAGTACCGGATCGCTTGTTTGGCCAGACTCTACATGGTGGGAGGAAGGATGATCAGGGTGAGGATTGTGTTGTTGACCAGACTGTTGGCTACTGAGACTGGACTTGGTGGAAGACAGGGTGGTGCTTAACCCAGTGGAAGCATTATCTACCGCAATCCAACCGACCACCTAGTCGCACTGGTCTGACTTCAAGAGTGTTGTCTTGCGACGCCCTGCAAACTGGGACATGAAGCTAGGTATCGTGGATGAGTGTTTTCCTTGTGCTCTGGCAGCAGGCACAGTTGCAACGCGCCCTGAGCCACGGCCTCTGCGTGAACCATCAGAATCACGTCCACTTCCCCGTCCCTTAATACTCGCCTTCTTCATATTGACACTGGATGTCACTGATATTTGGATTAAATATAGGCCTCACACACTGTCTAGAAATAAGTGTATATTTGCTTCTCACTGGTCACAGCAAGCAGAGTTTGAACAATACAGAAACTGACTGTAACTGCTATTTGGATTAAATATAGAAAATTTTAAACGGGCGGCTCGCCTCCAATACAAATGGGATCAGGTGCTTACGTAAATGTTTACCCCAATAAACAAGCGCAAAGTGAATATATGTAGAAAACTGGCACTCAAATCTTAGGGAGTTGCATCAAAAAAGTTTATATAAACATGTCACCATAACATTAAAATTGGCATTTAAAACATAACATTTAAAAACAAATCAAATCATTCTATAATTTTCGAATATAAATCGATGTTATAATCAACTCTTGAGAATAGTAGTCGAACAATATCAATTAAAATGCTCAAAAGTATCGATTGTTGAGAGCATCGACTATTTGAAGAAAACCACAGGGAATGAAAAGGAAAAAAGATAATAAGCAATTATAAAAAAAAGTCTTCCAGGTACAGTTCCCAATGGTAGCATATGAAACCACTTATATTTTCTTTGTTAAGATGAATAACCACTCGTAGCTAGGTATAAGCAAGTAAACGAACATATGCAGTCTCTTTACCGTGTCTTCACCACTTCCTAGTGGTTTTTATTCAGCAAGATAGACCGCACTCTTAATTAGCGATAGTTTCTTTTTCCACTAGTTCGATATGGATGTAGGCTTCAATAGCGTGCTAAGATTCAAACAGAACTTTTGAGTAGTAATCCCGTATTTTCGGATGGTGAGCACGTACCTGGTGGCGTCTCACGTGGCGTCCCACGTGGTTTCTATACGTCACCTCTTTACGAATTACAGCGCGCTGTTTGTTTCAGGTTATCATCCGTAGTTACTGTAATCGAATTGTCATACGTGTTTCGAGGTTTACACACCTCTTCTTCAGTGGCTGTTATAAATCTTTGTGTGTGACAAATCAATTGTCTCTTTACTATGATTAGAGGTAAATTTTAAATTCCTATTGCTGTTATTTATTCTAGATAGGAAATGGTGGAGAGCTTCCTCTGATCCATTCCATACATAGACAATATCATCTATATATCTTCGCCAGAGCACCAGGTCCGTCCCAAGCTTGGGGGAAATTATCTCATCTTCCCATTGCGACATAAATTCGCATAGCTGGGGGTGAACCTGGTGCCCATGGCGGTACCCCTAATTTGGAGATAAAAATCCGAGTTGAACCAGAAATAGTTGTGAGACAATATATAGTCAATACTATCTACAACAAACTGGATCTGTTCTTTTCTCATTGTTTTGTCCATACTTAACTTGTTCTGGACTGCGTTAATCCCCTGTACATGATCTATTACACTATAGAGCGAACCAACGTCTAATGTTCCAAAAATCCAACTTTCCTCACAGTTTAATTCTTCCAAACTAGTTATTATATCCGTGGTATCCTTGATATAGGAAAAGGATCTTTCCTCGAAGGGTTGTAGTATCTTATCTACATATTGCGACAGATTAGCTGAGAGCTTCTATGCGATTTATGTTATTTCCGATTCCAATCGAGATGGAAATTTTTGTTAGATATCCCACTACATCTTCTAAAAACATATTGAGGATGTGGAGGATCTAGTGGAATATCTTGAAATACCTTGAAATATCTTGAGGGAAAACTCTGTGAGAAAAGACTTGAAAGGAAGCCTCTTATATGTGATGCGAATTATTAGACCGTACTGTTTGGAAAACTAAATGGCGTATTAATCGCAAAGATATCGTATATACATCTCTGATGCGGTTACTTTGCCATTTTTCACATTACATATATATATATATACTTTTTGCCATTTCCATATTATATCTATTTCCTTCTTATAACACCCTCTGGATACTATTTTAAACTATTATTATTATTATTATTATTATTATTATTATTATTGTTATTATTATTATCTTTATTTTAAACTAACATATGTATTTTAAATTATCACCTGTGTTTTTAAAATGTTGACTAATGAGATGGGAAGAACCACATTATGGAACAGCTGAGACTGCTGAAAACCACTCCTCCTAGTTAAACCTGGACCAATGGATATTCGAACCACACTCCATTAAAACCATATAAAATATGGACTGTCACACACAAAGATTTATAACAGCCACTGAAGAAGAGGTGTGTAAACCTCGAAATGCGTATGGCAATTCGATTACAGTAACTACGGATGATAACCTGAAAGAAACAGCACACTGTAATTCGTAAAGAGGTGACATATAGAAACCACGTGGGACGCCACGTGAGACGCCACCAGGTACGTGATCACCATCCGAAAATACGGGATCACTACTCGAAAGTTCTGTTTGAATCTTAACACGCTACTGAAGCCTACATCCATATCGAACTAGTGGAAAAAGAAACTATCGCTGATTAAGCGTGCGGTCTATCTTTCTGAATAAAAACCACTAGGAAGTGGTGAAGACACGGTAAAGAGACTGCTTATTTCTGTCCATATGTTCGTTTACTCGCTTATACCTAGCTACTAGTGGATTAAATAAAGGCCTCACACACTGTCTAGAAATAAGTGTAGATTTGCTTCTCACTGGTCACAGCAAGCAGAGTTTGAACAATACAGAAACTGACTGTAACTGCTATTTGGATTGAATATAGCGTCACACACGGCCTAGATATCAGTGCTGATTTGCTTCTCACTGGTCACAGCAAGCAGAGTTTGTATAATACAGAAACTGACTGTAACTGCAATTTGGATTAAATATAGGCGTCACACACGGCCTAGATATCAGTGCTGACTTGCTTCTCACTGGTCACAGCAAGCAGAGTTTGTAGAATGCAGAAAATGAATGTCACTAACGGTCGCCCTGACACAAAAAATTTTTTTTGCTTTTACCTCTAACAATAGTCCTTAAAAGGACTTTTGGGTCTCTGAAAGGTTTGAGATCAAATTCGCTCTACACTCGCTCTGTCCCTTCCTAACAGCAGCTCTCCCTGACTCGCAATGTGCCGAACTCGCGTGACCGGGTGCTATATAGCACCCGATGACATGTTCCGGCCAGCCAATCACTGTAATGCCAGTAGAAAACATGTCTAATGGCATTGCAGTGATGGCAATACTTACCAGCATGTTTATTGGCTGCTTAGAAGGCGCCAAATGTCTGGGGAGGAGACTTGAGCATGTGGTACTCGGCAGAGCACTCGGATCTGCCGAGCATAGCGATGCTCGAGCCGAACCGGTACTAGGCCGAGCATGCTCGATCATCACTACTGATAATCCATCCTCAGGATTAGAGAGGAGCGAAATTTTGATAAATTCGATTCAGCAACTTCACTGAAGTTAACCAAGAAATTTGATTTGCTCCGAATAAATTTGTCACAAATCACTATACATCAGGTATACCTAGGCAACTCTGCCTTAGGGTATAGCCTAAGGAGCGGCCGTGCCGCAGGCCAGCTACGGTGTACCTTTCATTTAATAATGAAGACCGTACCATATAGTCCTTCTTCATTGTTAATGGCCATGTGGCACCTTTAAACAGGGGCTGTTGCTGGTATGTGATTTGGCTGGCTAGGTTGGGAGCACAAAATGCATATTATTGCTGTTCTTTTTTGTGATCTCCTGTAGGTTATTTGACAGTAAACACAGAATATTAATCAGCTCTGGCATACCCACTTCTCCAACCCCAGTGCCTTCTTGCCCTACAGGTAGGAGCCCTTCTTCTGTCATCTGCTTTTCCTCCTTTTCCCCATCATCTAATATCGATGAGAATATGGCATCAGGAACATCCAGCTCCTCCTCTCTCTGCATCTTGCTGACTTTTCTAGGACATGGAAACTTTGAAGGATGATTTGGAAGAAGTAAACCCAGCAAAAGATGAGGATTGTCATTATTAAGACCTGGCCCCCCTAAGGGGTGCAGACTGGTCGGTATTGGTTGGCACACTAACCCTGGAATATTAAAGGCTTCCATCTTATTGGTATTAAATTACAAATCTTAATTTATGGCTAATGTAGGAATAAGTAAATGTAGGAATAAATAAATAAAACTGACGCAGCATAAATCTCCCTGCACTGTCCCTCTCCAATATTCCTCTATTAACCCTTTGGCTACCGGAGTATTTTTTATTTTATTTTTTTCGTTTTCATTTTTCTTACCTATTTTCAGTGATCCATAAATTTTAAATTTTTCCGGTCACATAGCTGTACGAGGGCTAATTTTTTGCAGGGCAAGTTGTACTTTCTAATGTCACCATTGATTATGGCATAAAATGTTGTGGGACGCAGTTAAAAAATTCCAAATGGGGTGGTAATGGAAACAAAACACAATCCCTCCACCGTTTTATGGGTTTTGTTCCTACAGCTTTTTGTTTACGGCAAAATTGACCCAAAATTGACCCATGCCCTTCATTCTCTGGGTCAGTATGATTACAACGATACCCTATATGTAAAGGTTTTTGATGTCTAAATAGTGTAAAAATATATTTAAACTTTGAGAAAAAAATTGTGCAACAATCTGTACTTTTAATTGATACCATTTTGGAGTATGCGTGACTTTTTGATCACATTTTATTAAATTTTTTTGGTTAAGATAAGCAATGAAAAAATGGCAAATCTGCCATTTTGACCCTTTTTTCCGTTATGCCATTCGCCGTATTGGAATTTTTTTTTACGTTAAATTTTTTTTATTTTTGTGATCATTATGTGCCTCATATACGAGCTTATAACTTTTTTTTTTTCATTTTTAATTTTGGTTTATCAGGAATTTATTATTAGCTTATTTTGCTCACTTTTGCTCATTTCTTATCCTGGTCTGCCATCTGGTGGCCAAAATAAGAATTTCAGTTTGAATACTGTTAGCCTACTCAGTAAGGCTACCAGTATTCAGCGCAACTACCTATGCCCGGATTGGACACACGGGGCATAGGTAGGAAGCCCGGAGCTTGAGCTTCCTGGTATTTGCGCATTTAGGTGCCATGATCTCACTTGATCACGGCATCTAAAGCATTTCATTACCGCGATCGGCATTATTGCTGGTAATGGAAATTAGCGCAGGTCTATGCTGTTTGAAACAGCAGAGATCTGCCATCCATGACGCGAGCGGGCATCATGTTTACACATCGCACTAGAGCCGTACATGTACGACGCTGGTAGCCTAAGGGTTAATCGTTTTCAGCAACACTGTCCTTAGTGCATGAAATCTTGTCACATCTCTCTCTGCACTAAGTACACTGGAAAATGGCGGAGACCACTCAGGATGAGGTTTTTATAGGGCTGTGACATCACAGGGGATTGCTGCAGATTGGCTGGCTGCATGACAATATGGGTGATCTCGCTTTCCCAGGATTCTTTCTTTTACGTTAATAAACATGCAGTTGCCATTTTAGGGAAAAAAAAGTTTGTAACCATGAAGCTCGAGGAAATTCGGAATCATTGTGAATCAAAGTTTTCCTAAATTCCACTTTGAATGCTTCACATTTTTTTTGCGGGGCCACGGAACGGAGCAACGGATTCGGACAGCACACGGAGTGCTGTCTGCATCTTTTGCGGCCCCATTGAAGTGAATGGGTCCGCATCCGAGCTGCATTTTGCACGGTCGTGTGCATGAGATCACTGAGTTCTCACTTCAGTTATTTGGTCAGTTATTTGGTCAGTTATTGTGAGCCAAAACCAGTAGCGAAGCCTACTCAGAGATATTCACCGGTTCTGTGTTTTTGACCCGCACCTGGTTTTGGCTCTGGTGGAAATAATTGACCAAATAACTGAAGTGTGAACTTAGGCACTTACTTAGCAATGTCATAATTCAGAAGTGTTTTGCCACACTGAGCTGGTTAATATTAATGATTTACATTTTTATCTTGAGTATTTATAATGTACACCATCTTGAAGTATAACATAAATTATATACAAACCTTCTTTTTTATCTTCTTGTGGAATCTTTACTTTTGTGTCTGTAATGTCCTTAAAAGAAGACAAAAACAGGACCACGTCACCTTTCTCATTCTTTATAGGAACAATATCCAGTAGGCACCAGAATGATGTACCTAAAGGTTGTAAAAAAAAAAAAGACAGATCATTTAGGGCTGAAACAAAAAAAGTACAAATCTAGAGTTGCAACTAATGTAATTTTAACCAAATCTTATTGGAAAGGTCAAGAAACCACAGCTGTTCAGTGGATTCTGCTTGTCTCATCAGCTTAGCAGCTCTCCTCGTTGTGGAAGTAAAGCATTGATTTTAATGCAAAATTTATCTGATGGGATCATTAAAATGTCCTAATAAAGTTTCTTATTACTTGGAAATTACACTTTTGCTTTGAACCTGTTATCGATCACAGCTATCTTATTCAAACAGAATATTTCCAGGATGTTGAATCTGACATGTACAGTTTGCTATTTACAGAGCATGCCTGTCTCTGAATTAATTAGAAAGTTGTCTTCCTCTCATCAGCCTGCCGCACAAGACCTAATGTCCATTATATCCGTGTAACTAATTCAGAAAGCTGAAACAAATTTGACTGCTACTTTAAATAGAACTGTTCTGATATCCTTTTCAAATGCTTAAAGTACAGCTTTAGTCGCAAAATTTGAATAAGAACTTCAACGCCATGCAGGACATTAGAAGATATGTAGATTGGATATATTTACTTATTGCATATTATTATTATATAAATGCTTAATATATTGAAGTACAATAACAATAGTACCTTAAAGGGGATTTCATGGATTATCATTATTTATAAAATCTATGTTCATATAATTGTTCATATAATCAAATGTATTATTATTCTATTTATTATTTTACTCATATATTATTTTACTCACTTATATAGCGCTGACATATTCCTTAGCGCTTTACAGATATTATCATCACATGCTATCTCCAATGGGGCTCACAATCTCAGTTTCCTATCAGTATGTCTTTGTAATGTGGGAGGAAACCAGAGTACCCAGAAGGAACCCACAGAAACAAAGGGAGAACGCAGGGAGAAACTCCCATGCAGATGTTGTTCTTGGTCACATTTGAACCTTGGACCCAGCGCTGAAAAGCACCAATGCTAACCACTGTGCTTCATCATGTTTTCAGTATGTATCAAATCAATCTGGTTTATTTCCATCCTGTACGTAGCACTTCCTGTTTCCATATCAAACCAAACCTTTGATGCACTTCTCCATTCTCCCCCACAGTTACAGCCTTGTCTTAACAGCTTTCAAACAAGACCAAGCTCACATCTCTAGCTGCTACACAGCCCAAGAAACTAAGGGCTTAAAGGGAGTCTGTCACCACTATATGACCATATACAGCACTTACATGGCGCTGTAGCACACCTATACAGGATTCTAATGGTACCTTTGTTATTTTCTTCCAGAAGCAGGAAAAACAACGTTTATTTCATATGCAAATGAGCAGTCGCAAGTGCCCAGGGGCGGCGTTCAGTGTGTAGGTGCCCAGGCTGCTCTGCCTTTTTTAGCGTTACTCCTCCCCAGCCTCTTCCTTTGCCCGCCCTCCTATTCCCTTGTATCATCCCTAGGTCCGGCCGAGATCCCGCGCTGCGCACTGCTTCGCCGGGCCGGGGCATGCACACTGCAATGCCCATTTTGGGTACGGCATCAATTCAACTAGTGTGCATGCACCAGCTGGCAAAGCAGTGTGCAGGTGCGGGATATCGATCGGACCTAGGGATGATACAAGGAAATAGGAGGGCGGGCAAAGGAAGAGGCTGGGGGAGGAGTAACGGTTAAAAAGGCAGAGCAGCCTGGGCACCTACACACTGAACGCCGCCCCTGGGCACTTGCAAGTGCTCATTTGTATATGAAATAAACGTCGTTTTTCCTGCTTTTGGATGTCTAAAGAAAATAACAAATGTACCATTAGAATCATGTATAGGTGTGCTACAGCGCCAATTTAAGTGCTGTATATGGTCATATAGTGGTGACAGACTCCCTTTAAACAACCCCCCCCCCCCCCCCCACACACACACACACACTTTTTCTGCTGGTTGTGCTTTCAGGTAGCCTGGAGAAGGCAAGGGGTTCGGTTCAGGGGGGAGCTGACAGGTTGCAGGGAAGAGAGAAAAAACATCCTCTCTCATGACCCTAGGGGGAGGGTAATATGGACTTCTATGCATGTTACCTATTCCCTCTCCTCCATCAATCAGCATACTTGCTCTGTGGTTGTCACATATGAGGTTATTTTTTTCCAGGAAAGCACATACCCATCTAATCCCCCCACTCTGTTTTTTTTTGACACCATGATAGAGTTACCAGGATCCAGATCAAGGTGTCACACAAAGTATGTGGATCATTTCTCTAGCAATACCCATTACATGTTGCCAAAACAAGCAAAAATGATTATTAGTAGAGAGAAATCTAATATATCAGCCCTCATATGATTATGTCATCAGAAAAATAAAATGGCCTGGGTCTTGGAATGCAGCGACACAAACACAGATTATTTAGTGACCCACAGAATAAACTTATCATATTACTCATAACACACAGTAAACACTGTAAAAATGAATCCCACAAAATAATAAAAATTTTAGTTTTGTTATCCTCCCCTAAAAATAAAATAATAATAGTTATTTAATACACTATAGGGGTAATTTACTAAACTAAAATACACCTAAATTAGGCGTATTTCAGGCACAGATGGCGGGTAATGGTTAGTTGCACCGCTATCTGTGACTTTTGCCCGCTCACATCAGGTCTAAAATTGTGGGCGTGGCGTGGGCTGGGAAGGGGACAGACCGGCAGGCCCGTCTCATTCATCATTTTCTAAGCCTGGTTTAGGCATAGAAAATGGTCTAAATGTAAGACAGCTAGGAATCTGTCTCACATTTAGAACTGGCACTGGATGCGTGGAAGTTATGGAGAGGCCGGTGCCTCTTCATAACTTCAGCGGATCCACCACCAGCTATAGGCCTTTATTAAGACCAGCGTCTAAAATTACAGTCTTAATAAATATGCCCTTATATGTACCCCGAATGGTTCCTAAAAAATCAACTGCAAAATCTTCATATAGTTATATTGAAGAAAAAAAAAAAAAAACACTGGAACACCGAGGGGAAAAAAAGTTTATTGGTCCTTAGAGGGGTTGTGCATGCAGTACATACTACATATTGATGACCTATCTTCCGGAAAGGGAAAGGTCATCAATATCTGATCAGTGGGAGTCCAACTCCCGACAAGCCAGCTTTAAGAGGAGGCTGCGCTTGTGCAAGTGCTACTTCCTCTTCAAGATTACACTGCGCGTTGCATCTCTTGCAGCTGTGGTGCAGTGTAATTAAAAGTGCTCGTCCCATTAAAGTCAATCGAACAAGCACTTGTAATTACACTGCCCTGCTGAGACTTCTGAGATGACACACAGTGTTATCTTAAAGAGGAAGTCGCACTCGCACGAGTGCCGCCTCCTCTTCACACAGCTGAATGGCAGGGTGTTCCCGTAGTCTGACTCTCATCGATCAGATATTTTTAGCCTGTCCTGAAGATAGGTCATTAATATGTATTGGCTACAAAACCCCTTTAAGACTAAAATTAATTATGTCATTAAAGGGTTAAAATTCTCTTCAGTCCCTTGCTTCCGTGCCAACTAAATTTACATAATTAATAATAATTTACATAAATTGAAAATTTACAATAAAAAGTTGCATTTTTGAGAATTTTTGAGAATTTAATGTGACTGTTGGGGGGATTAAAAGATGTTGACGCAACCTAAAAAAAAACTTTAAGGCCCCTTTCACACGTAATATGGAATTCACCTGAGTTTTCCTTCAGTTTCCTTCAGTGCTTTCTGCAAATCTGTTTGTACTTTCAGCATAGGTTCAATCAGTTTCTGATGTGTTTGTAAGGTAACTTTCACACTAGCGTTTTTGCGGATCCTTGATGGATCTGCAAAAACGCTTCCGGTAGAATAATACAATCGCATGCATCCGTCATAAACAGATCTGGTTGTATTATGTCTTATAAACCATGACGGATCCGTCTTGAACACCATTGAAAAGTCAATGGGGGACGGATACATTTTCTATTGTGTCAGAGAAAACAGATCCATTCCCATTGACTTACATTGTGTGTCAGGACGGATCCGTCTTGCTCTGCACCACATCGCAAACAGAAAAACGCTGCTTGCAGCGTTATTCTGTCCGCGATCAGAGCGCAACCAAATGGAACGGAATGCATTTTGGTACATTCCGTTTCATCCAGTTCAGTTTTGTCCCCATTGACAATGGATGGGGACAAAACTGAAGCATTTCCATCCGCTATTGAGATCCTATGATGGATCTCAACAGTGGAATTGAAAACGCTAGTGTGAAAGTAGCTTAACGCATGTAAAGAAAAACTGAAGAATATCACTTATATCCAAGCAACTATTGGTAAAATACAAACAGTCCTTAAAGGAGTTATCCAATTTCTCAAACCCCCCCACATATGCCGGGCCACTCACCGGTAATATATTTACACCGCTCCCATGCAATGGTGGTTTCCTTATCTCAAACAATTTATTGAAAAAAAAAGACAACAACAGTGGTGGATAGAGATTAGCGAATTTTTCAAAAATGCGATTTGCCGGTTCGCTGAATTTTTTGGGGAAAAATTTGGTTAGTTCCGAATTTATTCGCGGTGAATTGCGTTAAAAAACTGCTATTTTCTGGCTGCAGAGAGCCTTTATAGTGGTGTAGAACACTGTGCCTTGCAGTAACACCATAGGGAGTCTGCTGTGGTAGAGAAATAATATTGTGAGTCCGTATGACATGCAGATGACAGGCGTCACTCTTAGAATCACTGCACACTTCACTTATTTGGGCAGTCACGGGGAAAAAACTAACCAAATAACTCAAGTATAAACTCAGCATTACAGGTCGATGTTAGCGCCAAGAGGAAGAGCACTCCTTTTACACCTTCATCAGCTGATTCCACATAGATGTCTATAGAACCTGTTCTATCAAATGCTTATACAAGTAGAGCCCCCCGACAGACTGGAGAGGGTGTCAGCAGTAAGTTTGTTTTGAAGTCATTGATTATTTTGCCCTTCCTCTGATCCGTCAGAACAATCACCGAATGAACCAAATTCCAATATCCTTTCATTGTTGAAATTTTTTATGTGAAACAGGCTTTTTTCTGGAAAATTGATAGGTGATTGTAGACCTCTTTTCGCTGTATGGACCGAATTACTTCATCATGGGTCCAGCAGCAAACATAATGAAGATGCTGATGACAACACACCAGCAGACTTTGCCTTTACCATCTATTGACAAATAAATCAAGCAGCTTCAGTAAGTAGAAAATATTCATGTTATCAGTGACTGCCGGACCCCTGCGCTAATCAGGCGGGCTCAGCTCCTACACCCGCCCGATCAGCCCGCCGTACATGTACGGCACTGGTCCTTAAGGAGTTAAATCAAGCAGCTTCAGTAAGTTGAAAATATTTATGTGTTTTTATCTGCTTTGTCTGCATTCGATCCACCGCACACAAGACATGACAAGGAGAGCCTCTGCTTTGGAGTCCAAATCCAGTTTCTTAAGATCAGGAGTTCCATCAGAATTGTGCGTAACATTCTTGCTGCCTGTGCAAAGCCATAACAAAAGGACTCCGTAGCCATACACATCAGAGGAAGCTGTAGCTGGTTGCCCCAATTTTAATTCAGGAGCAGTAAACAGCAGGAAAAAAATAGAGGTGGCTGAACTCCGCTGCTCTGTATCTCTTGTGAAGTCAATGTCTCCAACTATGCCCCTCTTGCGATATACAGCAAATACAAGAGATACAAGAAGTATGTTGGAGGCATGTAGTGTTTTCAAGGCATGTGCGACCCCTATCATCAAAAAGTACTGAAACATTGAACAGTTGGACATGTGCTTTCAAAAGTTTAGAGAAGGTCCTATTAAGTTCACCTACAAAGGTTAGAGTGCATTTTAGGTTCATCTTGAAATTTCACCCACAAGCCAAATATACCTAACTTTTTGTGATTAGTGTATATATATATATATATATATATATATATACACACTACTCACACAAAAAGTTAGGCATATTTGGCTTGTGGGTGAAATTTCAAGATGAACTTTCAAGATGATATATATATGTTGGTAAGGCCTCATGCACACGAACGTTTTTTTTCACGGTCCGCAAAAACAGGGTCCGTAGGTCCGTGATCCGTGACCGTTTTTTCGTCCGTGGGTCTTCCTTGATTTTTGGCGGATCCACGGACATGAAAAAAAAGTCATTTTGGTGTCCGCCTGGCCGTGCGGAGCCAAACGGATCCGTCCTGAATTACAATGCAAGTCAATGGGGACGGATCACGGGACGTTGACACAATATGGTGCCATTTCAAACGGATCCGTCCCCATTGACTTTCAATGTAAAGTCCGGAGTCCCTTTTATACCATCAGATCGGAGTTTTCTCCAATCCGATGGTATATTTTAACTTGAAGCGTCCCCATCACCATGGGAACGCCTCTATGTTAGAATATACTGTCGGATATGAGTGAGATCGTGAAACCTCATTTCCGACAGTATATTCTAACACAGAGGCGTTCCCATGGTGATGGGGACGCTTCTAGTTAGAATATACTTCAAACTGTGTACATGACTGCCCCCTGCTGCCTAGCAGCATCCGATCTCTTACAGGGGGCCGTGATCAGCACAATTAACCCCTTAGGTGCCGCACCTGAAGGGGTTAATTGTACTATCATATCCCCCTGTAAGAGATCAGGGCTGCCAGGCAGCAGGGGGCAGACCCCCCCCTCCCCAGTTTGAATATCATTGGTGGCCAGTGCGGCCCCCCCCCCCCCTCCCTCTATTGTAATAATTCGTTGGTGGCACAGTGTGCCCCCCCCCTTCCTCCCTCTATTGTAATAAATCGTTGGTGGCACAGTGTGCGCCCCCCCCCCTTCCTCCCTCTATTGTAATAATTCGTTGGTGGCACAGTGTGCGCCCCCCATTGGCCCCCCCTCCCTCTATAGCATTAACAACATTGGTGGCCAGTGTGCGGCCTCCCATCTTCCCCCCCCCCCCCATCATTGGTGGCAGCGGGTTACTAGCAATAGTACAATAGTAAAAGATTCATACTTTACCTGGGAGCTTGGGAGCTGCGAGGTTCGTGTCCGGCCGGGAGCTCCTCCTACTAGTAAGTGACAGTTCATTTAGCAATGCGCCGCACAGACCTGTCACTTACCAGTAGGTGGAGCTCCCGGCCGGACACGAACATCGCAGCAGCAGCCTGGAGCAGGTAAGTATGAATCTTCTACTATTGTACTATTGCTAAGTAACCATGGCAACCAGGACTGTAGTAGCGTCCCGGTTGCCATGGTTACCGATCGGAGCCCCAGCGATTAAACTGGGACTCCGATCGGAACTCCGCTGCCACCAATGATGGGGGGGGGGAGAGATGGGAGGCCGCACACTGGCCACCAATGTTGTTAATGCTATAGAGGGAGGGGGGGCCGATGGGGGGCGCAAACTGTGCCACCAACGAATTATTACAATAGCGGGAGGGAGGGGGGGGGGGGCGCACACTGTGCCACCAACGAATTATTACAATAGAGGGAGGGTGGGGGGCCGCACTGGCCACCAATGATATTCAAACTGGGGAGGGGGGGGGGGAGGGTCTGCCCCCTGCTGCCTGGCAGCCCTGATCTCTTACAGGGGGCCGTGATCAGCACAATTAACCCCTTCAGGTGCCGCACCTGAAGGGGTTAATTGTGCTGATCACGGCCCCCTGTAAGAGATCGGGTGCTGCCAGGCAGCAGGGGGCAGTCTTGTACACAGTTTGTAGTGTATTCTAACTAGAAGCGTCCCAATCACCATGGGAACGCTTCTGTGTTAGAATATACTGTCGGTTCTGAGTTTTCACGAAGTGAAAACTCAGCTTTGAAAAAGCTTTTATGCAGACGGATCCGAAGATCCGTCTGTATAAAAACTAACCTACGGCCACGGATCACGGACACGGATGCCAATCTTGTGTGCATCCGTGTTCTTTCACGGACCCATTGACTTGAATGGGTCCGTGAACCGTTGGCCGTGAAAAAAATAGGACAGGTCATATTTTTTTCACGGCCAGGAAACACGGCTCACGGATGCGGCTGCCAAACGGTGCATTTTCCGTTTTTTCCACGGACCCATTGAAAGTCAATGGGTCCGCGAAAAAAAAACGGAAAACGGCACAACGGCCACGGATGCACACAACGGTCGTGTGCATGAGGCCTAAGGCAGATTAGTCAGCTTGCATTTGTGGGAGGGGCGGAGGCTCTTCATATACGAGCCACAGCCTCACTCTCAGGTGTGGGTTCTCAGGTGCACAGCTGCCGCTGGGTGTCATTAGCAAACTAGCTTCTCTGGTGGTAGGATTCTTTCTTTGCAGCATGGAGCTTGTTATTTTGCTCTCTGCTACCATAGCATGCACGCGCCATACTACGTAAGTAGGGGGGCTGGGGCCGTCTCTCCTGGCCGGTCGGAACCGACTTTGCTAGCGAACGGGAGGCTTCGCCTCAGAATCTGCTACCTCAGGTTTGCTCGTTGGGGCTAAATACTTCTATTTATTTTCAACTTTGTTTGTTGGTAATAGGAGTTAGTTCCTATAAATCTTACAAGTTTTTCTTCGCTTTGTTCATCTCGTATGGAAAGTTACCTCAGCCGGTTTGCTGTAAAGGAAGAGTTACCTGGGCCACACGTGATGTCATGTTTGGAGATCGGACTCATGGTTTATTGTGCCGCACTTTTATGCTCTGCTGTTATCCTGAGCGGCATTTACACTTCTGGCTTTTATTTCATGTCTTATGCTGCATCCGCACGTCTTTACTGTCCAACACTTTAATACTCTTGGTTCGTATTCACTCAGATTGGTCTCGCATTCAAGCTGCGTTCACTTGTTGGCTGTTACATCTCATTCCGTACCCAGCCGACAGCCAGATCCGTATTACACGCCTGTTATTACATGTTGTGTACTTGGCTTACAGCTGCTACTGTTACTCCATTTTTATTCTCGGGATGCACCACCCCGGTGTTCACACCTTGCTCCACTCACAACCAGAGCTGCGTTCATGCATCGACTGGTATACCATGTTTGCTCTGCTCACTGTGAAAGCTGTGTTTACACGTCCGCTGTCACAACATGTTCATACTAGGCTTGTTCTAGAGCTGCCTTCATTTTCACTGTTACATCATGTTTATGCTCCACTCACATTTAGAGCTTCTGTTCTACCAATTTCATTCTCGGCCACACCCAGAGGTGCATTCACACTACGCTGTGAAATCATTTTTTGCACTCCACCCGAGTTGCATTCATACGTCTATCGGTATATCAGGTTTACTCTACTAGCACCCAGAGCTGCGTTCACACGTCCTATGCTACTACAGGTTCTTTCCAGGCCCATTTCAAGAACTGCATTCATGTCGCTGTTACATCTATGTTATGCTCCGTTCACAACCAGAGCTGCTGTTATACCAAATTTCATGCTCTGCTTATACCCAGAGTTGTGTTCACACTTCTACTGCTACACCAGGTCGTATACCCCAGATTTAGAATATAGTGCTATATATTCGTATTTGCAAATATTCTAGATTTTTTTTTCATCTGAACCCATGATCCCTCCCTGCTTCTTGCTTGTGGGCCAATAAAAAAGGCTTCAATGTCTTTGTCTGAGATTAGCAACATCCCTAGAAACCAATAGGAAAGTTGCCTACTAGTGCTGTGCGAGCATGCTCGGCCGAACACTAATTTTACTCTAGCATCGCGATGCTCGGCACATCGCGTTGTTCAGCGGAATACCACGTGTGCTCGAGCGCGATGCTCGAGTCTCCTCCTCGCACGTTTGTTGGCTGCTACACAGCCATTAAACGTGCAGGTAAGTACTGCCATTCACTATAATGCCAAAGCCATGTTGGCTACTGGCATTACAGCGATTGGCTGGCCGGAAAACGCGTCATCGGGTGCTATATAGCACTCGATGACACGTGTTCGGCTCAGTCTCAGTCAGGGAGAGCTGGATTGCAGAAGGGAGAGATAGTGTAGGGAGTGAAATAGCAATATTTTAGCTTTTATACTTGTTATAGACCCAAAAGTCCTTTTAAGAACTATTGTTGTGTGTGGCAGCAATATATATTTTTAGCGCAACCTGCACTAAATTGCTGAAACTTGTTAGAGACCCAAAAGTCCTTGGACTATTGTTGTATCTGGCAACAATATATATATATATATATTTATATATTTATATATATTTAGCACCACCTGCGCTAAATAGCTTGTAATTGTTTGGCCGCTGCAGACGGCGGCATTATCTGATCTACATCTCCTGTCTAAAGTGTGCGCAGCATAAAAATATCTGTGACATCCAGTGTACTTTTTCCATAGACGGTGTCTGCTGTGGACAGTTACATTACCTGCGCTACATCTCCTGTATAACGTTTGCGTAGCCGAAATATCAGTGACATGACATTCAGTGTAATTTTTTTCGCCGCTGGTGACAGCGACATTATCTGCGCTACATCTCCTGTGTAACGTCTGCGCAGCTTAAAAATATCTGTGACATCCAGTGTACTTTTTCTGTAGACGGTGTCCGCTGCGGACAGTTACATTACCTGCGCTACATCTCCTGTATAACGTTTGTGTATCCGAAATATCAGTGACATTAATTCAGTGTAATTTTTTTTTTTGCCGCCGGTGACAGCAACTTTATTTGCGCTATACCTCCTGTATAACGTTTGCCCATCCTAAATATCAGTGACATTCATTCAGTGTAATTTTTTATTAGGCAGTGGTGACAGCGACATTACTTGCACTATACCTCCTGTTTAACATGTGCACATCCTAAATATCAGTGGCATTCATTCAGTGTAATTTTTTATTAGGCGGAGTTGACAGCGACATTACTTGCGCTATACCTCCTGTTTAACATGTGCACATCCTAAATATCAGTGGCATTCATTCAGTGTAATTTTTTATTAGGCGGAGTTGACAGCGACATTACTTGCGCTATACCTCCTGTTTAACGTGTGCGCATCCTAAAAATGTCTGTGACATTCTGTGTACTTTTTGCGCATACACTTACAAAACCTGCGCTACTCTAGGTGTGACATACTTCCAAGCATATATACCATTTAATAAGGGACAGGAAAGTGGCCGTGCTGCTGATGGTGCACGCAGAGGCCGTGGCACAGTGAAACTGTGCCAGTTTGCAGGGCGGCGCGGGACACCACTCTCGAAGGCAAACCAGTGCGACCAGGTGGTCGGTTGGATTGCATCAGATATTGAAAATTTTTTAGATTGACAAGCTCGGCAGCTGATCCTGACCCCACATGTTTTAGATGGTCAGCTCTGCAGCAGGCCCTCGCCCTCAAATTTGTTTAGATGGTCAGCTCGGCAGCAGGCCCTCGCCCACAAATTTTTTTGATGGTCAGCTCGGCAGCAGGTCCTCGTCCACAAAATTTTTTAGATGGTCAGCTCGGCAGCACTCCCTTGCCCTCAAAATCTTTTAGATGGTCAGCTCGGCAGCAGGCCCTTGCCCCTAATGTTTTAGATGGTCAGCTTGGCAGCAGGCCCATAACATTTTTTAGATCGTCAGCTCGGCAGCAGGCTGAACATAAAGGCACTCTAAATGTGGCTTTTATGGTGTATTGAATACAATGCACCCCTTCCACAAATAAAAAGGGTATATGGTTCAATCTCCCTTTTCTCGTCCTCCTCCTGCTCTTCCATCATATCAACATGCTGCCCTCGCTCGTAATGTTTTAGAGGGTCAGCTCAGCAGTGGGCCCTCACCCATAATGTTTTAGAGGGTCACCAGTAGACCCTCACCCATAATGTTTTTGAGGGTCACCAGCAGGCCCTCAAAAATAATGTTTTAGAGGGTCAGTTCAGCAGCAGACCCTCACCCCTAAATTTTTAGATGGTCAGCTCAGCAGCAGGCCCTCTCCCACAATTTTTTTTAGATGATCAGCTCGGAAGCAGGCCCTCACCCACAAAATTTTTTAGATGGTCCGCTCGGCAGCAGACCCTCGCCAACAATTTTTTTTTGATGGTCAGCTCATCAACAGGCCCTCACCCCTAATTTTTTAGATGGTCATATCAGCAGAAGTCCGTCGCCCCTAATATTTTAGAGGGTCAGCAGCAGGCCCTTGCTCCTAATGTTTTTGAGGGTCACCAGCAGGCCATCAATCATAATTTTTCAAGGGTGTGTATGATGCCCTCCTTTATGTGTAATAAAGGGTGTATTGGAGTGCTGGTTCTTTTTTTTTTTTTTTTTTTTTTAACAGCCCTTCCCCTTAGTGCATAGGCTTTATGAGTGTAGGAGTCCCACTACCTGAACAATTGTTCCACAATGTGAATGAGGCCCTCCTTTATGTGATATACAGGTTGTATCGGAGTGCGAATTCATTGTAAATTTTGGCAGCACTTGCACCAATTTTTCCTCTAAAATCGATTTTATCTTCGGTTTGGTGCGTATTATTGTCAGTATGTAAAAGTGGCGTACTACTCAGACAACATTGTTCTAAACCGCGACCTGGGAGTCCAAGATGCAGCCAGACATCCTCCCCATGCTGTTCACGAACCATTTCAGTAGTGTTTCCATAAATTTCTGACCTTTTCCTATGAACCAGACACCCTCCCCTCTTCAGAGCAGGAGGTGCCTGGTTTAATGCTTGGGTTCTCCCATTGACTTCCAAAGTGCTCGGGTGCTCGAGTAGAATACCTCGGGATGCTCGGCTGCTCTACCGAGCACCCGAGCACTTTGGTGCTTGACCAACACTATTGCCTACCCCTTACTATATAAGAAACTCCCCAGCAGCCATTTTCTGCAGATTTTTGCAGTTCTGAGAGAGACAGCAGTGTCGTTGCTGTGCTCTGTGCTTTGCTGTGTCTTTACTTTAGATAGTTAGTTAGTTAGCTTATATGTATAATACAGATAGTTAGTGGGAGATAGTAAGTGTAGGTTAGATCATGATATAGTTTAGCTGATAGGTTCCAGTGCAGGGTGTTAGGTAGTGCGATAGGTTCTGCTGTCCATACATACATGCTACAGACATAGCGCTGTGATGTCACAAGTTCATAACAATACTTAACACACCAATCAGTAATATGTAGTCAGACCTGCTAAAATCTGAAGTTGCACGTATTGCGGCAAAATATGCGCATCATTAATTGCAGATTTGCGCATACATGAATATATTGGAGCACTCTATCTGCATATAAAGCTATTGTAATGTTGTGCCGTGCCAACCATTTTCTCCAGTCTCAGGAAACTTCTAGCAGCTTGAAAAATGTAGCAAAAGTGACCCACGCCTGTATTGCGCTGCATATTACATTGCCGATTTTCGCAAACATAGAAAATAATGCCGAATTTAGCGGCACAAAAAAAAGTATTTGCTGCTGTTTGGTGAAGTAATAAAATTATACCCTTTTTGGCGTGCATTAGTGCTAAAAGAATTTATGTTATTTGCCGTTCAGCGGTGCAGTTATATGTTCTAAAGCCCTTTTTGGAGTGTATTAGTGGCAAAGAAATATGTATTATTTGCTGTTCAGCGGAGTAGTTATAAGCTCTAAAGCCTTTTGTGGCATGTATAAGTGGGAAAAAAATAAGTGCCTATTTGCCATTTAGCAGTGCAGTTATATGTTCTAAAGCCCTTTTTGGTGTGTATTAGGGTACTTTCACACTAGTGTTTTTCTTTTCCGGCATAGAGTTCCGTCACAGGGGCTCTATACCGGAAAAGAACTGATCAGGCATATCCCCATGCATTCTGAATGGAGAGTAATCCGTTCAGGATGCAGCAGGATGTCTTCAGTTCAGTCATTTTGACTGATCAGAAAAAAGAGAAAACCGCAGCATGCTACGGTTTTATCTCCGGCGAAAAAAACTGAAGACTTGCCTGAATGCCGGCATTTTTTCCCAGAGGAATGTATTAGTGCCGGATCCGGCATTCAAAATACTTCCATCCTTCCGGTCTGCGCATGTGCAGACTGAAAAAAAGGTGAAAAAAATAAATGCCGGATCCGTTTTGCCGGATGACACCGGAAAGACGGATCCGGCATCTCAATGCATTTTTTTCGACTGATCAGGCATTTTTAAGACTGATCAGGATCCTGATCAGTCTTACTAATGCCATCAGTTAGCATACGTTTTGGCTGATCCGGCAGGCAGTTCCGGCGACGGAACTGCTTGCCGGATCTCTCTGTCGCAAGTGTGAAAGTACCCTTAGTGGCCAAAAAATATATTTTTTTTGCCTTTCAGCGGTGCAGTTATATGTTCTAAAGCCCTTTTTTCAGTGTATTAGTGGCACAAAAAAAAGGATTTGTCTTTGTGTGGTGATGTGAGAAAATTACAGTCCTTTTTGGCGTGTATTAGTGGCAAAAAAATATATATTTGCTGTTCAGTGGTGCAGTTATATGTTCTAAAGCCCTATTTGGCGTGTATTAGTGACAAAACAATTATTTGCCGTTCAGCTGCGCAGTTACCGTATTTTTCGCCCCCCCAAAAAAGTGGGGGAAAAATGCCCCTGCGTCTTATGGGGCGAATGCTGCTATTTTACATCACAGTCTACGATGCTGCAGCATCGCAGACTGCGATGTATCAGCTGGAGGGAGGAGGGGCCGGTGTCATGCAAATGCGGCAGGGCCGGTGCGGCCGGCCGGCAGTAACTCACTGACGTCACGTGCCTGCGCCGCCTACTTCATTCATAAAGTAGGCGGCGCAGGCACATCACGTGACATCAGTGAGTTCCGACCGGCCGCCCGCCCACCCTGCTCTGCCTGCTACAGGACATTTAGTAAGTAGTACAGATGGGGCTGGTGATCGGAACTTAAATTAAAGGTTATTAATATAAAAAGTTTAGTCAATAAAGCAGTGAGTGAGCGGCGGGGCCGGAGTACAATGATCGCACCGGCCCAGCCGCATTTGCATGCCATCGGCCCCTCCTTCCTCCCCCCTCCCACAGATTTAGCTCCGGTATATTAGGTACATTATGGGGTGGGGGATCTGTGGGTGACACATTTATAGCAGTGCCATCCACAGATCCACCCCCCATAACAGTGCCATCCACAGATCCCCCTCCATAACAGTGCCATCCACAGATCCCCCTCCATAACAGTGCCAACCACAGATCCCCCCATAACAGTGACAACCCCAGATCCCCCCATAACAGTGACAACCACAGATCCCCCCCATAACAGTGCCATCCACAGATCCCCCCATAACAGTGCCATCCACAGATCCCCCATAGTAGTGTCATGCACAGACCACCATTAGTTCAAAACCCACCAAAAGCACACCTTTTAGTTAAAAGTATTTTTTTTCTTATTTTCCTCCTCAAAAACCTAGGTGCGTCTTATGGGCCGGTGCGCCTTATAGGGCGAAAAATACGGTATATGTTCTGAAGCCTTTTGTGGAATGTATAATTGTAAAAAAGTAAGGGCTTATTTGCCGTCTAAAGCCCTTTTTGGCATGCATTAGTGGTAAAAAAATATATATTTTCAGTTCAGCAGTGCAGTTATGTTTTATGCCATTTTGGCCTGTATTAGTGGCACAAAAAAAGTATTTGCTGTTCTGTGGTGAAGTGAGAAAATTACTGCTTCTTTTCGCGTGTATTAGTGGCCGTTCAGTGGTGCAGTTATATGTTCTAATGCCTTTTTTGCATATATTAGTGGGAAAAAAAGGGCTTATTAGCCGTTGTGTGGTGAATTGAGAAAATTACAGACTTTTTTGGTGTGTGTTAATTTCTTATTCATTTATCTGATCTAACAGGATGTCAGACAGAGAAGTGCCAGGCCCTGCAAAGGGGAGTGGCTAAGGCCTAAATGATTCTGGTGCAGGCACAGGTCGCAGCAGAGAAAGAGGTGTGTCAGTAGGAGTCGCAGCGAGAGGCCTGAGCTCCCAGTGTCATCTAGCGGTGGTGTCTTGACCAGCAAGCCAGCGGTTCTTGAATGGTTGACTCGGTCATCCACTTTGTCCCAAGTGACATCAGACACCCCCAGCCAAGAGTCGGTGGGTTCATCAGACAAAACCCTTAGTTGGCATGACCCAGAGCAGGCCCTGTGCCTTCACCTGTCCTCAACCTGCCTCTGTCCATTTATTTTCCTTTAGCCAAAGAAGTATTATTTGCTAGGGGCTCAGCTCCACTATACAGCGAGGATGAGCTACTAGGGGACAGTTAGCAGCTACTGGCCAGCCAAGATGTGACGGAGACATCCGCCACTTTCTCTGGTAGGCGGGCAAGTAATGATGAGGACAGTGGCGTGGGAGCTGGTGTTGCGAGATGTCAGGCTCCTGACCCAGAGACCATTGAGGAGGACATCATTGATGTACAGACAGTACTCGATGATGATGATGTAGCTTATCGCACTAGGGAGCCAGGTGAATTATGGGCTTCATCATCATCGGGAGAAGAGGGTGGCAGTTTGCCCATGAGGCAGCAGCCGAGCCAGTAAGTCGCTAGCATGGATGGGAGTCATCAGGGTGGCAGCAGTGGGAGGTCGGGAGCCAAACGTGCCCTGGATAGAGCACCTGCTTCGCAGGAGCCTACCTGTCCAGAAAGTAGTGGTGCAGGGATTCATGAAAGCAGCAGTGGTAGCAGTCAGTCAATGCATAGTGTTGGGGGTAAAATCACCTACTCGGGGGAGGAGGTGAACATGGCCATTTGTAGAATCTGTGGGCAGAAGGTGAATTCTGGCCAGGGTGCCAATGTTGGCATCACGGCCCTACGTCAACATATGCAACGTCACCATAAAGTGGCCTGGAAGAACGGTGGCTCCGATGTGGTGGCTGTCTATCCTTCCCATCATCTGCTGGTCCTTATGCTGCTGCTCCTCCTCCTACTCCTCATCAGTCATTCTGTCAGCAATCGATCACCGAAGCGATTGCCAAGAGACAACAATATGCGTGCACTCATCCAACGGCGCAGAAGCTGAATGTGCTCCTGGACAATTTGCTGGTGCTGCAGTCCAGACAAGTTGCTGTGCACCTTTCAGAGAACTGATGGCTTGTGCCGAGCCGAGGTGGAGAGTCCCAAGCCTTCATTTCTTTGTTAAAACGGCAGTACCAGCCCTGCACACGTATGTAGAACAGAAGGTGGGCCAGTCCTTGAGCTTGTCGGTGTCTGGCAAAGTGCACAGCAGCGCCGAAGTGTGGAGTTCTAACTACGGTCAGGGACAATACAGGTAGTTTACGGCCCACTGGGTGAAAGTGGTTCCTTCACAGCCACACCAGGAACTTGGCCAGGTGACTCCCCTTCCGCCTCCACGTTGTCACTAGTGATGAGCAGCAGGGGCAATATTCGAATTTGTGATATTTCATGAATATTTTGTAGAATATTCGTTATATATTCCCAAATTTGCGAATTCAAGATTATATTCTTGATCGCGAAAAATTGGCAATGTAATATTCACATAATATGCACGAAACACAGGTGTGGGTCACTATAGCTACATTTTTAAAGCTGCTTGAAGTTTCCTACAACTGGAGAAAATGGTTGGCACGGCAGAACATTACAATAGCTTTATATGCAAATAGAGTGCTCAAATATATTTGCGATTGTGAAATCGGCTCTAATGATGCGAATATTTTGGCACAATACATGCAACTTCACAATTTAACAGGTCTGACTACTTATTAGTGATTGGTGCACTAAGTATTGTTGTGAACTTGTGACATCACAGCACTATGTATGTATATGTGTGTGTGTGTGTATATATATATATATATATATATATATATATATATGTAGCATACATACATACAGCACTATGTATGGACAGCAGAACCTGCTACACTATATCACTATCTAACCTACACTGACTATCTCCCACTTTCTATCTGTATTATACACTGCTCAAAAAAATAAAGGGAACACAAAAATAAAACATCCTAGATCTGAATTAATTAAATATTCTTCTGAAATACTTTGTTCTTTACATAGTTGAATGTGCTGACAACAAAATCACACAAAAATAATAAAATGGAAATCAAATTTTTCAACCCATGGAGGTCTGGATTTGGAGTCACACTCAAAATTAAAATGGAAAAACACACTACAGGCTGATCCAAATTTGATGTAATGTCCTTAAAACAAGTCAAAATGAGGCTCAGTAGTGTGTGTGGCCTCCACATGCCTGTATGACCTCCCTACAATGCCTGTGCATTCTCCTGATGAGGTGGCGGACGGTCTCCTGAGGGATCTCCTCCCAGACCTGGACTAAAGCATCTGCCAACTCCTGGACAGTCTGTGGTGCAACGTGACGTTGGTGGATAGAGCGAGACATGATGTCCCAGATGTGCTTAATTGGATTCAGGTCTGGGGAATGGGCGGGCCAGTCCATAGCATCAATGCCTTCGTCTTGCAGGAACTGCTGACACACTCCAGCCACATGAGGTCTAGCATTGTCTTGCATTAGGAGGAACCCAGGGCCAACTGCACCAGCATATGGTCTCACAAGGGGTCTGAGGATCTCATCTCGGTACCTAATGGCAGTCAGGCTACTTCTGGCGAGCACATGAAGGGCTGTGCGGCCCTCCAAAGAAATGCCACCCCACACCATTACTGACCCAATGGCAAACCGGTCATGCTGGAGGATGTTGCAGGCAGCAGAACGTTCTCCACGGCGTCTCCAGACTCTGTCACGTCTGTCACATGTGCTCAGTGTGAACCTGCTTTCATCTGTGAAGAGCACAGGGCGCCAGTGGCGAATTTGCCAATCTTGGTGTTCTCTGGCAAATGCCAAATGTCCTGCACGGTGTTGGGCTGTAAGCACAACCCCCACCTGTGGACGTCGGGCCCTCATATCACCCTCATGGAGTCTGTTTCTGACCGTTTGAGCAGACACATGCACATTTGTGGCCTGCTGGAGGTCATTTTGCAGGGCTCTGGCAGTGCTCCTCCTGTTCCTCCTTGCACAAAGGCGGAGGTAGCGATCCTGCTGCTGGGTTGTTGCCCTCCTACGGCCTCCTCCACGTCTCCTGATGTACTGGCCTGTCTCCTGGTAGCGCCTCCATGCTCTGGACACTACGCTGATAGACACAGCAAACCTTCTTGCCACAGCTCGCATTGATGTGCCATCCTGGATAAGCTGCACTACCTGAGCCACTTGTGTGGGTTGTAGACTCCGTCTCATGCTACCACTAGAGTGAAAGCACCGGCAGCATTCAAAAGTGACCAAAACATCAGCCAGGAAGCATAGGAACTGAGAAGTGGCCTGTGGTTACCACCTGCAGAACCACTATTTTATTGGGGGTGTCTTGCTAATTGCCTATAATTTCCACCTGTTGTCTATCCCATTTGCACAACAGCATGTGAAATTGATTGTCACTCAGTGTTGCTTCCTAAGTGGACCGTTTGAGCAGTGTATTTATAAGCTAACTAACTACATACTGTATATAATGTAATGACACAGGAAAGCAGAGAGCACAGCAATAACAATGCTATCTCTCTCAGATCTGTAAAATACTGCATACAAGGGCTGCTGGGGAGGTTCTTATATAGTAAGGGGTAGGCAACTTTACTATTGGTTGCTAGGGGTGTTGCTAAGCTCAGACAAAGACATTGCAGACTTTTCATTGGCCCACAAGCAAGAAGGGAGGTTACTGATGAAAAAAAAATCTAGAATATTCGAAATTACAAATATATAGCACTATATTCTAAATATTCGCTAATTCTCGAAGTGCCGATATTCGATTATATGATTACAAAATGAAAATTGTAAAACCATAATCCTAAAACTTTAAAGAATATGGGGGTCATTTACTAACACCACTTTTTGGCATATATCTGTTGCAGATTTGACCTTTGAGCTGCAATCTGTGACTTTTCCCAGCTGATGCCAGATCTAAAAGAACAGGGGGCATGGTGTGGGAGGGAAAGGAGGTGGGCGATCAGGTCTGTCTCATTTAACATTTTATACGCCTGTTTTAGGAAAGAAAATGGTATAAATGTACACCAGCCGTAAATTTAGACAGATAGTGGAGATGCTGAAGTAATGTAGAGGCCGGCGCCTCTACATAACTTCGGCACATCCACCACCAGCTAAAGAAGTATTAAGGCCATCTTCTAAAATTCCGGTCATTAATAAATGACTCCTTATGTGTGTAAATCCATGTGTATAAAAAAAAAACTTTGTTATAAAAAATCACATGAAAAGTAAGACTGATATTAGCCTCCTAAGGAAATTGCCTACGTTAGTAGTAAAAAGGATTGTCCCGGTTTTTATTTTAAATCCTCACCCCACCCAGCAGTACTGGTGAAGAAAATAAATCTATACTTATCTGTTCCCTGCCACTCTGTTCTGGCACCATGGCTCTCGGGCTATCTTCACTCAGGGGACCAGCGTCAGTTCCTTGGTCTTACCTTCATAGATTGTAAAGGGCTTCTTTGCAAGAAAAGCATGTGGGCCCCATTTTTGTAACAGCTAATAAGTTGGGAGTGAGGAACTTATCATAAAGCTTGTTCATTGTATCATAAATCAAGTTGTTTAATTCTCTACAAGTTTTCTTGCAGACTTTATTCCACCAGTTACAGCTATAACAATAGTTAAACAGTCCTTGATATGCAATTAAGTAGACATTAGGACGTGTTGAGGTTGTCTTAATAAGATGGTGGGGGACTACAACTGAAAGAATCAACATTTCTTGTGATTTGTTTTGTTTGAATCACTGAGACACCCACATCCGCCAAGAGACAAGAATGCCAGTCCCCTCTCAAATGGAAAAGAGTACTGAATTTCCCCATATTACAATCCTCTTGATGAATCACACAAGTAAGCTCTCCTTCCAAAAGAAAAAAACTGAGTGCCCCAAGAGAAAATTAGCCGAGTAGCCTTTGTGGTGGTCTTATGGGTGCTCTTTCTCATTAGGGAGACCACCTAGTGTGCATGAGAAATATTATAGACTCATGTTTGCTGTTCTGCATTTCTTGTAGAAATATATGGAAATCTGCATATCTTTCTTCTGCTATCAGATAGGCTGAGTGTTCTTTTCTTTTTGAAGGAAAGCTAATTTGAATATCTTTCACAGAAACCCAAAAGTATACAAATTACTTTACTACCAAAAGAAATAAACACTAGGGCTACTTTCACACCTGCGATTAGGTGCAGATCCGTCTGGCATCTGCACAATAGGATCCGCATCTATATTGCAAACGCATGTATCCGTTCAGAACGGATCCGTTTGCATTACCATGAACAAAAAAAAAATGCAAACGGATCAGTTTTGATAATGCAAACGGATCCGTTTTGACTTACATTGAAAGTCAATGGGAGGCGGATCCGTTTTCAATTGCACCATATTGTGTCAGTAAAAATGGATCCGTCCCCATTGACTTACATTGTAAGTCAGGACGGATCCGTTTGGCTCAGTTTCGTCAGACGGACATCAAAACGCTGCAAGCAGCGTTTGTGTCCGCCTCCAGAGCGGAATGGAGGCTGAACGGAGGCAAACTGATGCATTCTGAACGGATCTTTATCCATTCAGAATGCATTGGGGCTGAACTGATCAGTTTTGGGCCGCTTGTGAGAGCCTTGAAACGGATCTCACAGGCGGACCCAGAAACTGCAGTGTGAAAGTAGCCTGAGCCTTTCAGATACCAAAAGAAGTGAAATATGCTAATTTGCATATATTTTCCCAGAAACATTGGGTAGACTGCAATACTGCTCATACATACTAGGTGCTCTCCCTAATGAGAAAGAACACTCAAAGACCACCGCCAAGGCTACTTAGTTAGTCAGGGCAATTTTCCTTTGAGACATTTAGTTTTTTTTTTCCTTTTGGAAGAAGTGAAAGACAAGGACATTAAGTAGTCTTTTTTCGGAGAACAAATGGCTTATATGTCGGTTTACTAGTACAAACCTCTTGTTCTCACTCTGGTCTTTTAGGACATATTTTTCCTGTTTTTATAAAGAGAAAAAGTAATCCTAGTAGATCTTAGAATGTTATACATTTACATCAATTTTCAGGGCAAATGGAGCATGTTGATTTGGTGAATCAACAAATTTTTAGAAGTTTGCTCATCTCTATGGTGGAAACCTTTTGTCACTAGGCCCCTGTGTCACTATGCAGCCTGCATTTATAGTATGTCCACCCCTGAACTTATTCCAAGGTCAGCTTAAAATGAAATTGTCTTCTACTAAAGCTTAGGGGACCTGTTGTATTAGGTTCTTTATTGTTTCAGAGCTTGGACCCACAGGAGGATCCTGTAGTCCTCTGGTGGGCGAGTCCATCCCTGCATAGGACTTGAAACTGCCATCTTTACTTCTGCATTGTAGTGCATAGCGATTATGATAGGCAGTCTATTACATCCAGGCAAAAACTGGGACATGGTAGACCTGGGGGTCTTCAGAAGGCCCCTGGCTGCAATGACAAATATTCAGCACCCTAATAAAATTGTGTTTGCAGGGTGCCAATTAAAGGACAGAGGGTAATCCATCCTTCTATGTAACCTATCAGATGCCATAGTCCCTATTGACTATGACATCTGAATGGTTAAACTGCTGGGATCAGAGTTATCTCCATTCCTGTCAGTGGGAGCCAAGTGCCAGATGTATAATACAGCTCCTCAGTCTGCACCATTGCCATGATTTATTAATACGGCACTACCTGCATTTAGTGACACAGCAGCATGTCACTGGACTGGAAGCCGTTAACCCTTTCAGGACATAGCTTAATTGTCTTTTTTAATTTTCGTTTTTCCTTCCTTACCTTCCAAGAAACAATATTTTTTTTTTCTGTTCATATAGCCATACAAGGGCTTGTTTTTTTGCGGGATAAGTTGTATTTTTTTTTATTGACACTGTTTATTTTACCTTAGCTTGTATTGGAAAATTGGATAAAATTCCTTGTGTGTTAAAATTAGAAAAAAATACAATTCCTCCATATTACACTGTTAACGGTGTGCTAACCTTATTCTGCAGGTCAGTACAATTATTTTGATACCAAATTTATATAGTAAAGTATTGTGTATATATAAATAAAAACCTTTGCAAAAAAAACTTTTTTCTTTTAATTGCCATAATTTTGCAGCCATAACTTTTTTATATTCCTGTCTACAAAGCTATATGGAGGTTTGTTTTTTGCAGGCTGAGTTGTAGTTTTTAATGGTACTATGGTACTATTTTGGGATACATACGACAATTTTATCAATAAATGACCAAGTTGACCAATAAATGGCATGTTGTGGCCTAACCAAGGAGGAAAAATATTTTTATAGTTTAATACTTCAGATATTTTCATATGTTATGTTTATTTGTTTATTTATATACCATAGGTGGTGATTTGAATTTTTATAATTTTTATGTTTTTTAGCTTTTTGAAATATTTTTTAACTTTTTTACTGTAATAATCTCTTGTCAGATAGACTGTTCTCAGGATTGCCACCAGGCTGTTACCTCTTGGGGTAGTCCGAGTGTGGTTAATAGCTAACCCATAGGGTGTGTGAAGCACCAAGGAATCAGGCAATATTTGTAGAACAGGCTGAGGTTAGTGCAGGCGGAGTTAATGCAAAATCATGAAATAGGTCAGGCAGGCAGCACAGGGTCACTACAGGGAACAGGCAAAGATGAGGTCAGAAGGCAGAGGGTCAGAATCCAGGAATCAGGCCGAAGTTGGTACATGGGCAGA
The DNA here is from genome assembly GCF_905171765.1 of Bufo bufo. Taxonomy (NCBI): domain Eukaryota; kingdom Metazoa; phylum Chordata; class Amphibia; order Anura; family Bufonidae; genus Bufo; species Bufo bufo. The sequence goes on along the minus strand of NC_053393.1, from coordinate 405,339,309 downwards.
CAAATAGATAATAGCACCTTTGCAGGATATAGAAAGCTAATAAATCTTTTTGCTCAGGCACCCTCCTATATGGAAGTTCCTAAATTACCACAGTCTGCTAGTTGGTGAAGATTAGGGTTTAAGGGCTGGGGATAGTGCGCACACAAGCAAACACAGATATGGCCTGTAGCGGGGAAGAGCCATGGAATTCGATGATCATACTGTAGGTGGGTAGAGGATGGCAAGCAAGTCCAGACCACAAGGACAACATAAGAAGCTGAGTGAGTGATGCGGTGCCAGTGCACACTGCCTCTCTGCTATCCAGGACACGCATAGCCACCGCATTAGTAACCCACCACAGCCATAACAACATACTGAAATCTCTTGTGTAATGCAAAACTCCACCATTATTTTTTAGCCTTTTTGATACTTTATTAAAAATAAAAGAGCCATAGAATTCAGGCAACTGGACCTAGGTGGGCAGAGGAGTTCAAGCAGTTCTGGACCGCCAGAACAACATCATAAGCTGCCTGCTGCCTCCTCTCTATTCAGGGTGTGCATGGCCACAGCATCAGTCACCCGCCACTGCCATGACAGCTAGCATGTCCTGCAATCTAGCAAATTTTTATTTTTTTGGGTGGGGAAGGGGGGGGGGATGATAGGGTGTAATGCAAAACTCATTTATTTGCATTTTTTCCACCGTATTATCTTAATTTTGTGGATTGAAATATTTTTGGGGTTACCAAATATGTATCATTGCTTTATGTTTTGTAACTTTTATTCAACAATTCTGTTTTTTGAAAAATGTCTATGTCATAGGAAACTACATATGGCAGCCGTAGGGGCTTTTCTTAGGGTCCTACTGTAGCTGCCATATTTTTAATTGTATCCCAGGGAACGGTGATGGGACAACAAAATAGTCTGACCCTTGGTTTTGATCACTTAGATGCTATGGTCATGGTTGCCCTCAACATCTAAAGGGGCTAAGTGGCTCAGATCTGAGTTGGAAAGTAACTCAGTGCTAAAATTGAAAGTTCCTATCTTTGATGAAAAGAAGTATAAAAGAAAGTGTATATATATATATATATATATATATATATATATATATTATTTTTTTTCCAGGAAAATCAGTGAAACAAAAGACTCTTGGCTTGAATGGGACTTGTTGGCAGTATGTGTCTCAGGTGTTCGCAGTTTGTATAAATTCTGTTATGGCAGCGGTCTGTGCCTACAGCTGCTCCACTCCCTCTGTTGGACACAGTCACTGACTTGCTCACCCATTCATAGCTCTAGGGCTCTGGCAGTCTGGTCCCACCATCATCCCTCACTTCCTTACAGTGGCCCCTGCTACCAGAGAAATGCTGTTTTACCACACAGGCAGGGGCCTGCTTACTACCAGCAATGTCTCTCACTGCCCATAGTCCTTATGCACACTGGACCATCATGCATGCACCTTAATCTTCCCAAGCCAATGGATGTCTACCATGGGTTACTTAAGACACCTTCCCTTTTGGAAAGGTGCAGGAAGCAATATGTTTTAGTAGTCTTTTTTCTTGCAAAGGTGTGCTGTTAACTTGTTTTCCTGTTCTATTTACCAACTTCTGCCTTACTCTGCTCCCTGAACTGACCTCTACCTGCTCTCTATACTGACACTGACCTGCCCTCCCTGACCTTAGAGTGTTTTTTTTTATTGCACATACTCTGTCTGCCCTGACCTCAACCTGTCCTTGACTACTGTTCTTTCCTGATCCCTTGGTGCTCTGGACCAGTATCTCCTCACTTCTCTGGGTCAGCAGTCACTTGAACAGAGACTACTTCAAGGGGTAGCAGCCCTGTAGGATCCCCTGCAGAGTCCAAATGACTTCACAGGGGTTAAAGGGTACAGACCAGGGGAGCTACTTAGATAATGTCCCAAGTTAAATTTGTTCAAATGACATGGTGGATCTGTTTTGTAACAAATTCATTGATTGCAAGCATAGATCTCCAATATTGTAAGCTATAGCAAAACAAAGCATATTACAAAGTTGTATCAGGTCTATTTACATAAAACAAAAAAATCTATAAATACTTGCACATTTTTAGATCTAGAGTATGTACATTGAAGGCTCTTTTAGAGAAGATATTGTTTGCTGCTTCATATAGCAATGATTATCTTGGTTGACAATTTCTTTGCATTTAGTTTGCTTATTGTATCATCATATTATGTGTATAACATTTGATTGAATAACATTTTACTATTTAAGTTAGCATTGTGCTCTATGGTCTTTAGAGGCTAATATGATTCTCTTTACAACACTGTGATATAAACATCTTTGTTGTGTAATATGTTATATCTTTAGAAAATGGCTATCATCAATCTTTTTCATTACTATTTCTTTCTCAGCCATGACAAATCAGTGACTTCTTGTTGAAGAGGGATGTTCGAAGTTATACCACATAGAAAAGAATAATAGCAGTAATCCAATTGCAAACCTTGTAGATAAGATGTTAGATTTATTATACTGATAAACAAGTCACAGAGGAGCATTCCAACAAAGACGGTTACTTTAGCAGAAGCATGTTTTCAGCAGTGTATATTGTATCATTTAAGTCTAAGGCTATGATAACATCACGTTTTGGCTCCCGTTTAAAACATACAGTACACATGATGTATATGTTAAAGGATGTTAAGCCCGCCTAGGGCAAGGGCTTTTTTATTTACAATAACACACTGCCGGGCAGAGGCTTACGCCCAGCAGTGTGTTTGGTGACATCACCAGCTCTGATGTGCCGGCTTTAGCATTGCCCTAACCATTGTACAGGCTAGGGCAGAGCTAAGGCCCGCCCATCAGTGCCGGTGACGTCTCCGCCTGGCAGCCCTATGGTGAGCCCGGTACATCAATGGAATTAAAATGCCTTTGCCCTGCTCGATTCAGCGCAGGGCAAAAAAGAACACCAGTGCATGAAATGTTCCGATGCTCATCTTTGTAGGGCTGCCTGGGTGAGAATATGGGTATGTCCGGATTCAGCTCTGAACCCGGACAACCCCTTTAAATAGATACTTATGCCATGCAGTGGTATCCTTCACTATAAGGTTCCATTGTAGGAAAAATGTATCTGTTAACATACAGTGAGGAACAGAAGTATTTGAACTCCCTGCGATTTTGCAAGTTTTCCCACTTAAAAATCATGGAGGGGTCTGAAATTCACATTGTAGGTGCATTCCCACTCTGAGAGACAGAATAAAAAAAAAATCAGGAAATCACATTGTATGATTTTTAAAGAATTTATTTGTCTTGCACTGCTGAAAATAAGTATTTGAACACCTGAGAAAATCTGTGTTAATATTTGGTACAGAAGCCTTTGTTTGCAATTACAGAGGTCAAACGTTTCATGTAGTTCTTGACCAAGTTTGCACACACTGCAACAGGGATTTTGGCCCACTCCTCCACACAGATCTCCTCTAGATCTGTCAGGTTTCGGGGCTGTTGCTGAGCAACACAGAGTTTCAGCTCCCTCCAAAGATGTTCTATTGGATTTACAGACATCCCAACCTGCAAAAACTCATTTCAGGGAGGTGCACTTCTCATTTCAGGGAGGTTTTCTTTTTTTTTTCTTTCACAAACTTTTTATTACATTTTCCAAACATATGCAGTATCTGCACACTGCTCTATGGTGTGGAGGACTGGGCTCATTACCCTGCCCCAAATTATCATATTTATGTATATGATTAAAGGGATTCTGTCACCACCTATAAGCCCTGTGAGCTAAACATATGCTCATGTCCAGGTAGCATTCTGATTTCTAAGGTGGCCTTATAAAAGCTATTTGTGGCTTTATTCTGCGTAAAAACAGGTTATACTAACCTGTCAATAATTGAATTAAGGTGCCCAAGCAGGGGTGGTCTGTGGATGCATGGTGCCCGGCCACACGCATCGCCGTTCGTGCCCAGCGCCGCCTTCTACTCCTCAGTGCCGCCTCTCCCTCCCTCCCCCTCCTCCCGCTTTGAGATCCCGCGCGCGCGCACAGGCTCAGCCTGATGCGCCGTTGCGGACTGCTGGCATCAGCTTCTTCTTGCACTGTGCGCACGCGCCGAGAAGGGGACACTGCTACAGGTTGCCGGAAAGGTTTACTGCGAGTAAACTAGAGATGGGAAGTTCGGATCTTTCACATGAATCGGTTCATTTGAATCAGTTCATTCAAATGAACCGATTCATGAATTGAATCTTCGGTTCATTCGCTGAGCTGACAAGAAGCAAGTGAACCGAAGCTTAGGTTGCGCAGTGCGCATGCGCGGATGCTTCGATTCACTTGCTGACTCGCTGAGTCGGCTCTTGGTCTGAGTCAGGAAGTTTATTCTTTAAAACCCTGTGTGTAATTATCTACCCAACTGTAGGAAAAAAACAAGCATCCAGGGGGTGTGAATTTAACACTGGGGTAAATAATATAATTAAAATGGAGGCTTAAATGTGTAAATGTATTTAACAAAAATACATCTCTCTCAATAGTTCTATAGCTACTGAATGAGACAGAAGGAGGGATGCTGTCACGAGGGTGTCAAGAACCACGCCTGACTCCACTATACCCGGGGTCAAGAAGTCGCAGCGGTTGGCTGCGCGCTCTATGTAAGATAGGGCTGTTTCCTTATGGTAGCTTTGCAACCCTTTTTGGCTCACTCAGGGATCCGTAGCTCTTTCTCCTCATCTGTTCCTTGTCCAGCACTCCCAACCTTCTTATATTCCCCTCTCACACTTCTCTGGTTGCCAGATATAGAGCTTCCTGCCTGGACTTCTATTCTGACCCTCTGGAGCTGTGTTGCTGCGTTCTCTGGTAGTTGGTCCAGAACGTTACCCTCCGGATCCCTGTTGGACCTTTGTGGTCTGCTGTGGTCGCCCACCTGGGTGTATGTGTTTGTCTGTATTGTCTGTCCTCTCCCTGGTGTTTCCCTCTTAGTGTCAGTGGTGCGGACTAGCGATCCCACCGGCCCGTTCACTATCTAGGGCTCATTCTAGGGAAAGCCAGGGTTTAGGCACGTGATCGCTGCACGGGTGAGGAACTCGTCTAGGGACGTCAGGGCAGTCAGGTGCCAGCCGCAAGGTGAGTCAGGGGTCACCACCTTTCCCTCTCCCTTGGGCAGGGCTTTCCCTTTTCCCTCCCTGTGTGTGACGCCGGTCATTACAGATGCCTTTAACATATATATCTCCTTGAGAAGCCAATTTGACCCTAAAGGGTTAATTCAACCTGTAATCTAAACTCTGTGTCATCTGTCACTTCTCTTATCTCTCTGCTCTGCTATCAGTAAACCTTTCCGGGAGATATTGTCTCACATGCGGGCGTCAGGGAGCCGCTATCTAATAGCGGGAGACTCCCTGAACGTCCGGGAGACTTGAGATCCCTGGATTTAGGTCTGAAAACTGGCTAGGCCACTCCAGAACATTGATATGCTTCTTACGGGCCACTCCTTGGTTATCCTGGCTGTATGCTTCAGGTCGTTGTCATGTTGAAAGACCCAGTCACGGCCCATCTTCAATGCTCTGACTGAGGGAAGGAGGTTGTTGCTCAAAATCTCACAATAAATGGCCCCATTCATCCTCTCCTTAATACAGTGCAGTCGTCCTGTCACAGACCCAAAGCATGATGTTACCACCCCCATGCTTCACAGCAAGGATGGTGTTCTTGGGATGCAACTCATCCTTTTTCCTCCAAACACGACGAGTGAATTTTAGACCAAAAAGTTCTACTTTGGTCCCATCTGGACCACATGACTTTCTCCCATGCCTTTTCTGGATCATCCGGATGGTAATTGGCAAACTTCAGACGGGCCTGAACAAGTGATGACTTAAGCAAGGGAACCTTCCGTGCAATGCATGATTTGAAACCATGACGGCGTAGTGTTCTACCGACAGTGACCTTTGAAACTGTGGTCCCAGCTCTCTTCATGTTATTGACCAGCTCCTCCCTTGTAGTTCTGGGCTGATTCCTCGCCTTTCTTATCATCAGTGATACCCCACGAGGTGAGATCTTGCATGGAGCCCCAGTCCGAGGGAGACTGACAGTCATCCTTAGCCTCTTACATTTTCTAACAATTGCTCCAACAGTTGATCTATTTTCACCAAGCTGCTTGGCATTTGCCCTGTAGACCTTTCCAGCCTTGTGGAGGTCCACAATTTTGTCTCTGGTGTCTTTTGACAGCTCTTTGGTCTTGCCCATGGTAGTAGTTGGTGTATGACTGACTGTGGGGTGGAGAGGTGTCATTAAAGAGCTCAGACAGGTGCTACTCAGTTAGATTAATGAGTGTAGTAGAGGTGGACTTTTTAAAGACATAGTAACAGGTCTTTGAGAGTCAGAATTCTTGCTGTTTCTCAGGTGTTCAAATACTTATGTTCAGCAGTGCAAGACAAATAAATTCTTTAAAAATCATACAATGTGATTTCCTGAATTTTTTTTTATTCTGTCTCTCAGAGTGGGAATGCACCTACAATGTGTTCAAATACTTCTGTTCCTCACTGTATATGTTTTTTCTGAACTCTGTAGGATAGAAAAGGTAGCGTACTATGCTATAGCATTCTTTTTTCCCAACGTATATATATATTAAATGTTGAACATAAACGTGATGTAAACAGCCCCTTAGTATAGTATAGAGAGATTTGCTTTATTTGTGATTTTTAGTTTGCAGTGGGAAATAAGGAAAAAACTGTAATATGCACTGAATGGACAAAAGTACACCATATGTGGACACCATCTAATTAGTGTGTCTGTCCATTTCAGCCACTTTCCATTGCTAACAAGCATACAGTATAGCATCCAGCAGATGTTCAGTCTTAGGCTACTTTCACACTTGCGGCAGTGTGATCCGGCGGGCAGTTCCGACGTCGGAACAACGCAAGTGTGAAAGTAGCCTAAGTGACTTTTAATGTCGTAGGTCACCTAGGAGGTCACTTTACCAAGTCTCGTCCAATTTCTGATCTACCAGAATTGTAAGTGTGATTTGTGATGGAAAAAAAGACATAGGACTCAAAGCAGTAGACTATATAGGCATATAGAACAATTACTGGAGTTCAACTTCAAGTAAAACTTTGGAAAATTCGACTCAGAAACATTTTAGCAGACAAATTGTTAATAAATGAAATGTCTATGTCTGTGTGTTCTTACACAAGCCTCAGATCATCATACAGGACTTGCATGCAGGGTGAAAATCACTTGGTTGCCTTTGGCTCCTAAGTCTAAAAATGTAGAAGCCAAATTATATTATTATTTTCGTATGTATATTTACACTTCCCTATATAAGTCGACAACCACAGGCGGATAAAGTCCATCATAGACCCGGGGCTGTCTACCCAACTCTGGCCCCCCTTCCGTATTCCATCCAATAGTTTTTTTTTTTCTGAATGAAGAGGCTGCGGTGCTATATATATCAAGCACAACTGCTATCAAATGAACAGTGCTGTGCTTCGTAAGCTGCTTGGGCCACAGCCTCATAAAACAGCTGATCAACAGGGATGCTGGGAGTTGGACTCCACCAATCTCATATTGATGACCTATCCTGAGGATAGGCCATCAATATGTAAGTCCCAGAGAAATATGACTGCAGGTATCATCTACTAGATTATCTGTACTATCAGCTATCACTGTGTGGACTCAGAGTCTGCATTCAAATAATATAATAGATGTCTCTTGCAGTCCTAACTCCATGAGTATAGATAATAGATGCACCTGCAGTTTTATCTAATACCATATATAACAGTGATAGCTCTCTGAGTACTGATAATGTAGTAGATGGTACCTGCAGTCCTATGTAACGTCCCAGATAAGACAGCAATAACTCTCTGGGTAATGTAATAGATGTCCTATGTACGATAACACCATAGACAACACACAACAGACAACACACAACTCTGTACAGTTATATGTTCTAAAGCATTTTTTGGCTTGTATTAGTGGTGGGAAAAAAAGGGCTTATTAGCCGTTATGTGGTAAAGTGAGAAAATTATAGCACTTTTTTGCATGTATTAGTGGTACAAAATTATATATCATTTGCCGTTCAGCAGTGCAGTTATATGTTCTAAGGCCCTTTTTGGCATGTATTAGTGGCAAAAAAATATATATTTGCCTTTCAGCAGTACAATTATATGTTCTAAAAAAACAATTCATTTACTGCAGCACTCACCTCCAGTTTTTTAAAGGAGTCACGGACTGTACTGGTCTAGACGAAGCCAGGTGAGCAATCCAGGAATAGCAAAAAACCGTCCAGCTCCTTTTCCTTAAAAACCAATGCTTTATTCTTTCACATATACAATTAAAATCCATGTGTACAAACGGAGAAACTGTAGCACAATGTGACGCATTTCGGGCCACTTGTGTATGGGCCCTTCATTCAGACATGTCAGGTGTGCAGTTATATGTTCGAAAGCATTTTTTGGCATGTATAAGTGGCACAAAAAAAGTATTTGCGGTTGTGTGGTGAAGTGAGAAAATTACAGCCCTTTTTGGCGTGTATTAGTGGCAAAAAAATATATATTATTTTCCGTTCAGCGGTGCAGTTATATGTTCTAAAACCCTTTTTGGCATGTATTAGTCGCACAAAAAAAAGTATTTGACGTTATGTAGTGAAGTGAGAAAATTATAGCCCTTTTTGGCATCTATTAGTGGCAAAAAAATATATATTTGCCTTTCAGCGGTACAGTTATATGTTCTAAAACCCTTTTTGGCGTGTATTAGTAGCAAAAAAATATATATTATTTGACGTTCAGCGGTGCAGTTATATGTTCTAAAACCCTTTTTGGCATGTATTAGTCGCACAAAAAAAAGTATTTGACGTTATGTAGTGAAGTGAGAAAATTATAGCCCTTTTTAGTGTATATTAGTGGCAAAAAAATATATATCTGCCATTCAGGGGTGAAGTTATATGTTCTAAAGCCCGTTTGGCATGTATTAGTGGCAAAAAAATATATATTATTTGCTGTTCTGCAGTGCAGTTATATGTTCTAAAGCCTTTTGTGGCATGTATAAGTGGAAGAAAGTAAGGGCCTATCTGTCGTTCAGCGGTCCAGTTATATGTTCTAAAGCCCTTTTTGGCATGTATTAGTGGCAAAAAAACATATACCGTATTTTTTGCCCTATAAGACGCACCGGCCCATAAGACACACCTAGGTTTTTGAGGAGGAAAATAAGAAAAAAAATATTTTGAACCAATAGGTGTGCTTTTGGTGGGTTTTGAACTAATTGTGGTCTGTGGATGGCACACTGTTATGGGGGATCTGTGGATGGCACACTGTTATGGGGGATCTGTGGGTGACGCACTGTTATGGGGGATCTGTGGGTGACGCACTGTTATGGGGGATCTGTGGGTGACGCACTGTTATGGGGGATCTGTGGGTGACACTTATGGGGGATCTGTGGGTGACACTTATGGGGGATCTGTGGGTGGCTCTTATTGGGGTCTCTGGATGGCACTGTTATGGGGATCTGTGTATGATTCATATATAGCATCTTATGCTATGTGTCATCCACAGATCCCCTCCATAACAGTGTCCCTGTAGTGAATGACCCTCAATACAAGGGGTGGGGGTCGCATCTGCTTTTATAATGACAGCGGGGCCCGTGCAGTGACTGTATTCTACTACACGGGCCCCGCTCACTGTATAATCGTATCTGTATTCTGTAATAGTTAATTGTGTATATAATGTAATCGCATAATCAGCGCTACTTACAACTACAAGTGCTCGGTAGGTAGCAGAGAGGAGGGAGGAGGCAGGCCGGGAGGACGGGCGCTGGCAGCGTGAGTCACTACGTCATGCACCCACGCCGCCTACTTCATTCATAAAGTGGGCGGCGCAGGCGCGTGACATAGTGAGTGACGCGTCGCCCGCTCGTCATCCCGACCTGCCTCCTCCCTCCTCTCTGCTACCTATCGATCGCTTGTAGTTGTAAGTAGCGCTGATTATGTGATTACATTATATACACAATTAACTATTACAGAATACAGATACGATTATACAGTGAGCGGGGCCCGTGTAGTAGAATACAGTCACTGCACGGGCCCCGCTGTCATTATAAATGCAGATGCCAGCCCCCAGCCCCTCCTCCCTCACAGCTGATACACCCGCCGCACGGCATCGCGGCGGGTGTATCATTGAAAATACGGAAAAATCAGCAGCATTCGCCCCATAAGACGCACTGCTATTTTCCCCCCACTTTTGGGGGGGAAAAAAGTGCTTCTTATATGGCGAAAAATACGGTATTATTTGCCGTTCTGCAGTGCAGTTATATGTTCTAAAGCCCTTTTTGGCGTGTATTAGTGTCCAAAAAATACATGTTATTTGCCATTTTGCGGTGCAGTTATGTTATAAAGCCTTTTGTGGTGTGTATAAGTAGAAAAAAGTAAGGGCCTATTTGCCGTTCAGTGGTGCAGTTATACAGGTGAAACTTAAAAAATAAGAATAATATCGTGCAAAAGTCCATTTATTTCAGTAATGCAAATTAAAAGGAATTGTATTAATGCAGCTTAAAATTAGAATTTTGGGAAAAGGTTCAATATTCTAGGCTGAAAGTGTTACACTCTAGTCAGCTAATTAATCCATACCCCCTAAGCAAAGGGTACCTCAAAATTGTTACTTTGGGATTTCATAAGCTATAAGCCATAATCATCCAAATAAAACAAATAAAGGCTTGAAATATCTCACTTTGCTTGTAATGAGTCTATCTCATATATTAGTTTCACCTTTTAAGTTGCATTACTGAAACAAATGAACTTTGCACGATATTCTAATTTTTCGAGTTTCACCTGTATGTTATAAAGCCCTTTTTGGCGTGTATTAATGGCAAAAAAATATATATTATTAGGCATTTTGCGGTGCAGTTATATGTTCTAAAGCCTTTTGTGGAGTGTATAAGTGGAAAAAAGTAAGAGCCATTTGCCTTCAGTGGTGCAGTTATATGTTCTAAAGCCCTTTTTGGCGCGTATTAGTGGCAAAAAATATATATATTATTTGCCGTTCAGCGGTGCAGTTATATGTTCTCTAGCCTTCTTTGGTGTCTATTAGTGGAAAATAAATGGGCTTATTAGCCGTTTTGTGGTGAAGTGAGAAAATGACAGACTTTTTTTGGGGTGTTTTAATTTCCTTTTTATTTATTTTATCTAACAGGATGTCAGACAGAGAAGTTCCAGGTCCTGTACAGGGAAGTGACAGAGGCCTAAATGTTTCTGGAGCAGACACAGGTTGCAGCAAAGTAAGGGGGTGTGGCAGCAGGAGTCGCAGCGAGAGGCATGACATCCCGGTGTCATCTAGCGGTCGTGTCTTGACCATCAACCCAGCGGTTCTTGAATGTTTTACTCAGTTATCCACTTTGTCCCAAGTGACATCAGACACCCCCAGCCAGGGCTGGTGCAAGGATTTTTGCCGCCCTAGGCAAAGATCCATTTTGCCGCCCCCTCATGTCACTCACTCGCTGACAGACACACATACACTCACTGACAGACAGACACACACTCACTCACTGACAGACACTCACTGACAGACACTCACTGACAGACATACACCTACCCACTGAAACACACACACACAGAAACTTACTGACAGACACTCACTCACTGGCAGACAAACACACACATATACTCACTGACAAACATACACACTGACAAACACACAGACACTTACTGACCGACAGACATCCACACTCACTGACATACACTCACTCACTGACATACACACACAGACACTCAATGACAGACACACATACATTTACAGACAGAAAGACAGACATGCAAACACTCACTCACTGACATAAATACACAGGCAGATACTCACTCAGTCAAACACTTAAACACTCACCTCCCCCTGGGTCCAGTGTGGTGCAGCTCCTCAGTCCTCCAGTGCGCCGTTTAGTATGCCGGGGCTGGAATGACGTCATATTCCGGCATCACAGAGGGCGCACGAGGGAGGAGTGGGGAGCTGCTAGAACAGCCTCCCTTGCTGCCCGCCTCCTCTCCTCCGGTAATTTACTGGCAGAGCAGGCACCTGCCATCAGGGTAAGCAGATGCCTGCTCTGCCATATTTAAGAAGGACCTCCACCTCCTGGCCCCCTGTAACGGCGCTGGGGGCGGCTCAAGAGTCGCTCGCCCAGGGCTGCAGCCCCAGTCAGGGGGAGCCCACCAGGGCGCCCCCAGCAGGCCGGCGCCCTAGGCGAACGCCTAGTGCGCCTATATGGTTGCACCGGCCCTGCCCCCAGCCAAGAGTCGGTAGGTTCATTAGACACAACCCTTAGTTGGCATGGCCCGGGAGCAGGCCCTGTGCCTTCACCGGCCCTCAATCTGCCTCTGTCTTTTTCTGTTCACTCAGCCAGTCAAGTATTATATGTACGGATGAGCGAATTGACTTTGGATGAAACATCCAAAGTCGATTCACATAAAACTGCGTTCCAATACTGTATAGAGCAGGAGCTTCATACAGTATGAGAATGTATTTTCTCTGAGGAGCTTAAGTTTTTGCTTTGCGATGTCTTGTGAGACTAGGGATGAGCGAATAGACTTCGGATGAAACATCCAAAGTCAATTTGCATAAAGCTTTGTTCTAATACTGTACAGAGACTTTGGGTAATAACTTCATAAATTAATTTGTACTGTGAGAAAACATTTCCCGAATTCGGATTCGGTTACAAGTGGTTGTCATGCTTCGGTGGGGAGGGAAACACCACACCAAGCCTAAGAGGGAAGGGGGAACAGGGAATCAGGCCTTAGAACTAGGGAAGGAAAATGGACACCTCCTAGTGAAAACCCTAACCAAAATCCTTACTGACTACGAGTATGAACCGACCCCAAAGGTAGGTGAGTTCTTATGCAGGAATACCTAGAGTCCTATCGGCCCTATAGGACCCTGATACTAATGGAAAGGACGAGACTACCTATTCCTCCAAAAGGAAGGACGAACAGGAGTCTCCTTCAGGCCTAATACAAACAATAGAGAAATGCAACACACAGAACCCAAACAAAATGCAAAACAGCAATGGAAGCACCAGGAACTCAGCTGAGATCCAACCACAATATATCCAAAGGTCCAAACAGAAGCTATAAACCGCAAAGCATTGTGGGAGAAGTAATTATAAATAGAGAAGGTTAAATGACCTTAATAGCCACACCTAGGGAAAGAAGGTGTGGCAAGCACCAGAAACAACACAGACGTCATTTGATTCAAACGGAAAACATGTCATATCAAACCACATGTTGCCATTCTCACCAATCTCCTGCCACCTGTCGCAGGCATGTCCGTGACAGTGGTACCTTGCAACCGAACCTGAGTTCGGGAAATCGTTTTTAACAGTACAAATTAATTTATAAAGTTATTACTCCAAGTCTCCGTACAGTATTAGAACAAAGTTTTATGCAAATCGACTTTGGATGTTTCATCCGAAATCTATTCGCTCATCCCTAATTATATGCTGTGGGCTCAGCTGCACTATACAGCGAGAACAAGCTACTAGAGGACAGTCAGCAGATACTGGCCAGCCAAGATGTGGAGGAGACATCCGCCGCTTCCTCCAGTAGACGGGCAAGTAGTGATGAGGAGAGTGGCATGGGAGCTGGTGTTGCGAGCGGTCAGGCTCCTGACCCAGAGACCGTTGAGGAGGTCATCAGTGATGTGCAGACAGTACTCGATGATAATCATGTAGCTGATCCACTTGGTAGCCGGCTGAATTTGGGGCTTCATCATCATCATCGGGAGAAGAGGGTGGCAGCTTGCCTGTGAGGCAGCGGTGGAGCCAGCAAGTCAGCATGGCAGCAGTGGGAGGTCGGAGCCAAACGTGCCCGGGAGAGACCACCTGTTTCGCAGGAGTATACCTGCCTGGAAAGTAGCGGTGCAGGGGTTCACTGAAGCAGCGGCGGTAGCAGTCAGTCAGTGCAGAATGTTGGAGGTAAAATCACCTACTCGGTGGTGTGGCAGTTTTTTGTTAAGCTGCCAGAGGATGTGAACATGGCCATTTGTAGAATCTGTGGGCAGAAGGTCAAGCGTGGCCAGAGTGCCAATGTTGGCACCACGGCCCTGCATCAACATATGTAGCGTCACCATAAAGTGGCCTTTGAGAACCGTGGCTCCGATGTGGTGGCGGAGCCTTCCGCAGCAACCGCTGCTTCACACAATGGCACGCACCCGGTTTCAGGCAGTCAAGGCTCCACCACCTCAGCCGAATGGAGCTGTGTGTCCTTCCCATCATTTGCTGGTCCTAAAGCTCCTGCTCCTCCTCCTACTCCTCATCAGTCATTCCATCAGCACCAAAGAGATTGCCAAGAGACAACAGTATGCATGCACTCATCCAATGGCGCAGAAGCTGAATGTGCTCCTAGCAAAGTTGCTGGCGCTGCAGTCCCTCTCTATCCAAGTGGTGGACTCTGCACCTTTCAGAGAACTGCTTTCTTGTGCCAAGCCAACTTGGAAAATCCCAAGCCTTCATTTCTTTGCCAAAAAGGCAGTATCAGCTCTGCATGTATGTAGAACATAAGGTGGGACAGTCCTTGAGAATGTTGGTGTCTGCCGAAGTGCACGGCAGCGCCGACGTGTGGAGCTGTAACTACGGTCAGGGACAATACAGGTCCTTTACGGCCCACTGGGTGAATGTGGTTCCTGCACAGCCACACCAGCAACTTGGCCAGGTGACGCTGCTTCTACCTCCACGTTCTCACGCCGTTGAACCTACGACAATGTCCGCCTTTGTCCTCATCCTTCACCATGTCCTCAGCCTCCACTGCAGGAACAAATCACAGTGCCCCTCCAGCATACCACATGTGCAGGGCACGGCGGTGTCACGATGTTCTGTACCTCGTTTGCCTGGGTGAACAGAGTTGCACATGGGAGGAACAGCTCCGAGTCCTTCATCAAGAAATCGAATCCTTGCTTTCTCCACGGCAACTCAAAATCTGAACCATGGTGACCAACAACGAGAAGAACATGGTTTCCGTGCTGCGTCAAGGAGGGCTGAGCCATGCGCCCTGAATGACACACGTGTTCAATCTGGTTGTCAAGCGGTTCCTGAAGTCTTCCACCCATTTGCAAGACATCCTAAAAATGGTCGGGAAACTTTGCATGCACTTCAGCCACTCGTACACCACAAAACACACCCTCCTTGAGCTGAAGTGGCAGAATGACATCCCCCAACATAGGCTGATATGCGACGTTTCCACCCATTGGAATTCCGCCCTCCATATGTTGGACTGACTATCCAAACAGAGAAGGGCCATAAACGATTTCTTGATGATCCAAACGGACAGGAGTACTTCTGTGTAACTTTGATGTCAGCCAGTGGCAGTTCATGCGTGACACCTGCCATTTGCTCAGACCCTTTGAGGAGGCCACGTTATTTGTCAGTGGTTGAACAATGTCATTCCACTGCTTCATGTCCTGGAACAGATCAGATGCTGGTAAATCTGCCTGGTCAGGGGACTGGAGACGTGGTGCCTAGATCTCACAGCCACATGAGCCCTGTGGGGATTGAATTGGAGGAGGAGGCAATGTGTAGAAAAATAGGTGGTTTTTCTACACAGGTGACAGGAGAGGAGGAGCAGGAGCAGCCAGAGGAGCTACAGGGCAAGGAGAAAGATGAGACAGAGGACCCAGACACACCGTGGCATAATGCAGTGAAGATGGAGGCAGGGAGTCCCTCCGAGTCACTTGCAAAAATGGTCCTTATGCATGCTCACTTGCTTGCGTAGTGACAGCCGAATTGTCACCATTCGGCAGAGGGATGACTTCTGGCTCTCCACCTTGTTGGACCCTCGCTACCGATCCAAAATGGAGGCCTTTTTTACACCCGCTGAGAGGGAGGACAAACTGAACTACTATAGAGACATCCTATGTAGTCAGTTGTCCAATGCCTATCTGCGCCATCATCCATCCTCTCCCAGGTCTGACTGGGGGAGCCCTCTGCACTCACGTTCCTCTGTCATGGCTGCTGTGGCAGGGTGGGGGAAGGGGGGGTAGGAGAAGTTCCAGCTCTATCAGCAGCAACTTGAGTCTAAAATAGCTGATGAGCAGCTTTTTTCACCCGCCTAGTGAAGAAAATACTCACCAGCAGCAGCAGCTAGACCTGGAGCAGGATCTGAATCAGCAGGTGGTGGAATACTTGGACATCACCCTGCCACCCCACATTGAAAATCCGCTGGACTACTGGGCAGCCAAACTGGATTTGTGGCCGCAACTCGCAGAGTTTACCCTGGAAAAGCTGTCCTGCTTGGTCAGTAGTGTGGCATCAGAGTGGGTGTTTAGTGCGGCAGGGGACATAGTTACCGCAAGAAGAACTCGCCTGTCCACCCTAAATGTGGAGAGACTGACCTTTGTCAAGATGAATCAGGCATGGATCAGCCAGGATTTCCACCCACCAATGCCTGATGCATCAAACTAGATCATCCATGGTGCCACACCAACACTTTGACAAAAGAGACCAGTTTATTCTGGCTACCTGCCTCAAGCAACTATTCTGATGCTGCCACCTGCCTGATGCCACACATCGGATGCCAAGTGCTCCTTCTTTTACCCACCATCTTCAGCTGGTACTGGTAATGCCACCCACCTCCCCACTCTGTCACTGGGTCTCTCTGTGGTCTCCTGATGCTGCTGCTACCTCCATACTATATCACCTTGCCACTCTGTGGTCTCCTGATGCTGCTGTTGTCACCTTCACTCTGTCATTGAGCCAACCTGTGGCCTCCTCCTGATGCTGCTGCCACCTCCACACTTTGTTATCGTGCCACTCTGTGGCCTCCTGATACTGCTGCCACCTCTGCACTGTCATTGTGCCACCTTGTGGCCTCCTCCTGATGCTGCTTCTGTGGCCAGCTGCACACTCTGTCATTGTGACACTCTGTGGCCTCCTCATGCTGCTGCCACCTCCACACTGTGATTGTGCCACTCTGTGGCCTTCCCCTGATGCTGCTTCCACCTCCAGACTCTGTCATTGGGCCACTCTGTGGTCTCCTCATGCTGCTTCAACTCACCACTATGTCATGGGGCCACTCTGTGGACTTCTCATGCTGTTCCCACCCTCCCCACTTCATTACTGGGCCACTATTTTGCCTTTCGGCCTTGCTGACATCATCAGTTATTTGACCCTTCTTCTGATCTGTCAGAAGGAAGGAAAAATGAAACGCGCAACGGATCCTCTGTGTAGCAGCTGTAAGGCCTGTATGGTCCCATTAGACTTGGCTTATGATTTGGTTGCAAAAAGCACGAGTGGTTACAAAACACAGAAGACGTGCAAATATTCAGTTCACGTGTCATCTCTGTTTTTTTTGGCATTAGCAATACTGATGGATTATTGACCAAATGCTGAGCGAGTGAAGGCGGATGCTCCACAGACAGGATCCGTTTATTGTGGGTTATTGTTCTGACGAATCAGAGGAAGGGCAAAATAATCAATGACGTCAACACAAACTTACTGCTGACACCCTCTCGACTCTGTCAGGGGGGCTTAATAGAACAGGTTCTGTAGAAATCCATGTGGAATTAGTGAATTGGTGTAAAAGGAGTGCCGTCTTTCACGCTATAGTAGGATCTTGGGCCTCTGCACGGTTCTTTATTAGTAATGAGCGGCAGGGGCAATATTCGAATTCACAATATTTCGTAAATATTTTGTAGAATATTCGTCTTATATTCGCGAATTCAAGAATTCGCTATTATTTTCTTGATTGTTAAATTCGGCAATGTAATATTTGCGTAAAGCGCGCACAATTCAGGCGTGGGTCACCTTTGCTACATTTTCCAAACTGCTAGAAGTTCCCTGAGACTGGAGAAAATGGTTGGCACGCAGAACATAAAAAATGGCTATATATGCAGATAGAGTGCTCCAATATATTCGCTATTGCGATAATCGCCACTAATGATGCGAATATTTTGCTGCAATACGTGAAACTTCACATTTTAGTAGGTCTGACTACATATTACTAATTGGTGCACTATGTATTGTTGTGACATCACATCACTATGTCTGTAGCATGTATGTATGGACAGCAGAACCTATCACACTACCTAACACACTGCACTGCAACAGCTACACTATATCAGTATACTGTATAACCTACACTAACTGTCTCCCACTAACTATCTGTATTATATATAAGCTATCTAACTATCTATCTATCTAATGTATTGAGTGGAAAGCACAGAGCACAGCAATGCCACTGCTGTCTCTCTCAGAACTTTAAAAAAATGTAGAAAATGGCTGCTGGGGAGGATCTTATATAGTAAGGGGTAGGCAACTTTCCTATTGGTTGCTAGGGATGTTGCTAAGCTCAGACAAAGACATTGCAGCCTTCTCATTGGCCCATAAGCAAGAAGCAGGAAGGGATCATGGGTTCAGATGAAAAAAAATCTAGAATATTCGAAAATACGAATATATATCGCTATATTCTAAATATTCGCAAATTCTCGAAGTGCCGATATTCGCAAATAATATTCACTATTCGAATATTCGTGCCCAACACTATTCTTTATACCTGGTGCTAACATTGACCTGTAAGGCTTAGTTCACACTTGAGTTATTTGTTCACTTTTGGCCCCGTAACTGCCCAAATAAGTGAAGTGTGCAGTGATTCTAAGAGCATCGCCTGTCATCCACATGTTTTCTGAATCATAGTATTGTTTCACTAACACAGTAGACTCCCTATGCGTGTTACTGCAAGGCACAGTGTTCTACAATACTATAAATGCTGTCTGCAGCCAGGAAATAGCCGTTTTTTAACGCAATTCGCCACGAATAAATTCAGGTCGAATTAAATTTTTTCTGAACATTCAGCGAACCGGCCGAATCAAATTTTTTTGAAATTTGCTCATCTCTACTAGTAATATGCCAAAACTGTTGACATAGAGCATGACCATTATAGAAAAAAGGAGTGACAACATCCAAATGGGTGGATTAAAACAGCCTTTATTCTAATCTAGAATATACAGCAATGTTGTGATCTACACTGGAGTCTTGAAAATGTTGCAATATATACTGGAGGAATAAAGGCTGTTTTATTTCATCCATTCGGATGCTGTCATTCCTTCTACAATTTTTGTGGTGGGAATTTTTTTATTTTTTTTGTTGAATGACTACACTTTGAGCAAACTTAGCAACTTTTTTAAAAAAAAATTATACCATGCTAGCTATTTTTTTTTTAAATGGCCAGGGTTTAGTGCAGGGGGCATACCAAAATATTTACTATAATATATACACCAGAAACTGATTTATTGTGCAAATCTACAGTACGCCAGCTTTGTGCTTTTGTGGTGCACAGACAGGCAAAGATGTCTCTGTTTATAAATTTATTTCATCTAACTCTAGTGCAGCTTGGACTATGATCAATGTACTGTATGAAATATCCATCTTAGTAAATTCCCCCAGTGTGCTTTAACCCCTTCACTACTAAGCCACTTTTCACCTTAAATCCCAGGCCGATTTTTGCAAATCTGACAAGTGTCACTTTATGTGGTAATAACTTTAAAACGCTTTTACTTATCCAGGCCATTCTGAGATTGTTTTCTCGTCACATATTATACTTTATGACAGTGGTAAAATTGAGTCAAAAATTTTCATTTCTATTTATACAAAAATACCAAATTTACCAAAAATTTGGAAGAAATAGCAACTTTCCAAATTTTAATTTCTCTACTTTTATAGTAGATAGTAATAACTCCAAATATAGTTATTACTTTACATTCCCCATATGTCTACTTCATGTTTGGATCATTTTGAAAATGACATTTTATTTTTTTGGGACGTTAGAAGGCTTAGAAGTTTAGAAGCAAATCTTAAAATTTTTAAGAACATTTCCAAACCCCAATTTTTTCAGGACCAGTTCCATTGTGAAGTCACTTTCTGGGGCTTACATATTAGAAACCACCCATAAATCACCCCACATTAGAAATTACACCCCTCAAGCTATTCAAAACGAATTTTACAAAGTTTGTTAACCCTTTAGTTGCCACATGAGAAGTTTAATGAAAATGGGAATGAAATTAGAAAATTCCACTTTTTTTAGCAGATTTTAAATTTTAATCTATTTTTTCTGCAACACATCAAGAGTAGGGATGAGCGAACCCGAACTGTATAGTTCAGGTTCGTACCGAATTTTGGGGTGTCCGTGACACGGACCCGAACCCGAACATTTTTGTAAAAGTCCGGGTTCGGGTTTGGTGTTCGGCGCTTTCTTGGCGCTTTTTGAAAGGCTGCAAAGCAGCCAATCAACAAGCGTCATACTACTTGCCCCAAGAGGCCATCACAGCCTTGCCTACTATTGGCATGGCTGTGATTGGCCAGTGCAGCATGTGACCCAGCCTCTATATAAGCTTGGGTCCTGTAGCGCTGCACGTCACTCTGCTGATTCAAGCATAGGGAGAGGTTGCTGCTGCGACGTTAGGGCGAGATTAGGCAGATTAACTCCTCCAAAAGACTTAATTCAGTGATCGATCTCCAGCTGTGGATCATTGAAGTGCTAATATCGAATTGCTCACTTTTTTTAGGCTGCCCAGAGCGTTTTTATATCACTTTTTTCTGGTGTGATCGGCGGCCATTTTGTGGCTTGTGGTGCGCCAGCACAAGCTACCACCAAGTGCTTTTAACCATCAATAGTGTGGTTATTTTTTGCTATATCCTACATCAGCTGCAGGCTGAGCCTGTGTCACCGAAGTGCATTTAACCATCAACAGTGTGGTTATTTTTTGGCCATATACTACATCAGGTGCAGGCTGAGCCTGTGTCACCCAAGTGCATTTAACCATCAACAGTGTGGTTATTTTTTGGCCATATACTACATCAGGTACAGGCTGAGCCTGTGTCACCCAAGTGCATTTAACCATCAACAGTGTGGTTAATTTTTGGTCATATACTACATCAGGTGCAGGCTGAGCCTGTGTCACCCAAGTGCATTTAACCATCAATAGTGTGGTTATTTTTTGGCCATATACTACATCAGGGGAAAGTTGAGCCTGTCACCCAGCGCCTAAAAAATAGACCTGACATTTATATTCCTCCAAATCAGTACTGTTTTAGCTGGTCAAGTTATATTTAGTGACCGTAAAAGCACAGTTTTTGTTCTGGGTTGAAAAACTATTCCCAAATTTGCCATTCTCAAAATAAGTAGTTTCTGCTATATCAGGCCTACTTTAAATCTATCCCAAAAAGGATATCTTAGATTCAAGGTGCTGATAGTGTCATTCAGAAAAACTTAACACACACGCTACCGTGCAGATACAAGTCTAATTCTGTGATTAAAGGTATATCTGTCACACAGCGCAAAAAAAATAGGCCTCACATTTCTATTCAACCAAATCTGTACTGTTTTAGCTGGTCAAATTATTTGTAGTGACCGTAAAAGCACAGTTTTTGTTCTGGGTTGAAAAACTATTCCCAAATTTGCCATTTTCAAAATTGTGGTGAACGAGAACAATGAGGAAAACATCTAATAAGGGACGCGGACGTGGACATGGTCGTGGTGGTGTTAGTGGACCCTCTGGTGCTGGGAGAGGACGTGGCCGTTCTGCCACAGCCACACGTCCTAGTGAACCAACTACCTCAGGTCCCAGTAGCCAGCAGAATTTACAGCGATATTTGGTGGGGCCCAATGCCGTTCTAAGGATGGTAAGGCCTGAGCAGGTACAGGCATTAGTCAATTGGGTGGCCGACAGTACATCCAGCACGTTCACATTATCTCCCACCCAGTCTTCTGCAGAAAGCGCACAGATGGCGCCTGAAAACCAAGCCCATCAGTCTGTCACATCACCCCCATGCATATCAGGGAAACTGTCTGAGCCTCAGGTTATGCAGCAGTCTCTTATGCTGTTTGAAGACTCTGCTGCCAGGGTTTCCCAAGGGCATCCACCTAGCCCTTCCCCAGGGGTGGAAGAGATAGAATGCACTAACGCACAACCACTTATGTTTCCTGATGATGAGGACATGGGAATACCACCTCAGCACGTCTCTGATGACGAAACACAGGTGCCAACTGCTGCGTCTTTCTGCAGTGTGCAGACTGAACAGGAGGTCAGGGATCAAGACTGGGTGGAAGACGATGCAGGGGACGATGAGGTCCTAGACCCCACATGGAATGAAGGTCGTGCCACTGACTTTCACAGTTCGGAGGAAGAGGCAGTGGTGAGACCGAGCCAACAGCGGAGCAAAAGAGGGAGCAGTGGGCAAAATCAGAACACCCGCCGCCAAGAGACTCCGCCTGCTACTGACCGCCGCCATCTGGGACCGAGCACCCCAAAGGCAGCTTCAAGGAGTTCCCTGGCATGGCACTTCTTTAAACAATGTGCTGACGACAAGACCCGAGTGGTTTGCACGCTGTGCCATCAGAGCCTGAAGCGAGGCATTAACGTTCTGAACCTTAGCACAACCTGCATGACCAGGCACCTGCATGCAAAGCATGAACTGCAGTGGAGTAAACACCTTAAAAACAAAGAAGTCACTCAGGCTCCCCCTGCTACCTCTTATGCTGCTGCCACCTCGGCCTCTTCTGCTGCTGCTGCCGCCGCCTCGGCCTCTTCCTCCGCCTCTGGAGGAACGTTGGCACCTGCCACCCAGCAAACATGGGATGTACCACCAACACCACCACCTGCGTCACCAAGCATCTCAACCATGTCACACAGCAGCGTTCAGCTCTCCATCTCACAAACATTTGAGAGAAAGCGTAAATTCCCACCTAGCCACCCTCGATCCCTGGCCCTGAATGCCAGCATTTCTAAACTACTGGCCTATGAAATGCTGTCATTTAGGCTGGTGGACACAGACAGCTTCTAGCAGCTCATGTCGCTTGCTGTCCCACAGTATGTTGTTCCCAGCCGCCACTACTTCTCCAAGAGAGCCGTGCCTTCCCTGTACAACCAAGTGTCCGATAAAATCAAGTGTGCACTGCGCAACGCCATCTGTGGCAAGGTCCACCTAACCACAGATACGTGGACCAGTAAGCACGGCCAGGGACGCTATATCTCCCTAACTGCACACTGGGTAAATGTAGTGGCGGCTGGGCCCTAGGCGGAGAGCTGTTTGGCGCACGTCCTTCCGCCGCCAAGGATCGCAGGGCAACATTCTTTGCCTCCTGTCTCCTCCTCCTCCTACTCAGCTTCCTCCTCCTCTTCTTCCACCTGCTCATCCAGTCAGCCACATACCTTCACCACCAACTTCAGCACAGCCCGGGGTAAACGTCAGCAGGCCGTTCTGAAACTCATATGTTTGGGGGACAGGCCCCACACCGCACAGGAGTTGTGGCGGGGTATAGAACAACAGACCGACGAGTGGTTGCTGCCGGTGAGCCTCAAGCCCGGCCTGGTGCTGTGCGATAATGGGCGAAATCTCGTTGCAGCTCTGGGACTAGCCGGTTTGATGCACATCCCTTGCCTGGCGCATGTGCTGAATTTGGTGGTGCAGAAGTTCATTCGCAACTACCCCGACATGTCAGAGCTGCTGCATAAAGTGCGGGCCGTCTGTTCGCGCTTCCGGCGTTCACACCCTGCTGCTGCACGCCTGTCTGCGCTACAGCGTAACTTCGGCCTTCCCGCTCACCGCCTCATATGCGATGTGCCCACCAGGTGGAACTCCACCTTGCACATGCTGGACAGACTGTGCGAGCAGCAGCAGGCCATAGTGGAGTTTCAGCTGCAGCACACACGGGTCAGTCACACTGCGGAACAGCACCACTTCACCACCAATGACTGGGCCTCCATGCGAGACCTGTGTGCCCTGTTGCGCTGTTTCGAGTACTCCACCAACATGGCCAGTGGCGATGACGCCGTTATCAGCGTTACAATACCACTTCTATGTCTCCTTGAGAAAACACTTAGGGCGATGATGGAAGAGGAGGTGGCCCAGGAGGAAGAGGAGGAAGAGGGGTCATTTTTAGCACTTTCAGGCCAGTCTCTTCAAAGTGACTCAGAGGGAGGTTTTTTCCAACAGCAGAGGCCAGGTACAAATGTGGCCAGACAGGGCCCACTACTGGAGGAAGAGGAGGACGAGGATGAGGAGGAGGTGGAGGAGGATGAGGATGAAGCATGTTCACAGCGGGGTGGAACCCAAAGCAGCTCGGGCCCATCACTGGTGCGTGGCTGGGGGGAAACACAGGACGATGACGATACGCCTCCCACAGAGGACAGCTTGTCCTTACCTCTGGGCAGCCTGGCACACATGAGCGACTACATGCTGCAGTGCCTGCGCAATGACAGCAGAGTTGCCCCCATTTTAACGTGTGCGGACTACTGAGTTGCCACCCTGCTGGATCCCCAGTACAAAGACAATGTGCCCACCTTACTTCCTACACTGGAGCGTGATAGGAAGATGCACGAGTACAAGCGCACGTTGGTAGACGCGCTACTGAGAGCATTCCCAAATGTCACAGGGGAACCAGTGGAAGCCCAAGGTGAAGGCAGAGGAGGAGCAAGAGGTCGCCAACGCAGCTGTGTCACAGCCAGCTCCTCTGAGGGCAGGGTTAGCATGGCAGAGATGTGGAAAAGTTTTGTCACCACGCCACAGCTAACTGCACCACCACCTGATACGGAACGTGTTAGCAGGAGGCAACATTTCACTAACATGGTGGAACAGTACCTGTGCACACCCCTCCACGTACTGACTGATGGTTCGGCCCCATTCAACTTCTGGGTCTCCAAATTGTCCACGTGGTCAGAGCTAGCCTTTTATGCCTTGGAGGTGCTGGCCTGCCCGGCGGCCAGCGTTTTGTCTGAACGTGTATTCAGCACGGCAGGAGGCGTCATTACAGACAAACGCAGCCGCCTGTCTACAGCCAATGTGGACAAGCTGACGTTCATAAAAATGAACCAGGCATGGATCCCACAGGACCTGTCCATCCCTTGTGCAGATTAGACATTAATTACCTCCCCTTAACAATATATTATTGTACTCCAGGGCACTTCCTCATTCAATCCTATTTTTATTTTCATTTTACCATTATATTGCGGGGCAACCCAAAGTTGAATGAACCTCTCCTCTGTCTGGGTGCCGGGGCCTAAATGTGTGACAGTGGCCTGTTCCAGTGGTGGGTGACGTGAAGCCTGATTCTCTGCTATGACATGAAGACTGATTCTGTGCTGACATGAAGCCAGATTCTCTGTTACGGGACCTCTCTCCTCTGTCTGGGTGCCGGGGCCTAAATATGTGACAGTGGCCTGTTCCAGTGGTGGGTGACGTGAAGCCTGATTTTCTGCTATGATATGAAGACTGATTCTCTGCTGACATGAAGCCAGATTCTCTGCTATGGCATGAAGAGACTGATTCTCTGCTGACATGAAGCCAGATTCTCTGCTATGGCATGAAGAGACTGATTCTCTGCTGACGTGAAGCCCGATTCTCTGCTATGGGACCTCTGTCCAATTGATATTGGTTAATTTTTTTAATTTTTATTTTTATTTTAATTCATTTCCCTATCCACATTTGTTTGCAGGGGATTTACCTACATGTTGCTGCCTTTTGCAGCCCTCTAGCTCTTTCCTGGGCTGTTTTACAGCCTTTTTAGTGCTGAAAAGTTCGGGTCCCCATTGACTTCAATGGGGTTCGGGTTCGAGACGAAGTTCGGGTCGGGTTCGGATCCCGAACCCGAACATTTCCGGGAAGTTCGGCCGAACTTCTCGAACCCGAACATCCAGGTGTTCGCTCAACTCTAATCAAGAGTTAACAGCCAAACAAAACCCCAAATCTATTACACTGAATCTGTAGTTTACAGAAACACCCCATGTGTGCTCAAAAACTGATGTATGGGCGCACAGCATGCTTGAGAGTGGAAGGAGCACCATATGGCTTTTGGAGAGCAGATTTAGCTAGTATGTTAATTGGGAGCTATGTCACATATGAAGACACCCTGAGGTGGCCCTACAGTGGAAACCCCCAAAACGTGACCCCATTATGGAAATTACACCCATCAAGGAATATTTCAAGATGTGTAGTGAGAACTTTGTCCTTAAAGTGGATTCATGGATTGGCTGTGAAAAATGCAAATTTGCAAGTTTTTCCAGAAAAATTTACTTTAGGCCAAGATTTTTCACTTTCACAAGGGGGAACTGGAGAAAACTCCCTAAATTATTGCACCTGATTATAGTAATACCCCATATGTGCGTGTATACTGCTACAGGGGTCAGAGGCAAAGGAGCACCAAATGGCTTGTGGAAGGAAGATTTCACTGGGATAATTGACAGATGCCATCTTGCAATTGAACACACCCTGAGGTACCCCTAGAGTGGAAACCCCCAAAAAGTGACACCATTCTGGAAACTACACCCCTTATGGAATATTTTAAGGTGTGTAGTGAGGACTTTGACCCATCAGGCTTTTCACAGAATTAGGAAACGCTTGGCTATGAAAATGAAAAATTAAATTTTTTTCCAGAAAAAGTTGCTTTACACCCACATTTTGCACTTTCACAAGGGGTAACAGGACAAAATGCACAACACATTTTGTTTCCCATTCCCCAACACCCCATAAGTGCTCAAAAAATGATGTATGGGTGCACAGCAGGCTTCAGAGTGGAAGGAGCACCATATGGCGTTAGGAGAGAGGGTTTAGCTGGAATGGTGATTGGGAGCTATGTCGCATGTGAAGACACCCTGAAGTGGCCCTACAGTGGAAACCCCCAAAACGTGACCCCATTCTGGAAACTACACCCCTCAAGGAATATTTCAAGGTGTGTAGTGAGCAGTTTTACCCATCAGGCGTTTCACAGAATTAGTAAATGCTTGGCTGTGAAAATATATATATATTTTTTTTCCTGATAAAGTTGCTTTACACCCACATTTTTCACTTTCACAAGGGGTAACAGGACAAAATGCACCACACATTTTGTTCTACATTTCACCCCATGTGCTAAAAAAATTATGTATGGGCACATAGCAGGGCACTAGAGTCAGACAGCTAAATATGGATTTTGCTGACCTGAATTGGCAGACATTTATTTTAGGTGCCATGTCGCATTCAATAAATTTCTGAGGTCCCCAGAAATGAAAAACCCCAAGAAGTGACCCCATTTCGGAAATAGCACCCCCGTACGAACATTTTAAGTGGTAGAAAGGGTACTTTTCAGCAAATAGGTGACTCACAGAAGGCATAAATACTAGAGAAAGCATTTCAAAGCACACATTTGTAAAAATGAAAAATTCCTAGCAGACCCCAATTTTTCACTTTCACAAGGGGTTAAAGGAGAAAATGCACCTCAGAATATGTTCCCCATTTTCTCCCCATTTTGAAAACGACCCATATGTGCTTGTAGCCTGTTGTATTGGCACACAGCAGGTCTCTAGAGGCAAAGTGCAAAAAATGGTTTTTGTAGGCCTGAATAAACAGACATGTATTTTAGGTTCCATGTCACACTAAATACATTTCCTGAGGTCCCCAGAAATGAAAAACCCAAAGAAGTGACCCCATTTCGGAATGAGCACCCCCGTGCGAACATTTTAAGTTGTAAAAAGGGTACTTTTCAGCAAACAGGTGACTCACAAAAGGCAGAAATACTAGAGAAAGCATTTCAAAGCACACATTTGTAAAAATAAAAAATTCCTAGCAGACCCCAATTTTTCACTTTCACAAGGGGTTAAAGGAGAAAATGCACCCCAGTATGTGTTCCCCATTTTCTCCCAATTCAGGAAACACCCCATATGTACTTGTAACCTGCTGTATGGGTGCAGAGCAGGGCTCTAGAGGCAAACTGCAAAATATGGCCTGAATAAACAGACATGGATTTTTGGTGCCATGTCGCATGTTAAAAATTCCTGAGGTCCCCAGAAATTAAAAACCCCAAGAAGTTACCCCATTTTGGAAAGAGCACCCCTGTACGAACATTTTAAGAGGTTGAAAGGTCACTTTTGACCAAACAGGTGCATTACAGAAATTAATATGTAGTGGTTGGTGAAAAGTGGATATGTAAGCTCTGTGGACAAAATCAACTATAATGTGTTAAAATTACAGGGTACATGAAGGATGAAATTATTCCATGGATGAGTGATATATTCTGAAACAATCCTTAAAGCACAGGCCAGTTTTTTCAGGGCAGGTTTCACAATGGTGAATGATGTCTTTCCTTATCCCCCTTTTGGAACACACCCTGCATCTTTTTTGGGTCCTTCCCTTTCTCGCTGTTTTGGGGGACTTCACCAGGAAAATGTTGCCCTGGTACAACTAGGGAACCATAACTTGTAGAAGTACTGCGGGCCCTCGATTGCTTGGTTAGAAAAAATTAGGACCTTTATCACCAGCTCTTGAAACTGTAGGAATGTTCTTGGATGGCATTTAGATTTAAAAAGCACAAATGCACTGTACAGCGCCATCTCATTCTCATCGAGGAGAGCACGACTTTGTTCTTTCCTTATTGGTTGCCCTACCAGGGATCTAGGGAGGCTTCTCAGATTTTTGCGTACTGTGCCACACGCCACAGTACCTCTGGAAGCTAGAGACTGGAACAGTGGAAGACTAGTGTAGTAATTATCCACGTAGATATGGCATTCCTTATCCAGCAGTGGGTGCAGTAAGTCCCACACTATCTTCCCACTAACTCCTAGGACGTGGGGGCATTCTGGGGGTTCAACCCTGGTGTCCCTCCCTTTGTAAACCCAGAACTTGTGAGTATACCCAGAGCTACTCTCACTGATTTTATAAATTTTTATGCCATACCTTGCCTGCTTGCTGGGCAGGTACTGGCGGAATCTTATCCTCCCTTTGAAAAGTAATAGAGATTCGTCTACGCAGACATTTTTTTCTGGGGTGTACACTCCTGAAAACTTTGCATTGAAGTGGTCAAGGATGGGCCTAATTTTGAACAGACGGTCAAATGCGGGGTCATTCTGGGGTGGGCACTGCGCATTATCGTTGTAGTGCAAAAATTTCAGGGTTACTTGGAATAGATTACGGGCCATGGCACTACTGTAAATTGGAGTGTGGTACAAGACTCAATACTGAGTAATGTTTGGTTTTTTAACAACTCCCATATTCAGCAAGAGCCCCCAAAAGGTCATCATTTCTGCTGCATTTACTGGGGATCAACCTAGGGGTCTAGCATAGGGCGATGTGGGGTTCTGGGAAATAAATTGCTGGGCGTATAAATTTGTTTGGGTTAACCTCAAATTTATGAAATCTTCAGAGAAAAAGATTTAAAAAAATGAAATTTCAGTGAAGCCCGCACAATCTATCTGAATTCCTGAGCTGCCCACAAACTTAGGAATTTTGGGCTGATAATAGTCAGGGGGTGGGGTCCATATGAGGTCACTCTGGGGGGCTGTCTCCACTGCTACCCTGGGGCGCCTTCTAGAGGGTCCCTCATCACCGGATGATGATGATGGAGGGGGTAGAGGAGTAGAGGAAAGTGGCATCCTCTTCTCCCTCACTAGCCGACTCAGTATCAGAGGCAAGATATGAGTATCCCTCTTCAGCTGAGTAAACTCGTTGGAACAGGCCATTTTTTATTTTATTGGGGTGTAATGTGTGAAATGTGTAAAACTTTATTTAGTGTGGAGTGTGTATGAGATGCTTTCACATGTGAAAGGGCTTGTAATAAATTGGAAAAAAAATTTTGGAGAAATAAAGAACAAAAATTTGCAAAAAAATAAATTCTCTTCTGCACAAAAAAAAAAGTAATCAGTAATGGACACTACTAATCGGTGCTCAGTGGTTGCAAAATGCACGCATGCAGATGGTGCGTTCGTGCAAAATCCTAAACTGACACTAACTTAAATTGATATATAAAACTCAAGAAAAGAGAGAAAATCCAGCTCTTGATAGCAGGGAATCCTTTATTTAAAGTGGTATAAAAACTTCCACATACGCAGGGCAGTCAAATCTACGCATTTCGGACCTTTAAGTGCTGGTCCTTACTCATGATATGAATGACCAACATCAATAGCAGATCTTATAGTATTACTCCACCTCTCACAAGAGGTGATGGAGTCACATGACTATGATGCAAAATTACTGATTAAAATTTGGAACACGTTACTGAAGAAATCACAAGAAAAAAAAAAGAAAAAAAGTGGTCTAACCCCTTCACTACCGAGCCACTTTTCAACTTAAATCCCAGGTAATAACTTTAAAACACTTTTACTTATCCAGGCCATTCTGAGATTGTTTTCTCTTCACATATTGTACTTCATGACAGTGGTAAAATTCAGTCAAAAAATGTCATTTTAATTTATACAAAAATACCCAAATTTACCAAAAATTTCAATTTCTCTACTTTTATAATAGATAGTAATAACTCCAAAAATAGTTACTACTTTACATTCCCCATATGTCTACTTCATGTTTGGATAATTTTATGAATGTCATTTTATTTTTTGGGGACGTTAGAAGGCTTAGAATTAGAATTGAGCGAACCCGAACTGTAAGGTTCGGGTTCGTTCCGAACTTTAGGGTTTTCGGCACCCGGACCCGAACATACGTAAAAGTTCGGGTTCGGTGTTCAGCGATTTTTATGGCGCTTTTTGAAAGACTGCACAGCAGCCAATCCACAAGTGTCATACTACTTGCCCCAAAAGGCCATCACAGCCATGCCTACTATTGGCATGGCTGTGATTGGCCAACTGCAGCATGTGACCCAGCCTCTATTTAAGCTGGAGTCACGTAGCGCCGCCCGTCACTCTGCTCGGATTAGTGTAGGGAGAGGCTGCAGCTGCTGTGAGGGAGAGATCAGGGAGAAATCTTATCAAGAACTGTTTTTTGTACTCAGCGATCTACAGCAAAAGTGTTTTGTGGGTGCAGTGCACAATTTTTTTAAGCCTGCCCTGAGCCAACTACTGCTGAAAACGAACTTTTTTTTCTTCAGTTAGTCAATATCAATACATGATCGGCAGCAATTTTATGCAACGATAGTGCACCAGCACAGGCTATCTGCATGTCTGCAAGTCCAGAAATACAGCTTTTTGCTTATTGGGGTTAAAAAAATACATCTGTTAAATATAGTGCACATCTGGGATTACACGTGCATAAGTGACTGTCACATTTAGGCCAGAATTACGTCTTTTTGGTTCCTGGGGTGAAAAAACCCTCTAATATACTGCACATCTGGGATTAGACAAGCATAAGTGACTGTCACATTTAGGCCACAAATAAGGCTTTTAGGATACTGTGGTGAAAAAAAACCTTTTTTTCATATATTGCACATCTGTGATTACACGTGCATAGGTGACTGTCACATTTAGGCCACAAATAAGGCTTTTAGGATACTGTGGTAAAAAAAACACTTTTTTTCATATACTGCACATCTGTGATTACACGTGCATAAGTGACTGTCACATTTAGGCCACAAATAAGGCTTTTAGGATACTGTGGTGAAAAAAAAACTTTTTTTCATATATTGCACATCTGTGATTACACGTGCATAGGTGACTGTCAAATTTAGGCCACAAATAAGGCTTTTAGGATACTGTGGTGAAAAATCTGTCTAATATACTGCACATCTGGGATTACACTTGCATAGGTGACTGTCACATTTAGGCCACAAATAAGGCTTTTAGGATACTGTGGTGAAAAAAACCCTTTTTTTTATATACTTCACATCTGTGATTACACTTGCATAGGTGACTGTCACATTTAGGCCACAAATACCGCTGTCATAGAGAGTTAAAAAAAAAAAAAAGAGTGCAATACCCTACATCAGGGTTTATATTGGCGGTTAATTATTTTTAACATACTTAACCACTTTTTACTTTGCTTTGAGAACGCTAACTATGAGGCAAACATCTAATAAGGGACGCGGTCATGGTCATGTTGGTGGAGCCTCTGGTGCAGGGAGAGGACGTGGCCGTTCTGCCACAGCTACATGTCCTACTGAACCTACTACCTCAGGTCCCAGTAGCTGCTAGTATCTACAGTGATATTTGGTCGGGCCTAATGCCGTTCTAAGGATGGTAAGGCCTGAGCAAGTACAGGCGCTAGTCAATTGGGTGGCCGACAGTGGATCCAGCACGTTCACATTATCTCCCACCAAGTCTTCTGCAGAAAGCGCACAGGTGGCGCCTGAAACCCATGCCCATCAGTCTGTCACATCACCCCCGTGCATATCGGGGAACCTGTCTGAGCCTCAAGTCATGCAGCAGTCTCTTATGCTGTTTGAAGACTCTGCTGGCAGGGTTTCCCAAGGGCATCCACGTAGCCCTTCCCCAGGGGTGGAAGACATAGAATGCACTGATGCACAACCACTTATGTTTCCTGATGAGGACATGGGAATACCACCTCAGCACGTCTCTGATGATGACGAAACACAGGTGCCAACTGCTGCGTCTTTCTGCAGTGTGCAGACCAAAAAGGAGGTCAGGGAGGAAGACTGGGTGGAAGACGATGCAGGGGACGATGAGGTCCTAGACCCCACATGGAATGAAGGTCGTGCCATTGACTTTCAGAGTTTGGAGGAAGAGGCAGTGGTGAGACCAAGCCAACAGCGTAGCAAAAGCGGGAGCAGGGTGCAAAAGCAGAGCAGCCGTCGCCAAAACAATTCACCTGCTACTGGCCACCGTCAACAGGGACCGAGCACACCAAAGTCAGCTTCAAGGAGTTTCCTGGCATGGCACATCTTCACACAATGTGCTGACGACAAGACCCGAGTGGTTTGCACGCTGTGCCATCAGAGCCTGAAGCGAGGCATTAACGTTCTGAACCTTAGCACAACCTGCATGACCAGGCATCTACATGCGAGACACGGGCTGCAGTGGAGTAAACACCTTCAAAACCAAGAAAGGGCTCAGGCCCCTCCTGCTCCCTCTTCTGCTGCTGCCTCGGCCTCTTCCTCCGCCTCTGGAGAAACGTTGGCACCTGCCGCCCAGCAAACAGAGGATGTGCCACCAACAACACCACCTCCGTCACTAAGCATCTCCACCATGTCACACCGAAGCGTTCAGCTCTCCATCTCACAAACCTTTGAGAGAAAGCGTAAATTCCCACCTAGCCACCCTTGATCCCTGGCCCTGAATGCCAGCATTTCTAAACTGCTGGCCTTTGAAATGCTGTCATTCAGGCTGGTGGAGACGGACAGCTTCAAACAGCTCATGTCGCTTGCTGTCCCACAGTACGTTGTTCCCAGCCGCCACTACTTCTCCAGGAGAGCCGTGCTCCTCCCTGCACAACCAAGTATCGGATAAAATCAAGTGTGCACTGCGGAACGCCATCTGTGGCAAGGTCTACCTAACCACAGATACGTGGAGCAGTAAGCACGGCCAGGGACGCTATATCTCCCTAACTGCACACTGGGTAAATGTAGTGGCGGCTGGGTCCCAGGCAGAGAGCTGTTTGGCGCACGTCCTTTCACCGCCAAGGATCGCAGGGCATCATTCTTTGCCTCCTGTTGCCTCCTCTTCCTACTCGGCTTCCTTCTCCTCTTCTACCACC
Organism: Bufo bufo; assembly: GCF_905171765.1. NCBI lineage: Eukaryota > Metazoa > Chordata > Amphibia > Anura > Bufonidae > Bufo > Bufo bufo. Next base: position 405,306,024 of record NC_053393.1, on the reverse strand, counting down.
TCCCCATCCGGTCAGCGACAGACCTTCACCACCAACTTCAGCACAGCCAGGGGTAAACGTCAGCAGGCCGTTCTGAAACTAATGTGTTTGGGGGACAGGCCCCACACTGCGCAGGAGTTGTGGCAGGGTATAGAACAAAAGACGGACGAGTGGTTGCTGCCAGTGAGCATCAAGCCTGGCCTGGTGGTGTGCGATAATGGGCGAAATCTCGTTGCAGCTCTGGGACTAGCCGGTTTGACGCACATCCATTGTCTGGCGCATGTGCTGAATTTGGTGGTGCAGAAATTCATTTACAACTACCCCGACATGTCTGGGCTGCTGTCACAAGCAGACAGCTGAGAAGTTCTGACAGGAGCCGTTCAGATCCTCCCCCTTGAGTTTCTTTGTTTTGGTTTCTGTTCCTCACCTCGTTAGGCTATCTCAGCTGTCATGCAGTCAGACTCATTACCTCCCTTTATATTCTCCCCCATAAGGTAGTTGGGTGTGGCTGATACAACTTCCTGGAATGAGTGTGCATGCTGTCTTCAGCTCCCAGCTCCCAACTACCAGTTCTCAGTTCGTCTGCAGATAAGTGTTGTTTTAGTATTTATGATTTTCTGTTGTCTGGATCCAGGTGACCCTGACTCCCTCCGTGTCTGTGTAGGGAGCCGGTGGTCGTGTCCCCTCACTATTGTAGGGCCTTCAGGTTCAGATAGCCGAGGTACGTGGATATGCGCCCATTCACCTTTAGAGTGGTCGCATAGGCTGAGCAATAAGGGAGAGCGGCAGGTCGATTGCAGGGGTCTCCCTTTTTGTTCCTTAGTTGTGGATCCAGTGAGTCATCGTATGTTATTTGTATCATCTTGTTTCCTGTACACCATCCGTGACAGCTGCTGCATAAAGTGTGCGCGCTTCCGGCATTCTCATCCTGCCGCCGCTCGGCTGTCTGCTCTACAGCGTAACTTCGGCCTTCCCGCTCACCGTTTAATATGCGACGTGCCCACCAGGTGGAACTCCACCTTGCACATGCTGGAGAGACTGCGCGAGCAGCAGCAGGCCATAGTGGAGTTTCATCTGCAGCACGCACGGGTGAGTCGCACTGCGGAACAGCACCACTTCACCACCAATGACTGGGCCTCCATGCGAGACATGTGTGCCCTTTTGTGCTGTTTCGAGTACTCCACCAACATGGCCAGTGGCGATGACACCGTTATCAGCATTACAATACCACTTCTATGTCTCCTTGAGAAAACACTTAGGGTGATTATAGAAGAGGATGTGGCCCAGGACGAGGAGGAGGAAGAGGGGTCATCTCTAACACTTTCAGGCCAGTCTTTTAGAAGTGGCTCAGAAAGAGGATTTTTGCAACAGCAGAGGCCAGGTACAAATTTGGCCAGCCAGGGCCCACTACTGGAGGACGAGGAGGATGAGGAGGATAGGGATGAAGCATGTTCACAGCGGGGTGGCATCCAGCTCGGGCCCATCACTGGTGCGTGGCTGGGGGGATACGGAGGACGCAGACGATACGCCTCCCACAGAGGACAGCTTGTCCTTACCTCTGGGCAGCCTGGCACACATGAGCGACTACATGCTGCAGTGCCTGCGCAACGACTGCAGAGTTGCCCACATTTTAACGTGTGCTGACTACTGGGTGGCCACCCTGCTGGATCCCCGTTACAAAGACAATGTGCCGTCCTTAATTCCCTCACTGGAGTGTGATCGGAAGATGCGCGACTACAGGCACACACTGGTAGATGCGCTCCTGAGAGCATTCCCGATTGACGCCGGGGACAAGTGGAAGCACAAGGCGAAGGCAGGGGAAGAGTAAGAGGTCACCAACGCAGCTGTGTCAGCACCAGCACTTCAGAAGGCAGGGTTAGCATGGCCGACATGTGGAAAAGCTTTGTCACCTCGCCGCAAGAACCGGCCCCAACTGCTAATATGGAGCGTGTTAGCAGGAGGCAGCATTTGAACAACATGGTGGAACAGTACCTGTGCACACTCCTACACGTACTGAATGATGGTTCTGCCCCATTCAACTTCTGGGTCTCCAAATTGTCCACATGGCCAGAGCTTGCCCTGTATGCCTTGGAGGTGCTGGCCTGCCCTGCAGCCAGTGTACTCTCTGAAAGTGTATTTAGCACGACAGGAGGCGTCATTACAGACAGACGCAGCCGCCTGTCCACAGCCAATGTGGACAAGCTCACGTTCATTAAAATGAACCAGGCTTGGATCCCACAAGACTTGTCTGTACCTTGTGCAGAATAGACATTTATACCACCATCAAACATACATTCTTGTACTCAAGTCAAGTGCAATGTGCAATGATTCTTTGTTTTCTTTTTTTTTTATTTGTCCCAATATTTTGGGGGCTACCTACCCCAATAAAAAATAAAAAAAAACATTGTTTGCTACCTCCTCCTCCTCCATTGCTGCCTCCACCTACAACACCACATTCACCGCCTCCTCAACCTCTGACTCCATATCCACCTCCTTCTCTGAGTTGCAGGTTAATAATTAGTAATTTTTAGTTATTTTATTTCATTTTTTCATATACATCCCTCTAGCCTTTTCAAGGACTATTTTAGAGCCATTTTAATTCAAAAAAGTGCAAATTTTAGTGCCCTAAATTGAAAAAATTCTTATTTTCAATTGTCGGGTGACATTTTACCATTTTTGGCGTATACAAACCCCTGCTGTGCCTGGGTGACAGGGGCCTAAATCTCTCAAAATCCTCTGTTGTATTGCTGGGTGACAAGATCCCCCTTTTGCCGTGAATGAACCCCTGCTGTGCCTGGGTGACATGGGCCTAAATCTCTCAAAATCCTCTGTTCTATTGCTGGGTGACAAGATCCCCCTTTTTCCGTGAATGAACCCCTGCTGTGCCTGGGTGACAGGGGCCTAAATCTCTCAAAATCGTCTGTTCTATTGCTGGGTGACAGAAACCCCCTTTTGCCGTGAATGAACCCCTGCTCTGCCTGGGTGACAGGGGCCTAAGTCTCTCAAAATCCTCTGTTCTATTGCTGGGTGACAAGAACCCCCTTTTGCCGTGAATGAACCCCTGCTGTGCCTGGGTGACAGGGGCATAAATCTCTCAAAATCCTCTGTTCTATTGCTGGGTGACATGAACCCCCTTTTGCAGTGAATGAACCCCTGCTCTGCATTGCTGACAGGGAACTACATTTAGTGAAAACATCTGTTACTGATCGGAAGATGCGCGACTACAAGAGCACGCTGATGATAGCATTCCCACCTGACAGCGGGGGCACAGTGGAAGCACAAGGCGAAGGCAGAGGAGGAGGAAGAGGTCGCCAACGCAGCTGGTGCACCAGCAGCACCTGAGAAGCCAGGGTTAGCATGGCCAAAATGTGGAAAAGCTTTGTCAGCCTTGGAGGTGCTGACCTGCCCTGCAGCCAGTGTATAGTGTGAATGTGTGTTTAGCACGGCAGAGAGCATTATCACAGGCCGCAGCCAATGTGGACAAGCTTACGTTTATTAAAATGAACCAGGCATGGATCCCACAGGACTTGTCCGTACCTTGTGCAGAATAGACATTTATACCAGCCTCAACCATCCATTCTTGTACTCAAGTGCACTTATTCTTTGTTTTATTTTGTTATACAGTCAGGTCCATAAATATTGGTACATCGACACAATTCTAACATTTTTGGCTCTATACACCACCACAATGGATCTGAAATGAAACGAACTAGATGTGCTTTAACTGCAGACTGTCAGCTTTAATTTGAGGGTATTTACATCCAAATCAGGTGAACGGTGTAGGAATTACAACAGTTTGTGTATGTGCCTCCCACTTGTTAAGGGACCAAAAGTAATGGGACAATTGGCTTCTCAGCTGTTCCATGGCCAGGTGTGTGTTATTCCCTCATTATCCCAATTACAATGAGCAGATAAAAGGTCCAGAGTTCATTTCAAGTGTGCTATTTGCATTTGGAATCTGTTGGTGTCAACTTTCAAGATGAGATCCAAAGAGCTGTCACTATCAGTGAAGCTGTCACGACCCATGGTCATGGTCGTGACTCTGGAACCGCATGCAGTTGCCTGCGGTCTTGTCTTGTCATCAATCACAGGTTGAGGGCTGTTGTTTGTTGCCTCACCTGTGGTTTCCGCTGGCAACATTATGTATGTGGCAGTTTAGTAGCCTGACCTGGTGCTGGGCAGCTTGCTGTCAAGTGCATGCGGTTACACCTGGTTGGGTGTGTGTGGATGTATGCACTTTGTATGTCTGTTTGTTGTGCACGAGGTGGTGTTTGTGTGCACTGTGACTCCTCCCTTCACTTGTGGTTGTCCGCGGCAACGTCTGGTGTTGTGTGCATGTGGTGGCAGTGTCTTGGCCTGCTGGCTGTTCCTCAGGACATGATTGCCACGCATGCCGTTGCCGGCGGTAACAGGTGAGTGTGTTTGTGTGCACTTTCTCCTTTAAGTGGCTGTCTTCCCTTCCCTGGTGTGAGAAGGGTTAATTCCCTTCTGAGTGTGTGAACACTTGGTGTGTCTGTGTGGGTGTGGCTACTTGGGCTATAAAGCCTCAGTGAAGACCTGAAGCTGAGGGGTACTCCAGCCTGGTTTGTAAGCTGGAGGCACCCTCCTGGTTCCTTATACCATCTGCCAGTGAGGGCCACCCTTGTGGTCATAAATCTTGTTTGATGTTATAAAAAGGTGATACACGATGTTATGAAGATGTGTGTGTGTGTTATGCTTATTTATTGCAGCGTATGGTTTCCTGGGTTCCTGTGTGGTGTTTGCTCTGTCTCTTGTGTTGTTGTGGACAGCAGCACCTATACTTGGGTTCCAGGCTCTGTGTCTGTGGCAGGTAGGTGTGGTACTGGTTGCACTTACCTGCCATTGCCATATGTCTGTTTCTGTTTCCCTTTCTTCATAGCTTGGCCAGTGAGACTCCGGTTCCTCCGTATCCAGGAGGAACAGGTCGTCTTACTCTGCTCCTAGTCCAGGGCCGCCCTGAGGGCTAGTAGGAATTACAGGTTCCAGTGTATGAGCCCTCCCACCATCAGGGTCGGCTCATACGGCTAGGAGACAGGGTCAGAAGTAGGGATGTGATTAGGAGGTGACCTGCTCCCAATTTCTGTCATCCTGGCCAAGTAGCAACCTTTCCATCTTCTGCCATCGCACGGCTGAGGGTTTTCCCCATCCTCGGCCGTGACACTGGAAGGATAGTGGGGACCCATCGTATTCGAGGAAGAAATGTGGCAAGAAAAAAATCCTGAATGATCGTGAACGGGGATCACTTAAACGTTTGGTGAAATCAAATCGAAGAGAAACAACAGTAGAACTTAGGACTATGTTTAATAGTGAAAGTAACAGCATTTCCACATGCACAATACGAAGGGAACTCAAGGGATTGGGACTGAACAGCTGTGTAGCAGTAAGAAAACCACTAATCAGTGAGGCAAACCAGAAAAAAAGGCTTTAATTTTCTAGGGAGCATAAAGATTAGACTCTGGAGCAATGGAAGAAGGTCATGTGGTCTGATGAGTCCAGATTTACCCTGTTCCAGAGTGATGGGCGCATTAGGGTAAGAAGAGAGGCAGATGAAGTGATGCACCCATCATGCCTAGTGCCCACTGCACAAGTCTGTGTGGGCAGTGCTATGATCTGGGGTTGCAATATTAGTGTGTGTGACCTTTTTTTTTTTTGGTGGTGGCTTTTTTTTGGGAAAGACTGTATATTTGTTTTTGTTTTTTTTTAATTGACAATTTTTATTGTTTTGTAAATATCATAGCAAGTTACAAGCAAGAAGATACATTGTAATTACATTGCAAGTGATTACAAAAGAAAGCGGCAAGTACATTTTTAAAAAATTGTCACTAATTCAAGTAACAGGCGGGCATATATGCCCAACATTGACAGGTATTAGCTATTATTAAACATAGGCAAGATTCAGGTCAGACTGCAAGTTAGAAATGTCAGGACTTGTTGCTCAATATAAGGGATGAGTCACATGTGATATCCCCCATGTGACTTCAAAAACTAAAACAAGAATTCAACCCAGATGGGTATGTATCTATGTGAGTTGTTAAGAAAAACCTCTATGGTTCTTCCATGGTGACCATACCTTCAGAAAAGAAGATCTAGAATGTGCCTCCCAATGAGAGATTTCTTCTAGCCTGTATATCTGATCTACTTTGTTAGTCCAATGGTCAATACTTGGGGTGTCAGTAGACAACCAGTGTGTCGGTAAGAGAAGTCTAGCAGCTGCCAGTAAAAATGAGAAAAGAGATGATTTGTGTGATCCCAGAGTGTCCATCCCCAGGGATATCAGGGCTATCTCGGGTGAACATGGGAGAGAAACCTGACATATCTGGTTACATAGTTTGAATATCTTGAGCCACCAAGGTTTAATTAGGTCACAGGACCACCAAATGTGCATAAAGCTGCCTTTTGTTGTATGACATCTCCAGCAGACATCAGATGCTGTTGGGCTATACAAACATGTCTTGTCAGGAGTCTTGTACCAGCGCATAAGAATTTTATAACTATTTTCTTGTATGCGAATACATCTGGATAGTTTATGGGGTGAGATTAAGAGTTTGGTGACCTCCTGGGGCGACAGACTACGTTCTAAGTCTCTTTCCCATAGGCCAACAATTGCCGGTTTAGAGAGGGAAGAGGAAAGTTTCAAGCTTTTGTATATTCTAGATATAGTTTTGGATGGGTATATCTTAGACCCTAACATTGCTTCAAACCAGTTAGATTCCCTTGTTTGGGAGACATTTTTTGCCCACGACAGAACCTCTGTCTTGAGGAAGTGCTGTAGAATGGGGTTATGTATCTGTGTCTCTAATAACGCAAGTATTTCGTTATCGGAAAGAATACAGCCTTCTGTATCTAGTAACTTTGAGGTAGATATCTCTGAATATCTCAGGATTGTTGGGCAACTCTCTCTTAGTTCCTTAGGAGCTAAATTAATAATGTCTTTTATAAGCAGAAGAGGAGAAGGGAATTTAGGACCATCAGAGCTTCCTGAAAACCATTTCCAGACCTTTAAAGTGTTACGAGTGAGGGGGTTAGGTATCAAGTTAGATGGAGGGAGTGGTTTGTTTGCGAGCAGAAGAGCCCGGATTGGGGATGGGAGTAGTGCATTTTCTAATTTAGGCCAAAATTTGTGAATAGGTTCCCTAACCAAGTCTATGGCCCTGGATAATTGGATTGCCCTCATGTAGGCTTCAGGGTCAGGAAGACCTATACCACCTTTAGTCCTAGGCTTGGTTAGCGTATCAAAAGAGATACGGGGGCTTTTACCCTGCCAGATAAACCTGCGAATAGTTTTATTCAGAGAGATAAAATATGCTTTGGGTATTTCAATAGGAAGGACTTGCATCAGGTAGGTGAGTTTTGGCATAATCAGGGACATGAAAATGTTCTTCCTACCAAACCATGAGAGGTATTTGGAGTCTAGAGAGTCTATCTGGGTTTGCATAGAGGCTAAGAGAGGACTATAGTTTAGTTTAAATAGATCAGGTAAATGGGGGGATAATTTAACTCCTAAATAAGTTAATTGTTGGGAACTCCAATCAAATGGGGAGTTTATTTGAAGAGATAAGATGCTAGCAGGGGAAGTCCTATATGGAGCACTTGGGTCTTGGAGGCGTTAATCTTAAAGTTCGAAAGGGAGCCAAAATGACTAAGAGTTGATAGGATCTTGGGCATGGATTTGTGAGGGTTGGTGGTAGTGATTAATAAATCATCCGCAAACGCTGCTAGTTTAAATTCGTTTGTTCCAATTTTCAAACCCTGAATATCACTGTTTTGTCTAAGGGCCTGCATAAGGGATTCCATCACTAGCACAAATATAAGGGGCGAAAGGGGGCATCCCTGTCTAGTCCCATTTCTGATAGAAAAGCAAGAGGACAGTAAGCCATTGACCGACACGGACGCCGAGGAGCAAGTGTACATTGCAAATATTGCGTTGACATATGGTTCTGGGAATTGAAATTTCAACAGAGTCAGTCTGATATAAGACTGTATATTTGAACAATAATATTTAGTTTTAGTTCAAAATGTTAAAATTTTACAAGGGGGGACAGGAGAATTTTTTTTAGTAAACCAATACCTCACATTTGGTCTTAACCTGCTGCTTGGGCGAACAAAAGGGATCACAAGGGAAGGAGCGGCATCTAGCTTTTCAAATGCTGATTTTACTGGAATGTGTTTGGGCACCACATCGAACTTGTAACACCTCTAAGGTACCAGTACAGTGATAACCCCAAAAAATAACCCAATTTTTTAAACCAGCTAGTGGTGTTTATGATGGTTTTGACCACATTGGTGTTTCATAGAATTTTTTCAACATTTGACCGTGGAAGAATTCATTTTTTTCCTATAGTACATTGAATTAGCTGAAATGGTTAAGAGCTATAATTTAATTTTTTGTTGACGGTGCTACGTAGGTGAGGGCTCTTTTTTATGGGAGAAGCTGTAGTTTAAATTGGTACCACTTTGGGGTAAATTTTGCTTTTATCACTTTTTTTCATTATTTGGAAGGTGAGGTGGGCAAAAACTGCAATTCTGTCATTTATATTTATATTTTATCTTTTATGGGGTTCACTAATGAGGTATAAATGAAATATTAATTATATTCTGTGAGTTGATACAATTATTTTTATACCACATTTATATCATTTTTTTTATGTTTTACCATTTTTGTGCAGCAGCCCAGAAGGAGTGTGTCGATGATGGGAGTGGTAGTAATCACAGATCAAGATAGAAATCTCCACTCTTGCGATGCCAAGGGGCCGTGTAGTGACTGGAAGGTGCACCCTTTCTTCCCTGCCTTGTGTTGGTTGGGGAGCCCTTAATGTTGGATGATTTGCTGGGTGCAAGGCAGGACCGATGGAATGTGTAGACAATGATCAGGCCCATTAGTTGCAATAAATAATGAAGTTGATGATATAGATAGTAGTACAAATAGCAGCAAGGCACAGTTTCACAGTATATCACACTGCAATCTTCTCTCAGTAGAAGCATATGAACAGCATCAATGATGGTGGCTGTAGTACTCCTCTTTCTCTGTAATGAACACTTTTCAGTCTCTAAGCAGAAATTGCATGCATGCAACAAGGGTCTTAGTAAGTCCTTCTGCAATCCTACTTCAGACCCTACAGACTGAGGGGTGCAGAAATGTAGAAATGGGTGGCCAATCCATCTTAACCGATGGAGGTAATACTTCCAAAGCAACAAAACCCTTCTGCCATAAAAGAGCACAAACCTTGCTATCTGAAGCTTGCACAGTCTTGTAAGTTCTAGACCGTCTAGATATCTGGTCTCTATCTGGATATTTTAGTAATAGGGTTACTTCCATGGCATTTGTAGAGATTAGGGTTCTCTAAACATGAGCCTTTATGTACAGGAGCTGAAACACCTGTCTTCTCTCTTGAAATGCTCAGACTATACTCTCCCAACAATAACTAGTCAGGAGGTGGATCTAGTATGTCCTGTGACAACCTAACTGTCACGACTGTGACTGATCCAGACAGGTCAGTATATCTGGATCAGTAAAAGGCCAGTATATCTGGCCTTTTAAAAAAAAAAAAAATGACATTTCTTATTTATTTTTATTTTTTTTGCTTGCTGTTTTGCTTTGTATTTTTCTGTTCCACTATGGATCCGGTTACGGTTTTGGCGAAACAATTACAGGGGTTATCCCTTGAAGTGGCAGGATTAAAAGCAACAGTGCTGCAGCAGCAGCAGCCATCCTTGGGTTCCACCGTTGCTACAGGAAACCAAGGTACTCCTGAGCCAAAAGTGGCTTTACCTGATAGGTTCTCAGGAGGGAGAGACCAATTTGTAACCTTCAGAGAAGCTTGCAAATTCTTCTTCAGGTTACGCCCTAGATCCTCCGGCGGTGAGGAACAACGGGTGGGTATTGTAATTTCTCTCCTGCAAGGAGATCCGCAGGCTTGGGCTTTCTCCCTACCATCAGACTCTCTGGCCTTACGATCAGTGGAGGAGTTTTTTGAAGCCCTGGGTCTCGTATATGATGACCCGGACAGGGTCTCACTGGCTGAGTCTAAGCTACGTAGACTTCGGCAAGAGAACCGGTCTGCTGAACTATATTGTTCCGAATTCCGTAGGTGGGCTACTGATACGTTATGGAACGACTCGGCCCTTAGGAGTCAGTTCTGCCAGGGGTTGTCTGAAAAATTAAAAGACGCGCTGGCGGTATACGAGGTCCCTGGGTCTCTGGAGGCTGCTATGTCTCTGTCCATAAGAATCGACAGACGACTCAGGGAGAGACTATTAAATTTTACGGAGGCCTCTATAGGGCAGGGATCGGTTTGTTATGATCCAGTCGAACCAATGCAAATAGGGGGCGCCACTAGACGGGTGAATCCTCCTAAGTTCCGCTGTAGGTCAGAGGTTTGTTTTCGTTGTGGGGGGAGGGGTCATTTTGTAAAGGTTTGTCCCTCAGAACCCAAGAGACCACAAACAAAGGAGCCGCCGGGAAAACTAGAGTCCCCAGATTGTGCGGAGGATAACAGTCTGGGCGTATTCGTTTCCTCCATACGCATGTCTCAGTTTTTGTTGTCCGCTACCGTTGAGGCGGGCAATAAGACTGAGATCTGTTCCGTCTTTTTGGACAGTGGGGCGGAGGTCAACTTGGTGGATTCACGGTTTGCTCAGGCTCTGGGTTTTACTCCAGAACCGATACGCAGAACTATTCCTGTTTTTGCCATCGACTCCTCCCCTCTTACTCAGAAAGAGTTAACTCAGATCATTCATAATATCCATCTGCAGGTAGGGGACCTCCATAAAGAGCATATCTCGTGTTATGTCCTGGACGGTCTTCCGGCTCCTATGGTATTGGGGCTTCCCTGGCTGGTGACTCACAATCCAGTGGTGGATTGGCAGGCCGGGGAGATTGTGGAGTGGAGTGAACATTGTAAGGACAACTGCTTGAGTAGTAGGTGCTCTACACTCTCTGTAACATCTTTACCTGCCTTTCTGTCAGATTTTATGGATGTGTTCTCTGAGAAGGGTTGTCAGGGGTTACCACCACATCGTCCATATGATTGCACGATTAATCTACTACCTGGGGCCAAACTACCTAAAACCCGGTTATACAATCTTTCCGGGCCGGAGAGGAAGGCTATAAAAGATTATATTTCGGAGAGTTTGGCTAAGGGACACATCAGACCCTTTTCTTCACCTGTGCCTGCAGGGTTCTTTTTCGTTAAAAAGAAAGATGGGGGCCTACGTCCTTGCCTGGATTTCCGGGAATTAAACCGGATAACTATCTGAGATCCCTATCCTCTTCCTCTCATTCCCGACCTCTTTAATCAGGTCGCTGGTGCTAAATGGTTCTCCAAAATGGATCTCAGAGGAGCCTATAACCTGGTTCGCATCAAAGAGGGGGATGAGTGGAAGACGGCTTTTAATACTCCGGAAGGGCATTATGAAAATCTGGTCATGCCATTTGGTCTTACTAATGCGCCTGCGGTATTCCAACATTTTGTCAACGATATTTTTAGTCACCTTATCGGGAGATTTGTTGTGATATATCTTGATGACATCCTGGTCTATTCCCCGGATCTGGATACACATAAGATCCATGTGAGACAAGTGCTGCAGATATTAAGGGCCAACAAATTGTTTGCTAAGTTAGAAAAATGTGTGTTCGCCGTAAAAGAACTGCCATTTCTGGGGTATGTGTTGTCAGATTCAGGTTTCCGCATGGATCCAGAGAAAGTCCGGGCGATTATAGACTGGGATCTGCCTGAGAACCTGAAGGCATTGCAACGCTTCCTGGGGTTTGCCAATTTTTATAGAAAATTTATAAAAAACTATTCCTTGGTGGTCAAACCACTGACGGACATGACCCGAAAGGGATACGATTTTTCCAAATGGTCACATGCAGCCAAAACTGCCTTTGCATCTGTGAAGGAGAGATTCACCTCGGCCCCTATTCTCGTACAGCCAGATGTCTCGCTTCCTTTTATTGTAGAGGTTGACGCATCAGAGGTGGGGGTGGGAGCGGTACTATCTCAGGGCCCGTCCCCTGTTGAATGGCGTCCGTGTGCTTTCTTTTCGAAGAAATTGTCTACTGCAGAAAGGAACTATGATATTGGCAACAGGGAACTTTTGGCTATTAAGTTGGCTTTTGAGGAGTGGCGTCATTTTTTGGAGGGGGCGGTTCATCCCGTCACGGTGATTACTGATCACAAAAACTTATTATATCTGGAGTCTGCTAAACGTCTCACCCCTAGACAGGCTCGGTGGTCGCTATTTTTTACTAGGTTTAATTTTGTAATAACCTATCGCCCGGGGGCAAAAAATACTAAGGCGGATGCATTGTCTCGAAGTTTTCCTGGAGGGGGTGATGTTGAGGTACCAGAGCCCATTTTGCAAAAGGGGGTGGTGGTCTCTGCATTACACTTAGGTTTGGAGGAGAGGGTGTTGGAAGCTCAGGGGGACGCCCCGGCCTCCTGCCCCTCGGGTAAACTGTTTGTGCCAGAAAATTTACGACTGGAGATACTAAAAGAACACCATAACTCCACACTGGCAGGACACCCAGGTAGTAGGGCAACCTCTGAGTTAGTGTCTCGTCGGTTCTGGTGGCCTAAATGGCGCCAGGAGGTGTTGAATTTTGTGTCTGCATGTGCTACCTGTGCTCGTTCTAAGGTAGATCATACTCGTCCGGCAGGGCGTCTTTTACCTCTGGCCATCCCCAACAGGCCTTGGACGCACCTGTCAATGGATTTCATTACGGATCTACCAGTATCAGCGGGGAAGACTGTTATTCTTGTAGTTGTTGACAGATTCAGTAAAATGGTGCACTTTATTGCTCTTGCCGCATTGCCTAATGCTAACACACTGGCTCAGGTTTTTATTGACCACATCGTGAAGCTTCACGGGGTCCCTTCCGATATTGTTTCGGATCGTGGTACCCAATTCGTTTCTAAATTTTGGAAAGCTTTTTGTTCTCGTTTAGGGGTTCATCTGTCGTTTTCTTCATCTTTCCATCCACAGTCCAACGGTCAGACTGAACGTACCAATCAAAACCTAGAGACATATTTGAGATGCTTTGTTTCCGAAAATCAGGAGGAATGGTCATCTTATTTACCGTTAGCAGAGTTTGCCATTAATAATCGTCGTCAAGAATCCACCGATAAGTCACCATTTTTTGGTGCGTATGGTTTCCATCCTCAGTTTTGTACGTTTAGTGAGGGGGGGCCGTCTGGGATTCCCAAGGAGGAACGATTTGCGTCTTCACTTTCTTCAGTGTCGCAGAGTGTGCAAGAAAGTTTGAAGAGAATTGGTGGTAGATACAAACGTGCGGCTGATAGGAAGCGCTCTGAAGGTCCGGACCTTGGGGTGAATGACTTGGTGTGGTTGTCTACCAGAAATATCAAGTTGAAGGTTCCCTCGTGGAAATTAGGTCCGAGATTTATTGGTCCTTATAGGGTAATTAAGATCATTAACCCGGTGGCTTTTCGTCTGGAGCTACCTCAGACTCTAAGGATCCATAATGTCTTCCACAGATCTCTGCTTAAGAGATATGTAGAACCTCCTGAACCATTGCCACTACCGCCTCCACCGGTGGTTGTTGATGGCAGTCTTGAGTTTCAGGTAGAAAAGATTGTTGATTCACGATATGTTCGCCGCTCTCTTCAGTACCTGGTGCACTGGAAAGGTTATGGTTCCGAAGAGAGAATGTGGGTTCCAGCATCAGAGATAAAAGCGGACAGACTCATTCGGGCTTTTCATAGCTCCCATCCGGAGAGGCCTGGTCTTGAGGGTCCAGGGGCTCCTCGTAGAAAGGGGGGTACTGTCACGACTGTGACTGATCCAGACAGGTCTGGGAGGAGAAGGTCGCAGCGACTTGCTACTCGCGATAGCTTGTGAGTTTGCTCCGTGGTTCAGGGTATGTCATCTGGGTTTTGCCTTGTGAACCTTTTTGTCCTGACTGGGAGTTTGTAGGCATCCTTCTCAGGTGAGTCCTGTCTGCCACTCCCAGCTACTATATTAGTTTCACTTTCACTTGCAGTCATTGCCAGATATAGTCCTTACTTCCAGTTCTATTCTGACCTTTGAAGGAGATCGTTTGATGGTGTTGCTGTGGAGCTCTTGTCCGGCGTGGACTGTCGTGATTGGGATCGCCTTCTCTGCTCGTGACTGGATAAGTGTATCTCTGATATAGTTTGTTTGTTGCTGTCTTCCCCTGCTGTTCTCCTAGACATGAGTGATGGTGACTAGTGCTCCCATCGACCTTTCCCCACTCTAGGCTTGTTAGGGTGACTGAAGGTTTTAGGCATCCTGCACGACGCACGGGTTCACACCCCGTCTAAGGTATCAGGGCAGACAGGTGCCAGCTTAGGGTTAGTCAGGGGTGGCCATATTATTCCCATCCGTAGATAAGGGTCCCCCTTCCCCTCCGTCTGGTGCGACACGACTGCTGCTGGGGTAGCGGTCGTGACACTAACACAATTTTTCAAGTTGTTAACCATATGCTATCAATACCATATTGGGTACATATTACTTTTTTTTTATAGCTTTTTATAAAAAAAAATTGGGGAGGTGAGGTAGGCAAACATTTAAATTCTGTCAATGTTATTTCTTCTTAATTTTTTTAGGGGCTTCACCATGCAGTATATACAGAGGTGCACTGCCAATGAAGCGAGGTGAGGCGATTGCCTCAGGCAGCACCAGGTAGGGACAAGTAGGGGGCAGCAGAAAGCCCTTGTGCATCGAGTGCTTTCATTGTGTAAGTGTTCATCTCTGCATTTTCAACTGTAGAGCTATATTAACCAGTATGTATTCCTAGTATGCCTTTAACATTAAGGCTGGAGGGAAGGGGATAGGCTGATAATTTGGCATGGGGAAGGGGGGGCGTCATTTCAGTTTTAGCCTCAGGCAGCAGAAAGGCTAGGTGCACCACTGAGTATATATATTATAACTTTATTCTGCAGATTAATATGATTATGGAAATACCAAATTTATATTGGTTTTCATGTTTTGCAACATTTTGCATGAACATATCACTTTTTTAATAAAAAATCTGTTGTATTTTGCATGGTCATATACTTGTTGTTTGAAGGACGGGCTGTAGGTTTTATCATTACCAGTCTGGAATACATATAACTTTTTGATTTGCTTCATATTAAATTTTTTTGGAAGGAGAGGTGGGCAAAAAATACAGTTCTGTCAGTTTATTTTTTTTAAATATTTACTTTTATAGGGTTCTCCATGAGGTATACAGTATATATGATTCTGTGCGTTGAAAAAACTATGGCGGTGCCAAATCTATATTGTTTTTTCTTTTTTTCTATCTTTTCATCATAAGTCTGTTTTTAAATAAAAAATATATATTTCTTTTCATTGCCATTAGAGATGAGCGAATAATTGAAAAGTTCAATTTAGCTGATTAGCCGAATTTTACAAAAAAATTTGCTTCGTCACGAAGCGCATTTTTTTTTGGAAGTAGCAGGTGATATGACAGGGAGCTATTATAGCGCCGCCCACATCATTGTACCCCTCAGATGCAACGTTCATACATGATCGCGACATCTGAGTGTAAAAACTGTGTAAAATTAACAATACATTTTTTTTTCATCAAACTTATAACCTCCTCCATTTGCTTGTGACAGGCCGGCCGCCGCCATCTTGCTTGAAGATCTGGAGCGAAATCTCGCTCTTCGCGAGATTGCGTCATCACTCCGGCCGGCGTAGTGACGTCATAAATCACCACGCACGAGATTTCGGCTGAGATCTTCAATCAAGATGGAGGCTGGCGGCCCGTCGCGAGCAAATGGAGGAGGTAAGTTTGAATTTTTTTGTTTTTTACACTATTTCAGGTTAAATTAATTCGCTGACACGAAGCACGAGGAGATTCTGCTTCGAGGCGAATCAAATTTATCCTGAAATTCAGATTGAATTCCAGTTTGTGGGATTCAATTTGCTAATCTCTAATCGCCATATCTAAGACCCATAGCTTTTTTATTTTTCTGTTGAAGCAGCTGTGTGAGGACTTTTTTTGCAGATGAGTTGTAGGCTTTATTGGTACCATTATGGGGTACATAAGAATTTGATCGCTTTTTAAACCATTTTTGTGACTTAAGGGGACCAAAACAATCAATTCTGTAATTTTTCATTTATTCATTTTATTTTTACGGTGATCACCATGCAGGATAAGTAACTTGATCCTTTTTTAGATTTAGAAATTAAGTCATTAAGGACAAGGCTTTACAAGTAATGATTAGCTTACTTACAGTATATATTTTTTCATTTTTGACCAAATATAAATAACTGGATATGGGGAAAGGAGCATTTCCTTTTTTACTTGAAATGTTTATTCTTTTTTTTTTTTTATATTGTTTTTGCTTACTTTCTTTTTAAGTCCCACTAGGGGGCTTAAAGTTGAAATGATCCAATCACTGATACAATACACTGCAATAGTTATCTATTGCAGGGCCTGAGAGGCAAAGCCTGAGAATGTTCTGCACATGGTGGCCTTTGTAAGGGGATGAGAGAGAGCCCCCTCCCTTGGTCAACCATTTAGATACCTCAGTCACCATGGACCACAGCATTTAATGGGATAAATGACCCGGACTGTCCAATTGCGCTTTTTCAATAAACCTATTGCAAAGTTGTCTCATTTAATAATAAGTGTACTAGAGATGAGCAAATCAATTGATTTTCGTTTCGGGTCTGGCTCATCGAATTTCTGAAAAAGTTTGGGACCCGAATCGGGCCAAACCAAAGTTGCTCAATTTGCCCTGAAAGTTGGTATATAACCCCCTCTAGCCTCCTAGGACTTATAATTTTTAGAAAAACTTGTTATATTTCAACATTACTGTGGCAATTTGGTGGACATTACTTGATGCAGTGAGAGTGACATTACTGGGATAGTGGGGTGGACATTAATGGGAGAGTGGGGGTGCCATTACTGGGGGCAGTAGGGTGGATATTAGTGGGGGCAGTGGAAGTGATATTACTGGGGAAGTAGGGTGAACATTACTGGGGGCACTATAATTATTATTATTATTATTAGGGGACTTTAGAGGGTATTATTATTGCTTGTGGCACTATAGGAGACATTATTATTGGGGACACTGGGGTGACATTACAAGGAACACAGTTGGTATAGTACTGGAAGCACTAGGGAGCATTACTGAGTTCATAATAGAGGCATTATTATTGTTGGTGGCTCTATTGGAGCATTATATTACTAGGGCACAACAGGGCAGTATTATTACTGGGGAATTTACATGGGACACTCTAGGGTATTATTATTACTGGGGACACTATAGAGGGCATTATTATTACTAGAGGCACTAAAGAGGGCATTATAAATACTGGCAGCATTACTGAGGTATTATTATTCCTGGGAGCAGCATAGAGGCATTATTATTGCTAGGGGCACTATAGGAGGCATTATTATGGATGGGGCACTATAGCGATCATTAATATTACTAAGATGAGGAAAGAGAATGTTTACATTAGAGAGGACATCTCTGAAAGAAATTGACATAGGGTTTTGGTCCAAATAAAGATGAGGAAAGAGAATGTTGACATCAGAGGGGAGCTCACTGGATGTTGTAGCATGATGGCAGTAGGCCTGGCTATGTGCTGTTGCTTGTGTCTCACCTCCCTCATCCCCATTCTCCATATCTTAATTACAGACAAGTGGAAGAGAAGGAAAGAACAAGGAAGAAGACATTGGCTACCACAGAAGGGCACCATCTGTGTAGGTATTTTATGCTACTGGGATAGTATATTGTCCTGCACTGTGGTATTTGGTTCTGCTGGAGTAGTATATTGTGCTGCACTGTGGTATTTGGTTCTTCTGGGGCATTATTTTGTGCTCTTTTGTGGCATTTCTGGACACTTGCAGTGTTCCCGCCTTCTGTCAATTTGTACTACAAAATGTGGCCACTTTTTTTTTTTTCTAGGGCCACTTTAAATTTCTAGTTTTCCCATGCCTTTAACCTGTTCCGGACATAGGGTGTACCGGTACGCCCTGATTTCCCGATCCTTAAGGACACAGGGTGTACCGGTACGTCCTATGTATTTTCGATCACCGCCGCTCGGCCGGCGGTGATCGGAACCCGGTGCCTGCTGAAATTAATCAGCAGGCACCCAGGGTCAATGTCCAGGGGGGTCCTGTGACCCCCCCCCCGTATCGGCGATCGCTGCAAACCGCAGGTCAATTTTAGACCTGCGGTTTGCAGCGCTTTCGGGAGGTTTCTGATTCCCGCGGTCTGTGACTTCAAAATGGCTTTATTTTATGTTTAACCCCCCCTGCAGCCCTCTCTGTTATGTCCGGCGGGCGCAGCGGGGGGGTGTGGGGCGGTGCGGCAGTGCGGGCGGGAGGGCTGCGATCATCAGGATGGCCGAGCGGTTTGCAGAGTGTTAGCACATTGCTGACACTCTGCTTGAAATGCCTGAAATCTGTGCTGGCACAGATGTCAGGCGTTTAACCCCTTCCATGCTGCGGTCCGTGCGTGCTCTGCTGTGGCAGCGAGTGATGGTTACCATGGCTGCCATGGTGCTGATCAGAGGCAGTCCATGGTGCTGATCAGACTAATGCTAAAGGCAGAAGTCTAATCAGACTTTGTAAAGTGAAAATACAGTACAGTACACTATATTGTGTACTGTACTGTATTATACAGACATCAGACCCACCGGATCTTCAATAACCAAGTGGGTCTGGGTCAAAAAAATGTAAAAACAATGTAAAAATAAAAAAAACACACATTTATCACTGATTAAAAATGAAAAAAATAAAATTCCCTACACATGTTTGATATCACCGCGTCCGTAACGACCTGATCTATAAAACGGTAATGTTACTTTCCCCACACGGTGAACACCATAAAAAAATAAAAATAAAAACTATGATGAAATTGAAATTTTGCCCACCATTCTTCCCAAAAAAGGTAATAAAAGTGATCAAAAAAGTCGTATGTATGCCAAAAAGTAAATCAAACTGTCAAAATTAGCCCCTACATGAGACAATGGCCGAAAAAAAAAAAAAAAAACTATGGCTCTCAGACTATGGAGACACATGATTTTTTTTTTGTTTCAAAAATGATATTATTGTGTAAAACTTACATAAATAAAAAAAGTATACATATTAGGTATCGCCGCATCTGTAATAACTTGCTCTATAAAAATGTCACATGACCTAACCCCTAAAAAAAGCCCATTTTTTGTCACCTTACATCACAAAAAGTGTAATAGCAAGCGATCAAAAAGTCATATGCACCATAAAATAAGGCCAATCAAACATTCATCTCATCCTGCAAAAAATGAGACCCTACCTAAGATAATTGCCCAAAAACTGAAAAAAACTATGGCTCTCAGACTATGGAGACACTAAAACATGATTTTTTTTGTTTCAAAAATGAAATCATTGTGTAAAACTTACATAAATAAAAAAATTGTATACATATTAGGTATCGCGCATCCATGGCAAACTGCTCTATAAAAATACCACATGATCTAACCTGTCAGATGAATGTTGTAAATAACAACAACAAAAAAACGGTGCCAAAACAGCTATTTCTTGTTACCTTGCCTCACAAAAAGTGTGATATAGAGCAACCAAAAATCATATGTACCCTAAACTAGTACCAACAAAACTGCCACCCTATCCTGTAGTTTCTAAAATGGGGTCACTTTTTTGGAGTTTCTACTCTAGGGGTGCATCAGGGAGGCTTCAAATGGGACATGGTGTCAAAAAACCAGTCCAGCAAACTCTACCTTCCATAAACCGTATGGCATTCCTTTCCTTCTGCGCCCTGCCGTGTGCCCGTACAGCAGTTTACGACCACATATGAGGTGTTTCTGTAAACTACAGAATTAGAGCCATAAATATTGAGTTTTGTTTGGCTGTTAACCCTTGCTTTGTAACTGGAAAAAAATTATTAAAAAGGAAAATCTGCCAAAAAAGTGAAATTTTGAAATTGTATCTCTATTTCCCATTAATACTTGTGGAACACCTAAAGGGTTAACCAACTTTGTAAAATCAGTTTTGAATACCTTGAGGGGTGTAGTTTCTAGAATGGGGTCTTTTTTGGGTGGTTTCTATTATGTAAGCCTCACAAAGAGTCTTCAGATCTGAACTGGTCCTTAAAAAGTAGTTTTTTGAAAATTTCTGAGAAATTTCAAGATTTGCTTCTAAACTTCTAAGCCTTGTAACGTCCCACAAAAATAAAATGTCATTCCCAAAATGATCCTAACATGAAGTAGACATATGGGGAATGTAAATAATAACTATTTGTGTAGGTATTACTATGTATTATAGAAGTAGAGAAATTGAAACTTGGAAATGTGCTAATTTGGTATTTTTTTATAAATAAAAAAGAATTTTTTTTACTCCATTTTACCAGTGTCATGAAGTACAATATGTGACGAAAAAACAATCTCAGAAGTAAAAGGGTTTTAAAGCTATCACCACTTAAATTGACACTGGTCAGATTTGCAAAAAATGGCCTGGTCCTTAAGGTGAAATAAGGCTGTGTCCTTAAGGAGTTAACGAGGCCTAAGGTTATATTATCTAACATTGAAAGCCTTAGTGGATCTGCTTTACTGTATATTGAAACTTATAAACAGAGAAGAGAGCCATACAGTAGATATTTTGGATAGCCAAAAAGGGCCATTTTCTCCTGACCATCAAAGCTTTACCATAAAAAGTAGAATGAAAAATAAATATATGTTGACAAGTTGATCTGTCATGATCAATGTTTATGATTATTGGAAGCTGTTGTAGTTGAGTGAATTTCTTGAAATAAATTTCATTGAATTATTTTTTTTTAAATATACTTAGGGCCAAATCGATTCTACCTGAATCGAATATGCTCCAATTCTCCTGAAAATTGGTATATAGCACAGGTCTCCCGGAAACAGGGAGATGGAAAGATAAGAGAGACAAGGAAAGGGATAACATTTTCCTGCTAGTACCCTCAAACTTCATTCAGTGCTTTTTCCACAAAGGAAAGCTTATTTTAATTATATACTACTCACAAAAAGTTAGGAATATTTGGCTTACGGATAAAATGTATGGAAAACATAAAAGTTCACACTACAGTGTTATTATATCATGAAAGTTGGGCATTTAGGTAGAAGCATGTAATAGTGATTTCCTCATCTCAAACAATTTATTGAAACAATAGCCAACAATAGTTGTGGGCATACCCCAACCAAAAATTTCAATTTCTCAGTAACTTGTCATGTGGCCTTGAGCATCAATTACAGCTTGACAACGATGTCTCATGCAGTTAACAAGTCAACTTATTGTCTGCTGAGGCATGGTATCCCACACTTTTTGAAAGATCGCTCTCAGGTCATTGAGGTTCTTGGGTACAGAGTTACGAGCCTCTACTCGGCGACTCAGCTGATCCCATAAGTTTTCAATGGGATTCAGGTCTGGCGAAAGTGCAGGCCACTCCATTTGAGGTTCCCTAGTCTCCAACAGCCATTCCTAATGATGTGACCTCGATATGTTGGCGCATTAGGCCAGTGTTGATCATGCAGAGGCACGAGGACTGGATTATTGATGTTATTCAAGTATTATGGGCTTTTCACTGTACCATTCATAAAGTGTAGGGCAGTTCTGTATTGACCGAACACACCTGTCCATACTGTAGCACCACCAACACCAAAGGCCCGTCTGGTGACAACAGTGGCTGATGCATAGCGCGCTCCTTGACATCTCCAACATTGTTGGCGGACATCATTTCTGCTCAGCATGAATTGACTTTCATCAGTGAACAGCACTGAGTCCCACTGGTCCCTCATCCAGAGTAGATGCCCCCTGGCCCATGCAAGACAATGATGCCTGTGGTCAGTTACCCTTGCAGGTCATCTAGCACACAGGCCATGCAGATGTAAATGGTTTTGAATGTTCTGACATGACACTTGGGTGTGGCATTCATCATCCAGTTCCGCAGGGCATTGTTCACAATGAAGCAGTCATCAGTGTGGGATGTGGCCAAAGGACGTCCACTTCTATGCCTTTCTACAACTCTTCCAGTATATCTGTATCTCTCTGGCAACCTGCTGATAACACTCTGTGACACTTTAAGCTCAGTGTCCACTTCCATCTGAGGACGTCCTGCTTGAAGCCTCGTAATGGTGAGGTAGTGTTGATCAATTGTTAGGTGTTGTCTTGGTCTCATGATGTGAACAGCATGATGAAGAGGACTGCTTAAATACTAATTCTAATTGAACCTGGAAATTTATTGGGAAATTCATGGGTCAAAAGCCTGTTGTGAATTGTGCCGCTCCCAGCAAGTTATGCAAAAAGTACTGAAGCACTGAACAGTTGGACATATGCATTTCAAAGTTTAGAGAAGGTCAAATAAATTCACCTATAAAGGTTAGAATGCATTTTAGGTTCATCCTGAAATTTCACCCACAAGCCAAATATCCCTAACTTTTTGTGAGTAGTATGTTTGATGGACTTATGTCTTTTTTCAACCATATTAACTATGTAACTATATAATTAAGCTATGCTAACTTGCATATATGTTTCCCAGAAATGCAGAGTATGTTGGCTGTACTACTATACTCATGCATACTAGGCAATCTCCTTAATGACAAAGAGCACCCCCAGCTAATCAGGGCAATTTTCTCTTGAGACATTCAGTACTTTTGGAACTATGTCTTCTATACTGTGATATTCAGTACTTGCGTCCTTTTGTATTAACATTTTTTTTATGTTTGTAAATTGAAATTTTTCAGGATAGCATATATGCATTACAATGCAGTGAGCAAAGATAATATGAAAAAAAAAGAATAATATATAAAAGCATATGAAAACATGTCAAATAAATCGAAAAAGTAATAAAAAAGTAGAACTGTACACATCGGTGCTATGGACATCTGAGCTAAATACTAATTTTAAGGCTGCTGAAACGAAAGACATCATTCTGAATGCCAGATCTAAATCTGTATGTCCCAGGATGCAGGAGATGCACTATAAATTAGTTTTCTCGACGGTATAAGACTCCTATCGTACTTAACCGTATCTTTTCCACGGTTTCACCTCTGTGCTGGCGATGCAAGGAGGAACAGGGTACACTCTCACATATTTGGCAACATTGCAAGCACATTACGACATTCTGGAAGAAAAAATCTGCGGTAATTGATCATATATTTGAAACTCACATAGCTCTTTCTTCAAAGCTGCTTCTTTTCAGTGTATTTGATCACCGCACTTCCAAAATTAGGCACCCTCTAACTCTTCATATTCTCAAAGCTGCAAAAATACTAATCCCAAAATTGTAGAAAGATAGATCTCCCCCTTCAATAAATCACTGGCTAAAGGAAATGCATACCCTGCATAAATATTGTGACACAGTAAAGGGAGTTGTATGGGAGGCAGCTTTTTTCCTCCCAGTATGTGCTGCTGGACTGATTAGTGGCCAGGTGGGGTCAAACACCGGACTGGACTCATGTGCCGGTCCAGGTTTTGACAACACCTAGCTGCCTTTAAAAGACAGCTGGGTTCAGCAGAAAGGGTCTCTGTATTGGGATCTGAGGCTTGTGCTGGGCTTGGAGGTCTGAGACCAGTGTGAGGGGAAACAAGCCGCCTAAAGTCTGTTCATGGACTCTTTGAGGCAGAATTGGCAGCTGGGTGTAAAACTAACACCAAAACCAAAAGGTGACTTTTTGTCTTGAATGTGACTTTTTGTTTATGAAGTTGCCAAGAGTGTGAATAAATACTGAACTGTTTGATTTAAGAACGGGTTGGTGCCTCTATACTGCGTAAGCTTATCCTGTCTACCAGAGCGAATCCCCACAGTTGGTGGAAGATGCAGGCAATCGCAGTGAGACTGGCTTAAAAGCCGAAATATTAAAAAAAAAAATATCTGCGCACGGATGTATGTCCTGGATTAAACCAGCAAAATTTCAACCTGTGTTACTCGATTAAATGGAAGCTGTAATAAAGGCCCTCTTGTAGGCTAACCTGCAACAGTGGGAGGCTAATTAGCAGCAGCAAGAAACAAACCAGCTGCTGTTGCAAAACGTAATGGGTCTACAGATGGCAGGAGCATCCCCGAGCATTCACGATGCCCAGAAAGCGGTTCGTACGGCGATCCCCAAGATGGCACCCATGGATGATGTCAAAACCTACCTGGTGGTATTCGAGAAAGTGGCCGTGAGGGAGAATCTACCCCGAGATCAGTGGGCTGAGGTCGTCGCTCCGTTCCTGGCATCCCAGTCCCAGCAGGTGCATTACGACTTACCAGATGAGCAAGCGGCCGATTACCAGAAAGTCAAAGGTGAGATCCTGGCGAGGCTGGGGGTAAATGTGTTGGTCCGGGCCCAGAGGGTGCACCAGTGGGAGTTTAACCTGGCTGAGCCCACGAGACCCCAGTATTATGCTTTATTCCACCTTGGCTACAACCGGACGTACTGAGTCCCACTGCTATGCTGGTATTTTAGCTGATATGTTCTGGAGGGTGTTGCCATACCCTTTTCAGCATTGGATTGGCCAGGCATCTCCTGTTAATGCCCTTGAGATGGTGGACCTGGTTGAAAGATATGAGGCTACCAGGAAACTAAAGGAGGGCTCTTTCAGGAAGGGGGAAGTTAAACCCTGACAATCCCCACACCAGCCCAAGAGATTGGAGCCGAAAAAGCCCGCCCGGGAGATACCCACTGCGTACCTGGGTCCGGTGATCTGTTGGCGGTGTCATGAGCCTGGTCATGTAAGGGCCAACTGTCCCCATAGGTTTGAGCCCATGGACACCAACTATGGCTACCAGCGTTCGCTATATGCCAGGAAGCTGTGTGCAACAGGTACCAGGGAGTCTCTAGATAATAATCACCTGTGCCAGGTGGAAGTGGGAGACACTCCAGCGGTGGCTCTGCTGGACTCGGGGAGTCTGGTGACCCTGGTAAGGGCTACCCTGGTGCGACCTGCTGAGTTTACTGGCCAGAAAGTCGAGGTAACGTGCATACATGGTGACTTAAAAAACGACCCCACCGCTCTGGTGTCTTTAACCATGGTTGCCAGCAGGAGGATTTATGAAGTGGCCGTCGCCACAAATCTACACTATGAACTAATAATAGGAAGAGACTTCCAAGGCTTCCCGGAACTGTGGCCAGCTATAAGACGTACCGGTCCCCAAGAGTCAGGGATAACCCCAGGGGATTGGCCTTGCTCAAGTGGGAAGCCAGGACCCTGGGAACCTGAGGCCAAAGAGCCAGTAGTAGGGGTGACCGCTACTTTGGTGGTTGAGGGGGGAACAACCCCATTGAATGTGATGGTTGGGAGGTGGAGGACTTGCCGCCGGGCCCTGAATTGGAAGACTTGAATGTCTCCGGTGATAATTTCGGTACAGCACAACACAGGGACCCGACATTATCCCGGGAGAATGTGTTAATGATCGATGGAGAACCACAACAACCAGGGCTGAGTCGATATTTCTGCGTTTTGTGGTTCTCTATGATTTGCTGTATCAGGTCAACCAACTTCGGGGGGAGAATGTGGAACAGTTGGTGGTGCCCAAGGCTTATCGCAAACTGGTACTACAGGGAGTGCAGAATTATTAGGCAAGTTGTATTTTTGAGGATTAATTTTATTATTGAACAACAACCATGTTCTCAATGAACCCAAAAAACTCATTAATATCAAAGCTGAATATTTTTGGAAGTAGTTTTTAGTTTGTTTTTAGTTTTAGCTATTTTAAGGGGATATCTGTGTGTGCAGGTGACTATTACTGTGCATAATTATTAGGCAACTTAACAAAAAACAAATATATACCCATTTCAATTATTTATTTTTACCAGTGAAACCAATATAACATCTCAATATTCACAAATATACATTTCTGACATTCAAAAACAAAACAAAAACAAATCAGTGACCAATATAGCCACCTTTCTTTGTAAGGACACTCAAAAGCCTGCCATCCATGGATTCTGTCAGTGTTTTGATCTGTTCACCATCAACATTGCGTGCAGCAGCAACCACAGCCTCCCAGACACTGTTCAGAGAGGTGTACTGTTTTCCCTCCTTGTAAATCTCACATTTGATGATGGACCACAGGTTCTCAATGGGGTTCAGATCAGGTGAACAATGAGGCCATGTCATTAGATTTTCTTCTTTTATACCCTTTCTTGCCAGCCACGCTGTGGAGTACTTGGACGCGTGTGATGGAGCATTGTCCTGCATGAAAATCATGTTTTTCTTGAAGGATGCAGACTTCTTCCTGTACCACTGCTTGAAGAAGGTGTCTTCCAGAAACTGGCAGTAGGACTGGGAGTTGAGCTTGACTCCATCCTCAACCCGAAAAGGCCCCACAAGCTCATCTTTGATGATACCAGCCCAAACCAGTACTCCACCTCCACCTTGCTGGCGTCTGAGTCGGACTGGAGCTCTCTGCCCTTTACCAATCCAGCCACGGGCCCATCCATCTGGCCAATCAAGACTCACTCTCATTTCATCAGTCCATAAAACGTTAGAAAATCAGTCTTGAGATATTTCTTGGCCCAGTCTTGACGTTTCAGCTTGTGTGTCTTGTTCAGTGGTGGTCGTCTTTCAGCCTTTCTTACCTTGGCCATGTCTCTGAGTATTGCACACCTTGTGCTTTTGGGCACTCCAGTGATGTTGCAGCTCTGAAATATGGCCAAACTGGTGGTAAGTGGCATCTTGGCAGCTGCACGCTTGACTTTTCTCAGTTCATGGGCAGTTATTTTGCGCCTTGGTTTTTCCACACGCTTCTTGCGACCCTGTTGACTATTTTGAATGAAACGCTTAATTGTTCGATGATCACGCTTCAGAAGCTTTGCAATTTTAAGAGTGCTGCATCCCTCTGCAAGATATCTCACTAATTTTGACTTTTCTGAGCCTGTCAAGTCCTTCTTTTGACCCATTTTGCCAAAGGAAAGGAAGTTGCCTAATAATTATGCACACCTAATATAGGGTGTTGATGTCATTAGACCACACCCCTTCTCATTACAGAGATGCACATCACCTAATATGCTTAATTGGTAGTAGGCTTTCGAGCCTATACAGCTTGGAGTAAGACAACATGCATAAAGAGGATGATGTGGTCAAAATACTCATTTGCCTAATAATTCTGCACGCAGTGTATATCTAGCGCACCAAACATGTTCTTGGGGTCATCTGGGATTGCAGAAAACACAGGACCGTATACTACAGCGGTTTTACTGGCCCAGTGTGTTTAGAGAGGTGGAAGAGTTTTGTAAGTCTTGCCCGACCTGCCAGATAACTAGCCCCCAGCCCCATTTCTGTAGTCCCTTAGTACCTCTCCCAATCACAGAGGTCCCTTTTGAAAGAATCTCTATGTATCTCACAGGACCAGTACCAAAGTTCACTAGAGGGCACAAACACATTCTAGTCATTCTAGACTATGCCACTCGGTACCCGGAGGCGGTGCCACTGCGGCATACATCGGCCAAACTCATAGCTAAAGAGTTAATGGAGATGGTTTCCCACGTAGGACTACCCAAAGAGATTTTGACAGACCAAGGGACCCCATTCATGTCCAAGGTCATGAGGGAATTGTGCAAGTTGCTGCACATAAAACAGTTACGGACGTCCATCTACCATCCGCAAATGGACGGTCTGATAGAAAGGTTTAACCAAACCTGAAAAAATATGTTAAAAAGAGTGGTGTCCAAAGATGGAATGGACTGGGACCTCCTACTGCTCTATCTCATGTTTGCAGTGCGAGAGGTGCCCCAGGCCTCTACTGGGTTCTCGCCCTTCGAACTGCTATATAACAGACATCCTCGCGGGCTGTTGGATGTAGCCAAGGAGGTATGGGAACAATAGCCAACTCCATATAAAAGTCTTATTGAATACGTCACCCAGATGCAAGAACGGAGGGAGATCATGTTGCCTCTGGTTCGGGAACATATGGAGGTGGCTCAGCGTGCCCAGAGTCGAATCTATAACTGGCAGGCTCAAGTCCAGAGCTTTAACCCGGGTGATCGGGTCTTGGTTCTGGTACCGACAGTGGACAGTAAGTTCTTGGCTAGGTGGCAGGGGCCCTATGAGGTAATAGAGAAAATTGGAGATGTAAATTACAAGGTACACCAGCCAGGGCGGCGAAAACCAGAGCAGGTCTATCATATTAATCTACTAAAACCTTGGAAGGATAGGGAGACCTGCGCTGAGGACAGACCGCGGTCGGTTTGTCTAGGGGCAGAGGTTTTGGCCCCTCTGTCTGCTGCAGGGGAAGCGGTTGCCACAATAAGATTTGCTGACAGCCTCTCCTCTAAACAGGCTCAGGAAGCCAGGGAGTTTGTTAGTCGGGACACGGATGTGTTCTTGAAACTCCCTGGACAAACTTCCATAATCCAGCATGATATTGTCACCGAGCCCCAGGCAAAAGTCCGGTTAAAGCCGTACCGGGTGCCCGAGGCTCGGCGACAATCCATCTCGTAAGAAGTGCAGTTAATGCTGAGGCTGGATGTCATCGAGGAGTCTAAAAGTGAGTGGGCCAGCCCAATAGTTCTAATACCCAAGCCAGACAGGACATTTCGGTTTTGTAATGATTTTAGTAAATTAATTGAGATTTCTAAATTTCATGCGTATCCCATGCCCCGGGTGGATGAGCTAATCGAGCAGTTAGGACAGGCAAGGTATTTCTCGGTCTTGGACCTCACCAAAGGGTACTGGCAAGTGCCCTTAACGGAGCCTGCCAAAGAATAAACTGCCTTCATCACCCCTGAGGGGCTGTATCAGTATAAGGTGTTACCCTTTGGCCTTCATGGCACCCCTGCCACGTTTCAATGATTAATGGACATTGTACTTCGTCCCCATCGTAGGTACGCCTCGGCTTACCTGGATGGTATTGTCATTCATAGTACCGACTGGGAGAGTCACCTGCCCAAGGTGCAGGCCATAGTGGACTTCCTTCAGAAGGCTGGACTAACCCCTAACCCCAAAAAATGTGCAATAGGGTTAGAGGAGACTAAATACCTAGGATATGTCATTGGGCGCGGACTCATCAAACCCCAATTGAACAAAATAGAGGCGATACGGAACTGGCCCCGACCTGTCACCAGTCCACTAAGCAAGTAAAGTAGTTCCTGGGAATGATGGGCTATTATATGAGGTGCGTTCCCCATTTTGCAACTTTAGCGGCTCCGTTGACAGGGCTCTTGAAGGGACGGAAGTCCGCTGGAATGACCAGGCGGAAGAGGCTTTTTCCGCGTTGAAAAAGTTTGTGGTAGAGACCAATGCCTCTGAAGTAGGCCCCTGAGCTGTACTCTCTCAGACAATCAATGGGGAGAAACATCCTGTTGTTTTCCTGAGCAGCAAACTTACCCCAGCCAAGACTAGGTACAGTATAGTGTAGAGAGAGTGCCTGGCCATCAAATGGGCACTTGAGTCTCCTCTATTATCTGTTGGGGAGTCTGGTGACCGACCACATCCCTCTCAAGTGGATGAGCCAAGCCAAAGAGAGGAATGCTCGGGTTACCAGATGGTTCTTATCCTTACAGAACTTTATGTTCTCGGTAGAACACAGAGCAGGCTGGTTGCAGGGAAACGCGGATGCCCTGTCCCAGGTGAACTGTTTGACATGTGTTCACCCCCTCAAGGTTGAATAAAGGATGGGGGTATGTGACACAGTAAACAGAGTTGTATGGGGAGGCAAGTATTTTCCTCTCAGTGTGTGCTGCTGGACTGATTAGCGGCCAGGTGGGGTCAAACACAGGACTGGACTAATGTGCCAGTCTGGGTTTTGACAACACCTATGTGCCTTTAAAAGACAGCTGGGTTCAGCAGAAAGGGTATCTGTATTGGGATCTGAGGCTTGTGCTGGGCTTGGAGGTCTGAGACCAGTGTGAGGGGAAGCAAGCCGCCTAAAGTCTGTTCATGGACTCTTTGAGGCAGAACTGCCAGCCAATGTGACTAAATAAACACTGAACTGTTTGATTTAAGAACTGGTTGGTGCCTCTATACTGTGTCCTCTTATCCTGTCTATCAGAGCGAATCCCCACAATATGAAAAACTGAGACTTCAAACAGCAGACAAGTTATACCAATACACTAAAACTTGGGATCTTTGTAATTTATTTATTGAAAGCAACTTTATCACTAGGTTTCTCTGAAGCCTCTCAATCCTATTGCTATTCTCATCCTGATTTGTGTACATGAATCGAGTCCCTGTACCCCTGAACTTCCCTTCCCCGGTTACTTTCTCTTTCAATTCTACTGTTATATGTTCTAGATGACATAGCTTACTTGTTCTGTCATCTTTTACCTAATAATTACTTTTATTTAGCACTTAGGAGCATATGAGCAATAATATTGCCCTTCATACATATACACACTACGTTTAAATTAGTTCAGTACTCTTGTTCTTTTGGATGGACAAATGGCTTGCATGTATCACTCAGAGAAGTACTGCATTATGTGTGGGTTTCTCTCTTTCACCCTCTCTTATTTGCCTGAGATAAATCACAAGAAGTTTGGGATGAATTCTGAATTAGTAGAATTGATTTGCTCATTTCTATTGAAAATTCATTCATAATGAATGATTGCATCCTATCAAAGCCTGTTCTAATCTGTTTGAATTCTTGTTTTAACTTATGGTTCAAGATGGCACTCTTTAAATACCAACCATGAACAAAAAAAAAATCTTTAGAAAACAGAAGTCTAATTCCTAAAATATGGTCAATTTTACCTAATCATGGGACATCAATGGAATGGCCGGATAGAAGTTTAAATGTGATAAAGTATCAGAATGTCTGTGTAATATTCTGTTCAGAATATTTACCTAAAACGAATCTGAACCCCTATGTAGTAAAGCACCATAATTAGCTGCTCTAGACCATTATTTGACATTCACTGAAAGCCCTTTGATCGTAGGAACATTGGAGCATATTTCTCCAAAGTAATTCCCTCTGGATTTGTTAGAACTTGTATGAAATTTATTTATTTTAGCTGGTGGTGAAAATACATTCAATTAATATAAATTAATTGAAATAAGTATTATAGTAAACTATATAAATGTAAACTTGATTCAGTAATCACATTTTATCTAGTTATTATTGTCTGGAAGTCCGTTTGTTTATTTTATCAGAATTCAGAAGCAGGGCATGAATTTCCATAGCAAAAGTTTGCCATTAAACATTTTTGAGGGTGAATTTTTATTTTATATGCATTTTTGTGGCACTCAGGTCATTTTCATAGTACCAACACAGAGCAGTTGTTTTTATATAAAGTAAATCGACCAGAAAAAGGAAATGCTATTTTCCTTCTATTTTACTTTTGTAATATAATTAGTTTAAACAAACAGATTACTAATTTCCTTCTCCTGTCTTTAAAGTTCTAAACATGCTTTATATCACCAGTTCCTACCAGGGGGCACTTACAGTTGCAAGAAAAAGTATGTGAACCCTTTGGAATTATATGGATTTCTGCACAAATTGGTCATAAAATGTGATCTGATCTTCATCTAAGTCAATAACAATAGACAATCACAGTCTGCTTAAACTAATAACACACAAAGAATTAAATGTTACCATGTTTTTATTGAACACACCATGTAAACATTCACAGTGCAGGTGGAAAAAGTATGTGAACCCCTAGACTAATGACATCTCCAAGAGATAATTGGAGTGAGGTGTCAGCCAACTGGAGTCCAGTCAATGAGATGAGATTGGAGGTGTTGGTTACAGCTGCCCTGCACTATAAAAAAACACACACCAGTTCTGTGTTTGCTTTTCACAAGAAGCATTGCCTGATGTGAATGATGCCTCGCACAAAAGAGCTCTCAGAAGACCTACAATTAAGAATTGTTAACTTGCATAAAGCTGGAAAGGGTTATAAAAGTATCTCCAAAAGCCTTGCTGTTCATCAGTCCACGGTAAGACAAATTGTCTATAAATGGAGAAAGTTCAGCACTGCTTCTACTCTCCCTAGGAGTGGCCGTCCTGTAAAGATGACTGCAAGAGCACAGCGCAGACTGCTTAATGAGGTAAAGAAGAATCCTAGCGTGTCAGCTAAAGACTTACAAAAGTCTCTGGCATATGCTAACATCCCTGTTAGCTAATCTACGATACGTAAAACACTAAACAAGAGTGGATTTCATGGGAGGATACCACAGAGGAAGCCACTGCTGTACAAAAAAAACCATTGCTGCACATTTACAGTTTTCACAAGAGCACCTGGATGTTCCACAGCAGTACTGGCAAAATATTCTGTGGACAGATATAACCAAAGTTGAGTTGTTCGGAAGAAACACACAACACTATGTGTGGAGAAAAAGAGGCACAGCACACCAACATCAAAACCTCATCCCAACTGTGAAGTATGGTGGTGGGGGCATCATGGTTTGGGGCTGCTTTGCTGCGTCAGGGCCTGGATGGATTGCTATCATCGAATGAAAAATGAATTCCCAAGTTTATCAAGACATTTTGCAGGAGAACTTAAGGCCATCTGTCTACCAGCTGAAGCTCAACAGAAGATGGGTGTTGCAACAGGACAACGACCCAAAGCATAGAAGTAAATCAACAACAGAATGGCTTAAACAGAAGAAAATACGCCTTCTGGAGTGGCCCAGTCAGAATCCTGACCTCAACCCAATTCAGATGCTGTGGCATGACCTCAAGAAAGCGTTTCACACCAGTCATCCCAAGAATATTGCTGAACCTAAAACAGTCCTGTAAAGAGGAATGGTCAAGAATTACTCCTGACCGTTGTGCACGTCGGATCTGCAACTACAGGAAACGTTTGGTTGAAGTTATTGCTGCCAAAGGATGTTATCAAATCCAAAGGTTCACATACTTTTCCCACCTGCACTCTGAATATCTACATGGTGTGTTCAATAAACACATGGTAACATTACATTTTTTGTGTGTTATTAGTTGTGATTGTCTATTGTTGTGACTTAGATGAAGATCAGATCACATTTTATGACCAATTTGTGCAGAAATCCATATCATTCCAAACGGTTCACATACTTTTTCTTGCAACTGTATAGGTGGAAAATACAGATGAACTTTCACTCACATATCACACAGAACATTTAGAAGGTGGGTGTCTGCTTAGTATTATAATCACACACAGACAAGTATCATCTATCTATCTATCTATCTATCTATCTCCTATCATTTTTTAATAATATACATAATCACAGACTAGCTCATATTTTTAAAACAACTTTATGGCTGCAATAATTTACGTTAATTCCAGACAAGGAACAAGCCATTTGGAACTGAATAACAACAGCAGACAGCATTTCCACAATTTCAAGGACCGTGCTTATTCATCATTTTACTAGATTACATGCTGAGACAATATGTTCTTTTTTACTTTGAAAACAGTGCATAGATTCCTGTGGGGAAACTCTTGCCTGACTGAGATGTCAATTAGAGAATTCAGGCCACATTTAGAATTCCACATGTTCGTTTGCAATAAATCTTTTTGAAAGTGACATTTCTGTCATATGGCCAAGTGGTCAATATCTCACAACCAGCCTTTGACTAAGGACATGAAATATTAACCATATAGTGCATTACAGGTCTTGCATCCATGTGCATTTTGTGAAATATATTTGACAAAGTAAAAAATAATTCTAGCTGTGTCTTTTCTTGACACAAGCGAGTGTTACAACTCAAGGCAGATATCAGTTCAAAGGATTTTTAATGGGTTTTTTTCTTGTTGGGTTTATTCAATGATAATTCTTGACTACTTTGGGAGAGGGGGGAATGAGAAAAACATGGATTCTTCTAATTTAACCCCTTAAGGACGCATGACGTACTGGTACGGCATGTTTCCCGAGTCCTTAAGGACCCATGACGTACCGGTACGTCATGTGTTGTTCCGATCACTGCCGTGCGGCTGGCAGTGATCGGAACCCGGTGCCTGCTCAAATCATTGAGCAGGCACCTCGGCTAAATGCACGGGGGGGTCCCGTGACCCCCCCATGTCCGCGATCGCAACAAACCGCAGGTCAATTCAGACCTGCGGTTTGTTGCGCTTTCTGCAGTTTCTGATCGCTGCGGTCCCTGACCACGGCGATCAGAAACTTTAGTGTTGCAAAAATATATATTTATCACCCCCCCTGCACCTCTGAATGATTTTAGCCCGGTGGGAGGTGCAGGGGGGGGGGTTGCGGGCGGTTGGGGCGTTGCGGGAGGCGGGCGGTGCGGCAGGCGGGATCGCGATCCCCCGCCCGCCTCCCATTGAATAATCGTTGGTGTTCAGTGGGTATACCAGGGTGCTAGCACATTGCTGGCACCCTGGTATAAACGGCTGACATCGGTGATGCGATGTCAGCCGTTTAACCCTTTCCATACAGCGGTCCGTACGGACCGCTGTATGGAAAAGGTTAACAGCTTAGGGAGCTCCCTCCCTCTCCTATCGGGGGGCTGCAGTGCCTTTGCAGCCCCCCGATGGAGAGGGAGAGAGCCCCCAGACAGCCCCCCGAAGCCCCGTGCTCACCCTTCCCCGTCTGCGAAGTTCTGAGCAGACGGGGAAGGTTCCCATGGCAACAGGACGCCTGCTCAGGCGTCCTGCTGTCCATGGTGCTGAACAGATCTGTGCTAAAAGCATAGATCTGTTCAGTGTAAGTAAAATACAGTGCAGTACCCTATATAGAGTACAGTACTGTATTATACAGACATCAGACCCACTGGATCTTCAAGAACCAAGTGGGTCTGGGTAAAAAAAAAAAAGTAAAAAAAAGTCAAAAAAAGTAAAAATCTAAAAACACATTTATCACTGAATAAAAATGAAAAAAATAAAATTCCCTACACATGTTTGGTATCGCCGCGTCCGTAACGACCTGATCTATAAAACGGTCATGTTACTTTACCCGAACGGTGAACGCCATAAAAATAAAAAATAAAAAACTATGATGAAATTGAAATTTTGCCCACCTTACTTCCCAAAAAAAGGTAATAAAAGTGATCAAAAAAGTCGCATGTACGCCAAAATTGTAACAATCAAACCGTCATCTCATCCCGCAAAAAATGAGACCCTACTTAAGATAATCGCCCAAAAACTGAAAAAACTATGGCTCTTAGACTATGGAAACACTAAAACATGATTTTTTTGGTTTCAAAAATGAAATCATTGTGTAGAACTTACATAAATTTAAAAAAAAGTATACAAAATAGGTATTGCCGCGTCCGTATCGACCGCCTCTATAAAAATATCACATGACCTAACCCCTCAGATGACCACCGTAAAAAAATAAAAATGAAAACGGTGTAAAAAAAGCAATTTTTTGTCATCTTACGTCACAAAAAGTGTAATAGCAAGCGATCAAAAAGTCATATGCACCCCAAAATAGTGCAAATCAATCCATCATCTCATCCCGCAAAAAATGAGACCCTACTTAAGATAATCGCCCAAAAACTGAAAAAACTATGGCTCTTAGACTATGGAGACACTAAAACTTTTTTTTTGTTTTAAAAATGAAATCATTGGGTAAAACTTACATAAATTAAAAAAATTGTATACATATTAGGTATCGCCGCGTCCGGGAAAACCTGCTCTATGAAATTACCACATGATCTAACCTGTCAGATGAATTTTGTAAATAACAAAAAAAAAAAACTGCCAAAAAAGCAATTTCTTGTTACCTTGCCGCACAAAAAGTGTAATATAGAGCAACCAAAAATCATATGTACCCTAAACTAGTACCAACAAAAAACTTCCACCCTATTCCGTAGTTTCTAAAATGGGGTCACTTTTCTGGAGTTTCTACTCTAGGGGTGCATCAGGGGGGCTTCAAATGGGACATGGTGTCAAAAAACCAGTCCAGCAAAACCTGCCTTCCAAAAACCGTATGGCATTCCTTTCCTTCTGCGCCCTGCCGTGTGCCCGTACAGCGGTTTACAACCACATATGGGGTGTTTCTGTAAACTACAGAATCAGGGCCATAAATAATGAGTTTTGTTTGGCTGTTAACCCTTGCTTTGTAACTGGAAAAAAAATATTAAAATGGAAAATCTGCCAAAAAAGTGAAATTTGGAAATTGGATCTCTATTTTCCATTAAATCTTGTGCAACACCTAAAGGGTTAACAAAGTTTGTAAAATCAGTTTTGAATACCTTGAGGGGTGTAGTTTCTTAGATGGGGTCACTTTTATGGAGTTTCTACTCTAGGGGTGCATCAGGGGGGCTTCAAATGGGACATGGTGTCAAAAAAACAGTCCAGCAAAATCTGTCTTCCAAAAACCAAATGGCGCACCTTTCACTCTACGCCCCGCTGTGTGGCCGTACAGTAGTTTACGGCCACATATGGGGTGTTTCTGTAAACGGCAGAGTCAGGGCAATAAAGATACAGTCTTGTTTGGCTGTTAACCCTTGCTTTGTTAGTGGAAAAAATTGGTTAAAATGGAAAATTAGGCAAAAAAATGAAATTCTCAAATTTCATCCCCATTTGCCAATAACTCTTGTGCAACACCTAAAGGGTTAACGAAGTTTGTAAAATCAGTTTTGAATACCTTGAGGGGTGTAGTTTCTTAGATGGGGTCATTTTTGGGTGGTTTCTATTATGTAAGCCTCGCAAAGTGACTTCAGACCTGAACTGGTCCCTAAAAATTGAGTTTTTGTAAATTTCAGAAAAATTTGAAGATTTGCTTCTAAACTTCTAAGCCTTATAACATCCCCAAAAAATAAAATATCATTCCCAAAACAATTCAAACTTGAAGTAGACATATGGGGAATGTAAAGTCATCACAATTTTTGGGGGTATTACTATGTATTACAGAAGTAGAGAAACTGAAACTTTGAAATTTGCAAATTTTTCAATTTTTTGGGTAAATTAGGTATTATTTTGTGCAAAAAAAATAATTTTCTTGACTTCATTTTACCAGTGTCATGAAGTACAATATGTGACGAAAAAACAATCTCAGAACGGCCTGGATAAGTCAAAGCGTTTTAAAGTTATCAGCACTTAAAGTGACACTGGTCAGATTTGCAAAAAATGGCCAAGTCCTTAAGGTGAAATAGGGCTGAGTCCTTAAGGGGTTAAATTAATAATACAATACATGAAAACAATGCCACATCTACTTTCTCAAATATAAGACTTGCTTGTCAGGGAGTATGTCAGGGAACAGAGAGGAAGGATAGAGGGTGCACTCTGACTCCACCCACAACCCCTGTCCCTGCCTACTTACACTACAAGCCCTAGGCGACGGGGCGTAACTGGGCGATGGTCCCTTACTTACATAAGTGCACAGAGGAAAGATACGGAAGGTCAACAAGCCAAGGGTCAGAACCAGGAGAAGCGGGAGTACAAATGGAGCGGGCAAATGTAAAGTCAACAGTCAGAGCCGAGATCAATGCAGGAGAGCAAATACGTACAAAGGATGAGACGAAGTCGAGGTCAAAGAATGAGCCGAGGTCACAAGGTCAGGAGGTCATTCAGAACAAGCAGCCGCAGACTAGAACCAAGGAACAAGGAAGCACCAATGGACCAGTATCACAGGCAACCAGTAGCCAGCAGGTTGCCTGTATTTATAGTGGGGAGTGTGGGTCATGTGACGTGGCCAGCGTCACATGACCGACAGACAGACAAGTCGAACACCGAGTGATCAGCTCGGCACTCAAGGCAGATCTAGTTGCAGGGAGCCTCCCAGCTAGCAAAGCCGCCCTGGTAACGAGGCCAAACACAGATCCTCGCTCCCGAAGCTAAGCAGCAGGCCTGTGGCTGATGGGAGACCGAGTGCGCCTTCGGCACCCCATTACAGAGTACCTATGAAAGTGTCTGACCCCTTCCATGTGAGCTTGGCAGCTGTGTTCATCCCATGTTCATATAGGGCCACATTGCTGAGAAAAATGATGTTTTAATATATGCAAACATACCTCTAGGAGCAACAGGGGCGTTACCGTTACAACTAGAGGCTTAGCTCTTTCTGCAACTGCCGAGCCCTCTGCACTTTGACAGAGCTATGTGTGATGATGTTTACACTGCCTGGCCCTGTCAATCAAAGTGTAGAGGGCCCGGCAGTTGTAGAGAGAGCAGAGCCTCTAGGTGTAATGGCAACGCAATTGTCGCTCCTAGAAGCTCCTTTGCATATATTAAAACATCCTTTTTCTTAGCAGAGTGGGCACATATGAACATGGGACCAACACAGTTGCTTTCAGCTCCCAAGCGTACATGTAACAGATCAGCCAAATCTGCTGACAGATGCCCTTTAAAAAAAATTAGAATGCTCGCCTTACCAGACCCTTGCTGTTCCTGTTCTGATACCTCCCTGGTCCCTTGCCAGTTGCTTCTTCCTGCTCCCTCTCAACATGGGTATGTGACGCTGCAGCCAATAAATGGTTGTAGCATATCACCACAGTGTTGACTGATTGACTGCAGCGGTCACATTTCAGTGTCAACTGGGGCCAAGTAGAAGAGACTAATGAGGGAACTCTGAACACATCATGGTTCCATTGTGGATCAGATTCCTCCTCCTCCAAGGGTGTGAGCGTTGCATTCAGCAGTGGGACTTCATTTCAATATTGTGATCATATACAAGATACTGAAGGAAGATATATATTTTTGAAAGGTACTATCGCAAATCAAATGTATACATTTATCAATGTCTACGCTCCTAATGTTAACCAGATTACTTGGTTTACTACCCTCTTTCCACTGGTGAAGACATTCAAGGAGGGTGTGGTCATCTTGGGAGGTGATTTTAATGTTACTCTTGAACCTCTTTTGGATTCTACATCTCGTAAATCAGCCCTATCGAAAAAGGCCTTAAGTTCTTTATGTAAAAAAAAACTCCATAATTCCCACTTGGTGGATGCTTGGAGGATATTGAATCCCTTTGAACGTGACTACACCTTCTTTTCAAATATGCATGGTACTTACCACAGGTTGGATTATCTGTTCATTTCTAAGGATCATTTACAGTTATGTTCAGTAGCGGGTATTGATTCTATTCATCTATCAGATCATTATCCTGTACTCTTAACCATCTCTGCGCTGCAACTTGCCCTACAGAACACTGGTGAGACCTCACTTGGAGTATTGTGCGCAGTACTGGAGGCCATATCTCCAGAAGGATATAGATACTCTAGAGAGAGTTCAGAGAAGAGCTACTAAACTAGTACATGGATTGCAGGATAAAACTTACCAGGAAAGGTTAAAGGACCTTAATATGTATAGCTTGGAAGAAAGAAGAGACAGAGGGGATATGATAGAAACTTTTAAATACATAAAGGGAATCAACTCGGTAAAGGAGGAGAGCATATTTAAAAGAAGAAAAACTACCACAAGAGGACACAGTTTTAAATTAGAGGGGCAAAGGTTTAAAAGTAATATAAGGAAGTATTACTTTACTGAGAGAGTAGTGGATGCATGGAATAGCCTTCCTGCAGAAGTGGTAGCTGCAAATACAGTGAAGGGGTTTAAGCATGCATGGGATAGGCATAAGGCTATCCTTCATATAAGATAGGGCCAGGGACTATTCATAGGATTCAGATATATTGGGCAGACTAGATGGGCCAAATGGTTCTTATCTGCCAACACATTCTATGTTTCTATGAGCCTTTAGATGGCATCTGCAGAAGCTCTTGGATGAATATTTCCTGTTGAACTCTCTCCCAGAGACCTCACCACATATAATTTGGGATGCACATAAGGTTTATATAAGAGGTCAATTTATTAATATAGGTTCTCAACTCAAAAAAGAGTGAAGAGCTTGTATAGGCGCCCTCTTAAAAAAAAAAAACAGAGGAGGGAAGCCCTTCATAAACAATCGTTACTAGAGTCCCATCTGTCTACATTAACAGATCTAAGAGCTGAATTGAAAAACCTCTTTAACCACCTCCGGACCGCCTAACGCAGATTCGCGTTCCGGAGGTGGCAGCGCTGCGCACAATCACGCATATACGCGTCATCTCGCGAGACGCGAGATTTCCTGTGAACGCGCGCACACAGGCGCACGCGCTCACAGGAACGGAAGGTAAGAGAGTTGATCTCCAGCCTGCCAGCGGCGATCGTTCGCTGGCAGGCTGGAGATGTGTTTTTTTTAACTCCTAACAGGTATATTAGACGCTGTTTTGATAACAGCGTCTAATATACCTGCTACCTGGTCCTCTGGTGGTCCCCTTTGTTTGGATTGACCACCAGAGGACACAGGTAGCTCAGTAATATGTTGCACCAAGCACCACTACACTACACCCCCCCCCCTGTCACTTATTAACCCCTTATTCACCCTTGATCACCCCTGATCACCCCATATAGACTCCCTGATCACCCCCCTGTCATTGATCACCCCCCTGTCATTGATCACCCCCTGTAGGGCTGCATTCAGAGGTCCGTATGAATTTTACGGATCCACTGATAGATGGATCGGATCCGCAAAACACATACGGACGTCTGAATGCAGCCTTACAGGGGAGTGATCAATGACGGAGGTGATCACCCCATATAGACTCCCTGATCACCCCCCTGTCATTGATAACCCCCTGTAAGGCTCCATTCAGAGGTCCGTATGAATTTTACGGATCCACTGATAGATGGATCGGATCCGCAAAACACATACGGACGTCTGAATGCAGCCTTACAGAAGAGTGATCAATGACGGAGGTGATCACCCCATATAGACTCCCTGATCACCCCCCTGTCATTGATAACCCCCTGTAAAGCTCCATTCAGATGTCCGCATGATTTTTACGGATCCACTGATAGATGGATCGGATCCGCAAAACGCATACGGACGTCTGAATGGAGCCTTACAGGGGCGTGATCAATGACTGTGGTGATCACCCCATATAGACTCCCTGATCACCCCCCTGTCATTGATTACACCCCTGTCATTGATCAACCCCCTGTAAAGCTCCATTCAGATGTCCGCATGATTTTTACGGATCCACTGATAGATGGATCGGATCCGCAAAACACATACAGGCGTCTCCCTGGAGCCTTCCAGGGGGGGGTGATCACCCCATATAGACTCCCTGATCACCCCCCTGTCATTGATTACCCCCCTGTCATTGATCACCCCCCTGTCAGGCTGCATTCAGATGTCCGTATGATTTTTACGGATCCACGAATACATGGATCGGATCCGCAAAACACATACGGACATCTGAATGGAGCCTTACAGGGGGGTAATCAATGACAGGGGGGTGATCACCCCATATAGACTCCCTGATCACCCCCCTTTCATTGATCACCCCCCCTGTCATTGATCACCCCCCTGTCATTGATCACCCCCCTGTCATTGATCACCCCCCTGTCATTGATCACCCCTCTGTAAGGCTCCATTCAGACATTTTTTTGACCCAAGTTAGCGGAATTATTATTTTTTTTTCTTACAAAGTCTCATATTCCACTAACTTGTGTCAAAAAATAAAATCTTACATGAACTCACCATACCCCTCACGGAATCCAAATGCGTAAAAATTTAGACATTTATATTCCAGACTTCTTCTCACGCTTTAGGGCCCCTAGAATGCCAGGGCAGTATAAATACCCCACATGTGACCCCATTTCGGAAAGAAGACACCCCCAGGTATTCCGTGAGGGGCATATTAAGTCCATGAAAGATTGAAATTTTTGTCCCAAGTTAGCGGAAAGGGAGACTTTGTGAGAAAAAAATAAAAAATATCAATTTCCGCTAACTTGTGCCAAAAAAAAAAAATTTCTATGAACTCACCATGCCCCTCATTGAATACCTTGGGGTGTCTTCTTTCCAAAATGGGGTCACATGTGGGGTATTTATACTGCCCTGGCATTCTAGGGGCCCCAAAGCGTGAGAAGAAGTCTGGTATCCAAATGTCTAAAAATGCCCTCATAAAATGAATGTGGGCCCCTTTGCGCATCTAGGCTGCAAAAAAGTGTCACACATCTGGTATCGCCGTACCCAGGAGAAGTTGGGGAATGTGTTTTGGGGTGTCATTTTACATATACCCATGCTGGGTGAGAGAAATATCTTGGTCAAATGCCAACTTTGTATAAAAAAATGGGAAAAGTTGTCTTTTGCCAAGATATTTCTCTCACCCAGCATGGGTATATGTAAAATGACACCCCAAAACACATTCCCCAACTTCTCCTGAATACGGCGATACCATATGTGTGACACTTTTTTGCAGCCTAGGTGGGCAAAGGGGCCCATATTCCAAAGAGCACCTTTAGGATTTCACAGGTCATTTACCTACTTACCACACATTAGGGCCCCTGGAAAATGCCAGGGCAGTATAAATACCCCACAAGTGACCCCATTTTGGAAAGAAGACACCCCACGGTATTCCATGAGGGGCATGGCGAGTTCCTAGAATTTTTTATTTTTTGTCACAAGTTAGTGGAATATGAGACTTTGTAAGAAAAAAATAAAATAAAAAAAAAATCATCATTTTCCACTAACTTGTGACAAAAAATAAAATATTCTAGGAACTCGCCATGCCCCTCACGGAATACCTTGGGGTGTCTTCTTTCCAAAATGGGGTCACTTGTGGGGTAGTTATACTGCCCTGGCATTCTAGGGGCCCAAATGTGTGGTAAGGAGTTTGAAATCAAATTCTGTAAAAAATGACCAGTGAAATCCGAAAGGTGCTCTTTGGAATATGGGCCCCTTTGCCCACCTAGGCTGCAAAAAAGTGTCACACATCTGGTATCTCCGTATTCAGGAGAAGTTGGGGAATGTGTTTTGGGGTGTCATTTTACATATACCCATGCTGGGTGAGATAAATATCTTGGTCAAATGCCAACTTTGTATAAAAAAATGGTAAAAGTTGTATTTTGCCAAGATATTTATCTCACCCACCATGGGTATATGTAAAATGACACCCCAAAACACATTCCCCAACTTCTCCTGAATACGGAGATACCAGATGTGTGACACTTTTTTGCAGCCTAGGTGGGCAAAGGGGCCCATATTCCAAAGAGCACCTTTCAGATTTCACTGGCCATTTTTTACAGAATTTGATTTCAAACTCCTTACCACACATTTGGGCCCCTAGAATGCCAGGGCAGTATAACTACCCCACAAGTGACCCCATTTTGGAAAGAAGACACCCCAAGGTATTCCGTGAGGGGCATGGCGAGTTCCTAGAATTTTTTATTTTTTGTCACAAGTTAGTGGAATATGAGACTTTGTAAGAAAAAAATAAAATAAAAAAATCATCATTTTCCGCTAACTTGTGACAAAAAATAAAAAGTTCTATGAACTCACTATGCCCATCAGCGAATACCTTAGGGTGTCTACTTTTCGAAATGGGGTCATTTGTGGGGTGTTTGTACTGTCTGGGCATTGTAGAACCTCAGGAAACATGACAGGTGCTCAGAAAGTCAGAGCTGCTGCAAAAAGCGGAAATTCACATTTTTGTACCATAGTTTGTAAACGCTATAACTTTTACCCAAACCATTTTTTTTTTTTACCCAAACATTTTTTTTTATCAAAGACATGTAGAACAATAAATTTAGAGCAAAATTTATATATGGATGTCGTTTTTTTTTGCAAAATTTTACAACTGAAAGTGAAAAATGTCATTTTTTTGCAAAAAAAATCGTTAAATTTCGATTAATAACAAAAAAAGTAAAAATGTCAGCAGCAATGAAATACCACCAAATGAAAGCTCTATTAGTGAGAAGAAAAGGAGGTAAAATTCATTTGGGTGGTAAGTTGCATGACCGAGCAATAAACGGTGAAAGTAGTGTAGGTCAGAAGTGTAAAAAGTGGCCTGGTCTTTCAGGGTGTTTAAGCACTGGGGGCTGAGGTGGTTAATACTGCTTCAGACAAATATTTTACACTCACAATATAAATATTTTGCACATTCATGATGAGTCGGATAAAGCAGAGGAAATCACAAAACTATATCTGCAGAATTTATAAAGCAGGAGGAGGTGTTGCAATTACTAAAGATACAGCCT
Source organism: Bufo bufo (assembly GCF_905171765.1). Taxonomy (NCBI): domain Eukaryota; kingdom Metazoa; phylum Chordata; class Amphibia; order Anura; family Bufonidae; genus Bufo; species Bufo bufo. The sequence goes on along the minus strand of NC_053393.1, from coordinate 405,262,245 downwards.
TACAGTTCCAAGAATTTTACAAGTCACTATTCAGTATCTCCCAATATGAAACAAGAGAAGGCCCTCCAATATCTTCAGAAGCCATCAATACATTTTTAGAATCCCTATCACTTCCGAAACTGGAAGATTCCCAGATTGATATGTTGTCTTCTCCGTTTACAGCTGAGGAACTTCAAACAGTCATAAAACAATTCCCTAAGGGTAAAGCCCCAGGCCCAGATGATTTCCAAGCCCTTTACTACCGCACTTTCAGTAAAACCCTGCTTCCACACCTGTTGGCCATTTGTAACAAATCTTTACAGGGTTCCCCCCTGTCTACAGATATGATGAAAGCCCATATTACCATACTCCCTAAGGAGGGGAAAGATCCAGCTCATTGTGCCAGCTACTGCCCCATTTTGTTACTTAATCTAGACCTGAAGTTACTGGCAAGGATGTTGGCAAACCAACTTTCCACATATTTGCCTTCCCTAATACACAGAGACAAAACAGGGTTTATCAAGGGCAGAGAGGGGATGGATAATACAGCCAGAATTATAAATGTACTATTTTATTCTAAAAGGACCTCTTGCCCTGTGGTCCTTAGCACAGATGCGGCGTAGGTCTTTGACAGGGTAATTTGGTCATTTATGCGTCTTACTCTGGGAAAATTTGGCCTCCCAGAACCCTTTATTAGAGCTATATTCTCTAGGTATACTAACGCCTCGGCTGCGGTGATCGTGAATGACACCTCGTCCCCCTCGTTCCCTATTACAAATGGCACGAGACAGGGGTGCTCTCTATCACCTCTGGTCTTTGTGTTGATTATGGAACCTTTACTTCAAGCTATCAGGCAGGAGAGAGGGATGAGGGGAATTAAGCTGGGCAGTCAGGAGCACAAGGTGGCGGACTTTGCAGATGACCTCCTAGTATTGACATCCAACCCAATGGTCTCTCTACCACTTATTTATGCCACATTAGAAATCTTTAGTGCACTAATTTTAAGATTAATATGAAGAAGTCGCATGTTCTAAGTATTGGTATCATACCCTCAGTCAGGTCTGAATTGGTGTTACACTCCCCTTTTAATTGGGATGCCCCATCTTTAATATATCTTTGAATAAAAATTAGCTCGGACCCTCAGATTTTTTCCTCTTAATTATCTCCCATTGTTACAATCTATGATTGACCAACTTCTTACACTGCAAATCCCTATGCTCTTATGGTTTGGGCGGAAGAACTTAGTCTGTTCTCTTGTGCTTCCAAGATTGAATTATCTACAACAAGTATTACCTAATTCGGTCCCGAGGGATTTCTATTTGACTCTTTCAAAACATATCTGCACGTTTATATGGGAGAAGAAAAAACCTCACCTAGCCACGTCAGTTCTTCAGAGACCTAGAGTTTTTGGTGGTATTGGCCTACCTGACCCGATGAGGTATGGTAGAGCTATTCTTCTATCGAGATTGATTGACTTGCTTAGATTACCTACACATAGATCTTGGTCAGATATGGAGGCTTTGAACTTTCAAGCATATTTTAGAAGTCTACTGATTGGAGTACCAGACACCCATTCAAAATCAGTACGTTTAGACCCAATAGTCAAGGTTACCCTTGGGGCATGGAACTGGCTCCAGTCATCATCCAAGGGGATACCACTACCATACCCAATGGTGTAGGTGAGAGACGTGGTGAACCTGGCTCCTCTTGAACTAAGACAGAGTCTCCCCACTTCAATTTGAAACTCTGAAACCCCCATCTTATCTCTGTAAAATGTGGAGGGGAGTGTGATGGGAGGGGAAGATTTAGCATCTATATTACCTGGATTGGGGTTCTATCCCCCCTTAATCTCTTTCCGTCGTTCCTTTATTACCAAGAATATTCCTAAACAGGCACTCATCAGACCACTTACTTGGTTTGAGAGCCTGGTAGGGGATCACAACCCTCCGGTTAAACCTATGTTGAAGTTATATACATGGTTTAATACCCCTTTATCTATAATCAAGCCAGCATTTATTGGTCTTTGGGAGAGGAATCTGGGAATATCCTTTGTACCAGCTTATTATCCTCAACTCTTCTTGGAACCCCACGTTTCCTCAAGGTGTGTGAGAATACAGGGGAATGGGTACAAGATCCTCACTAGGTGGTATAAGATGCCTGATATTACTTGTAGATTAGATAGTTTGAGTTCAGACACATGTTGGCACTGCAGGGTCGAAAGGGGTACTTTCTATCATGTGTGATGGTCTTGCCCTCAAATTCAAAAATGGTGGGTTGAGATCTTCAAGAGATGCAATGATATCTACAAATCTAATTTTCCAATATCTCCCCAACTAGCATTATTGGGCATACTTCCTTCCAACACTGCAGCCAAACCTCCCCTTCTATTTAAAAAAAACTCCTCATTGTGGCGCAACTCCTGATTCCCTTGCACTGGCTTTCAACTGAAATTCCATCTTTGGATCAATAGATAGGGAAAGTACACAATATTTATAGATTCGAGGAGATTTCGGCAAGAGAAAGCTGCACATTTCCTAGATTTCAAGCTCAATGGAGAGCATGGGAAATACATAGGGGGTTTAAGACCGGAGATAAGTCATTTTCTATGTTAATGTGATTGATATGACTACTATGTAAACTTTTCTTGTAACTTCAGACGAGGCATCTGTATATGTTTTGAATGTTCTTTATATATTCAATGTAATGTTGAGCCTTCAATAAAAATATAAAAAATAAATAAATAAATAAAAAAAAATTTTTGTCACCTTACATCACTAAAAGTGCAACACCAAGCGATTAAAAAGGCGTATGCGCCCCAAAATAGTACCAATCTAACCGTCATCTCATCCTGCAAATATGATACCGTACCTTAGACAATCGCCCAAAAATTTTAAAAAAACTATGGTTCTCAGACTATAGAGACACAATAACATGATTTTTTTTTGTTTCAAAAATGATATTATTGTGTAAAACTTTAATAAATAAGAAAAGTATACATATTAGGTAATGCCACCTCCGTAATGACCTGCTCTATAAAAATATCATATGACCTAACCCTTCAGTTGAACACCGTAAAAAATCTAATAAAAACGGTGTCAAAAAAGCAATTTTTTTGTCACCTTACATTACAAAAAGTGTAATTCCAAGCGATCAGAAAGTCATATGCACCCCAAAATCATACCAATCAAACCGTCATTTCATCCCGCAAGAAATGAGCCCCTTCCTAAGACAATCACCCAAAAAATAAAAATAAACTATGGCTCTCAGACTATGGAGACAATAAAACATGATGTTTTTGGTTTAAAAAATGTAAAAAAAAATAAAAAGTAGACATATTAGGTGTCGCCGCGTCCGCAACAACTTGCTCTATAAAAATATCACATTACTTAATCCCTCAGGTGAACACCGTAAATAAGATAAAATAAGAACGGTGTAAAAGAAAAGTCATTTTTTGTCACCTTACATCACAAAAAGTGTAATAGCAAGCTATCAAAAAGTCATATGCACCCCAATATAGTGCCAATCAAACCGTCATCTCATCCCGCAAAAATGCTACCCTACCTAAGACAATCGCCCAAAAAAAAAACAACTATGGCTCTCAGAATATGGAGGCACTGAAACATGATTTTTTTTTTGTCTCAAAAATTATATTATTGTGTAAAACAAATAAAAAAATAAAGTATAAATATTAGGTATTGCCACATCCAAAACGACCTGCTCTATAAAAATATCACAAGACCTAACCCCTCAGGTGAACACTGTAAAAAAAACAAAAAGAAAACGGTGTAAAAAAAGGCATTTTTTGTCACCTTACATCCCAAAAAGTGTAATACCAAGCGATAAAAAAGTCATATGCACCCTAAAATAGTACCAATCAAACCATCATCTCATACCGAAAAAAATAAGCCCCTACACAAGACAGTCGCCTTAAAAAATAAAAAAAAATGGCTTTCAGAATATGTAGACATTAAAAAAGAATTTCTTTCAAAAATGCTTTATTATGTAAAACTGAAACAAACAACAAAAAGTTTTCATATTTGGTATTGTCGTGTCTGTAACAACCTGCTCTATAAAAAAAACACATGATCTAACCTGTCAGATGAACATTGTAAATAGCAAAAAATAAAAACGGTTCCAAAACAGCTATTTTTTGTTACCTTGCCTCACAAAAAGTGTAATATAGAGCAAACAAAAATCATATGTACCCTAAAATAGTACCAACAAAACTGCCACCTTATTCCGTAGTTTCCAAAATTGTGTCCTTTTGTGGGAGTTTCTACTCTAGGGGTGCATCAGGGGGTCTTCAAATGTGACATGGCAACGTAAAATTATCCCAGTGAAATCTGCCCTCCAAAAAACATAGTGTTCCATTTCTTCTGTGCCCCGCCGTGTGCCCGTACAGTAGTTTACAACCACATATGGGGTGTTTCTGTAAACTACAGAATCAGGGCAATAAATATTGTGTTTTGTTTGGATGTTAACCCTTGCTTTGTTACTGGAAAAAAAAAATTAAAATGGAAAATCTGCCAAAAAAGTGAAATTCAGAAATTTCATCTACTGTACATTTTCCTATAATTCTTGGGGAACACCTAAAGAGTTAACAAAGTTTGTAAAAACAGTTTTGAATACCTTGAGGGGTGTATTTTCCAAAATGGGGTATGTGCACCCTAAAATAATACCAATTAAACTGTGATTTCATACCGAAAAAAATAAGCCCCTACATAAGACAGTCGCCTAAAAAATTAAAATAAACTATGGCTTTCAGAATATGTAGATATTAAAAAATCATTTCTTTTAAAAATTCTTTACTATGTAAAACTGAAACAAACAACAACAAAAAGTTGTCATATTTGGTATTGTCACGTCCGTAACAATCTGCTCTATAAAAAAAAACACATGATCTAACCTGTCAGATGAACATTGTTAATAACAAAAAATTAAAACGGTGCCAAAACAGCTATTTTTTGTTACCTTGTCTCACAAAAAGTGTAATATAGAGCAAACAAAAATCATATGTACCCTAAAATAGTACCAACAAAACTGTCATCTTATCCCGTAGTTTCCAAAATGGTGTGCATCAGGGGGTCTTTAAATGTGACATGGCAACTTAAAATTATCCCAGTGAAATCTGCCCTCCAAAAACCATATGGGGTTCCTTTACTTCTGCGCCCTGCCATGTGCCCTTACAGCAGTTTACAACCACATATGGGGTTTATCTGGAAATAACAGAATCAGGGTAATACATTTTTAGTTTTGTTTGGATGTTAACCCTTGCTTTGTTACTGGAAAAAATTGATCAAAATGGAAAATCTGCCAAAAAAGTGAAATTCTGAAATTTTATCTACATTTTCATTTAATTCTTGTGGAACACCTAAAGCAGGCATGTCCAAAGTCCGGCCCGCGGGCCAATTGCGGCCCGCGTTCCGGACTGATAAGACCCCACAGATAAGTTGCCCATATCTGACGGCCCCCCAGTGAGTCCCCGAGCGTCGCTCAGGACTTCTAGGATCTCTCACCATGGGACTTGAAGTCATCAGCTGGCGCAGGAAGAAGGAACGCTCAAATCTCGCGACATCCGAGATCTCCCAAAATTTGGGCTTTCCTTCTCCCTGCGCCTCTTTAAGTGACTGTCACCTACGTGACATTTTGCGCATCAGAATCACTGCCTTTGAACCAGACCTAGTCTATGTGCTGCAGTCCAGATCTCAGTTGCACTCTTTACATTAGTGCAGGCAAGTTTTTTTTCAATTGAGATGAATACATTGTAAAATCTCAGTTAATGTCAGTTGGTCTAAATCAGTTATAAATATATTTGAACACATGTACAGTCGTGGCCAAAAGTTTTGAGAATTACATAAATATTGGAAATTGGAAAAGTTGCTGCTTAAGTTTTTATAATAGCAATTTGCATATATTCCAGAATGTTATGAAGAGTGATCAGATGAATTGCATAGTCCTTCTTTGCCATGAAAATTTACTTAATCCCAAAAAAACTTTCTACTGCATTTCATTGCTGTCATTAAAGGACCTGCTGAGATCATTTCAGTAATCATCTTGTTAACTCAGGTCAGAATGTTGACGAGCACAAGGCTGGAGATCATTATGTCAGGCTGATTGGGTTAAAATGGCAGACTTGACATGTTAAAAGGAGGGTGATGATTGAAATCATTGTTCTTCCATTGTTAACCATGGTGACCTGCAAAGAAACGCGTGCAGCCATCATTGCGTTGCATAAAAATGGCTTCACAGGCAAGGATATTGTGGCTACTAAGATTGCACCTCAATCAACAATTTATAGGATCATCAAGAACTTCAAGGAAAGAGGTTCAATTCTTGCTAAGAAGGCGTCAGGGCATCCAAGAAAGTCCAGCAAGCGCCAGGATCATCTCCTAAAGAGGATTCAGCTGCGGGATCGGAGTGCCACCAGTGCAGAGCTTGCTCAGGAATGGCAGCAGGCAGGTGTGAGCGCATCTACACGCACAGTGAGGAGAAGACTTTTGGAAGATGGCCTGGTGTCAAGAAGGGCAGCAAAGAAGCCACTTCTCTCCAAAAAAAACATCGGGGACAGATTGATCTTCTGCAGAAAGTATTGTGAATGGACTGGGGCAAAGTCATATTCTCCGATGAAGCCTCTTTCCGATTGTTTGGGGCATCTGGAAAAAGGCTTGTCCTGAAAATGAAGGGCCAACACTGCAAATACTGACTCTTTGCATAAATGTCATGTAATTGTCGATAAAAGCCTTTGAAACGTATGAAGTGTGTGTAATTATATTTCACTACATCACAGAAACAACTGAAACAAAGATCTAAAAGCAGTTTAGCAGCAAACTTTGTGAAAACTAATATTTGTGTCATTCTCAAAACTTTTGGCCACGACTGTATACTTGAAGTTATAAAAGTTAGTAGTTGTATCCGCGCTGTCAAGTGAATCTTTTCTCTGTGTACATCAGTGCGCAGAGCCGCTGCTAGATACCTAAAGAAATCGGTTGCCTCGATTCTCAAAATTGAATATAAATCAGAAGAAAAAGTATGGTATCAGCGCAGGAGTAAAAGAACACATGGGGTAAAATCAAGTAGCAATAATAAGTACCTGTTGTAAACGGGTATAAGTTGAAGTTGCTCCTAGTAAGTTAAATCTTCACAGTGCTCGATAGTGCAAGGCTATCTACCTTGCACTATCGAGCACTGTGAAGATTTAACTTACTAGGAGCAACTTCAACTTGTACCCGTTTACAACAGGTACTTATTATTGCTACTTGATTTTACCCCATGTGTTCTTTTACTCCTGCGCTGATACCATACTTTTTCTTCTTTTTTTTTCACTTGAAGTTATGTTCCTGTTCACATTTTTTTAACTTAAAAGTTGACAGACAACCTTAATTACTTTGTATAATGTACTTTACAATGTTCCTGACATTTCAGCTTCCTGTTTTTTTTTTTATTATTTTAAAGGCAGAGTGATTTAACACATGTTTAGATTTGTCATTCAAGTTACAAAATGAAAAGTATGCAGTTTTCAATAAACTTTGCATAAAATAGTTAATTTGCATTTAATTTTAATGGTTCAAAGAATGTCAGGCAAAATAGTCGGCCCTTGCACATGTTCACTTCATCAAATCTGGCACTCTTTGAAAAAAGTTTGGACACCCCTGACCTAAAGGGTTAACAAAGTTTGTAAAATCAGCTTTGAGTGTAGTTTCTAAAATGGGGCCATTTATGGGTGGTTTCTATTATGAACACAAAGTGACTTCAGACCTGAATTGGTCCTTAAAAAGTGGGTTTTGGAAATTTTCAGAAAAATGTCAAGATTTGCTTCTAAACTTCTAAGCCTTCTAACGTCCCAAAAAAAGAAAATATAATTTACAAAATGATCCAAACATGTATACATATGGGATATGTAAAGTAATAACTATTTCATGAGGTATCTGTTTTAAAAGCAGAGTAATTGAAATTTAGAAAATTGCTAATTTTTCAACATTTTTTGTAAATTTGGTATTTTTTTATAAATAAAAATATTATATTTTGACTCAAATTTACCACTGTCATGAAGTACAATATGTGACGAGAAAACAGATCCCAGCATTCGTCCGACAATCTTTTTGTAGTGAGGATCTTTATTGCCTAAAAATTTCTGCACGACTTCTTTAACCGCCTCACGTCCGCCCATAGGATATAAACGTCCTATGGGTGGACGTCTATTTCTGACAGCACGTTTTAAAACGTCCTGTCAGAAATAGCAGCTGCACGCAAATCGTGCAGCTGCTGATCGGGTTGCCCGCTGTCAGTGACAGCAGGGCAACCCAGAGATAAGACAGGGACAGTGCCCAGGTGTCCCTGCCTTCACGATCGCTGCAGACACAGCGCTCACCGAGCGCTGTGTCTGCAGAGCAGGAAGCGCTGTGCGCTTCCTGTTCCGGCCCGGCGGTCATGTGACCCCCGGGACCGGAGAGTGCAGGGGCTGTGTGAGGTCTCTCAGAGACCTCGATCAGCCCTGCTGTGAGGCTGTACAGCGCAGGATTGCTGCTGTACAGCCTCTATAGGGGTGCATTTCCACTGTAACTGGGGCTACTATGTCAGCCCCAGTTACAGGAGAAATCAACAGTGAAAAAAAAAAAAAAAAGTGAAGTAAATGTCCCCCAGAGATCTTGTATGACCTTATGGGGGACGAAAAGTGTAAAATAAAATAAAAATAAAATAAAGTGTTGAAAAAAAAAAATAAAAAAAAGGTTCACATGTAAAAAAAAAAAAAATCCCAAGTAAGGAATAAAAAAAAAATAAAAAAATAGAAAAAATAAAATAGACATATTTAGTATTGCCGCGTCCGTAAAAACCATCTCTATAAAAATATCACATGACCTAACCCCTCGGGTGAACACCGTAAAAAATAAATAAAAAAAACTGTGTCAAAACAAGCAATTTTTGTCACCTTGCATCATAAAGGTGCAACACCAAGTGATCAAAAACGCGTATGTCCCACAAAATGGTACCAATAAAACCGTCACCTCATCCCGCAAAAAATGAGCCCCTACATAAGAAAATCTCTCAAAAAATAAAAAAACTATAGCTCTTAGAACATGGAGACACTAAAACATCATTTTTTTGGTTTCAAAAATGCTATTATTGTGTTAAAGTGAAACAAATAAAAAAAAGTATACATATTAGGTATTGCCGCGTCCATAAAAACCAGCTCTATAAAAATATCACATGACCTAACCCCTCGGGTGAACACCGTAAAAAAAAAATAAAAAAAACTGTGTCAAAACAAGCAATTTTTGTCACCTTGCATCACAAAAGGTGCAACACCAAGTGATCAAAAACGCGTATGTCCCACAAAATAGTACCAATAAAACCGTCACCTCATCCCGCAAAAAATGAGCCCCTACATAAGAAAATCTCTCAAAAAATAAAAAAACTATAGCTCTCAGAACATGGACACATTAAAACATAATTTTTTGGTTTCAAAAATGCTATTATTGTGTAAAACTTTAATAAATGAGAAAAAGTATACATATTAGGTATCGCCACGTCCGTAACAATCTGCTCTATAAAAATGTCACTTGACTGAACCCCTCAGGTGAACGCTGTAAAAATAAATAAATAGAAACTGTGCTAAAACAACCAATTTTTTGGTCACCTTGCCCAATAAAGTGTTATAATGAATGATCAAAAAATCATATGTACCCAAAAATAGTACTAATAAAACTGGCACCTTATCCCCTAGTTTCCAAAATGGGGTCACTTCTTGGGAGTTTCTACTGTAAGGGTGCATCAGGGGGCTTCAAATGGGACATGGCATCTAAAAACCATGTGGAGTTCCTTTCCTTCTGCGCCCTGCCGTGTGCCCATACAGCAGTTTACGACCACATGTGGGGTGTTTCTGTAAACCGCAGAATCTGGGTAATAAATATTGAGTTTTGTTTGGCTGTTAACCATCGATGTGTTAAAGAAAAAAATTGATTAAAATGGAAAATCTGCCAAAAAAGTGATATTTAAAAATTTGATCTCCATTTTCCTTTAATTCTTGTGGAACGCCTAAAGGGTTAACAAAGTTTGTAAAATCGGTTTTGAATACCTTGAGGGGTGTAGTTTCTACAATGGGGTCATTTATGGGGGTATCCACTATGTAGGCCCCACAAAGTGACTTCAGACCTGAACTGGTCCTTATAAAGTGGGTTTTGGCAATTTTCTTACAAATTTGAAGAATTGCTTCTAAACTTCTAAGCCTTCTAACGTCCTAAAAAAATAAAATGACATTTCCAAAATGATGCCAACATAAAGTAGACATATGGGAAATGTTCAATAATAACTATTTTATGAGGTATCACTTTCTGTTTTGAAAGCAGAGAAATAAAAATTTAGAAAATTGCGAATTTTTCAAATTTTTGGGTAAATTTGGGATTTTTTCATAAATAAAGGTGAAATATTTTGACTCAAATTTATGACTATCATGAAGTACAATGTGTCACGAGAAAACAATCTCTGAATGACTTGGATAAATAAAGGTGTTCCAAAGTTATTACCACATAAAGTGAGATATGTCAGTTTTGCAAAATTTGGCCTGGTCAGGAAGGGGGCAAAGGGCCCAGATGGGAAGTGGTTAAATGCAAACCACCCTTCTTTTTGAAGATCCATCATGGTATTGACAAACTCTTGATCAACTATAAGCCTTCTAATGTCTGGTCCGACGAACACAGCTTCCTTCAATTTTGCCACCGACAGGCCTGGAAACTTGGTGACCAAGTATTTGAAGCATTCTCCATCTCTTGAAAGTGATTTTACAAATTGCTTCATCAATCCCAATTTTATGTGGAGAGGTGGTAGAAGAACTTTATGGGAAGGTACCAAAGTTTCTCGGAGGACATATTTTTCACAGACTGTTAGCATCCTCGGCTGCCAACTCTTCTTGGTCCAGTGATTTTGTCGGTCTCAACTGTCCCATAGACACAGAAAATAAGAGTATTTGGTGTACCCAGCTTGTTGCCCGAGCAGCATGCACAAGACCTTCAAGTCCCCACACACTTGCCAACTATGGTCTTCATATTTAAGAAGTTCTTGTAAGTTTCCTTCAAGTGTACGGAATGACCTACAGGTATGGAAGCGTAAAAACCACCGTTGTGGAGTAAAACTGCTTTGAGACTTCTTTTTGAAGAATCTATAAAAAGACGCCATTGCTCTAAATATTGGATTTTAAATTGACCCATCAGACCTTTGACATCGATGCAATAAACCAACTTGTCTTCCTGGGCGAAGTAAGGAATAGTGATGAGCGGCAGGGGCAATATTCGAATTCGCAATATTTCGCGAATATATGGTAGACTATTCGTCATATATTCGCGAATATTCGTATTCGAGATATTCGTTTTATTGCGAAAAATCTGTAACAAAAATTAAAAAAACGCATAATGCGAATTTTTATGCGAAAAAAGGTGTTGGTCAGAAACGAGTATATAGCACTGCAGAATATACTTCTATATATTCGTTTTTAGAATATTCCTCATTTTTTCCATCTGAACAAATGATTCCTCCCTGCTTAAAATGCTTCTGGGTCAATGAGTAATTGGCCCACAAGCAAGAAGCAGGGAGGAATCATGACTTTAGATGTTGAAAAAAGACGAATATTCTAAAAAACAAATATATAGCACTATAGCGAATATATTTGTTTTGAAATTTTTAGAATATTCGTCTTTTTTTCTCTCTCCAAACAGTACAGTTAAACCCCTTTGGCATACTCCTCCCCACAAGCATCCCCGTCACCCCAAACTCAAATCCGATGGTATATTCTAACACAAAGGTGTTCCCATGATGATGGGGACGCTTGAAGTTAGAGTATATTAACAGGCGCATACATACTGGGCCCCTGCTGCCTGGCGGCACCTGACCTCTGACAGGGCACTGTGATCCACACAATTAACCCCTCAGGTGCCGCCGAGCAGCAGTGCGCCCCATTACCACCCCCCCCCACTATTAAAATCATTCATGGGCAGTGCGCCCTAACCCCCCCTCACCAGTATTACAATCATTGGTGGCCAGTGCGCTGACAATCCCTCCCTCCCCAGTATTAATAATTGCTGGCAGTGCACCCCCCCATCATTGGTGGCAGCGGCAGTTCCGATCGGAGTCCCAGCAGTGTAATGCTGGGGCTCCGATTGGTTACCATGGCAACCAGGACGCTACTGAAGCCCTGGCTGCCATGGTCAGTTAGTCAGCATTGTACTTACCTGCGCTGGGGCCACCGGGCGCTACTTCTTCTCAAACTCACAGGTCTGTGCGGCGTATGCTTATAGCGCACTGCCAGCATTGATTAATACTGGGGAGGGAGGGGGGATTGAGGGCGCACTGCCAGCAATGATTAATACTGGGGAGGGAGGGGGGATTGAGGGCGCACTGTCAGCAATGATTAATACTGGGGAGGGGGGGTTAAGGCGCACTGCCCATGAATGATTTTAATAGTGGGGGAGCGGGGGCGGGTGCACTGCTGCCCTGCGGCACCCGACCTCTGACAGGGTGCTGTGATCTGCACTATTAACTCCTCAGGTGCGGCACCTGAGGGGTTAATTGTGTGGATCACAGTGCCCTGTCAGAGGTCAGGTGCCGCCAGGCAGCAGGGGGCCAGTATGTATGCATCACCATGGGAACGCCTCTGTGTTAGAATATACCATCGGATTTAAGTTTTTACGATCTAACTCAGATCCGATGGTATATTCTAGCCACCAGGCGTTCCCATGGTGACGGGGACGCTTGTGGGGAGGAGTATGCCAAAGGGGTTTAACTGTACTGTTTGGAGAGAGAAAAAAAGACGAATATTCTAAAAAATTTCTAAACTAATATATTCGCTATAGTGCTATACACTCACCTAAAGAATTATTAGGAACACCATACTAATACGGTGTTGGACCGCCTTTTGCCTTCAGAACTGCCTTAATTCTACGTGGCATTGATTCAACAAGGTGCTGATAGCATTCTTTAGAAATGTTGGCCCATATTGATAGGATAGCATCTTGCAGTTGATGGAGATTTGAGGGATGCACATCCAGGGCACGAAGCTCCCGTTCCACCACATCCCAAAGATGCTCTATTGGGTTGAGATCTGGTGACTGTGTGGGCCATTTTAGTACAGTGAACTCATTGTCATGTTCAAGAAACCAATTTGAAATGATTCGAGCTTTGTGACGGTGCATTATCCTGCTCGAAGTAGCCATCAGAGGATGGATACATGTTCTCATTCTGTTTACGCCAAATTCGGACTCTACCATTTGAATGTCTCAACAGAAATCGAGACTCATCAGACCAGGCAACATTTTTCCAGTCTTCAACAGTCCAATTTTGGTGAGCTCGTTCAAATTGTAGCCTCTTTTTCCTATTTGTAGTGGAGATGAGTGGTACCTGGTGGGGTCTTCTGCTGTTGTAGCCCATCCGCCTCAAGGTTGTGCGTGTTGTGGCTTCACAAATGCTTTGCTGCATACCTTGGTTGTAACGAGTGGTTATTTCAGTCAACGTTGCTCTTCTATCAGCTTGAATTAATCGGCCCATTCTCCTCTGACCTCTAGCATCCACAAGGCATTTTCGCCCACAGGACTGCCGCATACTGGATGTTTTTCCCTTTTCACACCATTCTTTGTAAACCCTAGAAATGGTTGTGCGTGAAAATCCCAGTAACTGAGCAGATTGTGAAATACTCAGACCGACCCGTCTGGCACCAACAACCATGCCACGCTCAAAATTGCTTAAATCACCTTTCTTTCCCATTCTGACATTCAGTTTGGAGTTCAGGATATTGTCTTGACCAGGACCACACCCCTAAATGCATTGAAGCAACTGCCATGTGATTGGTTGACTAGATAATTGCATTAATGAGAAATAGAACAGGTGTTCCTAATAATTCTTTAGGTGAGTGTATATTCGTTTTTTAGAATATTCGTCTTTTTTCAACATCTAAAGTCATGATTCCTCCCTGCTTCTTGCTTGTGGGCCAATGACTCATTGACCACAAGCATTTTAAGCAGGGAGGAATCATTTGTTCAGATGGAAAAAATGACGAATATTCGATATAACAAATATATAGCAGTATATTCGTAATATTCGAGAATTATCGAAGTTGCGATATTCGCGATTAATATTCGCTATTCGAATATTTGCGCTCAACACAAGTAAGGAATGAACTCCTTTTCACGATGTCTGAACCATGAAGATGACATTCCTGGCAACAATAAATTCGTGCTTTTCAGCTGTGATCCGAGTAACTCAGCGGCATTTTTGGGAAGATTCAAGTCTCTTATCAAATCATTCATCTCCTCCTGAGAAAACTATTTTGGTCTTTTATCATCTTCAAAGTCAGATTCTTCAGGAAAGATTAACCCCTTCTACCATTAGAAGGACAGACTCAGGGCTGAGGCTTACACATACAGCATGCTGCTGAGTATCCCAGTAGTCAGACATATCACTCAGAGCAGCACTTGTATTAACCCTGTTTGCAGGGGGGGGGGGAGGGGCAGATATTGTTTACCTGCAAATAACAACAAAGTGCCAAGAAGAGAACTAGGGAAATGATGAAATATAATTTTTTCCCCCCTAAAACTTGCTTAGCTTTTCAGTTTTACAGTGCTATATTTTTTTACATAACTCTGAAAACCCCTTTAAGGTTTTTCTGGCATTTTATATCTTAAATGCACTTACGTGAATTAATTAATAGTAATTTGGACTTTAAATTTGGTTAAGAACCCGTAATATAAAAAAAAATACCAACATTTTTTTTTATAAATTTGAAGACAATTTTGTGGCAAATCATGACGTCTAGGAGTTTTTTTTTTATATTTTATTTGTTTTCAGCACAACAAAATACATGGAAATTAGATGAAAATATCAAACAGCTTTTTAGTCGCAGACCTGTGTTAATTGGATGGAATCAGAAAAAAATGCAGTTGTACCATTATTTTATGGATTTTATTGTTACAGCAGTCACTGTCTGATTAAAAATGACACATACATTTTTTGCAGTAAAAGTTGTAGTTTTTAAGGGCACAAATAAATTTACCATATATTATATTGGAAAATGAAGATACAATTCTTTGTGGGGTTAGACTGAATTTAATTTTTATTTTTGGGTTTTATTTTTATGGTGCATACTGTGCACTAAAAATGATCTTGACAGCGTAAGTATGCCGATTAATACAATTAAGGCTATACCAAATTATTATAGACCTTTTATGTTCTAATACTTTAAAAGCAATAAAATATGTTGAAATAAAATTTCCTTGCATCACCATATTCTAACACCCTTATGGTGCTTGAACATGTGCTATGATTGCTTATACCTTAGACTGCATTAGTATATTATTGCAGTCTATGGGATTTTTACTACCTGCCTATTAAGCCCTGCTATAGGCAGAGCTTAACAGGCATTTTATCATGACAGGCCTGTGAGCCTTCACAAGGTCCCAAGCTGCCATAGCAACTGATTGTAACCCTGTGATATTACCGTAGGGGCTCCAATAAGAGAACAGAGGGAGCTCCCCTCCCTCTATATAACTTCGCATGCTGTGAATGCCATTTACTGTGCCATATTATGGGTCAAATGACCAGGATAGGAATCACTGTGGTCAGTTTCAACCATATTAGACAGCCAACAGACTCTCATAGACTTTGTCTGGTAGTTTAGCCATATCATTGAACGGGGAAGAATGCAATAATAGTCATAGCCCATTGACTGCTTATGGCAGAAAGCAGCCATGTTTGTTTGCATCCATTTAATGTTGCATCTGTTTTATATTTTTTATTCTCGTTACCAGATACATGACTTTTGCCCAAAACACCTGAGAACAATGATCACCCTGGGTCATTAATAGTGATGAGCGGCAGGGGCAATATTCGAATTTGCGATATTTTGCAAATATTTTGGAGAATATTCGCATATATTCGAGAATTCGAGATTATATTCTTGATTGTGAAAATCGGCAATGTATTATTCGCTTAATGCACGCGAAATAACGGCGTGGGTCTCTTATGCTACATTTTTTAAGCTGGTATAAGTTTCCTGAGACTGGAGAAAATGGTTGGCATGGCAGAACATTAGAATAGCTTTATATGCAGATAGAGTGCTCCAATACATTTGCGCTTGCGAATTTTCAGCAATTAATGATGCGCATAGTTTTTCGCAATCCGTGAAACTTGTGACATCACAACACTGTGTCTGTAGCATGTACAACCCTGATCAAAAGTTTAAGACCACTTGAAAAATGGCAAAAAATCATTTTACATTATTGGATCTTAACAAGGTTCCAAGTAGAGCTTCAAAATGCAACAAGAAGAAATGAGAGTGAGACAAAACATTTTTTGAGCATTCAATTAATTGAAAATAACAATTAAACTGAAACAGGCTGTTTTTCCGCTGATCCAAATTTTAGGACCACATTCCTTTAAAAGGCCGAATCTATGCAAAGATGTGTATTCATTGTCATTTTCTGTCAGGTAGTCACACGTTGTGATGGCAAAGGCAAAAAAAACACTCCCTTTTTGAACGTGGTCGGGTTGTTGAACTGCATAAGCAGGGTCTCTCACAGCGCGCCATCGCTGCTGAGGTGGGACGCAGTAAGACAGTCATTTGGAATTTCTTAAATGATCCTGAGGGTTATGGAACAAAAAAGTCAAGTGGAAGACCCAAAAAAATTTCATCAGCACTGAGCCAGAGGATCCAATTGGCTGTCTGTCAAAACACTGGACGATCCTCGACCCAAATTAAGGCCCTTACGGGTGCTGACTGCAGCCCCATAACCATCAGACGGCATCTGACACTGAAGGGCTTCAAAAACAAAAAACGTCTTCAAAGACCTCGTCTCCTTGAACGCCACAGAACTGCTCGTTTGCAAGAGATCACCAAACATGAGACATTCAAAGGTGAAAGAAAGTTTTATTCTCTGATGAGAAAAAATTTAACCTTGATGGTCCTGATGGTTTCCAACGTTACTGGCATGACAAGCAGATCCCACCTGATATGTTTTCTACGCGCCACAGTGGAGGGGGCGCCATAATGGTCTTGGGTGCTTTTTCCTTCAGTGGAACAATGGAGCTTCAGGAAGTGCAGGGGCGTCAAACGGCCGCTGACTATGTCCAGATGTTACAGAGAGCATTCCTCATGACTGAGGGCCCTCGTCTGTGTGGTAACGGCAGTTTTTTTTAACAGGACAATGCTACAGTGCACAATGCCCGCAGGACAAGGGACTTCTTCCAGGAGAATAACATCACTCTTTTGGCCCATCCTGCGTATTCCCCTGATCTAAATCCAATTAAGAACCTTTGGGGATGGATGGCAAGGGAAGTTTACAAAAATGGACAACAGTTCCAGACAGTAGATGGCCTTCGTGCGGCCGTCTTCACCACTTGGAGAAATGTTCCCACTCACATAATGGAAACGCTTGCATCAAGCATTCCAAAACGAATTTTGGAAGTGACAAACAATAACGGCGGAGCTACTCATTACTGAGTTCATGTTTGGAAGTTGCATTTCTGTTTTTGAAGGGGTTTAGTTTTTTTTTGGAGGTGTGGTCCTAAACTTTTGATCAGCTGAAAAACAGCCTGTTTCAGTTTATTCGTTGTTTTCATTAAATTGAATGCTCAAAAAATGTTTCGTCTCACTCCCATTTCTTCTTGTTGCATGTTGAAGCTCTACTTGGAACCTTGTTTAGATCCAGCCATGCTAAATATGATTTTTTTGTCATATTTTTTAAGTGGTCTTAAACTTTTGATCAGGACTGAACCTATTACACTGCCTAACACCCTGCACTGGAACCTATCAGCTACACTATAGATCAATCTAACCTACACTGACTATCTCCCCCTAACTATCTGAATTATATATATATATATATATATATATATATATATAAGTTAACTGTCTAATGTAATACAACAAAGCACAGAGCACAGCAATGACACTGCTGTCTCTTTCATAAGTGCAATGAACTTTAGAAAATAGCTGCTGGGGAGGTTCTTATATAGTAAGGGGTAGGCAACTTTTCTATTGGTTGCTAAGCTGTGACAAAGCCTTCTTAATGGCCCACAAGCTAGAAGAAGGGAGGGATGATCACCTGATGTGTACTGTGTTAAAAAACAAAACAAAAAAAACCCTGAATATTTGTCATTACGAATATGTAGCACTGTATTCTAAATATTCGCAAATTCTCGAAGTGCCGATATTCCCCATAAAAATTTGCTTTTCGAATATTCACGCTCAACACTAGTCATTAATTCTTGCTTGTCTCCCACTCTTAGCGGGAACAGGAGATATGTTTATGGACAAAAAGTACTAGTGTTCAAATATTTTTTATTGCCTAAAGCATATGCAGGTGGAAACTGTGGAGGCAAAAATAGTGGCTGAAATTAGAACTCTAATAACATTAATATCTATAAGGAGGAATTCTGACACAGATCATGTTCTCCCAACTTACTTCTCTCAGGTTAGGCTACGAAAAATTAGGGACAACAGAATAGAGAATGATGGTAGTATCTGACTACACAGGGTTTGTTTGTAGTCTATTACCATGGAGATATATGCCTTTGCATAGGAGCTGTAGACACAATGCTGTAGGACATTTTTTAATACAGACTATTTGCAGAGTTACTTTACTTTTTTAAGAATACTGTAATTATTGGAGCATAGACAGACATATCCTTAAAGGAGCGCTAGGGTAGACAGAGTAATGGAATCTTCAGAGCCAGTTGCACCATGTTTTTTCCTTAATTCTCATCTAGCTATCTACTGTACATTGTTTCCATAATTCTTGAGTTACCAGAACCATCATAGCTTGCTGAGCTACACTATTTGCATTGCTCCCATTTACTGCCATGAGAGTTATGGAAACAGCAAAGTGAAGCCAGCACAGAGGTTTCCATACCCCTTACCACTCCCAGCAAGATCTCACCCAGGTTATTTCTATCTTGGCCACAGAAAGTCAAGATGGGACAGTCAGTTTAATAAGGCTTTCGATAATTGTCTAATTGTCAAGATTATCTTGAGAAAATATTACCAGTATTATTGCTATTCTATTTGATTCATAAGAACATTTTAAATACTAAAGAAATAATTCAAGATTTATATATGTAATTTACTGACCTACACATCCCACTATTGTTAGTCATGAGAAGGGAAATCAATGGCTCACTAATCATAGTATACCATGTACCGTAACTGTCTTGCATAAACCAGTCAGTGAAATGTCATAGGTATAAATATTTGTACATCTGTTCATATCTTTATCCAATGATCATAAAAGCATTGCTCTATAAATGTTACAAGCTCAATCTCAAATGAATAGATGTTTATAGCTAGGCTGCTTATTAAATCCTATAAATTACCACTGACCTTTAAGGTACTTGTACTATTTTGGTTACTAAAATGAAATTATGATTGAAAACATGAAAAGCATAAAGGCATAAGGGGAACTGTATAGTTCTTCAGTGAAATTACGTATAATCCTCACAAACATCCAAAACACTTAACCGATAACACAGAAGAAAACAAAATCACTTACCATTCTTCTTGTAAAACATGATTTCCCCCTTGAATTCACTCTTTTCCTCTAATGACATTTCAATTTCAAGTGTTGTCTGTTCATTTGTTTCAGCACCATACAAAAATTTACAGCTGCAACTCTTCTGCATGACCTCAGTTCGTGCAAATCCAGCCAGTTCACAAAAGCCATCTGAACAGTAAACTATAGGGAATCCTTTGGCCACCTGAGCATTTGCAAGAATGAAGTTGCTGTCTGAAAACAAATGCAAATAAATAAGTTTAGCATATTATAAGCAACTATAGGAAGCTGTAGTAGGACTCAGTATTTTATACCGGCAGCATAAGCCCTTTCATCATGGTGCTTGATTTACCTGGACAGCATTATAAGAGCTCATGCACACTACCATTATACTAGTATGCAGGGACATAGATATAAGTGGTGCCGAAAAAACAGTTGTCACTGGTGCCTCATACATAGTAGTAAGGGGGCCTATTACAGATTAGAAGATTCAAATACTACTATGTTATAGATTTCTATTGTACAGTTCAATACAGGGATTTTCAGTCTGGATACAAACATTCAATATAGCCAAAATACGATTCATTTGGACAGTTTTTCCCCATCAAACTGTATTCAATACCTCATAATAAGGGTGCATTCAGATGACAGTAGAGTTTTGTGGATCTGCAAATTGCGCTTTGCACAATTTGTGGATGGCACATGGCCGCAACCATAATAGAAAATGCCAATTTTTGTCTGCATTCTCTATCTTATCTATGGAGCCACGGAATGGAACCACGGATGTAGACAGCGCACGGTGTGCTGTCCATATCTTTTGCGGCCCCATAGAAATCAATGGGTCCGCAGCCGTTCTAAATGAGCCCTAAGAAAATGAAAACAGATTTTAAGAAATCTTTGCATAGTTGTTAAATGGAAAAACTAAACTTTTGCATGGGCATAAATATTCAATTCCAGGCCCTTTGTTATGAAATTGGAAGTTTAGATTTCTCTTGGTCATCTTTGAGATGGTTCTACACCTTGATTGGAGTTCACCCGTGGTAAATTCACTTGATTGGACATGATTGGAAAGACACAGCGCTGTTTGTATAAGGTCTTACAGAAAATGCATATCAGATCAAAATCCAAGCCATAAGGAAGAAAGAACTTCCTGTAGAGATCAGAGACAGGATTGTGTGGAGGCACAGATTTGGAGAATGGTACAAAAAATGTGCTGCACTGAGAATTCCCAAGAGCACAGTGGCCTCCATAATTCTTAAATTGGACAGGTGGCATAGAATTCAGTTCAGATGCACAGACTGAGGTATAAATCAGGTGCACCTTGTTATGACAGCCCAGCATACGTCTCTGGTCTATCATAAATCTGCCCTATAGAGTTCTGAATCCTCTATGCATACAAGCAGCTTAGGAGCTCTCTGCAGTTTCCTCGTTGTGATCTTATACTGTGCCCATGACTAGGGAGTGAGTGAATTGAGCTTCAGATTCAAGATCCGAAGTCGATTTGTTCCGAAACTTTGTTTTAATGCTGTATGGAGACCTGTCTCCGTATAGCATTAAAATGTATGGGCTCCAGCGACTTCGGATTCCTGTTTTAAAATGTTTTTAAAGTCATAGAATCAAAGCCCAATGTTATTCACCAAAGTCTCGTGTGATTTAAATTTTACCTTGCCGAAGCATATAAATTTCAATGCTGTGCGGAGACAGTATTAAACCGACTTTGGATCTTGGATCCGAAGCTCAATTTGTTCACCCCCTACCTATGAGCCATGCTGGCCAGGGCACATCATGATGTTATCTAATCCTCCTTCATCTTTCCTCCACTTTTGTGCTGTCTTCTGATGGTTGATACCATTTTGAATGATTCATCTGAAACCCCAAAGTTTTGGGAAATTCAAGATGAATTTGTAATCAATTCACCTATTTCTAGTCAATATTGTCTAATTATACAGGCATATAATATTTTATATAATTACTTATTCATATACATTGCACTATATATTGTGCTAAGATTATGTGAAGACTGAAGATTGAATTAAAAATATAAATATGGAAGAACATTAAGGATAGGACAATATTTTGACATTTACAGTAATTTTGTGACCAGGGTAGGCGTGATAACTTGGCAACAGTTTTTTCCAGATAATTAAACTGATAGTGAGATTACCGCTACTTTCGCTCAAGTGGAAATTGCTGCTTCTAGTGATCTGCATTGGTTGAAATTAATGTGGCAGTTTACAGCCAGGGGGATACTTTTCCTCTTTCAACCTCAATAGCAGAATATCTTTTTTAAAGGCAAAGTATAATAGTTTGTATGATGTTGCAAATATTGAATATTTATGTAATACACATTTAGATGCTATAGAAATAAAAAAAAATATTGTTTGCAAAAAAAATTGCAGGTCATTACCAAAAATACAAGCACATGATGAAAATGAAAGACAGGGAATCATGTGATTGGTAACACAAAGTGGCAATACAAACAATAGAAAAAAAAGAAACAAAGAAAATCTTCTTTGGTTGTTGAATCATTATTTGCGTGAGTTTTCTATTGGCAGAAATGGCATCAGTGTCAACAGACTCTCTGGATTTTTTATCATAGACCTCCATAAGAGATTACAGATGGTTTTCTGGTCCTATTGCTATAAATTAAAAAAAAAATTGTTTTCTTTATAATTTGGCTGTATTTTCTGAATTGTGGCTCGACTCAGTTTGACATCACTACGGTTTACATGGGAATGCAGACAAACCTTGAAGGGACTCTGTCAGCAGTTTTCACCCTGCAAAACTGCTGACATCATTAGTTCCAAAAAATAATAATCCATGTTTCAGTGCCATTCTCGCTAGACAGTCACTGCTGTTTTGGTACAAAATTAACTCTTAGCCATTCAACTAATCATATGGTCCAGCTGGTTGGCAATCAGGAGGTTTGGCCAGAGGACCAGTCAAGGGCAGCTTTGATAGCCAATCAGAAACTTCTGAGCTGTTTATATTTTACCTGCATTTATATATGGACAGGTATTACCCTACAATTAGGTGCAATTCTAGACTGTGATATTGATTTCCCCTAGATTATCCCATTCTCGACTGCATTGATTATGACTAGAGATTTGTCACAAATTGGGATAAATCAGGTTTATCCAGGCCACTCTGCCTAATCATATTCAACCCACAGAGTAGCCCAATCTCAGTGTGGCTTGGAACTTAAGCTGCAGGGAGATTGCAAGGTGAGTTTATCGCCATGTGCATTACGTTCTAGTGCACCCACATTCATAGTTAATCCATTCTATAGGTACTGTGCCATCAGTATTGCAGGTGTAATTTATTGCCATCTAGATCACTGTGTAGTTTCATAGCTAATACCTTCTGTTAAAAAGAAAAGCCAAAAACCCATGCGCACAGGAACTGTGTCCAAATGGCTCCTTAATGCAACAAAATAAAGAAATGGAGGCAGCACCAATATAGTGGAAAAAATGTTCTTTTAATGCATGTTGTGGCAGTCCAAAACACATGGTTTTTAATCCCTTCGGGTATTGTAGTATCACAGGTCAATATTAGCATCAGGTCCAATTTTTTGCCGTGGACTTAACTGTGCAGTGCCCCAAGATTCAAGTAGTGGCTCCATGACAGTGGGGAGGGTGGCAGCAGTAGTGGCAGTAACAGTGACAATAGTGGCCCCATGACAGTGGGGAGGATGACAGCAGTCGCAGTACCAGTGGCAGTTGTGGCCCCATGACAGAGTGCGAAAGGTGGCAGCAACAGCCTCCTGCCACAATTAACATCCAGTACTGGCTGGGCAGGAAAGCATGACCATGGCAAACTGGGCCAGTTGCGGCTACAATTCAAAGTTGCATGCCCAGTAGTTTAGGGGATCTTGGATCATGGGAGACAGGGTATACAGTAGTCCAAGTATGTCAGCACCTGCTGGTTGAGGTTCTGATGCATGTCCTGCTGTTGCTGGGTGGTTTCTTCAGTAAGCGGCTGAATAAACCGCTCATCATAGACTCCAGACTGAAAATGCTGCATACTGAGCTGGTGCTGCTACTGCCCCTCCCACAAGGCATGGCAGTGGAGCGTGAGTGCAGAGGGTCCTCCCAGTCAGACCTCCCTGAGGATGGGTGATGGCGCTCATAGACAGCGACCGACTGACTACACAGCATGTCGCTAGAGAAATCCATTTTTGCATCCCTCTCAGAAGGTCTAAAAAATGCCCTTATTTTTAACCAGCAGTGAGGGTTTAACAATGTGGATAGCCAGTGGTCATCCCTCTGCTGAATCCTGTGGCTGTCAATAAGCATACAATAAAGCATGCATCTGGCCATTTTCACAAGGGACTTGGAGAACCTTGGTTCCTCTATCTCCACTGCATATTGCCATGGTCTGTCTTGGTCATCTGCATAGTCTTTGTTGCCGCTCTACAGGTCGTCATGTTCCTCCTGCTCCTCATGCTCCTTTTCTGTCACTTGGGCAGACAAACCACATAGTTGTGTATAAAATTCCTGGGCATTTATGTCCTCCTCCACCAGTTCATCCTCCTCAGGGCTCAGGTGGCTATGAAATGGAGGTGCCATGTCTCCTGTACCCTCAGCAATCAGATTTGTCAGCATCCCCTTCAGGACGTGAAGGAGTGGAATTACATATTTATCCTGGTGTTCTGCCGACTGACAAATAAATTGGCCTCCTCTCAGGGCCTGAGCAAACGGTGCGTATCATGCATGACCTGCCACTGGCTATTGTGGAAGTTACCCCGGGGAGTAGACCTGTCCATCTGCAGCATTAAGAAATCATTGACTGCCTTCCTCGGCTCGTACAGTCGGTCTAACATATGAAGCTTGGAGTTCCAATGGGTGGAAATGTCGCATATCAGGCGATGTTGGGAAGATCATTTTGCATTTGTAGTTTAAGGAGGGCGTGTTTTGCATTATAAGAGTGGCTAAAGTGCATGTACAGTTCCCTAGACATTTTTGATAGCTTTTGCTTTTCAGTGGAAGACTTGAAGAACTGGATCACAACAAGATTGAAGATGTGTGCCATGCAGGGTGCATGAGTCAGCCCTCGCTGATGCAGTGCAGACAAAATGTTCTTCCTGTTATCATTAACCATGGTTCCTATCTCCAGTTGGCGAGGAGACAGCAAGTGTTAAATTTCTTTATTGATGATATTGATGATGCCGTGCAGTTCCTCCCCAGTGTAGCTATGTTCAGAAAGGCTGACCACATGCACAAGTTTATGACAATGCCTAGTTTTGCATAAGTGATATCCTGGAGGGCCACTTTGAACTGTGCCTAGAGGGGAGGGTGAGGACAAGGTGGAGGATAAGGAGGCAGAGGAGGACATTTGCACAGAAATCTCAGCATTACAACACGGAGACGGAATTGCCATCACCTTGCCAAGTTTCTGGTGTGCCTGTTCCAGAACAACATTTATCCCTTGGGCTGTGAAAGACATATATTATCCTTGACTATAGTTATAACTCCATATGTCAGCGCTAGCATGAACTCTACCAAACACAGAAAGGCCCAGGCACTGGCCCACCTTCTGCTCTATGTACAGTGGATATAAAAAGTCTATGCACCCCTGTTAAAATGTCAGGTTTCTGTGCTGTAAAAAAAAAAGAGACAAAGATAAATCATTTCAGAACTTTTTCCACCTTTAATGTGACCTATAAACTGTACCACTCAATTGAAAAACAAACTGAAATCTTTTAGGTGGAGGGAAGAAAACAAAAAAAAATAACATAATGTGGTTGCATAAGTGTGCACACCCTCTTATAACTGGGGATTTAGCTGTGTTCTGATTTAAGCAATCACATTTAAAGTCATGTTAAATAGGAGTCAGCATACACCTGCCATCATTTAAAGTGCCTCTGATTAACCCTAAATAAAGTTCAGCTGCTCTAGTTGGTCTTTCCTGAAATTTTCTTAGTCGCATCCCACAGCAAAATCCATGGTCCACAGAGAGCTTCCAAAGCATCAGAGAGATCTCATTGTTAAAAGGTACCAGTCAGGAGAAGGGTACAAAAGAATTTCCAAAGCATTAGATATACCATGGAACACAGTATATGTGGAGAAAATATGGCACAACAGTGACATTACTAAGAACTGGACGTCCCTCCACAATTGATGAAAAGACGAGAAGCAAACTGATCTGGGAGGCTACCAATAGGCCTACAGCAACATTAAAGGAGCTGCAGGAATATCTGGCTGTGTGGTACATGTGACAACAATCTCCCGTATTCTTCATATGTCTGGGCTATGGGTAGAGTGGCAAGATGAAAGCCTTTTCTTATGAAGAAAAACATCCAAGCCAGGCTAAATTTTGCAAAAACACATCTTAGGTCTCCCAAAAGCATGTGGGAAAAGGTGTTATGGTCTGATGAAACCAAGGATGAACTTTTTGCCCATAATTCCAAAAGATATGTTTGGCGCAAAAACAGCACTGCACATCACCAAAAGAACACAATACCCACAGTGAAGCATGGTGGTGGCAGCATCATGCTTTGGGGCTGTTTTTCTTCATCTGGAACTGGGGCCTTAGTTAAGCTAGAGGGAATTATGAACAGTTCCAAATACCAGTCAATATTGGCACAAAACCTCCAAGCTTCTGCTAGAAAGCTGAACATGAGGAGGAACTTCATCTTTCAGCATGACAACAACCCGAAGCATACATCCAAATCAACAAAGGAATGGCTTCACCAGAAGATGATTAAAGTTTTGGAATTGCTCAGCCAGAGCCCAGACCCGAATCCGATTGAAAATTTGTGGGGTGATCTGAAGAGGGCTGTGCACAGGAGATGCCCTCGCAATCTGACAGATTTTGAGTGTTTTTGCAAAGAAGAGTGGGCAAATTTTGCCAAGTCAAAATGTGCCATGCTGATACTCATACCCAAAAAGACTGAGTGCTGTAATAAAATCAATATTATTATATTATATTTTTTCTTCCCTCTACCTAAAAGATTTCAATTGGTTTTTCAATAGAGTTGTACAGTTTATATGTCACATTAAAAGGTGGAAAAAGTTCTGAAATGATTTATCTTTGTATCATTTTTTTATATCACAGAAACATGACATTTTAACAGGGGGGTGTAGACTTTTTATATCCACTGTACATGTACAGGGCTGGTACAGCTTTTTTGGAAAAGTAATGTCGGCTTGGGACTCTCTACCTTGGGTGGGCACAAGCCATCAGTTCTCTAAATTGAGCATATTAAACTACATGGAAAAATAGGGACTGTAGTACCAGTACCTTGGCCAGTGGCACGATCAGCTTCTACGCTCTTGGATGAGTGCACACATACTGTTGTCTTTTTGCAATTGCCTCAGTGATTGATTATGGTCGAAACAAGTGATGAGTAGTAGTAGGAGGAGGTGCATCAGGAGAAATATATGACATTAAGTTGATGGAAAGGAATGAAAGCTTCCTTCTTAAGATGTTGTTGAGCCATGACTGTTGGAGAGGGGATGTGGACTGGTGGGAGATGGAGCGGTTGCTGCATCAGGTTGTAATACTAAACGAGTGGCACGGTTTTCCCACACCACTTTATGGTGACGCTCCATGTGTTGATGCAGGGCCATCCGCACTGGCTTGTAACTGCTTACTGTCCTCACAAAGCTCACCCTCGCTGAAAAGCGGAGTAGAGCCATCAGCCATCATTACTTGGCTTGCAGAAGGAGCAGCAAGAGCAAAAGCAAGAAGATGGTTCAGTATAGGTGAGGGCATAGAGGCAGTTCCTGGGCCATGCCAACTAAGTATGGTGTCAGAGGAACCCACCGTTTCCTGGCTGTGTGTATCTGTTGTCCCTTGAGATGATGTAGAAGAGTGAGTCAATCATTCCAGTAAAGCAGGATTGTTGATCAAAACATGACTGCTCGATGATCGCTGGCCTGTTGCTATGGCTACCAACCCTCCTTCTTCTTGTGCCAGCAGCAGCAACATTGTTGCAGCTGCCTATTCCTTTGGAGAGGTCAGGCAACTGTCTGTTGTCTATAGTGTACAGTAACTGTATCAGTAATGTAACGGATTAACAAAAAATGTGACAGCAGTTGAGCAAGATAAACACAGCAATATATTAGACCGCCTTGTAATACTGAGGCACAGTAATTCTATGTATATACTAACAGATTAACATACAATGTCCCTCCTGTCTCCCTATGCTTTCCCTACAGTCTCAATAAACTCTCCCTACAATCTTCCTGCACTCCCCCTACACTCTCCCTATCCAATATTCTTCTACTGTATTAATAGCGTTCTTCAACACTGTTCCTAGCGTATAAGCGCTTGTTACTTTTTTCCCTAAGCTCAGCTCACAGTGAAATGGTGGAGACCACGTGGGATGAGGCTCTTATAGGGCTGTGACATCATAGGAGATGGCTGTCTGCGGATTGGATGGCTGTAGGGATGAGCGAATCGACTTCGGATGAAACATCCAAAGTCGATTTGCATAATACTTTGTTTGAATACTGTATGGAGCGAGCACTCCGTACAGTATTAGAATGTATTGGCTCCTATGAGCCGAAGTTATTACTTCGTAAAGTCTCGCGAGACTTTGCATAATAACTTCATAAATCTATTTCTACTGTAAAAAAAAACAGAGTTCGCAAAATGTTTTTTTTTTTTACAGTAGAAATTGATTTATGAAGTTATGATAAGTTCGGGAGATGGTTTTTTACAGTAGAAATTTATTTATGAAGTTATTATGTCTCGCGAGACTTCGCAAAGTAATAACTTCGGCTCATAGGAGCCGATACATTCTAATACTGTACGGAGCGCTTGCTCCGTACAGTATTCAAAGTATTATGCAAATCCACTTTGAATGTTTCTTCTGAAGTCAATTCCCACATCCCTAGCTGGCTTCATGGCATTATGGTTCATTTTGCATTCCCAGGCCCCTTACTTTCACTTTGTAACATGTGCAGCAGCTATTTTAGAAAAACAAACAAACAATGAAGAGTGAGGAAATTTGTATTTGTGGCAAATCGAGTTTTTCCTAAACTTTGGATTGAATTCCACTTTGAATGCTTCAATTCGCTCAACACTAGTTATGATCCCAGACAGCTTGACCTTTCTTTTGTCAATCATTTTGTCAACAGTAGTGCCTCCTGAATCTGAATTTGGACTCTGTTTGGCCTGACGTTCTCTCTATTTCCAGTCATCGGTCCAGCAGCTCAAAGTCCTGACGTTTAACAGATATCACTGAGGAAGCTTTAGGCAGCTGAACATTTCCCCTGCAGTGTTCACATTCTAATTAATTTCTTGTCGATCTAGGACCCTCCACCATGCACTTTTATAGAAGAGTGATATAAATGATGCTGCTCAAGTATATGCAGCTGTGTCTCTCTCCTAATCTGTTCATTTTTTGCATAGACTCATCTACTTAGGTCTCCAAAATTTGCCACTTTCCCAGGACTTGTAATGTTTGCTTGTTTCCCTTTGCATAAGGAAGGAAGTTATTCCATAAAAACTTTTGATAGCAGGTTAAAAAAGTAAAATAAAAATGTCCAAAGGTGCATTAGAACACTGAGTATATCTAGTATAAGTTATTTAACGTTGAACTAGATTAAAAGCAACACCATTTTCAGGTTTGTTTCAGACATAATAATACTATGCATAATAATAGGTTTGAATGTTGCATCCAACCAAATTGTATTTAAAAGTTAAACAACATTATATCGAAACTAAATGCACTCTACAAATTAAAATAAATTCTTCCATTGTATCCCCATTAAATTTTTATAACATATTCATGGGCTTTAAGTCACTTTTGACCTTTTAAACAAAACCAACATAACCAACACTGTCTCATATTTTATTAACAGCTCATTCCTCACGGCAGAAGCTGTTCCATTGTTACATATTGAAAAGGAAGATAATATTGTGCATTTCTGTTTTTTTCAAAGCAGTCCATTGATATTGCTTGAAGGGAATTTGAAGGTTATATTTCACTTGGTTTACTGGATTGTACAAAATGCCACAATTCAAGTTAGAAAACCAATATAGTTCATTGCTGGGAAATATACAGCAGATTATATACATTTGAAGACCATTTTGACTTAGAGATCCAAAAAGTTGAGATTTAGGTTTTGTTTCAGACTGAAATTTAATCAATTACTGCAGCAACATTATTAACAAGTATTGCTATAAATATAATGCTACAAACTGATCTCAGTGACAACAAAACCACTAGCAAATGTGCCTACATAAAGGGAACCTGTCATATTGTACAGACAAATATAAAAAGTAGTGTTGATCCAATCGAACTTCGGATCTATGATCCAAAGTCAATTCATTCTAACACTTTGTTTAAATGCTGTCCCTAATGGTGACCATTAAAGGGGTTGTCCAGCTGTTAATATTGATGAGCATCATAAGGATAGGTCATCAATATTAGTGTTGGGTGCAGATATTCGAATCGCGAATATCACCATGTATTCTCGAATATTCAAGATTTATTTTTTCATCAGTAACCTCCCTTCTTGCTTGTGAGCCAATGAGAAGGATGCAATGTCTGAGCTTCGCAACATCCCTAGCAACCAATAGAAAAGTTGCCTACCCCTTACTATATAAGAACCTCCCCAGCAGCCATTTTTTGTAGTTTTATGGAGTTCTGAGAGAGACAGCAGTGTTATTGCTGTGTTCTGTGCTTTACTGTTTAATTACATTAGATAGTTAGTTAGTTAGCTTATATATAGAATACAGATAGTTAGTGGAAGATAGTCAATGTAGGTTAGATCGTAATATAGTGTAGCTGATAGGTTCTGCTGTCCATACATACATGCTACAGACATAGTGCTGTGATGTCACAAGTTCACAACAATACTTAGTGCACCAATCAGTAATATGTAGTCAGACCTGCTAAAATGAGAAGTTGCACGTATTGCGCCAAAATATGCAAATTATTAATTGCCGATAAAAAAAGAAAACAAAGAGAAAGTGCGCTGGAATATAACAATGGCTGGGTGCGGCCTGTATACTTGTCTATTCTGCACAAGGTACGGACAAGTTGTGTGGGATCCATGCCTGGTTCATTTCAATGAACGTGAGCTTGTCCACATTGGCTGTGGACCGGAGGCTGAGCTTGTCTGTGATCACCTCCCCATCATGCTAAACACACGTTCGGACAATACACTGGTTGCAGGGCAGGCCAGAACCTCCAAGGTGTAAAGGGCAAGCTCAGGCCATTTGCCCAATTTGGAGAACCAGAAGCACCGCCGGGCACCATTGACTATAATGGGACCTGGTGGAGATCCAGCCTGTTTCGGGCATTAGTGGCAAGATTCAGCTGGACAAATACCGCTAAAAGCAGTGTTTTTTGTCCAACCAAATCCCTGCACCGATGCCGGAAACAGGTTTAATCACCACTGGATCCCATTATAGACAATGGGCTCTGTCAGGGAAAGGTGGAATCCGGCTATGCCAGATACAATGAACTTCGGCAGGCTGGTCCTCTGCCTGTACATTTTAGCGCCAGTGTGAAGCTAGCCTAAGCAGATTAAGCTGGAAAGGACAGAGCTAAAGTAACAACACATGAGGTCACCTAACCCAATTACAGATATAACGGTCAGAAGGATGTGGTAATTTTAAACTCTAAAACTTCCAGAGCACACAGCTTAAAGGGAACAGTGGTATGGTCTGGGGTGTGCATTAATTTCAGTGCCTGGTCCTGGGTCCACATTAATTTAGCAGTCAGGGCTGGGGTCTGAATTAATTGAGGAGTCTGAGTTTTTAATTAATGTATGGGTCCAGTCTGCACTCTGAATTAATATAGGGGTGTAGTATGGGGTTTAAATAAATGTAGGGGTTAAATTTAGGATTTTTAATTAATGTCTCAGTAGATAGCTGGTTCCTAATTTATCATATGGCAGCTGTCTGGATGGTGAAGAAAGCAAGTCCAGTCACCTGAATTTATAGAGGAGCTAATGGCTTTCCTGACCTGTCTATTTTAGTAAAAACCTGAATTACATACAAAGAGAGACAATAAATCTCTATGTGACCTTGGCTTAATAGACAACTGAGTACAACTGAGGGGAACAGCCAAGGACCTACGGCCTACTTAATTTGTTTCAGCTCTGAAAGTAGCTTTTTATGCATGGCAATGTTGTTTTCTCAGGAGAGATACAGTAAATTAACAAGCTGCTTCCTAATGAAATAGTGATGCCATTGATAATTCTTATAAGATCATTTCCGAATACTAAAGGCCATACAAAATAATCAGGCTGCACTGCTACTAAATGCCAGAGAGAGATAATTTATAGAGAATGAGATTTGAACTCTCAGTAGGAAAGTATTTGGGAAACATTGTGAAAGTGGAATCTATGCTAATAGATGGAAACAATATTAAAACTGGCTATTTATTAATTCAGCAATGGGCAGCAATTAAAATAGTTTACTTCTGGGTATCTGCTGTTTTTGGAACAAGTAAGTAAACTCATATATACGGTATATATATATATATATATATATATATATATATATATAATTTTATGTTTTTTAGATTTTTATTTATTTATTTGATATATATTTATTAAGACCAGCATTTTACAAGCTGGTCTTAATTTCTTTCTGTTGACATCTGATGCGACATAATTATTAAAAGGTGCTTACCTCTTAATATTTGTGTTGCATCTGTGCAGGTCTATGCTCCAAAGCAGAGATCTATACCAGCAAGGGAGCTAATGACGACCTCTGCTATAATATATGCCCGTTTCTTGGTGTAGATGATAGGGTACTGCCTACTCTGGCCCCTCACTGCTCACTACTTTGAAAAACTGGCAAGCGGTGAGTAAAACCCCCAGAAAGTCACAAAATTGTGCGCAAACAGCAGCATGCACCACAGTTTTTTGGCACAAAATAATTCATATTATAATTATTTATATTATAGCCATACACATGTTTAATATTTAAAAGCATAATTTTATATATTATGATAACTAAAAAGCTAAATGCACTTTAAAGCAACCTATTTTTTTTCATTGTTTATGAATGATATTTCTCTATGACAGACAACATACTGTACGAACCCTATGTGTTCAAATCCTGCAGTGATGTGTTAAGGCTCCTTAACATATGGTTGATGACCGGGGACAAACATTTGTAGGAATGTTCATTCAGCCAACCACTGGCCTATAAAAACCACACAAAACATTTGTTGGCAGCATATCTCCCCATGTAAATATGAGATGAGCTGTTGACAATACTAAAACTTTAAAGGGGACGAATGATCATGCTTAAAAGTGTTTTCCCTCTCTGCATTTTGAATCAGCCATGTAAAGACCCTTTAAAACTGATCAACATAGCGGAGCTTGCTATGGCCTGGCATTGGGCTCTGTAAAAAGACCCCTACCTATTGTCTCTGTTCTTTCATCTTGGTAACCTGCTTAGAGCCAATAAGATGTCTCCTCCAATGATGTAACTTGAAAACCATTAGCAAAATTTGTAAAAGTGCCCCTACTTAGTATGTAACATTTTGAATATTGGAGTTTAGCTTTGTGGCTGAAAGGCCAATGGGCTTCCTCAGGCACCAGAGCCTGCATGCAACTGCGGCTTTTGCACTCCCTATTGTTACACCCATGATCTCCTTTTTCCACTTTTACGGCATGCAGTCTGACAGACACAGATATATAGAGAAAATACAGCTCTATTCACTCTATTCATTTCCTCTATCTACTGTAGTAAACACTTCAGAACCACAAGGCTCCTTCATTTCTAAACTTGTTTTAGATTATTTTTTGGGTTTTTTCCTTAGTCACCAAATCCAGAGAACCATAACTTATTTTTCTGTCAATGTAGCCATTTAAGGGCTTGTTTTTTGCAGAATGAGTTGTATATTTTTATGACACCATTTTGGGGTACATATAGCTTATTAAATAATCATCAGCAGTAACTGTGATAAGAGCCCCCTTGTGTGAGTCTCTGAGGAACAATCCATGTCACCCAGACCCCTGGAGTGGAGATCTAATATCACTATTCTACAAAATTTGAAAGTATTTTGTAACCAAGACATGATTAAGTAATTTTAAATCATTTTGTGGTGCTGAACACAAAAATGACATTGAACATACAAGATAGGGAAAAAGTCAAAACATGCTGATCGAAAGTTTAAGAGCTGAAAATTGAAAGTTTAAGAGCTGGTTGAAGGACAGCAAAAGGAGGAGCATGGAAGGCTTTCAAAATTGTGTCACTAGTTAGTTAGAAAATGTCAGAGTTGGAAATTTCCATCAGTTTGTAGATGAACGTCTAGTTGCTGAATGAGCTGCAGAGTGTCCTTGAAGCTGCATAACCTCTATTCCCATTTAGATGTCGTCTCCATTAACCACTTCCCAACTGCCCATAGACTTTAAATGTCTTGGTGGTTGGCATATATCTCTGCACGGACATTTAAAATGTCCTTGCAGAGTTCTCAACAATTTGTGCAGCTGCTGGAGCTGGGAGGCAGCTGTCAGTGACAGCAGAGCTCCCCATAGAGAAGGCAGGGGTGGTTTTTCACCATTCCTGCATTCTCCATTGATCTATACACAGCAATGAATGAGAACAAAGAGCTGAGCTCCACTCCAAGCAGTCATGTGACCGCCAGAGGCTGGGAGTCTACAGAGCTGGCTGGGTCTTATCAGAGTGAGGGTGTACAAGCATATACGATCTCTCTGGGGGCTATATTCACCTTGTAACTGGGGCTAATATTTCACCCCCATTAACAGGAAATATCAAACAGGAAATATCAGCAATAAAAAAATGTAAAGTTAATTGTCCCTCAAAGTGTAAAAAAATAAAATAAAAAAATAAAAGACAAAATAAGAAAAAAAGACCATCACACTCCACAACGTAGCTTCTACATAGCTTCTTTTAGTTGCACTTTGTGCTATTAACAAAAAATAAATAAAAAGATAAATATATTTTTCACTTTTTTACATTTTTCCTTTATATAAAACAAAAAATATATTTAAAAAAATGACACAACATAAAGCTCCATGTTACAAAAAAAACAGGCGCAAAAATTATTTACATAACCAAACGGAAAAAAGGTA
Organism: Bufo bufo; assembly: GCF_905171765.1. Taxonomy (NCBI): domain Eukaryota; kingdom Metazoa; phylum Chordata; class Amphibia; order Anura; family Bufonidae; genus Bufo; species Bufo bufo. The sequence goes on along the minus strand of NC_053393.1, from coordinate 405,227,729 downwards.
TGGCTTTCAAAGACACAGAGACCAAGAAACGGAAAATCTTCCTGGCCAGGAAAGGAGGTAAACGTCATAGTTAGGGCTCATGCACATGACCGTATGGCTTTTTCAGTGTTTTGCGGTCCGTTTTTCACAGATCCGTTGTTCCGATACGTTGTGTTTCCGTTTCCTTTCCATTTTTCAGTTCCGTTTTTCCGTATAGCATATACAATATACAGTAATTATATAGAAAAATTTGGGCTGGCATAACATTTTCAATAGATGGTTCAGCAAAAACGGAATGGATACGGAAGACATACGGATGCATTTCCGTATGTGTTCCGTTTTTTTTGCGGACCCATTGACTTAAATGTAGCCAAGCACCGTGATTTGCGTACAAGAATAGGACATGTTCTATGAAATACTAAAACGGAATGCACACGGAGACACTTCAGTTTTTTTTGCTGAACCATTGAAATGAATGGTTCAGTATATACACTCACCTAAAGAATTATTAGGAACACCATACTAATATGGTGTTGGACCCCCTTTTGCCTTCAGAACTGCCTTAATTCTACGTGGCATTGATTCAAAAGGTGCTGATAGCATTCTTTAGAAATGTTGGCCCATATTGATAGGATAGCATCTTGCAGTTGATGGAGATTTGAGGGATGCACATCCAGGGCACGAAGCTCCCGTTCCACCACATCCCAAAGATGCTCAATTGGGTTGAGATTTGGTGACTGTGGGGGCCATTTTAGTACAGTGAACTCATTGTCATGTTCAAGAAACCAATTTGAAATGATTCGAGCTTTGTGACATGGTGCATTATCCTGCTGGAAGTAGCCATCAGAGGATGGATACATGTTCTCATTCTGTTTACGCCAAATTCGAACTCTACCATTTGAATGTCTCAACAGAAATCGAGACTCATCAGACCAGGCAACATTTTTCCAGTCTTCAACAGTCCAATTTTGGTGAGCTTGTGCAAATTGTAGCCTCTTTTTCCTATTTGTAGTGGAGATGAGTGGTACCAGGTGGGGTCTTCTGCTGTTGTAACCCATCCGCCTCAAGGTTGTGCGTGTTGTGGCTTCACAAATGCTTTGCTGCATACCTCGGTTGTAACGAGTGGTTATTTCAGTCAACGTTGCTCTTCTATCAGCTTGAATCAGTCGGCCCATTCTCCTCTGACCTCTAGAATCCACAAGGCATTTTTGCCCACAGGACTGCCGCATACTGGATGTTTTTCCCTTTTCACACCATTCTTTGTAAACCCTAGAAATGGTTGTGTGTGAAAATCCCAGTAACTGAGCAGATTGTGAAATACTCAGACCGGCCCGTCTGGCACCAACAACCATGCCATGCTCAAAATTGCTTAAATCACCTTTCTTTCCCATTCTGACATTCAGTTTGGAGTTCAGGAGATTGTCTTGACCAGGATCACACCCCTAAATGCATTGAAGCAACTGCCATGTGATTGGTTGACTAGATAATTGCATTAATGAGAAATAGAACAGGTGTTCCTAATAATTCTTTAGGTGAGTGTATACCGCATACTGAACTCAAAAAACGGCCAGTATACTGAACGCAAAATACTGTCGTGTACATGAGCCCTTAAGAAGTGATTAATTGCAGTGCACTTAGTGGCGAACATGGGAAGCGTTTTCATCATGATATCGGTCATTGAGAAGCAATGATTTACAAAGGTAAATGGAGCCCTGCAATGTTGGCACATTACTGCTGGATGTACGTGCATTTTCTTTCTAATGAAAGAAAATCTCATTATATTCAGTGGGGGGAGATTTATCAAGACTGGGTTACCATAGGCCGTTCTTGATCCCTCGTATGCTGGAATGGGATGTACCTAATTTATTAAGAGGCAGATGCCTCTCAATAAATTAACAGTATCTATTGCACTCAGTGCACCAGTAAATTAAATCTACGCCAGCTAGGGGGTGGTGTAAACCTGAGCTGTAACTTAGGCCAGTTTCTGGTGTAAGTTATAGAAAATTTGGTAGGTCATGGTAGGCTCCGCTCCGTCCCACTATTCCCCACCTCTTTTCTTGCCACTTTAGAAATTCGTCGAGAAGCTTCAAAATAGCCAAATTGTGGCACACACCATAATTTGTGACTTTTTAAAGCCACAATAATGTTGTAAATAGCTGGATAAATGTCCCTCAGTGTTCTTTCCTTTTTCCCTCTGTAACTTCCAAAGAAGAACCAATTTCCCATTTTCAATGTAATTTTTTTCAGTAACCAATAGTTATATAAGATTATGTAATTATGTCTCTGTTATAAAACTTGTGTTCAACATGTATTTAGTGATAGAAAAAGCAGCAAAAATAACAGATATGAGACTGAGACATGGATTTCCTCAAAGCCATTATTTGTCCCTGTTAGTGATTAGTGAATTCCTAGACATTGGATTGGTGTCCGATTTGACTGAATCAGGCCTCCGTTTCTGACCTGAATCAATTCTACCAAAATCAAAAGTGCTTCAATCTCCCTGTGCATGCTATTCTGATGCTCAATCTCCCTCTCCCTGAAAATGATTATGGGGCGACCATCTTGCCTGCGCGGTTGTTGACAGCAATTTATCGATATGTGTTACAGGAGTCACTATAGGCCATAGACAGGAGGTGACCTCATTCATGTCTATAGGAGATTTTTCTACACATCAGCTTCTCTGACCTGTGCATGGGTCAATAGGGAGTAGGTAATGTTGTAGAAATATTAATATTAGAAATTTGCTCACATCAGGCTTTGTGTAAGGAAAGGTAAAAATCTTAACCGCAGTCAGACAAAAGTGTTACCATCTTGAGTTCTTCTGAGCAACTGCCCCTCCTCCACAGTCTGCTCACCTTTTATTTAGTCACAGTAACAATAGAAAGGGGTTGGCCCATCACCTGACCACTTACTTCATGTAACAAGGATACAGGAAGTGATGACACAGCACAACAGTAAGCAGTCATCACCTAATGTGAATTTTAAGTCCTGTGTAGCTATATATAGCTGGTATCTGTCATTCTAATCCTGCATGTAATGGTAAGCAGATAACTGCAGTAAAGTGATCTGTACCGATAAATAAGTGGTGCCTATTCTTAACATATGTTTAATGTAAAAATTTGATTTACACAACAGGTCATTTTCCGATGACACATTCTCCTAGACCATGTGAGATCATTTTAACTGCATCATTGTGAGACTAGAGTTTATTTTTTTCCATTTGCTTCCTCTTAGATACATATTAAGTAATAGATATTAATATCAACATTTTACGGCATGAAACATTGCTTCCTGGTTAAAAGCAAATTAGAATGATCTTAATTTAATTCTAACTGGTGTTTTATGACTCACAGCAACACTAATAGCCTCTCAAAGTGCTTTATATTAGATTAAAGTGTAAAAGATATCACTTTTTGGACAAAGCAAAACGTGCTGAGCACGAAAATGAGCTGCTGTATTTTGTATGTTTATTAGTTGCTGCATAATCTTTCACAGAATTTATGAATGATGTAGCTTACTGCATATTGTGTGTACAGTCGTGGCCAAAAGTTTTGAGAATGACAAAAATATTAGTTTTCACAAAGTTTGCTGCTAAACTACTTTTAGATCTTTGTTTCAGTTGTTTCTGTGATGTAGTGGAATATAATTACACGCACTTCATACGTTTCAAAGGCTTTTATCGACAATTACATGACATTTATGCAAAGAGTCAGTATTTGCAGTGTTGGCCCTTCTTTTTCAGGACCTCTGCAATTCGACTGGGCATGCTCTCAATCAACTTCTGTGCCAATTCCTGACTGATAGCAACCCATTCTTTCATAATCACTTCTTGGAGTTTGTCAGAATTAGTGGGTTTTTGTTTGTCCACCCGCCTCTTGAGGATTGACCACAAGTTCTCAATGGGATTAAGATCTGGGGAGTTTCCAGGCCATGGACCCAAAATGTCAACGTTTTGGTTCCCGAGCCACTTAGTTATCACTTTTGCCTTATGGCACGGTGCTCCATCGTCCTGGAAAATGCATTGTTCTTCACCAAACTGTTGTTGGATTGTTGGAAGAAGTTGCTGTTGGAGGTTGTTTTGGTACCATTCTTTATTCATGGCTGTGTTTTTGGGCAAAATTGTGAGTGAGCCCACTCCCTTGGATGAGAAGCAACCCCACACATGAAAGGTCTCAGGATGCTTTACTGTTGGCATGACACAGGACTGATGGTAGCGCTCACCTTTTCTTCTCCGGACAAGCCTTTTTCCAGATGCCCCAAACAATCGGAAAGAGGCTTCATCGGAGAATATGACTTTGCCCCAGTCCTCAGCAGTCCATTCACCATACTTTCTGCAGAAGATCAATCTGTCCCTGATGTTTTTTTTTAGAGAGAAGTGGCTTCTTTGCTGCCCTTCTTGACACCAGGCCATCTTCCAAAAGTCTTCGCCTCACTGTGCGTGCAGATGCGCTCACACCTGCCTGCTGACATTCCTGAGCAAGCTCTGCACTGGTGGCACTCCGATCCCGCAGCTGAATCCTCTTTAGGAGACGATCCTGGCGCTTGCTGGACTTTCTTGGACGCCCTGAAGCTTTCTTAACAAGAATTGAACCTCTTTCCTTGAAGTTCTTGATGATCCTATAAATTGTTGATTGAGGTGCAATCTTAGTAGCCACAATATCCTTGCCTGTGAAGCCATTTTTATGCAACGCAATGATGGCTGCACGCGTTTCTTTGCAGGTCACCATGGTTAACAATGGAAGAACAATGATTTCAAGCATTACCCTCCTTTTACCATGTCAAGTCTGCCATTTTAACCCAATCAGCCTGACATATTGATCTCCACCTTGTGCTCGTCAACATTCTCACCTGAGTTAACAAGACGATTACTGAAATGATCTCAGCAGGTCCTTTAATGACAGCAATAAAATGCAGTGGAAAGGTGTTTTTGGGATTAAGTTAATTTTCATGGTAAAGAAGGACTATGCAATTCATCTGATCACTCTTCATAACATTCTGGAGTATATGCAAATTGCTATTATAAAAACTTAAGCAGCAACTTTTCCAATTTACAATATTTTAGTCATTCTCAAAACTTTTGGCCACGACTGTATATATATATATATATATATATATATATATATATACAGTACAGACCAAAAGTTTGGACACACCTTCTCATTCAAAGAGTTTTCTTTATTTTTATGACTATGAAAATTGTAAATTCACACTGAAGGCATCAAAACTATGAATTAACACATGTGGAATCATATACATAACAAACAAGTGTGAAACAACTGAAAATGTCATATTCTAGGTTCTTCAAAGTAGCCACCTTTTGCTTTGATTACTGTTTTGCACACTCTTGGCATTCTCTTGATGAGCTTCAAGAGGTAGTCCCCTGAAATGGTTTTCACTTCACAGGTGTGCACTGTCAGGTTTAATAAGTGGGATTTCTTGCCTTATAAATGGGGTTGGGACCATCAGTTGCGTTGAGGAGAAGTCAGGTGGATACACAGCTGATAGTCCCACTGAATAGACTGTTAGAATTTGTATTATGGCAAGAAAAAAGCAGCTAAGTAAAGAAAAACGAGTGGCCATCATTACTTTAAGAAATGAAGGTCAGTCAGTCAGCCGAAAAATTAGGAAAACTTTGAAAGTAAGGGCTATTTGACCATGAAGGAGAGTGATGGGGTGCTGCGCCAAATGACCTGGCCTCCACAGTCACCGGACCTGAACCCAATCGAGATGGTTTTTTGGTGAGCTGGACTGCAGAGTGAAGGCAAAAGGGCCAACAAGTGCTAAGCATCTCTGGGAACTCCTTCAAGACTGTTAGAAGGCCATTTCAGTGGACTACCTCTTGAAGCTCATCAAGATAATGCAAACAGTGTGCAAAGCAGTAATCAAAGCAAAAGGTAGCTACTTTGAAGAACCTAGAATATGACATATTTTCAGTTGTTTCACACTTGTTTGTTATGTATATAATTCCACATGTGTTAATTCCTAGTTTTGATGCCTTCATAGTCATGAAAATAAAGAAAACTCTTTGAATGAGAAAGTGTGTCCAAACTTTTGGTCTGTACTGTATATCAAACGTAAAGGGGTTTTCTAGGGGAATAAAAAAACAAAAACTATACCAACCTACGCTGGTCTTATACCCGCCGCTCTTCACTTCCTAGTCCGTGGCCAGCTCAGCCAGCCTCTGGCTATGACAGGTGATTTATAGAGCGAGCCATTTTGGGATACATATTGATACTTATTGATTAACTTTTATTAACTCTTTGGTGGGGGCGTGAAAAATAGCAACTCTGACTTTTTTATTTATGTTTTTATGTTACTTTTGCACAATAAAATTACTTTTTGATTACTTTTTATACCAATTTTTGGTAGCAGCATGAACAAAAATAGCAATTCAGTTTTTTTTTACTTTCACAGCATTTACTGTGCTGTATAACTGACATTATATTATTCTATGAGTCCATACGAGCTGGTTGTTACGGACACGGCGATACCTAATATGTTTTTTTTTTTATTTCACTTTAACACAACAATAGCATTTTTGAAACAAAAAAAATATGTTTTAGTGTCTCCATAATCTGAGAGCTATATATATATATATCATTTTTTTTGCGTGATTGTCTTATGTAGGGGCTTGTTTTTTGCAGGATGAGGTGATGGTTTTATTTTTGGGGGCATATGCCTTTTCGATCGCTTCATTTTGCACTTTTTGTGATGTAAGGTAACAAAAATGGCTTTTTTTTACACAGTTTTTATTTATTTATTTTTTTATTTTACAGTGTTTATCGGACAGGATGGATCATGTGATATAATTATAGAGCCGTTCGTTACAGATGCAGCAATACCTAATATGTGTGTTTTTTCATTTTTTTTTCTATTTTTTATTAATTTTTTTTATTAAAAACACTTTTTATAATTTTTTTTAAACTTTATTTCTGTCCCACTATGGGACTTCAACTTTTGGGGATCTGATCCCCTCTGCAATGCATTACAATATCTGTATTGTAATGCATTGCTCAGTGTAATACACTAACAGGTTGCCTAGGAGACCCAGCCTGGGGCTGGATCTCCTCGGCCTCCGTAGAAGGCAGGTCCTGATGCCTTGCAAGACATTGGGCAGCCTCTGCAAGGCATCGGGCTGCTTTTTCACCCATCGGGTCCCCGCTCACCCTATGGGCTCTCTCACCTACCGGAAATACTTTCTATTCCGCGATCAGCGCTGGCCGCAGCATAGAAGGGGTTAATCTGCAAGCATTGGCTTTTATAGCGCTACCGGCGGATACAGCAGGGGCCCAGCTATCAGGGACTGACGGACCTCTGCAGTGATTGGGCGTGCACCGCTCCCGATGGCGGCAAGTCACGTACTATTATGTGTCAGGAAGGGATTAATCACATAATAACTTCATATTTTGCGTCATTACATATATAGGATTTTTGTTGTGTTTTCTCTATAATAAAGCTTTTTTTATTGTTAAAGATGCTATTTTGTGTTTTTTTTATTATTCATTTTTATGATTCTTGAACATGTGATCCTTTTAACACTTGCATACTAAGCTGCACTTCTTGTGTAGTGCAGCGGATTATGTCTGTAGTTAGTGTTTATTGGTCCCGGTATGAATTTACCGACATAAGGATTTTCAGCATTCATTTGACATAGGGAATGGTAGCACCCAGTTCTCAATTTATGCATCCTTCCCATTTCCAGGTAGAATAACAGAGGAACTACACATTGCAGTGTTCCAAGAAAAGATTCTTCGGAACTTGACATTTTATGGGGAATTTAAGCATTTTATGAAACACATATGTAAATTCTCTTTAGCAGGGCTGCCATCTCCCCCATTTATGCGCAAACTAATTTACTGCACATATCTCCATCGGATATAGAACTAGTCATACTTTTCCTGTCCTTTTTTACAATTAGGAGTAAAAAAGGTTTATACTTTTAGCTAAGTAACAATAAAAACAATCACCATATTATCATTAGCATATTTTTCCTGCCAGGTAAAAGTCACTTATCTTGATATAAACCCTTGGCATCTTTCAAAACAATACTTGGAACTTCTTAGCCTTGTCACACTTCAGAAGTTACTGTACAGTCTTAAAATAGTACCTGTCTCTTTTCTGGCATATACCTTATATTGTTTTGACAGCAAATGTTACACACAGCATGTTATTAGCAAACACTGTGTCAAATATCATCACCTATTATTTTATTTTTGCTTTATTTTCTCATACAATCGGAAAGGTCAACACCTGTTTTTCTCATATGGTACTTACCTAGGGAATTGTAGGTGTATCTTAAACCATGGGCATTCATGGAAATGAGGGGGCCTTACAGAAAATGGGGTTTTAGTGGTCCTATACATGACTATACATCTAACCAAGGTACAGGGTAACCTAGTGATTTTTTTAGCCCCCCCCCCCCTTCTTCCTATCTGCTTTCCATGATCCTTGGGTCAACTCCCTACAGCTTTTATAGGGCCTGTGTTGGCGAGATTCCTCCAGGTTCATTGCACCTGTTAAAATAAGGGATACAACTGCAAAAAAAAAAATCTCCAATACAACCACATGGTCTACCAGTACATGTAATATGTTCTAGAGTTACAGCATGTATGTAAAAGAAGTGGCAATCAGATTTCTGTTGGTTGATTAAGAAGCTAGTTTATACTGTCTTAACAAACATACAAATGTTTCCACCATTACTTTTCCACAAATTTTAAGGACTACAATTTCTCACCATAGAAATTCAATACAAATGCCTTGACATGCTGCAATTCACATCACAACCACTTGGTGGCCACGCATAGACAAATCTAGCATATACAGTATGTCTCTTGACAGAGTATCACAAAATCATGTCTTTTTTCAAAGCTAGTCATCTTGCATCATACATCTGGGGATACTATATGTCGAGCCAATAAGAAAGGTAAGGAAGGGCACATCTGTAGGACCAACAGATTATCTGAACACCTCAGATGAAACTGCATTGCATTTCTTTTTCTACGTCAAATTACTATACAGTCCTTGTTGATCTGATAACAATTACATTCAAATCATCTGCTCAGTACATACTGAACCAACGGGGCTAGTATTAAGGCCTCTTTCATATGTCAGTGAATCATGGATGTCCACTGTCCATAAAAAGCACACGTAGCCACTGACTTTAATGTGTTTACACACATATCAATGGCATACCATAGGTTCGCGGTGACACCATGGAAGCATGCCCTATTTTTGTCCATGATTATGCAATACCCTAGACCTGGGGGTATCTGCAATTGCTTGTTATATTGTATATTATATGTTCTGCTATGTTATGTTCTGCCTTGTACTCCAGCAGAAGTGGTATTGTGGGGCAGTAACATAGTAACATAGTATATAGGGCCGAAAAAAGACATTCAGTTTGGCCTGTTATCCTTCAAGAGGAAGGCAAATAAAAAAAAATGGTGAGGTAGAAGACAATTTTCACCACTTAAGGGGAAAAAAATTCCTTCCCGACTCCATTCAGGCAATCAGAATAACTCGATGGATCAACGACCCATCTCTAGTAGTTATAGCTTGTAATATTATTACACTCCAGAAATACATCCAGGAGCCTCTTAAACTCTTTTAGTGAACTTGCCATCACCACCTCCTCATGCAGAGAGTTCCATAGTCTCACTGCTCTTCCCGTAAAGAATACTTTTCTATGTTTGTATACAAACCTTCTTTCCTCCAGATGCAGAGGATGTCCCCTTGTCACAGTCACAGTCCTGGGGATAAACAGATGGGAGAGATCTCTCTGTACTGACCGCTGATATATTTATACATACCGTAGTAATAAGATCTCCCCTCAGTCGTCTTTTTTTTTAAAAGTGAATAACCCTAATGTTGATAATCTTTCAGTGTACTGTAGTCCCCCCATTCCAGTTATTACTTTAGTTGCCCTCCTCTGTACCCTCTCCAGCTCTGCTATGTCTGCCTTGTTCACAGAAGCCCAGAACTGTACATAGCACTCCATGTGTGGTCTGACAAGTGATTTGTAACCCATTGTCTTATTGGCCTTGGCAGCAGCTGCCTGACACTGGTTTTTACATCTTAGTTTTCTGTTCACTAAAATTCCTAGGTCCTTTTCCATGTCAGTGTTACCCAATGTTTTACCATTTAGTATGTACGGGTGACTTGCATTATTCCTTCCCATGTGCATAAACTTACATTTGTCAGTGTTAAACCTCATCTGCCACTTATCTGCCCAAGCCTCCAATCTATCCAGATCCATTTGTAGCAGTATATTGTCCTCTTCAGTGTCAATTACTTTACAGTTTGGTGTCATCTGCAAAAATTGATATTTTACTGTGCAAGCCTTCTACAAGATCATTAATAAATATATTGAAGAGAATAGGGCCAAATACTGACCCCTGAGGTACTCCACTAGTGACAGTGACCCAATCTGAGTGTGTACCGTTATTAACCACCCTCTGTTTTCTATCACGGAGCCAGTTACTTACTCACATACAGACATTTTCTCCCAGTCCAAGCATTCTCATTTTATATACCAACCTTTTATGCGGTACAGTGTCAAATGCTTTGGAGAAGTCCAGATATACGACTTCCATTGATTCGCCGCTGTCAAGTCTAGAACTTACCTCCTCATAGAAACTGATTAAATTAGTTTGTCATGACCGATCCCTCATAAAGTCATGCTAATATGGCGTTATTTGCTTATTTTGCTTTAGGTACTCCAAGATAGCATCTCTTAGAAAACCTTCAAACAGTTTACCCACGACAGATGTTAAACTTACCAGCCTGTAGTTTCCAGGCTCTGTTTTTGGACCCTTTATGAATATTGGCATTACATTTGCTATGCACCAATCCTGTGGAACACTCCCTGTCAGTATAGAGTCCTTAAATATCAGAAATAAGGGTCTGGCTATGACATTACTTATTTCTCTTAGGATAAGGGGGTGTATGCCATCTGGTCCTGGCGATTTGTCTATTTAAATTTTTTTAAGAAGCTGCTGTACTTCTTCCTGGGTCAGACAGGGCACTTTTAATGGGGAATAACTTTTACATTCTGCATTTTATCTGGCAGCTTATTTTCTTCAGTGAATATAGTGGAGAAAAAAATATTTAATAGTTTTGCTTTCTCCTCATCGCTCTCTGCAATTCCCCCCTCATTACTCTGTAGAGGGCTGACACCTTCATATTTATACTTTTTACCATTTATATATTTGAAAAACATTTTAGGGTTAGTTTTGCTCTCTTTGCAATTGATCTCTTGGTCTCTAGTTTGGCTGCTTTTATATGTTTTTTACATATTCTATTTTTTTCCTTATGGTTTTTCAGTGCTTCCTCGCCACCCTCCTGTTTTAGTGATTTAAATGCTTTCTTTTTGTCATTTATTGCTTTCTTTACAGTTCTATTTATCCACATAGTTTTTTTCTTGTTCCTTAACCTTTTATTCCCATAAGGTATGTACCTCTCACAATTAGATTTTAGGATGCTTTTAAAAATTATCCTATTTTGTGGCTGTATTTTTATTTTTGAGGACTTTGTCCCATTTAGTTAGGCCTATGGCCTCTCTTAGTTGGCTAAATTTAGCTTTTTTGAAGTTTGGTATTTTTGTTCCTCCCTGAAGAAACACTCTTTTGAATGATACCTGGAAGGTTATTACTGGTCACTATTTTCCAGGTGTCCCCCAACCTGCACATCTGTTGTTCTGTCAGGTCTATTGGTTAATACTAAGTCCAGTATGGCAGTCTCTCTAATCGGGTCCTGAGCCAGTTGGGAAAGGTAATTGTCTTTGGTTATTGCCAAGAACCTGTTTCCTTTATGAGATATACAAGTTACAGTTTCCCAGTCTATATCTTGGTAGTTGAAGTCCCCCATAATAACGACCAAATTATGATTGTTCTTCCCCTCCTGGCAGGAGTGGACTGGTTCTATTTCCTGCCATGAAGGGGAGTTTTAATGATATGGTAAAGAGATAGGAAGTCCTTGCCAGAGCTCCTAATCTTAGGGAACTTAACAAGTGCTCATGTGAGACTAGCATTCCAAGGAACCTGCCAGACTCAAGAATATTCCAAAGAACCTCAGAGTGCCTAAGCAGCAGAGTAATCAGCGAAATCACAGTTTTACAGACCCTGCTGCAGGTGAGGGACTATGGATCAGACACTCATCAGCTAGACGTCTTCCAGGCCAGTAAATCACCAGGCCTGCTTCATACTGTGGATACCTATGTCCACAAGTGCCTGCAAGTGTCAGTAATTGTACCTTACCAGCCACCATATCTCATGACCTGGTGACCAAAACTGCACTTTGCACCTTCCACTGCTGGATGTACTATAAGTTATATTTTGCACTAAGTAGAGACTGATATACTTTTGCTGCTTGCTAGATTGCTCAAACCACCTTTCCCCTACACTGATCCCCAGGTAGAAACGGCCTGAGGGAGTACACTGTGACAGCTCATCAGGGCCACTATCACTCTCATCCTCTGCACCAGTTCCTCAGGGGTTCACTGCAATTTCAGATCTCTCACGCACACCATAGTTTATGGGTCCATAAAAACCACTGACACAACACAGATATCATACATGTTTTGTCCATGGTTTTCATGGATTGTTCCTAGGAAACTCTTTGGAAACTAATTTTCAGGGGTTCTAGATAGGGTACTCTGGTAGATAGGGTAAACGGGCGCAGTACAGAGGCAAAGTACAAGTTCTTAACTCAAAACATCAGTATTTATTCACACTTGAGGCAATTGCACAAAACAGCACGTAACTTTGCAGTCTTGTTGTTAATTCACACACAATGGAAAGTTCATATAACACAAGTCACCTTGCTGGCAGTTCTGCCTCCAGTAGTCCACAGCAGCCCAGCCGCACATGCTTGGAGGAAAATACCTGTCTTGCCAGACACAACCCCTCACTGTGTCAAATAATGTATGTACAACGTTACAGATTACAGATCTCTCGGAGGGGATTTATCATAGACCACCATTTTACTCCTGTCTTTATCCTCGGCACTTCTGGAGAATGCACCTAATTTATGATGAGGTTGATGTTTCGCTGTAAATTTGGCAGGCCATACATCTAAAAGGAAATCCACAGTAGCCCCAAGCTGTACATTTTAGTCTTCCTTTATGTCAGAAAACTGGCATAAAAGAAGATAAATTTGTTGGACATCATAAAAACAACATATAAAACAGGTTCCTATAAAAATATCAAACTTGACATTGACAGCACATTCATAAAAACAAAACTAGACTTGAAACAATCCCACCATATTAAGTATTTCTGTTAAGGGCCTCAGGGTCACCTGACTTCTCTGGATGAGGCATAACCACTTTTCCTGAAACAAACCCTGAACTTACTAATTACAACTTGTCGAATACAGTGCTTACACTCCAAGAAGTGCAACCACATCTGGAGCCTTGCATATCTTTTTTTAGATTTACTGTGAGCCTCTTTCTGCTTGTTCTCTTGCTCTTTGAATTAAATTCACTGCCCAGACACCCAATAAATTGCAGTGGAATGGCCCCCAAAGTGTATCACCAAGTTAGGCCTCATGCACCTGACCGTTGCCCAGCCGTGACGGTATTGCGGCCCACCAACTGCGGTTTCACAATATGCAGACACCAGCAGTGTGCACCCCGCAACACGGATGCGGACCCATTCATTTGAATGGGTCCGCAATCCAGAAGGTCGGTGCGGAACGGAGGCACAGAACCCCACAGAAGCACCACTGAGTGCTTTCATAGGGTTTCTCTCCATGCCTCCACACTGCAAAAAAGTAGTGCATGCACTACTTTTTTGCGGTGTGGACAGACCACAGACCCATTCAAGTTAATTGGCTCTGGATCCGTCTGCACAATCAGCACGGATTTTGCCCATGCATTGGGGACCGTAAATTGCAGTTCAACGGCTATGTGCATGAGGCCTTAGCAAATGGACTTGGAAAGTTCATCCTAATGGTTGTTTCACAGTTTGAGTCAAAAGTAACAGTTTGCTCATTTGAACATTCACTGGGACCATGTTCTGAATGAGATATCATAAGTAGCCCCTTTCCACAAATGTCTTTTGCATGTCATCTTCTGGCAACTTAATTGAGGAGTGTAGCATATGACTGCAGGATTAGACTGCAAACAGATTTTATTGCAATCTGTAACTATGGAGACACATAGATCTGCATTGGAGTTATTAATAAAGACTGTAATAAAGACTATTTGCTTGGCATGAACCCATCATATGTAATAGGTCAGAAGAAATTGAGCAAACATGTACTGTATAATTTTGAGCAAATAAATATCAGTATAACTTGCATTTAATTCATTTACAGTACATATCTGCTCATTCTGTGTTTAGTAGTCATGTGGGTGGTCCTACTAAGTGATTTACAGCCGTCTTTATGTGACTGTCTAGAGAGATAGCTATCTCTATAAGTAGAGATTAAAGTGAATTGAATACAAGTTACAGAATCTTTTCTCATGAAAATGTATACCAATCTGCTCAGCTCCTTCTGCTCCATAACATGCTTCTTGCATTTCTAATGTAACAGATTTGCAAGTTATTATTTATTTTATTTTAGATGTTTTCTAGCAATACTGCATCTTTGCTCAACTGTCAATGGTTCTTGAATTGGATCCAGAATATACATTGTGGTAATCTAAGTTTTGTAGGCTGCTGACAGCCCTACTGTGGAAACTTACTTAAAGAATTTGGAATTAATTAATTTCTAAATGAAAATCCGATGGTAACCTTTGGAAAAGCTGTTTGGTTTTGAGTCAGACACATTTATTAAGAGCTTCAGGTATTACCAGTTCTTTCCCATAATATATAAACCATTTTTCTTTCTAATTAGCCTAAAACTGTCAGTTTAAAATAGACTCCTGAATTTTCACAAATCAAGCAGAGATTACTGTAGGTGAAGCTACACAGTGAAATAAAATATAGCCTGTGCATTTAGTCTCATTGGTAGATTTAACTCACCTTTTGAACATTCTTTTCCATTCAATTATCTTTATTATTGAAGATTTTATGTCTGAAAGTTTTTAGGTAGAAATATGGAATAACTAGTAAATAGAGTACATAGGGGCATATTTATTAAGATCAGCGTTTTAGACGCCAGTTTTAATAAGCCCCTGTGCTGGCAGTGGATCACTGAAGTTATGTAGAGGTGCCGGCCTCTACATAACTTCGGCGTCTCCACCACCAATTCTAAATGTAAGTCAGCATCCTTGCTGTCTTACATTCACACAATTTTCTCTGCCTAAACCAGGTGTATAAAATGATGAATATGACGGGCCTACAGGCCTGTACCCTTTCCAACCCACAGCACACCCTCTTTTTAAGAACTGGTGTGAGCGGGGATGAAGTCGCAGATTCTTCAGCAACATGCCATGCAACAGAATATGCTCCAGATATATGCCATGTTTGTAAATGACCCCCATATTTTGTATTTGTACAAGGGGAGATGCAGTTCAACTGTACAGTAATGTAATTATGGGATCATTAATTGTTATCTTACAAAAGCACTACTGTTCAGTCTCTGAACTCTGTGCATCAAAACCATCTACAATCTCATCAAAAGCTCATTCCTACAGGAGTAAAAAATACTCACCTTATCCATTTTATCGTGAAGAGTCAGCCATGGCCATCTTAATTGCACGGTAACATCATCACGCTGTCTTTAGGGAAAATTGATTTGATACCACAAAACATGAGGAAATTTGGCTTTGAGTTGAATCGAATTCTACCTGAAATTCAGTTCAAACTCCACTCCATGAACTTCGATTCGTTCTTGCATGAAGCCTCATGACTCTCTTTGTGTTATCCTGACCTGCTGTCTACAGACTACATCTGAACAAATTTATGTCATAAATTTGGATATTTGGGTATTTTCACCATCTGACATGGATCTTTGACTTTCAATTTGTATTGTTTGTGTATTGCATGTGATATAAAGAAGTCCTGATCTGCATTGATGTGAATTAAGCACATGCGTGAGATATAACACAAATTAGCAGAATTTGCCTCTGTATCTCTCTTTCCTCCTCTTTTTGTACACTTCTTTGGGCAGCTGTAATTTGATCCATTTAACAGATAATTCAGAGTGAATAATAGAAGACGAGGGCGGCACTCACCGGTACTTGCAAAGTGGTTACTTTATTCCAACGTAGTAAAAGGTAGGGAGCAGACTTACATACATGTGTGCATCAGCAGGACAAGGCGACAGCCGTTTCGCACCTAGGTGCTTTGTCGGGCCTGTAATATTAGGTGCGAAACGGCTGTCGCCTTGTCCTGCTGATGCACACATGTATGTAAGTCTGCTCCCTACCTTTTACTACATTGGAATAAAGTAACCACTCTGCAAGTAGAGATGTCGCAAACTTAAAATTTTCCGTTCGGCGAACGCAAATTTACGCAAATGTTCGCGAACGGGCGAACCGGGCGAACCGCCATAGACTTCAATAGACAGGCGAATTTTAAAACCCACAGGGACTCTTTCTGGCCACAATAGTGATGGAAAAGTTGTTTCAAGGGGACTAACACCTGGACTGTGCCATGCCGGAGGGGGATCCATGGCAAAACTCCCATGGAAAATTACGTAGTTGACGCAGAGTGTGGTAAGTTGAATTCGCAATGCGATTAATATAACCTGTATTAATCGCATTGCGATTACAACTTAGATCTGAGTTCCTAATGGTTGTATTGCTAGAATTGACGAATATAACGAATATAGCACTATATTCTCAATCTTCGTTATATTCTAGCAATACAACCATTAGGAACCCAGCTCTAAGTTGAATTCGCAATGCGATTAATATAACCTGTATTTAGTGACACTGCAGCTTCAGAATTAATCTAAGATGGAGGCTGTCCTTGCTTTTTGATAGGAGGTGGGAGGGTCTGGGAGGGAGGGTATGCTGATTGGCTGGAATGTTTCTGCTGACTGTGAGGTACAGGGTCAAAGTTTGCTCAATGATGATGTATAGGGGCGGACCGAACATCGCATATGTTCGCCCGCCGCGGCGAACGCGAACAAGCTATGTTCGCCGGGAACTGCTTACCGGCAAATAGTTCAGGACATCTCTATCTGCAAGTAACGGTGAGTGCCACCCTCGTCTTCTATTATTCAAGTTTATTGCAATAGTAACAATTTGGTTACATGTTGGGCTGAGCACCACTGCTAGCAGTATATGTATGATATCTTGCCAAGCACTCCGGTGAATGATTCTTTCAGAAGGGACTCATTCAGTTATTGCAGTGCCACTCCGACTAGCTCTATAACCTTCATTAATTCAGAGTGAATGTTAGTTTAGGGGAATTAGGGAGTCTGATATATGCAGAAAGTGGAATTGTTTCTGATATAATGTATTACATGGTGTTTTATGTTCACCTGATTTATGCAAATTTCATAGGTTAGTGGCCACTTTAGGATAACGGGATAGGAAATAATGTAATGACAGATGCATTAACTATAATATTAAGAGAGGCAGAGAGGCCTGCTGCAAGCGTACTCAAAAAAGTAGATTTTCCTGGATTCCCTTGGTCTGGCTTAGAGTAAATTTACACTGAATTCAGAATACTGTCTAATAAATATGTATTTTCTATATAGTAGTAATATTTCGTAATCTTCATTACTCTATTTTATAAAGTTATTTTTTAACTCACATGAACAAAATTTCATGCACAAATGTTGACTAGAACATACTTATATTTTGCAGACTCCGATAACAGAATGCAAATTTCTTTTTACTACAGTCAGTATTCTGTCTATGGAGGATGGATAGTAAAATATTATTTCAACAGGGAAAAAGCAGCAGTAAGTACATAAATCAACCTGTGTCTGCACTAATTAATTTGCTAAAGAAATTCAGTAATTTGAATTTTCCATTCAGCCTTGGTAGTGAAAGACTATCTTAAAATACAAAAGCTAAGTGAATAAAGCATCTAAATGGAATTAGTCAGCACAAACCCACAAGCCAACCCACTTTGTAGATATGTGCTTTCCTCCTCAATACAATGGACTATCTCCCATCCTAACCGGAGGTTCCATTTATAACAAAACACATTTTTATAATATGCTAATGTACTGTATACACATAATATAATGTGACAAACAAGCTTAGGCTACTTTCACACTGGCGTTTTGGTTTCCGTTTGTGAGATCCGTTCAGGGATCTCACAAGCGGTCCAAAAGGGATCCGTTTTGCCCTTAATGCATTCTGAATGGATAAGGATTCGCTCAGAATGCATCACTTTGACTCAGTTTGGCTCCGTTCCACCTCCATTCTGCTTTGGTGTGCGTCTGAAGAAACTGAGGCAAACTGATCTGTCCTGACACAATGTAAGTCAATGGGGATGGATCCGTTTTCACTGACACAATATGGCACAACAGAAAACGGATCTGTCCTCCATTGACTTTCGATGGTGTGCAAGACGGATCCGTTTTGGCTATGTTAAAGATAATACAAATGGATCCTTTCTGAACAGATGCATGCGGTTGAATTATCTGAACGGATGAGTTTGTGCAGATCCATGATGGATGTGCACCAAACGCGAGTGTGAAAGAAGCCTTAAGCGTAATATGAAGATAATACGCAAGTGATAGTATCAGAAATAATTGAACAATCGCAATTGAGATTAGTTTAATTTAACTTTTCAGTTTTCTTTCAAAGGAGAAAGAATCTGAAACATAATATGGAAGAATTGGTGTATTACTAAAACAGATTATGTATAGAATTATTAAGTGGTGATTAAAGAATCCATTATTATTGAGGATCATTTAATTAAAAATAATATCCTACCTAGATATTCATGTGGAAGACAGAAGAATTGGTCTTGGGTAGTGATGATCGAGCATGCTCGGCCGAAAAACAGTGCTCGAGCGCCATGCTTGAGTCTCCTCCCCGCATGTTTGTTGGCTGCAATGCAGCAAATAAACGTGCAGGTGAGTAGTGCCACTCACTGTTATGCCGTAGCCATGTTGGATACTGGCATTACAGTGATTGACTAATCGGAACGCGTCATCGAGTGCTATAAAGCACCCGATGACACGTGATTCAGCCAGTCTTAGTCAGGGAGAGCTGTGCTGTAGAAGAGACAGATAGTGTAGGGAATTTAATTATATTTTTTGGTTAGGCAGGGTTGGTGTTAGAGACCCAAAAGTCCTTTTAAAGGGAACCTATCACCAGTTTTATGGTGTCCTAACTAAGGGCAACATAAATAAGTGACTGATTCTCTTAGCAAAATGCTGGGTCACTTTCTTTAATTGACCCAGTCAATCTGCCAAAATCTTGTATTGAAAAGCTCCAGCCGATAATGATGTCATGAATATTTATGAGCTCAGAAATCTCCCCGCCTACCTGCTGCTGATTGACAGTTATTTTCCATATGAATCAGCAGCAGGTGGGCAGAGGAGTGGCTATATCTCTGAATTAAAAAAACGCTGGACTCACTGACATCACGCTGGACTCAAATCAGCTCATTAGCATGCGGCATGTGGCATCTTTGTGTGTATATTATAAGGTAACCATCTGTCACACCAGTAAGTGAATACATCTAAGGTACTTTTTAGTAGTTAATGATTGTACATAATTAGTTAGATTATAATCAAATATCCACATGTCAGGTTCCCTTTAAGGACTATTGTTGTGTCTGGCAGCAATATGTATTTTTAGCGCAACCTGCACTAAATTGCGTGCGATTAGAGACCCAAAAGTCCTTTTAAGGACTATTGTTGCATCTGGCAGCAATATATATTATGAGCGCAACCTGTGCTAAATTGCGTGCAATTGTTAGAGACCCAAAAGCCCTTTTAAGGACTATTGTTGTATCTGGCAGCAATATATATTTTTAACGTAACCAGTGCTAAATAGCTTGCAATTGTCACAGACAGCGACATTATCTGCGCTACATCTCCTGTGTAACGTGTGCGCAGCCTAAAAATATCTGTCACATCCAGTGTACTTTTTTATGTAAACGGTGTCTGCTGCATACAGTCACATTACCTGTGCCACATCTCCTGTATAAAGTTTGCGCATCCTAAAAATATCTGTGTGCGCGGTGAAACTGTGCCTGCTGCCAGAGCACAAGAAACACTCATCAACAATACCTAGCTTCATGTCCCAGTTTGCAGGGCGGCGCAGGACACCACTTTCGAAGTCACACCGGTGCGACCAGGTGGTCAGTTGGATTACATCAGATAATGCTTCCAGTCGGTTAAGCACCACCCTGTCTTCCACAAAGTCCAGTCTCAGTAGCCAAGAGTCTGGTCAACACAATCCTCACCCTGATCCTCCTTCCTCCCAATCATGGAAAGTCTTGGCAAACAAGTGAAACCACACTCGGATATTCCGAGGAGCTCTTTTCATCGCCAATCCTTGATTTGGGCCTCTAGCCAAGCCAGCTTGAAGACGTACATATGGAGATCGTGTGCACTGATGCCCAAACTCTTGAGCATCCACAGTCACAAGATGACAGTGAGGAACGGAAATTAGTGTCTCAAGAGGTGGATGATGAGGATGAGACACAGTTGTCAATAAGTGAGGTTGTTGTTAGGTCAACAAGTCAGGAGGATAACCAGAGTGAGGAAGTGGAGGAGGAGGTGCTGGACGAGAAAATCACTGACCCAAACTAGGAAGGTGGCAAGCCGAGCGAGGACAGCAATACAGAGGGGAAGGCATTCGCAGCACTGCAACAGGCTAGAAGAGGCAGTGGGGTGGCAAAAGGGAGAAGGCGGGACACACCAAACAGGCCCGCAACTGTTCCCCAGATCACCCCCTTGCGGCAATCTCCCTTGCCAAGGGCTAGGTGTTCCACAGTCCAGGTTGCAAATGACAGAATTGTCATTTGCAACCTGTGCCGTACCAGAATGAGCAGGGGCATGAACACTAGCAACCTCACCACCACCAGCATGATCCGCCACATGGCATCAATACACCCTAATAGGTGGGCCGAATGCCTTGGTCCCTAAGCAATGTCTGCGGGTCACACCACTGACTCCTCTTCTCCTGTGTTACGTTCTGGCCAATCCCCTGTCCAAGACACAGGCCTGGATGCCCTGCATCTGGCCCTTTTCAAGCACCATCAGCTGGCACATCCACTTCTGTGTCCCAGTGCAGCGTACAGATGTCCATACACCAGGCCTGTGAACGAAAGCGCAAATACCCAGCCACCCACCCACAGGCCATAGCACTAAATGCACACCTTTCCTAATTGCTGGCCCTGGAAATGTTGCCATTTAGGTTTGTCGACACTGAGGCGTTCCGCAGCCTTATGGCGGCAGCAGTTCCTCGTTACTCAGTCCCCAGCCAGCAATATTTTTCCTGGTGTGCCGTCCCTGCCATCATGTGTCCCGTAACATCACCGGTGCCCTGACCAATGCAGTTATTGGGAAGGTCCACTTAACGACTGACACAAGGACAAGTGCTTGTGGCCAGGGACGCTACATTTCACTTACGGCACACTGGGTGAACATTGTGGAGGCCGGGAACAAGTCGTACCCTAGAATGGCGCAGGTGCTACTGACTCCAAGGATTGCAGGTCCTACTTCCATCAGGATTTCTGCCACCACCTACATTAGTGGCTGCAACCCCACTTCTCCTCCTCCATTTCCACCTCTGAATTATCATCTTGCAGCACCAGTCAGCCATCAGTCAGTAACTGGAAGCAGTGTATCACTGCAGTGCGGCAACAGGCCGTGCTTAAACAAACAGCATAACGCCGCACAGCTTTGGCAGGGTATAAAGGACCAGATTGAGCTGTGGCTCTCGCCACTCAACCTAGAACCAGGCATGGTTGTGTCTAACAATGGCCATAACTTGGTGGCAGCTTTGGAGCTCGGCAAGCTCACACACATATCATGCCTAGCCCACGTTTTCAACTTAGTGGTTCAGCTGTTTCTCAAAACCTACTCAAATTTGCCTGAGCTATTGGTGACGGTGTGCCGCCTGTGTGCCCATTTCCGAAAGTCATCCACAGCTGCCGCAGGTCTGGCAACATTGTAGCAGCGGTTGCAATTGCCAGCTCACCGACTGTTGTGCGATGTGAGCATGCGCTGGAACTCCACGTTCCACATGTTTGCCAGGCTTTGTGAGCAGCAGAGGGCAGTAGTGGAAAACCAGCTGCAACATGGTCGTCGCCTTTCCAGTCAACTTCCGCTTTTCACAAGCGACGAGTGGGCATTGATGTCTGTCCTCTGTGAGGTTTTACGCAACTTTGAGGAATCAACACAGATGGTGAGCGGCAATGCCGCTATTATCAGTGTAACCATCCCACTTCTATTTCTTCTGAAACGTTTGATGCTCGCAATGAAGGCGGATGCTTTGCATGTGGAAGAGGTGGAAATGGGGGAAGACAGTACACAGGGTGATAGCCAGACTACCCTTAGTTCGTCTTCTCAGCGCAAATTAAATGATGAGGAGGAGGAGGAGCAGGAGACGGTTGCCTCCGCTAAAGAGTGTAGTACCCATAGAAGGTTTATTACATCTGTTCAGCGTGGATGGGCCGAAGAGGAGGAAGAGTATGAAGAGATTGAAAGTCATCCTCCTGATAAGGACAGTGTAGTCTTGTCTGTTGGGACTCTGGTACACTTGCTTGACTTTATGTTATACTGCCTTTCCCGTGACCCTCGCATTATATGCATTTTGGCCAACACCGATTACTGGTTGTTCACCCTTCTCGACCCCTTGCTTCAAA
Source organism: Bufo bufo (assembly GCF_905171765.1). NCBI lineage: Eukaryota > Metazoa > Chordata > Amphibia > Anura > Bufonidae > Bufo > Bufo bufo. The sequence goes on along the minus strand of NC_053393.1, from coordinate 405,205,071 downwards.
GAGAACTTCTCATCTCTTATTCCTGTGGTGGAGAGGACTAGCAAAATTGTGCAATACCAGAAGGTACTTGTGGAAAAATTGCTCCAAAAATATCCAGCTGACAACGCTGGCAGCAGAGTACGTGGTTACTTGGGCAACCGAGGAGGGGAGACAAGGGGAACACACAGCAGTTCCAACAGAGGCAAGGCAACACTCTCCAAGGCCTGGGAATGTTTTATGACACCCCGCCAGCAACCTCATCCTGACGCGTGGCCTAGTGTCACAAGGAGAGAAAAGTTTTGGAAGATGGTGAAGGAGTACGTAGCTGACCGTGTCAGCGTCCTCAATGATCCCTCTGTGCCTTACAACTATTGGGTGTCCAAGCTGGAGAAGTGGCACGAACTGGCACTCTACGCCTTGGAGGTGCTGGCCTGCCCTGCCCTGCCGCCAGCGTTTTGTCAAAGCGGGTATTTAGTGCTGCAGGGGGCATAATAACTGATAAGCACATCCGATTGTCAACTGAAAATGCTGAAAGGTTGAATCTTATCAAAATGAACAAGGCCTGGATTGCCCCTGACTTCTCTACTCCACCAGAGGAAAGCGGCTGAACATAAAGGCACTTTAAATTTGGCTTTTATGGTGTATTGAATACACTGTATTCCCATGCACCCCTTCCACCACAAAAAAGGGTATATGGTTCAATCTTCCTTTTCTCATCCTCCTCCTCCTCCATCATATCAACATGCTTATTAGGCTGCCCTCGGTCCTAATGTTTTAGAGCAAGCATCCTCAAACTGCGGCCTTCCAGCTGTTGTAAAACTACAAAACCCAAAATGCCTTGCTGTAGGCTGATACCTGTAGGCTGTTCGGGCATGCTCTGAGTTGTAGTTTTGCAAAAGCTGGAGGGCAACAGTTTGGGCATGCCTGTTTTAGAGGTTCAGCTCAGCAGCAGGCCCTCAACCATGATTTTTTCGATGGTCAGCTCAGCAGCAGGTCCTCAACCATAATTTTTTCGATGGTCAGCTCAGCAGAAGGCCCTCAACCATATTTTTTCCATGGTCAGCTCAGCAGCAGGCCCTCAACCATAACTTTTTCCATGGTCAGCTCAGCAGTAGGCCCTCAACCATAACTTTTTCCATGGTCAGCTCAACAGCAGACCCTCAACCATAATTTTTTTAATGCTCGGGTTCTCCCATTGACTTCCATTGTGCTGCCTGCTGGTCACTCTCAAAAACATTATGGGTGAGGGCCTGCTGGTGACCCTCTAAAACATTATTGTTGAAGGCCCGCTGCTGAGCTGACCCTCTAAAACATTAGGAGCAAGGGCAGCCTAATAAGCATGTTGATATGATGGAGGAGGAGGATTAGGACGAGAAAAGGGAGATTGAAACATATACCCTTTTTAGTGGTGGAAGGGGTGCATGGGAATACATTGTATTCAATACACCATAAAAGCCACATTTAGAGTGCCTTTATGTTCAGCTGCTTTCCTCTGGTGGAGTAGAGAAGTCAGAGGCAATCCAGGTTTTGTTCATTTTTATAAGAGTCAACCGGTCAGCATTTTCAGTTGACAGGCAGATGTGCTTATCAGTTATTATGCTCCCAGCAGTACTAAATACACGCTCTGACAAAGCAGCGGGGCAGGCCAGCACCTCCAAGGCGTAGAGCGCCAGTTCATGCAAAATGTTCAGCTTGAACACCCAATAGTTGTAAGGCACACAGGGATCACTGAGGACACTGACACAGTCTGCTACGTACTCCTTCACCATCTTCCAAAATATTTCCCTCCTTGTGACACTAGGCCGCCCATCAGGTTGAGGGTGCTAGCGGGGTGTCATAAGACTGTCCCAAAGCCTTGGAAAGTGTTGCCCTGCCTCTTTTGGAATTGCTGTGTGTTCCCCTTGTCTCCCCTCCTCGGTTGTACAGGGAACTACGTACTCTGCACCAGCTTTGTCATATGGAAATTTTTGGAGCAATTTTTCCACAAGGACCTTCTGGTATTGCACTATTTTGCTAGTCCTCCCCACAACAGGAATTAGAGATGAGAAGTTCTCTTTGTAGCGGGGTCGAGAAGGGTGAACAACCAGTAATCGGTGTTGGCCAAAATGCGTACAACGCGAGTGTCACGGGAAAGGCAACCTAACATAAAGTCAGCCAAGTGTGCCAGAGTCCCAACAGACAAGACTTCGCTGTCCTCATCAGGAGGATGACTCTCAATCTCCTCATCCTCTTCCTCCTCTTCTACCCATCCACGCTGAACAGATAGAATAAAACTTCCATGGGTACTACCCTTTGTTGCTGAGGCAACAGTCTCCTGCTCATCCTCCTGATCATCCAATTTGCGCTGAGAAGATGAACTGAGGGTGGTCTGGCTATCACCCTGTGTACTGTCTTCTCCCATTTCCACCTCTTCCAAATGCAAGGCAACCGACTTAATTGTGATCAGCGAGCGTTTGAGTAGACACAGAAGTGGGATGGTTACGCTGATAATACCGTTATCGTCGCTCACCCTCTGTGTTGATTCCTCAAAGTTGCGTAAAACCTCACAGAGGTCAGACATCAATGCCCACTCGTCGCTTGTGAAAAGCGGAAGCTGACTGGAAAGGCAACGACCATGTTGCAGCTGGTATTCCACTACTGTCCTCTGCTGCTCATAAAGCCTGGACAACATGTGGAATGTGGAGTTCCAGCGCATGCTCACATTGCACAACAGTCAGTAAGCTGGCAATTGCAAGCGCTGCTACAGCGTTGCCAGACTGGCGGAAGCTGTCGATGACTTTTGGAAATGGGCACACAGGCGGGGCATCTTTACCAGTAGCTCAGGCAAATTGGGGTAGGTTTTGAGAAACCGCTGAATCACTAGGTTGAAAACGTGGGCTAGGCATGGTATGTGTGTGAGCTTGCCGAGCTCAAAAGCCACCACCAAGTTACGGCCATTATCAGACACAACCATGCCTGGTTCTAGGTTGAGTGGCGAGAGCCACAGCTCAGTATGGTCTCTTATCCCCTCCCACAGAGGTGTGGCGGTGTGCTGTTTGTCACCTAAGCAGATCAGTTTAAGCACGGGTTGTAACCGCTTCCCCCCTGCTGTGGTACACTGCTTCCAGCTTCAGACTAATGTCTGACTGGTGCTGCAAGATGATAATTCTGAGGAGGAGGTGGAGGAGAAGGGGAGTTGTAGCCACTAAAGTAGGTGGTGGCGGAAACCCTGATGGAAGTAGGGCCCGCAATCCTTGGCGTCGGTAGCACCTGTGCCATCCCAAGGTATGACTCGCTTCCGGCCTCCACAACATTCACCCAGTGTGCCATCAGGGAAAGGTAGGGTCCTTTGCCAAAATCACTAGTCCAGTCGTTAAGTTAACATTTCCATGGCCAGCAATTTGGAAAGGTGCGCATTTAGTGCTATGGTCTGTGGGTGGGTGGCTGGGTATTTGCGCTTTCGTTCAAAGGCCTGGGGTATAGACATCTGTATGCTGCACTGGGAAACAGAAGTGGATGTGCTAGCTTGTGGTGCTTGCGAAGGTGCAGGTGAATGGCGGAAGGCATCCGGGCCTGCGTCTTGGACAGGGGATTGGCCAGCATGTAACACAGGGGAAGAGGAGGCAGTGGTGTGACCCGCTGACATTGGTTGTGGACCAAGGCGTTCGGGCCACCTATTAGGGTGCATTGATGCCATGTGGCGGATCATGCTGGTGGTGGTGAGGTTGCTAGTGTTCACGCCTCTGCTCATTTTGGTACGGCACAGGTTGCAAATGACAATTCTTTTATCGTCCGCACTTTCCTCAAAAAAGCGCCAGACTGTGGAACCCTAGCCCTTGGCAAGGGAGATTGCCGCAAGGGGGTGATCCGGGGAACAGTTGCGGGCCTGTTTGGTGTGGCCCACCTTCTCCCTTTTGCCACCCCACTGCCTCTTCCATCCTGTTGCAGTGCTGCGGATCCCTCCCCCTCTATATTGCTGTCCTTGCTCGACTTGCCACCTTCCCAGATTGGGTTAGTGACTTCATCGGCCAGCACCTCCTCTTCCACTTCCTCACTCTGGTCATCCTCCTGACTTGTTCACCTAACAACAACCTCAGTTATGGACAGCGCTGTCTCATCCTCATCATGACCCTCTTGAGACACTAATTGCAGTTGACTTATTGGCAACTGTGTTTCATCATCATCATCCACCTCGTAAAAACACTAATTGCCGTTCCTCACCGTCATCTTCTTCTGACTGTGGATGCTCCAGAGTTTGGGAATCAGAGCGCAAGATCTTTCTCATGTCCAACTTCAAGCGGAAGTGGCGAGAGGCCCAAATTAAGGAATGGCGACGAAAACAGCTCCTCGGAATATCAAAGTGTGGGATCACTTGTTTGCCAAGACTCTCTATGGTGGGTAGAAGGAGTAGCAGGGTGAGGATTCTGTTGACCAGACTCTTGGCAACTGAGACTGGACTTCGTGGAAGACAGGGTGGTGCTTAACCGACTGGATGCATTATCTGCTGCAATCCAACCGCCCACTTGGTCGCACTGGTGTGACTTCGAGAGTGGTGTCCTGCGCCGCCCTGCAAACTGGGACATGAAGCTAGGTATTGTTGATGAGTGTGTTTCTTGTGCTCTGGCAGCAGGCACAGTTTTACTGCGCCCAAGGCTTCTGCATGAACCATCAGCAGCATGGCCACTTCCCCGTCTCTTACTGCTCGCCTTGCGCCTGATAAATGGTATATATGTTTGGAAGTATGTCACACGTACAGTAGTGCAGGTTTTGTAAGTGTATGCGCAAATAAAGTACACAGAATGTCACAGATATTTTTAGAATGCGCACACGTTAAACAAGAGGTATAGAGCAATTAATGTCGCTTTGACCACCGCCTAATAAAAAATTACACTGAATGAATGTCACTGATAATTAGGATGCGCACACATTAAACAGGAGGTATAGCGCAAGTAATGTCGCTGTCACCACCACCTAATAAAAAATTACACCAAATTAATGTCACTGATATTTAGGTTGCACAAACGTTATACAGGAGGTATAGTCCAAGTAATGTCGCTGTCACTACCGGCTAAAAAAAAATTACACTGAATGAATGTCACTGATATTTAGGATGCACAAACGTTATACAGGAGGTATAGCGCAAGTAATGTCGCTGCCACCACCTCCTAATAAAAAATGAATGACACACTGAATGACATATGAATGTCACTGATATTTAGGATGGGCAAACGTTATACAGGAGATGTAGCCCAGGTAATGTAACTGTCGACAGCGGACACTGTCTACAGAAAAAGTACACTGGATGTCACAGATATTTTTAGGCTATGCACACGTTACACAGGAGATGTAGCGCAGATAATGTCGCTGTCATCAGCGGCAAAAAGAATTACACTGAATGTCACTGATATTTCGGATGCACTAACGTTATACAGGAGATGTAGCGCAGGTAATGTCGCTGCCACCAGCGGCAAAATTTTTTGACTGAATGTCACTGATATTTCGGATATGCAAACGTTATGCAGGAGATGTAGCGCAGGTACACTGTCTATGGAAAAAGTACACTGGATGTCACAGATATTTTTAGGCTGCGCACAAGTTAGACAGTAGATGCATTGCATTGCTCGAGTAAAATTAGTGTTCGGCCGAGCATGCTCGCCCAACACTAGTGCTCGTTAGAGCACCCGAGCATCCTGAGGTGTTCTACTCGAGCACCCGAGCACTTTGGTGTTCGATCAAAACTAGTCTTGGGTTTTCCTAAATCATTGCATTATCTAACATATAACAGAGGACACATACAGTGAATATCTATTTTATAGTATCAAATAAACTCCTGACATTCCCAGAGAGCTGGCATATCCGTTAATTTTAGTCACATACATTTTTATGCATACCATTTTCCCTGGGGTGTCACTGTGAGGGAAATTCAACACTTGTTGCCAGGTTTCTCTGTAGAGTAAAGCTACTTGCTGGGGGATCCTATTAAAAGCTTATTTTTTGTGGAACAAAATTGGATTTTCCAACCTGTTTAGTGATACTGTTGGTGACTTTCAACAATGTGGGTGTGGGAAACAATTATTCTCATTGTTTTTTTTTTATACCTTTATTTTATTGAAGGTTATTCAAGAGTTTTTACAGAAAACAAAACATATCATTATGTAGCAGGGTTCCTCAATTAAATATATGCGACATTCTGCCAAATTGATCAGTTGTCTAAGAGAGGTGAGGCCTTAAGAATGCCATCTATAAAAAATGACATGAAAATGTCTGCCATGAAAGGAGGGATTGTGGATGAGTGGTTGAGTGGTAGATGAAATGACATCTGAGGAGATAGCCTAAAATAGTGATTTTTTTTTTTGCCATGCCTTCCACTTAGAGACTAGTAGGCAGTTTGTTCTTACCTTGGCCAGCAGCTCACCATAGGAAAGGTGCAAGGGAGCAGATAAGGCCAGTCCCAGTGTGAACGAGTCCAGTTCACAGCCAGTCTAATAGGAAGTCCCTTTCAGCCAATCTGTCACTACTCTAAGTAAACATGCCACGTTAAGTCCCCCATTTATTCTCAGCTCTTTGGGGCTAGGTATATTTGGAGGATATGAAAAAAGGATATGAAAAAGATAAAGAATCCATGGAAATTCCACCATTTTAAGTAAATTGGCCCTTTCTACGTATGATAGAGTAATATCTTTAAATGTACCTAATGTGGATTCCAGGTTGTTAATATAGTGATTGATCTTGAATCTATATAATGTAGCCAGGTGTGCCATCACAAATATTCCCAGGTACTTTAATTAGTCAGTTTTCCATTGACAAGGAAAGGCTAAGGACCATAGTGGTTCGGGAGGGCCGTCGAGTAGCAGTACATCTGTCTTATCCCAATTAATAATGTAGCCCTACAGACCCCCCATACTTTCCAGTTCTTTTATGAGGCCATGCATGACCTGTTTGGGTTTAGTGACTACAAGCAAGATATCACCGGCAAACACTGGAGTCCCTCAAAAGCCGGGTTTGCAATAAGTGATGCAGAAAAGGGTCTATGTCTCATCATGTTTTTATCTTGTAATAATAAACTTAGGCGGACATGTTTTTAATATGAAATTTTAATGCTGCAGAAGCCAAGAGTATATGGGGCAAGTTTTACATTTACTTGTAGAATTGGCTTGGTTGATATTATCCCTTATTTTAACTCTACTGACATCATGCTCATAAATGGGTGAAAATATCCTAGAATACATCATTTTAATTTCTCCAGTGCTTCCCTGATTCTTGGCAATGTCTGATTCTTGGAGATAGGATTCCCCCATATTCTCATTAGGTCAGCTTTATCAATAATATTGAAAAGAAAACAGAGCTTAATTTTAATTTCCTTAATTGTTCAAGAAAAAATGGTCAGTGATTGGTTGCTATGGGCAAAAATTAATTACTAGCTAAAAGTTCCAATTGTTATCATAATCAGAGCCTAACACATGCTCAATACAGGGCTTTCAGACAAGTATGAACATTGCATTCCTTTATCATGTATATTTTAATTGTCTTGACCAAGATTGTGTCATAGCACTGTGTAGGCACATTACTCCTTAAAGACCAATGACGAGAAAAAACCTATTTCTTTTTGTCTATACAAAGCTTTGATATCACAAGTAACAGCTCCTGGCATAGCATTATCACTCAACTATAGACAAAGTTGTGCTTGATAGCATAAATCATGCTTTCACATGTAATGAAGAAGGCCATTGCTACCCTATCTGCATTTGTCAGCAAGCACATGCACATCATGTATTGCAGAGAAAGCATAAATAGAAATAATGTCATCTTGTACCGTACTCATTAGTCTTGTAGTCATTTGAAACAAGAATAATTGTACCTTTAGCGAATAGCCAAACCTAATACAAGAAATTAGCTATTTCTTTTTGGAATCTAAACTAAAAATAGCCATTGCTTCTGTTAAAAAAAAAAAAGATCCAAGTAGAAATGATCGAACCAGTCTGATTTGCCAAATTTTTGAAAAAGTTTGGGTCAGACCAGAATCAGTTTCGGCTGAACCAATGTTGCCCCAATTGCCCTGAAAGTTGGTATATAACCCCCTCTATCCTCCTAGGACTCCTAATTTTTATAGACTTTTATAGACTTTTTTTGTTTTTTTGTTTATTTTTTATATTTTTTTCCCTTCTCAAGCTCTAGCATGCAATGACAGCAATAGTAAATGATGTCTGAATGACACTGACATACATAGCTATGGGTAAACCAATATTTGGCACCGTTAACAGTCAGTATGTTTAAATAGACACCGTGACGTGACATGTGTTATGTTTTTTCATATTCCGAAGCTTCCAAAAATTGTCCCCCATAGGGGGCAGATGGTGTTTAAACACACACAGTGTTAAGAGAAAAAAAAAGTGTCTTTGGTAAACATGATGGTTGGCAAGTGGCATTAGTGGCATGATGCAGCCCGCAGCATCCATACAGAACGTGATGGTAGGTAAGCAGACAGACAGACAGCAATAGTGCCAAGATGGGGCACTGGCAACCAAAGAGAGGTCTATTGATTGCATTTAGCCTGCCTGGACTGTGAGAAAATTTTTCACAGTTAGGCATTATTGGCATCCAGCTTTGCCTAGACATTGAAAAACTGCTGGTATTGATGCAGTGATCAAGTACATTTATACTGCACCTTAAATTAATTTAGCACCCCCCCCCCTTACCCAAGAAAATGTAAACATTTGAACCGCATGGAAAGTGAGTACACGGAACGGACCCTCAGGCATTAGTGGAAGTTTTTTTTTTTTCGGGCGATTTTCTTATTAATGGGCTAATTTTTTGCGGGATGAGGTGACAGTTTGATTGGTGCTATTTTGGGGCATGTACAACTTTTTTTTAATCACTTTTTATACCATTTTTTGGAAAGTGAGGTGGGCAAAATTGCAATTCTATCATAGTTTTTCTTTTCTTTTCTTTTTTTTTATGGTGTTCACCGTGCAGGAAAATTAATATGATCCTTTTATATCAGGTTGTTATGGACGCAGAATTATTACACATTAAAAATGTGTACAGGGAGTCATTACAGATGCGGCAATATATAAAATATGGGGAAGATTTTTTTTTTTGCAATTTTTTTCATTGGAAACCTATTCCTTTAGTACATTGCATTTTAATGACAATGCTATTCTAACATTAACCAGCAGGCTGCGCCAGAGAGGTGCAGCCTGCTGGAAATTACTGAAGGCTGGACTGGGGCCTACATCAGACCCCAGCAGCCTTTACACACATCGGCACCCCGCAATTGCATTTGCGGAGTGCCGATGGGAGACAGAGGGAGTCTGCTCCCTCTGTCAGCACTTTACATGCGGCGCGTGCCATTGTGTGAAAGCCAGGTGCCCGCTCCCTGCTGCACGGAATACCTGTGAAGCTCTTAGACTGGGCTGCCATAAAAAAGCGGCGGCCCAGCCTAAAGCCCCTTAGTGACCGCTGTAAAAACACGTGGTTAATAGGTTTATTTATTACATTGCTTTTAATGAATGAAAAAAAAAAATTATTTATGCAATATGACATACATGTAAGACTGGGTTCATATCATGATTTTGCCCTACATTTAACATATACATTTGGAATAAAAGAATACAAAAATGTAGTACACTATGTTTTTTCCATCCTACAGAGTTCAGTAAAAAAAAGTACACGTTAACGTATACGTTTTTGTTTACAATAAATCTCTATGGTGAAGGATGCCACTGACATCCATCAGAGTCATCTGTTTAAAGTATACAGATGTAGCAAGCACCAAAATCAGTGGGTTAGGCTACTTTCACACTTGCGTTCGGTGCGGATCCATCTGGTATCTGCACAGACGGATCCGCACCTATAATGCAAACGCTTGCATCCATTCAGAACGGATCCGTCTGCATAACAGCTTTTTCAGATCTGAGTTTTCACATCGTGAAAACTCAGATCCGACAGTATATTCTAACACAGAGGCGTTCCCTCCCTCCCTAGTATTAAATTCATTGGTGGCCAGTGCGGGCCCCCCTCTCTCCCCAGTATTAAATTCATTGGTGGCCAGTGCGGCCTCTCCTCTCCCCCCCTAAATAAAATCACCCCCCCCATCATTGGTGGCAGCGGAGAGTTCCGATCGGAGTCCCAGTTTAATTGCTGGGGCTACGATCGGTTACCATGGCAGCCAGGAAGCTACTGCAGTCCTGGCTGCCATGGTTACTTAGCAATTTTAGAAGCATTATACTTACCTGCGCTGTCTGTGGCCAGCCGGTCGCTCCTCTTACTGGTAAGCGGCGCATTGCTTATAGCACAGACCTGTCACTTACCAGTAGGAGGAGCAACCGGCCGGCCACAGACAGCGCAGGTAAGTATAATGCTTCCTGGCTGCCATGGTAACCGATCGGAGCCCCAGCGATTAAACTGGGACTCCGATCTGAACTCTCCGCTGCCACCACTGATGGGGGGGTGATTTTAATTAGGGGGGAGGGGAGGCCACACTGGCCACCAATTAATTTAATACTGGGGAGGGAGGGAGGGGGGCCGCACTGGCCACCAATTAATTTAATACTGGGGAGGGAGGGAGGGAGGGAGGGGGGCCACACTGGCCACCAATTAATTTAATACTGGGGAGGGAGGCCTGGCTGCACCTGATCTCTTACAAGGGGCTATGATACGCACAATTAACCCCTCAAGTGCTGCACCTGAGGGGTTAATTTTGCGGATCACAGCCCCCTGTAAGAGATCGGGTGCTGCCAGGCAGCAGGGGGCAGTTATGTACACAGTTCTTAGTATATTCTAACTTGAAGCGTCCCCATCACTATGGGAACGCCTCTGTGTTAGAATATACTGTCGGATCTGAGTTTTCACGATCGAACTCAAATCCGATGGTATATTCTAACATAGAGGCGTTCCCATGGTGATGGGGACGCTTTAAGTTAAAATATACCATCGGATTGGAGAAAACTCCGATCCGATGGTATATTAATAGGGACTCCTGACTTTACATTGAAAGTCAATGGGGGACGGATCCGTTTGCAATTGCACCATATTGTGTCAACGCCAAACGGATCCGTCCCCATTGACTTGCATTGTAAGTCAGGACGGATCCGTTTGGCTCCGCACGGCCAGGCGGACACCAAAACGCTGCAAGCTGCGTTTTGGTGTCCGCCTCCAGAGCGGAATGGAGGCGGAACGGAGCCAAACTGATGCATTCTGAACGGATCCTTATCCATTCAGAATGCATTGGGGATGAACGGATCAGTTCGGGGCCGCTTGTGAGAGCCCTCAAACAGATCTCACAAGCGGAACCCCAAAAGCAAGTGTGAAAGTAGCCTTAGCATGCCATCCCAACAGTGTAACTTGATACCAACTTTAAATAGAATGTGTCATCAGAAAATGACCTATTGATTAAATCAAATTTTTATGTTTAACACATTTTTGAAGAATTTTTTATGGTGTTATTTTTCATTTTCTATGTCAAAATCTATATTTAAACCAAAAGACCTTAAACCCAGCCTAAGTGTATTAGAGTCTGGTAACCCATCCAATGACTTTGGGTTTTGTATAATATTTGAATGTGGAGCACTATATTCACTCATAGATTTGACCACTGGAATGTCCAAATGAAAGCTGTGTGCGGTATGTAGGGTACATTGTCCACTTTGGGATTCCCTTATCAGGGGGCTGCCCAATGAACATACTGGTCTCTACTGATGAACCACATAAGTATAATTAATAGGAAGTGTGATCCTGTCTGGTTAGTGATCTATAGGGAGCTTGAAGCTTGTTTTTGTTTTCCCGAGATTAGTTTAACTGCTTCTTACCAAAGTGTTTACCCCCTTCCTTACCAGGCAAATTTTTCAGTTGCAAATAACTAATTGATTTCTGAGCCAACCTTCATATATTTCATATTATTTTTCATGGAACACCTTAGACCTTTCTTTTGCGCAGCTAGATGACAGATATAATATTTAAAAAAATATTTAAGGAAAAACGATTTCAGAAACAAAAATTTGTAAAATCATTACCGTATATATTTATACCATGAAAATGTAATGACTGGAGCACATTTTGGCAGCCTATTTGTTTATTGAAAAAAAAATGTGAATTTGTATATTTTATGCACAAAAAAGTCCTTTTATACTAATAAAACAAATACCTATTTTTTTAAAAATCTTATTTATGAACAAAAAAGGTATTAAAAGCGTAAGTGTATATTTTACACATACTATTGCTAAGACTAATTTTATATATATATATATATATATATATATATATATATATATATAGTACAGACCAAAATTTTGGACACACCTTCTCATTCAAAGAGTTTTCTTTATTTTCATAACTATGAAGGCATCAAAACTATGAATTAACACATGTGGAATTATATACATAACAAACAAGTGTGAAACAACTGAAAATATGTCATATTCTAGGTTCTTCAAAGTAGCCACCTTTTGCTTTGATTACTGCTTCGCACACTCTTGGCATTCTCTTGATGAGCTTCAAGAGGTAGTCCCCTGAAATGGTCTTCCAACAGTCTTGAAGGAGTTCCCAGAGATGCTTAGCACTTGTTGGCCCTTTTGCCTTCACTCTGCGGTCCAGCTCACCCTAAATCATCTCGATTGGGTTCAGGTCCGGTGACTGTGGAGGCCAGGTCATCTGGAACAGCACCACATCACTCTCCTTCATAGTCAAATAGCCCTTACTTTCAAAGTTTTCCCAATTTTTCGGCTGACTGACTGACCTTCATTTCTTAAAGTAATGATGTCCACTCGTTTTTCTTTACTTAGCTGCTTTTTTCTTGCCATAATACAAATTCTAACAGTCTATTCAGTAGGACTATCAGCTGTGTATCCACCTGACTTCTCCTCAACGCCACTGATGGTCCCAACCCCATTTATAAGGCAAGAAATCTCACTTATTAAACCTGACAGGGCACACCTGTGAAGTGAAAACCATTTCAGGGGACTACCTCTTGAAGCTCATCAAGAGAATGCCAAAAGTGTGCAAAGCAGTAATCAAAGCAAAAGGTGGCTACTTTGAAGAACCTAGAATATGACATATTTTCAGTTGTTTCACACTTGTTTGTTATGTATATAATTCCACATGTGTTAATTCATAGTTTTGATGCCTTCAGTGTGAATCTACAATTTTCATAGTCATGAAAATAAAGAAAACTCTTTGAATGAGAAGGTGTGTCCAAACTTTTGGTCTGTACTGTATATATATATATACATATACACTCACCTAAAGAATTATTAGGAACACCTGTTCTATTTCTCATTAATGCAATTATCTAGTCAACCAATCACATGGCAGTTGCTTCAATGCATTTAGGGGTGTGGTCCTGGTCAAGACAATCTCCTGAACTCCAAACTGAATGTCAGAATGGGAAAGAAAGGTGATTTAGGGCTGTTTCACACGAGCGGATGCCGTGCGTGACATCCGCTCCGTGAATGACAGCCAAGACCCGATGCAGACTGCAGAAGCACGGAGCATTAACATGATTGATAATGCTCCGTGACTCTCTGTGATCTCTTTACTACGAAATCACAGTGACAACTTTATCTCACTGTGATTTCGTAGTAAAGAGATCACAGAGAGGCACGGAGCATTATCAATCATTTTAATGCTCCGTGCTTCATTCACGGAGCGGATGTCACGCACGGCATCCGCTCGTGTGAAACAGCCCTTAAGCAATTTTGAGCGTGGCATGGTTGTTGGTGCCAGACGGGCCGGTCTGAGTATTTCACAATCTGCTCAGTTACTGGGATTTTCACGCACAACCATTTCTAGGGTTTACAAAGAATGGTGTGAAAAGGGAAAAACATCCAGTATACGGCAGTCCTGTGGGATGCGTGCACCCCCGCCTCCCCCCACAGCCCCTCTTGAAGAAATAAAGAGAAGGGAGGAGAGAAGAGGGGGCAAGAAAAAAAAAAAGAAAAAATTATATATAATATAAAATAATAATTAGGATAGATTACTGTTGTACAGTCCTATCAGAGTTACCAGCCGTCCCATATCTTAGCCCATTTCTCAATTCCACCCCTCTGCTTATAGAGAATCCGCTCATAATTTTTCACCTTATTTAGGCTACTTTCACACTTGTGTTGTTCTTTTCCGGCATAGAGTTCCGTCACAGGGGCTCTATACCGGAAAAGAACTGATCAGGTATGTCCCCATGCATTCTGAATGGAGAGTAATCCGTTCAGTTTGCATCCGGATGTCTTCAGTTTAGTCGTTTTGACTGATCAGGCAAAAGAGAAAACCGTAGCATGCTACGGTTTTATCTCCGGCTAAAAAAACTGAAGACTTGCCTGAACGCCGGATCAGGCATTTTTTCCCATAGGAATGTATTAGTGTCGGATCCGGCATTCAGAATACCGGAATGCCGGATCCGTCCTTCCGGTATGCGCATGCGCAGACTGAAAAAAGGTGAAAAAATAAATGCCGGATCCGTTTTTGCCGGATGACACCGGAAAGACGGATTCGGCATCTCAATGCATTTTTTCGACTGATCAGGCATTTTTAAGACTGATCAGGATCCTGATCAGTCTTACTAATGCCATCAGTTAGCATACATTTTGCCTGATCCAGCAGGCAGTTCCGGCGACGGAACTGCTTGCCGGATCTCTCTGCCGCAAGTGTGAAAGTAGCCTTACCAGATTTATCCATTTATTTACTTCTGGGGCCTGACGTGCAAACCAGCTCCGACTAATCAGGACCCTGGCCAATAGTAATATTCTGCCTATTAGGATCTTTTGGGGTTTATGACTAATTAGTATCGAGAGATCATTCAGTAAAAACAATTGTGGCTCAAGAGGAATCCGTGTTTTTAGTTTGTAAGTAAGAAACTTGTTAATGCCACTCCAATATGCCACGAGTTCTGGGCATGCCCAGATCATATGTATTTTATCCGCACCGGCAGTATCACATCGAGGGCAGTTGGAGGAATCTCTTATTCCACACTTATTGAGCCAAGTAGGGGTAATATATAATCTATGATAAATATTGAACTGTATTAGGACATGATTGAAGTTGTGGGATAGTACATCTGGGTTAGTAAAAATACTCCCCCACCCTACTCTTTGTATATTTGGGAAATCCCTCACCCAAGCCTTTTGCCCTGGTGATTGTGTCTCAGAAAACCGTGAATTAATTAATAATTTATATATATTTGAAATCTTCATTCTTACTGGTGCCTTCCCAAACCGCTCATTTAGCTGGGAGGAATTATCTATTTCTAACAATGATTTATCATCCAAACTAAAAAGTGCGGAACGAAGCTGAAAGTAACTAAACCATGACAAATTCTCTACACTATGTGATAGTTCCACAAACTGCATAATTTCTCCGTTATTAACAACCTGTGCCAGGAAAAGAATCCCATTCTTTTGCCAGAATTGATCCTGTGCTATACCATCTAATATCTGTAAGTGAGTGTTGTGCCAAAGAGGCGTGAATGTGATCCTTAAACTCCCAACCATTCTCTAGTAGCAGCCCATATTTTCATTAGTAGTTTAATAGTCCCTTTATGCCCCCGGTCCCTATTAGTCAATAACCCTGATTTCAAAAGCGTAAATATATTATTATGTGGAGAGCTTCTTACTAGGCTACTTAAGAAGGTGCTATTTGGCCTTTCACTGCACATCCATAACTGGGCGGCAATGAAATAGCCTTTGAAACATGGGAGGTTTAGACCCCCATGGTCCAAAGGCTTATAAAGGTATTCCAATTTGAGTCTCACTCGTTTTCTTCCCCAGATCAAATCATTGATTGCCCTTTCCATTAATTTGAAATATTTATCCTCTATCCAGATAGGTAGATTCCTAAGAACATAGAGAAATTGGGGTAGAATTACCATTTTAACCAGTGAAATTTTAGCCAGTACCAATCCTAAATACAGTAGCACTGTATTTAGTATACTAACCATATTAGGCAAAGAATACAGTGTGATATATTGTAAGTAATCCTTATAACCCACTAGTGGCTTGCGTGAGAAACAGTTAAATATATGTATTATTTATATAGAAAAAAATGTGACCACATTATTTTTTTCATTTTATTTATTGTATGATATAGCCATTTCTTTTCTAATATACTGTAATTCTAATTTCTATGAGTATATTGGTCTTATGAAACTTAAGTTTAACAGAGGTTCTTGTCTGTGCACTTATCTCTCTTTAGCTATAATAATGAGCCAACATAGTATTTAACAACTGGAATTAAACTTGAGAAGCACAATCAACTAAGTACTGTACATCCCTTTTAATGAAATTGCTTGGAGGAAAATTGGAACACAGCCAATCTGAGAAAGTGTTTATCATTTTAATATGTACACATGTGTAAGCTGTCGGTGACAAATAAATAATTTAGAGCATCAACTGCATACATTTCCTTTTATTCTATATAGAACATAAATGGTAAAAGGGTTTAAACATTAAATGTTGTAGCAATTTTGGAATATCATAGAATTAGGCTACTTTTACACCTGCGTTTAGGTGCGGATCCGTCTGGTATCTGCACAGACGGATCCGCACCTATAATGCAAACGCTTGTATCCGTTCAGAATGGATCCGTTTGCATTACCATGAACAAAAAAAATAAATAAAAATTTTTGTTCATGATAATGCAAACGGATCCGTTTTGACTTACATTGAAAGTCAATGGGAGGCGGAGCCGTTTTCAATTGCACCATATTGTGTCAGTAAAAATGGATCCGTCCCCATTGACTTACATTGTAAGTCAGGACGGATCCGTTTGGCTCAGTTTCGTCAGACGGACATCAAAATGCTGCAAGCAGCGTTTGGTGTCCGCCTCCAGAGCGGAATGGAGGCTGAACGGAGGCAAACTGATGCATTCTGAATGGATCCTTATCCATTCAGAATGCATTGGGGCTGAACTGATCCGTTTTCGGCCGCTTGTGAGAGCCTTGAAACGGCTCTCACAGGCGGACCCAGAAACGGCACTGTGAAAGTAGCTTTAGTCAATGTTTCTTCATTGAAGTCTTAAAGAGGCAAATACATGTTGTACATATTTTTCTGTAAACTTTTATTTAAAAGGAATTACATTATTACTGGCTTATTATTACTGATTTACCATGACCTAGATGAATGATAACCTTCACAATCATATTGCTCCGGGTTTATCTGTTTAAAAAAGATAGAGATTATACTAAACTCAAAATTAAAAATCTTTCAAATCTTTTTCCTAGATGGTTTATTTACCTACACTATATCCCCCAAAAGGTGCACGCTACACTGGGAAAGTAGATTGGTGGACCCCTGAGTGGATACCCAACTTAATAAACTCATCCACTATAGATAGCAATGAAAGTTATCCAAAGAGACAAGAAATAGTATTCCTTGGCTAAGAGGAGCAACATAATAGCTGCCTATGGATATAGATAAGATATAAAAGCCTCCTTTGTCTAACACCATCCTTGTAATAAAGACTAGTGATGGACGAACATCGGCCGGGACGATTCACGAACGTGATCGCGCGAACGACCACCAAATACTTACTAGAAGTGCACAAATAGTCCTACAACATGGACAGTGATATACTAGAGGGTGATCAATGACAAAAATTCCCACTAAAAATATGTATTTTAATCATGGCCCATTTTTATGCGTCTTAAAGGGAAATTATCAAAAATGTGCCCTGCTGGAGCCAAGAAAATTTTTATTTTAGGCTACGGGAGTACGGGCACTAAAAATTTGTCATTCACCTGACATAAAAGAAATTGTGATTATGTGGCTCGAGGTACATTATGCGGTCACTGAAAAACAATTTTACAGTAGCCCACTGGAGTAGAGGCCCCAAACATTAGACATTCACCATACAGAAAAGATCAAGTGATTATGTGGCTGGAGGTATATTAGACGGTCATTGGATATCAATTTTACTGCAGGCCAGTGGAGTACAGGCCCCAAACATTAGGCAGACACCAGACAGAAAAGATCAAGGGATTATGTGGCTGGAGGTATATTAGGCGGTCATTGGATAACAATTTTACTGCAGGCCAGTGGAGTACAGGCCCCAAACATTAGGAATTCACCGGACAGAAAAGATCAAGTGATTATGTGGCTGGAGGTATATTAGACGGTTATTGTATAACAATTTTACTGTAGACCAGTACAAATACATGTCAAATACATATTTTTAAAAGAAATAAAAATATAAAATTGGATTAAAAACATGGCTAACGAAATCCCCCCTCTTGAATAAACCCCAAATGATAATAGGTGAAATTCGATAAAACGTGGTCGTCACAGGTAGGGTTGAGCGAACCCGAACTGTAAAGTTCGGGTTCGTACAAAACTTTAGGATTTTTGGACCCCGGACCCGCACCCGGACTTTTCAGTAAAAGTTTAGGTTCGGGTTCGGTCTTCGGCGAGTTAACGGCGCTTTTTGAAAGGCTGCAGAGCAGCCAATCAACAAGCATTTAACTTGTGTGCCCTTAGAAGCCATCACAGCCATGCCTACTAATGGCATGGCTGTGATTGGCCAGTGCAGGATGTGACCCAGATTATATATAAACTGGAGTCACATAGCGCTGCACGTCACTCTGCTCTGATTAGTGTAGGGATAGGATGCTGCTGCTGTGAGGGAGAGAATAGGACAAAATCTTTAATCTGAAGTTCTTGTTAACTCAGCGATCTACCTAGATTTTGTTTTATGGGTGCAGTGCACAATCTTTTTACCCTGCCCTGAGCCCAGTAACGCAGAAAAAGAACTTTTATCCGTCTGTTAGTTAGGTGGCCATTTTATGAAAGTTATGTGCACCAGCACAGTATATGTGCAATTGTGACAGTCAAATAGAAGCTTAAAATACTGCAATTATATTCTGGGTTTAAAAAAATCACCTATTTTTGGCAAGACCCTACATCTGTGGCCTTTGCAGCATTTGTCTGTGTGCAATTTAAGCTTGAAATACTGCAAAAACACCCATTTAGGGCAAAATCCTAATTTTAAAGCGTTTGCTGCATCTGTCATTGTTAAATACAAGCTTGAAATACTTCAATAATTTTCTGGGTTTAAAAAAGCACCCATTTTTGGCAATACCTTCCATCTGGGGCCTATGCAGCATTAGTCAGTGTGCAATTTAAGCTAAAATTACTGCAATAATTTTTTGGGTTTTAAAAAACACCCCTTTTGGGCAAAATAATAAATTTATGGCCCTTGTTGCATCTGTCAGTGTGAAATACAAGCGTTAGATACTGTTGTCATATTCTGTTATTAAAAAAAGCCACCCTTTTTGGGCAAAATACTAAATTTTACAGCCCTGGTTGCATATGTCAGTGTGAAATAAAAGCGGTAGATACTGCTGTAATATTCTGTTATTAAAAAAAAACCTTAAAAAAAAAAAAAAAAAACATTTAGGGCAAAATACTAAATTTGCGGCCTTGGCTACATCTGTCATTGTTAAATACAAGTTTGAAATACAGCAATAATTTTCTGGATTTAAAAAAGCACCCATTTTTGGCAATACCCTCCATCTGGGGCCTATGCAGGTTTTGTCAGTGTGCAATATAAGCTTGAAATAATTCAATAATTTTCTGGGTGTAACGGTCATGTCCACACACACACTGGGGGAAGGATAGTGACCACTGCGCTCCACCCTCACCCCTGGCCCTGCCTACTTGCCTCACGAGTCCTGATGACAGGGGACAACTGGACGACAGTCCCTAACTTAGGATGCGTGCAGGGAAGACAGACCAGACAAAATACGGAACATGAACGGACCGGGTCAGAACCAAGAGAGCTACGCAGTACAAAGGGTTAAGCAAAGAATGGTCAGGAGAAGCCGGGGTCAAATACCAGGAGAGCAGAGAAGTACAAGAGGAGTCCTAAGAGAGTAGTCAGGTGGGAGCCGAGGTCACAATACCAGGACGGATGCGCAGTACAGGAGGAGCAGGCAAAAGGATCGTCAGGGAACAGTATCAGGTAAGTCTTCAGTAGTCCAACAAACAGCCAGGAACCTAGAAATTAACAGGCAACCTGTGGCTAGCAGGCTGCCTGTATTTATTGTGGGGAGTGAGGGTCATGTGACGTGGCCAGCGTCACATGACCGACAGACCAACCAGTTGAGCACCGAGTGATCAGCTCGGCGCTCAAGGCAGACTTAGGAGCAGGGAGCCACCCAGCAGTAAAGCCGCCCTGGGAATGAGGTCAAACACAGATCCTCATTCCCAAAGCTAAGCAGTTCTGCGGGCAATGGGGGACCGAGTGCACCTTCGGAACCCCGTTACACTGGATTTAAAAAAGCACCCATTTTTGGGCAAAATACAAAATTTTACAGCCCTGGTTGCATATGTCAGTGTGAAATACAAGCGTTAGATACTGCTGTCATATTCTGTTATTAAAAAAAACACCCTTATTGGGCAAAATACAAAATTTTACAGCCCTTATTGCATCTGTCAGTGTGAAATACACTGCTCAAAAAAATTAAGGGAACACTTAAACAACACAATGTAACTCCAAGTCAATCACACTTCTGTGAAATCAAACTGTCCACTTAGGAAGCAACACTGAGTGACAATCAATTTCACATGCTGTTGTGCAAATGGGATAGACAACAGGTGGAAATATAGGCAATTAGCAAGACACCCCCTATAAAGGAGTGGTTCTGCAGGTGGTAACCACAGACCACTTCTCAGTTCCTATGCTTCCTGGCTGAAGTTTTGGTCACTTTTGAATGCTGGCGGTGCTTTCACTCTAGTGGTAGCATGAGACGGAGTCTACAACCCACACAAGTGGCTCAGGTAGTGCAGCTTATCCAGGATGGCACATCAATGCGAGCTGTGGCAAGAAGGTTTGCTGTGTCTGTCAGCGTAGTGTCCAGAGCATGAAGGCGCTACCAGGAGACAGGCCAGTACATCAGGAGACGTGGAGGAGGCCGTAGGAGGGCAAAAACCCAGCAGCAGGACCGCTACCTCCGCCTTTGTGCAAGGAGGAACAGGAGGAGCACTGCCAGAGCCCTGCAAAATGACCTCCAGCAGGCCACAAATGTGCATGTGTCTGCTCAAACGGTCAGAAACAGACTCCATGAGGGTGATATGAGGGCCCAACGTCCACAGGTGGGGATTGTGCTTACAGCCCAACACTGTGTAGGATGTTTGGCATTTGCCAGAGAACACCAATATTGGCAAATTCACCACTGGCGCCCTGTGCTTTTCACAGATGAAAGCAGGTTCACACTGAGCACATATGACAGACGTGACAGAGTCTTGAGACGCCGTGGAGAACGTTCTGCTGCCTGCAACATCCTCCAGCATGACCGGTTTAGCATTGGGTCAGTAATGGTGTGGGGTGGCATTTCTTTGGAGGGCCGCACAGCCCTCCATGTGCTCGCCAGAGGTAGCCTGACTGCCATTAGGTACCGAGATGAGATCCTCAGACCCCACCCCTTGTAAGACCATATGCTGGTGCGGTTGGCCCTGGGTTCCTCCTAATGCAAGACAATGCTAGACCTCAAGTGGCTGGAGTGTGTCAGTAGTTCCTGCAAGACGAAGGAATTAATGCTATGGACTGGCCCGCCCGTTCCCCAGACCTGAATCCAATTGAGCACATCTGGGACATCATGTCTCGCTCTATCCACCAAAGTCACGTTGCACCACAGACTGTCCAGGAGTTGGCAGATGCTTTAGTCCAGGTCTGGGAGGAGATCCCTCAGGAGACCGTCCGCCACCTCATCAGGAGCATGCACAGGCGTTGTAGGGAGGTCATACAGGCACGTGGAGGCAACACACACTACTGAGCCTCATTTTGACTTGTTTTAAGGACATTACATCAAAGTTGGATCAGCCTGTAGTGTGTTTTTCCACTTTAATTTTGAGTGTGACTCGAAATCCAGACCTCCATGGGTTGAAAAATTTGATTTCCATTTTTAAATTTTTGTGTGATTTTGTTGTCAGCACATTCAACTATGTAAAGAACAAAGTATTTCAGAAGAATATTTAATTCACTCAGATCTAGGAAGTGTTATTTTTGTGTTCCCTTTATTTTTTTGAGCAGTGTATTATTTTCCCTTATAACATGGTTATAAGGGGAAATAATAGCATTCTTAATTAGTGATGTCGCGAACATAAAATTTTCAGTTCGCGAACAGCGAACGCGAACTTCCGCAAATGTTCGCGAACTGGCGAACCGGGCGAACCGCCATAGACTTCAATAGACAGGCGAATTTTAAAACCCACAGGGACTCTTTCTGGCCACAATAGTGATGAGAAAGTTGTTTCAAGGGGTCTAACACCTGGACTGTGGCATGCCGGAGGGGGATCTATGGCAAAACTCCCATGGAAAATTACGTAGTGGACGCAGAGTCGGGTTTTAATCCATAAAGGGCATAAATCAACTAACATTCCTAAATTGTTTGGAATAACGTGCTTTAAAACATCCAGTGTGTGTATACGATCAGGTATGATGTTGGCACTGGCAGTGGGCACACTACAGTCAGTGGAAGAGGGCCTGACACACTGACTGGCAGCAGGCAAGCAACTGAATTTAGACTACTGTCTAAAAATTAAATGCCTTATTTATCGGCAAGCTACTGTGCCACCCGGTATCAGTGGTTGGCACTGGCAGTGGGCACACTACAGTCAGTGGAAGCGGGCCTGACACACACTGGCAGCAGGCAAGCAACTGAAATTACACTAAAGTGTAAAAATTAAATGCCTTATTTATCGGCAAGCTACTGTGCCACCCGGTATGAGTGGTTGGCACTGGCAGTGGGCACACTACAGTCAGTGGAAGAGGGCCTGACACACACTGGCAGCAGGCAAGCAACTGAATTTAGACTACTGTCTAAAAATTAAATGCCTTATTTATCGGCAAGCTACTGTGCCACCCGGTATCAGTGGTTGGCACTGGCAGTGGGCACACTACAGTCAGTGGAAGCGGGCCTGACACACACTGGCAGCAGGCAAGCAACTGAATTTAGACTACTGTCTAAAAATTAAATGCCTTATTTATCGGCAAGCTACTGTGCCACCCGGTATCAGTGGTTGGCACTGGCAGTGGGCACACTACAGTCAGTTGAAGTCGGCCTGACACACACTAGCAGCAGGCAAGCAGCTGAAATTACACTAAAGTGTAAAAATTAAATGCCTTTTTTATGCAAAGTCCTGTGCCAGCCGGTATGAGTGGTGGGCACTGGCAGTGGGCACACTACAGTCAGTGGAAGTCAGCCTGACACACACTGGCAGGCAACTAACCTTAGATTAAAGTGTAAAAATTAAGTGCCTATTTTTTAAGCAAAGTCCTGTGCCACTCGGTATGACAGGGGTGGGCACTGGCAGTGGGCACACTACAGTCAGTTGAAGTCGGCCTGACACACACTAGCAGCAGGCAAGCAGCTGAAATTACACTAAAGTGTAAAAATTAAATGCCTTTTTTATGCAAAGTCCTGTGCCAGCCGGTATGAGTGGTGGGCACTGGCAGTGGGCACACTACAGTCAGTGGAAGTCAGCCTGACACACACTGGCAGGCAACTAACCTTAGATTAAAGTGTAAAAATTAAGTGCCTATTTTTTAAGCAAAGTCCTGTGCCACTCGGTATGACAGGGGTGGGCACTGGCAGTGGGCACACTACAGTCAGTTGAAGTCGGCCTGACACACACTAGCAGCAGGCAAGCAGCTGAAATTACATTAAAGTGTAAAAATTAAATGCCTTTTTTAAGCAAAGTCCTGTGCCAGCCGGTATGAGTGGTGGGCACTGGCAGTGGGCACACTACAGTCAGTGGAAGTCAGCCTGACACACACTGGCAGGCAACTAACCTTAGATTAAAGTGTAAAAATTAAGTGCCTATTTTTTAAGCAAAGTCCTGTGCCACTCGGTATGACAGGGGTGGGCACTGGCAGTGGGCACACTACAGTCAGTTGAAGTCGGCCTGACACACACTAGCAGCAGGCAAGCAGCTGAAATTACATTAAAGTGTAAAAATTAAATGCCTTTTTTAAGCAAAGTCCTGTGCCAGCCGGTATGAGTGGTGTGCACTGGCAGTGGGCACACTACAGTCAGTGGAAGTCAGCCTGACACACACTGGCAGGCAACTAACCTTAGATTAAAGTGTAAAAATTAAGTGCCTATTTTTTAAGCAAAGTCCTGTGCCACTCGGGATGACAGGGGTGGGCACTGGCAGTGGGCACACTACAGTCAGTTGAAGTCGGCCTGACACACACTGGCAGGCAACTAACCTTAGATTAAAGTGTAAAAATGAAGTGCCTTTTTTTTAAGCAAAGTCCTGTGCCACACGGGATGACAGGGGTGGGCACTGGCAGTGGGCACACTACAGTCAGTTGAAGTCGGCCTGACACACACTAGCAGCAGGCAAGCAGCTGAAATTACACTAAAGTGTAAAAATTAAATGCCTTTTTTATGCAAAGTCCTGTGCCAGCCGGTATGAGTGGTGGGCACTGGCAGTGGGCACACTACAGTCAGTGGAAGTCAGCCTGACACACACTGGCAGGCAACTAACCTTAGATTAAAGTGTAAAAATTAAGTGCCTTTTTTTAAGCAAAGTCCTGTGCCACACGGAATGACAGGGGTGAGCACTGGCAGTGGGCACACTACAGTCTGTGGGCCTGCAGCTCCTCACACACAGGCAGGCCAGGCAACTGCAATATGTATATAAAGGGAAAAAAAAAAGCAGACTAATGTTGCAGCCCTAAAAAGGGCTTTTTGGGGTGCTGTCAGGACGCTGTCCTTACAGCAGAGATCAGATGAGTCTTTCAGGACTGGAGTGGACACTGAATTCACTAGCCTAGCTATCGATTTCCCAATTAAATCAGCAGCAGTTACAGTCTCCCTCCTCTCACTAAGACTGCAGCTTCAGAATGAATCTAAAATGGATGCTGTGCAGGAGGTGGGAGGGTCTGGGAGGGAGGGTATGCTGCTGATTGGCTGGAATGTGTCTGCTGACTGTGAGGTACAGGGTCAAAGTTTGCTCAATGATGATGTATAGGGGGCGGACCGAACATCGCATGTGTTCGCCCGGCAGAGGCGAACGCGAACAAGCTATGTTCGCCGGGAACTGTTCGCCGTCGGATAGTTCGGGCCATCTCTATTCTTAATACAGAATGCTTACTAAAATAGGGCTGGAGGGGTAAAAAAAAATATATAATTATTTAACTCACCTTAATCCACTTGTTCGCGCAGAGGATTCTCTTCTTTCTTCTTCTTTGCTGTGCAGGAGGAAAATGACCTGTGGTGATGTCACTGCACTCATCACATGGTCCGTCACATGATCCATCACCATGGCGATGGATCATGTGATGGACCATGTGATGAGCGCAGTGACGTCACCACAGGTTTTTTACCCAAGTCCTGTAGAAAGAAGACAGAAGAGAAGCCGGGCTGCGCGAATAAGTGGATTAAGGGGAGTTAAATTTTTTTCTTTTTTTTTAACCCCTCCAGCCCTAATTTACTAAGCATACTCTTTTAAGAATGCTATTACTTTCCATTATAACCATGTTATAAGGGAAAATAATTAAATATACACAACCTTGAACCCAAACCTGAACTTCAGTGAACCACATTCAGTTTTTTATTACACGTGTGCAAAACACATTGCACCCGCGCGATAAAAATTGAACTGAACGCAATCGCAGTCAAAACTGACTACTTTCTATGTTAGAAAGTATATTATAAGTATATCACACCCCTCAGTATATCACACCTATCGATAGGACACATATACCAGTCCTTAAAAAGACTTTTGTGGCCCTATTAGCTAGTGTTTTGTGTCCCTAACAGTATGTCCCTGCTCCACACAGCAACCTCTCCCTACACTGGCAAAACACTGAATGTAAAATGGCTGACAGATTTTATTTTATTTTTTTATAGGGTAGAGGGTGTGTCCATGCTCTGAAATGTCTCAATCGGCTGTTCTGTCCCACCTGATGGATGTGCCATGGGTCAAAATTCAGCGCTATGCAAAAGAAAAATATGGCTCGTGCAAATATCGCCATATGTTTGCATGTTCGGCGAATCGCGAACGAGCAAAGAAACGATCGCCGGATGAACCAAAAGGCCATCTCTAATAAAGACTATAGCTCTGAAAGCATTCTTTCTATGCATACTACACATCCCAGAAAGGATATTACCATAATGCTTCATCATGCAAATAAACCTTATTACATATATTCTCTTTTTAAGCTGCATATTTTTCTTTATGTATAAAGCTCGTTTTAATCTTGCTGCAAGAAGCCAAAGATAAAAAGTAATGAATAGATCAATGGCAGACTCACAGCAAGAGAGTTTTCTTTCTATAGTGAATTGCCAGCCATTCACACCACACCAGCTATCTTAGAAGTAAAAGCATTATATAGATAGTGTATAATGAAAATCTTTTGTCCCAAAAAGCTAACCTCAAAAAAAAAAAAGTAATCACTTTATTTATATCCAACATAATAAATGTACTGGCCACTGTAATTAAATAGGACTTTAAGAGTTTAAGGATTAAACAGATCATCTGCTTTTAGAGTTCAGCACACAGTAAATAGGTACAAACACAAAGTAATGAATAAACAAAATAACAAGTCAAAATGCGTGCAGGCATGGAACTGGGCTGGAAATAATAACACTATATGCACATGGACGAGAAGAAGCATAAAAAGGAAAAAAAATCATCAAAAGTCCAACATGCAATTATTTTCAAAATATGCTGCTTGCAATTAAAAATTAAATAACATGCAACATCATCACAGGACACTGACCACTTTAAACATGAAAGTCAAGGAAGCATGTGAGCAAGTTTTGTATCTACCCAACCATTCCAGACTTCAATTATCAGCTGTCTATGGAAATGTGACTTGAAAGGGATGAATTTGAATGCAGAAAAAATTGCAAGAGAAGGTCAGTCACAGACACAGCACTGCACATCAGCATATTTCTCTCGTGTGGCAGTTCCTGTGAGATTTATCCAGGATAATTAAAAGAGATAGACTGTGCTTCATTACACTATCTTCTTAAAATCAGCTCACTACTGAATAGATGGGGATAGATGGTAAGCCTTATTGGCAGAGATGGTATTACGAAATACCAGTAAGTAAATCAGCTGAAGCTTGTATACAATACAAGGTACTCAGCTACTTTTTGTAAAGGTCAGCTTCTCTGAGTTTGCCAGTGGGTGAAGGTCCAAGCTAAACACCAATAGGGTTAAATAGAGGCATATGGGGTTACAGGGAGGTGCATGCATTTCTTGATAAGAGGCACTTAATGTTACTTATTATTAATATAAGTTAGATACAGTTGCTAAATTTGCGTGTTGCCGATTGGTAATGCTTGTAGTACGGCACATGATTACTGAGGTCACTGATTGGTTGCACTGATCATGTGCTGGCATCTTGTAATGAAAGACCAACATGGAGCATCTGCATTGGATTAACAGGAGACTAAATAGGCTTGTCGTGTTTTTTCATTGTATAACATTTGCTGCTCTTTTTATATATTTTTAAGAAAGAAAAAAAAACTCCTTTTGCAACCCTGTGCACCTCACATTAGTCACCCCATGTCCCTTTTGCAGCCTTTTTAATAAGGTTACCTTTAAAATCCCCACATCCAGTACAGTGCATGGCAGTCACATGATAGGCTCAGGCAAGATGGGTAGAAGGTCTTTGCCTGCTTCAACAGTATTCCCAACATACCTGCAACTCTCTATGCCTCCCTAAGCCCCTCCATTAGGGCTCCTTCTGCCCTTGAACTTTTAAGCAATTGGTGGCAGTGGTCACGCAAATGGTATAGGAGGAATGTCCCTCTTATGATTCAGCCCAAAGTATGATAGTATTTTGGATTATAGTCCACCACTTGAGTTCCATTTATGAGCACCTTTCAATAAACTTTGCATTTATCAATAGTACAATGTGTGTACATGAGGAATAACAGTATGGCCACTGTACGTCTTGTGTCTGACCTTTCTAGCAGTTTTCTAATCTCCAGCAGCTCATACTTGAAAACTAGTTCCCATCCACTGCACAAAGAAAGTAGAGGAAAATCTGCTTCCTAACTTTCTGTTACTCCCAGGATCATGGAGGTCATTATGGAAAAGTATAGATCTGTATGGATGTCAATAACACACTTGGACTAAGATACAAACTGTCTATTTAGCAGGTAATCTCTTTGGCGTCTCTCTTGCTCTGTCTCATTAAACTCCTGCTCTCTCCTCCTTCTCCATAGATTTCTAAAGGATTATTTAATCTGATCTTTGAGTGAGCAGGCAGTCTGTCTTGGTCTCTCAAAATGGATATCTCACACATTTTAGAGACAATTTAGAAAACTAGTGTGTATGTGGGGAGGAGCAGCTTATACAGTATGTCTAGAACAATGTACTTTGCTCTGGTAAGTTATATGACAAAGTTTCTTATAGTTGCCTATATTATTAATTTTTGCAAAATTGTGTGATAAATTAGTGCCCATTTAAGTCTGACATTAGCCTGCATTTTATGGACAAACAGATAGATATGAAATGATAGATAGTTAAAGATGGACAAAACCTTGCTGAATGTGTCATATAGCATATGCCAATGGCACATGACAGACTCCATTAATTTACAGAGGAGATTGTGGTGGTTCCATTGCAGTGTCTGCCATTTTTACTGCATACATTGCTATTTTCTTTTTTTTGTGTCAAATATGATGAAATTGCTTATGAAGGCTCTGAAGTTGGAACACAACAGATAGATTAGACAAGGCTGACCTCGTATATGACAGTGCTACAATAATTTTTTTGTTATCTATTCAATTAAAATATCTATCATGATATTCATATGTGAAAGTTATCTCTAAGAAAACCAAAATGCAGTTGGTGTCACAATGTAAGTTAAAAAGATACCTACATACTGCAATGTAATACCTCAATAAAAATGAAATATCACTGAATGAGAAGAGTAAGTGTGACAGTGTCTATTATGTCATGTAACGGAGTCTAGAAATTCATCTAAAGTACTCCTCTATTATAACTAATAATAGCATTTAAGCACTGCTGGAATGCTGTGGGATATTCTAAACTTTGAAGTAAGAAATCAAAACTTACAGCATAGTAATGCAGTATAGAAATCTTTAGTAAAAAATGATTTTTAACAAATGCATAGAACACTATTGAACAAAACATTTCTATTTTTTCAAAAGGAATTTTACTTGTGGGAACCCTGAATGTAATTGTTAAAACAACCAGTAACTCTGTCATAGTCCCTGACATGCAGTTTAGTCATTAGGTTGTCATGAGATAGGGGACATATTGAAGATAATATAACTGCATCACTGGAGATATATAGGTCTGCATACAGTTGTAGACAAGCAACAATAGGAATTTTTAGAGTCAAGACTATTTGCAGAGTTGAGTAATTTTAGATCCATTGGAATACAATGTTAAAAAAGAGTTTCCCAAGACTAATATTAAGGTTCCCAGGATCAGGAACCCCTTAAAAAAATAAAAATTACTTACCTATTACTGGAAAATGTGACCTACCCTCTATATGTAATACACTGTTGTTGGCCAATCAATGGCCTCAGCGGTGGAAATATCACATGCCATAGCTGCACACATCACCATTGAGGCCATTGATTTTCTGGCAGCAGTGATATGCGTGTATATGGCACATCACACTTCTAATCCTGCATGGACAAGAAGCTTGGCATTGGAGCTAGAGCACCAGGGAAGTGTAAGGATTTTATTTTAACACCTACCTATACACAACTTTACACAAAATTGAACTGGGGTTTAAATAGGTCCCAATACTATTTTGTTCATGTTTTTCGACACTTGAACATATAGCATGTCCAGTTTAAGAATAAGAATACATTTTCTGCTTCTTCCTCAACAAGGTCTACAAAACACATTCAGTGATGTTGAGCAGTATTGAGCGAATCAAAGTGAAACGAATTGACTTGGAATTAGAATTTCATAAATTTTTTTAAAAAATTGCCACGAATAGGAATTTCCTTGCGCTTTATGAAAACAAATAGTTTATTTCTTAAAATGGCGGCTACACATGTTACAAAGTGAAAATAATAAGCCCGGGAATGAGATATTACCCATAATGTCGTGCAGCCAGCCAATCAGCAGATAGCCATCCCCTGTGATATAACAGCCCTATAAATGGTTCATCCAGCGAGGTCGCCGCCATTTCATTGTGAACTGAGCATAGGGAGAGATCTGGCAAGCGCTAGGGACAGTGTGTTTTAAAGTGTAGGGACAAGGCAGGGACAGTGTAGGGAGATCAAAGGGAGAGTTTTTAGACACTGTAGGGAGAGCATAGGGAGACTACAGGGACAGTGCAGGCTCAGTGTAATCACCCTGTGCATCTTGTTCACCTGCTGCGCCATTCTGTGACGATATTTATTAAAATATAAGCAATTCTATTAGGCCCTGATTCACAAAGTCGAGTTATACACCTGTCTCATGCTACTGTTTGTGGCGTGTCCATATTGATATTTAACCACTTCTGATAACCAACTATTGTGATTTAGTGTTACAGAGCAGTCTTATTTAACACCCTGTTGAAAGTGCAAATAAATTGATTTTTCGCACAGGAGAGTTGCCCACTAGTTGATCGCTGTTTTTTGTCGGAAAAATAATTTTTTATCTGAAAAAATTATTCTTTTAGTAAAAACATTAATCTTGCAGCAAAAAAAAAAAAAAAAAAAGAGTCTTTTAGCAAATAAATTAGCCTTTGACCAAAAAAAATTGGTCTGCTCCAGTATTACAATCCACGATTACTATGACGAATGATGTTGAGCGGCTAACCCGCACTTCTTGTTAAAGGGTAGAAACATAGCGATTCATTCAGTGCAGTACATATGCAGCTCTGGACACATAAGGGTATTACAGAATAGTTAGTGCTGAATGCTACTTGGCCCTCCAGGAAGTTGGACGCAGAACTCCTGGGGTCAAATAACTAATTGTATTAGGGTTAAAACCAGATGGGCAAAACTTGCTGGATGGATCAAACATGGTAGCTGGATTATTGCCATAAGGGAGGAGTTTCGTTGAATGAACCACACAAATCACTCCACCAACTTAACACAAATTAATCGTAGCTATTGTTCTTTTAGCGAAAAAATTAGTCTTTGCCATTATTGCAATTGTTTATGGTCGGAACTACGACTGTATTTCCAGACAAATCGTTTCACCAACTGGACCCAAATTCATCATTCCTAGCTACATAGTAACATAGTATATAAGGCCGAAAAAAAGACATTTGTCTATCCAGTTCGGCCTGTTATCCTGCAAGTTGAGGAAGGCAAAAAAAACAAAAACTGTGAGGTAGAAGCCAATTTTCCCCACTTTAGGGGAATAAAAAAAAACTTCCAGTCTCCAATCAGGCAATCAGACTAACTCCCTGGATCAACGACCCCTCTCTAGTAGCTATATCCTGTAATATTATTACACTCCAGAAATACATCCAGGCCCCTCTTGAATTCCTTTATTGTACTCACCATCACCACCTCCTCAGGCAGAGAGTTCCATAGTCTCACTGCTCTTACCGTAAAGAATCATTTTCTATGTTTGTGTACAAACCTTCTTTCCTCCAGACGCAGAGGATGTCCCCTCGTCACAGTCCTGGGGATAAATAGATGATGGGATAGATCTCTGTACTGCCCCCTGATATATTTATACATAGTAATTAGATCTCCCCTCAGTCGTCTTTTTTCTAACGTGAATGACCCTAATTTTGATAATCTTTCAGGGTACTGTAGTTGCCCCATTCCAGTTATTACTTTAGTTGCCCTCCTCTGGACCCTCTCCAGCTCTACTATGTCTGCCTTGTTCACTGGAGCCCAGAACTGTACACAGTACTCCATGTGTGGTCTGACTAATGATTTGTAAAGTAGTAGGAATATGTTCTCATCACGGGCATCTATGCCCCTTTTGATGCAACCCATTATCTTATTGGCCTTGGCAGCAGCTGCCTGACACTGTTTTTTGCAGCTTAGTTTGCTGTTTATTAAAATTCCTAGATCCTTTTCCATGTCAGTGTTACCGAGTGTTTTACCATTTAGTATGTACGGGTGACTTGCATTATTCCTTCCCATGTGCATAACCTTACATTTGTCAGTGTTAAACCTCATCTGCCACTTTTCTGCCCAAGCCTCCAATCTATCCAGATCCCTCTGTAGTAGTATACTGTCCTCTACAGTATTAATTACTTTACACAGTTTAGTGTCATCTGCAAAAATTTATACTTTACTATGCAAGCCTTCTACAAGATCATTAATAAATATATTGAAGAGAATAGGGCCCAATACTGACCCCTGAGGTACCCCACTAGTGACAGTGACCCAATCTGAGTGTGTACCGTTAATAACCACCCTCTGTTTTCTATAATTGAGCCAGTTACTTACCCACATACAGACGTTTTCTCCCAGTCCGAGCATTCTCATTTTATATACTAACCTTTTATGTGGTACAGTGTCAAATGCTTTGGAGAAGTCCAGATATTCGACATCCATTGATTCGCCGCTGTCAAGTCTAGAACTTACTTCCTCATAGAAACTGATTAAATTAGTTTGGCATGAACGATCCCTCACGAAGCCATGCTGATATGGTGTTATTTGCTTATTTCCGTTGAGATGCTCTAAGATAGCATCTCTCAGAAAACCTTCAAACAGTTTACCCACAACAGATGTTAAATCTACCGGCCTATAGTTTCCAGGCTCTGTTTTTGGACCCTTTTTGAATATTGGCACCACATTTGCCATGCGCCAATTGTGTGGGACATTCCCTGTCAGTATAGTGTCTGCAAATATCAGAAATAAGGATCTGGCTATGACATTACTTAATTCCCTTAGGATACGGGGGTGTATGCCATCCGTTCCTGGCGATTTGTCCATTTTAATCTTTTTAAGTCGCTGATGTACAGTACAGACCAAAAGTTTGGACACACCTTCTCATTCAAAGAGTTTTCTTTATTTTCATGACTATGAAAATTGTAGATTCACACTGAAGGCATCAAAACTATGAATTAACACATGTGGAATTATATACATAACAAACAAGTGTGAAACAACTGAAAATATGTCATATTCTAGGTTCTTCAAAGTAGCCACTTTTTGCTTTGATTACTGCTTTGCACACTCTTGGCATTCTCTTGATGAGCTTCAAGAGGTAGTCCCCTGAAATGGTTTTCACTTCACAGGTGTGCCCTGTCAGGTTTAATAAGTGGGATTTCTTGCCTTATAAATGGGGTTGGGACCATCAGTTGCGTTGAGGAGAAGTCAGGTGGATACACAGCTGATAGTCCTACTGAATAGACTGTTAGAATTTGTATTATGGCAAGAAAAAAGCAGCTAAGTAAAGAAAAACGAGTGGCCATCATTACTTTAAGAAATGAAGGTCAGTCAGTCAGTCAGCCGAAAAATTGGGAAAACTTTGAAAGTAAGGGCTATTTGACCATGAAGGAGAGTGATGGGGTGCTGCGCCAGATGACCTGGCCTCCACAGTCACCGGACCTGAACCCAATCGAGATGGTTTGGGGTGAGCTGGACCGCAGAGTGAAGGCAAAAGGGCCAACAAGTGCTAAGCATCTTTGGGAACTCCTTCAAGACTGTTGGAAGACCATTTCAGGGGACTACCTCTTGAAGCTCATCAAGAGAATGTCAAGAGTGTGCAAAGCAGTAATCAAAGCAAAAGGTGGCTACTTTGAAGAACCTAGAATATGACATATTTTCAGTTGTTTCACACTTGTTTGTTATGTATATAATTCCACATGTGTTAATTCATAGTGTTGATACCTTCATAGTCATGAAAATAAAGAAAACTCTTTGAATGAGAAGGTGTGTCCAAACTTTTGGTCTGTACTGTACTTCTTCCTGGGTCAGACAGGACACTTTTAATGGGAAATTTATTTTTACATTCTGCATGTCATCTGACAGTTTATTTTCCTCAGTAAATACATTGGAGAAAAAAAATATTTAACAGCTTTGCTTTCTCCTCGTCGCTCTCTGCGACTCCCCCCTCATTACTCTTTAAAGGGCCGACACCTTCAGATTTATTCTTTTTAACATTTATATAATTGAAGAACATTTTAGGGTTAGTTTTACTCTCTTTGGCAATTAATCTCTCGGTCTCTAGTTTGGCCGCTTTTATTTGTTTTTTACATGTTCTATTTTTTTCCTTATAGTTTTTCATTGCTTCCGTGCAACCCTCCTGTTTTAGTGATTTATATGCTTTCTTTTTGTCATTTATTGCTTTCTTTACAGTTCTATTTATCCAAATTGGTTTCTTTTTGTTCCTTAACCTTTTATTCACATACGGTATGTACCTCTCACAATGAGATTTTAGGATGCTTTTAAAGATATCCCATTTTGTGGCTTTATTTTTATTTTTGAGGACTTTGTCCCAGTTAGTTAGGCCTATGGCCTCTCTTAGTTGGCTAAATTTTGCTTTTTTGAAGTTTGCTATTTTTGTTCCTCCCTGTAGAAACGCTTTTTTGAATGATAATTGGAAGGTTATTACTTTATGGTCACTATTTCCCAGGTGTCCCCCAACCTGCACGTCTGTTGTTCTATCAGGCCTATTGGTTAATACTAAGTCCAGTATGGCCGTCCCTCTAGTCGGGTCCTGAAGTAGTTGGGAGAGGTAATTGTCTTTAGTTATTGCCAAGAACCTGTTTCCTTTATAAGATATGCAAGTTTCAGTTTCCCAGTCTATATCTGGGTAGTTGAAGTCCCCCATAATAACCACCTCATTATGATTTGCCGCCTCGTCTATCTCGTTTAGTAATAGATTTTCTGTGGACTCTGGTATATTAGGTGGTTTATAGTAGAAACATAGAATGTGTCGGCAGATAAGAACCATTTGGCCCATCTAGTCTGCCCAATATACTGAATACTATGGATAGCCCCTGGCCCTATCTTATATGAAGGATGGCCTTATGCCTATCCTATGCATGCTTAAACTCCTTCACTGTATTTGCAGCTACCACTTCTGCAGGAAGGCTATTCCATGCATCCACTACTCTCTCAGTAAAGTAATACTTCTTAATATTACTTTTAAACCTTTGACCCTCTAATTTAAAACTATGTCCTCTTGTTGCAGTTTTTCTTCTTTTAAATATTCTCTCCTCTTTTACCTAGTAAAACTCCTATTAGTAATTTATTGTTGTTTTTAGCTCCATGTATCTCTACCCACAGTGACTCCACATGTTCATGTCCCTCACTTATATCTTCACGGAGTGTGGGCTTTAGACAAGACTTTACATAAAGGCAAACCCCTCCCCCTCTCCGGTTTTGACAATCCTTTCTAAACAGACTGTAACCTTGTACATTACCTGCCTAGTCATAGCTATCATCCAGCCATGTCTCAGTTATTCCCACTATGTCATAGTTCTCCTCACACATCACTAATTCCAGCTCCCCAGTTTTATTAGTCAGGCTTCTGGCATTAGTATACATACATTTGAGAGGTTTATGTATATTTTTTACCCTACATCTTTCCTTCTGAACTGTTCTAGTCCCTCCTTTCATTCGTCCCCCAGTCCCACTACCTTGCCCCCGGTCTCTATCTGCCCTATCTTCCCCTCCTATAATGTAATTTCCCTCCCCCCAGTCCCTAGTTTAAACACTCCTCCAACCTTTTAGCCATCTTTCTCCCCAGCACAGCTGCCCCTTCCCCATTGAGGTGCAGCCCGTCCCTACGATAGAGCCTGTAGTCGATAGAGAAGTCGGCCCAGTTCTCCAGGAACCCAAGCCCCTCCTTCCTACACCAGTTCTTGAGCCACTTGTTAATCTCCCTAATCTCCCACTGTCTTTCTTGTGTGGCTCGTGGTACAGGCAGTATTTCGGAAAATACTACCTTTGAGGTCCTTGCCCTAAGCTTTTGACCTAAATCTCTGAAATCATTTTTAAGGACTCTCCACCTACCTCTAACTTTGTCATTGTTTCCGATATGTACCATGACCGCTGGATCTTCTCCAGACCCTCCCAGTAATCTGTCAACCCTATCCGCGATGTGTCGAACTCTAGCGCCAGGAAGACAGGGCACATTCTGTTATGGAAAAATTCTGTGTCACTCTGACAGCAACGACAAATTTTTAACAAAATCTATGTCACTGTTTAGTGCAACAAAATTTTAGCCCATGTATATCCCTCCATAAGGCCCAGGATCCCTCCATACTGTGAATTTAAAAATATTTTTCTTTCAACATGTATTAGGGTTAAAAACAGAGGGACCAAACGCTGGATGGATCAAACATGGCAGCTGGATAATATCCATACGGGAGGAGTGTTGGTTTTTGGAATGAACCAGACAAATCACTCCACCAACTCGACCCAAATTCCTTGTAGATTATACGTTCTTTTAGTCAGTGTTTGGTCAGTGTTTTGCATCAGTATTTGATCCAAATTTGTAAGCCAAAAGCAGGAGTGGGTCCAAAACACAGATGAGATACAAATCATTCTATAATTTTTATCTCTGTTTTAGACCCACTCCTGTTTTTGGCTTACAATTACTGATCAAATACTGTTTGTCACGGTTACTACCACTGCTGCTGCTGCCACTTTCCCCAATATGTCATGGGACCACTACTGGTGCTGCTGCCCCCATTCCCACTCTGTCATGGGGCCCCTATTTGAATCTTGGGGCACTGCACGGTTAAGTCCACGGCGATAAATTAGACCTAACACTTTTATTTACCTGTAATATTGACACACAGTATTTGTACAGCTAACAGAAGGGATTAGCTATGAATCTTGGTGCACTGCATAGTGATGTCGACAAGGATAAATTACAACTGCCTGTAATATTGATCGCACAGTACCTACAGAGCAGATTAACTATGAATGTAGGTGCACTAGAACATAATGCACATGGAGATACCCTCTCCCTGCAGTTTAGGTTCTAAGCCTTCACACTGAGATTGGGCAACCAAATAGGATTAATATGATTAAGCAGAATGGTCTGGGTATACCAGATTTGTCGCGATTTGTGCCAAATTAATTCGGAACTAATTGAATTTCTTGAAGAACTTCAGCGAATCTAATTTTCCAAAACTTCACTCATCTATAATGTTGAGGTCTGGATTCTGAGGTGTACAATCGATTGAGAATACCAACGCTTCCTTTGTTTGGTATGTCTTGATCTTTGCCGCCGTATACTTGAAGTCATCTTGCTGAGGACTGACTTTTTCTTTCTTTTTTCAAAGACTATTATATCAAGTCTTCATTCAAAAACAAATCATAAATTCTAGATGCTGTTACACATCTCCAAACTTGCCAGGATCCTCCACCATGCAGGGTTTGAAGAGATTTCATTGGTTCAGCTAATCTAAAGTACTAAACATTTTCACCATATACAGTAAGATATCCAGTTTTGGTATCCAAGTCCAAATTTAATTTTTTAAATATTTTCTTTTGTTATCAACATCTCCTCTAGGGTATGGGCACTCAGGGTACATTTTATGCAGTGGATTTGTCACGGATGTGCCACAGATTTCACATCTTGTCTTACAAAGGGGGAAATGTGCAGCCAGAAATGACATGCCACAGATTTAAAATCCACAAAAGGGATAAATTTACACTGCAGATTTTATTGCAGCGTGTGGATGAGATTTCTTAAAATGGACGGACAAAAAGTGGAGTTCGATTTTAAAATTGTTTAAAAATTGGCAGCTGGTTTAGTGGTCTACTTTGCATGGTTCTTAGGAGGCGTTACTAAACTTTGTATTTTTTTAACTTCTCTTTTATGGTAATATTATTATTTGATTCTTGATTCTTCTTCTGAAAAATGAATAACTGATGGTAACTAAAATTTAAATAAAATGGTGATCTCTGACTTGTGCGTGATGCTAAATAGAAATGGAGAGATATTTAGGAAATACAAATAGTATCTTGCTATTTGAATTGAAGAATTTACATGTATTTAAATGTAAATGAAACTAATTAAAATAATTTGCTTACAGCCCTTCATTACATAAATATTTGATGTCTCTAATACGATAATTGATTAATATGAACTGCTTAGAATATATGTGTCTTGCTGCATATACAATATGCACAATTTTCTCTATTTTCCACTGTAAAGTAGGGCGATACAAAGTAAATGTGGGAGGAATAACTGCCACTGAAGCCATTGCTCACCTATTCACTTCTGTTGATTATTGGCAGTACATTCTTGATTAAACAGGGACATGTGCTGATGATAATCGTACATATTACATTCCAATAAAATATCCATATCGGCTAACAAATGAGTGAATGCTTGTTTATTCGCTGACCGGATTATATGGGAAAATTATCAGGAATGAGCGTTTCTATTTTTCCAAGTAATTGGTCCAAAAATCATGCAGTTGGCTTTAAGCGGTGACATTTCTTTCCCTGCCATTCTACCACCTATTCATAAATGAGATCTTTCCTTCACTGCCAAGAATGGCACTCATTGGTTACTACTGCCTTCTATCCCTTAGTTTTTGGTTATATCTGTTTGATAGGCACCATGTAAAAACCATTACAGACTTTCCTTTATTAGCTTTAATGATCAGGCCTGAAAAGAACTTAATTACCAGACCCTTTTTTTTGTTAAACCACATGTGGTGGTTTAACGGTTGTAACTTTTTGTTGATATGGGACTTTTTAATGTTTTTAGCATTTTATCTTTTCTTAGTTTTATTTTGGGAAAACTGTGCAAATTTTCTTAACTCCTAAATGACTGCTATGTGTTTTTTATGGTGGTCATAAATGGGCTTTATTCTAGGCTGCTGCCTTTTTACTGTGGTCTAGAATAAGCTCTGCAGGGGTCTCCCATGCAGCAGAGAGCAGGAGCTCCGCTCTCATTTAAGAGCCAGGTTCTTGCTATAATGGCTCAGATCAGCAGAAGTGCCCATCTGGGACATTTAATTCTTTAGATGTTCCGGTCAATAGCAACTGTGGAATCTGAGTGGTTTAGAGGGAAGGGGTTCCCTTTGTTAACCATCGGCACCATGTGTGAGATTGTGGGGTGCCAACATCTGTACATGGCAGTCAGGAGTCCTATGAAGAACCCCAGGTCTGCCCTTTATATAAGCCTTATTAGGTTGTGCCATAGGCATTGCCTAATAATGTGCTTGTCATAATCTTACTGACAGCATAGTACATGCTACATAAGTAGTACAGTGTACTATTTGAGTTGGATTGCAAGTGATTACAAATAAAAGTAAAAAAATGCACTTTTTTCCCCACAGAAATGCTATTCAATGAAACAAAAATTGAAAAAAATAAAATCCCCTCCACATATGTAAAAAGACAACAGCAGTATTGTTTTTTTTCCCATTACTCTACAGAAAGAGTTAATAAAAGTTAATCAATGACTATCAATGACTACATGTACCTCAAAATGGTGCCATTAAAAACAACAACTTGTCCTGCAAAAAAGAAGCATTCGTATGGCTAGATCAATGAATAAATAAAAAAAAGTTATAGCTCTTTATATGAGACAATCAAAAAATGAAAAAAATTGCTTGGTCACTCAGGCCCCAAATGCATAAAGGGGAAAAGGGTTCAAAGGCATTTTTTTTTCTTCAAAACTACAGCTTTTTATTTTTTAAATATGTAAACTGACACCAAAATAACTGATAAAAATGGGTTACCTATTTTGTGCCGGTCATTTTGATGAATGAGCTGATAATGGTGACTGTTTTGTTTGGCATGGGCTTTTTTTATTTTATTTTTATTTGATATATTTTTTAATAATTTTTTACATTTATATTTGGTTATTTTTGGCACATCATCATTAAACGACCTTTGGGGACCATTGAGACATTTTTGGGGGTATTTTGCACTTTTTCTTTTAATTTAACTGGAGCATTCAAAGGTTTCGAGGTAAAACAGCCTCCTGTGGGGAAATTCTACAAGGCAGAGCTATTCAACCCTACTCTGCCTCCAAGACACCTGGTGATCACATGAATGCCTGGTCTAATAAAGGAAGCGGCATAGCTGCTTCCTCTTCTCTCCACATAGCGCATATTGAGTGTCATGCACCTAGAACAAGAGAAGGCAGAAGAGGTAATTAACTACTTCTGTCTTCTCCTTCGGATCCCCGGCTGTCACTGACAGTGTGCTTCATAGTTAGAGATTTGTTTTAAAAAAAATCTCCATCAAGAGAATAACATAAGGTAATAAATCACTAATAGGTTGATATCGTGCAGCACTTCACTTTGACTCAAGAGCTTTTTTTCAACATGTGGGTGTTAACATTGCTGAAAATGTGCTCAGGTACAAAAACACTTAGTGGCACATTTATTAAGACTGGCGACAGTCTTAATAAACCCCTGAGCTGGCGGTGGATCCACCAGGAGTTATGCAGAGGTGCAGGACTCTTCAAAACTTCAGCGGATCCTCCACCAGTTATAAATGTAAGACAGCTTCCTTGCTGTCTTACACTTAGACTTTTTTTCTATGCCTGAAACAGGCCCCTCCCATTCCCTGCCCACAATTTTAGACCTAGTGTGAACAGGTAGAAGTCGCAGATTGTGGGGCAACTAACTGTTGTGCCACAATCTGCGCCTGAAATACAACTAATATGGGCATATTTCAGCCTAATATATGACCCTCTTAGTTTGTAGAACACGTCGTCCATTGCTTTTCTGAAAGTATTAGGCTACATTCACATGAAAAATCTGTTAATAACAGCAAAACAGTCAATTTTTAACAGACTTTTTTCACTGATGCCTTTCTAAGAAAAGAACGTTAACAGCAGTCCCCTTCAATACATAGGGGCTGTTGGTCAGTAAAAATGGACAGAAAAAAACTTTCTAATTTTTGTTATCCAATATCACTGGCTGTCAAAAAACCTCTGTGTGAATAACCCCTTAGACTACCATTGTTCTTAAAATAGATATATGACGGCCGTAAATAAAAACAACTGTCACTCATCCATTTTTCACTGTCATGTGAATCTAGCCTTAGTTGTAGAGATGAGCGTATTGATTCTGAAATTGGAATGGAATTTTTTTGATTTTATATGATTCTTTTCTCCTTGATTCAAAAAAATTGAGGGAAGAGAGAGATGAGAGAGAGATGAAAGCACATTCGGCAGTCTCTTCACCATGACCTTATCTTAGGTTATAATTACTTGATCAATGACTGCATGTTGTTTTAAAGGGAATTGTGAGCAAATAAAGTTATATGCTACACAAGATACTAAATGGCAACGTCACACAAAGACTGATAATTCCAAGCATTTGGGCCCCAAACAAAGCACATAAGGTAATATTAGGATATTGGCAAAAATCAGGTCAGATGAAAAACTCTGCCAAATAATTTTTTTATGTCAATGTAAGGCCTCTTTCCCACGAATGTATGCCCTCCGAGATATACGGTCCGTGAGAGGGCCATATGTCCCAGAGCGGCATTGATCGTGCACATGGGAGCGCATAGCATCACAGATGATGCTGTGTATGTCGGGCCACCCGCGCGACTATTGTCCCACACTCATATGATCATATTGTAGTGTCCCACTAGGTGAATGTGGGCACTACACAAGGGTCAATTGGGCCACGTGGTACTCCTACTCCTAAGGGACAGTGGCAGTATATTTAACCATCCATTTTAATGTATTTTCTATATGTTTTTATATGTATTGTTCCCCTGTGACATGTACATCAGGCCTATTGGGGTGTAGTGTAGCATCCTAGACACTAGAGGGAGATAGGGAGCCCCTAGTATAAATGTTCAGGCCCAGACAGGGAGGAGTTAGTCTGTAGTCAGGAGTCTGTGGACACAGAAGTGAGAGGGCATCTTAGCCAGAGATATGCTGAGGCCTCCTCCTGACATGCAGCTAGATAGTCCAGGCTTCTAGTTGTCACCAGGAGGCTAGTGAAGGATTATAGCCTGCCTGAAGTATCAACGAGCCCATGATAGCACAAGAAGAATCTACCCCAGTAGAAGAGATGTTTCCTCCTGGGAGAAACCTGCAGTACCTACAAGCCAAGTAGAGCCAGCGTGTCCAGCTAAGACAAGTAAGCTGAGGGGCAGAAGAATCATTAAGTAAATGCAAGGATAAATACGGGAGGAAGATTGTTACCAAGGATAAAAGCCAGCATTGAGGTATCTGGGTCTTGGGATAAAAGCCAGACAGGAGTTCTAAGGAACAGTGTACACTATCTCTTAGGAGAAGGTACAGCCTGATTCTGAGTGTGTTGTTGTTTACCCTCTGAGTATCTTGCAAGAAATATACCTGCTATTATTGATGTAAAGCCTGCTTGTGAGGAGAACTTGCTATAAGAAACTGAACTGTAGAAAGTTAAACTGTTGTTCCAGTAAAGCAAAGTTTGGTTCACCATACTACTGTGTTCCTCCATTACTACTGCTATAAATTGGTGTGCCACCGTTACAGGCACTGGTGTCACGATTCTTAAAAGGGACCTTGCCCCAGGCACATAAAACACCTGCAACATCCAGGGCACCTCATCCACCATCAGGCCTGGTCCCTAAATACAGAGTGTGCCCCAGAGGACTACTGTGCCAGCCTCTCCTTCACTGTCGCATGCATGCCCAGGGTTCGTCTTCAGAACTGTGAGTAACCCTCGCTTGCCCATAACCGTGACCTCACAATCGCAATACCCTGCAGGTCTGGTGTGCTGCATAATTTGGCGTCACGAACAGGATACGATCATTCCTGCGCCATTGCAGAAGATAAACTGTGTGCTGTTATATACTTATAAAGTGACTAAGTCCTACTTGTTTATTGAAGAAAATTGCTGGGCAAAAGAACTGTAATAATTTGCGGTGTGAAGATTATATTGCATGGACTGTATGCCGTTTATTTAAGCCATCGCTTGCTGTCAGTGAATAGACAGCGTTTTTGCTCAAAGATGGCCGCTTATCCTGGCTAAAATTTATTGCTGCGTCATCTTTGTACATTGTTTGGCGGGAAAAATTGGCGCCTTCTGCTAGAAGAGCGGGAAAGGCTGTATGTCCGCGCCACCGCCCTGTCTAAAAATTTACATGTCTGCAGAAATGGACTCCGCCTCCCCCATGTTGGAGTACCCGGAGGACGGCCTCCCGGAGCAGTGGGAGGTCGCAGGCGAGATACTGGGTGCCACCCTGTCATCCTCCAGAGAAGGATCGAGCATGTTGGAGAGTGAAGACTGCTTTGAAATATTGCTGTAAAGGAATGACCGGCACTCGATCTTGATTTTTAAATGCAGGATTTATTTTCAGTCACTTCTAATTTCTTTAGTTAGTGACGCGTTTCAGCACATATCCGTGCTTTCATCAGACAATATTCACATACCTCAAACATGTCTTAAATAACAAAAATTACAAAGGAACTGACATCATACCACTGACTCCTCCCCCTGATTAGTTACACTCAGGCAGGATAGCTTTCACTTGTTTCCAATTATTTCAAAGGAAAAAGTCCCATAATTAATTCCGCTGCAAGAAAAACAACATCAATTTATAACTTTGAGCATCACAGCAAACTACTAATATTGTATTCGCGGTTTAGGCCTCTTGGATCCATCCTTTGTAAACGGTGGATCCAATATACCGTATCACTTCCATGAGAAAAAGCATACTATAGCGCAATTGCGTTATCAGGTGATTGAGGGTGTCCCACTGCCTCACCGTGGTGGTGATTGTAATAAATTACTTTTGCAAAAAGAGGCATATTGGATCCACCGTTTACAAAGGATGGATCCAAGAGGCCTAAACCGCGAATACAATATTAGTAGTTTGCTGTGATGCTCAAAGTTATACATTTATGTTGATTTTCTTGCAGCGGAATTAATTATGGGACTTTTTTCCTTTGAAATAATTGGAAACAAGTGAAAGCTATCCTGCCTGAGTGTATCTAATCAGGGGGAGGAGTCAGTGGTATGATGTCAGTTCCTTTGTAATTTTTGTTATTTAAGACATGTTTGAGGTATGTGAATATTGTCTGATGAAAGCACGGATATTTGCTGAAACGCGTCACTAACTAAAGAAATAAGAAGTGACTGAAAATAAATCCTGCATTTAAAAATCAAGAGCGAGTGCCGGTCATTCCTTTACAGTGTTATTTGGGCTGCCTGCCCTTTGACACGTGCACCGCTGAACAAACAAGGTGAGCAGTGCCGGCCATTTCACTTTAAATGCTTTGAAATATTGTCAGCACCTACTGGATTTAAAATGGATACTGCTACTAAAGAGCGAGAGGACGCTCCACCGGCCTATTCTCCGAGACCGGAGAGACCCACCTGCCTGTCGCCAAGGGCACAGCCTGAGCCCTACTACGGCTCATGGAAAGACTTTCACCGGCCCTCGATACAGTGGTCGGCACTAATGGCAGAAGTGAGGGAGGCCGCAATTAAAAAGACTACCAGAACCAAAATTTACTACGAAGAATTGGCGAAGATCGTACATGAGCGCCACACTGACAACCAAGCCCACCTGGAAAGGAGAAGGGGGTTGGTAGTGGCTTGGACTGAGGCTTCGGCTTCATTAAAGATTATGTGACCGGCAGGGATCTTTATGTGAACCGCAGATCCGTCAAGCGGAGCTACCTCAGAGAACATATGCATAATCTCCTTGAGGGAGAGGAGGTAGAGTTTACCCCTGCCGAGGGCCTGCGAGGCCCCTACGCCACCGCTGTGACCCGGCCCAATCCGAAATCGGAAGATTGGGAGGAGGACGAAGATCTTGCCAGTCCGGAACCTGAACCGGAGCGTCCTACGACACCTACCCATACCACTTTCCAGGAGCGGGGCTCGTTTATTGGACCGAATGTATTCTGGCAGCCGACCATGGTAGAGAAATGGGTAAG
Source organism: Bufo bufo (assembly GCF_905171765.1). Classification (NCBI taxonomy): domain Eukaryota; kingdom Metazoa; phylum Chordata; class Amphibia; order Anura; family Bufonidae; genus Bufo; species Bufo bufo. The sequence goes on along the minus strand of NC_053393.1, from coordinate 405,160,402 downwards.
CCCCTACCAGTCGCCTGAGCTGCCCCGCCGGGAAAAGACTATTAAGGAACTTGAGAATCTAGAACGATTTTATGCTGCCCTGGACAACATACGCAAAGGGAAAAGAGCGGACTCCTCACCTCAACCTGTAGCGGCCGCGCAAGACAAGCCGGATCCTTCCCCTGCACCTGCGGTGACGACAGAGGACTCCAGCAGCGACGCAGAGCAAGAGAGTTTAGATGACCAGATCGTCCGACTTGAAATGAAGTTGCCAGCTTGCCACTTCTAGAATACAGTCTCCGCCACTGAGGAAAAAGAGCGAGGTTAAACACTCAGACGTCTCTGAGACTAAGGTAAAGGCGTCTAACCCTGTCAGCCGGCCATCGATAGTAACTGCTGCCACGGTGGGGCCCCAACAGAACTCACCTATGCCAGGAGCCGCCGCGTACCATCAATAACCCCTGAGCCAACAGGGCCTCCCACTGTCATATTACCTGGACCTATGGAGCCTTCCATTTCATGTGCACCCAGGTACAGCGATCCGTTTGCAACATTAAGGCCACCGACCATAATCACCCCTAGGCCTATGGGGCCAATACCAATTAGGGGTCCTTTCATGCTGCAACTGCCGCCAAATACTGTTTTGTGGGCCCATCCGCATGTCGATTCTCACTACAGGCCCAATTTACAAATGGAACCAGGGAGTGCCACTGATGTACCGAGTGGATTTGACACACACCTGTGAGTAGGCCTGCCAGGCCACTATGTTATTTATTTTGTCAAGGGGCCTTACTAAAGAGGATTTAACCCTTCCAGGACAGGAGTCCTTTGTTTTGGACCTATGTTGATGCTGCCAGTTACCCACGGCTCAGTGGTGGTGGTAGGCCACTGAAATTACAAATTGCTACAAGGCCATCCAGTTTACAGGACCCCCTGCCTGCTTCAAAGAAACTCAAAGCCAAGTTGTGCCTATTTTTGTTTGCACTTTAACCCTTTTAACCCCCTTTTCAGGTTGATTAAGGGATATCACAGCACTTTTTTAATAATGTGGACTTTTATTGTGCTGTGACTTTTATATGCAACTTACGCTTCAAGGAAATGTGCCCAGAGATGACTCTAATTTATGTGGGCCTCTGAGATGCTGCTCTATTATGCAACTTATACTTCAAGGAAATGTACCCAGAGATAGACTCTAATGTATGTGAGCCTCTGAGATGCTGCTCTTCTGCTCTATATTTATGGCTCTTCAGATATATATCACTTGCTTAACCATTTATAAGACCAGGGTACGGACTCATTTTTGTTCTTTGAGCCTCCAAGGACTTGTTATTTTGCATTTTCTATGGGACTACTGTGTTTTATTATGGACAATTGCACTTCAATTTTATTATGGACTATCCTAGTATTCTTGATACGCTGCACCAGGTCAGCGCCCCCTGTTCCCTTATACTATCCTGAGAGAAGAGAACGACGCCCCTTTTCACCGGACTTGTTCCTTAGCCAGCGGAACTGCCTGATATATACAGTCGTGGCCAAAAGTATTGAGAATGACACAAATATTCATTTTCACAAAGTTTGCTGCTAAACTGCTTTGGCCTTGTTAGGGACAGTGATAGGGGAGTGTCTATATAACTAGTTGGGTGGGAGGAGCTATAAACTAGCTAGGACTTGTTAGGGACAGTGATAGGGGATTGTCTATATAACTAGTTGGGTGGGAGGAGCTATAAACTAGCTAGGCCTTGTTAGGGACAGTGATAGGGGAGTGTCTATATAACTAGTTGGGTGGGAGGAGCTATAAACTAGCTGGGTGTTGTTAGTGATGATGGAGCTGTGGCAGAGACAGAAGTGCATCATGGATTTGGTTGGATACAGCAACAGGAAGTGCTACATATACAGTCAGGTCCATAAATATTGGGACATGCACACAATTCTAACAGTTTTGGCTCTATACACCACCACAATGGATTTGAAATTAAATGAACAAGATGTGCTTTAACTGCAGATTTTCAGCTTTAATTTGAGGGTATTTACATCCAAATCAGGTGAACGGTGTAGGAATTACAACAGTTTGCATATGTGCCTTCCACTTGTTAAGGGACCAAAAGTAATGGGACAGAATAATAATCATAAATCAAACTTTCACTTTTTAATACTTGGTTGCAAATCCTTTGCAGTCAATTACAGCCTGAAGTTTGGAATGCATAGACATCACCAGACGCTGGGTTTCATCCCTGGTGATGCTCTGCCAGGCCTTTATTGCACCTGTCTTCAGTTCCTGCTTGTTCTTGGGGCATTTTCCCTTCAGTTTTGTCTTCAGCAAGTGAAATGCATGCTCAATCGGATTCAGGTCCGGTGATTGACTTGGCCATTGCATAACATTCCACTTCTTTCCCTTAAAAAACTCTTTGGTTGCTTTTGCAGTATGCTTTGGGTCATTGTCCATCTGCACTGTGAAGCGCCGTCCAATGTGTTCTGAAGCATTTGGCGGAATATGAGCAGATAATATTGCCCGAAACACTTCAGAATTCATCCTGCTGCTTTTGTCAGCAGTCACATCATCAATAAATACAAGAGAACCAGTTCCATTGGCAGCCATACATGTCCACGCCATGACACTACCACCACGATGCTTCACTGATGAGGTGGTATGTTTAGGATCATGGGCTGTTCCTTTCCTTCTCCATACTCTTCTCTTCCCATCACTCTGGTACAAGTTGATCTTGGTCTCATCTGTCCATAGGATGTTGTTTCAGAACTGTGAAGGCTTTTTTAGATGTCGTTTGACAAACTCTAATGTGGCCTTCCTGTTTTTGAGGCTCACCAATGGTTTACATCTTGTGGTGAACCCTCTGTATTCACTCTGGGGAAGTTTTCTCTTGATTTTTGACTTTGACACACATACATCTACCTCCTGGAGAGAGTTCTTGATCTGGCCAACTGTTGTGAAGGGTGTTTTCTTCACCAGGGAAAGAATTCTTCGGTCATCCACCACAGTTGTTTTCCGTGGTCTTTTGGTGTTGCTGAGCTCACCGGTGCGTTCCTTCAAGAATGTTCCAAACAGTTGTTTTAGCCACGCCTAATGTTTTTGCTATCTCTCTGATGGGTTTGTTTTGTTTCTTCAGCCTAATGATGGCTTGCTTCACTGATAGCGACAGCTCTTTGGATCTCATCTTGAGTTGACAGCAACAGATTCCAAATGCAAATAACACACTTAAAATGAACTCTGGACCTTTTATCTGCTCATTATAATTGGGATAATGAGGGAATAACACACACCTGGCCATGGAACAGCTGAGAAGCCAATTGTCCCATTACTTTTGGTCCCTTAACAAGTGGGAGGCACATATGCAAACTGTTGTAATTCCTGAACCGTTCACCTGATTTAGATGTAAATACCCTCAAATTAAAGCTGACACTCTGCAGTTAAAGCAAATCTTGTTTGTTTCATTTCAAATCCATTGTGGTGGTGTATAGAGCCAAAAATGTTAGAATTGTGTTGATGTCCCAATATTTATGGACCTGACTGTAGGATGTAATCAAACCACAGTGATTTATTTAAATGGTGAAAACGAGTGAGGAGAGTCCAAATTGAAGGGAAAAAAAGCATAAGGAAGATGTACATGAGGTAAGCAACTACATGAACGTACAATATAGTAAACCCCATTAAGGCGAAAACCCTCTGGATCCTTTAAGAGCTTTAAGGGTCCAATTCAAATATACCTTAAACTGTCAAAATCAGATTTAATATATTTTCTTTTCTTTTTCTTTATAAATGTAAGATAAAAAGTACCTCCAACATTTTTTAGGATCCTCCATTTCCAATTTTGTAGCTGTGACACTGATACATTTACCACTATACTTCTACATATAGAACATATTCCCTTTAATAGAATGTTTCTATATTTGCAAGCATTCTGATGAGCAAAAGCCCTTTCACAACTTATACATAAACATTAACGGATGGATTTACTAATGCAAGGACTGCGAATTCAAGCAGAAATACATTCAGAAATCCATGCACTTCAAGTGCAAATAAGCATAAATAAGAGAGTTTATTATAATGTGAGCAGACATCATGCTGAGTGCGTTATAGACAGGGAAGCAGAGTGTATACACATTTCATAAGCAAAAATATGCAGATGTAAAAAGAATATCTTCCTAGCTTCAGACACACAAAAAGGTACAGCAGAGACAGTTCTGTGAAGTTTCCTATGGTGCCAGTCACTGAATAATGAGAATGTACAATTCCATTAGTTAAACAAATGTGTTTCATTAAATCCTGAGCAAGAAAATAATCACAGGACAAGAAATTCACATTTTTTAAATTAAACTTTTAAAATACATAAACCTTGTACACTATTTCTATATTTATTAATGCATAGCGATCACTTGAATTCTAAGTGTGCTGGAAATGTGGTACAATCCGGTGAGAATGGTGCTTTATATCAATGCTGTAATATTAGTTTATTGGTTACTATTAGTGTTGATCGAGCATGCTCGGCCAAACGCCAGTTCGGCTTGAGCATCTCGATGCTCGGCACATGGCTGTATTTGGCTGAATACCGTATGTGCTCGAGCGCAATGCTCGAGTCTCCCCCCTCCCACACATTTCTTGCCTGCTACGCAGCCAATAAACGTGCAGGTAAGTACTACCCTCACTGTAATGCCATAGCCATGTTGTATACTGGCATTACAGTGATTGGCTGGCTGGAACGCGTCATCGGTTGCTATAGAGCACCCGATGACGCGTGTTCGACTCAGTCTTAGTCAGAGAGAGCTGTGCTGAGGAAGGGACAGAAAGTGTAGGGAGTGATATAGGAATCTTTTTATTAGAAACATTTTTCAGAGACCCAAAAGTCCTTTTAAGGACTATTGTGTATGGCAGCAATATCTATTTTTAGCGCATCCTGCACTAAATAGCGTGCAATATTTAGGTTGCTGCAGACAGCGTCTCCAGTGTAAAGTATGCGCATCCAAAAAATATCTGTGACATCCAGTGTACTTTTTCCCTAGACGGTGTCCGCTGTGGACAGTGACATTAGCTGCACCACATCTCCTGTGTAAAGTGTGCGCATCCAAAAAATATCTGTGACATCCATTGTACTTTTTCCCTAGACGGTGTCCGCTGTGGACAGTGACATTAGCTGCGCCACATCTCCTGTGTAAAGTGTGCGCATCCAAAAATTATCTGTAACTTCCAGTGTACTTTTTCAGTAGATGATGTCCCCTGCGAACAGTGACATTACCAGCGCCACATCTGCAGTGTAACATGTGCACTGAAAAAATTTGGCTGTGACTTCCAGTGTACTTTTTCAATCGGCAGTGTCCGCTGCGGACAGTGACATTACCAGTGCCACATCTGCAGTGTAATGTGTGCGCTGAAATAATGTATCTGTGACATACAGTGAACTTTTTTAATAGACGGTGTCCGCTTCTGACCTGTCTGACCCAGGAAGAAGTAGAGCAGCGTCTTAAAAAGATTAAAATAGACAAATTGCCAGGACTGGATGGCACACCTTCCCCCCCTCCCCCCCCCCCCCGTATCCTAAGAGAATTAAGTAATATCATAGCCAGACCCTTATTTCAGATATTTAAGGACTCTATACTGACAGGGAGTGTTCCACAGGATTGGCGCATAGCAAATGTGGTGCCAATATTCAAAAAGGGTCCAAAAACAGAACCTGGAAACTATAGGCCGGTAAGTTTAACATCTTTCGTGGGTAAACTGTTTGAAGGTTTTCTAAGAGATGCTATCTTGGAGTACCTCAGTAAAAGTAAGCAAATAACGCCATATCAGCATGGCTTAATGAGGGATCGGTCATGTCAATCTAATTTAATCAGTTTCCACGAGGAGGTAAGTTCTAGACTTGACAGCGGCAAATCAATGGATGTCGTATATCTGGACTTCTCCAAAGCATTTGACACTGTACCGCATAAAAGGTTAATATATAAAATGAGAATGCCCGGACTGAGAGAAAACGTCTGTATGTGGGTAAGTAACTGACTCAGTAATAGAAAACAGAGGGTGGTTATTAACGGTACACACTCAGATTGGGTCACTGTCACTAGTGGAGTACCTCAAGGGTCAGTACTGGGCGCTATCCTCTTTAATATATTTATTAATCAATTTTTGCATATGACACTAAACTGTGTAAATTAATTGACACGGAAGAGGACGGTATACTACTACAGAGGGATCTGGATAGATTGGATGCTTGGGCAGAGAAGTGGCAGATGAGGTTTAACACTGACAAATGTAAGGTTATGCACATGGTAAGGAATAATACCAGTCACCTGTACATACTAAATGGTAAAACACTCGGTAACACTGACATGGAAAAGGACCTAGGAATTTTAGTGAACAGCAAACTAAGCTGTAGAAACCAGTGTCAGGCAGCTGCTGCCAAGGCCAATAAGATAATGGGTTGCATCAAAAGGGGCATAGATGCCCGTTATGAGAACATAGTCCTACCACTTTACAGATCACTGGTCAGACCACACATGGAGTACTGTGTACAGTTCTGGGCTTCTGTGAACAAGGCAGACATAGCAGAGCTGGAGAGGGTTCAGAGGAGGGCAACTAAAGTAATTACTGGAATGAGGGAACTACAGTACCCTGAAAGATTATCAAAATTAGGGTTATTCACTTTAGAAAAAAGACGACTGAGGGGAGATCTAATTACTATGTATAAATATATCAGGGGTCAGTACAGAGATCTATCCCATCATCTATTTATCCCCAGGACTGTGACTGTGACGAGGGGACACCCTCTGCATCTGGAGGAAAGAAAGCTGCTGTGCACAAGAGGCATTGCTTCTACAGATGAATATCTTCTGATAGAACACTGCACAAAACACCTTATGGCGGCAAATGATGTTCCTATGGCTCTGTTTTGTTTTGTGTTTGTTTTTTCAGAAAGCTTTTATTTTACTTACATGATTAAAATATAAAAATATGATATGGTTTTGAACCAACAGAGCCAAACAATAATGTTATCTAATATGGATTGTTCTCAGAACAATGAGAAGACTCAAATGGCTCTTCAGTAAATATACAAAAGAAATATGGATTTTCTTTATTTTGTTAAAAATAGTGCTTGTTAATCACCTATACCAAAAATGTATACTACAGGGCACCCTCCCCTACCCTGTAAGCATTTCAAATGGAACCTTTAACTAAAATTTGAAAGTACTCAAAATCCAGGGTATAAAGATAATCCTATATGCAAACGCTACTACCTTGTATGCCAGTAAATGATTGACAAGAACTGCTAATCTGACTTTCCCATGTATGCAACACATTTCAAGCCTTAGAATTTACTTTACAGGGAACCTACTAAGTTGAACAAGCAGTGTGATCTGCCAGAATCTGCCAGCTCTTTTACTTTGGAATCAATATTGTTTCTTGGCTTTTTAAAAAAAATAAAGTGAGAATGATTACAACACAGCACCCAGATTGAATAATAAATTTGAGGTAAATATTTATACGAGTACATAAATATAGAAGTAGCACAGTAATGGTTTAAAGCAAGTTCAGGTTTTCCATCTACATTTACGCATCTATAATTTATTTTACATTCAGTTGCAAGAATATTTTTCAAATCTGTTCAAAAAATTTAAGGAGAAATTACTGAAGATATCAGGTGTAACGTTTGTATTCTGAAAGCGCAGATTTTAAAGCATACCTATCATTACTAAATCACTCCTTGTGTAGATATAGATGTACGTCACAAGTAATGCAGCCAAAATGTTTTGTATTACCTACATATTTGGGGTCTTTTTTTTTCTCTCCGCTCCCTTCTTTATGTGTACATTTTCTCTTTCTAAGTGGGTAGGCTGTTCCTGTGAAATATAACGGCTATGCTATGTGATTTGAGACAATCAGACTTCTCCCTCTTGAGTCTCTCCTCCTCTCTTTTATATATCTATCCCCTCCATGTCTAGTTTCAGACAAGATTAATGTTTTGGGGCCGTAAAGTAGGAAAAAAGCAACAGGCTGCTTGTAAAAGAAGTAAACCTACAACTTTAATTGTATTTGACTGTGTTCCCCCCACTTTGCCTATTCATTTTTATTGTGTTGATTTGGCACTGAATATTTACAAAGTTCCTGGCTGCCAGGTGGAAGCCGGAGTAGCCTGATGCTAAAGAGTACGGCACTACTTTGAAGAGAAGGTGGCAACTGGATGGACACGGTGTAAATGTGGGTATGACTGCTGCATTACATACAGAGGGGCTTGCTACAAGTTCTCTAATAGCACTGAATAGACCCTTCTAAGTCCCTGGGAAGATGGACCAGAAATCAAGAGATGCCAAAAGAGAGGAGACCTGAATTAAAGTGAAAGCAAAAAGAGGAAATCTGTTTTAAGATCTAAGGAGAGATTTCTTTAATTAATAATTGGAAAAAGATGACATTTATTTGGGAACTGATTTTAAAGCTTCCCTCATGTATAGGCTCCCTAAATTAGGCAGGCGGGACAAAGAGTGTGACGTTTTTTCTTATCTGATTAAAATTAAAAGTTACGTTTTATATTGATCATCTGATCATTTTCACTGTACGACTCGGGTGGTGTATTCCAATTTTTGGTTATCTTTATTGTTATATATACGTAGCCATTATTTAACAGAAATATTTTGCCAAATGCTCCTTCCAAAACTCTCATTTTGCCTCTTAATCCTACTGTCTTCTCTTTAGCATTTTAGAGAGTTGAAACGATAACCTTCCTGTACCTTGTTTGCTGCTAAAATTTAGAACATCAGGCATGCTATATCATATAAGACAACAAACAATGGTTTCCACAACATCAATATAAACTATAAAACTATGAAAATACATTTTCGGTAATGGAATAAATTACATTTTGAAATTAGTGAACTGTTGAAAAGTTTTAAGTGTTTAAAAGCACTGGTGATAATTTCTTAAGCTAGGTTGCTACCAAAGTTTTGAAGTTCTTGGAGTGAAGTAGTGAAATACTATTTGTAATTATCTGTTTTGAATATGACCAAATGCAAATTATGTTTTCTTCTGTCACATTTTAAAAAGGTTATTCAATGTCAAATATGTCCAATTTCCTACTAATCAATCCAAATCACCACTTGTATATTGAAATATTTATGTCTCCATTTTAAGTTTCCATTTAAACATAAAAACATATAACAGCCCTGGTGTAGGCCTGGTAAAACATTTTATATCTCCTGAAGGATTCCCCAGCTGTATACCAAACATCTATAAGTAGACTGACATTAATATGCCAGCATTAGGGTCCATTCACATGTCCATATGTGTTTTGGGATCCGCAAATTGCGGATCCGCAAAACACGCACACCGGCGATGTGCATTACGCATTTTGCGGACAGCACATCACCGGCACTCTCATAGAAAATGCCTTTTCTTGTCAGCAATTGCGGATGCGGACAGCACATTCCGGCCCCATTGAAAATTAATGGGTCCGCACCTCTTCCGCAAAATTGCGGAACGGATGTGGCCCCATTTTGCGGACGTGTGAATGGATCATAATGTAAGAGAAATATTTTACTGCCTTCCAGGCAACCTCTTTATGTTTTAAGTAACTTAGGGTTCCAGAAAAAACTGGTTAAGAAACAATTTAATATAGCATGATGGCTCAGTTATTATGATTGCACTGAAACACATTGGCCCTCACTTTGAATCCAATCCAACATGCATAAAGTCTATACATGTCCTCCCTGTACTTGTGTACGTTTTTCTAGGTACTCTAGTGTCTTCTGTATGTTACAAATAAACTAATTGAAAAGAGTGACTTCCTATAGGATTTGACACCTAACAAGTATGTCTGTGATTAAAACAGAAGTCCAGGCTGCAATCCCTTCTGCAATTATATGATATTATTATTATTATTATTATAATATGAATTATATTGTTCTAACCCAGTTAGTCTAGTTTTAAAATATAATTACTTGCCATTCGGGTGTTCTGTATCCTGCTTTAGAAAATCAGATGCCTCCTCCTCCTTTTCCCAATCTTCAGCTTCTACCTGCACTTAGCACTGTCTGTATTCAGCCCTTAACAACCCTATTTCTCTGTGCCTCTATTTCCGAATCTTCCAAAAATGGCCTCTGCAGCATTTCCTGTGATGAGAGTGATGAGAAAAAATCTTCACAGGAAATGCTGCAGAGGCCATTTTTGGAAGATTCTGAAATAGATGCACAGAGAAATAGGGTTATTAAGGGCTGAATACTGACATTAGAAAGTTCCAGGGCCGCGCTTTGTTCAGGTAGAAGCTGAAGATTGTGAAAAAGAAGGAAAAGGCATCTGATTTTCTAACGCAGGAAACAGAACACCCGAATGGCAAGTAATTATATTTAATTCTTTACTTGTTCTGACGTTATATAACATAGTAAAGGTGACATTTTTAAGACTTTGACAAACAAGTAAAAAGAGAGTAATATATGCAGTAAAAGATTAAACTATCATTGGTTAGCATGGGTATTGAATGATTTAGGTTGATATTTCCATATTTGTAGGGTTATGGCGGGTGATCCTTTAACAAATACCCAGCAGCAATGTCAGTGGGGAGGAGCGCAAACTATAGTAACGCTGTGCACTCTCCCACGGTGATAGTATTAAAACACGCTAACTCACTCATTTAGTAAGGAAGCGCAGGAGTGGAAATCTGTTATTTTGATTTATTTTTAAAATAAATTTGTATTTTTTTTACAATGTATTCCATAACGATGTACCTAGAATTTGGTGACATCAGTACTAGTTACCACTAGGTCTCAGTCACAATCTATTCTTTCTCTCTCAGCCATGTACTGTACATACTATGCCCTATTTAATAGAACGCCCATTTAAACTTATCAGAATATTAGGAGTGTGTGGGAAAAGTGGAATACCTGCAAGAAATCATACTATAGATACAACAGTGTAGATGATGCAATATTCCTTCACATTAGTCGAAAGATATTTATGAGACTTGCATATTTTTATGCCAACATAAAATTGCTGGATAAATTTGAGATCAGTATGACATCAGTCCTAGACTCTTAGTCTATAAGTCAATGGGCCAGATGTATCATTACTCTGACAGCTCACTCCACTTTCACATATGGCTAAAGTCAGTTTTAGCCAAGTCAGATTTATGATCGGCCCTTTAAGACTATAATAAATGTGGTTTGACGGTAGCAGTTTATCCGTCAGTAAGCAGCTTTCCAAAAGTCGCACATCTTAATGAAAAAGTCGCACGTTTTTATGAAAAAGTCGCATGTTCTATTAAAAAGTCTCATAAGATAAGCATGGTCCTCGCTGGAGTGAAATTGGGACTTTTTTGCGACTTTTTTGCGACTTTTTTAAAAAGTCGCAATAGTAAATTTGACTTGCCAATCATTTGCATAAGCCAAAACGCCCATTTTCTCAAAACTGGAGTGCTTAGCGCTTACCTTCAAAAAGTCGCAAAAAAGTCGCAAAATTTTGATTTGCGCATTATTTTGCGACTTTTTGACTCCACAAAAGTGACTTAGCCTAATGATATATCTGGCCCAATGTGTGTCTAGAAAATGGATTTTGAGCTCCACTGGGAACAAGGACTGATATATATGGTAGTTATATTCTGTATGCACTGCTATGGAATAAGCAGGCATTAAAAATAAATGTAGTTATTAAAGAAATACAGTTGTATTTTTTTTTCTCTTGGAGTTATTTTTAAGATTTTGACAGGGCAGATAAAGGACATCACTTTAACAATAAACTGTTCTTGTGCAATCTTGTGACTTCCATATATATGTGCAATGCAGTAGTAAAATCATTGTCAGGTGTTAACATAACTTAACATTGTAATTGCTTCATCCGCAGTCGAAAGATCTGAAGATTAGATTATAATAAAATGCGGCCACACTCAAGTAGCAGTGACATAATTGTTCATTAAATTGTTCTTACAGAGAACATTTTACCATGAAAATGTTATCCAATCTATCAGCATAAAATAGAGCAGGATGAGCCGAGCAGATTGATATACAGTCGTGGCCAAAAGTTTTGAGAATTACATAAATATTGGAAATTGGAAAAGTTGCTGCTTAAGTTTTTATAATAGCAATTTGCATATACTCCAGAATGTTATGAAGAGTGATCAGATGAATTGCATAGTCCTTCTTTGCCATGAAAATTAACTTAATCCCAAAAAAAACTTTCCACTGCATTTCATTGCGGTCATTAACCACCTCCGGACCGCCTAACGCAGGATCGCGTTCCGGAGGTGGCAGCCCTGCGCAGAGTCACGCATATATGCGTCATCTCGCGATGGGCGAGATTTCCTGTGAACGCGCGCACACAGGCGCGCGCGCTCACAGGAACGGAAGGTAAGAGAGTTGATCTCCAGCCTGCCAGCGGCGATCGTTCGCTGGCAGGCTGGAGATGTGTTTTTTTTAACCCCTAACAGGTATATTAGACGCTGTTTTGATAACAGCGTCTAATATACCTGCTACCTGGTCCTCTGGTGGTCCCATTTGTTTGGATCGACCACCAGAGGACACAGGTAGCTCAGTAAAGTCCCACCAAGCACCACTACACTACACTACACCCCCCCCCCCCCCTCACTTATTAACCCCTTCTTAGCCCCTGATCACCCCTGATCACCCCATATGGACTCCCTGATCACCCCCCTGTCATTGATCACCCCCCTGTCATTGATTACCCCCCTGTAAAGCTCCATTCAGATGTCCGCATGATTTTTACGGATCCACTGATAGATGTATCGGATCCGCAAAACGCATCCGGACGTCTGAATGAAGCCTTACAGGGGCGTGATCAATGACTGTGGTTATCACCCCATATAGACTCCCTGATCACCCCCCCTGTCATTGATTACCCCCCTGTCATTGATCAACCCCCTGTAAAGCTCCATTCAGACGTCCGCATGATTTTTACGGATGCACTGATAGATGGATCCGATCCGCAAAACGCATCCGGACGTCTGAATGAAGCCTTACAGGGGCATGATCAATGACTGTGGTGATCACCCCATATAGACTCCCTGATCACCCCCCTGTCATTGATCACCCCCCTGTAAAGCTCCATTCAGATGTCCGCATGATTTTTACGGATGCACTGATAGATGGATCGGATCCGCAAAACGCATCCGGACGTCTGAATGAAGCCTTACAGGGGAGTGATCAATGACTGTGGTGATCACCCCATATAGACTCCCTGATCACCCCCCTGTCATTGATTACCCCCCTGTAAAGCTCCATTCAGATGTCCGCATGATTTTTACGGATGCACTGATAGATGGATCGGATCCGCAAAACGCATCCGGACGTCTGAATGAAGCCTTACAGGGGAGTGATCAATGACTGTGGTGATCACCCCATATAGACTCCCTGATCACCCCCCTGTCATTGATTACCCCCCTGTAAAGCTCCATTCAGATGTCCGCATGATTTTTACGGATGCACTGATAGATGGATCGGATCCGCAAAACGCATCCGGACGTCTGAATGAAGCCTTACAGGGGCGTGATCAATGACTGTGGTGATCACCCCATATAGACTCCCTGATCACCCCCCTGTCATTGATCAACCCCCTGTCATTGATTACCCCCCTGTAAAGCTCCATTCAGACGTCCGCATGATTTTTACGGATCCACTGATAGATGGATCGGATCCGCAAAACGCATCCGGACGTCTGAATGAAGCCTTACAGGGGCGTGATCAATGACTGTGGTGATCACCCCATATAGACTCCCTGATCACCCCCCCTGTCATTGATCACCCCCCCTGTCATTGATCAACCCCCCTGTCATTGATCAACCCCCCTGTCATTGATCAACCCCCCTGTCATTGATCAACCCCCCTGTCATTGATCAACCCCCCTGTCATTGATCACCCCTCTGTAAGGCTCCATTCAGATATTTTTTTGGCCCAAGTTAGCAGAATTATTATTTTTTTTTTCTTACAAAGTCTCATATTCCACTAACTTGTGTCAAAAAATAAAATCTCACATGAACTCACCATACCCCTCACGGAATCCAAATGCGTAAAATTTTTTAGACATTTATATTCCAGACTTCTTCTCACGCTTTAGGGCCCCTAGAATGCCAAGGCAGTATAAATACCCCACATGTGACCCCATTTCGGAAAGAAGACACCCCCAGGTATTCCGTGAGGGGCATATTGAGTCCATGAAAGATTGAAATTTTTGTCCCAAGTTAGCGGAACGGGAGACTTTGTGAGAAAAAAATTAAAAATATCAATTTCCGCTAACTTGTGCCAAAAAAAAAAAAATTCTATGAACTCGCCATGCCCCTCATTGAATACCTTGGGGTGTCTTCTTTCCAAAATGGGGTCACATGTGGGGTATTTATACTGCCCTGGCATTCTAGGGGCCCCAAAGCGTGAGAAGAAGTCTGGTATCCAAATGTCTAAAAATGCCCTCCTAAAAGGAATTTGGGCACCTTTGCGCATCTAGGCTGCAAAAAAGTGTCACACATCTGGTATCACCGTACTCAGGAGAAGTTGGGGAATGTGTTTTGGGGTGTCATTTTACATATACCCATGCTGGGTGAGAGAAATATCTTGGTCAAATGCCAACTTTGTATAAAAAAAAGGGAAAAGTTGTCTTTTGCCAAGATATTTCTCTCACCCAGCATGGGTATATGTAAAATGACACCCCAAAACACATTCCCCAACTTCTCCTGAATACGGCGATACCACATGTGTGACACTTTTTTGCAGCCTAGGTGGGCAAAGGGGCCCATATTCCAAAGAGCACCTTTAGGATTTCACAGGTCATTTACCTACTTACCACACATTAGGGCACACATTTACCACACATTTTTTATTTTTTGTCACAAGTTAGTGGAAAATGCTTTTTTTTTTTTTTTTTTTTTTTCATACAAAGTCTCATATTCCACTAACTTGTGACAAAAAATAAAAACTTCCATGAACTCACTATGCCCATCAGCGAATACCTTGGGGTAGTTATACTGCCCTGGCATTCTAGGGGCCCAAATGTGTGGTAAGGAGTTTGAAATCAAATTCTGTAAAAAATGACCTGTGAAATCCGAAAGGTGCTCTTTTGAATATGGGCCCCTTTGCCCACCTAGGCTGCAAAAAAGTGTCACACATCTGGTATCTCCGTAATCGGGAGAAGTTGGGGAATGTGTTTTGGGGTGTCATTTTACATATACCCATGCTGGGTGAGAGAAATATCTTGGCAAAAGACAACTTTTCCCATTTTTTTATACAAAGTTGGCATTTGACCAAGATATTTATCTCACCCAGCATGGGTATATGTAAAAAGACACCCCAAAACACATTCCTCAACTTCTCCTGAATACAGAGATACCAGATGTGTGACACTTTTTTGCAGCCTAGGTGGGCAAAGGGGCCCACATTCCAAAGAGCACCTTTCGGATTTCACAGGTCATTTACCTACTTACCACACATTTGGGCCCCTAGAATGCCAGGGCAGTATAACTACCCCACAAGTGACCCCATTTTGGAAAGAAGAGACCCCAAGGTATTCGCTGATGGGCATAGTGAGTTCATGGAAGTTTTTATTTTTTGTCACAAATTTGTGGAATATGAGAGTTTGTATGAAAAAAAAAAAAAAAAAAAGAAATCATCATTTTCCACTAACTTGTGACAAAAAATAAAAAATTCTAGGAACTCGCCATGCCCCTCACGGAATACCTTGGGGTGTCTTCTTTCCAAAATGGGGTCACTTGTGGGGTAGTTATACTGCCCTGGTATTCTAGGGGCCCAAATGTGTGGTAAGGAGTTTGAAATCAAATTCAGGAAAAAATGAGGAGTGAAATCCGAAAGGTGCTCTTTGGAATATGGGCCCCTTTGCCCACCTAGGCTGCAAAAAAGTGTCACACATCTGGTATCGCCGTACTCAGGAGAAGTTGAGGAATGTGTTTTGGGGTGTCTTTTTACATATACCCATGCTGGGTGAGATAAATATCTTGGTCAAATGACAACTTTGTATAAAAAAATGGGAAAAGTTGTCTTTTGCCAAGATATTTCTCTCACCCAGCATGGGTATATATAAAATGACACCCCAAAACACATTCCCCACCTTCTCCTGAGTACGGAGATACCAGATGTGTGACACTTTTTTGCAGCCTAGGTGGGCAAAGGGGCCCATATTCCAAAGAGCACCTTTCGGATTTCACAGGTCATTTTTTACAGAATTTGATTTCAAACTCCTTACCACACATTTGGGCCCCTAGAATGCCAGGGCAGTATAACTACCCCACAAGTGACCCCATTTTGGAAAGAAGAGACCCCAAGGTATTCGCTGATGGGCATAGTGAGTTCATGGAAGTTTTTATTTTTTGTCACAAGTTAGTGGAATATGAGACTTTGTAAGAAAAAAAAAAAAAAAAAAATCATAATTTTCCGCTAACTTGTGACAAAAAATAAAAAGTTCTATGAACTCACTATGCCCATCAGCGAATACCTTAGGGTGTGTACTTTCAGAAATGGGGTCATTTGTGGGGTGTTTGTACTGTCTGGGCATTGTAGAACCTCAGGAAACATGACAGGTGCTCAGAAAGTCAGAGCTGCTTCAAAAAGCGGAAATTCACATTTTTGTACCATAGTTTGTAAACGCTATAACTTTTACCCAAACCATTTTTTTTTTACCCAAACATTTTTTTTTTATCAAAGACATGTAGAACTATAAATTTAGAGCAAAATTTCTATATGGATGTCGTTTTTTTTTGCAAAATTTTACAACTGAAAGTGAAAAATGTCATTTTTTTGCAAAAAAATCGTTAAATTTCGATTAATAACAAAAAAAGTAAAAATGTCAGCAGCAATGAAATACCACCAAATGAAAGCTCTATTAGTGAGAAGAAAAGGAGGTAAAATTCATTTGGGTGGTAAGTTGCATGACCGAGCAATAAACGGTGAAAGTAATGTAGGTCAGAAGTGTAAAAAGTGGCCTGGTCTTTCAGGGTGTTTAAGCACTGGGGGCTGAAGTGGTTAAAGGATCTGCTGAAATAATTTCAGTAATCGTCTTGTTAACTCAGGTGAGAATGTTGACGAGCACAAGGCTGGAGATCATTATGTCAGGCTGATTGGGTTAAAATGGCAGACTTGACATGTTAAAAGGAGGGTGATGCTTGAAATCATTGTTCTTCCATTGTTAACCATGGTGACCCGCAAAGAAACGCGTGCAGCCATAATTGCGTTGCATAAAAATGGCTTCACAGGCAAGGATATTGTGGTTACTAAGATTGCACCTCAATCAACAATTTATAGGATCATCAAGAACTTCAAGGAAAGAGGTTCAATTCTTGTTAAGAAGGCTTCAGGGCGTCCAAGAAAGTCCAGCAAGCGCCAGGATCGTCTCCTAAAGAGGATTCAGCTGCGGGATCGGAGTGCCACCAGTGCAGAGCTTGCTCAGGAATGGCAGCAGGCAGGTGTGAGCGCATCTGCACGCACAGTGAGGCGAAGACTTTTGGAAGATGGCCTGGTGTCAAGAAGGGCAGCAAAGAAGCCACTTCTCTCCAAAAAAAACACCAGGGACAGATTGATCTTCTGCAGAAAGTATGGTGAATGGACTGCTGAGGACTGGGGCAAAGTCATATTCTCCGATGAAGCCTCTTTCCGATTGTTTGGGGAATCTGGAAAAAGGCTTGTCCGGAAAAGAAAAGGTGAGCGCTACCATCAGTCCTGCCAATAGTAAAGTATCCTGAGACCATTCATGTGTGGGGTTGCTTCTCATCCAAGGGAGTGGGCTCACTCACAATTTTGCCCAAAAACACAGCCATGAATAAAGAATGGTACCAAAACACCCTCCAACAGCAACTTCTTCCAACAATCCAACAACAGTTTGGTGAAAAACAATGCATTTCCCAGCACGATGGAGCACCGTGCCATAAGGCAAAAGTGATAACTAAGTGGCTCAAGGACCAAAACGTTGACATTTTGGGTCCATGGCCTGGAAACTCCCCAGATCTTAATCCCATTGAGAATTTATGGTCAATCCTCAAGAGGCGGGTGGACAAGCAAAAACCCACTAATTCTGACAAACTCCAAGAAGTGATTATGAAAGAATGGGTTGCTATCAGTCAGGAATTGGCCCAGAAGTTGATTGAGAGCATGCTCAGTCGAATTGCAGAGGTCCTGAAAAAGAAGGGCCAACACTGCAAATACTGACTCTTTGCATAAATGCCATGTAATTGTCGATAAAAGCCTTTGAAACGTATGAAGTGCGTGTAATTATATTTCACTACATCACAGAAACAACTGAAACAAAGATCTAAAAGCAGTTTAGCAGCAAACTTTGTGAAAACTAATATTTGTGTCATTCTCAAAACTTTTGGCCACGACTGTAGATGGATAGATAGATAGATAGATAGATAGATAGATAGATACGCAAACACAATAGTTATAGCAGCACTACTTTAAAATGCCAGTTGCAAAGTCCCTGTAAAGTTCCGGACTATGAAGCCACAACCAGTAGTCGAGTAGATAACAAGGCAGCACTCCGGTGGATCTTTTATTACACCCAATGCATTGTTTCAGCTCATCTCTATTGAGCCTTTGTCAAGCAGTGATAACAGTGCTCTAAACCAGTGTATATAAAGGGCTGTGTATGAAGGTTTACATGATTGGTATCAATTAATCAACATGATTTACAATAATAAATGCAAAATTTCATATAAAAAATTACTACATGTGAAGCTGTGAGCAATTAATCAGATAAAGTGCAGATCAAAGTTATACATACATCCATAAATCCTAATTGTGATGCATCAAATATAATTAGTATGATAAAGTGCACATGTGCTGATTAAAATCATATGAAACAATTTGTAAGGCATACACCCACCATGATTCCTGCCATGTGAGGAAAAACAGGTGTTTTGAGCACTGTTATCACTGCTTGACAAAGAGTCAATAGAGATGAGCTGAAACGTTGCATTGGATGTAATAAATGATCCACTTTTTTTCATGGAAGACCGGAGTGCTGCCTTGTTATCTACTTGACTACTGGATAGAAAGATAAATAGATAGCTATGTGTGAGAAAAGATTCAGTATAACTTAAAATGTATTAATTCAAATCCGTGCTTTTTTATGCTTAGAAGACCAGTGAGGGACTGACTAAACGATTGTCAGTCTTCAGTGTACGAGGAGATGACCATCAATGACTGTTTAGAGACTTAGATTGGACATCTAAGCATATAAAAAGCTGGAATTTCAATCAATACATTTTGTATTATGCTGAATCCCACTAAACTGTATATCATCTGCTCACAATTCCCAGCTTCTCCTGCTATATAGCAGATAAGACTGCCTATTGAACGTGACAGGTTCTCTTTTAAATTTGATATATGTTAAGGATGAATGCTACAGTAGTTAGCGAAGAACACTCAGAAAGGAGCGTACCATCTTTTCGGTCTGTAAAATTGGCTCTTTTACTGTCTGTGACAGAAGCACTTTATTTCTCTTACACTTTGATTCTAGACCAATATTTTCCATTTTAACTATTGTTGCCTTCACCTGATCTGACTCTATTCTCTTTATTAATAACATAGGCTCAATCCATACTATGCTAAAAGAACTTACAAGTTACCAAAATTACATGTACAATGAAATGTTGATTAAATTCCATAATGCCTTTAAGTGCGAAAAGTTAAGCTGAAGACCTCAAATACTTGTAATCGTTATAAGGTAGGATGTCTAAGAATAAATGAAAACTCACTTAAAAATCCATCTGAAAATATTAAAATAGCTAAAAACCTTTCATGAAGGAGAATCTTTTATGAAATATATTTATACTGGATTACCCGCACTGGCTAAATGGTATCTAAAAAGTATCCGCCTACAGTATCTACAGTATCCGCCTATTTAGGATGAGTGTTTGTAAATACACATATATCGTTATTGTTTTTGTGGTTTACTTGCAGTTGGTGGTATTAATGGATGAGAAATCAATCATGTCTTTCTATTTGGCACTTGACAACTGGATGCTCTGCAGTAATTCTCGTCTTCTGCACACACAAACTTGCATCCCTAGCCAGGGACGTACATAGAAATCACTGGTCCCCAGAGGCGGCTCTTCCATTAGGCCACTTAGGCAGCCGCCTAAGGCCTCGCTCTGGCTCCCACCAGCACCTGACACCGCCGCAATTTAATTGTCTGCTCCTCCGGACCGGACGGACCCGTCACCTAAGACACACACACACTAGTAGTAACTAAGTTAAGACGAGCCGCCGCGGCCAGGCCGCTCGAGCCCCTCTGCTCTCTGCCTCTTTAAGAGAGCAGAGGCTGCTGGCCGGCTCAGAGCGTGCCGCCGCACAGGCACGTCTCTATGCAACAGCAGACACGCCCCCTTCCCTCAGATCTCTGCGCAGGCAGGGAGAGAAGAAGCGCCATCTCACCTCACCGCCACCGGCTGTGTGCCTGTGTCTGTTGTCCGGTGACCCGACGCCGACCCAACTGTTCTGGCTGCCGCCAGCGCCGCCCTGAAGACAGTGTCAGTGGTGGTGGACTCAATGGACTGTCTGTCACTGTGGATTGTGGAAGAATTAGAATCCTCCAAGGACCAAGGTGGTCAGGTGTGTGTCCCACTCCCTGTCCTGCTGGCCGCTGTACCCCTCCTCCGAGTCCCCCCTCCCTGGCTGTCGCCTGATCTGATATTAAGAGAGAGAATAAGTTGGGGACTGAGAAATGTGCATTGGGGGGGGGGGGGGGTAAGATGTTGCTGCAAGGCAAGCCTCATGATGGAGGGGGTCTAGGGGACTGAGAAATGTGCAATGGCGGGGCCTTTCTCAGTCCCCTAAACCCCCTCCATGAGGCTTGAGGCTTGCCTGGCAGCACATCTTACCCTCCCCCCCCCAATTGCACATTTCTCAGTCCCCCTCCATGAGGCTTGCCTGGCAGCACAATTACCCGTGCAATTTGGGGGGGGGGGGGGTAGGATGTGTAAGGCTACTTTCACAACTGTGTTCGGGTGTCCACTCGTGAGCTCCGTTTGAAGGGGCTCACGAGCGGTCCCGAACGCAGCCGTCCAGCCCTAATGCATTCTCAATGGAGGCGGATCCGCTCAGAATGCATCAGTCTGCCAGCGTTCAGCCTCCGCTCCGCTCAGCGAGCGGACACCTGAACGCTGCTTGCAGCGTTCGGGTGTCCGCCTGGCCGTGCGGAGGCAAGCGGATCCGTCCAGACTTACAATGTAAGTCAATGGGGACGGATCAGTTTGAAGATGACACCATATGGCTCAATCTTCAAGCGGATCCGTCCCCCATTGACTTTCAATGTAAAGTCTGGAAGGATCCGTTAAGGCTACTTTCACACTTAGAAACTTAGAAAGTTATAATGCAGACGGATCCGTTCTGAACGGATACAAACGTCTGCATTATAGGAGCGGATCCGTCTGAGCAGACATCAGACGGATCAGCTCTGAACGCTAGTGTGAAAGTAGCCTAAGATGTGCTGCCAGCCTCATGGAGGGGGACATGTAGCCTTAGGCTACTTTCACACTAGCGTTCAGAGCGGATCCGTCTGATGTCTGCTCAGACGGATCCGCTCCTATAATGCAGACGTTTGCATCCGTTCAGAACGGATCCGTCTGCATTATAACTTAGAAAAATTTCTAAGTGTGAAAGTAGCCTTAACGGATCCGTCCAGACTTTACATTGAAAGTCAATGGGGGACGGATCCGCTTGAAGATTGAGCCATATGGTGTCATCTTCAAACGGATCCGTCCCCATTGACTTACATTGTAAGTCTGGACGGATCCGCTCGCCTCCGCACGGCCAGGCGGACACCAGAACGCTGCAAGCAGCTTTCAGGTGTCCGCTCACTGAGCGGAGCGGAGGCTGAACGCTGCCAGACTGATGCATTCTGAGCGGATCCGCGTCCACTCAGAATGCATTAGGGCTGGACGGATGCGTTCGGGGCCGCTTGTGAGCCCCTTCAAACGGAACTCACAAGCGGAGCCCCGAACGCTAGTGTGAAAGTAGCCTAATAGACAGACTAAGGATACTATACCAAGTGTTTTTGTTTGTAGTTAATCTTTATTATTGCTTGCATATCTTGTGTTCGTGGGGGCCTCATGTTCGAGTTTCGCCTAAGGCCTCACAAAGTCTAGAGCCGCCTCTGCTGGTCCCCATAGCAAGAATCAAAATTGGGCCCCCATTCCCCTTTTATAGCCCCTCCCATTACCCATTCCAGGCCTCTCCTTTTGTTCCATGAACTATTCTTGCTGCTGCCTTTTATAATTTATGCCATCAGGGCCGGAGTGGGATTACAAAACAGCCCTGGCACACAAAAGAGCTATAATAGATGCAGTGTGTACAGATGTATAGTATATACAGCAGTGTAAATAGAAGGGTTTCTGGGGCTCACCAGACGGTCAGTATGGATAGAGGTGCTCAATCACCGGTACACCTAAGACCGTGAGGATATATTAAATTAGAAAAGAATTGTGATGGCACACTCGCATTTGGATTAAATTAGGGGATGTTTAATGTTATTTTAAAGTAAAATATTTGATTGAGGATGATATTTATTTAAATTACATAAAAATGATGAAATAAAAATGAGGAGATAAAAATATATATAATATATGTTACGATAGAGTGACTACTCTTAGTATTCTCTGATATAAAGTCTATTGGACAAAGGTATATATTCCAATGGGTATTGTTGGACGGGAAATAGGATTCCCTAGGATTGGAAATGATGTCCAAATGTTCAGAGAGTTCTTCAAAAAGGTCCTGGAATCAATAGGTATACAGTCCAAGAAGCCCAGTAGTATATGTTGACTGTCTTCAGTTAGGTAGTGATGTTCTTGAGAATTGTGCAGTATATTCACATATAAAATCCAATAAATATAATATAAGACAAAGTGCCGTGCAAAAAATTGAAAAAATTGAAAAAAAAGTGCTCAATTGAGTAAAATACGTTGTGCACAACAAAGTTGATTTTTTAGCATACGAGTGTAATTAAAAATGTGTTCTTACAACGTGAATTATATACCATATAGGTAGTCTTCATATATTATAACGCTATAAAGTAGCTGCTGGTATGGATACAGCAATATTAGGTCCTGTGTTCACCGGGTTATCAAGTGTTAGTGTCCGCCTTTTAAAGAGAGAGCGACTCTCCTGGCAGTTTTCCAATTCACTTGAATTTAGATGTAAATTATCCCGATATTCTTGTTACATATAGCCGTTATTGTGGGCAAGGTACATATGCTGTATTATGGAGGTACAGTAAAAGATGTAATTTACTTTACCCCTCTTCAATCTGTTACGGTGTCTTCCGTTCTGCAAGGACCTGCATGGCGTCCCACGTGATCATTTGCCTTACCATCTGATGCTGCACGTGATGGTGATGCAGCCTGACGTCACACGGTAGTAGGTTCCTGATTGGCCAATCTTCTTAGCTGCGGGAAATTTAAAAGAATATCGCGGTGGCGAGTATTTTCTTCCGATGATTTTTAGTTCAATATAGTTGATTTCCTTATGGTCCTCACTGCTTCCTCTGACCACTGATATACAGCAGTGTACTGTTAGTATTCAATAGATTTTTATTGAAAGTTTTAACAGTATAAAGAACAATGAGAAGATGTTATGTGAGGTACGAGGTATAATACATGCAGTGTGTACAGTTATATAGTATATTCCGTAGGGTACTGATATGTGAGGTACAGGGTATAATATACATGGTATAATAGATTAAGTGTGTATAGGTATATAGTATATACAACAGTGTACTGATAAGTGAGGTACGGGGTATAATATATTCAGTGTGTACAGGTATATAGTATATACAATAGTGTAATATGTGAGTGTCATGCCCCATTCTGACGATGTGCGGAGGTCGGCCAGGATAGCAGCACAAGTTTAGTATTTGTTTTGGTGCCGTGCTGGATCCGCCTCTCATCAGGTGCACTGGGTGGAGTCATTAGTTTAAATGATCTCCAGCTAAGTGCTCTGAGCGGATTATACTGATCATTTTGGTCTGGGAAGTTTGGAAAGAAGGTTGGCTGTCAGTTCTTGCTCTCAGAAGATAAGTGTCATTTCTAGTTTGGTTGTTTGTGTCATCTATCCCATCCAGGTTCTGTGCGAGCAGGCTGTTCCTATCTCCCCACTTCACCATCTCAGGGAGTTCAGGGTTTTGTCAGTCCAGGCTGGAGGACACAGCACACCGACCTTCAAGGTGTGTCTGTGGGCTGAGCAGTGCAGGGAAAGAGGTCAGGGATAAACTAGGAGGTGACCCTTCCCCTGTCTCTCGTCCAGAGCCTGGTTGGTGTGTTATCTTTTATACTGAGTGCACGTCCGTCGTGACATTATAATCCGCCATACTGTGACTGCCATTGTTCTGCGTTTATGTGATGGCGTCAATTGATGCACTGGTTGATCGCATGCAGGGTTTGTCCCTGGAGGTTGCGGATCTGCGTAGTACGGTCACACAGTGTCAGAGGGTGTGGGCTTCAGGTACAGGTCAAATTGTTGGGGAGCCTAAAGTCGCTCTTCCTGAGAAATTTGCAGGGGGTACTGATGATTTTTTCAGTTTCAAAGAGTCATGTAATTTGTACTTTCGATTGTGCCCATTTTCATCAGGTAATGAGGATCAGAGGGTGGGTATCATTATGTCTTTGCTTAAAGGGGACGCGCAATCCTGGGCTTTTTCTCTGCTGCCCGGTTCTCTGGCCCTCCGGTCGGTGGAGGAATTTTTTAAAGCCCTGGGATTGATTTACGATGACCCAGATCGAGTTTCGATGGCTGAATCAAAATTACGTAACTTACTACAGGGTAAACATACTGCTGAGGTTTACTGCAAAGAGTTTAGGAGGTGGGCTACTGAGTCGGGGTGGAACGACCCCGCGTTACGTAGTCAGTTTTGTCAGGGGTTATCTGAAAGGTTGAAAGATACTCTGGCTTTTCATGAATACCCAGATACTTTGGAGAACGCAATGTCTTTGGCTATACGTTTGGATAGACGTATCAGAGAGAGGTGTAAGGGTCCCTCCGTGCAGGGATTCCTCCCGCGTGTGGTTTTGTTTCACCAGCTGCCCAGGGTGATATTGCTTGTTACTCTGAGGTAGGGGAGGAACCCATGCAGTTAGGTCAGATATCTTGCCATTCGAATAGTAGAGACTTTCGAAAAGTGCACAATCTATGTTTCTATTGTGGGAAGAGGGGTCATTTTGTTTTCTCTTGTCCGTATGTTGAACCACAGGGGGAAGAGATAAAGAAAAAAGAGAAAGAAAAAAAACTCCCCTCACACTTGGTAGTATGAATGGTGTGGTGGAGCAGACTGGTATGCAAGTTCCCTGCAGTTCCCGTTTTCTCCTTTTAGGTATGGTGGCGCTAGAGTCTAGAAATGTGTTTGTTGATGTTTTTCTTGATTGTGGTGCTGGGGTAAATTTAATTGACTTTCTGTTTCTTCAGGGCCTGGGACTAAGTACTTGCACGTTAGAGAACGAGATTCGTGTTTTTGCTATTGATTCTTCTCCTCTTTCTCAAGGGAGCCTTACTCACGTTGTTCATGGTATTCATTTAAGGGTGGGTAATTCACATGCTGAGATTATTTCCTGTTTCGTCATGAAGGATTTGCCAGCTCCAATAGTTTTGGGGTTGCCATGGTTGTCTAGACATAACCCAATTATAGACTGGCAAGCGAGACAAATCATTGGTTGGAGCAAGTTTTGTTCGGATAATTGTCTTGTCACATCTATTTCTGAAGTGTCCGCCGCTACGGCCTTGCCTCAGTATCTCTCTGATTTTTCGGACGTCTTTTCGGAGGGTGGTGCTCAGGAATTGCCCCCTCATCGTGACTATGATTGTCCAGTGAATCTCATTCCGGGGGCTAAGTTGCCTAAGTCTCGGCTCTACAATCTCTCTCAACCCGAGAGAGAGGTCATGCGAAAGTATCTCGCCGAGAGTTTGGCAAAGCGTCATATTAGACCATCTAAATCTCCAGTGGCTGTAGGTTTGTTCTTCGTGAAGAACAAAGATGGATCACTGAGACCGTGTTTGGATTTCCGGGAGCTGAATCGTATTACAGTCCGGGATCCATATCCCCTGCCTTTGATCTCTGATCTTTTTGTTCAGATTGTTGGAGCCAAGGTGTTCTCCAAGTTGGATTTGAGAGGAGCATACAATCTGATCAGGATCAAGGAGGGGGATGAGTGGAAAACGGCCTTCAATACGCACGAGGGTCATTTTGAGAACCTGGTAATGCCTTTTGGGTTGACGAATGCACCAGCGGTATTTCAGCGATTCGTCAATGATATTTTTCATAACTTGGTGGGGAGGTTCGTAGTAGTCTACCTAGATGACATTCTAATTTATTCTCCTGATCTGAAGACCCATCAGGATCATGTGAGACAAGTTTTGACGATCCTTCGGGAGAATAATAGTGTTGAGCGAACAGTTCAAGCATAGTTCGGGTCCGTACCGAATTTTGGGGTGTTCGTGACACGGACCCGAACCCGAACTTTTTCGTAAAAGTTCGGGTTCGGGTTCGTCGTTCGGCATGTATTTTAGCGCATTTTGAAAGGCTGCAAAGCAGCCAATCGACATGCATCATACTACTTGCCCTAAGATGCCATCGCAGCCATGCCTACTATTGGCAAGGCTGTGATTGGCCAAGTGCAGCATGTGACTCAGCCTCTTTATAAGCTTGTGCGCACGTCGGGACGTGCTCACTCCCGATGTGAATAGAACAGGGATAGACGCAGCTGATGCTAGGGCGAGAATAGGCAGGGATAATTGAATAACTGGAAGCAAATTTCTCTCCTCCACCTGTGATTCATCTGAACAACTGCAGCTGAGCTGCTTTTTTGATAGGGATTGGCTATTTTTAGAGTGGCCAGAGTGATTTTTCCATCCACATGTACCTGGGCTGACCGCCGGCCGCCATTTTGCGACTTGTAGTGCTGCAGCAGAAGCTGCCACAGTGTGCATTCCAAAGCTCCAAACAAGTCAGACATCTACACCTGGGATTCAGACCAATAGCGATTTAGCAGCACAGTCCAAGGCTATTTTTTTTAAAGGTTGTGCAGACCATTTTGTGGCACATGTTACTGGGCTGATAGGCGGCGGCCATCTTGGGACTAGTGCTGCAGCACAATCTCTCCCAACGTCCATTAATCACTTGTAATAGTGGTCTGTGCCATAGAAATCCTACATCAGGGACTTGGGTGTGCTTGTGTCACCCCTACTAATACCAGTCCACCTGTAATCCATACAGTGAAAAGCCATAAAGTATTCCAGTGAGGGAATTTTTATTTTATTTAAAAAAGGCCAAGTTAGTTTATCTGGCGTTCAATATACTAGATACAGTTAGGCCTGCGTTTCATACATCTGGAATTAGCAAACTAATGTGCTGGGGTTGGGAAAACATATATGTACCCATACTAGAATCTGTCAAAGAAAGCGGTACTCACATATAACAGTCATTCCATCTGTAATCCATACAGTCAAAAGACTGAAAGTATTCCAGTGAGGGAATTTTTTTTATTTAAAAAAGGCCAAGTTAGTTTATCTGGCGTTCAATATACTAGATACAGTTAGGCCTGCGTTTCATACATCTGGAATTAGCAAACTAATGTGCTGGGGTTGGGAAAACATATATGTACCCATACTAGAATCTGTCAAAGAAAGCGGTACTCACATATAACAGTCATTCCATCTGTAATCCATACAGTCAAAAGACTGAAAGTATTCCAGTGAGGGAATTTTTTATTTATTTAAAAAAGGCCAAGTTAGTTTATCTGGCGTTCAATATACTAGATACAGTTAGGCCTGCGTTTCATACATCTGGAATTAGCAAACTAATGTGCTGGGGTTGGGAAAACATATATGTACCCATACTAGAATCTGTCAAAGAAAGCGGTACTCACATATAACAGTCATTCCATCTGTAATCCATACAGTCAAAAGACTGAAAGTATTCCAGTGAGGGGATTTTTTTTATTTAAAAAAGGCCAAGTTAGTTTATCTGGCGTTCAATATACTAGATACAGTTAGGCCTGCGTTTCATACATCTGGAATTAGCAAACTAATGTGCTGGGGTTGGGAAAACATATATGTACCCATACTAGAATCTGTCAAAGAAAGCGGTACTCACATATAACAGTCATTCCATCTGTAATCCATACAGTCAAAAGACTGAAAGTATTCCAGTGAGGGAATTTTTTTTTTTTTAAAAAGGCCAAGTTAGTTTATCTGGCGTTCAATATACTAGATACAGTTAGGCCTGCGTTTCATACATCTGGAATTAGCAAACTAATGTGCTGGGGTTGGGAAAACATATATGTACCCATACTAGAATCTGTCAAAGAAAGCGGTACTCACATATAACAGTCATTCCATCTGTAATCCATACAGTCAAAAGACTGAAAGTATTCCAGTGAGGGAATTTTTTTTTAATTTAAAAAAGGCCAAGTTAGTTTATCTGGCGTTCAATATACTAGATACAGTTAGGCCTGCGTTTCATACATCTGGAATTAGCAAACTAATGTGCTGGGGTTGGGAAAACATATATGTACCCATACTAGAATCTGTCAAAGAAAGCGGTACTCACATATAACAGTCATTCCATCTGTAATCCATACAGTCAAAAGACTGAAAGTATTCCAGTGAGGGGATTTTTTTTATTTAAAAAAGGCCAAGTTAGTTTATCTGGCGTTCAATATACTAGATACAGTTAGGCCTGCGTTTCATACATCTGGAATTAGCAAACTAATGTGCTGGGGTTGGGAAAACATATATGTACCCATACTAGAATCTGTCAAAGAAAGCGGTACTCACATATAACAGTCATTCCATCTGTAATCCATACAGTCAAAAGACTGAAAGTATTCCAGTGAGGGAATTTTTTTTATTTAACCACTTCCCATCTGGGCCCTTTGCCCCCTTCCTGACCAGGCCAAATTTTGCAAAACTGACATATCTCACTTTATGTGGTAATAACTTTGGAACGCCTTTATTTATCCAAGTCATTCAGAGATTGTTTTCTCGTGACACATTGTACTTCATGATAGTCATAAATTTGAGTCAAAATATTTCACCTTTATTTATGAAAAAATCCCAAATTTACCCAAAAATTTAAAAAAATCGCAATTTTCTAAATTTCAATTTCTCTGCTTTTAAAACAGAAAGTGATACCTCATAAAATATTTATTATTTAACATTCCCCATATGTCTACTTTATGTTGGCATCATTTTGGAAATGTCATTTTATTTTTTTAGGACGTTAGAAGGCTTAGAAGTTTAGAAGCAATTCTTCAAATTTTTAAGAAAATTGCCAAAACCCACTTTATAAGGACCAGTTCAGGTCTGAAGTCACTTTGTGGGGCCTACATAGTGGATACCCCCATAAATGACCCCATTGTAGAAACTACACCCCTCAGGTATTCAAAACCGATTTTACAAACTTTGTTAACCCTTTAGGCATTCCACAAGAATTAAAGGAAAATGGAGATCAAATTTTTAAATTTCACTTTTTTGGCAGATTTTCCATTTTAATCAATTTTTTTCTCTAACACATCGATGGTTAACAGCCAAACAAAACTCAATATTTATTACCCAGATTCTGCGGTTTACAGAAACACCCCACATGTGGTCGTAAACTGCTGTATGGGCACACGGCAGGGCGCAGAAGGAAAGGAACTCCACATGGTTTTTAGATGCCATGTCCCATTTGAAGCCCCCTGATGCACCCTTACAGTAGAAACTCCCAAGAAGTGACCCCATTTTGGAAACTAGGGGATAAGGTGCCAGTTTTATTAGTACTATTTTTGGGTACATATGATTTTTTGATCATTCAATATAACACTTTATGGGGCAAGGTGACCAAAAAATTGGTTGTTTTAGCACAGTTTCTATTTATTTATTTTTACAGCGTTCACCTTAGGGGTTCAGTCAAGTGACATTTTTATAGAGCAGATTGTTACGGACGTGGCGATACCTAATATGTATACTTTTTCTCATTTATTAAAGTTTTACACAATAATAGCATTTTTGAAACCAAAAAATTATGTTTTAATGTGTCCATGTTCTGAGAGCTATAGTTTTTTTATTTTTTGAGAGATTTTCTTATGTAGGGGCTCATTTTTTGCGGGATGAGGTGACGGTTTTATTGGTACCATTTTGTGGGACATACGCGTTTTTGATCACTTGGTGTTGCACCTTTTGTGATGCAAGGTGACAAAAATTGCTTGTTTTGACACAGTTTTTTTTTTTTTTTTTTTACGGTGTTCACCTGAGGGGTTAAGTCATGTGATATTTTTATAGAGCTGGTTTTTACGGACGCGGCAATACCTAATATGTATACTTTTTTTTATTTGTTTCACTTTAACACAATAATAGCATTTTTGAAACCAAAAAAATTATGTTTTAGTGTCTCCATGTTCTAAGAGCTATAGTTTTTTTATTTTTTGAGAGATTTTCTTATGTAGGGGCTCATTTTTTGCGGGATGAGGTGACGGTTTTATTGGTACCATTTTGTGGGACATACGCGTTTTTGATCACTTGGTGTTGCACCTTTTGTGATGCAAGGTGACAAAAATTGCTTGTTTTGACACAGTTTTTATTATTAATTTTTTACGGTGTTCATCTGAGGGGTTAGGTCATGTGATATTTTTATAGAGCTGGTTTTTACGGATGCGGCAATACTAAATATGTCTATTTTACTTTATTTTTTCTATTTTAATTTTTTTTTTTTTTATTCCTAACTTGGGAACTTTTTTTTTTTTTACATGTGAAACTTTATTTTATTTTATTTTTTCAACCCTTTATTTTTTTTATTTTTTTTTACACTTTTCGTCCCCCATAAGGTCATACAAGACCTCTGGGGGACATTTGCTTCACTTTTTCTTTTTTTTTTCACAGTTGATTTCTCCTGTAACTGGGGCTGAGATAGTAGCCCCAGTTACAGGACAAATGCACCCCTATAGAGGCTGTACAGCAGCAATCTAGCGCTGTACAGCCTCAGTGCAGGGCTGATCGAGGTCTCTGAGAGACCTCACACAGCCCCTGCACTCTCCGGTCACGGCGGTCACATGACCGCCGGGCCGGAACAGGAAGCGCACAGCGCTTCCTTCTCTGCAGACACAGCGCTCGGTGAGCGCTGTGTCTGCAGCGATCGTGAAGGCAGGGACACCTGGGCACTGTCCCTGCCTTGTCTTAGGGTTGCCCTGCTGTCACTGACAGCGGGCAACCCGATCAGCAGCTGCACGATTAGCGTGCAGCTGCTATTTCTGACAGGACGTTTTAAAACGTGCTGTCAGAAATAGACGTCCACCCATAGGACGTTTATATCCTATGGGCGGACGTGAGGCGGTTAAAAAAGGCCAAGTTAGTTTATCTGGCGTTCAATATACTAGATACAGTTAGGCCTGCGTTTCATACATCTGGAATTAGCAAACTAATGTGCTGGGGTTGGGAAAACATATATGTACCCATACTAGAATCTGTCAAAGAAAGCGGTACTCACATATAACAGTCATTCCATCTGTAATCCATACAGTCAAAAGACTGAAAGTATTCCAGTGAGGGAATTTTTATTTTATTTTAAAAAGGCCAAGTTAGTTTATCTGGCGTTCAATATACTAGATACAGTTAGGCCTGCGTTTCATACATCTGGAATTAGCAAACTAATGTGCTGGGGTTGGGAAAACATATATGTACCCATACTAGAATCTGTCAAAGAAAGCGGTACTCACATATAACAGTCATTCCATCTGTAATCCATACAGTCAAAAAACTGAAAGTATTCCAGTGAGGGGATTTTGCTTATAAAAAATAATATATTTCATTGTGGTGCGAGTTGAATCGCAACAATGAAGAAAAATACTATTAAGGGACGAGGACGCGGTCGTGGTGGTGTCCGTGGAGCCTCTGTTGCTGGTAGAGGACGTGGCCGTTCGGCCCCAGGCGCACACAGTAGGGAACGAACTCCCTCAACTAGCCGGCAGAATGTACCGCAATATCTCGTGGGGCCCAATGCCGCTCTTAGGATGGTAAGGCCTGAGCAGGTACAGGCATTAATCGATTGGGTGGCCGACAGTGCTTCCAGCACGTTCACCACATGGTCTTCCACCCAGTCTTCTGCGGAAAGCGCACAGGTGGCACCTGAAAACCAAGCCCATCAGTCTGTCACATCACCCCCAAGCATATCAGGGAAACGGTCTGAGCCACAAGTTATGCAGCAGTCTCTTCTTCTGTTTGAAGACTCTGCTTCCAGGGTTTCCCAGGGGCGTCCACCTAGCCCTTCCCCAGTGGAGGAAGACATACCATGCACTGACGCACAACCACTTATGTCTCCAGATGAAGAGGACATGGGAATACCACCACAGCAGAGTCACCGACTCTCTGATGATGACGAAACACAGGTGCCCACTGCCGCGTCTTTTTGCAGTGTGCAGACTGAACAGGAGGAGGTCAGGGAGGGAGACTGGGTGGAAGACGATGCAGAGGACGATGAGGTCTTAGACCCCACATGGACTGAAGGTCGTGGCGATGACTTTCACAGTTCAGAGGAAGAGGTAGTGGTGAGACCGAGACAACAGCGAAGCCAAAGAGGGAGCAGGGGGCCAAAGCAGACGAGCCGCCGCCCCCAGAGTTCGCCTGCTACTGGACATCGCCAACAGGGACCCAGCCCCACAAAGGCAGCTTCAAAGAGTTCCCTGGCATGGCACTTCTTTAAACAATGTCCTACCGACAAGACCCGAGTGACTTGCACGCTCTGCCATCAGAGCCTGAGGCGAGGCATTAACGTTCTGAACCTCAGCACAACCTGCATGACCAGGCATCTACATGCAAAGCATGAACTGCAGTGGGGTACACACCTTAAAAACCAGGCACTCACTGAGGCTCCCCCTGCTCCCTCTACCGCTGCTGCCTCGGCTTCCGCCTCGAGAGGAATGTTGCCACCTGCCGAGCAGCAAACAGAGGATGTGCCACCGACACCACCACCACCGCCACCGTCAACTAGCGTCTCCACTATATCACACAGCAGCGTTCAGCTCTCAATATCTCAAACCTTAGAGAGGAAGCGCAAATTCCCCCCGAGTCACCCTCGAGCCCTTGGCCTGAACGCCAGCATTTCTAAACTGCTGGCCTTTGAAATGCTGTCATTCCGGCTGGTGGACACAGACAGCTTCAAACAGCTGATGGCCATGGCTGTCCCGCAGTATGTGGTTCCCAGCCGCCACTACTTCTCCAAGACAGCCGTGCCTTCCCTGCACATGCAAGTGTCCGATAAAATCAAGTGTGCACTGCGCAACGCCATTTGTGGCAAGGTCCACCTAACCACAGATACGTGGACCAGTAAGCACGGCCAGGGACGCTATATCTCACTAACTGCACACTGGATGAATGTAGTGGCGGCTGGGCCCCCGGCGGACAGTTCCTTGGCGCACGTCCTTCCGCCCCCTAGGATCGCAGGGCATCATTCTCTGCCTCCTGTAGCCTCCTCCTCCTACTCGGCTTCCTCCTCCACTGCTTCCACCAGCTCATCCGGTCAGCCACACACCTTCACCACCAACTTCAGCACAGCCCGGGGTAAACGTCAGCAGGCCATTCTGAAACTCATATGTTTGGGGGACAGGCCCCACAGCGCAAAGGAGTTGTGGCGGGGTATTGAACAACAGACCGACGAGTGGTTTCTGCCGGTGGGCCTCAAGCCAGGCCTGGTGGTATGCGATAATGGGCGAAATCTCGTGGCAGCTCTGGGACTAGCCGGTTTGACGCACATCCCTTGCCTGGCGCATGTGCTGAACTTGGTGGTGCAGAGGTTCATTCACCACTACCCCAACATGTCAGAGCTGCTGCATAAAGTGCGGGCCGTCTGTGCGCGCTTCCGCCGTTCACATCCTGCCGCTGCTCGCCTGTCTGCGCTACAGCGGAACTTCGGCCTTCCCGCTCACCGCCTCATATGCGACGTGCCCACCCGGTGGAACTCCACCTTGCACATGCTGGAGAGACTGTGCGAGCAGCAGCAGGCCATAGTGGAGTTTCAGCTGCAGCACGCTCGCGTCAGTCGTACTGCCGAACAGCACCACTTCACCACCAATGATTGGGCCTCCATGCGAGACCTGTGTGCCCTGCTGCGCTGTTTCGAGTACTCCACCAACATGGCCAGTGGCGATGACACTGTTATCAGCGTTACAATACCACTTCTATGTCTCCTTGAGAAAACACTTAGGGCAATGATGTTAGAGGAGGTGGCCCAGGTGGAGGAGGAGGAGGAGGATGAGGGCTCGTTTCTAACACTTTCGGGCCAGTCTGTTCGAAGTGGCTCAGAGGGAGGTTTGTTTAAGCAGCAGAGGACAGGTTCACAAGTCGCCAGCCAAGGCACTGTACTGGAGGACGAGGAGGATGAGGAGGAGGAGGTGGAGGGGGACGAGGATGACGCAAGTTCACAGCGGGGTGGCAGCCCAGGCCCATCACTGGTGCGTGGCTGGGGGGATACGGTGGACGATGACGATACGCCTCCCACAGAGGACAGCTTGTCCTTACCCATGGGTAGCCTGGCCCACATGAGCGAATATATGCTCCAATGCCTGCGCAACGACAGCAGAGTTGCCCACGTTTTAACGTGTGCAGACTACTGGGTGGCCACCCTGCTGGATCCCCGGTATAAAGACAATGTGCCCACTTTAATTCCTGAACTGGAGCGCGACCGTAAGATGCGCGAGTACAAGCGCACGCTGATAGAGGCGCTCTTGAGAGCATTCCCACATGTCACAGGGGAACAGGTGGAAGGTGAAGGCAGAGGAGTGGCAAGAGGTCGCCAACGCAGCTGTGTCACGGCCAGCTCATCTGAGGGCAGGGTTAGCATGGCAGAAATGTGGAAAAGTTTTGTCTCCACGCCACAGCTATCTGCACCGACACCTGATACGGAACGTGTTAGCAGGAGGCAGCATTTCACTAACATGGTTGAACAGTATGTCTGCACACCCCTCCACATCCTGACGGATGGTTCGGCCCCATTCAACTACTGGGTTTCGAAATTGTCCACGTGGCCAGAGTTAGCATGTTATGCCTTGGAGGTGCTTTCTTGCCCGGCGGCCAGCGTTTTATCTGAACGCGTATTCAGCACGGCAGGGGGCGTCATTACTGACAAGCGCAGCCGCCTGTCCACAGCCAACGTGGACAAGCTGACCTTCATAAAGATGAACCAGGCATGGATCCCACAGGACCTGTCCCTCCCTTGTGCAGAGTAGTCCTTATTAACTGCCTAAAACATGTCTTGTTGTGCTACGGGCCACTTCTTTATTTGATACAAATTTTATGAAACCCACAGTTGAATGAAACTCTTCTCTGTCTGGGCGCCGGGGCCTAACCAGATGAAAGTGGCCGGTTAAACTAACGGGTGACATGAAGCCATAACCTCTGCCATGCTACCTCTGTCTTCTGTCTGGGTGCTGAGGCCTAAGTCAAATAAAGCGGTCTTCTGCTGTGCTGGGGGATATGAAGCTAATCTCTGACCTCTCTCCTCTGTCTGGGTCCAAAGGCCTAAATCACTGAAAGAGGCCTTCTCCTGTGGTGTGTGATATGATGCCAGAATATGTGCTGTGGGGCCTCTCTCCTCTTCCTGGGTGCAGGGGTCAAATAAACTAAATTGTGGCCTACTCCTGTGGTGGTTGATATGATGCCTGATTCTCTGATGTGGAACCTCTCTCCTCTGTTTGGGTGAAGGGGTCAAAGTAACTAAATGGTGGCTTCTCCTGTGGTGGCTGATATGATGCCAGAATATGTGCTGTGGTGCCTCTCTCCTCTTCCTGGGTGCAGGGGTCAAAGTAACTAAATGGTGGCTTCTCCTGTGGTGGCTGATATGATGCCAGAATATGTGCTGTGGGGCCTCTCTCCTCTTCCTGGGTGCAGGGGTCAAAGTAACTCAATGGTGGTTTCTCCTGTGGTGGCTGATATGATGCCAGAATATGTGCTGTGGGGCCTCTCTCCTCTTCCTGGGTGCAGGGGTCAAAGTAACTCAATGGTGGCTTCTCCTGTGGTGGTTAGTATGATGCCAGAATATGTGCTGTGGGGCCTCTCTCCTCTTCCTGGGTGCAGGGGTCAAAGTAACTCAATGGTGGCTTCTCCTGTGGTGGCTGATATGATGCCAGAATATGTGCTGTGGTGCCTCTCTCCTCTTCCTGGGTGCGGGGGTCAAAGTAACTCAATGGTGGCTTCTCCTGTGGTGGCTGATATGATGCCAGAATATGTGCTGTGGGGCCTCTCTCCTCTTCCTGGGTGCAGGGGTCAAAGTAACTCAATGGTGGCTTCTCCTGTGCTGATTGATATAAAGCTGATGGTTGTGCCATCTGACATGGTTGCCAGGGTCTGATTCAATGGGGGCCTACTCCTGTGGTGGGTGATCTAAATGCCTGATTCTCTGCTGTGAAACCTCTCTCCTCCGTCTGGGTGTAGGGGTCAAAGTCTTTCAAAGTCGCCTTCTCCTGTGCTGATTGATATGAAGCTTATGGTTGTGCCATCTGACATGGTTGCCGGAGTCCCATTAAATTGTGGCCTACTCCTGTGGTGGTTGATATGATGCCTGATTCTCTGATGTGGAACCTCTCTCCTCTGTTTGGGTGAAGGGGTCAAAGTAACTAAATGGTGGCTTCTCCTGTGGTGGCTGATATGATGCCAGAATATGTGCTGTGGGGCCTCTCTCCTCTTCCTGGGTGCAGGGGTCAAAGTAACTCAATGGTGGCTTCTCCTGTGGTGGCTGATATGATGCCAGAATATGTGCTGTGGTGCCTCTCTCCTCTTCCTGGGTGCGGGGGTCAAAGTAACTCAATGGTGGCTTCTCCTGTGGTGGCTGATATGATGCCAGAATATGTGCTGTGGTGCCTCTCTCCTCTTCCTGGGTGCGGGGGTCAAAGTAACTCAATGGTGGCTTCTCCTGTGGTGGCTGATATGATGCCAGAATATGTGCTGTGGTGCCTCTCTCCTCTTCCTGGGTGCAGGGGTCAAAGTAACTAAATGGTGGCTTCTCCTGTGGTGGTTGATATGATGCCTGATTCTCTGCTGTGAAACCTCTCTCCTCCATCTGGGTGTAGGGGTCAAAGTCTTTCAAAGTCGCCTTCTCCTGTGCTGATTGATATAAAGCTGATGGTTGTGCCATCTGACATGGTTGCCAGGGTCTGATTCAATGGGGGCCTACTCCTGTGGTGGGTGATCTAAATGCCTGATTCTCTGCTGTGAAACCTCTCTCCTCCGTCTGGGTGTAGGGGTCAAAGTCTTTCAAAGTCGCCTTCTCCTGTGCTGATTGATATGAAGCTGATGGTTGTGCCATCTGACATGGTTGCCGGGGTCCCATTAAATTGGGGCCTACTCCTGTGGTGGGTGATCTAAATGCCTGATTCTCTGCTTTGAAACCTCTCTCCTCCGTCCGGGTGTAGGGGTCAAAGTCTGTCAAAGTCGCCTTCTCCTGTGCTGATTGATATAAAGCTTATGCTTGTGCCATCTGACATGGTTGCCGGGGTCTGATTCAATGGTGGCCTACTCCTGTGGTGGGTGATCTAAATGCCTGATTCTCTGCTGTGTAACCTCTCTCCTCCGTCTGGGTGTAGGGGTCAAAGTAACTAAATGGTGGCCTACTCCTGTGGTGGGTGATATGATGCCTGGTTCTCTGCTGTGGGACCTCTCTCCTTTGTCTGGGTGCTGTGGTCAAAATAATAGTAAGTGACCTTCTCCGTTGGTGGGTGACTTGAAGCCTGATTCTGTGCTATGGGACCTCACTCCAATTAATATTGTTTAATTTTTATTTATTTTATGTTAACTCATCATTTCCCTATCTACATTTGTTTGCAGGGGATTTAACTACATTTTGCTGCCTTTTGCAGCCCTCTAGCCCTTTCCGGGTGTGTTTTACAGCCTTTTTAGTGCCCAAAAGTTCGGGTCCCCATTGACTTCTATGGGGTTCGGGTTCGGGATGAAGTTCGGGTCGAGTTCGGATCCCGAACCCGAACATTTTTCGAAAGTTCGGCCGAACTCGTCGAACCCGAACATCCAGGTGTTCGCTCAACTCTAGAGAATAAGTTATACGCCAAATTGGAGAAATGTTTGTTTGCGGTGCAAGAGCTTCCATTCTTGGGATACATGCTTTCTGATTCCGGTTTTCGTATGGACCCCGAAAAGGTCCGGGCGGTTCTGGAGTGGGACCGACCGGAGAATCAGAAAGCTTTGATGCGGTTTTTGGGGTTTACAAATTATTATAGAAAATTTATTTTGAATTATTCCACACTAGTCAAACCTCTTACTGATATGACCAAGAAGGGCGCTGATGTCTCTGTCTGGTCGGATGAGGCATTGCAGGCCTTTTCGGCTATTAAGGAGTGTTTTGCATCTGCTCCCATTCTGGTGCAGCCGGATGTATCTCAGCCATTCGTGGTCGAGGTTGATGCATCAGAGATGGGGGTTGGGGCGGTGCTTTCGCAGGGTCCTTCTCCTGGCAAGTGGGTCCCGTGTGCCTTCTTCTCCAGGAAGCTCTCGGTCGCCGAGAGGAATTATGATGTTGGAGATAGGGAGTTGTTGGCTATCAAGTTAGCCTTTGAAGAATGGCGTCACTGGTTAGAGGGGGCTTCTCACCCCGTTACTGTGTATACAGACCATAAGAATTTGGCTTATCTGCAATCTACCAAGCGTCTGAACCCTAGACAGTCTAGATGGTCATTGTTTTTTACCAGGTTCAATTTTGTGGTTACCTTTCGCCCAGGGGTCAAGAACGTCAAGGCAGATGCCTTGTCTCGCAGCTTCCCCGGGGAGGTGATTCAGAAGATCCAGTGCCGATTTTGGCGGATGGAGTGGTGGTCTCCGCTCTGTACCCTGAATTGGAGATGGAGGTATTGGGAGCTCAGGATGGGGCTCCTGGTTCATGTCCCCCAGGGAGGTTGTTTGTTCCTGAGGGCCTACGATACAAGGTGTTCAAGGAACATCACGATACTGTTCTCGCTGGACATCCTGGTGGTAAGTACACCTGTGATCTGGTGTCCCAGAGGTTCTGGTGGCCTGACACATACTGGTGTAAGGCTGGGACTGCACACCGTGAAAAATATTAATGCCTGGTGACAGAGTACTGCGGGACAGCTGCTGCCATCAGGCTGCGGAAAGACTCAAATGTCCATAAGCCTAAATGGCAACATTTCCAGGGCCAGCAATTTGGAAAGGTGCGTATTTAGTGCTATGGTCTGTGGGTGGGTGGCAGTGTATTTGGCTTTCGTTCAAAGGCCTGGGGTATAGACATCTGTACGCTGCGCTGCAACACAGAAGTGGATGTGCTAGCTGATGGTGCTTGAGAAGGTGCAGGTGCATTGCGGAAGGCATCTAGGCCTGCATTTTGAACAGGTGATTGGCCAGCACGTAACACAGGGGAAGAGGAAGCAGTGGTGTGACCCACAGACACTGGTTGTGGACCCAGGCGTTCGGCCCATCAATTAGGGTGCTTTGATGCCATGTGGCAGATCATGCTTGTGGTGGTGAGGTTGCTAGTGTTCACGCCCCTGCTCATTTTGGTACGGCACAGGTTGCAAATGACAATTCTTTTATCGTCCGCACTTTCTTCAAAAAAGCGCCAGACTGCGGAACACCTACCCCTTGGCAAGGGAGATTGCCGCAAGGGGGTGCTCCGGGGAACAGTTGCCTGTTTGCCCGCCTTCTCCCTTTTGCAACTCCACTGCCTCTTCCAGCCTGTTGCAGTGCTGCAGATCCCTCCCCCTCTGTACTGCTGTCCTTGCTCATCTTGTCACCTTTCCAGGTTGGGTCAGTGACTTTATCGTCCATCACCTCATCTTCCACTTCCTCACTCTAGTCATCCTCCTGACTTGTTGACCTAACAACAACCTCTGTGTCTCATCCTTATTATGAATCTCTTGAGACTCTAATTGAAATTGACTTATTGGCAACTAGGTCTCTTTATCATCATCCACCTCGTGAAACACTAATTGCCGTTTCCCACCGTCATCTTCTTCTGACTGGATGTTCCAGAGTTTGGGGATCAGGGAACAATATCTCCTAATGTCCCTCTTCAAGCGGGCTTGGCGAGAAGCCCAAATTAAGGAATGGCTATGAAAACAGCTCCTCGGAATATCAGAGTGTGGGATCACTTGTTTGCCAAGACTCTCCATGGTGGGTGGAAGGAGTATCAGGGTGAGGATTCTGTTGACCAGACTGTTGGCTACTGAGACTGGACTTTGTGGAAGACAGGGTGGTGCTTAACCGACTGGAAGTATTAGCTGCTATCCAACCGACCACCTGGTCGCACTGGTCTGACTTCGAGAGTGATGTCATGCGCCACCAGCAGCAAACATTTTTGACTGAATGTCACTGATATTTCGGATATGCAAATGTTATACAGGAGATGTAGCGCATGCAATATAACTAACCACAGCGGATACTGTCTACAGAAATAGTAAACTTTATGTCACAGATATTTTTAAGCTGTGCACACGTTACGCAGGAGATGTAGCGCAGATAATGTCGCTGTCACTAGCGGCGAAAAAAATTACACTGAATGTCACTGATATTTCGGATGCACTAACGCTATACAGGAGATGTAGCGCAGGTAATGTCGCAGTCCCCAGCAGCAAAAAAAACTACACTGAATGTCACTGATATTTCGGATACGCAAATGTTTAACAGAAGACGTAGCACAGGTAATGTAACTGTCTGCAGCGGACACCGTCTACAGAAAAAGTACACCTGATGTCAGATATTTTTAGGCTGCGCACACATCAGACAGGAGATGTAGCGCAGCAGCCAAACAATTGCAAGTTATTTAGCTCAAGTAGACATATGGGTAATGTAAAGTAGTAACTATTTTTGGAGTTATTGTTATCTATTATAAAAGTAGAGAAATTGAAATTTGCAAATTTTTCCACATTTTTAGTAAATTCAGTATTTTATTATAAATAAAAATTAAATTTTTGACTCAATTTTACCATTGTCATGAAGTACAATATTTGCCGACAAAACAGTCTCAGAATGGCCTGGATAAGTAAAAGCATTTTAAAGTTATTATCACATAAAGCGATACATGTCAGATTTGCTAAAAATGGCCTGGCCAGAAAGGTGAAAAATGGCTTGGTCCTGAAATGGTTAAAATGCCAGCTTGAACATATTATAGTGAAAACCATTTAATGCAAACCATAGTATGCACATAAAGACATCCATATTGCCTATATGCTAGCCAAAGTACTCATCTAAATTACTAGCTAAAAGCCTTCATAATACCTGCCCACATAATTTTTTCTTGCAAAAGACTGAAAATGGGGAAAAAAGAACTTGTATACAAAACAATTTTATTCTTATCTAGTTTTTTGCCTCAAGGTCCTCAGTGTACATTTATATGATGATTTATAAAAATACCACTTGCAGTGCCCTCATAAAATTACAATGCACAGCACTTTTTATTATACCAGATAATGTACCCCTCATAATCATCCACCTTTTATTTATATGGATTTAGGGGGACATTTGCTATGATGGGAGATTTAGATGCCAGTCTTAGTCCATGTCCACTGCTGCTTGATGCACCTTACTGGTGGCCAAGCAACTTGCTTACTGACATAGATTTAAGTAATTTTCTAGACCAAAAACTGGCGTAGAAAATGATCAATCAGACGGCCCTACTGGCCCGCCCCCTTCATCTACCCTTTTTCTGTCACCTCGGAAAAGTGGCATTAGTAGGGAAAAGTCACAGATTCGGCCGCAAATTCCTTTTGCGACCAAATCTGCCTCAAACGTACACTATAAAAGTGTACTTCCCATAATAAATGACCCCCTTCGTTTATACAGGGTGGCCCACTAAAAAGTAGCCAGTCTCCAGTGATAGTATGACAAGATGAACGAGCAAGTGGATTGTTTTTTTTAATTACCCACAAAAGATGCTGAAAGTGGTTCCCATTCACGTCTCTGCATCTTTGGGCATGTCAGATTATGTTGGCTGCTGCTGCTTGTAGCTCTTCAGCAGTGATGCTTTTTCCAACAAGATGGGGAAACATGCTGCACCTCATGGGACTCACTGGCACGGGTTCATGAACTTTTTACGATGGAGTGAACTGTGAGCAAGGGGTTATGGGCACCACGTTCCCCACTTGGTCACATGTGATTTTTAGCTCTGGGAAAATTTAAACAGAAAATGTACACTAACAATCGACATACCCTGGATGAACCCAAGGGAAAAACTTCACAAACACTATCCACAGCATAATTGGAGTATACTAGCATACAGGAGTATACTAACACATTCTAAGCATAGAACAATTGTGTAATTCATTAACAAGACAACAAAATAATAAAAAAATGTTAATGAAAAAAATCTTGCAAAAAAGCAATTATTTTTCATAAAATAAATTTTATTGTGCATATTTTGCAAAAAAGCAAATATATAAATACCGTATTTTTGATGCTGATTTTGCCGAATTTTCAATGATACACCCACGGCGATGCCGCGCCGCGGGTGTATCAGCTGTGAGGGAGGAGGGGCTGGGGCTGGCATCTGCTTTTATAATGACAGCGGGGCCCGTGCAGTGACTGTATTCTACTACACAGGCCCCGCTCACTGTATAATCGTATCTGTAATAGTTAATTATGTATATACCGGTAATCGCATAATCAGCGCTACTTACAACTACAAGTGCTCGCTAGGTAGCAGAGAGGAGGGAGGAGGCAGGCCGGGAGGACGGGCGCTGGCAGCGTGAGTCACTACGTCACGCGCCTGCGCCGCCCACTTTATGAAGGAAGCA
The DNA here is from genome assembly GCF_905171765.1 of Bufo bufo. Taxonomy (NCBI): domain Eukaryota; kingdom Metazoa; phylum Chordata; class Amphibia; order Anura; family Bufonidae; genus Bufo; species Bufo bufo. Next base: position 405,117,722 of record NC_053393.1, on the reverse strand, counting down.
GGCGGCCTGGGCGCATGACGTAGTGACTCACGCTGCCAGCGCCCGTCCTCCCGGCCTGCCTCCTCCCTCCTCTCTGCTACCTACCAAACGCTTATAGTTGTAAGTAGCGCTGATTATGCGATTACCGGTATATACATAATTAACTATTACAGATACGATTATACAGCGGGGCCCGTGTAGTAGAATACAGTCACTGCACGGGCCCCGTTGTCATTATAAAAGCAGATGCGACCCCCACCCCCTGTATTGAGGGTCATTCACTACAAGATGCTATATATGTGTCATCCACAGATCCCCATAACAGTGCCATCCAGAGGCCCCAATAAGAGCCACCCACAGATCCCCCATAAGTGTCACCCACAGATCCCCCATAAGTGTCACCCACAGATCCCCCATAAGTGTCACCCACAGATCCCCCATAAGTGTCACCCACAGATCCCCCATAAGTGTCACCCACAGATCCCCCATAACAGTGTGTCACCCACAGATCCCCCATAACAGTGCGTCACCCACAGATCCCCCATAACAGTTCACCATCCACAGATCCCCCACAACAGTGCGCCATCCACAGACCACAATTAGTTCAAAACCCACCAAAAGCACACCTATTGGTTCAAAATATTTTTTTTCTTATTTTCCTCCTCAGAAACCTAGGTGCGTCTTATGGGCCGGTGCGTCTTATAGGGCGAAAAATACGGTATATACTTATTAGGTATCCACACAACCAAAATAACGTGAAAAACTAATTTAACAGGCTATCAAGTGTGAGATATGTACGTTATAAACAATAAAAGTTAAACAATTAATGTAAAAAAAAAATTATATTTGCAACAAAAAAGTATATCAATTACAATGTATTTTATATGTACCCTTAAATGGCACCAAAAAATGCTATTTCTCTTGCATAAAACAAGGCCTTATACCACCATTTCAATAAAAAAAAAAGTTATGGCTGCTTAAGCATGAAGAGGCAAAAAGTGAAAAAAAATGACAAGTTAACTAGAATTGCTTTGGGAATTCATTCTAGTGCTGAATGCCACACATTTTTGTCTGCAAAATGTATAGCTGTGGTAACAATTGCATTTACTAAACAAGTAAATTTCAAGCCCAATAAGGGCCTAGGCTTGATGCATAGTTTTTCCATAAAGAGGAGCTGCCTCCTTCCCTGACTTGTCTGTTTTATGAAACACTTGTATTCTCTATAAAATAATTTTCAGAGCATCTTTTGTTATTCCGTTTGAATATTTATTGATGCATTGAAAACTGTTTGTTACTATTTCCCTTGTCATATGTCACAGTCTGGCTAATTATACAATGTCAGATTGTGTAGGGACTCACGCCTATCTGGTAACACCCAGTTGTCAATTTATTCATAAATTTATAAAAGGAATAACAGAAAAACGGCATAACACGACATCCTAAGAAAAGATGATCCAGATCTGAAATTTCATGCAGAACAGAATTATTTACTAAACCAGACATGTCAAGAGCAGACAGATCCTCTTTATACGAATGACCATAATTGTCCAAGTTGTAATCCAGACTAAGTAAAATGGAAATATGCACATCCTATCAGTCTCAAAAATATGTAAACATATCAATACATAAAAGGCACATTTAGAATATCCTGCTGTTTAGGGTGTGCTATAATGTAAGCATAGAAACATAAAGCTTCTAGGTACACTAACATTAATCCTGCTAGTAGAAGTGACAGATGATCATGTAATTTTTTCCCTGATGACAGATAATCTTAAGCTGCATCAGTATGCATCAATGCTATATAGAACACAGATTGCGGACTATTACGTTTTCACAATTACATCATTGCCTGGGATATATAAAATACATAAATATTTTAGCTTTCCGCATCACTGTTCAGTGTATGAAGGGATACAATTCAATATATTAATTATGCCAATTACTTTTAATTTAAATAAAGCAACATATGCAGTACTGTATTACTCACTTTCATATGACACAAAAAAACACTTATTATATTCAGTGGATCTAGTAGCTTTAAGTGAAAATCCTTGCTGTCATAGACTGGGATTTTTATTGGAAGCCATTGGATTTGCAGCTAGTCTAGCTTCTTAGACTAGAACTCCGATTATAGAAAACAAAACACACTGCAAAATATTATAAAACTACAAATTCATCTTTATTCATGATCGAAACTATAAATAAATAAAAAATCTATCTATCTATCTAGTAAATTTCAGACACTTACTACAACATATAATTCATTTGCATTTTTGATCTATAAAAAAGATTAATTAATTGTATTCTTAAATATTCAGTAGTCTGCTTTGTTTTCTATAATCAGAATTCTGAGTTTCAGATTTTCAACAGATTGTTTGCATTTTTGACATCAGATTGGTTTATTGACTCCTTAGACTAGAAGCTCACCGACACCAAAATCATAGACAATAATATTAAATATGTGTGTAATCAATCTTTGTTATATAGTTACATAGTTAATATGGTTGAAAAAAGACATAGGTCTTTGCCTTTCTTTTTCCTGCACCTACAAACCAGATTCCAAATAAGTTGGGACACTAAACAAATTGTGAATAAAAACTGAATGCAATGATGTGGAGATGGCAAATGTCAATATTTTATTTGTAATAGAACGTAGATGACAGATCAAACGTTTAATCCGAGTAAATGTATCATTTTAAAGGAAAAATACGTTGATTAAAAATTTTGCGGTGTCAACAAATCCCCAAAAAGTTGGGACAAGTAGCAATAAGAGGCTGGAAAAAGTAAATTTGAGCATAACGAAGAGCTGGAAGACCAATTAACACTAATTAGGTCAATTGGCAACATGATTGGGTATAAAAAGAGCTTCTCAGAGTGGCAGTGTCTCTCAGAAGCCAAGATGGGTAGAGGATCACCAATTCCCACAATGTTGCGCAGAAAGATAGTGGAGCAATATCAGAAAGGTGTTACCCAGCGAAAAATTGCAAAGACTTTGCATCTATCATCATCAACTGTGCATAACATCATCCGAAGATTCAGAGAATCTGGAACAATCTCTGTGCGTAAGGGTCAAGGCCGTAAAACCATACTGGATGCCCGTGATCTCCGGGCCCTTAAACGACACTGCACCACAAACAGGAATGCTACTGTAAAGGAAATCACAGAATGGGCTCAGGAATACTTCCAGAAACCATTGTCAGTGAACACAATCCACCGTGCCATCTGCCGTTGCCAGCTGAAACTCTACAGTGCAAAGAAGAAGCCATTTCTAAGCAAGATCCACAAGCTCAGGCGTTTTCACTGGGCCAGGGATCATTTAAAATGGAGTGTGGCAAAATGGAAGACTGTTCTGTGGTCAGACGAGTCACGATTCGAAGTTCTTTTTGGAAATCTGGGACGCCATGTCATCCGGACCAAAGAGGACAAGGACAACCTAAGTTGTTATCAATGCTCAGTTCAGAAGCCTGCATCTCTGATGGTATGGGGTTGCATGAGTGTGTGTGGCATGGGCAGCTTGCATGTCTGGAAAGGCACCATCAATGCAGAAAAATAGATTCAGGTTCTAGAACAACATATGCTCCCATCCAGATGTCATCTCTTTCAGGGAAGACCCTGTATTTTTCAACAAGATAATGCCAGACCACATTCTGCATCAATCACAACATCATGGCTGCGTAGGAGAAGGATCCGGGTACTGAAATGGCCAGTCTGCAGTCCAGATCTTTCACCTATAGAGAACATTTGGCGCATCATAAAGAGGAAGGTGCAACAAAGAAGGCCCAAGACGATTGAACAGTTAGAGGCCTGTATTAGACAAGAATGGGAGAGCATTCCTATTTCTAAACTTGAGAAACTGGTCTCCTCGGTCCCCAGACGTCTGTTGAGTGTTGTAAGAAGAAGGGGAGATGCCACACAGTGGTGAAAATGGCCTTGTCTCAACTTTTTTGGGATTTGTTGACACCATGAAATTCTGATTCAACATATTTTTCCCTTAAAATGGTACATTTTCTCAGTTTAAACTTTTGTTCCGTGATTTATGTTCTATTCTGAATAAAATATTAGAAGTTGGCACTCCACATCATTGCATTCAGTTTTTATTCACGATTTGTATAGTGTCCCAACTTTTTGGAATCCGGTTTGTACTGTAGTTTGCCACCGTGTGAAATAAATTGAACTAACTCATAGACCACAATTATTTTAATACTTTAATGTTCTATTTACAGGCATGACATTTGAAATGGTCAATCTGTTTAGACGATTGCTAAGTTATAAAAAGCATAATGAGAGGTTATCATTCAGAGAATATGGAAATGCCAAATGTAATTAAAGATGTTGGATTATTTCATATATTTCCTAACTTCTTATTTTGTCATATTAGATGGATTATATCATGATCCATGTAATGCTGTTACGTACGAATGCTACTTTATCCAGTAGCTGCAATTAAATTCTAAAGAACTGGGTCATGTTATGTAGTGCTGATAAATGACATATCTACTGTATCAGACTAGTCTTTAAAACAAAGTTCTTTAGGAGCCCCACTTACTTTTTTTTAAGTTACTGATGAGAGATGAGCAAATTTCAGGTTATGAAATTCGTTTTTGCTTCGTTTACTGGTAAAAAGTGAATTGAGTTATGGATACTGTTACCACGGATCATAACACAATTCTATGACGGAATGCATAACGGAATGCCTTTAGAGGAATTCCATTATTAATTCCGTCATAATAGACGTCTATGGCCTGTATAACGGATCCGTCCCATTTCTGTTATGCAGGAGAGAACTCCCCTGCATAACGGAAGCGGGACTGATCAGTTATGCAGCCCATAGACTTCGATTATGACAGAATGAATAACGGAATGCCTCTAAAGGCATTTTGTTATGCATTCCATCATAGAATTGCGTTATGGTCCGTGGTAACAGAATTCATAATGTAATTCACCTTTGACCAGTAAACGAAGCATGAATGAATTAAAAAATATGAAATTCGCTCATCTCTATTACTGATATTTTATAAATGGAACATAATTTGGTCATTAAGGGGAACCTGTCTGCACCAAAATGGTCCCTAAACCGCCTGCAGTACCTTACAGCTAATGTCATGTGGTTTCTAATAATCTCTGCAAAGGCTATATGAAAACGAGGATCTTGAAGTAAAGGGGGAAGCTGCTTTCATGCTTGAAGTCAAGTTTGCCACACCCAATTCCCACTGCTTTGCACTTGATTGATGATTTTTATTATTTCCTTCATGCATGATTCCTTCTTGAGATCTCGCACAGTATGCGTCATATGATAATGGTCTCTGGCATGCTCTCTCAAGATCTAAAGAAGGAATTGCCAATGAAGGAAATTAAAAATCCCATCAATTAAACACAGAAGCCCATCTTTTCAAAGAAAAATGCCTTCTTTCTTCTTTTTCCTTCCCTCGTTCCCAAAATAACATTCACTCTGAATTCTGTGATAAATTCATCTTGAGATACTAAAATGGACTGTTGACTCAATTAAGGATCAGATCCCAACATCCCAAGGTTAGATTGAGAAATACGGACATGATTCAGCAGCTAATAGTAATAGTACATCACATCTATACTTCTCAGTACTTCTCTTTAATATCTTCCATGCTCTTCTCTGTATATCAAAAGAAAGGTAGTTATATGGAAGCAAAATTTCCTCAATTTTATGTGGGGTCTGTATGGATTGCATCATAGCAGATAATTGCCACCGACCAGCTCAGGGACAACTGAGAATTAGAACTCGAATCTGCAAAAGACCAAAATGCTAAAAAGAAAATGGGCAGAAATAGTGTTATTCCTCATATGCACATACTTGGGCAGCTTATTCTGAAAAGCCAAGTTGACAATGATAGATAGAACTATTATTATTAAAGCTCTATATGCACATATTGGGGCAGGTTTATGAATGCTACCACAGTGTCTGATTCTGGGTGATAAATTTGGTGCATCTTGTTTAGTCTAAATTTATACCACCTAGAGATGAGCGAATTTAAAAAAAATTTGATTCGGCCGGTTCACCGAATTGTCTGAAAAGATTTGCTTTGATCTGAATTTATTTGCGGTGAATTGCATAAAAAAATGGCTACTTCCTGGCTGCAGAGAGCCTGTATAGTTGTATAGAACACTGTGCCTTGCAGTAACAGGCATAGGGAGTCTGCTGTGGTAGTGAAATAATACTGTCAGTCAGTATGACATGCAGATGACAAGCGTCACTCTTAGAATCACTGCACACTTCACTTATTTGGGCAGTTACAGGGCCAAAATTGACCAAATAATTTAAGTGTGAACTCGATGTTAGCGTCAAACGCATTTCTTTTACACCGTCAGCAGCTGATTCCACATAGATGTAAATAGAACCTGTTCTATTAAACGCTTATACAAGTAGAGCCCCCCGACAGAGTGGACAGGGTGTCAGCAGTAAGTTTGTGTTGATGTCATTGATTAATTTGCCCTTCCTCTGATCCATCAGAGCAATAACCCACCAAAAAATTATCCAGTTAGTGGAGCATACGCCTTTAATGGGTCAGCATTTGCTCAATAATCCATCAGTATTGCTAATGCCAAATAAAACAGGAGTGGATCTAAAACAGAGAACACGTGAATGGAATATTTGCATGTCTTCTGTGTTTTGTACCCACTTCTGGTTTTGGCTACAAAATCATAAGCCAATTCAGATGGGACCATACAGGCCTTACAGCTGCTACATAGACAGGATCCGTTGTACGTTTCATTTTTCCTTCCTTCTGATAGATCAGAAGAAGGGTCAAACAAATAATGATGTCAGCCAGGCTGAAAGGCAAAATAGTGGCCCAGTCATGAAGTGGGGAGGGTGGGAACAGCATGAGAAGTCCACAGAGTGGCCCTATTACATAGTGGTGAGGTTGAAGCTGCATGAGAAGACCACAGAGTGGCCCAATGACAGAGTGTGGAGGTGGCAGCAGTATGAGAAAGCCACTGATGTGGGACAATGACAGAGTTTGGAGGTGGCGGCGGCAGCAGCAGCATCAGGAGAAGGCCACAGAGTGGCACAATGACAGAGTCTGGAGGTGGCGGCATCAGCAGTAGCAGCTTAAGGAGAAGGCCACCAAGTGGTGCAATGACCGAGTGTGGATGTGGTGGCAGCATCAGGAGACCACAGAGTGGCAAGGTGACAGTGTAGAGGTGGCGGGAGCATCAGGAGGCCACAGAGTGGCAAGATGACATAGTGGGGAGGTGGCAGCAGCATCAGGAGGCCACAGCATGAGGAGGCCACAGAGTGGCACAATGACAAGAGATTGCAGAGATGGCAGAAGCATGAGGGGGCCACAGAGTGGCACGACGACGAGAGATTGTGGAGGTGGCAGCAGCATGAGGAGGCCACAGAGTCGCCGCTTCATCTATTCATTTATAGGGAATATAGGACAGAACAGAAGGTTAAGATTTCTCAACTTTATAAAGTGTTGCTTAAAACACGATTTTAATAATACACAATCTCCGGCACAAAAAGCTTGGCAAATTGATTGCCCCTGAATTTCCCTCGATGATTGGGATAATATATTGGCGAATTTAAGTTTACTTTCTTATAATTTTAATCAAGTTTTGGTTCAATTTAATATATACTGTGATAGTCCGTTATTTAGCTCACCTTTCCAGAGGTGAAAAGGTAGTGGGATTAGTCAGATTATTTCGCACAAGGAGACCTCAGGAGACAGCGTCCTGCCAGCTTTATATCACAGGTTGCATTAAAACACAAAACATAAACGGAACACCTAGCCTTGTCCAGGCTCTAACTAAACAATAGGTCCCTCTCTAGGACGTGGCTGAGCTATCCTCAGTCCACCCAAAATAAGCACACTGTCTGAACAGCAACCTGTCATACTTGCAGTTTGCAGGCTCTGTACCTTCAGGGTCCCTTAGTGAGATGTGGCTCTCTCACTCCCAGGAAGTTCTGAGCAAGTGTGTTGTCAGCCCAGTTATCTAGCAACTCCCCAGGTGCAGCTCATCAGGACCCAGGCTTAGGGTTTTTAACCCTTTCCTAAATAACTTTCTTCAGCATATGCTAAGAACCTGGGAGACACATATATACCCTCAATTACTTCACCCTGTGAGACACCACAACACAAAGTGTTGCCTAAGACAGGAGAGAATCCGCCAGTCTTTAGTTTATTCGACAACGTGGTTACGATGGAGAAAGCATTCCAAAAAACAATTTCTCTCCACCTGGAGACGAATCCTGTCAAGATAAATGCAAGTGCGGTATCGGCCGCTCATCGACCCAGATATTTCTGGCGGAATCTGGCGTCAAGATAGCTTTGAGCCCGGAAGAGTCACGAAGTTCATCAAGATACATCGCTAAAGATTTTACCGCATATAACCGCAGCACTGAAAGCTGAATAAATGTTGTTTTTCGACCGAAATAGTTCTATAAAGATTTTACCGCATATAACCACAGCGCTGACCGCTGAATAAATATATTTTTTGGACCGAAATAGTTCAATAAAGATCTTACCACATATAACCACAGCGCTAACCGCTGAATAAATTTTTTTTTCTGACCGAAATAGTTCAATAAAGATTTTACTTCATATAACCGCAGCTCTGACCGCTGAATAAATTTTGTTATTCGACCAAAATACTTCAATAAAGTTGTTACCGTATATAACCACAGCGCTGACTGCTGAATAAATTTTGTTTTTCGACCGAAATAGTTCAATAAAGATTTTACCGCATATAACCGCAGCGCTGACCGCTGAATACATTTTGGTTTTCGACCAAAATACGTCAATAAAGATTTTACCACATATAACTACAGCTCATAACGCTGAATAAAATTTGGTTTTCGACTGAAATACGTCACAAAAGGTTTTACCACATATAACTGCAGCGTTGAACGCTGAATAATTTTTTTTTGCTACAGAAATACGTCACTAAAGGCTTGGGACTCGAGGAGTAGAAGGAGCATCAGGACCAGCAGACGATGGGAACGACAGACAGCTCCCTTCGCCTGAGGTGGTGGAACCTTGACTGCCTGAAATTGGGTTCGGTGTGCCACTGGGTGATGCAGCGGTTGCTTCTGCAGGCTGGACCACCACATCGGAGCCACGGTTCTCCAAGGCCACTTTATGGTGACGCTGCATATGTTGACGCAGGGCAGTGGTGCCAACATTGGCACACTGGTCATGCTTCACCTTCTGCCCACAGATTCTACATATGGCCATGTTCACCTCCTCCGATGCTGTGCAAAAAACTGCCACACCACAGAGTAGGTGATTTTACCAACAACACTACGCACTTACTGACTGCTACCGCTGCTGCTTCTGTGAACCCGTGGATCCCTCCTTAATAAGGATACATTTTTATGAGAATAAATTTTTCATTTTATATTGAAATATACAACTAAAGGCTTTACCACGTATAACTGAGGCGCTGAATGCAGAATAAATGTATCGTTTTCTACCGAAATACGTCATTAACGGTTTTACCACAAATATTACTGCAGCGCTAAACACTAAATATATATATTTTTTTACCAAAATACGTCACTTAAGGTTTTGCTAAATATAACTGCAACAGTGAACGTTGAATATATTTTTAAAAAATCAAAGATGGTGGCTCACTCCAAACGAAATGTAGGAACAGGTGCTGCTAGCCTAGTTAGAGGGACACCCACCCTCTCAAAACAAGGAATTGCAAATTATAGTAATAGGCGAGCACACTTCATTTGGCATGTGGATAAAATTTAATTAAATCACTCAATAGTAATACACGTGTATATGCAGGTAAAATAGAACAATGATAAATACTAAAAACTATTAAAATAAATAGATGACCATATGTAGGGTATAAGCCTCAAAGCTATATAGTCCAGCAAAAGTTCAAAATGTAGTTCCCAATACGTGCAATGTTGGTATGCAATAGGTGGTATTAATTATGATCCCTTAGGGATAAGTCCATAGATGTATATATGGATTTGTATCCAATAGATTGCTATGCAAATATTGGAGGACTCAGTTATTCCCGGAGTAGCTTAGGAGATCCGCTTTATGAATAAAGTGTTCCAATCGACATCAAAAGTTCAAGCCTTCATATATTTGTAGCTTGTAATAACAGCTTAGACGTTCTTACCTTCCTCTGTATCGAGGATCCAAGACGCTGGTGTTTGTTAGCGTCTTCCTCCTTGCCTCTCTAGCCGGCTTACCCGAAATATCGCGGGAGTTTGAGCGAGACTTGCAACTTGGTCCGTGCTTGTAGCTCTTCCGGCTTGGTGCAGAGGAAGGAATCTTGCGGTCCTTGGTTCTTTAGTGCCGATGTCAGTTCGACTGTCCTGGCAATTCAATTTTCATAGCGTGGCCACGCTTATGACTACGGAGGTGCTGTTCCCAGGTATCTGATCCGGCCGGATCAGATACCTGGGAACAGCACCTCCGTAGTCATAAGCGTGGCCACGCTATGAAAATTGAATTGCCAGGACAGTCGAACTGACATCGGCACTAAAGAACCAAGGACCGCAAGATTCCTTCCTCTGCACCAAGCCGGAAGAGCTACAAGCACGGACCAAGTTGCAAGTCTCGCTCAAACTCCCGCGATATTTCGGGTAAGCCGGCTAGAGAGGCAAGGAGGAAGACGCTAACAAACACCAGCGTCTTGGATCCTCGATACAGAGGAAGGTAAGAACGTCTAAGCTGTTATTACAAGCTACAAATATATGAAGGCTTGAACTTTTGATGTCGATTGGAACACTTTATTCATAAAGCGGATCTCCTAAGCTACTCCGGGAATAACTGAGTCCTCCAATATTTGCATAGCAATCTATTGGATACAAATCCATATATACATCTATGGACTTATCCCTAAGGGATCATAATTAATACCACCTATTGCATACCAACATTGCACGTATTGGGAACTACATTTTGAACTTTTGCTGGACTATATAGCTTTGAGGCTTATACCCTACATATGGTCATCTATTTATTTTAATAGTTTTTAGTATTTATCATTGTTCTATTTTACCTGCATATACACGTGTATTACTATTGAGTGATTTAATTAAATTTTATCCACATGCCAAATGAAGTGTGCTCGCCTATTACTATAAGTTGAATATATTTTGTTTTTCTACCGAAATACATCATTAAAGGTTTTACCACATATAACTGCAAAAGGGAACGCTGAATATATTTTCTTTTTGTACTGAAATAATAACTGCAGAAGTGAAATGTGTAAATATTTTTCATTTTGTACTGAAATATTCCACTAAACTCTTTCACCACAAATACATGCAACAGTGAAGTGTGTATATTTTTTTCCTTTTTTGTACTGAAATAGGACACCTTCTGCTTTCACCACATATAACTGCAGAAGTGAAATTTGTATATATTTTTACTTTCATGTACTGAAATAGGCCACTAAACTCTTTCAACACAAATAACTGCAGAAGTGAAATGCGTATATATATTTTTTTCCACAGATATAAGCCACTAAAGGCTTTTCAACACAGCACTTGCACCCCAATAACAAGAACAAATTGCTAGAATGCCAGAGCTGTATAATGGCTATTTTGATACCCAAATAATGTTTCCCTGCACTTGTAAATCGCTTTTTTTTTTTCCACAATTAGGTTTTTCTAGCACTGTCTCTAGTGACTTCAGATGTCTCTCCCTGCACTAAGATGCTGTGAAGTGATTCCTCCCCAACCTTTCCCTGCACTTTTAAATCTCTTTTTTAGCAATGTCCCTAGCGCCTTCTGACGTCTCTCCCTGCACTAAGATGCTTGAAATGATTCCTCCCTATCCTTTAACAATAAATGCAGTTCCAGCACTCCAATGTAGTTGTTGTGTTGCTTATTTCTTTATTTGTGGTAACAAAATTGTGGCATGTAGACAAATCCTTACACTCTAACACCAGTTTACGTGTTTCAGACACTTAGTCCTTAGTTATAACTTTCCCTGCACTTATAATTTTTTTTTTTCACAATTAGATTTTTCCTGTTGCTGTCCCTAGCACCTTCTCAGGTCTGTCCCTGCAGTCAGAACGCTGTTAAATGTCTGACTCTAAGATGGCCGCCGTATTTATAGGGCTGTGACATCACAGGGCTGGCTGGCTGCTGATTGGCTGCATGCATGGCATTATGGGGTCAGCCCGCCTTTCCAGAGTTCCTTGCCCCATGTCCTCACACATGTAGCTGCCATTGTAGCCGCCATTTTATGAAAAATTGTGACTCGTTACCACAAAGCGCAGGAAATTCATATTTGTTGCAAATCGAATTTTTCCTGAAATTCGGATCGAATTCCACTTCGTCTGATTCGATTTGCTCATCTCTAATACCACCTATTAGTTGGCAATTTTGGTGCGTGATATCACAACTTAGGCCATGGCCATTTCTGCTAATTAGAGATGAGCGAATCGAGTCCCACAAATTCGATCTGAATTTGAGGATACATTTGATTCGCCGAATTTCATCGTGTTTCGTGTCAGTGAATCGATTTATCCTGAAATAGTATAAAAAACAAAAAAATTCTAACTTACCACCTCCATTTGCTTGCGATGGGCCGCCAGCTTCCATCTTGCTTGAAGATCTTGACTGAAATTCCGTGCGGCACGAGATTACATCATCACGTCATACGTCACCACACCAGCCGGTGTGATGACGTAATCTCTCGACGCATAGGATTTCAGCCGAGAACTTCAGGCAAGATGGTGACGGCTGGCCCGTCGCAAGCAAATGGAGGCGGGAAGTTAATTTTACACTGTTTTTAAACTCAGATGCCGCGATCATGTATGAATGCGGCATCTGAGGGGTACAATGACGGTGCTATCGCACCCGCTACTTACAAAAAATGCGCTTCACGACGAAGTAATTCTCTAAAACATTATGGGCGAGGGTCTGCTGCTGAGCTGACCATAGGAAAATGTATGGTTCAGGCCCTGCTGCTGAGCTGACCCTCTAAAACATTATGGTTGAGGGCCTGCTGCTGAGCTGACCATTTAAAAAATTATGGGAGAGTGCCTGCTGCTTAGCTGACCATTGAAAAAATGTACACTGTTCAAAGCAGGCCGGGTCGCATGTATACTTCCGCTAGGAATAATGGAATAGGACTCTGGTTCTATTTTGTTGGTTTTAGAAACTGGGGCCATGATTAAGAGGGACGGCCAGGGGCATCCATATTGCGCTACTAGAGGTGAAATTCTTGGATCGGCGCAAGAAGAACCAAAGCGAAAGCATTTGCCAAGAATATTCTCATTAGTCAAAAACGAAAATCGGAGGTTCGAAGACAATCAGATACCTTCATAGTTCTGACCATAAACGATTCCGACCGGCGATCCAGCAGCATTATTCCCATGACCCGCCGAGCAGCTTCCGGGGAACCAAAGTCTTTAGGTTCCGGAGAAATATGGTTGAAGCTGAAACTTAAATGAATTCACGGCAGGGCACCACCAGGAGTGAAGCCTGCGATTTAATTTGACTCAACACGGGAAACCTCACCTAGCCCGGACAAGGAAAGAATTGACAGATTGATAACACTTTCTCGATTCTGTGGGTGGTGGTGCATGAACGTTCTTAGTTGGTGGAGCGATTTGTCTGGTTAATTCCGATAACGAACCAGACTCCTCCGTGATAACTAGTTACGCGACCCCCAGCGGTGAGGATTGTGTTGAACAGACTCTTGGATAGTGATACTGGACTTGTAAGTAAAGGTCTGCTGGTGAGCTGACCATCTAAAAAATTATATGCGAGGGCCTGTCGGTGAGCTGACCCTATAAAACATTATATGTGTTGGCCTGCAGGTGAGCTGACTATATAAAAGAATGTAGGTGAGGGCCTGCTGGCAAGGTGACCCTCTACTAAAAAATAAAATGCGAGGGCCTGCAGGTTAGGTGAACCTGTAAAACATTATATGCGAGGGCCTGCATGTGAGCTGTCACTATAAAAGATTATATGCGTGGGCATGCAGGTGTACTGACCCTGTAAAAGATTATAAGTGAGGGCCAGCTGGTAAGCTGGCCCTCTAAAAAATTATATGCCAGGGCCTGCAGGTGAGCTGACCCTGTAAAAAATTATATGCATGGGCCTGCAGGTGAATGGACCCTGTAAAACATTGTAGTTGAGGGCCTGCTGGTGAGATGACCCTCTAAAAAATTATATGCGAGGGCCTGCCTGTGAGCTGACCCTGTAAAACATTAGATACAAGGGCATATATGCGAGGGCATTATATGCGATGAATAAGCATGTCGATATGATGGAAGAGGAGGATGAGAAAAGGAAGATTCAACCATATAGCCTTTTTTGTGGGGGAAGGGGTACATGGGAATACAGTGTATTCAGTACATTATAAACAACACATTTAAAGTGCCTTTATGTTCAACCGCTTTCCTCTGGTGGAGTCGAGAAGTCAGGGGCAATCCAGGCCTTGTTAATTTTTATAAGAGTCAACCTGTCAGCATTTTCAGTTGACATGCGGACACCCTTATCTGTTATAATGCCACCAGCAGCACTAAATACCAGCTCAGACAAAACGTTGGCAGCAGGGCAGGCCAGCACCTCCAAAACCTAGAGCTCGAGTTCATGCCACGTGTCCAGCTTGGACACCCAGTAGTTGTAAGGCACTGAGAAATCATTGAGGACGCTAACACGATCTGCTATGTACTCCTTCACCATGTTCCAAAATTTTTCCCTCATGGTAAGGGTGCTGACGGGTTGTCATGAAACTGTCCCAGGATTTGGAGAGTGTTGCCCTGCCTCTGATGGAACTGCTGTGTGTTCCCCTTGTCTCCCCTCCTTGGTTGCCCAAGAAACTACGGACTCTGCCGCATTGTCAGATGGAAATGTTTGGAGCAATTTTTCAACAAGGACCTTCTTGTATTGCACCGTTTTGCTTATCCTCTCCACCAGAGGAATGAGAGATGAGAAGTTCTCTTTGTAGCGGGGGTCGAGAAGGGTGAACAACCAGTAATTGGTGTCATCTAAAAAGCGGATATCGCGCGGCTCGCAGGAAAGGCAGCCTAACATGAAGTCAGCCATGTGTGCCAGAGTACCAACAGGCAAGACTTCGCTGTCATCATCAGGAGGATCACTCTCAATCTCCTCATCCTCTTCCTCCTCTTCTGCCCACCCAAGCAGAACAGATGGAATTAAACTTCCATGGGTACAACCCTATGTAGCGGAGGCAACCGTCTCCCGCTCCTCCTCCTCCTCCTCCTCTTCATCGTCCAATTCGCGCTGAGAAGACGAACTGAGAGTGGTCTGGCTATCACCCTGTGTAATGTCTTCCCCCATTTCCAACTCTTCCACATGCAAAGCGTCGTCTTTAATTGTGAGCAGTGAGTGTTTGAGTAGACACAGAAGTGGGATGGTTACGCTGATAATAGTGTTATCGCCGCTCACCATCTGTCTTGATTCCTCAAAGTTTCTTAAAACCTCACAGAGGTCAGACATCCATGCCCACTGCTCGCTTGTGAATAGCGGAAGGTGATTGGAAATGCTACGATCATGTTGTAGCTGGTATTCCACTACTGCCCTCTGCTGCTCACAAAACCTGGCCAACATGTGGAACGTCGAGTTCAAGTGCGTGCTCATGTCGCACAACAGCACATTCACTAGTAGCTCAGGCAAATTGGGGAAGGTTTTGAGAAACCGCTGAACCACTAAGTTTAAGACGCGGGCTCCAAAACCGCCACCAAGTTACGGCCATTATCAGACAAAACCATTCCTGGTTGTAGGTTGAGTGGTGAGAGCCACAGCTCAGTCTGGTCTCTTATCCCCTGCTACAGCTCTGCAGCAGTGTGCTGTTTGTCCCCTAAGCATATCAGCTTCAGAACGGCCTGTTGCCGCTTCCCCACTGCAGTGCTACACTGCTTCCAGCTACCGACTGATGGCTGACTGCTTCTGCACGCAGATAATTCAGAGGTGGAAGTGGAGGAGAAGGCGGAGGAGGAGAAGTGGGGGTTGTAACCACTAACGTAGGTGCTTGCAATACTTGGCGTTGGTAGCACCTGTGCCATCCCAGGGTAAGACTTGCTCCCGGCCTCCACCACATTCACCCAGTGTGCCGTCAGGGAAATGTAGCATCCCTGGCCGAATGCACTTGTCCATGTGTCCGTGATTAAGTGGACCTTCCCAGTAACTGCGTTGGTCATGGCACGTGTGATGTTACGGGACACATGTTGGTGTAAGGCATGCATGGTACACCTTAAAAAATAGTGGCGGCTGGGGACTGTGTACCGCTGGGTGGCCGCTGTCATCAGGCTGCGGAAGGCCTCAGTGTCCACAAGTAGAGTTGAGCGAACACCTGGATGTTCGGGTTCGAGAAGTTCGGCCGAACTTCCCAGAAATGTTCGGGTTCGGGATTCGAACTCGACCCGAACTTTGCCCCGAACCCGAACCCCATTGAAGTCAATGGGGACCCAAACTTTTCGGCACTAAAAAGGCTGTAAAACAGCCCGGGAAAGGGCTAGAGGGCTGCAAAAGGCAGCAAAATGTAGGTAAATCCCCTGCAAACAAATGTGGATAGGGAAATGAATTAAAATATAAAAATAAAATAAATAAAAATTAACCAATATCAATTGGAGAGAGGTCCCATAGCAGAGAATCAAGCTTCATGTCATAGCAGAGAATCAGGCTTCATGTCACCCACCACTGGAACAGGCCATTGTCAGATATTTTTAGGCCCCGGCACCCAGACAGAGGAGAGAGGTCCCATAGCAGAGATTCAGGCTTCATGTCATAGCAGAGAATCAGGCTTCACGTCACCCAACACTGGAACAGGCCACGTCAGATATGTTTAGGCCCCGGCACCCAGACAGAGGAGAGAGGTCCCATAGCAGAGAATCAGGCTTCATGTCACCCAACACTGGAACAGGCCACTGTCACATATTTTTAGGCCCCGGCACCCAGACAGAGGAGAGAGGTCCCATAGCAGAGAATCAGGCTTCATGTCATAGCAGAGAATCATGCTTCATGTCACCCAACACTGGAACAGGCCACTGTCAGATATGTTTAGGCCCCGGCACCCAGACAGAGGAGAGAGGTCCCATAGCAGAGAATCAGGCTTCATGTCAAAGCAGAGAATCATGCTTCATGTCACCCAACACTGGAACAGGCCACTGTCAGATATGTTTAGGCCCCGGTACCCAGGCAGAGGAGAGAGGTCCCCTAGCAGAGAATCGGGCTTCATGTCATAGCAGAGAATCATGCTTCATGTCACCCAACACTGGAACAGGCCACTGTCAGATATTTTTAGGCCCCGGCACCCAGACAGAGGAGAGACGTCCCATTGCAGAGAATCAGGCTTCATGTCACCCACAACTGTAACAGGCCACTGTCAGATATTTAGGCCCCGGCACCCAGACAGAGGAGAGAAGTCCCATTGCAGAGAATCAGGCTTCGTGTCACCCACCACTGGAACAGGCCACTGTCAGATATTTAGGCCCCGGCACCCAGACAGAGGAGAATGGTCCCATTGCAGAGAATCAGGCTTCATGTCACCCACCACTGAACAGGCCACTGTCAGATATTTAGGCCCCGGCACCCAGACAAAGGAGAGGTTCATTCAACTTTGGGTTGCCCCGCAATACAATGGTAAAATTAAAAAAAGAGGATTGTATGAAGTGCCCTGGAGTACAAGAATATATTGTTTAGGGGATGTAGTTATAAATGTCTAATCTGCACAAGGGATGGACAGGTCCTGTGGGATCCATGCCTGGTTCATTTTTATGAATGAGAGCTTGTCCACATTGGCTGTGGACAGGCGGCTGCGTTTGTCTGTAATGACGCCCCCTGCCGTGCTGAATACACGTTCAGACAAAACGCTGGCCGCCGGGCAGGCCAGCACCTCCAAGGCATAAAAGGCTAGCTCTGGCCACGTGGACAATTTGGAGACCCAGAAGTTGAATGGGGCCGAACCATCAGTCAGTACGTGGAGGGGTGTGCACACGTACTGTTCCACCATGTTAGTGAAATGCTGCCCCCTGCTAACACGTTCCGTATCAGGTGGTGGTGCAGTTAGGAGCTGGCCGTGACACAGCTGCGTTGGCGACCTCTTGCTCCTCCTCTGCCTTCGCGCCTTCGCCTTGGGCTTCCACTTGTTCCCCTGTGACATTTGGGAATGCTCTCAGTAGCGCGTCTTCCAACGTGCGCTTGTACTCGCGCATCTTCCTATCACGCTCCAGTGCAGGAAGTAAGGTGGGCACATTGTCTTTGTACCGGGGATCCAGCAGGGTGGCAACCCAGTAGTCCGCACACGTTAAAATGTGGGCAACTCTGCTGTCGTTGCGCAGGCACTCCAGCATGTAGTCGCTCATGTGTGCCAGGCTGCCCAGAGGTAAGGACATGCTGTCCTCTGTGGGAGGCGTATCGTCATTGTCCTGCGTTTCCCCCCAGCCACGCACCAGTGATGGGCCCGAGCTGCGTTGGGTGCCACCCCGCTGTGAACATGCTTCATCCTCATTCTTCTCCACCTCATCCTCATCCTCGTCCTATAGTAGTGGGCCCTGTCTGGCCACATTTGTACCTGGTCTCTGCTGTTGCAAAAAACCTCCCTCTGAGTCACTTCGAAGAGACTGGCCTGAAAGTGCTAAAAATGACCCCTCTTCCTCCTCCTCCTCCTCCTCCTGGGCCACCTCCTCTTCCATCATCGCCCTAAGTGTTTTCTCCAGGAGACATAGAAGTGGTATTGTAACGCTGATAACGGCGTCATCGCCACTGGCCATGTTGGTGGAGTACTCGAAACAGCGCAACAGGGCACACAGGTCTCGCATGGAGGCCCAGTCATTGGTGGTGAAGTGGTGCTGTTCCGCAGTGCAACTGACCCGTGTGAGCTGCAGCTGAAACTCCACTATGGCCTGCTGCTGCTGCTCGCACTGTCTGTCCAGCATGTGCAAGGTGGAGTTCCACCTGGTGGGCACGTCGCATATGAGGTGGTGAGCGGGAAGGCCGAAGTTACGCTGTAGCGCAGACAGGCGATCAGCGGCAGGATGTGAACGCCGGAAGCGCGCACAGACGGACTGCACTTTATGCAGAAGCTCTGACATGTCGGGGTAGTTGTGAATGAACTTCTGCACCACCAAATTCAGCACATGTGCCAGGCAAGGGATGTGCGTCAGACCGGCTAGTCCCAGAGCTGCGATGAGATTTCGCCCATTATCGCACACCACCAGGCCGGGCTTGAGGCTCACCGGCAGCAACCACTCGTCGGTCTGTTGTTCAATACCCCGTCACAACTCCTGCGCGGTGTGGGGCCTGTCCCCCAAACATATGAGTTTCAGAATGGCCTGCTGACGTTTACCCCGGGCTGTGCTGAAGTTGGTGGTGAAGGTGTGTGGCTGACTGGATGAGTAGGTGGAAGAAGAGGAGGAGGAAGCCGAGTAGGAGGAGGAGGCAACAGGAGGCAAAGAATGTTGCCCTGCGATCCTTGGCGGCGGGAGGACGTGCGCAAAACAGCTCTCCGCCTGGGGCCCAGCCGTCACTACATTTACCCAGTGTGCAGTTAGGGAGATATAGCGTCCCTGGCCGTGCTTACTGGTCCACTGGTTAGGTGGACCTTGCCACAGATGGCGTTCCGCAATGCACACTTGATTTTATCGGATACTTGGTTGTGCAGGGAAGGCACGGCTCTCTTGGAGACGTAGTGGCGGCTGGGAACAACATACTGTGGGACAGCAAGCAACATGAGCTGTTTGAAGCTGTCTGTGTCCACCAGCCTGAATGACAGCATTTCATAGGCCAGTAGTTTAGAAATGCTGGCATTCAGGGCCAGGGATCAAGGGTGGCTAGGTGGGAATTTACGCTTTCTCTCAAATGTTTGTGAGATGGAGAGCTGAACGCTGCCGTGTGACATGGTTGAGATGCTTGGTGACAGAGGTGGTGGTGTTGGTGGTACATCCTCTGTTTGCTGGGCGGCAGATGCCAACGTTCCTCCAGATGATAAAATATTGAGGCACTCAGTCTGAAAGTTTTGCAATTCAAATGTATTTTTATTATTTCATTTTTCTGCATCATCCATTTGCCCGTGGTATATTAAAGAATGACAGACTATTTCTGACCAGACGTTTCGGTCACGGTGGACCTTCATCAGTGGTCATGTTATCTGGAACAGTATTAAATACATATTTAAAGTTGTTTTTTTTTTTATAGATGGCAGAACATGAAGTCACATAAATACTAATATAACATAACAAGACAATAAATAATTTACAAGCAAAATTTGATAAAGTTATAGCAGCAAAGTGGATAGGCGTCTAGGGGTTGGTAGAGACATATACGTATAAGTATAGATTCATGGAAAAATTCATATATTCATAGTAGCCGAATGTAGTTTTGTCAAACATGATTATTTGGGTATAAACCAGAAGAATTACTATGGAGGGCAAATGATGAAAAAAGAGAAGAACATGATTCTATGGGAATTTGACATGAAACATGATTGTACAGATCGTGGTCGTATGGTCTATGTCAATTGCGCTAAAATGCCTCATCTATGTCAGATGTGGCAATGTTCGTGGAGATTTGCTTGCTCAATCTGCTTATATTTAGCTCCAAGCCCATGGATGCTTGTGCAATTTGCATAGACGGTTGATCACATGAACACAGTATTTATATCCAATATGGAAAAGCATGTTGAGAGGACGTCCTGAAAAAACATACTGAAAAAACATACTGAAAAAACAGGCTATAAATCCCATGGGGGATGTCAAATAGACATGTGGATATTCACAGGTATAATGTACTGAAAAAACTGGCTATAACTCCCATGGGGGATGTCATATAAACATGTGGACATTCACAGCTATAACGTACTGAAAGAACAGGCTATAAATCCCTTGGGGAATGTCAAATTTTGCTTGTAAATTATTTATTGTCTTGTTATGTTATATTAGTATTTATGTGACTTCATGTTCTGCCTTCTATAAAAAAAAACACTTTAAATATGTATTTAATACTGTTCCAGATAACATGACCACTGATGAAGGTCCACCGTGACCGAAACGTCTGGTCAGAAATAGTCTGTCATTCTTTAATATACCACGGGCATATGGATGATGCAGAAAAATGAAATAATAAAAAAATACATTTGAATTGCAAAACTTTCAGACTGAGTGCCTCAATATTTAAACACTTGGATACAGCCTAATAAGCCCTTGATCGGCACCGGTGATACTACTTGAACAGAGTGCGGTTCCTCACTTCTCTACAGAACGTTCCTCCAGAGGCGGAGGAAGAGGCCGAGGCAGCAGCAGAAGAGGTAGCAGGGGGAGCCTGAGTGAGTTCCTTGTTTTTAAGGTGTTTACTCCACTGCAGTTCATGCTTTGCATGCAGGTGCCTGGTCATGCAGGTTGTGCTAAGGTTCAGAACGTTAATGCCTCGCTTCAGGCTCTGATGGCACAGCGTGCAAACCACTCGGGTCTTGTCGTCAGCACATTTTTTGAAGAACTGCCACGCCAGGAAACTCCTTGAAGCTGCCTTTGGGGTGCTCGGTCCCAGATGGCGGTGGCCAGTAGCAGGCAAACTCTCTTGGCGGTGGGTGTTCTGTTTTTGCCCACTGCTCCCTCTTTTGCTACGCTGTTGGCTCGGTCTCACCACTGCCTCTTCCTCCGAACTCTGAAAGTCAGTGGCATGACCTTCATTCCATGTGGGATCTATGGCCTCATCGTCCCCTGCATCGTCTTCCACCCAGTCTTCCTCCCTGACCTCCTGTTCAGTCTGCACACTGCAGAAAGACTCAACAGTTGGCACCTGTGTTTCATCATCAGAGATGTGCTGAGGTGGTATTCCCATGTCCTCATCA
Organism: Bufo bufo; assembly: GCF_905171765.1. Classification (NCBI taxonomy): domain Eukaryota; kingdom Metazoa; phylum Chordata; class Amphibia; order Anura; family Bufonidae; genus Bufo; species Bufo bufo. The sequence goes on along the minus strand of NC_053393.1, from coordinate 405,095,967 downwards.
TCAGGAAACATAAGTGGTTGTGCGTCAGTGCATTCTATGTCTTCCACCGCTGGGGAAGGGCTAGGTGGATGCCCTTGGGAAACCCTGCCAGCAGAGTCTTCAAACAGCATAAGAGACTGCTGCATAAGTTGAGGCTCAGACAGTTTCCCTGATATGCATGGGGGTGATGTGACAGACTGATGGGCTTGGTTTTCAGGCGCCATCTGTGCGCTTTCTGCAGAAGACTGGGTGGGAGACAATGTGAACGTGCTGGATCCACTGTCGGCCACCCAATTGACTAATGCCTGTACCTGCTCAGGGCTTACCATCCTTAGAACGGCATTGGGCCCCACTAAATATCGCTGTAAATTCTGGCGTCTACTGGGACCTGAGGTAGTTGGTTCACTAGGACGTGTGGCTGTGGCAGAACGGCCACGTCCTCTCCCAGCACCAGAGGGTCCACTAACACCACCACGACCATGTCTGCGTCCGCGTCCCTTACTAGATGTTTTCCTCATTGTTACCTTTCACCACAATAAGAAAAAAAATATTTGGCCCAATGTATTAAATTAAAATTCAGGCCTTTTTTTACAGGCACCTAACTCTATCTGGCTATCTACTTAGGTACCGTATTACACTAATACAGGCACAGCAGCAACCACAGATTTAGCTGAATATAAATTGTAGGCCTAGTATTTAGGCGGTGGATGACAGGTATACGTTTACGGACAGAATTAGACTTGGAGATGCACGGTAGCGTTTGAAGTTATTGAGAATGACCCTATCCGCACCTTCAATCTAATATACCCTTTTATGGATAGATTTAAACTTGGCCTGATACAGCAGAAACCACTGATTTAGGGAATTGCTAAGTTGGGAATTGTATTTCAACCCAGAACAAAAACTGTGCTTTGACGGACACTAAATAACTTTACCAGCCACAGCAGTAAACACAGGTTTAGCTGAATATAAAATGTAGGCCTATTATTTAGGCGCTGCATGACAGGTATACGTTTACGGACAGAATTAGACTTGGAGATGCACGGTAGCGTTTGAAGTTATTGAGAATGACCCTATCAGCACCTTCAATGTAATATACCCTTTTATGGATAGATTTAAACTTGGCCTGCTACAGCAGAAACCACTGATTTAGGGAATTGCTATTTTGGAAATTGAATTTCAACCCAGAACAAAAACTGTGCTTTGACGGACACTAGAAAACTTGTCCAGCCACAGCTGGAACACCAGATTTAGGGTATTGCTATTTTGGGAATTGAATTTCACCCCAGAAAAAAATATATCCTTTGCCAGACAGCAGACAGTATTACAATTGGCTAGCCACAGCTGAAACACCAGATTTAGGGTACTGCTATTTTGGCAATTGTATTTCACCCCTCAATAAAAAAAGCAAGCACAGCCAAGCCCCTGATGTAGGATATAGCAAAAAAAAAACAAAAACACACTATTGATGGTTAAATGGACTTGGTGGCAGCTTGTGCTGGTGCACTACAAGACACAAAATGGCCGCCGATCACCCCAGAAAAAAGTGACAGAAAAACGCTCTGGGCAGCCTAAAAACAATGAGCAATTAACTAGCAGAAGTTGAATGATACACAGCTGTAGATCGATCACTTCATTAAGTGTTTTTGATGAGTAAATCCCTGCCTAATCTGGCCCTAACAGCAGCAGCTGCATCCTATCCCTACACTGATCAGAGCAGAGTGACGTGCGGCGCTACGTGACTCCAGCTTAAATAGAGGCTGGGTCACATGCTGCACTGGCCAATTACAGCTATGACAATAGTAGGCATGGCTGTGATGGCCTCTTGGGGCAAGTAGTATGACGCTTGTTGATTGGCTGCTTTGCAGCCTTTCAAAAAGCGCCAAGAAAGCGCCGAACACCGAACCCGGACTTTTACGAAAATGTTCGGGTTCGGGTCCGTGTCACGAACACCCCAAAATTCGGTACGAACCCGAACTATACAGTTCGGGTTCGCTCATCCCTATCCACAAGCCTAAATGGCAACATTTCCACAGCCAGTAATTTGGAAAGCTGCATATTTAGTGCTATGGCCTGTGGATGGGTGGCTGGGTATTTGTGCTTGCGTTCAAAGGCCTGGGGTAAGGACATTTGGATGCTGCGCTGGGACACGGAAATGTATGTGGTCGCTGATGGTGCTTGCAAAGGTCCAGGTGCAGGGTGGCAGGCATCCGGGCCTGCGCCTTCGACGGGGGATTGGCCAGCATGTAACATAGGGGAAAATGAGGCAGTGGTGTGACCCCGCAAACACAGATTGTGGACCGAGGCATTCGGGCCACTTATTACGGTGCTTGCATACCATGTGGCGGATCATGCTGGTGGTCGTGAGGTTGCTAGTGTTCATGCCCCGGCTCATTTTGGTACAGCACAGGTTGCAAATTACTATTCTTTTTTCATCAGCACTTTCCTCAAAAGAGCGCCATACTGCGGAACACCTACCCCTTGGCAAGGGAGATTTCTGCAAGGGGGTGCTCTGTGGAACAGTTGTGGGCCTGTTTGCTGTGGCACGCCTTTTCCCTTTTGCCACCCCACTGCCTCTTACAGCCTGTTTGTGGTGCTGGAGATCCCTCCCCCTCTGTACTGCTGTCCTCGCTCGGCTTTCCACCTTCCCAGGTTGGGTCAGTGACTTTATCGTCCACCACCTCGTCTTCCACTTCCTCACTCTGCTCATCCTCCTGACTTTTTGACCAAATCACAACCTTCAGTGATTGACAACTGTGTCTCATCCTCTTCATCAACCTTTTGAGACACTACTTGCCGTGGACTTATTGGCAACTGTGTCTCATCATCATCCACCTCATTAAACAGTAATTGCCGTTCCCCACAGTCATATTCCTGTGACTGTGGATGCTCAAGAGTTTTTGGAATCAGGGCATAAGATCTGTCTCTCTTCAAGTGTGCTTGGGGTACTTTGGGATGTGGAAACGTCACACAGGAGATATCCCGCAGATCATGTCAATGCTATCACCAGCAGCTAATAAAAAGTTACATGGAATGTCACAGGTATTTGGAATGAGGAAACATTATATAGGAATACAGGACAGGTACCATCAATAATGTCACTGTCCAAAGCGTCTATGTAAAAAGTACACTGTATGTCACAGATAAAAAAAATTTGCGCACACGTTACACTGCAGATGTGACCCTGGTAATGTCACTGTCAGAAGCGGACACCGTATATTGAAAAAGTATACTGGATGTCACTGACGAATTTTTTCAGCTCACACCTTACACTGTAGATGTGGCCCTGGTAGTGTCACTGTCAGAAGCGGACACCGTCTATTGAAAAAGTTCACTGTATGTCACAGATATTTTTGGGATGCCCACACTTTACACTGGAGATGTGGTGCAGCTAATGTCACTGTCAAAAGTGGACACCATCTATTGAAAAAGTACACTGGATTTTACTGAAATTTTTTGGATACATACACTTTACCAAATGTATGCTTCAAATGTTTGATGACTTTATAACCCCTCCCAAATAGATGGGCAGCAAGATTTGGTTTGTCTTTCCTGTTCACACTTGCTTAAGGCTTCTGTGTTGTTCATCTGAGGTTGTATTTATCAAATTATAAGACCATCTAAGGACTAAATATTTTTATTATGTCCTGAACCATAAAATTCAAAGAGCTTGTGCTTCAAACCGTAAGTTCGCGGCGGACCCCATTCACTTTAATGGCAGGCGAACCTGAAAAACCTTCAGGTCATATTTGCAGCCACCAAATACTTACTACAAGTATACAAATCATCCCACAACATGGACATATCAGAGGGGGATCAATGGCAAAAATTCCCACAAAAAATATATATTTTAATCAGGGGCCATTTTTATGCATCTTAAAGGGAAACTGTCAAAAATGTGCCCTGCTGGAGACTAGAATATTTTTATTTAGGGCCACGGGAGTACAGGCCTTAAACATTAGGAATTCACCGTACAGAAAACATCAAGTGATTATGTGGCTGGAGGTATATTAGATGGTCATTGGATATCAATTTTTTTTTGCAGGCCAGTGGACTACAGGACCCAAAAATTATTCATTCACCGTACAGAAAAGAACAATTGATAATGTGGCTGAAAGTACATTAGGCGATCACCTTATAACAATTTTACTATTGGCCAGTTAGATTACAGGCCCCAAAAATTATGCATTCAACGAACATAAAAGATCAAGTGATTATGTGGCTAGATGTATATTAGACGGTCATTGGATATCAATTTTACTGCAGGCCAGTACAAATAAATGTCAAATACATACAGTAGAGACCAAAAGTTTGGACACACCTTCTCATTCAAAGAGTTTTCTTTATTTTCATGACTATGAAGGCATCAAAACTATGAATTAACACATGTGGAATTATATACATAACAAACAAGTGTGAAACAACTGAAAATATGTCATATTCTAGGTTCATCAAAGTAGCCACCTTTTGCTTTGATTACTGCTTTGCACACTCTTGGCATTCTCTTGATGAGCTTCAAGAGGTAGTCCCCTGAAATGGTCTTCCAACAGTCTTGAAGGAGTTCCCAGAGATGCTTAGCACTTGTTGGCCCTTTTGCCTTCACTCTGCGGTCCAGCTCACCCCAAACCATCTAGTTTGGGTTCAGGTCCGGTGACTGTGGAGGCCAGGTCATCTGGCGCAGCACCCCATCACTCTCCTTCATGGTCAAAGAGCCCTTACTTTCAAAGTTTTCCCAATTTTTCGGCTGACTGACTGACCTTCATTTCTTAAAGTAATGATGGCCACTCATTTTTCTTTACTTAGCTGCTTTTTTCTTGCCATAATACAAATTCTAACAGTCTATTCAGTAGGACTATCAGCTGTGTATCCACCTGACTTCTCCTCAATGCAACTGATGGTCCCAACCCCATTTATAAGGCAAGAAATCCCACTGATTAAACCTGACAGGGCACACCTGTGAAGTGAAAACCATTTCAGGGGACTACCTCTTGAAGCTCATCAAGAGAATGCCAAGAGTGTGCAAAGCAGTAATCAAAGCAAAAGGTGGCTACTTTGAAGAACCTAGAATATGACATATTTTCAGTTGTTTCACACTTGTTTGTTATGTATATAATTACACATGTGTTAATTCATAGTTTTGATGCCTTCAGTGTGAATCTACAATTTTCATAGTCATGAAAATAAAGAAAACTCTTTGAATGAGAAGGTGTGTCCAAACTTTTGGTCTGTACTGTATATTTAAAAGAACTAAAAATATTAAATTAGATTAAAAACACTTGGTCATCACAGGTGTTGAATTCTTCTGTGGCCCCAGACATTAGGCAATCACCGGACAGAAAAGGCCTTTTATGCTATGCTGCTCTATTTACATAAGACAGGGACCATTCTTTGTTCTGGGTGGTGGCGGATATGTGTGGGCTGTTATGAGGAAATTCAATTAAACGTGGTCGTCACAGGAGTTGAATTCCTCCGAGATCCATGCCTCATTCATTTTTACAAATGTGAGGTACTCCACACTGTCATGAGCTAGGCGAGTGCACTTATTGGTCACGATCCCCCCTGCTGCGCTGAACCTCCTTTCAGACAGGACACTCGACGAGGGGCAAGCCAAGAGTTCCATGGCAAATTGTGCCAGCTCTGGCCACAGGTCAAGCCTGAACACCCACTAGTCAAGGGATTTCTCGCTAAGGTCTAAGCGTTCCCTGAGGCTGGATCCGAAAGGGGGCTGTCGATGGGTTAGCTGCAAGAATGATCTCATATCTGAGTGACCAACACATCTTCAAACCGCCCTCTTCTTGCATGCGCTGTAGGATTGGTACCTGCAACTGTTTCTCTGTGGGTGGAAATTTTTCTGCCAGTGCCCGCAACAGCAGAATGCAGCATCTCTCGAAGCAAGGCCTGGAAATGCTGCATTCTGACATCCCTCTGTGAGTCTAGTAACATGTCCGCCATTTTGTGTTTGTACTGGGGGTCTAAGTACGTTGCCACCCAGTACTGGTCTTTGCCCTTTATGCTTTTTATATGGTGATCCCTCTACAAACACTGTAGCATGAAGGCCCCCATTTGCACTAAATTGGAAGTGGTGCAGCGGACTGGCTTCTGCTCATCGCCCAGGAGAATGTTGTCCTCGGTCTCCTGTCCTCAGCCACGGACAACACCAGAGATCCCAGAAAAGTTTAAAGCCTGCTCTTATTGCTCCATCCCCTCCCCCCAGGCACCATCCTCTGACACCTCTTCAGACTCCTGCTGACTTGTCTCAGATGGAGTAGCCCCCTTTGGAAATTCATTCAACATTGCAACTTCCTTATCTTCCTGCTCCTCGACGGCTTGATCAATGACAAGACACAAAGCATGCTCCAGAAAGAAGGCATAAGGTAAGATGTCACTAATGGCGCCCTGGCTGCAACTGACCAGTTTGGTGATCTCATCAAATGGCCGTAGAAGTTCTGCATGCATGAGCAGCCACTGGCGCAATGAAAAAAAAAACAAGCTCCCAGAACCTGTCCTGCTTCAGAGTTCGTACAGGTAGTCGTTAACGGCACGTTTCTGCTGGAGCAGCCTATCAAGCATATACAAGGTGAAGTTCCAGCGCATCCGGCAGTCACAAATCAGACGGTTGATGGACAAGTGGTGTCGCCGCTGAACGTCAGCAAGGCGAGCCATGGCCATGTAAGATCTTCTAAAATGGCCAGAGATTTTCCTGGTCTGCCGCAAGATGTCCTGGACCCCAGGGTATTTGGTAACGACTCGCTGCACAACTAAGTTCAGGACGTGTGCCATGCACGGCGCGTGTGTCATTTTGGGGGTTAGCTACTCATCGGTCTGTGACCGCAGAGCTGAAAGGAGTGCAGGACCAGTGTGGCTCTTGGCTTCCAGGCACAACGGCCGCAGCACAACATGGCAATGTCTCACCTAGCACATCAAATAGGTTCTGGGGAGCTGACAGGGTGCAGAGAAAAAGGTGGTAGCAGTGGAAAAGGAGGAGTCAGCCGAGGAGGAGACGGAGGATGGAGTAGGAGGAGGAGAAAAAGAGGCAGGCCTGCATGCAATCCGTGGCAATAACATCAAATCCACACGAAGCCACGGGTTGCATGCTTGACAGCCGTCAGAAGGTTCACCCAGTCAGCAGTAAAAGTTATGTACCTTCCCTGCCCGTGTTTGCTAGACCACGTGTCTGTGGTCAGATGTATCTTAGCACTGACACTGTGCGCCAGAGATACATTCACTTGCCGCTGAACATGGCCATATAGCTCTGGGATGCCCTTCTGGGAGAAATATTTCCGTTCGGGGACCTTCCATTGCGGTGTGCCAATGGCCACAAATTTTCTAAAGGCCTCTGAGTCCACCAGTTTATATGGCAGCAGTTGGCGGGCTAGCAGTACTGACAAGCCGGCGGTCAGCCGTTGGGCAAGAGGGTTATCCAGCGTCATCAACTTTTTACGTTCGAACATTTGGGCCAAGGAAGCCTACCTTTTGCCAGATGAATGCGACAACGGTACTGTGGAAGGCGGAGTGGAGGACAAATGGGAGGAGAGAGGAGAAGAAGAGGCAGAATGTGAAGCGCCGGGAGTGTGGCTTTGTGGGTTCGGACAGTGTTGCTCCTATTGGGCTTGGTGATGGGAGGCCAGGTGCCTTCTTAAGGCAGTCGTCTCTAGGTAAGTGTTGGGCTCACCGTGACTTTTGCATTGACAGCACAGGCTGCAGATGGCAGCACTATTGTCAGCAGCAGACACGTAAAAAAAAGCCCACACTGTGGATCCATGTGCCGGCGTTCTGGGAGCGCCAGATGTGACTGTGCATGGTGGATGGCTCGCTCCAGATACATTTGCAGTCTGCTTTTTGCCTCCTGTGCGCTGCGAGTTCTGCCTGCTTCTCCTACTTCTACCCCCTATCTGCTGCTCTGTCTCTCCCTCTGAACTCCTCTCCTCTTCCTCTCTTGTGGGCACCCACGTGACATCCATCAACACATTTTGCCATGATGGGGCGACATTCGATCCCTTACGGAATTTGCTACCCACCTGAACTCAATCTGGGCGGAGCTACAGTTTGTCATGCACCATGACATGGAAAAAATTTCCTTTTTAGATACATGGGTTCTGAAGGGGGAAGAGGGTAGATTATATACTGACTTGTTCACAAAGGAGACCGATCGCAATAGCTTACTTGCATTTTCCAGTAGTCATCCGGTCTCTACCAAGAAATCTATTCCTTTTTCTCAATTTCAGCAGGTTAGGAAAATCGTTAGCAATACGGAGGTCTGTGAAACTAGGCTACAGGAAATGGAAAATAAATTCCTAGCCAGAGGTTATCCTAGGCAACTTTTACAAGAACAGAGGAAGAAGGTAGATACTCCAGAAAAAATCAGGCCAGAGAAGCAACCACACATCCCATTGGTGGTCAAATATCACCCATTGACTCAACAACTAAGGGGTATTGTTAATAAACATTGGAATACAATTTCAAAATCATATCCTCAGATTGAGGAATTTCAGAGACCCCCCATGTTATGTTTTAAAAGGGCTGATAATATTAAAGATAAAATAGTCAGGGCCGACATTGGCAGTAATAAGCGAGATTTAAGACAGAGTGTGTTGTCCTCTCCCAGACAGGGTACATTCCCATGTCTGAATTGTGTAAATTGCTCAAGCGTGATCAGGGGGACTCATTTCTCACACCCGCATTCTGGGGCGAGAATTCCCATAAGAGGTATATTCACGTGTGACAGCAGATTTGTTGTTTATATTTTGAAATGCCCATGTGGACTATTATACGTGGGGGAAACCTCTATGAGAATTAAAAACAGGTTGAGCAAACACAAGTCCACCATTAGAAAGGGTAATTTATTGCTCCCAGTACCATATCACTTTCATGAGAAAAAGCATACTATAGCACAATTACGTTACCAGATGATTGAAGGTGTCCCACTACCTCGCCGTGGCGGCGATCAAAATAAATTACTTTTGCAAAAAGAAGCGTATTGGATCCATCGTTTACAAATGATGGAGCCAAGAGGTTTGAACCGTGAATACAACATAAGCCGTTTACAAATGATGGAGCCAAGAGGTTTGAACCGTGAATACAACATAAGCAGTCTGATCTGATATTTAAAATTCCTTTGCTTCTTTTCTTTTCAGCAGAATTAACTATGGGACTTTTTTCATTGCAACAAATGGAGACACATGGAGCTTCCCTATCCATTATTGTATCTTGTCAGGGGGAGGAGTCAGTGGTATGACGCCAGTTCCTTTGTAATTTTTTCATTTTTCTTTGCTATTTAAGACATCTTCTGAGGATACTTGTGTATAGTCTGATGAAAGCACTATGAATTAATATGTGACTGAAATTAAATTCTGCATAAAAAAATCAAGCGCGAGTGCCGATCCTTCCTTTACAGCTGTACTACTGGGATGCCTGCCCGCTGACACGTGCACCGCCAAACAACTAAAGAGAGCAGTGCCGGCCATTTCATTCTACACATCCATCAACACGTCATCATCGTCACCTTCACCACCACTGACATTAGAGATCTCGGAGTAGGCAGCAACAGCGGGGACCTCTGTCCTTGGGCTGATCTGGGTACTGTCGTCAGACCGCTGGGTGGCGGACGTTGCTACCTCCTCTTCCTCATCCGATGCTAAAAAATGGCTATGGATCGGTAAGGTCTGGGAATGGATAGAAAAATAATTCCTCTGACTCAAGTGGAGGGGCTATGGCGGTGGTGGTAGTGTATTTGGGGGTGCACACAGCAGAGAGTGAGGAGGGTGCAGAAGCGGAAGGCTGAGTGAGCCACTCAATCGACTCTGGGGCGTCCTTGAAAGTAATCGCACGCACCTTCTCCAACTTCCTACTTAGGCTCCGGCCTGGTGCACCTGCCTGTCACCTACCACCCCTGCAAAATGGCCTGCCTCTTCCTCTGCCTGTCATTTTCAAAATTACCCTTTGACAAAGTCCCAATAGAAAATCAGTATTTTTGTAAGCAGGTATATAGAACCCCTAAATGATTATTTGCTGGAAGAAGGTATATCAGACCCCTTAATCAGTTTTTTTTTAGCAACAGGTATATCACACCAGTTGCAATTAGTTGTTCCAATAGCGTTTGTCCCTCTGTATTGCTGCTGTATCGCAGCACAAATGCACACAACTGCTACACAATACAAATGCAACAATATAGAAAGTATATTATAGGTATATCACACCCCTGCCTCAATAATTTTTTTGGGGGGGCAACTGGTATATCACACCAGTTGTAATTAGTTGTTCCAATAGCATTTGTCCCTCTGTATAGCTACGGTATCTCAGCAGAACCACACACAACTGCTGCACAATACAAATGCACTATATGGAAATTATATTATAGGTATATCCCACCCCTGCCTCAACCAGTTTTTTTGGGCGGCAACTGGTATATCACGCCAACTGCAATTAGTTGTTCCAAAAGTGTTTGTCCCTATGTATAGCTGCGGTATCTCAGCAGAACCACACACAACTGCTGCACAATACAAATGTACTATATAGAAATTATATTATAGGTATATCACACCCCTGCCTCAACCAGTTTTTTTGGGGGACAACTGGTATATTACACCAGTTGCAATTAGTTGTTCCAATAGCGTTTGTCCCTCTGTATAGCTGCGGTATCTCAGCAAAACAACACACAACTGCTGCACAATACAAGTGCACTATATAGAAAGCATATTATAGGTATATCAGACCCCTGCCTCAATCAGTATTTTTGGGGGGCAACTGGTATATCATACCAGTTGCAATTAGTTATTACAATAGCGTTTGTCCTTCTGTATAGCTGCGGTATCACAGCAGAACCGCACAAAACTGCTGTACAATACAAATGCACTATATAGAAAGTATATTATAGGTATATCACACCCCTGCCTCAATCAGATTATTTGGGGGGCAACGGGTATATAACACCAGTGGCAATTAGTTTTTTCAATAGTGTTTGTCCCTCTGTATAGCTGCGGTATCACTGCAGAACCGCACACAACTGCTGCACAATACAAATGCACTATATAGAAATTATATTATAGGTATATAACACCTCTGCCTCATTCAGTTTTTTTGGGGGACAACTGGTATATCACACCCATTGCAATTATGTATTCCATTACAGTTTTCCCTCTGTATAGCTGCAGTATTGGAGCAGAACCGCATAAAACTGCTGCACAATACAAATGCACTATATAGAAATTATATTATAGGTATATCACACCCCTGCTTCAATCAGTTTTTTTGGGGGGGCAACTGGTATATCACGCCAACTGCAATTAGTTGCTACAATAGCGTTTGTCCCTCTGTATAGCTGCGGTATCTCAGCAGAACTGCACACAACTGCTGCACAATACAAATGCACTATATAGAAAGTATATTATAGGTATATCACACCCCTGCCTCAATCAGTTTTTTATAGGGGCAACTGGTATATCACACCAGTTGCAATTAGTTGTTCCAATAACGTTTGTCCCTCTATATAGCTGCGGTATCGCAGCAGAACCGCAAACAACTGCTGCACAAAAAAATGCACTATATAGAATGTATATTATAGGTATATGATACCCTTACTTCAATCATTTTTTGGGGGGGCAACTGGTATATCACACCAGTTGCAATTAGTTGTTCCAATAGCGTTTGTCCCTCTATATAGCTGCGGTATCGCTGCAGAATCTCACACAACTGCTGCACAATACAAATTCACTATATAGAAATTATATTATAGGTATATCACACCACTTCTTCAATCAGTTTTTTTGGGGGGCAACTGGTATATCACACCAGTTGCAGTTAGTTGTTCCAATAGCGTTTGTTCCTCTGCATAGCTGCGGTATCTCAGCAGAACCGCACACAACTGCTACACAATACAAATGCACTATATAGAAATTATATTATAGGTATATCACACCCCTGCCTTAACCAGTTTTTTGGGGGGGCAACTGGTATATCACACTAGTTACAATTAGTTGTTCCAATAGCGTTTGTTCCTCTGCATAGCTGCGGTATCTCATCAGAACCGCACACAACTGCTACACAATACAAATGCACTATATACACTCACCTAAAGAATTATTAGGAACACCATACTAATACGTGTTGAACCCCCTTTTGCCTTCAGAACTGCCTTAATTCTATGTGGCATTGATTCAACAAGGTGCTGATAGCATTCTTTAGAAATGTTGGCCCATATTGATAGGATAGCATCTTGCAGTTGATGGAGATTTAAGGGATGCACATCCAGGGCACGATGCTCCCGTTCCACCACATCCCAAAGATGCTCTATTAGGTTGAGATCTGGTGACTGTGGGGGCCATTTTAGTACAGTGAACTAATTGTCATGTTCAAGAAACCAATTTGAAATGATTCGAGCTTTGTGACATGGTGCATTATCCTGCTGGAAGTAGCCATCAGAGGATGGATACATGTTCTCATTCTGTTTACGCCAAATTCAGACTCTACCATTTGAATGTCTCAACAGAAATCGAGACTCATCAGACCAGGCAACATTTTTCCAGTCTTCAACAGTCCAATTTTGGTGAGCTTGTGCAAATTGTAGCCTCTTTTTCCTATTTGTAGTGGAGATGAGTGGTACCCAGTGGGGTCTTCTGCTGTTGTAGCCCATCCGCCTCAAGGTTGTGCGTGTTGTGGCTTCACAAATGCTTTGCTGCATACCTCGGTTGTAACGAGTGGTTATTTCAGTCAACGTTGCTCTTCTATCAGCTTGAATCAGTTGGCCCATTCTGCTCTGACCTCTAGCATCCACAAGGCATTTTTGCCCACAGGACCGCCGCATACTGGATGTTTTTCCCTTTTCACACCATTCTTTGTAAACCCTAGAAATGGTTGTGCGTGAAAATCCCAGTAACTGAGCAGATTGTGAATTACTGAGACCGGCCCGTCTGGCACCAACAACCATGCCACGCTCCAAATTGCTTAAATCACCTTTCTTTCCCATTCTGACATTCAGTTTGGAGTTCAGGAGATTGTCTTGACCAGGACCACCCCCCTAAATGCATTGAAGCAACTGCCATGTGATTGGTTGACTAGCTAATTGCATTAATAAGAAATAGAATAGGTGTTCCTAATAATTCTTTAGGTGAGTGTATAAAGTATACTATATTTTTATCACACCCCTGCCTCAATAAGTATTTTTGGGGGGCAACTGGTATATCACACCAGTTGCAATAAGTTGTTTCAATAGCGTTTGTTCCTCTGTATAGCTGCGGTATCTCAGCAGAACCGCACACAACTGCTGCACAATACAAATGCACTATATAGAAATTATAGGTATATCACACCCCTGCCGTAACCAGTTTTTTTGGGGGGCAACTGGTATATCACACCAGTTGCAATTAGTTGTTCCAATAGCGTGTGTCCCTCTGTAAAGCTCTACACAGCAACCTCTCCCTACACTGGCAAAAGACTTAATGTGAAATGGCTGCCAGATCAAGTTTATTTATAGGGTAGGGGGTGTATCCATGTGCTGAAACATCTCAATTGGCTGTCCTGTCCCACCTGCAGGATATGTCATGGGTTAAAGTTCTGCAAAATGCAAAAGAATGTGGCGCCAGCGCACATCGCCATATGTTCACCTGTTCGGCGAATTACGAACGAGTAAAGTTTGCGGCAAAATGATCGCCCAGCGAACCACAAGGAAATCTCTAGTCTCCATTACCACAGCAACAAATTACCACAGCCAGTCCTGTTCTCTCTGTACCTCATGAACTAAATTCCCCAGAGATTCAGCTAAAGATCTTATCATCTGTATTCAGGATCATAATCCCTGACAAGTAGAGAGGAGGATGAGGCAGCTCTTTACCTCAGTGTTGTAAAGTAACTTTTCCTTATGTGTGATCAGGACAGGTTTTGTGTGAACTAATGGGACAGCAGCCATTTTGTTTCTCCTGATGATTGCTCCCCAGACAAAACAAGCCGTTATAAATAATGAAAGGTATTTGAGAATATATTTATAATAAAGTAATATTTAAGTATTTTCATTTTCTTAATCACCGGATAACCCCTTTAAATGCTGTTGGAGTGTAAATACTGCCAATTGGTTGCTTAACCAATTGATAAATTAAGACTAATGGCATGCATGTCACATAAAATAAATGTATCTAATAGCAGCATGATGATTTCCATTGCCTTATAAATTGCTTCCTCTGCTCTTTCATCCTTATAGACTAAGTCATTTTGCATATTGGGCAACTATGGTGAAAATTTCTATATATAAAAATAATGATGAGAAATATAATTAGATATTTCTTTACTTGAAATGCAAATTCACTTGCTGTTTTTTCCTGGAATATGTTAATAGACTCTGCAACAAATGAATTGCAGTTTGTTAATGACGAACTTTGGCTTATGACAAATTTGACTTGCTGTTTTCTGCTTTTCACAAATCATTGTATATTCTGTTTTGCATGGACACAAAATAAAGGACACTTTCTTCTTCATTGATCTGATATTGTTGACTTAGGCTACTTTCACACTAGCGTTCGGGTGTCCGCTTGTGAGCTCCGTTTGAAGGCTCTCACAAGCGGCCCCGAACGGATCCGTACTGCCCTAATGCATTCTGAGTGGATGCGGATCCGCTCAGAATGCATCAGTCTGGCAGCGTTCAGCCTCCGCTCCGCTCAGCAGGCGGACACCTGAACGCAGCTTGCAGCGTTCGGGTGTCCGCCTGGCCGTGCGGAGGCAAACGGATCCGTCCAGACTTACAATGCAAGTCAATGGGGACGGATCCGTTTGAAGTTGACACAGTATGGCTCAATTTTCAAACGGATCCGTCCCCCATTGACTTTCAATGTAAAGTCAAAACGGATCCGTTTGCATTATCATGAACAAAAAAAAAAATTATTTTTTTTTTTTTTTTTTTTGTTCATGGTAATGCAAACGGATCCGTTCTGAACGGATCCAAGCGTTTGCATTATAGGTGCGGATCCGTCTGTGCAGATACCAGACGGATCCGCACCAAACGCAGGTGTGAAAGTAGCCTTAAGCTGGAATACCACTTAAAGTTTTTCTTTGTCTGCTTGTTTACTGTCTGAAAGAATAAGCAATTAGAGACTTGTATAATTACCTATAGCAAAATGGTAATTACACACATTCCAATGTGAGCTCTACAGATTCAAATAGTAAACTGTGTATAATGTTTGCCAAGTATAGCACAAATATTTTAATGCATAATTTTGAGAGTGGAGAACATGGAAACATTAAAATAGTTTAATTGAAAGGAGTGCTTCTAATAATCAGAGTTATACTAAACTAATAAATACACATCTTTTTCATTCTTTTGGAAGATTACCCTAGTGACTGTTTACTTCTAGTGCCAATTTCCAACTCATTAGACAACAGCTAACAGACTATACCCCAAATAAATAATTCCACTTATTTACTTTGCTTTGCAGCATTTTTAATATATAACTTAGCAAACATTAGCATAACAAACATTTCAGCAAGGTCTTTGCAATTAAAAATATATCACTCGCTATGCAAAGCTTTCTGCAATATGTAAATAAATCCAGTAAGCTGAGGTGTGATTTATTGAATATTGTTTTATTGAATATAGTTTATTATATCTATAAACCCCTTCCGGTCTTTAAATATAGTGTCCGCTCGCAAGCGCAATGGGTGCCATAACCACCAGGTTTCTGCTGTTTTACACATCAGATGCCATGGGGTAATGTCTGTGATCGGCAGTAATGCCAATTGTGAATATTTAATCCCTGAGATGCCGTGGTCAAATGTGACCACAGCATCTGGGAGCGCTAAAACCGGGAGCCATGCGCTTTCTGGACCAGGCAGCCTTCCCCTGGCTGAAATCAGGGAAGGTTGCTTGTACTAGTAATAGGGCTAAGCCTGTACTAGGCTTACAGGCTGATTACAAGTACATTCCAATGCTGGCCTGCCAGTGGTATTACAGCATTGGAATATACTGAATCCTGTATTTTATAATGCATAAATATGAACTATACTTAACTAGGGAGACTTAAAACAGTAAAAAAATTAAAATAATATAAAAAATCAAAATATTTCAAAATAACCCTTTTACTCTAGAATAAAATTTTTAATAAATACATAAAAAATAAACTAAACATCATGGGCATCACCACATCTGAAAATGCCCATACTAATAAAATAAATAAATATTTATCCCATATGGTGAAGGGTATAAAGGAAAGAAGTCGTACACACTCGAAAATGCTATAAAAAAAAAAATACAGATCGCCCTACAAAAAGGTTAGCCCCATAAACATAACTATAAAAATGTTATGGGGGTCAGAATATTGATATTTTAATATTTTGGGCATTTTTGGACGTTATGATGTGTTATGTTTATTTTTAATTCTTAATTTTTTGCCCTGTATCTTGTCCTACCTTGATTAAGCCATATGTAGCCCCCTCCCCCTTGGTCACACCTGATTGAACACTGAGTGGTATAAATCTAAGTCCTTAGGTCTTTTCAAACCTTAGTCTTTTCAATGCACCATCTTTCAAGTGCAACTCTTTACGTGCACATACCAAATTATACCTGAATTGGACCAGAAGGGGACCACATGTAATTACAGAAATAATAAAATGCAAACAATGTTTCACTTTTTCATCTTACTCTTCCCACATTTCCAAAACCTCCTGAAATCCCCCCACATCCATTCACCCAGCAAGGAACTATTCATCTCTCCCTCCATCTTACCATCTCACCTGACCGCTTGCACAAACTTGTTTGGCAACATGAAACACTTTCTTACCAAATACACACAGATACCTCCTGCCCTCTCTTACTCTCACCTACTAACACTTTCTCTGCTTCTACTTATTTCTGGTGATATCTCTCCAAATCCAGGCCCCCCTCAGGAAATCCCCACTATCACCTCCATGTCCCACTACAAATCTTCTTCTACAAATTTCTGCAACCCCTTAAACCTTATAACCATTCCTCTGACCCGTGTACCTTTGGTTCCTCTTGCAGGAGCATTATGGAATGCTCGCTCTGTCTGTAACAAACTGTCCTACATTCATGAACTCTTCATCTCTCAAAAAATTTCCTTTCTGGGTCTCACAGAAACATGACTGACACCCTCTGACACCTCCTCCCCTGCTGCACTCTCATATAGTGGATTTCAATTCACTCACACCCCCCAGCCCCGGCTGCAAACATGGTGGAGGAGTTGGTCTTCTCCTATCAGACACCTGCTCCTACAGCCCAACTGCACTGCCACCCTCCATTATGCTCACCTCATTTGAAGTACACTCTGTTCGCATCTACTCTCCCTCCAACCTTCAACTAGCTGTCATTTACCGTCCCCCAAGCCCAGCCACCATCTTTCTTGACCACTTTAACACCTGGCTACTACACTTTCTTTCTTCCGACATCCCCACTATTATCATGGGTGACTTCAACATCCCTATTGACACCTGCCACTCGGCCGCCTCTAAACTCCTATCACTCTCTTCCTCCTTCAGCCTATCACAGTGGTCTTCAGCTCCCACCCACAGAGATTGTCACACTCTGGATCTAATCTTTACCCACCTCTGCTCCCTATCTAACCTTTCTAATTTGCCTCTCCCCCTATCCGACCACAACCTACTCACCTTCTCTTCTTTGGTCTCTTCTGTTGCTCCCCCGGTCCACACATTAGCACACCCCTGCAGGAACCTTAAACCTCTTGACCTTCGCTTGCTTTCTGACTCTCTTCTCCCACTCTCTACAATCTGTTCCCTCCAAGACCCAGATGCTGCCACCACCCTATATAACACCACCATAAGTACAGCTCTGGACACTGTTGCCCCCCTCACACACAACAAAACCCGAAAAATCAACAGACAACCCTGGCACACCAACTTGACCAAAAAACTCAGACAAGGTTCCAGGGCTGCTGAGTGGCGATGGAAGAAATCCCATTCTAAAGATCAATTCACCGCATACAAGCAATCCCTCCTCCTATTCAAATCCTCACTCGCTGATGCAAAACAGGCCTACTTCTCATCTCTCATATCTTCCCTGGCCCACAGCCCTAAACAACTTTTTAACACTTTTAACTCTCTTCTCCGTTCCCCAGTGCCCCCACCCTCTCCTCTCTTCTCAGCTGAGGACTTTGCCAAATACTTCAAACAAAAGATAGTGAACATCAGAGAAAGCTTCAGTACCCATTTCCCAAAGACCCTCTACACAACTGATAGGTCCACTTCTCCCAAAACCCGCTTCTCCACCATTACAGAAGAAAAACTCTCCACTCTACTCTCCATATCACATCTTACGACCTGGTAGAAAAAAGGAGGTCCAGCTTTTGAATAACGTGGAATCTTTTTAATAATTCAGTGCAATAAAAACCATGAACTATCCAGGTCTACGCGTTTCTGATCTTACAATATAGATCCTTACTCATGACAAGGAAAGGATTGTGTGAACCGAGACTAAGTAGTGGTCAGCTGAAACAAACAGGTGGCCACAGTCATAGCCACACCTCCATACCAAAAGATTGACTAAAATACATCAAGGCAAATAAAAAAACTCTATAAAACAGATGGTGTATCATCAAATACAGAGAAAAATTTTTGAAAGATCAATAGTGCAATATTAGATTGTTTCTACGATTTAAACCATTGGGAATGCAGGAACCCATTCAAAATATTCAGTATTATTCCCTGTTCAGCAATTTTTTCCTGTAATCACCTCCTCTGACTGGTGGGTTAACTCTTTCTAGACCATGAACTTGCATTCCCTTTGTGTTACCTCCATGAACCGCTGCATAGTGTGAACTGGCCGCAGAGACGTTTCTGGTTAAAGCATGTAGAATATCAGAGACGTGTCTGCAGATTCTAGTTTTTAAACTATTAGAGGTGCAGCCAATATATTGGAGACAACACAGGGTGAAGGTTATACAATACACCACAAAGGTAGTGCCCCCGCCAATGATGTTTGACCATTAACTTTCAGTCTGCAGGATTGACAAATGTTTAGTCACTATATGACTAATGCGAGAAAATTCAAGACTATAGTTAGTCACAAAGACTGGGATCGATTTTTTCAATCCAGCACACTGAATTTTATTGGAAGCAATACAAGCGGCTTGAGGAAAAATCAAATTGACTCGGGAGATATCAGCAATATTTTTCCTAGTTTGCTGCAATAAAGCGCTGGAATATTTTTGATCCCAAAGTCGATTAGTAACAGCATCCAGCTCCGTGCGGCATGCCCGATCCGTAGAGCAATTCCGCATGGTACGAATAAATTCCCCTTTGGGAATTTTTTTTACTACATGTGGCGGATGACAGGATGTTGCATGCAGGATGGTGTTACGACCACACATCCAAGCCCTTTGCACCACCTGCTGCCTCCAACTCAAAAACATCTCCCGCATCTGCGCTTTCCTTAAGTTTTAATCTGCGAAAATGCTTGTACATGCCCTCATCATCTCCCACCTAGACTACTGCAACATTCTCCTCTATGGCCTTCCATCTAGCACTCTTGCACCCCTCCAATCTATCTTCAACTCTGCTGCCCGACTAATCCACCTCCCACCCTGTGGCTCCTCTACCTCTCCCCTCTGCCAATCCCTTCACTGGATCCCCATTGCCTAGCGAATTCAGTTCAAAATACTAACAGATACATACAAGTCCGTCCACAACCTGTCCCCTCCCTACATCTCTGAGCTACTTTCCTGATACATCCCCACACGCACTCTCCGAACCTCACAAGACCTCCTTCTCTCCTCTACTCTTATCACCTCTTCCCACAATCGCCTCCAAGATTTCTCCCGTGCATCCCCCACACTCTTAAACTTGCTACCCCATATCAGACTCTCACCTACAGTGGAATCCTTCAAAAGAAACCTGAAAACCCACCTCTTCAGGCAAGCCTACAACCAGTGACCCTGCTGCCTCTATACCACCATAACCAACTTCACCCGCACCTACTGTGTCCTTCTCCCATACCATGTAGATTGTAAGCCCTCACAGGCAGGGCCCTCTTTCCTTCTGTACCAGTTTGTAACTCGTCTTGTTTATGATTAATGCAATTGTCTGTATTATGTATGTATACCCCTTTTCGTAGGTACAGCGCTATGGAATGAATGGCGCTTTAATAATAAATAATAATATTTTTTTTACATAAATTGGGAAAGGGAGGTGATTAGAATTTTTTATATTTAGATTTATTTATTTTTTTACATTTTTACTGTCATCCCTTAGGGTACTTGAACATCTTGAAATGGTTGCTAGTCACATAGACAATATAATACTATAGAAGTCTATGGGATTGTGACAGCCTTTCTGAGAAGACTTGCACTCATAGCTTAAATAAGTGTTTATGAGATCAGCAAACAGACTGATTTTTAACCATTGTATTTCAGTAACGGCTGAACATTCTTAATAAAGACCAATTAAAAAAAATATTTTTAGCAATAATCAAAAAGCCCCCAAAGGTGTATATAGCCTTCAAAATATATAAAGCATAAATAAGTTATGAATATATATATATATATATATATATATATATATATACACAATTTGTCCAATATAAAAATATAAGGTATTCTGCAGGCAGCATGTTATAGGGCAGGAAGAGCTAAGCAGATTGATTAATAGTTTTGTAGGAATAGTTCCATTATAGCTCGTCATTAATTTATTTCAATCTCTGTTCTGTCTATGCTTAGGGCTTGACTCGTGTGGGTAGTTCATAATCAGTGCTGGACAGCTCTCTCTACATGCATGCTTATATAGAAATAACTGTCAATTGCTTTCTAGGAGTGCCCATTGGATGCCTATGTCCAGAATTTAAAAAAAATGAAAAATGAAACTAAAAAATGAAAAAAATAAAATACACAGGAAATTATATAGGAATTTTTCTTATATATGTCTGTTTAGCTCCTCCTACCATAAAATATGTTGCCTACAAAATTAATATGATTTGCATGGTCATGGGTTCACTTTTAATAATTTCATTTTACAGTAGTGTCTGAGCTATGCATGATTATTTTCCCTGAATACTTTGTATAGCATAATACTTTCATAATTCTTTCATTTAAATTACTTAAAATGAATCTGTTACAAGATCCAACATTTCTTATGCCTTGCTAGTCCTTTGTTAAGTACAAGGACCGGTAGGAGAAGGTATATCCATCTCTGAAGACTCTAAGTCTGACTGAATACAGAAGAGGAAGGTGCCATGATTTAGCCTGAATAGGAATTTAGATATGCTGAGTATTTTGACAGATTTACTATAAGTACTACAAGTGACTAAATGTGGTTCAAGGATTAGGTAAAAATGATATTTATCATTATGGAGTGGTTAAAAAGCACAGAAAATAATTTGATGCAAAGTGATCAAAACATCATTTGAGTTTCCAGAAATTGATTTTAAAGGGCATCTGTATCTAGATTTTTTATGTTTGCAAATGAGTCTCTAGGAAAAATGGGGACATTGTCGTTACACCTAGGGCTGTGCTCTCTCTGCAACTGCCAGCCCTCTGCACTTACATTGACAGGGATAGGCGGTGAAAATGTCTCAACAATAACAATCAATTTCTGTATTATGTTGACTGTATGAGATACATATTGCACTTGGTTTATAAGAAGGAGCATTATGGTTGTGGGGTACCTATTATGTGAAACAATAATCTTGTCATGGGGAAAAGATACTTTTGTTGTTTGCCCAAATGTATCTAATATTTTGTAATTATTATTATAATTTTTATTTTTTTGTGTGGTCACAGCAGGTACCTTGATCATTTGATCACTTGATCGTTAACATAATAAACTGCAATACCTCCTGTACATTAGGTTAAAACAGAAAGAAGAATACAAAAAACACATAGAAGGCACACCTGGGGACCTTCATTAGGCCCCAGGCTGAAATGGTGGCCCTTACCATCTCATGTGCCTACTATGTAGCTGCAGCACTAACTACCTAGTAGCAGCAGGGGAAACGTATGGCAGATAGAGCAACAGGGATATGTTTGCTGATACATTCAATTATTGACCAAATCATACACCTGACAGGCATCTACATCAAGGTTGTCAACTAGAATTTTACTTTTTTATTTGGACAACTTATTCCTTAAATCACGGACAGCCAACATTTTTACGGACAAATTGGAAAACCATAATGAATGATGAAGATTATAAGTAATACATGCCTATAGCTCAATCTCCGGATAAGAACTAATTTCCAGCATTTACTTTGTGCTGTAAAATGATAATAATTACCACCAAATTTTTTTGTCAAGTACCATTAGCCCAAAAAATTAAAAATCACGGACAAATTCGTTTTTTTCACAGACACTGGAAAAAAGTGATCTATTTTTACAGACTGTCCAGAAACTTCTGGACAGTTGGCAACCCTGACAAGCATATAATACACCTAAGGCATCCACAAACACTTCATGCGTCTCAACTCACCTTTTAGCTGTATAAGCTATAAGGCTCAGTAATGCTCATAAGTTAAATATCTGTGGATCAACAAATAAATTTAAAGGAGCGGAATTACTAATCCTATACAGTACATGGAATAAACCTAGACAGGCTGTCTAGATCGGCACCAGATTTATCGAAGTGGCTCAGGATGGATGATAAATGTGGTACAGGGATAGACACTTTGTCTCACTGTATATCAACTGTTGATTGGGTTGGCTTAGATTAGCACAAAGTGGTGCACATTAACTTATGAAAATTCAATGTCGTTCCAGTACTCCAGTATAAAAACATTGGCCTTGATTTATCACGCTTTCACTCCAGAATTATGGCTTCAAGTGTTTTGTGGAATTTTATGACTTTTTGCACTCATTATCGAAAAAAAAATACTTTTTGCGTTCTTTTACGACTCACTCCAGTTTTGAAAGTAGGTGGGAAAATGGGCGTGGTTACCTATTTTAATGAGTTTCACTCCAGATTGATCATTGAGACTTTTTTTTTTTAAGTCTCAAAAAAAGTTGCAGTCTCACTCCAATAGGAAGGTGGAGTAGAAAATCTGGAGTAGATTTTCTAGACAAGTATTAGGTTTAAGGATAAGACAAATTTATCAAACAAATATGACATTTGAAAAATGTGACATAAAGTGCACCAACACTGGTTCAAGAAAAACTCACTTCAAACATTCTCCTCATGATAAATTCTCCCAATTAACCTTATTCATCGCTCATCAAAACAAAGTGCTTGCACTCCAGAAACTTCTTACACATTTTGAACTAAGTGTCATTCTTAGTCATAGCTTAAACAAATAGGATTATTAAGACATCTGTACAATAAGAAAAAGTACCTCTCCTCTATTGACATCTCAAAAAGGGGAACAGAAACTCTGTATTACAAAATTACTTAGTGTTAACTAAACCCTATTCAATTCCGTTATGACAAGGCACATGCGTCTAGTAAAAATACATAATATATTTTCAAATATATACGGTTAGGTGTGCCAATGTCTCTTGCGGGAATCTAGAAGGCTTCAAGTATGAAGAGTTTCTTCCTCCAGTCCTCTTCTCTGTTTAGATAGTCCACTCTGTCCATACTGTTACTTTTAAAGAGTTTACACTGCCATCATTCCGTACACCCATTGCAAGTATCATGGAAATCATATCTTATTCTTTACAACACGTAGCTGATTGCTCTTATTGCTATATTGAGTTTTACAGTTCCTTTCATGCATATTAATCTCAATATTTTGGGCCTTAGTGACGAAGCAATTTTTTTTCATCTTTGATAGTGTTTAGCGAATCAAAGTATCCAAATTGGAATGTGACCCAAAGTTTAGGAAAAATTTCCTGCCTGTCAAAGTATCTGTTTCACTAGCAGAAAGGACTAGCTATGCATGTTGCTGCAATATACAGTGATGTACACCGAGATACACACTCCCTGAAGGGCGGGATATAGCCGATTAAATGTGCTTTGTGACAAATTAATTCGGAATGATGCGTATTTCTTTAAAAAATGTGGCAAAGCATCCGAATCAAATTTTTTAAGTTTGCTCATTTCGAATTGTCGCAATCCAACAGCTAGAACTGTTTTATTTTTGTGCATTTGTATAAGGGCTTTTTTTTGTGGCACAAGTTGTAGTTTTTAATGGCACCATATACACTCACCTAAAGAATTATTAGGAACACCTGTTCTATTTCTCATTAATGCGATTATCTAGTCAACCAATCACATGGCAGTTGCTTCAATGCATTTAGGGGTGTGGTCCTGGTCAAGACAATATCCTGAACTCCAAACTGAATGTCAGAATGGGAAAGAAAGGTGATTTAAGCAATTTGGAGCGTGGCATGGTTGTTGGTGCCAGACGGGCCGGTCTGAGTATTTCACAATCTGCTCAGTTACTGGGATTTTCACGCACAACCATTTCTAGGGTTTACAAAGAATGGTGTGAAAAGGGAAAAACATCCAGTATGCGGCAGTCCTGTGGGCGAAAATGCCTTGTTGATGCTAGAGGTCAGAGGAGAATGGGCCGACTGATTCAAGCTGATAGAAGAGCAACGTTGACTGAAATAACCACTCGTTACAACCAAGGTATGCAGCAAAGCATTTGTGAAGCCACTACACGCACAACCTTGAGGTGGATGGGCTACAACAGCAGAAGACCCCACCGGGTACCACTCATCTCCACTACAAATAGGAAAAAGAGGCTACAATTTGCACAAGCTCACTAAAATTGGACTGTTGAAGACTGGAAAAATGGTTTCTTGAACATGACAATAAGTTCACTGTACTAAAATGGCCCCCACAGTCACCAGATCTCAACCCAATAGAGCATCTTTGGGATGTGGTGGAACGGGAGCTTTGTGCCCTGGATGTACATCCCTCAAATCTTCATCAACTGCAAGATGCTATCCTATCAATATGGGCCAACATTTCTAAAGAATGCCATCAGCACCTTGTAGAATCAATGCCACGTAGAATTAAGGCAGTTCTGAAGGCAAAAGGGGGTCCAACACCGTATTAGTATGGTGTTCCTAATAATTCTTTAGGTGAGTGTACATATAACTCACTGATAAACTTTTATTAACTCTTTCTGGAAGGGGATGGGAAAAAAACTGAAATACCGGCATTTTCTTTTTCTGTTGTTAATTTTGTAGCATTCACTTTGAAGCATAAATAATATGATAACTTTAGTCTCTGGGCCAGTACAATTATAACTATACCAAGTATATCGTTTTTTGTTAAGGTTTGACTACTTTTGCACAATAAAACCCTTAAAAAAAAAGATGTGTTTGCATTGCTACATCCCAAGATTCATAACTTTTTTTAAATTTTTCTTTCTAAGGAGCTGTCTCGGGGTTTGATTTTTATGGGAGATAACAAATATGTGGAGTGGATTTTTATATTTTCAACAATTTTTTTCATTGAAAAAGCATGATTTTTCAATAGAAAAAACAGTATATTATTTTTAACTTGGAGATTTTTCTTTTTTACTAAAACTTTGTCCCCACAAGGGGACTTTGACATGCAATTCTCTGATCCCTTCCACAATACACTGTCCTGTAGTGTATTTGTATTGGTAGTTGCCTTTTTCAATTCATCCATAAACTTCCACAGTAAAGATCCAAGAATATGTGCAGCGTATTCAACCATTCCTATAATATGGTTGATGCTGGCCACTTTGAGTTGCAGAACGGTAGTTATGGGATCCCCACCCATTCAACATTTACTGTATATCTTGAGGGTATACCATAAATGTGTTAAATGGATTGTCCTGCAACATATATTGATCTATCGTCAGGAGAGTTCATCAATATCTGATCAGTGGGGGTCTGACACCTGGCACCCCTGCCAATCAGCTGGTAGAAGAGGATGCAGCGCTCCATGCAAACACTGCTTCCTCTTCATTAAACAACACATCATCTCCTATGAAGCAGCGGCGTAGTATAATTACAAGTACTCGCTCCATTCTTGTGAAATGAGCTAGTACTTGTCATTACACTGCATTTCCAAGACGACAGGAAGTGTAATAAACATGAAGCAGTGTTCACATGGAGCGCCACCAAACAGCTGATTGGCAGGGGTGCCGATCAGATATTGATGACTAGAGTTAGGCGGACACCGGGATGTTCGGGTTTGACGGATTCGGCCGAACTTCACAAAAAAGTTTGAGTTCGGGACCCGAACTTGGCTCTGAACCCGAACCCTATTGAAGTCAATGGGGACCTGAACTTTGGAGCACTAAAAAAGTCATGGAAAGGGCTAGAGGGCTGCAAATGGCAGCAACATGTGGTTAAGAGCATGGCAAGTGCTCTGCAAACAAATGTGGATAGGGAAATGACTTTAAATAACATAAAATACGTAAAAATATAAATTACTAATCTTGATCTAGGAGGTCGAGATCCATATGGAGTAGGAGGTTGAAGAGGCAGTGGATGTGGTGGTGTAGATGGAAGTGGCGGTGGAGGATTAGGAGGAGGTAGCCTACACTGGTTTTTAGTTTTAATTAATATTTTTTTTTGTTTAAATTAGGGTACACCCCAAAACATTGGGAAATATAGCCTGTGATAACCCCCTCCAGCCATGCTAGACAAACATTCAAACAACACACTGGCTGCATGGCAGGCTAGCACCTTCAAGGCATAAAGGGCAAGCTCAGGTCATGTGCCCAATTTGGAGACCCAGAAGTTGAAGGGGGCAGACCCATCAGTCAGTACGTGTAGGCGTTTGCACACATATTGCCCCACCATGTTGCACGTCCCCGTGATGTCCACGATCCAATTGGATATCTTCTCTATCAACTTTCGATGTTCTTTTCTGCGCCTACCATGTTGATCACGGTTAGCGGCGAATCAGGGTTTTATGCTGGATAGGGACCCTGAGAAAGGTATACCACATCCAAGGGAGGTCAATGGATGAAATTAAATGTGATCGACCGGAAATGTGGGACAAATTATTGAAGCCGAAGCTTCCATGTAAAGGATGGTGCTCGTGGCAATTACCCACTCCCGACTCGGGGAGGTAGTGACGATAAATAACAATACCTCTTAAGATACCATGTTATTGGAATGATTCATAAAAAATTATAGGAAATGTCACTGGGATATTTTTGATTTGGAAACGTTAGACAGGAGAGGCCCTGCTGCCACTTTGTTGACTCTAGATAACTTCTGCCTTATCGCACGTCCCCGTGACGTCCACAATCCAATTAGATATCTTCTCTATCAACTTTCGATGTTCTGCGCCCACCATGTTGATCACGGTTAGCGGCGAAAGGGATACCACATCCAAGGGAGATCAATGGAAATGTTGGACAAGTTGTTAAAGCGGAAGGATCGAATGAAAGGAGGTGGCGCCACGTCAATTAAAGACAAATTTTAGAAATTTAAGTCCCTGTCACCCATGCAGAGCAGGGGTTTTTCATTGGCAAAAATGGGTTAATAACACCCACCAATGGAATAGACAATTTTTTAAAAATTGCGGTCGCTGTCAACTATGCAGAGCAGGGGTTTATTCACAGCAAAACTGTGTTCATGTCACTTACCAAATGAACAGAGGATTTTACAAAAATTAGGTCCCTGTCACCTAGGCTGAGCAGGGGTTTGTATACGGCAAAAATTGTAAAATGCCACCCAAGAATGTAACAGACGCTTTTTCACCCTGCTCCCTCTTTTTCTGTGCTGGTGCCTCTGTGCGACCACTTCTAGAACTAGACAGGTCACTCGCAAGACCGTGTGGGGTCTAGTATCTCATCATCCTCCACATCATCTTCCACTCACTCTTTACCCCTGCCCTCCTTGTCGGTCTGCATACTGTAGAAAGCCGCAGCAGTTGGCATCTGTGTTTTGTCATCATTCGAGACGTGCTGCCGTGGTCCTCCCATGTACTCATCTTGAAACATAAGTGGTTGGGCATCGGTGCACTCAATCTCTTCCACTTCTGGGGCAGGGCTATGTAGATGGCCCTGGGAAACCCTGCTAGCAGAGTCATCAAAAAGCAGAAGAAACTGCTCCATGACTTGGAGCTCAGACTGCTTGGCTGATTTGCAAGGGGGTGGGGTAAAGGACTGATGGACATGGGCTGCAGGTGCCAACTCTGATATTTCAGCAGGAGACTGGGTGGGAGACAGTGTGAAGGAACTGGAGGCACTGTCAGCCACCCAATCTACTATCGCCTGTACTTGTTCTGGCTTCACCATTCGTAGAGCCGCATTTGGCCCTATCAAATAACGCTGAAGGTTCTGTCGCCTACTCGCACCTGAGGAAGGTGTTTCACTTGCGCGTGTTGCTGGCACAGATCGACCACGTCCTCTCCCTGCAACAGGAGCTCCACAAGCAACACCACGACCGGGGCCACGTCCCCTATTTGACACTCTCCTCATTCTTTGCGTTAACCCACCAAACTAAAAGATGGTTTATGTAAGGCGACAATGTAACCGCCAATAGACAACAATTAAGTTCACTGAGAGTAAGGCAGTGCCGGTGTCATAAAGAGGAAAAATTTGATGAGGTCACACAACAGTGTGACATGCGAATTTTATACAATTACATCACGGTCACAAAATATGTTAAATTGTCAACCAACAATGTAACTGCAGTATTGACTGGTTGTATTTGACTGTGACAGATACAGCAAAGACCACAAATGTATTGTCTTGCCAAAATGGTTGTTTTTTTAAACCCAGTATATAATTGCAGTATTTAAAGCTTGTATTTGACTGTCACAAATGCAACAAAGGCCCCAAATGTAGGGTATTGCAAAAATCTTTTTTTTTTTAAAACCCAGAATATAACAGCAGTATCTAAAACTTGTATTGGACTGCCATAAATGCAACAAAGGCCACAAATGTATTATCTTGCCCAAAATGGGTGTTTTTTTAAAACCAGACTATAACAACAGTATCTAACGATAGTATTTGACTGTGACAAATGCAGCAAAGGCCCCAGATGTAGGGTCTTGCAAAAAAAAAGTGTTTCTAAAAAAAATAATATAATAGCAGTATTTAAAGTTTGTATTTGACTGTCACAAATGCAACAAAGGCCGCAAATGTATTATCTTGCCCAAAATTGGTGTTTTTTTTATTCCAGAATATAATAGTAGTATGTACCGCTTGTATTGGACTGTCAGAAATGCAGCAAAGGTCGCAAATGTATTATCTTGCCCAGAATATAATTGCAGTATTTAAAGCTTGTATTTCACTGTGACAAATGCAGCAAAGGCCCCAGATGTAGGGTATTGCAAAAATGGGTGTTTTTTTAAACCCAGAATATAATTGCAGTATTTCAAGCTTGTATTTCACTGTCAGAAATGCAGCAAAGGACCCAAATGTAGGGTCTTGAAAAAAATTAGTGTTTTTTTAAAACCATAATATAATAGCAGTATTTAAAGTTTGTATTTGACTGTCACAAATGCAACAAAGGCCGCAAATGTATTATCTTGCCCAAAATTGGTGTTTTTTTAATTCCAGAATATAACAGCAGTATGTACCGCTTGTATTGGACTGTCAGAAATGCAGCAAAGGTCGCAAATGTATTATCTTGCCCAGAATATAATTGCAGTATTTAAAGCTTGTATTTCACTGTGACAAATGCAGCACAGGCCCCAGATGTAGGGTATTGCAAAAATGGGTGTTTTTTTTTAAACCCAGAATATAATTGCAGTATTTGAAGCTTGTATTTCACTGTGACACATGCAGTAAAGTCCCCAGATGTAGGGTCTTGCAAAAAAAATGGGTGTTTTTTTAAACTCATAATATAACTGCAGTATTTAAAGTTTGTATTTGACTGTCACAAATTCAGCAAAGGACCCAAAATGTATTTTCTTGCAAAAAATGTGTTTTTTTAAACCCTGAATATAACTGCAGTATTTAAACCTTGTATTTGACTTTCACAAATGCTCATATGCTGTGCTGGTACACTGAACTTGCATAAAATGGCCACCGACGCCCACCTAACTAACAGACGGATAAAAGTTATTTTTCTGTGTCACTGGGCTCAGGGCAGGGTAAAAAAATTGTGCACTGCACCCACAAAACAAAATCGCTGTAGATCGCTGAGTTAACAAGCACTTCTGATAACAGATTCTTTCCTATTCTCTCCCTCACAGCAGCAGCATCCTATCCCTACACTAATAAGAGCAGAGTGACGTGCAGCACTACATGACTCAAGCTTATATAGAGGCTGGGTCACATGCTGCACTGGCCAATCACAGCCATGCCATGTCATTAACTCACCGAACACCGAACCCAAACTTTTACTGAAAAGTTCAGGTTCGGGTCCGGGGTCCAAAAATCCTAAAGTTCGGTATGAACCCGAACTTTACAGTTCGAGTTTACTCAACCCTATTGATGACCTATCCTGACAATAGTTCATCAAAATATATTGCAGGACAACCCCTTTTAAGTTAGAAACCTCCTTTTTGCTACTGGTCAAAAGAAATAAAAAATTTTCAGGCGTGGAGAGTTAGCTTAGTGCAATGTATTCTATTACATTAAGCAATCAGAAACCATCTACACTGAAAGCTAAATGTCACATGGCATGTTTAAATTACAATATTTTAGAGCAATCTACAGGTTTTAAATTTAATCATTTAATTTTTAATGAACTATAAAAGCACCAACCATTTAAAAAAAGATTAAATGAGGTATTATCGATCTTCATTTTTATTTCTTATAAACTAGCCTTTGAGTATATTATTAGTAGCCATTATTTCTGTCCAATTTTCTTCATGAATTAGCACTGGTCCCAGGAAACAAGAACAGTTGGAGAAGATATTTAAAAAGGAATAATTAAGCCACCGGTGAATAACCTTTGGTCTGAACACTATAGCAGTCAAAGCAAGAGACTCTAATGAGTAGCTAGTGAAATATGGTCAAATAAAATGTGATTCCCTCCAAATTAACAGTCAATTATAGATCCTAGCAGAGAACAAAATGGTCAAAGCTGTTTTAAGATTGACAAATGTTATTCCTCATTAAAAAAGAAATTGTTGTTATGGATAGAAAAAATTGTTGTTATGGATAGAAAAAATGATGAATGGCTTGTGCAACCACGGATGTTAAAATGGCAGTTTCCTCACGTTGGAATTTTAACTTATCAGAGATGAATGTTTTAGACATCAATCAGTGTTGGTTAGACTGATAAAAAACAGAAAGACAGAACGAATAGCCATAGCTGACTATGGGAAACTAATATCTAGCTTATTGTGAAGCCTGGTTTGGTTGTTTTGGTCTACAGATAGTAGAGAATGACAGTTGTCAAAACCCACCAACCAGACACTGATGAGATATCTAAGTGGCAATTTTAGCAGGGAAAAGGCAACATCAGCCAGAGGAGAACACAATGGAAACAGTTCATATCTGTCCACAGAAGAAAAAATTCAAAGGTAAAGTGCAAGTGCAATAAATAATAATAACTAAATGTATACAGGACAGAAATCATTTACCCATAATGTGTCTCCTCCAGGATGTCGCCAACCCGGACATGCGTTTCAGCGAACCTTCATCTGGGGGTAGGGGACTCTATTATTAGGAGGACAGACAGGGTCATGTGTCACCGAGACTGTGAATGCCAAACAGTATATTGTCTTCCAGGTGCTCAGGTTTGGCATGTTGTAGATCTGATTGACAGATTGCTGGGTGGGACTGGGGAAGATCCAGCAGTCATGGTTCACATTTGGCAATGACAAAATCAGGGGGAGATGGAAGGTCCTTAAAAATGATTTTAGGGAACTAGGAGAGAAGCTCAAGTTCAGGTCCTCAAAGGTAGTGTTTTCAGAAATACTAC
This sequence comes from Bufo bufo, assembly GCF_905171765.1. Classification (NCBI taxonomy): domain Eukaryota; kingdom Metazoa; phylum Chordata; class Amphibia; order Anura; family Bufonidae; genus Bufo; species Bufo bufo. Next base: position 405,064,291 of record NC_053393.1, on the reverse strand, counting down.
TAGTGCTACGAGCGTCACCAGAGAGACAACGGGAGCTTAGGGAGTTAAATAAGTGGCTCATAAGCTGGTGCATGAAGGAAGTGTTTGGGTTCATGGAGAACTGGGCCGACTTCTCTGTCGGTTATAGGCTGTATAGTAGGTACAGGATGCACCTTAATAGGGAGGGTGCAACTGCTCTGGGGGAAAAAATGGCTGGAGGAGCTTTTAAACTAGGATCTGGGGGGAGGGTGGGGGGTCATACTAATAAGGGGGTAGATAGTGTATATAGAGAGTGGGATATAGGAGGGGACAGTGGGGATTTAGTGGGGGCTGTGGTTAATGAGGAAAGTAGGAAGAAGACTTTGCAGAACTGTACACCAATGAAAAATAGAGCTGCTGGTAACAAGAACCTGTTACATACAAACATCAACCAAGGTAACAAAAAAATCATGGATATTCACTTTACATGTAATAGTAATTTAAAATGTATTTTCAAAAATGCCAGAAGTCTAGCTAGCAAAATGGGGGACCTGGAGGCTATTGTACTAAAAGAACACATAGATGTATTTGGTGTGGCTGAGACATGGTTGGACTGAGCTGTAAATATTAAGGGTTTTACACTATTTAGGAAAGATAGGGTCAATAGAAAAGGTGGTGGTGTGTGCCTGTTTGTGAGGAGCGACGTGAAGACAAGTGTGAAAGAGGCAATTGTGGGTGAGGATGATGAGAATCTGTAAACCTTATGGGTGGAAGTTCAAAGGGCTATAAACACAGAAAAATAAAACTTGGTGTAATCTATAGACCCCCTAACATCACAGAAGATATAGAAACGCAACTGTATAGCCAAATAGAGCGGGCTGCACTAGCTGGTACAGTGGTCATAATGGGAGATTTTAACTTCTCAGACATTGATTGGGGACATGATTGTGCGTCAACCGCAAAGGGGAGAAGATTCCTCAAATTGCTACAGGACCACTTTATGGGCCAGTTTATAGAAGCTCCCACTAGTGGCAATGCTTTGTTGGATCTGGTAATTTCTAATGATGCAGAGCTTGTTGGAAATGTTACTGTCCGAGAAACACTAGGTAATAGTGACCACAATATAATTATATTCCCCCTACACTATAAGACGCAAACTCTGTCAGGCAGAGCAGATAAACTGAATTTTTAAAAGGCTAATTTCCCTGGGTTGAGGGCAGCATTTCAGGGCATACACTTGGAGCAGCTACTGTCACATAATAATACTGAGGATAAATGGTAGAGTTTTAAATCCACATTGAGTAAAAAATTTGTTCCTTTAAGTAACAAGTATAAACAGCTAAAATTACACCCTATGGCTTACAGCTACTGTAAAAAGGGCAATAAATGACAAAAGGGCATTTAAAAAATACTAATCTGAAGGGACAGATGTAGCCTTTACAGTTTACAAATGACTTAACAAAATCTGTAAAAAGGAGATAAAATTAGCAAAAATACAAAACGAACAGCAGGTGGCACAAGAGAGCAAAACAAATCCCCCAAAAATGTATTCAATATACAATTGTAAATGCTAAAAAAAAAAAAAAAAACAAGGTCTGAGCAGGTAGGATTCCCTAAATAATGGTAAAGGGGGTTAGTCACTGAAAATAAGGAAAAGGCAAAGTTACTAAATGGGTTTTTAGCTCTGTATATATAAAAGAAGAGAATAGAGCTGATATCTGTGGTGCTGGGGCTGTTAGTACATCCAGTAATATACTAAATTAGCTAACTGTAGATATGGTCTAAGACAAGTTAAATAAGGTAAATGTTAACAAGGCTCCGGATCCAGATTGATTACACCCAAGAGTTCTTAAAGAGCTCAGTTCAATCATTGCTTCGCCCCTGTTTATAATTTTTAAAGATTCTCTAGGTATGGTACAGTGCCAAGTGATTGGCGCAAGGCAAATGTGGTGCCCATATTCAAAAAATAATCTAGGTCCAGTTAGTTAAACTTCTGTGGTGGGAAAAATGTTTGAAGGACTTTTAAGGGACTATATACAGGAGTATGTGACTGTAAATAATATTATAAGTGGTAACCAGCATGGGTTTACCAAGGACAGAAGTTGTCAGACTAACCTGATTTGTTTTTATGAGGAGGTGAGTAGTAGCCTGGACAGAGGGGTGGCTGTGAATGTAGTGTTTCTAATTTTTTCAGAATGGTCCCGGGTTATATGTGGTGTACCCCAGGGGCGTTGCTAGGGTCTCAAAAGATCCGGGGCCCAAGCACCAATGCATATGGCCCAATTCTCTAAGTTGAACAACCGCATCCCCTTCCCCCAGCAAACACTAGCACTGAAGACATTTTACTGTACTTGCTATACATGCTGTATAGCAGCAGCATGTACCTCTCACATCCAGGGCCTCCCATATGACGTCTCCTCTGATGTAGATCTTCTTTGTCATCATCATCTCCATTCGGTCCGGACAACTTCTCTCAGCCGTCTCGTCTCTGCAGAGTGTGACACACAGACATCTTAGCTTCCGTACTTTTCTGTACCCCCAAATACTATCCTGAAGAAAAATTAGTGCCATAGAGATAATCTTCCCCATAGTAATAGTGCTCCTCATAGTCCCACCAATGTAAATAAAATCATCCCCTCCCCAGCCACCTCCAACATGCAGTCCCATGTAAATAACATTACCCCTTAACATTCAATCCCATGTAAATAATATCACTCCCTCCCACAGCTGCCTTCAACATGCAGTCCCATATAAATAACATTACCTATCCAGATACAGTCCCATGTAAATAACATCACCCTACCCCAGCCACTTCCAAATTTAAGTCCCATGTAATTAACATCACTCCACCTCATGGTCCCATGTAAATAACTTCCCTCCCTTCAGCCCTAACATACAGTCACAGTTAAATAACTACAACTCCCAACATTGCTCTGCCTTTCACACTGAGTAATCTTTACTTACCTCTCCTCATGTAGCAGACCTCACCTCAGCCTCTTCCCAGGACTTCTCTTCACTGCTGAGCCGTTTTCTCCTGAACTGATCACATGATGGTGACATCAGTCCTTTTTAGCTACTGCATTTAGAACTGATCACATGACCTGTGATGTCATCCCAGGTCCATCAGCTCTTGCAGTGCATTAGATTCAATTGTATTTCTGTTCTGAGGATGGCGATACAGTTATATCTAACAGCCAGGCAGTACATTCAGGACCTGGGACAAAACATCAGGGGCCCAGGCCCCAAATGTATTGATCTAACAACGCCCCTGGTGTACCCAAAGGTTCAGTGCTGGGTCTTCTATTATTTAATTAATTTATTAAGGATGATAGTATTATTATTAATGATAATAGCACCATTTCTATTTTTGCTGATGTCACTAAGCTATGTAGTACTGTGCAGTCTGTGGAAGATATTAATAAACTACAAGCTGACTTGAACACTCTAAGTGATTAGGCATCATCTTGGCAAATGAGGTTCAATGTGGACAAATGTAAAGTTATGCACGGTAGTAATATTATCCGTGCATTATATGTCCTAGGGCAGGGGTACTCAACTAGTTTTATTAAAGGTCCACATACCTGGGTCTGCAGTCAGGTGAAGGTCCGAGCTGAACGCCAACAGTAAAGATGCCATGCGATCATGTGATCCATGCGCGTGGGGCGCTCTGACGTTATAGTGGAGCGCCCCGGGTAAGTCCCAGAATTAGTAATGGCCACATTAGTGCCCCAGTAAGAATAATGCCCCCAGTAAGAATAATGTCCCCATTAGTGCCCCCCTTCTCTGCTTTTGCAAAAAAATAAAATAATATTTGCATTCACCTGGCTGCGGTGAACATTCGCTGCTGACTGCGCGCTCAGGACCGGTGCTCCAACGTGATGACGTCTTGTAGGTCCTGTCCTGAGCTTCTAGTCAGCAGTGAGTGATCTCCACAGCGTGAGCAAATGGAGGTGGAGGTACCGTAATATATATATTTTTTTACTAGCACAAGTAGCGGTGGAGGTAAAGGCTGTACTAATGGGCGTTCCATGATGGAAGCGCTCATTAGTAAGGGTACTTTCACACTTGCAGCAGGATGGATGCGACAGGCTGCTCACCCTGTCAGATCCATCTTGCCACTACTTCGCCGTGCCGCTGCTCTGTGCCCATCAACTATAATGGGGATGGGGGCAGAGCTACGGCGCAGCACGGTGAGAGGCCGCCAGACTAAAAGTACTACGTGTCCGACTTTTTCGTCTGGCGGCCTCACGCCGTGCACTGCCATGCTGCGCTGTAGCTCCGCTCCCGCTATAGTCAATGGGGAGTGGCAGTCCGGCGAAATAGCGGAAGGACGGATCTGACAGGGTGAACAGCCGGTCGGATCCGTCCTGCCGCAAGTGTGAAAGGAGCCTAACAGTCCTTACAGGAAAATTCTGGCACCGGCAAGGGAACTAAAATACCAGCCTTGCTGGTGAACTACTGGCCGGGTGGCAACCCAAGCCACAGAACAGACATGTGATAGTTTTGTTCCGCATCCAATTCCCATTATTGTGGGATTGGATGCGGCCCCTTAATTACAATGGGGCCCCAAGAGATGCAGACAGCACACTGTGTGCTGTCTGCATCTTTCTCCGCTCCATTGAAACTAAGGGGTCCGCATCCAATGCCCCAATAATGGGAATTGGATGCGGAACAAAACTATCATGGTTTGATGGGGCTTTATCACTTTATTTAATCAGGTTACCTAAAGAAGATGGCCCAGGGGAGATGGGAACACGACACTGACTGGAGTCCTTTCCTGCAGTCAGTGACGTGTTCCCGCCTCTCTGTGGCCCTCTCCACGCCCCCCTTCCTTCCCAAATGTGATATTTATTTCATTGGTGGCAGTGGTGATGTCCCTCCCCTCTCCAGCAGCAGGTAAGTGTCCATTGGAGCTTGAAGCTCCCTTACCTGCTGCCGCTGCTGCAGGGGAGGAGGGACCTGTGAGCGCACGGAGGGAGAAAGCGCTGGTGCCTGCATGTGGAGGGAGCCGTCTCTCACTGTGCCCCTGGGGCAGGAAGAAGTGCGCCGGTAAGCTCCGCCTCTTGCACGTACCAGAGTGTGCAGGAGGAGGAGCGCTATATGTGGAGGGAGCCGGCCTGTCTCACTGCGCTCTGGGACAGGAGGAAGTGCGCCGGTAAGCTCCTCCTCCTGCACGGCACAGTGTGCAGGAGATAGTGATGGGAAGTTCGGATCTTTTAGGTGAATCGGTTCATTTGAATCAGCTCATTCGGATCAGAATCGGATCTTCGGTTCACTTGGCGAGTCAGACTGCTGAGCTGACTCGCAAGTGAACTGAAGACTCTAGGTGCCGGTGCGCATGCGCAGCTGCTGACTCAGTCAGTGACACTGCAGTGAGTCGGCTCTTCAGCTCTCTGAAGTTGAACTCGTCTCTGATTAGTATTGAGTGAGTCAGGAAGAGTGATTTTTTTATAGTAAAGGGAAGCTGAGGCTGACGTTGGACAGGCGGACAGGAGGAAGCTGTCACTGTGGTGTGCAATGTGAATTGTTGTCTGTTGTGCATTGTTCCCCACAGTGACAACAGTCTGACACTGACAGTAGTACAACGAACCAAGTGATGTGAAATGTGAATGCACAGGGAAAACTATGTGCTGAACTGTGTCATCTGTCCCTTCTCTTATCTCTCTGCTCCTGTCCCTTAATCTTATCACTGCTGCAAGAAGAGCCGACAGCCTCAGTGTGACCTGTTCTACAGTCTGACGACTCAGGGCTCTTTTAACTCAATGAATGGAATGAGTCACTGACTGAGTCGGATCTTTAGGTTCTTGTGACTCATTCCATTCATTTAGACTCCCTGTACAGACGGCTCAGAGGAGTCGAGTCAGAGCTGCAGTGTGCTGTGCTTGCCTCGCCCCCTCAGCTCTGGTCGGTGATTGGTTGGTGGGCGGGGAGGGGAGGGGCTGGCAGAAGCCAGCTTCCACTCTAAGATCATATTACGCTCCTCCCGAGTCCCTCCCTCAGGCTCCTGCTGCCAGCGTGAGGTGAGCTGAGCGTCTCTGTCAGCATTGCTGTGTGCTGTGACTGAGCTGAGCCGGTTCAAACGGATCGGATCACTCTGAACTGAATCGATTGGAGGAGCGCTCTGAAGGATGGCCGGGGTCCGGACAACTGGCGGCCGCGGTCCGTATTTGGACCGCGGTCCGCCAGTTGAGTACCCCTGTCCTAGGGGATGCAACACTGGGAGAGTCACTTATAGAGAAGGATTTTGGTGTCCTTGTAGATCGTACAGTAGATTAAATAACAGCATACAATGTCAATCAGTTGCTTCTAAAGCTACCAGGATATTGTCATGCATTAAACAAGGCATGTGCTCGCCGGGCAGGGATGTACTACCACTTCACAAAGTGTTGGTGTGGCCTCATGCGGAATATGTAGTTCAGTTCTGGGCACCAGTCCATAGAAAGGATGCTCTGCAGCTGGAAAAAGTACAGAGGAGAGCGACTAAACTGATAAGGGGCATGGAGGGTCTAAGTTATGAAGAAAGATTAAAATAATTATATTTATTTAGTCTTGAGAAGAGACGTCTAAGGGGGCACATGATTAGCCTATAAAACTATATAAATGGGCCATGCAAAAAATACGGCGAAAAACATTTCCATGTCAAATGCCCTCAATAGACAAGGGGGCACTGCCTGTGACTGGAGAAGAAAAGTTTAGTCTCCAGAAGCGTCAAAGCTTCTTTACTGTAAGAACTGTGAATCTGTGGAATAGACTTCATCAGGACTTGGTCACAGCAGGAACAGTGAACAGTTTTAAAAAGGGTTTAGATGAATTCTTAGTCTCACTTTCTTCTTGGATTCGTGTCCCCACCTTAACTTGATGGACTTATGTTTTTTTTTGACCGTATTAACTGTAACTATGTAGAGGCTCTTATGTATGCCTTTTGTATACCTGTTTTAGTTGATTTATGAATTATTGGTTGTCTACCATCATGTTTCTGTCTTCCCATCTCATTTTCTTCTCCAAATACAGCCTATGAAAATTTAACATTATGCCTATGGCTTTACAAAGACATAGGGACAGTGTCTCATCGCACTACTGCAATTTATCTGCTCTGTCCTATCTAAGGGCAGCAAGTGATAGATCAATAACATAGAAATGTTGTTCTCTAAATCACACTACAGAGTCTCAGTACATTGTTATGTATTGCAGGCAGCTTCAGCCTGCTCTCCCCTGCCTGCTGCTTGTGATATGTTTCTCCCTGTCAGCTATTAAAAGCAGGAAAGGAAAGGGTAGCATTGTGAAGCAGCATCACATAAATACACTGGATATTCTGCACACATCACTCATAGATAGGATAGACAGGCAGAGTGAGTCAGGGAAGCTTTATAACTTTGCAGATTATCAGGATAGGGACTTATCTATGATGGTTTTTATTTTTATTTTGGGGAAAGGGAGTGATTTGAATATATATATATATATATATATATATATATATATATATATATATATTAAACTTTCTTTTCTTTTTTAAAACTTTTTTAAGCCCCCAAGGGCCTAGCAACATTAAATCATTTAATTTATTTCATTACTGAATTGAAAATTCTGTATATTCCAATGGAGTGCTGCCTCCTGCAGGCTTGCATTGGAATATACCAGAAATAGGCCTGGAAACCTTGTACAGACTAAGACCTATTACTACTAAGGAATGCCTTCCCCAATCTCAGAGAGGGAGGTGTTCAGCCCAGGTAACATGCACTCCTGGGATCTTTAGCTCTCAGATGTCAAGGCCACATTTTATCATTGTATCTAATGGGTTAAATATTTATGATTGCAGTTATCGCCAATCGCAGATATTTCTCATGACCCTCTCTTGTTTGAAACAGCAGAAACCTGGCAGCTATGGCGTGTGTTGCACTTGTGAGTGATCCTCATATTTAAATAGGTGACTTCTGCCGTACATGTTTGGCTGCGGTCATCTAAGGGCTAAAAGGGCTACCTTATAACTAATGTAAAAAATGAAAATCAGACATTTAGTACATGGCAATATATTTCTAACAAAGCTAGAACCAGCCCTGCAACTAAAATGGATCTCCCCTTTGCTTCAATAACTTTGTTAGATTTATTTGGCAGTTTCTTGTCCTTTCTTCCGCAGCTGGAGGCAGTTGAAGGATGAAACTGAGCATATGTGTGCACCACCGTAGGTGGACAGAGAAATTAGAAAAATATGGCGCTATACAGATAGATTTTATTGAATAACTCAGTTGCTATACAAAATTTTTAATAACATGCAATTACTAAAGTGTTCAGATCTGGTGCTGGTTTCAAAACTACAGAATATTTTTCATTGGACAACCAATTTTTTGTAAATTGACTCTTTGTCACACAAGTAAAGGTGGGAACAAATATACGTTTTTAGAGCAAATGCTCAACTATAATTTAAAAGCTTAATTATATTTATAAAAAATGCAAGGAGTCTCTGAGTTAGTATTGGGGACAGTGATTATATATATAGCTTTAGCATTCTTTACACTTGAATTATTAATGAATATTTTACTGTGCAATGAAAAAATAATGTTGTAAACATGCAAGGTACCTGTTTCAGTCATGAGTGACAAAGTTGTCAGCATTTTCATGCTTGTCTCGTACAGGTAATGTATATTTATGTACTGAAAATAAATTATTTTTCTAATAATCACTCATGAATGCTTTATTGAGTTAACTCTGTCTTTTTAAAGGTTACGGATCCAGCTGACTGGACTAGTTACATATGTTTCCATTCAGTTAAAGAGGAACTGTCACCACCAAATGCAATGCAATCTGAAGGCAACATGTAGCATTAGGGTCCAGTCACACGTCTGTATGTGTTTTGCGGATCCGCAAAACACGGACACCGGCAATGTGCATTCCGCATCTTGCGGACCGCACATCACCGGCACTCTCATAGGAAATGCCTTTTCTTGTCCGCAATTGCGGACAAGAATAAGACATGTACTATTTTTTGCAGAACGGAAGTGCGGATCCGCAAATGCGGATGCGGACAACACATTCCCGCCCCATTCAAAATGAATGGGTCCGCACCTGTTCCGCAAAATTGCGGAGCAGATACGGACCCATTTGGCGGACGTGTGAATGGACTCTTATAGAGCAGGATGAGCTGAGAGGAATATACAGTCCTGATCAAAAGTTTAAGACCACTTGAAAAATGGCAAAAAATCATATTTAGCATGGCTGGATCTTAACAAGGTTCCAAGTAGAGCTTCAACATGCAACAAGAAGAAATGGGAGTGAGACAAAACATTTTTTGAGCATTCAATTCAATGAAAACAACGAATAAACTGAAACAGGCTGTTTTTCAGCTGATCAAAAGTTTAGGACCACACCTCCAAAAAAAAACTAAGCCCCCCAAAAACAGAAATCCAACTTTCAAACATGAACTCAGTAATGAGTAGCTCCGCCGTTATTGTTTATCACTTCAAAAAAAAATTTCGGCATGCTTGATGCAAGTGTTTCCATGAGGTGAGTGGGAACATTTCTCTAAGTGGTGAAGACGGCCGCACGAAGGCCATCTACTGTCTGGAACTGTTGTCCATTTTTGTAAACTTCCCTTGCCATCCATCCCCAAAGGTTCTCAATTGGATTTAGATCAGGGGAACACGCAGGATGGGCCAAAAGAGTGATGTTATTCTCCCGGAAGTAGTCCCTTGTCCTGCGGGCATTGTGTACTGTAGCGTTGCCCTGTTGAAAAACCCAGTCGTTACCACACAGACGAGGCCCCTCAGTCATGAGGAATGCTCTCTGCAACATCTTGACATAGCCATCGGCCGTTTGACGCCCCTGCACTTCCTGAAGCTCCATTGTTCCACTGAAGGAAAAAGCACTCCAGATCATTATGGCGCCCCCTCCACTGTGGCGCATAGAAAACATCTCAGGTGGGATCTGCTTGTCATGCCAGTATCGTTGGAAACAATCAGGACCATCAAGGTTACATTTTTTCTCATCAGAGAATAAAACTTTCTTCCACCTTTGAATGTCCCATATTTGGTGCTCTCTTGCAAAGTCCAAACGAGCAGTTCTGTGGCGTTCAAAGAGACAAGGTCTTTGAAGACGTTTTTTGTTTTTGAAGCCCTTCAGTCTCAGATGCCGTCTGATGATTATGGGGCTGCAGTCAGCACCAGTAAGGGCCTTAATTTGGGTCGAGGATCGTCCAGTGTCTTGACGGACAGCCAATTAGATCCTCCAGCTCAGTGCTGATGACATTTGTTTGAGTCTTCCACTTGACTTTTTTGTTCCATAACCCTCAGGATCATTTAAGAAATTCCAAATGACTGTCGTACTGCGTCCCACCTCAGCAGCGATGGCGCGCTGTGAGAGACCCTGCTTATGCAGTTCAACAGCCCGACCACGTTCAAAAAGGGAGAGTTTTTTGCCTTTGCCATCACAACGTGTGACTACCTGACAGAAAATGACAATAAATCCACATCTGCACAGATTTGGCCTTTTAAAGGCATGTGGTCCTAAAATTTGGATCAGCTGAAAAACAGCCTGTTTCAGTTTAATCGTTATTTTCAATTAATTGAATGCTCAAAAAATGTTTTGTCTCACTCTCATGTCTTCTTGTTGCATGTTGAAGCTCTACTTGGAACCTTGTTAAGATCCAACAATGTAAAATATGATTTTTTGCCATTTTTCAAGTGGTCTTAAACTTTTGATCAGGACTGTATATAGTTTTTGGGGGAAAAAAATCAATAAAACTTGTAATGTATACATTTATATCTCAGTTTATTCTGAACTAAAAGGAAATGTTTTATCAATAATTTTATCTGCCAGGTAAAAACAGATAGCAGCACATATCATTTTTTAGCTCTTTTTTTTTTCTGATTGCAGATTTTTTTTTTTATTCTACTTTCTGAACATTACTATGGGGTGGCCATCTTGCCTCAGCTGTTCTTAACTGCATTTAAAAAGCATTAAAACAAATTGCTTTACGGCAGCCCCATGGGCCATATACACAATGGTCTGGAGGGGACCTCATTGACTATAGGAGAGTTTTCTAGGCATGCTCTGTGACCTATTCAGAAAAAAGAATAGATACTCTTTGACAATCACCTATTGTAAATGGTGGATCCTGTCTTATCTATACACATAGAGGTGTTATTCTTACAGGCAAGATTAAAATGACAGATAAACAGGTAACTGCAGTAAAGTGATCAGTACAGACCAGGAAGTGGTGTATATTATTAGGCCTAGTGGTGAGTTTTTTCCCTAGAGCTAAAATAAAGTATAAAATTCAGGGGATCCTAATAAATATCTAACAATAGATATTAGAAGAGAGCATTATAGGGACTTAGAGATTATCTAACATGGGAGTATTAGTGTTTATTTTATTAAAAGAATAAAAGCACTCAAATATTTTCTGCTATTTCCATAAAAAGAAAAATATTGAAAAACACACAAAAAATTAGTTTAAGGTAATTCATGACATATGCAAATGACCAGACTCCCTGCTGTCGTAACACACCACCTAACTAATGTGGTGTGGGCTCCTGTTGTGCTACCAAAACAATTCATTGAGGCATGAACTCCAATTGTGGTCTGTTGTAGTATCTGGCACAAAAATTTTAGCAGCTAATACTTTATGCCCTGTAAGTTGCGAGTTGGAGTCTTTTTAGATTGGGCTTATTTTTTTTAGCACATTTCACAGATGTTAGATTATATTGAGATCTGGGGAATTTAGAGATAACATAAAATCAACATCTCAAAGTCTTTGGCGGGGCACAGAAAAAATACTTGCATCTAAACAAATATGCAAAATATATAAGACAAGCTGTTACCTAAGTATGCACTAACAACAGGTATCCTGAAAGAGTCCTAGGGTCCTTCAATATTCATATCTAGAGATGAGCAAAGTTTCAAAAAATTATATTCGGCTAGTTGGTCAAGAAATTCAATTCGTAACAAATTAATTTGTCATGAATTGCTATTAATAAAGCATTCCCAGGCCACTCTGCCTTAAGGCGTGACAACATGGAGTGGCCATGCTGCAGCCGGGTTGTGGCCATGCTGCGGTGAAAACCTGTTCGGCCAATTAGCTCACAGCTACTTTTCATTTAATAATGAAGACTGCACTGTATAGTCCGTCTTCATTGTTAATAGTCATGCGGCACCTTTAAATAGACACTGCTGCTGGTATGTTTGGCTGGTTAGTTTGATGTAATATGCTGGCATACCCAGTTTTTTAACCCTAGTGCTCTCCTGCCATGGAAGTGGGAATCCTTCTTCTGCCATCTGCTTTTCCTCCTTTTCCACATCATCTAATATTGATAAGAAAATGTCATCAGGGACATCCAGCCTCTCCTTTTTCTGCATCTTGCTGACTTTTCTAGGACATGGAGACTTTGAAAGATGATTTGGAAGAAGTAAAGCAAGCATAGAAACAGAAATATAGAATGTGTTGGCAGATAAGAACCATTTGGCCCATCTAGTCTGCCCAATATACTGAATACTATGGATAGCCCCTGGCCCTATCTTATATGAAGGATGGCCTTATGCCTATCCCATGCATGCTTAAACTCCTTCACTGTATTTGCAGCTACCTCTTCTGCAGGAAGGCTATTCCATGCATCCAATACTCTCTCAGTAAAGTAATACTTCCTGGTATTACTTTTAAACCTTTGCCCCTCTAATTTAAAACTATGTCCTCTTGTAGCAGTTTTTCTTCTTTTAAATATTCTCTCCTCTTTTACCTTGTTGATTCCCTTCATATATTTTAAAGTTTCTATCAAATCCCCTCTGTCTCGTCTTTCTTCCAGCAAAAGCAAAAGATGAGGATGGTTATCATTAAGACCTGGCCCCCCTAAGGGGTGCAGACTGGATGGTATTGGTTGACATGCTGGAAGTGGAATATTAAAGGCTTTGATCTTATGGGTATTGAATTACATTTATGACTGATTTAGAAATAAGTAAATGTAGGAATAAATAAATCAAACTAACGCATAATAAGTTTACCTGCAGTATCCCGAGACTCCCTCTCCAATATTCTTTTAGTAATCATGTTCAGTAACACTGTCCCTAGCCCATGAGCTATGCTTAGCTCACAGGACAATGGCAGACACAGTGAAATACATCCAGGCCCCTCTTGAACTCCTTTAGTGATTTCACCATCACCACCTCCTCAGGCAGAGAGTTCCATAGTCTCACTGCTCTTACTGTAAAGAATCCTCTTCTATGTTTGTGTACAAACCTTTTCTCCAGACGCAGAGGATGTCCCCTCGTCACAGTCACAGTCCTGGGGATAAATAGATGATGGTAGAGATCTTTGTACTGACCCATGATATTTATACATAGTTATTAGATCTCCCCAGAGTCATTATTTCTAAAGTAAATAACCCTAATTTTAATCATCTTTTTGGGGACTGTAGTCCACCCATTCCAGTTATTACTTTAATTACCCTTCTCTGAACCCTCTCCAGCTCTGCTATGTCTGGCTTGTTCACAGGAGCCCAGAACTGTACACAGTACTCCATGTGTGCTCTGACTAGTGATTTGTAAAGTGGCAGGACTATGTTCTCATCACGGGCATCTATGGTCCTTTTCCATGCAACCCATTATCTTATTGGCCTTGGCAGCAGCTGCCTGACACTGGTTTTTGCAGCTTAGTTTGCTGTTCACTAAAATTCCTAGGTCCTTTTCCATGTCAATGTTACTCAATGTTTTACCATTTAGTATGTACAGGTGACTTGCATTATTCCTTTCCATGTGCATAACTTTACATTTGTCAGTGTTAAACCTCATCTGCCACTTCTCTGCCCAAGGCTCCAATCTATCCAGATCCCTCTGTAGTAGTATACTGTCCTCTTCTGTATTAATTACTTTACACAGTTTAGTGTCATCTGTGCAAGCCTTCTACAAGATCATTAAACATTTTTCAAGGATAAGAATTGATGGAATTTTGATGTTTAATGACAGCACTGATCTCATGCACAAGCTGTGTCTTGTATTGCACCTAAACTCCTTTCAATAGAATGAAGCTGAGCTGAAATATCACAGAGCCTTAATAAAAGCACTGATGTTTCCTTAAAACTTTTATATTAAATAGAGCTTACAGGGTTCTATTGGTCAAATCTTCAATGATAATACATTGATTTTGAAGTTACAACTCATGAAACCTCTTTAATATATTCTCATTTAAGCAAACCTACACTTTGAGAATATGTAAGTGACTATGTGTGGCCATTATACAGTATAACTTGTATCTGTATGTTTTAACAGTTTACCCCTCTGCAGGTTCCATCTTTAATGCTCAGCTTTCCCTGAGCTGATGGGTGGAGACTAGCTGATATGTTGTCTCCCACAGAGTGCATATGGAGAAAACAGGAGATTCTGCTATCTTACTTTCTCACTCATTCACTCACTCACTATCACTTAGAAGCCTACTCCATATGTCCTCTCCCCTGTCATACACTTTTATGGCCAGCTGTAATTTTAGGCTACTTTCACACTAGCGTTCGGGGCTCCGCTTGTGAGCTCCGTTTGAAGGGGCTCACAAGCGGCCCCGAACGCATCCGTACTGCCCTAATGCATTCTGAGTGGACGCGGATCCGCTCAGAATGCATCAGTCTGTCAGCGTTCAGTCTCCGCTCCGCTCAGCAAGTGGACATCTGAACGCTGCTTGCAGTGTTCGGGTGTCCGCCTGGCCGTGCGGAGGCAAACGGATCCGTCCAGACTTACAATGTAAGTCAATGGCGACGGATCCGTTTGAATTTGACACTATATGGCTCAATTTTTAAACGGATCCGTCCCCCATTGACTTTCAATGTAAAGTCTGGACGGATCCGTCTGAAGCTACTTTCACACTTAGAATTTTTTCTACAATATAATGCAGACGGATCCGTTCTGAACGGATCCCAAGTCTGCATTATATGAGCGGATCCGTCTGGGCAGACCCCAGACGGATCCGCTCTGAACGGTAGTGTGAAAGTAGCCTTATCCACTTGCCACCCCCTCACATACACTCCTAATTTGATCCTTCTTTGAGCTGACAGTCTGGCCCTTCAAGATGAATTCAGCAGAGAAGTTAGAGCAAATATAGTTTAGGAAAGGAGGGGGGATAAAATGAGCTAATAAGTGGGGAAAAGGCAAGATATATTACAAAGTTTCTTATATTCACCTGTACTTCAGATGTATGCAATATTATATAAACCATTAGTGACAAGGTATTTTCATTTCATTATTTTAGATACTTGATATTTTCCCCAAAAAATAAAATTCATCATTTAAATTACATTCATAACCATTACCTAGGCCAGTACCAACTGCAAAATTATACTGATTCCCAAACAAGATACACATTCTCCTTCATTAATTTACATTTACACATGATACTTGAAAATGGGCTTTCTAAACCAGACAATTCCTCTAAATTGCAGGAATCTGTCAGTAGACTACAATATCTGTGCCCTGTCAATGGATCAAGGCTACAGACTGTTATCTGCTGGTCTGTAGGGAAGCAGTAGGCAAAGTGAGGATATTATTCATATGGTCTCAAAACAGAAAAGATAATGTCAGATAATGTATTGTGGAAATGTTCCTACCATATTCTTTAAAATGGTCCAAAGCTGGAGCTTCCTTTTTGTTAAGTATTTTTTACTTTTTAAGAAGCAGCTCAATTTGTGCTCTAAAATATCCTTAGCATTTAGTAGTTTAATTTGTCTGGAAAGAACAGCGCATCAGCCTTGGTTCAGAAGACCAGAAACTAAAACTGCCATAGAACTCCCGTTATAATTGCGGAGCTGTAGAGAACTGTAAGCAAGTTCAGAATCAAATTATGTAATTAGTTAAAAGTCTTTATAGGGAACAGAGCTGTGATGGTAATTATAATAAATCTCAAAACATATTTGGACTGAGGGTGCAACGGCATGGTCTAGACCACAGGGAAATTGCATTAGTCATATGTATCATTTACATCATCTGCATAATTAGAATGCACTGTTGTCAGGCATTTAATGACCTGTGCCATAGGCCACTGTGATATCATAACATAACGCACTATATCTGTGCATTCAGCATACCAGATAATAAGGAAATAATACTGCTGGCCTGTCAGATTTATATACAGTCAATATTTTATTTCTCTAAACAGCTAATGTAACTAGATTAATAAGAAAAAAAGGTAAACAGTATATCCTGAATTAGTATTATATGTAGACATTTATCAGTAGTGTTTAATAATCCCTAAGATGAAGTCATGGCATTGCTTTTTTATTTTTTTTTGGTCCCATTAAAGTCAATGACCATGCAGACAACATCATTTGCAACTTTTTCTTCTCCCCAAAAACAACATATCTTACCTATCACATAGGGGGTCATATATAAACAGGAAATCACCTATTTTTTATGTATTTCTGGCACAGATTGCGGCACAAAGGTTATTTTGCAACTTTTCCCTGCTCACACCAGGTCGTTCCTAATTTATAATTTTTCTAAGCCTGTTTTAGCAGTAGAAAATGGTCTAAATTTAGACCAGCGGTGGATGCGCTGAAGTTATTTACAGGCCGACACCTCTTTATAACTTCAGCGTATCCACTGCCAGCTCACACCGGCATTTAAAACGTCCATAATTTGACAGGACTGTCCCAGATTTTCAGACAGTCCTGGCAAATTCAAGCTGTACAGGGGTGTAAATGGGTGGGGCCAACAAACACTCCACCCATAAGTGGGTGTTCCTGGGCAGGGTTGGGAGTTCCCATGGGCGGGGCTTAAAGTACCTGATTTTAGCAACTGAAATGTTGGTAAGTATGCAAACAATACACATATACATGCTTCTGAAATATACATAGTTAAACAATATAACCATATCACAGATAAATGAAGGTGGGTAATATAATCTAAAATATACATCTTAAGAACATAAAAGGGTCTTCTGGATTAACATATATAAAGAGCTGCTCACACAAAGTTGAAGGAAGTGCAATTCCATCTCTAAACTGTTTGACAACAGCTGCACCAGGATAGTCACTTTAACACAATTTGCTGTATTAATGTAATGTGTATTTGTTGCATTAACCCCTTCAACCACCGTGATGTACCAGCATATCACAATGGTTGAGGGAATGTATGGACAGGGCCGCTGCATTGAGCCCGCTCCATACGTGGCTGCAATGATGGGGAATGGCAATCGCGCTTAACCCTGCCATTTAACCCCTCAGATGCCATAATCAACTTCTGATCGCAACATCTGTGATTGGGCAGAGGGATGCGGCTCCCTCTGACTTCCGAACGGAGCCCCCGCAGTAAAATAGTGGGACTCAGATCAGTTACTATGGCAGCTTCTGAAGCTTTCCAGGCCTACAATGGTAAGCTCCCTACTGAACTGTGCACAAAACACAGCTTAGCAGAAAGTGCATCTGGATCTTGTTCACCCTAATAGATCTCTCTTAGGGTGAATTGGACAAAGGATCAAAAGATCCCAGGTTCTAGCCCCTTAAGGGGGTTAAACTTATTTACTATAAAAGTAGAAAAAAAAATGTAAAAAATAAACTATAAAATATTAAAGTTCAAATTGTCTCCCTTTCCCAATTTTATATATAAAAATATATTAACAATAAAAAATAATAAACATATCAGGTATCGCCTTGTCCCAAAATGTCTGAACTATTAAAATAAAAAAAGAAATTCCTGAGCAGTCAATGCCATAATGTAAAAAAATGAAAACCACGCGATTCGACGTTTTTGGGTCACCAGTGATCAGTTATTTAGTCAGCAGAGATCATCAAAAGTCATACATACCACAAAAATAGTACCCATAAAATTACAGTTCATCACGCAAAAAAATATGTCCTTATACAGCTCTGTGGATGGAAATATAAAAAAAAATTATATCTTTTTCAAAGGTTTAAATTTTTTTTAAAGTAGTAAAACAAAAAAACCTATACAAGTTTGGTATAGCACTATTCATATTGAGCCACAGAATAAGGACATCATGTTATTTTTAGTGCACAGTAAATGTCGATATGTCAAAACCCCAAAAACCTTGTGTTGTTTTTTAATTTAGCCCTACAAATAATTTTTTCCCAATTTTCCAATAACAGACCATTTAATGGTGCCCTTAAAAAAGACAACTTATCCTGCAAAAAAATAATCCCTCATATGGCTAATATGAATGGAAAATGTTCTAAGTTATGGGTATTGGAATGCGAGGAGAAAAAAATGAAAATGCAAAACCAAAAATGGGCCCGGTACTTAAGGGGTTAATGTGTTAAGCCAGTCATAATAATGATGGCTGCATCTGATATATCTTATTCTATTCCATGCACCATGACCAATTCAATGTTTCAATGTTTTTATTTACATTTTCTCAGGTTAATAGTAAATGTTACTTAACCCCTTCCTGACACATGAAGTATGTCATGGTGGCAGGTGACTTGCTGCATTTTGACGTACTATTACATCATGGTGATCGGGCGGGCACCATAGTGGTGTGCGCCCGATCACTGCAGGGGCCCGACAGTCACTGATAGGAGGGCCCTAGCTGTATCCACCGGCATCGCTGTAAAAGCTGATGCCAGTGGATTAGCCCCTTTTATGCAGCAGTCACCGCTGACCGTGGCATAGAAGAGTTTTGCTGTCAGTGAAGGAGCCCATCGGGTCCCCGCTCTGTTGTGACAGGGACCCGATGCGTGAGAATGTAGTCTGATGCCTTGCAGAGGCTGCCCAACGTCTTGCATGACATCGGTACCTGCATTCTATACAAGCCGAGGATATCCAGCGCCAGGCTGGGTCTCCTAGGCAACCTGTTACTGTATTACTCAGTGTAATACACTAACAGGCAATGCATTACAATACAGATGTATTGTAATGCATTGCAGAGGGGATCAGACCCCAAAAAGTCCCAGAGTGTAACAGAAATAAACTAAAAAAAGTGTTTTTAATAATAAAGAATAAAGTTTCAAGTAAAAACAGAAAAAAATGCCCCTTTCCCCTGATTTTATTATAAAAAATAGAAAAAAATGAGAAAACGCATCCATAATGACCAGCTCTATAAATATATCACATAATCAGATAAACACCGTGAAAAAAAAAAACTGTAATTATTTTTTTTTTTTGGCACCTTACATTACAAAAAGTGCAACACCAAGCGATCAAAAAGGTGTATGCCCCCCCTCCCAATATGAATCAGACTATTGAGACACTAAAACATCATTTTTTTTGTTTCAAAAATGCTTTTACTGTGTAAGACTTAAATAAATAAAAAGTATACATATTAGGTATTGCCCCTCCTTTTGATCAAAAAATCATATGTACCCAAAAATGGTACCAATAAAAACGTCAAAAAACAAGCCCCTGCACAAGACAATCGGCATAAAAAAAGGCGTTCAGAAAATGGAGACACAAAAATATATATTTTTTCAAAAATGCTTTATTATGTAAAACTGAAACAAACAAAGTAGACATATTTGATATCATCATATTCGTAACAACCTGCTCTATATAAATAGCTCATGATCTAATCTGTCATATGAACATCTGCCTTCCAAAAATCATATGGTGCTCCTTTTCTTCTGCACCCTGCTGTGTGCCCTTATGTCAGTTTACATTTTTCTGTAAACCGCAGAATCAGGGTAATAAATAAATATTGAGTCAATTGATTAAAATGGAAAATCTGTCAAAAAAGGGATATTTTGAAATTTCATCTCCATTTTCTGTTAATTCTTGTGGAACGTCTAAAGGGTTAACAAAGTTTGTAAAATAAATAAATAAACTTCTAGTGGCTCAAACTACACCTAAGTAGGGAATGGGTGCACACACCTTTAGACACACCAAATGGTAGCATAAAATAAACAGGCTGGCACTCTCTATCTGGCACTGTATGGATCAATCACATAACTATATGATATATGTAGATTTTTATTTTTATTGAGATCTCACCTATAAAAAAAATGTTAAATACTAAAACTAAAAATAAATAAAATAGAATAATTAAAATCCCATGTAATTCCACTTGTAGATATAGATGAATATCTGAATATCCACACTCTTCTTAATATTGTAGGTGAAGAAGTATAGACGTGAGTTGCTTGATTACTATGTCGGTAATAGTCCTCTTAATTTCAATGTAGGGTATCATTAACTATATTGTGATACCCTACATTGAAATTAAGAGGACTATTACCGACATAGTAATCAAGCAACTAACGTCTATACTTTTTCACCTACAATATTAAGAAGAGTGTAGATATTCAGATATACATCTTTATCTACAAGTGGAATTACATGTGATTTTAATTATTGTATTTTATTTTTTATTTTTAGTATTTAACATTTTTTTTATAGGTGAGATCTGAATAAAAAAAAAATTCTACATATATCATATAGTTATGTGATTGATCCATACATTGCCGGATAGAGAGTGCCAGCCTATTTATTTTATGCTACCAAAGATTGTAAAATCAGTTTTGAGTAACTTGAGGGGTGTAGTTTCTAAAATGGGGCCATTTATGGGTGGTTTCTATTATGTAAGCCCCACAAAGTGACTTCAGACCTGAACTGGTCCTTAAAAAGTGGGTTTTGGAAATTTTCTTAAAAATGTTAAGAATCGCTTCTAAAATGCTAAGCCTTCTAACGTCCTAAAAAAATAAAATGACATTTACAAAATGATGCCAACATAAAGTAGACATATGGGGAATATTAAGTAATAAATATTTTATGAGGTATCACTTTCTGTTTTAAAAGCAGAGAAATAGAAATTTTGAAAATTGCAAATTTTTCTATGGTAAATTTGGGATTTTTTCATAAATAAAGGTGAAATATATTGACTCAAATTTATAACTGTCATGAAGTACAATGTGTTACGAGAAAACAATCTCAGAATGGCTTGGATAAGTAAAAGTGTTCCAAAGTTATTATCACATAAAGTGACACAAGTCAGATTTGCAAAAACCGGCATGGGCAAGAGGGTAAAAACTGACCCAGGGTAGAAGGGGTTAAATGGGGTTTTGTAGGAGTTTTATGTATATTGATGGCCTATCCATCAATATAATGGGAGTCTGAAAAATGATGCTCCGGTGAGAGCTGTGCAGCCTTTTCACAGCTTGCAAAGCACAGATCTGTACATTGTATAATGACTGTACTTGGTATTGCAAACAGGCCATTGCCAATGAACATGATGTCACCTAAGAAGATGGAGCGCTGTGGTCTCTTCAAGCAGCTGATCGCATGGGTGCCACAAGTTGGGCCCCTACAGATAAGATATCGATGATCTACCCTGAGGATAGGTTAACCTTTAATTGATGCTTCTGTATTGCATAACCTTCTTTTTATTATGCCTTTTTATGTTGCCACCCCCCTTGTCTCTGCTTCAGTGTAAATTGGCTTTAAATTGGTTATTGAACTAATTAATTTTCTATTCGATGTGAGGAAGTCTAGACAACAAAGCTGAATTGTTAGTATAAAGGCTCATGCACACAACCATATTTTCTTTCTGTGTCCGTTTTTTTGCAGACCATATGGGAGACCATTCATTTCAATGGGTCTGCAAAAAAACGGAAGTTACTCGATGTGCATTCCGTTACTGTATGTCCGCATGTCCGTTCCGCAAAAAAATAAAACCTGTCCTATTATTGTCCGCATTGCAGACAAGGATAGTACTGTTCTATTAGGGGCCAGCTGTTCAGTTCTGCAAAATAAGGAATACACACAGGCGTCATCCATATTTTTTGTGGATCCTTGTTTTGCGGACCGCTAAATACATGCAGTCATGTGCATGAGTCCTAAGGAGGAGTTCCAGCTTCTTTCAGATCTTGACTGTACCTCCAGATTTTTTGTATAGGTAGGAAGACTAGGTTATATAGTCAGATTGTTGTTAAGAAGATGCAGAATGTAGATTTAGAAGAAGGGCAGTCTACTTGAGCACAAAATGTAAAATGTGTTTCTTTTTAGCTTTACCAGCCAGTTAAGTCATTGTTAAAGATAAGCTACATTACTTATTGCATCTCTGATACTTTGTGGGAGATTTGTCTGTTCTTTGTGCATATACAGTACATGTATGCATTGATAATCTCAAATCCTAATGGTATATATTCTCTAAGAGCAATGTAAATCAAACCTCTCTAATGATTAAGCTGGAGAAATTAGAATTTCATGAATTCCCGTGAAATGTGCTTCTAAATAAGCACAAATAAATTGTTGTGGAACACATTGGTTTAATAAGTATAACCAAGGGAAGGGCTGCTATAAAACACACAACTAGTAGTGTAATCATAATTACCTGACAAAAATGCTCTAATTATGTATGACAGTTTTAATCAAGTTTCCACTGTAGTAAAAAAAATTATAATAATGACAGTAATAAATCTGAGCAAGCCTGCACAAAATATTACATTATAAAATTTAGCATTTGCACACAAGGCCCAAGGCAGTTTATAACCTCAACATATAATTCAGAGAAATAAGGGACATACCAGGCTTGCGCCCCAAAAATGCTGAAAGCCAAGTCTAACACTAGGGTAAATTCACAAGAGGCAAATTTATGCAAATAAATTGTCCAACTAAAAGTGTTCTTTTGGTAGTAAGCATATGGATTTCTTGAAGCTCCTTATAGATGAATGGGACAGTGGGAGAAATGTCTGAAACAAATCTGTTGCATGTGAATTTAAGAGTTCCCTAATCAGTTATGTTAGGCAAGCTTGGAACTTTTACTTTTTATACATTTCCTCAATGGTATTCACCTCTTAGAATTGCAAGGATACACGTATTTTATTTTCAACCACTGGGTATTTCCCAATTTAAATGAAAGTATTTGTAGTACCAAGGGGATATTAGTAGAGGTATTTTATATGCATGTGAAAAAAAAAACATTTTTTACATGATAAGACACACGCCAAAGTGCGTCTTATGTGGCGAATACTAATAAGCGCTTCCATTATAGAAGTGCTCATTAGTACAGGAGGACTGGGGAGGGATGAATGCAGCTCTCCCCAGGCTTTGTACTCGCCGCTTCAAGGTCTTCACCAGCTGCATGCTGTGCTATGACCTACGCACAGCGTGAGGGTGTAGGTGTGTTCTGTGACCTCCTGCTGTGTGACGTCGGGTCAGAGCACAGCATGGCAGAAAGAGCTGGATCTCAGCAGCGGCGGCATCCAGAGCAGGAGAGGTAAGTTGATTTCTTTTTTTTTTCTCTGATCTGAGGTCTGATTAACAAAGGGTCTTATTAACATAGGGGTCTGATCTGAGGTCTGATTGGGAGTCTTAGAAACATTGGGGGTCTAAACTAAAGTCTGATTGGGGGTCTTAGAAACATTGAGGGTGTGATCTAAGGTCTGAACGGGGGTCTTATAAACATTGGGGGGCTGATCTGAGGTCTGATCTGAGGTCTGAATGGGAATTTTATAAACATTAGGGATTTGATTAACATTGGGGGTCTGATCTGTGGTCTGATTGAGGGTCTTATTAACATTGGGGGTCTGAGCTGAGGTCTGATAAAATATGTTTTTCTTATTTTCCTCCTCTAACACTCCTCTAGGTGCGTCTTATGGGTTGGTGCATCTTATAGGGTCAAAAATATGGTATATAAATATATATTTATTTTTTTCCACATAGTTTTTTTTTCTGCAGTAATTGGTGGCATATCAGGGGAAAAGATAAACCATTTAAAACACATTGTAGGACTAAGGACTAAGACTTCGATTCAGCAACACTTTCATGGGACAATTCTCGGGGCAATCAGATATTTGCTAGCACCTACTGTATAAAGGCAGTATTCTGCTATTGCATATAAAACACTCATTGGGGATAATTTTTTAATGTATCCACCCACTGGCATCAGATGTGCCATAGTTATTGAGGGGTGTCAAGAAATGAAATCTTTGCCAGTAAGAGAACTGGTGCAGGTTTCAGATACAATCTATGTCAGGTTCTGCCCAGCAATACCCATTCCTTCCCCTGTTCCACCCACTTTTAAAAAGTGATGAACAGTCCACAAAACCCGCAAAAAGTAACAACATTTTGCGCAAGTGGGATGTGTGCCAAACCATGCTACTATTTGACTGAAGTTTTCTGGAATACAGGGGTTGATAAAGGTCCCCCACTAAGCGTTCTTCATATAGCTAGAGAGAGGGAAATACTATTTACAGTATACTATATATTGTTTCTTCTCTGTTACAGCTCTCCAGAATCAAAAATTGTAATGGCCGCTGTAAATAGACATATTAGAATTCCTTAAGGGTTAGCCACAAGAATTTCATTTCATAAAACATAGAGCATGAGAGAATGTGAGGAAAATAGGTGGTTTCCAGCACAAACTGCAGGAATCATGGATGACTCATAATGAAGACAAAAAGATCAGAAGGATGCTTTGCAGAATTGACCGGGTAGAATTTTAATAGTAGTGGAATATGTTTAGTGTACCTGACAGTTTTATAGTAGACTTTACATACCAATTATTCAATTGAATATTCCACTAAACATCGGCTGGAGCATTTACTAGACTTTCTCATGATTCAAAAGCTGTGATGTTCTGGCATGCTAGCCCTACCTGTATGGTTTTTCAGTACAGATGGAGAAATTGCACTTTTACAAAATGAGAATGCCATGAACTCATTATGTGTTGTAGTAAAACAGATCTTATAAAGTTCAATGCAAGAAATCATTAAAGAAAAGTGAGAAAACCGATGTTTCATCATTATAAAGAAGACAGGAAAGAACTTGGATCAAGAAAACATAAGTTCAACCAGGGTGAAATGGTGTCCACGATGTTTACCCCTTTCACCTTTTTTTATTAAACACCGTACTTTTTTCAATCAGGATAGCTGTGTCGCTGTGTAATCATATCTACTTGGGTTCAAGTAGGAGATTGATTTTTCTTTGCAATTATGTTTTCACCTCTAGCATTCGTGACACAAATTCATTGATGAATATGAGCCATATATGTGGGGGGAAAAAGCCCAATACTAAATCTGCTTAATTAACTCAAATTGATTTGATGGTATTTATATTTTGAGTGGGTAAGGAATAGCATATAAATGTCAATGGAAATTGGAATCACACAAATTATTACCACACTGAGATTTTTTTAGTGTAGAAAAATACTTCAAAATTCATTTATTTAAAGGAATGTAGAGGCAGGGAAGTGTAATTACAACTACAACAGTGCGTCCCATTCTAGTGAATGGAACGAGCAGTTGTAATTACACTGCACTGCCATTGCAAAATTTATGGGGCAGGTATTTTGAAGAGGAAACAGAGCACCGTTTCCCCTTCAAACAGCTGTAATCAGGGTGCTGGGAGTCGGACTCACTCAGATCTGATATTGATGACCTATACTACTTTAGAATATATGTTTTATAGTATTCTAAAGCATCGTTAAGAAATCATGGGGCAGAACAAGCCCTTTAATTCAGAACTAGGAAAACGCGTTATGTGCAAGTCAAAGAGGTGAGATCTTAGGACTACATATGAGCGGTTAACCTAAAATTTGAATACTGAAAAAATTACTCTGTCCTAGTCAGAAGAAAAATGTCTGCTTTCTTGTGTAAGGTGCTTCCATGGGGTGAAGATGGGAGGATCTAGACATTAACTCATTCTGTGCTGCCTGCAGGACAATAGGGAATTGTCTATTGTCAAAATAGTGTATAAACTATTAAGTGTTTCCCTTTGTAATATGGCTTTTAAATTATAAGTGAATGATAGTGTGCTTTTTACATCAATGAGTCATGTTGTCAAACATTATCAAATGTGACTCATAGAATGTAAAATACACATGGACTACGACAATGCCATGGAAGGGAAAGGTGCCAATAGCAATGATCAAAATGGATCAATGATCAAAGTTATAGTGTTGGGATTTGCCACCCAGGATAGAAGGGCTGATCATTATTTTTATCTTCCAACCGTGGGCCAAGTCCTTCACCCCCTTGTTTGTTAAAAGTTCAGTTTTTCTGGAGAGTCCTTAACAGGTTCTTTCTAACCTCTGAAGATTGGGCTGGGTTCATATCACATTTCTATCATTTCTATTATGCACTCAATGCATCTGTTTGCATCTATTTTACATAGATTTCATTGCTAAAGAAAACATATCCGTCACTGTACATTTTTTTTGACGAACACAAAAACATGATAAACTCTTCTATTGTGTCTTCTAAAACATAATATACTGTGATGGATATGTTGTTTCAACATTGAAGTCTCTGTAAAATGGATGTCTTTTTGTTGGTATCCATTTGCATCCATTTTTCATGGCAATTACGGCACTCTGGATTTGGGAAACAAATCTGACAACTGATTTATGTGAATTATACCAGAAACAAATTTCAAGAAATTCGCTCATCTCTTCTTCATCTCTACTTCAAGATCAAGTTTAAGACACAAGAAACAAAAAGTGTCTACAAAATACACACAGACATCTATGCACCTTTTTCTTACTGGCAAAGCAGTATGGCTCCAAATCACAATAATAAGCAAATTATACAGGTTGACCCTTCAGTGTAAACCAAATGAGAAAGAACAGTTGTTTGCTACAATCTGCTATCAAATGGATGTGTGATAACCTGTCTTTGTGTAACGAGTGAAAATGAACAGTACGGAAGCAAGCAATTAACCATCGTGAGACGCGAGAACAAACCCAGTTAAGGGTACACACACTGACTTTTAGGCTATTACACATACATGTTCAAAGCTCTAAGGACAATAAATCCATGTAAAGAAAAGGCAACTGTGAACTGCATGGACAAAGAAACATAGCCAGCTGGTATTTTATTTAATTGAGTGATATAGCTGGAGCCTTCATTGAGAGGTTCTCTATAATTTTAGTATAAATATCAATCTATTAATAATTTTTTGATAGATGAAAGAGTACGCCATGTCTTGACTAGTTCAAAACATATGTGCCGTTTTTGGTTGTCATCCTGGTACCTTGAATTGAAGACCTTACTAAGATAAGACATGTTGGTTGCTAGTAGAAATAGGGTTACCTGCCTAACAACCCCATTTAGGAGGTTAAGCTTTAATGACAATGTATTCAAGGAAATCAGATGTTCTGAAATGTATGAAAGGGTAGCTCAATGCTGGATTGACACTGTGCATACAGCAAAGAAAGAGACATCAAGACATGTTGCTCCTTAACAAATATTGGCCAGATTTTGCTTGAGGAAATTTAGGGAGGAAACTTTAATGAATGAGTTGTCCTATTTGAGGGAATCTGAACGAATTCTCCATCTGTGAGGGACTGTCCTCTACAGATGATTCCTCACTGTGCCGACAGATTAACATGGCCTCACAACTCACCCAGCCATGGTAATCTCGCACATGTATCATTATTGCGAGTATTGGCGCATGTGCAAATGATATTTCTACAAAAACAAATCAGCGATAGTGCATTAATTTAGAAGGGCATGCAAATTCGTAGATGTGGATTCGTAGGCATGTGATAATCGCAGTAATGGTGCATTTGCCAGATTATCAAGGCCATGCAAAATGGGCAACCATGTTAATCTTCTGGCAGAGGGTACATCTAAAGCTGTGGGGGAGCTCCCTCACAAGGGTGAATTCATTTGTAAATTGATTCACTCATCACCATACCCTGGGTGCATATTCCCTATTACAGCACATGGGCATCATAACATGACCCTACCCTCAGTGAGATCATGTTGTGTTACACCTTCATCCATTCATTTCAGGGGAATCTGTCACAATAAATATGTAGTGTGATTTGCATGAGGAGTTGGGTAGATTGATAAATAGTTCTGTGGGAAAAGATTACAAGCCCTGAGTACCTAGAAGCCCAGTGAATGGTTTTTGTCAGTGGTTAACAGGTACAGTATTTCTCTATGTACAGTTATACAGCAAAGGCTGTCAATCACTAAGACCGCCCACTGGACTCCTAAGCATAGAAAGGACAGAGTTCTAAATAAATGAGACACAGGAATTCTAGCATAATTCATCAATATGTACTGGCTGCACCACCACTTTGACAGAGTATGCTATGCTTTAATCAACACTGATAGTGGTGTCAATAGCAGAGTACAGCATGTGAAAATTAGGCTTTGTATATCTCTAAAAATTTGAGCAATGATCACATTCACTGCATAGTTCCTGGATCCAAAATTGCTTGTTTGCAAAGCCAAGGATAGTATATGTTCCTTCCTTATGCAAATATCTGAGCAATGCAAGAAAAGGCATTGTTTTTTCAGTCAGCAAATGATGTAATGATGTTGCTGAATTTCGCAAGGAAAGACATATTTCTACTGGCATCATTAAGTTGCTCGCTTCCAAGCTGTAGCAGCATCAACAAAAATTGCTGTGCAGTATCATGGCCAGAAGTAAGTGCCTCTAGAGCACTGTGGGGATCCAAGAGAGGCGGTACTGCTGTTAAAGGTGAGCGAATACAAATCTATTTACTTTTTTTTTACTCTACCAGAAGTAAGGGCACATATGTTTGTTATAAGTGTAAGCCTTGTAATAAAATGGTGAAGCTTTCAAGCACTCATTCAGCTCCTCAGCTACTTGCCAATTTGCATGATCAATGTCTACTTATGAGTTGTCTCATTACAAAAATAGCATTCATCATGTACTGAAAGTTAATATAAGGCACTTGCTAGTGTTGATCGAGCACCAAAGTGCTCGGGCGTTCGAGTGCTCGGGTCAAACACCTCGGGATGCTCGGGTGCTCTATGGAAGTCAATAGGAGAACCCGAGCATTAAACCAGGCACCCCCTGCTCTGAAGAGGGGAGGGTGTCTGGTTCATAGGACAAGGTCAGAAATTGATGGAAACACCACCAAAATGGTTCAGGAACAACATGGGGAGGATGTCTGGATGCATCTTGGACTCCCAGGTCACTGCTGGGAACCATATTGTCCGAGCAGTACGCCACTTTTATAGACCGACAATAATATGCACAATACGGAATATAAAATAGATTTTAGTGGAAAAATTGTTAGGAAACATTCTTTCCTGTATATTTACTTGTATATAAAGTGCAAGTGCTGCCAGAAATTACAAGAAAGAGGCACTCCGATACAACCTGTATATCACATAATGGAGGGCCTCATTCACAATTGTTCAGGTAGTGGGACTCCTACACTCAAAGTCTATGCACTAAGTGAAAGGGCTGCCAAAAATTACAAGGAACCGGCACTCCAATACATCCTTTATTACACATAAAGGAGGGCATCATACACACCCTTGAAAAATTATGATTGTTGGCCTGCTAGTGACCCTCAAAAACATTAGGAGCAAGGGCCTGCTGGTGAACCTCTTAAACATTACAGGCAAGGGCCTGCTGCTGAGCTGACCATCTAAAACATTAGGGGTGAGGGTCTGCTGCAAAGCTGACTCTCTAAAACATTAGGGGCGAGGGCCTGCTGATGATCTGAGCATCGAAAAAATTATGGGTGAGTGCCTGCTGCTGAGCTGACCATTGAAAAAATAATTGGCCAAGGGCCTGCTGGTGAGCTGACCCTGTAAAACATTATAGGCAAAAAGAAAAGATGTAGGCGTGCTCAAACCCTGTTGCACCGAGCACGGGCCATGCCGGGAACCACAGCGTAACTTAAGTAAAGGAGAGAGAAAAGTCCAGCTCGATTAAAATGTTACCTTTATTTTTCAGTGCAGATTAAAAGCCAGTTACACTCCAGTCTACATGTTTCGGATCAAGGACAATAGCGATCCTTCCTCATGACATACACATACTGAGGAGGAGGTTGAATATATAGCGCCTCCACCTGATAGCAGGTGGACGCACTAACTACAAGCTCCTCCTTTAAATGAAATTGACAACATGCTGAAAGGCATGGTGAATTAAAACAAAAGAACACACATAGCTTATGGATCAAAAAATTCTGTAATGTAACATCAAATCGTGTTTCCGATTAAGTCCACTCGGTATGGTGGACCGACCCCATTTTGAAGATCCAGAACGACTCACGATTCAAAAGCTTCTTTTTGTAATTCCCACCCCTTAATGGTGGAGTAACCCTTTCCAGGCCTTGCACTGTTAAACCCTCTGTGTTGCCACCATGCACCGCTGAAAAATGCAGGCTAACTGCAGACACATTCCTGGCATGTGAATGAGGAATGTCAGAGATACGTCTGCACAGTCTAACCTGAGGCCATTAGTGGTGCAACCAATGTACTGGAGGGAACAGAGAGTGCATGAAATACAATACACCACATGAGTGGTGTTACAGTTAATGTATTGTTTGATGGAAAAACATTGATTCATGGCATAGGAAAAGACTTCCTTGCCAGGTCGCATATAAGAGCAACACGTCCAGATTTTATGCCCACATTTATAACTGCCGAGAAACCGCAACCACACTGGAGAGGCTCGTGCCCCCTCAGTAAATAGAGAAGGGCAGAGTCTATTACCCAGCGTGGGCGCTCTGCGGGCTGAGCATAAAATGTCACCTTTCAAGATGCTACACCATTGGTCATCCGTTGACAATATAGGTAAGTGCTTTCTTACTATGTTGCAAATCTGCGAATATTGTGTACTATAGGCAGTGACAAAAACAGGCAAACGAGAATGCCGTGACTGGTGAGTATTCTCAGAGCGACGTGTGCGATTATGGTGAGTAAATAATAATGTCTGTCTGGGTATGGACAGAGCCTGCTTCTGGGCGTGTTCCAAACCGTGCTGGGAATATTGTCTGATAGAGAGGCGAGAGGCCGCAGAGCGCATCTCCATGCGGCATGTTGCGTCCTGAATGCAGTTTTGTCTTGTCATGTCCCTTGGGAATATTTTTGGCAACATGAGGAGGATGGCAAGATGCCGCATGGAGAATTGTATTGCCCGCAGTTTCTTTCCGATAGGTGCGGGTGTAAATTAAATTGGTGCGCGCATCACCCTCAAGAGACGAATCCAGAAAAGAAATACAAGTGCCATGGAAAGGCAGAGTGAATTTCAAATTGCATGTGTTGCAATTTAAAAACTCCCCAAAGAGTGGTATGGCCGCCACATCGCCCGACCATATGAATAGCAGGTCGTCGATGTAACGGCTATACCACTCCAGAGAGGATGCCCAGGGACTGGTCGGGGAGAAAAAAAATGCCTGTTCCCACCAGGCCATATGCACGTTGGCCAGGGAAGGGGAGAATTTAGCTCCCATAGAAACTCCCGATAATTGCAGGAAAAACCTATCATTAAACATAAAAAAATTGTGTTTTAATAGAAAAAAAAACACATCACACACGTAGCCCTGAAAAGGAATGGAAAAATTTAAATACACAGCAAGAAACCAACTTAATGCCTTGATGGCCAAATCATGTGGAATAACGGTGTAGAGGGAAGTCACGTCTGCAGAGATCCATGCAAAACGTGACTCCCACTTTAAACTGTGAAAGGCCTGCAGAACACTCCTTGTATCCTGCAGGAAACCTGGTATATCCTGCACCAGAGGCTGGAGCAGAGAATCAACCCAGGCTGAGAGATGTTCCGAAAACGAGCCAATGCCCGACACAATAGGACGCATTGAAGGAGGGAAACCTCCCTTGTGTATCTTGGGAAGGGAGTGGAAAATGGGGATCACTGGAAATTGGTCAAAAATAAAGTCCCTTTGACGTTGATTCAGATAACCACTCTCCAAACCCTTCTCCAAGAGGCATTGTATTCGTTGCTGGAAGAGGGGAGTGGGGTCACCTGGAAGCTCCTCATAAACAGAGTTATCTTCTAACATTAGTGTCACTGTCACTAGTGGAGTACCTCAGGGGTCAGTATTGGGCCCTATTCTCTTCAATATATTTATTAATGATCTTGTAGAAGGCTTGCATAGTAAAATATCAATTTTCGCAGATGACACTAAACTGTGTAAAGCAATTAACACTGAAGAAGACAGTATACTACTACAGAGGGATCTGGATAGATTGGAGGCTTGGGCAGATAAGTGGCAGATGAGGTTTAACACTGACAAATGTAAAGTTATGCACATGGGAAGGAATAATGCAAGTCACCCGTACATACTAAATGGTAAAACACTCGGTAACACTGACATGGAAAAGGATCTAGGAATTTTAATAAACAGCAAACTAAGCTGCAAAAAACAGTGTCAGGCAGCTGCTGCCAAGGCCAATAAGATAATGGGTTGCATCAAAAGGGGCATAGATGCCCGTGATGAGAACATATTCCTACTACTTTACAAATCATTAGTCAGACCACACATGGAGTACTGTGTACAGTTCTGGGCTCCAGTGAACAAGGCAGACATAGTAGAGCTGGAGAGGGTCCAGAGGAGGGCAACTAAAGTAATAACTGGAATGGGGCAACTACAGTACCCTGAAAGATTATCAAAATTAGGGTCATTCACGTTAGAAAAAAGACGACTGAGGGGAGATCTAATTACTATGTATAAATATATCAGGGGGCAGTACAGAGATCTATCCCATCATCTATTTATCCCCAGGACTGTGACGAGGGGACATCCTCTGCGTCTGGAGGAAAGAAGGTTTGTACACAAACATAGAAAAGGGTTCTTTACGGTAAGAGCAGTGAGATTATTAAACTCTCTGCCTGAGGAGGTGGTGATGGTGAGTACAATAAAGGAATTCAAGAGGGGCCTGGATGTATTTCTGGAGCGTAATAATATTACAGGCTATAGCTACTAGAGAGGGGTCGTTGATCCAGGGAGTTATTCTGATTGCCTGATTGGAGTCGGGAAGGAATTTTTTATTCCCCTAAAGTGAGGAAAATTGGCTTCTACCTCACAGGGTTTTGTTGCCTTCCTCTGGATCAACTTGCAGGATGACAGGCCGAACTGGATGGACAAATGTCTTTTTTCGGCTTTATGTACTATGTTACTATGTATTAGTGTATTTTGTCATTTATAAATAGCTTTATCCAGGATGACCACCGCTCCCCCTTTGTCAGCCGATTTAATAGAAATGTCGGGCATTGACTCGAGTTCGGACAAGGCCTGTCGCTCAGTATGTGACAAATTATTGAATACAGTTGCCCTAGGCGATTGCGTGTCCGCTTGTAGAGCAAATAGATCCCGTATAACTGATTCCTGATAATGGTCCATGGCAGGAGTGCGTGAATGGATGGGATAAAACCCAGGATTATGAATACTGAACTTATGTGCAAAATCATTGCCCGGATCAGAATCAGGAATAGTATGGGACTGTAAAACATTATGGTTGAGGGCCTGCTGGTGAGCTGACCCTCAAAAACATTATTTGCAAGGTCCTGCTAGGGAGCTGACCCTCTAAAAGATTGTAGGTGAGGGCCTTCTGGAGAGCAGATCCTGTAAAACATTATAGTTGAGGGCCTGCTGATAAGCTGACCCTCATAAAACATTATATGCGAGGGCCTGCAGGTGAGCTGACCCTCCAAAAGATTTTAGATGAGGGCCTGCTGGTGAGCTGACCCTCTAAAACATTACATGTGAGGGCCTGCAGGTGAGCTGACCCTCTAAAAGATTGCAGGTGAGGGCCTGCTGGTGAGCTGACCCTCTAAAACCTTATATGCGAGGGCCAACAGGTGAGCTGACCCTCTAAAAGATTGTAGGTGAGGCCTGCTGGTGAGCTGACCCTCTAAAACATTATATGCGAGGGTCTGCAGGTGAGCTGACCCCCTAAAAGATTGTAGATGAGGTCCTACAAGAGAAAAGGAAGATTGAACCATATACCTTTTTTTGTGGTGGAAGGGGTACATGGGAATTCAGTGTATTCAGTACATTATATACAACACATTTAAAGTGCCTTTATGTTCAGCCGCTTTCCTCTGGTAGAGTAGAGAAGTCAGGGTTCATCCAGGCCTTGTTCATTTTGATAAGAGTCAACCTGTCATCATTTTCAGTTGACAGGCGGATGAACTTATCAGTTATTATGCCCCCAGCAGCACAAAATACCCCCTCTGACAAAACGCTGGTGGCAGGGCAGGCCAGCACCTCCAAGACGTAGAGCGCCAGTTCGTGCCATGTGTCCAGCTTGGACACCCAGTAGTTGTAAGGCACAGCGGGATCCTTGATGACGCTGACACGGTCTGCTATGTACTCCTTTATCATCTTCCAAAATGTTTCCTTCCTTGTGACACTAGGACACGCATCAGGGTGAGGGTGCTGGTGTGGTGTCATGAAACTGTCCTAGGATTTGGAGAGTGTTGCCCTGCCTCTGTTGGAACTGCTATGTGTTCCCCTCGTCTCCCCTCTCCGA
Source organism: Bufo bufo (assembly GCF_905171765.1). NCBI lineage: Eukaryota > Metazoa > Chordata > Amphibia > Anura > Bufonidae > Bufo > Bufo bufo. The sequence goes on along the minus strand of NC_053393.1, from coordinate 405,030,215 downwards.
TTTCCCTAGGAACTATGTACTCTGCCACCAGGGCTTTCAGATGGAAATTTTTGGCGCAATCTTTCCACAAGGACCCTCTGGTATTGCACAATTTTGCTAATCCTCTCTACCACAGGAATGGGAGATGAGAAGTTCTCTTTGTAGCAGGGATCGAGAAGGATGAAAAACCAGTAATCGGTGTTAACTTTCACGGGTGCTACCCTCTGCAGCGGAGGCAACCATTTCCTGCTCCTCCTCCTTCTTCTCATCATCATCCAATTTGCCCTGAGAAGCTGAACTGAGGGTGGTCTGGCTATCACCCTGTGTAATATCTTCCCCCATTTCTTCCTCTTCCACATGCAAAGCGTCGGCCTTAATTGTGAGCAGAGAGCATTTGAGTAGACGCACAAGTGGGATGGTGATGCTGATAATAGCGTTATCGCTGCTCTCCATCTGTGTTGATTCCTCAAAGTTTCTTAAAACCTCACAGAGGTCAGACATCCATGCCCACTCATCGTAAAAAGCAGAAGCTGACTGAAAAAGTGATGACCACGTTGCAGCTGGTACTCCACTACTGCCCTCTGCTGCTCACAAAGCCTGGCCGGTGAGCTGGCAATTTCAAGGATTAATTTCAAGTGTTGACAGACCGGCTAAAGCAGTCGATGACTTGCGGAAATGGGCACACATGCAGCGCAAATTCACCAGTAGCTCAGGTAAATTGGGGTAGGTTTTGAGAAACCGCTATACCACTAAGTTGAAGATGTGGGCTAGGCATAGGATGTGTATGAGCTTGCCAAACTCCAAAGCCGCCACCAAGTTACGGCCATTATCAGACACAACCATGCCTGGTTCTAGGTTGAGTGGCGAGAGCCACAGCTCAGTCTGGTCTCTTATCCCCTGCCACAGCTCTGCAGCGGTGTGCTGTTTGTCACCTAAGCAGATCAGCTTAAGCACGGCCTGTTGCCGCTTCCCCACTGCAGTGCTACACTGCTTCCAGCTACCGACTGATGGCTGACTGGTGCTGCAAGAGGATAATTCTGAGGTGGAAGTGGAGGAGGAGGATGAGGAGGAGAAGTGGGGGTTGGAGCCATTAACGTAGGTGCTGGCGGAAATCCTGATTGACGTAGGGCCCGCAATCCTTGGCGTCGGTAGCACCTGTGCCATTCCAGGGTACGACTTTCTCCCGGCCTCCACAACATTCACCCAGTGTGCCGTCAGGGAAATGTAGTGTCCCTGGCCGAAAGCACTTGTCCATGTGTCAGTGGTTAAGTGGACCTTCCCAGTAACTGCGTTGGTCAGGGCCCGGGTGATGTTACGGGACACATGCTGGTGTAAGGCGGGCACGGCACACCGTGACAAATAGTGGCGGCTGGGGACTGTGTAACAAGGGACGGCCGCCAACATCAGGCTGCAGAAGGCCTCAGTGTCCACAAGCCTAAATGGCAACATTTCCACAGCCAGTAATTTGGAAAGCTGTGCATTTAGTGCTACGGCCTGTGGATGGTTGGCTGGGTATTTGTGCTTTGCGTTCAAAGGCCTGGTGTAAGGACATTTGGATGCTGCACTGGGACACAGAAATGTATGTGGTCGCTGATGGTGCTTGCAAAGGTCCAGGTGCAGGGCGAGAGGCATCCGAGCCTGCGCCTTCGACAGGGGATTGGCCAGCACGTAACACAGGGGAAGAGGAGGCAGTGGTGTGACCCGCAGACACAAATTGTGGACTGATGCGTTCGGCCCACCTATTAGGATGCTTTGATGCCATGTGGCAGGTCATGCTGGTGGTGGTGAGGTTTCTAGTGTTAACGCCCCTGCGTATTCTTGCATGGCACAGGTTGCAAATTAAAATTCTTTTGTCGTCCGCACTTTTCTCCAAAAAACGCCGGACTGTGGAACACCTACCCCTTGGCAAGAGAGAATATCCGAGTGTGGGATCGCTTTTTTTGGCAAGACAATGGTAGGAGGATCAGGGTGAGGATTGTGTTGACCAGATTCTTGGCTACTGAGACTGGACTTGGTGGAAGACAGGGTGGTGCTTAACCGACTGAAAGCATTATCTGCTGCAATCCAACCGACCACCTGGTCGCATTGGTCTGACTTCGAGAGCGTTGTCCTGGGCCGCCCTGCAAACTGGGACATGAAGCTAGGTATCGTGGATGAGTGTGTTTCTTGTGCTCTGGCAGCAGGCACAGTTTCACCGCGCCCAGGGCCACAGCCTCTGCGTGCACCATCAGCATCACGGCCACTTCACTGTCCCTTACTGCTCGCCTTCTTCATATTAAATGTTATATATGCTTGGAAGTATGTCACACGTACAGTAGCATAGGATTTGTCAGTGTATACGCAAAAAAAATAAAAAAGGTATTTGGGATGTGGAAACGTCACACATGAGATATACCGCAGATAATTTTTGCTGATGTCAGCAGTGGCTAATAAAAATTACAGGGAATGTCACAGGTATTTGGGATGTGGAAATGTTAGAGGAGAAATACTGCAGATAATGTTGCGGATGTCAGCAGCGGCTAATATAAAATTACAGGGAATGTCATAGGTATTTTGGATGTGGAAACATTATACAGGAGAAATACCACAGATGATGTTGCTGATGTCAGCAGCGACTAATATAAAATTAGAGGGAATGTCATAGGTATTTGCGATGTGGAAAAGTTACACAGGAGAAATACCGCAGATAATGTCGCTGATGCCACCAGCGGCTAATATAAAATTACAGGGAATGTCACAGGTATTTGGGATGTGGAAACGTTACACAGGAGATGTACCCCAGGTAACGTCACTGTCTGCAGCGGACACCGTCTGCGGAAAAAGTACACTGGATGTCACTGATATTTTTTGGATGTGCACACGTTACACAGGAGATGTAGCATAGCTAATGTCACTGTCTGCAACAGACACTGTCTACAGAAAAAGTACACTGGATGTCACGGATATTTTTTGGATGCGCACACGTTACACAGGAGATGTAGCGCAGATAATGTCAATGTCTGCAGCGGCCTAACTATTGCACGCTATTTAGCGCAGGATGCTCTTAAAATAGATATTGCTGCCACACACAATAGTTGTTAAAAGGACTTTTGGATCTGTAAAGTTTTTGCAATTTAGCGCGGGTTGTGCCAAATATATATATTGCTGCTGCCACACACAACAATAGTCCTTAAAAGGACTTTTGGGTCTCTGACAAGTTTTTCAAAAAATAAAAATAAAAATCACTCCCTACACTATCTTTCCCTTTTTCAGCATAGCTCTCCCTGACTAACGCTGAAGCCAAACACATGTCATATAGCACCCGATGATGCCAGCCAATCACTTTAATGCCAGTAATCAACATTGCTACGGCATTACAGTGAATGGCAGTACTTACCTGCAAGTTTATTGGCTGCGTAGCAGGCAACAAATGTGCGGGGAGGACACTCTAGCATTGCACTCGAGCACATGCGGTATTCAGCCAAATACCGCCATGTGCCAAGCTTCGAGATGCTCTAGCTGAACTGGTGTTCAGCCGAGCATGCCCGATCAACACTAGCACTTACTAATATATTGTGATTGTCCATATTGTGTCCATTGCTGGCTCGATTCATTTTTCTATCACATTATAAACTGTTCGTTTCCATGGTTACGACCACTCTGCAATCCAGTGGTGGTGGCTGTGCTCGCACACTATAGGAAAAGGCGCCGCCATCTCTGGTGTCTGGGGCTCTGGCAGCACAAACAGGCTGGCAGTTTTTCCTATAGCAAGCATAACCATGGAAACGAGCAGTGTATAAAGTGATGGAATAATAAATCAAGCCAGCAAGGGAAGCAATATGGATAATAACAATACATTAGTAAGTGCCTTGTATTAACCTTCTCTACATGATAAATGTACCTTGCTGAAGTGATACAACGCCTTTAAAGTCTCTGGGCGGTAAGAGCAATACGTCTCAAAACGGTCTCCGATCCTGTCTGCAGTCTTGAAGTAATTTGTTGATCACTTCTAAGCCATGTTTGTGTGTCCTGGTGCATTCATCCATAACAATAACCTTGCACCGTTTGAGAACATCACCCATAGCTGTTTCTGCATTCAAAGTTGCAAGCAGGTGCTTCTTTCCTGGTCAGATCAAGTGGCAACTATTCCAGATTACGCAATTGCAAGAGCAATTTTGCCAGTACTTCGCACCATGGCAAGATACAGATTAATCCGAAATGTTTTTCCTGGTCTTCGAGGAGCACCCATGAAGTAGATGCCTCCAGTGTTGTCAATGGTGCATTATAATAGGGATGTTAGGGTTAGCAGCCTCTTGCCCAACATCTGTGTGGGGTTCAACACTGCCTCAAATGACCACATGCACACAATGAATTCAGCAGCGCTCACAGCTGCTGACAGTCGCCATCTTCTGCCTCTTGCTTTGCCACTGTGGTCTAGCCAGAAGAGGCGGAGGTCAGAGGAGCAGTGCGGCAAGAAGCAGGAGGGTGCATAAGACTGCAGGTAACATCTGCTATATTATCTGTGCACAGAGATGTTGCCTGCAGTTTTTTGTTATCTGTGTTATTACATAGGACTGCAGGGAACATATACTACATTATCTGTACTCATATTCGAATTTGTGATATTTCACAAATATTTTGTCGAATATTTGTCATATATTCGCGAATTCGTGTATTCGTTATATTCTACATTATTATTTTTTTCCGTGAAAATCGGCAAGGTAATGATCGCATAATATGTGAATATTGCGCGCTCAATACAGGCGTGGGTCAAAAACGAATATATAGCACTATAGAATATAGTGCTATATATTAGTTTTTAGAATATTCGTCATTTTTTCCATCTGAACACATGATTCCTCCCTGCTTCTTGCTTGTGGGCCAATGACTCATTGGCCCACAAGCAACTTAAGCAGGAAGGAATCATGAGTTCAGAAGGAAAAAAATGACGAATATTCTAAAAAACGAATATATATAGCACTATATTCAGCAGAAGGTCATGGTGCTCCACTGACAGCACAGCGCTGTCCATATTATAGTGACTGTGCTTGGTATTGCAGCTGAGTCCTATTCACTTGGATGGGACTGAGCTGCGCCTAGGCCACGTGATTGATGAATGTGAAAAAGGCAAGATAACATTGCAAGCAATTTTCTCTATGGTGAAAGAATACGTAACTGGTAGTTGTGCGCAGAATTATTTATCACTGAAGTCAACTACCTAAAATATAACTTTTAATGTAGAAATACTAAAAAATCACAATGAGCCCCTCACATGGGGACTAATTTACAAACAGACAGACAAACAATAAGGGGCTTAATACAGGACCAAAAGATGTATAACGGTGATGGAGTGGGGGTAAGGCCATAGGCGTCCCTAGTATATCCCTAGGGTATCCCTTATCTATTCTCTGCCCAGAGATTCACCCGGATGGTGGGAGCACTCTGTCCCCGTACCTAGCCTGTCTGTCCTTAAAGCACCCTTACAACACAAATGGACCCTTATGGATGCCTGGGTCATTCAATATAATCCAAACACTGCAATATGATTGTCTGAAGACCCCCTGATGCACCTTAGAGTAGAAACTCCAAATGAATGGTCCTCGTCACATTTGAAGACCCCCTGATACACCCTAGAGTAGAAACTCCCCAAAAAATTACCCCATTTTGGAAACTATTGGATAAGGTCGCAGTTTTTTTTTGTACTATTTTAGGATACATAAGATTTTTGGTTGCTCTATATTACACTTTTTGTGAGACAAGGTAACGAAAAAATTGCTGTTTTGGTTTAATTTTTTGCTTTTTACAATGTTCTTCTGACAGGTTAGATCATGTGCTATTTTTATAGACCAGGCTGTTACGGATGCAACAATACCCATTTTTGGGTTGTTTGTTTCAGTTTTACATAATAAAGTATATATTTTTTAAAGATTTTTTAGTATCTCCATATTCTGAGTGCCATAGTTCTTTATTTTTTGGGGGACTGTGTTATGTAGGGGCTAATTTTTTTCGGTATGAGATGATGTTTGATTGCTACTATTTTAAGGTGCATATGACTTTTTGATTTCTTGGTATTACACTTTTTGTGATGTAAGGTGACCAAAAAATGGCTTTGTTGACAGTTTTTATTTAATTTTTTCTTACGGTGTTCACCAGAGGGGTTAGGTCATTCAATATTTTTATACATCAGGTTGTAATGGATGCGTCAATGCCTAATATATTTACTTTTTTTTTATTTATTTAAGTTTTACACAGCAAAAGCATTTTTGAAACAAAAAAAAAATCATGTTTTAGTGTCTCCATATTCTGAGTGCCTTAGATTTCTTACTTTTTGGGCAATTGTCTTAAGTAGGGTCTCATTTTTTGCAGGATGAGGGGACGGTTTCATTGGTACTATTCTCGGGTGCATATGCATTCTCGGGTGCATTACATCACCATTGGTATTATACTTTTGGTGATGTAAGGTGACAACGCACGCGGCAATACCCAATATGTCTGTTTTTCCTTTTTTTCTAGTTTTTTATTTTATTTTATGTTTTTTATTATCTTTGACTGCAGCATACAAGGGGTTAAGGCCTCTTTCACTTTGGTGTTCCAGATTTGCTCCGGATACGTCGCGTGTGCATTGCGGGAAAACCGCGCGAGTAGGCACGCAATTGCAATTCAGTTTTTACTGCGATTGTGTTCCGATATTTAGTTTTTTCTGCACGAGTGCTATGCGTTTTGCACGTGCGTGAGAAAAAACTGAATGTGGTACCCAGACCCGAACTTCTTCATTGAAGTTCGGGTATGGGTTAGGCGTTTTATTCATTTTATTATTTTCCCTTATAACATGGTTATAAAGGAAAATAATAGCATTCTTAATGCAGAATGCTTACTAAAATGTGGATTGAGGGGTTAAATAATAAAAAAAATTAACTCACCTAATTCAATTGATCTCACAGCTTGCATCGTCTTCTTGCTTTTTCTCTCAGGACCTGCAAAAGGACCTTTAATGATGTAATCGCGCTCACCATGTGGTGAGCACGATTACGTTAAAGGTCTTTTTGCAGGTCCTGAAAGAAGAAGAAAGACAACGATGCCGGCTGCACGATCAAGTGGATGAGGTGAGTTAATTTTTTTTTTTTTTACCTTTCAATCCACATTTTAGTAAGCATTCTGCATTAAGAATGCTATTATTTTCCCTTATAACAATGTTATAAGGGAAAATACAGTGAATACACTTTAATGGTGTTCGGGGTTGCTTTCATCCCTATCATCTGCTAGCAACCATACCTGAAAATCGCACCGCATCCGCACTTGCTTGCCATTTTCACTCAGACCCATTCATTTCTATGGGGCCTGCGTTACATGAAAAAAGCAGAATATAGAGCTTGCTGCAATTTTCATGCAACGCACAAGTGATGCGTGAAAATCACCGCTCATCTGCACAGCCCCATTGAAGTGAATGGGTCCGGATTCAGTGCGGGTGCAATGCGTTCACCTCATGCATTGCACCCACACGGAATTCTCGCCCATGTGAAAGGGGCCTGATACGCCGGCATCAGTGTTTTCACCGATGCCGTCATATGCAGCAGGGGCCCGGCTGTCCGTGACTGCTGGGTCCATGCTGCTGATCGGGCGGGCACAGCTCCTGCACCCGCCCGATCAGCCCACCTTAAATTTACGGCACTGGTCCTTAAGTCATGTCTACAAGCGCCATGCATGTATGGAACGGGTCCTCTACGGGTTACTACACAACCACCTTCATGCAACTTTTGCAGTAAACATTGATTATTACTAAAAATGTGATAAAAACTCAAATTTGTCACTAAAAATGCATACTACAGCAGAGTACTTAGGCAAATAATATACAGTCTGCTAAAAACTGAGATGTGAGGCATTCATACATGCTACACATGTCTACATTTATCGCATGATTCAAAGTACGGTAAGTGTAAAAAATTAGAAGTATAGATATTTGACAGTATATGATTTTTATCTTTCTATAGAAACTGCTGGTTTTGGCTTTCAAAACTGCATGCAGAAACCTGACCGTGTGGCCGCTTTCAGACAGGTATAATATGGGTGCTTTATTATTCTTCTACTATTGACTGAACACATCAACCTCATCAAAAATGAGTTAGAGCGCCATACTTCCAGTTTTGATGAACCACATAATATGGCACAAAAAAAGACCCTGTATTACACTTGTCTGGAAAAAAAATATCTGAATACTGTTTTTTTTTTTTTGTTTTTTTTTTAACATAGTGGAATAGAATATTCTCATTTGATCTTTCCAAACTGAGTTGTAAGGACATTTGTCACATGAATATGAGGAACATGGACTTTAATGGCAGTAGGTTGATATGAAATGTGTTACACAAGATAAATTGTACACAAAGTAAAAAGATTGCTCATAGAACCTTTTTTTCATTTATACAGTGATCATATGGTGCAGATTGTGGACAGTGAAAAAATATTCAGTATGCAACATGACTATGGTCTAAAGGTCCTATTGATAAGGTCAGTAAATACTGGCAATAGTCTTACAAAGTAACCTGGTTGCTCTAAGCTCACAATTAATAGACCAGCACGAATTTCCGAATGCATGATCCAATGCCACTGCCCAAATGGCCAAGACGAGCAAAAATCAGAAAAGGTTTGATAAAACCTGTCTGTTGTGGACACAGTCACCAACCCAAGATTCTTGAAGACCTGGAAAACATTGCCTGCTCTGGTCAATGGCAGAGTTAGGAATGAGAACACACTACAATTCCAGCAAGCATTACATTAGCCGCCTAGTCTGGTGGTGGTGTCATGGTCACCATTGTCTTTATGCTCTGCGCTCCATAAACTGCAGGTAGGTAGAACCGTTATTGGGCTAATTTACCTCATTAGTATGTTGTTTCCTGAGCATCCCTGGTCATGGTGTGGTGGTGGTACTAATGCACATACTAGTTTATGTAGCTCCTCTCCACCATTGTTTGAATGCCTTTGAGCTCTGTCTTCATGAGATACTGTATAGTATCCCATAAAGACAGAACACACCCACATGACGAACACACCCATAACATTTTACACAAAATTTACAATATCTTGAAAAGGAAAAAATGATTGTTAGGTCGGTATAAAATGCACATAAGTTAAATGTTAGATAACATGAATAGTGACTTCTCATATTGCAAAAAAGTGCATTAAATACAGCCTGGCTAGTCTCAGTGTTACAGAATGCCCACACATAAGCTGCAGATTTTACACTTCGGAACTACAGGTGTAAAATTCACCACATTTTACATAAGTAGCAGAGTAGGCACTGCCAAAGAGGTCACCCAGCAGAAGAAGGAACTAGAGGAACTGAGCATGTATGTCCACTAGGTGGCACTAATATATGTTTAAAAATTGTATATCTTGAGAAAAAAATCAAAAGGATTTATATGCTCTAGTCACACTGGTAAAGTCTTCTTTATAACTATCTTTATGCTTAGCTATTATGGTGATATATATATATATATATATATATATATAGATAGATAGATATATATATATATATATATATATATATATATATATATATATATATGTCAATAGTTTAGCTTTGGAGCCAGATGTAGCTTGAAGGATTCATTTGTGGAGTCTCAATCTCATGACCCACATGTTCCAGGCATCAGGAAGAAAGTCTGGGATTACTGCTACTGTCTCAGAATCTCACACTACTGCCCTGATCTCTTACAAATCACTCCCGCCAATGACTTTTGGTAATCCCTGAGTCTAAAGAATAGCATGGGAATCAAATGCTGTTTGCTGATAAAACCTGAACTCCTATTGGTAGAGAGTAGCTGAGGACCATAGAAGAGACAGTTGTGGTTTATTGTAGGAACATGGTATCTGGTAGCTTTTTGTTGGGAGTAACTGCTAGGGAAGTAACTTTTGCGTGCAAGTGGTGAGCATAATGGCATGGTCAATTCTTTGTAGATGTTATTATCCTGATGGTGCTACTGTTTAGCCTACACTGATGTATGCGGCCTACATTGGAGAAAATCCTAAAATGGGTAGGAAAAGTAAAAAGACAGTCTGCCTTCCATATATTGGAATAATTCAAGGTTGTCCTTGTTGTACCATCAGTTTGGGCACTCAGAGAACAAAGTTATCTCATTAGTTTACAGATTAAAAGGTTGTCCCATGAAAAATATTCTACATTTTTTAAATCAGCACCTGGATCTGAATACTTTTGTAATTGCATGTAAATAAATTTAGTATAGTCACTGAGTTATTCACTGAAATCTGTCTGCACAGTGCCACCTGCTGTTTGCTCTATTTCTAATTTCTCAGTCCTGCTCATGGAAGATGGAAGCATATGCTTAGTTCCATCCTTCAACTGCCACCAGCCGCAGTATAAAGGACATGCCCCCTAAGAAAGTTCACTCCGCCTAAGCTGCCAGCTTGAAATAAATCTAGCAGAGCAATTGGAACAATGAATGGGACAAATTCTGGATCCATGTGAGGTACAGGGCTGGTTCTAAGTTTGTTAGAAAAATACCACCATGTACTATATGATGTTGGATTTTTTATATTTTTTTATTAATCATAGGATAACCCCTTTAAGGCAAACATAGAAATTAAATCTGAAATATTTGCATCAGTATGTACTTTTTTACTGACATCACTAAGGATTCTGAGAGGGCAGCCAAAAAGCTATTGCTTCCAATCCTCTCCTACTGATCACATACTAGGAAGATGGGGAAGTGCTACCAGACTCCTCAGACAGTGGCTTATCTCTCTGAGAACAAAAAAAGATTGGACAATTGAAATCCAACTGCCTGATCCTTACCTTGGGAGTCCTCCAAACACATTATATGACCATCTGGTCCCACTGAAATTAGGGAGTTCAGTTGTCATACATCTATTATGAAGGGTAAGCTTTAGCTATTAGTGTGGCTTCCAAATGATATGTAGGAAGTGAATTTGGAAGAGGAAAATAAGAAAATACTATTTTCCATCAGACCCCTAAATCACTCCCCCATTCTTCTTCAGACCTCAGATCAGACCCCATTCCTCATCAGACCCACAATTCATACACCCATTCTATATAAAACCTCAGATCAGACCCCAAAATCAGGCCCCCATCTTAACTAGCCTCAGATTAGACCCCCCTACTGCCATCAGCCTCAGATCTGACATTTCAAACCTCCATCAGCCTCAGATCAGCCTCCCATCAGACCCCCAGCCTCCATAAGCCCAACCCCCTCATGAGACCCCTCAGCCTTGCCAGCCCCCAAACAGACCACCTAGCCTTCAATAGCCTCAGCCCCCATCAGAACCCCCAACCTCCATCAGACTCAGATCAGACCCCATCAGCCTCAGTTTGGACCCCTCTAGCCTTTATCAGTCTCGGGATGCCAATGAGCAATAAAACAAAAAAAAAAACGGAATACGGTTGTACAACATGAATAGAACCAAGTGTCAAAAATGAACAGCTCCTAGATGGGACAAGCCCAGGCACTCAGCATATACACAAATATAATACAAATATGTATATCCAAAAATATCTCTTTATTGAAAGCGATAAAACAAATAAATAGATGCATAAATTGGCAAAGACAAACAGAACAACATGGAGAGTGCACAAAACACGTTGAGACATCAAGAGGAAGCTGACGTAAAACATGTGTCGGGGTTTCTTGGAGGTGCCTCTAGCCGGGTCTGTATTGTGTATATGTTGTGAATCATGGCTTTTTATCTAGGTGGGGGAGCCACATGGCTTGATTTTATATTTATTCATACTTGTTTTTTCATACCACCTTCTCCATTATTTGCAATGCTATAATTTGATGTTCTGACGTGTTTTGTGCACTCTCCATGTGGTTGTGTTTGTCTTTGCCATTTATGCATCTAATTATTTGTTTTATCAATTTCAATAAAGAAATATTTTAGAATATACATTTTTGTACTATTTTTGTGTATATGCTGAGTGCTTTATCAGACTCAGATCAGTTCCCCATCAGACTCCCCAGCCCCCATCAGCCTCAGATCGGACCCCCATCAGACCTCACATTAGATGGTAAAAAAAAAATGAATAAAATAAACTTTCCTCGCTTGCTCTGGATGGCGCTACAGATTCAAGACTCAACGCACCATTTCTTCTGGCCCTCACTGTACAGTAATGTGACATTTCACAGTGTCAGGTCATAGTGTGTGCCTACATGCATTACGTCATGACTCTGTGCGCGGTAAGGACACAGTGCACAGCGGCACCTGGAAAAAGACCAAGGTGGGAGAGTACAGCCAGTGCAGTGCTGCTCTCACCTCCCCGTGCCTCCCGCATGCTGATTACTGCCATTAGCATTTGGACTATAAGACGCACCACCACTTTTCCCTACTGTCTCCATCTTATAGTCCGAAAAATACGGTATATATATATATATATATATATATATATATACACACACACACACTGAACAAAAATATAAATGCAACACTTTCTGTTTTGCTCCCATTTTGCATGAGCTGAACTCAAAGATCTGAAACATTTTCTACATACACAAAAGACCCATTACTCTCAAATATTGTTCACAAATCTGTCTAAATCTGTGTTAGTGAGCACTTCCCCTTTTGCCGAGGTAATCCATCCCACCTAACAGGTGTGGTATATCAAGGTGTTGATTAGACAGCATGAATATTGCACAGGTGAGCCATAGACTTCCCACAATAAAAGGCCACTCTTAAATGTGCAGTTTGATCACACAGCACAATGCCACAGATGTCGCAACGTTTGAGGGAGCGTGCAATTGGCATGCTGACTGCAGGAATGTCTACCAGAGCTGTCGCTCGTGCAATGAATGTTCATTTCTCTACCATAAGCAGTCTCCAAAGGCATTTCAGAGAATTTGGCAGTACATCCAACAGGCCTCACAACCGCAGACCACGTGTAACCACACCAGCCCAGGACCTCCACATCCAGCATGTTCACCTCCATGATCATCTGAGACCAGCCACCCGGACAGCTGCAGCAACAATCGGTTTGCATAACCAAAGAATTTCTGCACAAACTGTCAGAAACCGTCTCAGGGAAGCTCATCTGCATGCTCGTCGTCCTCATCGTGGTCTGGACCTGACTGCAGTTTGTCATCGTAACAAACTTGAGTGGGCAAATGCTCACATTCAATGGCGTCTGTCACGTTGATGAGGCGTTCTGTTCACTGATGAGTCCCGGTTTTTATTGTTCAGGGCAGATGGCAGACAGCGTGTGTGGCGTTGTGTGGGTGTGCGGTTTGCTGACTTCAACGTTGTAGATCGAGTGGCCCATGGTGGCGGTGGGGTTATGGTATGGGAAGGTGTATGTTATGGACAACGAACACAGGTGCATTTTATTGATGGCATTTTGAATGTACAGAGATACCGTGACGAGATCCTGAGGCCCATTGTTGTGCCATTCACCGACGACCATCATCTCATATTGCAGCATGATAACGCACGGCCCCATATTGCAAGGATCTGTACACAATTCCTGGAAGCTGAAAACATCCCAGTTCTTGCATGGCCAGCATACTCACCGGACATGTCACCCATTGAGCACGTTTGGGATGCTCTGGATCGGCGTATACAACAGCGTGCTCCAGTTCCTGCCAATATTCTGCAACTTCGCACTATTGAAGAGGAGTGGACCAACATTCCACAGGCCACAATCAACAACCTGATTAACTCTATGAAACGGAGATGTGTTACACTACGTGAGGCAAATGGTGGCCACACCAGATACTGACTGGTTTTCTGACAACCCCCCCACCCCAAGTAAGGCAAAACTGTGCACATTTCAGAGTGGCCTTTCATTGTGGGTAGTCCAAGGCACACCTGTGCAATATTCATGCTTTCTAATCAGCACCTTGATATGCCACACATGTGAGGTGGGATGGATTATCTCTGCAAAGAAGTGCTCACTAACACAGATTTAATCAGATTTTTGAACAATATTTGAGAGTAAGGGGTCTTTTTTGTATGTAGAAAATGTTTCAGATCTTTGAGTTCAGTTCATGCAAAATGGGAGCAAAACCAAAAGTGTTGCGTTTATATTTTTGTTCAGTGTATATAACTCTGTAAAATATACTGATTTACAGTAAGTGTTATGTAAATGCGCAAAGGCAGTATGAAACAGAAATGCTTGCTCACTGGTGTAAATTGACCTGGTTGAGACATTGAGTTCATGTGAATTTTCTCCCTTCAAGACTTTATTCTTGCATCAATGAATGGGAGAAATGCCTATTCACGTTAGTCAGAACCTCTTTATTATTATGCCTTGATACTTTTTTCATATTTAAATATTTCATTGTGCTCTGCTTGGTAGCTGCATCTCAGATCCAAGCCACTTGAGTAATAAGCATATGTCATGTTCAACTGTATTAGAACAGTGTTCATTCAGTAGTGAATCTCAATGTTCATATTGACATTCTGATTTAAAAGAAATATTCTGACATTAACTTTCATTTCAGATGAGCAGCTGCTTGTATTGTAGCCCTTCTACCAAACAGTTTCCAAGGATTTCCCATATCACCGAATTATTATTCCTGTTAACAATGTTAATCCAGAATTAATGCATTATACATATGGTATTGTGAATAATACATAATGCATATCACAAACATGATTTTGGAAACCTTATGGAGGGATATTAGGTGTCTAACCCACAACTAGATGGTCCAATGCATAGGATGTAGAGGGTCTTTGTCAAAACTAAATGGAGTGATCGGCTGTTTTATTGAATGCTATAACAAAGAGCTACAAAGCACTAAAATACAGTCCATTTACTGCTGACAGACAGCAGCTGGCTAGATACTGACAGACAGCAGCTAGCTATATACTGACAGACAATAGATAGATAAGTAAATAGACATATGGATTTTATCTGGATAGATGAATAGATATTTAGGTAGATAGACAGATAGATAGATAGATAGATAGATAGATAGAGATAATAGATTGCAGGTAGGAAAATAGAAACATATGTGATAGATGGATAGGTAGAAGGTAGATAGAGAGATAGATATATCTATCTATCTATCCATCCAATATCTATCTATATCTATCTATCTATCTCATATCTATCTATCTCATATCTATCTATCTCATATCTATCTATCTCATATCTATCTATCTCATAATCTATCTCATATCTATCTATCTATCTATCTATCTGAGATAGATAGATAGATAGATAGATAGATAGATAGATAGATAGATAGATAGATAGATAGATAGATAGATGATAGATAGATATGAGATAGATAGATATAGATAGATATTGGATGGATAGATAGATATGAGATAGATGATAGATAGATAGATAGATAGATAGATAGATAGATAGATAGATAGATATGAGATAGATGATAGATAGATAGATAGATAGATAGATAGATAGATAGAGATAGATAGATAGATAGATAGATAGATAGATAGATAGATATAGATAGATATTGGATGGATAGATAGATAGATATGAGATAGATGATAGATAGATAGATAGATAGATAGATGATAGATAGATGATAGATAGATAGATAGATAGATAGATAGATAGATAGATAGATAGATAGATAGATAGATATGAGATCGATAGATAGATAGATAGATAGTAGATAGGTTAATAGGCAGTATATTGCTTATGAAATTTTAATATGTAAAAATGGATTTCTATGAATCTACCTGTTAAATATTTGATTGTAGCACTGTGTGAGACGGCTATATCTATTTCACTATAAGAACTACAGATGTAGCAGTGCTGAGGCAGTCACTTCACATGACGTGCCATGCCTACCTGTGGTGTTTCATAGGACTGCAAGTAAACCTATTGAATTAGTATAACCCAGTGAGTTCTCCCAATCATCAAAAGTCATTGTGAAAGGACAAATTCAGCCCCACTACATCTGCACATGTGATAACTACTGAATGAGAAATGTCCTCATACAATAGTAAGGCAAAGCTATTTCATCGGTATACTGTGTACAGTAATTATACAGCCATTATATAACTGCCTCTGATAGCACATCCACTGCTCTCCACGTCCATGTAACCTTGAGTCTCATATAAGAATATCATTTTTTATGAAATGAAGCTGAGGTCACTCATTATGTGTTGTGTAAAATATGATTTAAGAACAGAGCTAAGCCCTAAGTGAGGCATATTTGCAGATGAAATCTGGATTGCCTTTCTGCATGGTTGGTCAACATTATAATTAATTCTCCCTTGGATTAGAGATTCAGTCCTGGATTAGTCTATCATTGATGACAGCATACTGCATCCTTCCAATGTGATATGCTTAAATTAAAAGAGTGCATTAACTTTAGTCATCTGCGTATGAGCTAGATCACCACAAGTAATCTAACAGAATGAGTAAAAAATAAAAAAAAGCTATATTATTCCAGTTACTCTTTGCACAAGAAACAGATCAATGTAAGAGAGAATTCGGTCATTAGAAATAGTTCAAAAGTCCAAATATTGGGCTCGTCATGTATCCAAAGATTCTCAATGCAGCAGCTATTTGTAAAGACGCCTTCATATTAATATCAAAGCTGAGGGCAAGGCCGAAGTGAACTATGGTATATCAACATGTAAAGTGTGTAGAGACAAATGTAATGTAGAGACAAACACCAAAGAGCACAAAATAGTCATCATGGCATAAATGGGGTAGCAGTGCTGAATTAGTACTCGGCTTGTGTTGTACACCATGGAAATTTAGAGTAATTATAACCCAATAAATGTATTGAATATTCATAGATGATACCAAGATGAGCTGAGAGTTAACTTAGGGTTAGCATACCCTAATACATTTATTGAATATTCCTATTAAAGACTACTGATAGAGGATACAAGATGAGCTGTGCCAAGTGACAAACTCACTTTTGCTGCACTGACCATTTCATGTCTCTATATCTGTACAAAGTATCCACAATCCCAGCAGTGAAGAAAACACTTTAGCCAATGGCAGTCCCAAATGCATTTTCTTAATGGCAGATATGATTGGGTATTCATTTTCTTTTCTATCAGAACATTAGTCTTGAGATTATCTTTATTAAATATGTTTTCAATGCAATCTCCTTTCCAGAATCACTAAGCTCATTCCTAGAGATCGGAGGATTTATCCACAGAGTGCCCGTCCTCACAGACACCGGGGCAGAGAGATGCCTGTATTAAGCTCACCTGACAAGCACTCCTAGACAGGACATTTCTGCTGAGCTACCAGTAAGCTTCCTGAAAAACTCCAAAACTGTCACTTATGCCCATCCCATGACTGAACAGAAGATGCTGGAGCTTCAGGAGAAGCGAGGGCACCGCTAGTCAGAGCAATGGTTTAGAAACAGGGGAAGAAAGTTGAAGCCAATGATATCACTGTATCATAGGGAAAAGTAGTATAATAGCACCACCACACATGCTATGCACATTATACCGTATGTATTCATTGTATCTTACAGACAAAAACATTCTATTATCTACCAAATTACCATCTAATATTACTTCACTATCCATCTATCTATCTATCTATCTATCTATCTACCATTGAGCCTATCATCCATCTATTTATGTCTATCATTGAGCCTATTATCTATCTATCTATCATCCAATTATCTATCTATCCATCATTGATCCTGTTATCTATCCTTGTCTGTCCTTGATCTATCTATCTATCTTTGAGCCTAACATCTATCTATCTATCTATCTATCTATCTATCAATATATCTATCTATCATTATTATTATTTATTTAAAAGCGCCCTTCATTCAATGGCACTGTACATCAACAGTGGGTTACAAATACATAATATAAAAATACAATAAACCATTAACAGACTGGTATAGAGGGGGAGATGACCCTGCCCACAAGAGCTATCTATCCATCCATCTATCCATCTATCCATCCATCCATCTATCCATCTATCTATCCAATATCTATCCATCTATCTATCTCTTTCTTATATATTTATCATAGACCTATTACATTCCTTATTCCATCTTTTCCTGCCTTACAGATATTAGCAGTTATAAGTTAGAGCTGGTTGACTATACCAAGCAGAATTCATTCCCTGTAAGGTTAACCCGACTGCTGCTCACATCAACTAAACTTCTCTGAGCAAGTAAGAAAAGCAGCCTAATGGTTAACTAATGACCGATTCTCCTCCATCAGCATCTGTTCCCTGCTAGAATGTAATCATCCTCTTATAAAGAAATTTACATAATCACAACCAAGATTGTATTTTCCTAAAAATAACAAGAAGGATAATGCATGGCTCCTATGGATTGTCCCTCACTGCTGTGCCCTGCCAGAAGAACTAGGGTATGTCCAGAAAGTGGGACTGAAAGGAGCTGTCCATAGTGCTGAAATGACAACCCTGGCTCCTCACTATTAGACAAGATAAATTCATGATAAATGCCATCCACATGTGCATCACAGAGACCTTTGAAGGCTATACATAAGTCATTGACATGATCCTTGCACTGGAAGATGGGCTTGTCTTCATCCTCCAAGTTAGAAGTGACCTATAGACTGGATATGACCAGAAAACAAAGTGAAGACTTACGTGTTCCGTCGAATCTAGTCGCTATAGTATCTAGGAAGGTGTTCTGAGGTGCTAGTAATCCTTTCATAACAGGCATTTTTCCAGCCCGGTGTGGAATTCTCCATCAAAGTTTATAAACCAGGATGTTTTGGAAGAAAGTGCTGTGGGGGAGGGATGAAATGAGGAAGAGGAGGTGGTGGGTGAGGTGTTAGTGGTAAAAAGAGGAGGGGTGCCTGGTGACTCCTGATGATTATCCCTGGAAGCTCTCAGTCCACCACAAGTCTGCTTTATCCTGAATGCTGCAGCTCAGCACAGCTGTGACCTTCCCCAGTCAGCTCTCCAAACCAGAGGAATGGATTAATGTAATCTTCACTAAATGCCTCTGTATTTGTATAACCCAAGCCCAAAGTTACCAGACCCTAGTCCCTTCCATGGATGAAAAGCCAGCACACCAGAGCCAGTTAACCCCCTCTCCTCAGACTGAGCTAGTCAATGCTAGGTGACTGTCTCTGTCTTTTCAAGCCTTCAGCAAACCCTCCAGTGATTGTTCACTCTGTACTGTGGGCTTAAATTTCTCCATGCTATTCCACAGAACCATAACCTGACACACAGCTAAATTTAGATCCATGCAAAAGAAAGGGAAGAATACTGCAAGCGCTGACTTTGGGCTGGAACACAAAAGCAGGAGAGGTGATGCAGAGAGAGAAGCTAGCCAGGAGAGCAGCTGGGCTGTATGATAGCTCAAATGCAGACCTTTCTCTATTTAATTTAGCCATTTCTCGTTTGGAAAGACGTTCTCGCCATGTGTTTTCTATAAGCTCCAGACAATGCCTAGCAGACCTCCAAAGGAAGCAGGCGGATCTATTGTGCCTCTCTGCTGTGAGTGATCTAGGACAACTTTGCCAGCATGGCTTTCACTTCTTCACTTCATTATTTCTGAATGGTTTGAACGACGAGCCATTAGCTACTGCTCTCTTACCTGGATATTAGTGCATCCAGTATACGATGCAGAATGGAAAAGGACAGAACTCTTGACACATGTTTAACTAGTTACAGATAGATAGACATAGATATATTAGGCAGAGATAGATAGATAGATAGATAGATAGATAGATAGATAGATAGATAGACAAATATATGAGGCAGACATAGATAGATAAATATGTAGATAGACAGAGATAGATATATATATTATGCAAATAGATAGATAGAAAAAAATATTAAGCATAGATAGATACATAGATAGATAGATACTAGACAGACATAGATATATTAGGCAGAGATAGATAAAGATAGATTATTGATAGATAAATAGATATAGACATAGATAGATATATTAGGCAGAAATAGATAGATACAGTAGATAGATAGATAGATAGATAGATAGATAGATAGATAGATAGATAGATAGATAGATAAGACGTAGATGATAGATTCTGCTTTTGGTTCAGATTTCAAAGAATGACTAAAAAACATTGATATCCAAATCCTCTTGGAGAGATGGACCCGGGCAGATGTTGAATCCCTAGCACCCATGGGCTACAAGGAATTTTCCATCTCTGTCCAGAAAAGCAAGACCACCAAATTGGGCCGCCATTCAGGAGACATATTAATAATATGGTACAAGGAGGAGCTTAAAACGCATGTGAAAGCTATCAAACGAGGAGACAACCACATCTGGATAAAAATAAGCAGCTCCATCCTCAGCTGTCAGTATGACATCTATCTCTGTGCAGCATACATCCCACCATCAGAGTCCCCCTATTGCAACCCAGACATCTATGAGGTCCTACAAAGGGAGGCTGCCCAATTCCAGTTCCGGGGCAGGGTACCGATCTGCAGTGACCTCAATGCTAGAACTGGCACAGAAAAGGACTATCTGACCTCTGATGGAAACACATATATTGTTGGGGGCGATACCCACTATCTGGACTACCTGGTGTTAACAAGAGTGGTAAAGCACTGCTGACCCTGTGCCGGAGCTTGGGACTGTACATAATGAATGGGCGCATCAGGGGTGACTCTCTACGATGGTTCACACTAAACTTCCATGTGGGCATCAGTGTGGTGCACTATGCCATCACAGACGAAGAACAAGCAGATATAAACGCCTTCATAGTCATTCCTGAGACACACCTGTCACACCACCACCAGATACTGCTGCACATGAGATCCACGACAAGCCACCTACACAGCAGCCCCATTAGCAGTGGCGTAGGGATCGCCATAGCAACCATAGCAGTGGCTATGGGGCCCTACGCCACTGGGGGCCCGTCCGTGCCGCCTTCTGTTGATTTTCTTTTTTATATATATATATATATTTTTTTTAATTTACACACACACTACACACAGGCAGCCAGGCCCAAGCCGCGGAACGCCCGCCCACTACACTAGACTAGTGTAGTGGGCGGGACGCAGGCGGTCCGAGGCTTGGGCCTGGCTGGGGAGGAGTCAGGACTGGAGCAGGGCGCACGCAGGGCCGACACAGTGGCTGCGGAGGCTCCAGCCAGGCCACTGAGTAACTCGTGAAAACTCAGATCCGATGGTATATTCTAACCCCCAGGCAAGCGTCCCCATCACCATGGGAACGCCTGGGGGTTAGAATATACCATCGGATTTGAGTTTTTACGATCTCACTGAGCTCGTGAAAACTCAGATCCGATGGTATATTCTAACCCCCAGGCGTTCCCATGGTGACGGGGACGCTTGCCTGGGGGTTAGAATATACCATCGGATCTGAGTTTTCACGAGCTCAGTGAGATCGTAAAAACTCAAATCCGATGGTATATTCTAACCCCCAGGCGTTCCCATGGTGACAGGGACGCTTGCCTGGGGGGTAGAATATACAGGGCCACGCCGCTCACAGCAGTATATTTATAAACTAATCAGTAACTACTTTAACTTTAATCATTGCTCATTGCTGAGCTCTTTACTTGGATTATTTGGATATCTTACTCTGTCTTAGCTCCGGTAACAGCAGGCAGTGCGGGCGGCGCTCACTCACTGACGTCACACGCCTGCTCCTCCGACTAGGCGGCACAGGCGCGTGACGTCAGTAAGTGAGCGCCGCCCCCCGCACTGCCTGCTGTTACCGGAGCTAAGACAGAGTAAGATATCCAAATAATCCAAATAAAGAGCTCAGCAATGAGCAATGAAGTTGAATTGAATTTGATAAGATAGTTGGCTGTGACAAACAGGTAGATATTAGATAGATAGATAGATAGATAATTATATTATATGTCATAGCGTTATATAAAGCTGCAACTACCACTGTGTAATGTATATAAATCAAGAGCATCTACAGTTATACATGTGAGTTATATAGTCTTTCATATCCTATGTATTAATCCATTTCTGCCTATTTCACATAGTAATGGCATCCATTTCACTATACACTTTGGCTGTCGCCCAGATTTTCACAGGTTTAGAAAGGAAAGAGAATGCATTATTATGCAGATTCCTCTGTCCCTATGCCCCCCACTTTACCTGTCAGTGCTCATTATAGTCTATCACTTTGTTCTTGAATGAACAAAGCCCATTATAAATAGTTCTGGGGGTATTTTCATTGATGGCACTGCAGAATGATATCAATATAAACCATCCAGCTATAATCATTATGACCTATTGTGGCAATATAGGAGGGCTCCTGGAAACGACACTGTTATTAGAAGGACGAAAAATTGCACTCGAAGGACCAGCGAGGGAGATCTCTGTTAAAAATAGCATCACCCTTTATCAGCGCCGGAGACGTTCTTCCCTTTTTTTTAGGAAGCTGTCTGATATCCAGCAGTGAGATTTACTGTGTGTGGTACAGGAAGCAGCGTGATATAAGCAAAGTAACTGGAGGGCAGTCCTATTTAGCGGGTATGCCATAAATCATTTGCTAGGAGAGACCAATGGCTCAGAGGCAGTTGGTACTCAGAGGAATCATCCAGGTACCCATTGCTGAACACGCAGTCTCCGATGGAGCTGTAATTAGTTATTTCCCCTACAAAGCGGAGGAGATTCTCAGCTTCACTGTCAAGATATTTAACTACTAAGACGCCTGGAATGAATGATCTGTCATCATGTATTGGACATAATTAATGGGAAACACAAGATTCTTTATTTTTTTTCTTTTAAATGTCATTTCAATGTTTAATAATACAAGGAAACAACATATAGCAAATGTCCAGGTAGCAGGTTATAATATCAGTAATTCATAGGGATCATGGGTGGAGATCAGCCAATTTCCTGAACTAAGTTTCTATTGATTCGTTCCAAATAAATTTGCCTTGTATCTAAAGTGTCCCAGTCGCCCTGAAAAATGGTACCGTATTTTTCGCCCTATAAGAGGCACCTAGGTTTTTGAGGAGGAAAAAAATAATAATAATTTTTTTAACCAAAAAGTGTGCTTTTGGTGGTTTTGAACTAATGACGGTCTGTGCATGACACTATTATGGGGGATCTGTGGATGATGCACTGTTATGGGGTGGGGGATTTGTGGATGGCACTGTTATGTGGGGGATCTGTGGATGCACTGTTATGGGGGGAGCAGTGGATGGCATCATGATAGGGGGGGTCTGTGGATGGCATTATGATGGTGGGGGGGATCTCTGGATGGCATTATGATCTTGGGGGGGGGATCTGTGGATGGCATTATGATGGGGGGGGATCTGTGGATGGCATTATGATGGTGGGGGGGATCTCTGGATGGCATTATGATGGTGGGGGGGGATCTGTGGATGGCATTATGATGGGGGGGGATCTGTGGATGGCACTGTTATGGGGTGGTGGATCTGTGGATGACACTGCTATATGTTTCATCCACAGATCCCCCATAACAGTCCCATCCACAAATCCCCCCATCATAATGCCATCCCCAGACAGGCACTGTACTCTGGCCCCGCCGCTCAGTATGTACAGTATTATACATAGTGTTAATAATAATATCTAAACTGAATAATGATGCGCTCCCCCTGCTCCCTATGTGTACCATACTTACCGGTACACATGTCACGCTCCTGTAGTAAGCACTAGCAGCTAGCAGGCAGGCCGGGCGGCCGTAACTCACTGAGGTCACGTGCCTGCTCCGCCTGCTTCATTCATAAAGTAGGCGGAGCAGGCACGTGACCGCCGTGAGTTACGGCCGACCGGCCTGCCTGCTAGCTGCTAGTGCTTACTACAGGAGCGTGACATGTGTACCGGTAAGTACGGTACACAGGGGGAGCACATCATTAATCAGTTTAGATATTATGATTAACACTACGTATAATACAGTACATACTGAGCGGCGAGGCCAGAGTACAGTGCCTGCACTGCCCGCCGCTCTCCCCGCCTATTACAGTCCCTCCTCCCTCCTCACTAATACATCACAGACTGCGATGTAAATTGCCAGCATTCGCCCCATAAGACGCAGGGGCACTTTTCCCCCAATTTTGGGGGGGAAAAAGTGCGTCTTATGGGGCAAAAAATATGGTAAATGACTAGAGAGTATTCAAAAATTCCATTCGGCTGCTTCGCAGAATTTTACAAAAAAATGTCTTTGTGACGAAGTGCGCATTTCTTTGTAAGTAGTGGATGCAATTACAGGTAGCAGCAATTGCACCTCTCCCATTATTGTAACCCTCATATGCTGCATTCATAGCTGATCGCGGCATCTGACAGCAGTAAAATGTAAAATAAAAAAATAAATAAATTAAATCATACTTACTGGACCTCGGCCGCCACCATTTTAACTGAAGATCTAGCATGAAATCACGCGCGGCTCGTGATGATATCATCATATCGGCAGGCCGTGTGATGTCAACACGCACAGGATTTTGTGCGAGATTGTCAATCAAGATGGCGGTGGCTGACCCGTAGCGAGCAATTGCTACGGGTCACTATTTCTGGTAAAATCAATTTGCTACCACAAAGCACAAATAAATTCAGCTTCGCGGCAAAATGAATTTTCCCTGAAATTCGGATCGAAGTCCACTTCATGGACCTCAATTCGCTCAACACTATATATGACACTCTGGGGTCTCCTAGGACTGTATCCAATCCTTTCCAAGATCTTTAATGCCAAGACAGCATTTCTAATGTCAAAGTGACAGAGATATTTATGGTTGTAAGTAAAGAGATGCTAGCTGGTGGTAACAGCCTGGTTCAAAATACGGTTGGATTTTTATGCTTTTAAAAATTAAAAAAGGGCCTAAATTGATCCTGTTTTGGGGGCAGATGTCTGTCAGTGTTTATACACACATTGTAGTTTTGGAAGGAGCAATGGCTTGCTTTTAACAAGCAATTAACCCCTTAGTGACCAAGCCTGTTTGGGCCTTAATGACTAAGCCAAATTTTGGAAATTTGACGTGTCATTTTAGCTTAGAATAACTTTGTAACGGTTTTGCACATCAAAGTAATTCGGACATTGTTTTCTCGTCACATATTGTACTTTACTTAGGTGATAAAATTCTACCGATAAAATATGCGTATCTTTATTAAAAAAGTTAAAATTTCAGAAAATTTCAGAAAATTGGCACATTTTCCTATTTTCAACTGCAATATTTCACATACATACATAAATACTATTCAATATTTTTATCAGAAATATATTTCCACATCTTTACTTTATTTTGGCTGCACTTACAAAAATTTTTTACTTTTTATTTATTTATTTAGAAGACCTAACATTTTAACATAAATTTTAAAATTTTTGAAGTACATATTTTTTCCTGCAACAAGCCAAGTTTGCAGAGGCTTATAAGTGTCAGAATAATAGAACCCCCCAAAAGTGAACCCATTTTAAAAACTAGGCCCCTTAACGTATTTATCTATGGGTGTAATGAGTTTTTTGACCCACTAGTTTTTTAAAGAAATTACTGCTAAGAAGGTAAAATTAAAAGTATTAATTTAAAGACATATTTTTCCTACAGAGCACATTATTATTGGTCCCTGATGGTTACTGTGCTGAAGGCAGATCTTCAGCACAGTAATCAGTGCGCATGTCTGCGCCATTTTATTTTTTTTTTTATTAGATGTGGGGGGGCGCCCTAATAACTTTATTTAAACATATCTGGGGGCCATATTGCTGGGGGACCCGATCGGGGCATAATTTGAACTACTCTCTCCTCTCCTGAGGAGAGAGACCTTTCTGTGAGCGGCGGTGAGCAGCGGCGGCCGGCTTTCAGTCTACGCATGCGCTGGGCCGCCGCTGCCATCTGTCTTGAGGTAAGGGGGGCTGGGGGGTGAGGATCGGGACCCAGTTTAGGACCAGAAGCGCTGGGGGACCCAATCGCTGCACCGGAGACTTTCTCCCTCCTCTCTTACATGAGAGGAGGGAGAAAGTTTAGTGCGGGCAGCTCCGCTGCCGGCATTTTCTGTGATCGGCGTGATAAAGTGTATCACGGCGATCACGTGTTCAGAGACCGCTTGTCACGGTCTCTGATCACTGCCCCGAGCCCTCAGCTACCAATGGTAGCTGCGGGCACAGAGCTACAGCGATTGATTTTATCGCTAACTTGGGCTGAAGTGCCGCTGTAAAAAGGCGGCGCTCCAGCCCAAGGCCCCTTAGTGACCACCGTAAAAACACGTATGGGTGGTCACTATAGGGTTAAAATATGATACATTTTTGGGGAGTGACCACAGGTTTGCTGTTATTTTAAAGTAACATATATTGTACTGGAAAGTGAAGAATCAATAGGTTTTTACAAGAAGAGTAAAAAAATAATTCCCTTTTTTTGGGAGCAGTTTCAGAGTATAGGTTAGGGTTCCCAAAAGCAGCAGCACAAAATGGAACACGATGATTAAGGCAGGAGATGCGCAGTTGTTAAGGGGCAGTTGTAGCCGCAGCATAGAACGCAACAGGATGGACAAGACAAGAGATGTGCAGCTATGTGGTAAGAGTAGTAGTAGCAATTGGCAGAAGTAAGGTTGATAACTGTGATGCACACCAATATGTTAGGTACACTAATCTGTGACCAACAGATTTTTTATGATAAACTTTGGAATATTTTTTTCTTAAAAAATGGTCAATTGGTCACTGCAATATATGTTAACTGTATGTCAGGTGGCACACTGGATAAATATTTTAAAAGATTTATTGCATTATGTGATGAATGTGGGGGTATTTATTAATAATCATTTGAGTTGAGGTATAGCCTCTTTGAGACAGCCTGACTGTCTGTGTTTGTGAACTATATGATAATGATTGGGCTGATTTGCATTAAGGCCGAGTTCACACGAACGTGTGTGACCCGTGCCTGATCGCCGGCCGTAGGTCACTTTAATGGGTCCGCGATCCGCCTGTTCCACTAAAAGATAGGACATGTTCTATCTTTTTGCGGAACGGAAGTACGGGACGTAACCCCACGGAAGCACTACGCTTCTGAGGGGTCCCGTCCCGTGCGGCCGTTCCGCGATTCCGGATTTGCGGACCCATTGAAGTGAATGGGTCCGCATCCGTGATGCGGAATGCACACGGAACTGTGGCCGTGTATTGCGGCCCGCGAATTGCGGGCCGCAATACGGCCACGGATCACACACGTTCGTGTGAACTTAGCCTTATTGTAAGTTAAATTATAGCTTTCAATTCTGCATACTAGCAAAAGCAGTCCAAAATGGCTGCCACTACCAGCCTCCCTGAGGCAGCCTGAATAAGTTACCCAATACGACACACTGTCTCTAAAACCTCTCTGTGAAGCAATTACAAATCTAACTAGCCATTGTCTTCTCCTCACTGTGAAAGAAACTCCGTGACACTAAACTAGCTGTATTGTGTATTTTACCATCTCTTAACAGACGTGCCCCTATCTAACAGACATGCTGTCCCTCGAACATCCAAGCTCAAAAAACACGTGCAGGTCCTGGCTGCAGGGTTACAGAGTGCCTAAGCCATTTCCGCATACATCACAGTTATAGGTTATCATGATTGGCTGAGACTGTCTGCAAGGCAATATGCGCAGGCCCACCAGAACAGGGAAATGTGATCCTCATTCATCTTCTCATCTTCCTTATATTGTGATGTAAAATGTCGGATGCCACTTTTATTATTATGCATGACAAGCCCCAAAAATGTCAGATTTGCTCATCTCTAGTCATAGGCACTATGCAGAGTATGTAAATATCAGATAATATGCAAGGTAGCTACAGTAAGTCTAAAAAATAAAAAGATAGATCAATAAGGGTCACTTCTGACCCAGGTAGAGTACTGATACCTGAGCACTATAAGTTAGGAGAATATAAAAAATGAATAAGAAAAGGGGTTATCCAAATGGTCAGAATGTCAAAAAAAAAACTAAAGAAGTCATACTGAACTCTCTGATCAACTACTGCTCCCATTCTAACACTTCTGGATTGGATGCTGGTCTCTACCTCCTGGTCCCTCTAAACACACAGAAAATTACTGCTCAGCCAAACCCTGGCAGCAGAGATGATCCAATGCCAATACAAAACCTAATATTGACCATGTAGTTCAGTATCACAAGATTGTTGGATAGAGAGAATGTGGATGAATATTTAAAATACTTAAAGAGGTTTTTCCACAAAAAATATTCTAGTTTTAAAACCAGCACCTAGATATATATACTTTTGTAATTGCATTAAATGTAGTTATTCAACAAAATCAACCTGTATAGTGCCACCTGCTGTTTGTTCCATTTCTAATTTCTCTGTCCACCTCACTGTGGTGGACATACATGTTCCGTTCCATCCTTCAGCTGCCACTAGCTGCAGCATGCAGGACACTCCTGCTGAGAAAGGTAATGCCCCCTGAAATAAATGTAAGTTGGAGAATGAATGTTTATTGATTAACCCCTTAACGACCCAGGACGAGAATGCTCATCCTAAATCGCTGGCACTTAGCGCCAAAGGACGAGCGTTCTCATCCTGCAGTCGTTCCTCCCCCTCGCGTGCGGTCCCGCGATCAGCGGCAGAGATCCCTGCTGCATCCACCAGCATCGGCAATAACACCGATGCCGGTGGATTAACCCCTCATATGCCGCGGTCAGCACTGACCGCGGCATATGGGAGGTTTGCGCTCCCTCACCTCATACATCGAGTCCCCGCGCTGATGTGGGGGTGACTCGATGGTTGCCATGGCAAACTCAAGCGATTCCAAGGCATAGGGCTTGGCATGTACGGAGGCCTAGGAGGCCCAGCCCTGAGGCTGGGTCTACTAGGCAACTGTTAGTGTCTTACAGTGTAAAACACTAACAGTTCAATACAGCACAATCCAGAGTGGGACAAATAATAAAGTGAAAAAAAAAAGTTTATAAAAATTAAAGTTTCAAGTAAAAAAAAAAAAAATTTCCTTTTCCAAAAATAAAGTAAAAAAGAATTGTAAAAAATAGGGAAAAGACATATAGACATATTAGGTATCGTCGCGTCTGTATCGACCAGCTCTTTAAACATATCACATGACCTAACCCCTCAGATGAACACTATTAAAAATAAAAACTGTGCTAAATAAAAAAGATTGTCACCTTACATCATAAAAAGTACAACAGCGAGCGATCAAAAAGGCGTACGCCCACCTAAATCCAATCTAACCGTCACCTCATCCCGCAAAAAATGAGCCCCTACCTGAGACAATCGCCCAAAAAAAATAAAAATAATATTGCTCAGAATATGGAGACACTAAAACATCATTAAAAAAAAAAAAAAAAGCTGTTATTGTGTAAAACTTACATAAATAAAAAAAAAGTATACATATTAGGTATCGCCGCGTCCTTATCGACCGGCTCTATAAAAATATCACATGACCTAACCCCTCAGGTGAACACCGTAAAAAATAAAAACTGTGCTAAATAAACAATTTTTTTGTCACCTTACATCACAAAAAGTGTAATAGCAAGCGATCAAAAAGTTATATGCACCCCAAAATAGTGCCAATCAAACCGTCATCTCATCCCGCAAAAAATGAGACCCTACCTAAGATTATCGCCAAAAAACTGAAAAAACTATGTCTCTCAGAATATGGAGACACTAAAACATGATGTTTTTTTTGTTTCAAAAATGATTTTTGTGTAAAACTTACATAAGTAAAAAAAAGTATACATATTAGGTATAGCCGCGTCCGTATCGACCGGCTCTATAAAAATATCACATGACCTAACTCCTCAGATGAACACCGTAAAAAATAAAAAATATAAACTGTGCTAAATAAACCATTTTTTGTCACCTTACATCACAAAAAGTGTAATAGCAAGCTATCAAAAAGTCATATACACCCCAAAATAGTGCCAATCAAACCGTCATCTCATCCCGCAAAAATCATACCTTACTTAAGATAATCGCCCAAAAACTGAAAAAACTATGGCTCTTAGACTATGAAAACACTAAAACATGATTTTCTTTTGTTTCAAAAATGAAATCATTGTGTAAAACTTATATAAATAAAAAAGTAGTATACATATTAGGCATCGCCGAGTCCGTATCGACCGGCTCTATAAAAATATCACATGAACTAACCCCTCAGATATATAAAATACAAACTGTGCTAAATAAACCATTTTTTGTCACCTTACATCACAAAAAGTGTAATAGCAAGCGATCAAAAAGTCATATGCACCCCAAAATAGTGCCAATCAAACCGTCATCTCATCCCGCAAAAAATTCAGTCCTAACTAAGACAATCGCCCAAAAACTGAAAAAAACTATGGCTCTCAGACTATGGAGACACTAAATCATGATTTTTTTTTGTTTCAAAAATGAAATCATTGTGTAAAACTTACATAAATAAAAAAAAGGTATACATATTAGGTATCGCCGCGTCCGTGACAACCTGCTGTATAAAAATACCACATGATCTAACCTGTCAGATTAATGTTGTAAATAAGTGCCAAAACAGCTATTTCTTGTTACCTTGCTTCACAAAAAGTGTACTATAGAGCAACGAAAAATCATATGTACCAACAAAACTTCCACCCTATCCCGTAGTTTCTAAAATGGGGTTACTTTTTTGGAGTTTCTACTCTAGGGGTGCATCAGGGGGGCTTCAAATGGGACATGGTTTAAAAAAAAAACAGTCCAGCAAAATCTGCCTTCCAAAAACCGTATGGCATTCCTTTCCTTCTGCGCCCTGCCGTTTGCCCGTACATCAGTTTACAACCACATATGGGGTGTTTCTGTAAACTACAGAATCAGGGCCATAAATATTGAGTTTTGTTTGGCTGTTATCCCCTTGCTTTGTAACTAGAAAAAAAAATTAAAATGGAAAATCTGCCAAAAAAGTGAAGTTTTTAAATTGTATCTCTATTTTCCATTAATTCTTGTGGAACACCTAAAGGGTTAACGACGTTTGTAAAATCAGTTTTGAATACCTTGAGAGGTATAGTTTCTAGAATGGAGTCACTTTTGGGTGGTTTCTATTATGTAAGCTTCATAAAGTGACTTCAGACCTGAACTGGTCCTTAAAAAGTTGTTTTTTAAAAATTTCTGAGAAATTTCAAGATTTACTTCTAAACTTCTAAGCCTTGTAACGTCCCCCAAAAATAAAATGTGGGGACATATGGGGAATGTAAAGTAATAACAATTTTTGTAGGTATTAATATGTATTATAGAAGTAGAGAAATTGAAACGTGGAAATTTGCAAATTTTTCCAAATTTTTGGCAAATTTGGTAGTTTTTTATAAATAAAAATGATTTTTTTTTACTCCATTTTACGAGTGTCATGAAGTACAATATGTGACGAAAAAAAAATCTCAGAATGGCCTGGATAAGTCAAAGCGTTTTAAAGTTATCACCACATAAAGTGACACTGGTCAGATTTGCAAAAAATGGCCTGATCCTGAAGGTGAAAATGAGCCCGGTCCTTAAGGGGTTAATAGATGCCAGAAAAATAATAGTGCAGATCTGAGATCTGGAGGCAAAAGGCATTCTAGCATGACAATTACTGTATATATGGGAATATTTGAACTGTACTGTGTAGTATAAGACTATTATATGTCACCAAGGAATTCAGTTACAGTATAAAACATTTATACAGGTCACAAAACTGTCAGGAGGCTTCTAATATTCTTTATGATTTATAGTAGGAAAACATTTTTCCTTTAGTACACATCTCTGCTAGTGATGATCGGCAGGTGCTATATTCGAATTCGGGATATTTCGCAAATATTTTGTAGAATACTCGTCATATATTTGCGAATTTCGAGAATTCGAGATTTTATTGAATGTGAAAAATCGGCAATGTAAAAATCGCGTAATGCGAATTCATAACGCGAAATACAGGCGTGGGTCACTTTGGCTACATTTTTCAAGCTGGTTGGCACGGCAGAACATTAGAATAGCTTTATATGCAGATAGAGTCAAATACTCCAATATATTCGCGATAGCGCTAATCGGCATTGATTAGAATATTTTTTCGCAACTTCACATTTTATCAGGTCTGACTACAGATTACTGATTGGTGCACTAAGTATTGTTGTGAACTTGACATTGATACCTTCTCATTGGCCCACAAGCAAGAAGCAGAGAGGAATCATGTGTTCAGATGAAAAAAAATACCGAATATCCGATATAAAAAATATGTAGCACTATATTTTAAATATTCGCAAATTCTCGAAGTAGCGATATTCGCGATAAAAGTTTGCTATTCGAATATTCGTGCTCAATAGTGTTGAGCGTGAATATTCGAATCATGAATTTTAATTGCGAATATCGTTACTTCGAGAATTTGCAAATATTTAGAATATAGTGCTATATATTCATATTCGTGAATAGTTTTGAATATTCTAATGGCGAATTTATCGCTAATTTTTTGCAAATATATTACATTACCAATTTCCGCAATCAAGTAAACAATGACTGGAGATCACGAATTCTTGAATATCGCAAATTTGAATATTGCCTATGCCGCTCATTACTAGTGCTTAACACTAATCTCTGTCTACACTTTATTGATAGGAGACATTCTTATCCTGAGGTATATACTGTATATTATGTTGTCCTCCAG
Organism: Bufo bufo; assembly: GCF_905171765.1. Taxonomy (NCBI): domain Eukaryota; kingdom Metazoa; phylum Chordata; class Amphibia; order Anura; family Bufonidae; genus Bufo; species Bufo bufo. Next base: position 404,997,819 of record NC_053393.1, on the reverse strand, counting down.
GAGAACTGTTTAATACACCTTGCAATTGCTACACAACCTCATTTTTAAAAAGAGAGGGGATACCTCATGCTAGTCCCTCTGTGGTTAGCATGGTTAGCAGACGAGAATGGTCTTCCTGCAAAAGCAATCTGTGATGGATTGCTTCAAGGAGAAGAGATAAGCAACACCTGCAGTATGTAGCACCTCTCATCTCGGTGTACTCTTCATTCATCCTTAATTCCCGTTATATAAACAATGATGTAAATGAATATTCATTAATTATTCCAATATGTTAAAAAGATTTGTAGTAAACTAGTAATTTGTGAGATGTGATTTTTGCAGCCAGTCTTATGCATTAAGAGTCACCTATTGTGTAAACATCTGGAGTAACCAGGTTAGCTGTCATTAAAGGGGTTCTTTCTGAAGCCAGACAAAACAGGGGATCTGCCTGAAATAAAGAAGTGATCATTACTTACCTGACAGATCTGTGCTGCTACTTTGGTTCTCCCAGACAGGATTTGTTTAACTTGCTGCAGCTTTGACATCATGTCAACAACATGTGACCACTGCAGACAATCACTGGCTTCACTAAAGAGGCCAGTGATTGATAGCAGTGATGATTTGAGGTAAACAGATCTTGAACAGGAGAACCAAAGTGGAGGCATAGGATCTGCCAGATAAGTGATCCCTGCTTTATTGCAGGAGGATCCCCTGTATTGTACAGTTTCCTCCTGAGACTGGACAAACAAAAAGGGAAAAGGGCTGAAGCAAAACTTTAGGCATCCTGCATGATTAGTACCTAGTAGCACCAAGTATTGACAAGAATTATAGCTTCTAAATGCTTTTTGTAGCCTCCCAAAAGTCTTTCAACTCTTGATTGCTACTTGTGCTGGCTACAGAATAATTGTTGCCACTGCCCATTCCTCTGGAGGGCCCAGGCAACTTTCTGTTGATTGTAGTGCAACGCTACGCTGGGTCCACCAGACACCGTCACAGTGTCACCACGTGTTGCTGCTCTCCGGAAGGGATGTTAAGGCGTGGTTCACCCCAATGGGAAATAAGTCCAGAGAGTCAGAGTCTGCAGTCAACCAGTGTGCTTCTTTACTGGAGGAATTCAGGTGCAAAACAATACAGTCGAGTCATAGGGCTGGATTCTCCAGCCTCCCCCTGGGCAGAAGAAGGGTTTGAAGAAGGGTTTGAAGCTGAGGAAAGGCCTAAGCTTGCTGTCTCTCTCCCTCTCTCTCTCTCCCTCTCTCTCTCAGAAGGCTGGTACCCTGGTCAAAGGCCCATGGTCTTTAGCTCAGTAGTCCTGGTGGCTCCTTGGTCACAGGGTTGGTGACCCATAGTTTGTGGCTCAGCGTCTCCATCTCAGCGTCTTCTTCTGGTCACTCTTGCAGACTGGCATGAATCTACCCTCCAAACTGCAGAACACTAGGGGCTGTGGCTACTCAGCTTATATACAATTTCTAGCTAGACTGGAACCTTCCAGTGGGAGGGGTGGAGTGGAGAAGCTCAGCAGAAACAGATAAATTGTTTCAACCCCCATCTCTCATAGACTTACATTAGAGCTTCAGTGATACTCAATGGCAATGACACTGCAGTTTTTCCAGACAAAAACAAGTTTCCAGACATAAAAACAGAGCTAAACCCATCTGGGTTTGGTGGTAAACATCTGGCTTTTTCCCCTCCAAAACATGGTCTTCTTTAAACTCTATGGCAGCTATAAAAGATTACCAGCTTCTCATTCAAAGTCCTAACAGTCTCTCAGTGTTCATTAACCCTTTCCACAAAGCCTTGCAAATATAGTGCAACAGGATATACACTCACCTAAAGAATTATTAGGCACACCTGTTCTATTTCGCATTAATGCAATTATCTAGTCAACCAATCACATGGCAGTTGCTTCAATGCATTTAGGGGTGTGGTCCTGGTCAAGACAATCTCCTGAACTCCAAACTGAATGTCAGAATGGGAAAGAAAGGTGATTTAATCAATTTTGAGCGTGGCATGGTTGTTGGTGCCAGACGGGCCGGTCTGAGTATTTCACAATCTGCTCAGTTACTGGGATTTTCACGCACAACCATTTCTAGGGTTTACAAAGAATGGTGTGAAAAGGGAAAAACATCCAGTATGCGGCAGTCCTGTGGGCAAAAATGCCTTATGGATGCTAGAGGTCAGAGGAGAATGGGCCGACTGATTCAAGCTGATAGAAGAGCAACATTGACTGAAATAACCACTCGTTACAACCGAGGTATGCAACAAAGCATTTGTGAAGCCACAACACGCACAACCTTGAGGCGGATGGGCTACAACAGCAGAAGACCCCACCGGGTACCACTCATCTCCACTACAAATAGGAAAAAGAGGCTACAATTTGCACGAGCTTACCAAAATTGGACTGTTGAAGACTGGAAAAATGTTGCCTTGTCTCATGAGTCTCGATTTCTGTTGAGACATTCAAATGGTAGAGTCCGAATTTGGCGTAAACAGAATGAGAACATGTATCCATCCTCTGATGGCTACTTTCAGCAGGATAATGCACCATGTCACAAAGCTCAAATCATTTCAAATTGGTTTCTTGAACATGACAATGAGTTCACTGTACTAAAATGGCCCCCACAGTCACCAGATCTCAACCCAATAGAGCATCTTTGCGATGTGGTGGAACGGGAGCTTCGTGCCCTGGATGTGCATCCCTCAAATCTCCATCAACTGCAAGATGCTATCCTATCAATATGGGCCAACATTTCTAAAGAATGCTATCAGCACCTTGTTGAATCAATGCCACGTAGAATTAAGGCAGTTCTGAAGGCAAAAGGGAGTCCAACACCGTATTAGTATGGTGTTCCTAATAATTCTTTAGGTGAGTGTATATCACAACATACATATAAAATGCAGTAACACGGTAATAAACAGTATAAATTTACCCTTTCAAGACAAATAAATTAAGAAGTTTTAACTTTGCATAGGGGAAATAGGCAAATGTCCACAAATTTCCAAATGTCAAAGTACCCCCTGCTCCAGGGCACTACAGTAGTGTATAACAAATGTATCGCTAACGGGAGGCTTTTGCTGTGATAAATTTCATTCTACTGCACACATGTACAGGGTAAAGTATTTAGCTGTGGCCTAATACTGATGCTATAAAACGCAACAGCTAACAGAAAGCATTCGCTATAATCAATTTCATTCCACTGTACACATGTACAGTGCAAAAAATTACACTGTTCTGGAATACAGATGCAATGTAACTGTCACTAAAATAAGGGATTAACTCTGAATGTGGGTGCTTAGAATGTGATGCACACAGAGATTACACCTGTCTTATATACTCAGGCACACTAATTGTATCAATAAAATAAGGGATTACTGTAACTCTGAATGTAGGTGCACTAGAAAGTGATGCACATGGCAATTACACTCAGCCTGCAGTCTCCCTACGCTCCCCCTACAGTCCCAAAAAACTCTCCCTACGATCTCCCTGCAGTCTTCCTGCACTCTTCATGCACTCTCCATCTCCAATATTCATTTTTAAAACAGTTTTCAGCAACACTGTCTATAGAGCATCAGATCATAGCAAAATGGCTGTGACCATGTGGGATGAGGGTTTTATAGGACCTTGACATCACAGACGATGGCTATCTGCGGATTGGCTAGCTGCACTGAATTATGAGTGTTCTCGTGTTCCCAGGTTTCTTACTTTCATTTTGTAACACGTGAATCCCCCATTTTAGGAAAAACTGATTTCTTACCACTAGGGTTGAACGAAGCCGAACTGGAAAGTTCGGGTTTGCACCGAACTTTAGGATTTCTGGACCCCAGAACCGAACCCAAACTTTTCAGTAAAGGTTCGGGTTCGGTGTTCAGCGAGTTAATGGCCAATCAACAAGCGTTTAACTCGTGTGCCCTTAGAAGCCATCACAGCCATGCCTACTAATGGCATGGCTGTGATTGGCCAGTGCAGCATGTGACCCAGCCTCTATATAAGCTGGAGTCACGTAGTGCTGCACGTCACTCTGCTCTTATTAGTTTAGGGATAGGATGCTGCTGCTGTGAGGGAGAGAATAGGAAAGAATCAGTTATCAGAAGTGCTTGTTAACTAAGAGATCTACAGCGATTTTGTTTTGTGGGTGCAGTGCACAATTTTTTTACCCTGCTCTGAGCCCAGTGACACAGAAAAATAACTTTTATCCATCTGTTAGTTAGGTGGGCGTCTGCGGCCATTTTATGCAAGTTCAGTGCACCAGCAAAGCATATTTGCATTTGTGACAGTGAAATACAAGCTTGAAATACTGCAATTATATTCTGGGTTCTAAAAAAACACCAATTTTTTGCAAGACCCTACATCTTGGGCCTTTGCTGCATTTGTCACAGTGAAATACAAGCCTGAAATACTGCTATTATATTCTGGGTTTTAAAAAAACACCAATTTTTTGCCATACCCTACATCTAGGGTCTTTGCTGCATTTGTCACAGTGAAATACAAGCTTAAAATCCTGCAATTATATTCTTGGTTTAAAAAAAACACCCATTTTTTGCAATACCCAAAATCTGGGGCCTTTGCTGCATTTGTCACAGTGAAATACAAGCTTGAAATACTGCAATTATATTCTGGGTTTTAAAAAAATACCAATTTTTTTGCAATACCCTACATCTGGGGCCTTTGCTGCATTTCTGACAGTCCAATACAAGCGTTAGATATTGCTGTTATATTCTGGTTTAAAAAAAAACTAACATTTTGGGCAAGATAATAAATTTGCGGCCTTTGCTGCATTTCTGACAGTCCAATCGAAGCGTGATATACTGCTGTTATATTCTGGTATTAAAAAAACACCCATTTTGGGCAAGATTATATATTTGTGGCCTTTGTTGCATTTGTGACAGTCAAATATAAAGTCTAAATACTGCAGTTATATTCTTGGTTTAAAAAAACACCAATTTTTTGCAAGACCATACATCTTGGGCCTTTGCTGCATTTGTCACAGTCAAATACTAGCTTTAGATACTGCTGTCATATTCTGGTTTTAAAAAAACACCCATTTTCGGCAAGATAATACATATGTGGCCTTTGTTGCATTTGTCACAGCGAAATACAAGCTTGAAATACTGCAATTATATTTTGGTTTATAAAAAAACACCCATTCTTTGCAATACCCTACATCTGGTGCTTTTGCTTCATTCGTCACAGTGAAATACAAGCTTGGAATACTGCAATTAAATTCAGGGTTTTAAAAAAACTACAATTTTTTGAAATACCCTACATCTACGGCCTTTGCTGCATTTGTCACAGTCCAATGCAAGCGTTATATACCGCTGTTATATTCTGGTATTTAAAAAAAAAAACATTTTGGGCAAGATAATACATATGTGGCCTTTGTTGCATTTGTGACAGTCAAATACAAAGTTTAAATACTGCAGTTATATTTTTGGTTAAAAAAAACACCAATTTTTTGCAAGACCCTACATCTGGGGCCTTTGCTGCATGTGTCACAGTCAAATACTAGCGTTAGATACTGCTGTTATATTCTGAATTAAAAAAAACACCCATTTTGGGCAATATAATACATTTGTGGCCTTTGTTGCATTTGTCACAGTGAAATACAAGCTTGAAATACTGCAATTTCACCCATTTTTTGCAAGACCCTATATCTGGGGCCTTTGCTGCATTTGTCACAGTCCAATACAAGCGTTATATACCGCTGTTATATTCTGATATTAAAAAAACACCCATTTTGGACAAGATAATACATTTGTGGCCTTTGCTGCATTTGTCACATTCCACTACAAGCGTGATATACCGCTGTTATATTCAGGTATTTTTAAAACACCCATTTTGGGCAAGATAATACATTTGTGGGCTTTGTTGCATTTGTGACAGTGAAATACAACCTTGAAATACTGCAATTATATTCTGGTTTTAAAAAAACACCCATTTTTTTGCAATACCCTACATCTGGGGCCTTTGCTGCATTTGTCACAGTGAAATACAAGCTTGAAATACCCTATATTTCCCGTTGTATAAGACGACTTTTGAGCCCTAGAAAATATTTTCTAGAGTGGGGGGTCGTCTTATACGCTGGGTATGGCGGGCGCTGCAGTGCCAGGACGTCCGAATTATCAACAGAGAGAGCCCGGGCCAGGGGCGGACTGACCGGTCGGGCACTTCGGACATGGTCCGAGGGCCCGGCCGGGATGGGGGCCCGCCCCAGAATAACATAACACCGGGCCCCGCTCACTGTAATAGTAATATTCCTATGCGATCCTCTCCCTCTCCCTCTCCCTCTCTGTACTCACAACCTCAGTAGCAGGCCGGGCGGCAGCAGGCAGTGTAATAGGAGCCGACAGTGGAAGCTAGCCCCGCCCCTCCCTGCCGTCCAACCAATCAGAGGCAGCCAGCAGTCCAGCACTGACTCACAGCACAGGGGGAGGAGTCGCAGGGACTAAGAGAATCGTCTGAGTTTATTAGTTAAAAGAATCGAATGAGTCACAGACTGTCACCGAGTGCCTGCCAGGCTTCCTGCTCTGCGGCTCCCTGTCTCCTGACAAGTCCGTCCGGGGGGGTGGTATAGTATTGCATGTAGCAGAGCTGTGTGTGTACAGTGTGCTTGCAGCAATGTAGCAGAGCTGTGTGTGTACAGGGTGCTTGCAGCAATGTAGCAGAGCTGTGTGTGTACAGGGTGCTTGCAGCAATGTAGCAGAGCTGTGTGTGTACAGGGTGCTTGCAGCAATGTAGCAGAGCTGTGTGTGTGTACAGGGTGCTTGCAGCAATGTAGCAGAGCTGTGTGTGTGTACAGGGTGCTTGCAGCAATGTAGCAGAGCTGTGTGTGTGTACAGGGTGCTTGCAGCAATGTAGCAGAGCTGTGTGTGTGTACAGGGTGCTTGCAGCAATGTAGCAGAGCTGTGTGTGTGTACAGGGTGCTTGCAGCAATGTAGCAGAGCTGTGTGTGTGTACAGGGTGCTTGCAGCAATGTAGCAGAGCTGTGTGTGTGTACAGGGTGCTTGCAGCAATGTAGCAGAGCTGTGTGTGTGTACAGGGTGCTTGCAGCAATGTAGCAGAGCTGTGTGTGTGTACAGGGTGCTTGCAGCAATGTAGCAGAGCTGTGTGTGTACAGGGTGCTTGCAGCAATGTAGCAGAGCTGTGTGTGTACAGGGTGCTTGCAGCAATGTAGCAGAGCAGGAAGCCTGGCAGGGAGTAGTCTTATACGGCGAGTATATCCCAAACTCTATATTTTCAGTGTAAAAGTTGGGGGTCGTCTTATACGCCCAGTCGTCTTATACGCCGGCATATACGGTACTGCAATTATATTCTGGGTTTAAAAAAACACCCATTTTTTGCAATACCCTACATCTGGGGCCTTTGCTGCATTTTTCACAGTGAAATACTAGCTTGAAATACTGCAATTATATTCTGGGTTTAAAAAAACACCCATTTTTTGCAATGCCCCATCCACTCATCACTGGTTATTTTTCTTGTTAAGCCTTTTGTGAAGTGTATTAGCACAAAAAAATATATAAATTTGCCGCTCAGCAGTGTAATTATTTCTAGTGTTGATCGCGAATATTCTAATCGCAAATTTTTATCGCAAATATTGGCACTTCGAGAATTCGCGAATATCTAGAATGTAGTTCTATATCTTCGTAATGGCGAATATTCTAGATTTTTTTTTATCAGTACCCATGATCCCTCACTGCTTCTTGCTTGTGGGCCAATGAGAAGGCTGCAATATCTTTGACTTAAGTAGTAGTGTTGATCGCGAATTTTCGTATCGCGAATATATGACTAATATTCACCCAAATATTCGCGAAATATCGTAGTGGCAAAATTTTTGATTTCAAGCATGTTTTTTTTTGGGGAAAGTTGATGGGTGATTGTACACCTCCTTTTGCTATATGGGCAGAATTAAGTGGTGGTGAAATTTTTTATTTCAAACAGTTTTTTGGGGGGGAAGTTGTACACCTTGGGCGATTGTACACCTTTTACTGTATGGGCCGAATGACGTAGTGGTGAAATTTCTTATTTAAAATGTTTTTGGGGGAAAATGTATGGGTTATTGTACACCTCGTTTTGCCTTATGGGCAGAATTGAGTAGTGGTGACATTTTTTTTTATTTCAAACATGTTTTCTTCAGGAAAATTGATGGGTGATTGTACACCTCCTTTTGCTGTATGGACCGAATTATGTACTGGTGAAATTTTTTATTTCAAACATGTTTTTTTGGGGAAAATTGATGGGTTATTGTACACCTCCTTTTGCTGTATGGGCAGAATTACATAGTGGTGGCATTTTTTTTTTTAAACATGTTTTTTACAGGAGAATTGATGGGTGATTGTACACCTCCTTTTGCTGTATGGGCATAATTAAGTAGTGGCGAAATTTTTTATTTCAACCATGTTTTTTTTCCGGGAAAATTGATGGGTGATTGTACACATCCTTTTGCTGTATGGTCCGAATTACGTAGAGGTGACATTTTTATTTCAAATGTGTTTTTTTGTGGGAAAATTGATGGGTTATTGTACACCTCCTTTTGCTGTATGGGCCAAATTACGTAGTGGTGAAATATTTTATTTCCAACATTTCTTTCAGGAAAATTGATGGGTGATTGTACACCTCCTTTTGCTGTATGGGCCGAATTACGTAGTGTTGAAATTTTTTATTTCAAACATTTCTTTCAGGAAAATTGATGGGTGATTGTACACCTCCTTTTGCTATATAGACCGAATTATGTACTGATGAAATTTTTTATTTCAAACATGTTTTTTTCAGGAAAATTGATGGGTGATTGTACACCTCCTTTTGCTGTAGGGGCAGAATTACGTAGTGGCAAAATTTTTTATTTAAAGCATGTTTTTTTTTTCGGGAAAGTTGATGGGTGATTGTACACCTCTTTTTTCTGTATGGGCCGAATTACATAGTGGTGAAATTTTTTATTTCAAATATGTTTTTTCTGAAAAATTTATGGATGATTGCACACCTCCTTTTGCTGCATGGGCTGCATTAAGTAGTGGCAAAATTTTCTATTTTAAATATGTTTTTTTCAGGAAAAAGCCTTTTGCTGTATGATCCGAATTACGTAGTGGTGACATTTTTATTTCAAATGTGTTTTTTGGGGGGAAAATTGATGGGTTATTGTACACCTCCTTTTGCTGTATGGGCCAAATTACGTAGTGGTGAAATTTTTTATTTGAAACATGTTTTATTCAGGAAAATTGATGGATGATTGTACACCTCCTTTTGCTGTATGGGCAGAATTACATAGTGCGAAATTTTATATTTCAAGCATGTTTTTTTTACCGGGAAAGTTGATGGGTGATTGTACACCACTTTTTGCTGTATGGGTCGAATTATATAGTGGTGACATTTTTTATTTCAAACATGTTTTTTTTCGGGAAAATTGATGGATGATTGTACACCTCCTTTTGCTGTATGGGCCGAATGACGTAGTGTTGAAATTTCTTATTTAAAATGTTTTTTTTGGGAAAATTTATGGGTTATTGTACACCTCGTTTTGCCTTATGGGCAGAATTATATAGTGGTGAAATTTTTTCATTTCAAACATGTTTTATTCAGGAAAATTGATGGGTGATTGTACACCTCCTTTTGCTGTATGCGCCGAATTACGTAGTGTTGAAATTTTTTATTTCAAACATTTCTTTCAGGAAAATTGATGGGTGATTGTACACCTCCTTTTGCTGTATGGACCGAGTTATGTACTGGTGAAATTTTTTATTTCAAACATGGTTTTTTTCTGGAAAATTGATGGGTTATTGTACACCTAGTAGTGGTGAAATGTTTTATTTTCAAACATGTTTTTTTTAGGAAAATTGATGGGTGATTGTACACCTCCTTTTGCTGTATGGGCAGAATTACGTAGTGGCAAAATTTTTTATTTCAAGCATGTTTTTTTTTCCGGGAAAGTTGATGGGTGATTGTACACCTCTTTTTGCTGTATGGGCCGAATTACATAGTGGTGACATTTTTTATTTCAAACATGTTTTTTTTGGGAAAATTGATGGATGATTGTACACATTCTTTTGCTATATAGGTCGAATTACGTAGTGGTGCCATTTTTTATTTCAAATATATTTTTTTCTGAAAAATTTATGGATGATTGCACACCTCTTTTTGCTGCATGGGCTGAATTAAGTAGTGGTAAAATTTTTTATTTTAAACATGTTTTTTCGGGAAAATTGATGGGTTATTGTACACCTCCTTTTGCTGTATGGACCGAATTATGTAGTGGTGAAATGTTTTATTTCAAACATGTTTTTTTCGGGAAAATTGATGGATGATTGTACACCTCCTTTTTCTATATGGGCAGAATCAAGTGGTGGTGAAATTTTTTATTTCAAACTGGTTATTTTGGGGAAAGTTGATGGGTGATTGTACACCTTCTTTTGCTGTATGGGCCGAATGACGTAGTGGTGAAATTTCTTATTTAAAATGTTTTTTTGGGAAAATGTATTGATTATTGTACACCTCGTTTTGCCTTATGGGCAGAATTACATAGTGGTGAATTTTTTTTATTTCAATCATGGTTTGTAGAGTGAAACTAAATCGCACCTCCTCATTCCTATACTATTGACTACTGTATGTAATAAGCAGCATTTCTTATGATAAAACATGGCTATACAGCGGTTATATCAATCATTTGCTGTGCACTATTAAGAGGCAATTAGTATACAGTTTGATCAAAGAGCATAGGCCCAATTACCGCGACAAGGTTGCCTCTTGTTAAGTGGGAACCTACTCTAACCGTAGCGCAGTGCCGTGTGGCGACCACCGCGTCTCCACACTGCTCCAGCAGGCAACGGGATCCAGCAGCCAACCAGCTACCCTGCTGTACAGCGGAGCCACCTAGGCCTCGGATCCCACAGCTCCACCAGCACAGCACAGCACAGAAACAGCGACGGCCGCCATCCAGCGCCGCATGTGAACTGGTGCTAAGGGGTCACCTGTTCACAGCTTCTCAGGAACTCCAACTGAGAGGTGGTAGGAATTAAAACCCTGTGCAGACTACTGCTAATTTAAGTAAAGAGCACCTGTGCCACATGGGGAGGAGTGCTGACTTAGTATGGGGGAAGAAAGACTATAGAGCATTTAAATCATGGTTTGTAGAGTGAAACTAAATCGCACCTCCTCATTCCTATACTATTGACTACTGTATGCAATAAGCAGCATTTCTTATGATAAAACATGGCTATACAGCGGTTATATCAATCATTTGCTGTGCACTATTAAGAGGCAATTAGTATACAGTTTGATCAAAGAGCATAGGCCCACTTACCGCGACAAGGTTGCCTCTTGTTAAGTGGGAACCTACTCTAACCGTAGCGCAGTGCCGTGTGGAAAATTGATGGGTGATTGTACACCTCTTTTTGCTGTATGGGCCGAATTACATAGTGGTGACATTTTTTATTTCAAACATTTTTTTTCGGGAAAATTGATGGATGATTGTACACATCCTTTTGCTATATAGGCCGAATTACATAGTGGTGACATTTTTCATTTCAAATATGTTTTTTTCTGAAAAATTGATGGATGATTGCACACCTCATTTTGCTGCATGGGCTGAATTAAGTAGTGGTGAAATTTTTTATTTTAAACATGTTTTTTCGGGAAAATTGATGGGTGATTGTACACCTCCTTTTGCTGTATGGTCCCAATTACGTAGTGGTGACATTTTTATTACAAATATTTTTTTGGGGGGGAAAATTGATGGGTTATTGTACATATCCTTTTGCTGTATGAGCCCATTTACGTAGTGGTGAAATTTATTATTTTCATGTAGAGATCCAAGAATTATGTTGGACATATGTAGTGTATGCAAGCCATGTGTGACCCCTTTCATCACTTTCACGCTGTTCTGCACCTGGTTTGCCTGGGCAAAAGAAGTGACACAGGGGAGGAACTGCTCTGTGTCCTTCAGTAAGAAATTAAATCCTGGCTTTCTTTGCGACAACTCAAAATCGGAACCATGGTGACTGACAACGGGAATAACATGGTGTTGGCTATGCGTCAAGGAGGGCTGAGCTATATGCCCTTCATGGCACATGTGTTCAATCTGGTTGTCAAGCGGTTCCTGAAGTCTTTCACCTATCTGCAAGACATCCTAAAAATGGCCAGGAAACTTTGCATGCACTTCAGCCACTCATACACCGCAAAGTACACCCTCCTTGAGCTGAAGCGGCAGAACGGCATCTCCCAACATAGGCCGATATGAACTGGAGGAAGAGGAGGAGGACATTGGAGCACAAGCAATGTGTAGCGAAATGGGTGATTGTTCTACACAGGTGACAGGAGAGGAGGAGCAGCTGGAGGAGCTACAGGGTGATGATGAAGAGGAGGCAGAGGACCCAGACACACCGTGGCAGTATGCAGTGGAGATGGAGGCAGGAAGTCCCTCCGAGTCACTTGCGCAAATGGCCCGCTGCATGCTCACTTGCTTGCGTAGTAGCAGCTGAATTGTCACCATTCGGCAGAGGGATGACTTCTGGCTCTCCACCTTGTTGGACCCTCACTACTGTTCCAAAATGGGGGTCTTTTTTACACCCGCTGAGAGGAATGACAAACTGAACTACTATTGAGACATACTATGTAGTCAGTTACCTGCCTATCTGCGCCATCGTCCATCCTCTCGCAGGTCTGACCTATGGGGTCCTCTGCGCTCACGTTCCACTGCCATGGCAGCTGGGGAGGGGTGGGTTTGCAGGAGCAGTACCAGCTCCATCAGCAGCAGCCTGAGTCTAGAGTAGCTGATAAGCAGCTTTCTTCACCCGCATAGTGAAGAAACTACTCACCAGCAGCTAGACATAGAGCAGAACCTGAACCAGCAGGTGGTGGCATACTTGGAGTGCACCCTGCCAGCTGTCATTAAAGATACGCTGGACTACTGGACAGCCAAACTGGACTTATGGCCGCAACTGGCCAAGTTTGCCCTGGAAAAGCTGTCCTGCCCAGCCAGTAGTGTGGCACCAGAGCGAGTGATTAGTGCGGCGGGGGCCATAGTTACCCCAAGGAGAACTCACCTGTCCTCCCTAAATGTGGAGAGATTGACCTTTGTCAAGATGAATCAGGCGTGGATCAGCCAGGATTTCTACTCACCAGTGCCTGATGCATCAGACTAGATCATCCACGGTGCCACACCAACATTTTGACAAAATGTTGACTATTCTGATGCTACCACCCGCGTGTTGCCACATATCTGATGCCAAGTACTCCTTCTTTCACCCACCATCTTTATCGGGTACTGGTATTGCCACCCACCTCCACACTATCTCACCTTTTCACTCTGTGGCCTCCTGATGCTGCTGCCACCTCCACACTGTGTCACCTTGCCACTCTGTGGTCTCCTAATGCTGCTGCCACCTCCACACTCTGTTATTGTTCCACTCTGTGGTCTCCTGATGCTGCCGCCACCTCACCACTATGTCATAGAGCCACTCTGTGGACTTCTCATGCTGTTCCCTCCCTCCCCACTTCATGACTGGGCCACTATTTTGCCTTCTTGGCTTGGCTGACATCATTTATTTGACCCTTCTTCTGTTCTGTCAGAAGGAAGGAAAAATGAGACACACAACGGATCCTCTCTGTGTAGCAGCTGTAAGGCCTGTATGGTCCCATCAGAATTGGCTTATGATTTGGTAGCCAAAAGCAGGAGTGCGTACATAAAACAGAAGACATGCAAATATTCAGTTCACGTGTCATCTCTGTTTTGGATCCACTCCTGTTTTTTTGGCATTAGCAATACTGATGGATTACTGACCAAATGCTGACCAAGTGAAGGCGGATGCTCAACAGGCAGGATACGTTTTTTTGGGGTTATTGTTCTGATTAATCAGAGGAAGGGCAAAATAATCAGTGGCATCAACACAAACTTACTGCTGACAGGGTGTCGGGGGGCTCTACTTGTATAAGTGTCTAATAGAACAGGTTCTGTAGACATCTATGTGGAATCAACTGACGATGGTGTAAAAGGAGTGCACTTCTTCTTGATGCTAACATTGACCTGTAAGGCTGAGTTGATACTTGAGTTATTTGGTCAGTTTTGGCCCCGTGACTGCCCAAAAAAGTGAAGTGTGCAGTGATTCTAAGAGCGACACCTCTCATCTGAATGTCATACTGACAGTATTATTTCACTACCAGAGCAGACTCCCTATGTGCGTCACTGCAAGGCACAGTGTTCTACAACACTATAAAGGCTCTCTGCAGCCAGGAAATAGCCATTGTTTTATTAAATTCGTTGAACCGGCGAATTGAATTTTTGAAAAATTCGCTCATCTCTACTCCGGATACGTCACCTATAAAAGATCGACCTACTGTAACCTGAGGATAGGTCATCAATATTGTAATACCCTGAAACTGCACAATTCCTTTAACAAGAGGAGGAGTGGTTAAGTATTTCAGGAGCCACACCAACAGCAGGAGAGTACGGATCAAAGTCCGCTCTGCAATGCAATCTTGTGTTGCCAGTGTGAGCATTTCACTGAGTGCTGCCATGCTGTGGATGACATGAACATCCACTGTCTGTACCTGGCCCACAACCCATTCCTTGAATTTAGTTGTCCACTTCTGTGAAGTGCAAGGGGTGTTTGCTCCTCTCACTGGTAGCAGTTGATTTAGGCCTCATGCACACGACAGTATTTTTTCACGGTCCGCAAAACGGGGTTCCGTTGGTCCGTGATCCATGACCGTTTTTTCATCCGTGGGTCTTCCTTGATTTTTGGAGGATCCACGGACATGAAAAAAAAGTCATTTTGGTATCCGCCTGGCCGTGCGGAGCTAAACGGATCCGTCCTGATTTACAATGCAAGTCAATGTGGACGGATCCGTTTGACGTTGACACAATATGGTGCAATTACAAACTGATCCGTCCCCCATTGACTTTCAATGTAAAGTCAGGAGTTAATATACCATAGGATCGGAGTTTTCTCCAATCCGATGGTATATTTTAACTTGAAGCGTCCCCATCACCATGGGAATGCCTCTATGTTAGAATATACAATCGGATTTGAGTTACATCGTGAAAACTCATATCCGACAGTATATTCTAACACAGAGGTGTTCTCATGGTGTTTGGGACGCTTCAAGTTAGAATATACTACGAACTGTGTACATGACTGCCCCCTGCTGCCTGGCAGCACCCGATCTCTTACAGGGGGCTGTGATATGCACAATTAACCCCTCAGGTGCTGCACCTGAAGGGGTTAATTGCGCGTATCATAGCCCCCTGTAAGAGATCAGGGGCGGCCAGGCTGCAGGGGGCAGACCCCCCTCCCTCCCCAGTTTGAATATCATTGATGGCCAGTGTGCGGCCCCCCCCTCCCTCCCTTTATTGTATTATCATTGGTAGCCAGTGTGCGGCCTCCCCTCTCCCCCCCCCCCCGATCATTGGTGGCAGCGGAGAGTTCCGATCGGAGTCCCAGTTTAATCGCTGGGGCTCCGATCGGTAACCATGGCAACCAGGACGCTACTGCAGTCCTGGTTGCCATGGTTACTTAGCAATATTAGAAGCATTATACTTACCTGCTGCGCTGTCTGTGACCGGCCGGGAGCTCCTCCTACTGGTAAGTGACAGGTCTGTGCGGCGCATTGCTTAATGATCTGTCACTTACCAGTAGGAGGAGCTCCCGGCCGGTCACAGACAGCGCAGCAGGTAAGTATGATGCTTCTAATATTGCTAAGCATTAGGGGGGGGGAGAGGGGAGGCCGCATATTGGCCACCAATGATATTAATACAATAGAGGGGGGGCCGGGGGGGAGGGCGCACACTGGC
Organism: Bufo bufo; assembly: GCF_905171765.1. Lineage (NCBI taxonomy): Eukaryota > Metazoa > Chordata > Amphibia > Anura > Bufonidae > Bufo > Bufo bufo. Next base: position 404,982,067 of record NC_053393.1, on the reverse strand, counting down.
CACCAATGATATTAATACAATAGAGGGAGGGGGGCCGGGAGGGCCGCACACTGGTTACCAATAATAATACAATAAAGGGAGGGAGGGGGGGCCGGGGGGGCCGCACACTGTGCCACTAATGATATTAATACAATAGAGGGAGGGGGGCCGCACTGGCCACCAATGAAATTAAAACTGGGGAGGGAGGGGGGTCTGCCCCCTGCTGCCTGGCAGCCCCTGATCTTTTACAGGGGGCTATGATACGCACAATTAACCCCTTCAGGTGCAGCACCTGAGGGGTTAATTGTGCAGATCACAGCCCCCTGTAAGAGATCGGGTGCTGCCAGGCAGCAGGGGGCAGTCATGTAAACAGTTCTTAGTATATTCTAACTAGAAGCGTCCCCATCACTATGGGAACGCCTCTGTGTTAGAATATACTGTCGGATTTGAGTTTTCACGAAGTGAAAACTCAGCTCTGAAAAAGCTTTTATGCAGACGGATCTTCGGATCCGTCTGTATGAAAGAAGCCTACGGATCACGAACACGGATGCCAATCTTGTGTGCATCCGTGTTTTTTCACGGACCCATTGACTTGAATGGGTCCGTGAACCGTTGTCAGTCAAAAAAATAGGACAGGTCATATTTTGAAAGTCAATGGGTCCGCAGAAAATCACGGAAAACGGAACAACGGCCACGGGTGCACACAACGGTCGTGTGCATAAGGCCTTAGGCAAACATTCTGACGTGGGAAAAGGCGATTGAGCCTCCCTTTACTAAGGGAGAAGTCTTTGGAATATAATGCAGCATTGAACTGCCAGCAACGGACCACACCAGAGGTCAGAAAGCTAGCAGATTGCCACCAGTCAGTCTGCCCTTTCACCACTAATTAAATCCCCTGATAAATCCTGTTAGGAAGAAATACATTCAGATGGGAAGAAGGAAAAATTCCAGTATATTCTGCCATCTTTTTCATGACTATAATTCAATGTCTTCTCTGAGGGTGAAGTTACTGTACACACGTGTGTCAATCAATTGAAATCTTAAATATCAGAAAGTAGAGGTAAATAGTTGTTGCACATAATCAGAGACTAATATTGCAATATGAAATCTTGTTTTAGACCATCAGGAGAACATATTCCTAACATGAATAAGCGGAATGCTTTGTGACTGAAATTGGCACCACAATGCCGGTACATATAAAATCAATATATCACCAGCATACTTTATAAGCAAAATAAAGAAACCCAGCCGAGACAAATTTGCCAGATGGCCTCGAGATATTGGACAGCTGTTTCCTGGCTGCCACTGCAGGACGCGATATCTTGAGCTGCCACATACAGGACATCAGATGAATGTACACTACAGCTGAACCATGAGGGGCTACTATTGGACAGCTAAGTAGTTTACCCCTTCCCGACCCTTTACGTACTGTTACGTTATGGGAACCGCTGAGTTCCCGCAATTTGACATAATAGTATGTCATATTGATCGCGCGGGCACCGGATGGGTGCGCGCACGATCACTGCAGGGGCCCGGCAATCCGGGGTAGCCGGGCCCCTGCTGTATCCGCCAGCATTGCTGTAAAAGACAATGCCGGTGGATTAACCCCTTCTATGCCGCGGTCTGCGCTGACTGCGACATAAAAGAGGTTTGTGTCGGGTGAGGGAGAGCAGCGAATCCCCGCGCTGCTGTGGCGGGGACCCAATGCGACACAAGGTAGCCCAATGCCATGCACGACATCGGGAACTGCCTTCTACGGGGGCCGAGGAGAGTGTATGTTAGTGTATGACTCAATATTGTAATGCATTGCAGAGGGGATTAGACCCCCAAAAGTGAATGTCATAAATAAAGTAAAGAAAAAAAACCTGAAAAAACAAACAAAAACACACATATTAGGTATCGCCACATCCGTAATGACCGGCTCTATAAATATATCACATTATCCACCCTGATAAACACCATAAAAAAATAAAAATAAAAACAGTGCAAAAAAAAGCCATTTTTGTCACCTTACATCACAAAAAGTGCAACACCAAGCGATCAAAAAGGCGTATGCCCCCTAAAATGGCATCAATAAAACCGTCACCTCATCCCGCAAAAATTGAGCCCCTACCTAAGACAATCGCCCAAAAATTTAAAAAACCTATAGCTCTCAGAACATGGAGACACTAAAACATAATTTTTTTGTGTGTCAAAACTGCTATTATTGTACTAAAGTGAAATACATTTAAAAAAATATACATATTAGGTATTGCCACGTCCGTAACAAACAGCTCTATAAAAATATCACATTACCTAACCACTCAGGTAAACACCGTAAAAAAATAATAAAAACTGTAAAAAAATAAATTTTTGTTACATAACATAACAAAAATTGCAACAGCAAGTGATCAAAAAGGCGTATGCTCCCCAAAATAGTACCAATCAGACCGTCACCTCATCCCACAAAAAATGAGACCCTGAGAGAATCGGTCACAAATTTAAAAAGCTATGGCTCTCAGACTATGAGACACTAAAATATCATTATTTCGGTTTCAAAAATGCTATTATTGTGTAAAATTTAAATAAATAAGAAAAAGTAGACATATTAGGTATTGCCACATGCATAACGATCTGCTCTATAAAAATGTCACATGACCTAATCCCTCGGTTAAACTCTGTAAAAATAAAAAATAAAAACGGTGCCAAAACATCAATTTTTTTGTTACCTTGCCACACAAAAAACATAATATAGAGCAATAAAAAATCATATGTACCCCAAAATAGTACCAATAAAACTGGCACCTTATCCCGTAGTTTCCAAAATGTGGTCACTTTTTTGAGTTTCTACTGTAGGAGTGCATCAGGGGGGCTTCAAATAATCATGGCATCTAAAAACCAGTTCAGCTAAATTTGCCTTCCAAAAACCATATTGCGTTCCTTTCCTTCTGCGCCCTGCCGTGTACCCGTACAGCAGTTTACGATCACATGTTGGGTATTTCTGTAAATCGCAGAATCAGAGTAATAAATATTGAGTTTTATTTGGCTGTTAACCGTTGCTTTGCTACTGGAAAAAATTTATTAAAATGTAAAATCTGCCAAAAAAGTGAAATTCTGAAATTTCATCTCCATTTTCCATCAATTCTTGTGGAACACCTAAAGGGTTAAGAAAGTTTGTAAAATCATTTTTGAATACCTTGAGGGGTGTAGTTTCGAAAATGGGGTCATTTTGGGTGGTTTCTATTATGTAAGCCTCACAAAGTGACTTCAAGTGAACTGGTCCTTAAAAAGTGGGTTTTGGAAATTTTCCGAAAAATTTCAAGATTTGCTTCCATACTTCTAAGCCTTCTAACGTCCCCAAAAAATAAAATATCATTTTCAAAATGATCCGAAGATGAAGTAGACATATGTGGAATGTAAAGTAATAACTATTTTTGAAGGTATTACTATCTATTATAAAAGTAGAGAAATTGAAATTTGCAAATCTGCTACTTTTTCAAAATTATGGGTAAATTTGATATTTTTTTATGAATAAAAATGTTTTTTACCAGTGTCATGAAGTACAATATGTGACGAGAAAACAATCTCAGAAGGGCCTGTATAAGTAAAAGCGTTTTAAAGATATCACCACATAAAGTGACACAGGTCAGATTTGCAAAATAAAGGCCTGGGCAGGAAGGTGAAAACAGGCCCGGGGTTGAAGGGGTTAATGTTTTGCTTTATAAACAATTCAAAGAGTGATGCAAATATGTTTCTTCAGCATTATAAGAGTACCCTGTAGACTGGTCTCCTGAGGATTTGACATGGACCAATGAAACGCGTCGGGACAAGGGACAACTGTATTGATTTATTTATAGGACAATTTTGTTGATTTGATCATGCTCTTTCCCTTTTCCCTTTCTGTTTCCTTATCACTTGACGAAACTGGGCAGTCACTGTTGCCTGTTTGATTGACAATAAGGGATACTGAGAGAGAGAGATTTAGCAGTTAGACACAGGGACATATAGGGACGGAGACCCAGTATCTTATTATCTTCAATATCTATCCCTCTGTACTCTCTGCTTCCTGTAGACCATACAATTATCGTGAAACAGTGTTTACATTCGGTGCACTTTGGTGCGACACCTGTTTGTATTTCTTTTTCATAAACTTCCAATTCTGGGCCTATTTATTTTAATTAGCCACTGATTAAATGTTAAGTTTTAATTGCGGTCACTTACTTATGTGAAATTGCAGCTGTATCCTCACCCTGATTTTTAAACTGCCTAATTTGCATCTGCAGAGTCCCACTCTGGGTTAAAAATGTTTGCTTTATTATGTGTATTGCTTGTAGTTGCACAAATTGCAAATAGGATCTATCCTCAGCCACCACTAGATGGGGCTGGTTTTACCCTCATATAAAGAGGGAGGAACATTCGAGAGTCGGAGTTAGTCTGTTAGTGAGTGTGTCTAGAAGACAGCAAAGAGAACAGATGCAAAGATGTAGTTCCGACAGACTTTCCTGTCCTGGGCAGGTACCAACCAGGACAAGGCCAGATAAGAACAACTACAAGAGTAGGCCAGGTGTAAAAAGGAGTTGTAGTGAAAGCCCAGTAAAGATAACCAAGAGGACTTACTGACTCTATGGAATCCATGTTCAGGAGCTGCCTCCAGTGCCTAGGCATACCAAATAACAGCTCAGTGTGAGAGATACTCACAAAGTGAATTCTGTGGAGTACTGCAACCTGTTCAAAATAGGTGCGGAGAGTTTGACTGTTATTATGGGGAACCGCCCAGTTGGTTGCTTTGCCTAAAGTAAATTGTACCCTCCATGCCTGGATGCACAAATCAGCTAGGAAGGGGTCTCTTCACCCCGAAACGCGTTTGGTATGACAGTGAGGGACTGCTAAGAAGAATTATCTACAATCGTGTATCTACACTTGTATTGAAAGCTTTAAACTATCTGCACCAAAGAGATTTGAAAACCCCGCCTGGAATTACAGCTCACCTGACCTGTCCAGCAAACCACATGGGACACCACACAGGTCTTGGAAGGTCAGAGCGGTGATATCAAGCAGCACCGATACTACATATCCAGGAGCGTGGGGAACTTCATATATAGACTTTGCCTAAAGGTACTTGCAGCTCACAACAGAGCATTACACTTGGAAACCTTGGTGTACAAGCGGACCGATCATAGGAGCGGTAAAGTACCCTGCATAATTACAAATCTAAGTAGTGCTGCAATGTGGATATACTAACAACTCCTCAATTAATGTGGAACTTACAACCATAACAGTCTCAGGACTATGATGCTTGGAGTTAGCATTTAACAGCTACGGCCATACAGCCATTCCAAGGGTGCTAGTGCTATTGAAAAATAGCCCCTCCCAGGGACGTATTAGCACTAATCAATCTCAGATTTTCAGTGCATTTGACTATTTGCGGTATATTTTTAATTGTTTTTATGAGATGTTTTATATGTAATATTGTAGTGTGTTTATTTTTAAGCCTATAAAATGTATGTGGATACCTATTTACTGTGTGTTTGCCTAATATTGAGTGACCCCCTATCCAAACTATATACAAATCAGCTAGTGAAGTGCAGAGTAAGGAAGACTACTTTAAAGTGATACTTTGGCCTGTTAACTACCTTTGCAGCCGTTAAACCTGTAGCATCTGTGGCGTGCACATTTTGTGTACCAGCTGCCAGTTCGATGCATACTAAAGAACTGTCCTTAAGGGCAACTCAACTGTCACCAAGCAGAAAAACCCTGGAACCTGGGTGTGCTCTAAAGGGAAAAAAGGTTTGCCCTTCCACATCACTGCACAAGTTCAGGGAGCATCAGAACCATGTGTACTATTATTACTTCCACCTGGCCCAGGGTGGCACATAGCCATTCTTCTGCCTTGAGTGGAAATTGAAACAGCACCCACCCCTCCTCAAATGCCAAATTCTCGACCTAGCCCCTTCCCTCCAGCCCTACTGTTTAAGACGTACTGGGAAAACATTACATACAGTGCTACAAAACATAGAGTAATACAGCACCACATATATCTTACATCCATTGTCATCTCCTCTGATGTAGACGTCTCTTTCCTCATAATTTCCATTCAGACCAGACTGCTATGATGATTACTTTCAGCCATCTCTTGTCTCTGCAGAGTTTGAAAAACATATATATATTTTTTTTTTAAATAAATTTTAATTTTATTGAATATAAAAAAAAAATCAAGATTAGTGTTGCGCGAACTTGTGTTTTAAGTTCGGCGTCTAAAGTTTGGGTTCAGGTTATCGAAGAATCGTGTTATGGATTCTAAATTCCGTTATGGTCCGTGGTAGCGGAATCCATAACACGATTCTTCGATAACCCGAACCCGAACTTTAGACGCTGAACTTAAAACACAAGTTCGCTCAACACTAATCAAGATACATTAAAATCAATTATACAAAAATTCCAATCTGTAAATCTCGAAATATTCAATATAAAATACTTTCAGAAATAATTTGCGCAACCCATGTAACCACCAGGAAAGAGGAGAGAAAAAAAAAATAAAAATCAGACAGTATGTCCAGGGAGGCCACAGGGTCGGATCTTTATTCTATAATAGATATGTTTGTATCTTTTAACCATCCGGGTCAAATTCTCCCATTTAACTTTCTGGGGGGAGTTTTCTGAACACCAATGTCAAACCACTACAATACTAGCAAACACTAGTACTCTACTAATAAGCTTTTTCCTCCATATTTCCAGCTCACTCAGGTCACCCAGAACCACAGCCCTTATTGTAAAGGGACATACAATGCCCATTTTATCCTCTACTATCTGTAGCACTTCATCCCAAAAGGAATGTAGAAAGGGACAATACCATATAAAGTGTAAAAAGTCTGCTGTATCTGCCTCACATTTAGGTCACTTGGAGTTTCAGTATCTGTATATTTAAACCTATACAGCATAGTCAGAGTATAGTAAAGGCAATGCATGATGCTAAATTGTATAATACCTATGGTTATTATAGATAGAAACCTCCTTAATATTTTTATATATCCAATTCCAATTTTCAAAAGTGATCTCCCCAATGTCCTTACTCCACATTTGTGTACTTTTAAATGTAATAGTGCCCATGATATCCCTAAAAATTTTCTTACACACCCTTGATAGTAAACCTGAATATTTCCAAAATTTGCTATACTTTCACACATCTGAACATAAAAGTGTGATTTATCCATAGTTGATTCAAAATCATGATAAACCTAGATATAACAAAACACCGTCATAGTAGAAGGGGCACTTTGTGAAACAATCTCCCCCTCCTTAAACAACTGTGAAACATATCTGACTTCCAAATTGATCGAAAAGGAGCAATCTGAGAGAGTCAGAAACTTTATAATATATATTATGCCAAATAAGAGTGATAGGGCAAGAAAAAACAGCCCCCAATTATTATTTTTTTTATTTGTGCCAAACTAAATGTAATATTTTTTAAATCGGGCATCCTTTAAAGGAAATCTGTCACTAGGATAATCGCTACTGAAGTAATGCCTTAAATGTTTTCTATCTTCTGAAAATCCAGTTTATTTGGTATGCAAATGAGACAGTAAGGCTCCCAGAGGGGCATCACTCTTGCAAGAAGGAGCCCAGGCAAGCCTCCTACTAGTGCCCAAGCCCGCTCTTATGCTGGGAGTAGGAAAAAGTTGCGCAGAGTTATGGCTTGAATGTGATGTAGGAGGGGTGGGTGGACACTTTGTGGCAGGAGGCATGCCTGGGCTCCTTCCTGCAAGAGTGATGCCCCTCTGGGCACCTTACTGGCTCATTGCATACCAAATAAACTGGATTTTCAGAAGATAGAAAACATCTATTGCTGAAACAAAGGCACATCTGGAAATAAGGTACTAAGTGCTATTAGGCTAAGGCTTTACTTCAATAGCAATTATCCTGGTGACAGATTCCTTTAAGCCCACCTATTCTTATACAACCTGACTGTAAAAGTTCAAAGATGTTCTGGAATTTTCCTCCAGCCATGTCAAGCAAATGAGATAGCAACCCACCGCCTCTACTATTGATTATCCATTGTAGTTGCACCACTATATAATAGTCCTGAAAAAAGGGCAGGGCCAAATCTCCATCCTCCATGGGGACGTAGAGATATTTTTGTCATATGAAAACTCTTTTTTCTCCTCCATATCAAAGTATTGATGATGTTTCCAATTAACTTTAAATTCGCATCATCAATCCATACCATACTAGCAGTTAATGGATATAAAAAGATGGGGAGAATCTCTGTCTGCCCGTGAAAGAGGAAGTTTTTCTCAAGTCAAGACTCTAATTGTACTTTTTCTCATCAATGGAGCAATATTTTAGGGAACTAATTCCCTAATATTAGCAGTGATTCCCATGGTCCAAAACCTGAAGACCAGAATATTTAATTACCCTCTGACTATCCAAAGGAAGAAGTACAGACTTTACCCAATTTATTTCAAGGTTTGAGAGGTGACCAAACTCCCCAATAGCCTTGATTTTATAAGCATAATTTACATAACATCTCTTTCCCTCTCTACTCCAAATCCTCTAATGCTCTAATCCTTCCTGATCTTACAATAAAGAGGCTCAAGGAAAATTGAATAGAGCATTGGAGAGAGGGGGCACCCTTGTTGTGTACCCCTGAAAAGCTCAAAACCTTCAGTCAATTCCCCATTAATCCTTAATCTAACCTTTGGACATGTAAATAATAATCCAACCTATAATGAAGTTTGCTCCCAGTTCCATCCTATTTTTCTACTTTTCCATCATCCTTCAACCTTCTGAACACTCCATCCTGACACCGCAGAATACTGTGCTAACTATGCTCCCCAATATTATCATTCAGAATCAGATAACTCCCCTGAAAATACTAGTACCACACAGTGCCCTAAAAATAACTGTGCCCAGCAAATAGTGCCCCTGACATTAATGGTGTTGTAAACATTATACCCACCAAAAATAATTGTGCTAAGCTGATACTGTGCCAGGGTGGCCCCCCACAGTAATAGTGTTCCCAAAAGTGCCATCAATAGTAATAAGTCTCTGCCAGAATTTCCGTAGTGTTAACCTTGCCCCCAACAGTTATAATGTCCCCCATTGTGCCCCAGAAGTAAAAGTGCTCCCATAATGCCTATACTAGTAATCATGTTCCCCATAGTCCCTTAGTAGTAATAAAGCTCACCATAATGCTCCAGTAGTAATAATTCTACTGATGTGTGTCAGTACAAAAATACCCCTTATAATTTGTGCCAGTACAAAAAAACTGCCCCCTTATAATGTGCGCCAGTACAAAACATTACCCCTCATAATGTTTGCCAGTACAAAAAATATGCCATTTTAATGTGTACCAGTAGAAAAATGTCCCCTTACAATGTGCGTCTTTATAAAAAAAATGGCAGTTAAGAAATTCCCACTTAAAATGTGTGCCTGTAAAAATGGCTCCTTATAGTTTGTACCAGTACAAAAAATGCCCCCTTCTGTGTGCCAGTACAATATGTACCCCCTCTTAGTACCCTAAGTAGAGCCAATGTCCCCATAGTTTCCCCAATAATGTGTGCCAGTACAAAAATATGCCCACTTATGTGTGAGATTATAAAATGCCCCTATCTAGTTCCTCCAATAAAAAAAAATGCCCCCATAGTTCCCCCCATAATGGCCCAACAGCATGGTGGCAAATGAAAAATAATAAATTCAAATACTTACCTCCATGCGACTGTCAGTGCTGTGGTGCAGGCCTCTTTTGGCCTGTGTCCCAAGGTGTATGTTGCCTGAATCAGGAGGTGGGATGATGAGGACATCATTGTGCTACCGGTGCTGGCCTCTGATAGGTCACATGCACTAGGCCTAAAGCCTGTCAGAGGGAACGGCGGGGCAGGGAGATAAGATAGGGGATAACTATTAGATTCGGGGGGGGGGGTCCTACTGCTGGGACCTCCACCAATCACAATAACGGGGGGCCCTGTACCCCTTGGAGCCCCTCAAATAAATGGAATGGCAGGTCGGGAATGCGAGCTGTACCCAGCTATATCCGGAACGCCCATAAAAATTTATAGGATAGCGAGAAGCATACCCAACTAGCTACTTCTTTGATTTTGAGGGTAAGGGGCCCTGTTCTTGTGATCCATGTGAGTCCCAGTGGTAGGACACCACCAATCTAATAGTTATCCCATTGTGGTAAGATCTTTGTTTATATCCAAAGTTGTAGCCATCGTTACAGAACAGGTTTTCCAAAAAGGAGAACCACCTTTACAAAGTACAGATGTAGCAGAGCTAACAGTCACAATCATGACGCGTTAACGAGATGTGAAAACTCACCAACTGTGACTGTTAACTCTGCTACAACTATATATTAATAATAACTTTACATGATCCTGTTGTCAGTATTTACCACACCAAAAACATTTCTTGAAGATCAATTAGTTCAGTTAGTTTCACTATTTGTCTACACAGACATTGCACATTTGCACAGGGATTCCCAACCTGCGGCCCTCCAGCTGTTGCAAAACTACAACTCCCAGCATGCCCGGAAAGTCTTCAGCTATTATCCTATAGCCAATCATGATGGGAGTTGTAGTTTTACAACAGCTGGAGGGCCGCAGGTTGAGCATCCCTGGCTTAATATATACAAGTGCCCTTGTAGTAATAATACTTGTCTTGGCCCATTTCTTCTTATATTGGAGGAAGTACGTACTTTCCAATTAAGCAGTTTACATAAATTTTACATCGTAGCTGGAAATGAATGTATGACTTGTTAACTCAATACTAGGCTGACTAATAAATAATGGATGTATTATTTTATGTCAGATATACATTGAAATTATCTACACTATAGCTGCCAACATTTACAGTAATGTTGTTATAAGTAAGCTTTGCTAATGTTATCTTTCTAATGAAAGACATACACCTGATATTTTTTGGTACATGCTCAGTAATTTTGCTTATTAATGAATCATTCTTCAGTCTAATGACTCGAAGTCTCTAATGCTTAAATTGTTCTGGAAATTTGCACCCAGAGACCCTGACAATTCATTAGACTTCCACGTTCACTGCATCAAGCTTTAATGTGCTCAGCGTAATTAATGCTCTTTTATGCTATGCACTTGTGCCATTGGATGGCTTGGTCTGTTTCCTTAATGAGAAATGAAGTGCCAAAAAGTCAGTTTACATGCAAGAAACATATATTTTCCCTATGAAGTCTAGGTGACAATCTTAGCAAAGATGGATGGTGGCTGGAAGAAGTCTTCATGGTAATGTGGGCCAGATGGGAAAAAGGGAAATTAAATGAGAAGACATTATCAGAGAAGATATGTAACTGAATTTAGTTATTTATTCTGATTCTGACTATACCTATTCAGTAGTGTATTATCGTGAGATCTAAGGTTTAGGAAAAAATAGACTTTACACGACATTAAAAAGCATAATTAATCTATAAAAATATTGTGATATCGTGATTGTTCAGTGATGATAATAAATATAAAGTGCAAACAATTATTAAAATAATATTAGTGTTCCATATACATATTTATCAATAAACCTACATAATTATGCTTAGTGAGTAGTGATTAAAAATTAATCAGAACCTTAAAATCATATGGAGCAGTCACACATGGTCTCGATAGCATGTAGGAATAAACACAGATATTAGGAAGAAGAAATTAGATCTACCAGTATCAAAACATTTCACTGAAGCTAAACATTCCGAACGAGACCTACGTTTTAGAATTTTAGAACAAATACCCATTCTGAGACGTGGAGGTGAAAGGACTATATTGTTAAAGAGGAGAGAGCTTTATTGGATCTATACATTGGAGACACTGAAACCCAAGGGTCTAAATGTGGAATTTAAAGTAATTTAGACAGTCTCCACCACTGATGTACTTTTTTGCTCTGAAACTTTAATGTGTGGGAAACAACATGTGCCATTTTTATTATTTTGTTCTTTCTTCTGTTTCTCTTGTAGGACATGAATGATTGGTCGAATATTTGGAGCAGTCACACTGGCTGTTAAATAGAAGGACCATACAGGCGATTCACAATTAAACTACTTATTCTGTTTGCGATAGATTAATGATATATAATTGTTAGGAAGCCACATGAATCGTGACCGCTGTCATTGCTCGTATTTCATGGTCACTTGATTCCACCCCTCCTCTGCCCCATTTGGGACATGGGAATGGCGGACTCGTGATGCTGCCGTCCAGTAATTTTGATGATGATATCAAGCAGCCATACATTTTATTTTGCTCCCAATATGTGATATGACCTATGTTCCCCCCTTGACTTGGATGGGTACTCTGGATCACACAAAGGTGACACCGGGGTTCCCTGTCCTAATTGCTTTCAGGGATCACCTTTCAAGGAGTTTCTTGGGTGATCCCTGTATATCACTGGGGTGGTTACATAGGTGCAGTAATGCTGGAAGGTCAAGAGAGGGTGGGCGCTGCTGGCTAACGCTTAAAGTGCCTCTCTACAAGACTTGGAGACACAGGGACCGGTGATGACACATGGGTTTACTGTGGCCTCGCCAGCCGTACGAAGTGTAAAATGCGGGGCAGCTAGCTAATAGGTTTACTCATGGTGCAATCGCGTACTTTGGCAGTGCTCGGACATAATACTAACGGCGTGCCGGCCACGATGGGCAGGAGCATTGTCGAGCGAGCGGCCATCTTTAATGTGGTTTCTATACTTCTAGTTATATTACCATGTCTTAAGAGAGCATGCATAGTGGCGCATGAGGGTCAGACTATTACATACAAACATGACATTTATGCATTTTTTTCTTTACAAGAAGTCACATTTTGGTACAAAAGTGTTTGATGGTATTTTGACAATGTCCAAGATATCTATTAGGTATCAAAAACTACATGGGTGTGAAAGCATAAAATTGTCCTGCTATCAGAGATGCAAAGCATCCAGAAAGCCTTCTCAGTAAAAGTAAAGCCCAAGATACAATATATAGTAGATAGTTAATTTTAGTTGGTTAGTAGATATAATTTTATTGTACTAAATACATAGAGAAAATATGAATTATTTTAGTTAAATATAGGCAAGGACAATATAAAGATTTGCCTTCTTCTGTTTCATGCCGAGGCCTAGACCTGTTTCAAAGAGTTTTGAACTTCTTTGATACAAAATTGGTAAAACCGTTATTACTTATAGAAGAACAGAAATAGATTCAATAGCACTATTTTACCAACCCGAGGACACAGGAGGGAGCAATACATGACAGTGTTATTCTTACTATGGTGTGAATGAACTTAAAAGAAATGAAACATTTAATGGGGTAGAATTTTCTTCACTGAACCCATAAATAGAGTACCTAAAATTATACATTGCTTTACATAGCAAACTATGTAAGCTGCATTTGGAATTTCACCTCTGAGTCAATCAAAACTTCTAGTTCTAACCTTTAATTCTAGTTCTAATCAATCATAAACTCAGTGCCTTGCCCTATCAGTTGACTGATATGACAGGGACTGAAGAGAACATACTTTATGAATATAAAATGCTCTATGATTGAACATGACTTATGATTAACATACTTTATGATTGTAACATACTTTATGATTAACATAATTTATCAATATAACTGTTGACAGGACTTTTTTTCCATCATACATAACAAAACAGAACCGTTATTTATGCCCATAAAAATGTATTAGCACGGATCAAAACAGAATGCCTCTAAAAAGGGTTCTGTTTTGCATTCCATCTTGAATTTAGTTTTATTCTGTTATAACTCGGAACAGTATAATGGAATTGCGAATGCATATGTGAACCCACGCTTAGAGGACAAGCACAAGCCTGACACACACTTGTCTCTTTTCAGGCTTGAGTGAGGCTGTATATTTTGCTAAGCTGAGCCAGCCAGAGTGATGAGTGCCCTGAATAATGACTGAAGGCAACAAAGGAAGGAGTTTAGTAATAATAAAGTATGCCAGAGTTGGGAAACTAGTGGCAAACTGTATACTGGAAGGATGGTTGGGGGCCCAGTTCAAATTTTTTTATATAACATATAGGACTCCACTGCATGTATTCATAGCTCTAAAGGTAAAGCTGCCTAACTAGAAATCATATAAGCCTTCTTAAGTTACCTTCTAGTCTACAGAATACTAGAGATGACCTTCTTAAAATTTGATTTGGGGAAGAATCGGCCAAATTGGTCATCCAATTAATTTGAACCCAATCGCAAGTGCCCTGATTTACTAGAAAAATCTCTCTCTCTATTGTCCCAAAATGAATCACAAAAAATGTTGATTCTTTTAAATCAGAACTTTTTGGAAAATTGGAAACAAACTTCTAAATTTTAGAATTGATTCAATCATCTTTGTACAGTATAATACATTATGCAAATTACTAAAGGCTTCCTCAAGAATTGTGTGCCTTTTCACTGCCAATATTTGTATTATAGGTAAGAATTTTCATGATTGCCACCACCATTAACCACTTCAGGATCAAGCCATTTTTCACCTTGAGGACAGTGCCAAATTTTGGAAATTGATGTGTCACTTTATGCGGTAAGCCATTCTGAGATTGTTTTCTCGTGAAACATTGTACTTCATGACAGTGGTAATTTTGAGCCAATATATTTAACCTTTATTTATAAAAAAAGATCCAAAATTTACAGAAAATTTGGAAAAATTCACAATGTTGATTGTGGCATATAAGAGGTGAATCTGCCAACATCGGTGTTTACAGCAATGCCAACGGATATAGCAGGGACCTGGCTGCCAGTGACAGCTGGGCCCCTGCATTGATCAGGCGTGCACAGCTTCTATACCCACCTGATCATCATGATGTAATAGTACATCAATTTGCATGAAGTTACTTCCTGCTATGATGTACTATTACGTCAAATGTCGCCAAGGGGTTAAAGGGAATTTGTTACGCAAAAAAAAAATCTACATTTATCTGTGTAGCGTCACCTTCTGTTTGCTCTCTTTTTAAATTCTCTGTCCGGCTTACTGAGGTTGATATACATACTCACTTCCATCCTTCAACTGCCACCAGCTGCAGCAGAATGGACACACCCTCTGAGAAAGTGCATGCCCCCCTGAGCTGCCATCTTGAAATAAATTTACCAAAACAATTGCAGCAATGAATGGGGAGATGACTGGATTCATGTGAGGTACAGGGCTGATTTAAGTTTTTAGAAAGAGACTGTTGAGGGGGCGGAGCCAGCGCCGGATGGAGAAAGCTGTTTAAAGCGCTGCTCCGCTAAGAAGGTACTCCATACAGCCTGTATTTTCAGCTTACAGGACCCATAATGGTCAAAATAGGTGGACCTAAACCTGCTGATTACCCTGGGCCCACCAAAGCAGCAATTCCTCCAGGAGATGTGGAAAAATTTATCAAAAAAGCCACTGCTATACATGTGGCTAAAGAGCCCAATATGGCGTCTGGAACACTGCGCACTCAAGGACACAGACTGCAAACCTCGGGCGGCTCTGAGAGTGAAAGGGAGAGCTCCCCAGGGCCAGATAGCCTTCCAATCTCGAGGAACTTCTTGAAAGAAACCCTCGCTGAAGCCTTGGAGCCCCTGAGTTCAGACATATCAGCAATAAAAGAGGATCTGCGCCACATAGGCAGGAGATTGGAATACCTGGAAGAGGTACAGTCCACTCTTATTCTACATCAAAAAGCTGTCTCAGCTCATATGGCTAAAAGCCAAACGCATATTAACACCCTATATGCTGCGCTTGAGGATCAAGAAAATAGAGGCAGGCGCTACAACCTGCATTTTAGAGGCATCACTGAAACAGTACCCCCTAATAATATTCAGGAAACTGTAGTGCAAATATGTTTAAACTTATTAGGCCCAGACTCAGCGCATGAAGTCATTCTTGAAAGTGCGCATAGAGCCCTCCGCCCAAAGCCTCAGCCAAACGAGCCTCTGAGGGATGTGATATGCAAGTTCCTGCATTTCTCTGTAAAGTAAGCTATCATGGCAAACTCTAGAAGTGCTTCATCAATACTGTGGGACGACAACACCATCACTATATGCCAGGACTTAGCACAGTCCACGCTAAAAAAACTGAAGATGCTAAAGCCACTAACAGATTTTCTACGCTCCCAAAAATTGCTTTACAGATGGACTTTTCCCTTTGGCCTATCCTTTCTGCACGAAGGGGGTTGCTTCCATATTTCATCATACAATCATCTGGAAAAGATCAACGATCATTTCAAGATTGTGCCATTGAATATTGAAAACTGGGACTTGTTTCAGGATCTTGCAATGCTTCCAGATCTCCTCTCGAGTACACCATGGGAGGTATCACGCACCCCAAAACCTCAGAGAGCAAGAAGGGGAAATGCTACAACCACCCGAGGAGACTGGCGCTGCTGGGAGAATGAAACCCCACCATACTCTAATAAACAGACTCTCCTAGGAACTTGAACACTGCATGAAGTTCAAGACCCTCTTACCACAGAGGCTCAATCTTCCTCAGGGTCTAGGGTATTTGACTCACTTAACCACTTAAGGACCACAGGTTTATACCCCCTAGTGACCAGGCCCTTTTTTCCAAATCGGCACTTCACAACTTTAACGGTTTATTGCTCGGTCATGCAACTTACCACCATAATGAATTTTACCTCCTTTTCTTCTCACTAATAGAGCTTTCATTTGGTGGTATTTCATTGCTGCTGACAATTTTACTTTTTTTGTTATTAATCGAAATTTACCAATTCTTTTGCAAAAAAAATGACATTTTTCACTTTCAGTTGTAAAATTTTGCAAAAAAAACGACATCCATATATAAATTTTTCTCTAAATTTTTTGTTCTACATGTCTTTGATAAAAAAAAAATGTTTGGGTAAAAAAAAAAATGGTTTGGGTAAAAGTTATAGCGTTTACAAACTATGGTACAAAAATGTGAATTTCTGCTTTTTGAAGCAGCTCTGACTTTGAGCACCTGTCATGTTTCCTGAGGTTCTACAATGCCCAGACAGTACAAACACCCCACAAATGACCCCATTTCGGAAAGTAGACACCCTAAGGTATTCGCTGATGGGCATAGTGAGTTCATAGAACTTTTTATTTTTTGTCACAAGTCAGCGGAAAATGATGATTTCTTTTTTTTTCTTACAAAGTCTCATATTCCACTAACTTTGTGACAAAAAATAAAAACTTCTATGAACTCACTATGCCCATCAGCGAATACCTTGGGGTGTCTTCTTTCCAAAATGGGGTCACTTGTGGGGTAGTTATACTGCCCTGGCATTCTAGGGGCCCAAATGTGTGGTAAGGAGTTTGAAATCAAAATGTGTAAAAAATGACCGGTGAAATCCGAAAGGTGCTCTTTGGAATGTGGGCCCCTTTGCCCACCTAGGCTGCAAAAAAGTGTCACACATATGGTATCTCCGTACTCAGGAGAAGTTGGGCAATGTGTTTTGGGGTGTCATTTTACATATACCCATGCTGGGTGAGATAAATATCTTGGTCAAATGCCAACTTTGTATAAAAAAATGGGAAAAGTTGTCTTTTGCCAAGATATTTCTCTCACCCAGCATGGGTATATGTAAAATGACACCCCAAAACACATTGCCCAACTTCTCCTGAGTATGGAGATACCAGATGTGTGACACTTTCTTGAAGCCTAGGTGGACAAAGGGGCCCACATTCAAAAGAGCACCTTTCGGATTTCACCGGCCATTTTTTACACATTTTGATTTCAAACCACTTCTCACGCATTCGGCCCCTAAAATGCCAGGGCAGTATAACTACCCCACAAGTGACCCCATTTTGGAAAGAAGACACCCCAAGGTATTTCGTGATGGGCATAGTGAGTTCATGGAAGTTTTTATTTTTTGTCACAAGTTAGTGGAATATGAGACTTTGTAAGAAAAAAATAAAAATAAATCATTTTCCGCTAACTTGTGACAAAAAATAAAAAAATTCTAGGAACTCGCCATGCCCCTCACGGAATACCTTGGGGTGTCTTCTTTCGAAAATGGGGTCACTTGTGGGGTAGTTATACTGCCCTGGCATTCTAGGGGCCCTAATGTGTGGTAAGTAGGTAAATGACCTGTGAAATCCGAAAGGTGCTCTTTGGAATGTGGGCCCCTTTGCCCACCTAGGCTGCAAAAAAGTGTCACACATGTGATATCGCCGTATTCAGGAGAAGTTGGGCAATGTGTTTTGGGGTGTCTTTTTACATATACTCATGCTGGGTAAGAGAAATATCTTGGCAAAAGACAACTTTTCCCATTTTTTATACAAAGTTGTCTTTTGCCGAGATATTTCTCTCACCCAGCATGGGTATATGTAAAATGACACCCCAAAACACATTGCCCAACTTCTCCTGAGTACGGCGATACCAGATGTGTGACACTTTTTTGCAGCCTAGATGCGCAAAGGGGCCCACATTCCTTTTATGAGGGCATTTTTAGACATTTGGATCCCAGACTTCTTCTCACGCTTTAGGGCCCCTAGAATGCCAGGGCAGTATAAATACCCCACATGTGACCCCATTTTGGAAAGAAGACACCCCAAGGTATTCAATGAGGGGCATGGCGAGTTCATAGAATTTTTTTTTTTTTTGGCACAAGTTAGCGGAAATTGATATTTTTATTTTTTGTCACAAAGTCTCCCTTTCCGCTAACTTGGGAAAAAATTTCAATCTTTCATGGACTCAATATGCCCCTCACGGAATACCTTGGGGTGTCTTCTTTCCGAAATGGGGTCACATGTGGGGTATTTATACTGCCCTGGCATTCTAGGGGACCTAAAGCGTGAGAAGAAGTCTGGAATATAAATGTCTAAATATTTTTACGCATTTGGATTCCGTGAGGGGTATGGTGAGTTCATGTGAGATTTTATTTTTTGACACAAGTTAGTGGAATATGAGACTTTGTAAGAAAAAAAATAATAATTTCCGCTAACTTGGGCCAAAAAAATGTCTGAATGGAGCCTTACAGGGGGGTGATCAATGACAGGGGGGTGATCAGGGAGTCTATATGGGGTGATCAATGACAGGGGGGTGATCAATGACAGGGGGGTGATCAATGACAGGGGGGTGATCAGGGAGTCGATATGGGGTGATCACCCCCCTGTAAGGCTCCATTCAGATGTCCGTATGTGTTTTGCGGATCCGATCCATGTATCAGTGGATCCGTAAAAATCATATGGACATCTGAATGCAGCCTTACAGGGGGGTGATCAATGACAGGGGGGTGATCAATGACAGGGGGGTGATCAGGGAGTCTATATGGGGTGATCACCCCCCTGTCATTGATCACCTCCCTATAAGGCTCCATTCAGATGTCCGTATGTGTTTTGCGGATCCGATCCATGTATCAGTGGATCCGTAAGTCTATATGGGGTTATCACCCCCCCTGTAAGGCTCCATTCAGACGCCTGTATGTGTTTTGCGGATCCGATCCATGTATCAGTGGATCTGTAAAAAACATATGGACATCTGAATGCAGCCTTACAGGGGGTGATCAATGACAGGGGGGGGATCAGGGAGTCTATATGGGGTTATCAGGGGTGATCAAGGGTGATCAAGGGTGAATAAGGGGTTAATAAGTGACAGGGGGTGGGGTGTAGTGTAGTGGTGCTTGGTGCAACATATTACTGAGCTACCTGTGTCCTCTGGTGGTCGATCCAAACAAAGGGGACCACCAGAGGACCAGGTAGCAGGTATATTAGACGCTGTGATCAAAACAGCGTCTAATATACCTGTTAGGGGTTAAAAAAACGATCGCCGCTGGCAGGCTGGAGATCCACTCTCTTACCTTCCGTTCCTGTGAGCGCGCGCGCCTGTGTGCGCGCGTTCACAGGAAATCTCGGCTCACGCGAGATGACACCAATCGGCGTTAGTGTGACCTGGGAGCGCCGCAGAGATGATGCCTTTCGGGGTTAGTGTGACGGTAAGTGGTTAAGATGCCTGACCTTCCTCACCTCCTTCACACCAGAGGGGTATGACCTACACTCAACGGATTCTTGCAGAGCTTCAAGCAACCTCTTTCCAACTCCAACATCAGGCTGTAAATAGCTGGGTATACTCAACAAAATTAATATTACTATATTAGATGATCCTATTCTTGTTACTCTAACCTAATAGGGTCCAAAAATGTAAACATAAACAGAGGGTACCGAATAATATTAACCATTTACGCCCCCAATATTAACGGAGCCTACACACTTCACTACCCTCAAGATTTACAGATACCATGTTCTTTTACTTGGTTTGGTTTTGCTGTTGTATTTTGTCTTTTTTTTTTGCCAAGTATTGGTTTGAAGAGTTGGAACATATAAATATGTGGATAGACCCTTTTGGAGAACTGGACTCTTCACCTCTGGAGGCTGAGTATTGGGCTTTAACACCTAAGTCTAGCAAAATTGTGAGCTTCATGACAGCTATACCTCATCCATTCTTTACAACAAAAAATGGTTGACCTACATATAGCCTCATTCAATGTCAAAGGTTTAAATTCTCCTTGTAAACGTAGTCAAATATTCTCTTACCTGAAGAAAGAAAAATGCTCAAGCATTTTACTTCAAGAGACGCATTTTAGATTTGATAAATACCCAGCCCTATGTCACTCACTATTCTCACAGTGATATCATTGCGGTTCTGAGTCCTCAGCCTCCAGGGGGGTGAGCATTGGGATCCAAAAAGCTATCTTGGTTTGGCAGGAAAAATATACTCACAGCATTAATCCTTCAGAAATGAACCTACTTACAACAGGTCCTCCCCATATCTATTCCAAGATCCTATTACTTAAAAATAAAACGTTTATTCCGCACATTTGTATGGGCAGGGAAAAGAGCACACATTTCCTTGAACACATTAAGCAAACCTAAAGCCCTGGGTGGGATTGCGTTATCAGACCCAGAGACATATGGAAATGTGGTACTCTTATCAAGAGTAGTAAAGTGGTTCACTGATCTTAAAAACGAATCTTGGGTGAATATGGAATGTACACAAATGGGTCAGCCTTTAACCAGCCTCCTGATCGGGGTCCCCCCCTCTCCTGATTCCATCCGCTCACTCAACCCATTGATTAAAAGAACTCTAGGAGCGTGGAACTGGTTCCAATCTTCCCAACATGCCTTCCCTCTCCCCTGACCCAGGTTAAAGATATTCTAGCTTTTGCACCTAAAGCCCTTTATGAGAGTCTTCCCTCTTCCATTAAGAACTCCCCACAGTTGGCTTTGACCCTATTTGACGAAAATGCGGACATTCTAGGACATGAGGATTTAAGGAGGACTTTCTCAGAATGTAAATTTGCGTTTCCCCTGGCGTCCTTCTTACACTCCTTTATAGCTGAACATGTCCCACTAAAAGCATTACTACGCCCACTGACATGGTTTGAGGGCCCGATTTCCAACCCTAACTCTAGAACCAAAGTAATATCCCAAATTTGCAAAAAAATTGACACCCCCATCCATAGGCCAAAATCAGCCTTTGTTGGTTTATGGGAAAAAAGACCTTGGAGTAACTCTCACCTCCGAGGAGATTCATTGACTCCTCTTAAAACCCCACAAAACATCCAGGTGCGTACGTACACAAGAGAACAGTTATAAGATCCTGACTCATTGGTATAAAACTCCAGACATCACACCATTATGAGGACCTGACAGAACCGACAGGTGCTGCAGATGTCTGAAACACAGAGGTACCTTCTTCCATATCTGGTGGACATGACCTAAGATCCAAACTTGGTGGTCAGGAATCTTCGCTATGTGCAACAAGATATGCAATTCCGACATACCACTATCACCCCAACTAGCCTTATGGGAACTCAACTCTCCAGATATACTAACTAATCCCCCAACATTATTTGGCCACCTCGTCACGGCAGCCAGACTACTAATCCAGCTATTCTGGCTATTGGAGGACCTTCCTTCTATCCCACAATGGATTAATAAGGTAGACCAGATTTATAGATTTGAGGAGATTGGTGCATGGGAAAGAAGGAACATAACTAAATACAGATTGACATGGCAAAACTGGACCTTATTCATAAATTTCACACTATAACCCTTTGAATGGGACACCCTTTGAATGTGACCTCCCCCCCCACATTTCCCTCCCCTTCCCCAATACACATTAATTCATCTGATCCTAGAAACCTGTCCTCAATAAGGATGCTAACATCTCATTACCTTAAAAAGCTATGTTTAAGATGGAAAACTATGATTCATTTATTATGCTTGTAATGTACATGCCCTGATAATTGTATTACCTGTCATCTTACTGTTTATACTTGTAACTTTTATGTTGTTATATTTAAAAACAAAATAAAGTTTTGAAGAAAAAAAAAAGAAAGAGACTGTCAAGTACTATACAATATTAGATTTTTATTTTTTAAATTAATTACTCATGGGATAACCCCTTTAAGTTCTAAGTTACAGTACTATTCTTTAACTTAGAGTTAGTCATTTAGATACAACTAGCTGAACATTATGCACAGAGTCAGCCTTGTCTGGAGTCAGTAAAGTGATGTAACTGGCAATTGGATCCCTTAAAAAGTCTTAGAAAGCAAATGCAATATTGTGTTTCAGATTTCAAAGTTGATGGACTGAGGATAGGGCACATATGTTGTTTGCAGTGAAAGCTGAATATTTCATTCAAACATCTGGGTCATGCAGCTGCCTGAGCAATTTGTGTAGAAGTCACTGCCAATTCTCGACATTAGCTATGTTGAATGTTATGATCTCATGCTGATATTAGCCTGCTCCCTTAGTACCTGCATGAAAACTCATATTCGCCAATTTACTAATATGAATCCAATAATAGCATACAGTAATTAGTGGTGATGTAGTTTGAGCTTTTAAAATCCCATGCTAAATTTTCAATAGGCTATCCTCAGCTGCTTTATATCTTCAAAGAGCATGTGAAGCTGGTCCATGGCTGATCTTCTAGATAATATGTCTATGAAGAATATTGACCTCATTGGATAATTAAGCTCAGGCAAGCTATCTCTTGTAGTGATTGCTATCAATCCTTTAACAGATTTTCTCTTTATGTGCATCCCTATAGCATCTTGCATCAATCTTCAATCATTAAATTAGTTCCATAAATATTTAGCATAATTTATTGCCCTCTGAAACATTCTCATACATATAAACACAAGGGCGGGTAGAACAGAAGTTTTGTATCGTTTTTACTGTGCCTATACTATATGGTATGTTTAAGCAGAGGTGTTGCTTCTGTTCTGTAAAGTGAACCTACAGTACCAGAAAATGAAACTACATGATGTGTCATGTGGGGAGCCATTAGCTACCATGTTACCTTCCCATCTAGTATTTATGGAGGGAACATTGACCAGCTTTCGGTATGTCCAGGAGATCATGAAACCAGTACTACTACCTTGTTTGACTCAATGTGCTCTTCAAGGTATCCAGCAGCTCCCTTGGCCAGCTCGTTCACCAGATCTCTCCCCCATCGAGAATGTCTGGGACTGGAAGGGGCAACGGATATCCAATGCACATCAGCCAACAATCACCTTGGCTGAACTTCAGGTCCAAGTTAAAAGCGTGGAATGACATAACACAGGAGAATATCCAGTATTTGTTGACCATTACCATGCCAGAATGGCAGCCTGTTTTGTAGAAAGGGGAGACGCAACCCAGTATTAATGTACAGAACCCTAAATAAAGGGTGCACCACCTTGGTTAATTGCTTATTGACCAAGCACCACTAGCAGTTTATACTTTGTTATTTCAGCTCAATCTTGTTAAATTTTCCAGGTATTTTTTCATCTTCTGTTAGTGTATCACCATGAAAATGCAAGTTAATCTGTCAGAATCATATTATAGAGCAGGAGGAACTGAGGAGATTGGATTATAGTTTTGTGGTATCAGTATAACTCTTGTATTTAATTTAAATTCCTATCCATTCTGAATTTGAAGTCAAATAGGCAGTCCTATCAGTGACAGACAGCTATTTCTATATACGGTACACAGTCACAGAGGGAAGATATCAATCACTGATAAGACCATCTTCTTGACCGCAAAGCCCAAAATTAACAGGAATTTATAAGTTATGCTGATTTTTTTGCCCACAAAACGATATATCAATCTGCTCAGCTCCTCCTGGTCTAAAACATGCTGCCTGTAGCTCTGCCACCATGCTCACGGTGACAGGTACCCTTTAGCCCAAGGCAAATATTTGGTTCACACCACTTCTGCGGGACTGTCTGACCCTAAACCAGTTAGTAACTGGAGCACAGGAACCATCAAATACCTCCCCTAGGCTAGGCCCCTGTTTTTACCAAAGTCTGAAAAGATGCATCCACCAATATAGACTAAAATCTAACCCTGATATATGTAAATCAGACCCAGGGTGCCAAGCATAGGTCGCAAGGCACATTCCTCTGGTGCTATGTGCTAGCAGTACTAT
Organism: Bufo bufo; assembly: GCF_905171765.1. Lineage (NCBI taxonomy): Eukaryota > Metazoa > Chordata > Amphibia > Anura > Bufonidae > Bufo > Bufo bufo. The sequence continues at coordinate 404,957,753 of NC_053393.1, read as the reverse complement.
TGAGACCATTGTAAGAGAGCTATAGAAAGTACCATTGAGACCATTGTAAGAGAGCTATAGAAAGTAAGGTTCTATGTGCTTAATTCATAGGGTTTTGAGAAAAGCTTCAGGGTATGAGCTTAGAGTTACAGGATACGTAACTAGGGTTGAGCGAACCGTTCGTACCGAACTTTAGGATTTTTGGACCCAAACCCGAACATTTCAGTAAAAGTTCGGTGTTTGGCGATTTAATGGTGCTTTTTGAAAGGCTGCAGAGCAGCCAATCAACAAGCGTTTAACTCGTGTGCACTTAGAAGCCATCACAGCCATGCCTACTAATGGCATGGCTGTGATTGGCCAGTGCAGTATGTGACCCCGCCTCTATATAAGCTGGAGTCACGTAGCGCTGCACGACACTCTGCTCTTATTAGTGCAGGGATAGGATGCTGCTGCTGTGAGGGAGAGAATAGGAAATTATTTTTAATCAGAAGTGCTTGTTAACTTTTATAATCTGTTAGTTAGGTGGGCGGCAGTGGTGGCCATTTTATGCAAGTTCTGTGCAACAGCACAGCATATGTGCATTTGTGACAGTCAAATAGAAACTTGAAATACTGCAATTATATTCTGGGTTTAAAAAAAATCACCCATTTTTGGCAAGACCCTACATTAGTGGCCTTTGCAGCATTAGTCAGTGTGCAATTTAAGCTAGAAATACAGCAATAATTTTATGGGTTTTAAAAAACACCCTTTTTGGGCAAAATACTCAATTATACAGCCCTTGTCTGTATCTGTCAGTGTGAAATTCAAGCGTTATATACTGCTGTCATATTCTGTTATTAAAAAAACACCCTTTTTGGGTAAAATAATACATTTTTCAGCCCTTGCAGCATCTGTCATTGTGAGATACACACTTTTGATACTGCTGTGCTATTCTGTTATTAAAAAAACACCCATTTTGGGCAAAATACTTAATTTGCTGCCTTGTCTGCATCTTTCAGTGTGATATACACGCTTTAGATACTGCTGTGCTATTCTGTTATAAAAAAAAAAAAAACACCCATTTTGGGCAAAGTGCTTAATATTGCAGCCTTTGCTGCATCTGTGATTGTTAAAAACAAGCTTGAAATAGTTCAATAATTTTCTGGGCTTTAAAAAACACCCATTTTTGGCAATACTCTCCATCTTGGGACTCAATTTTACAGCCCTTGCTGCATCTGTCAGTGTGAAATTCAAGCGTTATATACTGATGTCATATTCTGTTATTTAAAAAGCACCCTTTTTGGTAAAAATAATAAATTTTACAGCCCTTGCAGAATCTGTCATTGTGAGATACACGCTTTAGATACTGCTGTGCTATTCTGTTATTAAAAAACACCCATTTTAGGCAAAATACTTAATTTGCGGCCTTGTCTGCATCTGTCAGTGTGAGATAAACACTTTAGATACTGCTGTGCTATTCTGTTATTAAAAAATACCATTTTGGGCAAAATACTTAATTTGCGACCTTGTCTGCATCTGTCCTTGTGAGATACACGCTTTAGATACTGCTGTGCTATTCTGTTTTTTTTTTTTTAAAACACCCTTTTTTTAAAAAATACTTAATTTGCGGCCTTGTCTGCATCTATCAATGTGAAATTCAAACGTTATATACTACTGTCATATTCTGTTATTAAAAAAACACCCTTTTTGGGCAAAATAATACGTTTTATAGCCCTTGCAGCATCTGTCATTGTGAGATACACGCTTTAGATACTGCTGTGCTATTCTGTTATTAAAAAAACACCCTTTTTGGGTAAAATACTCATTTTGCAGCCTTGTCTGCATCTGTCAGTGTTAAATTCAAGCGTTATATACTGCTGTCATATTCTGTTATTAAAAAAACACCCTTTTTGGGCAAAATAATAAATTTTACAGCCCTTACAGCATCTGTCATTGCAAGATCCACCCTTTAGATACTGTTGTTCTATTCTGTTAATAAAAAAACAAACCATTTTGGGCAAGATCCTAAATTTGAGAAATATGAGGAGAGCGTCAAATAAGGGACGTGGCCCCAGTCGTGGTGCTGCTGGTGGAGCTCCTATTGCAGGGAGAGGACGTGGTCGATCTGTGCCAGCTACACGCACAAGTGAAACACCTTCCTCAGGTGTGAGTAGGCGACAGAACTTTCAGCGGTATTTGGTCGGGCCTAATGCGGCACTACGAATGGTGAGGCTAGAAAAAGTACAGGCGATAGTAGATTGGGTTGCTGACAGTGTCTCCAGTTCCTTTACATTGTCTCCCACCCAGTCTCCTGCTGAAAGATCAGAGTTGGCACCTGCAGCCGATGTCCATCAGTCTTTCACCTCACCCCCTTGCAAATCAGCCTAGCAGTCTGAGCCCCAAGTCATGCAGCAGTCTCTTCTGCTTTTGGATGACTCTGCTAGCAGGGTTTCCCAGGGCCATCCACCTAGCCCTTAACCAGAAGTGGAAGAGATTGAGTGCACCGATCCCCAACTACTTATCTTTCAAGATGAGTACATGGGAGGACCACCGCAGCAAGTCTCGGATGATTACGAAACACAGGTGCCAACTGCTGTGGCTATGGAAAGTGTGCAGACCAACAAGGAGGGCAGGGGTGAATACTAGGTGGAAGATGATGTGGACGACAATGAGGTCCTCGACCACACATGGAGTCAAGATCATGCGAGTGACATGTGTAATTCGGAGGAAGAGGCGGTGGTCGCACAGAGCCACCAGCACAGCAGAAAAGGGAGCAGGGTGCAAAAGCGGAGCAGCCATCTCCTAGACAGTATGCCTGCTACTGCCCACTGCAGCAAGGGACCGAGCACACCAAAGTCAGCTCCAAGGAGTACCCTAGCGTGGCAGTTCTTCAGACAATGTGCTGACGACCAGACACGAGTGGTTTGCACGTTGTGCATCAGAGCCTGAAGCGAGGCATAAACGTTCTCAACCTGAGCACAACCTGCATGACCAGGCATTTAAGTGCAAAGCACGAGCTGCAGTGGAGTAGACACCTCAAAAACCAAGAAAGGTCTCTTGCTCCTCCTGCTTCCTCTTCTGCTGCAGTTTCGGCCTCTTCATCCACCTCTGGAGTGACAGTGGCACCTGCCACCCCTCCAACAGACGATCTGCCAGCAACACCACCACTTGGGTCACCAAGCATCTCCACAATGTCCCACGGAAGCGTTCAGCTCTCCATCTCCCAAACACTGGAGCAGAAAAGGAAGTACCGCTCTACCCACCCACGATCCCTGGCCCTGAATGCCAGCATTTTAAAATTACTGGCCTTTAAAATGCTGTCATTCCATCTGGTGGAGACGGAGAGTTTTAAAAGCCTTATGGCGGTGGCTGTGCCTCAGTACATCGTGCCATTACTTTTCCAGGCGTGCCATCCCTTCCCTGCACAACCAAGTGGGGGACAAAATCAGGTGTGCACTGCGCAACGCCATCTGTGAGAAGGTCCACCTCACCATACGAGGACCAGTAAGCAAGGTCAGGGACATTATATCTCCATAACAGTACACTGGGTAAATGCAGTGGCGGCTGGGCCTGAGGCGGACAGCAGTTTGGAACATGTCCTTCCACCATCGATGATTGCAGGGCACTTCAGTTTGCCTCCTGTTTAGGGATGAGCGAACCCGAACTGTATAGTTCGGGTTCGTACCGAATTTTGGGGTGTCCGTGACATGGACCCGAACATTTTCGTAAAAGTCCGGGTTCGGTGCTTTTTGAAAGGCTGCAAAGCAGCCAATCAACAAGCGTCATACTACTTGCCCCAAGAGGCCATCACAGCCATGCCTGCTATTGGCATGGCTGTGATTGGCCAGTGCAGCATGTGACCCAGCCTGTATTTAAGCTGGAGTCACGTAGCGCCGCACGTCACTCTGCTATGATCAGTATAGGGAGAGGTTGCAGCTGCGACGTTAGGGCGAGATTAGGCAGATTAACTCCTCCAAAAGACTTCATTCTGTGATCGATCTGCAGCTGTGGATCATTGAAGTGCTATTATTGACTTGCTCACTTTTTTGAGGCTGCCCAGAGCGTTTTTAGATCACTTTTTTTCTGGGGTGATCGGCGGCCATTTTGTGACTTGTGGTGCGCCATCACAAGCTATCACCAAGTGTATTTAACCATCGATAGTGTGGTTATTTTGTGCTATATCCTACATCAGCTGCAGGCTGAGCCTGTGTCACCGAAGTGCATTTAACCATCGACAGTGTGGTTATTTTTTGGCCATATATTACATCAGGGGCAAGTTGAGCCTGTCACCCAGCGCCTAAAAAATAGACCTGATATTTCTATTCAACCAAATCTGTACTGTTTTAGCTGGTCAAGTTATTTGTAGTGACCGTAAAAGCACACTTTTTTCTGGGTTGAAAAACCATTCCCAAATTTGCCATTCTCAAAATAACTAGTTTCTGGTATTTGAGGCCTACTTGAAATCTATCCCAAAAAGAATATCTTACATTGAAGGTACTGATAGTGTCATTCAGAAAAACCTAAGACACACGCTACCGTGCAGATAGAAGTCTGATTCTGAGATTAAACCTTAACCTGTCACACAGTGCAAAAAAAAAAACAGGTCTCACATTTCTATTCAAGCAAATCTGTACTGTTTTAGCTGCTCAAGTTATTTGTAGTGACCGTAAAAGCACACTTTTTTTTCTGGGTTGAAAAACTATTCCCAAATTTGCCATTCTCAAAATTGTGGTGAACGGGAACAATGAGGAAAACATCTAATAAGGGACGCGGACGTGAACATGGACATGGTCGTGGTGGTGTTAGTGGACCCTCTGGTGCTGGGAGAGGACGTGGCCGTTCTGCCACAGCCACACGTCCTAGTGTACCAACTACCTCAGGTCCCAGTAGCCGCCAGAATTTACAGGGATATTTGGTGGGGCCCAATGCCGTTCTAAGGATAATAAGGCCTGAGCAGGTACAGGCATTAGTCAATTGGGTGGCCGACAGTGCATCCAGCGCGTTCATATTATCTCCGTCCCAGTCTTCTGCAGAAAGCGCACAGATGGTGCATTAAAACCAAGCCCATCAGTCTGTCACATCACCCCCATGCATATCAGGGAAACTGTCTGAGCCTCAAGTTATGCAGCAGTCTCTTATGCTGTTTGAAGACTCTGCTGCCAGGGTTTCCCAAGGGCATCCACCTAGCTCTTCACCAGGGGTGGAAGAGATAGAATGCACTAACGCACAACCACTTATGTTTCCTGATGAGGACATGGGAATACCACCTCAGCACGTCTCTGATGATGACGAAACACAGGTGCCAACTGCTGCGTCTTTCTGCAGTGTGCAGACTGAACAGGAGGTCAGGGGTCAAGACTGGGTGGAAGACGATGCAGGGGACGATGAGGTCCTAGACCCCACATGGAATGAAGGTCGTGCCACTGACTTTCACAGTTCGGAGGAAGAGGCAGTGGTGAGACCGAGCCAACAGCGTAGCAAAAGAGGGAGCAGTGGGCAAAATCAGAACACCCGCCGCCAAGAGACTCCGCCTGCTACTGACCGCCGCCATCTGGGACCGAGCACCCCAAAGGCAGCTTCAAGGAGTTCCCTGGCATGGCACTTCTTCAAACAATGTGCTGACGACAAGACCCGAGTGGTTTGCACGCTGTGCCATCAGAGCCTGAAGCGAGGCATTAACGTTCTGAACCTTAGCACAACCTGCATGACCAGGCACCTGCATGCAAAGCATGAACTGCAGTGGAGTAAACACCTTAAAAACAAAGAAGTCACTCAGGCTCCCCCTGCTACCTCTTCTGCTGCTGCTGCCTCGGCCTCTTCTGCTGCCGCCGCCGCCGCCTCGGCCTCTTCCTCCGCCTCTGGAGGAACGTTGGCACCTGCCGCCCAGCAAACATGGGATGTACCACCAACACCACCACCTGCGTCACCAAGCATCTCAACCATGTCCCACGGCAGCGTTCAGCTCTCCATCTCACAAACATTTGAGAGAAAGCGTAAATTCCCACTTAGCCACCCTCGATCCCTGGCCCTGAATGCCAGCATTTCTAAACTACTGGCCTATGAAATGCTGTCATTTAGGCTGGTGGACACACACAGCTTCAAACAGCTCATGTCACTTGCTGTCCCACAGTATGTTGTTTCCAGCCGGCACTACTTCTCCAAGAGAGCCGTGCCTTCCCTGCACAACCAAGTATCCGATAAAATCAAGTGTGCACTGCGCAACGCCATCTGTGGCAAGGTCCACCTAACCACAGATACGTGGACCAGTAAGCACGGCCAGGGACGCTATATCTCCCTAACTGCACACTGGGTAAATGTAGTTGCGGCTGGGCCCCAGGCGGAGAGCTGTTTGGCGCATGTCCTTCCGCCACCAAGGATCGCAGGGCAACATTCTTTGCCTCCTGTCTCCTCCTCCTCCTACTCAGCTTCCTCCTCCTCTTCTTCTTCCACCTGCTCATCCAGTCAGCCACACACCTTCACCACCAACTTCAGCACAGCACGGGGTAAACGTCAGCAGGCCATTCTGAAACTCATATGTTTGGGGGACAGGCCCCACACCGCACAGGAGTTGTGGCGGGGTATAGAACAACAGACCGACGAGTGGTTGCTGCCGGTGAGCCTCAAGCCCGGCCTGGTGGTGTGCGATAATGGGCGAAATCTCGTTGCAGCTCTGGGACTAGCCGGTTTGACGCACATCCCTTGCCTGGCGCATGTGCTGAATTTGGTGGTGCAGAAGTTCATTCGCAACTACCCCGACATGTCAGAGCTGCTGCATAAAGTGCGGGCCGTCTGTTCGCGCTTCCGGCGTTCACACCCTGCCGCTGCTCGCCTGTCTGCGCTACAGCGTAACTTCGGCCTTCCCGCTCACCGCCTCATATGCGACGTACCCACCAGGTGGAACTCCACCTTGCATATGCTGGACAGACTGTGCGAGCAGCAGCAGGCCATAGTGGAGTTTCAGCTGCAGCACGCACGGGTCAGTCGCACTGCGGATCAGACACACTTCACCACCAATGACTGGGCCTACATGTGAGACCTGTGTGCCCTGTTGCGCTATTTCGAGTACTCCACCAACATGGCCAGTGGCGATGACGCCGTTATCAGCGTTACAATACCACTTCTAGGTCTCCTTGAGAAAACACTTAGGGCGATGATGGAAGAGGAGGTGGCCCAAGAGGAAGAGGAGGAAGAGGGGTCATTTTTAGCACTTTCAGGCCAGTCTCTTCAAAGTGACTCAGAGGGAGGTTTGTTGCAACACCAGAGGCCAGGTACAAATGTGGCCAGACAGGGCCCACTTCTGGAGGACGAGGAGGACGAGGAGGTGGAGGAGGATGAGGATGAAGCATGTTCACAGCGGGGTGGCACCCAAAGCAGCTCGGGCCCATCACTGGTGCGTGGCTGGGGGGGAAACACAGGACGATGACGATACGCCTCCCACAGAGGACAGCTTGTCCTTACCTCTGGGCAGCCTGGCACACATGAGCGACTACATGCTGCAGTGCTTGCGCAACGACAGCAGAGTTGCCCACATTTTAACGTGTGCGGAATACTGGGTTGCCACCCTGCTGGATCCCCGGTACAAAGACAATGTGCCCACCTTACTTCCTACACTGGAGCGTGATAGGAAGATGCGCGAGTACAAGCGCACGTTGGTAGACGCGCTACTGAGAGCATTCCCAAATGTCACAGGGGAACCAGTGGAAGCCCAAGGCGAAGGCAGAGGAGGAGCAAGAAGTCACCAACGCAGCTGTGTCACGGCCAGCTCCTCTGAGGGCAGGGTTAGCATGGCAGAGATGTGGAAAAGTTTTGTCACCACGCCACAGCTAACTGCACCACCACCTGATACGGAACGTGTTAGCAGGAGGCAACATTTCACTAACATGGTGGAACAGTACCTGTGCACACTCCTCCACGTACTGACTGATGGTTCGGCCCCATTCAACTTCTGGGTCTCCAAATTGTCCACGTGGCCAGAGCTAGCCTTTTATGCCTTGGAGATGCTGGCCTGCCCGGCGGCCAGCGTTTTGTCTGAACGTGTATTCAGCACGGCAGGGGGTGTCATTACAGACAAACGCAGCCGCCTGTCTACAGCCAATGTGGACAAGCTGACGTTCATAAAAATGAACCAGGCATGGATCCCACAGGACCTGTCCATCCCTTGTGCAGATTAGATATTAACTACCTCCCCTTAACAATATATTATTCTACTCCAGGGCACTTCCTCATTCAACACTATTTTTAATTTCATTTTACCATTATATTGCGGGGCAACCCAAAGTTGAATGAACCTCTCCTCTGTCTGGGTGCCGGGGCCTAAATGTGTGACAGTGGCCTGTTCCAGTGGTGGGTGACGTGAAGCCTGATTCTCTGCTATGACATGAAGACAGATTCTGCGCTGACATAAGGCCAGATTCTCTGTTACGGGACCTCTCTCCTCTGCCTGGGTGCCTGGGCCTAAATGTGTGACAGTGGCCTGTTCCAGTGGTGGGTGACGTGAAGCCTGATTCTCTGCTATGACATGAAGACAGATTCTGCGCTGACATAAGGCCAGATTCTCTGTTACGGGACCGCTCTCCTCTGCCTGGGTGCCGGGGCCTAAATGTGTGACAGTGGCCTGTTCCAGTGGTGGGTGACGTGAAGCCTGATTCTCTGCTATGACATGAAGACAGATTCTGCGCTGACATAAGGCCAGATTCTCTGTTACGGGACCTCTCTCCTCTGCCTGGGTGCCTGGGCCTAAATGTGTGACAGTGGCCTGTTCCAGTGGTGGGTGACGTGAAGCCTGATTCTCTGCTATGACATGAAGACAGATTCTGCGCTGACATAAGGCCAGATTCTCTGTTATGGGACCGCTCTCCTCTGCCTGGGTGCCGGGGCCTAAATGTGTGACAGTGGCCTGTTCCAGTGGTGGGTGACGTGAAGCCTGATTCTCTGCTATGACATGAAGACAGATTCTGCGCTGACATAAGGCCAGATTCTCTGTTACGGGACCGCTCTCCTCTGCCTGGGTGCCGGGGCCTAAATGTGTGACAGTGGCCTGTTCCAGTGGTGGGTGACGTGAAGCCTGATTCTCTGCTATGACATGAAGACAGATTCTGCGCTGACATAAGGCCAGATTCTCTGTTACGGGACCTCTCTCCTCTGCCTGGGTGCCTGGGCCTAAATGTGTGACAGTGGCCTGTTCCAGTGGTGGGTGACTTGAAGCCTGATTCTCTGCTATGACATGAAGAGACTGATTCTCTGCTGTTGTGAAGCCAGATTCTCTGCTATGGGACCTCTGTCCAATTGATATTGGTTCATTTTTATTTTTTTAATTTTAATTTTAATTCATTTCCCTATCCACATTTGTTTGCAGGGGTTTTACCTACATGTTGCTGCCTTTTGCAGCCCTCTAGCTCTTTCCTGGGCTGTTTTACAGCCTTTTTAGTGCCCAAAAGTTCGGGTCCCCATTGACTGCAATGGGGTTCGGGTCTGGGACTAAGTTCGGATCGGGTTCGGATTCCGAACATTTCCGGGAAGTTCGGACGAACTTCTCGAACCCGAACATCCAGGTGTTCGCTCAACTCTACTCCTGTTGCTTCCTCATCCTACTCCCCTTCCTCATCCTCTACCGGCTTCTCATCTGGTCAGCGTAACACCTTCACCACCAACTTTAGCACAGTCAGGGGTAAACGACAGCAGGCAGTTTTAAAACTTATCTGTTTGGGGGACAAACCCCACACAGTGCAGGAGCTGTGGACGGGCCTTGAACAACAGACCGATGAGTGGTTGGTGCCAGTGAGCCTCAAGCCCGGCCTGGTGGTGTGCGATAATGGGCGAAATTTCGTAGCAGCCCTGGGACTAGCCGGTTTGCACATCCCTTGCCTGGCGCATGTGCTGAATTTGGTGGTGCAGAGGTTCCTTAAAAATTACCCCGATATGTCAGAGCTGCTGCATAAAGTGCGGGCCGTCTGTGCATGCTTTCGGCATTCTCACCCTGCTGCTGCTCGCCTGTCAGTGCTGCACCGTAACTTCGGCCTTCCCGCTCACTGCCTCATATGCGACGTGCCCACAAGGTGGAACTCCACCTTGCACATGCTGGCCAGAGTGTGCGAGCAGCAGCAGGCGATAGTGGAGTTTCAGCTGCAGCACGCACGGGTGAGTCGCTCTGCAGAACAGGACCACTTCACCACAAATGACTGGGCCTCCAAGGCGAGACCTGTGTTCTTGTTGCGCTGTTTCGAGTACTCCACCAACATGGCCAGTGCTGATGATGCCGTTCTCAGCGTTACTATCCCACTTCTATGCCTCCTTTAAAAAACGCTCCTGGCGATGATGGAAGAGGATGTGGCACAGGAGGAGGAGGAAGAGGAATCAATTCATAGGGTTTCCGGCCAGTCATTCACAAGTGGCTCCGAGGGTGGGTTCCTGCACCCACAAACTCCAGGTACACAATTGTCCAGCCAGGGCACAGTTCTGGAGGATGATGAGCAGGAGGAGATGGAGGAGGAACCGTGTTCACAGCAGAGTGGCACCCAAACCAGCTCATGGCCATCACTGGTGCGTTGCTGGGGGGATACAGAGGACACAGACGATACACCTCCCACAGATGACAGCTTTTAGTTGCCTCTGGGCAGCCTGGCACACAGGAGCGATTACATGCTGCAGTGCAGTCTCTCCGCAACTACCGCCGAGTAGCCCACATTCTAACTTGTGCTGATTACTGGGTGGCCCCTCTGCTTGATCCCCGCTACAAGGACAACGTACCATCTTTAATTCCGTCACTGGAGCATGATCGTAAGATGCCCGAGTACAAGTGCACGCTAGTAGACGTGCTGCTGGTGGCATTCCCACCTGACAGCGGGGGCATAGTGGAAGCACAAGGCAGAGGAGGAGGAAGAGGTCGCCAACGCAGCTGGTGCACCACCAGCACCTCAGAAGGCAGGGTTAGCATGGCCACAACAACCAGCACCACCAGCTGATATGGAACGTCTTAACAGGAGGCAGCATTTCAGCAACATGATGGAGCAATATGTATGCTCACGCCTACACGTACTGAATGACGGGTCTGCCCCCTTCAACTTCTGGGTCTCCAAATTGGGCACATGGCCTGAGGGTAGATTCACACGTCCGCAAAACACGGACACCGGCAATGTGCATTCCGCAATTTGCGGACCACACATCGCCGGCACTATAATAGAAAATGCTTAATCTTTTCTGCAATTGCGGACAAAAATAGGACATGTTAAATTTTTTGTGGAAATGGGAGCACGAATGCGGAAGTGCGGATCCGCAAATGCGGATGTGGATCCACAAATAGGGATGCGGACAGCACATTCTGGCCCCATTGAAAATTAATGGGTCTGCACCCGTTCCGCAAAATTGCGGAACGGATGCGGACCCATTTTGTGGACGTGTGAATGGAAAAGATATCCCTCAAAATGAAAATAAATTAAATTATTAAAGTTAAGCAAAAAGCATAGATGTGGTAGGCAATAACAAGTGCTCGGCGGCACCAAATCAGAAACCATATGTCCTACCACAATTCGGGGTATTCCAGTGCACACCCATAAATCCCAGAGGGAAAGCAAAAAAAAAATCTATCCCTGGGCTAGATGATGACAGGGTGGACAAAGAACTGTCCCTGATATTGCCCTACAGGGGGGTGCTATTCTGGCCCTGATAGCCTAACCACAGACCACCCACCCTGATAAGAGCGACCCCATCCGGAACCTTACCCTATATAAATATGGCCCTAGTGAGCCCCTAGGCCCCTGACTTCCAGGTGATCACTATATAGATCTATGTGTTTTTGACTATAAAATTATATTATAAGTATATTGCACCCCTCTATGTATCACACCTATTGATAGAACACCTATACCAGTCCTTAAAAATACTTTTGTGGCCCTATTAGCTAGCGTTTGGTGTCCCTAACAGCCTGTCCCTGCCCCACACAGCAACCTCTCCCTACACTGACAAAACACTGAATGTAAAATAGTGGCCAGATCAGGTTTATTTATAAGGTAGGGGGTATGTCCATGTGCTGAAACTTCTAAATTGGCTGTCCTGTACCACCTGATGGATGTGTCATGGGTCAAAGTTCTTCACAATGTAAAAGAATATGGCGGGCGCGAAAATCTCCATATGTTCGCATGTTCGGCAAATTGCGAACACGCAAAGTTCCCTTGAAACGACCGCTGGGCGAACCGCAAGGCCATCTTTATTGTCAGGTGACATTTTACCAATTTTGCTGTTTACAAACCCCTGCTCTGCATAGTTTACAGGGAATTAAATTTCAAAAATTCTTCAATGCTTAAACTTTAACAACTTGTTCCAAATTTGCGCATATTTAATTTTAAAAAAATTAACCTCCCTTGGATGTGGTCTCTCTTTCTCACGCTCCCTCTCCGGCGTGGAACCCATATTCGCCGATAACCGTGATCAACATGGTATGGTCAGAAAAGAACATCGAAAGTTGATAGAGAAGATATCCAAATGGATTGTGGACGTCACAGGGACGTGCGATCAGGCAGAAGTTATCTAGAGTCAACACGGCGGCAGCAGGGCCTCTCCTGTCTAACGTTTCCAAATCCTAAATACCCCAGTGACATTTCATATAATTGTTTATTAATCATTCCAATAACAGGGCATCTTAAGAGTCCTGTATTGTTATTTATCATCACTACCTCCCCAAGTCGGGAGTGGGTAATTGGCGCGTCCCCTCCTTTCCTTCGATTCTTCCGTTTTAATAACTTTTCCCAGATTTCCGCTCGATCACAATTAAATTTCATCCATTGATCTCCCTTGGATGTGGTCTCTCTTTCTCACGCTTCCTCTCCGGTGTGGAATCCTGATTCGCCGCTAACCATGATCAACATGGTAGGCGCAGAAAAGAACATCAAAAGTTGATAGAGCAGATATCCAATTGGATCATGAACATCACGGGGACGTGTGACATGGTGGGGCAGTATGTGTGCACACGCCTACACGAACTGACTGATGGGTCTGCCCCCTGCAACTTCTGGGTCTCCAAATTGGGCACATGGACTGAGCTTGCCCTTTACACCTTGGAGGTGCTGGCCTGCCCTGCAGCCAGTGTATTGTCTGAACGTGTGTTTAGCACGACTGGAGGGGGTTATCACATGTTATATTTCCCAATGTTTTGGGTTGCACCCTAATTTAAAAAATAAAAATAAATTTAAAACCAAAAAGCAGTGTAGGCTACCTCCTCCACCGCCGCTTCCACCTACACTGCCACATCCACTGCCTCTTCAACCTCCTACTCCATATGGACCTCGTCCTCCTAGAACAAGATTTTTTACATATTTTATGTTATTTAAAGTCATTTCCCTATCCATATTTGTTTGCAGAGCACTTGCCATGCTCTTAACCACATTTTGCTGGCATTTTCAGCCCTCTTCATGACATTTTTACAGCCATTCGGGTCCCCATTGACTTCAATGGGGTTCGGGGTCAAGTTGGGGTCCCGAACTCGAACTTTTTGGTGAAGTTCGTCCGAACCCATCGAAACCTGAACATCCAGGTGTCCGATCAACTCTACCTGTAACCTTGGCGGCAGCCCTGATTTTAAATACTATAGGGACATTTTAGAGAAACCAAATTGTACCAATAAAAACATCAGGAATTCAGTCCAGAACACATCATCCTATCAATTTTGACTATTTTCCCTTTTTGAGCATGCTACATTTGGTAAGAAGTAAGGATGAGCGAACCAGTTCAGACATAACTGGGTTCGGTCCGAACTTTGCTATTTTTTGGACGGCCAATGAACCTGAATATTTCACTTAACCTGAATCCACTTAAACGGAGCATAGCACCATTTTGGGGAACAGGTCGGTGGGAATAAAAGCACTAGGGAGGAATAAGAAGGGTTCTCACATGACCATGAGAGCAAGTGGGGGGGAAGACTTGCGTGGTTGGCTTCCAGGCTGACAAACAGCCTAAATAAGCCAATCAGTGCTGCAGCAGGCAGGGAGGTGGCCTAGCAGAACAAGCAGAAGGACATTCTGTACTAGGCTTTGAATGAGGGTGGTTGGGTGTAACAGTGTCTGCCAGGAAAACGATCTTAGGGAGTCAGGAAGAGTGAATAGAAACAGTCAGAAATCAATCAAGCTTATTGCCAGGGAGAGTGAAGCAAAAGGCTAGGGTTCCAAAGAAGAATTGTGTATTATGCGCAATACATGTACTGTAGAGAGAAGTAAGGCAGCTGACAGACAGGGAGAGAGAAGACAAGACCTGTGGCTGTGCCTGTTATCATAAGTGCAGGTGCACCTCAAAAGCAGCTACCTGCAAATACTTTCACCCCCCCCCCTTATTTTCACAGAAACCTTTTTTTGGGGGGGAATTTAATTAAGCTGCATATATATGTGATTACTAAAGACACAAGGTATAGCAGCAATCTACCAGTATGTATTAATGAGAAATTAAGCATCAAGCCTCAATCACAAACTTACGTATAATCAGTTTCCACACAGTGGCAATTAAACTAAGCTGCATATATATGAGATTACTGCAGCAATACACAAGGTGTAGCAGCAATCTACATGTGTGCATGAAGGTGAAATTTAGCATCAACCCTCAATCGTCTGTTTACTTATATTAAGTTTCCACGTGGCCGCAATTTAATTTTGTTTGGGGGGTTCAATTTAATTAAGCTGCATATATACGTGATTGCTGCAGCAATAGTCATGGTGTGGCAGCAATTTACCAGTGTGTATTACGGTGAAATTTGGTGTCCAGCCTTAATCGGCCCTTTCACGTATATTCTCTTTCCACACTGTTAAAATTGTAAATTTTTGGGGGATTGTTCAATTTAATTAAGTCAGCATATATATGTATTATACACCTACTAACAAATAGGGCAATATAGCATATAGTCAGCACCCATGCACAATGCCCACTGTTATATGAAAACCCAAAAAAGAAAACAGAACCGGGATTTATAAGTACTTCCAGTTTATTAAGTCATTAAATAATTATAAAAATGTCAACCAAGTAAAATAAAATGAATAGCGGTGGTACATGACATATAGTGATGAGTGGCAGGGGCAATATACGAATTTGAGATATTTTGTGAATATTTGGGTGAATATTCGTCATATCTTTGCGAATTTGAGAATCCGCTATTATTTTCTTTATTGCGAAAATCGGCAATGTAATATGTGCGTATTGCACACGCAATACAGGCATGGGTCACTGTTGCTACATTTTTCAAGCTGCTAGAAGTTTCCTGAGACTGAAGAAAATGGTTGGCACGGCACAACATTACAATAGCTTTATATGCAGATAGAGTACTCCAATATATTTGAGATTGCGCAAAATCGGCAATTAATGATGTGCATATTTTGGCGCAATACGTGCAACTTCACATTTTAGCAGGTCTGACTACATATTTCTGATTGGTGCACTAAGTATTGTTGTGAACCTGTGACATCACAGCACTATATCTGTAGCATGAATGTATGGACAGCTACACTATCTCGATCTAACCTATGCTGACTATCTCCCACTAACTATCTGTAATATATATATATATATACGCTAACTAACTAACTATCTATCCAATATAATTAAACAGTAAAGCACAGAGCACAGCAATGACACTGCTGTCTCTCTAAGAAAATGGCTGCTGGGAAGGTTCTTATATAGTAAGGGGCAGTCAACTTTCCTATTGGTTGCTAGGGATGTTGCTA
The DNA here is from genome assembly GCF_905171765.1 of Bufo bufo. NCBI lineage: Eukaryota > Metazoa > Chordata > Amphibia > Anura > Bufonidae > Bufo > Bufo bufo. Next base: position 404,942,100 of record NC_053393.1, on the reverse strand, counting down.
AGCTCAGACAAAGACATTGCAGCCTTCTCATTGGCCTAGAAGCAAGAAGGGAGGTTACTGATGAAAAAAAAAATCTAGAATATTCGCAAATACGAACATATAGCACTATATTCTAAATATTCGCACGCAACACTAATGAGATTTGGAAATAACAAATAATTCAGTAAAACCACAGTTGGAATCAGAAGTTCTATATACAATAATTTGCCCAAGGGGATCACATTAGCAGCTCAATAGTATAAAGTGCAAGTGCCTATCAGTACAAATGAGAGTACCAATGAGAAACAACCTTCCATGGTATATAGTACAATTCAAATGTACATATAAAAAAACATCCAATAATACAATACTGACCAGGGAGACCTTGCACACCAAAGAGCATTTCGCCTAATGCTTCATCAGGGGATCCAGTATGACTATGTCTCTGTGTCTTGTTTTGTCCCTTGGTGTTGTTTGCCTCACACCTTAGCAGAGTAGGGGACATAGACCAGTTGTAAACTTGTTACTTAGAGCTTGCACTGACGGTAGCAGGGAAGGTGAACAGGGTTCTAGTTATGGCTCACTGTCTATGTCCATCCCTACCTACTGACATTGTAATGTATAGACCCAACCCCTTAAGCAAATCTGTGAGCAGTTTTTACCTTAATAAACTGCTGCCAACACTAGGTGGGAGTACTGGAAGTGGAGCGTCAAGATGAAGTGCAATCTTCTCTCTGCATTGAGCTACTTCTGGAGAGCATCCAACCAAGAGGCCACTACAGCTGTCACTCAGAGCAGGGTTGTGAAGCAGCTAAAGGCAAAGAGGTGAGAGAACTTCACAATGAAGCTCTACAGTGCACTTGCAGAACACAATCTAGCAGAATATAACTTCCCATTCACATTACTTCTGATTTTAAAAAAAGCCCCACAAAAAGATATGTTTGTACTGCTCTCCCCAGCTCTGACCTATTGCTGTCAGCAGCAGTTTAGCATGGTGAAAACTGCTGACAGATTTCCTTTAACACAACTTCAGCACAATGGATCCACTGGGATTAACTATCTTCCTAGGTGCAGTAGCTGGATAGAGCGGCCAGTCTTCAAATGCAACAGCTGTGAAGCAGTCATATATTGTATGAAAAATGGATGTTAGCAGAATCAGAGGATTCCTTCAGAAAGATCTATAAGCATTTTTGAAAAACGCATTGTACAATTTTACATATGTCTCTAAACCTCCTAAGATATGTGCCTAATTTGGTACAAGGGATGAGCAAAAGGCCTACAAAGGATTTGTTATATCTTAATCAGTTAGTTTTACTCTAAATAAGTCTTTCCACCATCAGTAGGATATGCCATCACTTTCTGATAGGTATTGGTCTAATTTCCTGGACCTAACAATTCTCAAAATTGGGGTGCAGCACAATGCACCATGAGTCCTTAACATTTTCCCTTCATGGTGGGGATTTGGTCAACGCTCTTTGCAGGGAAAATGCAACTCAGTCCCACTATCTTGAATGTTGCCGAGTTGCAGTTCCCTTCTTCCATGTACAGCTTGAGCATAAGCGCCATGCTGTGCAGCAAAACTACTGAAAGAGTTTTTGCCCCTTTATTCATAGAATAGGCTAGAGATATATATGCATTATACCATTTTTAAAGACTGAAATACCCCTTAAACAAGTATTACCAATAGATATTTTCTACAAATTTTTCTCCTTAAAGGGGTTTTCTTGGAATAATGGATTTTTATCTAATGCCTGCAGCCAGCTTTCATAAATAGAAGATTCACACTTACTTGCTCCCTGCCGCTCTGGTGCTCGGCACCAACTCCCGCATGTCCATGTTCTGGTCTCTGGACTGTTTACATCAATAAATGCATGGGCATGGTCACATACTCCACTTCAGCCAATAACTGGCTTCACTTGTGACCACATCACCACTGAAACCAGTTATTGGCTGCAGTCGAACATATGACAATGCAGCGCCAGATGCATACAGTCAGGGGACTAGAATATGGACATGTGAGAGCCATTCACAATGACCAGAGCGGAGGCGAGCAGGTAAGTACAGTATGAATATTTTATTTACAGAGACAGGTTGTGAGCATTAGATAAAAAAGTAATTATTCCTGGAAAATACCTTTACCCTTTAGTTGATTTTGATGGACAATCTGTCTTTTTTTGTCACCCTACTTACTGACCTACTTTGCTGCTAAGTCATTCTTTTTTTCACTTTGAAGACTTCTAAATTCGAATATAACTGGTGATTGGTAGCAGAAACAAGTTTAAAGTCCAATTATCAGTTTCTAGAGTGATAAGATTATGACACCGTCTCATTGCAGGTTGGCCTTTAACATCAGTTAAACTTTCAGTTTCCTTTAATTAATGTTTTGAATCTTTTGCAAGGGACGATTTAATTGATCCCATGATACATTAAGTACAATGAAACTCAATCTCAGACATTGATCTGTCATCTTGAGATTTATTATTTAAATGGAAACAATATTTAATTAATGCTTGCAACGGTTCCCATTTAAGCTGGAGCACAATTACTGCTCTGTAATATGTTATTATATATATTAGCTCTGTATGTGCTGCATCCATAGCAATTTCTATTATGCTTTTGCCATTGGACACTATACTCCTATAAATTGTGGGGTCACACTATGAAGCACCGTTACGACTAAGGGTCCAGTACCCGAAACGCGTCAACGCTTTGCATTCCGTGTACCAAGTGGCTGTGTCTGCGGTTGTATGACTAATAAAGAAGAAGCTTTTAAGAGGATCTCCATTGCTTCCGAGACCTTTCCTTTCTAAATTACTTGCAGCCTGCAGTGGGGACACACCCCTAAGGTTTCTGGAGTCGGGACTATTCTATGACCGGGAAGGTGAGCTGGATAAAGTTTTCTTGTATTTTACCAAGTGGTGTTTCCGTGCGGTACCCCCGGTTCCCGATGAGACACTATTACCTTTGACTCTTCACCTGAATATTTATTCTGCGGACTGCCACTGAGTGGTACACGGACACACCTGTCCAATTATGGCCTTTGTTACCTTGCTGGATCGTCAGTCAAAAGCAGACTCAGTTTTCTCAGCTGAGGATTTGGCTGGTTCCAGTGATTTGGATTTAAAAAGCAAAATTAATAATCTGAACGGCTTTTGGCCCAGGAAACTCGTGTTTGGTGGGATTGCACCACACTTACCAAGTACATGGAAAAGAGCATGATCCCACGTGGACTGCGGATCAAGAAGATACCTACTACAGTCTTTTCGGAGGACTTCGTATGTGAATGGAATAGTATCCTGTCTGACTGTTCACTGAAATTAATGAAACTCATTATTGATTCTGAGAATGATAAATTGATTGGTCTACAGCGGGACATTCAACTTTGCAGAGAATCGCTGGCAAAGTTTAGCACAAATACAGATTACATATCCATGGAGGAACAAATGAAGGTTTCCATTAATAAGTTAGAGGACACTATCATGGAGTACAAACATGTAAAATACCAGCGTGACCTGCATGATTATACAAGTAATCAGGTTTATGAATGGGGGAGACGGGATAACACTTATTCCACGCCGAAGTCAATCCTTAAAAGTCGCAAGAAAGTGAAATTGCATAAAAGAGTATCTAGAGTTAGTTTTTCCTCCGATACAGAGGTGTCTGATTATTCTCATACAGCCGGGACGTTGGAGCTGGGGTCTGGTGCTTCCGCTCTGCCTCTCTCACCTGAAGAGGGGGGAAATAAAGCCTCCTATTATAAAAAATATAAATCAGAGAAGGACAGGAGAGATGCGTCCAATATTTCAAAAGACGCAGAACCAGGGCCGGACGGAGGCACCAGACAGCAGCATCCAAGATCCACCCAGCTTCAGACAAAACAGAAGTAAGTAGCGATCAGTTAAATGTTGTGAATTTATCTAGCATTATGTTGAGTAAAGAACAAGAATATGTACTGTCCCTTGGCCTAAATTTTGCGCCCTCTGCACATTTTGATATGTTTTCTACCCTGTTGGACATCAACAAATTTGTGCGCAATATCACGGTATCTCGGCATTTCCATGATATCCCGGCTCCCCCTGACCCCCCGCCGAACCAGTCACAGACCTACAATGATAATGTTTATAAAGATTTACTGTTCAAGGAACAAGTGTCTCTGTGCTGCTTGGCGGGGCTTCAGGAGGAGCAGGGAATCGTGGAGGTAGCCCAATCTGGGACAAAATTTCACACCCGTAATGCCAGATTTTACCCTGTGATGTCGTACACTAGTAGCATGGATGTATTCCAGGAGGTGCTGGAGAAGGAGTTGGGCAGAATTCAAAAAGATAGCAAGGACGCCAGAAGTCCTGAAAATCTTACCCACTCTCAAATTCAGGCCCTCCAGGAGTTACATCAGTGCGACAAAATCATCCTCAAAATGGCGGACAAGGGGGGGGGCGGTGGTCATCATGGATAAGGAGATATACGGCAGCCAAATGCGGGATATGCTGGCCGACGCATCCACGTACAGGAGACTAGAGAGAGACCCATTAAAGGAATATAAAGATGGCTATATGTCACTAATACAAAAAGGTAGAGATATGGGTATATTTAATGAACCGGAATATAGATACCTGTGCGTGGATGCGCCTGTCACCCCTATTATGCATGCTCTGCCTAAAATCCATAAGGGTGTCCACCCCCCCCCCCCTATAGTCTCTGGTATGGGGTCCCTCACTGAGCGCCAGGGTAGTTGGCTGGACAACATTCTCCAGCCACTAGTCAGGCGCACACCGGGGTTCCTAAAGGATACGGCGGACGTCTTGCGAGCCATGTTTAGTTTTAAATGGGAAAGTAATTTCAAATGGATTGCGGCAGACGTTATTGCACTGTATCCCTCTATTTCCCACGGGGTCTCCCTGCTGGCCATGGAATATCACCTCCATAGGCACACAGGATTTAATTCCAGCTATATAGATTATGCTTGTGAGGTCACTGCTTATTTATTGACCCACAATAATTTCATGTTCGATGGTGTGCATTACTTGCAGACCCGTAGAGTGTCAATGGGGGGCCAAATTCTCGCCGTCATTGGCTAATTTGACTATGGCCTACTGGGAAGAAAAATTCATTTACAGTCTGGATAATCCTTTTGGGCCTGGATTGGTCTGGTACGGCAGATACATCGATGACCTGCTCATGGTATGGGCGGGCGATGTGTCTGCCGTCCCGGACCTCCAGGTCTATCTTAATGGTAATGATTACAACTTGCGCTTCACGTGTACTGTGGATGAATCCCATATTAATTTTCTGGACCTGACACTCCACGGCAGTCCAGGGGAGGTGGTGCACACCCGAACTTACAGAAAAGATATAGCTGGAAACTCGATCCTGAATGCTAGGAGTCATCATCCTTTGCATACCATCAGGGCGATTCCCGTGGGGGAATATATACGGACTGCAAGAAATTGCAGTTCACCAGAGTTATTAGAAGAGGAATTCAGTAGGGTAGATAAAAGGCTAAAGGCCCGTAATTATCCTGACTGGATGATTCAAAGAGGCAGAGGCGTTGCACTACATAAATATAGACGGGAAATGCTTTTTGGAAAAGCGAAGGACTGCAAAGAATCCAACACATCTGCGGGGAGTGTGAGGGCACATGGAGACAGGGACCAGGACAACATCCCTACGTTATCTCTAACATACAGTAGGGAATTCAATAAAATCAGCGCTACAATTAAGCGATGCCTCCCCATCTTATATGACGATGAGATTCTATATAATGCTCTGAAATCAGGCTGTAGAATTGTTCCTAGAAGGGCTACTACGTTGTCCTGCTCACTGTCTCCATCCCTCTTCACTTCCAACAGTAAGGGAGCCAACATTAAATCTAGCTGGCTCAATTACAAGGGTTTCTCGAGATGTGGGAGTAAACCATGTAAAAGTTGCAACTATGTGATCCCCTTGCAGTCCTTTGATAAGTCTGACCATTCCTTCAGTTTTCCCATCCAAAGTTACATTAACTGTAACACTGAAGGGGTGGTCTATATCATACGGTGCACTGACTGTGATCTGATGTATGTCGGGAGTACGATTTGCAAATTTAAGAACCGACTCCTAGAGCATCTGAATTACATCCACAACCCGAATGCCCTGAACATCTCCAATGCAGCGAGACATTTTATACAAATGCATGCTCGCCAGGTCAAAACATTCAAAGTGTAAGGGATCGCCTCTTATTCGGGGGTCATTCTCACAATGATCTTCATAACCACTGGGTTTCAGGTCCAAACAGTGCGATTTATTTGACACTTCATACACAACATGGCATAAAAACAAAAGCCTGCCCGTCTGGGCTCTACCTAAACATAATAAACATTGTATCCCTAACTTGGCTATACGATAGCGTTCCCACATGGAACCAGGTGCGGCTTACCCCAGACATACAGTCCACCAGCCCTCAGGCTGTAACAAATGCAGTACCTTTGGAGGGGGTTGTGGTCTAGGAGTCCTCCTGACTCTGACCTTTCAATGCTTGTTCCTGGGTGTCGCTGAGTCCCCCAAAGTCCAGGCTATTGCATAGCCTCGTGGCCCCTCAGCCTTGCCTAGCTGAGACCACACAGACAGAGCCTCACCAGACCTCTGTCTGCACACTCTCCAGAGTGAGACACACCCAGGATCCAGTAGCAGGATTAAATAGGATCCCTGGACATGAGCATGCCCTAAGTCCCGGACTGGAACCTGGGGAAACACCACCTCAATGTTTACATTGCCACAAAAGCCTTTGCAATAGAGAGGGTCTTTGCACCTAGGAGGGGGGGAGATCACCGTAAAAAACTTTGCCTACGAGAAGCTTTCTGGATTTTCAGACTCAATACCAGAGTTCCAAATGGTTTGAATCTGAAAAAAGAACTAATGTATGTGTATCAGTAATTAAAGCAGATGTTAGAATCAGAGTGACCATTGTTATCATTGCAGCAATCATCTGCTATGCAATATATGTAATCCCTCCAACATGCAATTCACTGGAGAGTTATGTGGTCACGCTGGTTTTGTTATTTATATGTTTTATGCTCATTTCTATATTCATATTTATGTTTCCATTGTCTACATGTAGTGCATGATCCACACCGTGCGGTTACTTCCCTTTCCTGCAGCAGCCTGGGAGGCCGGGATTACGGTTCCCAAGAGCAAAATTTAGGTGGGGTTCCCGCACCATGCATATAATCAACTGATGTTCATTCACTAATAATGTGAATCAAACCACTAAGAACTACTGTTTTCATTTCTTGCTCATATATAAATATATAACAATCAAAAATTGAATACATATGTAATCTTCTTGATCTGCAACCCACGGTATTGTATAGGGCCATATTGGTTTTGTAATTTATGTTTTTACAAGTTGTTATATGCAGTATGCTGTTCACACTGTGCGGTTTCTGTTCGTTCTCTGTATATGTTTGGAACATGGGATTTGGTTCCCTAAGGGTTAATCTGGAGTGAACTCTCCCGCACAGTGTGTAACTCATTCAATATGTGATTAGCAGGTTGTAAGAAGGGTGTGACGCATAGTGGGACATCCAATGGAGTTGGTGCTCTGTCTCTCAAAATTTGGAGGGTTGGACACTATACTCCTATAAATTGTGGGGTCACACTATGAAGCACCGTTACGACTAAGGGTCCAGTACCCGAAACGCGTCAACGCTTTGCATTCCGTGTACCAAGTGGCTGTGTCTGCGGTTGTATGACTAATAAAGAAGAAGCTTTTAAGAGGATCTCCATTGCTTCCGAGACCTTTCCTTTCTAAATTACTTGCAGCCTGCAGTGGGGACACACCCCTAAGGTTTCTGGAGTCGGGACTATTCTATGACCGGGAAGGTGAGCTGGATAAAGTTTTCTTATGCTTTTGCCATACACTGGAAATATACAATTCTATGAATGAATGAACGAATGGTCAAATGATCAAACTAACTTTAGGGAAGCATTTGGAAAAAAATATATCACTGATCCATCTTGTGTTGACTTAAGTTTTTTTTTCTCTCCAGAAACAGCACTATTGTTGTCCATGGGATGCGTGGGACATTGCAGCTAATCTCCATCCAAATGAAGGAGGTTGAACTGGAATATGAGAAACATACAAAAGAGTAGCGCTATTTAAAAAAAAAACATGTAGACCCTTTTTCCCTGATGCTACTTTAAATACAGACTGGTGCTGGTAGTGGTAGAGTAATGTTTTTTTGGATAAATCTAAAGCTACATTAAAGCGTTGCTACAACCATAGCCTTGGTATTGTTGCTGACATTGTACATTATTTTCCCAGTGTTCCTACATGGGTCCTGGTCTGGCCAGAGGGTATTTCTCCCGCAGCCTGCTTTTTAGCCAAGCTTTTATCACTCTGCCCTTGCAAACACTGGCTCTGAAAGAAAATATGCCCTATTCTGCACCAGCCTATGGCTCGACATCTTAAGGTACTTGGGTTACCTTCCCCAGTGGGAGGGTGCCTGACAAACAAGGTTCCTAGTCCACTAGATCCTACTAGATTCTGACCCTTCACTGACTGACCTGACCTGTGCCTGATCACCGTATTGACCATTTGCTGCTCATCCTGACCTTGCACTGTTTTCTGGTTTTCACTAATTCTATCTGACTTGTCCTCAGCTTGTCCCTGACTACGATTTTGCCAGATCCTCTCGACCCTTATGGCTTAGCCATCAACCAAGCAAAAAGAGACTACTCCAGGAGATGGCAACTTAGTGGCCCCACGTGCAGCCAATCCATATCCCTGTACAAAGGTTAATGGGTGGAAATCAGAAGACTGCCAGGATAACACCCTTAGGAGTAGCCCAAAGTCAAATCTGTTCAGTAAACACAGTGGTTTCACACTCACTGCCATAACAGTTACCTTAGCTATAATTTGGTTAAGGACTCGGCCATGTCAAACTTATTTAATTTATTCAGTTTTTAAGAGGAGGTAAGTTCTAGACTTGACCGCAACAAATCAATGGATGTTGTATATCTTGACTTCTCTAAAGCATTTGACGCTGCAATGAGAATGCTTGGACTGGGAGAAAATGTCTGTATGTGGGTATGTAACTGGCTCAGTGATAGAAAACAGAGGAAAGATATTAAAGGCACTAGTGATGGATGAACATTGGCCGGGATGGTTTGCGAACACGAATGCGCGCTTGCGCTCAAATGTTCGCGAACCGTGATTGCGCAGCGGCCCCTATAGACTTGAATGGAAGGCGAACCTGAAAAACCTTCAGGTCATATTTGCAGCCACCAAATAATTACTAGACGTGCACAAATAGTCCCACAACATGGACACTGACATACCAGATGTATTATTCCAATTTGCGATCTCCATTCATAATTTTTTTTTGATGCAAAATATCGGCAATGTAACTTTCGCGTATGCGCATGCTCAAAATAGGCGCCTGTCATTTTCATCATGACCCTGTGACAAAAGTCCCTATAGAAGAGCAGTATTTGTGGAAGAAGGTATATCACACCCCCGCCTCAATCAGTTTTTTTGGGGGGGCAACTGGCAAATCACACCAGTAGAAATTATTTGTTCCAATAGCGTTTGTCGCTCTGTGTAGATGCGGTCACTGTCACTAGTGGAGTACCACAGGGGTCAGTATTGGGCCCTATTCTCTTCAATATATTTATTAATGATCTTGTAGAAGGCTTGCATAGTAAAATATCAATTTTCGCAGATGACACTAAACTGTGTAAAGTAATTAACACTGAAGAGGACAGTATACTACTACAGAGGGATCTGGATAGATTAGAGGCTTGGGCAGAAAAGTGGCAGATGAGGTTTAACACTGACAAATGTAGGGTTATGCACATGGGAAGGAATAATACATGTCTCCAGCACATACTAAAAAGTAAACACTGGGTAACACTGACATGGAAAAGGACTTAGGAATTTTAATGACCAGCAAACTAAGCTGTAGAAACCAGTGTCAGGCAGCTACTGCCAAGGCCAATAAGATAATGGGTCGCATCAAAAGGGGCATAGATGCCCATGATGAGAATATAGTGTTGCCAACCTTATAAATCACTACACATGGAGTACTGTGTACAGTTCGGGGCTCCTGGTAACAAGGCAGACATAGCAGAGCTGGAGAGGGTTCACAGAAGGGCAACTAAAGTAATAACTGGAATGGGGCAAATACAGTACTGAGAACAATTATCAAAATTAGGGTTATTCACTTTAGAAAAAAGACTACTAAGGGGAAATGTAATAACCATGTATAAATATATCAGGGGTCAGTACAGAGATCTCTCCCATTATCTATTTATCCCCAGGACTGTGACTGTGACGAGGGGACATCCTCTGCATTTGGAGGAAAGAAGGTTTGTACACAAACATAGAAGAGGATTCTTTACTAGTGATGAGCAGGAGCAATATTCGAACTCGCGATATTTCACGAATATTTTGTAGAATATTCGTCATATATTTGTGATTTCGTGAATTCGAGATTATATTCTTAATTGCGAAAATCGGCAATGTATTATTTGCGTTATGCGCGTGAAATACCGGCGTGGGGTAGGCAACTTTTCGATTGGTTGCTAGGGATGTCGCTAAGCTGTGACAAAGCATTCTCATTGGCCCACAAGCTAGAAGAAGGGAGGGATGATCACCTGATATGTACTGTGTTAAAAAACAAAACAAAAAACCGAATATTTGTCATTATGAATATATAGCACTATATTCTAAATATTTGCGAATTCTTGAAGTGCCGATATTCGCGAAAAAAATATTTCTTTATCGAATAATCGCGGGCAACACTATTCTTTACAGTAAGAGCAGTGAGACTATGGAGCTCTCTGCCTGAGGAGGTGGTGATGGTGAATTCACTAAAATAGTTCAAGAGGGGTCTGGATGTATTTCTGGAGTGTAATAATATTACAGGCTATAGCTACTAGAGATGGATTGTTTATCCAGGGAGTTATTCTGATTGCCTGATTGGAGTGGGAAAATATTTTTTTCCCCTAAAGGGAGGAAAATTGGCTTCTACCTCACAAGTTTTTTTTTTTGCCATCCTCTGGATCAAATTGCAGGATAACAGGCTGAACTAGATGGAAAGATGTATTTTTTCAGTCTTATAAACTAAATTTCTTTGTTATGTTACTAAGTTTCTCATGAAACTTATTCAATACTATATCAGACTCTTGTCAAGCTGCACCTCACAGCACGACCACAGGGTGGCCAAACATTGACACATAGGATAGACATCACGTGACACTGTCATATTATCATGTTTTGAACATTAGGACATGTCCAGCCTAGGGGAAAAGTGAGGATGGACACATCTGTGCTTCCATACATTACCGTATTTTTCGCCCTATAAGACGCACCTGCCCATAAGACGCACCTAGGTTTTTGAGGAGGAAAATAAGAAAAAAAAAACATTTTGAACTAAAAGGTGTGCTTTTGGTGGGTTTTGAACTAATGGTGGTCTGTGGATGACACTATTATGGGGGATCTGTTGAGGACACTGTTATGGGGGATCTGTGGGTGACACTGTTATGGGGGATCTGCGGGTGACACTGTTATGGGAGATCTGTGGGTGACACTGTTATGGGGATCTCTGGATGGCTCTTATTGGGGTCTCTGGATGGCACTGTTATGGGGATCTGTGTCTGACACTGTTATGGGGGGATCTGTGGATGACACATATATAGCATCTTATGCTATGTGTCATCCACAGATCCCCTCCATAACAGTGTCCCTGTAGTGTGAATGACCCCCAATACAGGGGGTGGGGGTCGCATCTGGTTTTATAATGACAGCGGGGCCGTGACTGTATTCTACTACACGGGCCCTGCTCACTGTATATAATCGTATCTGTAATTGTAGGCATTGTTAATGTATAAAAATTCAGGGTAATCAGCGCCTGTATACTTACAAGCGTTCAGTAGCAGAGAGGAGGGAGGAGGCAGGCCTGGAGGACGGGCACTGGCAGCGTGAGTCACTACGTCACGCGCCTGCGCCGCCCACTTTATGAATGAAGCAGGCGGAGTGGGCGCATGACGTAGTGACTCATGCTGCCAGCGCCCGTCCTCCCAGCCTGCCTCCTCCCTCCTCTCTGCTACCAAGCGCTTGTAAGTACCGTAATACAGGCGCTGATTACCCAGAATTTTTATACATTAACAATGCCTACAATTACAGATACGATTATATACAGTGAGCGGGGCCCGTGTAGTAGAATACAGTCACTGCACTGGCCCCGCTGTCATTATAAAAGCAGATGCCGGCCCCCAGCCCCTCCTCCCTCTCAGCTGATACACCCGCTGCGCAGCATCGCGGAGGGGCATATCATTGAAAATTCTGCAAAATTCAGCATTTGCCCCATAAGACGCACTGCTATTTTTTCCCCCACTTATAGGGCGAAAAATACTGTATCTCAAGCTGGATCTATACACAAACCAATTGAAAAAAAAATGTTTGCAAAAATTGCTCATACTATTTAATAAATCCAGTGTCAGTGCTTTCTAAACATTTTTATTTGATAATGCTGAAAGCATATTTATAGTGCAACCATGTCCCCTTTTGTAATTTTATATTGTCGTTATAAGGCTTTCACATCGGCGTTTTGGTTTCCGTTTGTAAGATCCTTTCAGGGTTCTCACAAGCGGTCTAAAACGGATCAGTTTTGCCCTTAATGCATTCTGAATGGATAAGGATCCGCTCAGAATGCACCAGTTTAGCTCCGTCCCGCCTCCATTCCGCTTTGGAGGTGGACACTATAACGCTGCTTGCAGCGTTTTGGTGTCCGTCTGACAAAACTGAGCCAAACGGATCCGTCCTGACACACAACGGATCCGCCCCCATTGACTTTCAATGGTGTTCAAGACAGATCCGTTTTGGCTATGTTAAAGATAATACAAATGGATCCGTTCTGAATGGATGCAGACGGTTGTATTATCTGAACAGATGCGTTTGTGCAGATCCATGACGGATCCGCACCAAACGCGAGTGTTAAAGTAAGACAAATGCTGCAAATTTGGGTGCAATTTTAGATGAGATTTTTATGGCACAATTGTGTACAAAATCAGTACTGATAAAAAAAATAAATAAAAAAAAGATGATTAATTAAAATAAATCATTGCGAGAATCATGAATGCGCTGTGGACAAATCTGCAGCAATGTGTAATGTTAATATGTCAACAAAGAGCATGATCTTAAATCATTTTTACAGTAGATTTCCAGCACTATGTTAAGCTGATCTGTCCGCTGAATGTGCTGACCTATGTAATTACAGCTTATAAAGGGTATAGGTCTGTACTCTATTTGGATAATAGGAGAGATCAAACAACATAGCAGACTAAGGCCCCTTGCAGACGAGCGTTCCTCCCGCAGCGAGTTTGTAACACAGTTCCCGGCCTGACCTCCCAGCACTGACGGGATTCCAATAGCATTATATTAATTTATGATGCTATGTAACACTTAAAGTTCTGGAATGTATTGGATAACACTGGCATAATGCTGCCAGTGTTATCCAATACATTCCAGAACTGTAAAGGTTACAAAGCATCATAAATCAATATAATGCTATGTGAATCCCGTCAGTGCTGGAAGGTCAGGCCGGGTCCTGCGATGCCGACTCGCTGTGGGAGGAACGCTCGTCTGCAAGGAGCCTAATAGTCAATTATGGTGAAGAGGAGCAGAAGTAGATGGGGAGAGGGGTGGTGAGCTCTCCCCCTCATGAATACAGCAAAGTCATAGCTAAGTGCTCTTTCAATGCTTCTATAATAAACAAATGACACAATACTTGTTTTGGTTTATAGGAGAATGGACCTATATCTGTAAATGTGCTACCCTTACATTACTAACATACGATATGTCTACTTTAAGTCCACAGCACGAATAATTTAGGGTATGTTAACATTTTTACAGTGTATACTAACTACTGTTATACAAAAAGTGCATTCTTTTTAGGCTAGGCAAAGTTTTTTATAAGAAGGGGGAGTTATGGATCATCACTGTGCCGAACTGAGAACAGAGCGATATCTTACTTGTGCAGCAAAATAATTGCTCAGTCATTTTAGATATACATGTACAACTGTAGCTCCTCAGTTTCTCCAACAAGAACACATGCAAATGAAATTATATTTTTATTTGACATATTTAATTTGTATGTTGTTATGCATGGAGTATCATGAAAAACAGAAGAAATAGTGACCCATTTATCAATTTCTATCTGTTGTTTTTGCTTAGAACACAAGTCAATAATGAAGTGCAACTTTATTATTATTATTATTATTTATTATTAAAGCTCCATTCATTCCATAGCGCTGTACATATGAAAAGGGTATAAATACATAATACAGACAATTGCACTAAGCATAAACAAGACAAGTTACAAACTGGTACAGAAGGAGAGAGGGCCCTGCCTGTGAGGGCTTACAATCTACGTGGTATGGGAGAAGGACACAGTAGGTGCGGGTGAAGTTGGTCATGGCGGTATAGAGGCAGCAGGGTCACTGGTTGTAGGCTTGTCTGAAGAGGTAGGTTTTTAGGTTTCTTTTGAAGGATTCCACTGTAGGTGAGAGTCTGATATGTTGGGGTAGCAAGTTCCAGAGTGTGGGGGATGCATGGGAGAAATCATGGAGGCGATTGTGGGAAGAGGTGATAAGAGGAGAGGAGAGAAGAGAAGAAGGTCTTGTGAGGATCGGAGATTGTTTGTGGGGATGTATCGGGAAAGTAGCTCAGAGATGTAGGGAGGGAACAGGTTGTGGACGGCCTTGTATGTATTTTTTAGTATTTTGAACTGAATTTACTGGGCAATGGGGAGCCAGTGAAGGGATTGGCAGAGGGGAGAGGCAGAGGAGTAACAGGGTGAGAGGTAGATTATTCGGGCAGCAGAATTGAGGATAGATTGGACGGGTGCGAGAGTGCTAGATGAAAGGCCACAGAGGAGAATGTTGCAGTAGTCTAGGCGGGAGATGATGAGGGTATGTACATGCATTTTTGCAGATTCAAAGTCGAGGAAAGAGCAGATACGGGAGATGTTTTTGAGTTGTATTCGGCAGGTGGTGGAAAGGGCTTGGATGCGAGGTCAGAAGGAGAGGGCAGAATCCAAGGTCACTCCAAGGCAGCGGAGTTGGTTGAACGTGGAGAGTGTGCAGCAAATGATTGTGATAAATAGGTCTGTTGGGGGGGTTGAGCAAGATGGGGGAAAGATGATGAATTCTGTTTTATCCATGTTAAGCTTTAGAAAGCGAGAGGAGAAGAAGGATGAAATGGAAGATAGGCATTGTGGGATTCTGGATAATAAGGTGGTGATGTCAGAGGTAGATTTGTCGTCAACTTAAAAGTGATACTGAAAGCTATGGGACTCTATCAGATGTCCCAGGCCGAAAGTGTAGATAGAGAAGAGCAGGGGTCCTAGGACAGAGCCTTGCAGGACACCAACAGAGAGGGAATAGGACGAGAAGGTGGTGTGAGAGTGGGAGACTGTAAACGTCCGTTCTGTGAGGTATGATGTGATCCAGTAGAGGGCCAAGTCAGTGATGCCAAGAGATGAGAGAGTTTGCAACAGAAGGGAGTGGTTGACAGTGTCAAAGGGAGAGGACAGGTCAAGGAGAAGGAGGACAGAGTATTGTTTTTTGGTTTTGGCTGTTAGTAGGTCATTGGTGACTTTGGGTAAGGGCAGTCTCAGTTGAGTGGTGGGGTCGGAAACCAGATTGTAGCTGGTCAAAGAGGGAGCAGGAGGAATGGTGAGAGGACAGTTAAGAATGGACATGTTGTTCAAGTAGATTTGAGGCATACGGAAGAAGTGATATGGGCCGATAACTGAACAAAGAAGATGGGTTAAGTCAAGGGTTTTTGAGGATGGGTGTAATGGTAGCATGTTTAAAACTAGTGATGAGCGGCAAGGGCTATATTTAAATTCGCAATATTTAACGAATATTTGGGCGAATATTTGTCATATATTCGTGAATTTGAGATTATTTTCTTGATTGCAAAAAATCGGCAATGTAATATTCACATAATGCGCACGAAATACAGGCGTGGGTCACTTTTGCTACATTTTCAAAGCTGCTAGTAGCTTCCTGAGCCTGGAGAAAACGGTTGGCATGGCAGAACATTAAAAAGGGCTTTATATGCAGTTAGAGTGCTCCTATATATTCGCCATTGCGCTAATCGGCACTAATTATGCAAATATTTTGGTGCAATATGTGAAACTTTTAGCAGGTCTGCGTGTATGTATGGACAGCAGAACCTATCACACTACCTAACACACTGCACTGCAACAGCTACACTATATCAGGATCTAACCTACACTGACTATCTGTATTATATTTATAAGCTATCTAACTATCTATCTAATGTAATGTGGAAAGCACAGAGCACAGCAATGACACTGCTGTCTCTCTTAGAACTTTAAAAAACTGTAGAAAATGGCTGCTGGGGAGGTTCTTATATAGTAAGGGGTAGGTAACTTTCCTATTGGTTGCTAGGGATGTTGCTAAGCTCAGACAAATACATTGCAGCCTTCTCATTGGCCCACAAGCAAGAAGGGAGGTTACTGATGAAAACAAAATCTAGAATATTCGAAATTACAAATATATATCACTATACACTAAATATTCGCAAATTCTCAAAGTGCCGATATTCGCGATTCGAATATTCGCGCCCAATGCTATTTAAAACCAGAGGGGAAGACACCAGAGGTTAGTGATAGGTTGAAGAGATGAGTTAGGGCTGGGATAAACAGGTGGTGAGGTTAGGAATGAGGTGGGATGGGATTGGGTCAAGTGCACAGGTGGTGAGATGCGATCTGGAGAGTAGAGTGGAGAGTTTTTCTTCTGTAATGGTGGGTTTTGGGAGAAGAGGACTGAGCAGTTGTGTAGAGAGTCTGTGGGGACTGTGTACTGAAGCTTTTTCTGATGTTGACTATCTTTTGTTTGAAGTATGCCGCAAAGTCCTCAGCTGAGATGAAAGAGTGGGGGGTGCTGGGGGACCGAGAAGGGAATTAAAAGTGTTAAAAAGTTGTTTAGGTCTGTGGGCCAGGGAATATATGAGAGATGAGAAGTAGGCCTGTTTTGTATCAGCGAGTGAGGATTTGAATATGAGGAGGGATTGTTTGTATACGGGGAATTGATCTTTAGAATGGGATTTCTTCCATCGCCGCTCAGCAGCTCTGGAAGCCTGTCTGAGTTTTTTGGTCAGGTTGATGTGCTAGGGTAGTCTGTGGATTTTTCGGGTTTTGTTGTGTGTGAACATTATAATAATATATTGCCACCTGCTGGTCAGTGTAAGTGTGTGCGATGAGAAAAAGCTAACATAGAAGAAAAATAATGATTCTGTTATTTATTTCTTTAAACAAATCAAATTTATTGGTTGGTTACAAATGTTTTACATCCTTGCTCCAAATTCTGGGACCATCAGGAAAATGGAGGTCATTTGACCTTCTGTCTTCTGCAAGTTAAAGTGACTGTATACAGATTGACTGAATAAAATATGTGTTTGGCTATTTCTCTAACTTTGGTATTGTCACAATTGTATCAACCTGCAGAATAAAGTTATCATTAGTGTTGGGCGAGCATGCTCAGGGAAACCCCATTTTGACTCGAGCATCGCGATGCTCAGCACATTTTTTCGATGCTCGAGTCTCCTCCCCGCACATTTGTTGTCTGATACGCAGCCAATAAATGTGCGGGGAAGTACTGGCACTCACTGTAATGCCGTAGCCATGTTGGTTACTGGCATTACAGTGATTGGCTGGCTGGAATGCGTCATCAGGTGCTATTTAGCACCCGATGACACGTGGTTCAGCTCAGTCAGGGATAGCTGCAGCAGAAGGGACAGATAGTGTAGGGACAGGAATAGTTTTTTTATTTTTTCAGGCAGGGTTTACTGTTGAAAGGTGTTAGAGACCCAAAAGTCCTTTTAAAGACTATTTTATCTGGCTGCAATATATATTATTAGCGCAACCTACGCTAAATTGCGTGCAATTGTTTGGCCGCAGCTGACAATGACACAACCTCTGCGCTACATCTCCTGTATAACGTTTGCGCATCCTAAATATCTGTGACATTCAGTGTAATTTTTTCGCTGCTGTTAACAGCGACATTACCTGCGCTACATCTCCTGTATAACGTTTGCGCATCCTAAATATCTGTGACATTCAGTTAAATTTTCTCACTTATGCTAACAGCGACATTACCTGTGCAACATCTCCTTTGTAACGTTTGGCCATCCTAAATATCTGTGATATTCAGTATAATTTTTTCACCGCTGGGGACAGCGACATTTCCTGCCCTACATCTCCTGTATAACGTTTGCTCATCCTAAATATCCCTGACATTCAGTGTAATTTTTTCGCCGCTCGTGACAGCACCTGCGCTACATCTCCTGTATAACGTTTGCGCATCCTAAATATCTGTGACATTCACTGTAATTTTTTTCTTAGCCGCTGGTGACAGCGACAGTACCTGCGCTACATCTCCTGTATAATGTTTGCGCATCCTAAATATCTGTGACATTCAGTGTAATTTTTTTCTTAGTCGCTGGTGACAGCAACAGTACATGCGCTACATCTCCTGTATGACATTTGCGCATCCTAAATATCTGTAACATTCAGTGTAATTTATTTGAGCATACACTTACAAAAACTGCGCTACTGTACGTGTGACTTGCAAGCATATATACCTTTTAATATGCTCAAGGCGAGCATTAAGGGAGGAGGAAGTGGCCGTGCTGCTGATGGTGCACGCAGAGGCCGTGGCCCTGGGTGCGGTGAAACTGTGCCTGCTGCCAGAGAACAAGAAACACACTCATCCAACATACCTAGCTTCATGTGCCAGTTTGCAGGGCGGCTCAGGAAACCATTCACGAAATCACACCAGTGCGACCAGGTGGTCGGTTGGATTGAGGCAGATAATGCTTACAGTCGGTTAAGCACCACCCTTTCATCCATAAAGTCCAGTCTCAGTAGCTAAGAGTCTGGTCAACAGAATCCTCACCCTGATCCTCCTTCCTCCCACCATGGAGAGTCTTGGCAAACAAGTGATGCCACACTCGGATATTCTGAGGAGCTCTTTTAAGCGCCATTCCTTGATTTGGGCCTCTTGCCAAGCCCGCTTGAAGAGGGACATGAGGAGATCTTGTGCACTGATTACCAAACTCTTAAGCATCCACAATCAGAAGAAGATGAAGGTGGGGAACGGCAATTAGTGTTTCACAAGGTGGATGATGATGATGAGACACAGTTGTCAATAAGTCAACGGCAATTAGTGTCTCAAAAGGTTGATGATGAGGATGAGACACAGTTGTCAATAAGTGAGGTTCTTGTTAGGTCAACAAGTCAGGAGGATGACCATAGTGCCATAGTGAGGAAGTTGAAAAGGAGGTGGTGGACGATGAAATCACTGACCCAACCTGGGAAGGTGGCAAGCCGAGCGAGGACAGTAGTACAGAGAGGGAGAAATCTGCAGCACCACAACAGGCTGGAAGAGGCAGTGGGGTGGCAAAAGGGAGAAGGCGGGCCACACCAAACAGGCCCACAATTGTTTCCCAGAGCACTCCCTTGTGGAAATCTCCCTTGCCAAAGAGTAGGTTTTCTTCAGTCTGGTGCTTTTTTGAGGAAAGTGCGGACGATAAAAAAATTGTCATTTGCAACCTGTGCCGTACCAAAATGAGCAGGGACTTAAAAACTAGCAACCTCACCACCACCAGCATGATGCGCCACATGGCATCAAAGCACCCTAATAGGTGGGCTGAACTTCTGGGTCCACAACCAGTGTCTGCGGATCACACCACTGCCTCCTCTTCCCCTGTGTTACGTGCTGGCCAATCCCCTGTCCAAGACGCAGGCCCGGATGCCTCCCGCCCTGCAGCAGGACCTTTGCCAGCAGCATCAGCTAGCGCAGTGTACAGATGTCCATACTCTAGGCCTTTGAACTAAAGCGCAAATACCCAGCCACCGATCAACAGGCCATAGCACTAAATGTGCACCTTTCCAAATTGCTGGCCCTGGAAATGTTGCTATTTAGGCTTGTGGACACTGAGGCTTTCCGCTGCCTGATGGCGGCGGCCGTCCCTCGTTACTCAGTCCCCAGCCGCCACTATTTTTCCTGGTGTGCCGTCCCTGCCTTACACCAGCATGTGTCCCGTAACATCACGCGTGCCCTGACCAAAGCAGTTATTGGAAAGCTCCACTTAACAACTGACACATGGACAAGTGCTTTTGGCCAGGAACGCTACATTTCCCTGACAGCACACTGGGTGAACGTTGTGGAGGCCGGGAATGAGTCGTACCCCTGGATGGCACAGGTGCTACCGATGCCAAGGATTGCGGGCGCTACTTCAATCACGATTTCCGCCACCACCTACATTTGTGGCTGCAACGCCCCCTTCTCCTCCTCCAGCTCCTCTTCCTCTTTCTCCTCCGAATTCTCATCTTGCAGCACCAGTCAGCCATCAGTCAGTAGCTGGAAGCAGTGTAGCACTGCAGTGGGGAAGCGGCAACAGGCTGTGCTGAAACTAATTTTCTTAGGTGAAAAACAGCACACCGCTGAAGAGCTGTGGCAGGGTATAAGGGACCAGACTGAGCTGTGGCTCTCGCCACTCAACCTACAAACAAGCATGGTTGTGTGTGATAATGGCCTTAACTTGTTGGCAGCTTTGGAGCTCGGCAAGCTCACACACTTCCCATGCCTAGCCCACGTGTTCAACTTAGTGGTTCAGCGATTTCTCAAAACCTACCCCAATTTGCCTGAGCTGCTGGTGAAGGTGCGCCGCATGTGTGCCTATTTCCGAAAGTCATCTACAGCTGCCGCCGGTCTGGCAACGCTGCATCAGCACTTGCAATTGCCAGCTCACGACTGTTGTGCGATGTGAGCACGTGCTGGAACTCCACGTTTCACATGTTGGCCAGGCTTTGTGAGCAGCAGAGGGCAGTAGTGGAATACCAGCTGCAACATGGTTGTTGCTTTTCCAGTCAGCTTCCGCTCTTCACAAGCGACGAGTGGGCATGGATGTCTGACCTCTGTGAGGTTTTACGCAACTTTGAGGAATCAACACAGATGTTGAGTGGTGATGCCACTATTATCAGTGTAACATCCCACTTCTGTGTCTACTGAAACGCTCGCTGCTCACAATGAAGGCGGCAGCTTTGCATGTGGAAGAGGTGGAAATGGAGGAAGACAGTACACAGGGTGATAGCCATACCACCCTCAGTTTGTCTTCTCGGCGCAAATTGGATCATGATGATGAGGAGGAGAAGACGGTTGCCTCCTCTACAGAGGGTAGTACCCATAGCAGGTTTATTCCATCTGTTCAGCGTGGATGGGCTGAAGAGGAGGAAGAGGATGAGGAGATTTGAGAGTCATCCTCCGGATGAGGACAGCGAAGTCTTGTCTGTTGGGACTCTGTAACACATGGCTGACTTTAAGTTATGCTGCCTTTCCCATGACCCTCGCGTTATACGCATTTTGGCCAACACCGATTACTGGTTGTTCACCTTTCTCGACCCCAGCTACAAAGAGAACTTCTCATCTCTCATTCCTGTGTTGGAGAGGACTAGCAAAATGGTGCAATACCAGAAGGTCCTTGTGAAAAAATTGCTCCAAAAATTTCCAGCTGACTACGCTGGTGGCAGAGTACATAGTTCCTTGGGAAACCAAGGAGGGGAGAAGAGGGGAACATACAGCAGTTCCAACAGAGGCAAGGCAACACTCTCCAAGGCCTGGGACAGTTTAATTACACCCCGCCAGCACCCTCACCCTGATGCACGGCCTAGTGCAACAAGGAGGGAAAAGTTTTAGAAGATGGTGA
This sequence comes from Bufo bufo, assembly GCF_905171765.1. NCBI lineage: Eukaryota > Metazoa > Chordata > Amphibia > Anura > Bufonidae > Bufo > Bufo bufo. The sequence continues at coordinate 404,920,343 of NC_053393.1, read as the reverse complement.
AGGAGTATGTAGCAGACTGTGTCAGTGTCCTCAGTGATCCCTCTGTGCCTTACAACTAATGGGTGTCCAAGCTGGACACGTGGCACGAGCTGGCGCTCTACGCCTTGGAGGTGCTGGCCTGCCCTGCCTCCAGCGTTTTGTCAGAGCGGGTATTTAGTGCTGCTGAGGGCATAATAACTGATAAGCGCATCCGCCTCTCAACTGAAATTGCTGAAAGGTTTACTCTTATCAAAATGAACAAGGCCTGGATTGCTCCTGACTTCTGTACTCCAACAGAGGAAACCGGCTGAACATAAAGGCACTTTAAATGTGGCTTTTATGGTGTATTGAATACACTGTATTCCCATGCACCCCTTCCACCACCAAAAAGGTTATATGGTTCAATCTTCCTTTTCTTGTCCTCCTCCTCCTCCATCATATCAACATGCTCAGCTCAGCAGACCCTCACCCCTAATGTTTTAGAGGGTCACCAGCAGGCCCTCGCCCATAATGTTTTAGATGGTCGGATCAGCAGCAGGGCCTAGCCCCTAATATTTTAGAGGGTCAACTCAGCAACAGAGCCTCACCCCTAATGTTTTAGATGGTCAGATCAGCAGCAATGGATGTTCGGGTTCGGCCGAAATTCGCTAAAAAGTTCGAGTTCGGGACCTGAACTTGACCCGAACTTGACCCTGAACCCGAAACCCATTGAAGTCAATGGGGACCCGTACTTTTGAGCACTAAAATGGCTCTAAAAAAGTCATGGAAATGGCTAGAGGGCTGCAAACGGCAGCAGAATGTGGTTAAGAGCATGGCACGTGCTCTGCAATCAAATGTGGATATGGAAATGGCTTAAAATAACATAAAATACGTAAAAATAAAACAATAATAATCTGGATCTTGGAGGACGAGGTCCATATGAAGTAGGAGGTTGAGGAGGCGGTGGATGTGGCGGTGTAGGTGGAAGCAGTGGTGGAGGAGGAGGGGGTAGCCAATAGTGATGAGCGAGCACCAAAGTGTTCGGTCCGAACACATCGCGATATTCGTGCGCTCGGTTGAGCACCCGAGTATAATGGAAGTCAATGGGGGACAACCAGGCACCCCCTGCTCGGATGAGGGGAGGGTGCCTGGACCATATGAAAAGGTTGAAAGTGATAGAAACACCTCTGAAATCGATCAGGAACAGCAGGGGGACCATGTCTGGATGCATCTTAGACACCAATGTCACTGCTGGGAACCATGTTGTCCAAGTTGTACGCCACTTTAACAGACTGAGAAAAAAATTGACAAAACCCTGCCCCCACAAAAAAAAAAATCATTTTTAGAGGAAAAATTGTTAGGAAACATTCTTTCCTGTACATTCAATTGTATATACAGTGTAATTGCTGCCAAAAATTACAAGGAAGAAAAGATACAGCCTGTATATCACATAAAGGAGGGCCTCATTCACATGGTGCTACTATTGTTCAGGTAGTGGGACTCCTACACTCAGAAAGCCTATGCACTAAGTGAAAGGGCTGCCAAAAATTACAAGGAACTGGCACTACAATGCACCCTTTATTACACATAAAGGAGGGCATCATACACACCCTTTAAAAATTATCATTGATGGCCTGCTGGTGACCCTCAAAAACATTAGGAGCAAGGGCCTACTGATCTGACCACCTAAGAAGTTAATTGACCCGGTCAACACAGGCTACCAAGAAAGAATGACCAATTTCTAATCGTAATGTTCCTTTGGGTTCCAGAGAATGTCACATAGCAGAGTTAGCCTAGGGAATGGCGGTCAGCACAGGCTACCAACAATGAATGACTAATTTCTAATCGTAATGTTCCTTTGGGTTCCACATAGCAGAGTTAGCGCAGGGAATGGCGCTCAGCATTTGTTGCCTCTTTACATTATGGAACTGTACCACAATTGCATCTTGGAATACTATTGTCTACCTCTACCCCAAAGAAAGATCTAGGGAAAGTGGCACATACAGTGAAAAAAAGGAATACAATTGTAATTCCTCCAGGCCCCAGATGCGAAAGGGTGTAATATCTCCTGAAAAGGCATCTGCAAAGGAGAGAGGAGAAAATGGAGTCAAGCCTGACATATTTTTTAAAAAACATTGAAATATTTACCCCTGTGCCACTATATAAAAAGCAGAATCCTGTAAAAATAAAACATGCGTGAAAGATTCACCACTGAAGGAAACCAAATTATGTTTCCTTCCAAGTGTGAAACATAGAAAATAATATACCATGTCAGCTGACCCCCAAAAAAATTGTAGGTGTGGGCCTGCAGGTGAGCTGACCCTCCCTGAAGAGGGACATGAGGATATCTTATGCACTAATCCCCAAACTCTTAAGCCTCCAAAGTCAGAAGAAGATGACAAGGGGGAATGGTAATGAGTGTTTCACTTGGTGGATGATGGGGATGAGACACAGTTGTCAATAAGTAGGGTCTTGTTAGGTCAACACAAGTCAGGAGGATGACCAGAGTGAGGAAGTGGATTTGTAGATGGGGGACGATGACATCACTGACCCAACCTGGGAAGGTGGAAAGCCAAGCGAGGACAGCAGGACAGAGGGGGAGGGATCCACAGCACCACAACAGGCTGGAAGAGGCTGTGTGGTGGCAAAAGGGAGAAGGCGGGCCACAATAAACAGGCCCGCAACTATTCCCCCTTGTGCAAATCGCCCTTGACAAGGGGTAGGTGTTCCTCAGTCTGGGGCTTTATTGAGGAAGGTGGGGACGATAAAAGAATTGGAATTTGCTGTAACTGTGCTATACCTAAATAAGAACTCAACATTTCATAAATAACAATAACCATAACATATTTTACAGCCTATTAATAAACTAACTAAAAACATAACAATAAACACTCAAACACAGGAACATAATGGGGGAAGACTGTACACTGGAGGTTAAATGAGTAGGGGTGGGAACAGTAGCAACCTCAACCCCACCAGCATGATCCACCACATGGCATCACAGCACCCTAATTGGTGGGCCAAACCCCTGGGTCCACAATCAGTGTCTGTGGGTCACACCACTGCCTCCTCTTCCTCCCCTGTGTTACGTGCTGGCCAATCCTCTGTCCTAGATGCAGGCCTGGATGACTCTCGCCCTGCAGCTGGGCCTTCGCAAGCACCATCTGCTAGCACACCCCTTTCTGTGTCCAAGGACAGCGTACAGATGTCCCCAGGCCTTTGATCGTAAGCGCCAATACCCCGCCACCCACCAACAGGCTATAGCACTAAATGCGCACCTTTCAAAATTTGCAGGCATGGAAATGTTACTATCTAGGCCTGTGGACACTAAGGCTTTCCTCAGCCTCATGGCGGCGGCCGTCCTTCGTTACTCAGTCCCTAGCCACCGTTATTTTTCACGGTGTGCCGTCCCCACATTACACCAGCAATTGTGTGTGTGTCCCGTAACATCACCCGTGCCCTGACCAAGGCAGTTATTGAGAAGGTCCACTTAACGACGGACACATGGACAAGTGCTTTTGGCCAGGGATGATACATATCCGTTACGGCACACTGGGTGAACCTTGTGTAGGCCGTTAGCGAGTCGGACCCTGGGATGGCACAGGTACCACCGATGCCAAGGATTGAAAAGGCATTACTTCAATCAGGAGTTCTGCCACCACCTACATTAGCGGCAGCCGCTCCGCCTCCACCTCCTCCTCCACTGCAAACTCTGAATTCTCATGGGGAAGCGGCAACAGGCCTTCGCTGAAATTAATTTGCTTGGGTGACAAAAAGCACACCACTGCAGAGCTGGGGCAGGGTATAGGGGACCAGGTTGTCTGTGTCTGATAATGGCCATAAGTTGTTGGCAGCTTTGTAGCTCGGCAAGCTCACACACATGGCAATCATACAGCATATATGTACCATGCACAACAAACATCCCAAACTTATTCACTAATATAACTAAAAACCTAACAAACAAGAGTGGAGTTAAACCAATGGCATGAACTTTTTAAGAACTCATAAATAACCAAATAACCATAACATTTTATTTTACAGCCTAGTCTGAAAATCAAACTCAAACAATAACAATAAAAACATGAAACCCTGGGACATAACAGGCCCAGCCCTCAGCGAATCGGGGCCATCACAGGGGCAGAAAACAACCTCTGCCCAGTGAAGAAGGTAAAATTGTACATGGGGCAAATGCTGATATGGCTATGTGGATCCCACCTTAATGTCCGGGATCCGGCCATACCATGCCTAGGCCAAGTGTTCTCAATTTTCTCCCAACCTTCCCCATTTTGCATGAGCTACTGGTGAAGGTGCACTGTGTGTGTGCCCATTTCCAAAAGTCATCTACAGCTGCAGTCGGTTTGGCAATGCTGCTGCAGCTCTTGCATTTGCCAGCTAACAGACTATTGTGCGATGTGAGCACGTGCTGGAACTCTACGTTCTACATGTGGTCCAGGCTTTGTGAGCAGCAGAGGGCAGTAGTGGAATACCAGCTGCAACATGCTCTTGTATGTCTGACCTCTGTGAGGTTTTACGCAACTTTGAGGGATAAACACTGATGGTGAGTGGCGATGCCGCCATTATCAGCCGAACCATACCACTTCTGTGTCTAGTAATACGCTGGCTGCTAACGATGAAGGCGGACGCCTCACATGTGGAAGAGGTGGAAATAGGGGAAGACATTACACAGGGTGATAGCCAGAAAACCATCAGTTCAGCTTCTCAGTGGTAATTGGATGATGATGAGGAGGAGCAAGAGACAGTTGCCTAAGCTACAGAGGGTAGTAGCAATAGCAGGTTTATTCCATCTGTTCTGCATAAATGGGCAGGAGAGGAGGAAAAGGATAAGGAGAATGAGAGTCATCCTCCCTATGACGACAGCGAAGTCTTGCCTGTTGGGAATCTGGCACACATGGCTGACTTCATGTTAGGCTGCCTTTCCCGCAACCCGTGCGTTACACTCATGTTTGACAACACAGATTACTGTTTTTTCACCCTTATTGACCCCCCCCCCCTACAAAGGGAACTTCTAATCTCTCATTTACGAGCAAAACGATGCAATAACAGAATGTCCTTGTTTAAAAATTGCTTAGAAAATTTCCATATGACAACAGTGGAGGCAGAGAGTGGAGGTAAACCAATGGCAGGGCCTGTTAATTAACACATAAATAACCAAATAACAATAACATATTTTACAACCATAAACCATAATGACAATTATAATACCAACTGTAATACAAACAAAAACTATAATAATAACAGAACAGAATGTCATTGCAGAAATATTTACAGCTGACAGCGCTGGTGGCAGAGTACGTAGTTCATTGGCCAACCCACGAGGGGAGATGAGGGGGACAAACCGCAGTTCCAACAGAGGCAGGACAACACTCTACAAGGCCTGGGACAGTTTCATGACACCCCGCCAGCACCCTCACCCTGATGCGCGGCCTAGTGTCACAAGGAGGGAAACATTGTGGAAGATTGTGAAGGAGTACATAGCAGACTGTGCACTTTAAATGTGTTTGTAAAGTACTGATTACCCTGTATTCACATGCACCTCTGCCACCACCAAAAAGGTTCTATGGTTCAATATTCCATTTCTCGTTCTTCTCCTCCTCCTCCATTATATCAACATGCTTTTTTGGCTGCCCTCGCTCATAATGTTTTATAGGGTTAGCGAAACCCTTGCACAGGTGCCAGGGGCGACACTCAGAGCCATCTCTGTGGGCACCCTTACTCTTGAAAAAGTCTATGGTGCACCAATATGCCTTACAGTTTTCCTGCCATTCATAAGTCTTGAGTACGCCATGAATGGCACAGGCAGCACATTGACTGTAGGCAGGCCACTATAGCTAAATAATAAGGAACATGGAAGATATTCTATAGGACTATGGACTGTAGTATTCAGGGTAAATGATCGTGTAGGCACTTTGCGATAAATAAGTGTGTTTGTGGTTGCAGTTTGGGCAATCGGTCTCTAAAAGGTTCGCCATCGCCTTCACTGTTTTAGAGGGTTAGCGCACCTGGAGGCCCTCATCTACATTATTTTACTCTGTTTCATTGAGCCCAGGGCCACAGTCTCTGCGTGAACCATCAGCATCACGGCCACTTCCACGTCCCATACTGGCCGCCTTCTTAATATGAAATGTTATATATGCTTAAAAGTATCTAACACCTACAGTATTGTAGGATATGTACGTGTACGCGCCAATCAATTAAAACAGGTATTTTGGATGCGCACACTTTACACAGGGGATGTAGCTCTGATAATGTCACAGACTACCATACACCGTCTGCGGATGAAGTACAGTATATGTTAGTAATATGTATGAAATGCACACACAGTAGATGTGGCACAAATATTTTACTTCTCACAAAAATACACTGTTTTCACATGTGGTACTGTATTTGAAACAGAGAGCCACGCGCTATGGACACTAGATTTTGAACAGATTATTTATTTTGTCGCTAGACACACAAATTTCAAATTTGACTCAGTATATGTCCCAGTAATGAACAGAATATGGACACTAGATTATGCACAGATTATTTAGATTGGCGCAACAGACACTCTTCAAATGTGATAGAGTATTTGTCACATGAATCCACAGTACGTGGACAGTATATTTGGCACAAAACAGTTAAATTTGTCCCAAATAGAAATAATTCTCTGGTGACTAACTGTATATATGGTTGCGGCCTAAATTCACGCACAGAAGTCACCCAAACTATTGAAATTTGTCCCAAATAGAAATAAATCTATGCTGAACTACTGTATATATGGTTGCGGACTAAATTCACACACACATGAGAACCAAAATACTGAAATTTGTCCCAAATAGAAATAATTCTCTGCTGAACTACGGTATATATGGTTGTGGCCTAAACGCAGACACAGATGTGCCCAAAAGTATTGAAATTTGTCCCAAATAGAAATAATTCTCTGCTGAACTACGGTATTGTACTGGTTGCGGCCTCAATTCACGCACAGATGTGACAAAACCAGTGAAATGTGTCACAAAGAGAAAAATAATTATCTGGTGACTAACTGTGTATATATGGTTGCAGACTAAATTCACGCACAGAAGTCACCCAAACTAGTGAAATTTGTCACAAATAGAAAGAATTCTCTGCTGAATTACTGTATATATGGTTGCTGCCTAAATTCACGCACAGATGTGACCAAAACTAGTGAAATTTGTCCCAAATAGAACTGATTCTAGGCTGGAATGCTGTATATAACCGTTGTGGATTGAGCGCGCACAGAGATATGGCACAAATTAGGTTAATTTCCCCAGAAAAATAAATTTCTTTGATGGAGCGGTGTATATCTTACTAGCAGGCACACTCTAGTGAATAAGGTCCTTTTTAGAATATCTGCTAAACACACTGCTTTCTGATGGTGTACTGTAGATCTCACTGATATGTAATATTTCTTTCTTTTGAAAGCTTTTTGGTACTGAACACAGTGATTTTCCAGCCCTTGCACTATCTGTCCCTTCCTGCAGACGCCAGTCCCTAATACTGCTGAATTTAACCCTTGTTAAAAAAAATATATGCTGCACTGCTGTCAAACACAGACTTTAGTCCAGAATTTTTGTCTTTCAAGAGCTTTTTGGGAGTTCAATCGTTGTAATTTCAGCAAACCGCTATATGTCCCTGCCTACTGTCGGCTCTCCCTGACGCTGAATGATCCGAGCGCGGGACGTCGGCTCCTATATAAACTAGTACCACGTGTTCTGGCCAGCCAACCAGTGTAAGTCTTATAGCGAACATGGCTATGGCATTACACTGGAGGGAATTACTTACCTGAACGCTGATTGGATGCTTCAGGAGGCGCCAAACGTGCGGGGCGGAGAGTCTAACAATGCGACGAGCACATGTGGTATTTGGCCGAGTACCGCCACGTGCCGAGCATAGCGATGCTCGAGCCGAACCGGTACTTGGCCGAGCATGCTCGCTCATCACTTGTAGCCAACACTGGTTTTTGGTTTTAATTATTATTTTTTAATTTGATGTCTGAGTCCTTAAAGGGGTTATCCGACTTAAAAAAAAAATATGTGTTAGGGCTGCTTTATACATCATTAAAGATACATTTATAATGTACTCACTTTATTGATTTTGCACTGTTTCCACACTGCTGATTTGGGTCATGTGACCCCCGACGTCATCAACCCTTCTCTGGTGCTGACGTCTCGTTTACAAGCTTCTCCCTGCTTGAGGGAGTGGCCCAGCTCTGTAAACGAGACGTCAGAGCCTTTGGTGCCCGCCCCCTCTCTCCCTGGCTGCCGCAATCTCATTAGCATATCAATAGAGCAGCAGGGCTGATAGTACTGTGCAAAACAGAAGCTCCTGTGTTGCACTGAAAGAGTGTACAGGAGAGCTCTGATAAGGAAAGGGTTACCCAGGTGCTGCCAGTCATATTGCTGTGATCCAGGAGCAGGAATGAAGGACAAGCAGCTCAGCCAATAAAAGGGAGAAGGCAAGTCAGGACAGACAATCAGATGAAAGACCCGCCCTCCCTGCTGTTTACACTGGAGAGTAAAGACATGTGCTTCTGCCTGGGGGCTCTGAGGTTTCCAGGGGAGAGGAAGGTAGGGGACACTGCATTGTGTGTATGGGGTGGGGGAGGGGGACACTGCATTGTGTGTATAGGGTGGGGGAGGGGGACACTACATTGTGTGTATGGAGGGGTGGGGGACACTGCATTGTGTATGGGGGGGAGGGGGGACAGTGACTACATAGTATATAGTCAACATAGATATGGCTGTAATATAGCTTAGATAGATATAGGTGTCATATGACACCTATATCTATCTAAGCTATATTAGATACATACAGCTTAGATACACAGAGCTGCCATAGAGCTTAGATACACAGAGCTGCCATAGAGCTTAGATACACAGAGCTGCCATAGAGCTTAGATACACAGAGCTGCCATGGAGCTTAGATACACAGAGCTGCCATAGAGCTTAGATACACAGAGCTGCCATAGAGCTTAGATACACAGAGCTGCCATAGAGCTTAGATACACAGAGCTGCCATAGAGCTTAGATACACAGAGCTGCCATAGAGCTTAGATACACAGAGCTGCCATAGAGCTTAGATACACATAGCTGCCATAGAGCTTAGATACACATAGCTGCCATAGAGCTTAGATACGCAGAGCTGCCATATAGATTAGATACATAGAGCTTAGATACACATAGCTGCCATAGAGCTTAGATACACAGAGCTGCCATAGAGCTTAGATACACAGAGCTGCCATAGAGCTTAGATACACAGAGCTGCCATGGAGCTTAGATACACAGAGCTGCCATAGGGCTTAGATACACAGAGCTGCCATAGAGCTTAGATACACAGAGCTGCCATAGAGCTTAGATACACAGAGCTGCCATAGAGCTTAGATACACAGAGCTGCCATAGAGCTTAGATACACATAGCTGCCATAGAGCTTAGATACACAGAGCTGCCATAGAGCTTAGATACATAAAGCTGCCATATAGATTAGATACATAGAGCTGCCATAGAGCTTAGATACACAGAGCTGCCATAGAGCTTAGATACACAGAGCTGCCATAGAGCTTAGATACATAGAGCCTGTGTTTCGGCAATGTGACAGTATGATCTGTCTGTGTGAGCTAGGAGATGATCATGTGACTGGTTTATGCAAAGTTAGGATGTGCAGAGCAGGGTGAGGGGAAGGTCAGATTGTTCACGCCCACAAATATTCATGAGGCAGAGCTCAGGCATTGTTGTTATACGTCCCCTCAGCATGTACCTCAGCATGTAAACAAAGCAATGACAGGACCATGAAAAGGTGCAAATATGGGTTTTAACTTGATGAAATCAAGCTTAACCAAATTATATGTATATCCAGATGGGTTTTAAGATTTTTTTTTTTTTTTTTTTATTAACTCGGATAACCCCTTTAAGTACTGTGTATTTCTGATCACCGGCGGGTGGTGATCGGAACAGAGTGCCTGCTGAAATCATTCAGCAGGCACTCTGTGACAATGCCAAGGGGGGTCCTGTGACCCCCCGTATCGGTGATCGCCCGGATCGTCCCTGGCCAACACTTTCCAGGTGTGGTCCTCCATGCTGGAAGCAAGGTATGGTCTCAAAAAAAGTGCAGAGTGTGTCACAGGAGGGGGATACGGAAGGACACCACCACTCAATGTGACACGTGCCTCGATCATCCGGGCCTCTGCATTGACGGTTGCTTCAGGGAGTACCACACTTCCATGGAGTACTAAATTTATAATCCCCTTCCCCAATTTTAATTCTATTTGGCCACAGATAATCGCCCAGAAAAATAAATAAATATGGCTCTCAGACTTTGAAAACACTAAAACCAATATATATATTTTTTATTTATTATATTATTTAGTAAAACTAAAATAAGTATAAATATTAGGTATCACCACGTCTGTAAGATCTATACAAATACCACATGACCTAAATCCTCAGATAAACACAGTAAAAAGATATATATAAAAACGGTGTAGAAAAAGCAATTTATTTGTCACCTTACAACACAAAAAAGCTCAGGCCATGCGCCCAATTTGGAGACCCAGAAGTTGAAGGGGGCAGACTCATCAGTCAGTACATCTAGGCAAGTGCACACATACTGCTACCCCATGTCGCACATCCCCGTGATGTCCACAATCAAATTGGATATCTGTGCTATCAACTTTCGATGTTCTTTTCTGCACCTACCAAGTTGATCACGGTTAGCGGCGAATCAGGGTTCCAAGCCGTAGAGGGAGCATGAGAAAGGGAAACCACATCCAAGGGAGGTCAATGGCTTAATTGTGATCAAGCTGAAATGTGGGACAAATTATTGAAGTCGAAGCTTCCAAGTAAAGGAGGGAGCGCGCGGCAATTGCCCACTCCCGACTCGGGGAGGTAGTGACGATAAATAACAATACAGGACTCCTAAGATGCCCTGTTATTGGAATGATTAATAAAAAAATTATAGGGAATGTCACTGGGGTATTTTGGATTTGGAAACGTTAGACAGGAGAGGACCTGCTGCCGCTTTGTTGATTCTGGATAACTTCTGCCTGATCGCATGTCCCCGTGATGTCAACCATCCAATTGGATATCTTCTCTATCAACTTTCGATGTTCTTTTCTGTGCCTATCATGTTGATCACGGTTATCGGCGAATCAGCATTCCACGCCGGAGAGTGAGCGTGAGAAAGGGATACCACATCCAAGGGAGGTCAATTGCTGCAATGTTATCGAGCTGAAATGTAGGACAAGTTATTAAAGCGGAAGGATCGAATGAAAGGGCCAATCAAAGACGAATTTTACAAATTTAAGTCCCTGTCACCTATGCAGAGCAGGGGTTTTTCATTGCCAAAAATGGGTTAATGTCACCCACCAATGGAACAAACGACTTTAAAAAAAATTGGGCCCTGTCACCTATGCAGAGCAGGAGTTTATTCACAGCAAAAATTGTAAAATGTCACCCAAGAATTTAACAGACGAATTAGTGAAATGTATTTCCTTGTCCACTAGGTAGAGCAGGGGTATATCACAGCCAATAATTGGTGAATGTCACCCAACAATGTAACAGACAAATTTATGAAATGTATTAACCTGTCCACTAGGTAGAGCAGTGTATTTCACAGCCAAAAGTTGGTGAATTTCACCTGAAAATGTAACAGACAATTTGTTTACCTGTCTACTAGGTAGAGCAGGGGTATCTCACAGCCAAAAATCGGTGAAGTTAACCCGAAAATGTAACAGAAAAATTTGTGAAATTTGTTTACCTGTCTACTAGGTAGAGCAGGCGTATATCACAGCCAAAAATTGGTAATTTTAACCCGAAAATGTAACAGACAAATAAGAGAAATTTGTTAACCAGTCTACTAGGTAGAGCAGGGGTATATCACAGCCAAAAATTGGTGAATTTCACCCGAAAATGTAACAGACAAATTATTGAAATTACATAAAATAAAATACGTACAAATTTAAAAAATTATCTTGATGTATGAGGTGGAGATCCATATGTAGGAGGTTGAGGAGGCGGTGAACGTAGTGGTGTAGGGGGAAGCGGCGGTGGAGGAGGACGAGGTAGACATTTTTTGGGTTTAAATATTTTTTATTTTTTTGTTTAAATTAGGGTACACCCCAAAAGAGTGGGAAATATCAAAAATACAACAATGAGCAATTGAGCTATAGTATAACAATGGCTGGGTAAAGCCGGTATACATGTCTATTCTGCACAAGGTACTGACAAGTCCTGTGGGATCCATGCCTGGTTCATTTTAATAAACGTGAGCTTGTCCACATTGGCTGTGAACACACAGCTGCGCTTGTCTGTGATAATACGAATGGTGAGGCCTGAACAAGTACAGGCGATAGTAGATTGGGTTGTTGACAGTGGATCCAGTTCCATCACATTGTCTCCCACCCAGTCTCCTGCTGAAAAACCACAGTTGGCACCTGCAGCTGATGTCCATCAGTCTTTCACCTCACCCACTTGCAAATCAGCCAAGCAGTCTGAGCCCCAAGTCATGCAGCAGTCTCTTCTGCTTTTTGATGACTCTGTTAGCAGGGTTTCCCAGGGCTATCCACCTAGCCCTGAACCCAGAAGTGGAAGAGATTGAGTGCACCGAGGCCTTATCTTTCAAGATGTGTACATGGGAGGACCATCGCAGCACGTCTCGGATGATGACGAAACACAGGTGCCAACTGCTGGGGCTTTCGAAAGTGTGCAGACCGACAAGGAAGGCAGTGGTGAAGACTGGGTGGAAGATGATGTGGAGGACGATGAGGTCCTCGACCCCACATGGAATCAAGGTCATGCGAGTGACCTATGTAGTTCGGAGGAAGAGGCGGTGGTCGCACAGAGCCACCAGCACTGCAGAAGAGGGAGCAGGGTGCAAAAGCGGAGCATCCGTCCTCTAGACAGTACGCCTGCTACTGCCCACCGCAGCAAGGGACCGAGCACACCAAAGCCAGCTCCAAGGAGTTCCCTGTCATGGCAGTTCTTCAGACAATGTGCTGACGACAAGACACGAGTGGTTTGCCCGCTGTGCAATCAGAGCCTGAAGTGAGGCATAAACGTTCTCAACCTGAGCACAACCTGCATGACCAGGCATTTAAGTGCAAAGCACGAGCTGCAGTGTAGTAGACACCTCAAAAACCAAGAAAGGTCTCTTTCTCCTCCTGCTTCCTCTTCTGCTGCAGTCTCGGCCTCTCCATCCACCTCTGGAGTGACAGTGCCACCTGCCACCCCGCAAACAGAGGATCTGCAAGCAACACCACCATCTGGGTCACCAAGCATCTCCACAATGTCCCAAGTAAGCGTTCAGCTCTCCATCTCCCAAACGCTGTAGAGGAAGCGGAAGTACCCCCCTACCCACCCGCGATCCCTATCCCTGAATGCCAGCATTTCTAAATTACTGGCCTTTGAAATGCTGTCATTCCGTCTTGTGGAGACGGATAGTTTTAAAGGCCTTATGGCAGTGGCTGTCCCACAGTACGTCGTGCCCAGCCACCACTACTTTTTAAGGCGAGCCATGCCTTCCCTGCACAACTAAGTAGGGAACAAATTCAGGTATGCACTGCGCAACGCCATCTGTGGCAAGGTGCACCTGACTACAGATACGTGGACCAGTAAACACGGTCAGGGCCGTTATATCTCCATAACAGTACACTGGGTAAATGCAGTGGCGGCTGGGCCTGAGGCGGATAGCAGTTTGGCGCATGTCCTTCCACCACCGAAGATTGCAGGGCGCTTCAGTTTGCCTCCTGTTGCTTCCTCCTCCTACTCTGCTTCCTCATCCTCTACCAGCTCCTTATCCGGTCAGCGTAAAACCTTCATCACGAACTTCAGCACAGCTAGGAGTAAACGACAGCAGGCAGTTTTAAAACTTATCTGTTTGGGGGACAAACCCCACACCGCGCAGGAGCTGTGGACGGGCCTTGAACAACAGACCGATGAGTGGTTTGTGCCAGTCAGCCTCAAGCCCAGCCTGGTGGTGTCCGATAATGGACTAAATCTCGTAGCAGCTCTGGGACTAGCAGGTTTGATGTACAGGGTGGGCCATTTATATGGATGCACCTTAATAAAATGGGAATGGTTGGTGATATTAACTTCCTGTTTGTGGCACATTAGTATATGTGAGGGGGGGAAACTTTTCAAGATGGGTGGTGACCATGGCGGCCATTTTGAAGTTGGCCATTTTGAATCTAACTTTTGTTTTTTCAATAGGAAGAGGGTCATGTGACACATCAAACCTATTGGGAATTTCACAAGAAAAACAATGGAATGGTGTGCTTGGTTTTAACGTAACTTTATTCTTTCATGAGTTATTTACAAGTTTCTGACCACTTATAAAATGTGTTCAATGTGCTGCCCATTGTGTTGGATTGTCAATGCAACTCTCTTCTCCCACTCTTCACACACTGATAACAACACCGCAGGAGAAATGCTAGCACAGGCTTCCAGTATCCGTAGTTTCAGGTGCTGCACATCTCGTATCTTCACAGCATAGACGATTGCCTTCAGATGATACGAGATGTGCAGCACCTGAAACTACGGATACTGGAAGCCTGTGCTAGCATTTCTCCTGCGGTGTTGCTATCAGTGTGTGAAGAGTGGGAGAAAAGGGTTGCATTGACAATCCAACACAATGGGCAGCACATTGAACACATTTTATAAGTGGTCAGAAACTTGTAAATAACTCATGAAAGAATAAAGTTACGTTAAAACCAAGCACACCATTGTTTTTCTTGTGAAATTCCCAATAAGTTTGATGTGTCACATGACCATCTTCCTATTAAAAAAACAAAAGTTGGATTCAAAATGGCCGACTTCAAAATGGCCGCCATGGTCACCACCCATCTTGAAAAGTTTCCCCCCTCACATATACTAATGTGCCACAAACAGGAAGTTAATATCACCAACCATTCCCATTTTATCCATATAAATGGCCCACCCTGTACATCCCTTGCCTGGCGCATGTGCTGAATTTGGTAGTGCAGAGATTCCTTAAAAATTACTCCGATATGTCAAAGCTGCTGCATAAATTCCGGGCCGTCTGTGCGCGCTTTCGGCGTTCTAACCCTGCTGCTGCTCGCCTGCTAGCGCTGCAGTGTAACTTCTGCCTTCCAGCTCACCGCCTCATATGCGACGTGCCCACAAGGTGAAACTCCACCTTGCACATGCTGTGCGAGCAGCAGCAGGCAATAGTGGAGTTTAAGCTGCAGCACGCACGGGTAAGTTGCTCTGTGGAACAGCACCACTTTACCACCAATAACTGGGCCTCCATGCGAGACCTGTGTTCCTTGTTGCTCTGTTTCGAGTACTACACCAACATGGCCAGTGCAGATAACTCCGTTGTCAGCGTTACTATCCCACTTCTATGCCTCTTCGAAAAAACGCTCCTGGCGATGATGGAAGAGGATGTGGCACAGGAGGAGGAGGAGGAAGAGGGATCATTTCGTAGGGTTTCCGGCCAGTCATTCCCAAGTGGCTCCGAGGGTGGGTTCCTGCACCCACAAACCCAAGGTACACAAATGTCCAGCCAGGGCACAGTTTTGGAGGATGACGAGGTGGAGGAGCAGGAGATGGAGAAGGAGGAACCATGTTCACAGCAGGGTAGCACCCAGACCAGCTCATGGCCATCACTGGTGCGTGGCTGGGGGGATACAGAGGACACAGACGATACACCTCCCACAGAGGACAGCTTTTCGTTGCCTCTGGGCAGCCTGGCACACATGAGCGATTACATGCTGCAGTGTCTCCGCAACGACCGCCGAGTTGCCCACATTCTAACTTGTGCTGATTACTGGGTGGCCACGCTGCTAGATCCCTGTTACAAGGACAACGTACCGTCCTTAATTCCCTCACTGGAGCGTGATCGGAAGATGCGTGAGTACAAGCGCACGCTGGTAGACGAGCTGCTGGTGGCATTCCCACCTGACAAAGGGGGCACAGTGGAAGCACAAGGCGAAGGCAGAGGACGAAGAAGAGGTCGCCAACGCAGCTGGGGCACCGCCAGCACCTCAGAAGGCAGGGTTAGCATGACCGAAATATGGAAAAGCTTTGTCAGCACGCCACAACAACCAGCACCACTAGCTGATATGGAACGTCTTAGCAGAAGGCAGCATTTCACCAACATGGTGTAGCAGTATGTGTGCACACACCTACACATACTGAATGACGGGTCTTCCCCCTTTAACTTCTGTTTCTCCAAATTGGGCACATGGCCTGAGCTTGCCCTTTATGCCTTGGAGGTGCTGGCCTGTCCTGCAGCCAGTGTATTATCTGTTTAGCACGGCAGGATGCGTCATCACAGACAAGCACAGCCGCCTGTCCACAGCCAATGTGGACAAGCTCACATTCATTAAAATGAACCAGGCATGGATCCCTCAGGACTTGTCCGTAACTTGTGCAGAATAGACATGTATACCGGCACTAACCAGCAATTTTTATACTGCAGCGCAATTGCTCATTCTTGTATTTTGGATATTTCACACTCTTTTAGAGTGTAAGCTAATTTAAAAAAATAAAATTAAAACCAAAAACCTGTGTTGGCTACCTCGTCCTCCTCCACCACCGCTTCCACCTACACCGCTACGTCCACCGCCTCCTTAAACTCCTACTCCATATGGAACTCCACCTCCTAAATCAATTTTTTTTTTTATTTGTACATATTTTATTTTAGGTCATTTCACTACTTTGTCATTTACATTTTCGGGTGAAATTCACCAATTTTTGTGTGTATAGTACCACTCCTATACCTAGTAGACTAGAAAAAATAAATTGTCAGTTACATTTTCTGGTGAAATAACCAATTTTTGGGTGTGATGTACCACTGTTATACCTAGTAGACAGGTTAAAAAAAATAAAAAATAGTCAGTTACATTTTCCGGTGAAATTCACCAATTTTTGGGTGTGATGTACCACTGCTATACCTAGTAGACAGGTTTAAAAAATAATAATTTGGGGTACGTGGCTCGCCTGAGTTTGGACTGTTTCTCATTGTATGGGTATGTAATTTCATAGTGTGAGGCTACTCTTTGCTCTGTAAACCAATGTCTTTGTAAAATAATTTAGTTACTCTTGGTTTGGTTGCAAGGATCGATCTCTGTGATCTTTTGATTCTATCTATTTAGATACAGTTATTTAGGTGATCGATTCCTGTGTATATATATCTGTATATGCATATGTACCCATGCATGGCTCTATTCTGCACTGGCACTAATCTCATTTGCCCTTAAGGTGATATGTACATATATGTCCACGCATCTCTATGGGACCTGTTTTTGTATCTCTATTTTTATAATGGATGATAATATGCACATACGCACTTTTTTTGCTGTGATTGAGGCATTAGTCTTTTTTACAAGTGGATGGGACTCTTTGTTTGTCCAGCTGCTATACACGTGTATGTCCCAACTTGATGCACTGGCAGCCTTTTTTCCGGAGATACATACGTGTACACCAGTAAAATTGTGGATACTTGTGATTTAATAAACTTTTTACATGTGAAATAGGTCCTATGTGCGTGTATATATGTGTACAAGTCTGGAGATATGCATCTGCACTTTTTCTGGACATCTGTGAATTCTAGCTGAGTGTTAGCCTCACTGCCCTCTTTTTCTAATTGTAATCAATTATGTTATGTCCTCTCAGGTGTAGTCCACCTTTTTATCTCATGTGATACATCACATATGAATTAACTTTTTTATGTATTGTCTAATAAAGTATATGTATATTTTGCTACTATACCCGTCTAGTCTCAGTTTATCCTTTGTTCGTGTATGCTTATGTACACTGAGTGGGTACGTCACTATAGGGTTTTTTCCATCACATAGGATCACTAAATGTGAACGCAAATCTGTGTGCATTCTGTAACTATTGTATTCTAATAACACTGCTTTACCTAGTAGACAGGTTTAAAAAATAATAATTTGTCAGTTACAGTAGGTGTTTCTGACATTGTGTTTTTAGCACGACAGCGTCGCGCTGATACTCGGCAACATGGTGCCGAGATCTCGCACTCACTGGGATAGTGACAGCACATCCCAGCAAGCGCGTCATAGAAGCGACGGGAGATCCGACTTGGATTCCCGCCAATTCTACACGTGTGCGGCGTTTGTTATGAATCCTGAGGGGGAAGTCCCCGCCGGATTTTAAATAAAAATCCGGCCTGGGTCCCGCCCTCAGGAGCATACCGGGCCCTTAGGTCTGTTATGGGTTGTAAGGAGAGCCCCCCCTACGCCGAAAAAAACGGCGTAGGGGGTCCCCCTACAATCCATACCAGACCCGTATCCAAAGCACGCTACCCGGCCAGCCAGGAAGGGAGTGGGGACGAGCGAGCGCCCCCCCCCCCCCTCCTGAGCCGTACCAGGCTGCATGCCCTCAACATGGGGGGTTGGGTGCTCTGGGGCAGGGGGCGCACAGCGGCCCCCCCACCTCAGAGCACCCTGTCCCCATGTTGATGAGGACAGGGCCCCTTCCCGACAACCCTGGCCGTTGGTTGTCGGGGTATGCGGGCGGGAGGCTTATCGGAATCTGGGAGCCCCCTTTAATAAGGGGGCCCCCAGATACCGGCCCCCCACCCTAAGTGAATGAGTATGGGGTACATCGTACCCCTACCCATTCACCTGCAAGAAAAGTGGTAAAAACACAAATAAACCACACAGTGTATTAAAATATTTTATTTTTCTGCTCCGGAGGCCGCCCCCTGTCTTCTTTATTAGCTCTTTTACCAGGGGGGGGCTCTTCTTCTTCCGATATCCCGACGGGTCTTCTCCGCTATCCGGGGGGGTCTTCTCAACTCTCCGGGGTTCTCCTTCTGTCTTCTCCTTCTGTCTTGTTGTCTCCTTCTGTCTTCTCCTTCTGTCTTGTTGTCTCCTTCTGTCTTCTGTCTCCGGGGTTCTCCTTCTGTTTTCGCCTCTCTCTGTTGTTGACTCGGCGCACCCCGGTTCTTCGTCTCGCGAGACGTCTCGCGAGACGAAGAATCGGGGTGCGCCGAGTCTCGCGAGACGAAGAACCGGGGTGCGCCGAGTCAACAACAGAGAGAGGCGAAAACAGAAGGAGAACCCCGGAGACAGAAGACAGAAGGAGACAACAAGACAGAAGGAGAAGACAGAAGGAGACAACAAGACAGAAGGAGAAGACAGAAGGAGAACCCCGGAGAGTTGAGAAGACCCCCCCGGATAGCGGAGAAGACAGAAGGAGAACCCCGGAGACAGAAGACAGAAGGAGACAACAAGACAGAAGGAGAAGACAGAAGGAGAACCCCGGAGAGTCTAGAAGACCCCCCCGGATAGCGGAGAAGACAGAAGGAGAACCCCGGAGACAGAAGACAGAAGGAGACAACAAGACAGTAGGAGAAGACAGAAGGAGAACCCCGGAGAGTTGAGAAGACCCCCCCGGATAGCGGAGAAGACCCGTCGGGATATCGGAAGAAGAAGAGCCCCCCCCTGGTAAAAGAGCTAATAAAGAAGACAGGGGGCGGCCTCCGGAGCAGAAAAATAAAATATTTTAATACACTGTGTGGTTTATTTGTGTTTTTACCACTTTTCTTGCAGGTGAATGGGTAGGGGTACGATGTACCCCATACTCATTCACTTAGGGTGGGGGGCCGGTATCTGGGGGCCCCCTTATTAAAGGGGGCTCCCAGATTCCGATAAGCCTCCCGCCCGCATACCCCGACAACCAACGGCCAGGGTTGTCGGGAAGGGGCCCTGTCCTCATCAACATGGGGACAGGGTGCTCTGAGGTGGGGGGGCCGCAGTGCGCCCCCTGCCCCAGAGCACCCAACCCCCCATGTTGAGGGCATGCAGCCTGGTACGGCTCAGGAGGGGGGGGGGGGGCGCTCGCTCGTCCCCACTCCCTTCCTGGCTGGCCGGGTAGCGTGCTTTGGATACGGGTCTGGTATGGATTGTAGGGGGACCCCCTACGCCGTTTTTTTTCGGCGTAGGGGGGGCTCTCCTTACAACCCATAACAGACCTAAGGGCCCGGTATGCTCCTGAGGCCGGGACCCAGGCCGGATTTTTTTTTAAAATCCGGCGGGGACTTCCCCCTCAGGATTCATAACAAACGCCGCACACGTGTAGAATTGGCGGGAATCCAAGTCGGATCTCCCGTCGCTTCTATGACGGCTCTGTCTCCATCGCGGCAAGCCAGCTCGGCGCTGGCTCCCGCGATGGGGCTCGTATGTGCTCAATCTCGCCGAGAAATACAGCGAGATTGACACAAAATCGGGTTCACCTACTGTACATTCTCTGGTGAAATTCACCGATTTTTCGGTGTGATGTACCACTGCTATACCGAGTAGACAGGTGAAAAAAATATATATTTGTCTGTTACATTTTTTGGTGAAATTCACCAATTTTTGGGTGTAATATACCCCTACTCTACCTAGTTGACAGCTTAATAAATTTCAATAATTTTTCTGTTACATTCTTGGGTTGACATTATACAATTTTAGATGTGAATAATCACCTGCTCTGCATAGGTGACAGGGAATAAAATTTAATAAATTATTCAGTAATTAATGAGCGCCACATCCTTTTATTCAATACTTAAACTTTGAAAAGTTGTCACACTTTTATGCTTTAATAATTTCTCCCATATTTCAACTCTAATTTTAAATTTGAAAAAATTTATCCTCCCTTGGATGTGGTCTCTTTTTCTGATGCTCCCTCTCTGGCCTGGAACCCTGATTCCCCGCCACCCGTGATCACCATGGTAGGCGCTTAAAAGAACATCGAAAGTTGATAGAGCAGATATCAAATTGGATCGTGAACATCACGGGGACGTGCAACATGGTGGGGCAGTAAGTGTGCACACGCCTACATGAACTGACTGACAGGGGTCGGCCCCTGCAACTTCTGGGTCTCCAAATTGGGCACATGGCCTGAGCTTGCCCTTTACCCCTTGGAGGTGCTGGCCTGCCCTGCAGCCAGTGTATTGTCTGAACGTGTGTTTAGCATGACTGGAGGGGGTTATCATAGGTTATATTTCCCAATGTTTTGGGGTGTACCCTAATTTTGAAAATATAATTTAAAAAGAGAAAGCAGTGTAGGCTATTTCAAGTCATTTTCCTATCCACATTTGTTTGCAGAGCACTTGCCATGCTCTTAACCACATTTTGATGTCATTTGCAGCCCTCTAGCCCTTTCCATGCCATTTTTACAGCCATTTTAGTGCTCAAAAGTTCGGGTCCCCATTGACTTCAATGGGGTTCGGGGTCAAGTTCGGGTCCCGTACTCGAACTTTTTTCTGAAGTTCGGCCGAACCTGTCGAACCCGAACATCCAGGTGTCCGCTCAACTCTAATTAGGATCTAACGCTTGTATTTAACAATGACAGATGCAGGGAAAGGCTGCAAACTTTGTATTTTGTCCAAAAAGGGTGTTTTTTTTTAAATAACAAAATATAACAATAGTATCTAACGCTTGTATTTCACACTGACAGATGCAGCAAGGGCTGTAAAATGTAGTATTTTGCCCAAAAATTGTGTTTTTTAAAACCCAGAAAATTATTGCAGTATTTCAAGCTTAAATTTCACACTGACAAATGCTGCAAAGTCCACAGATGTAGGGTCTTGCCAAAAATGGTTGATTTTTTAAAAACCCAGATTATAATTGCAGTATTTCAAGCTTCTATTTGACTGTCACAAATGCACATATGCTGTGCTGGTGCACTGAACTTACATATAATGGCTGCCTTCGCCCACTTAACTAACAGACAGATAAAAGTTATTTTTCTGTATCACTGGGCTCAGGGCAGGGTAAAAAGATTGTGCACTGCACCCACAAAACTTGTTGATTGGCTGCTCTGCAGCCTTTCAAAAAGCGCCATTAAATCTGTACATTTTTATTTTTATAAAAGGAAAAATTGCTTTGTAAACAATTGGAGTTAATTCACTCCTATCAAATTAGATGTGGTAAAATTATTAGACAAACCGTAACATAGTAATACAGTTAACAGGAAAGAAAGGGGAAGAGTAGAAAATAAAGGAGGGGGGGTATGGAGGAAAGGGAAAAGAAAAAGGGGGTACCAGTCAAAATAATCATTTGTGAATAATTACATTAAATGAAAACAAATAGGTTAAAATGTATAAAACATTTTGTTTTATCAACTTGACAAAAATTTAGAAACTTTCTCTGGAGTCAGATATTCCATCCAAGCACTCCATATAACCTTATACGGGTAATTACACACACGTCTGGTTTAGATGCCCACGCATTACCCCTTTTTGGGGAGCAATAAATAGAAAAGTTAATGAGGTATTTAAAACAAAGTCCAAATTCACAGAAAAATTTATTCTGTTTTACATATTTGATATTGGTCATGTGGACATAAAATCAAAAAGCGCCATTAAATCGCCAAGCACCGAACCCAAACCCGAACTTTACAGTTTGGGTTCGCTCAACCCTAGCAGCAGGCCCTCGCCCCTAATGTTTTTGATGGTTAGATCAGCAGCAGGCCCTCTCCCCTAATGTTTTAGAGGGTCACCAGCAGGCCATCAATCATAATTTTCAAGGGTGTGTATGATGCCCTCCTTTATGTGTAATAAAGGGTGTATTGGAGTGCCGGTTCCTTGTAATTTTTTGCAGCCCTTTCACTTAGTGCATAGGCTTTATAAGTGTAGGAGTCCCACTACTTGAACAATTGTACCACAATGTGAATGAGGCCCTCCTTTATGTCATATACAGGTTGTATCGGAGTGCCTCTTCCTTGTAATTTTTGGCCTCACTTGCACTTTATATACAAGTAAATATACAGGAAAGAATTTTCCTAAAATTTTTTCCTCTAAAATACATGTAGATTTTATCTTTGGTTTTGTGTGTATTATTGTCAGTCTGTAAAAGTGGCGTACTACTCGGACAACATCGTTCCCAGCATTCAGACATCCTCCCCATGCTGTTCCCCAACCATTTCAGTGGTGTTTCCATCAAGTTCTGACCTTTTCCTGTGAACCAGACATCTTCAGAGCATGGGGGGCCTGGTTTAATGCTCTGTCTTCTCCCATTGACTTCCTTTGTGCTCGGGTGCTCTGTAGAGCACCCGAGCATCCCAAAGTGTTCTACTCGAGCACCAGAGCACCTGAGCACTTTGGTGCTCGATCAACACTAGTTATCATCTCATACATACTGCATTACTGCATGGATAACTGCATAACAAAATATAAATAAAAACACTGACAGAATTTAGATTTTTGCCCAACTCACCTCCAAAAGTGATTAAAAAGTAATTTGTAAATTATTTAGGTACCAATAAAAACGACAGCTCTTCCCACAAGAAACAAAAACAAAAAACAAGTCCTTCCACAGCTGTCCCAATGGAAGAATAAAAATTGTGTGGTGCCTTAGTATATTATCATACAAAATACAACTTATTTTAATAAAAGAAAATGTGGTTTTATGGTGCAAAACTTGTAAAACTTAAAAAAAAATATATATAAATCTGGTATCAAAATGATCGTATAAGCCTGTAGATTATAGTGAGCTTTTCATTTATACCTCGCAGTGAACGCCATAAATGACAAAAATTATAACTATCAGACAGAATTGCACTTTTTGCCCACCTCAACTCACAAAAAAATTACATTAAAAGTGATCAAA
Organism: Bufo bufo; assembly: GCF_905171765.1. NCBI lineage: Eukaryota > Metazoa > Chordata > Amphibia > Anura > Bufonidae > Bufo > Bufo bufo. The sequence goes on along the minus strand of NC_053393.1, from coordinate 404,896,782 downwards.
AAGCCAAATGTATCCCCAAATGGTACCAATGAAAACTAAAACTTATCCTACAAAAACACTAGCCCTCACACAGCTCAGTCAAAAAGAGAACAAGTTATGGCTCTTAAAAAAAACATTGTAGCAAATTCCATGTTACAAAATCCAAATGCCACTCCTTCCCTTCTAAGAACTGCCGTGTCCCCAAACATGCAGTTTATGATCACACTTGGGGTATTTCCCTACTTGGGAGAAACTGCAAAACAAATAATGTGATTCTTATTCTCATTTGGGATTAAAGTAATGCACTGTTGGGAAAAAAATATTTTTCATTTTCAAGGTCTAATGTTTCTATGAAACACATGTGAGGTCAAGACTATCACTATACCCCTAGATCAGGCATGCTCAACCTGCAGCCCTACAGCTGTTGCAAAACTACAACTCCCATCAAGCCCGAACAGCCCACAGCTATCAGCCTACAGCAGGGCGTTGTGGTAGTTGTAGTTTTACAACAGCTGGAGGGCGGCAGGTTGCCCTAGATTAATTCTTTTGGAGTGTAGTTTCGAAAATGGTGTTATTTCTTGGGATATCAATTGTACTTTGACTAAGGATGAGCAAACCAGTTCGGGCTGACAGCAGACGAACCTGAATCTTTCTAGGTTCGGTTCTGACAAATCAACTAAAACGGCACATAGCGCCATTTTAGTGCAAATATCGGCAGGAGAAAACTAGGCAGGAAGAAGGGCTCTCATATGACCCTCGAAGGAAATGGGGGGAGGGCTTGCCCTGATTGGCTCCCAAGCTGCAATCAATGCTGCAGCAGGAAGGGAGATGCCCTAGCGGAAAGCGTAGAATATCGTTCTGTGCTGGGCTGTGAATGAGTGTTGTTGAGTGTAGCAGTATCTGCCAGAAAACCATCTTAGGGCATCAAGGACAGTCAGAAATCAATTAAGCTTGTATTCTACTACCAGGGAAAGGCTAAAATTACAAAGAAGAAGAAGAAGAATTGTGTGTGTAGAATACAGACAAGCAGGGAAGCTGTCAGCCAGGGAGTGAGAAAAGAGGAGCTGAGGCTAGCTATGCCTGCTAGCACAACTACAGTACAGATGCTGAAAACCACAAAATCAGCTACCTGCAAGGAAATATAATACTAGTGAGAACTCTGTGTCAGGTCACCTCACATATTTAATTTAATTTTTTTGTTTAGTTTTATATATATATATATATATATATATATATATATATCTCAGTGATTGAGAACGAGCACACAATCTTTTTTTTTTTTTTTGGGGGGGGGGGCATTGAATGTAATTAATCAAGCATATAGATTATCAGCACACCAATACACCAATACACAAACTAGGGCAACAATTGTAAGTGTTAACGTGAATTAAGCGTCAGGCCTTAATCGTCTGTTTACGTTTATTCTATATCCACACGGTTAAATTGCATTTTTTTGGGGGACTTGTTCAATCTATTTAAACCAGCACATAGGTGATCAGTACCCCAATACACAGGCTAGGGCAACAATTTACCGCTAAATGTTAACGTGAAATTGAGCATCAGGCCTCAATCATCCGTTTCTGTTTATTCCATAGCCACACGGCTGGAACTTAATTTTCTTTGGAACTTGTTCGATTTAATGAAATGTATTAAATAATATAAGTGATAAGTACACCAATACACAGGCTAGGGCAAAAATTTGCCTGAGAGTGTTAACAAATTGAGCCCTTAATCCATTTCCCTTAATTTCTATCTCCACACGGTGTAAATTTTTTGGGGGGTTTGTATGGTAGGCAGGTGTTAGCGATGCAGTGAGAGAGGGACAAAAAACGGTAAGTCCAAAAGCAGTGTTTTATTTACAAGTTCAAGATAAAACATCAGCAGCCTTAATGAAAGACCCAAAGCTAGAATATGGGTAGTATCTGGCCAGCAATATAGTAGTAGGCCACAGCTGTCCCTGCTGCTTTGGAAAGGCGCAACATTTTCATTAATGGGGTTGTCTCATCTGCATAATTGGATGCCATCCCGTAGAAAAACTCTCAGTTACATTTTCAAAAGTGTCTCGTTTTCCTTTCAGAGCTCCCCTTTCCCCTCTTTATTTATTGCTTGTTGTCAGGGGTTACAGCCACTGCTATAATCCAGCAGCAGTGGCCGCACATGGAAGGTATGACCTCCCTTTAGTCTAGTGGTCGGATGGGAGTGCGTATAAGCAAGCAAATGTTTTAGCTCCCAATCCGACCGCTGCTCTGCAGTGTCCCTGTTCTATCCTGGAATGCACAGCAAAAACAGCTGCTAAGCTCTGAAAAGCTTTTTAGAGCTTAGACAGTTCACTTGCTGCAAGGCATCAGAAGTGCGCACATGCAGGCAACGTCGCTATGACATCACCACAGTGCCGCATGCCTGTCAATCAAACAAAAGGTTTCCACCCACTTAGCAGAAATGAACTTGGGCGATCTGGAACAGCTGAAGAGGTAAAAGAAGGAGATGACATTGTGGATTGTATTGCTCACTCCTTTCACTCACAGCAGGATGACATGGAGGAGACTTTGGAGTCTTATACTGTACCATGGACCCAAAAAGACTGGTCAAAGCCCCAGATTTAAGCGCCAGGTCCCAGAAAATGAGTGATAGGATTTTATCAGTTAACTGTCAGGATAAGATGGTAGTGCTCCCTGGTGAGAGTACTCTCTGCTTGTGATTTTTAGAGAAGAAGCCAGTGGGTACAGTTGGGGATATCTTAAAGTGAAAGAGATGGCCACAAATAGGAATATAACAGTATGAGAAATTGCCACCAGTTTTTATATATAGAAGTAGCCCAAATTTCAATTTGTAAATAGTACTAAAAAGTGTTAAAGAATATTAAAAACCCAATGTTACTCAGCATACATATGATTATACTCACTTCACAGGGGGGTGGTCTGCTGGATAAGCTCAAGACACCAGCTGGCCCAAAAAAAAACCTAGCCAGAATCGCCTGTAGAGTATTAGATACTGATGGTTTCCCAGTTGGAATAAGGGTTTAGTTCAGTTTCTTTAATGAAGAATTTGGCTCTTTATCCAGCAGGCCACTCCCCTGTGAATGAGTATAATGTAGAGATGACAATTGTGTGCTGGAGAGGGCCTGGGAGCCGGATCGCAGTGCTGAGGTGGAGGCAACATAAGAGGAGGAGGGTGATGGCAGCAGCAATTAAGAGCAGAGGCCACAGGGGGCAGAGCTAGCGCCGGACTGAGATGGCAGCTTGATCCGGAGCTCTGCTCTACAGACCGTCCAATGCACTAGCTATCTTTAGCGAATCGATTGCAAAAATTGTAATAATCGGGAACCCTAAAGCCGGGGAGCACCCCAGCACCAATAAAAATCAGATCGCAGGGGGAGATATGGACAAGTTCCTGAAGAAAGCGGCCGTTTCATATGTGGCTCGTGATTCCAAAATGGCGCCCGCTCAATCTCAAAAGGCCAGATCGGAAGAAGAGAGCGATGGTGAAGAACCACAAGGTAAGGGGGCCCCTTCCGATTACCAGGAATTACCTAAAAAACACCCTGGGTAAAGCCCTCGAACCCCTTCTGAGCGAATTTGCCGCCATGCGCCAGGATATGCGCCACATAGGGGACAGAGTGGAAGCCCTTGAGAATCAACAGGCTCAGATAATGGATCACCAGAGGGCCACTTCCAACTCGCTCCAGAAATGTGGGACCTATCTGAACCAACTACAAAACGCCCTAGAAGACCAAGAAAATAGAGGTCGCAGAAACAACCTGCGTATAAGAGTGATCCCTGAGGCTGTACTTCCTGGTGACATCCCGGCTGCAGTTATCTCCCTTTGCTCCTCATTCCTAGGCCCAGATTTCGCCCTAGAGATCGTGTTGGAAAGGGCACACAGAGCACTGCGCCCTAAACCCAAAGCGGAGGAACCCCCAAGGGATATTATATGCAAGTTTTTAAACTTTCAAGTAAAATCTGCGGTCCAAGAAGCTGCTAGAAATAAACAGGACATACTATTCGAAGGTGCCCAAATCTCAATTTATCAAGATTTAGCCCCCTCCACTTTAAGGAAACGAAAATTCCTCAAGCCTTTGACGGATTGGCTAAGGGCAAATAGGATCCTATACAAATGGAACTTTCCCTTTGGACTTTCCTTTCTTCAAGGAGGCCGTCGCATGAATATTACTGCCTTTGCTGATCTGGATGCAGTGTACGACCACCTACAAATTCCTCCAATGCAGATAGAAAATTGGGATTTATTCCAAGATCTTGGCGCTCTCCCTGAAGTCCCTACTGTGGAGGCCTTCACCTTACAGCATACTCCAAAGAACCACAAAGCGGGGAAGAGAGTTCGACAACTAACTCCTAAGAGACTGTCTCAAGATTAATCCTTGGATCTATCTCGTTGCAAGTCTCCAACACAGAGGCAGTATTTTTCTTTTTCTTTTTCCTTCCTTTTCTGGACTCACCTGGATCCATCCAGATAATATGCTTCATCTTAATATGGGGACTTTGGCTAAGGTTTGCCCATTAGCTTTATTTACTGCTAGTGGAGCCGGGATTGAGTCCAGTTTGTTAGGATACTACCTTTGTACCCAATATCATATGCTTCTATTGTCTAACTTCTTCCCCCCCCTCCCTATACTCCTTCCTTCTTATTACTTCTTGAGGAGGGCTTAATCAGTTCCTCCTTTTCATTGAAATTCCCGATGATAGTTTAAACTAACATAAGATTATTATCAGGCTGCAATTTTACGTGCAAAACGGTATGTTAACCGGTCTCTGACCAACTTTTCCCCCATGCTTTATACTAGTGGGTTACCCCACAGACTGGTTTATTTCCTGGTTATATGTTATGTTCTCACTTTTTCCCCTTCCCTTTTGTTCAGTTCTAGGTACCTGACACACATCTATCTGAATTTTATGAGAGACAGACAAAACCTGAGAGATCCGGCTTCTCTTCTGGACGGGGTGGAGACACCTGAAACCGTGAGTGACCTCCCCTGGGGGACCAGCACACCTTGCACCATTCTAGCCACAACAACCCATACCCATGGCTGATATTCACATAGCTTCCTATAATGTAAAGGGTTTCAACTCACCCTCCAAAAGAAGCCAGATCTTCTCTATCTTACGCAAGGAGGGCTCGGATGTGCTGCTTCTCCAGGAGACGCATTTCAGGTTCAACTATTATCCCAATATGGAATTTTCTCACTACCCACTCTGGTTCCATTGTGGGGGGTGCTCTGCCTCGTCCGGGGGAGTAAGTATAGAATTTAAGAGGAGAGTTCCTTTTAAATACATAGACCAAATGCTAGACCCAGAAGGTAGATTTATTATGGTTAAAGGGAATATAGGGATCCAGAAATATACCTTCATAAATTTATACGCCCCAAATACTAAACAGGCTACATGGCTTTCTTCCATATCCCCATTGATTACGTATTTCAAGGAAGGTATTGTAGTTCTGGGTGGGGATCTTAATATAGCCCTTAACCCCCAAATGGACTCATCAGCACACAAAACCTCCCACTCAAAACGCTCCTTAAAATTTATCAGAAACACTCTATGGGACCTCCACTTGATAGACGTTTGGCGTACTCATAACCCCAGCACCTTAGACTATACATTCTATTCCCACGTACACAACAACTACCACCATATAGATTACCTTTTTATCTCAAAAGAACATCTTCAACTATGCCCGACGGCTAAGATTGGATCGATACATCTGTCTGATCATGCCCCAATCTTTATAAAGGTATCCTCTCCTACCCGCAAACCTAAAAATTTTAATTGGAGACTCAATGAGTTTATCCTCGGGAACTCAAACTCCATAAAGAAAATTGGGTCACTACTGGAAGAATACTTTAACCTAAATTCACTAACAGAACTTTCACCCCAAATCATTTCGGATGCTCACAAACCCTTCATCAGGGGTCGCACCTAAAAAAAACTAGAGAAAGTAACATTAATAACCTTCTCTCCAAAATAAATAAGCTGGAATCTACCCATAAGAATACCCACTCGGAATCCCAACTACAAGAGCTCTCTAAAGCAAGAGCTGAATTAAAAGCTCTAATGCATACCAATTCGGCTAAATACTACCTCAATTCCCAATATAAGTTCTTTGCACACGGGGACAAAGCCACCAAATTCCTCATAAACAGAATAAAAGCTAGAAGGGCAGACAACTACATTCACCAATTGTCCTCCCCTAAGGGCGATCCAGTATTTGCTTCATTTAAGATAGCCAAACAATTCAGGGACTTTTACGAAAAGCTATATAACCTCCCTGCCACCATTCCCTCAACATCTCACCCCTCACTAGTTGATGCGTTTCTCAAATGAACGTCCTGTCCGACTTTATCTGCTATCCAAAAACAATCGCTTGAAGCTCCATTCACCATGGATGAAATTTCCATAGCTTTGGCCCAAATGCCCCAGGGAAAAAGCCCATGTCCAGATGGACTCCCTGCATTCTATTACAAAACTTTCAAAAAACATCTTCTACCACATCTACTGAAGGTATGCATTCAGTCTATGCAGGGTATCCCATTATCAAGGGATATGGCGTCTGCTCATATAGCCTTGATTCCAAAGGAGGGGAAGGACCCTAAGTTATATGCGCAAACTATAGGCCAATATCTCTTCTGAATATTGACCTTAAAATTCTAGCGAAATTACTGGCCAATCGCTTGGCAGTCCTTCTCCCTCTGCTGGTACATATGGATCAGGTAGGCTTCGTGCGCAATAGGGAAGGTAGAGACAACACTACTAGAGTCATCAATGCTCTCTGTTTTGCTAGACATACCTCCACTCCTCTTGTACTGCTCAGCACTGACGCTGAAAAAGCGTTTGATCGCATAAATTGGAATTATCTACGACACGTTTTAGTGTTCTTCGGCCTGCCTGGTCCATATATCAAGGCTGTATTTGCTATGTATAACCAGGCCACCGCTAGAGTAATGGTCAATGTTGACCTTTCCTCTCCCTTCCGAATCCAAAATGGAACCCATCAAGGTTGTCCCCTTTCCCCCCTTTTATTCATTCTGGCTATGGAGCCCCTTCTATCTAGGCTTAGAATGGATACTGAGATCAAAGGTCTATTCCTAGGGGGTAGGACCCACAAAATTGCGGCATTTGCAGATGATGTCATGATAATGACATCCAACCCCAAAACTTCCCTCCCATAATTCAGGAACATCTAAAGAACTACAGTATAGTTTCAGATTTTAAGATCAATGAGAGCAAATCCACTATCATTAGCATAGGAATTTCACCACAGCGCAGACTCTCTTTAATGAAAAACTCCCCTTTCAATTGGTCCTCTCCAACCATTACCTACCTAGGGGTGAAACTTAGTCCTACTATTTCAGACCTGTATACTCTCAATTACATCCCCTTAAAGGCCGCTTTATTTTCAGCCCTTGACAAACTCACCAAATCAGCTCCAACCCTTTCATGGTTTGGAAGGAAAAACATCCTCTCAGCTCTCATTATTCCACGCCTTACATACCTCCAACAAGTTCTCCCAATCCCCATTCCCAAATCTTACTACTCCTCCTTAAAACAGAGATTTAAAACTTCTATATGGAATGGTAAGAGAGCGAGACTTGCCTACTCTCTCCTATCCAGATCACGTACGTCAGGTGGAATAGGGCTCCCAGATCCGGAACTATATGGGAAGGCTATCCTTATGTCACGTATCATTGACTGGTTGAGAAACACAGACAGCAAATCTTGGGTGGCCATGGAACAGAGTATTATTGGAATGCCAACTCGAGCCTTATGTCTGGGCCATCCTATACCTCCCCAAACAAACCTGCAACCTTTCCCAATCATCAAAGCCACAGTCGAAGCTTGGAAGTGGTGGAATCTCAATCACTTCTCTATTCCCTTCCCATCTCCCCTTGCTACAATTAGCGATATCCTTGGCTCATCCTCCAGCGGTCCTAGAAGTTCCTCCTCTAAGTCAATCAGTTCCTCCTCCATGCCAATCTCCCTTCTCCTGGAACCACAGGGCTTAGTACCAACGAATGATACCATCAGAACTATTCTTAACCCACAACCATGTGATTTCAATCTCATATCACTCGTTAAATAATTTGTTCATAAAAATAACATGAATGGTGAACTTCTTCGCCCCCTTACATGGTTTGAAGCTTTAATAATTAACCCCATTCCCCCCAAAAAAACAATCTCTCTTATATATAACAAACTGAGATCCCCTCCGTTAATTATTAAGCCAGCTTTTATCCGCTCCTGGGAACTAGAAACCGGTGTGGATCTCCCTCTTCAAACATTGCCAACACTATTTGAAATTCCACACAAGTCATCTAGATGTGTTAGAGTTCAGGAGAATGGATACAAGATCCTCTCGCAGTGGTATATTACCCCAATCAAGTCCTCACACTTCACTAGACCCACATCTAAATTATGCTGGAGATGTCAAAGAGAGATAGGTACTTTCCTACACATCTGGTGGGTATGTCCAGCTATCAATAAATGGTGGGCAGAAATCTTTCAGATCAGCAACCAAATCTGCTCCTCAAATATAGCCATCTCCCCATATGGAGCGCTGCTCTCCTTCTTTAATAACAAAACGTCACTGCCCCCTTCCTACCTTTTTAAGCAGCTTTTGTTAGCAGCCCGCCTACTAGTTCCTAAACATTGGCTACAAACTAGCCTACCCTCATTGGAGCAATGGAGACTCAAAGTAGACCAAATCCACCGTTTTGAGGAAATGGCCTCTTGGGACTCACGGTCACACTTGATATACCTGAAAAAATGGCCCCCCTGGACTAAATACAGATTCCAATAACATTAATTCTCCCTAATCCACCCTCTGACCATACTATGGGTATTATTTTTATGTTTCATGGGTAATGCCAATGGTTTGGAGCATGGTCAGGGTGGTTTGATTGAGAAGATGAGCTTAGGTTTTTTCCATCCTTACCTTCATTCCTGGTCCTCACACGTACCACATATACTCCACACAATCTGGGAGCGGGTAACCTGTCACTAAAGCATGTTAGACCATAAATGTCTCCCCATTTCGCTCTAGTCTACTGTCCATAACCTATATACACGGAAAATGCAAATGTGATCGCACACTACATCCAGCACTCTGCCCTCCATGCTGGATGAGACATTGGTTTATATTTTGGCCAAAGCATAGTAAGCCACTCACCGCGTCAAGGTCGTCTCATGAGTGGTCCCTAACTCTTGTTCCTACCTGTTCATGGGCCATGACAGCCACATAAAATCCAGGGAATGCAGGTCAGCATGCAAGCCAAGTACACTTTGCTTGTAACCCCGTCCGGTGCCATTACAGCTTTCATCGGATCCAGGGATGCAAGTACCAACATGCATGCTGAACCCACCATATACTTCTCCTGGAGCCAGATGGCTAATGGTAGGTTCTATACAAGCAGACTCAGTTTTATACTGACTTTAAAACCAGCCTCAAGGACAGATTAACTGGTCAGGTGTGCAATGACTCCAAGGAGATCGCCACGCCTCCAATATATACTACAAAGAAAAAAATAAGGGGTTGGGTCAGCACAACCTGCCTGTAGGTGCAGATCACTATGGCGAAATACCACTCATGAGACGACCTTGACGCGGTGAGTGGCTTACTATGCTTTGGCCAAAATATAAACCAATGTCTCATCCAGCATGGAGGGCAGAGTGCTGGATGTAGTGTGCGATCACATTTGCATTTTCCGTTTATATATGTATTTCGCCATAGTGATCTGCACCTACAGGCAGGTTGTGCTGACCCAACCCCTTATTTTTTTCTTTGTAGTATATATTGGAGGCGTGGCGATCTCCTTGGAGTCATTGCACACCTGACCAGTTAATCTGTCCTTGAGGCTGGTTTTAAAGTCAGTATAAAACTGAGTCTGCTTGTATAGAACCTACCATTAGCCATCTGGCTCCAGGAGAAGTATATGGTGGGTTCAGCATGCATGTTGGTACTTGCATCCCTGGATCCGATGAAAGCTGTAATGGCACCGGACGGGGTTACAAGCAAAGTGTACTTGGCTTGCATGCTGACCTGCATTCCCTGGATTTTATGTGGCTGTCATGGCCCATGAACAGGTAGGAACAAGAGTTAGGGACCACTCATGAGACGACCTTGACGCGGTGAGTGGCTTACTATGCTTTGGCCAAAATATAAACCAATGTCTCATCCAGCATGGAGGGCAGAGTGGTGGATGTAGTGTGCGATCACATTTGCATTTTCCGTTTATATATGTATTTCGCCATAGTGATCTGCACCTACAGGCAGGTTGTGCTGACCCAACCCCTTATTTTTTTCTTCATAACCTATATACGTTGAGTATCTCCTGTATCTCTCGGCAATGGTCTTTATTCTCAATTCTTCATGTACTACAATAATGCTCATATATAATCTTGTGTATGGTACTGATTCACACCACTGTTTTGGTGTACTGTTACACTGTATATTTTCTCAAGAGTAAAATAAAAACTAAAAAAAAAAAAAAAGCAGAGGCCACATACCTCCCAAAGAACAGCCAGGGACACATCTGCTTCAGGATCTGGTAATGCTACTGATGGGTGGGTTAGACCAAAAACATGACAGAGCTAACCTGCCTCTACCTCTGCTGCATGAGTATAACCCATCTGGTATTTATTCTGCACACTGATGGAAGACAAAAGCCCCTTTCACTCAAGCGAGTTTTCCGCGCGGGTGCAATGTGTGACGTGAAGACATAGCACCAGCACTGAATCCTGAATCAGTTCTGCATCGCGTGAAAATCCAAGCATGCTCTATATTCTAAATTTTTCACACAGCCCTGGCCCCATAGAAGTGAATGGGGCTTCAGTGAAAAAGGCATTTCATCTGGAAGCAAGTGCGGATGCAATGCGTTTTTCACTGATGGTTGCTAAGAGATGTTGTTTTTAAACCTTCCGTTTTTTATCACTCGCTTGAAAAATGCATTGCACCCACCTGGAAAAAACTGAACAACTGAACATAATCGCAGACAAAACTGACTGAACTTGCTTGCAAAATGGTACGAGTTTCACTGAACACTCCCGGAGCCAATCCGTCACGCTCGTGTGAAAGAGACCAAAAGCTTTGCCTTGTGCAAGCTGTGCAAGAGCAAAGTAAGACATGGTCAGGCAAACACATTTTTAGGCACCGCAGCTCTATTGAACCACATGAAGCAGCATCACCCCATTCTGTGGAGCAGCGGAAGCAGCCAGCTCCAGCAACAGGAGTTCCCTCCTTCACCTAGTCCCCCTTGCAGCAATCAGGCTGTATCCATGGTCAGTACGGTGTCTTCCACATCGTCAGCATCCCTTTCTACTTCTCCCATTCAGACTTCTCCTCTGCTCTATCTTCAGGCATTGATAACAAAATTCATGGCCAGGAAACAACTTTACACGCCAAGCAATCCAATGGTGCACAAGCTTAATGCCCACCTGGCCAAGTTGCTGGCAGTGCAGTTGCTGCCATACCATTTAGTCAAATCTGCTGCCTTTAGGGAGGTAATGGCTTGTGCTCAGCCTCTCGGGAAGATACGTCGCACATGTGTCAAATCAAGGATTGCAAAGTCAATGTGTTGAAGCTGATCACCCTGGAAGAGAGTAGCCACATTGGCATCACATCAAGCAGCAAACATCCTGCTGGCTGTCACCCCGCAGTCTTCAACTTGGCAAAGTGGTCAGTTACAATGGGCGCAATATACTGGCTGCCCTGAACCTGGGTGAAATAACACATGCTCCCTGCAAGGTACATGTCATGAACCTAGTGGTTTAACACTTTATAAATCAGTATACTGGTTTGTGCAAGGTTATGGCAAAGTCTAGGAGGCTACCCAAGCACTTTAGCCACTCTTACATAGCTAGGGACACTCTCATGGACCTGCAGCGACAGAATGGCCTGCCACTTTACTGCTTAAACCGAGATGTGCCAATTCATTAGAATTGAACATTGCACATGTTTGAGCGTCTGTAAGAGCAGTGGAAAGCCGTGAACGATTTTGTCATGTACCAGAATGCCTCAGCAGCAGGGAGAATGTGTTCCTTCGAGGTTAGGCAGTTGCTACTTATCCGAGATGCCTGTCTGGTGCTGAAGCCCTTCAAAGAGGCCAAAGTTTGTTGGCAGGGACTACTGGGGCATGAACAATGTTCTTCTTTTCATATTAATAGAACAGACGCTGATGCTCATGCAGCAGGGGGCCAGAGCAGAAGAAGAGCAACTGATGGATTTTGCAGTCCACCCTATAGCTATTGGGGATACACAAAGGGAATCTGCCATGTACGGGAGTATGAGGAGATGCTACTGTAAGATGAGGAGTTGGTGGTGGAAAAGCAAGACGATAAGGATGACAATGGCCCCGGCCCGGATACCAATCTCAGTGGGGCGGAGCCGGAAAGAAGTGGCTCCTCAGGCACGATGGCCAGAATGGCGACCTGCATGCTCACTTGCTTAAACAGTGACAGGCGTATCATTAACATCAAGCAGTCTGATGATTACTGGATAGCCAGACTTTTAGACCCCCCGCTATTAAGGCAAAATGAGGGAATGTTTTCCTCTCGCAGAAAGAGAGGTCAAATTATGTTATTACCAGGAGACACTGTGTATGCAGCTTTCCGCGGCTTACGGCGAGTAAATGCCTGCCGACTACGTGTCTGAAAGAGATAACCCTCTCCACCGCCTGAAAGTCACCCCCTCCCACCTCCACGAATAGCAGAAGCCGCAGCAGCAGCCATTTCAGTCTCCTCGACATAATGGAGCAGTTTTTACATGTGCTGTACTAGGATGAGGCCAGCCAGCAAGCTAGAGATGAGCAAATCGAAGCTGACAAAGTGGAATTTGTTCCGAATTTCTGGAAAAATTCGATTCACACAGAATGCGAATTTCCTCAAGTTTTGTGGTAACGAGTCACATTTTTTCCTAAAATGGAGGCTGCACGTGTGAGGACATGGAGAAAGGAACTCTGGGAAGGTGGGATTACCCATACTGACATGAATGCAGCCAATCAGCAGCTAGCCAGCACTGTGATGTCACAGTCCTATAAATACGGCAGCCATCTTAGATTCTGCCATTCACCAGCGTATTTAGTGAAGGGAGAGACGTGTCTGCAGGTGCTAGGGACAGTGACAGAAAAAAACGTCATTGTGCAAAAAAATAAAAAAAGATTTACAAGTGCAGGGAAAAATTATTCAAGGTCTAGGAAAAGGATAGGGAAGAATCATTCCACGGCATTTATGTTGAACAGAGTTCAGTAGGGGAGGTTACAGCCTGGGTAATAGGTACATTCCTATTAGACCTTGCAGCACAAATTGCCATTATACAGCTCTGTAATTCCAGCAAACCTTTCTTATTATGGTGCAAGTGCTGTTTGATACAGGCATTAACAGGGTTTATTACAAGGCAACATTTCTACGTCTTATTTGCCCTTGTGTGGTGCACTTATCACTAAAGGCTTTTGTGGAGTGTTTTAGCGGAAAAAGAGAAAATATATTTGCAACTCAGCAGTGCAGTTATCTGTAGTAAAGGCTTTTGTGGGGTGTTTTAGCGGGAAAAAAGAAAATACATTTGCCGCTCTGCAGTGCAATTATTTCTCGTTAAGCCTTTTGTGACGTTTATAAGCGCAAAAATAAATAAATACATTTGCTGCTCTGTGGTGCAGATTTTTCTTGTTAAGCCTTTTGTGACATGTATTAACGTAAAAAGAAAAAATACATTTATCGCTCTGCGGTGCAGTTATTTCTTGTTAAGCATTTTGTGACGTGTATTAGCACAAAAAGAAAAAAATTAATTAACCACTCTGTGGTGCAGTAATCTGTAGTAAATGCTTTTGTGGGGTGTTTTAGTGTAAAAAGAAAAAATACATTTGCCGCTCGGCGGTGCAATTATCGGTTTTAAAGCCCTTTTTTGCGTGTACTAATGGAAAAAGGAAAAATATCTTTGTTGCTCAACGGTGCAATTATCTGTTTTAAAGCCCTTTTTTGCGTAATTAAAGTGGAAAAAGGAAAAATATCTTTACAGCTCAGCGGTGCAGTGAGATATTTTACAGCCCAGTTTGCCGTGTATTTCTGGGGAAATACAAATAAATTAGCCTTTCATAGTTGCACTTATCTGTTGAAAAGTCTTTTGTGTGAAAATAGAAAAAAAATTTGGGCCTAATTGCCGTTCAGCAGTGCAGTAATATGTGGTGAAGCACCATTTGCGGTATGGACCGAATTACGTAGTGGCGAACTTTGTGATAAGGTGGACAGTACAGGAAGGTGTTTATATCCCACTCAGATACCTCAGCTGGGTGGGATGGCTAAAATGCAGCAGAGTGCAGTAGTCTCAGCAGCATGTAGGTTGGTGAGACAATGTTGTTTATGGTATGTTCTGGGCTGGATTTTAGTTGGATTGGCGTATAGGACTGGTAGTGGGATCTGCCAATACACACCCTTCCAGGACGGGTGTTCCCTTGGTCCAGAGAGAATCGCAGGTGAGGTCTGCGATAATCAGGCTGGGATAAAGCACCTCCCAGGGTGTCAGTCTTGGAGAGTGTGTTATCCGGGACCACAGACCTACAGAGGTTTGGAGTGGTCTCAGCCGGGTAGGCTGAGGGACCACGACGCTAAGTGACAGCCTGTAATTTGGGGGACGCAGCGATGCCTGCGGTACAAGGGTCACAAGGCCAGAGTTGGGAGGACTGCTAGGACACAATCCCCCAAAGGGACTCGTATTTGTACAGCCTGGCGGCTGGAGAACTGTTTGGCTGGGAAAGCCGGGCCTGATGCCAGGTTTGAATTGTAACCTGTGGTTTAGTCAGGGCTTTAGTTAATGTGTTTATAAAGAGCCCAGACAGACAGGCTTTTATTTTGTATTTTTTTTGCTGGTGCTTGTGTCGCAATGAAGCACAGTTTTGATATGAAAAAAACATGGTCTGAGAAGAAGTCTGTAAGCGTGATCCCAGAAAGAGAGCTAACCCTCACAACTTTTATATGGGAAACAGGCTTTATTTGGGAAAATTGCTGAGTGATAGTAGACTTTCTTTGTATGAACTGTTATTCTGTCTTTAGTGAAAATTTTTATTGCAACCAATTTGTCTTCATGAAAATTGATGGGTGATTGTACACCTCCTTTTGAGGTATGGACTGAATTATATAGTGGTGACATTTTTTATTGGAAACAGGGTTTTTTGGGGAAAATTTATGGGTACTAGCACCCATCAATTTTCCCCCAATAACCCTGTTTCCCATAAAAAATGTCACCACTATATAATTCAGTCCATACCTCAAAAGGAGGTGTACAATTCTTCTGTATGAATCAAATTCTATTATCCTTTCATTGTTGAAATTGTTTATTTCAAACATGTTTTCTTCTGGAAATTTGATGGGTGATTGCAGACCTCCTTTTGCTGTATGGATCGAATTACGTCGTCGTGGGTCCTGCAGTAAACATAATGAAGACGCTGATGACAACACACCAGCAGACTTTGCCTTTACCATCTATTCACAATTAAATCAAGCAGCTTCACTAAGTTGAAAACATTCATGTGTTTTTATCTGCTGCGTATGCATTGGATCTCCCAAGCACACAAGACATGACAGGAGAGCCTCTGCTTTGGAGTCCAAGTCTAGGTTCTTAAGATCAGGAGTTCCATCAGAATTGTGCATAACAATCTTGCAATACATAACAATCTAGGCATACACATCAGAGGAAGCTGAAGCTGGTTGCCCCAATTTTAATTCAGGAGCAGTAAACAGTGGGAAGCAAATAGAGGTGGCTGAACTCCGCTGCTCTGTATCTCTTGTGAAGTCAATGTCTCCAGCTATGCCCCTCTCGCGATTTACAGTACATGCATTATTTTCATGTAGAGATCCAAGAATTATGTTAGAGGCATGTAGTGTATGCAAGCCATGTGCGACCCCTCTCAATTAAGGGTCTACTTGACGTTCAGCGGTGCAGTTATATGTGGTAAAGCCCTTTTTGCGGTGAAATACTTTGTGACACTGGCTCTTTTTCTGAAAATGTATGGGTGAATGTACACCTCCTTTTGCGGTATGGAACAACTTACTTAGTGGTGAAATTCTTTGTGACACTGGCTTTTTTTTCCGGAAAATTTATGGGTAAATGTACACCTCCTTTTGCGGTATGGACTGAAGCACTTAGTCGTGAAATTCTTTATGTGACACTGGTTCTTTTTCTGAAAATGTATGGATGAATGTACACCTCCTTTTGCGGTATGGGCCGAATAACGTAGTGGTGAAATGTGTTATGTGAAACAGGCTTTTTTGGGGAAAATTTATGGGTGACAGTAAACTTTGTTTTGTATCTCTTGTGAAGTCAATGTCTCCAAATATGCCCCTCTCGCGATTTACACCAAATACATTATTTTCATGTAGAGATCTAAGAATTATATTAGAGGCATGTAGTGTATGCAAGCCATGTGCGACCCCTCTCATCACTTTCATGCTGTTCTGCACCTTGTTTGCCTGGGAGAATGTAGTCACACAGGGGAGGAACTGCTCCATGGCCTTCAGCAAGAAATTGAATCCTGGCTTTCTCCGCGACAACTCAAAATCGGAACTATGGTGACCGACAATGGGAAGAACATGGTGTCGGTGCTGCATCAAGGATGACTGAGCCACTCGCCCTGCATGGCACACATATTCAATCTGGTTGTCAAGCGGTTCCTGAAGTTTTCCACCCATCTGCAATGGTCAGGAAACCTTGCATGCACTTCAGCCACTTGTACACCGCAAAGCACACCCTCCTTGAGATGCAGAGGCAGAATGGCATCCCCCAACATAGGTAGATATGCAACGCTTTAAACCATTAGAATTCCACCCTCCATATTTTGGACCAACTGTAAGAACAGAGAAAGGCCATAAACAATTTCTTGATGATCCAAGCGTACAGGATTAGTCCCCTGTGTAACTTCGATGTCAGCCAGTGATAGCTCATGCGTGACTCCTGCCGTTTGCTCAGGCCCTTTGAGAAGGCCACGTTATTTGTCAGTCGCCAGGACTACGGGATTAACAATGTCATTCCACTGCTTCATGTCCTGGAACAGATGCTGGTAAATCTGGTTGGTCAGGTAACTGGAGACGTGGCGCCTAGAAAGATGGCGGCAGAGTTTGATTCGTTTGTCTGTCAATATCTCTGTTTACAGTCAGTGAACGGGAACTGCATTTATCGCTAGGATATGTAAACACCAACCGATGGGGTGTTAACTGCCAGAAGTAGGTCATCGGCATGAAGGAGCAGTCATTTTCACAACTCGAGGTATCCTCCCGAAAGCTTGACCTCTGCATGTTAACGGTCTGTATTACGAAGCTTGTCTAAAAGAAAAATCCCGTAGTGCACCGCCTTGGAGGAAACTCTGTCTGCCCACATAGCTGCCGAGAAGCTGAAGGGTCTCCATTGAAGTAGGCTCAGAGCTGACCCTAAAAGCCAAATGTTCCTGCTTACCTGGACTCAAAGGAAAGGACAGAGATCCACTGGCTATGCTCATACAGATTTCATCCAAGCCTCCACTCACCAAGGCAAGCACAGAGGACCGGATTGATGGACAAGTTGGTTCTGCGGGATGTACACAGAGGACGATCTATCGGAGGTGTTACAAAAGACATTTACTTGCCTCCCGCTCTTCCTGTATAACGGCTCTGAGGCGCTCACGGTTATCGTAGAGACATGGTTCCAAAGAAACTTTGACTGTAGTTTGGGTAAGCTGGTGATCAGTTCTCAGGACCTTACTTAGCTAGCAGCGATGTGGACCGGGTATGACATGTCTGGATCAGTGTCGGCCACAGAACTTGTTTTCTCTGTGCCCGTTGAACCTCGAATGGACATTTCATATGCCATCCACGCAGAGGACTTCAAGACTTTATGGAATGATATTCATAAATCAAAGGACGAGGTCACGTTGGAGGAAGTGGACAATTTATTCCAATGTCTTTACTCGCATTTCTTCAGACACTTTAGAATCCACTTATCAGCAACCCAGCTCGTCACGGAATGAGCTGGAGTCGACTTGTTTGCTGGACTAGCCTCCAGTTATCAGCCATAACCCTATACATTTCTTGATCCGTATGCATTACCCTCGTGGTCACCCTGACACTGGTCGCCAATACATTCTTGTTGATGAAGCACTTTGTTTTTCCAGTTTGTCTTTTTCTCCCCCGTTAAAAAATAAATAAAAAAATTGGTTTGTGATTTGGTAGCCAAAAGCAAGAGTGGGCACAAAACACAGAAGACATGCAAATATTCATTTCATGTGTCATCTCTGTTTTGGGTCCACTCCTGTTTTTTTTGGGCATTAGAAATACTGATAGATTACTGAAAAAATGCTGACCGAGTAAAGGCGTATGCTCCACAGACAGGATCTGTTTTTTGTGGGTTATTGTTCTGACAGATCAGAGGAAGGGAAAATTAATCAATGACATCAACACAAACTTACTGCTGACACCCTATCCACTCTGTCCGGGGGGCTCTACTTGTATACACGTTTAATAGAACAGGTTTTGTAGACATCTATGTGGAATCAGCTGGCGACGGTGTAAAAGGAGTGCACTTCTTCTTAGTGCTAGCAATAACCTGTAAGGCCAAGTTCATACTTGAGTTATTTGGTCAGTTTTGGCCCTGTGACTGCCAAAATAAGTGAAGTGTGCAGTGATTCTAAGTGCGACGCCTGTCATCTGCATGTCATGCGGAATCACAGCATTATTTCACTACCAAAGCAGACTCCCTATGCGTGTTACTGCAAGGCACAGTGTTCTACACCACTAGAAAGGCTCTCTGCAGCCAGGAAATAGCCGTTTTTTAACATAATTTGCCGCAAATTTATTCGGATTGAACCAAATTTTTCTAAATAAATTGGGCGCATCTGCGAATTGAATTTTTTTAAAATTTGCTCATTTCTACAGCAAGCCGACAGCTCCTGCCTCAATGTCCAGGTTCAGGCCTACCTAAACTCTGGCCAGTCTCTGGTGTATACCCTCTTCCCTGACCCCGTGGATTTCTGGGCAGGCAGACTGGAACAGTGGCCTGAACTGGAACAGCAAGCTGTCTTTCTTTTTTCTTGCCCAGCCTCCGGTGTCATCTCGGAGAAGGCTTTCAGCGCTGCAGGGATGAAGTGACACCCAAACGGACCAAATTGTTCTCCACCAGTGTCCAGAACATCACTTGTGTCAAAATGAGCCAAACCTGGATTGAGAAGAATTTTCACACTCCTCCGGCTGAGGCCTCATGCACACGACCGTTTTTTGGGTCCTCATCTGAGCCTCCGTTTTGGCAGCCCCGATAAAAAAATATAACATGTCCTATTCTTGTCCGCGCTTTGCAGACAAGAATAGGCATTTATATTGCCGGCACCAGTTCTGTCCCGCAAATTGCGGAAGGCAACACGGGGGGCTTCCGTTTTTTGCGGGGGGCTTCCGCGGTTTGCGGACGGCAAAAAACGGCACGGCTGTGTGCATGAGGCCTAAGGCTGATGAACAGATCTATCCTTGCTAAAGGTGCGATATCTTGCCACTTTTGCTGCCTGCCTCCATCATGCCACTGCAGCCCTCATGCCACCGCTGCGAATCTGCCAATCATTATGTTCTATACAGCTTCTGCTGCCTGTTTCATGTCACCACAATCATCATGTCACTGCTGCTGCTGCAAACCATCATCTTCCACAAGGCTGCTGCTGCATCATGCCACTGCCACCATCATTCCAGTACTATGACCTGTCAGCAATCATGTTCTATATAGCTGCTCCTGCCTCCATCATGCCACCACCGCCATCATGTCACTGCTATAGTTGCTGATCATCATATTACGTAAGGCTGCTGCTGCCTCTTTCATGCCACCTCCACCATTATGCTGCTGTTTTGATCGGCAATCGTTATGTTCTGTACAGCTATGTTCTCTATAGCTGATGCCTCCATCATGCCACCGCCGACATCATACCATTGCTGCGGCCTGCCGACTATCATACTCCGTAAGGCTGCTGCTGCCTGCCTATCAACATATACCCTATGGCTGCGGCTGCAGCCACCGCTGCCTCAGCTGCTGATGCTTCTCACTACTACTACCCATAGCCATTCTACAGCCTTGTATGTTCCATGCTATACTGCTTTTGCTGCCGCTACTATTGCAGCAATGTGCCACTATATTCTTAACCCTTCCACATCCGCACTGCACTGCTTCATTCGAGAGCTTGGGAGGGGGGAGGGAAAAAGTAAAAAATCATACAAAATTAACCAAATAAGATAACAAGTTTTCCTAAAAAGTAGTAAGAGTCCTAGGGGGCTAGAGAAGGTTATAAACCAATTTTCAGGACAATTTGAACAACTTTGGTTCAATCTGAATCAATTTGTGTCCGGACCGAACTTTTTATAAAATTTGGCAAACCTGAACCTAACCGAATCTCGAGCTCAACTCTAACTGGGACCACAGGGGTGTTGCAAGTTCAACATGGCACTCAAACCCATTTCAGTAAAATCTGGGTTTCAAAATCCAAATAGTGCTCCTTCCCTTCTTTACCCTGCTGTGTGCCAAACCAGCAGGTTATGATTACATTTAGGGTACTGTCGTGCTATAAAGAAATGGAGTAACAATAATTGGAATGCTATTTCTCCTGTTAACCCTAGTAAAAAATAAAAACTATAAACATGCTCCCCAATGCCTGAGCCCCTCATATAGAACATACATACCATTCTGCCTGGCACCCGCAATGCTCCTGATCCCTGCATTGCCACCACTGCATCTCTAAGCCTCCCTAACATCACTGAAAATGCTAGGGAGGCTGGTTTCCTTCGCAGCCTGCAATTTGCTGCTCCCCCCTGAGATGCAGCCATGTGGGGATCAGGAGAGATGGGGACTTTTAGGGTGTTCCTTATGTGAAAAATTTTATTTTTAAATTTTACCTCTATATTGCAATAATACCTGTGACACACTTAAAGGATTAACAGACTTTGACTTTGTCATTTTGAATACTTTGAGAGTTTTTAAAATGGGTGAATTATATGGGGTTCTAACACACAGGGAGTGCAGAATTATTAGGCAAATGAGTATTTTGACCACATCATCCTCTTTATGCATGTTGTCTTACTCCAAGCTGTATAGGCTCGAAAGCCTACTACCAATTAAGCATATTAGGTGATGTGCATCTCTGTAATGAGAAGGGGTGTGGTCTAATGACATCAACACCCTATATTAGGTGTGCATAATTATTAGGCAACTTCCTTTCCTTTGGCAAAATGGGTCAAAAGAAGGACTTGACAGGCTCAGAAAAGTCAAAAATAGTGAGATATCTTGCAGAGGGATGCAGCACTCTTAAAATTGCAAAGCTTCTGAAGCGTGATCATCGAACAATCAAGCGTTTCATTCAAAATAGTCAACAGGGTCGCAAGAAGCGTGTGGAAAAACCAAGGTGCAAAATAACTGCCCATGAACTGAGAAAAGTCAAGCGTGCAGCTGCCAAGATGCCACTTGCCACCAGTTTGGCCATATTTCAGAGCTGCAACATCACTGGAGTGCCCAAAAGCACAAGGTGTGCAATACTCAGAGACATGGCCAAGGTAAGAAAGGCTGAAAGACGACCACCACTGAACAAGACACACAAGTTGAAACGTCAAGACTGGGCCAAGAAATATCTCAAGACTGATTTTTCGAAGGTTTTATGGACTGATGAAATGAGAGTGAGTCTTGATGGGCCAGATGGATGGGCCCGTGGCTGGATTGGTAAAGGGCAGAGAGCTCCAGTCCGACTCAGACGCCAGCAAGGTGGAGGTGGAGTACTGGTTTGGGCTGGTATCATCAAAGATGAGCTTGTGGGGCCTTTTCGGGTTGAGGATGGAGTCAAGCTCAACTCCCAGTCCTACTGCCAGTTTCTGGAAGACACCTTCTTCAAGCAGTGGTACAGGAAGAAGTCTGCATCCTTCAAGAAAAACATGATTTTCATGCAGGACAATGCTCCATCGCACGCGTCCAAGTACTCCACAGCGTGGCTGGCAAGAAAGGGTATAAAAGAAGAAAATCTAATGACATGGCCTCCTTGTTCACCTGATCTGAACCCCATTGGGAACCTGTGGTCCATCATCAAATGTGAGATTTACAAGGAGGGAAAACAGTACACCTCTCTCAACAGTGTCTGGGAGGCTGTGGTTGCTGCTGCACGCAATGTTGATGGTGAACAGATCAAAACACTGACAGAATCCATGGATGGCAGGCTTTTGAGGTTCCTTGCAAAGAAAGGTGGCTATATTGGTCACTGATTTGTTTTTGTTTTGTTTTTGAATGTCAGAAATGTATATTTGTGAATGTTGAGATGTTATATTGGTTTCACTGGTAAAAATAAATAATTGAAATGGGTATATATTTGTTTTTTGTTAAGTTGCCTAATAATTATGCACAGTAATAGTCACCTGCACACACAGATATCCCCCTAAAATAGCTAAAACTAAAAACAAACTAAAAACTACTTCCAAAAATATTCAGCTTTGATATTAATGAGTTTTTTGGGTTCATTGAGAACATGGTTGTTCAATAATAAAATTAATCCTCAAAAATACAACTTGCCTAATAATTCTGCACTCCCTGTAGGCCTCTCCAAGGCATTTCAGAACTGATTTACAAATTTTCTTGAAAGTTTGTAAAAATTTCGCCTAAACCTATTAGCCTTTTAACCTCTCCAGAAAATAAAAGTATGATTGAACAATGGCGCAAACACAAAGATGACATATGGTAAATATTAATTATTAACTATTTGGTGAGTTAAAAAACAAACAAAATATAACAACCAAAATTTACCACTAACATAAAGTACAATGTGTCAGGAAAAAGGCCAAAAAAGTCTTCATCCTTTAGGGATTAAAGTAGGCTTTTAGAATTTTATTTTTATTTTATTTGCATGATAGACTGATGGTGCAATTTTCCTAATTATATCACTATTATTACGTTAAGCAGACATTAAAATTAGAGATACTAAATCATTGACCAACTATGAAAAGTAAATTCACAATTTTATTACTATTACTATTCACTATATTAGTCATTATTTTTTTAATTAAACAATTATACAGGGTGGCCGATGAAAAAGTAGCCCACCTCCAGCGACAGTATGACAAGATGAACAAGACAGTGGATTACCCACAAGTCACAAAAGATGATGAAAGTGGTCTCCGTTCACATCTATGCATCTTTGGGCACATTGGATACCAGTATGCTGGCTGATATTGCTTGTAGCTCTTCAACAGTGATGCTGCAGATTGTGTTTGTGGTGATTTCATTGAATTCATACAGGGGATGTGGATTGTTAGCACACACTTTCTGTTTTAAATTTCCCCACAAATAAAATTTGTATCTGGACAAGTCTGGGGAACGTGGTGGCCATAACTCCTTGTTCACAGTTCGCACCTCAGTAAACAGTTCATGAACCCGTGAGTTCCATGAGGTGCGGCATGTTCCCCCATCTTATTGGAAAAGGCAGACATTTTTTTCTTCTGCGGCATCACTGTTGAAGAGATGCAAGTAGTATCAGCCAACATAGTCCGCCGTGCCCAAAGATACATAGACATGAATAGGGACCACTCTCAGCATCTTTTGTGAAATTAGAAAAAAAAAATCCACTTGCTTGTTCATCTTGTCATACTATTGCTGGAGGTTGGCTACTTTTTTGTGGGCCACCCTGTATAATTGTGTAAATAAAAAAAGAATGACTATAATAGTGACTAGTAATAGTAATAAAATGGTGAATTTACTTTTCATAGTTGGTCAATGATTTAGTATCTCTAATTTAATGACAAAACATTTCGCTGAGTGTGCATAGTGGTGCTCCATGACATAGCAATGCAATATTATGCTTTTCAATCATTTCATGTTTTTGTCTTCTTCCTAAAGTTCTAGAACACACCAGACATTTTGATTCAGATTAGAAGATATGGTCTCCATATTCTCAAGTACATTATAAAAATTTAGAATTCACAAGCATTTGACAGTTTACATTTTTAATGTGACACTGGTGCCATCTTGTGGAAGATTGATAGCATTACAATTATGTTATATATTCCAATTTTATATTTGACTGAATAACCATTTGCAATAAAATAAGCAAATAAAATTGGTTTCAGAATTTTTGAAACACCTGTTGCCATTAATTTTTTTAAGTTGGGAAATGAATTGCAATTTTTCACGTTTATGACATTGTGTAAAGAATATTAATATATATCAATAGTAATTTTTCCTAAGATTTATACAGTCTGCATTCTGATGTCTTAAACAGAATCTGATTATACAGATACACAGAGATACATACAGTAAATGCTTTATGTACCTGTAGGTGCTCTTCTTTTGTGTTAACGTATGCTATATTAGAAGAAAGTTATGACTGCAGGAGGAGAGACAAAGGACTATGTTGTGGAAATGTCTTGTGATGTAGAGGGGGCTATATCTAAATAGTATCACTAGCATTATGTAAGGTCACACTGTTGATTACACATTGGCTGGAAACATATTGCGGGTACACTGGTGCCATCACTTAACGGAGGTAAACTATGACAGATGGACTAAGCTCATACAGTATGAAACTGCTATGCCTGGCACTGTAATACATACTCAAGCTTCTGTAGACAGTCTTTTCAAGAAAAGAAAAAAAGATTTAATCTAACACAATCAGTGATTCACATAAAGCTCAGACCTCCTCTTCCAAAAGAGGTTCTTAGTCGTGTGTTAGATGGAATAACCTACTGTGGCCCTATTTTGGCCTCTTTCTTGTATTTGGTCATGACCCTCCTCAGTGATTTTCTAATATTCCTATTATATAGATTCAAATTTATTAAGTGGAATCAAATGGATACGTTGGATGAGGACCAGTTCCAATTTCTAAAATCAGTTTGGTCACAGGAATAATCATAAGGTAGTAATTTTGAGAGCACAGGAGAGTCCTATGGTGGCAGATATAAGGCCTCCTGCACACGAACGTGTGCGCCCCGTGGCCATGCTGGGGCCTGCAAATTGCGGGCCGCAATGCACGAACACCGACCGTGGGGCAGCCGCAGCGGATCGCGGACCCATTCACTTTGATGGGTCTGCGATCCACCCGTTCCGCAAAAAGATAGGACATGTTCTATCTTTTTGCGGAACGGAAGTATGGGACGTAACCTCACGGAAGCACTCGGTAGTGCTTCCGTAGGGTTCCGTTCCGTGCTTCCGTTCCACACCATTCTGCATCTCCGGGTTTGCAGACCCATTGAAGTGAATGGGTCCGCATCCGTGATGCGGAATGCACACGGAACAGTGCCCGTGTATTGCAGATCCGCAAATGCGGTCCGCAATGCGGCAATGTGTCACCTACGGTCGTGTGCAGGAGGCCTAATATTGTTTCTGAAAAAAAATATTGTTTTCTTTATATGAGCCACTACTGCTTTAAATCTGCAAAGTGGATTAGATTATTTGAAAGTAATATGGATGCTTGTCACTAATAATATGGTATATTTTTTTAGAATTATAGCGTTCAGCAATTTTTTTTTCTATTGCCTGAAGGGCATATTGTATTGTCAGCCGAATGCAAAACAAGAAAATATCAAGTATCTCAGGTAGTTTTAGTCAGTAAGGGGCTAAGTACTGGACATGATCATAAAATATAGTAGCTTGAGTCAGGAATAGAGATGAGTGAATTTCTCAAAAGTTAAATTCGGTCGGTTCGCCGAATTTTCCAAAAAGATTTGATTCGATCCGAATTTATTCATGGTGAATCGCATTAAAAAACAGCTATTTCCTGGCTGCAGAGAGTCTGTAAAATGCATAGGGAGTCTGCTGTGGTAGTGAAACAATACTGTGAATCAGTATGACACGCAGATGACAGGCTTTGCTAGTAGAATAACTTCACGCTTCACTCATTTGGTCAATTACGGCGCCAAAACTGACCAAATAACTCAAGTGTCAACTCAGCCTTACAGGTCAATGTTAGCGCCAGGTATAAAGAACCGTGCAGAGGCCCAAAATCTTACTATAGCGTGAAAGAGCGCACTCCTTTTACACTGTCGTCAGCTGATTTCACATAGATCTACAGAACCTGTTCTATTAAACGCTTATACAAGTAGAGCCCCCCTGACAGAGTGGAGAGGGTGCCAGCAGTAGGTTTGTGTTGATGTCACAGATTATTTTGCCCTTCCTCTGATCCATTAGAACAATAACACCAAAAAAACTGATCCTGTCTGTTGAGCATCCACCTTCACTCGGTCAGCATTTGGTCAGTAATCCATCAGTATTGCTAAAGCCCAAAAAAAAAACAGGAGTGGAGCCAAAACAAAGATAACACGTGAATGTAATATTTGCATGTCTTCTGTGTTTTGTATCCACTCCTGCTTTTGGCTACCAAATCATAAGCAAATTCTGATGCAAAATAGGGACCATGTCAAATAGGCCTTACAGCTGCTACATAGACAGGATCCGTTGTGGGTCTCATTTTTCCTTCCTTCTGACAGATCAGAAGAATGGTCAAATAAATGATGATGTCAATCAGGCCAAAAAGGCAAAATAGTGGCCAAGTCATTGTGTGGGGAGTGTGTGAACAGCATGAGAAGACCACAGGGTGGTCCAATGACATAATGAGGTGGCAGCAGCATGAGGATACCACAGAGTGGTCAGGTGGCAGCAGCATGAGGAGACCACAGAGTGGTGAGGTGGCAGCAGCATGAGACCACAGAGTGGTGAGGTGGCAGCAGCATGAGGAGACCAAAGAGTGGCCCAGTGGCAGAGTAGTGAGGTGGCAGCAACATGAGGAGACCACAGAGTGGTGGGGTGGCAGCAGCATGAGGAGACCATAGAGTGGCCCAGTGACAGAGTGGTGAGGTGGCAGCAGCATGAGGAGACCAAAGAGTGGCCCAGTGACAGAGTGGTGAGGTCGCAGCAGCATGAGGAGACTACAGAGTGGTGAGTTGGCGGCAGCATGAGGAGACCACAGAGTGGCCCAGTGACATAGTGTTGAGGTAGCAGCAGCATGAGGAGACTACAGAGTGGTGAGGTGGCAGCAACATGAGACCACAGAGTGGCCCAGTGAAAGAGTGGGGAGGTGGGGGCAATACCAATATCAGCTAAAGATGGTGGGTGGCAGTAGAAGCACATGGTAGCAGGTGTGGAATCAGGCAGGTGGCAGCATCAGAATAGTAGCTGAAGCAAGTAGCTGGAAGAAATAGGTCTCTTTTGACAAAGTCACTGGTGTTTGAAAATCGTAGCTGATCCATGCCTGATTCATCTTAACTAAGGTCAGTTTCTCCACATTTTGAATGGACAGGTGAGTTCTCCTTGGGGTAACTATGGCCCCCACTGCACTAAACACCAGCTCTGATGCCACTCTGCTGGCTTTGCAGGAAAGCTTGTCCAGGGCAAACTCGGTCAGTTGCGGCAACAAAATGAGTTTGGCTGCCCAGTAGTCCAGGGCATCTTCAATGTGGAGTGGCAGGGTACACTCCAAGTATGCCACAAACTGCTGGTTCAGGTTCTGCTCTATGTCTAGCTGCTGCTGGTGAGTAGTTTCTTCAGTAGGCGGGTGAAGAAAACTGCTCATCAGCGACTCTAGACTTAAGTTGCTGGTAATGGAGCTGGTACTGCTCCTGAATCCCACCCCCACCCCCAACAGCCATAGCATTGAAACGTGAGTGCAGAGGGCCCCCTGGTCAGACCTGCGTGAGGATGGGCGCACAAAGGCAGCGGCCAACTGACTACATAGGATAGTAGTTCAGTTTGTCCTCCCTCTCAGCGGGTGTAAAAAAGGCCCCCATTTTGGACCGGTACTAAGGGTCTAACATGGTGGAGAGCCAGAAGTCATCCCTCTGCCGAATGGTGACAATTCGGCTGTCACTACGAAAGCTACTAAGCATGCATGAGGCCATTTGCGCAAGTGACTCGGAGGGACTCCCTGCCTCTATCTCCACTGCATACTACCATGGTGTGTCTGGGTCCTCATCTGCCTCATCTTCCTCATTGCCCTGTAGCTCCTCCAGCTGCTCCTGCTCCTCCTCTCCTGTCACCTGTGTAGAAAAAAACACCCATTTCTCTATGCATTGCTTATGCTCGAATGTCCTCCTCCTCCTTTGGTTCAGCCCCAACAGGGCTCATGTTGCCGTGAAATGTAGTCGCCACGCCTCCAATCCCCTGGCCAGCCAGATTTAGCAGCATCTGTTTCAGGACATGAATCAGTGGAATGACGTTTTTTATCGTGTAGTCCTGGCGACTGACAAATGAAGTGGCCTCCTCAAAGGGCCCAAACAAACGGCAGGTGTCTTGCATGAGTTGCCACTTGTTAACACCGAAGTTACACAGGGGAGTACCTCTGTCCACCTGTATCATCAAGAAATCATTTATGGCCTTTGTCTGTTCATATAATCGGCCCAACATATGGAGGGTGGAATTCCAATGGGTAGAACGGGTGCAGCTCAAGGAGGGTGTGCTTTGCGGTGTACGAGTGTCACGGCTTGGGGGTAGTTTGCCGTGACACTTTCGCCATGCATGCTGGTTGCCGTGGCAACGTGTTGTTGCATTGCATGCGTGTGTGCTTTACCTTTATGACTGTTGTCCTTCCTTTCTGGTGTACATGGAGTTAAGGTGTGATCAAGGCTGAGCTGGGTGTGGTCTCAGGTTTCTTCATATACTGTTGCTGTGAGACTGAGATCATTGTTATGTCTGCCTTTGTATGAGAAGAAGCTTGCTCCTTTCTTGGATGCTATCTGAGGGACATCCTAGTTTGATATCGATGTCATCTGCGATGTTATCCCCATGTCTTCCCTTATTTCTATTCCTTTACCTATCCTCACTTGTTGTTTTGAGTATTGTGTGTAATGTACAGGGTGTTTGTTCTATGTCATTTGGTGTTCCATGTCTGGTCTATTTGGTGTTTGTAGTTCAGCATGGTTGTTTGACATTGTCCCTGTTCCTCCAGAAGGGGGTCTCTGGGGTTGCCCGGAGGGGGAACTACTACTCAGTTAAGCAGCGCTGTCTGGGTCCGCCATGCATCTTGCCGCATGGTGGTCCAGGCAGTTACTACTGCTCCTGTGTTTGGTGTTGGTACTGAGTCAAGATTTGTGTGTTTGGACTTCAGTGCTTTTCACAGGATCGAGTGGTTGTGGTGCAGATGACTCATTACTTTTAGTTGTTGTGGGCAGGTAAGTGACGTTGTGGTCCTGTGGTCTGTTGTCATTCTGCCACAGGACACTTACCTGTCGAGTTTGTCCTCTGCTTACTGTATGCTCCTCTCCTTGCTGTTAGGCCTGCAGAGACTCCTGCTCTTCCGTGTCTTAGAAGAACAGGTCGTCTCTGGCCCTGACCTTACTTCCAGGGATCATCAGGGTTAGTAGGGCTCTAGGTTTCCTAGGCATGAGCCACCCTACCTTCTAGGGCGAGGATTAGGGATGTGCTCCGAGGTGTCCCGCTCCTTTATCCTTGGTTTCAGGCCTGGTGGCATTCCTTTCTTCCCTGACATTGCACGATAGGGGTTTCCTCCCCTCCCCATCGTGACAACGATTGGCTGAAGTGCATGCAAAGTTTCCTGGCCTTTTTCAGGATGTCTTGCAGATGGGGCAAAGACTTCAGTTACCGCTTTACAACCAGATTGAACATGTGCGCCATACAGGGCGCATAGCTTAGCCCCCCTTGACGGAGCACCGACACCATGTTCTTCCCATTGTCAGCAATATGGTTCTGATTTTCAGTTGTTTAGGAGAAAGCCAGGATTCAATTTCTTGATGATGGATGCGGAGCAGTTCCTCCCCTGTGTGACTCCGTTCGCCCAGGCAGACTAGGTGCAGAACAGCATGACACCACTGTGCCCAGCACATTTGGTCTGCTTGGAGAGCACTGTGAATTGTCCCTGCAGTGGAGGATGAGGACACGGTGGAGGATGAGGAAGCAAAGGCGGACATTGTCACAGGACCAATGGCGTGAGAACGTGGAGGCGAAAGCTGCATCACCTGACCAAGTTGCTGGTTTGGCTGGGCAGAAACCACATTTACCCAGTGGTAAAGGACATATATTGTCCTTGACCGTAAATACAGCTCCACATATCGGCACTGCCGTCCACTTTGGCAGACACCAACAGGCTCAAGGACTGGCCCACCTTCTGTTCCCCATATGTTTGCAGGGCTGGTACTGCCTTTTTATCAAAGAAATGATGGCTTGGGACTCTCCACCTTGGCTCGGCACAAGCTATCAGTTCTCTGAAGGGTGCAGAGTCCACCACTTGGAGGGACTGCAGCACCAGCAACTTGGCCAGGAGCATGTTCAACTTCTGCGCCGTTGGATGAGTGCACGCATACTGTTGCCTCTTGGCAATCACTTCGGTGATAGATTGCTGACAGAATGACAAGGAGTAGGAGGAGCAGGAGCATCAGGACCAGCAGATGATAGGAAGGACAGACAGCTCCCTTCAGCTCAGGTGGTGGAGCCTTGACTGCATGAAATTGAGTGCGTGCCACTGGGTGATGCAGCGGTTGCTGCGGCAGGCTGGACCACCACATCGGAGCCACGGTTCTCCCAGGCCACTTTATGGTGACGCTGCATATGTTGACGCAGGGCTGTGTTGCCAACATTGGCAACCTGGCCACGCTTCACCTTCTGCCTACAAATTCAGCAAATGGCCATGTTCACCTCCGCCAGAGGCCCAACAAAAAATTGCCCCACCATAAAGTATGCCATTTTCCCCCCAACACTCCACGCTGGCTACATCATCATCCTCCGCTACTGTCTGAACGCTACTGATGTCCCCCTCAATTGTCTCAGGGCCAGGAGCTTGACCGCTTGCAACACCTGCTCCCACACGACTCTCATCATCACTACTTGCCCGCCTAACGGAGGAAGCGGCTGATGTCTCCTCCAGATCTTGGCTGAACAGTAGTTGCTGACTCTCCTCTAGTAGCTTGTCCTCGCTGGAAAGTGGAGCCGAGCCTACGGCATATAATACTTCTCACGCTGAGGGAACAGAAAATGACAGAGTCAAGTTAAGGACAGTTGGGGCACAGGGCCTGCTCCCAGGCCATGCCAATTAAGCGTTGTGTCAGAGGAACCCACCGACTCTTGGCTGGGGGTGTCTGATGTCACTTGCGACGAAGTCGAAGATCGAGTCAAACATTCAAGCATTGCTGAGTTGCTGGTCAAGAAACGACCATTAGAAGACACCGGGAACTCAGGCCTCATGCTGCGACTCCTGCTGCGACCTCCCACCTTCCTCTGCTGCCTGCGACAGAAACATTTTAGCCACTGCATGTTTCCTTTGAAGGGACTGTCACCTGTCTGTCTGACATACTGTATAATAAAATAATGAAATTAAAATTAAAATAATACCAGCCACAAAAGGTTGTAGTACAATATAACTTCACAGCAGAATGGCAATTATGACATATATATTTTTTCAGATTAATAAACTCCTCTCCCCCCCCAAAAAAACAATCACAATTCACCGCAGAAAGGATAATAGGAAGTAGGTTTATTTCCCTTCAATACACACTGTAAATGGCTGTAGTACAATGCAACTTCACCGCAGAATGGCAATTAAGACGTATTATTTTTCCTATTAATACACTCCCAGAAAAGTAATATGACAATCACAATTCACCGAAGAACGGATAATGGGACATACGTATCTTTCATATTAATACACCCCGTAAATGGCTTTAGTACAATGCAACTTCACCACTGAACGGCAATTATTGCATATCTATATATATTTTTTTGTCCTATTAATACACTCCCAAAAAAAGTAAAACAATGTAAAATCAATGCCGAACGGCTAATAGTAGGTACATATCTTTACTATTAATACACACCATAAATGGCTGTAGTACTGTACTGCAATAATATTCTGGGTTCAAAAAAACACAAATTTTTGGCAATATCCTACATCTCAAGCCTATGCTGCATTTGTTAGTGTGAAATACAACCTTGAAATACTGCAATAATATTCTGGGTTTAAAAAAACATCCATTTTTGCAATATTCCACATCTGGGGCCTTTGCAGCATTTGTCAGTGTGAAATACAAGCTTGAAATACTGCAATAATATTCTGGGTTAAAAAAAACACCCAATTTTGGCAATACCCTACATCTGGGGCCTTTGCTGCATTTTTCAGTGTTAAATACAAGTTTGAAATACTGCAATACTATTCTGTTATTAAAAAAAAGACCCATTTTTGGAAAAATACTAAATATGCGGCCTTTGCTGCATCTGTCAGTGTGAAATACAAGCGTTAGATACTGCTGATATATTCTGTTATTTAAAAAATAATAATTTGGGGCTAAATACTAAATTTGCGGCCATTGCTGCATCTGTCAGTGTGCAATACAAGCTTGAAATACTGCAATAATATTCTTGGTTTAAAAAAAACAACTTTTTTTTCAATACCCTACATCTTGGGCCTATGCTGCATTTTTCGGTGTGAAACACAAGCTTCAAATACTGCAGTAATATTCTGGGTTTAAAAAAAAACACCCATTTTTGGCAATACCCTACATCTGGGGCCTTTGCTACATCTGTCAGTTTGAAATACAAGCTTGAAATACTGCCATAATATTCTGGGTTTAAAAAAACACCCATTTTTGGCTATACCCTACATCTCGGGCCTATGCTGCATTTGTTAGTGTGAAATACAAGCTTGAAATACTGCAATAATATTCTGGGTTTAACAAAACACCCATTTTTTGTAAAACACTACATCTGGGGCATTTGCTGCATTTGTTAGTGTGAAATACAAGCTTGCAATACTGCAATAATATTCTGGGTTTAAAAAAGCACCCATTTTTTGCAATACCCTACATCTGGGGCCTGTGCTGCATTTGTTAGAGTGAAATACAAGCTTGAAATACTGCAATAATATTCTGGATTAAAAAAACACCCATTTTTGCAATACCATACATATGGGGCCTTTACAGCATTTGTCAGCGTGAAATACAAGCTTGAAAATGTAGTAATATTCTGGGTTTAAAAAAAAACACCCATTTTTGGCAATACCCTACATCTGGGGCCTTTGCTGGATCTGTCAGTTTGAAAAACAAGCTTAAAATACTGCCATAATATTCTGGATTTAAAAAACACCCATTTTTGGCTATACCCTACATCTGGGGCCTATGTTGCATTTGTTAGTGTGAAATACAAGCTTGAAATACTGCAATAATATTCTAGATTAAAAAAACACCCATTTTTGCAATACCCTACATATGGGGCCTTTACAGGATTTGTCAGTGTGAAATACAAGCTTGAAATACTGTAGTAATATTCTGGGTTTTAAAAAAAACACCCATTTTTGGCAATACCCTACATCTGGGGACTTTGCGGCATCTGTCAGTTTGAAAAACAAGCTTGAAATACTGCAATAATATTCTGGGTTAAAAAAAACACCCATTTTTTGCAATACCCTACATCTGCGGCCTTTGTTGCATTTTTCAGTGTTATATACATGTTTGAAATACTGCAATAGTA
The DNA here is from genome assembly GCF_905171765.1 of Bufo bufo. Classification (NCBI taxonomy): domain Eukaryota; kingdom Metazoa; phylum Chordata; class Amphibia; order Anura; family Bufonidae; genus Bufo; species Bufo bufo. The sequence goes on along the minus strand of NC_053393.1, from coordinate 404,863,380 downwards.
TTCTGTTATAAAAAAAAGACCCATATTTGGAAAAATATGCGGCCTTTGCTGCATCTGTCAGTGTGAAATACAAGCGTTAGATACTGCTGTTATATTCTGTTATTTTAAAAAAAAACATTTTGGGCAAAATACTAAATTTGCGGCCTTTGCTACATCTGTCAGTGTGCAATACAAGCTTGAAATACTGCAATAATATTCTTGGTTTAAAAAAAATACCCATTTTTTGCTATACCCTACATCTGGGGCATATGCTGCATTTGTTAGTGTGAAATACAAGCTTGAAATACTGCAATAATATTCTGGGTTTAAAAAAACACCCATTTTTGTAAAACACTACATCTGGGGCATTTGCTGCATTTGTTAGTGTGAAATACAAGCTTGCAATACTGCAATAATATTCTGGGTTTAAAAAAAAAAACATTTTTGCAATACCCTACATCTGGGGCCTGTGCTGCATTTGTTAGAGTGAAATACAAGTTTGAAATACTGCAATAATAGTCTGGATTAAAAAAACACCCATTTTTGCAATACCCTACATATGGGGCCTTTACAGCATTTGTCAGTGTGAAATACAAGCTTGAAAATGTAGTAATATTCTGGGTTTAAAAAAAAACACCCATTTTTGGCAATACCCTACATCTGGGGCCTTTGCTGCATCTGTCAGTTTGAAAAAACAAGCTTAAAATACTGCCATAATATTCTGGATTTAAAAAAACACCCATTTTTGGCTATACCCTACATCTGGGGCCTATGTTGCATTTGTTAGTGTGAAATACAAGCTTGAAATACTGCAATAATATTCTGGGTTTAAAAAAACACCAATTTTTTGTAAAACACTACAGCTGGGGCATTTGCTGCATTTGTTAGTGTGAAATACAAGCTTAAAATACTGCAATATTATTCTGGATTAAAAAAACACCCATTTTTGCAATACCCTACACATGGGGCCTTTACAGCATTTGTCAGTGTGAAATACAAGCTTGATATACTGTAGTAATATTCAGGGTTTAAAAAAAACACCCATTTTTGGCAATACCCTACATCTGGGGACTTTGCTGCATCTGTCAGTTTGAAAAACAAGCTTGAAATACTGCAATAATATTCTGGGTTAAAAAAAACACAAATTTTTTGCAATACCCTACATCTGGGGCCTTTGTTGCATTTTTCAGTGTTATATACATGTTTGAAATACTGCAATACTATTCTGTTATAAAAAAAAGACCCATATTTGGAAAAATATGCGGCCTTTGCTGCATCTGTCAGTGTGAAATACAAGCGTTAGATACTGCTGTTATATTCTGTTATTTAAAAAAAAAAACATTTTGGGCAAAATACTAAATTTGCGGCCTTTGCTACATCTGTCAGTGTGCAATACAAGCTTGAAATACTGCAATAATATTCTTGGTTTAAAAAAAATACCCATTTTTTGCTATACCCTACATCTGGGGCCTATGCTGCATTTGTTAGTGTGAAATACAAGCTTGAAATACTGCAATAATATTCTGGGTTTAAAAAAACACTCATTTTTTTTTACAAAACCCTACATCTGGGGCCTATGCTGCATTTGTTAGTGTGAAATACAAGCTTGAAATACTGCAATAATATTCTGGGTTTAAAAAAAACACCCATTTTTGTAAAACACTACATCTGGGGCATTTGCTGCATTTGTTAGTGTGAAATACAAGCTTGCAATACTGCAATAATATTCTGGGTTTAAAAAAAAAAACATTTTTGCAATACCCTACATCTGGGGCCTGTGCTGCATTTGTTAGAGTGAAATACAAGTTTGAAATACTGCAATAATAGTCTGGATTAAAAAAACACCCATTTTTGCAATACCATACATATGGGGCCTTTACAGCATTTGTCAGTGTGAAATACAAGCTTGAAAATGTAGTAATATTCTGGGTTTAAAAAAAAAACACCCATTTTTGGCAATACCCTACATCTGGGGCCTTTGCTGCATCTGTCAGTTTGAAAAAACAAGCTTAAAATACTGCCATAATATTCTGGATTTAAAAAAACACCCATTTTTGGCTATACCCTACATCTGGGGCCTATGTTGCATTTGTTAGTGTGAAATACAAGCTTGAAATACTGCAATAATATTCTGGGTTTAAAAAACACACATTTTTTGTAAAACCGTACATCTTGGGCCTATTTTGCATTTGTTAGTGTGAAATACAAGCTTGAAATACTGCAATAATAGTCTGGGTTTAAAAAAACACCAATTTTTAGTAAAACACTACATCTGGGGCATTTGCTGCATTTGTTAGTGTGAAATACAAGCTTGCAATACTGCAATAATATTCTGGGTTTAAAAAAACACCCATTTTTGCAATACCCTACATCTGGGGCCTGTGCTGCATTTGTTAGAGTGAAATACAAGCTTAAAATATTGCAATATTATTCTGGATTAAAAAAACACCCATTTTTGCAATACCCTACATATGGGGCCTTTACAGCATTTGTCAGTGTGAAATACAAGCTTGAAATACTGTAGTAATATTCTGGGTTTAAAAAAAACACCCATTTTTGGCAATACCCTACATCTGGGGACTTTGCTGCATCTGTCAGTTTGAAAAACAAGCTTGAAATACTGCAATAATATTCTGGGTTAAAAAAAACACCAATTTTTTGCAATACCCTACATCTGGGGCCTTTGTTGCATTTTTCAGTGTTATATACATGTTTGAAATACTGCAATACTATTCTGTTATTAAAAAAAAGACCCATATTTGGAAAAATATTCAGCCTTTGCTGCATCTGTCAGTGTGAAATACAAGCGTTAGATACTGCTGTTATATTCTGTTATTTAAAAAAAAAAAAAATTTGGGCAAAATACTAAATTTGCGGCCTTTGCTCCATCTGTCAGTGTGCAATACATAGAAACATAGAAACATAGAATGTGTCGGCAGATAAGAACCATTTGGCCCATCTAGTCTGCCCAATATATCTGAATCCTATGAATAGTCCCTGGCCCTATCTTATATGAAGGATAGCCTTATGCCTATCCCATGCATGCTTAAACCCCTTCACTGTATTTGCAGCTACCACTTCTGCAGGAAGGCTATTCCATGCATCCACTACTCTCTCAGTAAAGTAATACTTCCTTATATTACTTTTAAACCTTTGCCCCTCTAATTTAAAACTGTGTCCTCTTGTGGTAGTTTTTCTTCTTTTAAATATGCTCTCCTCCTTTACCGAGTTGATTCCCTTTATGTATTTAAAAGTTTCTATCATATCCCCTCTGTCTCTTCTTTCTTCCAAGCTATACATATTAAGGTCCTTTAACCTTTCCTGGTAAGTTTTATCCTGCAATCCATATACTAGTTTAGTAGCTCTTCTCTGAACTCTCTCTAGAGTATCTATATCCTTCTGGAGATATGGCCTCCAGTACTGCGCACAATACTCCAAGTGAGGTCTCACCAGTGTTCTGTACAGCGACATAAGCACTTCACTCTTTCTACTGCTTATACCTCTCCCTATACATCCAAGCATTCTGCTGGCATTTCGTGCTGCTCTATTACATTGTCTTCCCACCTTTAAGTCTTCTGAAATAATTACTCCTAAATCCCTTTCCTCAGATACTGAGGTCAGGACTGTGTCAAATATTCTATATTCTGCCCTTGGGTTTTGACGCCCCAGGTGCATTATCTTGCACTTATCCACATTAAATTTCAGTTGCCAGAGTTCTGACCATTCTTCTAGTTTTCCTAAATCATTTTCCATTTGTCGTTTCCCTCCAGGAACATCAACCCTGTTACATATCTTTGTGTCATCAGCAAAAAGACAAACCTTACCATCGAGGCCTTTTGCAATATCACTTATGAAGATATTAAACAAAATTGGTCCCAGTACAGATCCCTGTGGAACCCCACTGGTAACATGACCTTGTTTTGAATGTTCTCCATTGACTACAACCCTCTGTTGTCTGTCACTCAGCCACTGCCTAATCCACTCAACAATATGGGAGTCCATGCTCAATGACTGCAGTTTATTGATAAGTCTTCTATGTGGGACAGTGTCAAAAGCCTTGCTAAAATCTAGATATGCGATGTCTACTGCACCTCCACCGTCTATTATTTTAGTCACCCAGTCAAAAAAATCTATAAGATTTGTTTGACATGATATCCCTGAAGTAAACCCATGTTGTTTTTCATCTTGCAATCCATGGGATTTTAGATGTTCCACAATCCTATCCTTTAATAGGGTTTCCATTAATTTGCCTACTATTGATGTCAGACTCACTGGTCTATAGTTGCTCGATTCCTCCCTACTACCTTTCTTGTGAATGGGCACGACATTTGCCAATTTCCAATCTTCCGGGACGACTCCTGTTACTAATGATTGGTTAAATAAATCTGTTAACGGTTTTGCCAGCTCACCACTAAGCTCTTTTAATAATTTTGGGTGTATCTCATCAGGCCCCTGTGACTTATTTGTCTTCACCTTAGACAGCAAACTTAGAACATCTTCCTCTGTAAAGATACATGCATCAAACGATTTATTAGTCATCCTTTCTAGTGGAGGTCCTTCTCCTTTTTCTTTTGTAAAAACTGAACAGAAGTATTCATTAAGGCAGTCGGCTAGCCCTTTATTCTCTTCTACATACCTTCCGTCCTTTGTTTTTAATTTAGTTATTCCTTGTTTTAATTTCCTTTTTTCATTTATATATCTGAAGAATGTCTTATCCCCTTTTTTTATAGACTGAGCTAGTTTTTCTTCTGCCTGCGCTTTAGAAGTTCTTATAACTTGCTTGGCCTCTCTCTGCCTAATCTTGTAGATTTACTTATCTTCATTGCTCTGGGTTTTTTTTATAATTAACAAAATGCAAGCTTTTTATTTTTAATGATTTGGGCCACTTCTGCTGAGTACCACAGTGGTCTCTTCCTTTTTTTGCTTTTACTGACAAGTCTAATGCAATTTTCTGTTGCCTTCAATAATGCACCTTTTAAGTAGTCCCATTTCTCCTGAACTCCATGTAATCCGTTCCAGTCTGATAAGGACTCATTTATGACTAATTTCATTTTTGAAAAGTCTGTTTTTCTAAAGTCTAAAACTTTTGTTTTTGTGTGGTGGGACTCTTTCACAGTTCTTATATTAAACCACACTGACTGGTGATCACTAGATCCCAAGGTTTCGCCTACAATGACATCATATACCGAATCCCCATTTGTGAATACCAAATCCAAAATGGCCTCCCTCCGGGTTGGCTAATCAACCACTTGTTGTAGAGATAACCCCAGTAGGGAATTTAGAATATCCGTACTCCTGGTAGAACTTGCTATTTTGGTTTTCCAGTTTATATCTGGAAGATTGAAATTTCCATAATGATAACTTCTCCTTTCATTGTCATTTTAGCTATTTCTTCAACTAGTAGATCATCTAGTTCTTTAACTTGACCAGGTGGTCTATATATCACACCTACACGAGTTACTGCATGGTTAGCAAACTGCAACGTAACCCAAACTGACTCTATGTTGGCCTCACCAACTTGTATTAGGTTAGATTTAATGCTATCTTTCACATACAGGGCCACTCCTCCTCCTTTCTTGCCTTCTCTGTCTCTTCTGTATAAAGAGTACCCTGGTATGTTTATGTCCCAGTCATTTCTTTCATTAAACCATGTCTCCGTAACAGCCACTAAATCTACATTCTCAGATGCCATTATTGACCCAAGTTCATTGATTTTTTTACCTAAACTGCGAGCATTTGTAGACAGGACTCTGAGCTTATCATTTCTTAACCTCTGTGCTTCTGACCTGTTCTGGCATTGTTTCGGGGGGCAATTGGACTCTTTTATTTTCACTCTTTTGCCCCCCCTTCCTAGTTTAAATACTCTTTCGCAAATTCTTGGAGTTGTTCACTAAGTACATTTGTTCCTTTGAGAGAAAGATGCAAACCATCTTTTTTGTACAGTTCCTTTCTTTTCCAAGTAGAGCTATCATGAGAAACAAAGCCAAATCCTTGCTCTTGACACCATTTACCAAGCCATATGTTGAACTCCTTTATGCGCCTCTGCCTATCATTCTGAACATTATGCACAGGCAGAACTTCAGAAAATGAAATGCTGGATGCAAAATCCTGTACGTCATTACCAAGTGTGATAAAAGATTTTTTCACCTCTGACACTTCATTGCAAGCCAGGTCATTTGTCCCTAGATGGACAAGAACATCCATGTCCCCTTCCTGCTTTGCTTGCTTAACAATATTAATAATACGTCTTCTATCTCTTCTAGCAGTAGCCCCAGGGAGACATCTCACAAAACCATTTTCTTTAAGCTCCACACTTCTTATGATTGAATCACCCAGCAACAGCTGCTTCCTTTGAGACTTCACTTTATCTTTTTTGTCCTTGGCTGCAGTCTTGCATACATTAGACATAGGAGTCGATGGTTTCTCACCCTCTGTGCTGGAGTCCATATCCATGTTGCCCTTACATTCTGAGAGTGCTGCAAATGAATTATGGAGAACCACCGACTGTGGGACATGTCTTCTATCCACCACTAGTCTTCCAGAACCTACAGTACCCCATCTGCCATTTCTGGGGGTCCTCTGTGGCAGTGGCATTGCAGCAGTCCTAGCTGGAGTTTGTTTAACAGATAATTTAAATATTTCAGATTTCAAAAATGCAATTTCCTGCTGCAGTAAAGAGAACTGTCTACAGATCTGACAGCATCCGAATCTCCAAAGAGTGGAACATGAAATAAATGCACAACAATTCCTGCACTGAACCAAGTCTGCCATTTTAAAGAGGAGAAAAAAATAAAAATAAAAAAATAAATAAATAAAAAAAAATTGTAAATTTAAATCAAACAAATCTTACCTTTTTTTTTTGTATTGTTTCCACCTTCCAGCCTACCTCCTGACTATCTCCTGCAATATCTCTTCACTGTACTTTAATGTAGTACTTGAAGGTAGTACTTGCAGCTAATGAATTAGGCCAGCTAATGAGTCTGTCTCTATATATACACACACTCCTTCCCAAGCTCCTCCCCCAGCAACAAATGTAACACCTTAGTGAGCTAGGCTCATTAGCAAACGCACAATAGCAAACGCCTGATCAAATTCCTTACCTCTTCTCAAGCAATGGTGAGAAAAAAAAACCACATATGAGCCAGTTGCAGACTCCAAACCAATCTCTTGCAGTATCTCTTCAATCTCTTAAGTCTCCTGCAATATCTCTTCACTGTACTTTAATGTAGTACTTGAAGGTAGTACTTGCAGCTAATGAGTCTTTCTCTATATATACACACACTCCTTCCCAAGCTCCTCCCCCAGCAACAAATGTAACACCTTAGAGAGCTAGGCTCATTAGCAAACGCACAATAGCAAACGCCCGACCAAATTCCTTACCTCTTCTCAAGCAATGGTGAGAAAAAAAAACACAGATGAGCCAGTTGCAGAATCCAAACCAATCTCTTGCAGTATCTCTTCAATCTCTTCAGTCTCCTGCAATATCTCTTCACTGTACTTTAATGTAGTACTTGAAGGTAGTACTTGCAGCTAATGAATTAGGCCAGCTAATGAGTCTGTCTCTATATATACACACTCCTTCCCAAGCTCCTCCCCCAGCAGCAAATGTAACAAGCTTGAAATAATGCAATAATATACTTGGTTTAAAAAAATACCAATTTTTTGCTATACCCTACATCTGGGGCCTATGTTGCATTTGTTAGTGTGAAATCCAAGCTTGAAATGCTGCAATAATATTCTGGATTTAAAAAAACACCCATTTTTGCAATACCCTTTATCTGGGGCCTTTGCAGCATTTGTCAGTGTGAAATACAAGCTTAAATTCTGCAGAAATATTCTGGGTTTAAAAAAAAAACTATTTTTGGCAATACCCTAAATCTCGGGCCTTTGCTGCATTTTTCACTGTTAAATACAAGTTTGAAATACTGCCATAATATTCTAGGTTTAAAAAAACACCAATTTTTGGCAATATCCTTCATCTGGTGCCTTTGCAGCATTTGTCAGTGTAAAATACAAGCTTGAAATACTGCAATAATATTCTGGGTTAAAAAAAAAAAAAAAAAACATTTTTGGCAATACCCTACATCTGGGGCCTTTGCTGTATCTATCAGTGTGAAATACAAGCTTGAAATACTGCAATAATATTGTGGGTTAAAAAAAACACAAATTTTTTGCAAAACCCTATATCTGGGGCCTATGTTGCATTTGTTAGTGTGAAATACAAGCTTGAAATACTGCAATGATATTCTTGGTTTAAAAAAAACACAAATTTTTTGCAATACCCTACATCTGGGGCCTCTGCTGCATTTTTCAGTGTTAAATGCAAGTTTGAAATACTGCAATACTATTCTGTTATAAAAAAAACACCCATTTTTGGCAAAATACAAAATTTGCGGCCTTTGCCGCATCTCTCAGTGTGAAATACAAGCGTTAGATATTGCTGTTATATTCTGTTATTTAAAAAAACACAAATTTTGGGCAAAATTTTAAATTTGCGGCCTTTGCTACATCTGTCAGTTTGCAATACAAGCTTGAGAAACTGCAATAAAATTCTTGGTTTAAAAAAACACCCATTTTCTTGCAATACCCTACATCTGGGGTCTATGCTGCATTTTTCAGTGTGAAATACAAGCTTTAAATACTGCAAAAATACTCTGCGTTTAAAAAAAAAAAAACATTTTTGGCAATACCCTACAACTGGGGCCTTTGCTGCATCTGTCAGTTTGAAATACAAGCTTGAAATACTGCAATAATATTCTGGGTTTAAAAAAACACCCATTTTTGCAATACCCTACATCTGGGGCCTTTGCAGCATTTGTCAGTGTGATATACAAGCTTGAAATACTGCAGTAATATTCTGGGTTAAAAAAAACACCCATTTTGACAATACCCTACATCTGGGGCCTTTGCTGCATTTTTCAGTGTTAAATACAAGTTTTAAAAAACTTCATTAATATTCTGTGTTTAAAAAAACACCTATTTTTGGCAATATCCTACATCTGGTGCCTTTGCAGCATTTGTCAGTATGAAATACAAGCTTGAAATACTGCAATAATATTATGGGTTTAAAAAACACCCATTTTTGCAATACCCTACATCTGGGGCATTTGCAGCATTTGTCAGTGTGATATACAAGCTAGAAATACTGCAATACTATTCTGTTATAAAAAAACACCCATTTTTGGCAAAATACTAAATTTGCGGCCTTTGCTGCATCTGTCAGTGTGAAATACAAGCGTAAGATACAGCTGTTATATTCTGTTATTTAAAAAACACAAATTTTAGGCAAAATATTAAATTTGCGGCTTTTGCTACATCTGTCAGTTTGCAATACAAGCTTGAGAAACTGCAATAATATTCTTGGTTTAAAAAAACACCCATTTTTGGCAATACCCTACAACTGGGGCCTTTGCTGCATCTGTCAGTTTGAAATACAAGCTTGAAATACTGCAATAATATTCTGGGTTTAAAAAAACACCCAATTTTGCAATACCCTACATCTGGGGCTTTTGCAGCATTTGTCAGTGTGATATACAAGCTTGAAATACTGCAGTAATATTCTGGGTTAAAAAACACCCATTTTAACAATACCCTACATCTGGGGCCTTTGCTGAATTTTTCAGTGTTAAATACAAGTTTTAAAAAACTTCATTAATATTCTGTGTTTAAAAAAACACCTATTTTTGGCAATATCCTACATCTGGTGCCTTTGCAGCATTTGTCAGTATGAAATACAAGCTTGAAATACTGCAATAATATTCTGGGTTTAAAAAAACACAAATTTTTTGCAATACCCTACATCTGGGGCCTATGCTGCATTTGTTAGTGTGAAATACAAGCTTGAAATACTGCAATAATATTCTGGGTTTAAAAAAACACCAATTTTTGGCAATACCCTACATCTGGGGCTTTTGCAGCATTTGTCAGTGTGAAATACATGCTTGAAATACTGCAATAATTTTCTGGGCCTAAAAAAAACACCCATTTTTGGCAATACCCTACATCTGGGGCCTATGCTGCATCTGTCACTGTGAAATACAAGCTTGAAATACTGCAATAATATTCTGGGTTTAAAAAAACACCCATTTTTAGCAATATCCTACTTCTGGTGCCCTTGCAGCATTTGTCAGTTTGACATATAAGCTTGAAATACTGCAATAATGATGCAATTTTCTGATATCTCTCATAGGTTTGGGATTTCTAACAGAGAGTTCTACAAATACTTAAGATTGAGATCTTTGTTGAATTCTCTACCAGAGGAAGTAGGTAAACCTGATTCACTATTTGCAACATATTTTTTTAGTGCGGGAAATAAGGAGATGGGTATATCCAAGTTCTATAGGCTGCTTCTAGACGCTTATAACAATGAGACCGTGACAGGTTTAGATAAATGGGCCAAAGATTTGGGACTGCCTGCAGATCAAATTGCGTGGGAACACATATTTTCGCTACCTCAAAAACACTCTAAATGTTCGTATCACTTGGAGGCAACCAGGAAATTAATTTACATATGGTACATGACTCCAGAAAGGTTGTCTTTGATATATCCGGAAGTATCCAATTTGTGTTGGAGGTGCGGGAGGAATGTGGGGGGTATGATGCACATTTTCTGGGAGTGCACCAAACTAAAAGCCTTTTGGAAGGAAGTGCTTAGCATGCTTTCCTCGTTTCCTCACTTAACTCTCCCTTTTACTCCAGACTTAGTTTTATTACTCAACGGGTTACACTTAGTGCCGAAGACCTATCGCACGATTGTTTTTCATGTATTAACGGCTGCCAAAATCCTCATAGCTAAATACTGGAAATCTACTAAAGTCCCCAACATCTCAGAGGTTGTCAACCGTGTCAGCTACCATTGCGAAATGGAAGGTACCTTGGCATCATGTCAGTGCATATTTACACACTACTTGAAAAGCTGGGGGGGGGTGGAAACAGAAATTTCCCACTCCTACCAGATAATAGAGAGAGATCTTTGGGAGTAGATGTTCTTTACATGTCATTGCGAGGGGTATCAAATCAGCATGTGTGGACGTGGTATGTCCTTCTTCAATAAGAGATCTTTGATTAGCTCGTGGGTCTAGTGAATACCATTCGTGTATAAGGTGAAGTCGGGTAGTATATATAACTTTGGACCATGGATAGGTTGTTGTTATGTTCATGTTTTGTTTTTATTCCCTATGTCCCTCCCACTTATCCCTCACCCTGATACGGGCAATAAATGGATGCAGAGCCATGACTTTATGTAACATCAAGATTATTGAATGTCTGTATACGCTGCTGTTACCAAAATGCCTGTATTGTTTTGCTCATTCACTTAATAAAAATATTATGAAAGAAATACTGCAATAATTTTCTGGGTTTAAAAAAAACACCCATTTTTAGCAATATCCTACATCTGGTGCCTTTGCAGCATTTGTCAGTGTGACATACAAGCTTGAAATACTGCAAAAAATTTCTGGGTTTAAAAAAACACCCATTTTTGGCAATACCCTACATCTGGGGCCTATGCTGCATTTGTTAGTGTGAAATAGAAGCTTGAAATACTGCAATAATATTCTTGGTTTAAAAAAACACCCATTTTTGCCATACCCTACATCTGGGGCCTTTGCAGAATTTGTCAGTGTGAAATACAAGCTTGAAATACTGCAATAATATTCTGTTAATAAAAAAAAACACATATTTTTGGCAAAATACTAAGTTTGCTGTATCTGTCAGTGTGAAATACAAGCTTTAGGGCTCTTTCACATTTGCGTTCTTTTCTTCCGGCATAGAGTTCCGTCGTCGGGGCTCTATGCCGGAAGAATCCTGATCAGTTTTATCCTAATGCATCCTGAATGGAGAGAAATCCGTTCAGGATGCATCAGGATGTCTTCAGTTCCGGACCGGAACGTTTTTTGGCCGGAGAAAATACCGCAGCATGCTGCGATTTTTGCTCCGGCCAAAAATCCTGAACACTTGCCGCAAGGCCGGATCCGGAATTAATGCCCATTGAAAGGCATTAATCCGGATCCGGCCTTAAGCTAAACGTCGTTTCGGCGCATTGCCGGATCCGACGTTTAGCTTTTTCTGAATGGTTACCATGGCTGCCAAGACGCTAAAGTCCTGGCAGCCATGGTAAAGTGTAGTGGGGAGCGGGGGAGCAGTATACTTACAGTCCGTGCGGCTCCCCGGGCGCTCCAGAGTGACGTCAGGGCGCCCCACTCGCATGGATGACGTGATCGCATGGATCATGTGATCCATGCGCATGGGGCGCTCTGACGTCATTCTGGAGCGCCCCGGGAGCCGCACGGACTGTAAGTATACTGCTCCCCCGCTCCCCACTACTACTATGGCAACCAGGACTTTAATAGCGTCCTGGCTGCCATAGTAACACTGAACGCATTTTGAAGACGGATCCGTCTTCAAATGCTTTCAGTTCACTTGCGTTTTTCCGGATCCGGCATGTAATTCCGGCAAATGGAGTACACGCCGGATCCGGACAACGCAAGTGTGAAAGAGCCCTTAGATACTGCTGTTTTATTCTGTTGTTTAAAAAACACCCATTTTAGGCAAAATACAAAATTTTTGGCCTTTGCTGCATCTGTCAGTGTGAAATACAAGCGTTAGATACTGCGGTTATATTCTGTTATTAAAAAATATTCATTTTGGGCAAAATACAAAATTTGCGGTGTTTGCTGTATCTGTCAGTGTGAAATACAAGCTTGAAATACTGCCATAAGTTTCTGGGTTTAAAAAAACACCAATTTTTGGCAATACCTTACATTTGGGGCCTATGCAGCAAATGTTAGTGTGAAATACAAGTTTGAAATACTGCAATAATATTCTTGGTTTAAAAAAACACCCATTTTGGGCAAAATACAAAATTTGTGTCGTTTGCTGCATCTGTCAGTGTGAAAATACAAGCTTGAAATACTGCAATAATAGTCTGAGTTTAAAAAAACACCCATTTTTGGCAAGATCCTAAATTTGCGGAGAATAAGGAGACAGTCAAATAAGGGACGTGGCCCCAGTCGTGGTGCTGCTGGTGGAGTTCCTGTTGCAGTGAGAGGACGTTGTCGATCTGTGCCAGCTACACGCACAACTGAAACACCTTCCTCAGGTTCGAGTAGGCGACAGAAACTTTAGCGTTATTTGGTCGGGCCTAATGCGGCTCTATGAATGGTGAGGCAGAACAAGTAAAGGCGATATTAGATTGGGTTGTTGACAGTGCCTCCAGTTCCTTCACATTGTCTCCCACCCAGTCTCCTGCTGAAAGATCAGAGTTGGCACCTGCAGCCCATGTCCATCAGTCTTTCACCTCACCCCCTTGCAAATCAGCCAAGCAGTCTGAACCCAAAGTCATGCAGCAGTCTCTTTTGCTTTTTGATGACTCTGCTAGCAGAGTTTCCCAGGGCCATCGACATAGCCCTGCCCCAGAATTGGAAGAGATTGAGTGCACCAATGCCCAACCACTTATGTTTCAAGATGAGTACATGGGAGGACAACCGCAGCACGTCTCGGATGATGACGAAACACAGGTGCCAACTGCTATGGCTTTCTACAGTGTGCAGACCGACAAGGAGGGCAGGGGTGAAGACTGGGTGGAACATGATGTAAAGGACGATGAGTTCCTCGACCCCACATGGAATCAAGGTCATGCAAGTGATCTGTGTAGTTTGGAGGAAGAGGCGGTGGTCGCACAGAGCCACCAGCACAGCAGAAGAGGGAGCAGGGTGCAAAAGCAGAGCGGCTGTCTCCTAGACAGTACGCCTGCTACTTCCCAACGCAGCAAGGGACCGAGCACACCAAAGCCAGCTCCAAGGAGCTCCCTGGCGTGGCAGTTCTGCAGACAATGTGCTGATGACAAGACACAAGTGGTTTGCACGCTGTGCAATCAGAGCCTGAAGCGAGGCATAAACATTCTCAACCTGAGCACAACCTGCAAAGCACGAGCTGCAGTGGAGTAGACAATTCAAAAACTAAGAAAGGTCTCTGGCTCCTCCTGCTTTCTCTGCTGCTGTCGTCTCGGCCTCTTCATCCACCTCTGGAGTGACAGTGGCACCTGCCACCCCGCAAACAGAGGATCTGCCAGCAACAACACCACCTGGATCTCCACAATGTCCCACGGAAGCGTTCAGCTGGAGCGCAAGAGGAAGTACCCCCCTACCTACCCGCGATCCCTGGCCCTGAATGCCAGCATTTCAAAATTATTGTTCTTTGAAATACTGTCATTCCGTCTGGTGTCTGTCCCACAGTACGTCGTGCACAGCCACCACTACTTTTCCAAGCGAGCCATCCCTTCCCTGCACAATTAAGTGTGGGACAAAATCAGGTGTGTACTGCGCAACGCCATCTGTGGCAAGCTCCACCTAACTACGGTTACATGGACCAGTAAGCACGGTCAGGGACGTTATATCTCCATAACAGCACACTGGGTAAATACAGTGGCAGCTGTGCCTGAGGCGGATAGCATTTTGGCGCATGTCCTTTCACCACCGAGGAATGCACGGCGCTTCAGTTTGCCTCCTGTTGCCTACTCCTCCTACTCCGCTTCCTTATCCTCTACCGGCTCCTCATCCGCTCAGCGTAACACCTTCACACCAACTTTAGCACAGCCAGGGGTAAACGACAGCAGACAGTTTTAAAACTTATCTGTTTGGGGGACAAACCCCACACCGCGCAGGGGCTGTGGACAGGCATGGAACAACAGACTGATGAGTGGTTGGTGCCAGTGAGCCTCAAGCCCGGCCTGGTGGTGTGCGATAATGGGCGAAATCTCGTTGCAGCTCTGGGACTAGCCGGTTTGACGCACTTCCCTTCCCTGGCGCATGTGCTGAATTTGGTGGTGCAGAGGTTCCTTAAAAATTACCACGATATGTCAGAGCTGCTGCAGAAAGTGCGGGCCGTCTGTGCGCGCTTTCGGCGTTCTCACCCTGCTGCTGCTTGCCTGTCAGCACTGCAGCGTAACTTCGGCCTTCCCGCTCACCGCCTCATATGCGACGTGCCCACAAGGTGGAACTCCACCTTGCACATGCTGGCCAGACTGTGTGAGCAACAGCAGGCGATAGTGGAGTTTCAGCTACAGCACCCATGGGTGAGTTGCTCAGCAGAACAGCACCACTTCACCAATGAGTGGGCCTCCATGCGAGACCTGTGTGTCTTGTTGCACTGTTTCGACTACTCCACCAACATGGCCAGTGCCGATGACGCCGTTATCAGCGTTACTATCCCACTTCTATGCCTCCTGGAAAAAACGCTACTGGCGATGATGGGATGATAGAAGAGAATGTGGCACAGGAGGAGGAGGGAGAGGGGTCATTTACAAGTGTTTCAGGCCAGTCATTCACAAGTGGCTCCGAGGGTGGGTTCCTGCACCAACATACGCCAGGTACACAATTGTCCAGCCAGGGCACAGTTCTGGAGGATGAAGAGGTGGAGGATGAGGAAGAGGAGATGGAGGAGGAGGAACCGTGTTCACAGCAGGGTGGCACCCAGAACAGCTCATTGCCATCAGTGGTGCATTTCTCCGGGGATACAGAGGACACAGATGATACACCTCCCACAGTGGACAGCTTGTCATTGCCTCTGGGCAGCCTGGCACACATGAGCGATTACATAGAAACATAGAAACATAGAATGTGTCAGCAGATAAGAACCATTTGGCCCATCTTGTCTGCCCAATATGCTGAATACTTTGACTAGCCCTTGGCCCTATCTTATATGAAGGGTAGCCTTATGCCTATCCCATGCATGCTTAAACTCCTTCACTGTATTTGCATCTACCACTTCTGCAGGAAGGCTATTCCATGCATCCACTACTCTCTCAGTAAAGTAATGCTTCCTGATATTACTTTTAAACCTTTGCCCCTCTAATTTAAAACTATGTCCTCTTGTAGCAGTTCTTGTTATTTTAAATAAATATTGTCTCCTCTTTTACCTTGTTGATTCCCTTTATGTATTTAAAAGTTTCTATCATATCCCCTCTGTCTCGTCTTTCTTCCAAGCTATACATGTTAAGGTCCATTAATCTTTCCTGGTAAGTTTTATCCTGCAATCCATGTACTAGTTTAGTAGCTCTTCTCTGAACTCTCTCCAAAGTATCAATATCCTTCTGGAGATATGGTCTCTAGTACTGCGCACAATACTCCAAATGAGTTCTCACTAGTGCTCTGTAGAGCGGCATGAGCACCTCCCTCTTTCTACTGGTAATGCCTATCCATATACACCCAAGCATTCTGCTAGCATTTCCTGCTGCTCTATGACATTGTCTGCCTACCTTTAAGGCTATTTTCACACTGCCGTTTCTGTGTCCGCCTGTGAGATCCGTTTCAAGGCTCTCACAAGCGGCCCAAAACGGATCAGTTCAGCCCCAATGCATTCTGAATGGATAAGGATCCGTTCAGAATGCATCAGTTTGCCTCCGTTCAGCCTCCATTCCGCTCTGGAGGCGGACACCAAAACGCTGAGCCAAACGGATCCGTCCTGACTTACAATGTAAGTCAATGGGGACGGATCAGTTTTTACTGACACAATATGGTGCAATTGAAAACGGATCCGCCTCCCATTGACTTTCAATGTAAGTCAAAACTGATCCGTTTGTATTATCATGAACAAACAAAAATATATATATATATAGATTTTTTTTTGTTCATGGTAATGCAAAAGGATCCGTTCTGAACAGATACAAGCGGACGGATCCGCACCTAAACGCAGGTGTGAAAGTAGCCTTAGTCTTCTGAAAAAATGACCCCTAAATCCCTTTTCTCAGATACTGAGGTTAGGACTGTATCACTGATTTTATATTCTGCTCTTGGGTTTTTACGCCCCAGGTGCATTATCTTGCACTTATCAACATTAAATTTTAGTTGCCAGATTTTTGACCAATTCTCTAGTTTTCCTAAATTCTTTTCCATTTGGTGTATCCCTCCAGGAACATCAACCCTGTTACAAATCTTTGTGTCATCAGCAAAAAGACACACCTTACCATCGAGGCTTTCTGCAATTTTGCTGATAAAGATATTAAACAATATGGGTCCCAGAACAGATCCCATAGGTACCCCACTGGTAACAAGACCTTGGTCTGAATATACTCCATTGACTACAACCCTCTGTTGTCTGTCCCTCAGCCACTGCCTAATCCATTCAACAATATGGGAGTCCAAGCCCAGAGACTTTAATTTATTGATTAGCCTTCTATGTGGGACAGTATCAAAAGCCTTACTAAAGTCTAGATAAGCGATGTCTACTGCACCTCCGCCATCTAATATTTTAGTCACCCAATCAAAAAAATCTATAAGATTAGTTTGACATGATCTCCCTGAAGTAAACCCATGCTGTTTTTCATCTTTCAATCCATGGGATTTTAGATGTTCCACAATCCTCTCCTTAAGTATGGTTTCCATTAATTTCCCCACTATTGATGTCAGGATTACTGGCCTATAGTTGCCCGATTCCTCCCTACTACCTTTCTTGTGAATGGGCACAACATTTGCTAATTTCCAATCTTCTCGGACGACTCCTGTTACCAGTGATTGGTTAAATAAATCTGTTAATGGTTTTGCTAGTTCACCGCTAAGCTCTTTTAATAGCTTTGGGTGTATCCCATCAGGCCCCTGTGACTTATTTGTATTAATTTTAGACAGCTGACTTAGAACCTCTTCCTCTGTAAAGACACATGCATCAAAAGATTCATTAGTCTTCCTTCCTAACTGAGGTCCTTTTCATTCATTTTCCTTTGTAAAAACTGAACAGAAGTATTCATTGAGGCAGTCAGCTAGTTCTTCATCTTCTTCCATATACCTTCCTTCTTTTGTTTTTAATTTGTTAATTCCTTGTTTTAGTTTCCTTTTTTCATTTATGTATCTGAAGAATGCTGCAGTGTCTCCGCAACGACCACCGAGTTGCTCACATTCTAACTTGTGCTGATTACTGGGTGGCCACGCTGCTGGATCCCCGTTACAAGGACAACGTACCGTCCTCAATTCCGTCACTGGAGCGTGATCGTAAGTTGCGCGAGTACAAGCGGCATTCCCACCTGACAGCGGGGGCACAGTGGAAGCACAAGGCGAAGGCAGAGGAAGAGGGTGCCAACGCAGCTGGTGCACCACCAGCACCTCAGAAGGCAGGGTTAGCATTGCCGAAATGTGGAAAATCTTTGTCAGCACGCCACAACAACCAGCACCACCAGCTGATATGGAACGTCTTAGAAGGAGGCAGCATTTCAGCAACATGGGGGAGCAGTATGTGTGCACACGCCTACACGTAGTGAATGACGGGTCTGCCCCCTTCAACTTCTGGGTCTCCAAATTGGGCACATGGGGTGAGCTTGCCCTTTACGCATTGGAGGTGCTGGTCTGCCCTGCAGCCAGTGTATTGTCTGAACGTGTGTTTAGCATGGCAGGGGGCGTTATCACAGACAAGCGCAGCTGCCTGTCCACAGCCAATGTGGACAAGCTCACGTTCATTAAAATGAACAAGGCATGGATCCCACAGGACTTGTCCATACCTTGTGCAGAAAAGACATATATACCGGCTTTACCCAGCCATTGTTATACTACAGCGCTATTGCTTATTGTTGTATTTTTTATATTTCCCACTCATTTGGGGTGTACCCTAATTAAAAAAATAAAATAAAATTCAACCATAAATTAGTGTTGGCTACCTCATCCTCCTCCACCGCTGTTTCCACCTACACCGCTACGTCCACCGCCTCCTCAAACTCCTACTCCATATGGACCCCCACCTCTTACATCAAGATTCTTTTTTTTAATTTGTACGTATTTTATTTTATTTTATGTCATTTCACTAATTTGTCTGTTACATTTTCGGGTGAAAATCACCAATTTTTGGCTGTGATTTACCCCTGCTCTACCTAGTAGACAGGTAAATAAATTTCACTAATTCGTCTGTTACATTGTCGGGTAACATTCACCAATTTTTGGCTGTGATATGCCCCTGCTCTACCTAGTGGACAGGTTAATAAATTTCACAAATTTTTCAGTTACATTTTCGGGTGAAATTCACAAATTTTTGGCTATGATATACCCCTGCTCTACCTAGTGGACAGGTTAATAAATTTCACAAATTTGTCTGTTACATTATAGGGTGAAATTCATCAATTTTTGTCTGTAATATACCCCTGCTCTACCTTTTGGACAGGTTAATAAATTTCACAAGTTTTTCTGTTACATTGTCGAGTGACATTCACCAATTTTTGTCTGTGATATACCCTTGCTCTATCTAGTGGACAGGTTAATAAATTTCACAAATTTGTCTGTTACAGTGTCGGGTGAAATTCACCAATCTTTGGCTATGATATACCCCTGCTCTACCTAGCGGGCAGGTTAATAAATTTCACTAATTTGTCTGTTACATAGTTGGGTGACATTCACCAATTGTTGGCTGTGATATACCCCTGCTCTACCTAGTGGACATGTTAATAAATTTCACAAATTTTTCAGTTACATTTACTCTCCTTGAGTGGCTAATAAGTTAAAGGTTCTAGCCAAGTAAGGGGCTAATGATGTGGCAAATGTCTTATAATATTCGTTATATAGGCCATCTGGGGCGAGTGACTTATTGAGTTTTAGTTTTCGAATATTTTTTTGTATCTCTGCCGTCGTTATATCATTATTAATTTCCCGACATTGCTGTGAAGACAATGAAGGAAGGGATATCTCATTAAGAAACTTATTAATGTGGGACAAGTTCGGTTGAACGATGTTTTGGGATGGTTCTAAGTTATAGAGGTCTGCGTAATATTTGGCGAATTCCTCGGAAATTAATTTAGGGTTAATTATTTTATTTTTATTTTTGTCGTATAACTATGGGATTTTAGCTTTGATTTCTCTCTTTTTGATTCTATTGGCTACTAATTTAGAAGCTTTATTGCCCTACCAATAGTGATTTGATCAAATTTTTCTGAGGTGGAATTCATAATTGTCATGTAGTAAAATATATAGTTGATGTCTTGCCTTTTTTTAGTTTGTCACCTATTGCTGGGTTGAGAGTGTCTTTGAAGTTTCTTTCTAGATCTTGAATCGATGTTAGTGATGAATTAGTGGATTCTTGTCTTATTTTTTCTTTGAATGGATGCATGCTTCAGGAAATGGCCTCTAATGCAAGCCTTATGGGTATTCCATAATGTAGAGTCTGAGACTGTACCATTGTCATTCAACAGGAAGAAATCTTTTAGAGTCTTGTTGATGTTTGAGTGGATTGCGAGAGATAGTAATAAGGAATTATTTAATCTCCAAGGGGAGTAGATTGTGTAATTGATCTGTTCCTTAATGTTAAGAATTATCGGGGCGTGAGCAGACCAGGTAATGTTTAAGATTTCAGATGAAATAATTTTTTGAAGGAGCCATTTATCTGTTATAAATAAATTGATTCGGAAAAAGGAATTATGGGGTGTGAAAAGAATGTGTAATCTTTTTCATTAGTATGAAGTGCTCGCCAAGTGTCATAAAGGCCTTCTTGAAATAAATAATCTTGTAGGGTAGGTTGTAATTTTAGGTTGATGGGGGAATTTGATCTGTCAAAGAGAATTTGGTCAGATATTGAAATCGCCACATATCAATAGAGAACCTTGTTTAATTTCTTGGGTTTGTTTAACCACTTAAGGACCACAGGTTTATACCCCCCTAAAGACCAGGCCCTTTTTTACAAATCGGCACTCCACAACTTTAGCGGTTTATTGCTCGGTCATGCAACTTACCACCCAAATGAATTTTACCTCCTTTTCTTCTCACTAATAGAGCTTTCATTTGGTGGTATTTCATTGCTGCTGACATTTTTACTTTTTCTGTTATTAATCGAAATTTAACGATTTTTTTGCAAAAAAATGACATTTTTCACTTTCAGTTGTAAAATTTTGCAAAAAAACGAGATCCATATAGAATGTTTGGGTAGAATGTTTGGGTAAAAAAAAAATGGTTTGGGTAAAAGTTATAGCGTTTACAAACTATGGTACAAAAATGTGAATTTCCGCTTTTTGAAGCAGCTCTGACTTTCTGAGCACCTGTCATGTTTCCTGAGGTTCTACAATGCCCAGACAGTACAAACACCCCACAAATGACCCCATTTCGGAAAGTACACACTCTAAGGTATTCGCTGATGGGCATAGTGAGTTCATAGAACTTTTTATTTTTTGTCACAAGTTAGCGGAAAATTATGATTTTTATTTTATTTTTCTTACAAAGTCTCATATTCCACTAACTTGTGACAAAAAATAAAAGCTTCCATGAACTCACTATGCCCATCAGCGAATACCTTGGGATGTCTTCTTTCCAAAATGGGGTCACTTGTGGGGTAGTTATACTGCCCTGGCATTCTAGGGGCCCAAATGTGTGGTAAGGAGTTTGAAATCAAATTCTGTAAAAAATGACCTGTGAAATCCGAAAGGTGCTCTTTGGAATATGGGCCCCTTTGCCCACCTAGGCTGCAAAAAAGTGTCACACATCTGGTATCTCTGTATTCAGGAGAAGTTGAGGAATGTGTTTTGGGGTGTCTTTTTACATATACCCATGCTGGGTGAGATAAATATCTTAGTCAAATGCCAACTTTGTATAAAAAAAATGGGAAAAGTTGTCTTTTGCCAAGATATTTCTCTCACCCAGCATGGGTATATGTAAAATGACACCCCAAAACACATTCCCCACCTTCTCCTGAGTACGGCAATACCAGATGTGTGACACTTTTTTGCAGCCTAGGTGGGCAAAGGGGCCCATATTCCAAAGAGCACCTTTCGGATTTCACAGGTCATTTTTTACAGAATTTGATTTCAAACTCCTTACCACACATTTGGGCCCCTAGAATGCCAGGGCAGTATAACTACCCCACAAGTGACCCCATTTTGGAAAGAAGACACCCCAAGGAATTCCGTGAGGGGCATAGTGAGTTCATAGAACTTTTTATTTTTTGTCACAAGTTAGTGGAAAATGATGATTTTTTTTTTTTTTCATACAAAGTCTCATATTCCACTAACTTGTGACAAAAAATAAAAACTTCCATGAACTCACTATGCCCATCAGCGAATACCTTGGGGTCTCTTCTTTCCAAAATGGGGTCACTTGTGGGGTAGTTATACTGCCCTGGCATTCTAGGGGCCCGAATGTGTGGTAAGGAGTTTGAAATCAAATTCTGTAAAAAATGACCTGTGAAATCCGAAAGGTGCTCTTTGGAATATGGGCCCCTTTGCCCACCTAGGCTGCAAAAAAGTGTCACACATCTAGTATCTCCGTACTCAGGAGAAGGTGGGGAATGTGTTTTGGGGTGTCTTTTTACATATACCCATGCTGGGTGAGATAAATATCTTGGTCAAATGCCAACTTTGTATAAAAAAATGGGAAAAGTTGTCTTTTGCCAAGATATTTCTCTCACCCAGCATGGGTATATGTAAAATGACACCCCAAAACACATTCCCCACCTTCTCCTGAGTACGGGGATACCAGATGTGTGACACTTTTTTGCAGCCTAGGTGGGCAAAGGGGCCCATATTTCAAAGAGCACCTTTCGGATTTCACAGGTCATTTTTTACAGAATTTGATTTCAAACTCCTTACCACACATTTGGGCCCCTAGAATGCCAGGGCAGTATAACTATCCCACAAGTGACCCCATTTTGGAAAGAAGAGACCCCAAGGTATTCGCTGATGGGCATAGTGAGTTCATGGAAGTTTTTATTTTTTGTCACAAGTTAGTGGAATATGAGACTTTGTATGAAAAAATAATAAAAATAAAAAAATCAGCATTTTCCACTAACTTGTGACAAAAAATAAAAAATTCTAGGAACTCGCCATGCCCCTCACGGAATACCTTGGGGTGTCTTCTTTCCAAAATGGGGTCACTTGTGGGGTAGTTATACTGCCCTGGCATTTTCCAGGGGCCCTAATGTGTGGTAAGTAGGTAAATGACCAGTGAAATCCTAAAGGTGCTCTTTGGAATATGGGCCCCTTTGCCCACCTAGGCTGCAAAAAAGTGTCACACATGTGGTATCGCCGTATTCAGGAGAAGTTGGGGAATGTGTTTTGGGGTGTCATTTTACATATACCCTTGCTGGGTGAGAGAAATATCTTGGCAAAAGACAACTTTTCCCATTTTTTTATACAAAGTTGGCATTTGACCAAGATATTTCTCTCACCCAGCATGGGTATATGTAAAATGACACCCCAAAACACATTCCCCAACTTCTCCTGAGTACGGCGATACCAGATGTGTGACACTTTTTTGCAGCCTAGATGCGCAAAGGTGCCCAAATTCCTTTTAGGAGGGCATTTTTAGACATTTGGATACCAGACTTCTTCTCACGCTTTGGGGCCCCTAGAATGCCAGGGCAGTATAAATACCCCACATGTGACCCCATTTTGGAAAGAAGACACCCCAAGGTATTCAATGAGGGGCATGGCGAGTTCATAGAAATTTTTTTTTTTTGGCACAAGTTAGCGGAAATTGATATTTTTTATTTTTTTCTCACAAAGTCTCCCGTTCCGCTAACTTGGGACAAAAATTTCAATCTTTCATGGACTCAATATGCCCCTCACGGAATACCTGGGGGTGTCTTCTTTCCGAAATGGGGTCACATGTGGGGTATTTATACTGCCCTGGCATTCTAGGGGCCCTAAAGCGTGAGAAGAAGTCTGGAATATAAATGTCTAAAAAATTTTACGCATTTGGTTTCCGTGAGGGGTATGGTGAGTTCATGTGAGATTTTATTTTTTGACACAAGTTAGTGGAATATGAGACTTTGTAAGAAAAAAAAAATAATAATTCCGCTAACTTGGGCCAAAAAATGTCTGAATAGAGCCTTACAGAGGGGTGATCAATGACAGGGGGGTGATCAATGACAGGGGGAGTGATCAATGACAGGGGGGTGATCAATGACAGGGGGGTGATCAATGACAGGGGGGTGATGAGGGAGTCTATATGGGGTGATCACCACAGTCATTGATCACGCCCCTGTAAGGCTTCATTCAGACGTCCGGATGCGTTTTGCGGATCCGATCCATCTATCAGTGGATCCGTAAAAATCATGCGGACGTCTGAATGGAGCTTTACAGGGGGGTAATCAATGACAGGGGGGTGAACAGGGAGTCTATATGGGGTGATCACCACAGTCATTGATCACGCCCCTGTAAGGCTTCATTCAGACGTCCGGATGCGTTTTGCGGATCCGATCCATCTATCAGTGGATCCGTAAAAATCATGCGGACGTCTGAATGGAGCTTTACAGGGGGGTAATCAATGACAGGGGGGTGATCAGGGAGTCTATATGGGGTGATCACCACAGTCATTGATCACGCCCCTGTAAGGCTTCATTCAGACGTCCGGATGCGTTTTGCGGATCCGATCCATCTATCAGTGCATCCGTAAAAATCATGCGGACATCTGAATGGAGCTTTACAGGGGGGTGATCAGGGAGTCTATATGGGGTGATCACCACAGTCATTGATCACGCCCCTGTAAGGCTTCATTCAGACATCCGGATGCGTTTTGCGGATCCGATCCATCTATCAGTGGATCCGTAAAAATCATGCGGACGTCTGAATGGAGCTTTACGGGGGGGTAATCAATGACAGGGGGGTAATCAATGACAGGGGGGTGATCAGGGAGTCTATATGGGGTGATCAGGGGTGATCAGGGGCTAATAAGGGGTTAATAAGTGAGGGGGGGGGTGTAGTGTAGTGTAGTGTAGTGTAGTGGTGCTTGGTGCTACTTTACTGAGCTACCTGTGTCCTCTGGTGGTCGATCCAAACAAAGGGGACCACCAGAGGACCAGGTAGCAGGTATATTAGACGCTGTTATCAAAACAGCGTCTAATATACCTGTTAGGGGTTAAAAAAAAACACATCTCCAGCCTGCCAGCGAACGATCGCCGCTGGCAGGCTGGAGATCAACTCTCTTACCTTCCGTTCCTGTGAGCGCGCGCGCCTGTGTGCGCGCGTTCACAGGAAATCTCGGCTCACGCGAGATGACGCCTATTGGCGTTAGCGTAGCCTGGGGGAGCCGCCGCAATGACGCCTTTCGGCGTTAGCGTGGCGGCAAGCGGTTAATAACTATGTCAATAAATCTTATTTGGTGGGTATTAGGAGCATATAGATTAACTATAGTAAAATGGGTATTGTTGTTAGAACATACAGTGGGGGAAATAATTATTTGACCCCTCACTGATTTTGTAAGTTTGTCCAATGACAAAGAAATGAAAAGTCTCAGAACAGTATCATTTCAATGGTAGGTTTATTGTAACAGTGGCAGATAGCACATCAAAAGGAAAATCGAAAAAATAACTTTAAATAAAAGTTAGCAACTGATTTGCATTTCATTGAGTGAAATAAGTATTTGAACCCCTACCAACCATTAAGAGTTCTGGCTCCCACAGAGTGGTTAGACACTTCTACTCAATTAGTCACCCTCATTAAGGACACCTGTCTTAACTAGTCACCTGTATAAAAGACACCTGTCCACAGAATCAATCAATCAAGCAGACTCCAAACTCTCCAACATGGGAAAGACCAAAGAGCTGTCCAAGGATGTCAGAGACAAAATTGTAGACCTGCACAAGGCTGGAATGGGCTACAAAACCATTAGCAAGAAGCTGGGAGAGAAGGTGACAACTGTTGGTGCGATTGTTCGAAAATGGAAGGAGCACAAAATGACCATCAATCGACCTCGCTCTGGGGCTCCACGCAAGATCTCACCTCGTGGGGTATCAATGGTTCTGAGAAAGGTGAAAAAGCATCCTAGAACTACACGGGAGGAGTTAGTTAATGACCTCAAATTAGCAGGGACCACAGTCACCAAGAAAACCATTGGAAACACATTACACCGCAATGGATTAAAATCCTGCAGGGCTCGCAAGGTCCCCCTGCTCAGGAAGGCACATGTGCAGGCCCGTCTGAAGTTTGCCAATGAACACCTGAATGATTCAGAGAGTGACTGGGAGAAGGTGCTGTGGTCTGATGAGACCAAAATAGAGCTCTTTGGCATTAACTCAACTCGCTGTGTTTGGAGGAAGAAAAATGCTGCCTATGACCCCCAAAACACCGTCCCCACCGTCAAGCATGGGGGTGGAAACATTTTGCTTTGGGGGTGTTTTTCTGCTAAGGGCACAGGACAACTTATTCGCATAAACGGGAAAATGGACGGAGCCATGTATCGTGAAATCCTGAGCGACAACCTCCTTCCCTCTGCCAGGAAACTGAAAATGGGTCGTGGATGGGTGTTCCAGCACGACAATGACCCAAAACATACAGCAAAGGCAACAAAGGAGTGGCTCAAGAAGAAGCACATTAAGGTCATGGAGTGGCCTAGTCAGTCTCCGGACCTTAATCCAATCGAAAACCTATGGAGGGAGCTCAAGCTCAGAGTTGCACAGAGACAGCCTCGAAACCTTAGGGATTTAGAGATGATCTGCAAAGAGGAGTGGACCAACATTCCTCCTAAAATGTGCGCAAACTTGGTCATCAATTACAAGAAACGTTTGACCTCTGTGCTTGCAAACAAGGGTTTTTCCACCAAGTATTAAGTCTTTTTTTGTTAGAGGGTTCAAATACTTATTTCACTCAATGAAATGCAAATCAGTTGCTATCTTTTATTTAAAGTTATTTTTTCGATTTTCCTTTTGATGTGCTATCTGCCACTGTTACAATAAACCTACCATTGAAATGATACTGTTCTGAGACTTTTCATTTCTTTGTCATTGGACAAACTTACAAAATCAGTGAGGGGTCAAATAATTATTTCCCCCACTGTATGAGCATAATGTATCTACTAGAGATGGTCTTGCAGTTCGCCCGGCGGTCGTTTCGCAGCGAACTTTGCTTGTTCGCGATTCGCTGAACGGGCGAACATATGATGATGTCCGACGGCACCATATTCTTTTACATTGTGAAGAACTTTGACCCATGACACATCCATCAGGTGGTACAGGACAGCCAATTAAGACGTTTCAGCACATGGACATACCCCCTACCTTATAAATAAACCTGATGTGGCCGCCATTTTACATTCAGTTTTTTGCCAGTGTAGGGAGAGGTTGCTGTGTGGAGCAGGGAAGACTGTTAGGGACACCAAACGCTAGCTAATAGGGCCACAAAAGTTTTTTTAAGGACTGGTATAGGTGTGCTATCTGTAGGTGTGACTTACCGAGGGGTGTAATATACTTATAATATACTTTCTAACATAGAAAGTAAATTATAGGGCATTTGTATTGTGCAGCAGTTGTGTGCAGTTCTGCTGCGATACTGCAGCTACACAGAGTGACAAACGCTATTGGAACAAATAATTTCTACTGGTGTGATATACCAGTTGCCCCCAAAAAAACTAATTGAAGCAGGAGTGTTATATACCAATAATATACTTCCTATATAGTGCATTTAGGTAGTGCAGCATTTGTTTGCGGTTTTGCAGCGTTACCGCAGCTACAGATAGTGACAAACGACATTGGAACAAATAATTTCTACTGGTGTGATATACCAGTTGCCCCACAAAAAACTGATTGAAGCAGTGGTGTGAAATACCAATAATATACTTTCTATATAGTGCATTTGAGTAGTGCAACATTGTTTTGCGGTTTTTCTGCGTTACCTCAGCTACAGATAGGGACAAACGACATTGGAACAAATAATTTCTACTGGTGTGATATAACAGTCACCCTCCAAAAAAACTGATTGAAGCAGGGGTGTTATATACCAATTATATACTTTCTATATGAATGCCTAATTCTCCTGTGGCCTAAAATTAAAAAATTCTAGGCTCCAACAGGGCACATTTAAGATAATTTCCCTTTAAGAAGCATGAAAATGGCTCCTGATTAAGATACATATTTTTTGTTGGAATTTTTGTCATTTATCCCCCTCTAGTATGTCACTGTCCATGTTGTGGGACTATTTATACACTTCTACTAAGTATTTGGTGGCTGCAAATATGAGCTGAAGGTTTTTCAGGTTCGCCTGCCATTAAAGTGAATGGGGCCCGTCGCGCAAACTTGTAGTTTGCGTACATTTGATCGCATTTGTGCGATTGCTTTCGTGAACCGTACTAGTATCTACCCTCTTTGTCAATTATAGAGTCATGATATTGGAAAAAGATAGATTTTTTTTATTCCTATAACAACCCCACCCCTCTTATTTGTGTCATGTGCGAAGTAAAAGTGAGAAAAAGATGAGTGGTGTAATCTATGGGAGTCTGATTCATTCAGGTGTGATTCCTGAATGCATATAATGTCGCACTTTTGTCTTTTGATCTCTGTCCAAAGAGTTGACTTTTAAAAGAGGTTATTTAAACCCTTTACATTTAAGGACAATACCATGATCCCCATTTTGGAAAGAGATAAACGTTAAGCTTAAACCAACATGTAACATAATATATATTATGTATAAACCGTATAAATCAAAATATCCATAGATACTGACTTATTAGAGTTATTGTGATGATGAGTGTCCAATTAGTCGCAGAAGAGCTCTGGAACTGATAAATGGGTTGACAGCCAATGATGGAAAGCCTGTGGTAACAAAAACTAAAAAGAGAAAACATAACAAATAAAAACGTTGGTCCAACAAGGACCGAGTGAAAGGACCTGAGGTTACTAGGACTCTTCTTTTAGGGGGTAAATTAAAGAAGTTGGATTAGAGAAAGACAGACACGCAATTACAAGATGTGTCTAATGTTGATTCTTGAGGTGAAAGTAATACAAGTTCAAAGGAGGAAATCAGCTGTGAGGATGAGGAGATGAGGATCCCACTTTTATCCATTCTTGAGCTAGTGTGGAAGGCTTTTGATGAAGCCTTTTCTTTGTCTTTGTCTCCCTCTAGTGGGCCAAAGATGTTCCATTTGTGAAGTGTTTCTGCTGCCTCAGAAGGAGCAGAGATAATATGAGAGGAGTTATGATATCGGACTATTAGTTTAACTGGATATCCCCATTTATAAGGGATGTTGTGTAGCCTTAGGATTTTGGGGAATTGCATATATTCTCTTTTTTTCGCCAGAGTCACTGGTGAAAAATCCATAAACAAGGTTATTTTTTTAAATCTTTCTGTTATGTCTTGTTTCTTTTGCCCTGCTTTCATTAACGCTTCTTTTAGGTGAAAAAAGTGAATTCTTGCTAAGACGTCCCTTGGACAGAAGCGGGCAGTGAATTAGGCTTGGGGACTCTGTGAGCCCTATCAATTCTTAACTCAATGCTGGGAGAATCAGGCAGGTATGCCACTATTAGATCAGTAATGAACTCCATAAGCTGGGAATCTTGCACATTTTCTGGAATGTTTCTGAACCTTATATTGTTCCTTCTAGAAAGGTCTTCAAGATCTGTAATTTTTTGTTTAATAACCGCAAGCTCGTCTTCAACTACGGTGTGGTCATCTACCAATGTGTTGTAGGCGGACACAAATTCCTCCATTTTTACTCCCAAATTGGCTGTGCGTTCCCCAATTGAGATCAGATCAGTATGAAGGGTGGCAATGGATTCTCTAAAGTCCCTTTGTATAGATTCTTTGAGCTCCCTGAACATACTTTGCATAATGCTTAACGATATAGTGGAGGTGGAATGATCTTTATGAGACCTGCTTTTGTCTGAGGTTAACATATGGAGATCATCACTCACCAACTCCTTGGCACTGCCATCCGCTGCTGATGATCTTTGTTTTTTAGCGTGCTCGATTTCAGGAGGGGTCCTTGTTGAGTGGGAGCTATGGGATCCCGCTGAGAAGTGCTGCGTGCTGTCTGAGTGGCAGGAAGCACCGACCTTCTTGAGAGAGACTGGGTGCTGGAGGAAAGAACGCTGTCATATTCTTGAGCTTGTTGTTCTCTTTTTTCCCCTACTCATCATCAGGGAAGCTGCTAGAGGGTTGCAGAGGGTAAGGAGGAACTTATGATGTTGAAAAGTGACCCTTTGGTATGTTCTTTGCTTTGGTATGTTCTTTGAGCCGCTGTAATCCCCAAGGCACAGAGATCACCTCTTACACGTCTGCTCCTCTCGGCATCTGGCCACGCCCCCCCCTTTTTTTATTCTACCCTATAAAGTCATTTTACCTTTGGCAGAAATTTAACATTACATTTTTTTTGCTGATTTATCTTCTAATTGGAGCTGACATATTAGCCCCATTTATTTATTTATTTTATGCACTTATATAGCGCTACTATATTCCGCAGTGCTTTACAGACTTTAGCATCCAACTGTCCCCAATGGGGCTCACAATCTAAGGTCCCTATCAGTATGTCTTTGGAGTGTGGGAGGAAACCGGAGAATCCAGAGGAAACCCACGCAAACACAGGGAGAACATACAAACTACATACAGATGTTGTCCTTTGTCGGATTCTAACCTAGGACCCCAGCACTGCAAGGCACCAGTGCTAACCAAGGCTCTTAAAATGTAACTGTCGTGTTTTAATTAACCGTACATGTACGCTGCAACCAGACGTGACTTAACGCCCAAGGCCGTACATGGTCCGCGGGGCTCTGGGGAACGATTGGGGGGGAATCGCGGCACCATGCCTGCTCTTACCGGCAGGCAGCATGGTACTGCACCGCCCCCCTACAGCTCCAAACGCTGTGATTGGCTGATCAATGAGACCGGCACATCGCAGCACAGGAAGCTGTTAGAGGTATCAGGGCGGGGAAAGGTCAGGGGGAGGTGGCAGGTGCTGAACAAGTCAGCACCTGTCACCTCCGTGGTAAAGCAGGGGGACACCAGTGTTTGGGTGCCAGCGCTGCGATTGGCTGGAAGAACGCTCCAGCCAATGGCAGCGCTATAGCTGCACAGGAAGAGGCAGAACTTCCCTGCATGCAGTCACCAGCTAGAATGGTTGTGTGCCTTTCTGTGCTGCTTGTGGCTTGCTGGGACTTGTGGTGCACACCACTGTGATTTTAACCCCTTTCCTGCTGAAAAGAAGAAGAAAGAAGAAGAACATCTAGAATAGCTGCACAGATTTTTTTTCCATCCCAGTCCCTTCTTGTGTTTTTGTGCAGAAGACTTTTTTGTGCAGAAATATTTTTTTGGTGCAAAAAGGACTTTTTTTTACAACTTTTCTTCTAAATTTAATTTCAAATTTATTACAAGCCCCTTCACGTGTGAAAACACTACATACACACCCCTCACACTAAATAAAGGTTTACACATTTCACACGTCACACCCCAATAAAATAAAAATGGCTCGTCCATCCCAAAGAGTGTACTCAGCTGAAGAGGCATACGCCATGCTTGTCTCTGATTCTGAGTCTGCCAGTGAGGGAGAAGAGGATGCCACTTTCCTCTACTCTTCTACCCCCTCATAATCATCATCATCCGCTGATGAGGGACCCTCTAGAAGGCGCCCCAGGGAAGCAGCGGAGGCAGCCCCCCCAGAGTGACCCATATGGACCCCACCCCATAATGATTATCAGCCCCAAATTCCAGAGTTTGTAGGACACTCTGGAATCTAAATTGACTGCATGGGCTTCACAGAAATTTATTTTTTCAAAATATTTTTCTCCGATTTTATAAATTTGATGGTGACCCAAACAAATTTATACGCCCAGCAATTTATTTCCCAGAACCCTACTTTGTCATACGCTAGGCCCCAAGGTTGGACCCCAGTAAGTGCAGCAGAGATGATGAGATTTTGGGGACTCGTGCTGCATATGGGCGTTGTAAAATAAAACAACCATTAGGCAATATTGGAGTTCGGACATTTTCTACCAGACTCCAATTTACAGTCAGACCATGACCCGGAATTGATTTGAGTCAATTAGGATATTCCTATACTACAACCACGATTCACAGTGCCCACCCTAAAGCGACCCAACATTTGACTGTCTGTTCCAGGCCTGTCATTGACCATTTCAGCACAAAGTTTGGTGAGGTGTACAACCCCGATAAAAATGTATGTGTAGATGACTCCCTATTACTGTTCAAAGGGAGGATTAGAATCCGCCAGTACCTGCCTACCAAACGGGGAAGGTATGGCATAAAGTTATACAAACTTTGTGAGAGTAGCTCCAGGTACACCCACAAGTTCCGCGTTTATGAAGGGAAAGATTCCCCGATAGAACCCCCAGATTTCCCCCCCATCCTAGGAGTTAGTGGGAAGATCTTGTGGAACTTACTGCATCCACTTCTGGATAAGGGTTAACACCTCTATGTGGATAACTATTATACCAGCATACCCCTATTCAGGTCCCTAACTGCCAGAGGTACTGTGGCATGCAGCACAGTGCGCAAAAATCAGAGAGGCCTCCCTAGATCCCTGGTAGGGCAACCACTGAGAATGGGTGAAAGTAGGGCTCTCCTCCATGATAACATGCTGTTGGTTAAGTACAAGGACAAGAAGGACGTCCCTGTAGTGATCAACATTCACACTAACGCCAGCTCCCCTGCCACTATACATGGTACCACTACCACTGTCCCCAAAGCAGTTTGCATCCTGACTACAATAGGCACATGCGAGGGGTGGATCTTTCAGATCAACTTCTGAAGACCTACAGTGCCACACTAAAAACGAAAGTGTGATACAAAAAGCTGGCCGTACACATTGTAAAGATGGCAATGCGTACGTGCTGTTTCATTCTGCAGGCCACAGAGGAACTTTCCTTCAGTTCCAAGAGGTGGTTATCAAGGCCCTAATTTTTCAAACCCAGGCCGGGGAGGGTCCCAGTACTTCTGGAAGTTATGGTGCCCGTGTTGTACCAGGTCAACATTTTCCAGGTCAAGTCCCCCAGACATCAAGGAACAGAAGGACCCAAAAAAGATGCAAGGTGTGTTCCAAAAGAGGGGTAAGGAAAGACACAATTTACCACTGCGAAACCTGACCTGAAAAAACTCGCCTGTACATGCAGGAGTGTTTCAGAATCTACCACACATCCATGGAGTATTAAATTAATTTAATACTTTATGCTCCCTGTAATATTTCCACTTTATATCTCTGATTTAGTCCACCTCGCTTGCATATCCACTTTCCAACAACCTCTACATATTTTTTTTTGTGAGACAACGGTTATGTCAAAAGTGCTCTTTCCACCCCTTAAAATGTTCGTACAGGGGTGCTCTTTCTGAAATGGGGTCACTTGTTGGGGATTTTAATTTCTGGGGACCTCAGGAATTTATTTAATGCGACATGGCACCTCAAATCCATGTCTGTTAATTCAGGCCGGCCAAATTCACATTTAGCTGAATGCCTGTTATGCGCACGTACAGCAGGCTACAAGCACATATGGGGTATTTCCTGAATGGAGAGAAAATGGGAAACATACACTGGGGTGCATCTTTTAATCCCTTGTGAAAGTGAAAAATTGGGGTATGCTAGTAATTTTTTATTTTTACAAATGTGTGCTTTGATATGCTTTTACAGGTGTTTCTGTCTTCTGTAAGACACCTGTTTGCTAAAAGTACCCTTTCTACTACTTAAAATGTTTGTACGGGGTGCTCTTTCCGAAATAGGTTCACTTCCTGGGGTTTTTAATTTCTGGGGACCTCAGGAATTTATTTAATGCGACATGGCAGCTAGAATCCATGCCTGTTTATTTAGACCTGCAAAAACCATATTTTGCATTTTGCCTCTAGAGCCCTGCTATGCACCCATACAGCTGGAGATACAAGCACATATGAGGTATTTGCAAAAAGGGGACAAAATGGGGAACCTATACTGGGGTGCATTTTCTCTTTTAACCCCTTGTGAAAGTGAAAAATTGGGGTCTGCTAGTAATTTTTTGTTTTTACAAATGTGTGCTTTGAAATGTTTTCACAAGTGTTCCTGTCTTCTGTGAGACACCTGTTTGCTGAAAAGTACCCCTTCCACCACTGAAAATGTTCGTACGGGGGTGCTCTTTCTGAAATGGGGTCACTTCTTGGGGTTTTTAATTTCTGGGGCCCTGAGGAATTTATTTAATGCGACATGGCAGCTAAAATCCATGTCTGGGTATTCAGGCCTGCAAAAAACATATTTTGCACTTTGCATCTAGAGCCCTGCTGTGCGCCCATACAGAAGACTACAAGCACATATGGGGTGTTTTAAAAAAGAAGAGAAAAT
Organism: Bufo bufo; assembly: GCF_905171765.1. Lineage (NCBI taxonomy): Eukaryota > Metazoa > Chordata > Amphibia > Anura > Bufonidae > Bufo > Bufo bufo. The sequence goes on along the minus strand of NC_053393.1, from coordinate 404,829,427 downwards.
GGGGAACATATACTGGGGTGCATTTTCTCTTTTAACCCCTTGTTAAAAAATATTGGGGTCTGCTAGTAATTTTTTTTTTTTCACAAAGGTGTGTTTTGAAATGCTTTCACAAGTGTTTCTGTCTTCTGTGAGACACCTGTTTGCTGAAAAGTATACTTTCTTCCACTTTAAATGTTTGTACGGGGGTGCTCTTTCCAAAACGGGGTCACTTATTGTTTTTTATTTTAATTCTGGGGACCTCAGGAATTTATTTAAAGCGACATGGCACCTAAAATTCATGTCTGCCAATTCAGGTCAGCAAAATCCATATTTAGCTGTTTGACTCTAAAGCCCTGCCATGCACCCATACATCATTTTTTGAGCACATATGGGGTGTTGGTGTATTTGGGGGGGAAATGGGGAACAAAATGTGGGGTGCATTTTGTCATGTTACCCCTTGTGAAAGTGAAAAATGTGGGTGTAAACAATTTTTTCTGGAAAAAATGTTAACTTTTCATTTTCACAGCCAAGCGTTTCCTAATTCTGTGAAACGCCTGATGGGTCAAAGTTTGAAATATTCCTTGAGGGGTGTAGTTACCAGAATTGGGTCACTTTTTGAAGTTTCCACTCTAGGGGTACCTCAGGGTGTGTTCCATTGCAAGATGGCACCTGTCAATTATTTTGGTGAAATCTGCCTTCTAGAAGCCATTTGGTGCTCCTTTCCTTCTGACCCCTGTGGTATGCCCATATAGCAGTATGCAAGCACATATAGGGTATTGCTATAATCAGGATAAAATGGGCAATAAATTAGGGGGTGCATTTTCTCCAGTTCCCCCTTGTGAAAGTGAAAAATTTGGGCCTAAGGTCAATTTTTCTGGAAAAAATTTAAATTTTTCATTTTCACAGCCAATTCCATGAATCACCTTTGAGGACAAAGTTCTCACTACACATCTTGAAATATCCCTTGAGGGGTGTAGTTTCCATAATGGGGTCACTTTTTGGGTGTTTCCACTCTAGGGGTACCTCAGGGTGTCTTCATATGCAACATAGCTCCCAAAAGCCAATCCTGCAAAATTTGTCCTCCAAAAGCCTTATGGCGCTACTTCCCTTTTGAACTCTGCCCTGCATCCATACATCATTTTTTGAGCACATATGGGATGTTGGCGTATTCAGGGGGAAATGGGGAACAAAATGTGGGGTGCATTTTGTCCTGTTACCCCTTGTGAAAGTGAAAAATGTGGGTGTAAAGCAACTTTTTCTGGAATTTTTTTTAATTTTTACAGCCAAACTTTTCCTAATTCTGTGAAACACTTAATGAGTCAAAGTGCTCACTACACACCTTGAAATATGCCTTGAGGGGTGTGTAGTTTTCGGAATGGGGTCACATTTCGGGGGTTTCCACTGTAGGGCCACCTCAGGGTGTCTTCATATGCGACATAGCTCCCAATTACCATTCCAGCTAAATCTGCTCTCCAAAAGCCATATGGTGCTCCTTCCACTCTGAAGCATGCTGTGCGCCCATACATCAGTTTTTGAGCACACATGGGGTGTTTCTGTAAACTCCTAATTCAGAGTAATAGATTTTTAGTTTTGTTTGGCTTTTAACCCTTGATGTGTTGCAGAAAAATTTGATTAAAATGTAAAATCTGCAAAAAAAAAAAGTGAAATCTTAATTAGGGATGAGCGAACCCGAACCCGAATTTTGGGGTGTTCGTGACACGGACCCGAACCCGAACATTTTCGTAAAAGTCCGGGTTCGGTGTTCGGCTCTTTTTGAAAGGCTGCAAAGCAGCCAATCAACAATCGTCATACTACTTGCCCCAAGAGACCATCCCAGCCATGCCTACTATTGGCATGGCTGCGATTGGCCAGTGCAGCATGTGACCCAGCCTCTATTTAAGCTGGAGTCATGTAGCGCCGCACGTCACTCTGCTCTGATCAGTGTAGGGATAGGATGCAGCTGCTGGTTAGGCAGTGATTTACTCTTCAAAAACACTTACTGAAGTGATCGATGTACAGCTGTGTATCATTCAACCTCTGCTATTTAATTGCTCACTGTTTTTAGGTTGCCCAGAGCGTTTTTCTGTCACTTTTTTCTGGGGTGATCGGCGGCCATTTTGTGTCTTGTGGTGCGCCAGCACAAGCTGCCACCAAGTCCATTTAATCATCAATAGTGTGTTGTTTTTTTTGCTATATCCTACATAGGGGGCTTGGCTGTGCTTGCTATTTTATTGAGGGGTGAAATACAATTGCCAAAATAGCAGTACCCTAAATCTGGTGTTTCAGCTGTGGTAAACAAATTGTAATACTGTCTGCTGTCTGGCAAAGGATATATTTTTTTCAGGGTTGAAATACAATTCCCAAATTAGCAATTCCCTAAATCTTTGGTTTCTGCTGTAGCAGGCCAAGTTTAAATCTATCCATAAAAGGGTATATTACATTGAAGTTGCTGATAGGGTCATTCTCAATAACTTCACACGCTACCGTGCATCTCCAAGTCAAATTCTGTCCGTAAACATATACCTGTCATCCAGCACCTAAATAATAGGCCTACAATTTATATTCAGCTAAATCTGTAGTTACTGCTGTGGCTGGTCAAGTTATTTAGTGTCCGTCAAAGTACTGTTTTTGTTCTGGGTTGAAATACAATTCCCAAATTAGCAATTCCCTAAATCAGTGGTTTCTGCTGTGCCTGTATTAGTGTAATACGGTACCTAAATAGATAGCCAGATAGTGTTAGGTGCCTGTAAAAAATAGGCCTGAATTAGAATTCAATACTTTGGGCCAAATAATTTTTTTCTTATTGTGGTGAACGGTAACAATGAGGAAAACATCTAGTAAGGGACGCGGACGCGGACATGGTCGTGGTGGTGTTAGTGGACACTCTGGTGCTGGGAGAGGACGTGGCCGTTCTGCCACAGCCTCACGTACTAGTGTACCAACTACCTCAGGTCCCAGTAGATGTCAGAATTTACAGCGATATTTGGTGGGGCCCAGTGCCGTTCTAAGGATGGTAAGGCCTGAGCAGGTCCAGGCATTAGTCAATTGGGTGGCCGACAGTGGATTCAGCACGTTCACATTATCTCCCACCCAGTCTTCTGGAGAAAGCGCACAGATGGCGCCTGAAAACCAAGCCAAGCCCATCAGTCTGTCACATCACCCACATGGGAAACTGTCTGAGCCTCAACTTATGCAGCAGTCTCTTATGCTGTTTGAAGACTCTGCTGGCAGGGTTTCCCAAGGGCATCCACCTAGCCCTTCCCCAGCGGTGGAAGACATAGAATGTGTTTCCTGATGATGAGGACATGGGAATACCACCTCAGCACGTCTCTGATGATGATGAAATACAGGTGCCAACTGCTGCGTCTTTCTTCAGTGTGCAGACTGAACAGGAGGTCAGGGAGAAAGACTGGGTGGAAGACGATGCAGGGGACGATGAGGTCCTAGACCCCAGATGGAATAAAGGTCGTGCCACTGACTTTCAGAGTTTGGAGGAAGAGGCAGTGGTGAGACCGAGCCAACAGCGTAGCAAAAGAGGGAGCAGTGGGCAAAAGCAGAACACCCGCCGCCAAGAGAGTTTGCCTGCTACTGGCCACCGCCACCTGGGACCGAGCACCCCAAAGGCAGCTTCAAGGAGTTCCCTGGCGTGGCAGTTCTTCAAACAATGTGCTGACGACAAGACCCAAGTGGTTTGCACGCTTTGCCATCAGAGCCTGAAGCGAGGCATTAACGTTCTGAACCTTAGCACAACCTGCATGACCAGGCATCTGCATGCAAAGCATGAACTGCTGTGGAGTAAACACCTTAAAAACAAGGAACTCACTCAGGCTCCCCCTGCTACCTCTTCTGCTGCTGCCTTGGCCTCTTCCTCCGCCTCTGGAGGAACGTTGGCACCTGCCGCCCAGCAAACAGAGGATATACCACCAACACCACCACCTCCGTCACCAAGCATCTCCACCATGTCACACGGCAGCATTCAGCTCTCCATCTCACAAACATTTGAGAGAAAGTGTAAATTCCCACCTAGCCACCCTCGATCCCTGGCCCTAAATGCCAGCATTTCTAAACTACTGGCCTATGAAATGCTGTCATTCAGGCTGGTGGACACAGACAGCTTCAAACAGCTCATGTCGCTTGCTGTCCCACAGTATATTGTTCCCAGCCGCCACTACTTCTCCAAGAGAGCCGTGCCTTCCCTGCACAACCAAGTATCCGATAAAATCAAGTGTGCACTGCGCAACGCAATCTGTGGCAAGGTCCACCTAACCACAGATAGGTGGACCAATAAGCGCTGCCAGGGACGCTAAATCTCCCTAACTGCACACTGGGTAAATGTAGTGGCGGCTGGGCCCAAGGCAGAGAGCTCTTTGGCGCACGTCCTTCCGCCGCCAAGGATCGCAGGGCAACATTCTTTGCCTCCTGTAGCCTCCTACTCGGCTTCCTCCTCCTCTTCTTCCACCTGCTCTTCCAGTCAGCCACACACCTTCACCACCAACTTCAGTACAGCCCCGGGTAAACGTCAGCAGGCCATTCTGAAACTCATATGTTTAGGGGACAGGCCCCACACCGCGCAGGAGTTGTGGTGGGGTATTGAACAACAGACCGACGAGTGGTTACTGCCGGTGAGCCTCAAGCCCGGTCTGGTGGTGTGCGATAATGGGGGAAATCTCGTTGCAGCTCTGGGACTAGCCGGTTTGACGCACATTCTTTGCCTGGCGCATGTGCTGAATTTGGTGGTGCAGAAGTTCATTCACAACTACCCCGACATGTCAGAGCTGCTGCATAAAGTGCGGGCCGTCTTTGCGCGCTTCCGGCGTTCGCATGCTGCCGCTGCTCGTCTGTCTGCGCTACAGCGTAACTTCAGCCTTCCCGCTCACCGCCTCATGTGCAACGTGCCCACCAGGTGGAACTCCACCTTGCACATGCTGGACAGACTGTGCGAACAGCAGCAGGCCATAGTGGAGTTTCAGCTGCAGCCTGCACGGGTCAGTCGCACTGCGGAACAGCACCACTTCACCACCAATGACTGGGCCTCCATGCGAGACCTGTGTGCCCTGTTGCGCTGTTTCGAGTACTCCACCAACATGGCCAGTAGCGATGACGCCGTTATCAGCGTTACAATACCACTTCTATGTCTCCTTGAGAAAACACTTAGGGCGATGATGGAAGTGGGCCCAGGAGGAGGAGGAGGAGGAGGAGGAAGAGGGGTCATTTTTAGCACTTTCAGGCCAGTCTCTTAGAAGTGACTCAGAGGGAGGTTTTTTGCAACAGCAGAGGCCAGGTACAAATGTGGCCAGACAGGGCGCACTACTGGAGGACGAGGATGAGGAGGAGGTGGAGGAGGATGAGGATGAAGCATGTTCACAGCGGGGTGGCACCCAACGCAGCTCGGGCCCATCACTGGTGCATGGCTGGGGGGAAACGCAGGACAATGACGATACGCCTCCCACAGAGGACAGCTTGTCCTTACCTCTGGGCAGCCTGGTACACATGAGCGACTACATGCTGCAGTGCCTGCGCAACGACAGCAGAGTTGCCCACATTTTAACATGTGCGGACTACTGGGTTGCCACCCTGCTGGATCCCCGGTACAAAGACAATGTGCCCACCTTACTTCCTGCACTGGAGCGTGATCGGAAGATGCGCGAGTACAAGTGCACGTTGGTAGACGCGCTACTGAGAGCATTCCCAAATGTCACAGGGGAACAAGTGGAAGCCCAAGTCGAAGGCAGAGGAGGAGCAAGAGGTCGTCAACGCAGCTGTGTCACGGCCAGCTCCTCTGAGGGCAGGGTTAGCATGGCAGAGATGTGGAAAAGTTTTGTCACCACGCCACAGCTAACTGCACCACCACCTGATACGGAACGTGTTAGCAGGAGGCAGCATTTCACTAACATGGTGGAACAGTACGTGTGCACACCCCTCCACGTACTGACTGATGGTTCGGCCCCATTCAACTTCTGGGTCTCCAAATTGTCCACATGGCCATAGCTAGCCTTTTATGCCTTGGAGGTACTGGCCTGCCCGGCGGCCAGCATTTTGTCTGAACGTGTATTCAGCACGGCAGGGGGCGTCATTACAGACAAATGCAGCCGCCTATCCACAGCCAATGTGGACAAGCTGACGTTCATAAAAATGAACCAGGCATGGATCCCACAGGACCTGTCCATCCCTTGTGCAGATTAGACATTTATAACTACCTCCCCTTAACAATATATTCTTGTACTCCAGGGCACTTCATTCAATCCTTTTTTTTTTTTTACCATTATATTGCGGGGGAACCCAAAGTTGAATAAACCTCTCCTCTGTCTGGGTGCTGGGGCCTAAATATCTGACAGTGGCCTGTTCCAGTGGTGGGTGACATGAAGCCTGATTCTCTGCAATGGGACCTCTCTCCTCTGTCTGGGTGCCAGGGCCTAAATATTTGACAGTGGCCTGTTCCAGTGGTGGGTGACATGATGCCTGATTCTCTGCAATGGGACCTCTCTCCTCTGTCTGGGTTCCGGGGCCTAAATATTTGACAGTGGCCTGTTCCAGTGGTGGGTGACATGATGCCTGATTCTCTGCAATGGGACCTCTCTCCTCTGTCTGGGTTCCGGGGCCTAAATATCTGACAGTGGCCTGTTCCAGTGGTGGGTGACGTGAAGCCTGATTCTCTGCTATGACATGAAGCCTGATTCTCTGCAATGGGACCTCTGTCCTCTGTCTGGGTGCCGGGGCCTAAATATCTGACAGTGGCCTGTTCCAGTGGTGGGTGACATGAAGCCTGTTTCTCTGCAATGGGACCTCTCTTCTCTGTCTGGGTGCCGGGACCAAAATATCTGACAATGGCCTGTTCCAGTGGTGGGTGACATGAAGCCTGATTCTCTGCTATGACATGAAGCCTGATTCTCTGCAATGGGACCTCTCTCCTCTGTCTGGGTGTCGGGGCCTCAATATCTGACAGTGGCCTGTTCCAGTGGTGGGTGACGTGAAGCCTGATTCTCTGCTATGACATGAAGTCTGATTCTCTGCTATGGGACCTCTCTCCTCTGTCTGGGTGCCGGGGCCTAAATATCTGACAGTGGCCTGTTCCAGTGGTGGGTGACGTGAAGCCTGATTCTCTGCTATGACATGAAGCCTGATTCTCTGCAATGGGACCTCTGTCCTCTGTCTGGGTGCCGGGGCCTAAATATCTGACAGTGGCCTGTTCCAGTGGTGGGTGACATGAAGCCTGTTTCTCTGCAATGGGACCTCTCTTCTCTGTCTGGGTGCCGGGACCAAAATATCTGACAATGGCCTGTTCCAATGGTGGGTGACGTGAAGCCTGATTCTCTGCTATGACAAGAAGCCTGATTCTCTGCTATGACCTGAAGCCTGATTCTCTGATATGGGACCTCTCTCCTCTGTCTGGGTGCCGGGGCCTAAATATCTGACAGTGGCCTGTTCCAGTGGTGGGTGACATGAAACCTGATTCTCTGCTATGACATGAAGCCTGATTCTCTGCTATGGGACCTCTCTCCTCTGTCTGGGTGTCGGGGCCTAAATATCTGACAGTGGCCTGTTCCAGTGGTGGGTGACTTGAAGCCTGATTCTCTGCTATGACATGAAGCCTGATTCTCTGCTATGGGACCTCTCTCCTCTGTCTGGGTACCGGGGCCTAAATATCTGACAGTGGCCTGTTCCAGTGGTGGGTGACATGAAGCCTGATTCTCTGCAATCGGACCTCTCTCCTCTGTCTGGGTGCCTGGGCCCAAATATCTAACAGTGGCCTGTTCCAGTGGTGGGTGACATGAAGCCTGATTCTCTGCAATGGGACCGCTCTCCTCTGTCTGGGTGCCGGGGCCTAAATATCTGACAATGGCCTGTTCCAGTGGTGGGTGACGTGAAGCCTGATTCTCTGCTATGACATGAAGCCTGATTCTCTGCTATGGGACCTCTCTCCTCTGTCTGGGTGCCAGGGCCTAAATATCTGACAGTGGCCTGTTCCAGTGGTGGGTGACATGAAGCCTGATTCTCTGCTATGGGACCTCTCTCCAATTGATATTGGTTAATTTTTATTTATTTTATTTTAATTTTAATTAATTTCCCTATCCACATTTGTTTGCAGGGGATTTACCTACATATTGCTGCCTTTTGCAGCCCTCTAGCCCTTCCCTGGGCTGTTTTACAGTTTTTTTAGTGCCGAAAGGTTCGGGTCCCCATTGATTTCAATGGGGTTCGGGTTCGGGGCGAAGTTCTGGTCGAGTTCGGATCCCGAGCCCAAACATTTCCGGGAAGTTCGGCCGAACTTCTCGAACCGAACATCCAGGTTTTCGCTCAACTCTAATCTTAACATTTCATTCCCATATTCATTTAATTCTTGTGGGCCACCTAAAGGGTTAGCAAAGATTGTAAAATCAGTTTAGAATAGCTTGAGGGGTGTAGTTTCTAAAATCGGGTGATTTATGGGGGGTTTCTAATATGTAAGCCCCAGAAAGTGACTTCACAATTGAACTGGTCCTGAAAAAATTGGGGTTTGGAAATGTTCTTAAAAATATTAAGATTTGCTTCTAAACTTCTAAACCTTCTAACGTCCGCAAAAAATGAAATGTCATTTTCAAAATGATCCAAACATGAAGTAGACATATGGGGAATGTAAAATAATACCCATAACTATTTTTTGAGGTATTACTATCTATTATAAAAGTAGAGAAATTGAAATTTGCTAATTTTTCCTAATTTTTGGTAATTATTTTAAAAAAAATTGTATAAATAAAAATGAAATATTTTGACTCAATTTTACCACTGTCATGAAGTACAAGAAAACAATCTCAGAATGGCCTGGATAAGTAAAAGCATTTTAAAGTTATTGCCACATAAAGCGACACATGTCAGATTTGCTAAAAATGGCCTGGTCCTTAAGGTGAAAAATGGCTTTGTCCTTAAAAGGTTAAAAATATAAAACAATTTTAGCATATGTTACTGCTGCTGTAGCAGCATTATGCGTGAATCAATCTTTAGTTTCTTCACATACCACGTTTTCCTTGAGCTTTTCCTTACATGGCTTCAAGAATATTATACAGTACCACAGTTTATATTAAAAAATGAAAAGCTTTGATTCTATAAAAATTTCATGTGCTCGGGATCATTTCATAGTTGTCAAGAAGTAACATCAAATGAAAATGTATATATAGTTTTATACATGTGGCAATAACGCTCCATTCCCAAAACAGGATTACCACATAATGCCAGGCACACCCAACCATGTGGAGAGGTCAACATGGAAGTCAGGCATCCTGTTCAGGACGACAGACAACACTATGTTCGAACCTAAAACAAACAATAAAATAATATTATTGGATATATTGGAATGGCTCACCCTCCAAATTGCAGGGAATGGGTGATCCCCCTAAAAAAGGTAACCCCAAACTTTTAGGAGAATTTAATTATACAAAAAGATAAGGGGGCACACCTACATCTGGATTCACACAAAACAATAGCCAATATATTAAAATAGTTTATTTCACATAGCAAATTAGGTACCTGATTAATCGCACTAAAATAACATAAAATACAATTGTTAAAATAATATCACATAAAACCACACTAAGGGTTTGATTTGTAATTAGATTGTGAACTTCAGTCTTAGATTCAATGTCTGGTTCAAGGTTTTAAGTTTCAACCAATGAATTGGTGAATGCGGTCTCTTTAATGGTCTGCGGTATACCTGCGGTTTATCAATATAAAGGATTCCACAAATTTAGGGATTACTGAATAAATATAACAGCCTCTTGGTTTGCGGTATATAGTTTCTCACCGCTTTGACTTTGATTTCACAGTTACAGCTTTGCTGTTACACTGTGATTAATTGCAACAAGTTACTCACTGTTTAGCAGCAATGGAGTGTTCGTCTTTCTGTGCTTAACGTGGCGTCCCACGTGTTGTCAGCACATGCGGTCTTACCTCCGATCAGCTTTGAAGTGAGTTAAAAAACAGTTTTTAAACAAGGAAACAGTCCGCTTTGACGCCGGGGTCGATAGGTGGTTAGACCCGCTTTGAAATCCGGCGTACCTTTGTGTCTTTTTTATGCAAGACAAGACAGGACTTTCGTTTCTTTTGCTGTAGATGTTCGGATATTTTTGCAAATCCCAAGGCGGTGCTCAGAAGGTATGCTGCGATTTTCTTCTTAGCTTAGAAACTTGTGTACACCAGACGCGTTTCGGAGTTAGCAGGACTCCTTCCTCAGTGATTAAGTCTCCTTTGTTATGTGGCAGTTTATATAGGCATGAATATATATTAATCCTAGCGAATGAAAACAAAAACCGCAGGAATATGTGCACACATAGCGATACTAAAAATATATACAGTACAGACCAAAAGTTTGGACACACCTTCTCATTCAAAGAGTTTTCTTTATTTTCATGACTAAGAAAATTGTAGATTCACACTGAAGGCATCAAAACTATGAATTAACAAATATGGAATTATATACATAACAAACAAGTGTGAAACAACTGAAAATATGTCATATTCTAGGTTCTTCAAAGTAGCCACCTTTTGCTTTGATTACTGCTTTGCACACTCTTGGCATTCTCTTGATGAGCTTCAAGAGGTAGTCCCCTGAAATGGTTTTCACTTCACAGGTGTGCTCTGTCAGGTTTAATAAGTGGGATTTCTTACCTTATAAATGCGGTCCAGATCACCCCAAACCATCTCGATTGGGTTCAGGTCCAGTGACTGTGGAGGCCAGGTCATCTGGCGCAGCAACCCATCACTCTCCTTCATGGTCAAATAGCCCTTACTTTCAAAGTTTTCCCGATTTTTCGGCTGACTGACTGACCTTCATTTCTTAAAGTAATGTTGGCCACTCGTTTTTCTTTACTTAGCTGCTTTTTTCTTGCCATAATACAAATTCTAACAGTCTATTCAGTAGGACTATCAGCTGTGTATCCACCTGACTGCTCCTCAACGCAACTGATGGTCCTAACCCCATTTATAAGGTAAGAAATCCCACTTATTAAACCTGACAGAGCACACCTGTGAAGTGAAAACCATTTCAGGGGACTACCTCTTGAAGCTCATCAAGAGAATGCCAAGAGTGTGCAAAGCAGTAATCAAAGCAAAAGGTGGCTACTTTGAAGAACCTAGAATATGACATATTTTCAGTTGTTTCACACTTGTTTGTTATGTATATAATTCCACATTTGTTAATTCATAGTTTTGATGCCTTTAGTGTGAATCTACAATTTTCTTAGTCATGAAAATAAAGAAAACTCTTTGAATGAGAAGGTGTGTCCAAACTTTTGGTCTGTACTGTATATATTTTTAGTATCGCTATGTGTGCACATATTCCTGCGGTTTTTGTTTTCATTCGCTAGGATTAATATATATTCATGCCTATATAAACTGCCACATAACAAAGGAGACTTGACCACTGAGGAAGGAGTCCTGCTAACTCCGAAACGCGTCTGGTGTACACAAGTCTCTAAGCTAAGAAGAAAATCGCAGCATACCTTCTGCGCACCACCTTGGGATTTGCAAAAATATCCGAACATCTACAGCAAAAGAAACGAAAGTCCTGTCTTGTCTTGCATAAAAAAGACACAAAGGTACGCCGGATTTCAAAGCGGGTCTAACCACCTATCGACCCTGGCATCAAAGCGGACTGTTTCCTTGTTTAAAAACTGTTTTTTAACTCACTTCAAAGCTGATCGGAGGTAAGACCGCATGTGCTGACAACACGTGGGACGCCACGTTAAGCACAGAAAGACGAACACTCCATTGCTGCTAAACAGTGAGTAACTTGTTGCAATTAATCACAGTGTAACAGCAAAGCTGTAACTGTGAAATCAAAGTCAAAGCGGTGAGAAACGATATACCGCAAACCAAGAGGCTGTTATATTTATTCAGTAATCCCTAAATTTGTGGAATCCTTTATATTGAATAAACCGCAGGTATACCACAGACCATTAAAGAGACCGCATTCACCAATTCATTGGTTGAAACTTAAAACCTTGAACCAGGCATTGAATCTAAGACTGAAGTTCGCAATCTAATTACAAATCAAACCCTTAGTGTGGTTTTATGTGATATTATTTTAACAATTGTATTTTATGTTATTTTAGTGCGATTAATCAGGTACCTAATTTGTTATATGAAATAAACTATTTTAATATATTGGCTATTGTTTTGTGTGAATGCAGATGTAGGTGTGCCCCCTTATCTTTTTGTATAATAAAATAATATTATAATAAAATTTTATAAGGTTCCTTAATCAGTCCTGTACAATGTTAACTGCACAAGACCTTTTGACAAGGGAAGCCCACATGCGGTCCCCACCTAGATTTTGTAAGAACCACACCAGGGCTGCCCAAAACCCAAGTAAAGCAAAATTATAACAGATAAAAAAAAATAATATAATAATAATAATTTTTTTTAGTGAATGAAGCATAACACCGCATGATTGCTCACATTCCCAGGTCAGGATCATATGCCGGCGCTATATTTGTTTAGGGCAATATGCCCACATCAACCAAACATCTTTAAAAAACGGATCTAAAACATCCAAATACATTTCAAGATATATATATAAAAAGTGCAAACGTGAATAATAAAGTGCAAGTGCTCCCCAAAGTGCAAAAGAAAAGTGCTCGTGCAATACTGTGTGCCACAATTAAACATATCACTCTTCCAAATCCACTATAATATACTATATACTCACCCCAAGGGAATAAATTATTTCAAATAAATTAATACATGTAAAAGAGGACCACCCAAAATATTGAATTGTTATCTCCAGAGTCAGCCCACCAGTCAGCGCCTAAAGACGGTGGTGAGCAGTGGGATGAGTCCGAGATAACCAATACATCCTTGAAGTTTATATACCCATATACACTCACCTAAATAATTATTAGGAACACTATACTAATACGGTGTTGGACCCCCTTTTGCCTTCAGAACTGCCTTAATTCTACGTGGCATTGATTCAACAAGGTGCTGATAGCATTCTCTAGAAATGTTGGCCCATATTGATAGGATAGCATCTTGCAGTTGATGGAGATTTGAGGGATGCACATCCAGGGCACGAAGCTCCCGTTCCACCACATCCCAAAGATGCTCTATTGGGTTGAGATCTGGTGACTGTGGGGGCCTTTTTAGTACAGTGAACTCATTGTCATGTTCAAGAAACCAATTTGAAATGATTTGAGCTTTATGACATAGTGCATTATCCTGCTGGAAGTAGCCATCAGAGGATGGATACATGTTCTCATTCTGTTTACGCCAAATTCGGACTCTACCATTTGAATGTCTCAACAGAAATCGAGACTCATCAGACCAGGCAACATTTTTCCAGTCTTCAACAGTCCAATTTTGGTGAGCTCGTGCATATTGTAGCCTCTTTTTCCTATTTGTAGTGGAGATAAGTGGTACCCGGTGGGGTCTTCTGCTGTTGTAGCCCATCCGCCTTAAGGTTGTGCGTGTTGTGGCTTCACAAATGCTTTGCTGCATACCTCGGTTGTAACGAGTGGTTATTTCAGTCAACGTTGCTCTTCTATCAGCTTGAATCAGTCGGCCCATTCTCCTCTGACCTCTAGCATCCACAAGGCATTTTTGCCCACAGGACTGCCGCATACTGGATGTTTTTCCCTTTTCACACCATTCTTTGTAAACCCTAGAAATGGTTGTGCGTGAAAATCCCAGTAACTGAGCAGATTGTGAAATACTCAGACCAGCCCGTCTGGCACCAACAACCATGCCACGCTCAAAATTGCTTAAATCACCTTTCTTTCCCATTCTGACATTCAGTTTGGAGTTCAGGAGATTGTATTGAAGAACCACACCCCTAAATGCATTGAAGCAACTGCCATGTGATTGGTTGACTAGATAATTGCATTAATGAGCAATAGAACAGATGTTCCTAATAATTCTTTAGGTGAGTGTATGTCCACTAGTAATCAAAGTGATTACAACTAAACATTTTATGTGATAAAAATAAAGAGATAGGTGAAAAAGGTAATAAATAGTGATGAATGAATATCGGCCGGGACGGTTCGCAAACGCGATCAAATTTTGCGAACCGCAAGTTTGCGGCGGGCCCCATTCATTTTAATGGCAGGCAAACCTAGAAAACCTTCAGGTCATACAGGGAGTGTCGAATTATTAGGCAAGTTGTATTTTTGAGGATTAATTTTATTATTGAACAACAACTATGTTCTCAATGAACCCAAAAAACTCATTAATATCAAAGCTGAATATTTTTGGAAGTAGTTTTTAGTTTCTTTTTAGTTTTAGCTATTTTAGGGGGATATCTGTGTGTGCAGGTGACTATTACTGTGCATAATTATTAGGCAACTTAACAAAAAACAAATATATACTCATTTCAATTATTTATTTTTACCAGTGAAACCGATATAACATCTCAACATTCACAAATATACATTTCTGACATTCAAAAACAAAACAAAAACAAATCAGTGACCAATATAGCCACCTTTCTTTGCAAGGACACTCAGAAGCCTGCCATCCATGGATTCTGTCAGTGTTTTGATCTGTTCACCATCAACATTGCGTGCAGCAGCAACCACAGCCTCCCAGACACTGTTCAGAGAGGTGTACTGTTTTCCCTCCTTGTAAATCTCACATTTGATGATGGACCACAGGTTCTCAATGGGGTTCAGATCAGGTGAACAAGGAGGCCATGTCATTAGATTTTCTTCTTTTATACCCTTTCTTGCCAGCCACGCTGTGGAGTACTTGGACGCGTGTGATGGAGCATTGTCCTGCATGAAAATCATGTTTTTCTTGAAGGATGCAGACTTCTTCCTGTACCACTGCTTGAAGAAGGTGTCTTCCAGAAACTGGCAGTAGGACTGGGAGTTGAGCTTGACTCCATCCTCAACCCGAAAAGGCCCCACAAGCTCATCTTTGATGATACCAGCCCAAACCAGTACTCCACCTCCACCTTGCTGGCGTCTGAGTCGGACTGGAGCTCTCTGCCCTTTACCAATCCAGCCACGGGCCCATCCATCTGGCTCATCAAGACTCACTCTCATTTCATCAGTCCATAAAACCTTAGAAAAATCAGTCTTGAGATATTTCTTGGCCCAGTCTTGACGTTTCAGCTTGTGTGTCTTGTTCAGTGGTGGTCGTCTTTCAGCCTTTCTTACCTTGGCCATGTCTCTGAGTATTGCACACCTTGTGCTTTTGGGCACTCCAGTGATGTCGCAGCTCTGAAATATGGCCAAACTGGTGGCAAGTGGCATCTTGGCAGCTGCACGCTTGACTTTTCTCAGTTATTTTGTGCCTTGGTTTTTCCACACGCTTCTTGCGACCCTGTTGACTATTTTGAATGAAACGCTTGATTGTTCGATGATCACGCTTCAGAAGCTTTGCATCCCTCGGCAAGATATCTCACTATTTTTGACTTTTCTGAGCCTGTCAAGTCCTTCTTTTGACCCATTTTGCCAAAGGAAAGGAAGTTGCCTAATAATTTATGCACACCTAATATAGGGTGTTGATGTCATTAGACCACACCCCTTCTCATTACAGAGATGCACATCACCTAATATGCTTAATTGGTAGTAGGCTTTCAAGCCTATACAGCTTGGAGTAAGACAACATGCATAAAGAGGATGATGTGGTAAAAATACTCCATTTGCCTAATAATTCTGCACGCAGTGTATTTGAAGCCACCAAATACTTACTAGAAGTGCCCAAATAGTCCCACAACATGGACAGTGACATACTAGAGGGGGATCAATGACAAAAACTCCCACAAAGAATATGTACTTTAATCAGGGAGGATTAAAGTGATTATGTGGCTTGAGGTACATTCTGTGGTCAATGGATAAAAAATTTACTTTAGCCCACTGGAGTACAGGCCACAAACATTAGGCATTCACCGTACAGAAAAGATCAAGTGATTATGTGGCTGAAGGTATATTAGACGGTCATTGGATAACAATTTTACTGCAGGCCAGTGGAGTACAGACCCCACACATTCGGCATTCACCGTACAGAAAAGAACAAGTGATTATGTGGCTGGAGGTACATTAGGTGGTCCCCGTATAACAATTTTACTGTTGGCCAGTTAGATTACAGGCCCCAAAAATTGTGCATTCACCGTACAAAAAAGATCAAGTGATTATGTGGCTGGAGGTATATTAGATGGTCATTGGATATCAATTTTACTGCAGGCCAGTGGAGTACAGGTCCCAAACATTAGGCATTTACTGGATAGAAAAGATCAAATGATTATGTGGCTGGAGGTATATTAGACGGTCATTGGATAACAATTTTGCTGCAGGCCAGTGGAGTACAGGCCCCAAACATTAGGCATTCACCAAACAGAAAAGATCAAGTGTTTATGTGGCTGGAGGTATATTAGACGGTCAGTGAATAACAATTTTACTGTAGGCCAGTACAAATACATGTCAAATACATATGTTTAAAAGAACTAAAAATATAAAATTGGATTAAAAACATGGCTAACGAAATCACCCCCTTTTTGAATAAACCCCAAATGATAATAGGTGAAATTTCACAGGTGTTGAATTCCTCCGAGGCACCAACAATTAGGCATTCACCGTGCAGAAGAGATCAAGTGATTATGCGGCTGGAGTTATATTAGACGGTCATTGGATATCAATTTTACTGCAGGCCAGTGGACTACAGGCCCCAAACAATAGGCATTCACCGGACAGAAAATATAAAGTGATTATGTGGCTGGAGGTATATTATTATATTATATAATTGTATATTATTATATTATTTTGTGGAAACAGGTATATAGAACCCCTTAATGAGTATTTGCTGGAAGCTGGTATATCAAACCCCTTAATCAATATTTGGTGGAAGCTGTTGTATTACAGGCCTCAATCTATATTTGGTGGAAGCCGCTATATCAATCCCCTCTATCAGTATTTTGTGGCAACATGTATATAGAACTCCTTAATGAGTATTTGCTGGAAGCTGGTATATCAAACCCCTTAATCAATATTTAGTGGAAGCTGATGTATCGCAAGCCTCAATCAATTTTTGGTGGAATCTGGTATGTCAATCCCCTATATCAATATTTTTTGGAAACATGTATATAGAACCCCTTAATGAGTATTTCTAGAAGCTGGTATATCAAACCCCTTAATCAATATTTGGCGGAAGCTGTTGTATCGCAGGCCTCAATGAATATTTGGTGGAAGCTGGTATATCAATCCCCTCTATCGGTATTTTGGGAAAACAGGCATATAGAACCCCTTAATGAGTATTTGCTGGAAGATGGTATATCAAACCCCTTAATCAATATTTGGTGGAAGCTTGTGTATCGTAGTCCTCAATCAATATTTTGTGGAAGCTGGTATATAAAACCCCTTAATCAGTATTTTGTGGAAGCAGGAATATTGCACCCATTAATCTGTTTTTTTTGGGGGGGCAACAGGTATATCACACCAGTTGCAATTAGTTATTCCAATGGCGTTTGTTCCTCTATCTAGCTGCGGTATCTCAGCAGAACCGCACACAACTGCTGCACAATACAAATTCACTATAATACACTTTCTATGTTAGAAGGTATATTAAAGGTATATCACACCCCTCAATCTGTTTTTTTGGGGGGTAAACAGGTATATCACACCAGTTGCAAATAGTTATTCCAATAGCGTTTGTCCCTCTATCTAGTTGCAGTATCGCAGCAGAACTGCACACAACTGCTGCACAATACAAATGCACTATAATATACTTTCTATGTTAGAAAGTATATTATAAGTATATCACACCCCTCAGTATGTCACACCTAACAGTATGTCCCTAACAGTCTGTCCCTGCTCCACACAGCAACCTCTCCCTACACTGCCAAAAAACAGAATGTAAAATGGCTGCCAGATCGGGTTTATTTATACGTTAGGGGTTGTGTTCATGTGCTGAAACAACTCAATTGGCTGTCCTGTCCCACCTGATGGATGAGTCATGGGTTAAAGTTCGGCACCATGCAAAAGAATATGGTGCCGGCGGACATCGTCAAATGTTTGCATGTTCGGCTAACCGCAAACGAGCAAAGTTCGACGCAAAATGACCGCCATCTCTAGTAATAAACCTTTGTCATCCATCAAGTATTACAGACCTCCTAACAACCTATAACTCTCATTATGTATCTTATGGAAACCAAGTGTGAACCCTAATATTGCTCATGCAATATAAACTCAAACCTTTATAAACTCAAATCAAATATCCTATTGAAAAAACTGCATAATATGTGTGTAAAGCTATATATAAGAACATATCCCTGGGTCAAAATACCCACAGTCCATATCAACCCGCAAGAAACTAAAAATCTGGGGTTAAATCCCCCTTCCACATGTATACCCATAAATTACTGCACCATATAAAATGGGCTCAAATAGTCCGACCGGTTCTTTCTTTTCCGTCCCTTTCAATATCTGTTTTCATCTACAAAGCAGATCCCAATGTACCAATCACCACGTCCGCTGGGTTCATTAGACCCCAATATAAGTGGAGACCTTTAATAAGGAAAATTGAAAAAGAAAAAAAGGGGAGGGGGAGGATTAAGACTTACATATAACTAACAGGTAAAACATAATAAAATTATAAAAACAATCACATATTATCGTCTGGGTAATGAAACCAGGTCAGCAAGCATCCCAATCTATTAGATATATAAAAATGAGTTTCTGTCTGTCTAGACGTCTAGACGTTCTTTATGCGCGACCGGACCGATCTTCATCAAATTTGGCACACAGGTACATCAGATGTCCGGGAAGGTTTTAGACGGGGTCTCAGCTCTCTAGGACTTACCGTTCCTGATATAGTACCAAAAAATGACCTGCATTAGCCAATAGAAGCCAGCAAGCCTTTCACTTAAAACCGAACTGCCATTTACACGGTCACATGTCCCTTATTAGCCAATAGAAGCTCGCAGGTCCTACTCCAGGTTGCCATAACAACTGATCACAGGTTTTAGCAGTTCGCAGATCCTTAACCTCTTGGAGACACATGATGTACCGGTACGTCATGATGTCCCAGTACTTAAGGACACATGACGTTCCGAGCGGTAATCGGAACTGGGTGCTTGCTGAAATCAATCAGCAGGCACCCTGGGACAATGCGCGGGGGGTCCTGTGACCCCACCGTATCGGCGATCGCGGCAAACCGCAGGTCAATTCAGACCTGCGGTTTGCTGCATTTCTGGGTTATTCAGGACTCTGGGGACCCGATAACCCGGAACAGGATGGTGATTGGTGGTGTGATAATACACCACCAATCACCATTCCGCGATCCTGAGAGGTGATTGTGACATCACCTCTCAGGATCGCTTCTGATTGGCTGCAGGGCGGACGGGAGGTTCAAATTATTGCAGCGCTCCTCTCCTTTCTGTGTCCGGGAGCGAGGAGAGAGGAGCCTGCGATCGTATCTCCAGAGCCAGCACACCTATCTGTTCCCTGCACCCTCTTCTGTCCCTCCACAGTGCCATCTGGCACTAAAAGGTATTTAGGGAAAGGTTACGGACAGGTTAGGTTAGGCAGGGATATTCAGGGAAAGTTTAGTGGAAAAAAAAAAAGCGTTTTTTGTTGCATTACCCAAATCGGTTGTCTGGGGTGAACAGCACAGCTGTGTGACCCTAGACCCCCCAGGGGTGCTGCAACTTGCCCCCCTGCCCCCCCCCCCACATTTTCTGGGGCGCAAGCAGTTTTTTGCTGCATCATCGCTAGATGATGAGGAGGACGCGGATGACAAAAGGAAAGTGGGGTCATCTTCGTCCTCACTGGGGCTCTCGGAGTGGGAGGCAAGCTGGGCGTATACCTCCGGCAGGCCATAGGGGAGTGTGTGTGCGTGGAAATCTTGATTTAGTGTGCGTGTGTGTGGGGGCACGGGTGTTCGCAGACTTTGCCCTAAAACTAACAGAAAAAAAAAAAACTAAATAAAAAAAAGTTAGTTTTTTTAAAATATTTAAACTCGTCTGATCAGCTGTCCGAAGCTAATCAGCGGTGGGGTGTGCGATGCGCTAACAGTGATCGGACGCTAATGACGTTTGTAAAATCAGTTTTGAATACCTTGAGGGGTAAAGTTTCTTAGATAGGGTTACTTTTATGGAGTTTCTACTCTAGGGGTGCATCAGGGGGGCTTCAAATGGGACATGGTGTAAATAAACCAGTCCAGCAAAATTTGCCTTCCAAAAACCACACGGCGCACCTTTCCCTCTACGCCCTACCGTGTGCCTGTACAGTAGTTTACGGCCACATATGGAGTGTTTCTTCAAACTACAGAATTGGGGGCAATAAATATTGAGTTTTGTTTGGCTGTTAACCCTTGCTTTGTTACTGGAAAAAAATAGATAAAAATGGAAAATTTACCCAGAAATTCTGAAATTTTATTTCTATTTGCCATTAACTCCTGTGGAACACCTAAAGGGTTAACGACGTTTGTAAAATCAGTTTTGAATACCTTGAGGGGTGTAGTTTCTAGAATGGGGTCATTTTTGGGTGGTTTCTATTATGTAAGCCTCATAAATTAACTTCAGACCTAAACTAGTCCTTAAAAAGTGGGTCTCTGAAAATTTCAGAAAAAATTCAAGATTTGCTTCTAAACTTCTAAGCCTTGTAACACCCCCTAAAAATAAAATGTCATTCCCAAAATGATCCAAACATAAAGTAGGCATATGGGGAATGTAAAATAATAACTATTTTTAGGAGGTATTACTATCTATTATAAAAGTAGAGAAATTGAAACTTGGAAATTTGCTAATTTTTCCAAATATTTGGTAAATTTGGTATTTTTTTATAAATATTTTTTTTTTTTTTACTCCATTTTACCAGTGTCATGACGTACAATATGTTACAAAAAAACAATCGCAGAATGGCCTGGATAAGTAAAAGCGTTTTAAAGTTATTCACACATAATGTGACACTGGTCAGATTTGCAAAAAATGGCCTGGTCCTTAAGGTGAAAATTAGCCCGATCCCAAAGGGGTTAAATATTCAGTCATATACTGTATGATGGCAAAACTACACTGCTACATGCATGGGGGGCAGGGGCCACTATTAAACGGACGGGCGCTGTAGAGTTCACTGTTAAAGGGGTGGGCACTGTGGAGGTCAATGTTTAGGGGCGGGTACTGTGGAGGTCACTGTTAAAGTGGCGGCCACTATGAAGGTCACTGATAAAGGGATGGTCAATGTTAAAGCAGCGGGCACTGTGGGAGTCACTGTTAAAGGGGCGGGCACTGTGAAGGTAACTGTTAAAGGGGCACTGTGCAGGTTACTGTTAAAGGGGCACTATGAAGGTCACTGTTAGTCAATGTTAAAGGGGCGGGCACTGTGGAGGTCACTGTTAAAGGTGTGGTTAATGTTAAATGGGAGGGCACTATGGAGGTCACTGTTAAAGGGGCAGGTACTATGGAGGTCACTGTTAAATGGGCGGGCACTGTGGACTTCACTGTTAAAGGGGCAGGCACTGTGGAGGTCACTGTTAAAGGGGCATGCACTATTAATGGGATGGGCACTGTGGAGGTCACTGTTAAAGGGGCGGTCACTGTTAAATGGGTGGGCATTGTGGAGGTCACTTTTAAAGGGGCGGACACTGTGGAGGTCATTATTAAATGGGCCGGCACTGTGGAAGTCACAGTTAAAGGGGCGGGCACTGTGAAGGTCACTGTTAAAGGGGCAGCCACTATGAAGGTCCCTGTTAAAGGCGTGGGAACTGTTAAAGGGGCGGGCACTGTGGAGGTCACTGTTAAAGGGGCAGGCACTGTGGAGGCCACTGTTAAAGGGGCGAGCTCTGTGGAGGTTACTATTAAAGGGGCAGGCACTGTGTAGGTCACTGTTAAAGATGCAGTCATTGTTAAAGGGGCAGGCACTGTGGAGGTCACTGTTAAAGGGGCAGGCACTGTGAAGGTCAATGTTAAAGGGGTGGCCAATGTGGAGGTCAATGCTAAAGGAGTGGCCACTGGGGAGGTCACTGTTAAATGGGCAGGCACCGTGGAGATCATTGTTAAAGGGACGGGCGCTGTAGAGGTCATAGTTAAAGGATCGGGTACTGTAGAGGTGACTGTTATGGGGGAAACTGTTGATATCTTTTTACGACACACGGAAACATAAAACTAAATAGATACCCATGAGGAGTCCGGTCCTTCTGCTAGTAAATTATAGAAATGAGACAAAACTATTGCCCTCATTTAGGCCATTTGGTGCTGCAGTGTCCAATGTATTACAAATCCGTTGGACACGTATTCTAAATCTATTTAGCTTTCCTTTAGGCCAGGAGTTTTTTCCAATTACCCCCTCTGGTCGAGATCAGAATTCTGTCAATACCCTTGAACCTAAATCCACTACTATCTGATTGATGCATCTCCTTAAAATGTCTAGGGATTGACTGAAGTACACTCAAATCCGTCACTTCTTTGTCTGCTCAAATCCATCACTTCTTTGTGACTATGGGTCTTATGGTGCGTTTTAAGGTACGTATTAGGGCTAGTCCCTAAAGATATTGGTTGGATGCTGATTGACACTAGAGATAGTAATATTGCACTATGCACTTTATTAGAACCTGGGTGTTATGAGATCTACAGTAGCTGATATGTTGTTTCATCTTCTGCTTAGACATGTTTTTTTTTTTATGTAATGAGACTTTTAATCATGTTTAAATAAAGATAAGATTGTATATAAAGTGTTTTTTTTTGCAATATTGGATCATACTTCATTCTATTTGTAGAATTGTGGATTGTTTGTTTGAATATTGTTTCTGAGTTGGCATACTTTGCACCAAATTTATTACATATTGCCTGTTGCTTGATAAATTTTGATTTATATTTAAATCTAATACTTTTGTCTCTAAGTTTTTTGCCACAGCCTATAGGAGCAAGTTTGTAACTGTGAAAGGAGTAAAAATGCAAAAAGTTGCAAAGTTTTGCGCAAATAATCACAAAAATTATAAATGCCTATGCCTTGGCCGGGTGTGGGGTAGCCCCAACGCTACGCTGGGTACTCTGGAAACCGTTGAGGTGTCACCACGTGTTGCTGCTCCCTAGAGGGGGTGGTAAGGCGTGGTGCACCCCAATGGAAAATAAGTCAGGGTCTGCAG
The DNA here is from genome assembly GCF_905171765.1 of Bufo bufo. Lineage (NCBI taxonomy): Eukaryota > Metazoa > Chordata > Amphibia > Anura > Bufonidae > Bufo > Bufo bufo. The sequence continues at coordinate 404,806,402 of NC_053393.1, read as the reverse complement.
TAACCAGGGTGTTTCTTTACTGGAGGGATTCAGGTGCAAAACAATACAGGCGAGACATAGGACTGGCTTCTCCAGTCTCTTCCCTGGCAAAAGAAGGCTTTGATGCTGAGGGAAGGCCTGAGCTAGCTGAGCTGTCCCTCTCTCTCAGAAGGCTGGTACCCTGGTCAAAATCCCATGGTCTGTAGTTCAGTAGTCTGAGTGGCTCCTTGGTCACCAGGCTGGTGACCTATGATCTGTGGCTCAGCGTCCCCATCTCAGCGTCTTCTTCTGGTCACTCATGTAGGCTGTCATGAGTCTTCCCCTCCAAGTACCGGTCCCTAACTTCGCACACTAGGGGCTCTGACTGCTCTCCTTTTATGCAGTTTTAGCTAGACTAAAACCTTCTAGTGGGAGGGGTGGTGTAGAGAAGCTCAGCACAAATAGATACATTGTAACACTTTCTGTCTCTAATAGACTTACATTAGAGCTTCAATAATACTCAATGGCAATGACACAGCAGTTTTTACAAGCAAAAACACGTTTCCAGACATAACAACAGAGCTAAACCACACAGTCACAAGGTCATGATGCCTGGGTTTGGTGGTAAAGAACGTCTTTTTCCCTCCAAAACATGCTCTTCTTCAAACTCTATTGCAGCTGTGAAAAATTATCAGCTTCTCAGTCAAAGTCCTAGTAGTTTCTCAGTATTCATTAACCCTTTCCACAGAGCCATGCAAATACAGTAATAATGAACAGGATATACAGTGGATATAAAAAGTCTGCACACCCCTGTTAAAATGTCAGGTTTCTGTGATGTAAAAAAATGAGACTAAGATAGATCAGAACTTTTTCCACCTTTAATGTGACCTTTAAACTGTAAAGAAAATTGAAAAACAAACTGAAATCTTTTAGGTAGAGGGAAGAAAAAATATAAAAATAAAATAATATGGTTGCATAATTGTGCACACCCTCAAACTAATACTTTGTTGACACAACTTTTGATTTCATTACAGCACTCAGTCTTTTTGGGTATGAGTCTGTCAGCATGGCACATTTTGACTTGGCAAGATTTGCCCACTCTTCTTTGCAAAAACACTCCAAATCTGTCAGATTGCGAGGGCATCTCCTGTGCACAGCCCTCTTCAGATCACCCCACAGATTTTTAATCGGATTCAGTTCTTGGTTCTGGCTGGGCCATTCCAAAAATTCAATCTTCTTCTGGTGAAGCCATTCCTTTGTTGATTTGGATGTATACTTTGGGTCGTTGTCATGCTGAAAGATGAAGTTCCTCTTCATGTTCAGCTTTCTAGCAGAAGCCTGAAGGTTTTGTGCCAATATTGACTGGTATTTGGAACTGTTCCTAATTCCCTCTAGCTTAACTAAGGCTCCAGTTCCAGATGAAGAAAAACAGCCAGAAAGCATGATGATGCCACCACCATGCTTCACTTTGGGTATGGTGTTCTTTTGGTGATGTGCAGTGTTGTTTTTGCACCAAACATATCTTTTGGAATTAAAGCCAAAAAGTTTAACCTTGGTTTCATCAGACCATAACACCTTTTCCAACATGCTTTTGGGAGACTTCAGGTGTGTTTTTTCAAAATGTAACCTGGCTTGGATGTTTTTCTTCATAAGAAAAGGCTTTCGTCTTGCCACTCTACCCCATAGCCCAGACATATGAAGAATACGGGAGATTGTTGTCACATGTACCACACAGCCAGTACTTGCCAGATATTCCTGCAGCTCCTTTAATGTTGCTGTAGGCCTCTTGGTAGCCTTCCAGACTAGTTTTCTTCTCGTCTTTTCATCAGTTCTTGGTAATGTCACTGTTGTGCCATATTTTCTCCACTTGATGATGACTGCCTTCACTGTGTTCCATGGTATATCTAATGCCTTGGAAATTCTTTTGTACCCTTCTCCTGACTCATACCTTTTAACAATGAGATTTATCTTATGCTTTGGAAGCTCTCTGTGGACCATGGCTTTTGCTGTGGGATGCGACTAAAAAAAAATTCAGTAAAGACGATCTAGAGCAGCTGAACTTTATTTGGGGTTAATCAGAGGCATTTTATATGATGGCAGGTGTATGCTGACTTCTATTTAACATGATTTTGAATGTGATTGCTTAATTCTGAACACCGCTACATCCCCAGTTATAAGAGAGTGTGCACACTTATCCAATAACCACATTATTTTAGTTTTTTTTGGTTTTCTTCCCTCTACCTAAAAGATTTCAGTTTGTTTTTCAATTGAGAAGGAACAGTTTATAGGTCACATTAAAGGTGGAAAAAGTTCTGAAATGATTTATCTTTGTCTCATTTTTTTACATCACAGAAACCTGACATTTTAACAGGGGTGTGTAGACTTTTTATATCCACTGTATATCACAACATATAAAATACAGTTACACAGTATTAAACAGTGCAAGTTAGCCTTTTCAAGTGAGTAAGAAGTTTATAATTTTGCACAGGGGAAATAGACATATGTCCATGAATGTCCAAATGTCAAAGTACCCCCTGCTCCAGGGCACTACACCCCATGTTTCAACTTTTTAAAGCTAGAATTCTGGAGTACAGAGCTTGATAAATATTCCCCATTGTATTTTAAGATTTTGTTTTGATCTGGACAGAACAATGAACTAGATTTATAGATACATTTTATATTCATTTTGGTGGGAAAGGGAGTTCACCGTCAGTGAGCAGTTTTCTATTTGGATTGTATTTTGGTCTAAGTACTTGTGTCATTGTTTTTATTATGCATATATAAGTACTTATGTTATATCAATATATACATATAAATTATTAAGGCATGTATCAGTAAGTGGTGTAGCTGTGCAAACATACTATAATCATAAAACAGTTACAGAGCACTTAAGAAGAATGAAGAATGTACATTTTGCATGGAAAAATGCATGGCTTTCTTGTTTATAGATTTCCATTTTTGACAGTGGATCAACATATAAATAATAAGCTCTTCATGTGCTTGCTGAATTTCAGTTACATTTCTGCACCATTAACTTTTCTTTTTTCCCAACATTTGCCAACATGAGGCCTATTCTGGATGGTAAGGCTGTATTAACTCTTTCCCGACCGACCAACATAAATTTACGTCAGCAGCCGAGCATTTAAATATGGTGCCGATGAGTGGAGCAGGCACCATAGCTGCCGGGTGCCTGCTGTTTTCAACAGTAGGGATCCGGCACTAATGTCTCCGACCGTCGTTAATGCTAATGACAGACATTTAACCCTTAAGATTCCAAGTTCAACCGTGACCACGGCATCTGGATGCGCTAACAGTAGGCACCCAGCACCAATGTCTGAGACAGGCGGTAATGGCAATAACAGACATTTAACCCTTCAAATGCCAAGGTCAACTGTGACCACGGCATCTGGATGCACTAAAATCCAGAAGCGCGGGCTTCCGGGTGTGCTCCGGCTCCACTCCAGCACAGATCAGGGGAGCCGGACGTATTGAACAGCAGCTTCTGTCCTCCTGAATGAACAGAAGCTGCCACACATTAGTAATACATTGTATTTCTCATACACTGCAATGCTAATGCATTGGAGTGGATGGGAGAAGCAATCTAATGATTGCTTGATATAGTACCCCATGGGAACTATAAAAAAAGTTTTTAAAAATAAATAAAGTATTAAAATTCAAATCAGCCCCTTTCCCCAAAATGTAAGTAAAAATATGCAAACAATAAAAAAATACACATCATGGGCATCTCCACATGCGATAATGCCCATACTATTAAAATATAAAAATATTTTTCCAATACGGCAAATGGCGAACCGGAAAAAATTCTAAATGGCCAAATTGCTATTTTTAGTTGCTTCATGTTACATAAAAAAAATGATCAAAAAGTCATACACACTTCAATGTATCATTGAAAAGTACAGATCCACTCACAGAAAATGAGCCTTCACACAGCTCGTACACATAACTGAAAAAACGTTATGGGGTCAGAATATGGTGATGAAAAAAAAATTTTTTTTCAGTATTGAAACATAAGAAAAACTATACATATGTAGTATCGCTGTAATCGTACTGACCTGGAGAATAAAAGTAACAGGTCAGTTTTACTGCTTAAAACTGTGGTGGAATGGTGTTTTATTTATAATTCCACACCATTTGGAATTTATTACCCACTTCCCACCACATTTTATACAACCATAAATTGTGACATTACAAAGTGCATTTTGTTTCACACACAAAAAAAAAAGCCATTATACAGCTATGTGAATAAAAAAATATATGGCTTTTGGAGGGCTGGGAGTAAAAAACAAAAAAAAATAAAAAATAAAGGAAAATTGCCCAGATACCGGCTGTATGCATCCTGCATTTTCTCTTCTGCAGGCCCTGCAATATATTACGAATACCTGTTCTTCTCTGTAAAGCAGATAATATTTGGACATATTCTATTTTATTTTTGTGGGGCCGCAGAATGGACATGCAGATGTGGAAAGCACACAGTGTGCTATCTGCATCTTTTGCAGCCCCAATGAAATGAATGGTTCTGCATTAGTGATGATCAAGCACCAAAGTATTCGGGTGTTCGGCCCGAACACATTGCTATATTTGTGTGGTTGGCTGAGCACCCGAGTATAATAGAAGTCAATGGGAGACAACCAGGCACCCCCTGCTCTGAAGAGGGGAGGGTGCGTGGACCATTGGAAAAGGACAGAAAGTGACAGAAACACCACCAAAATAGATCGGGAACACCATGGGGACGATGTCTGGATGCATCTTGGACTCCCAGATCACTGCTGGAAACCATGTGGTCCGAGTTGTACGCCACTTTTACAGACTGACAAAAATATGCACAAAACCCCCCCAAAAAATTTATTTTACAGGAAAATTGTTAGGAAACATTGTTTCCTGTATATTCAATTGTATATAAAGTTCAAGTGCTGCAATAAAATTGCAAGGAAGAGGCACTCCGAAACAGCCTGTATATTACATAAAGAAGGGCCTCATTCACATTGTGGTACAATTGTTCAGGTAGTGACACTCCTACACTCATAAAGCCTATGCACTAAGTGAAAAGGCTGCCAAAAATTACAAGGAACCGGCACTCTAATACACCCTTTATTACACATAAAGGAGGGCATCATACACACCCTTGAAAAATTACGATTGATGGCCTACTGGTGACCCTCAAAAACATTTGGAGCAAGGGCCTGCTGATCTGACCATCTAAAACCTTAGGGGCGAGGGTCTGCTGCCGCATTGGTAACTATAGATAACTTCTGGGTGATTGCACGTCCCCGTGATGGCAACGATCCATTCGGATGTCTGCCCTATCAGCATTCAATGTTCTTTTCTGCGCCTACCATGGTGATCACGGGTAACAGGGAATCAGGGTTCCACGCCGGAGAGGTAGCTTGAGAAAGGGATATCACATCCAAGGCAGGTCAATGGCTGAATTCTGATTGGCTGCTGTTTCCTTGTCACTTTTTTTAAAAAATTGTGAACCACCCAGGGTGGGTCAAGTTATTAAAGCAGAAATATCCAAGGAAGGCAGCAGGCGCGCAGCAATTACCCACTCCCGACTCGGGGAGGTTGTGACGATAAATAACAATACTGGACTCTTAAGATGCCCTGTTATTGGAATGAGTAATAAAAAATTACAGGGATTGTCATTGCGGTATTTTGGATGAGGAAACGTTATACAGGAGAGGCCCTGTTGCCGCTTTGTTTACTCTAGATAACTTCTGCCTGATCGCACGTCCCCGTGATGTCCACGATCCAATTGGAAATCTTCCCTATCAACTTTTAATGTTCTTTTATGCGCCTAACATGGTGACCACCGGTAACGGGGAATCATTGTTCGATTTTGGAGAGGGAGCCTTAAAAACGGCTACGGCTACTACTTCAAAGCAAGGCAGCATGTGTTGCAGCCCTGCAGGTGAGCCTGTTAAACATTATATGCTAGTGCCTGCGGGTGAGCTGACCCTGTAAAACATTTTATGCGATGGCCTGCAGCTGAGCTGAACCTCTAAAAAGTTCTATGCGAGGGTCTGCATGTGAGCTGACCCTGTAAAAGATTTAAGTCGCGGGCCTGCAGGTGAGCTGAACCAGTAAAAGATTTTAGGTTCGGGCCTGCTGGTGAGCTGAGGTGGAACTGAAAAACCCAACTTGAATTTGATGGCTGCATTAATCTGCAGGTGACCGTGATCCAGCTCCACAGATTGTTTCCATCTGCATCGTTCTAAACAATCTGTGGCCTTAGTCTTTTATCCAGACTCAGTCATTGTGCCACTATGTGGCCTCCTCATGCTGCCATCTCCACACTATGTCACCTTGCCACTCATTTTTATCACCATCCGGGTGACAATCCCAGCACAATCTCACCACAACACCCCATCACTGAAAACAACCAACTAATAGTCTTTTAAAACATTCTTATTTTATTATACAAATAAATATTTTTACAAACTTTTTTAATAAATATCCTATAAAAACCAGATATAGAGTGCCTGTCGATTCCTTTACTTCTATCAAATTTTTTAATTGGGCTCCATCCCACAGTAATTTTTTAGCGACCCCTTTCTTTCATGCCGCCCCCATTCCTGTGGCTAGCAAAGATCACTCTCTAAGACCAGGGCCGACAGCTGTTCCATCAGTTTTATACACTGTCTATACCAGGCATCCTCAAACTGAGGCCCTCCAGCTGTTGCAAAACTACAACTCCCAGCATGCCCAAACAGCCTACAGGTATCAGCCTACAGCAGGGCATTGTGGGAGTTGTAGTTTTACAACAGCTGGAGGGCTGCAGTTTGAGGATGCCTGGTCTATATTGTCACTGTATATAATTTCATTCAGGGCCGATTCTAGGGGTGGGCGGGCCGGGCGGCCGCCCGGGGCGCTATCAGAAGGGGGGCGCCGGCAGGGGCGCCCTCTTGTCGTTTCTCTGCCTGTTTTTACTCTCGTGCCGTGCGCCCCCCTGGCTCCCTCCCTCTGAGATCTCGCCTGACCTGCGCCCGAGTGCCGAGTCCTCTGTCCGTACGTACCGAGTCCAGTCACTCAGCTCCGGTACGTGCGGGCGGCACTTACTGACGTCACGCGCCTGCTCCTCCCACTAGGCGGCGCAGGCGCGTGACGTACAGTGAGTGAGTGAGCGCCGCTGCTGAAAAGAAGCCTGCTGTGAGGATCCGGGACAGTAGGTCGACTCGGGTGCAATGTGGTTAAATTAAACAAACAATTTTTTTACAATGAGGACAGTGACACTGTGGAAGGTCAGTGGGGGGGTGGGCATTAATTACAATGGGGGGCGGGGCCACTGTCACTGTGGGAGACATAAAAATGGGGGCCACTGTCACTGTGGGGGACATTAAGTTTAATAAGGATCACTATGGACATTATTTAGAATGGAGGCTGCTGTGGGTGTCATTATAACTGTATAATGTCTGATAGGCCTAGTCCTGAGCTGAGTTATATTACCCTGCCCATGCCCTGTATAATAATGTACCCATCCCTGATACCCCTTAGTTATATTACCCCGCTGGGGTAATATAACTAAGGGGTATCAGGGTACATTATTATACAGGGCAGGGTAATATAACTCAGGACTAGGCCTATCAGACATTATACAGTTATAATGACACCCACAGCAGCCTCCATTCTAAATAATGTCCATAGTGATCCTTATTAAAAATAATGTCCCCCCACAGGCAGGCTCTGCGGGCGGCTGTACGTCACAAGCCGCATGACGTACAGTGAGTGAGGTGAGCACCGCCGCCCGCACTGCCTGCCTGTTACCGCCCGCCTGGAGCAGTGCTGAAAAAGAAGCCTGTTGTGAGTGAGAGCCTGAGTCTGTGGGACAGTGCGTCACTGTGACCGTCCGTGCAATGTGGTTACACATTTTTTACAATGGGGAGACACTTATTTCATCGAGCAGTTTTAAGGGGGGGAAGTGTTTTTTTGACAGGGGGGGGGGGGTTTTGACACTCGCCCTGAGAGAAATTTTACCTAGAAACTGCACTGATTTCATTGTGTAATACTGTTGAGGGGGCCCTGACCAAATCCTTTAGTCTTCCTCCTCCTGGATGGGCCCCTTCTGGGTCAGGGCCCCAAAGCTGCAGATTCCCCTGCTTCCCCTATAGCTACGGCCCTGGTCTGCATTAATCTGCAGGTGACCGTGATACAGCTCCACAGATTGTTTCCATCTGCATCTTTCTAAACAATCTGTGGCCTTCGTCTTTTATCCAGTCATTGTGCCACTATTTGGCCTCCTCATGCTGCCATCTCCACACCATGTCACCTTGCCACCCATTGTTATCACCATTCTGCTGCTGATGCAGCTTAACCACTTCAGCCCCCCTACCTTAAACACCCTTAATGACCAGGCCACTTTTTACACTTCTGACCTACACTACTTTCACCGTTTATTGCTCGGTCATGCAACTTACCACCCAAATGAATTTTACCTCCTTTTCTTCTCACTAATAGAGCTTTCATTTGGTGGTATTTCATTGCTGCTGACATTTTTACTTTTTTTGTTATTTATCGAAATTTAACTATTTTTTGCAAAAAAATTAAATTTTTTACTTTCAGTTGTAAAATTTTGCAAAAAAAAACGACATCTATATATACATTTTTCACAAAATTTATTGTTCTACATGTCTTTGATAAAAAAAAATATGTTTGGGTAAAAAAAAAATGGTTTGGGTAAAAGTTTACAAACTATGGTACAAAAATGTGAATTTCCGCTTTTTGAAGCAGCTCTGACTTTCTGAGCACCTGTCATGTTTCCTGAGGTTCTACAATGGCCAGAGAGTAGAAAACCCCCACAAATGACCCCATTTTGGAAATTAGACACCCTAAGGTATTCGCTGATGGGCATAGTGAGTTCCTAGAACTTTTTATTTTTTGTCACAAGTTAGCGGAAAATGATGATTTATTTTTATTAAATTTTTCTTACAAAGTCTCATATTCCACTAACTTGTGACAAAAAATAAAAACTTCCATGAACTCACTATGCCCATCAGCGAATACCTTGGGATGTCTTCTTTCCAAAATGGGGTCACTTGTGGTGTAGTTATACTGCCCTGGCATTCTAGGGGCCCTAATGTGTGGTAAGTAGTTTGAAATCAAAATCTGTAAAAAATGGCATGTGAAATCCGAAAGGTGCTCTTTGGAATGTGGGCCCCTTTGCCCACCTAGACTGCAAAAAAGTGTCACACATGTGGTATCGCCGTACTCAGGAGAAGTTGGGGGAATGTGTTTTGGGGTGTCATTTTACATATACCCATGCTGGGTGAGAGAAATATCTCGGTCAAATGCCAACTTTGTATAAAAAAATGGGAAAAGTTGTCTTTTGCCAAGATATTTCTCTCACCCAGCATGGGTATATGTAAAATGACACCCCAAAACACATTGCCCAACTTCTCCTGAGTACGGAGATACCACATGTGTGACACTTTTTTGCAGCCTAGGTGGGCAAAGGGGCCCACATTCCAAAGAGCACCTTTCGGATTTCACCGGCCATTTTTTTACAGATTTTGATTTCAAACTACTTACCACACATTAGGGCCCCTAGAATGCCAGGGCAGTATAACTACCCCACAAGTGACCCCATTTTGGAAAGAAGACATCCCAAGGTATTCGCTGATGGGCATAGTGAGTTCATGGAAGTTTTTATTTTTTGTCACAAGTTAGTGGAATATGAGACTTTGTAAGAAAAAAAGAATCATCATATTCCGCTAACTTGTGACAAAAAATAAAAAATTCTAGGAACTCGCCATGCCCCTCACGGAATACCTTGGGGTGTCTTCTTTCCAAAATGGGGTCACTTGTGGGGTAGTTATACTGCCCTGGCATTCTAGGGGCCCTAATGTGTGGTAAGTAGTTTGAAATCAAAATCTGTAAAAAATGGCCGGTGAAATCCGAAAGGTGCTCTTTGGAATGTGGGCCCCTTTGCCCACCTAGGCTGCAAAAAAGTGTCACACATGTGGTATCTCCGTACTCAGGAGAAGTTGGGCAATGTGTTTTGGGGTGTCATTTTACATATACCCATGCTGGGTGAGAGAAATATCTCGGCAAAAGACAACTTTTCCCATTTTTTTATACAAAGTTGGCATTTGACCGAGATATTTCTCTCACCCAGCATGGGTATATGTAAAATGACACCCAAAAACACATTCCCCAACTTCTCCTGAGTACGGCGATACCACATGTGTGACACTTTTTTGCAGCCTAGATGCGCAAAGGGGCCCACATTCCTTTTAGGAGGGCATTTTTAGACATTTGGATCCCAGACTTCTTCTCACTCTTTAGAGCCCCTAAAAAGCCAGGGCAGTATAAATACCCCACATGTGACCCCATTTTTAAAAGAAGACACCCCAAGGTATTCAATGAGGGGCATGACGAGTTCATAGAAATTATTATTTTTTTGCCACAAGTTAGCGGAAATTGATTATTTTTATTTTTTTCTCACAAAGTCTCCCTTTCCGCTAACTTGGGACAAAAATTTCAATCTTTCGTGGACTCAATATGCCCCTCACGGAATACCTTGGGGTGTCTTCTTTCCAAAATGGGGTCATTTGTGGGGTGTTTGTACTGCCCTGGCATTTGAGGGTCTCCGCAATCATTACATGTATGGCCAGCATTAGGATTTTCTGCTATTCTCCTTATATTGAGCATACGGGTAATGATATTTTTGTTTTTCCATTCAGCCTCTGGGCTGAAAGAAAAAATGAACGGCGAGGGGAAAGGGAGGGGAAAGGCGTCTGCCAGGACACAGGAGCTCCGCCCAACATCCATACCCACTTAGCTCATATTCCCTGGCAAACCAGATTTCTCTATTCACATCAATCGATGTGGATGAATAAATCATTGCCGGGAATTTTTATATATTTTTTTATATACAAAGTGTTTGCCAAAGCAGAGGAACACCGCCGCCTCCTCAGCTCATATGCCTCGGCAAACGTATCTTTTACTGCAGAGGAGAAATCTCGTCTTGCAGCGCCGCATGCACCGACTTGTGTGTAATCTGACAGCAGCGCAATGCATCAGTGCTGCAGCTAGTCGATCGGTTGGTCCACCTGGAAGGTAAAAAAAAAAAAAGAAAAAAACAGGCCGAAACACAATAAATTTATTAACTTTATAATAACTTTTGAACGTGTGTGAACTTTTTCTTTTTTTTTTTTTTACCTTTATAGGACAAACCTCTCCTTCCCCATGGGACAATGTGCAAAGTGCAAATCGCCCAAAGATGTGGCGAAGTACATTATGCACTTTATCCCAGGTGAAAGGAGAGGTTTGCAGTAGCTGTGAGTGTAAGGGCCCTAATAGCCATGTGTGCCTGTCCTGTGAGATGCAATCCCTATGCTAAGTGTACCTGTGTGTGGTACTTCCGGAAACACTCTCCAAAGCATAGGGCAGGGTGGTCAGGGCAGTCAGGACAGAAATAGCGGGTGTCGCGCCTTATTCCACTCCTGCTACAGACACAACATCTTTTTCGGGGTGACGGTTGGGTTGAGGTACCAGGAACGACACTGGGGAAATGTCGCTCGTGTAGACGGCTAACTACACTGGTGGATGGGGCCACGGAACCTCCTGGATACAGGAGGTTCGCGATGATCTCTTCCTGAAATTTGAGGAAGGATCCCGTTCTCCCAGCCTTACTGTAGAGAACAAAACTATTGTACATCGCCAATTGAATCAAATATACAGACACCTTCTTATACCAGCGTCTGGTGCGTGGGGAAACTAAATAGGGAGCCAACATCTGGTCATTGAAGTCCACCCCTCCCATGAGCGCATTATAGTCGTGGACTGAGAGGGGCTTTTCAATGACACGGGTTGCCTTTTCAATTTGGATTGTCGTGTCTGCGTAAATGGAAGAGAGCATGTAAATGTCACACTTGTCTCTCCATTTCACCGCGAGCAGTTCTTCGTTACACAAGGCAGCCCTCTTCCTCCTTGCAAGACGGGTGGTAACGAGCCGTTGGGGGAAGCCCCGGCGACTACGTCGCACGGTGCCACAGCAGCCAATCTGTTCTAGGAACAAATGCCTGAACAGGGGCACACTTGTGTAAAAATTGTCCACATAAAGATGGTACCCCTTGCCAAATAAGGGTGACACCAAGTCCCAGACTGTCTTCCCACTGCTCCCCAGGTAGTCAGGGCAACCGACCGGCTCCAGGGTCTGATCTTTTCCCTCATAGATCCGAAATTTGTGGGTATAGCCTGTGGCCCTTTCACAGAGCTTATACAATTTGACCCCATGCCGGGCACGCTTGCTTGGGATGTATTGTTTGAAGCCAAGGCGCCCGGTAAAATGTATTAGGGAGTCGTCTACGCAGATGTTTTGCTAAGGGGTATACAAATCTGCAAATTTCTGGTTGAAGTGGTCTATGAGGGGCCGAATTTTGTGGAGCCAGTCAAAAGCTGGGTGGCATCTGGGACGGGAGGTGCTGTTGTCGCTAAAGTGCAGGAAACGCAGGATGGTCTCAAAACGTGCCCTGGACATAGCAGCAGAGAACACGGGCATGTGATGAATCGGGTTCGTGGACCAATATGACCGCAATTCATGCTTTTTAGTTAGACCCATGTTCAGGAGAAGGCCCAGAAAAATTTTAATTTCGGAAACTTGGACTGGTTTCCACCGGAAAGGCTGGGCATAATAGCTTCCCGGGTTGGCGGCTATAAATTGAGTGGCATACCGATTTGTTTCTGCCACGACTAAGTCCAAGAGCTCTGCAGTCAAGAACAGCTCAAAAAATCCCAGGGCCGAACCGATCTGAGCTGTCTCAACCCGAACTCCAGACTGGGCGGTGAAAGGGGGAACTACAGGTGCGGCTGAAGTTGGTGACTGCCAATCAGGGTTTGCCAGCACCTCAGGGATTATAGGGGCTCTACGGGCCTGTCTTTGCAGTGGCTGCGACGGGGTAACTACTGCACGTGCCACCGTACCAGCTTCAACTGCCCTTCTGGTGCTCGCCACTTTACCATGTTGTACGGCAGTGCTGGCACTAGGTCCAGGGAGGGCTGCACTGCTGATGTATCCCTTACCACGTGATCTGACAGCGCCAGCCCCACTCTGCTGCCCTTGAAACGGATCCTGCACAACCTGTGGTCTAGCGACACGGGGCCGGGTACGCCTGGTGCTATCAGGGACCTCGACCTCCTCGTCCGAACTTTGTGTCAGACTGCCACTGCTTTTTACAGATTTATATTCTGACCCGCTAGATTCGTCAGATGAGGGTTCCCATTGCTCATCCGACTGGGTCAGAATCCTGTAGGCCTCTTCAGAAGAATACCCCCTGTTTGACATTTGGACTACTAAATTTAGGGGTATTCCCTGAGACTACCCAAGAAAAAAAGCAAGCCTGTCTTACAAAGGGGAGGCTAGCGAAGTACCGGAGGCCGCTGCGATTGATAAAAAATATCAAAACAGATTTTTTTATCGCCACAGCGCTTGTAAAGTGATTGTGCAGTGATCAAAAAAAATAAATAAATTTTGTCACTGCGGCGGGGCGGGCGTGGGTGAACGCACGTGTGGGCGACCGATCAGGCCTGATCGGGTAAACACTGCGTTTTGGGTGGAGGGCGAGCTAAGGTGACACTAATACAATTATAGATCTGACTGTGATCAGTTTTGATCACTTACAGATACTATAAAAGTACAAATGCTGATTAGCGATACGCTAATCAGCGAATAAGTGACTGCGGTGCGGTGGGCTGGGCACTAAACAATCGCTAAACTACCTAACCAAGGGGCCTAAACTAACCTAAAACCTATCAGTCAATACCAGTGGAAAAAAAGTTTACACTGATCACTTTTTTCCTTTCACTAGGTGATTGACAGGGGTGATCAAGGGGTTAATTCGGGTGATGGGGGGTGATCTGGGGCTAAGTGAAATGTTTGGTGCTACTCACTGTGATGTCTGCTCCTCTGCTGGGACCAACCGACGAAAAGGACCAGCAGAGGAGCAGACAAGCCATTTAACACATCATATTTACAAATATGTGTTATCTGGTTTTGATTCGATTTTTTAAAAATCATCAGCTTGCCAGCCACGATCATTGGCTGGCAAGCTGATGACGTGACCCCCCTCTAACTTTTGCCAGCCCGCGATGCGCATGCGCGGGCCGGCTTTGAGCGAAATCTCGCGTCTCGCGAGATGACGCGTATATGCGTGACTCTGCGCAGGGCTGCCGCCTCTGGAACGCGATCCTGCGTTAGGCAGTCCGGAGGCGGTTAAAAGGGCTTAAAGTGATCACCAGGCCCACAATCTAATGTTTTACGCATCTAAGGTTTTACGCATAAAACCAAAGTTAAAAAATCTATTTTATAGGAAAAATTGATTGAAAACATTATTTCCTGTATATTTACTTGTATATAAAGTGCAATTGCTGCCAAAAATTACAAGGAAGAGGCACTCCAATACAACCTGTATATCACATAAAGGAGGGCCTCATTCACATTGAGTTGCGGGCCTGCAGGTGAGCTGACCCTGTAAAAGATTTTTGGTTTGGGCCTGCAGGTGAGCTGACCCTGTAAAAGATTTGAGTTGCGGGCCTGCAGGTGAGCTGACCAAGTAAAAGATTTTAGGTGCAGGCCTGCTGGTGTGCTGACCCTGTAAAAGATTTGAGTTGCGGACCTGCAGGTGAGCTGACCAAGTAAAATATTTTAGGTGCGGGCCTGCTGGTGAGATGACCCTGTAAAACATTATATGAGAGGGCCTGCTGGTGAGCTGAGGCTATAAAACATTATATGCGAGTGCCTGCTGCTGAGCTGCTGAACTGACCCTCTAAAACATTAGGGGTGAGGGACTGCTGCTGAACTGACCCTCTAAAACATTAGGGGCGAGGGCCTGCTGCTGAGCTGACCCTCTAAAACAGGGAGTAGAGAAGTCAGGGGTAATCCTGGCCGTGTTCATTTTTATGTGAGTCAACCTGTCAGCATTGCCAGTGGACAAGCGGATATGCTTATCTGTTATAATGCCACCAGCAGCACTAAATAGATGCTCAGACAAAACGCTGGTGGCAGGGCAAGCCAGCACCTCCAATGCGTAGATCACAAGTTCGTGCCACGTGTCCAGATTGGACACCCAGTAGTTGTTAGGCACTGAGGGATCATTTAGGATGCTGATACGGTCTGCTATGTATTCCTTCACCATCTTCCAAAACTTTTCCCTCCTTGGCCATGTTTCAGGGTGAGGTTGATGGTGGGGTGTCATGAAAGTGTCCCATGCCTTGGAGAGTGTTGCCCTGCCTTTGATGGAACTGCTGTGTGTTCCCCTTGTCTCCCTTCCCCTAAAGAAGTACAGACTCTGCCGCCAGCGTTGTCAGATGGAAAATTTTGGAACAATCTCTCAACAAGTGCCTTCTGGTATTGCACCATTTTACTCGTCCTCTCCACCACAGGAATGAGAGATGAGAAGTTCTCTTTGTAGCGGGGGTCGAGAAGGGTGAACACCCAGTAATCAGTGTTATCTAAAATGTGTATAACGCGAGGATCGCTGGAAAGGCAGCCTAACATGAAGTCAGCCATGTGTGCCAGAGTACCAACAGGCAAGATGTCAATGTCGACATCAGGATGACTCTCCATCTCCTCATCCTCCTCTTCTGTCCATCCACGCTGAACAGATGGAATTAAAGTTCCATGGGTACTACCCTCTGTAGCAGAGGCAACTATCTCCAGCTCCTCCTCCTCCTCTTCATGGTCCAATTCGCGCTGAGAAGACGAACTGAGGGTGGGCTGGCTATCACTTTGTGTAATGTCTTCCCCCATTTCCTCGTCTGCCACATTCAGAGCGTCGTCCTTAATTGTGAGGAGCGATCGTTTGAGTAGACACAGCAGTGGGATGGTTGTGCTGATAATAGCGTTATCGCCACTAACCATCTGTGTGGGTTCATCAAAGTTTTTTAAAACCTCACAGAGGTCTGACATCAATGCCCACTCCCCGTTTGTGAATAGTGGCAGTTGACTCGAAAGGCAACGACCATGGTGCAGCTGGTATTCCACAACTGCCCTCTGCTGCTCACAAAGCCTGGCCAACATGTGGAATCTAGAGTTCCAGCGCATGCTCAAGTCGCAAAACAGTCGGTTAGGAAGCGCTGCTGCATCCTTGACAGACCGGCTGAAGCTGTGGACGACTTTTGGAAATGGGCACACACACGGCGCGCCTTCACTAGTAGCTCTGACAAATTGGGGTAGGTTTTGATAAACCACTGAACCACTAAGTTTAAGATGTGGGCTAACCATGGGATGTGTGTCAGGTTGGCGAGGTCCAAAGCCGCCACCAAGTTACCGCCATTGTCAGACACAATCATGCCTGGTTGTAGGTTGCGTGGCGAGAGCCATAGCTTGGTTTGGTCCCTTATACCCTGCCACAGCTCTGTGGCGGTGTGCTGTTTGTCCCCTAAACAGATCAACTTCAGCATGGCCTGTTGACGCTTACCCACAGCAGTGCTACACTGCTTCCATCTAGCGACTGATGGCTGACTGCTGCTGGAGGTGGAAGTGGAGAAGGAGGCTGAGGAGGATGAGAAGTGGGGATTGGAGCCAGTGAAATAGCTGTTGGCGGAGACCCTGATCGATGTAGGGCCTGCAATCCTGGGCGTGGGTAGCACCTGTGCCATCCCAGGGTACGACTTACTCCCAGCCTCCACAACATTCACCCAGTGTGCGGTCAGGGAAATGTAGCGTCCCTGGCCACCAGCACTTGTCCATGTGTCTGTGGTTAAGTGGACCTTCCCAGTAACTGTGTTGGTCAGGGCACAGGTGATGCTCTGAGACATGCTGGTGTAAGGTGTGCACGGCACACCGTGAAAAATAGTGGCGAATGGCAACTGCGTACCAAGGGATGGCAGCCGACATCAGGCTGCGGAAGGCCTCAGTGTCCACAAGCCTACATGTCAACATTTCAAGGGCCAGTAATTTCGAAAGTTGTGCATTTAGTACTATGGCCTGTGGGTAGGTATTTGCACTTGCGTTCAAATGACTGTGTTATGGACATTTGGATGCTGCGCTGGGACAGGGAAGTGGATGTTGTTGCTGATGGTTCATGCGAAGGTCCAGGTGCAGGGCGAGGGGCATCCGGGTCTGCGCCTTCGACAGGGGATTGGCTAGCAGTGCATAACACAGGGGAAGAGGAGGCAGTGGTGTGACCCGCAGACATAGATTGTGGACCCAGGCGTTTGGTCCACTTGTTAGGGTGCTTGGATGCCATGTGGCGGATCAATCTGGTGGTGGTGAGGTTGCTAATGTTCACACCCCGGCTCATTTTGGAACGGCACATGTTGCAAACTACCACTCTTTTGTCGTCTGCACTTTCCTAAATAAAACGTCATACTGCGGAAAACCTACCCCTTGGCAAGGTAGATTTACGCATGGGGGTGCTCGGTGTAACGGTTGTAGGCCTGTGTGGTGTGGGCCGACTTCTCCCTTTTCCAACCCCACTGCCTCTTCCAGCCTTTTGCAGTGCTGCGGATCCCTCCCCCTCTGTACTGCTGTCCTTGCTCGGCTTTTCACCTTCCCATGTTGGGTCAGTGACCTCATCGTCAACCAACTCCTCTTCCACTTCCTCACTCTTCTCATCCTCCTGACTTCACCTAACCACAACCTCAGTGATTGGTAACTGTCTCATCATCATCCACCTCGTGAACAAATGATTGCCGTTCACCACCGTCATCTTCTTGAGACTGTGAAGGCTGAAGAGGTTGGGAATCAGAGCACAATATTTCAGGTCCCTCTTCAAGCATGCTGGGAGCGAGGGCCAAATGTAATAGTGGCGCTGGAAAGAGCTCCTTGGAATATCCGAGTGTGGGATCACTCGTTTGGCAAGCCTCTCCATGGTGGGAGGAAGGATGATCATAGAGAGGATTCGGTTGACCAGACTCTTGGCTACAGAAACTGGACTTGGTGGAAGAGAGGGTGGTGCTTAACCAACTGGAAGCATTATCTTCAGCAATCCAACGACCAACTGTTCGCACTGGTCCGACTTGGACAGTGTTGTCCTGCGCGGCCCAGCTAAGTTGGACTGGCAGCAGGCACAGTTTCATTGCGCCCAGTTCCACGGCCTCTGCGTGCACCATCAGCATCACGCCCACTTCCCCGTCCCTTAGTGCTCGCCTTCTTCATATTAATGGTTTTGTCACTAGATGTGGCGCAGATTTTTTTACAGTCCGCTAAAGATACCGTTTTCTGATGCAGGACAGTATATGTCACAGAAACACACAGAATATGGGCACTATATTAGGCCCAGAGTTTTGGAATTTGCTCTAAATAAACAGTTTTCGGATGGCGTACTGTATATGTCACAGAACACCACAGAATATGGACACTATTTTAGGCCCAGATTATTGGAATCTGCGGTATAGACACTGTTTTCTGATGTAGTTTATATTTATATTTTTCCCTATATCTAGGCCTGACAACCACACAATGTATTTAAGCACAGATCACAGAATTCACGGATTACACCGTTGACAGCAAAAATGTGGACAGATTATGGGAGAAAAATTGTTTCTGTATTTTAATTTTTTTCCCTATATCTAGGCCTGACAACTACACAATGTATTGAAGCGCAGATCACACAATTCACGGATTACACCATTGACAGCAAAAATGTGGATATATAATGGGAGAAAAATTGTTTTCTGTATTTTACATTTTTTCCCTATATCTAGGCCTGACAACCACACTAGGTATTGAAGCGCAGATCACACAATTTACGGATTACACCGTTGACAGCAAAAATGTGGATAGATTATGGGAGGAAAATTGTTTTCTATATTTAATTTTTTTTCCCTACATCTAGGCCTGACAACCACGCAAGGTATTGAAGTGCAGATCACACAATTCACGGATTACACCGTTGACAGCAAAAATGTGGATAGATTATGGGGGAAAAAATTTTGTTTTCTGTTTTAGAATTTTTTCCCTATATCTGGGCCTGACAACCACACAAGGTATTGAAGCGCAGATCACACAATTCACGGATTACACCGTTGACAGCAAAAATGTGGATTATGGGAAAAAAATATTATTTTCACTAATATTCTTCCTATCTCTGCCCCTGACACACAGTAGGTATTGCTGCACAGATGTCACTAGTCACTGCATACACCTTCTATATAGCAAAATAATCGCTATTTCGAAAAGTCCAAAAAAAAATTTGAGTACAACTTTGCACAATTAAATTGCTGCCACCACACACAATAGTCCTTAAAAGGACTCTTGGGTCTTTGAAACATTTTAAAATTGAATAAATTGCGATCACAAACTCCCTACACTACCTGTCCCTTCCTAAGCGCAGCTCTCCCTGATTCGCAATGACCCGAAACCCCCATCATCGGGTGCTATATGGCACCCGATGACGCGTTCCGGCCAACCAATCACTGTAATGCCAGCAGCCAACATGGCTACTGGCATTACAGTGATGGCAGTACTTACCTGCACGTTTTTTTGGCTGCTTAGCAGCCGCGAAACGTGCTGGCAGGAGACTCGAGCATCGGCCGAGTACCGCCATGTGCCGAGCATAGCGATGCTCAAGTCGAACAAGTATTCGGCCGAGCATGCTTGCTCATCACTAGTCTGCATCCGATCCATAAAAAATGCAGATTGGAGGCAGAACGAAACTAGGGTTGTGTGCAAAGAGGCCTTATTTACACTAAAAAATTTTGGTCAGCGTTCCATGATTGATAGAATGTATTGGCTCCGATGAGCCGAAGTTTTTGATTCTGCGAAGTCTCGCGAGACTTCGCGCAATAACTTCATAAATTAATTTGTACTGTAAAAAAACATTTCTCGAACTCGGATTTGGTTCCAAGTGGGAACCGAAGCAATAACTTTGGCTCATCGGAGCCAATACATTCTAATACTGTATGGAGCCCCTGCTCCGTACAGTATTAGAACTAAGTTTTATGCGATTCGTTCATCCCAAATTGTGACTAGAGATGAGTGAAGTTTTGAAAAATCGGATTTAGATGATTTGCCGAAGTTCTTCAAGAAATTTGATTTGTTCCGAATTATTTTGTCACTAATCATGACAAATCTGGTATAACCAGGCCACTCTGCCTAATCATATGCACCCCACTTTGTGGCCCAGTGCAGGGAGAGTGCTGGGCGAGGATATTGGCATATGCATTACATTCAAATGCACCCACATTTATAGTTATTCCGTTCTGTAGGTACTGTGCCATCGGTATTACAGGCAGATGTATTTTATTGATGTCTACATCACTGTGCAGGGCACCAAGATTCATAGCTAATCCCTTCTATTAGCTGTGGAATTACTGTGCGTCAGTATTACAGGTCAATAAAAGCGTCAGGTCTAATCTATTGCCGTGAACTTAACCATGCAGTGCCCCAAGATTCAAGTAGTGGCCCGATGGCAGAGTGGGGATGGTGGCAGCAGCAGCAGTGGCAGTAACCATGACAATAGTGGCCGGATGACAGAGTGGGGACAGAGGGTGGCAGCAATAGCAGTGGCAGAAACTATGACAAAAGTGGCCCCATGACAGGCAGTGTTAACATCACTGTTTATGTTTCCATTCTTCTGAGCTATCAGAAGAACATAAAACAAAAAAATTAAATAAAATCCTGTATTTTGAGCATCCATAAAGCCTCTTTCAAACAGGACTGGGTCCAAAACAGAGATAAAATGTAGTGGAATTATTTGCATCTCAGCTGTGTTTTACACCCACTCCTGCTTTTGGCTTACAAATTCTGATCAAATACTCATGCAAAACACTGACCAAACAATGACTAAAAGAACGTATTAGCAATGATGAATTTTAGTCGAGTTGGTGGATAGTGTTGAGCATGAATATTCAAAAAGATAATTTTTTTCTGGAATATCGCCACTTCGAGAATTTGCGAATATTTAGAATATAGTGCTATAAATTCGTTATATCGAATATTCGTCATTTTTTTCCATCTGAACACTTGATTCCTCCCTGCTTTTTGCTTGTGGGCTAATGAGTCATTGGCCCACAAGCAACTTAAGCAGGGAGGAATCATGACTTCAGATGGAAAAAAAATGACGAATATTCTAAAATACGAATACCGTATTTTTCACCCTATAAGACGCACCGGCCCATAAGAAGCACCTAGGTTTTTAAGGAGGAAAATAAGAAAAAAAATATTTTGAACCAAAAGGTGTGCTTTTGGTGGGTTTTTAACTAATTGTGGTCTGTGGATAGCGCACTGTTATGGGGGATCTGTGGATGGCGAACTGTTATGGGGGATCTGTGGGTGACGCACTGTTATGGGGGATCTGTGGGTGACGCACTGTTATGGGGGATCTGTGGGTGACACTTATGGGGGATCTGTGGGTGACACTTATGGGGGATCTGTGGGTGACACTTAAGGGGGATCTGTGGGTGACGGCATCGCGGCGGGTGTATCATCAGGGGCGTAACTAGAAGTGACTGGGCCCCACAGCAAATATTTGTAAGGGCCCCCACAGCGCGCTTCGCACCTCCCTCCTCCTGTGTAAACACCTCCGTATGGGAACAATCCGGAACATTTAACAAGCGGGAAGGAGCAGCCTAGGGCTTCTAACGATTCTTGAAGCAGCAGGGGTACCTGTGTGACTAGACCTGTCAGGACTTACCACTTGGTCCTACCCTGGGTACCTATGAGTATATATCACCGGGTGTATTCCATTGGTGTACTACGTCCCTATGATGACAGTCCGTATAAGGGGGGAGAGAACAAGAGCTGTGAAAAGGCACACTTAAGTAAGTTGCTAAATTATTTTTTTTTAAGTGCAATGGTAAGTGCAATCATGGTAGACAGTGTATAAAATCACATTGCGGCACCTGGAAAGGTAATACAAACAATGGGCAGGATATCTTGAACGTTACATAACATTTGTAAACTGGTTACAATGACATAAATTATTAAATAGCATGACGATTATATGCAAGCTTTTATGTTGCAAACATTCTATAAAATAGTGCAAATTTTATAAGTGCAAGGATAGGCTCAACAATAACTTGAGTCCGTATTCCTGGAAGTGCTTAAAGTTGTAGAAAAGTCCTTTGCAATCCACAGGGCAAAAGTCAATTGTAATCCAAAGGGTTAAAAGTTAATAGCAGCAACAGGCTATCAAGTAACCTGAGAAAGGGGATAAAATGGTTAACTTGAACGTAAGGGGTTAAGTGCTGATGGGGGAAGTCCTTACTGACATGACCATCTGGATGAGGACAAACAATGGCAACCTGGAACAAAAGGTTAAAACACATAAACAATGCCAACAGGTCCTCACCCGTCAGGTAATCAGTTCATGGCGTGGCTCCCAGAACAATGTCACTTGTTGTTTCTTCTGTAGTGGGGACACCTTACAAGTAGGTGTCCAGCTCCTCATCACTACTGGAGCTGCTAAAGTGCATGAGAGGTAACTCCTGCCTCTGCTGGTAGCTTAGGGTAGTGTTGGTGGTGGTGCGTCAGCACCCTCTACCGGTGACAGTAGGTATTGGCTGCACAGCCAACCTGGAGAATGTAGCTGTTGCTTGCTGCAGACCGGGATCCACAGCCGGTGCAGGAAGGGGAAGAACTTCTGGCTGCAATGGTGCAGAGAGAGCTGGAACAGCTTGTTGAGGCTGCTTCCAGGGCAGCATGTAGGGGGGCATGAAGCATGGCTGGACCTTGGGATTAAAGGTCAGGACGCTATTATTGATCTGTCCTACCCTCAGGGTTGGTGGCGGTGATGGGTCAGGAATGAGAGGTGCAGGGGCTGGTTGCGCCTTTTCTTTGAACACCAGTCGGCCATCTGGGGTTTCCTGCAGGCATCTGGTCCTAGCTGCAGAGCCTGGATCCTCCTGCCAGGTCTCTGGGGTGATGGCAGGGGAGAGCGGTTTCTGGAGTAGGGTGACTCCCGCAGCAAACAGTCCTTGCATTGACCGCATGGGGGTGTATTCGACTTGATCCCCAATGTACAAGTTATGCCTCTCCTGGGGCAAATAGTGGCGTTTTACCGACCTGCGGCCTACAAATACCTCAGTGCCTGAATGGTTGTCCTGGAAGAATCCCACACCGCGCTCCACAGAAAACCATAAGACGGTTCCGGTACGTCGGGTCAGGACGGGGTCTCCGGACTGGGGGCAATCAAGAACTTCCTTCACCCACTCTTCTACAGCCGACTTGTATTCCCAGGCCGTCTGGGCAAAGGCGGTTATCTCGTGGGGTACCTCTGGGATGAGGCTACTGAGCTGGCTGTAACTGGGCGGTGGAGTGGAATCTCCAGCCGCCTCCACCGCACCAGGAGGTGGCAGCGACTTGGTAGGCCTGAGATTGATGACCGGTGATGGGGTCTCTGGACGTGGCGGAGGGAAGGACACGGACCGGGCCTGGGCCTGAGGGAGCTGGGTTGCTCCTACCTGCTGTCGCGGCCGGGCGGCCGGTTTCGGTGTCTCCTGGTCACACTCCTGCAGCTCCTTCTTCATCTGCTCCGCAGACTGGATGCTGGTGATGTCAGCGACGGCCCCTGCGGTGGATGACTCGACGTCTACGTCGATCTGTGTGGCTGCGTCGCTTTCCGTGGGGGTTCTTGAGAGAGCGGAGGGAACCACAGCCTCCGGGTACTGGAGCATTTCCTCGTCCTCAGCATCAGGGATCGGGGCTTCAGTAGCGGCTTCCTCCGGTTCCTCGGTGACACTGGACAGAACAGGCGATGCTGTGTCTTTGTACAAGGAGGATTCCACTGCCTCCGGTCTGGCAGCAGAAGGTGATAGGCCGCGTCTCTGTGTAAGTTGGGAGACTCGGATCTCCAGTGGCTGATCGGGGTAAACATCTTCTCCATCGATGGCCATCTGGTTCCACTTTGGACGCGGGTACGCCATCCTTGCTGCGCTTCGGCATACACTGATTTCCAGTACTAAAGGAGGGGCGCAGAGGGTGGAGCTTTTATCAGCTCGGGCTAGGTCAGTGACAAGTCCATGGAGGGCGTTCTCTATTTTTCCCGCTCTTGAAGGGGCGTATTCGACATCTTCGCGCCGTTCTTGAGGGGGTGTTGCTATATTTTCCCGCTTCTGGCGGGCATAGACAGCATTTTCGCGCTCCTGGGAGGGCGTTTCTTGGTTTCTTTGTCTTTGGGCATGAAGATGCAGCGCCATTTTGAAACGAATATGGCGAATCTCCACAATACCGAATTAACTCCTTGTTTGCAGCAGCGCACGTCCAGCGCTGTCTTGGCACAGCAAAACAAGTAAGCAGGTCACTTTTTTAGCGATCTTGACACAAGCGGTAGCGCTTGCAATACTGTGAAACATGCGGTTTTTAAAGTCCGTTTTTGTGCACAATTAGATGCGGTTCTGTTAGGGATGGACACACAATACAATCCGATCCTGTTCGTGACGCCACTTGATGCAATGAGCAGGACACTGGGTCAGTTGGGGCTGCTATGCAGTGGGTCAGATTTAGATGTAAATAAGTTTGTGACGCCAGTTGCAGCTTGCGCAGGTACTTTAGCAGGGCCCTTTAAGATGGTATGAGCACACGTACCAGGTGAGGAATGCCAGAGGGGGATTGTCACGGCCATGGCTATGACCGTGACTCCTGAACCGCATGCGGTTGTCAGCGGTTTTCATTGGTGTTCAATCACAGGTGAGGGCTGTGGTATTGGCCTCACCTGTGGTTGCCGCTGGCAACAGTATGTATGTGGCAGCGTAGCAGGCTGAGCTGTGCCATGCAGCTCGCTACGCTGCGCATGCGGTTTTGTGTGTGATGTGTGGATGTGTGCACTGTGTTTTATGTTATTTTGTGCACGTTCCCTTTAAGTGGTGTTTTCCCTTCCCTGGTGTTGGAAGGGTTAATCCCCTTCCTAGTGTGTGTGATCACTGGGTGTGTCCGACTGTGGGGTGTGGCTTCTTGGCCTATAAAGCCTCACTGCTTTTGCAGGCCTTCAGGTTGCTTCAGCCATGCTTAGCTGAGAGCAGCCTCATGTATTTATTACCTGCCAGTAAGAGCCACCCCTGTGGTCATAAACCTTAAATGTCATAACCATATTGTGCTTTAGTTACTTCCAGTTATGTGTGATGTCTGTGTGATGTTTTATATGTGATTTTGTGCAGCTATGGATCTGGGTCCCTGTGTGGGGATGCGTTTATGATCTGCACCCTGCTAACACAGGGATCCAGTCAGCAAGGCTGTGGCAGGTAGGTGGAACTCTGGTTCACCTGCCATATCCATAGTGCTGTTTATGTCTCCCCTTTTCCTGCAGCTTGGCCGTTGAGACTCCTGCTCCTCCGTGTCTAGGAGGAGTGGGCTTGTCTTACTTAGCTCCTAGGTGAGGGTCATCTTGAGGGCCAGCAGGGACTTTTAGGTTCCGGAGCATGGGCCCTCCTACCATCAAGGTTGGCCCATGTAACTAGGAGCTAGGGTCAGGTTAGGGATGCCTTAGGAGGTGACCTGCTCCCTAATCCTGTCTACATGGCCAAGCAACCGAAACATCACCGGGCTCCACACGGCTGAGGATTTCCCCCATCCTCAGCCGTGACAGTATGACCACAGTCGCTTCTTACGTGGCGCTCCCTCGAAAGAGGGTAAAGCATGCACCGCTATCTGCGGATGGGGTGCATGCGCGTTCTCCGGAGGGAGAGCGTTATGGGGCTCACAATTTACGGCGCGGTGAGTGGCATTCCCCGCCATTCCTAGCTCACCGTTGTCCGTGTTGGTGTCCCCTTTTGTTTGTCTTTCCCCTCCCCCCCTCCCACTGTTTCTAAGCCTCACCAACCTTCCCCTTTTTTGTTGGGAGGGGTTTTGAGGGGTGGGAGTATGCATCCCTCGAAAGAGGGTGAAGCATGTACCGCCCTCTGCGGAAGGGGTACATGCGCGCTCTTCGGAGGGAGAGCGTTCTGGGGGTTTCGCCTCTGACGGCGCGGTGAGTGGCGTTTCCCTGCCATCATCGTTGCCTCGTTTGGCGTTCCCCCTGATTTTTAGAACACGTGGTGTTTGTCTGGTATGCGGTATGCATACCTTCGAAAGAGGGTGCAGCATGCAGTGCCATATCAATGTGGCCTGCATGCGCGTTCTCCGGAGGGAGAGCGTTCCTGGGGGTTCTCCGTTTACGGCACGGTTGGTGGCTTATTCCCCGCCACCTTACCTTCCGTGTCCGTGTTGGGGATCCCTCGTCCCTCTCCATGTTCCCATCTCTGGTCGTCTGCTGGCAGCACTCCGTAAGTGGTCCGGCTGCGTGCTGGTTAGGAGTGTCTGCTGGCAGCGACTGGAGTGGGGACGTGAGTGGAGAGTCCCCTCGTCCATCTCTCAGTGGTTCTTTTCTCTTTGTTGCTGGTGCGGGCTGCAGTCCTCGTTGGACTGGCTAGTGTGAGCCGGGAGAGGATGCAGCTGACAGCGACCCCTTTTTAGAACCGGCACTGAGAGTGGACGTCCCCTTCTCCTATCCCCTTGTCTGAGTCCCTCACGTGTCTTTTTTTTGGTGGGGGGGCTTTGAGGGGTGGGAGTGTCACGGCCATGGCTATGACCGTGACTCCTGAACCGCATGCGGTTGTCAGCGGTTTTCATTGGTGTTCAATCACAGGTGAGGGCTGTGGTATTGGCCTCACCTGTGGTTGCCGCTGGCAACAGTATGTATGTGGCAGCGTAGCAGGCTGAGCTGTGCCATGCAGCTCGCTACGCTGCGCATGCGGTTTTGTGTGTGATGTGAGTAACTGAGGAATGATGGAATTCCACACAGAAAATAGGGTCCAACTTGTCTTTACTTGATGTTATTATACACTCACCTAAAGAATTATTAGGAACACCTGTTCTATTTCTCATTAATGCAATTATCTAGTCAACCAATCACATGGCAGTTTCTTCAATGCATTTAGGGGTGTGGTCCTGGTCAAGACAATCTCCTGAACTCCAAACTGAATGTCAGAATGGGAAAGAAAGGTGATTTAAGCAATTTTGAGCGTGGCATGGTTGTTGGTGCCAGACGGGCCGGTCTGAGTATTTCACAATTTTGCTCAGTTACTGGGATTTTCACGCACAACCATTTCTAGGGTTTACAAAGAATGGTGTGAAAAGGGAAAAACATCCAGTATGCGGCAGTCCTGTGGGCAAAAATGCCTTGTGGATGCTAGAGGTCAGAGGAGAATGGGCCGACTGATTCAAGCTGATAGAAGAGCAACGTTGACTGAAATAACCACTCGTTACAACCGAGGTATGCAGCAAAGCATTTGTGAAGCCACAACACGCACAACCTTGAGGCGGATGGGCTACAACAGCAGAAGACCCCACCGGGTACCACTCATCTCCACTACAAATAGGAAAAAGAGGCTACAATTTGCACGAGCTCACCAAAATTGGACTGTTGAAGACTGGAAAAATGTTGCCTGGTCTGATGAGTCTTGATTTCTGTTGAGACATTCAAATGGTAGAGTCCGAATTTGGCGTAAACAGAATGAGAACATGTATCCATCCTCTGATGGCTACTTCCAGCAGGATAATGCACCATGTCACAAAGCTTGAATCATTTCAATTTGGTTTCTTGAACATGACAATGAGTTCACTGTACTAAAATGGCCCCCACAGTCACCAGATCTCAACCCAATAGAGCATCTTTGGGATGTGGTTGAACGGGAGCTTCGTGCCCTGGATGTGCATCCCTCAAATCTCCATCAATTGCAAGATGCTATCCTATTAATATGGGCCAACATTTCTAAAGAATGCTATCAGCACCTTGTTGAATCAATGCCACGTAGAATTAAGGCAGTTCTGAAGGCAAAAGGGGGTCCAACATCGTATTAGAATGGTGTTCCTAATAATTCTTTAGGTGAGTGTATGTTGGGACACATGAATAAATTTATAATAATGTAGTCATAAACTTGTCACAAAAAATGTCAATAAGTTGACATTGGCTAAAATGAGGACATTTTTCATAAATGGGGTTCACTACTGTTATGCGTTAAGGCTTGAGCTTAACAATTACATTACTATGGGTAAGAAATCATAACCTAGCAGCTGTTGCAAATACTTTTCTAAATACAATCAAAGTTAACATAAAACAAAAAAAATCAAACAAAAAAAGAGCAAAAGCAATCGGCTGCCTATTACCTTCCTACAGATTCCAACATCTCAAGACAAATCTGCTTATAGAGCATATGGCAGTGGTGCTTAACAGGAGAAATAAGTCCAGATAAAGAAAAACAAGAAAGGAAAAGCTGTGGCACTCACCAGTATAAAACATCTTTATTCCCTCAAAGGCGCATGGGTAATGGGACGTAGGGTGCACAAGCAACAGCCTATGTTGCCTGTGCACCCTGCATACTATTACCCATTCGGCTGATTTTAAAGTGATAAAATAAAGACGTGTAGAGTTGAGCGGACACCTGGATGTTTGGGTTCGGCAGGTTCGGCCGAACTTTAAAAAAAGTTCAGGTTCGGGACCCGAACTTGACCTGAACTTGACCCCGATTCCCATTGAAGTCAATGGGGACCCGAACTTTTGGCCACTAAAATGGCTCTAAAATAGCCCTGGAAAGAGCTAGAGGGCTGCAAAAGGCAGCAAAATGTGCTTAAGGCTCCATGCACACGACCGTATTTTGTTTCCGTGTCCGATCCGTTTTTTTTGTGGATAGGATGCGGACCCATTCATTTCAATGGGTCCGCAAAAAACGCGGACAGCACACCGTGTGCTGTCCGCATCAGTATATCCGTTCCGTTGCTCCGCAAAAAAAATAGTGCATATCCTATTTTTTTCGAGTTTTCGGACAAGGATAGGCATTATTACAATGGATCCGCAAAAAAAACGGATGCCATATGGAACGTCACCCGTTTTTTTTGCGGATCCGCAATTTGCGTACCGCAAAACTCATGCGGTCGTGTGCATGTAGCCTAAGAGCATGGCAAATGCTCTGCAAACAAATGTGGATAGGGAAATGAATTAAAATAACATAAAAGACCTTAAAAAAAAAAAAATTAGGAATGATCTAGGAGGAAGAGGTTGAGGAGGCGGTGAATGGGTGGATGTGGCGGTGTAGGCTCACGTTGCAGTCTTGGTGGAAGCGGCGGCAAAGGAGGAATAAGTAGCCAACACAAATGTGTGTTATTTTGCATTTTTACATAGGGGTATCCCCCAAAATATTGGGACATATACAGGGAGTTCAGAATTATTAGGTAAATGAGTATTTTGACCACCTCATCCTCTTTATGCATGTTGTCTTACTCCAAGCTGTATAGGCTCGAAAGCCTTCTACCAACTAAGCATATTAGGTGATGTGCATCTCTGTAATGAGAAGGGGTGTGGTCTAATGACATCAACACCCTATATTAGGTGTGCATAATTATTAGGCAACTTCCTTTCCTTTGGCAAAATGGGTCAAAAGAAGGACTTGACAGGCTCAGAAAAGTCAAAAATAGTGAGATATCTTGCAGAGGGATGCAGCACTCTTAAAATTGCAAAGCTTCTGAAGTGTGATCATCGAACAATCAAGCGTTTCATTCAAAATAGTCAACAGGGTCGCAAGAAGCGTGTGGAAAAACAAAGGCGCAAAATAACTGCCCATGAACTGAGAAAAGTCAAGCGTGCAGCTGCCAAGATGCCACTTGCCACCAGTTTGGCCATATTTCAGAGCTGCAACATCACTGGAGTGCCCAAAAGCACAAGGTGTGCAATACTCAGAGACATGGCCAAGGTAAGAAAGGCTGAAAGACGACCACCACTGAACAAGACACACAAGCTGAAACGTCAAGACTGGGCCAAGAAATATCTCAAGACTGATTTTTCTAAGGTTTTATGGACTGATGAAATGAGAGTGAGTCTTGATGGGCCAGATGGATGGGCCCGTGGCTGGATTGGTAAAGGGCAGAGAGCTCCAGTCCGACTCAGACGCCAGCAAGGTGGAGGTGGAGTACTGGTTTGGGCTGGTATCATCAAAGATGAGCTTGTGGGGCCTTTTCGGGTTGAGGATGGAGTCAAGCTCAACTCCCAGTCCTACTGCCAGTTTCTGGAAGACACCTTCTTCAAGCAGTGGTACAGGAAGAAGTCTGCATCCTTCAAGAAAAATATGATTTTCATGCAGGACAATGCTCCATCACACGCGTCCAAGTACTCCACAGCGTGGCTGGCAAGAAAGGGTATAAAAGAAGAAAATCTAATGACATGGCCTCCTTGTTCACCTGATCTGAACCCCATTGAGAACCTGTGGTCCATCATCAAATGTGAGATTTACAAGGAGGGAAAACAGTACACCTCTCTGAACAGTGTCTGGGAGGCTGCGGTTGCTGCTGCACGCAATGTTGATGGTGAACAGATCAAAACACTGACAGAATCCATGGATGGCAGGCTTTTGAGTGTCCTTGCAAAGAAAGGTGGCTATATTGGTGACTGATTTGTTTTTGTTTTGTTTTTGAATGTCAGAAATGTATATTTGTGAATGTTGAGATGTTATATTGGTTTCACTGGTAAAAATAAATAATTGAAATGGGTATATATTTGTTTTTTGTTAAGTTGCCTAATAATTATGCACAGTAATAGTCACCTGCACACACAGATATCCCCCTAAAATAGCTAAAACTAAAAACAAACTAAAAACTACTTCCAAAAATATTCAGCTTTGATATTAATGAGTTTTTTGGGTTCATTGAGAACATGGTTGTTGTTCAATAATAAAATTAATCCTCAAAAATACAACTTGCCTAATAATTCTGCACTCCCTGTAAAAAAAAGGAATAAGTGTACTTGAGTACAAGTATGGATGGTTGAGGCTGTGAGAACTGTCTATTCTGCACAAGGTACAGACAAGTCTTGTGGGATCCAGGCCTGGTTCATTTTAATGAACGTGATCTTGTCCACGTTGGCTGTGGACAGGCGGCTGCGTCTGTCTGTAATGACGCCTCCTGCTGTGCTAAATACACATTCAGAGAGTACACTGGCTGCAGGGCAGGCCAGCATCTCCAAGGCATACAGGGCAAGCTCTGGCCATGTGGACTATTTGGAGACCCAGAAGATGAATGGGGCAGAACCATCAGTCAGTACATGTAGTCGTGTGCACAGGTACTGTTCCACCATGTTGGTCGAATGCTGCCTCCTGCTAACACCATATCAGCAGTTGGAGCCGGTTGTTGGGCGAGGTGACAAAGCTTTTCCACATGTCGGCCATGCTAACCCTGCCTTCTGAGGTGCTGGCGCTGACACAGCTGCGTTGGCGACCTCTTCCTCATCCCCTGCCTTCGCTTTGTGCCTACATTTGTCCCCAGCGTCAGTCGGGAATGCTCTCAGGAACGCCTCTACCAGCGTGCGCCTGTAGTTGCGCATCTTCCTATCACGCCCCAGTGAGGGAATTAAGGATGGCACATTGTCTTTGTAACGGGGATCCAGCAGGGTGACAACCCAGTAGTCAGCACACATTAAAATGTGGGCACCTCTGCAGTCGTTGCGCAGGCACTGCAGCATGTAGTCGCTCATGTGTGCCAGGCTGCTAAGAGGTGAGAACAAGCTGTCCTCTGTGGGAGGCGTATCGTCTGCGTCCTCCGTATCCCCCCAGCCACGCACCAGTGATGGGCATGAGCTGCGTTGGGTGCCACCCTGCTGTGAACATGCTTCATCCTCCTCATCCTCCTCTTCTTCGTCCTCCAGTAATGGGCCCTGGCTGGCCAAATTTGTACCTGGCCTCTGCTGTTGCAAAAAACCTTCCTCTGAGGGACGTCTAAAAGACTGGCCTGAAAGTCTTAGAAATGAACTCTCTTCCTCCTCCTTCATCTCCTCCTCCGCCTGGCCCACATTCTCTTCCATCATCGCCCTAAGTGTTTTCTCAAGGAGACATAGGAGTTGTATTGTAATGCTGATAACGGCGTCATCAACACTGGCCATGTTGGTGGAGTACTCGAAACAGCGCAACAGGGCACACAGGTCTCGCATGGAGGCCCAATCATTGGTGGTGAAGTGGTGCTGTTCCGCAGTGCGACTCACTCGTGGGTGCTGCAGCTGAAGCTCCACTATGGCCTGCTGCTGCTCGCACAGTCTCTCCAGCATGTGCAAGGTGGAGTTCCACCTTGTGGGCACGTCGGATATGAGGCGTTGAGCGGGAAGGCCGAAGTTACGCTGTAGTGCAGACAGGCGAGCGGCGGCAGGATGAGAACGCCGGAAGCACGCACGGACGGCCTGCACTTTATGCAGCAGCTCTGACATCTCGGGGTAGTTGTGAATTAATTTCTGCACCACCAAATTCAGCACATGCGCCAGGCAAGGGATGTGCGTCAAACCGGCTAGTCCCAGAGCTGCAACGAGATTTCGCCCATTATCGCACACCACCAGGCCGGGCTTGAGGCTCACTGGCAGCAACCACTCGTCGATCTGTTGTTCTATACCCCGCCACAACTCCTACACGGTGTGGGGCCTGTCCCCCAAACACATCGGTTTTAGAACGGCCTGCTGACGTTTACCCTTGGCTATGCTGAAGTTGGTGGTGAAGGTCTGTCGCTGACCGGATGAGGAGGTGGTAGAAGAGGAGGAGGCAACAGGAGGCAAAAAATGATGCCTTGCGATCCTTGGCGGCGGAAGGACGTGCGCCAAACAGCTCTCCGCCTGGGGCCAAGCCGCCACTACATTTACCCAGTGTGCAGTTAGGGAGATATAGCGTCCCTGGCCATGCTTACTGGTCAACGTATCTGTGGTTAGGTGGACCTTGCCACAGATGGCGTTGCCCAGTGCACACTTGATTTTATCCGATACTTGGCTGTGCAGGGAAGGCACGGCTCTCCTGGAGAAGTACTGGCGGCTGGGAACGATGTACTGTGGGACAGCAAGCGACATGAGCGGTTTGAAGCTGTCCGTCTCCACCAGCATGAATGACAGCATGTCAAAGGCTAGTAGTTTAGAAATGCTGGCATTCAGGGCCAGAGATCGAGGGTGGCTAGGTCAAAATTTACGCTTTCTCTCCAAGGTTTGGGAGATGGAGAGCTGAACGCTTCCATGGGACATTGTGGAGATGCTTGGTGATGGAGGAGGTGGTATTGCTGGAAGATCCTCTGTTTGCGGGGTGGCAGGTGGCATTGTCACTCCAGAGGTGGATGAAGAGGCCGAGACTGCAGCAGAAGAGGAAGCAGGAGGAGCCAGAGACCTTTCTTGGTTTTTGAGGTGTCTACTCCACTGCAGCTCGTGCTTTGCACTTAAATGCCTGGTCATGCAGGTTGTGCTAAGGTTGAGAACGTTAATGCCTCGCTTCAGGCTCTGATTGCACAGCGTGCAAATCACTTGTGTCTTGTCGTCAGCACATTGTCTGAAGAACTGCCACGCCAGAGAACTCCTTGGAGCTGGCTTTGGTGTGCTCGGTCCCTTGCTGCGGTGGGCAGTAGCAGTACTGTCTAGAGGATGGCCGCTCCGCTTTTGCACCCTGCTCCCTCTTCTGCTGTGCTGGTGGCTCTGTGCGACCACCGCCTCTTCCTCCGAACTACATAGGTAACTCGCATGACCTTGATTCCATGTGGGGTCGAGGACCTCATCGTCCTCCACATCATCTTCCACCCAGTCTTCACCCCTGCCTTCCTTGTCGGACTGCACACTTTATAAAGCCCCAGCAGTTGGCACCTGTGTTTCATCATCATCCGAGATGTTCTGCGATGGTCCTCCCATGTACTCATCTTGAAAGATGAGTGGTTGGGCATCGGTGCACTCAATCTCTTCCACTTCTGGAGCAGGTCTAGTTGTATGGCCCTGGGAAACCCTGCTAACAGAGTCATCAAAAAGCAGAAGAGACTGCTGCATGACTTGGGGCTCAGACTGCTTGGCTGATTTGTAAGGGGTTGAGGTGAAAGACTGATGACATTGGCTGCAGGTGCCAACTGTGGTCTTTTAGCATGAGACTGGGTGGGAGACAATGTGAAGGAACTGGATCCACTGTCAGCAACCCAATCTACTATCGCCTGTACTTATTCAGGCCTCACCATGCGTAGAGCAGCATTAGGCCCGAGCAAATACCGCTGCAGGTTTTGTCGCCTACTCGCACCTGAGGAAGGGGTGTCATTTGTGCGTGTAGCTGGCACAGTTCGACCACGTCCTCTCCCTGCAACAGGGGCTCCACCAGCAGCACGACCTGGGCCACGTCCCTTATTTGACGCTCTCCTCATATTTCTCGAATTTAGGATCTTGCCCTAAATGGGTGTTTAATTAATAGTAGAATAGAACGACAGTATGTAAAGGGTGTATCTCACACGGCCTGAACCAGACTAGGCCTTAATTAAAGATTTGTTTGCCCAAAATTGCTGTATTTCAAATGCCTGAATCAAACCCCTGTATGTAAAGGGTGTATCTCACAGGGCCTGAACCAGTGTAGGCCTGAATTAAATATTTATTTGCCCAAAATGGCTGCATTTCAAATGGCTGTATTTCAAATGCCTGAATCAAACCCCTGTATGTAAAGGGTGTATCTCACACGGCCTGACCCACTGTATGCCTGAATTCAATATTTGTGCACCAAATGGCGGTATTTCAAAACTCTGAATCTAACCCAAATGTATTAAGGGTGTATCTCACAATGACATATGCAGCAAAGGCTGAAAAATAACCTTTCTTTGCCCAAACGTGTGTTTGTTTAATAACTCAATATGGCAGCAGTATATAACCCAGGAATTTCAAACGTGTTTATGCTGCAAGGCCTGAAATATTGTGTATTTTGCCCCAAAAAGGATGTTTTATTAATGACAGAATATAAGCCCTGTATATACAGGTTGTATCTCACACGGCCTGACCCACTGTAGGCCTGAATTCAATATTGGTGCAGCAAATGGCGGTATTTCAAATGCCTGAATCAAACCCCAGTATCTAGAAGGTGTATCTCACACGGCCTGACCCAGAGTAGACCTAAATTAAATATTTCTTTGCCCAACAAGGCTGTATTTCAAATGGCTGTATTTCAAATGCCTGAATCAAACCCCTGTATGTAGAGGGTGTATCTCACAGGGCCTTAACCAGTGTAGGCCTGAATTCAATATTAGTGCACCAAATGGCGGTATTTCAAATCTCTGAATCTAACTCAAATGAATTAAGGGTGTATCTCACAATGACATCTGCATCAAAGGCTGCCAACTAATTTTTTTTGGCCCAAACGAGTGATTGTTTAACAAATGAATTTGACAGCAGTATATAAGCCTGTAATTTCACACGTGCTAATGCTGCAAGGCCTGAAAATAGTGTTTTTTTGGCAAAAAAGTGTGTTTTTAAAACCCCAGAAAATGATGGGTGTATTTCTAGCTTAAATTGCACACTGACTAATCCAGATGTTGTAGATTGCCAAAAAAGTATTTTTTTGGTAACAGAATATTAAAGCTGTATATATTAAACTTGAATTTAACACTTGCAAATCAGGAAAATACTGTTTTTGGCAAAAAAGTGTGTTTTTAAAACCCCAGAAAATGATGGGTGTATTTCTACCTTAAATTGCACACTAACTAATCCAGATGTTGTAGTTTGCCCAAAAAAAATGTGATTTGCAATGTCCCAAAAGCTCAGATGCAGTGCTTGTGCACTGAGCTTGCATAAAATGGCTGCCGCTGCCGCCCACCTAACTAACAGAATTCTAAAAGTTCGTTTTTTTTGGTCAATGAGCTCAGGGCAGGGTAAAACGCTTGTGCCCTGCACCCACACAACTATTTGTCTGTAGATCGCTGAGTTAGATTCTCTCCTATTCTCTCCCTGAAGTCACAAGTCCAGCAGCATCCTCTCCCTACACTTGTAACAGCAAAATGACATGCAGCGCTATGTGACTCAAGCTTATATAGAGCCTGCGTCACATGCTGCTCTGGCCAATCACAGCCATGCCATTAGTAGGCATGGCTGTGATGGCTTCTAAGGTCAGACAGTTAACCGCTTGTTGATTGGCTGCTCTGCAGCCTTTCAAAAAGCGCCAAGAAAGCGCCGAACACCGAACCCAAACTTTTACTGAAATGTTCGGGTTCGGGTCCGGGGAACTAAAGTTCGGTACGAACCCGAACTGTACAGTTCGGATTCGCTCAACCCTAAAGACGTGTTATATATCGGTGAGTGACACAGCTTTTTCTTTCTTATTTTTCTGAATTCTGAATAAAATTAAAATTATTTTGCTGAATTTTTATCTCTATAGAGAAAAATTTATGCAACTGAAAGACACTGTGTACCCTCCACCTTCAGAGTATATGCACATGGTTCCTGTGGATTTTACATATTGATTTTTGTGTAGTTTTCACACTAAATCCACATCAAAATTTGCATGTCTAACAAATTTCAACGAGGGTTTGCCCTATGTACATGAGGCTTCCAAAATCAGGTACTGTATTAAGCAGAGAAAATCCATGCCTAATATGTACCATGTGCATATACTCTAACGGTTCGCTGCTTTGGATGATGGCACAATAATTTCATTTAGCAGGCACTAACATGGTTAGCTATCCTCTTAGGGACCAAGACAATTTTTTATTTTTATTTTTCTACCTTCCAAGAGCCATAAATTTTCCAATCACATACGTGTGATTTTTTTTTGGGTGGTAAGTTGTATTTTTTTAATGGCACCATCTAATTTACCAGAAGAAAAGAAAGTTCAGCAGCTCTCACCTGCCCCACCTTCACCTGTGAGCACGGAGGACCCGTGTCAGGCCCGGGTAATGTATTGCAATATGGTTGAAGAAATCCAGCTCCACTTCGGTAAAGGAAAAATGTATTTTGCTTGCGGTAAAATCACATCCAGTTACAGTTACAAAGTCGTTGTCTACGCGTTTCGGGCTACTGAAGACAATTCGCGCCCTTACTTATGACACAATACAACATTAAAAAGTGGACCACTTTTTAATGTTGTATTGTGTCATGAGTAAGGGCGCAAATTGTCTTCAGTAGCCCGAAACGCACAGACAACGACTTTGTAACTGTAACTGGATGTGATTTTACCGCAAGCAAAATACATTTTTCCTTTACCGAAGTGGAGCTGGATTTCTTCAACCATCTAATTTACCATAGCTGGTTTAAAAAAAAGGAGGAAAAAATTATTGATAGAGTGTAATTGAAAAAAATAAAATAATATATATTTTTATATTTTAATATTTTGGACATTTTCAGATGTGGCGATACCTGTTTGTCTTATTGTTTGTTTTGTGTATATTTCAGAGTCAAAGTTTCTTTATATTCCTTTTTTTTTTTTACTGTAAATTAACAGTCACCTTTCTATGGCAGACCTGGGAGCATTCACAATTCCTTAGACTGCCATAGCAACTAATTGGAGCTCTGAAAATTTTCCATGGGGGCTCTGATCAGAAGACAGACAGAGCCCCCTCCCTCTGGCTAACCCCTCAGTTGCCAGAGTTGCTATTGACAGTGGTATATGAGGGGTTAAACGATTGGGATCAGATTCATCTCTGATTCCTCTGATTCCAGTCTCTGCCAGCAGGTGTCAGCTTCAGCTGTTTTATACAGCCAGCCTCTGCCATGTATGGGATGAGCTCAGCTCATGCTTGCTCCAAACAACCGCTTAACACATATGATGTTCCTCTATATGTTTATGCATTAAGGGTTTATAATGTTGAAATAATATAAAAGTGATTGCGTTACTTGAAATAGTTTTCTGGTTAGAAAAAAAAAATCTGTGTGCAGTTCAATATTTCAAACATCCAGTAATCTAATGATGGTTGAACAGAATACATACAGGAACGTTTCATCATCTTTCTACAAATAGTAGCTAGCAAGTAATAATACTAAAATATCTGAAAAAATAATGCATTTGCATTGGTTAACATGATTTTGTTATTGAAAAGAAATTGATGCCAGAACCATTCATTATAGATAAAAGCAATCATTTTCTTTTGGATTGGTAATGATAATTGTTATGTTTAGCCATTTTAAGATTATCAGTACATGTTACATAACTGTGAAATAAAAGAGGGTAACCCCTGCATGAAGAAGATTATGTGAGCCAGCAAGTATGACCAAAGTAAGCAATGGGTCCAAACTTTTAGACAAAAAATTATCATAAAACACATTACAAGATTGGCCAGTATAAAACTAAATCAACTGAGAACAAGCTGTGGATCTAGTAAACCTGAAAACATGAGATGTAAAGAGAAGAAAAAGTTGGCTTGACAACCATTTCAGAGTCCCAAATGACCTTTTCAATAGTAGTCTGACATTGAAAGTTTATGTATTGAGGTTATCAGTGTATAACTGCTTACACTGTATATTATAAAACAAGGCATTATTTATATTATATCCTGTGTAATACTTTCTTACTGCTCATATAGTTTGTAGAAAGAGGATATGCAAACAAGCTCTTAACAAGCTCTGCCTATAAAGTTACCAGATGTAAGGCAGCTATCCTATAAGTCAATGTTTGACCTTTTAAAAGACCTTGAGATGTGACTTTGATATTAAATAAGTCAGCATATTATCTGCAGACAACTGTTTAGGAGTGATTGTCCCTCCTCAGTGCAGAGCTGTGATGTAACGGATCTCCTGGCACCCCGACTGGGTACCTCCGTCGATGGATGCTCCTAGTGCTTCCCAAGGGCTCCAAGCACTCCTCTTGACATTGTAAGCACTGCCAACCTCACAAACCACCGTAGCTTGATTGGGATCTCGCCGTCTTCTACCCACCCTGGACCTATGACAAGGTTTTCAGGTTGCAGTGGGTGAACCTCTCTTCCTTCAGAGAGCGATGCAGGATCAAGCTCTTAAAAGAGCTCAGGGATTATAGCCAGGGGAGTATATAGCATATAGCAACCCCCAGTGTAGATGCAGCTTTTTCCCCACACACAAAGCTCTATGTTGAGGGTAAAACAGGAACCCTTTAATGGGGCTACATGTCAGCCTTTTATGCAGGTCTTCCAACAAGGGACACTCCCCTGGGGACCTTGTGAAAGACTGGGACAGTTTTCACATTAGCCAATCACATACACTCACCTAAAGAATTATTAGGAACACCTGTTCTATTTCTCATTAATGCAATTATCTAGTCAACCAATCACATGGCAGTTGCTTCAATGCATTTAGGGGTGTAGTCCTGGTCAAGACAATCTCCTGAACGCCAAACTGAATGTCAGAATTGGAAAGAAAGATCATTTAAGCTATTTTGAGTGTGGCATGGTTGTTGGTGCCAGACGGGCCGGTCTGAGTATTTCACAATCTGCTCAGTTACTGGGTTTTTCACGCACAACCATTTCTAGGGTTTACAAAGAATGGTGTGAAAAGGGAAAAACATCCAGTATGCGGCTGTCCTGTGGGCAAAAATGCCTTTTGGATGCTAGAGGTCAGAGGAGAATGGGCCGACTGATTCAAGCTGATAGAAGAGCAACGTTGACTGAAATTACCACTCGTTACAACCGAGGTATGCAGCAAAGCATTTGTGAAGCCACAACACGCACAACCTTGAGGCGGATGGGCTACAACAGCAGAAGACCCCACTGGGTACCACTCATCTCCACTACAAATAGGAAAAAGAGGCTACAATTTGCACGAGCTCACCAAAATTGGACTGTTGAAGACTGGAAAAATGTTGCCTGGTCTGATGAGTCTCGATTTCTGTTGAGACATTCAAATGGTAGAGTCCGAATTTGGCGTAAACAGATTGAGAACATGTATCCATCCTCTGATGGCTACTTCCAGCAGGATAATGCACCATGTCACAAAGCTCAAATCATTTCAAATTGGTTTCTTGAACATGACAATGAGTTCACTAAAGTACTAAAATGGCTCCCACAGTCACCAGATCTCAACCCAATAGAGCATCTTTGGGATGTGGTGGAACGGGAGCTTCGTGCCCTGGATGTGCATCCCTCAAATCTCCATCAACTGCAAGATGCTATCCTATCAATATGGGCCAACATTTCTAAAGAATGCTATCAGCACCTTGTTGAATCAATGCCACGTAGAATTAAGGCAGTTCTGAACGCAAAAGGGGGTCCAACACCGTATTAGTATGGTGTTCCTAATAATTCTTTAGGTGAGTGTACATTTACAGTATGGAAACACTCCCAGCAATTATACAATTGTACACAACCCCCCCTCTGCCTGTGATACATTTAACAAACACAATGGGCTCTGCCTGTGATACAATTACTAAACACAATGGGCTAACTTAATCTCTCACAGGCAGAAAACATATTTTCCCCCAAAACACAGAAAGCCCCACATATCCCAATAAATTATGCATTCCTGGATAGCTCTGATCTGGGCAAACAACATATCCAGAAATCACCCAGATCCGAGCAGGGGTTCCCGAATCCCATGGAACTCACATTTGACCGACCACAAGCATGGCTTTCCTGCCCAAAACAGTTCTACAGATTTAGGCTGTGCGGCCGGTCTACCTTCTCCTTCAAAGTTTTAGTATATGGGCCATAATCCTGAGTGAAAAGGCTGGCAAACAGGCCCCTCCAAAACCCAGTGGCGAGGTTATTTCCACCACAGGTGAGTACTGGCTTTACTGAGTGAGAGGCCTAGTTCAGGTGTTGAGGAATACAAGATCTCCTTATGGAGACGAGTCTTATAGACCAGGCAATCCTCCTCTGAAATTCTGGGAAGAGGGTGTGCAAATGAGCTCCTAGGAAGCTCTGCCTCTAATACATCAGATGCAAGGTAGCTATCCTATAAGTCAATGTTCGACCTTTTAAGAGACCTTGAGACATGACTGGGATAATAATTAAGCTAGCATCTCATCTGCAGAGCAGACAGTTGTTTCGGGTGATTGCCCCTAATGCACACATTTGTTGATGTGCATTTCAGCTGTAGTTGACAGCTAGATGGTCAATGGATCAAGACAATAATGTGCTTCTATGAGATAAGTTGCAGTGTGTAGTGAATATTGTGGT
The DNA here is from genome assembly GCF_905171765.1 of Bufo bufo. NCBI lineage: Eukaryota > Metazoa > Chordata > Amphibia > Anura > Bufonidae > Bufo > Bufo bufo. Next base: position 404,765,697 of record NC_053393.1, on the reverse strand, counting down.
CAGCATAGTGTTTCATGTGTCCTCACTATGAATGCATGGTAAACCTCATGCAAATGGCCATATAATCAATTCATATTGTATAGATCTGTAAACAGCACCCACACAAGTCTACAAGCCAATAGTATACCTCAGTGTACCTCCGATACATTTTGTTCTTATGAATTTCATATGAATCCAAAAGAAAAAACGTGCAATGGCACAGCTTGTGTCTATGACTCTGTAATGAAGAACCGTAGAACCTCCACCTAGCACCACACTGGATACATGGAAAAATGATAAAACCCAGATAAGAACAGGTGAAATTTGCATTCCAATATGTTTTCTCAGTAAAATATCAGTAAACTGAGTATTTCCTTCTTGGATTATGCAAATATAGAACATAAACTATAGTCATATTAAAATCTCTCATTTTGTTGTGTTTCCATCATATTGAATACTTTTATGGATGCAGTATTTTTTACACATGGTCTGTTCATACAGGTGCTAAATTGTTCTTTTAATCTTAAATTGAGTTGCACATGTGCGCAAATAACATGAAAGGCCAGAGGATATTATACCCAGTCTGCTATTACAGATTGTGGGTCAACAATATTCTTTTTTGATTGCTAATGTTTTATTGTCTTTTAGTATACATTGGAATAGTAATGGTAATTTATGCAGATATTTTGCATGCATAACAAATAATGAGAAACACCTGCAGAATTTCCCCCTTTTTCTCTGAGTTTAGCAACTAATTATATTTTAAATAATGGCTACCATTGAACACAATTATCCAAATCACTTTAAGTAATGGAATCTTTTTTAAGGTGTTTCTGAAATTTTAACACAGTTTTTAAATATTCTTCTATTCCAATGTGCAAATTAAAAAAACACACACAAAGACTAACAGCTATACACCATGAATAAACATGAGGATGGGATGAAACAGGATGTGGTTTGGTTCTACAATTCGATGGTCAATGAAATATTTTGGCTTATTTAAAGCAATTACCTACACACTGTGAAGACTGTATTAGAGAAATGCTTGAAGGGGTTGTCCAAAGGGGTAGGTCAATATATTTGCCCGCATTGTAAAAAAAAACCAACTATCAATTACACTGTAATTCTAGTTTTGGCTGTTACTCTCCTTTTTTCCTGAGGTTCATGGGACCAGAACAGTTGCAGCAAGTCGCCCCATACATCGATCATGGGATCTCCCTTATGGCTTGAACCGTCCCTTGGACAGAGCACACTTGTCCTTTGGAACAGCTACCTGCATTCAAGCTTACAGGCATACAATGTCAAATATGGCAGTCTTAATCCATCTAAGGGAGTAGAGTAAGCCAGAAGGGAGCCTGTTCTGGTCACATGACCCTGAGGCAAACAATGAATTCTCAATCAAAATTTAAAATACTGTTGAGTTTAATTGGAGACGTTTTTGTACAATTCAGATAAATGTTGTGCTTTATATAGTTCTATCTTTTTAGTTGACTGAAAAACACCTTTAACATAGTAACATAGTACACAAGGCCGAAAAAAGACATCCGACCATCCAGTTCGGCCCATCATCCTACAAGTCGATCCAGAGGAAGGCAAAAAAAAACTTATGGGGAATAAAAAATTCCTTCCCGACTCCAATCAGGCAATCAGAATAACTCCCTGGATCAACGACCCCTCTCTAGTAGCTATAGCCTGTAATATTATTACGCTCCAGAAATACATCCAGGCCCCTCTTGAATTCATTTATTGTACTCACCATCACCACCTCCTCAGGCAGAGAGTTCCATAGTCTCACTGCTCTTACCATAAAGAATCCTCTTCTATGTCTGTGTACAAACCTTCTTTCCTCCAGACGCAGAGGATGTCCCCTCGTCACAGTCACAGTCCTGGGGATAAATAGATGATGGGATAGATCTCTATACTGACCCCTGATATATTTATACATAGTAATTAAATCTCCTCTCAGTCATCTTTTTCTAAAGTGAATAACCCAAATTTTGATAATCTTTCAGGGTACTGTAGTTGCCCCCATTCCAGTTATTACTTTAGTTGCCCTCCTCTTGACCCTCTCCAGATCTGCTATGTCTGCCTTGTTTTCAGGAGCCCAGAACTGTACACAGTACTCCATGTGTGGTCTGACTAGCGATTTGTAAAGTGGTAGGACTATGTTCTTATCACGGGCATCTATGCCCCTTTTGATGCAACCCATTATCTTATTGGCCTTGGCAGCAGCTGCCTGACACTGGTTTTTGCAGCTTAGTTTGCTGTTTATTAAAATGCCTAGATTATTTTCCATGTCAGTGTTACCGAGTGTTTTACCATTTAGTATGTACGGGTGACTTGCATTATTCCTTTCCATGTGCATAACCTTACATTTGTCAGTGTTAAACCTCATCTGCCACTTATCTGCCCAAGCCTCCAATCTATCCAGATCCCTCTGTAGTAGTATACTGTCCTCTTCCGTGTTAATTACTTTACACAGTTTAGTGTCATCTGCAAAAATTGATATTTTACTATGCAAGCCTTCTACAAGATCATTAATAAATATATTGAAGAGAATAGGGCCCAATACTGACCCCTGAGGTACTCCACTAGTGACAGTGACCCAATCTGAGTGTGTACCGTTAATAACCACCCTCTGTTTTCTATCATTGAGCCAGTTACTTACCCACATACAGACGTTTTCTCCCAGTCCAAGCATTCTCATTTTATATACTAACCTTTTATGTGGTACAGTGTCAAATGCTTTGGAGAAGTCCAGATATACGACATCCATTGATTCGCCGCTGTCAAGTCTAGAACTTACCTCCTCATAGAAACTGATTAAATTAGTTTGACATGACCGATCCCTCATGAAGCCATGCTGTTATGGCGTTATTTGCTTATTTCCGTTGAGATGCTCTAAGATAGCATCTCTCAGAAAACCTTCAAACAGTTTACCCACAACAGATGTTAAACTTACCGGCCTATAGTTTACAAGCTCTGTTTTTGGACCCTTTTTGAATATTGCCATCACATTTGCCTCTAGTTTGGCCGCTTTTATTTGTTTTTTACATGTTCTATTTTTTTCCTTATAATTTTTCAGTGCTTTCGTGCCACCCACCTGTTTTAGTGATTCATATCCTTTCTTTTTTCATTTATTGCTTTCTTTACAGTTTTATTTATCCACATTGGTTTCTTTTTGTTCCTTAACCTTTTATTCCCATACGGTATGTACCTCTCACAATGAGATTTTAGGATGCTTTTAAAGATATCCCATTTTGTGGCTGTATTTTTATTTTTGAGGACTTTGTCCCAGTTAGTTACGCCTGTGGCCTCTCTTAGGCTACTTTCACACCTGCGTTCGGGTGTCCGCTCGTGAGCTCCGTCTGAACGCAGCCGTCCAGCCCTAATGCATTCTCAGTGGAGGCGGATCCCCTCAGAATGCATCAGTCTGCCAGCATTCAGCCTCTGCTCCGCTCAGCGAGCGGACACCTGAACGCTGCTTGCAGCGTTCGGGTGTCCGCCTGGCCGTGCGGAAGCGAGCGGATCCGTCCAGACTTACAATGTAAGTCAATAGGGTCGGATCCGTTTGAAGATGACACTATATGGCTCAATCTTCAAACGGATCCACCCCCATTGACTTTCAATGTAAAGTCTGGACGGATCCGCTCAGGCTACTTTCACACTTAGAAATTTTTCTAAGTTATAATGCAGACGGATCCGTTCTGAACGGATGCAAACGTCTGCATTATAGGAGCGGATCCGTCTGATGAAACATCAGACGGACCCGCTCCGAACGCTAGTGTGAAAGTAGCCTTAGTTGGCAAAATGTAGCTTTTTTTGAAGTTTGGTAATTTTGTTTCTCGCTGTAGAAACGCTCTTTTGAATGATAATTGGAAGGTTATTACTTTATGGTCACTATTTCCCCGGTGTCCCCCAACCTGCACGTCTGTTGTTCTGTCAGGCCTATTGGTTAATACTAAGTCCAGTATGGCCGTCCCTCTAGTCGGGTCCTGAACCAGTTGGGAGAGGTAATTGTCTTTGGTTATTGCCAAGAACCTGTTTCCTTTATGAGATATACAAGTTTCAGTTTCCCAGTCTATATCTGGGTAGTTGAAGTCCCCCATAATAACGACCTCATTATGATTTGCCGCCTTGTCTATCTCGTTTAGTAGTAGATTTTCTGTGGACTCTGGTATATTAGGTGGTTTATAGTAAACTCCTATTATTAGTTTATTATTGTTTTTAGCTCCATGTATCTCTACCCACAGTGACTGATGTCCCTCACTTATATCTTCACGGAGTGTGGGCTTTAGACAAGACTTTACATAAAGGCAAACCCCTACCTCTCTCCGGCTTTGACGATCCTTTCTAAACAGACTGTAAGGGTCCATTCACACGTCCGTGTGTGTGGATCCGCAAAACACGGACATCGGCGATGTGCGTTCCGCATTTTGCGGACCGTACATCGCCGGCACTGAATAGAAAATGCCTATTCATGACATGTTCTATATTTTTCGGGATCTGAATTGCAGACCCGGAAGTGCGGATCTGCAATTCCGGATCCGGGCAGCACATCGTGCTGCCCCATAGAAATGAATGGGTCCGCAATTCCGTTCCTCAAAATGCGGAACGAAATTGCGGACGTGTGAATGGACCCTAACCTTGTACATTAACTGCCCAGTCATGGCTATCATAGCTAAATATGAATGTCCTAATTGAATCCTAACTTATCAGGATTATCTACATAAGCATGGGTCCCTATAAGAACATGCAGACCAGTCAAATTTATTTCCTTTTTTTTACAGCAACCTGTGGTCTGCAATGCATTGAAATTCTACCTGATACCTGCCTGATAAAGGGAAAATCGTATGTATTTTTTTTTCTATTTATAAATCCCCTGGGGTGGCCATATTAGACACTAGCACTGTCTTTCTGCATTGTCTGTATAATCACTGTAGCTAGATGTGTGTGTTTTATGGCAGCTGCAATAAATGAGGGCTAAAGGTAAATTACAGCCTTTCTCACAGAGTCCATTGAGTTGCAAGGGAGATAAACACACAGCTAGATCAATTTGTTTAGTATGGCTGTCTTTCCTTATTTAGGCCTTCAGCTGTACAACAGAATGGAATTTAAATTCCCTCATGCTCTGCTGACTCTGTTCAAGGCTACACAGCAAATCTGCTAAAAACAGGAAATATCACCTTCTTGTGATTGTTCTAGTCCAGGAGTTTACAAACTGTGACCTGAGAGCAGCATGTGTGCCACAAAGCTGCAGTTTGCAGCCTCTGTCCTGCTGGACAGAAACATCTGATCGTGCGATCAGCTGTGTTTCTGACCTCAGCAAATGACAGCTCCTACATTCTAGCAGGAGCAAGTTGGGTCCCCAGCAGTCAGTGACAGCTGGAGACTTGGATGATAAGACAAGTGGTTTATTACTGCTTCTGTCTTCTCCTGCACTTGATGCATGGCATGAGAGCTATACAGTGAAAAGAAGTCCTGTATTGGACCCAGTGAACGCATGATCTCCAAGTATCTTGGACATAGCAGACCTGCACGGTCTTAGCAGACCCTGATCATCTCTTGTCTCTGTACAATGTCTAGTATGGGCCCTTTTTCCCCTTTAACTGGATGCTCCTTTGGATGATCCAGTTAGGCCTGTTTCACACTGGAGTTAATGGTTCCAGCAGGCTGTTCCAGCATAATTTTTTGTCTGGCGGTCTGTCTGCATATTTGCTGTGCTGCGGCCAGAACATTGGTGCCCAATATAGTGAATGGGGCCGGATGGACATCCGGCAGCGCATGGCTGCACACAGTAGTTATGGATCTGGCAGGCTGTTCTCCTGTCAGAACATCCTGCCGGAACTATTAACGCCAGTGTGAAACAGGTCTTACAGTGGAAAAAGTGCTAAAAGTGTTAATGTCTACCAGAGGTATTTTAATGACCTAATGGGGGACGTAATATATGCCAAAAATATATTAAAAATAATTAAAAATTTGTAATAAAATACAGAGTGTTTTGTGCTTTCCACACAGAGGACCTGCCCATAAGATGGCCACTGATGGAGGGTAATGAGACGAGGCAAATTATTTCCATGTGATGTCTCCTGCATGCAAACAAACTGCTCCTGCACCTGCACTAAAATTGTAAACATCATTTTGGTAGTCCAACAAATAATTTAAGGGTTTCTGCACTTTGTTTTAACTAGATCATCAGCTTCTGATCGGTGGGGGTCCAAAACCCGGGACCCCCGCTGATCAGCTGTTTGAGAAGGCAGCGGCGCTCCAGTAGCGCCGCGGCCTTCTCAGTGTTTACCGTCGGCCCACTGACTTCACGACTTGTATCTACTAGCGTGGGTGGGGCTAAGTGAACAGAGCTTAGCCCCGCCCACGCTAGTTGATATTAGTCGTGACGTCAGTGGGCCGGCGGTAAACAGCGAGAAGGCCGCGGCGCTACTGGAGCGCCGCTGCCTTCTCAAACAGCTGGGGTGTTGGACCCCCCGATCACAAGCTGATGATCTATCCAGAGGATAGATCATCAGTTAAAACAAATTGCAGAACCCCTTTAAGTTACAAAAGTTAAACCACTATGTACTTTTCAGGCCTGATTATTAAAAGGTTAACCAACGGCGCTTTCCCCGCTACAAAGGGAAAGTGCTTACTGGGTATTTCAGGGCATCGATCACACAATTATAACCTATAACTAGGGGGCAGGAGGCTGTAATAGTCAATGAATGCTGTCCTCACTCATATATGTATAGGAGGCAGGATGGAAGGAAATGTCAATCAGCCGATAAATGAGCAATCACTCATTTGTCAGCTGATTGGCATTTTTCATCAAGAAGAAGGATACACGATTATTAAGCAGAACATCTCTCTGTAAAATCAGGGACGTGCAGGGCCGGTGCAAGGATTTTTGCCAACACAAGCAAAGCTACATTTTGACCATTGTTGTCCGTTTGTTGCAGCCGTAATACAGATGCTAAAATGCTCCAATAGTTTGGTCATGTGGAAGCAGAGAGGTTTTCATGTTTTATGTAAATATGGCTTAAAAATAAGCAAGATAAAAAGCAAACCAAAATCAATGTAAAGAACCATAAGAAGACCAATAGCGCATGCACACAACCGCCATTTTCTGACCCATTTCTATGGGGCTGAATTTTTGCAAGTGTTCTGCAAATTACAGAACAAGTCCTATTCTTGTTAATACTTTCAGACGATAACAGCCCTTGCAATTGATGGGTGTGAGAAAAATATAGAACACACGCAGAAGGACCCTCCCTTCCCCCTCGCAGCTCACCTGGCCCTGGTCCTGTCTGCAGCAGCTGGCTTTTCCTCTGTGTGGTCCTGGTATCTTCTCTCTGCTTCAGACAATCGCTGGTTTGAGGACCGTATTTGTCGCCCTCTAAGACGCACCTAGGTTTTAGAGGAGGATAATAAGAAAAAAATATTTTCCATTACACCTCAGGTCAGACCAGCAATCAGACCCCCAATGTTAATCAGACCTCAGCTGACAGCCCCAATCAGACCCCCAATGTTAATCAGACCTCAGATCAGACCCCCATGTCAGACATCAGCCCCTATCCATCAGCCCTACATGTCAGCGATCATCCCCCCATGTCAGTCATTAGCCCCCCATGTCAGCAATTAGCCCCCCATGTCAGCCATCAGACCCCCATGTCACATCAGCCCTCCATGTCACATTTCTCCCCCTCCATCCATGTCCCATTTCTCCCCCTCCATCCATGTCCCATTTCTCCCCCTCCATCTATGTCACATTTCTCCCCCTCCAAACCATGTCACATCACCCCCTTCGTGTCACATCATGATCACATCATTACCCCCTATTGTGTCACATTTCTCCCCGCCCTGGCCCCATCCCCATGTCACAGACTACAGACATTGTCCCCCCTCCGATCATGTCACGGTCACCATCCCCCCCTCCATTTATGATTGTTGTTGGTGTAATAATTTTTTTAAAACACATTTATGCCGTGCGCTCTGGCGCTAGTGCGCTCATCAGTGATCACCTACCCACCTGTCCTGCTGCTACGACAATCTGGCTGTGTGTGAGTCAGACTTACAGACAGTCACCTCCAGTCCCTGCTGCTGCCCGCCGTGCCACTCGCCAGTCACACACCCCTGGCCTGACCCCGTGATGCCGTGCTGACGGGCCCTTGCCACTCTTTGAGTGAGCGGCGCTGCGGCACAACTCAAAAGTAAGTGATTTAAAAAAAAAAAGAAGGTAAATTTTTCCGCCCTTCCCCAGGGTGCGCCCTACAGCAGCCGCTTGGTCTGCCTTATGGTAGCGCCGGCCCTGGGGACGTGCTACCGATATTCATAAGAACTGAGTGACGGAAGAACGTTTGTGGTAGCAATCGTTCCTCCCCCATTCAATTTGTATCGGCCTGTGTAAGAGCCCCATGCAAACGAGTGCTGATAGACAATTTTCTTTGCAGCCCCTTGAAACAGCCCTCAGACCAAAAAAAGTTGTGCACCCCTGTTCTATTGGTCAGTGTATATACTGAAATGTGGAGTAAAAAGACAGAAAAAAATAAAATTATTAATTGTAATTAAACCTTATTTAAATTACATGTAATTTTTCTCATGATGCCTTTCCTTTTAAGGGATATTCTGTTTTCAGAAAATAGAGGTAGCCACTGTGTAATGACATTGTATAAAATGTTCTAATACGTTTTCTGTATGAATTCCTCACCATTTTAAGATCTCTGCTTAAAGGGCTTCTGTAACCCCCCAAAAGTCATTTTTCATTTTTGGGCTAATTAAAATACTTATAGTGCGATTATTCAATATATAGTGCCCTTACCTTTTTCTGTGGCTTAGTTTCTTTAAAAACCACACTTTTATAATATGTTAATTACCTCGCTACCAGCAAGTAGGGCGGTTACTTGCTGGTAGCCGCCGCATCCTCCTTTCGAAAAAAACGCCCCCTCCTCCTGTTGATTGACAGGGCCAGCGAGCGCTCAACTCCTCCGGCTGGCCCTGTCTGCAATTCAAATCCCGCGCCTGCGCCTTACGTGTCTTCATTCGGCGCAGGCGCTCTGAGAGAAGGATGCTCGCTTCCTCAGCACTTCCTCAGTGCGCCTGCGCCGATGACGTCTTCTCTTTCGGGTTTAGAGGTGACGTCATCGGCGCAGGCGCAACTGAGGGAGTGCTGAAGAAGCGAGCATCCTTCTCTCAGAGCGCCTGCGCCGAATGAAGACACGTAAGGCGCAGGATTTGAATTGCAGACAGGGCCAGCCGGAGGAGGAGAGCGCTCGCTGGCCCTGTCAATCAACAGGAGGAGGGGGCGTTTTTTTGAAAGGAGGATGCGGCGGCTACCAGCAAGTAACCGCCCTACTTGCTGGTAGCGAGGTAATTAACATATTATAAAAGTGCGGTTTTTAAAGAAACTAAGCCACATAAAAAGGTAAGAGCACTATATATTGAATAATCGCACTATAAGGATTTTAATTAGCCGAAAAATGAAAAATGACTTTTGGGGGGTGACAGAAGCTCTTTAACCACCTCCGGACCGCCTAACGCAGGATCGCGTTCCGGAGGTGGCAGCGCTGCGCACAGTCACGCATATACGCGTCATCTCGCGATGGCCGAGATTTCCTGTGAACGCGCGCACACAGGCGCGCGCGCTCACAGGAACGGAAGGTAAGAGAGTTGATCTCCAGCCTGCCAGCGGCGATCGTTCGCTGGCAGGCTGGAGATGTGATTTTTTTTACCCCTAACAGGTATATTAGACGCTGTTTTGATAACAGCGTCTAATATACCTGCTACCTGGTCCTCTGGTGGTCCCCTTTGTTTGGATCGACCACCAGAGGACACAGGTAGCTCAGTAAAGTAGCACCAAGCACCACTACACTACACTACACCCCCCCCGTCACTTATTAACCCCTTATTAGCCCCTGATCACCCCTGATCACCCCATATAGACTCCCTGATCACCCCCCTGTCATTGATTACCCCCCTGTCATTGATCACCCCCCTGTAAAGCTCCATTCAGATGTCCGCATGATTTTTACGGATCCACTGATAGATGGATCGGATCCGCAAAACGCATCCGGACGTCTGAATGAAGCCTTACAGGGGCGTGATCAATGACTGTGGTGATCACCCCATATAGACTCCCTGATCACCCCCCTGTCATTGATTACCCCCCTGTCATTGATTACCCCCCTGTAAAGCTCCATTCAGACGTCCGCATGATTTTTACGGATCCACTGATAGATGGATCGGATCCGCAAAACGCATCCGGACGTCTGAATGAAGCCTTACAGGGGCATGATCAATGACTGTGGTGATCACCCCATATAGACTCCCTGATCACCCCCCTGTAAAGCTCCATTCAGATGTCCGCATGATTTTTACGGATGCACTGATAGATGGATCCGATCCGCAAAACGCATCCGGACGTCTGAATGAAGCCTTACAGGGGCATGATCAATGACTGTGGTGATCACCCCATATAGACTCCCTGATCACCCCCCTGTAAAGCTCCATTCAGATGTCCGCATGATTTTTACGGATGCACTGATAGATGGTTCCGATCCGCAAAACGCATCCGGACGTCTCAATGAAGCCTTACAGGGGCATGATCAATGACTGTGGTGATCACCCCCCTGTCATTGATTACCCCCCTGTAAAGCTCCATTCAGATGTCCGCATGATTTTTACGGATGCACTGATAGATGTATCCGATCCGCAAAACGCATCCGGACGTCTGAATAAAGCCTTACAGGGGCATGATCAATGACTGTGGTGATCACCCCCCTGTCATTGATTACCCCCCTGTAAAGCTCCATTCAGATGTCCGCATGATTTTTACGGATGCACTGATAGATGGATCCGATCCGCAAAACGCATCCGGACGTCTGAATGAAGCCTTACAGGGGCATGATCAATGACTGTGGTGATCACCCCCCTGTCATTGATCAACCCCCTGTAAAGCTCCATTCAGATGTCCGCATGATTTTTACGGATGCACTGATAGATGGATCGGATCCGCAAAACGCATCCGGACGTCTGAATGAAGCCTTACAGGGGCGTGATCAATGACTGTGGTGATCACCCCATATAGACTCCCTGATCACCCCCCTGTCATTGATTACCCCCCTGTCATTGATTACCCCCCTGTAAAGCTCCATTCAGATGTCCGCATGATTTTTACGGATGCACTGATAGATGGATCGGATCCGCAAAACGCATACGGACGTCTGAATGAAGCCTTACAGGGGCGTGATCAATAACTGTGGTGATCACCCCATATAGACTCCCTGATCACCCCCCTGTCATTGATTACCCCCCTTTCATTGATTACCCCCCTGTAAAGCTCCATTCAGACGTCCGCATGATTTTTACGGATCCACTGATAGATGGATCGGATCCGCAAAACGCATACGGACGTCTGAATGAAGCCTTACACGGGCGTGATCAATGACTGTGGTTATCACCCCATATAGACTCATTGATCACCCCCCTGTCATTGATCACCCCCCTGTCATTGATCACCCCCCTGTCATTGATCACCCCTCTGTAAGGCTCCATTCAGACATTTTTTTGGCCCAAGTTAGCAGAATTTTTTATTTTTTTTCTTACAAAGTCTCATATTCCACTAACTTGTGTCAAAAAATAAAATCTCACATGAACTCACCATACCCCTCACGGAAACCAAATGCGTAAAATTTTTTAGACATTTATATTCCAGACTTCTTCTCACGCTTTAGGGCCCCTAGAATGCCAGGGCAGTATAAATACCCCACATGTGACCCCATTTCGGAAAGAAGACACCCCCAGGTATTCCGTGAGGGGCATATTGAGTCCATGAAAGATTGAAATTTTTGTCCCAAGTTAGCGGAACGGGAGACTTTGTGAGAAAAAAATTAAAAATATCAATTTCCGCTAACTTGTGGCAAAAAAAAAAAAAATTCTATGAACTCGCCATGCCCCTCATTGAATACCTTGGGGTGTCTTCTTTCCAAAATGGGGTCACATGTGGGGTATTTATACTGCCCTGGCATTCTAGGGGCCCCAAAGCGTGAGAAGAAGTCTGGTATCCAAATGTCTAAAAATGCCCTCCTAAAAGGAATTTGGGCCCCTTTGCGCATCTAGGCTGCAAAAAAGTGTCACACATCTGGTATCGCCGTACTCAGGAGAAGGTGGGGAATGTGTTTTGGGGTGTCATTTTACATATACCCATGCTGGGTGTTGGCATTTGACCAAGATATTTATCTCACCCAGCATGGGTATATGTAAAATGACACCCCAAAACACATTCCCCACCTTCTCCTGAGTACGGAGATACCAGATGTGTGACACTTTTTTGCAGCCTAGGTGGGCAAAGGGGCCCATATTCCAAAGAGCACCTTTCGGATTTCACAGGTCATTTTTTACAGAATTTGATTTCAAACTCCTTACCACACATTTGGGCCCCTAGAATGCCAGGGCAGTATAACTACCCCACAAGTGACCCCATTTTGGAAAGAAGAGACCCCAAGGTATTCGCTGATGGGCATAGTGAGTTCATGGAAGTTTTTATTTTTTGTCACAAGTTAGTGGAATATGAGACTTTGTATGAAAAAAAATAAAAAATAAAAATCATCATTTTCCACTAACTTGTGACAAAAAATAAAAAATTCTAGGAACTTGCCATGCCCCTCACGGAATACCTTGGGGTGTCTTCTTTCCAAAATGGGGTCACTTGTGGGGTAGTTATACTGCCCTGGCATTCTAGGGGCCCAAATGTGTGGTAAGGAGTTTGAAATCAAATTCTGTAAAAAATGACCTGTGAAATCCGAAAGGTGCTCTTTGGAATATGGGCCCCTTTGCCCACCTAGGCTGCAAAAAAGTGTCACACATCTGGTATTGCCGTACTCAGGAGAAGGTGGGGAATGTGTTTTGGGGTGTCATTTTACATATACCCATGCTGGGTGAGAGAAATATCTTGGCAAAAGACAACTTTTCCCATTTTTTTATACAAAGTTGGCATTTGACCAAGATATTTCTCTCACCCAGCATGGGTATATGTAAAATGACACCCCAAAACACATTCCCCACCTTCTCCTGAGTACGGAGATACCAGATGTGTGACACTTTTTTGCAGCCTAGGTGGGCAAAGGGGCCCATATTCCAAAGAGCACCTTTCGGATTTCACAGGTCATTTTTTACAGAATTTGATTTCAAACTCCTTACCACACATTTGGGCCCCTAAAATGCCAGGGCAGTATAACTACCCCACAAGTGACCCCATTTTGGAAAGAAGAGACCCCAAGGTATTTCGTGATGGGCATAGTGAGTTCATAGAAGTTTTTATTTTTTGTCACAAGTTAGTGGAATATGAGACTTTGTAAGAAAAAAAAAAAAAAAAAAATCATCATTTTCCGCTAACTTGTGACAAAAAATAAAAAGTTCTATGAACTCACTATGCCCATCAGCGAATACCTTAGGGTGTGTACTTTCCGAAATGGGGTCATTTGTGGGGTGTTTGTACTGTCTGGCCATTGTAGAACCTCAGGAAACATGACAGGTGCTCAGAAAGTCAGAGCTGCTTCAAAAAGCGGAAATTCACATTTTTGTACCATAGTTTGTAAACGGGTACCTCCGTTGATAAATGCTCCCAGTGCCTCCCGAGGACTCCAAGCACTCCGCTCGACACCGATACCACCACAGAAACCAGGAAAAGGAACAGCTCTTACAAGAGCTAGGAGTAATAGCCAGGGGAGTATACAAGTATAGCAATCCCCACACACATGAGACGAGGCTCTATGTTGAGTGTAAAAACAGGAACACTATATTGAGGTCCCCATCTGGTGTACACGCCCCTAGGGGCCCAAATGTGTGGTAAGGAGTTTGAAATCAAATTCTGTAAAAAATGACCTGTGAAATGCGAAAGGTGCTCTTTGGAATATGGGCCCCTTTGCTCACCTAGGCTGCAAAAAAGTGTCACACATCTGGTATTTCCGTACTCAGGAGAAGGTGGGGAATGTGTTTTGGGGTGTCATTTTACATATACCTATGCTGGGTGAGAGAAATATCTTGGCAAAAGACAACTTTTCCCATTTTTTTATACAAAGTTGGCATTTGACCAAGATATTTCTCTCACCCAGCATGGGTATATGTAAAATGACACCCCAAAACACATTCCCCACCTTCTCCTGAGTACGGAGATACCAGATGTGTGACACTTTTTTGCAGCCTAGGTGGGCAAAGGGGCCCATATTCCAAAGAGCACCTTTCGCATTTCACAGGTCATTTTTTACAGAATTTGATTTCAAACTCCTTACCACACATTTGGGTCCCTAAAATGCCAGGGCAGTATAACTACCCCACAAGTGACCCCATTTTGGAAAGAAGAGACCTCAAGGTATTTCGTGATGGGCATAGTGAGTTCATAGAAGTTTTTATTTTTTGTCACAAGTTAGTGGAATATGAGACTTTGTAAGAAAAAAAATAAATAAAAAAATCATCATTTTCCGCTAACTTGTGACAAAAAATAAAAAGTTCTATGAACTCACTATGCCCATCAGCGAATACCTTAGGGTGTGTACTTTCCGAAATGGGGTCATTTGTGGGGTGTTTGTACTGTCTGGCCATTGTAGAACCTCAGGAAACATGACAGGTGCTCAGAAAGTCAGAGCTGCTTCAAAAAGCGGAAATTCACATTTTTGTACCATAGTTTGTAAACGCTATAACTTTTACCCAAACCATTTTTTTTTTACCCAAACATTTTTTTTTATCAAAGACATGTAGAACTATAAATTTAGAGCAAAATTTCTATATGGATCTCGTTTTTTTTGCAAAATTTTACAACTGAAAGTGAAAAATGTCATTTTTTTGCAAAAAAATCGTTAAATTTCGATTAATAACAAAAAAAGTAAAAATGTCAGCAGCAATGAAATACCACCAAATGAAAGCTCTATTAGTGAGACGAAAAGGAGGTAAAATTCATTTGGGTGGTAAGTTGCATGACCGAGCAATAAACGGTGAAAGTAGTGTAGGTCAGAAGTGTAAAAAGTGGCCTGGTCTTTCAGGGTGTTTAAGCACTGGGGGCTGAGGTGGTTAAAGTCATTCAGTGGGAATGTTCCTTGTTTACTACCAGGGGATAACAATCTTTAAAGGCGTTTTCCTCTGGATAGGTCATCAGTATCTGAGGGTTCGACACCCAGGACCCCCATGATCAGCTGTTTGAGAAGACAGCTGCGGCCCCAGTAGCGCTGTGGTCTTCTATTTGCTTTTTCTAGGCCAAGTGACATCATGTTCATCAGTCAGGTGGCCTAGGCATAGCTCAGCCACCTAGAAGTGAGTGGGACTGAGCGTGATACCAAGCAGAGCTGCTATACTGTACAATATACAGGATTGTGCTTGGTAAGCTGTGAGGAGGCCACGGTACTCACAAAAACGTTTGTGCCTTCTCAAACAGCTGATCGGTGGGTGTCCCCAACAGTCAGATACAGATGACCTATCCTGAGAACAGATCATCAGTATTAAACACTCAGAAAACGCTTTTAATTCTCTGAAAGTAAACAATTAAAGGGATATTCCCATGTCTCATTTCCTAGTTGTAGCTCCTTCTTTCCCCTCCATGTGTACTGCTTGCTGATAGGGGATGCAGTCACTGCTACAATCTAACAGCCTTGGCCACGCTTGCACAGCACTTCAACTCTTCTTCTGACTGTGGTGACCAGGATTGCAGAAGTGCGCATGTTCACATATGCACGGCAGCTCCCAGCCTGGCCACCACTCTGCAGCACCCACAGTTCCCATTCTGCTAATGAAAAACGATACAGTATTATCACCATCGGGAATGTGCACACACAGTGGTATAGGACCAATGCCATCATCATAGTGCCACTTTCTTGCAATCTCAATCAAAAAGAAAGTATCAATCAAAGTGGCAGGAAGTGGTGAGTCCCAGTGCAATCGAAAAGCTGAATTGGGTAGATGCGACAACCCCATTGAGGTTTGTGAATAACTGCAAGAGGAGACATTGAAAAATGTTGATTCCATACAATCCCTTTAACAATACAATACTGTTTCTGAAAATGTACTTTAGGTCATTTTGATTGTCAAACAATTGGCAGGTACTGTACCTAATTCACTAAAGTACAGTCTCTTTCAACTTCCTGTATTCACTTTAATGGATTGAGTACTTGTAATTACACTATGCCACTGCTACAAGGGAGACAACTCACAATGTAATGAAGAAGAAGCATGGAGCTCCTGCCGTTCAGATATTGATTACCTATCCTGGTAAAACCCCTTTAATATTCACATTAATAGTGGTCAAGGGAAGTGACGATGGTGGTGCTTAGTGTATGAGAGGAGATACTGTGGAGGATGGGGGTGCTCAGTGTATGAGGGGAAATACTGTGGAGGATGGGGTTGCTCAGTGTATGAGGAGAAGATACTGTGGAGGATGGGGGTGCTCAGTTTATGAGAGGAGATACTGTGGGGGGGGGCGCTCAGTGTATGAGGAGAAGATACTGTGCATATACTGCTCTTGGTTTAGCACTGTGTCCTGGCGCCAGTACTGCACTACATGCTGGCAGCGCAGAGCTCCAGGATCTATTGTACATAGGAGCACACTATGACCTGGTGCTGTTCGATGTCAGGATATAGTGCAGCATTGGTGCCAGGACACAGTGCCAAAGCAAAAGCAGTGGTGCCCAGAGGAAGAGCAGAGAGGTGAGTATATATATATATATATTTTCTGGTCTGGGGTCTAGAATTTAGTGGACAGAGGAGTGAGGTTGGGGTTATAGGTGGCCACAGGGGTTTGATTTGGAATATGTATAAATTTTTGGGCTGATCTGTATAAATTTGAGGGATGATTTGGCGTCTGTATAAACTTGGAGTCGGTATAAATTTGTGGGCTGATCTGTATAAATGTGGGGTCTGATCTGGGGGCCTGTGTAATGGATCTCCTAGCACCCCGACCGGGTACCTCCGTTGATAAATGCTCCCAGTGCCTCCCGAGGACTCCAAGCACTCCGCTCGACACCGATACCACCACAGAAACCAGGAAAAGGAACAGCTCTTACAAGAGCTAGGAGTAATAGCCAGGGGAGTATACAAGTATAGCAATCCCCACACACATGAGACGAGGCTCTATGTTGAGTGTAAAAACAGGAACACTATATTGAGGTCCCCATCTGGTGTACACGCCCCTAGGGGACCAGAAGGAAGTCTGTGACACAGGACAGATACGTAGCACTCAGGATACACAGACACAACACATCCCCACAATGCATCATGGTTTCCTCCTCTCTGCCCTGGAGACACCCGAGGAGCAATTCAATTATCTCTCAGGACAAAGGGAAATCACCAATACACATGTGGGAACAACAGGACAGGAATCACCACCCAAACATACAATGTCACACCCTCACAGCAAACACAGACATTTAACATATTCCTTGATAGCTCAAGTCTGAGTGCATATCATTAGGTGAATAGCACTCAGAATACACAAATACAATAAAATTAGCTATCTGGGTACCATCACATAACATACAATACAATTACACAGACAGATGGTTCTGTCACACACCTCAAAACCCCACATGTCCCCATATGGCTTGGATCTGAGTGCTCAGATGCCACAAACACAGTCAAATCGCCATGGGGTTTAAGTTTTGCATGGGCTGATGAGAGGGCCCATAATCCTGGGGCAAGAGGCTGGCAACCCGGCCGCTCCAAAACCCAGTGGCGAGGTTGGTTTCGCCACACACTGTATAAATTTGGAGACTGTATAAAATTGTGGGCTGATCTGTATAAATTTAAGGGATGATTTTGGGGTCGGCATAAATTTGAGGGCTGATTTAGGGTCTGAATGAACTTGGCACTGACAGGATCTGTATGAATTTAGGGGCTTATTTGGGATCTGGATTAATTTTAGGGTCTGGTCTGGAGGTCTGCATTGACTGTGGGGTTTGTCTAAAGGTCTGGATTAATTTTGTGGTTCGTCTTGAGGTTTGTATTCATTCTGGAGTCTGGTCTGGAGGTCCATATTAATTTGGGGTCTGCTGAGGGAGTCTATAAATTTGGGGTCTCATCTGGGCTCTGTGTTAAGAAGTTCCAGCCTTGTTAAATTCCTTTTTTGGAAAGCTGATTATAATGTGATAAAAGTAGTGATACATTTCTGGTCCCTGATGCTCTCCTTCCACTACACTCCTGTGTCCTCATTGGTCTCTATACTTCTAAGTCCACCTGCATTCGGACATATGACTACTGCAGACAGTGATTGGGAAGTTATTGGTGGGATCAGTAAAATGTCACTACTTTTATTATTTTATTAAATTCCAAGCAGTTTAAAAGAAACCTAATTTTACACATGTGGCAGCAGCGGGCACAGTATTGACGGAAGCTACAGGATGGTGGTGTTAAAAGGCAGCTTGATGGGTGGGTTCTTTGCTGTAGAGGGTGTGGATGGACTGCAGAAGCAATCAGCCAACGTCAGAGATGTAACTTAATCTCCTGGGCTCTAATGTAAATTCTGTAATGGATCCCCACCTACTCTGTGCCATTTATTAATACTGGTGTCTTTTTATGTGGCAGAGGGGACTGTGCAGTGGACTGCACATAAGCGTCTGGACCAAATGGAAAAGGAAAGTGAACAACTGAAATCCATGGAGACCTGATCTGTAAGTCACTGCTTCTTTTAAAATGTTTTTTAACTTCTTTATTAGAAAGTAAAGTCACTGTAAATTGATTTGGAGGTGTGTGTGTGTGTGTGTGTGTGATTGGAGGGGGGGGGGGGCAATTTTCCTGCTCTGCCTAGGGCACCAAAATACCTTGTCCCAGCCCTGTTGGCAACATCTGTCATACATGTACAAAAATGGTGACATAGCTGGCAGGTGACAACTATGCTGACACCTGGGGCAGTATACATGCATAATTGGAATTTTGGACACTTAAACTAAGTTGTTGTGGCAGTAGAAGGAGGCTCCCTATGAGACCCTGGGGTGTGAAGGGTGGTGAATGGTTGTCATGGCATCCCAAGGCCTGTAAAGAACAAAGGAAGGATATTCCAGCTTCATATCAAACGTGGCAGCTTTATTGTTCAAAGTAGTGCATTAAAATCCATACAAACAGTTGTCATGATTAAGGATCAGTATTAAAGGGTTTCTATCACTTCGTTTCACCTATTTAGCTTTCAGACACTAGCGATCCGCTAGTGTCTGCTTTATCTAACCATCCTAATATAAGAGCTTATTGTCCTGCCGTTTAGCTAAAAAAATAACTTATATAGATATGCAAATGAGCCTCTAGGTGCTATGGGGGCGTGATTAGCACCTAGAGGCTCCGTCTACCTTAACAAACTGCCGCCGCCCAGCGCGTCCCTCCAGCCCGCCCATCTCCAGCTGAAGCGATCCTCTCCGTGCGCGTCTCTGTTCTGCGCATGCGCAGTGAATGTCTGATCGCTTCCCTGCTCAGACATCTCCACTGCGCCTGTTCCTCGGAGCACTATGACGTCATCGGCGCAGGCGCAGTGGAGATGTCTGAGCAGGGAAGCGATCAGACATTCACTGCGCATGCGCCGAATACGAGGAGCATCGCATTCCGGAGGAGATGGGCGGGCTGGAGGGACGCGCTGGGCGGCGGCAGTTTGTTAAGGTAGACGGAGCCTCTAGGTGCTAATCACGCCCCCATAGCACCTAGAGGCGCATTTGCATATCTATATAAGTTATTTTTTTAGCTAAACGGCAGGACAATAAGCTCTTATATTAGGATGGTTAGATAAAGCAGACACTAGCGGATCGCTAGTGTCTGAAAGCTAAATAGGTGAAACGAAGTGATAGAAACCCTTTAAGGGGATCCGAAATGCATTGACATGAACAGTTTGTATGGATTTTAATGCACTACTTTGAACAATAAAGCTGCCACGTTTGATATGAAGCTGGATTATCCTTCCTTTGTTCCATATTGAAAAAGTTTCCGTCCGGTTCCTGACGGCAATCCGTGCTTCGACTATGATATATCAGCAGGTGAGCGTACCCAACCCTTTTTTACAAGGCCTGTAAAGGCTCCTAGGATTGCCACTGTAATTTTTATGTCAAGGCTTACCTGTGGCAGTCTTAAATGGGATATCCCATGACTAATGTAAAAATATGAAAATCAGATATCATATAGTCCATGACAATATCTTTCTAACAATGCTGGAACCAGCCATGTACCTTATATGGATCCAGAGATCTTCCCAGTTATTTCTCTGCTACATTTATGTCAGGCTGGCAGCTCAAGAGGAGTGTCTTTTCTGCTGCAGCTAAAGGGGCGTGTCCATGCTCTCCTATCAGACCAGGAGGCAGTTGAAGAATGAAACTGAGCATGTGCGGCCATCTCAGTGAGCAGGATAAAGAAATAAAAAACAAAGTAGGTTGCACTATACAGATACATTTTATTGAATAACTTAGTGGCTATTCAAAATTTTTAATTACATGTAATAACAAGAGAGAGCCATCACAAGAACCATAGACTATTCTATACTATATAATTACAGTCTATTGTAAAGAGATTGAATGTCTCATGTTGAAGTGGGACTAACAATAAAAGTAAAACAAAGAAAAAAGAAAGTAAAAAGAAAGTTAAAAATGTTTTAAAATATATAAGCCATTTCAAAGTATTAATAATTAAATCATTTCCCATTTTTACATATAAATAACCAATAAAAATACATATTTAATATCATGGCTAGTGTTGGGTGCGAAGATTTAGAATATAGTGCTATATATTCGTATTCGCGAATATTCAAGATTTTTTTTTTTTCATCTGAACCCATGATCCCTCCCTGCTTCTTGCTTGTGGGCCAATGAGAAGGCTGCAATGTCTTTTTCTGAGCTTAGCAACATCCCTAGCAACCAATAGGAAAGTTTCCTACCCCTTAGTATATAAGAACCTCCCCAGCAGCCATTTTCTGCAGATTTTTGCGGTTCTGAGAGAGACAGCAGTGTCATTGCTGTGCTCTGTGCTTTGCTGTGTCATTACATTAGATAGTTAGTTAGTTAGTTAGTTAGCTTGTATATATAATACAGATAGTGGGAGATAGTCAGTGTAGGTTAGGTTAGTAATATAGTGTAGTAATATAGTTCTGTGATGTCACAAGTTCACAACAATACTTAGTGCACCAATCAGTAATATGTAGTCAGACCTTGCTAAAATGTGAAGTTGCATGTATTGCGCCAAAATATGCGCATCATTAATTGCCGATTTGCCGAATTTCAAATATATTGGAGCACTCTATCTGCATATAGAGCTATTTTAATGTTCTGCCGTGCCAACCATTTTATCCAGTCTCAGGAAACTTCTAGCAGCTTGAAAAATGTAGCAAAAGTGACCCACGCCTGTATTGCGCACAATATACGCATATTAGATTGCCGATTTTCGCAATCAGGAAAATAAATGGCAAATTCGCAAATTCGCTAATTTATGACAAATATTCGCCTAAATATTCGTGAAATATCGCAAATTTGAATATTGCCCCTGCGGCTCATCACTAATCATGGCATTCAAAAATGTCCAGGCTATTAAAATAGTATTTATACTGTATGGTGAATGCCGTAATGGAAAATACTTAAAATGGATGAATTGCAGTGATTTAATACAAAGTGCCAATAAAAATTAAAGCTCACTCTCCGAAAATAAAATCTGTTACAAAGCTCTGTAGATGGAAATCTGAAAAAAGTAATAGGTGTCAGAATATTGCTTGTGTTATTTAAAAAAAATAACATAGCAAAAAAAAAAACTATATATGGAATTGCTTTAATTATACTGATCCACACAATAAAGATAATACATCAGTTTTAGGGTCCATTCACACGTCCGCAAAATGGGTTCCCATACGTTCCACAATTTAGCGGAACAGTTGCAGACCCATTCTTTTTCAATGGGGCTGGAATGTGCTGTCCACATCTGCATTTGCGGATCCGCACTTCCGTTCCGCAAAAAAATAGAACATGTCGTATTCTTTTCCGCAAGTTTTCTATGAAAGTGCCGGCGATGTGCGATCCGCAAAATGCGGAACGCACATTGCCGGTGTCCGTGTTTTGAAGATCCGCAAAACACATACAGACGTGTGAATGGACCCTTAGTGTACAGTAGATTCCTTAAAAACATAACCCAAAAAACAATGGTGGAATGCATTTTGTTTCAATTTCACCCACAAACAATTCATTATCAAGAATGAGCTTTATTTCATTAAATAAAAAATAAAAAAAAAACATAAAAAAATAATAATAATTTTTCACTGATGAATACTCCACCCCATCCAGAAATGATATCAGTGAAAACTAAGACTCATCCCTCAAAAACAAGCCCTCACATAGCTTCCTCAATAGAAATTCTAAATGTTATGGGGTTTGGAATGTGGCAAGATTTTATGGCACCGAATTTAAAAACATAAAAAACTATATAGATTTTGTATTATTGTAAATCATACTGATCCAGAAAAAAAGCTGTCCATCTTATTTACTATTAGAGTTGAGCGAACACCTGGATGTTCGGGTTCGAGAAGTTCGGCCGAACTACCCGGAAATGTTCGGGTTCGGGATCCGAACCCGACCCGAACTTCGTCCCGAACCCGAACCCCATTGAAGTCAATGGGGACCCAAACTTTTCGGCACTAAAAAGGCTGTAAAACAGCCCAGGAAAGGGCTAGAGGGCTGCAAAAGGCAGCAAAATGTAGTTAAATCCCCTGCAAACAAATGTGGATAGGGAAATGAATAAAAATAAAAATAAAATAAATAAAAATTAACCAATATCAATTGGAGAGAGGTCGCATAGCAGAGAATCTGGCTTCATGTCAGCAGAGAATCAGCCTTCATGTCATAGCAGAGAATCAGGCTTCACGTCACCCACCACTGGAACAGTCCATTGTCAGATATTTAGGCCCCGGCACCCAAGCAATGGAGAGAGGTCCCATAGCAGAGAATCTGACTTCATGTCAGCAGAGAATCAGTCTTCATGTCATAGCAGAGAATCATGCTTCACGTCACCCACCACTGGAACAGACCATTGTCAGATATTTAGGCCCCGGCACCCAGGCAGAGAAGAGAGGTCCCATAGCAGAGAATCTGGCTTCATGTCAGCAGAGAATCAGTCTTCATGTCATAGCAGAGAATCATGCTTCACGTCACCCACCACTGTAACAGCCCATTGTCAGATATTTAGGCCCCGGCACCCAGGCAGAGGAGAGAGGTCCCATAGCAGAGAATCTGGCTTCATGTCAGCAGAGAATCAGGCTTCACGTCACCCACCACTGGAACAGCCCTTTGTCAGATATTTAGGCCCCGGCATCCAGGCAGAGGAGAGAGGTCCCATAACATAGAATCTGGCTTCATGTCAGCAGAGAATCAGTCTTCATGTCATAGCACAGAATCAGGCTTCATGTCACCCACCACTGGAACAGGCCACTGTCAGATATTTAGGCCCAGGCACCCAGACAGAGGAGAGAGGTCCCATAACAGAGATTCAGGCTTCATGTCAGCAGAGAATCAGTCTTCATGTCATAGCAGAGAATCATGCTTCACGTCACCCAACATTGGAACAGTCCATTGTCATATAATTTAGGCCCCGGCACACAGACAGAGGAGAGAGGTCCCATAACAGAGATTCAGGCTTCATGTCAGCAACTCAGCAGAGAATCAGTCTTCATGTCATAGCAGAGAATCATGCTTCACGTCACCCAACACTGGAACAGGCCATTGTCAGATATTTTTAGGCCCCGGCACCCAGACAGAGGAGAGGTTCATTCAACTTTGGGTTGCCCCGCAATATAATGGTAAAATGAAAAAAAAATTGGATTGAATGAGGAAGTGCCCTGGAGTACAATAATATATTGTTAAGGGGAGGTAGTTAATGTCTAATCTGCACAAGGGATGGACAGGTTCTGTGGGATCCATGCCTGGTTCATTTTTATGAACGTCAGCTTGTCCACATTGGCTGTAGACAGGCGGCTGCATTTGTCTGTAATGACGCCCCCTGCCATGCTGAATACACGTTCAGACCAAACGCTGGCCGCCGGGCAGGCCAGCACCTCCAAGGCATAAAAGGCTAGCTCTGGACACGTGGACAATTTGGAGACCCAGAAGTTGAATGGGGCCGAACCATCAGTCAGTACGTGGAGGGGTGTGCACACGTACTGTTCCACCATGTTAGTGAAATGTTGCCTCCTGCTAACAGAAAAAATTATTTGGCCCAATGTATTGAATTCAAATTCAGGCCTTTTTTTACAGGGACCTAGCACTATCTGGCTATCTATTTAGGTACCGTATTACACTAATACAGGCACAACAGTAACGACAGATTTAGCTGAATATAAATTGTAGGCCTAGTATTTAGGCGCTGGGTGACAGGTATACGTTTACGGACAGAATTATTTAAACTTGGAAATGCACGGTAACTTGTGAAGTTATTGAGGATGACACTATCCGCACCTTCAATCTAATATACCCTTTAATGGATCAATTTAAACTTGGCCTGATACAGCAGAAAAAAATATATTTAGGGAATTGCTAAGTTGGGAATTGTATTCAACCCAGAACAAAAACTGTGCTTTAGCGGACACTAAATAAATTGACCAGCCTCAGCAATAAA
The DNA here is from genome assembly GCF_905171765.1 of Bufo bufo. NCBI lineage: Eukaryota > Metazoa > Chordata > Amphibia > Anura > Bufonidae > Bufo > Bufo bufo. The sequence continues at coordinate 404,741,136 of NC_053393.1, read as the reverse complement.
CATAGATTTAGCTGAATATAAATTTTAGGCCTATTATTTAGGCGCTGGGTGACAGGTATACGTTTACGGACAGAATTAGACTTGAAAATGCACGGTAGCGTGTGTGAAGTTATTGAGAATGACCCTCTCTGCACCTTCAATCTAATATACCGTTTTATGGATAGATTTAAAGTAGGCCTGATACAGCAGAAACCACTGATTTATGGAATTGCTAAGTTGGGAATTGTATTCAACCCAGAACAAAAACTGTGCTTTGGCGGACACTAAATAAATTGATCAGCCTCAGCAATAAACACAGATTTAGCTGAATATAAATTTTAGGCCTATTATTTAGGCGCTGGGTGACAGGTGTACGTTTACGGACAGAATTATTTAAACTTGGAAATGCACGGTAGCGTGTGAAGTTATTGAGGATGACACTATCCGCACCTTCAATCTAATATACCCTTTTATGAAACGATTTAAACTTGGCCTGATAGTAATTCCCTAAATTTGTGGTTTCTGCTCTAAGTTGGCAATTGTATTTCAACCCAGAACAAAAACTGTGCTTTGGCGGACACAAAATAAATTGACCAGCCTCAGCAATAAACACAGATTGAGCTGAATATAAATTTTAGGCCTATTATTTAGGCGCTGGGTGACAGGTATACGTTTACGGACAGAATTAGACTTGGAAATGCACGATAGCGTGTGTGTGAAGTTATTGAGAATGACCCTATCTGCACCTTTAATCTAATATACCCTTTTATGGATAGATTTAAAGTAGGCCTGATACAGCAGAAACCACTGATTTAGGGAATTGCTAAGTTGGGAATTGTATTCAACCCAGAACAAAAACTGTGCTTTGCCGGACACTAAATAAATTTACCAGCCTCAGCAATAAACATAGATTTAGCTGAATATAAATTTTAGGCCTATTATTCAGGCGCTGGGTGACAGGTATACGTTTACGGACAGAATTATTTAACCACCTCAGCCCCCATGGCTTAAACACCCTGAAAGACCAGGCCACTTTTTACACTTCTGACCTACACTACTTTCACCGTTTATTGCTCGGTCATGCAACTTACCACTCAAATGAATTTTACCTCCTTTTCTTCTCACTAATAGAGCTTTCATTTGGTGGTATTTCATTGCTGCTGACATTTTAACTTTTTTTGTTATTAATCGAAATTTTACGACTTTTTTGCAAAAAAATGACATTTTTCACTTTCAGTTGTAAAATTTTGCAAAAAAAACGAGATCCATATATAAATTTTGCTCTAAATTTATTGTTCTAGATGTCTTTTTTTTTTTTTTTTTTTTTTAATTTTTCAAAGCTTTATTGAAAACTTATTTCAGCAGTACAAGTAGGTCTATTTCAATAGACCAAAAGTAGAGATATACAGCCGTATACATTGTCGGTGTACCACAAAAGCAATCAATATAGTAACTGAGTTAACACAAGTTACAACATTAACAAGTTACAACATTAACATAGTAGATATCAGTGCCAGGCGTATTGCATATTTGAGCAGTATAAGTGCAGATATATAAGAAATATAGTTGCAGATATATAAGAAATATAGTAGGTCCCATATCCATTAGTGGATCTCGTTGAAATGTCTATAGACACTCCAGGGTTTCCAAAGGGCAGTGAATTTATCGTGAGACCGGTTTTCCCAAGCTGAGAGTTCTTCAAATCAGTATATGGAATCCACTTTATTAACCCAGTAATCAGTAGGTGGGAGGTCTGAAGAAAGCCAAAATCTAGGGATTAAGAGGCGTGCAGCTGATAAAAGCTTCTTAAAAAGTGGAGTGACACCGATGTTCGCATGGGGGGGAGGAAGGCCCAGGAGGGCAAGTTGAGGAGATAGTGTAATCTTGGTTTTGCAGACTGTATTACAGTGTTTGAAGATCTCGGTCCACCAGTTGTATATAGGTGAGCAGGACCACCATATATGTAGAAATTTACCAACCTCCTTTCCACATCTCCAGCACGCGTCAGAGCCAGAACTGTTGTATCTATATGTGATATCGGGCGTTTTGTACCACCTGGTGAGTATTTTGTACCCATTTTCCTGAATCCTGACGCAACGGGATGAGTAATGGGGTTCTCTAAAGAGTTTAAACTGGTTCTCTTCAGAAAGAGTAATATCTAGGTCTTTCTCCCAGGCACCAATGAATGCCAGTTTAGGAGGGCAGATAGGGATATTCAACCTTCTATATATCTGAGAGATTAACTTCTTGGGGGGTTGTTTCGTGTTTATGAGGCTTTCAAACCAAGTGAGGGGTCTTAGCAGTGCATGGTAGGGAACATATTTTGTTATGTTGGATTGTAAAAATGAATACAGGGAGGGAAATAGCTTATTTTCAGGGAAAAGGGAGGCAAATTGATCTTTCTGGATCATGTTATCATCTTCTCCAAAGAGGGAGAGAATCAGGGTTTCAGAGTTGCGAATGTAAGTAGGAAGGCTTTGTTTCAGTTCCATTGGGGCCAAATCTATTAAATCCTTTATTTGTATAAGTGGGGAGGGTAGTGGGATTCCGTTATCAGATTTTTGGAATGTATTCCATGCTTCTATAGTAGCCATTATGTTAGGGCTGGTATTTTTGAATGTGTTATGGTTTTGTTGAGAGTGGATCAATAAAGTTCTAAAGGGGATTTTAGCTATGGCCGCTTCCATGTCAGGCCAGGATTTGTATGTGGGGTTCCTGAACCAGTCGACAGATCTGGCTAGTAGGGAAGCTAAATTGTATAGAGAAGGATTCGGGAGATTAATACCTCCGAAGTTTTTGGGTTTCTGAAGTATAGAAAGGCGTATGCGGGCTTTCTTATGAATCCATATGAAGGATCGAATTTCTTTGTCAAAGGCTTGGAAGAAGGTTTTAGGGATGGGGAGGGGGAGGACTTGTTGTAAATAATTTAACTTAGGGAGAACTAGTGAGGTAAATATATTTTTTCGGCCAAACCAGGATAATGTATGAGAGTGGAGGTTCCTTAGTTGTTCTTGCATATTTTGTAACAATGGGGCATAATTTAGTTGGAATAATTTGGAAATATCAGTACTAATTTTAACTCCCAAGTAAGTTATATAAGGGGTATCCCAATTAAACGGGGATTGGGTTGCTAGTTCACTTTTGGTTCGAGAATTTAGACCTATGCTCAGAACATGTGATTTTTTCATATTAATTTTAAGGTTAGAGAGGGGACTGATTTTTTCTAAGGTTTCGTATATTAGTGGGAGGGAGGTTTTGGGGTTGGAGGTAAGGAGAAGGAGGTCGTCGGCAAATGCTGCGACCTTGTGTTCATGATTGCCGAGTTTAATACCTTTAATTTTGTCGTTTTGACGGAAGGATTGTAGGAGTGGTTCCATGGTTAAAACGAATACTAGGGGAGACAGTGGGCAGCCCTGGCGAGTGCCATTTCTAATGGGGAAAGGAGGGGAGATGGTTTCGTTCACCAGCACCGACGCCGAGGCCTTGGAATACATAGAAAAGATCGCTTCTATAAAAGGTGTTGGCATTCCAAATTTAGACAAGGTAAGACGCAAGAAGTCCCAACTAATCCTGTCGAACGCCTTTTCGGCATCGGTGCTGAGAAGAACTAAGGGGTGAGAGAGTTTGGTGGCATAATGAATGGCATTAATAATTCTGACCGAATTATCTTTACCTTCTCTTCCAATCACAAAGCCAGTTTGATCTTTGTGTATTAGTGAGGGGAGAATAGGGGAGAGACGGTTTGCTAACATCTTAGCCATAAGCTTCAGGTCAAGGTTTAGTAAAGAAATGGGCCGGTAATTAGCACAATGTGCTGGATCTTTGCCCTCTTTAGGAATAATGGTTATTAGGGCTCTGGTCATATCAGTAGTGAGGGGGGTACCTTTGAGTGACTGGTTACAGATATTTAGAAGATAAGGGGAAATAGTTTCTCTAAAGGAGTTATAATAATGGGCTGAAAGACCGTCGGGACCTGGGGCTTTATTTTTTGGTAGTTGTTTGATGGCTTTCTCCAGTTCCATCATAGAAAAAGGAGATCCCAATGTTTCCATATTGGAAGTGTTGAGTTTAGGGAGGGAAACAGTATCTAGGAAGTTGTTGATAGCTTCTATGGTAGGTGGGGCATTAGATGGTGGGGCATGTTGGGGTAAATTGTAAAGGGCTTGGTAGAAAACTTGAAATTGGGAGGCTATATCTTTAGATGAAGTGACTATTTCACCTTTATTATCATGGATCTTACAGATATAGTTAAAATTTCTTCTTTTCTTTATCCTGTTCATGATGAACTTAGATGCTTTATCGCCATGGGCGAAATATTTAAATTGGGAATTTAAGAAATATTTGGCCGATATAGCATTTAAATTGTTTTTAAGTTCAGATCGAAGGGAGTTAAGTTTAGGAAGATAGTGGTCAGAAAGGGATTTTTTGTGGATCGTTTCCAACTTTCGGATTTCAGACAAAAGGTTATCAATGTGAGCTTTCCTCATTTTGTTAATATGAGCACCAAGGCTTATAAATTGGCCTCTTATGTAGGCTTTGTGTGTATCCCATAGAACATGTGGGGAGGTATCTGGGAGGGCATTTAGGGAGAAGAAGTCATTAAGGGTTTTTTGGATTTTTTCTTTGTTTTCTTTTGAAGAGATCAATTGCTCATTGAGTCTCCAGGTGTTAGTTTTACCGGCTGGTTGAGGGGTTGTTATAGTGACAAATATTGGAGAGTGATCGGATAAATGTATAGAGTCTATATGGGTTTTTGAGCATAACTGTAGGTGTGCTTTTGAAATAAATAAGTAGTCTAATCTTTGGTATGAGCCATGTACACTTGAAAAGAAAGTATAATCTTTTTCTGTGGGATTAAATGTTCTCCATGTGTCAATAAGGTTAAGATTATGTAGTTTATTGTTTATGGAGTTAAGTTTTTTCTGTGAAAGGGCAGACTTCCCTTTTGAAGAGTCTAGTATGGGGTTGAGGGTAACATTGAAGTCTCCTCCCATGATAATTGTGCCTTCTTGGAAAGATTCTATAATTGGGTATAAAGTATCAAACCATGAAGCCTGGTCAACGTTAGGAGCATATATGTTTATTAGTGTGTAGGTTTGGTTAGCTATGGTACCTTTTAGCATAATGTATCTCCCGTCCGCATCCTGAATATGTGCAATGTATTGGAAGGCTGTGTTCTTGTTAAAACCGATGCTGACCCCTCTGGAGGCGGAGGAATCTGAGCCGCAGTGGAACCACTCAGGAAAGCTGGAACGGGAAAGATCAGGGTAATGGTTAAACTTAAAATGAGTTTCTTGTAATAATAGTATGGAGGTGTTTCTTTTTTTCAAAAGAGAGAAAATTTGACATCTTTTTGAGGGGGCATTAAAGCCTTTTACGTTAAATGATGCTACAGTGAGATCAGCCATATCTTTCTGTTTTGTAAGATGAACCACTGCGTCTCAGATCCCCCCACACGAGAGGTCCACATATAGCCCAAGATGTCTGTTGGAGTATACCTTGGAAATAGGAACACACTTATATGAAGTCTCAATAGAGAGACGGTTTGGTCGCCACATGCAATATATCTACGGAACAAGTACAATTGAAAAGAACTTAAACATGGAAATAAGAACAAACTAAAATAAAAGAATATCTGCGCACTTGCGCAAGCAATTATTTGGTTGATCAGAGGGGGAATTATCAACCTGTGAAGGATATCACCCTATTTGGGCTAAATATCCAAAATTTTGCTGGACAGTAATAGAAATTGGATTGGAGGTAAAAGTGGAAGGGTTAGATAAGAGATAGGAAAATCAGGATGAGAGGTTGTATGTAGATAAATCGGTTAAAGGGTTAAAGTTTGAAGAGTATGAGAGATAATACATGACATAAAATATACATGTGACAGATCATCTCACTCTCCCAATGGAAGTCTTCTCGGTGTTGATTGTGGGACTTCTCTTCTGGTTCTATTAGGTCTTGGGGTATGTTGTTTTTCCCATGGAATCGGGATAGGCAGATCTGGTAGTGAGGATAGGTCTTGAACAAGATCCCAGTTCTGAATGTTCATAGGTTCAATGTTGAGGTGGTCGTACACTGAGTTAAGATCAGTGTAGGTGGAAATATTCATCCTGCGGCCTTCGTGGAAGAAAGAGAGACCAAAAGGAAAGGTCCATCTGTACGGTATGTTGCGTGTTCTAAGCCAATCTGTTAGGGGTTTTAAATACCTTCTCTTCTTGAGTGTAGATTGGGAAAGATCTTGGTAGATGGTGATGCTGCTTCCATCCCAGGATATCTCTTCCATAGGACGGGCTTTGGTTAGTATGGCTTCTTTAACTTGGAAGCTTAAAAATCTGCAGATTATGTCCCTTGGTGGGTCTGTAGCGGCTGGTTTGGGTCTTAGTGCCCTATGAGCTCTCTCAATCAAGACTTCATGGGCTGAGTCAGGGCCCAAAATAGAGAGGCAGATTTGAGTGATGGTATGGGGAATATCTCTTGTGGTGATTGTCTCCGGCACCCCCTGGAATCGCAGGTTATTCCGCCTGCCGCGGTTTTCCTGATCTTCAATAGCACAGTATAGGCTGTTTAGATTTCTTTGTACAAGGATCAGGTTATTTGTTACCCCCATTTGGTGACTCACCAGAGCCGCTTGTGTCTCCTCCAGGACCTCGACTCTTCTGCCTACTTGCCGGACATCCTGTTTTATCTCCGAAAGATCAGTGCTCAGGGGTTCCAGCGCTGCTGTCAGGGAGGAGGTAAGTATGTCTTTTAAGTATGTTCTTGATATAGGTAGCTTGTCTGATTCTGCCTCTGTGAGCTGCGCTGCTGCAGACGGTTCTTTCTGCGAGCGGCCTGAGGCGCGAGGTGAAGTCGGCGCCATCTTGTCTTCTCGTGCTACATAGATAGCCGCCGCTTTCTTGATAAATTTGTCCATGTCCCCTTTGCAGACAGGGGTTTTATGTGGATCAATAATGTCGCTAGGCTTGGGACCTCCGATCTTGACCATTTTTGGATTTTCAAGCGATGATAACAAGCTTACTAGGGTGATTTATGTACGGAGCTATCTACTCATGCAGCCATCTCCTGACGGCGCTAGCTCCGCCCCCGTTCTAGATGTCTTTGATAAAAAAAAAATGTTTGGGTAAAAAAAAATGGTTTGGGTAAAAGTTATAGCGTTTACAAACTATGGTACAAAAATGTGAATTTCCGCTTTTTGAAGCAGCTCTGACTTTCTGAGCACCTGTCATGTTTCCTGAGGTTCTACAATGCCCAGACAGTACAAACACCCCACAAATTACCCCACTTCGGAAAGTAGACACCCTAAGGTATTTGCTGATGGGCATAGTGAGTTCATAGAACTTTTTATTTTTTGTCACAAGTTAGCGGAAAATGATGATTTTTTTTCTTCTTACAGAGTCTCATATTGCACTAACTTGTGACAAAAAATAAAAACTTCCATGAACTCACTATGCCCCTCAGCGAATACCTTGGGATGTCTTCTTTACAAAAGGGGGTCACTTGTGGGGTAGTTATACTGCCCTGGCATTCTAGGGGCCCAAATGTGTGGTAAGGAGTTTGAAATCAAATTCTGTAAAAAATGGCTGGTGAAATCCGAAAGGTGCTCTTTGGAATGTGGACCCCTTTGCCTACCTAGGCTGCAAAAAAGTGTCACACATCTGGTACCTCCGTATTCAGGAGAAGTTGGGGAATGTGTTTTGGGGTGTCATTTTACATATACCCATGCTGGGTGAGAGAAATATCTTGGCAAAAGACAACTTTTCCCAGTTTTTTATACAAAGTTGGCATTTAACCAAGATATTTCTCTCACCCAGCATGGGTATATGTAAAATGACACCCCAAAACACATTCCCCAACTTCTCCTGAATACGGCGATACCACATGTGTGACACTTTTTTGCAGCCTAGGTGGGCAAAGGGGCCCACATTCCAAAGAGCACCTTTCGGATTTCACTGGTCATTTTTTACAGAATTTGATTTCAAACTCCTTACCACACATTTGGGCCCCTAGAATGCCAGGGCAGTATAACTACCCCACAAGTGACCCCATTTTGGAAAGAAGACACCCCAAGGTATTCGATGATGGGCATAGTGAGTTCATGGAAGTTTTTATTTTTTGTCACAAGTTAGTGGAATATTGAGACTTTGTAAGAAAAAAAAAAAATAATCATCATTTTCCACTAACTTGTGACAAAAAATAAAAAATTCTAGGAACTCGCCATGCCCCTCACGGAATACCTTGGGGTGTTTTCTTTCCAAAATGGGGTCACTTGTGGAGTAGTAGTACTGCCCTGGCATTTTCCAGGGGCCCTAATGTGTGGTAAGTTGGTAAATGACCTGTAAAATCCTAAAGGTGCTCTTTGGAATATGGGCCCCTTTGCCCACCTAGGCTGCAAAAAAGTGTCACACATGTGGTATCGCCGTATTCAGGAGAAGTTGGGGAATGTGTTTTGGGGTGTCATTTTACATATACCCATGCAGGGTGAGAGAAATATCTTGGCAAAAGACAACTTTTCCCATTTTTTTATACAAAGTTGGCATTTGACCAAGATATTTCTCTCACCCAGCATGGGTATATGTAAAATGACACCCCAAAACACATTCCCCAACTTCTCCTGAGTACGCCGATACCAGATGTGTGACACTTTTTTGCAGCCTAGATGCTCAAAGGTGCCCAAATTCCTTTTAGGAGGGCATTTTTAGACATTTGGATACCAGACTTCTTCTCACTCTTTGGGGCCCCTAGAATGCCAGGGCAGTATAAATACCCCACATGTGACCCCATTTTGGAAAGAAGACACCCCAAGGTATTCAATGAGGGGCATGGCGAGTTCATAGAATTTTTTTTTTTTTGGCACAAGTTAGCGGAAATTGATATTTTTTATTTTTTTCTCACAAAGTCTCCCTTTCCGCTAACTTGGGACAAAAATTTCAATCTTTCATGGACTCAATATGCCCCTCACGGAATACCTGGGGGTGTCTTCTTTCCGAAATGGGGTCACATGTGGGGTATTTATACTGCCCTGGCATTCTAGGGGCCCTAAAGCGTGAGAAGAAGTCTGGAATATAAATGTCTAAAAAATTTTACGCATTTGGATTCCGTGAGGGGTATGGTGAGTTCATGTGAGATTTAATTTTTTGACACAAGTTAGTGGAATATGAGACTTTGTAAGAAAAAAAAAAAAATTCCGCTAACTTGGGCCAAAAAAATGTCTGAATGGAGCCTTACAGGGGGGTGATCAATGACAGGGGGGTGATCAATGACAGGGGGGTGATCAGAGAGTCTATATGGGGTGATCACCCCCCTGTCATTGATCACCCCCCTGTAAGGCTCCATTCAGATGTCCGTATGTGTTTTGCGGATCCGATCCATGTATCCGTGGATCCGTAAAAATCATACGGACATCTGAATGCAGCCTGACAGGGGGGTGATCAATGACAGGGGGGGTGATCAATGACAGGGGGATGATCAGGGAGTCTATATGGGGTGATCACCCCCCCTGGAAGGCTCCAGGGAGACGCCTGTATGTGTTTTGCGGATCCGATCCATCTATCAGTGGATCTGTAAAAATCATGCGGACATCTGAATGGAGCTTTACAGGGGGGTGATCAATGACAGGGGGGTAATCAATGACAGGGGGGTGATCAGGGAGTCTATATGGGGTGATCACCACAGTCATTGATCACGCCCCTGTAAGGCTCCATTCAGACGTCCGTATGCGTTTTGCGGATCCGATCCATCTATCAGTGGATCCGTAAAAATCATGCGGACATCTGAATGGAGCTTTACAGGGGGTTGATCAATGACAGGAGTGTAATCAATGACAGGGGGGTGATCAGGGAGTCTATATGGGGTGATCACCACAGTCATTGATCACGTCCCTGTAAGGCTCCATTCAGACGTCCGTATGCGTTTTGCGCATCCGATCCATCTATCAGTGGATCCGTAAAAATCATGCGGACATCTGAATGGAGCTTTACAGGGGGTTGATCAATGACAGGGGGGTAATCAATGACAGGGGGGTGATCAGGGAGTCTATATGGGGTGATCACCACAGTCATTGATCACGCCCCTGTAAGGCTCCATTCAGACGTCCGTATGCGTTTTGCGGATCCGATCCATCTATCAGTGGATCCGTAAAAATCATGCGGACATCTGAATGGAGCTTTACAGGGGGTTGATCAATGACAGGGGGGTAATCAATGACAGGGGGGTGATCAGGGAGTCTATATGGGGTGATCAGGGGTGATCAGGGGTGATCAAGGGTGAATAAGGGGTTAATAAGTGACAGGGGGGGGGGTGTAGTGTAGTGGTGCTTGGTGCAACATATTACTGAGCTACCTGTGTCCTCTGGTGGTCGATCCAAACAAAGGGGACCACCAGAGGACCAGGTAGCAGGTATATTAGACGCTGTTATCAAAACAGCGTCTAATATACCTGTTAGGGGTTAAAAAAAACACATCTCCAGCCTGCCAGCGAACGATCGCCGCTGGCAGGCTGGAGATCAACTCTCTTACCTTCCGTTCCTGTGAGCGCGCGCGCCTGTGTGCGCGCGTTCACAGGAAATCTCGGCTCGCGCTTGATGATGCATATATGCGTTACTCTGCGCAGGGCTGCCGCCTCAGGAACGCGAATCTGCGTTAGGCGGTCCGGAGGTGGTTAAACTTGGAAATGCACGGTAGCGTGTGAAGTTATTGAGGATGACACTATCCGCACCTTCAATCTAATATACCCTTTTATGGATCAATTTAAACTTGGCCTGATACAGCAGAAAAAATATATTTAAGGGATTGCTAAGTGGGGAATTGTATTCAACCCAGAACAAAAACTGTGCTTTGGCGGACACTAAATAAATTGACCAGCCTCAGCAATAAACACAGATTGAGCTGAATATAAATTTTAGGCCTATTATTTAGGCCCTTGGTGACAGGTATACGTTTACGGACAGAATTATTTAAACTTTGAAATGTATTGGTAGCGTGTGAAGTTATTGAGGATGACACTATCCTCACCTTACAATCTAATATACCCTTTTATAGATCAACTTAAACTTGGCCTGATACAGCAGAAAAAATATATTTAGGGGATTGCTAAGTTGGGAATTGTATTCAACCCAGAACAAAAACTGTGCTTTGGCGGACACAAAATAAATTGACCAGCCTCAGCAATAAACACAGATTGAGCTGAATATAAATTTTAGGCCTATTATTTAGGCGCTGGGTTACAGGTATACGTTTAAGGACAGAATTATTTAAACTTGGAAATGCATGGTAGCGTGTGAAGTTATTGAGGATGACACTATCCGCACCTTCAATCTAATATACCCTTTTATGGATCAATTTAAACTTGGCCTGATACAGCAGAAAAAAAATATTTAGGGGATTGCTAAGTTGGGAATTGTATTCAACCCAGAACAAAAACTGTGCTTCGGCAGACAGCAGAGTGTATTACAATTGGCTAGCCACAGCTGAAACACCAGATTTAGGGTACTGCTATTTTGGCCAATTGTATTTTACCCCTCAATAAAATAGCAAGCACAGCCAAACCCCTGATGTAGGATATAGCAAAAAAATAACCACACTATTGATGGTTAAATGGACTTGGTGGCAGCTTGTGCTGGCGCATAACAAAATGGCCGCCGATCACCCAAGAAAAAAGTGACATAAAAACGCTCTGGGCAGCCTAAAAACAGTGAGCAATTAAATAGCAGCAGTTCAATGATCCACAGCTGTAGATCGATCACTGAATTAAGTGTTTTTGCAGAGTAAATCCCTGCCTAATCTCTCCCTAACAGCAGCAGCATCCTCTCCCTAAACTGATCATAGCAGAGTGATGTGCGGCGCTACGTGACTCCAGCTTAAATAGAGGCTGGGTCACATGCTGCACTGGCCAATCACAGCCATGCCAATAGTAGGCATGGCTGTGATGGCCTCTTGGGGCAAGTAGTATGACGCTTGTTGATTGGCTGCTTTGCAGCCTTTCAAAAAGCGCCAAGAAAGCGCCGAACACCGAACCCGAACCCGGACTTTTACGAAAATGTTCGGGTCCGTGTCACGGACACCCCAAAATTCGGTACGAACCCGAACTATACAGTTCGGGTTCGCTCATCCCTATTTACTATGCTTCCTGAATGTTCAAAAAAAAACAAACGAAAAAACAATGGCATAATTTCATTTTTTTCATTCCCAACAAAAAATTTAATAAGTAAAAATATTAAAAATAGTCTACATTTTTCAAATCAGTACATATACAGTTGCAAGAAAAAGTATGTGAACCCTTCGGAATTATATGGATTTCTGCACAAATTGGTCAAAAAATGTGATCTGATCTTAATCTAAGTCACAACAATAGACAATCACAGTCTGCTTAAAATAATAACATACAAAGAATTAAATGTTACCATGTTTTTATTGAACACACCATGTAAACATTCACAGTGCAGGTGGAAAAAGTATGTGAACCCTTGGATTTAATAATTGGTTGAACCTCCTTTGGCAGCAATAACTTCAACCAAATGTTTCCTGTAGTTGCAGATCAGACGTGCACAACGGTCAAGAGTAATTCTTTTTTTTAAATTATAATCTTTATTTTTACTTTTAGCAATCATAATATTAATCACATCGGTGTACATAATATGACAATCATGAACATCATTATACACAAATTCAACCCATCATCCTAAATTCACACCTGAGGTAATCAGAAATATAAATATCTACCCCCCCCCCATTAGCTGTCGTCCATTCATTCAAGTATAAAGTAATGTCAATATTACAAATATTAAAAATTAAATATAGCTACGTAGTTCTGCGTGCAACTCTCTGTTTCCTTTCAATCTCCTCATATATTCTAATTTGCTGAAGGTATGAACTCCACTCCCTTGTCGAGGGCGGGGAGACAGAACCCCAATACTTAATCAGTATAGCTTTAGCCACCATCAAACCCCTCAACCAAATCTGTCTGACCTGGGAAGGGACTTCCATTTCTGACCCAATATCTTCAAAGATCACTATCAAAATCCCCGGATTATAGTTTATTGAAGACTCCTTTTCTAGGGTAAAGAAGACCTCGTCCCAATATTTTCTTATTTTACTACAGCTCCAAAGCAAGTGGGCATAGTTCGCTTTAACATATCCACATTTGGGGCAGCAACAATCCCGGTCTTTATTTTGGGGGAATTTTCCTTGGATTTTGGGCGTGTAATACAGTCTATGGATGATCTTAAATTGGATTAATCTATGAGCACTGGAAACTGTCGCCTTTCTCACGTTCCTATAAATAGAAGACCACTGTAGTGGAGGGCAATTCAACTCTTGCTCCCACTTACTTGGGCTTTTAAAAGGTGTTACGGTTGCCAGTGCCGTTCGGAGTTTAGCGTATAAACTGGATAGCTTCACCTTCCCATACTTCTGAGCGTCACAATAATCAAAAAATATATACTCTCGTGGAAAAATAAGACCCCTATTCCTAGAGGCTTCAAATGCATGTTTCAAGCGTGAATACATAAAAAAATCTAATGGTGAACTTTGAGTGAAACCAAATTCCAAAAGTGACTTAAAACGACCCAAATAAAGAAGGTGAGACACCCTGTTAACACCCTTACGTGACCAATAACCAAAATCTGTAATTTTGAAGAATTCCTCCAGCCCCCTGTTCTCCCACAGAGGGGTGAAAGCAAATGGGCTGGAAACTTTAAGGATCTCCTTCAGCTTGTTCCACACCCTCTGCAATGAGCAAGGGATCAGCAAAGACTTCCTCATTCCCATATACCCAGTCTCCAAACGTGCAAAAATATTCTCTATTGGTTTATCAAAAACTTTAATCAAATACCGTGAAAGTAAGCTCTCTTTCAGATAACAGCACCGCTGAATCTGTGCACATAAATAATAACCTTGAAAAAAAGGTAGTGACAGCCCACCATCTATCTCCGACAACCAAAGATATCTCTGCTTTATACGCACCCTCTTCCTTCCCCAAATTAGATCGTTGATCAAGGTCTCCAGTCTATGAAAGAAGATATCATCGATCCAAATGGGGGAGGCACACATCGGGAACAAAACTGTAGGTAAGATAATCATCTTAATCAGTGCTATTCGGTCCGTCTGTGCCAGCATCAATTTCCGCCAGGCGCTAACCTTGGCCCCAACTTTATTCAAAACCGGGGCCAAATTAAGCTCATAAAACCTATTGATAGGAACCCCCAATCTTAACCCCCAGATAATCCAAGGTATCGTTGGGGGCCAAAACACGGACTCTCTTCCCTTCATCTACCGCCTTCCGGTTCAGCGGGAGGAGCGATGACTTTGTCCAATTGATCATATAGCCTGATAGTTTACCATAATCTTCTATTACCTCTATTACATGAGGGAGAATTTTCCAACCCTGATCAAGAAACAGAATCACGTCATCGGCATATAAGCTTATTTTATCGCTCACTCCCGCCAACCCGAAACCTTCTATACAATTATCTAAGCGGATCCGACAAGCCAACGGTTCAATAAAGAGAGCGAAGAGGAGAGGAGAGAGGGGACAACCCTGTCTCATCCCCCTCCGCATCATAACTGGGGAAGAGCTAATACCATTGATACTGATAGATGCAACCGGCTGTTCATATAGCATTTGGGTCATTCCCAGAAATAGATTCCCAAGGCCAAAGTGAGACATCGTAGCCCACAAAAAAGGCCACTCCATCCTGTCAAACGCCTTTGCGGCATCTAAGGACAGGACGGAGTGGTCTATACCCCCTCCAACAGACAAATTCAAATAGTCCCGGGATAAAGCCCGTCTGATTGGGATGTACCAGACAAGCGATAACCCTCTTCAGGCGATTAGCCAAAATTTTTGCAAAGATCTTATAGTCCGTATTTAGGAGCGATATAGGTCTATATGACCCCATATCGCATGGATCCTTCTCCTTTTTTAAGACCAGAGTGACCACAGCCTCTCTAAACGAAAGGGGTAAAGAGCCAGATGCACAGGATTCATTCAAAACTAGAAGTAAGATCGGCAGTAGTGATTTGGCATGGTACCTATACAATTCAAACGGCAATCCATCTGGGCCAGGAGATGAATTATATTTTAAGGAAGGGTCGCTTGGAGTTCCTCCAAAAGAATGGGGGAGTCCAACATCTCTCTATCTTGTGCAGATAACTGGGGAAGCTCTAATTGTTGAAGATAATGATCCATATCAGTATGGCTAAGCGTAGCCTCAGATTTATAAAGGGTGGAAAAGTATTTCACAAATTCCTCCCTAATCTCCTCTGCAGATCTCAACCCAGTTCCTTGTGAATTCCTAATTTCGCTTACACTGGTAGACTCACTCTGGTTGGCCACCAAACGAGCCAAAAAACTGCCCGTTTTTCCAGATTCGCAAAAGCGAGTCTGGCCTTGAAATAGGAGCTTGTGTTGTGCCTTTTTATAGAGAAGTGTCTTAAAGAGGACCTTTCACCAGAATAAAACATCTAAACTAACTATACAGCCATGTAGAGCGGCGCCCAGGGATCCCCCTGCACTTACTGTTATACCTGGGCGCCGCTCCATTCTCCTGGTATAGCCTCCGGTATCTTCATAGTTAGGCTCCACCCAGGGGAACCTCACGGCGTCTCATTCTCCCATGCTGTAGCGCTGGCCAATCGCAGCGCTCAGCTCATAGCCTGAGAGAAAAAAAAACCTCTCAGGCTATGAGCTGAGCGCTGCGATTGGCCAGCGCTACAGCATAGGAGAAAGAGACGCCGTCAGGTTCCCCTGGGTGTAGCCTAACTATGAAGATACCGGAGCCTATACCGGGCGAACGGAGCAGCGCCCAGGTATAACAGTAAGTGCAGGGGGATCCCTGGGCGCCGCTCTACATGGCTGTATAGTTAGTTTAGATGTTTTATTCTGGTGAAAGGTCCTCTTTAAGCTGTAGATTAGCCTCCTTTAACTGATTGATGTATTGCTCCTTGTGGCAGTCAATTAATGCAGCACGTAAACTCCCTATTGAGTCTGTCAGTTGTTGTTCCCTGCGCCGTACTTCCATTCTAAACCTATTAATTTTACTAAAGTATAAGCCCCTTATATGGGCCTTCAAGGCGTCCCACACATAATAAATATGTGTTGAGCCTACATTGAAGCCCCAAAATTCCTGAATATCCTGGTCTAATCGCGATTGCTCCCCTATCACATCAAACCAATGCGGGTTTAATTTAAAGGTTCTTCCTAAAGTGGAGGCCTCTGCAAACGCAATCAGAACTGGGGAGTGATCCGAGATTCCATGGGGTTCATATTTCATTCTCAGGACGCGATCGCACAAATCCCGACTTGCAAAAGCCAGATCAATACGGGACATTGACCCGTATGACTTGCTAAAACATGAAAAGATTTTTTTATTGCCATAGAGGTGGCGCCAGATATCGACCAGCGCCAGCTCCTGGCACACAGCATTCAAAGGAGACCCCTTGCGACCGCGCCCAGGAAGCAAAGAGAACCGGTCCAGCTCAGGGTCAAGAACTGCGTTAAAGTCACCTGCCACTAATAACGCACATTGATTTTTTGTGGATATGTATTTGGCTAACTGTGAAAGAGCCGTTGATTTAAATGGTGGGGGGATATAAATAAAGGCCAATATCACCTCCTGCCCTTTCCAGTACCCGTGAAGAAATACATATCTCCCTTCTTGGTAATTCTTGACCATTCCTCTTTACAGAACTGTTTCAGTTCGGCAATATTCTTGGGATGTCTGGTGTAAATCGCTTTCTTGAGGTCATGCCACAGCATCTCAATCGGGTTGAGGTCAGGACTCTGACTGGGCCACTCCAGAAGGTGTATTTTCTTCTGTTTAAGCTATTCTGTGTTGATTTACTTCTATGCTTTGGGTCGTTGTCCTGTTGCAACACCCATCTTCTGTTGAGCTTCAGCTGGTGGACAGATGGCCTTAAGTTCTCCTGCAAAATGTCTTGATAAACTTGGGAATTAATTTTTCCTTCGATGATAGCAATCTGTCGAGGCCCTGACGCAGCAAAGCAACCCCAAACCATGATGCCTTCATCACCATACTTCACAGTTGGGATTAGATTTTGATGTTGGTGTGCCGTGCCTCTTTTTCTCCACACATAGTGTTGTGTGTTTCTTCCAAACAACTCAACTTTGGTTTCTTCTGTCCACAGAATATTTTGCCAGTACTGCTGTAGAACATCCAGGTGCTCTTGTGCAAACTGTAAATGTGCAGCAATGATTTTTTTGGACAGCAGTGGCTTCCTCTGTGGTATCCTCCCATGAAATCCATTCTTGTTTAGTGTTTTACGTATCGTAGATTCGCTAACAGGAATGTTAGCATATGCCAGAGACTTTTGTAAGTCTTTAGCTGACACTCTAGGATTCTTCTTCACCTCATTCAGCAGTATGCTCTGTGCTCTTGCAGTCATCTTTACAGGACGGCCACTCCTAGGGAGAGTAGCAGCAGTGCTGAACTTTCTTCATTTATAGACAATTTGTCTTACCGTGGACTGATGAACAGCAGGGCTTTTGGAGATACTTTTATAACCCTTTCCAGCTTTATGCAAGTCAACAATTCTTAATCGTAGGTCTTCTGAGAGCTCTTTTGTGCGAGGCATCATTCACATCAGGCAATGCTTCTTGTGAAAAGCAAACCCAGAACTGGTGTGTGTTTTTTATAGGGCCGGGCAGCTGTAACCAACACCTCCAATCTCATCTCATTGATTGGACTCCAGTTGGCTGACACCTCACTCCAATTAGCTCTTGGAGATGTCATTAGTCTAGGGGTTCACATATTTTTTCCACCTGCACTGTGAATGTTTACATGGTGTGTTCAATAAAAACATGGTAACATTTAATTCTTTGTGTGTTATTAGTTTAAGCAGACTGTGATTGTCTATTGTTGTGACTTAGATGAAGATCAGATCACATTTTATGACCAATTTGTGCAGAAATCCATATCATTCCAAAGGGTTCACATACTTTTTCTTGCAACTGTATCTGAATTCTTTTGTAATTGCATGTACAGCAATTATAAATGTTGTGTAGCCACTGAGTTATTCACTAAAATCTATTTGTATAGTGCCACCTGCTGTTTGCCCATTTTCTATATTCTCTGTCCAGCTCACTTAGGTTGACAATCATGCTCAGTTCCATCCTTCAACTGCCACCAGCTGCAGCTGAAAGAAAGTTATATACTATATGACATCAAATTTTTATTTTTTTTACATTACTCATGGGATAACCCCTTTAAGAATTTAAGGGAAGGGGGCTGGACGCGATGTTGTGAGGATGTGACGTCGCGCCCTCCTCCTTCCCCTGATCTGCCTCCTGTGATTCTGCTGCCGCTTATACAGCGCTCCCCCGCTGGATTTCTATGCCTCAGGACGCGTGTTGAGACCTCTGCCGTGGGCTGATGACATGAGAGGGAGAAATCATCCCTGACCATTGTATGTTTTCCTGGCCTTCACCCCCCTTCTCTGCGCTGCTGCTCTCCCCTATTGTTCCCCTGTCCTGGCACCCTGCTTCTGTGCTGGAAGTTGTGGCCTGGCGTTTACTCCTGCGCTGATGTTCTGTGCCATGTGAGGCTTGTTCGCGGTCCTGTGGGTTTCTGCGGGACGCCCGCCTCGTCCGCTCTGCTGATCTCAGCTATGCTGCTGTTCCGGCTCAAGTGGCAGGGCATAGACCCATCTTGCTCACCTGTGTGCTTTCTGTGGATATGCTCTCTCCCTTTTCTCCCCGCAGCCCTGGAAAGAAGTTGGGGAAAGATCTCAAGGTCCTTTGTCCTCCCTGTAGCTGTGGTGAGATTTATCTATATTGGGTTTGTTTTTTTTCCCCTTTGTCAACTGCCTTTTTTACCTCCCTTGACGTTTTATTTTTGATATATGAGAACAAGGAAGGAGGTAAAAGAGAGAGAGAGAGAAGGGAGAGGAGATTGGGGGAAGATAAAAAATATTTTAAAAAATTTAATAAAAAAAACCCATAATAACAGGACCTGAAGTTAGTCTCCCTTTAAAAGAGCAAGAAGTATTTGGAATTAATAGAAGGAGAAGAAAGGGGGGGAGGAAAAGGGGAGCAGCTGAAGAAAATGGGCCCTAAGAATAGGCGGTCAAAAGACCTTTCATTGTCTAAAACCGGTCAGAGATCTGCAGAGTCCGTAAAAATTGATCAGTTCTTGAAATCGCCAAATATAAATACAAGAACAGGACACAAAGGGAAGCAGGATGTAACATAAAAAAAAAAACTGCTGGGCTTACACCGGAAGAGGTAACAGATGATCGCTTTCAGGATGGAGATGGAGAGAGGGCGGAGGAATTGGATATTTCTATGGTGGACCCCTCTACATTAGAGGAAATTCAAGTCACGGTCAAAAATAATGGAAAGATATTGAATGGCAGCTGGGGGTAGTCCAATCGGACGTGTCTTTAATAAGAGATGACATAACTAAGATACGAGATAGATTTACAGTCATAGAAACATCTGTGGGCTCCCTGGAGTATGAATCAAAAGCACTAAAATCTGAAATTGGCATCTTGAAAACGGACTATAATAACCTACAAAGAAAAGTTGTGGATTTGGAAGACAGGTCCAGACGATCTAATGTGAGAATCCTGGGGCTACCTGAGAGTACAGAGAGAAAAAAATCTGCTGGAATGATTCAGTCTTTGATCTTTGAGAACTTTGGAGAACACTTCTCGCCTCTATTTTTTTAGTAGAGAGGGCCCATCGGATTCCCGGGGGCAAACCAAATCCCGGAATGCAGCCACAGGTTCTCCTGGCAAAGATTCTTGTTTCCCAGGATAGAGACATGATCTTAAAGAGGGCCAGGGAGCGTCCCCCTATTGTTCATAATGGTGTCACGTCTGCAGTTTTTACAATAGTGGATCGCAACTGCGGATTTATATGATCAATCAGATATGAATCTCAGGCGTCACTCACAGTCTTAAAGGTGAGTTAGAGATTCTACCATCACGTGATCAAGGAACACAACCACAATTCAACACAGAACTATTGCTTCATAGACGGTGGTTAGTAGATGAAACACTATTTATGCAGTGGCTGCAGCAGGGATAATGTTAGGGTACGCCACAGTACTATTGCTTCATAGACGGTGGTTAGTAGATGGAATACATTTATGCAGTGGATATAGCCTGCAAGCAGGCAGAGGAGAAGCGCTCTCTCTCCTAAAGGGTACTTGCGATTGGCAGTAGCTGTGTGATGGGTGAGACTTCCGGATGGCTGTAGTCTGAGGACTGAGCGGGTCCGTCTTCCAGATGGTAGGTGTGGAAAGAGCAGGGTCCGGTTTGGTGGAATGTCCAATACAGGTTCGTGAGGCAGCAGGCGTTCTGACAATAATCACAGCACGCCATGCCGCCTCACGAGTGCCGTTAAGTAAGACCAGGAAGTGCGAAGAGCTCGCCGATTGGTCGGGATGACTTCCGCGTTCCACCCTGGAACGCATCCGCCACGCCACTCCCTGGAGTTCGCACGACTTCCGCGTTCCACAGTGGAACGCAGGAGATCGCGGCAGACGAACAAGAGGCCGCCCCGTCGGTGATATTACAAATGGTAGCAAACTGTCCTTTTTTCTGGACTTCTCGAAAGAGATTCAAGAAAAGAAACACAGTTTTTTTGCTGTAAAAAAGCATCTACAGGCCAAAGACATAGTATTCCTTTCTGTATCCAGCAACTACGGATAATTTTTAATGGAGTAACTCCTTTTTTTTATACTCCCTCTTGCCGCAATTCTGTCAAGAGTCCGGCTTTGTAGATGCCTGGAGTTTTTTAGGACGGAGACGAGAGTGTATTCCTGTGTGACTAAATCTGGGAACTGCATGTCCAGGATCGATCTGGCTTTAATAAATGAAAAATACTTGAGATATATTAAACAAATGTAATATGAAGCCAGGTTGCTCGTGGACCATGTGCCAGTATCCCTTGAGCTTTGTATGCTTGATGATAGACAGGGGGTAGTACCTCCCTTTAGACTAAACCCCGATTGGTTGTTGGTAATAGACAACCATGATTGGTTGAAACAAGAGATGGTGTATTTTTGGGCTGTTAATTATAAATCAGCTAAAACTCAACTGGTTTGGGAAGCGCTTAAGGCCTTTGTTAGGGGGCTATTTGTAAGTAACATCTCACTAGTGCTTTGTTGTTTTAAAAAAAAGACCTGACATGCCCCTGCCAGATTTCAAGGGTCTTACAGCAGTCACTCCAACAGACTAGTGATGAGCAAATTGATTCTAACTAATAGATGTCATTAGCAAGAGTTCTTAACCAGTGAAGGGGTTGTCCCCACATGTGAAGAAGTGCCCACCTGTCACGCTCTAGTGTGGGAGGGAAACCCCACACCGAACATAGGAGGGAAAGGGGAAAGGAAATAAGGCCTGAAAACTAGGGAAGGAAGATGGACTCTTCCTAATAAAAAAAAAAATCAAAGACCTGACTGACTACTAGTATGAACAGACACTAGAGGTAGGTGAGTTCATACACAGAAATACCTAAAGTCCTATCTAACCTTAAAAGACCCTGGTACTAATGACAGGAATGAGATATCCTGTTCCTTCAAAAGGAAGGATAAATGGGAATCTCCATAAGACCTAATACAAAAAATAAAATAAATGCAACACACAGAAAAGCCAAAATACAAAGGGAAAGGTAACACTTAACTTCCAAAAATTTATGGCAGCACCAGGAACTCAGCCGAGATCCAAACACCAGCTATCCACAGGTCCAGCTGAAGCTATAAACCGCACAGCATTGTGAGAGAAACAACTATAAATGGGAAAGTTAAATGACCACAATAGCAACACCTGGAGGTTAAGTATGTGGCCAGTACCAGAAAGAACACAGACGCCTATTGATCCACAAGTTAAACATGTGAAATCAAACCACGTGTTGCCAGTTTCAGAGATCTCCTGCCACTCACTGTCACGGGGACGTCCGTATGCCTCGGTACATCCGTGACACCACCTGCTAATCGATGACAGGGCTGGCCATCTTTCCCGTCCCTGACAATCTCACTCTTGCGCTGCTGCTCCAAGTAGTTGCAAGTCACTACACTTGTGACACTACTCAGAGCAGTGGTGTAGACGAGATGTCAAGCCCTGTGAATCAAGTGGCAGGTAGGCACTTCTTTACCTGTTGGGGCAACCTCTCACAGGTGAAGAACTTTTGCTGATGAGATAATTAAATTCATTAGAATCAATTAACTCATCCCCTCAAAAGATGTTGGGAACTTGTACCTCCTGCCATCAAAAGATGGGGGCAGTTGTTAAGGGGTTAACCTATTATCTTGAGGGAAAACCCCAACATCAAGAAAGTTATATATGGTCTTTTAATTAGGCAAACTATAGTTTTTAAGTTGCATACACAAAAGCTAACATTTAATCTATGGCATTAGCTAACATTTAATTTATTCTAAAGGGACCTAAGCCATAGGCAGCATGAAATATTGACAGGCTCCCTCATTATTATTAAGTATTTCTGGATTATAACACGCACTCAGTTTATCATTGTGGCTCATGTAGGATGATAAAATTGGTGCATGGATTTACACCTTTGTCTACATTCATACTACCTACTGTATGGCTTAACTTGCAACAAAATTTTACATTTTTAGAATTATGGTGCAATTTTAGGACACAATTTTGCATCTTAGGCCACATGACCCTTTTCCCGCTAAGGTTACTTTCACATCTGTACTTTCCCTTTCTGGTATTGAGATCCATTATAGAATCTCAATACCTTTGCAGAGCAAGATGGATCTGGCTTGAAACACGTGTAATTCAATGGTGCCAGATCTGTTTTCTCAGACACAAAAGAGAACGGATCCGTCCCACATTGTCTTACAATGGTTTTAGTGCCGGATTTGTCAAAGCTATTTTAGAGATAATACAACCGGATACAGATGTGAAAGTAGCCTACCGTAAGTTACACCCTTGTTCAATTAAGCCACATCTCTGCCAAATTTTGTCACAATTTATGACAATATGTAGCTGCACTCATGTAAGTATATTTTTTAAAGATGCTAAGCAGAAGAAGAATTGCCTGCTGGACAACTCCGATCCGATTTCTCTGCCGGCTTAGCTTGATTGACAAATCTCTCTGTAAGTAAAAAATATATCTGCTGCACATATACAGTATGATATTATGATATCAATAATACATATAACTTTACAAAACTTTGCACAGAACCATACGAAACACAGAATTCTATAGGGTTTTACTTTATCCCAGTTTATCTCTAATTTTGAATGTAAATACAAAAATTGTGATCAGATGCTATAGTATGGAGCTATTCTCCAATAGAGTCTCTGGATGCCTTCATTTAGGATTGAAACAGTAAAATATCCTCTGATCAGGTTATTTTTATAGGGGTCTTCTAACAAAAATAGTTTTTCTAAAGTGGACAACCCCTTTAAAGTTGTCATTTTATAAATGTTTAGAATTCAAAAGAGCCTTTGCAGAGCTTAAAATTGTATTACTCAATTCCGCCACACGAGGGAAGTATTGGTTAGTATTTTCCATTCCATTTTTTCCAAACACAGTAAAAAGAGAGTTAATTAGATTTTTTATTCTGTTTATTCTACCACATTTAGCAAACAAACTTTACAAAAAGGAAGAATGTAGCCTAAAGCCTGAACAGAATACCATTCCATCAATGTGAAATGTCCAAGCATATTATAACTACAAGTAAAATGTGTTTTTGCATAAAATAAAATTAGCATAGTATATTTGTTTTTTACAGTAGTCTCTTTGCTCATTCTTGTTTTATGCCAGTTTTTGCTCAAATATGTGAAATATCATAGCTGCAAACATTATCTAATTAAACAGATTTTCAGTTCTGCAGAGTTTTCAAGAAATTAAGCTGAAACCTTAATTTTCAGTCAATTTTAGCATAATTCACAATTCATCTTCCTTGCTATTGTGTGCAGAGATCAGTATCCATTTTGCACTGACTCAGCTCAATCAAGCTATGTGCTGCAAAATCAACCTGGGGTTCTATGTTACCTTAAAATTAAAAGCAAATGACTAATAGGTAATTAGTAACCAGTAGATACTTGTAGAATTAAGAATCTCCATCTTTTGAAATATCTTTCAGACAGATTTAGAAAAAAGATTTAGAAAAAAGAAAACAACAAAAAGTATCATTTATGTTTTATTTCTATTTATTTTACTGATATAGTTTAACTCCTATTTTAGGAAAACCTGTGGAAATACTATTCAATATACTAAACTTAGTTAAAAATAGGTAGAAAAAAATCTATTTGATGTACTTCATTATTTCAATTATTTGTATTAAGCACCTGATACAAATTCTCTACCTATAAAACTAAAAATGCTGTATTCTTATATTAAGATGGACTAACAGAAGTTAGAATACCACTGCATTTTTGGATATTTCATTCAATTGGAAAAGCATCATTTTAGTTTATTACACCACCTGTATATAAATTATCATGATTAGATAATACTTGTAAAATAAACTTGTTTTACAAGTCATTAAAAAGTAAATCTCAGGGGATTTGTATCACAGATTAAAACCCAACATAGTGTTGTTTTCAGAACTGTGTAGTTTATTTCTTGCAACTACTTTTATTTTCAACTATTATTTTCTATTCAACTACTATTTATCATTAGTGTTGAGAACGAATATTCGAATAGCGAAGTTTTATCGCGAATATCGCCACTTCGAGAATTTGCGAATATTTTGAATATAGTGCTATATATACGTTATATCGAATATTCAGATTTTTTTTTCCATCTGAACACATGATTCCTCTCTGCATCTTGCTTGTGGGCCAATGAGGAAGCAATGTCAAGTTCACAACAATACTTAGTGCACCAATCAGTAATCTGTAGTCAGAACTGCTAAAATGTGAAGTTGCACGTAGTGTGAAAAAATATTCTAATCACTGCCGATTAGCGCAATCTCGAATATATTAGAGCACTTGACTCTATCTGCATATAAAACTATTCTAATGTTCTGCCGTACCAACCATTTTCTCACGTCTCAGGAAACTTATCTCAGCTTGAAAAATGTATCCAAAGTGACCTTCGCCTGTATTTCGCATTACGAATTATAATTACGCGATTTTTACATTGCAGATTTTTCGCATTCAATAAAATATCGAATTCTTGAAATTTGCGAATATATGACGAATATTCAACAACATATTAGTGAAATATCACGAATTTGAATATAGCCCCTGCCGCTCATCACTATTTATCATACAAAGTAACATATGTTTCCTTTGAGATGGATTGATGCTCCAGTCATTAAGATTTTTTTTTTCACAAATCTGAAGCAACTGGCAGCTACCTGTGACTGTTCTTTTGCTTTCCTCTGAATGAAAATAGCAAGATAGGGCACTGACATGCAAGTTTAACTTTGTTCTTGCTGTAGGCTTTTTTTCTGTTTGCAAAATGACATTTAATGCATAAATGATGTAATTTTGTGCATCAATTTTTTTATTTTTTTTGGGAGCTGATTCTAAATGCACTACATGTTTATATATATATATATATATATATATATATATATATATATATATATATAAATGTGAAAACTACCTCACAATATTTTGATGTATTTAGCATTTTGTTATAGTGTGTGTTTAGGTAGAAAACAGGTAGTGAACCAGGCTTGAAGGTCTAATTATGGTGTAAAAAAATGTGACCTGACAGTATACCAATAGACGTTTACTTAAAGTATGATTACACTTCATATAAAAATAGGAATAGCTGTATTTGAGACAAAGTGGGCCTTAGAAAGTATGTCCTGTTTCACCTATGGAAATGGGTGATGAAAAAACATAAATCAGTTTATGTTAATTATATATTATTCCCATCCTATATCAAATTAGTGACACTTTTATCACAATATATCCAGTCTTTGAAAAGATACAACACTTTTACTAAGATATTTAATCAGTATAATATTATTTTTTAATTCACTTAAGGTTAAGGTTTTTACGAGCGCAGTACTACAGTAACACTATCACAAGTACTATGTTGAAATTTACTTTGCTATAATATTTTTATGGTGAGAGGCTGAAAGGCAACATCAAATTGAAAGTACAATATGTGAAGGAAGCAATTCTGATACAATACTGTAGGGAATTGCTCTAAATGCAACAATATAATGTATAGGAGAAATTTCACAATACATCAAGGATCTACATATATGTTGAAAACTGTGCTTTACAATTCATTGCCTATTGATTGCATTTATTAAGGAAACATTTTAAAAATAAATTTTAATATCTGTTAGAAAAAAAATTCCAATATATTTTCTTCATTTCTGACTTTATTTTCACTGCATTGTTTTATCACATTGTTCAGCAAATAATAGTTATTGAAATGCAACTCCTAAAAAATATTGACAATTGTTAGCTGTTGTATATTCTTCACTAGAAAAAATAGCATTTCATAAGCACCTTCATATAAGAAAGGTGTAGTAGTTCTCATCTGCAGGGGTGGATTTTATTTCATTTGTTTTATCTGATTAATTGTATCTAGTATAAAGACTTACTGTCATTAACCTCTTGATAGTCAGATGACTTTGTACAATTTGTCCTCTTAAACTTATTGTAATCTTTTGTGAAACTGAAGTTTAGTTCCTATTTTTTACTCTGTTTATTGGTGTTTAAAGGGAACCTGTCACTGGGATTTTGTGTATAGAGCTGAGGACATAGGTTGCTAGATGGCCGCTAGCACATCCGCAATACCCAGTCCCCATAGCTCTGTGTGCTTTTATTGGGTAAAAAAAAAACAATTTGATACATATGCAAATTAACCTGAGATGAGTCCTGTCCCAGAGATGAGTCAGGGACAGGACTCATCTCAGGTTAATTTGCATATGTATCAAATCGTTTTTTTTACACAATAAAAGCACAGAGAGCTATGGGGACTAGGTATTGCGGATGTGCTAGCGGCCATCTAGCAACCCCTGTCCTCAGCTCTATACACAAAATCCCGGTGACAGGTTCCCTTTAAGTCACAATTTTGTAATAATATTGTAAGATCCTCACCTGTCTTGCACTCCGGTGTGACCAAAAAGGGTCCTCGTGGAGCTACGGGACAGGTTAGGCATGTCTCCATTGATACACCAGCTCCGACCCCTTTGCAAACCGACGCGTTCGCGACGCGTTCGCATGTGTGCCGGAGGGGAAGACCGCATGGCTTTCGGGGACAGCTTGGCCGGGCTAGTGGCAGTACGCTGAGGCCAAGCTTGTCTCCAGTGCCTATTGCGGATTCCATTCCGGTGTCCATGTCGACGCGCTCGCGCATTCTCGCAGAGCCTGTCATGCATCCGCATTTATGTTCGAAAACAGGTTCGCAAGGGGATACGCGGTCGCGCGTACGCGCTTCTTATGCGCTTTGCCGACCAGCGAAGGGAATAGCACCTGGCCGCAAGTTCAAAGCAGATAAGGGGTCCGGCATTGGTCTAATTGACTAATGCTCGACCAAAGCCTTTTACACAGGTTTAGGGCAGGATCATTACCTATGGGGAGTGGACACTTGGCTCCCTAGGATTTGTTAGCAGGCACATAAAAGGTGGCCTCCCAGGTCGGTCAGTGCCCACTGTTATCCTTCCTTATCCAGGTGCAGGTCAGTACTGCTAGCTACTGACTGAAGTTTGCTGGAACTCTGTCCGTTCCAGTGGGACCCAGGACCCGGGACTTTCCGTGACGCATCTGTTTACCTGGCAAGTTGCACAGAGACTTATGCATGGATCAGGACTACTCCCGGCTTTCCTTAGTTTTTTGTTTGCCTGATGTTTGCCCAGTGAAGGTTACCTGGACTTTGTTTATTTTGTTAATAAACACCTTTTACTTCATCCTCATTGGTCTGTTTCGTTGGTGCCTTGCATTACAAATATTTTCTATAATATAATTTTAAAGGGGTTCTCAGAGACTGGGAGTCTAAAAAAAGTCTGAAGCTTGAGACCAGTGAGAGATTTTTTTTTAGCTCTTGCACAATTTTTTTTAAATTAAACTTCGACCGGACCAGCAGAAGATTTGCCAGATTTATCACAGAGGCTCAAACTGTGTGTTAGATTTGGTGCATCTTGCTAGACTTTAGGCACTTTTCCTTTTGCCACCTCTTGACTGGCTAACTTTAGGCCAATATTTTTGCACCAAAATATTGGTACAATTTGTAAATTTTAAACCACATCCTTTTCCTAAATCTCCTCCAGTTAAGGTACAAAAAAGTGTTCAAATAAACCTGGCACAAGGCATGTATGGAGGTTTTTTTGGTGGAAATTGAACCAAACTTCTTGCACAATTAGCTTAGGCAATCAAGGGACTTTTTGAGTTTTACAAGACACAGAACCTATTTTTGTGGTGAACTGTCATATACAGTAGAAGCTGAGACCCATTAAAGAGAATAGGGCTTCACGGCAATACTACACTCAACATGTGGGAAAAAAGTAAGCTGTGTCTGGTAAAACCGTAAAGCATTCATAGTTGGACTCCCATCAACCACAGAGATTACATATCTAACCAATATGTTAACAATGTTGATAAGCACATGACACCTTTAACACCATCAGGACACAGCCATTTTTCACCTTCCTGACAGTGCCTATTTTTGCAAATCTCACATGCTTTTACTTATCCAAGCTATTCTGAAACTATTTTCTTGTGGCACAATGTACTCTATGTTAAAGTTAAATTTGAGTTGATATGTATACCTTTATTTATTTTTTTCAAATTTAACATTTACTGAAAATTATGAAAAATGTGCTATTTTCAAAGTTTTTATTTCTCTGCTTTTAAGACCGATAGTGATACCTCATAGAGTAGTTATTAATTAACATTCAACATATGCCTACTTTATGTTTGCATCACATTGTGAATGTAATTATTTAATTTTTTAGATCGTTAGAAGGTTTAGATTTTTAGAAGCAAATTTAAATTTTTTTAAGGAAATTACCAATTGGTCCTTTTTCAGTTTTGAAGTCACTTAGTGGGACTTATGTAGTAGAAACCACCAATAAATGATCCCATTTTAGAAACTACACCCCTCAAGTTATTCAAATCTGATTTTACAAACCTTGTTAACCCTTTATATGTTTCAGAAAATTTAAGGTAAATGGAGGTGAAATTTCACTTTTTTACATTTTAATTTCACAGATTTTACATTTTAATCCATTTTCCTGTAAGGCAGAAAGGGTTAACAGCCAAACAAACCTCAATATTTATTACCTTGATTCTGCAGTTTACAGAATCACCCCATCAAAAACTGCTGTATGGGCACATGGCAGGGCTCAGAAGAAAAGAAGAGCCATATGATTTTTGGAGGGCAGATCTTGCTATAGTGGTTTTTGGGCACCATATTACATTTGAAGTCACACTAAGGTACCCCCACAGCAGTATCCCGCAAAAAGTGACCACATTTTGGAAACTACACCCCTCAAGGAATTTATTCAGGGGTGTACTGACCACTTTGACTCCACAGGCTTTTAATAGAATTTAGAAACAGATGGGTTTGAAAATGATAATTTCCATTTTTTCCAGTAAAATGTTACATTGTTAATTGTTAAGCATTTTCTCCTGAACATGACAATACCCCATATCTAGTCCAAAATTGCTGTTGGCAGAGATCAGAAGAGAAAGAGCACCATATAGGTTTTGGAGGGCAGATTTTGGTGGGATGGTTTACGGACACCATGTTGCTATTGATCAGCCTTTGGACATGAGCACAGCCATTTTCTGAAAACCATACATTTTATTTTTCTTAACGGAACATTATCATAGATTCTGTTTTGGGGTACATACAACTTTTTGATTGCTTTTTATTTAGCTTTTTGGGAAGCAGGATAAAGAAAAGGTGGCAAATCTGCCACTGCATTTTGGTTTTTGTAATGCGAACAACATCATGCAGATAAAATGACATGTTATCTTTATTATCCGGATCACTATGATTATAGAGATACCAATTTATATATTTATTTTTAGTTTTACCACTTTTACGCAAAGCATTTTTGAAAAATAAAGGCCTATTTTTGTGTCACCATTGGCTAAGAGCCATATTTTATTTTTATTTTTATGCTGATTGTCTTGTGTGGGGGTTCATTTTTTACAGGACGAGTTGACATTTTCAATGATACCATTTTGAGGTAAATAACACTTTTTTGCCGCTTGCTATGATGCTATGAGGCAAGGTGGCTGTTTTGACAGTTTTTTTAAATTTTTACTTTTTTACAGAATTAACCTTAAAAGGTAGACCGTACACAATAAAAGCATTTTGGAAAAAAATTCCGTTTTTGTGTTGCAATTTTCTGAGAGTCATGTTTTTTTATCTTTTATAGGGGATCATTTTTTGCAGGATTAGGTGATGTTTTGAGTAGTACCATTTTGGGGTACATTGTACTTTTTGACTTCTTGCTATTATGCTTTTTGTAAGACAAAGTGACCAATTTTTTTAATGAAAAACACCCCAAAAAAGTTTTTATGAAAAACACATTTTTTAAAACTTTTTTTTACTTTTTATTTTTGTCCCACTGGGATTTAAACTTTTGGGGGTTTGATCCCCTCTGCAATGCATTCTGTAATATTCCGTAAAATTTGTAATGTAATGAATTGACTGTCAATGTATTACCTTTGTAATACACTGCCAGCCTGCCTTCCTGGGAGACCGAGGGGTCTGGGTCTCACCGGCTTCTATAGAAGGCAAGCCCCGATGCCTGTGGAAGGCATCCGGCTGCCTTCCCAGCCATTGGTTCCCCATCACCAAAGTGCCGAGACCCAATAGGGAGGGGGAGGGAACCCGATCACTCTACACAGCCCATACATGCCCCGTCAACGCTGAAATCGACATGCAAAGGGTTAAAGAACCGGCATTGGAGTATTCACCAATGCCGGCGTATACAGCAGAGGCTCAGCTGTCAGGAACAGCTGGACCCCTGCCAATGATCAGGTGGGCGCAGCTCCTGCACTTACCTGATCAGCGTGCTATACCTATATGGCAGCTTTTGGGAAATTAGTTCCATATGTCTGAAAGGAGTTAACTGATGTATAAACGTATATATATATATATATATATATATATATATACACAGTGCCTTGCAAAAGTATTCACCCCCCCTTCATTTTTTTTGTGTTTTGTTACATTATAGCCTTAAGTTCAATGTTTGTTAATCTGAATTTTATGTAAGGATCAGAACACAATAGTCTAAGTTGGTGAAGTGAAATTAGAAAAATATATAAATAAAACTATTGTTTAGAAATAGAAAACAGAAAATTGGCATGAGCTTATGTATTCACCCCCTTTGCTAGGAAGCCCATAAAAAGCTCTGGTGCAACCAATTACCTTCAGAAGTCACATAATTAGTGAAATTATGTCCACCTGTATGCAATCTAAGTGTCACATGATCTGTCATTACATATACATACCTTTTGTGAAAGGCCCCAGAGGCTGCTACACCTAAGCAAGAGGCATCACTAACCAAACACTGCCATAAAGACCAAGGAACTATCCAAACAAGTAAGGGACAATGTTGTTGAGAAGTATAAGTCAATGTTAGGTTATAAAATATATCCAAATCTTTGATGATCCCCAGGAGCACCATCAAATCTATCAAAACCAAATGGGGAAAAAAAAGGCACAACAGAAAACCATCCAAGAGATGGCCGCCCACCAAAACTCACGGACCAGGCAAGTAGGGCATTAATCAGAGAGGCAGCACAAAGACCTAAGGTAACCCTGGAGGAGCTGCAGACTTCCATAGCAGAGACTGGAGTATCTGTACATAGGATGACAATAAGCCGTACGCTCCATAGAGTTGGGCTTTATGGCAGAGTGACCAGAAAATAGCCATTACTTTCAACAAAAAAACTGAAAAGCAAGTTGTGAGTTTGCAAAAAGGCATGTGGAAGACTCCCAAAATGTATGGAGGAAGGTGCTCTGGTCTGATAAAACTAAAATTAAACTTTTCGGCCATCAAAGAAAACGCTATGTCTGGCGCAAACCCGTCACATCACCCAAAGACCACCATACCTACAGTTAAACATGGTGGTGGCAGCATCATGCTGTGGGGATGTTTTTTTAGCAGCCAGGACTGGGAAACTGGTGAGAGTTGAAGGAAAGATGGATGGTGCTAAATACAGGGATATCATTGATCAAAACCTGTACCACTCTGTGCGTTATTTGAGGCTAGGATGGAGGTTCACCTTCCAGCAGGACAATGACCCAAAACACAATGCTAAAGCAACATTTCAGTAGTTTAACCACCTAAGGACCACAGGTTTATACCCCCCTAGTGACCAGGCCCTTTTTTACAAATCAGCACTTCACAACTTTAACGGTTTATTGCTCGGTCATGTAACTTGGCACCCAAATGAATTTTATCTCCTTTTCTTCTCACAAATACAGCTTTCTTTTGGTGGTATTTGATTGCTGCTGAGATTTTTCGATTTTCTGATATTAATCAAAATAGACAGCAATTTTCTCAAAAAAAGTGTATTTTTAACTTTTTCTGGTAAAATTGTTCAAATATAATTACATTTCTATACAAGTTTGTGTCAGAATTTATTGTGCTACATGTCTTTGATAAAAAAAATCTAATAAGTGTATATTTATTGGTATGCGCAAAAGTTATAGCTAGAGTTGAGCGAACACCTGGATGTTCGGGTTCGAGAAGTTCGGCCGAACTTCCCGGAAATGTTCGGGTTCGGGATCCGAACCCGACCCGAACTTCGTCCCGAACCCTATTGAAGTCAATGTGGACCCAAACTTTTGGGCACTAAAAAGGCTGTAAAACAGCCCAGGAAAGAGCTAGAGGGCTGCAAAAGGCAGCAACATGTAGGTAAATCCCCTGCAAACAAATGTGGATAGGGAAATGAATTAAAATAAAAAAATAAAAAAAATTAACCAATATCCATTGGACAGAGGTCCCATAGCAGAGAATCTGGCTTCACGTCAGCAGAGAATCAGTCTCTTCATGCCATAGCAAATAATCTGGCTTCATGTCAGCAGAGAATCAGTCTCTTCATGCCATAGCAGAGAATCTGGCTTCATGTCAGCACAGAATCTGTCTTCATGTCATAGCAGAGAATCAGGCTTCACGTCACCCACCACTGGAACAGGCCACTGTCACACATTTAGGCCCCGGCACCCAGGCAGAGGAGAGAGGTCCCGTAACAGAGAATCTGGCCTTATGTCAGCGCAGAATCAGTCTTCATGTCATAGCAGAGAATCAGGCTTCACGTCACCCACCACTGGAACAGGCCACTGTCACATATTTAGGCCCAGGCACCCAGGCAGAGGAGAGAGGTCCCGTAACAGAGAATCTGGCCTTATGTCAGCACAGAATCTGTCTTCATGTCATAGCAGAGAATCAGGCTTCACGTCACCCACCAATGGAACAGACCACTGTCACATATTTAGGCCCAGGCACCCAGGCAGAGGAGAGAGGTCCCGTAACAGAGAATCTGGCCTTATGTCAGCGCAGAATTAGTCTTCATGTCATAGCAGAGAATCAGGCTTCACGTCACCCACCACTGGAACAGGCCACTGTCACATATTTAGGCCCAGGCACCCAGGCAGAGGAGAGAGGTCCCGTAACAGAGAATCTGGCCTTATGTCAGCGCAGAATCAGTCTTCATGTCATAGCAGAGGATCAGGCTTCACGTCACCCACCACTGGAACAGGCCACTGTCACATATTTAGGCCCCGGCACCCAGGCAGAGGAGAGAGGTCCCGTTACAGAGAATCTGGCCTTATGTCAGCGCAGAATCAGTCTTCATGTCATAGCAGAGAATCAGGCTTCACGTCACCCACCACTGGAACAGGCCACTGTCCCACATTTAGGCCCTGGCACCCAGACAGAGGAGAGGTTCATTCAACTTTGGGTTGCCCCGCAATATAATGGTAAAATGAAAATAAAAATAGGATTGAATGAGGAAGTGCCCTGGAGTAGAATAATATATTGTTAAGGGGAGGTTAATAGATTAGAGTTAATATCTAATCTGCACAAGGGATGGACAGGTCCTGTGGGATCCATGCCTGGTTCATTTTTATGAATGTCAGCTTGTCCACATTGGCTGTAGACAGGCGGCTGCGTTTGTCTGTAATGACGCCCCCTGCCGTGCTGAATACATGTTCAGACAAAACGCTGGCTGCCGGGCAGGCCAGCACCTCCAAGGCATAAAAGGATAGCTCTGGCCACGTGGACAATTTGGAGACCCAGAAGTTGAATGGGGCCGAACCATCAGTCAGTACGTGGAGGGGTGTGCACAGGTACTGTTCCACCATGTTAGTGAAATGTTGCCTCCTGCTAACACGTTCCGTATCAGGTGGTGGTGCAGTTAGCTGTGGCGTGGTGACAAAACTTTTCCACATCTCTGCCATGCTAACCCTGCCCTCAGAGGAGCTGGCCGTGACACAGCTGCGTTGGCGACCTCTTACTCCTCCTCTGCCTTCGCCTTGGGCTTCCACTTGTTCCCCTGTGACATTTGGAAATGCTCTCAGTAGCGCGTCTACCAACGTGCGCTTGTACTCGCGCATCTTCCTATCACGCTCCAGTGTAGGAAGTAAGGTGGGCACATTGTCTTTGTACCGGGGATCCAGCAGGGTGGCAACCCAGTAGTCCGCACACGTTAAAATGTGGGCAACTCTGCTGTCGTTGCGCAGGCACTGCAGCATGTAGTCGCTCATGTGTGCCAGGCTGCCCAGAGGTAAAGACAAGGTGTCCTCTGTGGGAGGCGTATCGTCATCGTCCTGAGTTTCCCCCCAGCCACGCACCAGTGATGGGCCCGAACTGCTTTGGG
Source organism: Bufo bufo (assembly GCF_905171765.1). Lineage (NCBI taxonomy): Eukaryota > Metazoa > Chordata > Amphibia > Anura > Bufonidae > Bufo > Bufo bufo. The sequence goes on along the minus strand of NC_053393.1, from coordinate 404,706,400 downwards.
TGCCACCCCGCTGTGAACATGCTTCATCCTCATCCTCCTCCACCTCCTCCTCATCCTCGTCCTCCTCGTCCTCCAGTAGTGGGCCCTGTCTAGCCACATTTGTACCTGGCCTCTGGTGTTGCAAAAAACCTCCCTCTGAGTCACTTCGAAGAGACTGGCCTGAAAGTGCTAAAAATGACCCCTCTTCCTCCTCTTCCTCCTGGGCCACCTCCTCTTCCATCATCGCCCTAAGTGTTTTCTCAAGGAGACATAGAAGTGGTATTGTAACGCTGATAACGGCGTCATCGCCACTGGCCATGTTGGTGGAGTACTCGAAACAACGCAACAGGGCACACAGGTCTCGCATGGAGGCCCAGTCATTGGTGGTGAAGTGTGTCTGATCCGCAGTGCGACTGACCCGTGTGTGCTGCAGCTGAAACTCCACTATGGCCTGCTGCTGCTCGCACAGTCTGTCCAGCATATGCAAGGTGGAGTTCCACCTGGTGGGCACGTCGCATATGAGGCGATGAGCGGGAAGGCCGAAGTTACGCTGTAGCGCAGACAGGCGAGCAGCGGCAGGGTGTGAACGCCGGAAGCGCGAACAGACGGCCCGCACTTTATGCAGCAGCTCTGACATGTCGGGGTAGTTGCGAATGAACTTCTGCACCACCAAATTCAGCACATGCGCCAGGCAAGGGATGTGCGTCAAACCGGCTAGTCCCAGAGCTGCAACGAGATTTCTCCCATTATCGCACACCACCAGGCCGGGCTTGAGGCTCACCGGCAGCAACCAATCGTCGGTCTGTTGTTCTATACCCCTCCACAACTCCTGTGCGGTGTGGGGCCTGTCCCCCAAACATATGAGTTTCAAAATGGCCTGCTGACGTTTACCCCGGGCTGCGCTGAAGTTGGTGGTGAAGGTGTGTGGCTGACTGGATGAGCAGGTGGAAGAAGAGGAGGAGGAAGCTGAGTAGGAGGAGGAGGAGACAGGAGGCAAGAATGTTGCCCTGCGATCCTTGGCGGCGGAAGGACGTGCGCCAAACAGCTCTCTGCCTGGGGCCCAGCCGCCTCTACATTTACCCAGTGTGCAGTTAGGGAGATATAGCGTCCCTGGCCGTGCTTACTTGTCCTCGTATCTGTGGTTAGGTGGACCTTTCCACAGATGGCGTTGCGCAGTGCACACTTGATTTTATCGGACACTTGTTTGTGCAGGGAAGGCACGGCTCTCTTGGAGAAGTAGTGCCGGCTGGGAACAACATACTGTGGGACAGCAAGCGACATGAGCTGTTTGAAGCTGTGTGTGTCCACCAGCCTAAATGACAGCATTTCATAGGCCAGTAGTTTAGAAATGCTGGCATTCAGGGCCAGGGATCGAGGGTGGCTAGGTGGGAATTTACGCTCTCTCTCAAATGTTTGTGAGATGGAGAGCTGAACGCTGCCGTGTGACATGGTTGAGATGCTTGGTGACGCAAGTGGTGGTGTTGGTGGTACATCCCATGTTTGCTGGGCGGCAGGTGCCAACGTTCCTCCAGAGGCGGAGGAAGAGGCCGAGGCGGCGGCAGCAGCAGCAGAAGAGGCCGAGGCGGCGGCAGCAGCAGAAGAGGCCGAGGCGGCAGCAGCAGAAGAGGTAGCAGGGGGAGCCTGGGTGACTTTGTTGTTTTTAAGGTGTTTACTCCACTGCAGTTCATGCTTTGCATGCAGGTGCCTGGTCATGCAGGTTGTGCTAAGGTTCAGAACGTTAATGCCTCGCTTCAGGCTCTGATGGCACAGCGTGCAAACCACTCGGGTCTTGTCGTCAGCACATTGTTTGAAGAAGTGCCATGCCAGGGAACTCCTTGAAGCTGCCTTTGGGGTGCTCGGTCCCAGATGGCGGCGGTCAGTATCAGGCGGAATCTCTTGGCGGCGGGTGTTCTGATTTTGCCCACTGCTCCCTCTTTTGCTACGCTGTTGGCTCGGTCTCACCACTGCCTCTTCCTCCGAACTGTGAAAGTCAGTGGCACGACCTTCATTCCATGTGGGGTCTAGGACCTCATCGTCCCATGCATCGTCTTCCACCCAGTCTTGATCCCTGACCTCCTGTTCAGTCTGCACACTGCAGAAAGACGCAGCAGTTGGCACCTGTGTTTCATCATCATCAGAGACGTGCTGAGGTGGTATTCCCATGTCCTCATCATCAGGAAACATAAGTGGTTGTGCGTTAGTGCATTCTATCTCTTCCACCCCTGGGGAAGGGCTAGGTGGATTCCCTTGGGAAACCCTGGCAGCAGAGTCTTCAAACAGCATAAGAGACTGCTGCATAACTTGAGGCTCAGACAGTTTCCCTGATATGCATGGGGGTGATGTGACAGACCGATGGGCTTGGTTTTAATGCGCCATCTGTGCGCTTTCTGCAGAAGACTGGGTGGGAGATAATGTGAACGTGCTGGATCCACTGTCGGCCACCCAATTGACTAATGCCTGTACCTGCTCAGGCCTTACCATCCTTAGAACGGCATTTGGCCCCACCAAATATCGCTGTAAATTCTGCTGGCTACTGGGACCTGAGGTAGTTGGTTCACTAGGACGTGTGGCTGTGGCAGAAAGGCCACGTCCTCTCCCAGCACCAGAGGGTCCACTAACACCACCACGACCATGTCCGCGTCCGCGTCCGCGTCCCTTATTAGATGTTTTCCTCATTGTTCCCGTTCACCACAATTTTGAGAATGGCAAATTTGGGAATAGTTTTTCAACCCAGAACAAAAACTGTGCTTTTACGGTCACTACAAATAATTTGACCAGCTAAAACAGAACAGATTTGGTTGAATAGAAATGTGAGGCCTATTATTTTTGCGCTGTGTGACAGGTATACGTTTAATCACAGAATTAGACTTGTATCTGCACGGTAGCGTGTGTGTTAAGTTTTTCTGAATGACACTATCAGCACCTTGAATCTAAGATATCCTTTTTGGGATAGATTTCAAGTAGGCCTGATATATATAGCATAAACTACTTATTTTGAAAATTGCAAATTTTGGAATAGTTTTTCAACCCAGAACAAAAACTGTGCTTTTACGGTCACTACAAATAACTTGACCAGCTAAAACAGTACAGATTTGGTTGAATAGAAATGTGAGGCCTATTTTTTTTTGCGCTGTGTGACAGGTATACGTTTAATCACAGAATTAGACTTGTATCTGCACGGTAGCGTGTGGGTTAAGTTTTTCTGAATGACACTATCAGCACCTTGAATCTAAGATATCCTTTTTGGGATAGATTTCAAGTAGGCCTGATATAGCATAAACTACTTATTTTGAGAATGGCAAATTTGGGAATAGTTTTTCAACCCAGAACAAAAACTGTGCTTTTACGGTCACTACAAATAACTTGACCAGCTAAAACAGTACAGATTTGGTTGAATAGAAATGTGAGGCCTATTTTTTTTGCGCTGTGTGACAGGTATACGTTTAATCACAGAATTAGACTTGTATCTGCACGGTAGCGTGTGTGTTAAGTTTTTCTGAATGACATTATCAGCACCTTGAATCTAAGATATCCTTTTTGGGATAGATTTCAAGTAGGCCTGATACATAAACTACTTATTTTGAGAATTGCAAATTTTGGAATAGTTTTTCAACCCAGAACAAAAACTGTGCTTTTACGGTCACTACAAATAACTTGACCAGCTAAAACAGTACAGATTTGGTTGAATAGAAATGTGAGGCCTATTTTTTTTTGCGCTGTGTGACAGGTATACGTTTAATCACAGAATTAGACTTGTATCTGCACGGTAGCGTGTGTGTTAAGTTTTTCTGAATGACACTATCAGCACCTTGAATCTAAGATATCCTTTTTGGGATAGATTTCAAGTAGGCCTGATATAGCATAAACTACTTATTTTGAGAATGGCAAATTTGGGAATAGTTTTTCAACCCAGAACAAAAACTGTGCTTTTACGGTCACTACAAATAACTTGACCAGCTAAAACAGTACAGATTTGGTTGAATAGAAATGTCAGGTCTATTTTTTAGGCGCTGGGTGACAGGCTCAACTTGCCCCTGATGTAGTATATGGCCAAAAAATAACCACACTATTGATGGTTAAATGCTCTTGGGTGACACAGGCTCAGCCTGCACCTGATGTAGTATATGGCCAAAAATTAACCACACTGTTGATGGTTAAATGCTCTTGGGTGACACAGGCTCAGCCTGCACCTGTTGTAGTATATTAGCAAAAATTAACCACACTGTTGATGGTTAAATGCACTTTGGTGACACAGGCTCAGCCTGCACCTGATGTAGTATATGGCCAAAAAATAACCACACTGTTGATGGTTAAATGCACTTGGGTGACACAGGCTCAGCCTGCACCTGATGTAGTATATGGCCAAAAAATAACCAGACTGTTGATGGTTAAATGCAATTCGGTGACACAGGCTCAGCCTGCAGCTGATGTAGGATATAGCAAAAAATAACCACACTATTGATGGTTAAAAGCACTTGGTGGTAGCTTGTGCTGGCGCACCACAAGCCACAAAATGTCCGCCGATCACACCAGAAAAAAGTGATTTAAAAACGCTCTGGGCAGCCTAAAAAAAAGTGAGCAAGTCGATATTAGCACTTCAATGATCCACAGCTGGAGATCGATCACAGAATGAAGTCTTTTGGAGGAGTTAATCTGCCTAATCTCGCCCTAACGTCGCAGCAGCAACCTCTCCCTATGCTTGAATCAGCAGAGTGACGTGCAGCGCTACGTGACCCAAGCTTATATAGAGGCTGGGTCACATGCTGCACTGGCCAATCACAGCCATTCCAATAGTAGGCAAGGCTGTGATGGCCTCTTGGGGCAAGTAGTATGACGCTTGTTGATTGGCTGCTTTGCAGCCTTTCAAAAAACACCGAACCCGAACCCGCACTTTTACGAAAATGTTCGGGTTCGGGTCCGTGTCACGGACACCCCAAAATTCGGTACGAACCCGAACTATACAGTTCGGGTTCGCTCATCCCTAGTTATAGCGTTTACAAACTATGGTACAAAAATGTGAATTTCCACATTTTGAAGCAGCTCTGACTTTCTGAGCACCTGTCATGTTTCTTGAGGTGCTAGAATGCCAGGATAGTATAAATACCCCCAAAATGACCCCATTTTACAAAGAAGACACCCCAAAGTATTCGCGGAGGGGCATGGTGAGTTCATGTATGATTTAATTTTTTTTCACAAGTTAGCGGAAAATGACATTTTCTGAGGAAAAAATAATAATAATAAAGTTTCCATTTCTGCTAACTTCTGGCAAAAAAATAAAAAATCTCCCACGGACTCACTATTCCCCTCAGTGAATACCTTGGGGTGTCTACTTTCCGAAAAGGGGTCATTTGTGGGTTGTGTTTACTGTTCTGGCATTTTGGGTGAGGCTAAATTGTGAGCAACCCTGTAAAGCCTAAAGGTACTCGTTGGACTTTTGGCCCCTTTACGCACCTAGGCTGCAAACAAGTGTCACACATGTGGTATTGCCGTACTCAGAAGAAGTAGGGCAATGTGTTTTGGGGTGTATTTTTACATATACCCATGCTGGGTGAGAGAAATATCTCTGTAAATTGACAACTTTGTATTAAAAAATTTAAAAAGTTGTGCAGCCTAGGTGCACAAAGGGGCCCAAATTCCAATGAGTACCTTTAGGATTTCACAGGGCATTTTTTACGCATTTGGATTCCAAACTACTTCTCACGCTTTAGGGCCCCTAAAATGCCAGGGCAGTATAAATACCCCACAAGTGACCCCATTTTGGAAAGAAGACACCCCAAGGTATTCCGTGAGGGGCATGGCGAGTTCATAGAAGTTTTTTTTTTGCACAAGTTAGCGGAAAATGATTTTATTTATTTTATTTAATTTTTTCTTACAAAGTCTCATATTCCACTAACTTGTGACAAAAAATAAAATCTTACATGAACTCACCATACCCCTCACGGAATACCTTGGGGTGTCTTCTTTCCAAAATGGGGTCACTTGTGGGGTATTTATACTGCCCTGGCATTTTAGGGGCCCTAAAGCGTGAGAAGAAGTCTGGAATCCAAATGTCTAAAAATGCCCTCCTAAAAGGTACTCATTGGAATTTGGGCTCCTTTGCGCACCTAGGCTGCAGAAAAGTGTCACACATGTGGTATTGCCGTACTCAGGAGAAGTAGGGAAATGTGTTTTGGGGTGTATTTTTACATATACCCATACTGTGTGTGAGAAATATCTCTATAAATGACAACTTTTTTAAAATTTTTATGCAAAGTTGTCAATTTATAGAGATATTTCTCACACACAGCATGGGTATATGTAAAAAGACACCCCAAAACACATTTCCCTACTTCTTCTGAGTACGGCGATACCACGTGTGCCACTTTTTTGCAGCCAAGATGCGCAAAGGGGCCCAAATTCCAATGAGTACCTTTAGGATTTCACAGGGCATTTTTACGTATTTAGATTCCGTGAGGGGTATGGTGAGTTCATGTGAGATTTTATTTTTTGTCACAAGTTAGTGGAATATGAGACTTTGTAAGAAAAAACTAAAAAACAAAAAAAAAAAAACAATTTCCGCTAACTTGTGGCAAAACAAAAAAATATATGAACGCGCCATGCCCCTCAAATGTGATCTTTATAGCGCCGCAGCGATTTTGCGGTGTTTTTGCAGTGATCAGAAAAGAAAAAAAATTTGTCACTGCGGTGGGGCGGACTGAACGCAAGTGTGCGCACAAGATCAGGCCTGATCATGCGAACACTGCGTTTTTTGTAGAGCCTAAGGTGACCCTAATGTACTGATATAGATCTAATTTGCGATCAGTCTTGATCACTTACAGATATACTATTACTATATAGTACTAGTGCTGATTAGCGACAGCGATGACGCTAATCAGCGACTAATCAGTGACTGTGGTGCGGTGGGCTGGGCGCTAACTACCTAACAAGTAGCTAAGTAACTGGCGGTGATAAGGAACCCTTAGGCCCCATTGACACGTCCACAATTCTGTTCCGCATTTTGCGGAACGGAATTGCGGACCCATTCATTTCTATGGGGACAGACTTTGTCCCGCTCGAATCCGGAATTGCGGATCTGCACTTCCGGGTCCGCACTCCCATTCTGCAAAAATATAGAACATGTCCTATTCTTGTCCGCAATTGCGGACAAGAAAAGGCATTTTCTATATAGTTCTGGCAATGTGCGGATCCGCAAAATGCGGAAAGCACATTGCCGGTGTCCGTGTTTTGCGGATCCGTGGATCCGTGTTTTGCGGATCCGCAAAACACATACGGACGTCTGAATGGAGCCTTACAGGGGGGTGATCAATGACAGGGGGGTGATCAGTGGTTAATAAGGGGTTAATAAGTGACAGGGGGGGTGTAGTGTGGTGATTGGTGCTACTTACAGAGCTGCCTGTGTCCTCTGGTGGTCGATCCTAGCAAAAGGGACCACCAGAGGACCAGTTAGCAGGTACATCAGACGCTGTTAACAAAATAGCGTCTAATATACCTTTCTGGGGTTAAAAAAAATCGCATCTACAGCCTGTCAGCGAATGATTGCTGCTGGCAGGCTGTAGATCAACTTCTCAGCTGCTCGTCGCTGTGAACGCACACGCATGCGCGCGCGTTCACGCAAAATCTCGGGTCTCACGAGATGACACCAATAGGCGTCATCGAGACCTGAGAGAGCCGCCAAATTTACGCCTTTCGGCGTTAGTGTGACGGCAAGCGATTAAGGGGAAACATGTAAATGTGTTAGAATGGCCTAGTCACAGCCCAGATCTCAATCCAATAGAAAATCTGTGGTCAGACTTAAAGATTGCTGTTCACAAGCGCAAACCATCCAACTTAATGGAGCTGGAGCAGTTTTGCAAGGAGGAATGGGCAAAAATCCCAGTGGTAAGATGTGGCAAGCTCATAGAGACTTATCCAAAGCAACTTGGAGTTGTGATTGCCGTAAAATGAGGCTCTAGAAAGTATTGACTTTAGGGGGGTGAATAGTTATGTACATTGACTTTTTATGTTATTTTGTCCCCAGGAGCACTATCAAATCTATCATAACTAGAGATGGGATGGGGGATTCGTCGAATCCACAAATCCCTCAAATCTTGCTGGATTTGTGGGATTCGTGGACTCGAATCCCGACGTAATTTACCGGATACGAATCAGACGAATCCCTGTGGTGCCCAGACTGGTGGTGGCCGCGGCAGGGCACTCTAGAAGATGAGCGCTTCGCTGCTGTGACAGGGGAGGGAGAGGCGTTTCCTTTCCCTGTTCCTCTGATAGGCTGCCGGCACAAGGCCCGCAGCCTATCAGAGGCCGGTGCAGGTGGCGTGATGACGTCATCGCGCCGCCTGAGCCGTACAGCGCGGGACACAGGCCAGAAGAGGCCTGCATCGCAGCGGAGGTAAGTAAAAGTGTTTTTTAATCTGTTACTGGCACATTGGCGAAGGGGAGAGATGAGAGGCACTATGATACTACTGGCACATTGGGGGGGGGGGAGGCACTATGATACTGGCACATTATGGGGGGAAATGGCACTATGATACTACTGGCACATTAGGGGGGAGGCACTATGACACTGGCACATTATGGGGGGAGATGGTACTGATACTACTGGCACATTGGGGGGGAGGCACTATGATACTGGCACATTATGAGGGGAGATGGCACTATGATACTGGCACATTATGGGGGGAGATGGCACTATGATACTGGCACATTATGGGGGGAGGTGGCACTATAATACTGGCACATTATGGGGGAGATGGCACTATGATACAGGCACATTATGGGGGGAGGTGGCACTATAATATTGGCACATTATGGGGGAGATGGCACTATGATACTGGCACATTATGGGGGGTGGTGGCACTATGATACTGGCACATTATGGGGGGAGATGGGACTATGATACTGGCACATTATGGCGGGAGGTGGCACTATAATACTGGCACATTATGGGGAAAAATGGCACTATGATACTGGCACATTAAGGGAGATGGCACTATGATACTGGCACATTATGGGGGGAGATGGCACTATGATACTGGCACATTATGGGGGGAGATGGCACTATAATACTGGCACATTGGTGGGGAGATGGCACTATGATACTGGCACATTGGGGGGGAGATGGCACTATGATACTGGCACATTATGGGGGGGAGATGGCACTATAATACTGGCACATTGGGGGGAGATGGCACTATGATACTGGCACATTATGGGGGGAGATGGCACTATAATACTGGCACATTGGGGGGGTGGCACTATGATACTGGCACTTTGGGGGGGAGATGGCACTATGATACTGGCACATTGGGGGGGAGATGGCACTATGATCCCGGCACATGGGGGGGAGGAGAGAGACACTCCGCACTTGATACTGGCACATGGGGGGAGGAGAGAGGCATTTGATACTGGCACATGATTAGGGGGGCATCTATGGAGACACTTACTGGCACATTATTGGGTGGCACTGTGGGGCCACTTCTTATTTGGCACATTATTGGGGGGCACTATGGGGGCATCTACTGAGGCCACAAAGAAGGGGTATTTTATATGGGGGGCTCTGTGTGGTACTAGTATTATCAGGGGTATTATCTGTTTCTGCAGTATAGTGTTGGGGAGCACAGCGGAACAGTATTGGGGGTGTTAGGATGATTTGTCCAGAAGATGGGAGGATGATGGAAAAGTAGTAAACTAAGATTTTTTTTTTGTCAAACTGCAGAGACGAAAAATGGCTGAAAAATGGTGGTCTGGTCTGAAGGTCTGAAAGGAGAAGATGAGGAAAGAGAACATCTACATCAAAGGAGACGTCACTAGATGTAAGAGGTATGTGGCGCTGTATTACCCTGTATGTTCTGTAGTGATAGGAGCAGGGGCGTAACGATCGCGGTCATATAGGGTGCGACCGTGACTGGGAGGTGGAGGTTCAGACAAACTGACGCGGTCTGACTTTGTTTCTTACACCGTTCACACAATTATGTACAGGATTCGTAGTATTCGAGATTCGAAAGATTCGATATATTCGAGAACCTTTTCGGATTCGGATTTGAAAAAAATTGGATTCGTCCCACCTCTAATCATAACCAAATGGAAAGAACTTGGCACAACTGCAAACCTGCCAAGAGATGGCCGCCCACCAAAACTCACGGACCGGGCAAGGAGGGTATTAATCAGAGAGGCAGCACAGAGACCTAAGGTAACCCTGGAGGAGCTGCAGACTTCCATAGCAGAGATTGAAGTATCTGTACATAGGATGACAATAAGCCGTACGCTCCATAGAGTTGGGCTTTATGGCAGAGTGGCCAGAAGAAAGCCATTACTTTCAGCAAAAAAATACAAAGCAAGTTGTGAGTTTGCGAAAAGGCATGTGGGAGACTCCCAAAAGGAGGAAGGTGCTCTGGTCTGATAAAACTAAAATTAAACTTTTCAGCCATCAAAGAAAACGCTATGTTTGGCGCAAACCCAACACATCACATCACCCAAAGAACATCATCTCTACAGTTAAACATGGTGGTGGCAGCATCATGCTGTGGGGATGTTTTTTATAAGCCAGGACTGGGAAACTGGTCAGAGTTACTTAAGCAGGGAGGAATCATGACTTCAGATGGAAAAAAAGACAAATATTCAAAAAAATGAATATATTCAATATAGTGCTATATATTCCTTTTTCGAATATTCATGATATTCTAAAACAAGAATTTATAGCAATATAGCAAATATTCGAAAAAAAACGAATGTAGAACAATTTAGCTAATATAGTGCTATAATCTTTTGTTTTTAATAGTTGTAATTTTTTTTCCAATCTGAACTTCAGATGAGAAAAAAATTACAACTATTAGACTATTAGATTGTTTGTTGTGCAGTATATAGGGGTATAATACACTTATAATATACTTTCTAACATAGAAAGCATATTATAGTGGATTTGTATTGTGCAGCATTGTGACTGGTGAGCGGTTCTGCAGCGATACTACAACTACAAAGAGTGACAAACGCAATTAGAAAAAAGTATTATAACTGGTGTCATAGTCCAGTGGCCCCCCAAAATGACAGATTGAAGCGGGGTGTTATATACCAATATACTTTCATAATAGTGTATTTGGGTACTGCAGAAATTTAGCCTGTTTTGCTGCATTCCCTCTGCTACACACAGTGATAAACGTTACTGGAAAAAAGTATTATAACTGGTGTGATAGACCAGTGGCCCCCCAAATTGACAGATTGAAGCGGGGTGTTATATAACAATATACTTTCATAATAGTGTATTTGGGTACTGCAGAATATTTTTTTCTGTTTTGCTGCGTTCCCTCTGCTACACACAGTGATAAATGTTACTGGAAAAAAAGTATTATAACTGGTGTGATAGACCAGTGGCCACCCAAAACGACAGATTGAAGCAGGGTGTTATATACCTTCTTCCACATACACTGCGCTTCTATAGAGACATTTGTCACAGGGTGATTGAAAAAATGTCAGGTAGAGGAAGAGGCAGGCCCTTCCGCAGGGGTGGTATGGGTAGGGCAGGAGCACCAGGCCAGAGCCAAAGTGGGAAGTTGCAGAAGGTGTGTTTGATTACGTCAAAGAATGCACCAGACTTGGTTGAGTGGCTCACTCAGCCTTCCGCTTCTGCACCCTCCTCATCCTCTCTATCTGCACTCTCTTCACTCTCTGCTGTGTGCACCCCCAAAGACACCACCACCAACACCATATACCCTCTGCTTGAGTCACAGGAATTATTTTCCGATACATCACAAGACATTTCCGATGTGTAGCCATTCTTGGAATCGGATCAGGAAGAGGAGGTAGCAACGGCCGCCACTCAGCAGTCTGACGACAGTACCCAGATCAGCCCAAGGAGGTTGGTCCCCGCTGTTGCTGCCTACTCCAAGATCTCTAAAGTTAGTGGTGGGGAAGGTGACGTCGATGATGACGTGTCTATGGACGTCAGGTGGGTGCCCACAAGAGAGGAAGAGGAGGGGAGTTCAGAGGGAGAGATGGACCAGCAGATAGGGAGGAGAAGCAGGCAGAACTTACATTGCACAGGAGGGAAAAACCAGACTGCTAATGTATCAGGAACGAGCCATCAACCATGTACGGTCACATCTGGCGCTCCCAGGACGCTGGCACATGGCTCCGCAGTGTGTTTTTTTTTTTTACGTGTCCGCTGCTGACAATAGTGTTGCCATCTGCAGCTTTGCAGTCAACGCATAAGTTGCGGTAAGCCCAACACTCACCTAGGGAAGACTGCCTTAAGAAGGCACTTGGCCTCCCATCACCGATCCCAGTGGGAGCAATGCCGTCAGAACCCACAAAGCCACACTCCAGGCGCTCACCATCCAGCCGCTTCTCCTTCTTCTCCTCTCTCCTCACAATTGTCCCCCACTCCACCTTCCATCGTGCTGTCCTCACGTTTATCTGGCAAAAGGCAGGCTTCCGTGGCCCGAATGTTCGAGCGTAAAAAAATGATGACGCCGGATAACCCTCTTGCCCAAAGGTTGACCGCTAGCTTGTCGGAACTGATAGCCCGTCAACTACTGCCATATAAACTGGTGCACTTGGAGACCTTTTGAAAATTTGTGGCCATTGGAACACCGCAATGGAAGGTCCCAGGAAGGAAATATTTCTCCCAGAAGGGCATCCCAGAGCTATAGGGCCACGTTCAGCGGCAAGTGAATGTATCTCTAGCACACAGTGTCAGTGCCAAGATACATCTGACCACAGACACGTGGTCTAGCAAACACGGGCAGGGAAGGTATATAACTTTTACTGCCCACTGGGTGAACCTTCTGACGGCCGTCAAGTATGTAACCTGTGGCACCCGTGTAGATTTGGTTTTACTGCCACGGATTGCATGCCGGCCTGCCTCTTCTTCTCCTCCTCCTACTCCATCCTCCCTCTCCTCCTAGGCTGACTCCTCCTTTTCCACTGCTACCGTCTCTTCCGCTGCACCTCCCAAGATCCCCAGAACCTATTCGACATGCCAAGTGAGACGTTGCCATGCTGTGCTGTGTCTGTTGTGCCTGGAAGCCAAAAGCCACACCGGCCCTGCACTCCTTTTAGCTTTGGTGTTCACAGGCAGATCAGTGGCTAACACTGCTCAATTTGGCAGTTGGTAAAGTTATGTGCGGCAACGGTGCCAATCTGCCGAGTGTGCTGAAATGGCAAAATTACACATGTGCCGTGCATGGCACACGTCCTGAACTTGGTTGTGCAGCAATTCGTTGTCAAATACCCTGGAGTCCAGGATGTCTTGCGGCAGGCCAGGAAAATCTCGGGCCATTTCAGAAGATCTTACACGGCCATGGCTCGCCTTGCTGACATTGAGCGGCGACACAACCTGCCCATCAGACGTCTTTGTGACTGCCCGACGTGATGGAACTCAACCTTGTATATGCTTGATAGGCTGCTCTAGCAGAAACATGCAGTTAACGACTACCTGTACAAACTCTGCGGCAGGACAGGTTCTGGGGAGCTTGTTTTTTTTTCACTGCGCCAGTGACTGCTCATGCCGCAGGCTTCTGCGGCCATTTGATGAGATCACCAAACTGGTCAGTTGCAGCCAGGGCGCCATCAGTGACATCGCACCTTACACCTACTTTCTGGAGAATGCATTGCGTCGTGTCACTGATCAAGCCGTCGACGAGCAGGAACAGAAAGATGAGGAAGTTGAAATGCTGGATAAATTCCCAGGGGGGGCTAGTCCATCTGAGACAAGTCAATAACAGGAGTCTGAAGAGGAGTCAGAGGAGGATGGTGCCGGGGCGGATAAAGAAGATCAAGAAGAGCATGCTTTAAACCTTTCTGGGATCCCAGGTGTTGTCCGTGGATGGTGGGAGGAGAACGAGGATGACATTATCCTGGATGATGAGCAGGAGCCAGGCCACTACACCGCTTCCAGTTTAGTGCAAATGGGGGCCTTCATGCTCCAGTGTTTTAAGAGGGACCCCCGTATAAAAAGCATAAAGGGCAAGGACCAGTACTGGGTGGCAACGTACTTAGACCCCCGGTACAAACAAAAAATGGCGGAAATGTTACCACCATCACAGAAGGCTGTAAGAATGCAGCACTTCCAGGCCTTGCTTCGAGAAATGCTGCATTCAGCTTTTGCGTGCGCTGGCAGAGGAATTTTTACTCACAGAGAAACAGTTGCGGGTACCAATCCAACAGCGCCTGCAAGAAGAGGGCGGTTTGAAGATGTGTTGGTCACTTCTGATATGAGATCATTCTTTCAGCCGACCCATCGACAGCTGTCCTTCGGATCCAGCATCAGGGAACGCCTAGACCGACAGGTGTCCGACTACATCGGGTTAACGGCCGATGTGGACGCTCTGAGAAGTGATTTACCCCTGGACTACTGGGTGGGCAGGCTTGACCTCTGGCCAGAGCTGGCACAATTTGCAATGAAACTGTTGGCTTGTTCCTCGTCCAGTGTCCTGTCCGAAAGGACGTTCATCGCAGCAGGGGGGATTGTGACCGATAAGCGCACTCGCCTAGCTCACGACAGTGTTGACTACCTCACATTTCTAAAAACGAATGAGGCATGGATCTCAGAGGAATTCAACACATGTGACCAGTAGACCATGTTTGATTCAAATTCCTCATGACAGCCCACAAATATCCGCCACCACCCATAACAATTCATGGTCCCTGTCTTAGGTAAATAAAGCGTCATAAAAGGCCTTTTATGTCCGTTGAATACCTAATATTTGGGGCCTGTAGTGGCCGACAATTACTTCCTTATCCTGTGCATGCCTAATGTACCACCAGCCACAGAATACAAAGTTCTTTGCTGTCAGGTAAACGTCTGTTGGCAAATTTATGGGGCCTGTACTGGCCTACAAATACTTATTTATCCTGTGAATGTCACATTTTTCTGACTGGAATTGAAAATCAATGGGTCTGTAATTGCTAAATTGTGGAACGGATTCGGACCCATTTTACAGACGTGTAAATGGACCCTATATGTATTTAACATGTATTTACTGGCTGCTGTCAGTTCTGGCTGATTTAGGCCGAGCTATTACACTAAAACAGAGCAATATTACAAAAACAAAATACACGTTATAACTGTATAATCGATTTATATAACTTATTAGAAAAGAAAATATATAATTTATGGCAACTTTTCCAATAGCAGAAGCATCTCCTGCACCCCTTTATGGCCTGGCATTGCCTCTCCTCCATGGCCTTCATGCGCTCCTAAATGGCCCGCATATCCTGGCAGTGCTCCTTCTGCATTTTGGCCAATTTGGCCTTCAATGTCTTCAGTACTGTTTGAAAAAAAAAATATATGAACATTATTTGCAATTCTTATTAAACCTTTAAACCTTTATTTTGTGGTGCATCTGACTTTATGATCGCTTGCTATTACACCTTTGTGTGATAAAAGTTGTCCAAAAAACACCTTTTTGGAGAGTTTTACATTTTTGTTTTGAAAGGTGTCCACCTGAGGGGTTAGTTGGTATGATATTTTTATACAGCTGGTTGTTACAGATGCAGCAAGACCTAATATGTTTCCTTATTTTTTAGTTATTTCTGTTTTACACAATAAAAGCCTTGTTGAACCAAAAATAATTCATGTTTTAGTGTCTCCATAGTTTGAGAGCCATATTACTATTTTTATTTGCCGATTATCTAATGTTAGGGTCTCATTTTTGTCCGAATGAAATGACCGATTGTTACTATTTTGGGGGGCATATGCCATTTTTTAAAGCTTGGTGTTGCACTCTTAGTGATGTTAGGTGACTAAATTAGTATTTATTTTTATTGTTTATTTATTTTTATAGTGTTCACCTAAGGGGTTAGATCATAAGATATTTTTAAAGAGACGGTCGATATGTACAAAATATGTCTGTTTTTCTATTTTTACTTTTTTAATTTTTTTTATTTAAAGTCTTTATACACATTGACAATTTAAATCTCAATACGTTAATAAGTGATATTTATGATGATTATATAGTTTATTAGTTAGTGATATTTCAGTACAGTATAATTTTATTTTGTTTGTTAGTTAGTGATAGTTCTATAGAGTTTAATATTATTTATTTGTTATGTTAATGGTTTTAATGTAGATTAAAGAGTTATTCTTTGTATTACTATAGTGTATGCTGTCCCCTCATTGTTGGCCCTTTTAATGTTTATGTACATGTTATGGATACATAATCATATTGCTATGTGCACATATTTACCCTCCTGGCGGGGGCTGGTGATCGCCTCCTCTTCTTCCAAATCCTGAGATGGGGTGGTGCTGGAGGGTCCAGCACTTTCCACCTCCACCACTTCTCCCACATCTGGTGGGGGTGGCTCAATAGGCTGGGAGGCTCCGGCCTCCTCCTCCTCTTCCTCCTCTTCCTCCTCAACCTCCACGGCCTCCGCCGATCGCCTTCTCTGAATGGAGGGAATAGGAACTTCTGTGATCACAGAATGTTCACATTTTAGATAAACAACTCCAAATCTTAACATTAGAAACAGTCAGGTCCATAAATATTGGGACATCGACACAATTGTAAAATTTTTGGCTCTATACACCACCACAATGGATTTGAAATGAAACAAATGAGATGTGTTTTAACTGCAGACTGTCAGCTTTAATTTGAGAGTATTTACATCCAAATCAGGTGAACCGTGTAGGAATTACAACAGTTTGCATATGTGCCTCCTACTTGTTAAGGAACCAAAGATAATGGGACAATTGGCTTCTCAGCTGTTCCATGGCCAGGTGTGTGTTATTTCCTCATTATCCCAATTACAATAAGCAGATAAAAGGTCCAGAGTTCATTTCAAGTCTGCTATTTGCATTTGGAATCTGTTGCTGTCAACTCTCAAGATGAGATCCAAAGAGCTGTCACTATGAGTGAAGCAAGCCATCATTAGGCTGAAAAAACAAAACAAACCCATCAGAGAAATAGCAAAAACATTAGGCATAGCCAAAACAACTATTTGGAACATTCTTAACCTCTTCCGGACACAGGGCGTACAGGTACGCCCTTATGTCCTGGAACTTAAGGACACAGGGCGTACCTGTATGCCCTGTGTATTTCCGATCATCGCCGCTCGGTAATCATTGAGCAGGCACCTTGGCTAAATGCGAAGGGGGGTCCCGTGACCCCCCCATGTCGGCGATCGCCACAAACCGCAGGTCAATTCAGACCTGCGGTTTGCGGTTTTACCTTATCCGGTGGGCGGCGGTGCCATTGGGTTCCCATGCGGCTGTAGGGGGGACCCGATGGCATGGAAGGTAGCACGATGCCTTCCTTAGGCATCTGCGCTGCCTTCCGGTGACGAGCCTGTGAGATCCAGCCCCCTGGATCTCACAGGCCGGAAGCTGTATGAGTAAGGCCTCATGCACACGACCGTTTTTTTTAAGGTCCGCAAAAACGGGGTTCGTAGGTCAGTGATCAGTGTCCGTTTTTTCTTCCGTGGGTCTTCCTTGATTTTTGGAGGATCCACGGACATGAAGAAAAAGTCGTTTTGGTGTCCGCCTGGCCGTGCGGAGCCAAACGTATCCGTCCTGACTTACAATGCAAGTCAATGGGGATGGATCCGTTTGACGTTGACACAATATGGTGCAAACGGATCCGTCCCCCATTGACTTTCAATGTAAAGTCAGGAGTTAATATACCATAGGATCAGAGTTTTCTCAAATCCGATGGTATATTTTAACTTGAAGCGTCCCCATCACCATGGGAACGCCTCTATGTTAGAATATACCATTGGATTTGAGTTAGATCGTCAAAACTCAGATCCGACAGTATATTCTCACACAGAGGCGTTCCCATAGTGATGGGGACGCTTCAAGTTACAAACCGGATTCCAAAAAAGTTGGGACACTAAACAAATTGTGAATAAAAACTGAATGCAATGATGTGGAGATGGCAAATGTCAATATTTTATTTGTAATAGAACGTAGATGACAGATCAAACGTTTAATCCGAGTAAATGTATCATTTTAAAGGAAAAATACGTTGATTCCAATTTTCACGGTGTCAACAAATCCCAAAAAAGTTGGGACAAGTAGCAATAAGAGGCTGGAAAAAGTAAATTTGAGCATAACGAAGAGCTGGAAGACCAATTAACACTAATTAGGTCAATTGGCAACATGATTGGGTATAAAAAGAGCTTCTCAGAGTGGCAGTGTCTCTCAGAATCCAAGATGGGTAGAGGATCACCAATTCCCACAATGTTGCTCAGAAAGATAGTGGAGCAATATCAGAAAGGGGTTACCCAGCGAAAAATTGCGAAGACTTTGCATCTATCATCATCAACTGTGCATAACATCATCCGAAGATTCAGAGAATCTGGAACAATCTCTGTGCGTAAGGGTCAAGGCCGTAAAACCATACTGGATGCCCGTGATCTCCGGGCCCTTAAACGACACTGCACCACAAACAGGAATGCTACTGTAAAGGAAATCACAGAATGGGCTCAGGAATACTTCTATTGTCAGTGAACACAATCCACCGTGCCATCCGCCGTTGCCAGCTGAAACTCTACAGTGCAAAGAAGAAGCCATTTCTAAGCAAGATCCACAAGCTCAGGCATTTTCACTGGGCCAGGGATAATTTAAAATGGAGTGTGGCAAAATGGAAGACTGTTCTGTGGTCAGACGAGTCACGATTCGAAGTTCTTTTTGGAAATCTGGGACGCCATGTCATGCGGACCAAAGAGGACAAGGACAACCCAAGTTGTTATCAATGCTCAGTTCAGAAGCCTGCATCTCTGATGGTATGGGGTTGCATGAGTGCGTGTGGCATGGGCAGCTTGCATGTCTGGAAAGGCACCATCAATGCAGAAAAATATATTCAGGTTCTAGAACAACATATGCTCCCATCCAGACGTCATCTCTTTCAGGGAAGACCCTGCATTTTTCAACAAGATAATGCCAGACCACATTCTGCATCAATCACAACATCATGGCTGCGTAGGAGAAGGATCTGGGTACTGAAATGGCCAGTCTGCAGTCCAGATCTTTGACCTATAGAGAACATTTGGCGCATCATAAAGAGGAAGGTGCAACAAAGAAGGCCCAAGACGATTGAACAGTTAGAGGCCTGTATCAGACAAGAATGGGAGAGCATTCCTATTTCTAAACTTGAGAAACTGGTCTCCTCGGTCCCCAGACGTCTGTTGAGTGTTGTAAGAAGAAGGGGCGATGGCACACAGTGGTGAAAATGGCCTTGTCCCAACTTTTTGGGGATTTGTTGACACCATGAAATTCTGTTTCAAAATATTTTTCCCTTAAAATGGTACATTTTCTCAGTTTAAACTTTTGTTCCATGATTTATGTTATATTCTGAATAAAATATTAGAAGTTGGCACCTCCACATCATTGCATTCAGTTTTTATTTACGATTTGTATAGTGTCCCAACTTTTTTAGAATCCGGTTTGTAGAATATACTAAGAAATGTGTACATGACTGCCCCCTGCTGCCTGGCAGCACCCGATCTCTTACAGGGGGCTGTGATCAGCACAATTAACCCGTTCAGGTGCCGCACCTGAGGGGTTAATTGTGCGTATCATAGCCCCCTGTAAGAGATCAGGTGCTGCCATGCAGGAGGGGGCAGACCCCCTCCCCTGTATTTAACTCATTGGTGGCCAGTGCGGCCCCCCTCCCTCCCTCCACTGTATTTAACTCATTTGTGGCCAGTGCGGCCCCCCTCCCCTGTATTTAACTCATTGGTGGCCAGTGCGGGCCCCCTCCCTCCCCAGTATTATATTCATTGGTGGCCAGTGCGGCCTACCCTCTCCCCCCCACCTAATTAAAATCACCTTCCCCATCATTGGTGGCCAGTGCGGCCTCCCCTCTCCCCCCCTCCCTAATTAAAATCACCCCCCCATCATTGGTGGCCAGTGCGGTCTCCTCTTCCCCCCTAATTAAAATCACCTTCCTACATCATTGGTGGCAGCGGAGAGTTCCGATCGGAGTCCCAGTTTAATCGCTGGGCTCCTATCGGTAACCAGGGCAACCAGGACGCTACTGCAGTGGAGTGCCCGGCCGGTCACAGACATCGCAGGTAAGTATAATGCTTCTAAAAATTGCTAAGTAACCATACCGTCTGGGTATGTTGTGGGGAACCTTGAGGGCTCTGTTGTTGCGAGCTCCCATCTTCTGAGGCTCGAGGAGAGCAGACACTTGCCGAGGATGTCTGGCTGAAGGAGGGCTCTGCATGCAGGTTTCGTATGCCGGCGCCATCTTTGTCCCGATCTTGGCCAAAGAAAAATTCCAGCTTCCCCTGCTTCTTCATGCTTCGTTTTCCTCTAGTCATCATCAGGGATGGTTCTGGTACCAGTTGACACCGAGAGGTAAAGTTAGAGAGAGAATATAGTGTTCTGCTAGACTGGAACGCTTTGCTGGAGCAGGAGCTCTGAATTCAAGCGGCCATACTCCTCGGCTTCGCGGCCACGCCCCTTATGCAAACTGTTTTAATTCCTACACCGTTCACCTGATTTGGATGTAAATACCCTCAAATTAATGCTGACAGTCTGCAGTTAAAGCACATCTTGTTTGTTTCATTTCAAATCCATTGTGGTGGTGTATAGAGCCAAAAATGTTATAATTGTGTCAATGTCCCAATATTTATGGACCTGACTGTATAAAGAAATTCCAATATGGAGGGATCTATATATAATTGCAGTGGCTGCCAGCTTTATGACGCATAACTCAATAAAAAATGAACAGCATGCAAAAAGACATCCCCTCCACAGTGTATTGATGTAACAATAGGGCGAGGGGAGACCCGTGGGATGGGATTATCTCCTGAGTTTATCATAGGATGATTTACTTCTCTACACCAGAGTCGGCTACTTCTTAATCCCATCACTAACAAAATAGAACAAAGGGACAAATAAACTAACACATTCATTGGGAGTCTCAGAGCAGAGTTAACCCTTATTACATTTATGGATTCACACCATGCAACTTTAATGGGGAATAGGAAAGATGTGGCCTATAAATTTAACCAAAAATATCACGGTTTATAGTTCCCTCTAACCTAAATAGGTCAGAGTGTGGGTCTCCATAGTCCTGGATCCATAGTCTGTAGGAAGGAGGCTAGCCCTCAGGCTTCTACTGCAGACACAGCGATGGTTCAGTCCGTCACTTGTCTGGCACAAACCCAACACGTCACATCACCCAAAGAACACCAGCCCCACAATGAAACATGGTGGTGGCAGCATCATGCTGTGGGGATGCTTTTCAGCAGCCGGGACTGGGAAACTGGTCAGAGTTGAGGGAAAGATGGATGGTGCTAAATACAGGGATATTCTTGAGCAAAACCTGTCCCACTCTGTACGTGATTTGAGGCTAGGACGGAGGTTCACCTTCCAGCAGGACAATGCCCCCAAACACACGGCTAAAGAAACACTTGAGTGGTTTAAGGGGAAACATATAAATGTGTTGGAATGGCCTAGTCACAGCCCAGATCTCAATCCAATAGAAAATCTGTGGTCAGACTTAAAGATTGCTGTTCACAAGCGCAAACCATCCAATTGGAAGGAGCTGAATCAGTTTTGCAAGGAGGAATGGGCAAAAATCCTTGTGGTAAGATGTGGCAACTGCTCATAGAGACTTATCTAAAGCGACTTGGAGCTGTGATTGCCGCAAAAGGTGGATCTACAAAGTATTGACTTTAGAGGGTGAATAGTTATGCACATTGACCTTTTCTGTTATTTTGTCCTATTTGTTGTATGCTTTACAATTAACCAATTTAAAAAAAGGTATAAGTTGTGGGCATGTTGTACATAATGAAATGATGTAAATCCTAAAACAATCTATGTTAATTCCAGGGGGTGAGGCAACAAAAAAAAGAACGAAGTCAAGGGGGGTGAATACTTTTGCTTAGCACTGTATACATTACAGAGTGTTGGCAAAACATACAAAAGTTATTTACGCATATACCTAGGCATTTTTCGTCCCGTATTCTTTTTATAAACCGGGGGTGTCTTCGCTTCATGTCTGATCATTTTTTAATGATGGCCAGATGGCAGTGTTTGAGACTCGTTTTGCGCCAGATCTCAAATGCCAGCTCCCGTACAATCCGCTGCTTCTCGGCGTGGGACCGGGTGCGGTCATATCCCCGCCCCAACATCTGCTGCAAGATAAAAATGCAAGCATATAATTCAAATTTTTAACAATAATAGTATTGAAAATAATTTACTCAAGTAAACTGCAAAAAGTATTTAATGCTTTGAAGTGGAAATATTATATTTAGGCCGCCTGTACACGGGCGTATTTTTTTACAACTGTGGACCGTACAAATCCGGCCTGCCGTCCTGCAGAGTGGACAAGCGCACGGCGTCATTGGTTGCTATGACGACGTGCGCTTCCGGCCACCACCGCTGTACTGTGATACACTTGTATGATCTATACAAGTATATTACTGTACAGCGGTGGCGGCAATAAGCGCACGGCATCATAGCGAGTTAGCAACCAATGACGCTGTGCGCTCGTCCACTCTGCAGGACATCAGCCTGGGTTTTTACAGTCCGTAGTTGTGAAAAAAACACGCCCGTGTGCATGCGGCCTTACTGTTACGGTTAGAAGATGGGATTGCATTATGACTGTATGTGGGTGGGGTCTGAGCTATCAGATATTGTCCAGCTTAGCAGAGATGTACCTGTCTAGTGAAGTGACGGTACAGTATGGAGTGTACAGCTGGTTCGCCTCCCCGGAATGCACACTGGGTAACTCTAAATGAACCAGCAAATACTGGCGGTCTGACAAAGAAAGCTTCTCCTGAGTCCTGACCAACAGGATACAAATTATAATCTATAGACTCTGTGTGTGTGTGGTATATAGTGTGTGTGTGTGCGGTATATAGTGTGTGTGTGCGGTATATAGTGTGTGTGTGCGGTATATAGTGTGTGTGTGTGCGGTATATTGTGTGTCTGCAGTATATAGTGTGTGTCTGCAGTATATAGTGTGCGGCATGACAATGGAGGTGCAATGTGCGTGTGAAGTATATTTCTCTGCTTTCCATACAAATATGCTACTAACATAGTGGGTGTGATGTCACATGAATACTTAGTGCAACAATCCATAATATCTAGTGAGACCTTATAAAATGTGAAGTTTTGTGCACTTAAGAAAAATTTGATTCGCTGAAGGTCGCACTGGCGATTTTTTTATAACACTCTTTATGCATATAAAGCGATTGTTCAGACATGCAGGTGAAATGTAATCAAATACACTACTTTAATGTAAGATTACTTACAGTCACTAGGAGTTCTTCCTCTTCGTCGCTGAACTTCGTTACAACCATCGTATCCATTTAATTGCTAGTCGGTGCAAACCAGTAGCTATAGGCCACGCCTTTCTAGCGCATGTGCTCTTGCGATTAATACTTTGCCGAAATTTTGAAGATAAAAAAAATAATGCTTGTAGATCGCAGATTCGCTTAATACTTCTGGTATGTCAGTGTCCATGTTGTGGGACTATGTGTGCACATCTAGTAAGTATTTTGTGGCTGCAAATATGACCTGGAGATCGACGAAAATTTGATCGCGTTCGCGCAATCCCCTTCGCGAACCGTCCCAGCAGATGTTCATCCATCACTAATCACTATATTCTAAATATTTGCGAATTCTCGAAGTGTCAATATTCAAGATAAAAATTTGCAATTCGAATATTCGTGATAAACACTACTGGGGACATTAAAAAAAATAATTTCTACACTATGGGGGACATTATTTAAGATGGGGGACTACATTGGGGGCATTATTAAAGCTGGGGGCGGTAAAAAAAAATCATACACTCTGAGGGACATTATTTTACCAGGGGGCCTACATGGGGGGGGGGGGGGGCATTATTAAAGCTGGGGACAGTAAAAAATAAATACTACACTACGGGGGACATTATTTTAGCTGGGGGACTACATGGGGGTATTATTAAAGCTGGGGGCACTTTAAAAAAAATATTTACACATTGGAAGACATTATTTTACCGTATTTTTCGCCCTAACCGACCCACCGGCCCATAAGACGCACCTAGGTTTTTGAGGAGGAAAATAGGTGTGCTTTTGGTGGGTTTTGAACTAATGGTGGTCTGTGGATGACACTATTATGGGGGATCTGTGGATGACGCACTGTTATGGAGGTCTGTGGATGGCGCACTGTTATGGGGGATCTGTGGGTGACACTGTAATGGGGGATCTGTGGGTGACACTGTTATGGGGGATCTGTGGGTGACACTTACGGGGGATCTGTCGGTGACACTGTTATAGGGGATCTGTGGATGGCTCTTATTGGGGTCTCTGGATGGCACTGTTATGGGGATCTGTGGATGACACTGTTATGGGGGGATCTGTGGATGGCACATATATAGCATCTTATGCTATGTGGTCATCCTCAGATCCCCTCCATAACAGTGTCCCTGTAGTGTGAATGACCCCCAAAACAGGGGTTGGGGGTCGCATGCTTTTATAATGACAGTGGGGCCCGTGCAGTGACTGTATTCTACTACACGGGCCCCGCTCACTGTATATAATCGTATCTGTAATTGTTAATTGTTATGTATATAATCGGGTAATCAGCGCCTGTATACTTACAAGCGCTCGGTAGCAGAGAGGAGGGAGGAGGCAGGCCGAGAGGACGGACGCTGGCAGCGTGAGTCACTACGTCATGCGCCCACGCCGCGTGCTTCATTCATAAAGTGGGCGGCGCAGGCGCGTGACGTAGTGACTCACGCTGCCAGCGCCCATCCTCCTGGCCTGCCTCCTCCCTCCTCTGATATCGAGCGCTTGTAAGTATACAGGCGCTGATTACCCGATTATATACATAACAATTAACAATTACAGATAAGATTATATACAGTGAGCGGGGCCCGTGTAGTAGAATACAGTCACTGCACGGGCCCCACTGTAATTATAAAAGCAGATGCCGGCCCCCAGCCCCTCCTCCCTCTCTGCTGATACACCCACCGCGCGGCATCGCGGCGCGGCATCGCGGTGCGGCGTATCATTGAAAATTCGGCAAAATGCAGCATTCGCCCCATAAGACGCACTGCTATTTTTACCACACTTTTGGGGGGAAGGGAAGTGCGTCTTATAGGGCGAAAAATACGGTAGCTGGGGCCAAAATAGGGGGCATTATTATAGCTGGGGGCAGTAAAAAAAAATTCTTACAATATGGGGGAAATTGTTTTAGCTGGGGGCCTACATGGGGCATTATTAACCACCTCCGGACCGCCTAACGCAGGATCGCGTTCCGGAGGTGGCAGCGCTGCGCACAGTCACGCATATACGCGTCATCTCGCGAGACGCGAGATTTCCTGTGAACGCGCGCACACAGGCGCGCGCGCTCACAGGAACGGAAGGTAAGAGAGTTGATCTCCAGCCTGCCAGCGGCGATCGTTCGCTGGCAGGCTGGAGATGTGTTTTTTTTAACCCCTAACAGGTATATTAGACGCTGTTTTGATAACAGCGTCTAATATACCTGCTACCTGGTCCTCTGGTGGTCCCCTTTGTTTGGATCGACCACCAGAGGACACAGGTAGCTCAGTAAAGTAGCACCAAGCACCACTACACTACACCCCCCCCCGTCACTTATTAACCCCTTATTAGCCCCTGATCACCCCTAATCACCCCTGATCACCCCATATAGACTCCCTGATCACCCCCCTGTCATTGATTACCCCCCTGTCATTGATCAACCCCCTGTAAAGCTCCATTCAGACGTCCGCATGATTTTTACGGATGCACTGATAGATGGATCGGATCCGCAAAACGCATCCGGACGTCTGAATGAAGCCTTACAGGGGCATGATCAATGACTGTGGTGATCACCCCCCTGTCATTGATTACCCCCCTGTAAAGCTCCATTCAGATGTCCGCATGATTTTTACGGATGCACTGATAGATGGATCCGATCCGCAAAACGCATCCGGACGTCTGAATGAAGCCTTACAGGGGCATGATCAATGACTGTGGTGATCACCCCATATAGACTCCCTGATCACCCCTGATCACCCCATATAGACTCCCTGATCACCCCCCTGTCATTGATCACCCCCCTGTCATTGATTACCCCCCTGTAAAGCTCCATTCAGATGTCCGCATGATTTTTACGGATGCACTGATAGATGGATCGGATCCGCAAAACGCATCCGGACGTCTGAATGAAGCCTTACAGGGGCGTGATCAATGACTGTGGTGATCACCCCATATAGACTCCCTGATCACCCCCCTGTCATTGATCACCCCCCTGTCATTGATTACCCCCCTGTAAAGCTCCATTCAGATGTCCGCATGATTTTTACGGATGCACTGATAGATGGATCGGATCCGCAAAACGCATCCGGACGTCTGAATGAAGCCTTACACGGGCGTGATCAATGACTGTGGTTATCACCCCATATAGACTCCCTGATCACCCCCCTGTCATTGATCACCCCCCTGTCATTGATCACCCCTCTGTAAGGCTCCATTCAGATATTTTTTTGGCCCAAGTTAGCGGAATTTTTATTTTTTTTTCTTACAAAGTCTCATATTCCACTAACTTGTGTCAAAAAATAAAATCTCACATGAACTCACCATACCCCTCACGGAATCCAAATGCGTAAAATTTTTTAGACATTTATATTCCAGACTTCTTCTCACGCTTTAGGGCCCCTAGAATGCCAGGGCAGTATAAATACCCCACATGTGACCCCATTTCGGAAAGAAGACACCCCCAGGTATTCCGTGAGGGGCATATTGAGTCCATGAAAGATTGAAATTTTTGTCCCAAGTTAGCGGAACGGGAGACTTTGTGAGAAAAAAATTAAAAATATCAATTTCCGCTAACTTGTGCCAAAAAAAAAAAATTTCTATGAACTCGCCATGCCCCTCATTGAATACCTTGGGGTGTCTTCTTTCCAAAATGGGGTCACATGTGGGGTATTTATACTGCCCTGGCATTCTAGGGGCCCCAAAGCGTGAGAAGAAGTCTGGTATCCAAATGTCTAAAAATGCCCTCCTAAAAGGAATTTGGGCACCTTTGCGCATCTAGGCTGCAAAAAAGTGTCACACATCTGGTATCGCCGTACTCAGGAGAAGTTGGGGAATGTGTTTTGGGGTGTCATTTTACATATACCCATGCTGGGTGAGAGAAATATCTTGGTCAAATGCCAACTTTGTATAAAAAAATGGGAAAAGTTGTCTTTTGCCAAGATATTTCTCTCACCCAGCATGGGTATATGTAAAATGACACCCCAAAACACATTCCCCAACTTCTCCTGAATACGGCGATACCACATGTGTGACACTTTTTTGCAGCCTAGGTGGGCAAAGGGGCCCATATTCCAAAGAGCACCTTTAGGATTTCACAGGTCATTTACCTACTTACCACACATTAGGGCCCCTGGAAAATGCCAGAGCAGTATAACTACCCCACAAGTGACCCCATTTTGGAAAGAAGACACCCCAAGGTATTCCGTGAGGGGCATGGCGAGTTCCTAGAATTTTTTATTTTTTGTCACAAGTTAGTGGAAAATGCTTATTTTTTTTTTTTATTTTTTTTTCATACAAAGTCTCATATTCCACTAACTTGTGACAAAAAATAAAAACTTCCATGAACTCACTTTGCCCATCAGCGAATACCTTGGGGTCTCTTCTTTCCAAAATGGGGTCACTTGTGGGGTAGTTATACTGCCCTGGCATTCTAGGGGCCCAAATGTGTGGTAAGGAGTTTGAAATCAAATTCTGTAAAAAATGACCTGTGAAATCCGAAAGGTGCTCTTTTGAATATGGGCCCCTTTGCCCACCTCGGCTGCAAAAAAGTGTCACACATCTGGTATCTCCGTAATCGGGAGAAGTTGGGGAATGTGTTTTGGGGTGTCATTTTACATATACCCATGCTGGGTGAGAGAAATATCTTGGCAAAAGACAACTTTTCCCATTTTTTTATACAAAGTTGGCATTTGACCAAGATATTTATCTCACCCAGCATGGGTATATGCAAAAAGACACCCCAAAACACATTCCTCAACTTCTCCTAAATACAGAGATACCAGATGTGTGACACTTTTTTGCAGCCTAGGTGGGCAAAGGGGCCCACATTCCAAAGAGCACCTTTCGGATTTCACAGGTCATTTACCTACTTACCACACATTTGGGCCCCTAGAATGCCAGGGCAGTATAACTACCCCACAAGTGACCCCATTTTGGAAAGAAGAGACCCCAAGGTATTCGCTGATGGGCATAGTGAGTTCATGGAAGTTTTTATTTTTTGTCACAAGTTTGTGGAATATGAGACTTTGTATGAAAAAAAAAAAAAAAAAAAAAAATCATCATTTTCCACTAACTTGTGACAAAAAATAAAAAATTCTAGGAACTCGCCATGCCCCTCACGGAATACCTTGGGGTGTCTTCTTTCCAAAATGGGGTCACTTGTGGGGTAGTTATACTGCCCTGGTATTCTAGGGGCCCAAATGTGTGGTAAGGAGTTTGAAATCAAATTCAGGAAAAAATGAGGAGTGAAATCCGAAAGGTGCTCTTTGGAATATGGGCCCCTTTGCCCACCTAGGCTGCAAAAAAGTGTCACACATCTGGTATCCCCGTACTCAGGAGAAGTTGAGGAATGTGTTTTGGGGTGTCTTTTTACATATACCCATGCTGGGTGAGATAAATATCTTGGTCAAATGACAACTTTGTATAAAAAAATGGGAAAAGTTGTCTTTTGCCAAGATATTTCTCTCACCCAGCATGGGTATATATAAAATGACACCCCAAAACACATTCCCCACCTTCTCCTGAGTACGGAGATACCAGATGTGTGACACTTTTTTGCAGCCTAGGTGGGCAAAGGGGCCCATATTCCAAAGAGCACCTTTCGGATTTCACAGGTCATTTTTTACAGAATTTGATTTCAAACTCCTTACCACACATTTGGGCCCCTAGAATGCCAGGGCAGTATAACTACCCCACAGGTGACCCCATTTTGGAAAGAAGACACCCCAAGGTATTCAATGAGGGGCATAGTGAGTTCATAGAACTTTTTATTTTTTGTCACAAGTTAGTGGAATATGAGACTTTGTAAGGAAAAAAAAAAAAAAAAAAAAATCATCATTTTCCGCTAACTTGTGACAAAAAATAAAAAGTTCTATGAACTCACTATGCCCATCAGCGAATACCTTAGGGTGTGTACTTTCAGAAATGGGGTCATTTGTGGGGTGTTTGTACTGTCTGGCCATTGTAGAACCTCAGGAAACATGACAGGTGCTCAGAAAGTCAGAGCTGCTTCAAAAAGCGGAAATTCACATTTTTGTACCATAGTTTGTAAACGCTATAACTTTTACCCAAACCATTTTTTTTTTACCCAAACATTTTTTTTTTATCAAAGACATGTAGAACTATAAATTTAGAGCAAAATTTATATATGGATGTCGTTTTTTTTGCTAAATTTTACAACTGAAAGTGAAAAATGTCATTTTTTTGCAAAAAAATCGTTAAATTTCGATTAATAACAAAAAAAGTAAAAATGTCAGCAGCAATGAAATACCCCCAAATGAAAGCTCTATTAGTGAGAAGAAAAGGAGGTAAAATTCATTTGGGTGGTAAGTTGCATGACCGAGCAATAAACGGTGAAAGTAGGGTAGGTCAGAAGTGTAAAAAGTGGCCTGGTCTTTCAGGGTGTTTAAGCACTGGGGGCTGAGGTGGTTAAAGCTGGGGGCAGCAAAAAAAAAAAAAATCCTACACTATGGGGGTCATTACTCTGAAAGATTATGAACATTAGGGTTATTCACTTTAGAAAAAAGACGACTGAGGGGAGATCTAATTACTATGTATAAATATATCAGGGGTCAGTACAGAGATCTCTCCCATCATCTATTTATCCCCTGGACTGTGACGAGGGGACACCCTCTGCGTCTGGAGGAAAGAAGGTTTGTACACAAACATAGAAAATGATTCTTTACGGTAAGAGCAGTGAGACTATGGAACTCTCTGCCTGAGGAGGTGATGATGGTGAGTACCATAAAAGAATTCAAGAGGGGCCTGGATGAATTTCTGGAGTGTAATATTATTACAGGCTATAGCTACTAGAGAGGGGTTGTTGATCCAGGGAGTTATTCTGGGGAATAAGTAGGGAAAAAAGATTTTTTTTTCCTTTCTCTGGATTAACTGGCAGGATAACAGGCTGAACTGGATGGACAAATGTCTTTTTTCGGCCTTATATACTATGTTACTATGTTACTTTAGCTGGGGGCCTACCCTCCTGTGGGCGTTCTCAGAAGGGTGGGTCTAGAAATAACTGCCAATCAAATTCATCCATTTTTCATGTCCGTTTTTAACGGACATGAAGAACTGATGCAAATGGATGCAAAACGGACATTAAAAACGTACACACGGCCAGAAAATGGATGCACACACTGATGCAAAATGGCCATGAAAAACTGACAGTGTGTCCATTTTTAACTGACATTTTTTTTCGTGTGCATGTAGCCTTAGACTATTGTGTTCTGATCCATCACATAAAATTCAGATTAACAAAACATTGAACTTAAGGCTGTAATGTAACAAAACACAAAAAAAGTCAAGGGGGTTGAATACTTTTGCAAGGCACTGTATATAGCTTCTCAACTCCACAATATCCCCTTGACCTAACTCCCATCTTCTTTGCCCTTCTTTTGATGAGTGTTCTCTTGTATTACAAAATAGTAAAAAATAAATATAAATAATATTCTATGACATTTTTCTATAAATACCAACACTTTTAAAATGTAGCAGTTGGTAATTGTAAGAAAAGTTAACTTTTGCTGGATGAAAGTTTAGGTAATCATTACTAAAATGAATTTCATAAACTCCTCTTTCTCCTGACCATTGGATATATACACTCACCTAAAGAATTATTAGGAACACCTGTTCTATTTCTCATTAATGCAATTATCTAGTCAACCAATCACATGGCAGTTGCTTCAATGCATTTAGGGGTGTGGTCCTGGTCAAGACAATCTCCTGAACTCCAAACTGAATGTCAGAATGGGAAAGAAAGGTGATTAAAGCAATTTTGAGCGTGGCATGGTTGTTGGTGCCAGACGGGCCGGTCTGAGTATTTCACAATCTGCTCAGTTACTGGGATTTTCACGCACAACCATTTCTAGGGTTTACAAAGAATGGTGTGAAAAGGGAAAAACATCCAGTATGCGGCAGTCCTGTGGGCAAAAACGCCTTGTGGATGCTAGAGGTCAGAGGAGAATGGGCCGACTGATTCAAGCTGATAGAAGAGCAACGTTGACTGAAATAACCACTCGTTACAACCGAGGTATGCAGCAAAGCATTTGTGAAGCCACAACACGCACAACCTTGAGGCGGATGGGCTACAACAGCAGAAGACCCCACCCCGTACCACTCATCTCCACTACAAATAGGAAAAAGAGGCTACAATTTGCACAAGCTCACCAAAATTGGACTGTTGAAGACTGGAAAAATGTTGCCTGGTCTGATGAGTCTCGATTTCTGTTGAGACATTCAAATAGTAGAGTCCAAATTTGGCGTAAACAGAATGAGAACATGTATCCATCATGCCTTGTTACCACTGTGCAGGCTGGTGGTGGTGGTGTAATGGTGTGGGGGATATTTTCTGGGCACACTTTAGGCCCCTTAGTGCAAATTGGGCATCGTTTAAATGCCACGGGCTACCTGAGCATTGTTTCTGACCATGTCCATCCCTTCATGACCACCATGTACCCATCCTCTGATGGATACTTCCAGCAGGATAATGCACCATGTCACAAAGCTCGAATCATTTCAAATTGGTTTCTTGAACATGACAATGAGTTCACTGTACTAAAATGGCCCCCACAGTCACCAGATCTCAACCCAATAGAGTATTTGGGATGTGGTGGAACGGGAGCTTCGTGCCCTGGATGTGCATCCCTCAAATCTCCATCAACTGCAAGATGCTATCCTATCAATATGGGCCAACATTTCTAAAGAATGCTATCAGCACCTTGTTGAATCAATGCCACATAGAATTAAGGCAGTTCTGAAGGCAAAAGGGGGTCCAACAACGTATTAGTATGGTGTTCCTAATAATTCTTTAGGTGAGTGTATGTCCTATCTCTACATACCCCATGCAGATAACATGTATATGAACGTTTAGGCAGCGCTTTAATTCCTGGGATTAAAGCTCTTGCAATCTAGAAGGAGCAGGTCGGACCCAGCTGTCAGACACAGCAGGGACCCTGAGGAGAAGACAGAAGTGGTTTATTACCGCTTTTGCCTTCTCCTGTGCCAGCAGGAGAGCGGTACCTGAGCACAGGTAGGAGAGCTCGAATTGGCCAAGCCGCTTCCTCTGTTAGTCCTGGTGGTCACTTGACCGTCGGGTGCCTCAGGACAACAGGAGCAGAGCAGTGAAAAAAAAAAAGTAAAAAAAAAAAAAGTCTGTGTCCTCTAGAGGTCTTTTAGGTCTTTAATGAGAATTAGCGTTTTTTCTCAAAATAAACCTAAAAAAAAGAACTAAAAAAAGCATACTAATAAAAAGTCCTAAGTGTCAAGTGAAAATAAATTGAATAGGGAATAGTGATGAGGGAGCATGCAAGCAATTTTTTTTTACATACTTTGCAAAATAGCGATTCTTTTTCTATATAGATGGTGTCTGCAGTGACTTGTGACATCTGTGCAATAAATTCTGTGTGTTAGGGGCAGAGATAGGAAGAATATTAGTGGAAAAAAAATTTCCCCATAATCTATCCACATTTTTGCTGTAAACTGTGTCATCTGTGAATTGTGTGATCTGCGCTTCAATACATTGTGGGGTTGTCAGGGCTAGATACAGGGAAAAAATTTAAGTACAGAAAACACTATTTTTGTCCCCATAATCTTTCCACATTTTTTCTGTCAACGGTGCAATCCGTGAATTGTGTGATCTCCGCTTTATTACATTTTGTGGTTGTCAGGGCCAGATATAGTGAAAAATATAAATATAAATATAAACTACATCAGAAAACAGTGTCTGTACCGCAGATTCCAATAATCTGGGCCTAAAATAGTGTCCATATTCTGTGTGTTTCTGTGACATATACTGTCCTGCATCAGAAAACTGTGTCTTTAGGGCAAAATCCAAAAAATCTGGGCCTAATCTAGTGTCCATATTCTTTTGGTTTCTCTGACATATACTGTCCTGCATCAGAAAACAGTGTCTTTAGGGCAAATTCCAAAAATCTGGGCCTAATCTAGTGTCCATATTCTGTGTGTTTCTGTGACATATACTGTCCTGCTTCAGAAAACAGTGTCTTTAGGGCAAAATCCAAAAATCCGGGCCTAATCTAGTGTCCATATTCTGTGTGTTTCTGTGACATATACTGTCCTGCATCAGAAAACGGTGTCTTTAGCGGACTGTAAAACAATCTGCGCCACATCTTGTGGCAAAACAATTAAAATCAAGAAGACGAGCACTAAGGGAGGGGGTAGTGGGAGTGATGCTGGTGGTGCACGCAGAGGTTGTGGAACTGGGCGCAATGAAACTGTGCCTGCTGCCAGTGCACCAATTTCTTTTTTAATAAAAAGCTATCCACTGTACCCAGCTTCATGTCCAACTTAGCTGGGCAGCGCAGGACAACACTGTCCAAGTCGGACCAGTGCGAACAGTTGGTCGGTTGGATTGCTGAAGATAATGCTTCCAGTTGGTTAAGCACCACCCTCTCTTCCACTAAGTCCAGTCTCTGTAGCCAGGAGTCTGGTCAACCCAATCCTCTCTCTGATCATCCTTCCTCCTACCATGGAGAGGCTTGCCAAATGAGTGATCCCACACTCGGATATTCCGAGGAGCTCTATCCAGCGCAACTATTACATTTGGCCCTCGCGCCCAGCACGCTTGAAGAGGGACCTGACATACTGTATTGTGCCCTGATTCTCAACCTCTTGAGCCTTCACAGTCTCAAGAAGATGACGGTGGTGAATGGCAATCATTCGTTCACGAGGTGGATGATGATGAGCCACAGTTACCAATCACTGAGGTTGTGGTTAGGTCAAGTTAGGAGGATGAGCAGAGTCAGGAAGTGGAAGAGGAGGTGGTTGGCGATGAGGTCACTGACCCAACATGGGAAGATGAAAAGCCGAGCGAGGACAGCAGTACAGAGGGGGAGGGATCTGCAGCACCGCAACAGTCTGGAAGAGGCAGTGAGGTTGCAAAAGGGAGAAGTCGGCCCACACCAAACAGGCCCGAAACCGTTACACCGAGCACCCCCATGCGTAAATATACCTTGCCAAGGGGTAGGTGTTCCGCAGTATGGCGCTTTTTGGAGGAAAGTGCAGATGACAAAAGAGTGTTAGTTTGCAACCTGTGCCATACCAAAATGAGCCGGGGCATGAACACTAGCAACCCCACCACCACCAGCATGATCCGTCACATGGCATCCAAGCACCCTAACAAGTGAGCCGAACGCCTGGGTCCACAATCTGGGTCTGCAGGTCACACTACTGCCTCCTCTTCCCCTGTGTTACGCACTGATGGCCAATTCCCTGTTGAAGGCGCAGGCCCGGATGCGCCTCCCCCTGCACCTGGACCTTCGCATGAACCATCAGCAACAACATCCTTTTCCCTGTCCCAGCGCCAGCGTCCAAATGTCCATGAACGCAAGCACAAATACCCACCCACCCACAGGCCATAGCACTAAATGCGCAACTTTCGAAGCTACTGGCTCTTGAAATGTTGCCATTTAGGCTTGTGGACGCTGAGGCCTTCCGCAGCCTGAATTCGGCTGCCGTCCCTCGGTACGCAGTCCCCAGCCTCCACTATTTTTCACGGTGTGCCGCTCCTTACACCAGCATGTGTCCCAGAACATCATACAGACTGACCACTTAACCACGGACACATGGACAAGTGCTGGTGGCCAGTAACGCTACATTTCCCTGACAGCACACTGGGTAAATGTTGTGGAGGCTGGGAGTGGGTCGCACCCTGGGATGGCACAGGTGCTACCCATGCCCAGGATTCCGGGCCCTGCGTCCATCAGGGTCTCCGCCAGCAGCTATATTACTGACTCCAACCCCCTCTTCTCCTCCTCCTCCTCCTCCACTTCCACCTCCAGCAGCAGTCAGCCATCAGCCATGACAATGGCTGTAACTTGGTGGCGGCTTTGGAGCTCGGAAACCTGACACACATGCCATGCCTAGCATACGTCTTTAACTTAGTGGTTCAGCGGTTTATCAAAACCTACCCCAATTTGCCAGAGCTACTAGTGAAGGCGCGCCGCGTGTGTGCCCATTTCCGCAAGTCACCCACAGCTTTAGTCTTTCAACGCTGTAGCAGCACTTGCGGCTTCCAGCTCAACGACTGTTGTGCGACGTGAACACGCGCTGGAACTCTACGTTCCACATGTTGGCCAGGCTTTGTGAGCAGCAGAGGGCAGTTGTGGAATACCAGCTGCAACATGGTCGTCGCCTTTCAAATCAACTGCCACTATTCACAAGCGAGGAGTGGGCATTGATGTCAGACCTCTGTAAGGTTTTAAAAAACTTTGATGAATCCACGCAGATGGTTAGTGGCAATAATGTTATTATCAGCGTAACCATCCCACTTCTGTGTCTACTCAAACGATCGCTGCTCACAATTAAGGACGCTCTGAAAGTGTCAGACGAGGAAATGGGGAAGGACATCACACAGGGTGATAGCCAGCCCACAGTCAGTTCCTCTGCTCAGCGCAAATTGGACCATGGAGAGGAGGAGGAGGAGCTGGAGACAGTTGCCTCTGCTACAGAGGGTTGTACCGATGGAACTTTAATTTCATCTGTTCAGCATGGAAGGGCAAAAGAGGAGGAGGAGGAGATGGAGAGTCATCCTGATGTCGACATCGACGTCTTGCCTGTTGGTACTCTGGCACACATGGCTGACTTCATGTTAGGCTGCCTTTCCAGCGACCCTCGCGTTATACACATTTTAGATAACGCGGATTACTGGGTGTTCACCCTTCTCGACCCTTCTCTTATTCCTGTGGTGGAGAGGACGAGCAAAATGGTGCAATACCAGAAGATCCTTGTTGGAAAATTGCTCCAAAATTTTCATCTGACAACGCTAGCAGCAGAATCCGTACTTCCTTAGGCAACCAAGGAAGGGAGACAAAGGGAACACACAGCAGTTCCAACAAAGACAGGGCAACACTCTCCAAGGCATAACACCCAGCCGCAATCTCTCCCTGAAGCGCGGCCTAGAGGTACAAGGAGGGAAAAGTTTTGGAAGATGGTGAAGGAATACATACATTTGCAAGAAAAAGTATGTGAACCCTTTGGAATGATATGGATTTCTGCACAAATTGGTCATAAAATGTGATCTGATCTTCATCTAAGTCACAACAATAGACAATCACAGTCTGCTTAAACTAATAACACACAAAGAATTAAATGTTACCATGTTTTTATTGAACACACCATGTAAACATTTATAGTGCAGGTGGAAAAAGTATGTGAACCATTGGATTTAATAACTGGTTGAACCTCCTTTGGCAGCAATAACTTCAACCAACTGTTTCCTGTAGTTGCAGATCAGACGTGCACAGTGGTCAGGAGTAATTCTTGACCATTCCTCTTTACAGAACTGTTTCAGTTCAGCAATATTCTTGGGATTTCTGGTGTGAATTTTTGAGGCCATGCCACAGCATCTCAATCGGGTTGAGGTCAGGACTCTAACTGGGCCACTTCAGAAGGCGTATTTTCTTCTGTTTAAGCCATTCTGTTGTTGATTTACGTCTATGCTTTGGATCGTTGTCCTGTTGCAACACCTATCTTCTGTTGAGCTTCAGCTGGTGGACAGATGGTCTTAAGTTTTCCTGCAAAATGTCTTGATAAACTTGGGAATTCATTTTTCCTTCGATGATAGCAATCCGTCCAGGACCTGATGCAGCAAAGCAGCCCCAAACCATGATGCCCCCACCACCATACTTCATAGTTGGGATGAGGTTTTGTTGTTGGTGTGCTGTGCCTTTTTTTCTACACACATAGTGTTGTGTGTTTGTTCCAAACAACTCAACTTTGGTTTCATCTGTCCACAGAATATTTTGCCAGTACTGCTGTGGAACATCCAGGTGCTCTTGTGCAAACTGTAAATGTGCAGCAATGTTTTTTTTGGACAGCAGTGGCTTCCTCTGTGGTATCCTACCATGAAATCCATTCTTGTTTAGTGTTTTACGATACTTTTATAACCCTTTCCAGCTTTATGCAAGTCAACAATTCTTAATCATAGGTCTTCTGAGAGCTCTTTTGTGTGAGGCATCATTCACATCAGGCAATGCTTCTTATGAAAAGCAAACCCAGAACTTGTGTGTGTTTTTTATAGGGCAGGGCAGCTGTAACCAACACCTCCAATCACATCTCATTGATTGGACTCCAGTTGGCTGACACCTCACTCCAATTAGCTCTTGGAAATGTCATTAGTCTAGGGGTTCACATACTTTTTCCACCTGCACTGTGAATGTTTACATGGTGTGTTCAATAAAAACATGGTAACATTTAATTAATTATTTGAGTGTTATTAGTTTAAACAGACTGTGATTGTCTATTATTGTGACTTAGATGAAGATCAGACCACATTTTATGACAAATTTGTGCAGAAATCGATATCATTCCAAAGGGTTCGCATACTTTTTCTTGCAACTGCAGCAGACCGTGTCAGCATCGTAAATGATCCCTCAGTGCCTTACAACTACTGGGTGTCCAAGCTGGATACGTGGCACAAACTTGCACTCTACGCCTTGGAGGTGCTGGCTTGCCCTGCCGCCAGCGTTTTATCTGAGCGTGTATTTAGTGCTGCTGGTGGCATTATAACAGATAAGTGTATCCGCTTGTCCACTGGCAATGCTGACATGTTGTCTCAGATAAAAATGAACAAGGTCTGGATTGCCACTGAGCTGATGATGAACATAAAGGCAATTTTAATCTATCATTTATAATGTACTCAATCTACTGTAGTGTATTCCAATGCACCTTTTCCATCAGATATATGGTTAAATCTTGTTTTCTCCTCCTCCTCCTCATCCAGATTGTCTATATTCCTTCCACTAATTTTTTTTTTAATAGGGTCAGCTAAACTGCAGGCCCTCGCCCCTAATATTTTAGAGGGTCAGCTCAGCAGCAGGCCGTCGCCCCTAATGTTTTAGAGCAGGGGTCTCCAAACTTTTCAACAGGAGGGCCACATTGAAGATTTTACAAGTATTCGGGGGCCGGAAAAAAAAATCAGTTATGTATTAAATTAAATGTATATATTTTACATGGATCGTTTTTGTAATCAGCATGATATGACTGAGAACAAAAGAGAAAAAACTTTAGCAAAACAACGCAGACACCCGTGTCCCTATCAGCGGTGTCCCCATCAGCACAAAAATGTCCCCATCAGCACAGCAATGTCCCCATCAGCACAGCAATGTCCCCATCAGCACAGCAATGTCCCCATCAGCACAGCAATGTCAGCATCAGCACAGCAATGTCAGCATCAGCACAGCAATGTCAGCATCAGCACAGCAATGTCAGCATCAGCACAACAATGTCCCCATCAGCACAGCAATGTCCCCATCAGCACAGCAATGTCCCCATCAGCACAGCAATGTCCCCATCAGCACAGCAATGTCCCCATCAGCACAGCAATGTCAGTATCAGCACAACAATGTCCCCATCAGCACAGCAATGTCCCCATCAGCACAGCAATGTCCCCATCAGCACAGCAATGTCAGCATCAGCACAGCAATGTCAGCATCAGCACAACAATGTCCCCATCAGCACAGCAATGTCCCCATCAGCACAGCAATGTCCCCATCAGCACAGCAATGTCCCCATCAGCACAGCAATGTCCCCATCAGCACAGCAATGTCAGCATCAGCACAACAATGTCCCCATCAGCACAGCAATGTCCCCATCAGCACAGCAATGTCCCCATCAGCACAGCAATGTCCCCATCAGCACAGCAATGTCCCCATCAGCACAGCAATGTCAGCATCAGCACAGCAATGTCAGCATCAGCACAGCAATGTCAGCATCAACGATGTCCCCATCAGAACAGCAATGTCCCTATCAGCGGAGTCCCCATTAGCAGCTGATAGGGGCCACCACTGATGGGGACACTGCTGTTGGGGACGCGGCTGATGGGGACACCATTGATGGGGACACCCGTGTCCCTATCAGCGGTGTCCCCATCAGAACAGCAATGGCCAAATCAGAACAGCAATGTCCCCATCAGAAAAGCAATATTCCCATAAAAAAAAAAATATTCCCATCAAAAAAACAATATTCCCATCAGAAAAACAATATTCCCATCATGGGGACACCCACTGATGGGGACGCTGCTGTTGGGGACATTGCTGTGCTGATGGGGACACCACTGATGGGGACACTGCTGTTGGGGACATTGCTGTGCTGATGGGGACACCACTGATGGGGACACCATTGATGGGGACACCCGTGTCCCTATCAGCGTTGTCCCCATCAGCACAGCAATGTCCCCATCAGCGGTGTCCCCATCAGCACAGCAATGTCCCCATCAGCGGTGTCCCCATCAGCACAGCAATGTCCCCATCAGAACAGCAATGTCAGCATCAGCACAGCAATGTCCCCATTAATGATGTCCCCATCAGAACAGCAATGTCCCCATCAGCGGAGTCCCCATTAGCAGCTGATGGGGACACCACTGATGGGGACACTGCCTTTGGGGACGCGGTTGATGGGGACACCCGTGTCCCTATCAGTGGTGTCCCCATCAGAACAGCAATGTCCCCATCAGAATGGGGACGCTGATGGGGACATTGCTGTACTGATGGGGACACCATTGATGGGGACACCTTTGTCCCCATCAGCAGTGTGCCAATCAGCGGTGTCCTCAGCAATGTCCCCATCAGCACAGCAATGTTCACATCAGCAGTTTCCACATTAGCAGCGTCCCCATCATTGCTGATGGGGACGCCGCTGTGCTGATGTGGAAACCGATGATGGGTCACCGCTGATGGGGATACCCATGTCCCCATCAGCGGTGTCCCCAGCAATGTCCCATCAGAACAGCAATGTCCCCATCAGCAGTGTCCACCGCAACATCCCCATCAGCACAGCAATGTCCCTGTCAGCGGTGTCCCCAGCAGCATGTGTCCCCATCACCGCTGATGGGGACACCTCTGATGGGGACATTGCTGTGCTGATGGGGACATCGATTATGGGGTTACCGCTGATGGGGACATTGCTATCCTGATGGGGACACCATTGATGTGGACACCCATGTCCCCATCAGCAGTGTGCCAAACAGCGGTGTCCCCAGCAATGTCCCCATCAGAACAGAATTGTCCCCATCAGCAGTGTGCCCATCATCGCTGATGGGGACACCTCTGATGGGGACATTGCTGTGCTGATGGGGACACCATTGATGGGGACACCCGTGTCCTCATCAACGGTGTCCCCATCAGAACAGCAATGTCCCCATCAGCACAGCAAAGTCCCCATCAGCAGTGTCCCCAGCAGCACAGCAATATCCCCATCAGTATGTGTCCTCAGCAGCTTGTGTCCCCATCAGCGCAGCACAGCAATGTCAGCGTTCCCCATTGTGTCCCCATCAGCGTTGTGCAACACTTGCCTCCGCTGTAGCCGGCTTCTGCTCCTCTTCTTTTTTTTTTCTTCTTGGACTCCTGAGTCCCGACTCCCGCCCGCTGCTACACACGTGGATTTGTTATTTCAAACAGCGGGCGGGAAGAGGGGAGGTGCCGCACCTGTGACGTCACTGGTTGCCGGGACATCGGCGGTCCCAGCAGCCAATCAAAAAGCACAGCGTGACAGCATGGGCGGTTGTGCGGCTTTCGTTCCTGCAACCTGTCAGCTGCGGGCGGGCGCGGAATCGAACACACAACACAAGCGTGACAGCATGGGCGGTTGTGCGGATTTGGTTCCTGCAACCTGCCAGCTGCGGGCGGGCCGGATCGAACGCACAAGCGGGCCGGTTGTGGCCCGCGGGCCGGGGTTTGGAGACCCCTGTTTTAGAGGGTCAGCTCAGCAGCAGGCCCTCGCCCCTAATGTTTTATAGGGTCAGCTCAGCAGCAGGCCCTTGCCCAATATGTTTTAGAGGGTCAGTTCAGCAGCAGGCCCTCGCCCCTAATGTTTTAGAGGGTCAGCTCAATAGCAGGCCCTCGCCCATAATGTTTTAGAGGGTCAGCTCAGCAGCAGGCCATCGCATATAATGTTTGATATACAGGTTGTATCGGAATGCCTCTTCATTGTAATTTTTGGCAGGACTTGCACTTTATATACAAGTAGTACAGGAAAAATGTTTTCAATAAATTTTTCCTATAGAATCGATTTTTTCCTTTGGTTTTGTGCGTAAAACCTTAATTAGATTGTGGGCCTGGTGATCAGTTTAAGGCCTTTTAAGCAGCATCAGCAGCATCGTGATAATAATGAGTGGCAATGTGACATGGTGTGGAGATGGCAGCATGAGGAGGTCACATAGTGGCACAATGACTGAGTCTGGATAAAAGACTGAGGCCACAGATTGCTTAGAAAGATGCAGATGGAATCAATCTGTGGAGCAGATTAATGCAGACCAGGGCCGTAGCTATAGGGCAGTGGTGGGCAAACTTTTTTGTCAACTGAGCCAAATATCGCCAAAACCACGATTGAAATTTCTTTTGAGAGCCACATTTTTAAAACCTAAAATATACAGGAAGGAAGCGCATGCTGAAGTGAATGGGTCCATGATGCGGGCTGCACACGGCCGTGTGCAGCCCGCATCAAGGACCCATTCACTTCAATGGGTCCAGGATCCGGGCATATGAGTGCTACAGAGTGCTTCCGTGGTGCTTCTGGCTGTGCCTCCGCACTGCAAAAAAGTAGCGCATGCACTCATGGACCCATTCACTTCAGTATACTTTTTTGCGGTGCGGAGGCACAGCCAGAAGAACCACGGAAGCACTCCGTAGCACTCATATCCCGTAGCACTCACACGGCCGTGTGCAGCCCGCATCATGGACCCATTCACTTCAGCATGCGCTACTTTTTTGCGGTGCGGGCAGTCGGATGCGGATTGCGAACCCCATTCAAGTGAATGGGTCCGCGATCCTCATGCAGCTGCCCCATGGTCTGTGTCCGTGCATTGCGGACCACTATTTGCGGTCCGCAGCACAGGCACGGCGCCCTTACATAAGTGGGCATGAGCCCAGAGTGTGTTTTTACATACTTTTATATGTACTTTCTTTTATTTGGATCTTGATTATTATTTAATTTTATCTTTATCATTTTTTACTTTTATTAAACTTGTCTGCAGACATTACTTTTGCTGTTTAAACACATGGCAAGTAAATTCTGATGCCAAATAATTGAGTCACCTGTAGAAGGAGGTAGAAGGAGGTACACTGACTCTGACTTGTAGTCACGTTCAAAGAAAGCGCCTGCAGCGGTGTTCTGTCTCTGGCAGATTTCACTGCCCGGGAAGTTTTCACTACCCCTCGTCACTTCCTCCTCGTTCCGACGTCTGGAAGGAGGTGCGTACTGCTTACTGTCATGATGCGCGTGCGCTAATACTAGTTAGCGAACACGCCAGAGGCGTAACTAGAAATGACTGGGCCCCACAGCAAATTTTTGTACGGGCCCCCCACACACACTTACACACTTTTTCACAAACCGCCTCCTCCTGTGCAAACCCCTCTTATATGGCTATTTTGTGACTTTTTATTTACTGCATTTACTGTAATTTTTAGCACGATTTTAGCACGTTTAGCACGACTTTAGCACGTTTATATTCAACTCAACCCCTTTAAAACCTGCGCAGCAATTGTAATAGACATGTCTGATTTACCTCTACATATCTACATATGTTCCTACCATATACATAGATGCACTCATACACGCACTCTCCACATACATGGACGCACTCATACATGCGCTCACCATATACATAGATGCACTCATACACACACTCTCCACACATACAGGGGCGCACTCATACACACAGTCACCACATACATGGATGCACACATATACAATACACATATATAGACACCCAGCTTTCCTGCTGTGCCTCTCCCCCATACTCTAATGCCTCTGCACTTGTGCCATGCAGGATAGCAGGGAAGCTGGATGACATTTCATGATATAATTCACCCAGCTTTCCTACTGTACTGCATGTCACATGTGCACAGTCTGGGAAAGCTGAATATAACCGCAGTAGTTCCCCTGCTACTCACCTCACTGGTGCAGTTGTGGCAATCCAACTGATGTTCAGCTTGCTGGGCATGGAAGGTTCAGGCTGCAGGAATTGAGGGTAGAAAAGGGGGCGGGGCTATTATAGCCCTGCCCACATCGGGCCGTCCTGTTGCTGGTCATTGTCCATCATAAGAACTGAGGAGGGGGAGAGGCGGAGCAATGTCACTGATGTGAAGTCAGTGACAAAGGTGCAAGGGCAGGACTCTGGACCCGATGCGTCCCACAGGCAAGATTCCTCTGTAGTGCAGGATGGGTTGGTTTCGCCGTGGGAGCCCGCACCAAAGAGCAGCATTGAAGGGTCTAAAGAGTCTCTTGTGGCTCCCGAGCCGTACTTTGCTGAGCACTGCTATAGGGGAAGCAGGGGAAGCTGCAGCTTTGGGGCCCTGACCCAGAGGGGGCCCATCCAGGAGGAGGAAGACTAAAGGATTTGGTCAGGGCCCCCTCAACAGTATTACAGTGTATAAAACTGATGGAACAGCAGCCGGCCCTTTGCTGAGAGAGCGATCTTTACTAGCCACAGGAATGGGGGCGGCATGAAAGGAAGGGGTCGCTAAAAAATTTCTGTGGGATGCAGCCCCATTCAGTCAATTCTAGCTACGCCACTGATGCAGCCCACAAAAGCAAGTTGGGTTTATCCAATTGAAGATATCCAATTGGATCGTGGACATCACGGAGGCGTGAGCTCAGGCAGAAGTTATCTAGAGTCAACAAAGCGGCAGCAGGGCCTCTCCTGTATAACGTTTCCTCATCCAAAATACTGCAGTGATATTCCCTGTAATTTTTAATTACTCATTCCAATAACAGGGCATCTTAAGAGTCCTGTATTGTTATTTATCATCACTACCTCCCCGAGTCAGGAGTGGGCAATTGCCGTGCGCCTGCTGCCTTCCTTGG
Organism: Bufo bufo; assembly: GCF_905171765.1. Classification (NCBI taxonomy): domain Eukaryota; kingdom Metazoa; phylum Chordata; class Amphibia; order Anura; family Bufonidae; genus Bufo; species Bufo bufo. Next base: position 404,662,405 of record NC_053393.1, on the reverse strand, counting down.
ATTCTTCTGCTTTAATAACTTGACCCACCCTCTCCACCCAATCAGATTTCAGCCATTGACCTCCCTTGGATGTGGTATCCCTTTCTCAAGCTACCTCTCTGGCATTTAACCCTGATTCCCCGTTACACGTGTTTACCATGGTAGGCGCAGAAAAGAACATCGAAAGTTGATAGGGCAGACATCCAAATGGATCATGGGGACATGCAATCGCCCAGAAGTTATCTAGAGTCACCAATGCGGCAGCAGGCCCTCGCCCTTAAGGTTTTAGATGGTCAGATAAGCAGGCCCTTGCTCCAAATGTTTTTGAAGGTCACCAGCAGGCCATCAATCATATTTTTTAAGGGTGTATATGATGCCCTCCTTTATGTGTAATAAAGGGTGTATTGTAGTGCCGGTACCTTGTAATTTTTGGCAGCACTTTCACTTAGTGCATAGGCTATATGAGTGTAAGAGTCCCACTACCTGAACAATTGTACCACAATGTGAATGAGGCCCTCCTTTATGTGATATACAGGCTGGTTCGGAGTGCCTCTTGCTTGTAATTTTATTGCAGCTCTTGCACTTTATATACAATTGAATATGAAGGAAAGAATGTTTCCTAACAATTTATCCTGTAAAATTTATTTTTTTGGGGGGGTTTTGTGCGTATTTTTGTCAGTCTGTAAAAGTGGCGTACAACTCGGACAACATGGTTCCCAGCAGCGACCTGGGAGTAGAGATGTCGCGAACATAAAATTTTCCGTTCGCAAACGGCGAACGCCCGGGAATGTTTGCGAACGGTCGAACCGGGCGAACCGCCATAGACTTCAATAGACAGGCGAATTTTAAAACCCACAGGGACTCTTTCTGGCCACAATAGTAATGGAAAAGTTGTTTCAAGGGGACTAACACCTGGACTGTGGCATGCCGGAGGGGGATCCATGGCAAAACTCCCATGGAAAATTACGTAGTTGACGCAGAGTGCGGTAAGTTGAATTCTCAATGCGATTAATATAACCTGCATTAATCGCATTGCGAATTCAACTTAGAGCTAAGTTCCTAATGGTTGTATTGCTAGAATTGACGAATATAACGAATATAGCACTATATTCTCTATATTCGTTATATTCTAGCAATACAACCATTAGGAACCCAGCTCTAAGTTGAATTCGCAATGCGATTAATATAACCTGTATTAATCGCATTGCGATTACAACTTAGATCTGAGTTCCTAATGGTTGTATTGCTAGAATTTACGAATATAACGAATATAGCACTATATTCTCAATCTTCGTTATATTCTAGCAATACAACCATTAGGAACCCAGCTCTAAGTTGAATTCGCGATGCGATTAATATAACCTGTATTAATCGCATTGCAATTACAACATAGTCAAATTTGTGACACTTTTTTTCTTTTTTTTTTCTCTGCTTAATTAAGGCGAGTGCCTGGGGCAACCAGGTGCTATAAATTGAGCCACTTATACTCTTCAGAGCCTGCTCTTTCTGAGGCTTGCTCTACTAAGTGGCTTCTTATTAAGTGGAGTTAAAAAATAAGGAGTTTAAGAAAAGGAGTTTGGAAACTAAGGTTGGATATAATTTCCTTGTGTGTTGTTGGCTTAATTTTACGTGGTCCTTCAACTACAGCAGACAGGGTCTAAATCTAAATCATTTATACTGTTTTACTTTTTTACTGTTGTAATCCCCATTTAGTATGTGTTGCACAATTTACAACGCAGTCCAGTGCACATCTTGCATGATGTATGCAGTCCTGGAACAGCCGTTCGAGGGTGTATATCTTTGTTCTAGATGTGAGCAAATTACCCGTTTGGAATCGCAGATCGAGTCTCTAAATGGGCAAGTTGCAACACTGAGAGGCATTGATAATTTGCAAAAGAGTTTGCTTCTCACCGAGCAAGCACTCTTTGGGGTAGATGAGGGGGAGGGTGACAGAGAGGAGGCTGAGGAAAGTGAGGTAGCTAGCTGGGTAAAAGTTAGAAAGCGGGGTAGAGGGAAGAGTGCCAGGGAGGCTAGCCCTGATCTGACACACCCCAACAAGTTTGCACGTTTGGCAGATGAGGGGGATGTCAGTCCGGGGACGGCACTTCTGCAGCCAGACACTTCCTCTGCCAGTCAGGGGAATGTCAGCTCCAGTAAGCAGGGAACCAGGAGAGCAGGGCAGGCCAGACAGGTGCTGGTAGTGGGAGACTCCATTATTAGGGGAACAGATAGGGAAATCTGTCACAAAGACCGTGATCGCCGAACAGTGTGCTGTCTTCCTGGCGCTAGAGTTCGACACATCGCGGATCGGGTTGACAGATTACTGGGAGGGGCTGGAGACGATCCAGCGGTCATGGTCCATATCGGAACCAATGACAAAGTTAGAGGTAGGTGGAGAGTCCTTAAAAATGATTTCAGGGATTTAGGTCAAAAGCTGAGGGCAAGGACCTCTAAGGTAGTATTTTCCGAAATACTGCCTGTACCACGAGCCACACAAGAAAGGCAATGGGAGATTAGGGAGATTAACAAGTGGCTCAAGAACTGGTGTAGGATGGAGGGGTTTGGGTTCCTGGAGAACTGGGCCGATTTTTCTATCGGCAACAGGCTCTATCGTAGGGACGGGCTGCACCTCAATGGGGAAAGGGCAGCTGTGCTGGGGAGAAAGATGGCTAGAAGGTTGGAGGAGTGTTTAAACTAGGGACTGGGGGGGAGGGTAATTACGTTATAGGAGGGGAAGATAGTGCAGATAGAGACCGGGGACAAGGTAATAAGAATGGGGGAGGAATGGAAGGAGGGACTAGAACAATTCAGAAGGAAAGGTGTAGGGTAAAAAATATACATAAACCTCTCAAATGTATGTATACTAATGCCAGAAGCCTGACTAATAAAACTGGTGAACTGGAATTAGTGATGTGTGAGGAAGACTATGACAAAGTGGGAATAACTGAGACATGGCTGGATGATAGCTATGACTGGGCAGTTAATGTACAAGGTTACAGTCTGTTTAGAAAGGATCGTCAAAACCGGAGAGGGGGAGGGGTCTGCCTTTATATAAAGTCCTGTCTAAAGCCCACAGTCCGAGAAGATATAAGTGAGGGACATGAACATGTGGAGTCACTATGGGTAGAGATACATGGAGCTAAAAACAACAATAAATTACTAATAGGAGTTTACTATAAACCACCTAATATACCAGAGTCCACAGAAAATCTACTACTAAACGAGATAGACGAGGTGGCAAATCATAATGAGGTGGTTATTATGGGGGACTTCAACTACCCAGATATAGACTGGGAAACTGAAACTTGTATATCTCATAAGGGAAACAGGTTCGTGGCTATAACCAAAGACAATTACCTCTCCCAACTGGTTCAGGACCCGACTAGAGGGACGGCCATACTGGACTTAGTATTAACCAATAGACCTGACAGAACAACAGACGTGCAGGTCGGGGGACACCTGGGAAATAGTGACCATAAAGTAATAACCTTCCAATTATCATTCAAAAGAGCGTTTCTACAGGGAGGAACAAAAATACCAAACTTCAAAAAAGCTAAATTTAGCCAACTAAGAGAGGCCATAGGCCAAACTAACTGGGACAAAGTCCTCACAAATACAGACACAAAATGGGATATCTTTAAAAACATCCTAAAAACTCATTGTCAGAGGTACATACCGTATGGTAATAAAAGGTTAAGGAACAAAAAGAAACCAATGTGGATAAATAGAACTGTAAAGAAAGCAATAAATGACAAAAAGAAAGCATATAAAACACTAAAACAGGAGGGTTGCACGGAAGCACTGAAAAACTATAAGGAAAAAAATAGAACATGTAAAAAACAAATAAAAGCGGCCAAACTAGAGACCGAGAGATTAATTGCCAAAGAGAGTAAAACCAACCCTAAAATGTTCTTCAATTATATAAATGTTAAAAAGTATAAAGCTGAAGGTGTTGGCCCTTTAAAGAGTAATGAGGGGGGAGTCGCAGAGAGCGACGAGGAGAAAGCAAAGCTGTTAAATATTTTTTTCTCCAATGTATTCACTGAGGAAAATAAATTGTCAGATGACATGCAGAATGCAAAAATAAATTCCCCATTAAAAGTGTCCTGTCTGACCCAGGAAGAAGTACATCAGCGGCTTAAAAAGATTAAAATAGACAAATCGCCAGGACCGGATGGCATACACCCCCGTATCCTAAAGGAATTAAGTAATGTCATAGCCAGACCCTTATTTCTGATATTTGCAGACTCTATACTGACAGGGAATGTCCCACAGGATTGGCGCGTGGCATATGTGGTGCCAATATTCAAAAAGGGGCCAAAAACAGAGCCTGGAAACTATAGGCCGGTAAGTTTAACATCTGTTGTGGGTAAACTGTTTGAAGGTTTTCTGAGAGATGCTATATTAGAGCATCTCAACGGAAATAAGCAAATAACGCCATATCAGCATGGCTTCGTAAGGGATCGGTCATGTCAAACTAATTTAATCAGTTTCTATGAGGAGGTAAGTTCTAGACTTGACAGCGGCGAATCAATGGATGTCGTATATCTGGACTTCTCCAAAGCATTTGACACTGTACCGCATAAAAGGTTAGTATATAAAATGAGAATGCTCGGACTGGGAGAAAACATCTGTATGTGGGTAAGTAACTGGCTGAGTGATAGAAAACAGAGGGTGGTTATTAACGGTACACATTCAGATTGGGTCACTGTCACTAGTGGGGTACCTCAGGGGTCAGTATTGGGCCCTATTCTCTTCAATATATTTATTAATGATCTTGTAGAAGGCTTGCATAGTAAAGTATCAATTTTCGCAGATGACACTAAACTGTGTAAAGTAATTTACACTGAAGAGGACAGTATACTACTACAGAGGGATCTGGATAGATTGGAGGCTTGGGCAGATAAGTGGCAGATGAGGTTTAACACTGATAAATGTAAGGTTATGCACATGGGAAGGAAAAATGCAAGTCAACCGTACATACTAAATGGTAAAACACTCGGTAACACTGACATGGAAAAGGATCTAGGAATTTTAATAAACAGCAAACTAAACAGCAAAAACCAGTGTCAGGCAGCTGCTGCCAAGGCCAACAAGATAATGGGTTGCATCAAAAGGGGCATAGATTCCCGTGATATGAACATAGTCCTACCACTTTACAAATCGCTAGTCAGACCACACATGGAGTACTGTGTACAGTTCTGGGCTCCTGTAAACAAGGCAGACATAGCAGAGCTAGAGAGGGTTCAGAGGAGGGCAACTAAAGTAATAACTGGAATGGGGCAACTACAGTACCGTGAAAGATTATCAAAATTAGGGTTATTCACTTTAGAAAAAAGACGACTGAGGGGAGATCTAATTAATATGTATAAATATATCAGGGGTCAGTACAGAGATCTATCCCATCAGCTATTTATCCCCAGGACTGTGACTGTGACGAGGGGACATCCTCTGCGTCTGGAGGAAAGAAGGTTTGTACACAAACATAGAAGAGGATTCTTTACGGTAAGAGCAGTGAGACTATGGAACTCTCTGCCTGAGGAGGTGGTGATGGTGAGTACAATAAAGGAATTCAAGAGGGGCCTGGATGTGTTTCTAGAGCGTAATAATATTACAGGCTATAGCTACTAGAGAGGGGTCGTTGATCCAGGGAGTTATTCTGATTGGAGTCGGGAAGAAATTTTTTATTCCCCTAAAGTGGAGAAAATTGGCTTCTACCTCACAGGGTTTTTTGCCTTCCTCTGGATCAACTTGCAGGATAACAGGCCGAACTGGATGGACAAATGTCTTTTTTCGGCCTTATGAACTATGTTACTATGTTACTATGCAGCTTCAGAATGAATCTAAGATGGATGCTGTCCTTGCTTTTTGATAGGAGGTGGGAGGGTCTGGGAGGGAGGGTATGCTGATTAGCTGGAATGTGTCTGCTGACTGTAAGGTACAGGGTCAAAGTTTGCTCAATGATGATGTATAGGGGGCGGACCGAACATCGCATATGTTCGCCCGCCGTGGCGAACGCGAACAAGCTATGTTCGCTGGGAACTGTTCGCCGGCGAATAGTTTGGGACATCTCTACCTGGGAGTCCAAGATGCATCCAGACATCGTCCCTATGGTGTTCCCGATCCATTTCGGTGATATTTATGTCACTTTCTGACCTTTTCCAATGGACCAGGCACCCTCCCCTCTTCAGAGCAGGGGGTGCCTGGTTGTCTCCCATTGACTTCCATTATACTCGGGTGCTCGGCCGAGCACACAAATATAGCAATGTGTTCGGCCCGAACAGCCGAATACTTTGGTGCTCAATCACCACTAATAGGGAAGTATATAACTTATTTTGAATTTAATTGGTGCTGCATAAATCCATATGCAGTACTTTCCCCCTAGTGGTGGCTGCAGGCAGCAGGGTTTTACATTTTATAGGCTTATTCACATGTTGTGGTTTATCACCAACATTTTTACAATACCTAAGCAAAATTGTGGCAAAACAGTGTCGTTTGTGTAAGTGTTAACTGTAGTTGTTTGAAGGAAATCAGTGGATTTGGAGCTCTGGATAAGCAAATTAGAGCTTCGACTTTCTCTAAAGATATGCTGTATGGTGCAGTTTCTAGGATCCTAAAAAAATCTATATATTTTGTTAACAAACTGTTCACCAATTCACATGCTTCAGTGTGACTACTAGGCTGCCAAGACAATGCATCATGTTATGTGATTGTTGATTTTAAAGGGGTTGTCTCATGAAGACAACCTTTGCCTATATTCCCTACTCTAGATCTTTAGGGAAGAAGGTACGGTAGAACTCTATCCTTTCCTGGAGACTAAGGGGGTAATTTTTGATGCTGTAATACTCCTATACTAGGCATATTTCAGGTACAGATTATGGCGGGCACGGCGTGGGCGGAGAAGGGGGACGGGCCGCCAGTCCCATCTCATTTACCATTTTCTACACCTATTTCAGGTGTAGAAAAAGGTCTTAATGTAAGATAGCTAGGGCTGGGGCCTCTTCATAACCCCGGCTGATGCACAGCTAGGTATAGGGCTTATTAAGACCGACGTCTAAAACTCTGGTCTTAATAAATGTGCCCCTAATAGTCTGTATGCAGTGACCAGGCCACAGGGGTGTGCGTGATTGTGGGTGGCTGGATGGGTGTAGTAGTTGTACTCATGGTTTCCTGAAGCTCCCTGGACCGGCTTGCAGTGACGTGATGGGCGCAACAATGCTTCCCTTCGGGGCACACTCTGGTTCTTGGGTTTTTCTGCATGATCGATGTTGAGGTGCACTTGATGTTTTACGGTGCGAGGCAAGGTCCCTGTTGTGACACCAGCACTTTGAGATGCAAATATAGTAAAGAATTAATAAATCTATGTTAAACCGAAAACAATTCTTCACTGAAGCTTTAGATGTAGACAATTTAGGACAGGCTTTACTTGCTATGGACCAGCTGATGTTACACAGAAATACAGTCTCTTCAGATGGTGCAGTTCTCACAGCCGCATAGAGAACCATTGGCCAGACAGATGTTTTAAGTAATCTTCCTTATCCTGCACTTTTCTAGCTGACTTGTACATATAAGCATCCAGTCATGGGGATGTATACTTTACTTCTGTCAACCAGCAAGGTGGTTCTCCCTAATGGCAGGCAAACTTTTCTCCTCCATTCTTTGACAAATTGCTTATCCACTCTTCCACTGTGGAATTTGAAGGTACATACAAGTGTGCTAAACTGTATTTTGGTATGCTCAGGCACCAGAGGCAATACAGTCCCTGACAAAAGTCTTGTGGCTTGTGTAGAAATTGACCTGAAGTGCCGCTAAAATATATTTCTAATCAAAATTTTGTTACAAGAAATGGGTCATTTTAATCCCAACAGCTTTTGTAATAATGTTTCAGTGCAAAACGAAACTGACAAAAAGTATTCTAATATTCACAGCTTGTAAAGCCCATTGAGTTTTTGCTTGCGTTGTCGCCTTGTCATATGAGCTTCACCTGTGACTAATAATGGATCAATTAGGTCTCAGGTGTGTATAAAAAGAACCCCTGTACACTACACCTTCACATCAACTGCAACTAGACCTCTGCAAACATGCCTAAGATTCACCCGGAGACTAAAGTGTTGATTATCAAGAGGCTGAAGATCAGATCCACTGCTGATGTGGCAGACACCTTCAATGTGTCTTAGCATCAAGTTCAGAGGATAAAAAAAAGATTTGAAGAGACTGGAGACGTTTTGGACAAGGCCAGGTCAGGCCGACCACGCAAGGCAACTGCTCGAGAGGACCGTTTGTTGGCTCGAAAATCCAAGGCTAGCCCATTTTCCACTGCAGCAGAGCTCCACGAGACCTGGTCACCTGAAGTCCCTGTGTTAACCAGAACAGTTTGTCGGATTCTGTCTCGAAATGGCCTCCATGGTCGAATCTGTGCCCATAAGCCAGCACTAAACAAAAGACAATGTAAAAACCGTGTGGCATTTGCCAAGGCCCACAGCCTGCTAAAAGGATGGACACTGGAAAAGTGGCAGAAGGTGGATTTTTCTGATGAATCTTCTGTTGAATTACACCACAGTCGCCGCAAATATTGCAGGAGACCTACTGGAACCCGCATCGAGCCGAGATTTACCCAGAAAACAGGGAAGTTTGGTAGAGGCAAAATCATGGTCTGGGGTAACATCCAGTATGGGGGTGTGCAAGGGATCTGCAGGGTGGAAGGCAACATCAATAGTCTGAAATACCAAGAAATCTTAGCTACCTCTTATATTCCCAACCATAAAAAAGGCCAAATTCTGCAGCAGGTTGGTGCTCCATCGCATACTTCCATCTCCACATCAAAGTTCCTTAAGGCGAAGAAGATCAAGATGCTCCAGGACTGGCCAGCCCAGTCTCCAGACATGAACATCATTGAGCATATGTGGTGTATGATGAAAGAGGAAGCATGGAAGACGAAACCAAAGAATATTGATGAACTCTGGGAGGCATGCAAGACTGTTTTCTTTGCTATTCCTGATGACTTCATCAATAAATTGTATGAATCCTTGCAAAACCGCATGGATGCAGTCCTTCAAGCTCATGGAAGTCATACAAGATATTAAATTTAGATCTCACAGAACCTCTACTTAGTTTACTGACATATTTTTGCATTTGCAGAAAAGTTGTTCAATTTCTGTATAGGCGACAAAACTTTTGTGTTGCCAAAATTTGACCTTTCTGTCTTGATTAAATGATAAATCTTTTTTCAGTGAAACTAATTTATTTCAGTGCATTAAACATCATTTGGGAGGGCTTTAGCTTTTCATATGAGCTATTTCTAACACCAATTGATTAATTAAAAGTCATGTTAATAGCAGGAGTTTCTACAAAATAGAGAAGCGACAAGACTTTTGTCAGGGACTGTAGAGTCCAACACAGGTACCTCTACTGGACTTACATCTATCTTGCTTTTGGTAGTTTTCTATTTCTCCTTCAGGCCTCCCCCTGCTTGGTATCTGGGTCAAGGGGTGACAAAGGTGTCAGCTTCACATCTTTGTGCTTGCTCTAACACTGAGAGATCTTTGACTGAACTGGCCTAAACCCAAACTGGCTCAAACTAGACTAGACTATGCTGACATAAGCCTCTTCTTATATAGAGGGTGACACATGCCCCATCTAATAATGGCTGTGACATATGGCCTATAATCACCATGTGCTTACAGAATTACACAGGGAATACATACATGACACAATGACGAAATATTTTTGCACTTTGCAGTATACGTGACTTCTAGTAGCAGGATTCTGCAAACAGACAGCCTGGACGACAGACTGATAGAAAAAAATACAATGCAACAGCACTCTGCAAACCAAATAAAGTACAATAATGCCATAGTAATAGAACATATTCTGGTGCTAATGCTACGCTTATTTGAAATTCTTGGCAAATATATTTTGTTCAAAGTTGTTCGGGCCCGTCTGCCACACGCCAAGGCGATCTCTGTAAGACGGGAACCTAACACTAAATGCTACCTGTTATGTGCCATAACGGCCACCATAAAATTCAGGGAGTGCAGGCCCCATATGCATATTATTTTTGGTGCCACCCCCCCCCCCCTTAGCTCTACCCAGCCGGGCCAGAAGACAGGCCGTGCCTATTTTTAAAAACATACAACCAAATGGACAAATACTTCATAACTAGGGTTGAGAGAACGAGCATTTAACTCTGTGCCCTTAGAAGCCATCACAGCCATGCCTACTAATGGCATGCCAGTGCAGCATGTGACACAGCCTCTATATAAGCCGGAGTCACGTATGGCTGCACGTTACTCTGCTGTTACTAGTTTAGGGATAAGATGCTGCTGCTGTGAGGGAGAGAATAGGAAAGAATCTTCAATCAGAAGTGCTTGTTAACTCAGCGATCTACCTAGATTTAGTTTTGTGGGCGCAGTGCACAATCTTTTTACCCTGCCCTGAGCCCAGTGACACAGAAAAATAACTTTTATCCATTTGTTAGTTAGGTGGGCGGCGGCGGCCATTTTATGCAAGCTCAGTGCACCAGCACTGCATTTGTGCTTTTGTGACATTTAAAATCCAAGCTTGAAATACTTCAATAATTTTTTGGGTTTTAAAAAACACCCATTTTTGGCAATACCCTCCATCTTGGGCCTCTGCCGCATTAGTCAGTGTGCAATTTAAGCTAGAAATACAGCTATAATTTTCTGGGTTTTAAAAAACACCCTTTATGGGCAAAATACTAAATTTTACAGCCCTTGCTGCATCTTTACATGTGAAATTCAAGCGTTATATACTGCTTTCATATTCTGTTATTAAAAAAACACCCATTTTGTGGCACAGTTCTTAATATTGCAGCCCTTGCTGCATCTGTACGTGTGAAATTCAAGCGTTATATAATGTTGTCATATTCTGTTATAAAAAAAACACCCATTTTGGGCAAAATACTTAATTTGCGGCCTTGACTGCATCTGTCAGTGTGAGATACACGCTTTAGAAACTGCTGTGCTATTCTGGTATTAAAAAAACACCCATTTTGGGCAAAATACTTAATTTGCAGCCTTGTCTGCTTCTGTCAGTGTGAAATTCAAGCGTTATATACTGCTGTCATATTCTGTTATTAAAAAACACCCTTTTTGGGCAAAGCTTTTAAAATTGCAGCCTTTGCTGCATCTGTGATTGTTAAAAACAAGCTTGAAATGCTTCAATAACTTTCTGGGTTTTACAAAATACTAAATTTTACAGCACTTGCTGCATCTGTACATGTGAAATTCAAGCGTTATATACTGCTGTCATATTCTGTTATTAAAAATACACCCTTTTTTGGCAAAGTACTTAATATTGCAGCCTTTGCTGCATCTGTGATTGTTAAAAACTAGCTTGAAATACTTCAATATTTTTGGGGGTTTTAAAAAACACCCATTTTTTGCAATATTCTACATCTAGGGCCTATGCCGCATTAGTAAGTGTGCAATTTAAGGTAAAAATACAGTTATAATTTTCTGGGTTTTAAAAAACACCCTTTTTGGGTAAAATACTCAATCTGTCAGTGTAAGGTACACGCTTTAGACACTGCTGTGCAATTCTGCTATTAAAAAAACACCTATTTTGGGCAAGATAGTAAATTTGAGAAATATGAGGAGAGCGTCAAATAAGGCACGTGGCCCGGTCGTGGTGCTGCTGGTGAAGCTCCTGTTGCAAGGAGAGGATGTGTTCGATCTGTGCCAGCTACACGCACAAGTGAAACCCCTTTCTCAGGTGCGAGTAGGTGACAGAACCTGCAGCGGTATTTGGTCGGGCCTAATGCGGCTCTATGAATGGTGAGGCCAGTACAAGTACAGGCGATAGTAGATTGGGTTGCTGACAGTGGATCCAGTTCCTTCACATTGTCTCCCACCCAGTCTCCTGCTGAAAGATCAGAGTTGGCACCTGCAGCCGATGTCCATCAGTCTTTCACCTCACCCCCTTGCAAATCAGCCAAGCAGTCTGAGCCCCAAGTCATGCAGCAGTCTCACCTGCTTTTTGATGACTCTGCTAGCAGGGTTTCCCAGGGCCATACACCTAGCACTGCCCCAGAAGTGGAAGAGATTGAGTGCACCGATGCCCAACCACTTATGTTTCAAGATGAGTACATGGGAGGACCACCGCAGCACGTCTCAGGCGATGACAAAACACAGGTGCCTACTGCTGTAGCTTTCGAAAGTGTGCAGACCGACAAGGAGGGCAGGGGTGAAGACTGGGTGGAAGATGATGTGGATTCCAACCCCACATGGAATCAAGGTCATGAGAGTGACCTGTGTAGTTTAGAGGAAGAGGCGATGGTCGCACAGAGCCACCAGCACCGCAGAAAGGAAGCAGGGTGCAAAAGCGGAGTGACCGTCCCCTAGACAGTACGCCTGCTACTGCCCACAGCAGCAAGGGACCGAGCACACCAAAGCCAGCTGCAAGGAGTTCCCTGGCGTGGCAGTTCTACAGACAATGTGCTGACGACAAGACACAAGTGGTTTGCACACTGTGCAATCAGAGCCTGAAGCGAGGCATAAACGTTCTCAACCTAAGCACAACCTGCATGACCAGGCATCTAAGAGCAAAGCACGAGCTGCAGTGGAGTAGACACCTCAAAAACCAAGAAAGGTCTCTGGCTCCTCCTGCTTCCTCTTCTGCTGCAGTCTCGGCCTATTCATCCACCTCTGGAGTGACAGTGCCACCTGCCACCCCGCAAACAGAGGATCTGCCAGCAACACAACCCACGGAAGCGTTCAGCTCTCCATCTCCCAAACACTGGAGCAGAAGAGGAAGTACCCCCCTATCCTCCCGCGATCCCTGGCCCTGAATGCCAGCATTTCAAAATTGCTGTCCTTTGAAATGCTGTCATTCCGTCTGGTGAAGACGGAGAGTTTTAAAAGCCTTATGATGGTGGCTGTCCCACAGTATATCGTGCCCAGCCTCCACTACTTTTCCAGGTGTGCCATCCCTTCCCTGCACAACCAAGTGGGGGACAAAATCAGGTGTGCACTGCGCAACGCCATCTGTGGCAAGGTCCACCTAACTGCGGATACGTGGACCAGTAAGCACGGTCAGGGCCATTATATCTCCATAACAGCACACTGGGTAAATGCAGTGGCGGCTGGGCCTGAGGCGGATAGCAGTTTGGCGCATGTCCTTCCACCACCGAGGATTTCAGGGTGCTTCAGTTTGCCTCCTGTTGCTTCCTCCTCCTACTCCGCTTCCTCATCCTCTACCAGCAACTCATCCGGTCAGCGTAACACCTTCACCACCAACTTCATCACAGCCAGGGGTAAATGACAGAAGGCAGTTTTAAAACTTATCTGTTTGGGGGACAAACCCCACACCTCGCAGGAGATGTGGATGGGCCTTGAACAACAGATCGATGAGTGGTTGGTGCCAGTGAGCCAGCCAGTATGCCATAATGGGCGAAATCTCGTAGCAGCTCTGGGACTAGCTGGTTTGACACACATCCCAGGCCTGGCGCATGTGCTGAATTTGGTGGTGCAGAGGTTCCTTAAAAATTACCGGATATGTCAGAGCTGCTGAATAAAGTTCGGGCTGTCTGTGCGCGCTTTCGGCGTTCTTACCCTGCTGCTGCTCGCCTGTCAGCGCTGCAGCGTAACTTCGGCCTTCCCGCTCACCGCCTCATATGAGACATGCCCACAAGGTGGAACTCCACCTTGCACTTGCTGGCCAGACTGTGCGAGCAGCAGCAGGCAGGCGATAGTGGAGTTTCAGCTGCAGCACGTACGAGTGAGTCGCTCTGCGGAACAGCACCACTTCACCACCAATGTCTGGGCCTCCATGCAAGACCTGTGTTCCTTGTTGCGCTGTTTCGAGTACTCCACCAACATGGCCAGTGCCGATAAAGCCGTTCTCAGCGTTACTATCCCACTTCTATGCCTCCTTGAAAAAACGCTGCTGGCGATGATGGAAGAGGATGTGGCACAGGAGGAGGAGGAGGAAGAGGGATCATTTCATAGGGTTTCCGACCAGTCATTCACAAGTGGTTCCGAGGGTGGGTTCCTGCACCCACAAACGTCAGGTACACAATTATCCAGCCAGGGCACAGTTCTGGAGGATGACGAGGTGGAGGATGAGGAGGAGGAGATGGAGGAGGAGGAACTGTGTTCACAGCAGGGTGGCACCCAAACCAGCTCATGGCCATCACTGGTGCGTGACTGGGGGGATACAGAGGACACAGACGATACACCTTCCACAGAGGACAGCTTTTCGTTGCCTCTGGGCAGCCTGGCACACATGAGCGATTACATGCTGCAGTGTCTCCGCCATGACCGCCGAGTTGTCCACATTCTAACTTGTGCTGATTACTGGGTGGCCACGCTGCTGGATCCCTGTTACAAGGACAATATACTGTCCTAAATTCTGTCACTGGAGCATGATCGTAAGATGCGCAAGTACAAGTGCACGCTGGTAGACGCGCTGCTGGTGGCAATCCCACCTGATAGCGGGGGCACAGAGGAAGCACAAGGCGAAGGCAGAGGGGGAGGAAGAGGTCGCCAACGCAGCTGGGGCACCACCAGCACCTCAGAAGGCAGGGTTAGCATGGCTGAAATGTGGAAAAGCTTTGTCAGCACGCCACAACAACCAGTACCACCAGCTGATATGGAACGTCTTAGTAGGAGGCAGCATTTCAGCAATATGGTGGAGCAGTATGTGTGCACACGCCTACAAGTACTGAATGACGGGTCTGCCCCCTTCAACTTCTGGGTCTCCAAATTGGGCACATGGCCTGAGCTTACCCTTTAGGTCTTGGAGGTGCTGGCCTGCCCTGCAGCCAGTGTATTGTCTGAACGTGTGTTTAGCACTAGAGTTGAGCGGACACCTGGATGTTCAGGTTCGATGGGTTCGGCTTGTGCTGAATTTGGTGGTGAAGGTGTTACGCTGACCGGATGAGGAGCTGGTAGAGGATGAGGAAGCAGAGTAGGAGGAGGAAGCAACAGGAGGCAAACTGAAGCGCTCTGCAATCCTCGGAGGTGGAAGGACATGCGCCAAACTGCCATCCGCCTTAGGCCCAGCCGCCACTGCATTTACCCAGTGTGCTGTTATGGAGATATAATGGCCCTGACCGTGCTTACTGGTCCACGTATCCGTAGTCAGGTGCACCTTGCCACAGATGGCGTTGCCCAGTGCACACCTGATTTTGTCCCCTACTTGGTTGTGCAGGGAAGGGATGACTTGCCTTGAAAGGTAGTGGCAGTTGGGCACGACATACTGTGGGACAGCCACCGCCATAAGGCCTTTAAAACTATCCGTCTCCACCAGACGGAATGACAGCAATTCAAAGGCCAGTAATTTAGAAATGCTGGCATTCAGAGCTTGGGATCGCGGGTGGGTAGGGGGTACTTCCTCTTCCTCTCCAGCGTTTGGGAGATGGAATGCTGAACGCTTCCATGGGCCATTGTGGAGATGCTTGGTGACCCAGGTGTTGGTGTTGCTGGCAGATCCTTAGTTTGTGGGGTGGCAGGTGACACTGTCACTCCAGAGGTGGATGAAGAGGCCGAGACTGCAGCAGAAGAGGAAGCAGGAGGAGCCAGAGACCTTTCTTGGTTTTTGAGGTGTCTACTCCACTGCAGCTCGTGCTTTGCACTTAAATGCCTGGTCATGCAGATTGTGCTCAGGTAGAGAACATTTATGCCTCGCTTCAGGCTCTGATTGCACAGCGTGCAAACCACTTGTGTCTTGTCATCAGCACATTGTCTGAAGAACTGCCACGCCAGGGAACTCCTTGGAGCTGGCTTTGGTGTGCTCGGTCCCTTGCTGCGGTGGGCAGTAGCAGGCGTACTGTCTAGGGGACGGCCACTCTGCTTTTGCACTCTGCTCCCTCTTTTGCTGTGCTGGTGGCTCTGTGTGACCACCGCCTCTTCCTCTAAACTACATAGGTCACTCGCATGACCTTGATTCCATGTGGGGTCGAGGACCTCATCGTCCTCCACATAATCTTCCACCCATTTTTCACCGCTGCCTTCCTTGTCAGTCTGCACACTTTTCGAAAGCCCCAGCAGTTGGCACCTGTGTTTCGTCATCATCCGAGACGTGCTGCGATGGTCCTCCCATGTACTCATCTTGAAAGATAAGTGGTTGGGCATCGGTGCACTCAATCTCTTCCACTTCTGGGGCAAAGCTAGGTGGATGGCCCTGGGAAATCCTGCTAACAGAGTCATCAAAAAGCAGAAAAGACTGCTGCATGACTTGGGGCTCAGACTGCTTGGCTGATTTGCAAGGGGGTGAGGTGAAGAAAGACTGATGGACATCGGCTGCAGGTGCCAACTGTGGTCTTTCAGCAGGAGACTGGGTGGGAGACAATGTGAAGGAACTGGATCCACTGTCAGCAACCTAATCTACTATCGCCTGTACTTGTTCAGGCCTCACCATTCGTAGAGCAGCATTAGGCCCGACCAAATACCGTTGCTGGTTTTGTCGCCTACTCGCACCTGAAGAAGGGGTTTCACTTGTGCATGTAGCTGGAACAGATCGACCACGTCCTCTCCCTGCAACAGGAGCTCCACCAGCAGCACCACAACCTGGGCCACGTACCTTATTTGATGCTCTCCTCATATTTTTAAAATATTGGATTTTGCCCTAAATGGGTGTTTAATTAATAGTAGAACAGAACGACAGTATTTAAAGGGTGTACCTCACACGGCCTGAACCACTGAAGGCCTGAATTAAATATTTCTTTGCCCAAAATGGCTGTATTTCAAATGGCTGTATTTCAAATGCCTGAATCAAAACCCTGCATGTACAGGTTGCATCTCACAGGTCTTGAACCAGTGTAGGCCTAAATTTAATATTTCTTTGCCCAAAATGGCTGTATTTCAAATGGCTGTATTTCAAATGCCTGAATTAAACCCCTGTATGTAGAGGGTGTATCTCACAGGGCCTGAACATGTGTAGGTCTAAATTAAATATTTCTTTGCACAAAATGGCTGTATTTCAAATGCCTGAATCAAACCCCTCTATGTAGAGGGTGTATCTCACACGGCCTGATCCAGTGTAGGCCTGAATTCAATATTGGTGCACCAAATGGTGGTATTTAAAATGCCTGAATCAAACCCCTGTATGTAGAGGGTGTATCTCACACGGCCTGAACCAGTGTAGGCCTAAATTAAATATTTCTTTGCACAAAATGGCTGTATTTCAAATGCCTGAATCAAACCACTGTATGTAGAGGGTGCATCTCACAGGGCCTGAACCAGTGTAGGCCTAAATTAAATATTTCTTTGCACAAAATGGCTGTATTTCAAATGGCTGTATTTTAAATGGCTGTATTTCAAATGCCTGAATCAAACCCCTGTATATAGAGGGTGTATCTCACAGGGCCTGAACCAGTGTATTAAAGATTTATTTGCATAAAATGACTGTATTTTAAATGGCTGTATTTCAAATGCCTGAATCAAACCCCTGTATGTAGAGGGTGCATCTCACAGGGCCTGAACCAGTGTAGGCCTAAATTAAATATTTCTTTGCACAAAATGGCTGTATTTCAAATGCCTGAATCAAACCACTGTATGTAGAGGGTGCATCTCACACGGCCTGAGCCAGTGTAGGCCTAAATTAAATATTTCTTTGCACAAAATGGCTGTATTTCAAATGGCTGTATTTTAAATGGCTGTATTTCAAATGCCTGAATCAAACCCCTGTATATAGAGGGTGTATCTCACAGGGCCTGAACCAGTGTAGGCCTAAATTAAATATTTCTTTTCCCAAAATGGCTGTATTTCAAATGGCTGTATTTCAAATGCCTGAATCAAACCCCTGTATGTAGAGGGTGTATCTTACACGGCCTGAACCAGTGTAGGCCTAAATTCAATATTGGTGCACCAAATGGCGGTATTTCAAATGCCTGAATCAAACCCCTGTATGTAGAGGGTGTATCTCACAGGGCCTGAACCAGTGTAGGCCTAAATTAAATATTTCTTTGCACAAAATGGTTGTATTTCAAATGGCTGTATTTCAAATGCCTGAATCAAACCCCTGTATGTAGAGGGTGTATCTTACAGGGCCTGACCCAGTGTAGGCCTGAATTCAATATTGGTGCACCAAATGGCGGTATTTAAAATCTCTGAATCTAACCCAAATGTATTAAGGGTGTATCTCACAATGACATCTACATTTTTTGTGCCCAAACGAGTGTTTGTTTAACAACTGAATTTGACAGCAGTATATAAGCCTGTAATTTCACACGTGCTGATGCTGCAAGGCCTGAAAATAGTGGTGTTTGTCAAAAAAGTGTGTTTTTAAAACCCCAGAAAATGATGGGTGTATTTCTAGCGTAAATTGCACACTGACTAATTGTAGATTGCCAAAAAAGTGTTTTTTTGGTAACAGAATATAATAGCTATATATATTAAACTTGAATTTAAAGAGGACCTTTCACCGATTATTACACTATGAACTAACTATACAGACATGTAGAGCGGCGCCCGGGAATCTCACTGCACTTACTATTATCC
The DNA here is from genome assembly GCF_905171765.1 of Bufo bufo. Taxonomy (NCBI): domain Eukaryota; kingdom Metazoa; phylum Chordata; class Amphibia; order Anura; family Bufonidae; genus Bufo; species Bufo bufo. Next base: position 404,643,965 of record NC_053393.1, on the reverse strand, counting down.
CCGGGCGCCGCTCCATTCTCCTGCTATGCCCTCCGGTATCTTCGCTCACTAAGTTATAGTAGGCGGAGATTCCAGTCACTAAGTTATGGTAGGCGGAGTCTGCCCTTGTTCTGCTCTAGCGCTGGCCAATCGCAGCGCAGAGCTCACAGCCTGGGAGGTTATTTTCTCCCAGGCTGTGAGCTCTGCAATGCGATTGGCCAGCGCTTCAGAAGAACAAGGACAGACTCCGCCTACCATAACTTAGGGAACGGAAATACTGGAGGACATAGCAGGAGAACGAAGCGGCGCCCGGGGATAATAGTAAGTGCAGTGAGATCCCCGGGCGCCGCTCTACATGTCTGTATAGTTAGTTCATAGTGTAATAATCGGTGAAAGGTCCTCTTTAACACTTGCAGATCAGGAAAATACAGTTTTTTGAAAAACAAAAGTGTGTTTTTTAAACTCCAGAAAATGATGGGTGTATTTCTAGCTTAAATTGCACACTGACTAATCCAGATGTTGTAGATTGTCAAAAAAGTGTTTTTTTTTGTAACAGAATATGAAAAGCTGTATATATTAAACTTGAATTTAACACTTGCAGATCAGGAAAATACAGTTTTTTTTTTAAAACAAAAGTGTGTTTTTCAAACCCCAGAAAATGATGGGTGTATTTCTAGCTTAAATTGCACACTGACTAATCCAGATGTTGTAAATTGCCCCAAAAAATTGTGATTTGCAATGTCCCAAAAGCTCAGATGCAGTGCTGGTGCACTGAGCTTGCATAAAATGGCTGCCTCCGCCGCCCACCTAACTAACAGAATTATAAAAGTAATATTTTTTTTTATATATATATATATATATATATATATTTATAATTATAAACAACACATTTAAAGTTCCTTTATGTTCATCAGCTTTCCTCTGGTGGAGTCGAGAAGTCATAGTCAATCCAGGCCTTGTTCATTTTTATAAGAGTCAACCTGTTAGCATTTTCAGTTGACAGGCGGATAGGCTTATGTGTTATAATGCCACCAGCAGCACTAAATACCCGCTCAGACAAAACACTAGCGGCAGGGCAGGCCAGCACCTCCAAGGCGTAGAGTGTCAGTTCGTGCCACGTGTCAAGCTTGGGCACCCAGTAGTTGTAAGGCACTTAGAGATTATTGAGGACGCTGACACGGTTTGTTATGCATATTTTTCCCTTCTTGTGACAGTAGGCCACGCATCAGAGTGAGGGTGCTGGTGGGGTGTCATGAAACTGTCACAGGCTTTGGAGAGTGTTGCCCTGCCTCTGTTGGAACTGCTGTGTGTACCTTTTGTCTCCCCTCCTCTGTTGCCTAAGGAACTACTGACTTTGCCACCAGCGTTGTCAGATGGAAATTTTTTGAGCAATTTTTCAACAAGGACCTTCTGGTATTGCACCATTTTGCTCATCCTCTTCACCAGAGGAATGAGAGATGAGAAGTTCTCTTTGTAGCGGGGGGTCGAGAAGAGTGAACAAACAGTAATTTGTGTTGTCTAAAAGCAAGGGTTGCTGGAAAGGCAGCCTAACATGAAGTCAGCCATGTGTGCCAGAGTACCAACAGGCAAGACTTTGCTGTCGTCATCAGGAGGATGACTCTTAATCTCCTCATTCATTTCCTCCTCTTCTGCCCACCCAGGCAGAACAGATGGAATTAAACTTCCATGGGTACTACCCTCTGTAGTGGAGGCAACCGTCCCCTGCTCCTCCTCATCCTCTTCATTATTCAATTCATGCTGAGAAGACGAACTGAGGGTGGTCTGGCTATCACCCTGTGTAATGTCTTCCCCCATTTCCAACTCTTCCACATGCAAAGCGTTGTCCTACTTCTTAATTGTGTGCAGCAAGTGTTTGAGTAGACACAGAAATGGGATGGTTACACTGATAATAGCGTTATCGCCGCTCACCATCTGTGTTGATTCCTCAAAGTTGCGTAAAACCTCACAGAGGTCAGACATCAATGCCCACTCGTTGCTTGTGAAGAGCGAAAGCTAACTAGAAAGGTGACGACCATGTTGCAGCTGGTATTTCACTACTGCCCTCTGCTGCTCACAAAGCCTGGCCAACACGTGGAACGTTGAGTTCCATCGCGTGCTCACATAACACAACAGCCAGTGAGCTGGCAATTTCAAGCGCTGCTGCAGCGTTGACAGATTGGCTGAAGCTATCGATGACTTGTGAAAAAGTTCACACACACGGTGCACCTTCACCAGTAGCTCATGCAAATTGGGGTAGGTTTTGATAAACCGCTGTACCACTAAGTTTAAGACATGGGCTAGGCATGGGATTTGTCTGAGCTTGCCGAGCTCCAAAGCCGCCACAAAGTTCTGGCCATTATCAGACATAACTATGCCTGGTTGTAGGTTGAGTGGCGAGAGCAACAGCTCAGTCTGGTCTCTTATCCCCTGCCACAGCTCTACGGAGGTGTGCTGTTTGTCACCTAACCATATCTGCTTAAGCACAGCCTGTTGACACTTCCCCACTGCAGTGTTACACTGCTTCCAGCTACCAACTGATGACTGACTGGTGCTGCACGTAGATAATGCAGAGGTGGAAGTGGAGTAGGAGAAGTGGGGGTTGGAGCCACTAACGTAGGTGCTGGCGGAAACCATGATCAACGTAGGGCCCGCAATCCTTGGCGTCAGTAGCACCTGTGCCATCCCAGGGTAAGACTCGCTCCCGGCCTCCACAATGTTCAACCAGTGTGCCGTCAGGAAAATGTAGCGTCCCTGGCCGAATGCACTTTTCTATGTGTTCATGGTTAGGTGGACCTTCCCAGTAACTGAATTGTTCAGGGTATGTGTGATGTTACGCGACACATGTTGGTGTAAGGCAGGCACGGCACACCTTGAAAAATAGTGGCGGCTGGGGACTGAGGACAGCTGCCAACATCAGGCTGCGGAAGGCCTCAGTGTCCACAAGCCTAAATGGCAAAATTTCCTGGGCCAGTAATTTGGAAGGTTGCACATTTAGTGCTATGGCCTGTGGGTGGGTGGCTGGGTATTTGCGCTTGCGTTCAAATGCTTGGGGTAAGGACATTTGTATGCTGCACTGGGACACAAAAGTGGATGTGGTCACTGATGGTGCTTGCGAAGGACCAGGTGCAGGGCGGGCGGGAGGCTTCTGGTCCTGTGTCTTTGACAGGGGATTGGCCAGCACATAACATAAGGGAAGAGGAGGCAGTGGTGTGACCCGCAGACACAGATTGTGGACCCAGGCGTTCGGCCAACTTATTACGGTGCTTGGATGCCATGTGGCGGATCATGCTGGTGGTGGTGAGGTTGCTAGTGTTCACGCCCCAGCTCATTTTGGTACGGCACAGGTTGCAAACTACTATTCTTTTGTCGTCCGCACTTTCCTCATAAAAGCGCCATACTGCGTAACACCTACCCCTTGGCAAGGGAGATTTTCACAAGGGGGTGCTTCGTGGAACAGTTGCGGGCCTGTTTGGTGTGGCCCACCTTCTCCCTTTTGCCAAACCACTGCCTCTTACAGCCTGTTGTATCACTCCCTACACTGTCTGTCCCTTCCTCAGCACAGCTCTCCCTGACTAAGACTGAGCCGAACACGCGTCATCTGGTGCTATATAGCACCCGATGACGCATTCTGGCCAGCCAATCACTGCAATGCCAGTAACCAACATGGCTACGGCATTACAGTGAGGGCAGTATTACCTGCACGTTTATTGGCTGCATAAGTGTGGTGTTTGGCTGAGCATGCTCGATCAACACTAATAGTTAGTTCTGTATACACTGTGCCATCAGCATTACAGACAGTTGTAATTTATCACTAGAGATAAGCGCATTTCTAATAAATTCAATTCGGCTAGTTCGCCGAATTTTCCCAAAAAATTTGATTCAATACGGATTAAAAAAGAGCTATTTCCTGGCTGCAGAGAGCCTGTGTAGTGGTGTAGAACACTGTGCCTTGCAGTAAAATGCATAGGGAATCTGTTGTGGTATTGAAACAATACTGTGAGTCGGTATGACACGCACAAGACAGGCGTTGCTCTTAGAATCTTTGCACACTTCACTTATTTGGGTAGTTACGGGGCCAAAACTGACCAAATAACTCAAGTGTGAACTCAGTCTTACAGGTCAATGTTAGCGCCAGGTATAAAGAACTGTGCGGAGGCCCAAGATCCTACTGTAGCGTGAAAGAGCGCACTCCTTTTACACCATCGTCAGCTGATTCCACATAGATGTCTGCAGAACCTGTTCTATTAAATGCTTATACAAGTAGAGCCCCCCTGACAGAGTGGAGAGGGTGTCAGCAGTAAGTTTGCATTGACATCACAGATTATTTTGCCCTTCCTCTGATTCGTCATGACAATAACCCCAAAAAATGCATTTAGTCAGTAATCCATCAGTATTGCTAAAGCCAAAAAAAAAAAAACAGGAGTGGATCCAAAACAGAGATGACACATGAATGGAATATTTGCTTGTCTTCTGTGTTTTGTACCCACTCCTGATTTTGGCTACCAAATCATAAGCCAATTCTGATGTGACCATAAAGGCCCTACACCTGCTACACAGACAGGATCCGTTATGCGTGTAATTTTTACTTCCGTCTGACAGATCAGAAGAAGGATCAAATAAATGATGATGTTAAACAGGCCAAAAAGGCAAAAATAGTGGCCCAGTCATGGAGTGAGGAGGGTGGGAGAACAGCTTGAGAAGTCCACACAGTGGCCCAATGCCATAGTGTTGAGGTAGCACTAGAATGAGGAGACCACAGAGTGGCCCAGTGACATAGTATGGAGGTGGCAGCAGGATGAGGAGAGCACAGAGTGGCACAATGACAGAGTGTGGACATGGCGGCAGCAGCAGCATGAGGAGGCCACAGACTGGCAAGGTGACATAGTGTGGAGGTGGCAGCAGCAGCATGAGGAGGCCACAGACTGGCACAATGACAGAGTGTGGAGGTGGCCTCAGCAGCATTAGGAGACAAGAGAGTGGCCAGAGGCAGAGTTGTGAGTTAGCAGCAGCGTGAGGAGACCACAAAGTGGCTCATTTACATAGTGTTGAGGTGGCAGCAGCATGAGAAGGCCACAGAGTGGCCCAATGACATAGTGCTGAGTTAACAGCAGCACGAGGAGGCCACAGACTGGCAAGGTGACATAGTGTGGAGGTGGCAGCAGCATGAGGAGACCAAAGAGTGACACAATGACAAAGTGTGGAGGTGGCAGCAGCAGCATGAGGAGACCACAGAGTGGCCCAGAGACAGAGTTGTGAATTGAGCATGTGTGAAATAAGGAAGTGACTTGTTAAAAATACCTTTAATAAATAATCAAGTGGGTATAGGTATAAATATACCAACTGTGAAAGAACTACGTTGGCTGAGAACACTCAGTAAGGGAGTAGTAGTCCCTTGGACAAAAAAACATACATAATGACATGGTAAAAATTATTAAATAGGTACGGGAAAAATAATAAATAAATAATTAATTGTAGCCCGAATTGTACAGGGCTAGGAACAAACACCAACTACCCCTAGAGTCCCTAGAGGTCTGCTGGGCCCAGGGCGGCCCCCTGAAGGTGGAGGTTCCCTGTCCCCGTACCTAGTGCTAACCGGTCCCTGGAAATCCCTAGTTACAAAAGCTCCAGGATAAACAAATTAAAGAATAACAGGTGCTCTGTATGGATGTGTGTCACCGTTACTCTCTAGTAATCAAAATCTGTTGGTCACTGTTAGTTCCCAACAAAAAGATGGTCACCAGTAATCCCCGACGTGTTTCACCTAATACTAATTAGGTTCATCAAGGGGTATAATGAATTGTGGTACTTAGCTTTGCGACCAGATGTTAAGACCACAATACTTTTTTCCGCTGCTGGTCCCCAAGAAAAGGAAATTAACCTCTTTCCGCTCAGTGGTGCAGGCGGGAGAGATGGGGATTTGTCCAAGCAGAGGTCGGGCTTTAAGGGTCCAAAGGTGAGAGTTGTGAATTGGCAGCAGCATGAGGAGACCACAGAGTGGCACAATGACATAGTGTGGAGGTAGCAACAGCAGCATAAGGAGACCTGAGTGGTGAGGTGGCAGCATCAGGAGACCACAGAGAGACCTGGTGACAGAGTAGGGAGGTGGGTGGCACTAACAGTACCCACTGATGATGGTGGGTGTAATAAGGATCACTTGGTATCAGATGTGTGGCATCAGGAGGGTGGCAGCATCAGAATAGTAGCTGAGGCAGGTAGATAGAAGAAACCAATCTCTTTTATTAAGGTTTGGGTGAGGCAGCATGGATGATCTAATCTGATGCATCAGGCATTGGTGGGTGGAAATCCTGGCTGATCCACGCCTAATTCATCTTGACAAAGGTCAGTCTCTCCACATTTTGGGTGGACAGGCTAGTTCTCCTATGGCCCCTGCCACACTAAACACCTGCTCTGATGCCACACTACTGGCCGAGCAGCAAAGCTTTTCCAGGGCAAACTCGGCCAGTTGCTCCACAAATCCAGTTTGGCTGCCCTGTAGTCCAGCAGATCTTCAATGTGGGGTGGCAGAGTGCTGTCCAAGTATGCCACCATCTGCTGGTTCAGGTTCTGCTCCATATCTAGCTGCTGCTGGTGAGTAGTTACTTCACTAGGCGGGTGAAGAAAACTGCTTATCAGCGACTCTAGACTTAAGTTGCTTCTGATGGAGCTAGTACTGCTCCTACCCTCCCACCGTGGCACAGCAGCCATGGCAGTGGAACGTGAGCGCAGAGGGCCCCCCGGTCAGACCTGCAAGAGGATGGGCGATGGCGCAGATAGGCAGCGGCCAACTGACTACATAGGATGTCTAGATAGTAGTACAGTTTGTCCTCCCTCTCATCGGGTGTAAAAAAAGCCCCCATTTTGTACCCGTAGCGAGGGTCTAACATGGTGGAGAGCCAGTAGTCATCCCTCTGTTGAATGGTGACAATTTGGCTGTCGCTATGCCGGTAACTGAGCATGCATTGGGCCATTTGTGCAAATTACTCGGAGGGACTCCCTGCCTCCATCTCCACTGCATACTGCCACGGTGTGTCTGGGTCCTCAGCCTCCTCTTCCTCATCTCCCTCTTGCTCCTCTGGCTTCTCCTACTTCTCCTCTCCTGTCACCTGTGTAGGAAAACCACCCATTTTCCTACACATTGCTTGTGCTCCAATGTCCTCCTCATCCAGTTCAGCCCCCACAGGGCTCATGTGGCTGTGAGATGTAGGCACCACGTCTCCAGTGCCCTGATCAGCCAGATTTACCAGCATCATGTCCAGGACATGAATCAGTGGAATGACATTGTTCATCCTGTAGCTCTAGTGACTGACAAATAAAGTGGCCTCCTCAAAGGGCACAAGCAAACTGCAGGTGTCACAAATGAGCAGCCACTGGCTAACATAGAAGTTACACAGAAGAGTACCACTGTCCGCCTGTATCATAAAAAAATCGTTAATGGCCTGTCTCTGTTCGTATAGTCGGTCCAACATATGGAGGGTGGAATTTCAACAGGTGGAAACTTGCCATATCAGCCTATGTTGGGGTATGCCGTTCTGCCACTGCAGCTCAAGGAGGGTTTGCTTTGTGGTGTACGAGTGGCTGAAATGCATGCAAAGTTTCCTGGCCATTTTTAGGATGTCTTGCAGATGGGTGGAAGACTTCAGAAAATGCTTGACAACCAGATTGAACATGTGCGCCATGCAGGGAACATGGCTCAGCCCTCCTTGATGGAGCACCGACACCATGTTCTTCCTGTTGTCGGTCACCATGGTTCCGGTTTTGAGTTATCGCAGAGAAAGTCAGGATTTGATTTCTTAATGAAGGACACGGAGCGGTTCCTCCCCTGTGTGACTCCGTTCGCCCAGGCAAACATGGTGCAAGACAGCATCTCCATCTCAGCTTGGCACAAGCCATCAGTTCTCTGAAAGGTGCAGAGTCCACCACTTGGAAAGGAAGGGACTGTAGCACCAGCAACTTGGCCAGGAGCACGTTCAGTTTCTGCGACGTTGGATGAGTGCACGCATACTTTTGTCTCATGGAAATCACTTTGGTGATCGATTGCTGACGGAATGACTGATGAGGAGAAGGGCGAGGAGCAGGAGCATCAGGACCGGTAGATGATGGGAAGGACAGCTTCCTTTGGCTGAAGTGGTGTTGCCGTGACTGCCTGAAATCGGGTGCATGCCACTGGGTATTGCAGCGATTGCTGCGGCAGGCTGGACCACCACATTGGAGCCACGGTTCTCCCAGGCCACTTTATGGTGACGCTGCATATGTTGACGCAGGGCCGTGGTGCCAACATTGGCACTCTGGCCACTCTTTACCTTCTGCCCAAAGATTCGGAAAATGGGCATGTTCACCTCCTCCGGCAGCTTAACCAAAAACTGCCACACCGCCGAGTAGGTGATTTTTACCCCACATTGACTGACTGCTACTGCCTCCGTGAACCCCTGCACCACTACTTTCCGGACAGATAGGCTCCTGCAAAGCAGGTGGTCTACCCCGGGCACGTTTGACTCCCTACCTCCCACTGCTGCCACCCTGCTGACTCACAGCCACGCTAGCAACTTGCTGGCTCCGCTGCTGCCTCACGGGCAAGCTGTCACCCTCTTCTTCCGATGATAATAAAGCCCCTTCGTCACCTGGCTCCCAAGTGAGATCAGCTACATCATCATCATTGAGTACTGTCCATCACTGATGTCATCCTCAACGGTCTCTGGGTCAGGAACCTGAACGCTCGCAACACCAGCTCACACGTCACTCTACTCATCACTACTTGCCTGCCTAGTGGAGGAGGTGGCGGATGTCTCCTCCACATCTTGGCTTGCCGCTTGCTGCTGACTGTCTTCTAGTAGTTCTTCCTCACTGTACAGTGGAGCTGAACCCACAGCATACAATACTTCTCTGGATGAGGGAACAGAAAAGGACAGAGGCAGGTTGAGGACAGGTGAGGGCACAGGGCCTGCTCCCGGGCCATGCCAACTAAGGGTTGTGTCCGACAAACCCACCGACTCTTGGCTGGGGGTGTCTGATGTCACTTAAGAAAAAGGTTGTAATTTTCTCACTTCACCACACAATGGCGAATAAGCCCTTTTTTTCACTAAAACACCCCAAAAAAGGCTTTAGAACATATAACTGCACCACTGAATGGCAAATAAGCCCTTATTTTCTTCCCACTAATACACCCCAAAAAGGTCTTTAGAACATATAACTGCACGGCTGACGGGCAAATAAGCCTCATTTTTTCCACTAATAAATTCCAGAAAAGGCTTTAGAACATATAACTGCACAGCTAATAAGCCCTTTTTTCTCCACTACTACACCCCAGAAAAGGCTTTAGAACATATAACTGCACCGCTGAATGGCAAATACGCCCTTATTTTTTTCCACTTATACACGCCAAATAAGGCTTTAGAACATATAACTGCACTGCTGAATGGCAAATAATACTTTTTGTTTTCCACACAACGGCTTATAAACCTGTCACGAGAAGGGGATGAGGAAGGTGCAGACTGACTCCACCCACTCCTCTGTCCCTGCCTACTTGCACTTACCCATCCTAGGCAATGGAGCACAACTGGGCGGCGATCCCTAACCTGTGTAAGTGTGAAGGGACAAACAAACAGAGAGAGGTCGAATAGCAAGGTCAAAACCAGGAGGTCAAGGTGGTACAAGGGAAAAGGCAGAAGCAAAGTCAATGAGCAAACCAAATGTCAATACTAGGAGAAGCAAGTCAAACAAAAGGAGCAAGCAAGAGACGAAGTAAAGTAACAAGCCAAAGTCCAAATACAAAGTCCAAATGCCAACCGAATATCACAAGGTATAGGACCTTAATCACAGGCAACCTGTGGCTAGCAGGCTGCCTGTTAAATAGGGCAGAGAAGGAGTCATGTGATGTGACCAGCGTCACATGACTCACCCCCCTGCACACTGCTGAGCGTCAAGTGTCCAGTTCGGCGCTCAGACTTTTCGTTGAACTTACGGGAGCGGAGAATGCTGGCCACGCTAAGGAGGTGTGCGTGGCCAGGTCCTCTCCGCCCCGTTGCTTTGGAGACGAGAACGCAGTTCACGTCCTCGCTCCGAAGTTATCACGGGGCGCCTGCGATCCTGAAGGGAAGGAGGATGAAGCCGCCACCCTGTGACAGTACGAGGGGCCACCTGTGACAAAGCCCCTTTTTTTCCACTAATACACCCCAAAAATGGCTGTAATTTTCTCACTTTACCACACAACGGCTTATAAACACCTTTTTTTTCACTAATACACCCTGTGGGGATTCACTCTGGTAGGCAGGGTAAGCGGATGCAGTACAGAGGCAAAACCAGTTTGTAAAGAAAAACTTCAGTGCTTATTCACACATAAGGTATAGCACAAAACGCAAGTCACTTTGCAGTCTTGGTGTTTGTTCACACACACGAAAAGTTCATAAAGCAAGAAAGTTTCTTCTGAACCTAGATTTCTTTTAAAGGCAGCTGGGTGTTGCCAAACCCCGGACCGGCACTTAAAATCTAGTCCGGTGTTTGACCCCACCTGACTGCAAATCAGCCCAGCAGCACACGCCGGGAGGAAAATACCTGTTTTCCCAGACAACTCCCTTAACTGTGTCACATACCCACCCCCCTTGTTCATCCTTGAGGGGGTGAACACATGCGAAACAGTGCACCCGAGACAGGGCATCCGCATTTCTCTGCAACTGGCCTGTCCTGTGTTCTACGGTGGCTTGTCACCGAGCCTCGGTTACCTGGTATGTTTTTAGCCGCACTTTCGCCTGAGGCTCAGTGACAATGTCATGCCGAATTGTGGAAGTGCGTCCACATCCTTGTTCCGGCTAATGTACTCCCTGGCCTCCTGAGCCTGTTTAGAGGAAAGGCTGTCAGCAATTTTTACTGCGGCATCCGCTTCCCTTGCATCAAACAGAGGGGCTTCTCCTAGTAAACCCGGCCTAGGGCTGTCTTCAGTACAGGTTTCCCTATCTTTCCAAAGTTGTAACATAGTAAACCTGCTATGGCTTTCGCCACCCTGTCTGGTGTATCTTGTAGTTTACATCTTCAATTTTCTCTATTACCTCGTAGGGCCCCTGCCACCTAGCCAGGAACTTACTGTCCACAGACTGCACCTGCACCAAAATCCGATCACCGGGGTTACCGTTACGGACCCCAGATGCTCGATTATAGGTCCGACTCTGGGCTTACTGAGCTATCTTCCTATGCTCCCTACCTATCCTATTCTGTGGGGTTGTCCTGTGTTCTAAGACCTCAACTGGGCCAGGCCTCGCTACTGGAGCTTTCCCTTTCTCTCGGAGATCAGTATGTACAACGGACGGCCACAGGGCTGGGAACAACGGAAAGTCTCTTCCTAATATTAATTCATAGTCCATGCTCGTGGTTACGGCCACCTCATGGATCCGCCTGCCAACACACGTGCTTAGGGACACCAGAGCAGTGGGGTACTCTTTTAAATCTCCATGTACGCTGAGCACCCCGACTTTCCAGCCGCAGCATGGAAGCCCTCACAAAGGTCACACGACTCCCTGAATCCAGCAGAGCTGCCACAGGAGTGACTTTCACCTCCACCTGACACAAATGTTCGTTATGGAGAGCCTCTGGAGTGTCTGACGCACCGACCCTTCTGGAATGCAATGGCTGTCGATACCCAAAATTTGTGTCCATGGGCTCAACCAGGTGGTGACAGTCAGCCCGTACATGGCCAGGCTCATAACACCGCCAGCAGATTATCGAGTCCCGATCCCCAAAGGGCACCTCCTGTGCGGTCTTTCTCAGCTCAGGCCGTCGGGTCTGGGGCGGGGGTTTTCTGGATTTTGTTACACCCTTCCCCAGAGTTCCCCCCTGGAGTTCCTCAGTAGCCCCATACCGTTCGACCAGGTCCATCATCTCCAGGGCACTAGTAGGAGACATTTAGCCAACCCAGTGCTGGAGGGGTGGTGGCAATGCCCTCCAGAATTTGTCAGCTACAATACGGTCCAGCATAGTAGTGGGACTCAGTACGTCAGGCGGTAGCAATTTTTGCAAGAGGTGCAGAAAATTATGATACTGGGGTCTCGCTGGCTGAGCCGGGTTAAACTCCCACTGATGCACCCGCTGGGCCTGGACCAACACATTCACCACCGGACTCGCCACGACCTCACCCTTGACCTTATAGTAGTCTGACGCAGTGGCGGATCCAGAGCCTGGTCTCGGGAGGGGCCCTTCCAGATTATTTTCTGTCCGCCGCCACAAGACTACACAGTGTCGAAGTATACTGTATATTGTGTGGCACAGTGTATGCTTTATGTGTATAACAAACATATTTCACATGAAAACTTACAATTACTTGGCTTGGCCCTTGGGGATCTCGGACACCACTTCAACACTTGGCTGGGGGGCTCGGTGGAGCTGATGTTGTGTTTTATTCTAATGAGAACGATTTCATAATAAGGATTTGGAGAAGGAGCAGAGGGATAGCAGAGCAGGGAGAGGCTGGTGCTGCTACTAGGGGGCTCATACCATGGGGGAGTAATAAAGCCCACCATAATGCCCCCCCCCCCAGTAGTAATAATTCTCCTTATAATAGACAGTGCAAAAAATACCCCCTTGTAATGCCCCCAGTTGAGCTAATGTCCCCATAGTGCCCCCATAATGTGCCAGTATAAAATACCCCTATATAGTGCCCCTAGTAAATGTCCCCATAGTGCTCCTCTCCCCCTTCCTCCTAGTGCCCCCCATAATGTACCAGTATAAAATGCCCCATATATAGTGCCCCAGTAGATGCCCTCAGCGTCCCTCATAATTTGCAAGTATAAAATACCCTTTCTTAGTGTCCCCTGTAGATGACCCCATAGTACTCCTCTCCCCCCTTACCCATAGTACCCACCATAATGTGTCCCAGTATAAAATGCTACTGTACAGAGCCCCCATATAAAATACCCCTTCTTTGTGGCCTCAGTAGATGCCGCTATAGTGCCCACCAATAATGTGCCAGTAAAAAGTGCCCCCAATAATGTGCCAGTAATAAGTACCCCCAATCATGTGCCAGTAAAATGTGCCCCCAATCATGTGCCAGTAAAATGTGCCCCCAATCATGTGCCAGTAAAATGTGCCCCCATAGATGCATCCCATGTGCCAGTAACAAGAGCCCCCACCAATCATGTGCCAGTAATAAGAGCCCCCCAATCATGTGCCAGTAACAAGAGCCCCCCAATCATGTGCCAGTAACAAGAGGCCCCCCAATCATGTGCCAGTAACAAGAGCCCCCCAATCATGTGCCAGTAACAAGAGGCCCCCCCTAATGTGCCAGTAACAAGAGGCCCCCCTAATGTGCCAGTAACAAGAGGCCCCCCTAATGTGCCAGTAACAAGAGCCCCCCCCTAATGTGCCAGTAACAAGAGGCCCCCCCTAATGTGCCAGTAAAACTATTGTAAAAAAAAACAAAACACTTATACTTACCTCCATCACACAGCGATGCGATGCAGGCCTCTTCCGGCCTGTGTCCCACGCTGTACGGCTCAGGCCGCGTGATGACATCATTGTGCGGCCTGCGCCGGCCTCTGATAGGCTGCAGGCACTAGGCGGGAGCCTATCAGAGGAAGGGGAAGGGACATGCCTCTCCCTCCCCTGCCCGTTCGCTCTCGCAGCACAGGCATCTGTATCGCTGTCCTGAGGACGGTGATACAGATGACTATGGAGATGAGCGCTTCCACAATGGAAGCGCTTATCTTCCTGTGCCCTGCGGCCGCCGCCCCCACTTCTGGGCAGCTCGGGGGGGCAATTGCCCGGTTGCCCCCCTCCTGGATCCGCCAGTGGTGTGACGCCTGCTCGTCCGGTAAATCAAAGTAGACCTGTTGGGGTTCTGATGGCAGGAATGGAGCGATGACCTCAGCCCACTGTTCTCAGATTAGAATCTCCCTCACGGCCACCTTCACGAACACTGCCAGGTAGGTTTCGACATCATCCGTCGATGCCATCTTGGGGGTCGCCATGCGGACCGCTTTCCGGGCATCGTGGACTTTCTGAGATACTCCTGTCTTCTCTAAGGCCATCACGTGTTGCAGCAGCTGCTGGTTCGTTTCTTGCTGTCGCTGATTAGCCTCTAGCAGTTGTCTGTTAGTCTCCTGCTGCTGCTTCATGGCCTGTTGTTGCCTTAGGTTGGCCTGCACCAGCTGCTTCATCATCTCCTCCATCTTGTCCAGTAATGCTGGTTGCAACTTAGCAGGATTAATCCAGGACATACAACAGAGCCGGAAAAAAATGAAACATAAAATTTTTGGGCTTTACGCCAGCCTCCCTGCCATTGCACGCATCCTCCACCAATTGTTGGGATTCGCTCTGGTAGGCAGGATAAGCAGACACAGTACAGAGGAAAAAACTGTTTGTAAAGCAAAACTTTTGTGTTTATTCACACATAAGGTATAGCACAAAACGCAAGTCACTTTGCAGTCTTGGTTTTTGTTCACACACACGAAAAGTTCATAAAGCAAGAAAGTCAACTTATCTCCTGGGTGTTAGTTAACACCCTGCTGGCAGTTCTGCCTCATCAATTCCATAAGCAGGCTTTAGGAGGCCTGTTTCCCTTACACCCAGGTCTCAGTACTCCAACTTGGCACAAGCCTCAGATCCCAACACAGAGATTCCTTCTTCTGAATCCAGCTGTCTTTTAAAGGCAGCTAGGTGTTGCCAAACCCAGGACCGGCACTTAAAATTCAGTCTGGTGTTTGACCTCACCTGACTGCAAATCAGCCCAGCAGAACACGCTGGGAGGAAAATACCTGTTTTCCCAGACAACTCCCTTTACTGTGTCACAACGCCAAAAAAGGATTTACAAAATATAATTGCACCACTGAAGGCAAATAAGTCCTTATTTTTTTCCACTTAAACACGCCAAAAAAGGCTTTAGAACATATAACTGTACCGCACAAGGGCTAATAAGACATAGAAATACTTCCTAGTGTGCACCCTGTTAATCGCTGTATCACACAACACTTGCACCCCAATAATATGCAAGGTTTGCTGGAATTACAGAGGTATCATCTATTGAAAACCTGAAAGCAGCAGTATATTGGCAATTTGGATCCCCAGTCAGTGCAGCAAGGTGTAATAGGATTGCTCCTACTACCCAGGCTGTACACGTCCCTATTGGACCCTGTTCTCCTTTTATAGTGTGGAATAATTCCTCCCTATCCTTTCCCTACAATTCTTTTTTTTTTAATATATATATATATATTTTACTTTATTAAGCAAAAAGTAGTTTACATACAGTTGAGGAGAAAAATAGTCCTCCAGATAAAGGTAATAATACATTGTAACTTGGTCAAAGGTAAGTCATATTTCTTATGAAAGAAAATTATTACATCTTTGGAACAAAGGATAATCTATATCTTTTTAAGGTCTGGTCTGAGGCGAGTTGGCTGCAGGGGTCACAAAGATGAATGGATAGAGGGAGATATGGACATCTGGTCTATCTCAAGTAGATCTATTACCCATGTTGAGAGTGTTCAACTTCTAATATCCAAGGTCCGGACTCAGTTTCCAAAACCTCTGTGTATTTTCCATTCATGCCATAATTTAGTAAAACTCTGGTATGTCCTCAATTCCCAAGAAGAGATTTCCTCAAATCTATAGATCTGGTCTACTTTAAGCGACCATTGTTCTAATGAAGGGACTTTGGCCGAGAGCCAGTATTTCAGGATGAGGAATCTAGCTGCACATATTAGGTGTTTAAATAAGCCCAAATTAGTAGCTCGTTGATTTTGGGGGTAAAGATTTAAGAGCGCTAGTTCTGGAGACGGGCGGAACGCTGCACCACATATTTGATTGCATGTCTGAAATGTGAAGGTAAGAGCCTCTACCCAGTGACCATTTCCAGCATGTGTCAGACGCGGACTCTGAGTACAGACATACCGTGTCTGGGGTCTTATACCATCTTGTAATGACTTTGTAGCCCTTCTTTTGGAGTCTAACACATCTGGACGACTTGTGTGTGTAAATTATGATAGTGTTTATCTCAGAGCTGGAGAATAAGCAGTTCAGGTCCCTTTCCCATAATCTGATATACAGTATGCCAGGCTTGAATTTGTCGCTGGGGTTCTCAATCTGTTGTATAATTGTGATATAAGTTTAGGAGGGCTTTGAGAGTTGCTGATCAGACTTTCGAACGAAACCTGAGGTCGGTATAAGTCACCCAGATTGATATGTTGTGATAAGTATGCTCAGGGGAAGTATAGAGAGTTGTTATGTGATGTAGGGATTGATAATTTGCTGCTCAAATCACCCAAGGATGGTGTCTGAGTGTCCTGAAAATGATCATGCAGCCAGATAAGGGAGTCTCTGGATGACCTGGGCAAACTTTCGAAGAGAGCTTTAGGGGCAAGATAAAATATATCCCTAACTTGAAGGATCGGGGAGGGGTGTGGGACAGAATAATGTGTTTCCTGTAGCCATTTCCAGGCTGCTATAGTAGCTTTAATTATAGGAGTGGTGCTAGGGGGTAGAGGTAAGAGGGCCCTGAATGTGGAATTGATTAATGACTGTTCTATGGAGACCCAAGATTTATGGGGTGGGGCTCTCAGCCAGTCTACAAAATACAACCCTAGAAAGAAGAACTGCTTTGCCATAAAGTTCGGGGTCCGGGAGAGCGATCCCGCCTGTTTTCTTAGAACGGCTAAGGGACTTGTATGAAAGGCAAGCTTTCTTTATATTCCAAATGAATGCTCTAAAAAGTGACCTCAGAGAGATATAGTATGATGTCGGGACAGGAATGGGAACTACATGTAATAGATAAGTCAGTTTAGGTAAAATCAATGACATAAGGATATTTTTCCTACCAAACCAAGATAGTATAGACAAATCAAAATTTTTAAGAGTATCGGAGATATGTTTCATTAGGGGAACGTAGTTTAACACGAATATTTGATTGGGGTCATTGCTAATTTTCACAGCTAAATATGTTGTGAAAGGAGGACCAATTGAAGAAGAGTTTTGCTCCAACTGTTTTTTATGAGATATGGAGAGGCCGGTACTAATGACTAGGGACTTGTTGTGGTTCACCTTAAAATTGGAATGTCTTCTGAAGTTTTCTAGGTGTTGATAGATTTTGGGAAGAGCTGTATCCGGATTACTGATTATGATCAGTAAATCATCCGCAAAAGCGGCAGTTTTGTGCTCCTGGTCACCCAGCATTACTCCCTTTATTTCTTTGTCTGATCTGATTGTTTGTAAAAGTGGCTCTATAGTCAGGACAAATAGTATGGGAGAGAGAGGGCACCCCTGACGGGTACCATTTTGGATTTAGAAGGGACTGGAGAGGGTACCGTTAACTGAGATTGAAGCGGACGCGTTAGTATACATGGCATCAATCGCATGAAGAAAGGGGTCTGGAAATTTCTGTGTTGTGAGGATCTGTTTCATGAAGGACCATTTGACTATATCGAAGGCCTTCTCAGCATTTGTGCTGAGAAGAACTAGGGGCATAGATTTCCTTTTTGCATAATGTAGAATGTTTAGTACTCTTGCGATATTATCTTTCCCCTCTCTTCCTTTAATAAAACCGGTCTGGTCCCTATGGATCCGCTTGGGAAGGATTTTTTCCAATCTATTCGCTAACATCTTGGCTAGAATTTTTAAGTCAATATTGAGAAGGGAAATGGGCCTATAATTTGGACAAAGAGTATGGTCTTTGCCCTCTTTCGGGATAAGGGTTATATGCGCTTTGGTTATTTCCCTATATAGAGGTTTATCTGCAAGAGCTAGATTATAAACGGGAAGAAAGTGTGGGATAAGGGTGTTTTGGAATGAGGAGCATAGGGGATTGGTAGTCCGTCAGGTCCTGGGCTCTTGCCTTTTGGAGATTTTTGAATAACCTCTTTGAGTACTTCCGAGCTAAAAGGGGACGTCAGATGTTGTTTGTCTGTATCAGAAAGTGTTGTGAGGTCAAGACCCTCCAGAAAAGGGTTAGTGGGGGAATAAACCCAGTTGCACTTTTTGTCTGTTGTGTGGAATCCAGATTATATAATGTTTCGTAAAAGTCCCTAAATTGGACGGCTATTTGATTAGAGTCAAATGTTAAGGAGCCGGAGGGATTACTGCGTTTGTGCACATAGTTGTTTAGTTTTCTCTTCTTAACCCTCTGAATCACAAATTTAGAAGCTTTATTGCCATGAGCAAAGATCTTCTGCTGAGAGTGAAGATAACATTTCGCTGATTTGGTGTTCAGAAGGTTCTTAAGAGTGTGTCTATTATTATTGAAATAAGTCAGCTGTGTTTGTAATAAGAATTGTTTATGAACTTGTTTTTTCAGCCACGAGATTTGCTTGTTGTTAGGGGCGTATACATTTATGAATGTATATAGGTGCTGATGTATCTTCCCTTTAATCATTATATATCTACCTTCAGTGACTGTATTTTGGTCTATCAGTAGAGAGGGGACTTTCTTTTGGAAGCCTTTGCTAACTCCTCTGGATTTGGAGGAGGGGGATCCACAGTGGTACCATTGAGAAAAGTATGAATATGTGAGGTTAGGAAAGTGGTTCAATTTTAAGTGTGTCTCCTATAGAAATAATACCGTAGCTCTGTCTCTCTTTAATGTCCCAAATATCTGTCTCCGTTTAGAAGGAGAATTTAGGCCCTGTACATTTAAGAAGCTATTCTAATGTCAGCCATTAGGGTCATCAAGAGAGACTTTAACTGTTACCAGGAGTGTGCTACAAATCAAGATGTGTATATTTTGATAAAGGTACTCATCCTTCAAAGGCAAGTATTGGTGTGTCCTGTAGACTTCCCTGCAAACCGTGACCCGCTCCAGAACATGTACTGGTGACCTATTTTTAACAAAAGTAACATAAAAATAATGAGAAAACAAACATAGTGAGCAGAGCAGTATGACTGCAAAGGCATAAGGGGGGAAAGTTGGGTATTTTACCCTTGTTTGACTGTAACTTTACTTGTTAGAAGCATATGATTGTTGGACCTGGAACTAAAGACAAGGACCAAACGGCCCTGTCCCCAGACCCAGATCACTGGCATCATAAAGAAGGCTCTATACACCAAAAGGAATCTATGGTAAAACATGCCTGAAGGGGGGTTAAGGTGAAAGGGAGGCTGGGAAAGGATAGGTGTTAGGAAGGGAGGGATGGGTGGAGGGGAAGGGAAGGGAAGAAAAGAGAAGGGGGGGAATCGAGGGTGGGGGAATGTGAAAAGTTATACTACCTTCTCAATATAAGGGTAAAAAAATAATTATAATCAAGATCGTGATGAAGAGTCCCAGAACATTATTCTCTCCAGATACTTAGAGTTGGCAGCTGGATAGCTGTGTAAAGAGGTATATTTTCAGAAGGTGTCTGTGGTTAGGCATCTCGGTGTTAGGGACACGTTCCTTTTCTTCTGGCGTTGGGTTTTAGGGGTTCGTCTGTGCTCAAAAGGGGTAGCCTTGGGAACTTCTGGGAGAGGAGCCAGGTCTTGTATTAGGTCCCAGTTGTCAATTTCCATTTGTGGGATCTCTAGAAGGTTAAAAGCTTGGTCTAAGTCAGCATGGGTGCGTATAGCAATCCGTTGGACATTGTAGAAGAAAGAGTGGCCAAAGGGGAAGGTCCAGTGGTAAAGTACTTTGTGGTTTCTGAGCCACTCCATAAGCGGGTTAATGGCTTTTTGTTTTTTAAGAGTTAGGCCTCTTTCACGCGGGCGAGATTTCCGTGCGGGTGCAATGCGTGAGGTGAGCGCATTGCACCCGCACTGAATCCGGACCCATTCATTTCTATGGGGCTGTGCTCATGAGCAGTGATTTTCACGCATCACTTGTGCATTGCGTGAAAATCGTAGCATGCTCTATTTTGTGCGTTTTTCACGCAACGCAGGCCCCATAGAAGTGAATGGGGCTGCGTGAAAATCGCAAGCATCCGCAAGCAAGTGCGGATGCGGTGTGATTCTCACACATGGTTGCTAGGAGATGATCGGGATGGGGACCCGATCATTATTATTTTCCCTTATGACATGGTTATAAGGGAAAATAGAGACGATTACTCTTACCGGTAATTGGATTTTCCAATAGCCTCCACAACGGCACACCAGGAGGGTTTCCCCGCCTCCCCAGGACAGGAAAAACGTAGAAGATCAGGTTTAACCCCTTAAGTACTTAGGGCGTACCGGTACGCCCTATTTCCCGAGCCCTTAAGGACTCAGGGCGTAACGGTACGTCCTAAGATTAAAGCGCCGCGGGGGTTAATCCGAACAGAATGTCCGCTAAAATCATTCAGCGGGCATCCTGTCACAACGCCCGGGGGGGTCCCCCCCCCATGTCGGCGATCGCCGCAAACCTCAGGTCAATTCAGCTTTTTTTTACCTGTGGTTGCGGCGAGTGTCGGCGGTGCCATCGGGTCCCGATGCGGCTGTAGGGGGGACCCGATGGCATGGAAGGCAGCGCGATGTCTAAGGAAGGAATCTCGCTGCCTTCCGGTGATGAGCCTGTGAGATCCAGCCCCCTGGATCTCACAGGCAGGAAGCTGTATGAGTAATACACACAGTATTACTCATACAGCCAATGCATTCCAATACAGAAGTATTGGAATGCATTGTAAAGGAATATACCCCCCAAAGTTCAAGTCCCAAAGTGGGACAAAAAATAAAGTGAAAAAAAAAAGTTGAAAAATTCAAGTTTTCCCCCCAAAAAATTTAAGTTTCAAGTAAAAATAAACAAAAACGTCATTTTCCCCAAATAAAGTAAAAGAAATTGGTAAAAAATAGGGGGAAAAAGGAAGTATACATATTAGGTATCACCGCGACCGTATCGACCGACTCTATAAATATATCACATGACCTAACCCCTCAGATGAACACCGTAAAAAATGTAAAATAAAAACTGTGCTAAATAAACCATTCTTTGTCACCGTACATCACAAAAAGTGCAATAGCAAGCGATCAAAAACTCACACGAACCCCAAAATAGTGCCAATAAAACAGTCATCTCATGCCGCAAAAGTCATACCCTACCCAAGGTAATCGCCCAAAAACTGAAAAAATTATGGCTCTCAGACTATGGAAACACTAAAACATGATTTTTTTTGCTTCAAAAATGAAATCATTGTGTAAAACTTACATAAATAAAAATAAAGTATACATATTAGGTATCGCCGCGTCCATATCGACCGGCTCTATAAAAATATCACATGACCTAACCTCTCAGATGAATGTTGTAAATAAAAAAAATTTAAACTGTGCCAAAACAGCTATTTCTTGTTATCTTGCCTCACAAAAAGTGTAATATAGAGCAACCAAAAATCATATGTACCCTAAACTAGTACCAACAATACTGCCACCCTATCCCGTAGTTTCTAAAATGGGGCTTCAAATTGGACATGGTATCAAAAAAACCAGTCCAGCAAAATCTGCCTTCCAAAAACCGTATGACATTCCTTTCCTTCTGCGCCCTGCAGTGTGCCCGTTCAGCTGTTTACGACCACATATGGGGTGTTTCTGTAAACTACAGAATCAGGGTCATAAATATTGAGTTTTGTTTGGCTGTTAACCCTTGCTTTGTTACTAGGAAAAATTGATTAAAATGGAAAATTTGCCCAAAAATTTAAATTCAGAAATTTCATCTCCATTTGCCAATAACTCTTGTGGAACACCTAAAGGGTTAACAACGTTTTTAAAATCTGTTTTGAATACCTTGATGGGTGTAGTTTCTTAGATGGGGTCACTTTTATGGAGTTTCTACTCTAGGGTTGCATCAGGGGTGCTTCAAATGGGACATGGTGTAAAAAAAAAACAGTCCAGCAAAACCTGCCTTCCAAAAACCCTATGGCATTCCTTTCATTCTGCGCCCTGCCGTGTGCCCGTACAGCGGTTTACGACCACATATGGGGTGTTTCTGTAAACTACAGAATCAAGGCCATAAATGTTGAGTTTGGTTTGGCTGTTAACCCTTGCTTTGTAACTGGAAAAAAATAATTAAAATGGAAAATCTGCCAAAAAAGTGAAATTTTGAAATTGTATCTCTATTTTCCATTAATTCTTGTGGAACACCTAAAGGGTTAACCAAGTTTGTAAAATCAGTTTTGAATACCTTGAGGGGTGTAGTTTATAGAATGGGGTCATTTTCGCGTGGTTTCTATTATGTAAGCCTTGCAAAGTGACTTCAGACCTGAACTGGTCCCTAAAAATTGGGTTTTTGAACATTTCTGAAGAATTTCAAGATTTGCTTCTAAACTTCTAAGCCTTGTATTAAAATGGAAAATCTGCCAAAAAAGTGAAATTTTGAAATTGTATCTCTATTTTCCACTAATTCTTGTGGAACACCTAAAGGGTTAACGACGTTTGTAAAATTAGTTTTGAATACCTTGAGGGGTGTAGTTTCTTAGATGGGGTCACTTTTATGGAGTTTCTACTCTAGGGGTGCATCAGGGGGCTTCAAATGGGACATGGGTGTCAAAAAAAACAGTCCAGCAAAAGCTGCCTTCCAAAAACCGTATGGCATTCCTTTCCTTCTGCGCCCTGCCGTGTGCCCGTACAGCGGTTTATGACCACATATGGGGTGTTTCTATAAACTAAAGAATCAGGGCCATAAATGTTGAGTTTGGTTTGGCTGTTAACCCTTGCTTTGTAACTGGAAAAAAATAATTAAAATGGAAAATCTGCCAAAAAAGTGAAATTTTGAAATTGTATCTCTATTTTCCATTAATTCTTGTGGAACACCTAAAGGGTTAACCAAGTTTGTAAAATCAGTTTTGAATACCTTGAGGGGTGTAGTTTATAGAATGGGGTCATTTTCGCGTGGTTTCTATTATGTAAGCCTTGCAAAGTGACTTCAGACCTGAACTGGTCCCTAAAAATTGGGTTTTTGAAAATTTCAGAAGAATTTCAAGATTTGCTTCTAAACTTCTAAGCCTTGTAACATCCCCAAAAAATAAAATATCATTCCCAAAATGATCCAAACATGAAGTAGACATATGGGGAATGTAAAGTAATAACTATTTTTGGAGGTATTACTATGTATTATAGAAGTAGAGGAAATTGAAACTTGGAAATTTGCAATTTTTCAAAAATTTTTGGTAAATTTGGTATTTTTTTATAAATAAAAATGATTTTTTTTTACTTCATTTTACCAGTGTCATAAAGTACAATATGTGACGAAAAAACAATCTCAGAATGGCCTGGAAAAGCCAAAGCGTTTTAAAGTTATCAGCACTTAAAATGACACTGGTCAGATTTGCAGAAAATGGCCAAGTTCTTAAGGTGAAATAGGGCTGAGTCCTTAACGGGTTAAAAGGCCCCCTCCCCTTACCTGCTTCAGTTAATGATATAGGACTCGGTTAGTTAGTTCAAGAACTGTATTGATATAATGATAACATAACATAAATAACATAACACTCCCACAATAATTACACAACTTGGGTAGGGAATCCAGTGCCGTTGTGGAGGCTATTGGAAAATCCAATTACCGGTAAGAGTAATCGCCTCTTTTCCCTGGCGCCTCCACAACGGCACTCCAGGAGGATTAATAGAGAAATAAACTCTAGGATGGGACTACTGCAGATAAGACTTTTCTGCCATATGATAAATCATAATTTTGGAGTACATCTAATTTATAATGTTTAAAGAAAGTACTTGGATTCTTCCATGTAGCTGCTCTGCATATTTGTTCTACTGAGGCATAGGCGTTTTCTGCCCATGAGGCCGACACGGCCCTGGTAGAGTGTGCTTTGATCCCTTTAGGAGGGGTAAAGCTTCTCTGCAGGTAGCAGAACTCAATGGTCTTTCGGATCCATCTGGATATAGTGCTCTTGCTTGCCGCTGATCCCTTATGCTGGCCCTGATACTGAAGGAGGAGGTGGTCCGATTTTCTGAATGCCGCTGAGACAACCAGGTAAGTTAGCAGACATCTTCTGACATCCAGATTATGGTATTTTCTCTCTAAGTCAGAGGTTAGATTTTCACAAAAGGATGGAAGCGACACCTCCTGTTGGCGATGGAATTTTGAGGCCACCTTGGGTAGAAACATTGGGGTGTGTCTAAGGATAATACGGTCCTCTAATACTGTGAGGTAGGGTGCTTTACAGGAAAAGGCCTGAATCTCACCTACCCTTTTGGCTGATGTTATCGCCAGTAAAAAGGCAGTCTTTAGGGTCAGAAGCTTAAGTGAGATCTCCTCTAAGGGCTCAAAGGGTGCTTCCATTAAAACCTCTAATACAAAATTCAGGTCCCAAGGAGGAATGGTAGAATGAATAAATGGGCATTTTCTGAATGCTCCTTTTATGAATCTCTTTATTAATGGTAAATCTGCCAGTTTCACATCAAGGAAGCTAATTAATGCTGAGACCTGCGCCTTTATGGTGTTGGGTTTGAGACCTTTGTCAAGGCCTGCCTGCAAGAAATCCAGTATGAGTGGAATATTAACTTCCTGATTGTGGTATATTCTGTCTCCTGCAAACTCCAGGAATGTTTCCCATGTTCTTCTGTAGATCCGTGAGGTAGAAACCTTTTTACTACATAGTAGGGTGGATATTACGGATTCTGATAGGCCTCTTTGTTGTAAGTGGACCGGTTCACTTTCCATGATGTTAGATGAAGTCTTGCTACCTCTGGATGGAGTACCGGGCCCTGACGTAGTAGTCCCGGATATGACGGGGGAGACCAGAATTGACCTTCCGACAGATTGTAGAGGAGGGAAAACCAGGACCTTTTTGGCCAGAATGGAGCAATTAATATCAATTGTGCTTTTTCTTCTATTATCTTGATTAGCACCTTTGGAATTATACTGTAAGGGGGAAATGCATACAGGAGATCTTTCGGCCATGGACAGGACAGAGCGTCCACCATCAGAGGGTGATCCCTGCTGGAGAGGGAACCGAATAACTCGAGTTGCCTGTTCTTTTGATTTGCGAAGAGATCCACTTTGGGTAACCCCCATTTGAGAGATATTTGCTTGAACATGTTGGGATCTAGTGACCATTCTCCCCCTCTTAGAACCTCTCTCCTGAGATAGTCCGCTATCTTGTTTTCCTCGCCTTTCAGATGGACTGCTACCAGGGACTTTATATTTTTTCTGCCCAACTGAAGATTTTCCCTGACAACACTTGTAATTCTTTGCTTCTGGTACCCCCTTGTCGGTTAACCTCTTAAGGACACATGACGTACCGGTACGTCATGATGTCCTGGTACGTCATGTGTTGTTCCGATCACTGCCGCCCGGCCGGCAGTGATCGGAACCCGGTGCCTGCTCAAATCATCGAGCAGGCACCTAGGCTAAATGCGCGGGGGGGTCCCGTGACCCCCCCATGTCGGCGATCGCGGCAAACCGCAGGTCAATTCAGACCTGCGGTTTGCTGCGATTTCTGCAGTTTCTGATCCCTGCGGTCCCTGACCGCGGGGATCAGAAACTTTAGTATTCCTAAAATAGATCTGTATCCCTCCCCCTGCACCCCCCGAGTGATTTTAGCCCGGTGGGAGGTGCAGGGGGAGGGTTGCGGGCAGTGTGGGCGGTGCGGGAGGCGGGCGGTGCGGCAGGCGGGATCGCGATCCCCCGCCCGCCTCCCCTTGTATAATCGTTGGTTTCTAGTGGGGATACCAGGGTGCCAGCACATTGCTGGCACCCTGGTATAAACGGCTGACATCTGCGATGCGATGTCAGCCGTTAACCCTTTCCATACAGCGGTCCGTACGGACCGCTGTATGGAAAAGGTTAACAGCGCAGGGAGCTCCCTCCCTCTCCCATCGGGGGGCTGCTGTGCCTTTGCAGCCCCCCGATGGGAGAGGGAGAGAGCCCCCAGAGAGCCCCCCTCAGCCCTGTGCTTACCCTTCCCCGTCTGCGCAGTTCTGAGCAGACGGGGAAGGTTCCCATGGCAACAGGACGCCTCTCATGCGTCCTGCTGTCCATGGTGCTGAACAGATCTGTGCTAAAAGCATAGATCTGTTCAGTGTAAGTAAAATACAGTACAGAACAATATATATTGTACTGTACTGTATTATACAGACATCAGACCCACTGGATCTTCAAGAACCAAGTGGGTCTGGGTCAAAAAAAAGTTAAAAAAAGTGAAAAAAAAGTAAAAATCAAAAAACACATTTATCACTGATTAAAAATGAAAAAAATAAAATTCCCTACACATGTTTGGTATCGCCGCGTCCGTAACGACCTGATCTATAAAACGGTTATGTTACTTTACCCGAACGGTTAACGCCATAAAAATAAAAAATAAAAAACTAGGATGAAATTGAAATTTTGCCCACCTTACTTCCCAAAAAAGGTAATAAAAGTGATCAAAAAAGTCGCATGTACGCCAAAATAGTACCAATCAAACCGTCATCTCATCCCGCAAAAATCATACCCTACCCAAGATAATCGCCCAAAAACTGAAAAAACTATGGCTCTTAGACTATGGAAACACTAAAACATGATTTTTTTTGTTTCAAAAATGAAATCATTGTGTAAAACTTACATAAATAATAAAAAGTATACATATTAGGTATCGCCGCGTCCGTATCGACCGGCTCTATAAAAATATCACATGATCTAACCCCTCAGATGAACACCGTAAAAAAATTAAAATAAAAACGGTGTAAAAAAAGCCATTTTTTGTCATCTTACGTCACAAAAAGTGTAATAGCAAGCAATCAAAAAGTCATATGCACCCCAAAATAGATGCCAATCAAACCGTCATTTCATCCCGCAAAAAATGAGACCCTACTTAAGATAATCGCCCAAAAACTGAAAAAACTATGGCTCTTAGACTATGGAGACACTAAAACATTTTTTTTGTTTTAAAAATGAAATCATTGTGTAAAACTTACATAAATAAAAAAAATAGTATACATATTAGGTATCGCCGCGTCCATGACAACCTGCTCTATAAAATTACCACATGATCTAACCTGTCAGATGAATGTTGTCAATAACAAAAAATAAAAACGTGCCAAAAAATCTATTTCTTGTTACCTTGCCGCACAAAAAGTGTAATATAGAGCAACCAAAAATCATATGTACCCTAAACTAGTACCAACAAAACTGCCACCCTATCCCGTAGTTTCTAAAATGGGGTCACTTTTTTGGAGTTTCTACTCTAGGGGTGCATCAGGGGGGCTTCAAATGGGACATGGTGTAAAAAAAAACTGTCCAGCAAAATCTGCCTTCCAAAAACCGTATGGCGTTCCTTTCCTTCTGCGCCCTGCCGTGTGCCCGTACAGCAGTTTACGACCACATATGGGGTGTTTCTGTAAACTACAGAATCAGGGCCATAAATAATGAGTTTTGTTTGACTGTTAACCCTTGCTTTGTAACTGGAAAAAAAATATTAAAATGGAAAATCTGCCAAAAAAGTGAAATTTTGAAATTGTATCTCTATTTTCCATTAAATCTTGTGCAACACCTAAAGGGTTAACAAAGTTTGTAAAATCAGTTTTGAATACCTTGAGGGGTGTAGTTTCTTAGATGGGGTCACTTTTATGGAGTTTCTACTCCAGGGGTGCATCAGGGGGGCTTCAAATGGGACATGGTGCCAAAAAAACAGTCCAGCAAAATCAGCCTTCCAAAAACCAAACGGCGCACCTTTCACTCTACGCCCCGCTGTGTGCCCGTACAGTAGTTTACGGCCACATATGGGGTGTTTCTGTAAACAGCAGAGTCAGGGCAATAAAGATACAGTCTTGTTTGGCTGTTAACCCTTGCTTTGTTAGTGGAAAAAATGGGTTAAAATGGAAAATTAGGCAAAAAAATGAAATTCTCAAATTTCATCGCCATTTGCCAATAACTCCTGTGCAACACCTAAAGGGTTAACGATGTATGTAAAATCAGTTTTGAATAGCTTGAGGGGTGTAGTTTCTTAGATGGGGTCACTTTTAGGGAGTTTCTCCTCTAGGGGTGCATCAGGGGGCTTCAAATGGGACATGGTGTAAATAAACCAGTCCATAAAAATCAGCCCTCCAAAAACCATACGGCGCACCTTTCACTCTACGCCCCGCTGTGTGGCCGTACAGTAGTTTACGGCCACATATTGGGTGTTTCTGTAAACGGCAGAGTCAGGGCAATAAAGATACAGTCTTGTTTGGCTGTTAACCCTTGATTTGTTAGTGGAAAAAATGGGTTAAAATGAAAATTTAGACAAAAAAATGAAATTCTCAAATTTCCTCCCCATTTGCCAATAACTCTTGTGCAACACCTAAAGGGTTAACAACGTATGCAAAATCAGTTTTGAATACCTTGAGGGGTGTAGTTTCTTAGATGGGGTCATTTTTGGGTGGTTTCTATAATGTAAGCCTCGCAAAGTGACTTGAGACCTGAACTGGTCCCTAAAAATTGAGTTTTTGTAAATTTCTGAAAAATTTCAAGATTTGCTTCTAAACTTCTAAGCCTTATAACATCCCCAAAAAATAAAATATCATTCCCAAATCAATTCTAACAAGAAGTAGACATATGGGGAATGTAAAGTCATCACAATTTTTTGGGGTATTACTATGTATTACAGAAGTAGAGAAACTGAAACTTTGAAATTTGCAAATTTTTCCAAATTTTTTGTTAAATTAGGTATTTTTTGGTGCAAAAAAAATAATTTTTTTGACTTCATTTTACCAGTGTCATGAAGTACAATATGTGACGAAAAAACAATCTCAGAACGGCCTGGATAAGTCAAAGCGTTTTAAAGTTATCAGCACTTAAAGGGACTCTGGTCAGATTTTCAAAAAATGGCCTGGTCCTAAGGTGTAAAAAGGCTGTGTCCTTAAGGGGTTAAGGTAGGCTACGGTGGTAGCGTTGTCGGACAGTATCTTTAGATGATGGGTCTTTATGTATGGAAGAAGATGTGTAAGAACCTCCAGTACTGCCGACAGTTCCCTTCTGTTTGAAGAGGCTGCTGACATTTCTGGGTTCCAGGTGCCCTGAACTATCTGATCTCCTGTATGGCCTCCCCAGCCTCGGCTGCTGGCGTCGGTAGTTATAGTGATCTGATTTGCCGGTCGCCAAAAAACTCCCCTTTGGAGATTTTTCTTTGTTTTCCACCAGAAGAGAGATATTTTCACTTTTAAAGGAATTTCTATTCTCTTGTTTAAGGAGCTTTGATCTCCATCCCAGGATTCCAGGAGAAATCTTTGTAATATTCTTGTGTGATGCTGGGCCCATCGGACTGCGGGGATAGTGGATGTTAGATGTCCTAACAGTCTCATAATGTCCCTTATGGCTACTCTTTTTGCTTTGCAGACTTTGGAGATCTTTTGACTTATGGTCATCTGTTTTTCTGGAGTTAGAAAGGACATGAGGTTGTATGAGTCTAGCAATATTCCTAGAAATTTTTTCTGCTGACTGGGAACCAGGTCGGATTTCTGGGTATTTATTAGATGCCCATGGAGAACCGGAAGAGATGAGCCTGCTATCAGGAGGTCGTCTAGGTATGGAACTACTAAAATACATTGAAGGTGTAGATATCCCGTCACCTCGGCCATAATTTTGGAAAAAATTCTTGGGGCTGATGATGTCCCAAAGGGAAGGGCCTGGAACTGGAAGTGGAACTCCTGACCTCTTAGGAGTAGGGCTATTCTGAGATATCTCTGGTATGCTCTGTGTATGGGAACATGGTAATATGCGTCCGAGAGGTCTATAGTTACCATGTAACAATTGCGGGATAGAAGATTCACTGTAGATCTGATCAATTCCATTTTGAATCTCTTGCAGGTCATGTATTTGTTTAGTTTCTTTAAATTTATTATTAGCCTGAAGGATCTGTTTGGTTTCTGAATAAGGAATATGGGAGAATAAAACCCCCGCCTCTCCTGATCTTGTGGAACTGGAACAATTACGCCCTTTTTTAGAAGAGATTATTTCTCTAGTTCTAAGGCCTGCTGTCTTTCTGGTCTTTTTAACGGTTTGTTGATAGTGAAGTGCTCTGGAGGAGCCATATCGTATTCTAGTTTGTACCCCATGGATACGGTATAATCCAAGGGGCAGACGAGTAGCGATGAGCGGCAGGGGTCATATTCGAAGTCGCGATATTTCGCAAATATTTTGTAGAATATTCGTCAAATATTCGCAAATGATTGTGTAATATGCGAATTTCCGTAATTCGAATTTTCGGATTCAAATTTTGTTACGAATTTTTCAACTTACAACTATTAGACAAAGAAGATTATAGCACTATATTAGCTAAATTTCTCTATATTCGATTTTTTTCGAATATTCGCTATATTGCTATAACTGTTTTTTTGAATATTCGTAATATTCTAAAACAAGAATATAAACAACAATAAAACAACAATATATAGCAATATATAGCAATATAGCGAATATTCGAAAAAAAAAGCAATAGAGAAATTTATCTAATATAGTAGAATATAATTATATCGTGGCTCACCCGTGTCTGTTAATGTGGTTAAGGTGCTCTGTTTTTTGGATGTTTCACCCGTTCATCCAATAAGAATTGTACTTAAAATGCAAAATAAGAATAAAAACAGGCACTCACCAGCTGGTATGTCTATAGTAGAATATTTATATAAAATCACACATAATATATATAAAATACAGAATAAAAATACTGAATCACAAAATTACAAAATTGATATGCACTGGGGTTGGCACATCTATTAAATCACATACGCTCTATATATAGTAGACAATGTAAATCTATTATAGCGATATATTTCAAGAAATAGTTGCTTCAATCTGGTAGGTTGATAAAATAAAAGTGTACCCTTTAAGTGAAAAAAACTAATAATTCTAGTGAAAAAAACAATTGTAGTGAAAAAAACAGGTATCTGTAAGTGAAATGTCCCGTATAAGGATTAATACCTGTGAAGGAAAAACTGCTGGTAACAGCTGAAAAGAACTTGGTGATGTCTTCTTAAATAGTGATTGTGTCCATACAGACTGATGTGGCAATTGTGTCCATACAGACTGATGTAGCAACTGATATAGCGCTAATATAACAATGTGAGGCAGCAGATTTCACCAGCATATAGAGTCCGCACTCAGGGATCAGCATATATTAAAGTAATCGGGTTTTATAGATGGGGCGTCCCCCTATCTGTAAACCCTCTTACCTTGCCCTTTTGGAATGCCTGTGTGGTTTATGCTGCCCAAGGTCGCTGAGTCCTTTCTGTCACTCGATGTAAGATCCGACACTTTGAGTTCCCTGCTGCTGCTCTCCGGTCTCGGCGTTCCACGTGGTATCTTTGCGTGTCGCCTTCCAGGAAGCAATGTGCAGGGATCGCGTAATCTTGCGATAGGTCAAACCAGTTTCTCTTTCACTGGTATCCAGATCACCGTCGGAATGCTTGAATTGACCAACAATGTATAGGTCTCTTTCCTTGGGTTAGGGTGGGTAATTTGTAGCTCGCAGGACCAGCCAGACGCGTTTCGAGGGGTCTCCCTCTTCCTCAGTGGCTATATTGCGAGTGCTACTACCCTCTTCTTTTTATACTCCAGTTTTCACAAACCCCACCCAACACCCAGCTTGAATTAATCATCTTCTAATTTGGCATTTTACCATATCCTCAGTGCATAATATTACATATATCTCTATAGACACTTTG
The DNA here is from genome assembly GCF_905171765.1 of Bufo bufo. NCBI lineage: Eukaryota > Metazoa > Chordata > Amphibia > Anura > Bufonidae > Bufo > Bufo bufo. The sequence goes on along the minus strand of NC_053393.1, from coordinate 404,612,519 downwards.
CTTTTATTACTACAAAATTTATTATTGCTAAAATTGGTAAAAACTGAAATTAATATAAGAGATTTAAAACAATTTCATTTAAAACTCAAAAAGTCAGTCTTTGGATCCTCCTTCCTTCTTTTCAATCAACCTTTATTTACTTTTTCTTATTGTTTTAAATCTTCCTAATGTTTGGAATTTAAAATTTGCATTATAAGATGTTCCAATATATAGGGCTCTTCCAGCCGCATCAAAAAATCCAAAAAACGCATCGAACCCTAAAAAAACGCATATGCGTTTTTGGTGCGTTTTTAGTGCGTTTTTTATGGATTCCATTTTCTCTATTGTCCCTAATCAATTGGGAACAAAAATTAATAAAAATTGATAAGAATCTTAAAAAATATTGTTGAATAATTCAATTTTTTTGTTGTTTTTGTTTTTTATATATGGGATTTTGTTGTTTGTTACTGCCCCTTCTGTCTTTTGAGTTACTCAGAGTTCTGCAGTGTTGAAAGATGTTAATAGCTGTATGTGTGGAGGGAGCCAAATTCAGAGGGGAGATCCTGGTGCTGTTAAACAGCCCAACTCAGGATGTCCCATCAGAAAAGGGCACCCACCACCAATATCTACAGAAAACCGAACAATTCAAAGTCCGAATTGAGTCCCCTTGGGAGGAGTGTTTCAAAATCAAAGATTCGTCTAGATTCCTGCCTTGACATCCTGGCGATGTGGTCTCCTCCTCTCCAATGCACATCCACTTTTTCAAAGGCCACGAAGACCATACCTTCAGGATTTTTATTATGATGTTCTTTATAATGTAGTGAGAGAGAGTGCTTTTCATAGCCATTTTTTATATTTGTAATGTGCTCTGACAGTCTTTTTTTCAATGTACGTTTTGTCCTCCCAATGTATTGTTTCTTGCATTGGCATTCTATCATATACAGAATGTTACTAGAGCTACAAGTCAGAAATTCCTTTATTTTCCATGTAAAGGAGTTTACCCGTGATTGAATTTCAGTGGTCTTCCTAGGAAACGATGTTAATTTGCATATCCCACATTTCCCACATTTATAGAAGCCACTCAAATTCAACCAACCTTGCATAGATATTTTATTATTTTTGTTTATAACTGTTGGTGCCACCTTTAAGGATAAATTCTGAGCTCTTGTATATGTTATTTGAGGACCATTGCTAACCAAAGGGCCTATTAGTCTGTCACTCAACAGATGATGCCAGTGCTTCCTCACAATTCCTTCTATTTGTTTGTGTTGTTTATTGAAGGGTAATATTATTCTCCTCAGTTGATCTTGTTCTTCTTCTTTTCTAACCTCATTTATTTTCTCTTTAAAGAAGGTCTCCCTATGTATAGTTTTAACTTTTGTGAGTGCCTTGTCCAATACATTACTCGGATAATTTTTGTCTAGAAAACGTTTCTTCATGGTTTCGGCCTCATTCTCAAAATCAGTTTCATCTGTACAATTCCTTTTTATACGTTTGAATTGGCCCATTGGGACTTCAAGCAGCCATCTTGGTAGATGGCAGCTTGAAAACAGTATGTAACTGTTTCGGGATACCTCTTTTTGATATGTACTGCAGATCAGCTTTTTATTCTGCACTCTAATTGATAGATCTAAAAACTCTATTCTCTCCATACTTATATTAGCAGAAAATTTTTAATTGTATGCATTGGTGTCAATATCTGTATGAAACCTATTAAGATCTTCCCTCGTACCTTTCCAGATAAACAGGATATCATCAATGAACCTGTGCCAGAGTACCAGGCTTGCCCCCAACATGGGCAGAATCTCCTCACATTCCCAATGCGCCATGAATAAATTTGCATAACTGGGGGCAAACCTGGTACCCATGGCGGTTCCCCTGGTTTGGAGATAATAGTCTAATTTGTAAGCAAAATAGTTATGGGTTAGAATGAATTTTACCCCTTCTGCTATAAAGTCTATTTGCTTCTCAGGGAGATCACTATGTATCTTTAATTGACTCCTCAATGCTTGTATTCCCTGATTGTGATTTATGACTGTATAGAGGGAACTTACATCTAAAGTCCCCAAAATCAAGTCTGTTTCATATTCTAACCCCTCCACTATTTTAATAACTTGAGTTGTATCTCTAATATATGCAAAATTCTTTTTTACACTCGGCTGTAGAAGTTTATCAATGTATTCTGACAAATTGGAGGTTAGTGAACCTATGCCCGAGATGATTGGTCTCCTTGGGGGGTTCGTTAGATCTTTGTGAACTTTGGGGAGACAGTAAAATACTGGTAATCAACTTTGGGTGGTACTAATATATCTGAATTCCTGTTCATTCAAAATTCCCTTTTCCCAACCATCTCTGGCATAGTTCACCAACTCCCCCATATATTCTTTTGTAGGGTCCCTCATCAGTTTGGAGTATGTGTCAGTATGCAAATTAACATCGTTTCCTAGGAAGACCACTGAAATTCAATCACGGGTAAACTCCTTTACATGGAAAATAAAGGAATTTCTGACTTGTAGCTCTAGTAACATTCTGTATATGATAGAATGCCAATGCAAGAAACAATACATTGGGAGGACAAAACGTACATTGAAAAAATGACTGTCAGAGCACATTACAAATATAAAAAATGGCTATGAAAAGCACTCTCTCTCACTACATTATAAAGAACATCATAATAAAAATCCTGAAGGTATGGTCTTCGTGGCCTTTGAAAAAGTGGATGTGCATTGGAGAGGAGGAGACCACATCGCCAGGATGTCAAGGCAGGAATCTAGACGAATCTTTGATTTTAAAACACTCCTCCCACGGGGACTCAATTCGGACTTTGAATTGTTCGGTTTTCTGTAGATATTGGTGGTGGGTGCCCTTTTCTGATGGGACATTCTGAGTTGGGCTGTTTAACAGCACCAGGATCTCCCCTCTGAATTTGGCTCCCTCCACACATACAGCTATTAACATCTTTCAACACTGCAGAACTCCGAGTAACTCAAAAGACAGAAGGGGCAGTAACAAACAACAAAATCCCATATATAAAAAACAAAAACAACAAAAAAATTGAATTATTCAACAATATTTTTTAAGATTCTTATCAATTTTTATTAATTTTTGTTTCCAATTGATTAGGGACAATAGAGAAAATGGAATCCATAAAAAACGCACTGAAAACGCACCAAAAACGCATATGCGTTTTTTAGAGTTCGATGCGTTTTTTGGATTTTTTGATGTGGCTGGAAGAGCCCTATATATTGGAACATCTTATAATGCAAATTTTAAATTCCAAACATTAGGAAGATTTAAAACAATAAGAAAAAGTAAATAAAGGTTGATTGAAAAGAAGGAAGGAGGATCCAAAGACTGACTTTTTGAGTTTTAAATGAAATTGTTTTAAATCTCTTATATTAATTTCAGTTTTTACCAATTTTAGCAATAATAAATTTTGTAGTAATAAAAGCAAAGTGTCTATAGAGATATATGTAATATTATGCACTGAGGATATGGTAAAATGCCAAATTAGAAGATGATTAATTCAAGCTGGGTGTTGGGTGGGGTTTGTGAAAACTGGAGTATAAAAAGAAGAGGGTAGTAGCACTCGCAATATAGCCACTGAGGAAGAGGGAGACCCCTCGAAACGCGTCTGGCTGGTCCTGCGAGCTACAAATTACCCACCCTAACCCAAGGAAAGAGACCTATACATTGTTGGTCAATTCAAGCATTCCGACGGTGATCTGGATACCAGTGAAAGAGAAACTGGTTTGACCTATCGCGAGATTACGCGATCCCTGCACATTGCTTCCTGGAAGGCGACACGCAAAGATACCACGTGGAACGCCGAGACCGGAGAGCAGCAGCAGGGAACTCAAAGTGTCGGATCTTACATCGAGTGACAGAAAGGACTCAGCGACCTTGGGCAGCATAAACCACACAGGCATTCCAAAAGGGTAAGGTAAGAGGGTTTACAGATAGGGGGCGCCTCATCTATAAAACCCGATTACTTTAATATACGCTGATCCCTGAGTGCGGAATCTATATGCTGGTGAAATCTGCTGCCTCACATTGTTATATTAGCGCTATATCAGTTGCTACATCAGTCTGTATGGACACAATTGCCACATCAGTCTGTATGGACACAATCACTATTTAAGAAGACATCACCAAGTTCTTTTCAGCTGTTACCAGCAGTTTTTGCTTAATTTTTCCTTCACAGGTATTAATCCTTATACGGGACATTTCACTTACAGATACCTGTTTTTTTCACTACAATTGTTTTTTTCACTAGAATTATTAGTTTTTTTCACTTAAAGGGTACACTTTTATTTTATCAACCTACCAGATTGAAGCAACTATTTCTTGAAATATATCGCTATAATAGATTTACATTGTCTACTATATATAGAGCGTATGTGATTTAATAGATGTGCCAACCCCAGTGCATATCAATTTTGTAATTTTGTGATTCAGTATTTTTATTCTGTATTTTATATATATTATGTGTGATTTTATATAAATATTCTACTATAGACATACCAGCTGGTGAGTGCCTGTTTTTATTCTTATTTTATCTAATATAGTGCTATAATCTTCTTTGTCTAATAGTTGTAATTTTTTTCTCATCTGAAGTTCAGATTGGAAAAAAATTACAACTATAAAAAAAAGATTATAGCACTATATTAGCTAAATTGCTCTATATTCGTTTTTTTTTTTAGAATATTCGTTATATTGCTATAACTTCGTTTTTTCGAATATTCGTAATATTCTAAAACAAGAATATATAGCAATATAGCGAATATTCGAAAAAAACGAATATAGAGCAAAATTCGCAAACACTACTACTCCTAAATTCAAGTATATTGCAGCCTTCTTATTGGCCCACAAGCTAGAAGCAGGGAGGGATCATGTGTACTGATTAAAAAAATCGAATAAAAAAAAATCGAATTAAAAAAAAAAAGGGAATTTTTTTTCCCGAATATTCGAAATTAGGAATATATAAAACTATATTCGAAATATTCGCGAATTTTCGAAGTACCTATATTCGCGATAAAATTCGAAATTCGAATATTCGTGATCAACACTACAGACGAGATCTTTTCCCAGGCTTTGGAGAACATTCTTAGCCTGCCACCTACTTGATGCCTGGCGTCATTGACCGGGCATAGAAGTGGATTCGGGGTTAAATAGGAACCCCCTCCCTCTTCCTCTGGAGGACTGCTGCCACAGCCACTATCTCTGGCTGTGACCTTCCGTCCTTGCTCGTTCGGCGCTCCTCGCTGAAGTTTCGTTTCTGTGTGTTATTTGTGGTTCTGTATGGGTTAACTCCCCTGTGTTCCTATTAGGAGTTAATCCTTTCTGTCTGCTCCATGGGTGTGGTCTCTCTGCTGCACCCATGGAACCTGTATATAAGGCTGAGGTTTCCTCAGTTCTGGGTCAGCTCCCCTGGTGTGTTGTCTTGTCCTGCTCCTGGTTTGTACTCTCTCTCCCATGCTGCTGACCCATGGGATCCGTGTCTGTCTGTCTGTGCTCTGTGGGTTTCCTACTTGTTCATTCCCGTCCTCTTTGATGTCTTCTTTCCTGTCTTTCTGTTATCTGTTCTCCCAGTTATGTTTTAGTTACTTTGTGTGTATTCATATGTCTCGGTTCAGCAAGCGCCTAGCTGCAGAGTGCTATGCGCAAGGCCACGCAGTATACCACTGGTGGAGCAAGTCCTTCTCTGCTCATTGTCACTCCTGTTTCCTTGCCATGTATTTCTGCTTGTGTTATTAGTTGCCCTGTTTTGTATGTGCCGTCGGTACCTTCTGGTACCTGTTGTCCATTCGTTCATGCTGTCACTGTCTAGTTCACGCTCCAGAGTGGACCCTGGCAACTTCCTGCAGCAAAGTCTAACCCGACCATCTAGGGCTCTAGTGAATACCAGGAGTTGCTTAGTCACGCCCCTCTGGAGTATTACTAGACAGTGGCGCAGTGGGGGTTTTCTCCCACTGTGCTGACGGTACATAGAGCTCTTGTTTTGTCTGTGCTGCCTTCCCTGGTTTTTGTTTGTGCAATAAACTCTTATGTGTCTGTACCTGATTTATGTTTGTTTATTGCTTGACGACGCGGTGGTCTCTCCTGGGACCTCCAACTCGTGACAACTGCCATCTACCAGTGTTCTCTTTCTTCTTCTGGTACGGTCTATTTCTCCTTTGATTCCGAAAGGAACGACGCTGCTGATAAAATTTTGATTCTGAAGGAAATCCTTTCTTTTTGTCTGATGCCTTCTCTAAAATGTCCTCAAGGACTGACCCAAACAGCTTATCCCCCTCACATGGAATGGCGCATAGCCTACTCTTTGAGCTGGTGTCCCCGGACCAAGATCTAAGCCATATAGCTCTTCTTGTGGAATTGGAGAGAGCTGAGGATCTAGATGAGAGCTTCACCAGATCTGCAGATGCATCTGACAAGAAATTACAGGCCTGTTTAAGGGTAGGTATTGAGGCCAGGATCTCTTCCCTTGGAGTCCATACTACCAGGTGTTCTTCTAGTTGATTTAGCCATACTGACAGGGATCTTGATGTGCATGTAGCGGCTATACTGGGCCTAAGCATGGCTCTGTTTGTCTCCCATGCACGTTTTAATAGCCCCTCACATTTCTTATCCATGGGATCTTTTAGCAGGCCCATGTCCTCAAAGGGAAGAGACGTCTTTTTAGATATTCTGGCCACAGGCGCATCAATGGGAAGACAATTCACTCTCCAGCGGCTCAAAGGCTTTTGATAAGGCCACTTTCAGGTATTTCCTGGAGATCGGCAAATTTTGGCTGCTCCCGAATCTTCCGTGTCACTTTCTCACTCCAGAGCGTCGGGCCCGCTCTCACAGTTTGCTTTCTGTGCTGCCGGCGCCATCTTGGGTTCTTTAGCTGCATATATGGCCGCCGCTTTTTTAATAAATTTTTCCATCTCACCGCTGGCAGCCGGGGGTTTTCTGTTGCTGGGTGGTGTCCCCAGATCTTGTTTGTCCAATTTTCAAAATTTTTTTGCCGATATTGCTAGTGTAAGCTGCAGTAAATTGGATTCTGTGTGACGGAGCTCAAGCACACACAGCCATTCTCTTCCAACACTGGCTCCCCCCCCCCTTTCCCTACACTTCTAATGATCTTTCCTTGAACTCTATTCAGCAAAATAAAAGTTTTCAATTATTTCCTAGCACTTTCCCAAGCACCTGCTAACATCTCTCATTGCACTAATTACACTGAAAAATGGCTGAATCCAAGATGGCTGAGGATATTTATAGAACTGTGACATCACAGGGCTGGATGGCTGCTGATTGGCTGCATGCATGGCATTGTGAGTGATCCCTCGTCCCCAGAGTTCTTTGCTCCATGTCCTAACATGTGCAGAAGCCAATTTAGGAAAAAATGTGATTCGTTACCACAAAGAGTCAGGAAATTCGGATTCGTTGTGAATCGGATTTTTCCTTAAATTCAGATCGAATTCCACTTTGTCAACTTCGATTCGCTCATCTCTATTTGTCAACGTCTACATTACTGTGCAGGGCAACAAGATTCATACCTAATCCATTCTGTTAGTTGTCAGTATTACAGGTGAATAAAAGCTTCAGGTCTAATTTATCGCCATAGACTTAACTGTGCAATGCACCAAGATCCAAGTCGTCAGCATTAATGGCAGTAACAGTGTGCACCAAGATTCATAGCTAATCCCTTCTGTTAAAGAAAAAGATAAGCATAAAGCACCTTTCAGTAAAGCAAAACAACTGGGCACCCCTGCAGGAGTTGTGTTCAAATGGCTGCTTAGTGGAATAAAATAAAGAAATGGAGGCAGCGCCAATAAAGTAGTGTAGAATGGGTGGCAGCAGCACCAGCAGCAATAGTGGCCGAATGACAGAGTAGGGACGGTGGTGGCCCCATGACAGAGTGGGGAAGGTGGCAGTGATAGTGACAGTAGTGGTCCCATGACAGAGTGGGGAGGAGGGGCAGTCGCAGTGGCAGTAATGTTGTTAACATCACTGTTTATTTTTCCTTTCTTCTGATCCATCAGAACAACAGAAAACAAAAAACAAAAACAAAAAAATAATTCTGTATTTTGAACATCCATAAAGCCTCTTTTTGATCAGTATTTGTAAGCCAAAAACAGGAGTGGGTCCAAAACAGAGATGAAATATAAGGGAATTATTTGCATCTCACCTATGTTTTGGACCCACTCCTGCTTTTTGCTTACTTATCTTGATCAAATCCTGAACAAATCCTGACCAAATACTGACCATGTGAAACTGACTTGACCTTTTTTCCCGTTCTTCTAATGGTTTAAAAGAAGGGAAAAATAAACTAAAATTTCAACATGGACAAACAAGGAAGAGTGGTGTAATTATAACAGAGATAGTATGGGGGCCAAAAATAATGGCAGTAACAGGAACATAAGTGGGTAGGAGGGGCAAAAGCAGTGGCATATTGCACAAGATGATGGCAGATCACAGTAGCAGCAGAACCCAACAACAGCAGTGTAATAGCAAAGCTCAGTAGCATGCATGTCCTTTTTAAAAAAACTGTAACATGTATACATCAGTAGACCAAGAAGCCCCTTTGTAGAAATGGCAGTAGAGGCAGCAGGTGGGTGGCATCAGGCGGGTGGCAGCATCAGAATGGTGGCAGCAGCAATTGGCCAGAAGTAGTGGCCCATTTTGCATAATATGCCAGCACACTATAGTATAATCATCAGTGACAGAATTATCTAATCTGCTGCATCAGGCCCTGGTGTCTGGAAATCTTGGTTCATCCATACCAGATTCATCTTTAAGAAGATTCGTTTCTCAAAATTTTGGGAGGAAAGGGGAGTTCTCTTAGGGATAACTATGCCTCCCGCAGCACTGAACACCCTCTCTGGTGCCACACTACTGGCAAGGCAGGAAAGTGTGTCTATGACAAACTTGGCCAGTTGAGGCCACACTTCAAGTTTGGCTGACCAGTAGTCGAGGGGATCTTGGATCATGGGTGAAAGGATGCAGTCTAAATATGCAACCATGCCACCACCTGTTGGTTGAGGTTCTGCTGCATGTTCTGCTACTACTGAGTGGTTTCTTCAGTAGGCGGTGGAAAAAAACTGCTCATCATAGACTCCACACTGAAGTTGCTGCATAATGAGCTGGTGCTGCTTCTGCCCCCTCCTCTCCACTACCAGTCATGGCAGTGGAGCGTGAACGTAGAGGGTCCCCTGTTCATATCTATGTGAGTGTTATGGCATACAAGGCAATGCTCCAAACTCCGAATGGAACCTCACGAATAGCTGCTAGCAGACGAATAGGAAACGCACCCAAGCGGCTTACACTCCTAGCAATCAGTCTCTAACAGCATACAGTGAATCGCCCCAAGAACGAGACGAGGCTCCGTGTTGAGGGTCAAGCAGTGGTCACCCAGAGCTGTGTCTTTATTGTTCTTATATAATATTGGTACACACTAGTACCACCCACAGGGTTTTGTAAAAACAACCAATAAACACGTACAATACAATAAAACACTCCCACACAAAATCCTCCCCTCTGCCTGTGATACAATTACCTTACACAATGGGTTGATGTTGTTAAAGTCGCCCTAAATTAGAGCATTTGAGATGCACTCTGGTGCTCCAAATCAATGTACTCCCCAGGGGTTAATATCCACGCGTGGTTGAGAGACTGGACACTGACACAGAAGCTGGTCAAAGCAATCTCTACCTTTATTACAGAAAGTAAGCGTTATATACAACTTCAGAAGAGGGCAGTCCTCTCTGAAGCTTAAACATTGTTTCATTGGTCACAAAGGAAAAAGAGATAAGAGAAACAGAGATAACACTCTAACACCTGCGCATTGTGCACCACTTTGGAATGTGAACTAATGTAAACATCTAGTAGACGCCATATTCTAATGGCGTCTATTCTAATAATAATACTGCATACGTCATGTGTGACACTTCAAGGAGGTGCTTCTCTATAGGCAGTGAATAATATGTATATATCATCAAGCCATATGATTGGCTTATGCATTCATTCCTCCACAGTCTATACACCTCCCTTGGGACACCTGTACAAAGATGAGAAAACAGACACTTCCCACAGCACAGCTCTTTGTCCCCCCCTCTCTTCTCCAGTCTGGAAACAAAGAGGGGGTGGGAGGCACTTGTAAGGCAGAAAAAGTTAACTAATTACAGTCCTAGTGATACAAAATATAGAATAAAATTCACACATCTCTATCAGTCCCCCCTTGAATTTCATTCTCTCCCTAAACCTAAACATCTGTCCCAATGCTCCGACATCCTCTTCACCAGCTTCCACGACAAGCCATTCCTAGTAAACAGCCTCCCGTGACACTGGATTTGAGCACGGGGAAGTCAGATGATCTTTCCCTAACTGGCGTTGACATTATATGGGGGGAAACTGTAGGTCATCAGTGCTCCTGATTTTCTGGATCGAAGTCTTCATACAATTCTCCCATCATCATCTCTGGTGTGGCCTCATCAACTGCCTTGTTGAACAATTTTTTTACACAGGGAATAATACAGCAGATAATTAGAACAAGCAAAATCAAAACAACGATGATGATACCAATTTGCAACAACATCTGCTTCCAATTTTTGAACCAGTTCTCTAGCCCTTCTGCCCATGAATTGTCTATTCCCGAATTCCTTTTTAATTTTTCAGATAGGGAGGTCAATCCCTTTAAAGCATTCATGACCTGCCCATTGGGCCCTAGATTATCGGGTATGACTGTACAGCAGGATTCTCCTATCATTTTGCAAACTCCTCCTTTCTCTGCCAGCAACATGTCCAAATCTGTCCTTTGCGGGTTCTGCAATGTTAGGGTCAGGGGGTAACATTTGTGGGGACCCTTGCAAGTTATTGTATTTGCATATAACTGACAACCACTGGGCCGAGTTTTCCCCACATTTCTGTCAAATAAATGCATTCTATGTATCAGGTCCTTTCCCTGTTTATCCTTACTTTTTAAAGCCTTTTGGGGCCTATATCCCCAATCTACCCCTGTGTTAGTGATGACATTAGACCAGGAGGAACAGTAAATGTTACCTGCTTCAGTAACACAAATATAGTATTGGAACAGTTTATACTCCTGTATTGTCATCAAATCATAACATCTGCAATCAGCAACATCACAGTAATCAAAGTCATATACTTGAAGTTCTTTGGTTAAGTTGACCCAAAAGACCAAAGAATTTCTGTCTGAATGTGATTCCCAATAATGACATTTCACTGGAGGTTTTGGGCACACATCTTTGTAGAAACATTTGTCTGAGCTTACATAACCCCCCATATGATGAATAGTGATGTCCCGAACTATTCGCCGGCGAACATGGCTTGTTCGCGTTCGCCATGGCGGGCGAACATATGCGATGTTCGGTCCGCCCCCTATACAACATCATTGAGCAATCTTTGAGCCTGTACCTCACAGTCAGCAGACATATTCCAGCCAATCAGCAGCAGACCCTCCCTCCCAGACCATCCCACCTCCTGGACAGCATCCATTTTAGATTCATTCGGAAGCTGCGGTCTTAGTGTGTTCTGTGTCCACAGACTCATCTGCTGTTATATACACTCACCAGGCCAGTCTCTTCGATGTGACTCAGAGGGAGGTTTTTTGCAACACCAGAGGCCAGGTACAAATGTGGCCAGACAGGGCCCACTACCGGAGGACGAGGAGGACGAGGATGAGGAGGAAGTGGAGGAGGATGAGGATGAAGCATGTTCACAGCGGGGTGGCACCCAAAGCAGCTCGGGCCCATCACTGGTGCGTGGCTGGGGGGAAACTCAGGACGATGACGATACGCCTCCCACAGAGGACAGCTTGTCCTTACCTCTGGGCAGCCTGGCACACATGAGCGACTACATGCTGCAGTGCCTGCGCAACGACAGCAGAGTTGCCCACATTTTAACGTGTGCGGACTACTGGGTTGCCACCCTGCTGGATCCCCGGTACAAAGACAATGTGCCCACCTTACTTCCTACACTGGAGCGTGATAGGAAGATGCGCGAGTACAAGCGCACGTTGGTAGACGCGCTACTGAGAGCATTCCCAAATGTCACAGGGGAACCAGTGGAAGCCCAAGGCGAAGGCAGAGGAGGAGCAAGAGGTCGCCAATGCAGCTGTGTCACGCCCAGCTCCTCTGAGGGCAGGGTTAGCATGGCAGAGATGTGGAAAAGTTTTGTCAACACGCCACAGCTAAGTGCACCACCACCTGATACGGAACGTGTTAGCAGGAGGCAACATTTCACTAACATGGTGGAACAGTACCTGACTAATGGTTCGGCCCCATTCAACTTCTGGGTCTCCAAATTGTCCACGTGGCCAGAGCTAGCCTTTTATGCCTTGGAGGTGCTGCCCTGCCCGGCGGCCAGCGTTTTGTCTGAACGTGTATTCAGCACGGCAGGGGGCGTCATTACAGACAAACGCAGCCGCCTGTCTACAGCCAATGTGGACAAGCTGACGTTCATAAAAATGAACCAGGCATGGATCCCACAGGACCTGTCCATCCCTTGTGCAGATTAGATATTAACTACCTCCCCTTAACAATATATTATTCTACTCCAGTGCACTTCCTCATTCAATACTATTTTTAATTTCATTTTACCATTATATTGCGGGGCAACCCAAAGTTGAATGAACCTCTCCTCTGTCTGGGTGCCGGGCCTAAATGTGTGACAGTGGCCTGTTCCAGTGGTGGGTGACGTGAAGCCTGATTCTCTGCTATGACATGAATACAGATTCTGCGCTGACATAAGGCCAGATTCTCTGTTACGGGACCGCTCTCCTCTGTCTGGGTGCCGGGGCCTAAATGTGTGACAGTGGCCTGTTCCAGTGGTGGGTGACGTGAAGCCTGATTCTCTGCTATGACATGAAGACATATTCTGCGCTGACATAAGGCCAGATTCTCTGTTACGGTACCGCTCTCCTCTGTCTGGGTGCCGGGGCCTAAATGTGTGACAGTGGCCTGTTCCAGTGGTGGGTGACGTGAAGCCTGATTCTCTGCTATGACATGAAGACAGATTCTGCGCTGACATAAGGCCAGATTCTCTGTTACGGGACCTCTCCTCTGCCTTTGGTGCCTGGGCCTAAATGTGTGACAGTGGCCTGTTCCAGTGGTGGGTGACGTGAAGCCTGATTCTCTGCTATGACATGAAGACAGATTCTGCGCTGACATAAGGCCAGATTCTCTGTTACGGGATCTCTCTCCTCTGCCTGGGTGCCTGGGCCTAAATGTGTGACAGTGGCCTGTTCCAGTGGTGGGTGACGTGAAGCCTGATTCTTTGCTATGACATGAAGACAGATTCTGCGCTGACATAAGGCCAGATTCTCTGTTACGGGACCGCTCTCCTCTGTCTGGGTGCCGGGGCCTAAATGTGTGACAGTGGCCTGTTCCAGTGGTGGGTGACGTGAAGCCTGATTCTCTGCTATGACATGAAGACAGATTCTGCGCTGACATAAGGCCAGATTCTCTGTTACGGGACCGCTCTCCTCTGTCTGGGTGCCGGGGCCTAAATGTGTGACAGTGGCCTGTTCCAGTGGTGGGCGACGTGAAGCCTGATTCTCTGCTATGACATGAAGACTGATTCTGCGCTGACATGAAGCCAGATTCTCTGCTATGGCATGAAGAGACTGATTCTCTGCCTACATGAAGCCAGATTCTTTGCTATGGCATGAAGAGACTGATTCTCTGCTGACGTGAAGCCAGATTCTCTGCTATGGGACCTCTGTCCAATTGATATTGGTTCATTTTTATTTTTTTAATTTTTATTTTAATTCATTTCCCTATCCACATTTGTTTGCAGGGGATTTACCTACATGTTGCTGTCTTTTGCAGCCCTCTAGCTCTTTCCTGGGCTGTTTTACAGCCTTTTTAGTGCCGAAAAGTTCGGGTCCCCATTGACTTCAATGGGGTTCGGGTTCGGGACGAAGTTCGGATCGGGTTCGGATCCCGAACCCGAACATTTCCGGGAAGTTCGGCCGAACTTATCGAACCCGAACATACAGGTGTTCGCTCAACTCTAGACAGCATGTATCGGCACCTGGGGTCAGCCAGACAGCACGCCAATCAACGAATGCTGTTGCCACCACCAGAATGCCGTCAATGCAAAGCTCAGAAGTGTGGCATTTTTTTTGTGTGTCTGCCTCTGATAACAGCAATGCCATTTGCAACCTGTGCCAAAAGAAACTGAGTCGTGGGAAGTCCAACACCCACCTCGGTACAACTGCTTTGCGAAGGCACATGATCTCACATCACAAACGCCAATGGGATCAACACATGAGTACAAGCAGCGCACAGACTCAAAGCCACCATCCTCCTCCAGGTCTGCAAAGCACGTTCAGGGCAGGTATATCACATACACTGCGCATTGGGTCAACCTGCTGGCAGCTGATAAGCATGGAATGCGTGGCTCTGCAGCGGAGTTGGTGACACCGCCACGACTTGGCCTACTGCCACCTCCTCTACTCCTCCTACTCCATCCTCTTCGATAACCTCCTCGGCTGAGTCCTCTTCTGCTGCGGTGTCTGGCTGCACATCAACTGAATCCCCCCAGCTCCCCAGGGGCTATTCCACATCCCGGATACGACAGTGTCACGCTGTCTTGGGGTTGACTTGCCTGAAGCAGAGAGCCACACCGGACTAGCACTCCTGTCCGCCCTGAACGCACAGGTGGATCAGTGGCTGACCCCGCACCAACTGGAGATCGGCAAAGTGGTGTGTGACAATGGAAGCAATTTGTTGGCGGCATTGAATTTGGGCAAGTTGTCACATGTGCCGTGCATGGCACATGTGTTCAATCTCATCGTACAACGCTTTGTGTCTAAGTACCGAGGCTTATAGGACGTCCTCAAGCAGGCCAGGAGGGTGTGTGGCCATTTAAGGCGTTCCTACACGGCCATGGCGCACTTTTCCGATATTCAGTGGCGAAACAACATGCCAGTGAGGCGCGTGATTTGCGACTGCCCGACACGTTGGAATTCAACACTCCGCCTGCTCCAACAAGAAAAAGCCGTCAACGAGTATTTGTATGACCGGGGTGCTAGGACAGCCTTTGCGGAGCTGGGAATTTTTTTGCCACGTTACTGGACGCTCATGCGCAATGCCTGTAGGCTCATGCGTCCTTTTGAGGAGGTGCCAAACCTAGTCAGTCGCACCGAAGGCACCATCAGCGACCTCATCCCATTTGTTTTCTTCCTGGAGCGTGCCTTGCGAAGAGTGCTGGATCAGACTGTAGATGAGCGTGACGAGGAAGAGGAAGAGTTGTGGTCACCATCACCACCAGAAACAGCCTTGTCATCATCGCTTTCCGGACCTGCGGCAACGCTGGAAGAGAAGTATGAGGAAGAGGAGTGAGAAGAGGATTGTGGCTTTGAGGAGGAGGAAGACCAACCACAGCAGGCATCCCAGGGTGCTCGTTGTTGTCACCTATCTGGGACCCGTGGTGTTGTACGTGGCTGGGGGGAAGAACAGACCGTCAATGACATCAGTGAGGATGAGGAATGGGAATTGAGTAGCTCGGCATCCAACCTTGTGCAAATGGGGTCTTTCATGCTGTCATGTCTGTTGAGGGACCCTCGTACAAAAAGGCTGAAGGAGAACGACCTGTACTGGGTGGCCACGCTACTAGACCCCCGGTATGAGCAGAAAGTGGCGGAAATGTTACCAAATTACCGAAAGTCGGAAAGGATGCAGCAGTTCAAAACCAAAATAAAAAATATGCTTTACACAGCTTAAGTGGGATGTCACAGCACAACGGGAATCTAACTGGGGAAGAGGTGAAAGTCATCCTCCTCCTACCACGACCACGGCGGCAAGGACAGGACGCTTTACAGATGTGTTGTTGATGGAGGACATGCGGAGCTTTTTCAGTCCTACACATCTCCACAGCCCTTTGGGATCCAGCCTTTGAGAACATCTCGACCGACAGGTAGCAGACTACCTCGCCTTAACTGCAGATATCGACATTCTGAGGAGCGATGAACCCCTTGACTACTGGGTGTGCAGGCTTGACCTGTGGCCTGCTCCGCTTCAAGTGTCCTGTCAGAAAGGACCTTCAGTGCAGCAGGAGGCATTGTCACTGACAAGAGAAGTCGCCTCGGTCAAAAAAGTGTTGATTACCTCACCTTCATTAAGATGAATGAGGCATGGATCCCGAAGGGACTGACAGTGGGGGATACGTTTGACTAACAAAAGGCCTGATGACATGCCTTGGCCTCAAAATGGTCCCCACGCTGCTGTATTTAATGTCTGCATACCGGATGACTTTCTTGAATTCTCCGCCATCAACTAGGGTTCAAGCCGCAATGTTTTAGTCACCTTTCTGCCTGGAAAACATACATTTTTCCGGCCGCTGCTACAACAGCGGCTGCAATAATACCATTATTTTTCAGGCATGTGTACATGCCTAATTTTTCTGTCCTCTGGTGCTGCACTGTGGCTGTAAAAACAAACAAAAAAAAGGCACATACATGTGTCAATTCCCCTTCGTGATCGTTACCTTGTTGTGGTGAAGGGGCTTATGTATCACAATGAAGCGATCATCACCTCTATGAGTGTGTTGGCAATGTTGCCACACCCCAGATGATAAGGCCGTTGCTTCATTATGATCAGACCAAAAGCGATCGGCTGGATCATTTTTCATAGAAAAAACATTAATTATTATTATTATTTTTTTTTAAGTTGGATGGGTATTTAATACATAAAATAAAAAAATCATAATAAAGTCTCTTAATAGTTTATTAGAAATAATGCAGGCAATTTATAAAATCCCCATCAATTCCAATACAAAGCAAGTACAGAGCTCAGAACTAAATTATTTCAGGATGTTGTAATGGTTCGTTAATTCGACAATGGTTAATCAATTCAACACACGTCCCCGGATAGGGGACGTAACAGGGATTAAACTGATAGGAATAGTACTAGTTAAGACACCACTCATATAGGGTGTCACAGCACATTGCTCTGTGCACGCGCAGTGCCCCAACTTGGGAGTAAGAGGACCGACCAAGCTGCTTTTTCCATCTCCCGGTTCCTAAAATCAATTCAACACAAGTCCCCAGATAGGGGACGTAACAGGGATTAAACTGATAAGAATAGTACTAGTTAACACACCACTCATACCGTGTGGCAGAGTACATTGCACGGCGCACGCGCAGTGCCCCAAATTGGAAGTAACAAGAAGGACGCACACAGATAATTCACATTTCTGCAAGGAGTTTGTCAACTTTTGACAACTGTTTGCGGTTGTCTAAAATCCATTCAATACACGTCCTGATAGGGGACGTAACAGGGATTAAACTGATGAGAATAGTACTACAGAAAATAGCACTCATATCGGGTGTGACAGTAAATTGCACGGCGCAGACGCAGTGACCGTGGATTAAAACAAAGGGGAGGGAGCCAGCGTTTTTTTAACCATCTCCCCATTCGAAAAATCAATTCAATAAATGGACCCCAGATTGGGCACGTAACAGGGATTAAACTGATGAGAAGAGAACTACAGAAAATAACACTCATATCAGGTGTGAGAGTAAATTGCACGGCGCAGACGCAGTGACCCTGGATTCAAACAAAGGGGAGGGAGCCAGCGTTTTTTTTAACCATCTCCCCGTTTGAAAAATCAATTCAATTCACCTTTCGGGAACCCTTGGTGTTGTACGTGGCTGGGTGGAGGAAGAAACCTTCAATGACATCAACGGGACATGGCTAGCTTGGTATCCAACCTTGTGCAAATGGGGAGTTTGCAGTTGGGCAAATGGACTGTTTGCGGTTGTTTGCGGTGCATTAAAAGGGGAGTTTGGTCTGTCAATGTCTGTGAAGCGGGCGTAACCCTTACACTACCTGATCGATACAACATCATACCTGATCGTATACACACACTGGATGTTTTAAACCACATTGTTAAAAAAATAATTGGGATTGTTAGGTGATTTATGCCCTTTATGGATTAAAACCCAACTCTGCGTCAACTATGTAATTTTCCATGGGAGTTTTGCCATGGATCCCCCTCCGGCATGCCACAGTCCAGGTGTTAGTCCCCTTGAAACAACTTTTCCATCACTACTGTGGCTAGAAAGAGTCCCTGTGGGTTTCAAAATTCGCCTGCCTATTGAAGTCTATGGCGGTTCGCCCGGTTCGCCCATTTGAGGAAATTTGCGTTCGCGAACTGAAAATTTTATGTTCGCGAAATCTCTAATTGATGAATAGAATGAAAAAGGATATCATCATTGTTCAGGAGGTGGGTCAGGATTTGTGATTCTTTTACAGTGGGATGCGTGTATCCAAGTATTTTTTTTCTCTAGTTTCACTGAGATAGCTGTGGTGAGCAGTACTTGGTAAGGCCCCTCATATCTGGGTTCCAATGTTTTTCTGACGTGTTTCTTTACCAGGACCCAGTCTCTGGGCTGCAACTTGTGACTTCCAGGAATCTGTTCAGGATCTGGAAGTGAAGAAAAAACTTGAAAATGTAGATCAGTCAAATGTTTACATAGAGCAATCACATAATCAGCTAGACAGTCATACTGTAATGCAAGCTGTTCTGGAAAATACTGTCCTAACTTAGGGGCACTACCAAATAGGATCTCAAAGGGGGATAGTTTCTCTTTTCCCCTGGGGGTATGGCGAACACTGGCCAGGGCAATTGGAAGGGTTTCTGGCCATGGTTTGCCAGTCTCTTGGGCCATCTTCAGCATCTTTAGTTTCAGAGTGCCGTTCATTCTCTCTACTTTTCCGCTGCTTTGTGGTCGGTATGGTGTATGAAAGGCCAAGTGCGTTCCCAGAGCTGTCCATATTTCTTGTGCAATGTCCGCAGTGAAAGCAGTCCCTTGATCACTCTCGATCACTTCAGGTACCCCGAACCGGCAAACCACTTCGTTCAACAACTTCTTCACAGTAGTTTTCGCTGTCTTTTTTTTCACGGGGTAGGCTTCTGGCCATCCAAAGAACATGTCTACAACCACCAAAGCATAATGGAACCCCTGTGCAGGGGGCATTTGGATGTGGTCGATTTGGATCCTTTGGAAAGGGTACAAGGATTTTGCTAGGCACTTTGTGGGAACCTTCTCCAGTTTCCCTGGATTGCCCTTGGCACAGACCATGCAGCTGTTCACATATCGAGAGGTGTAAGTGGAGATGGCGGGTGCAAACCATATGGAGGATATGAGATTGTTCATGGCTGTCTTCCCTAGATGTGTGGGTCCATGGGCCCAACAGACTACATTTGGATATAAACTTCTCGGTAGGCACAGCAGGTGGCCCAATCTCCATATTCGATCTTCATCTGGGCCAGCCTCTTTCTGAGCCCACACATCATACTCATCATCTGTAGCCTCATGTTGTCTGTCTTCCAAGATCTCCTTAGTGAGGAAGAATCCCTTTGGAATTCCACCTTCTCCCCTGGCCACTTTACCCGGAGCGAAAGCCATTATGGTGCTGAGATCCTTCATTTCCCTCACTGCCGCTTCTTTAGCTGCCTTGTCTGCTAGAGCATTCCCCTGGGCCTCTGAAGTTTCCGCTTTTGAATGGGCTTTGATCTTCAAAATTGCAGCTTGTATGGGGAGGCTCAGAGCTTCCATCAGTGCCTGCCCAGCTTCCGCATTCTTCACAGGTGTGCCTTCTGCTGTCAGAAACTTACTGCTTTTCCATATTGGTCCAAAGTCATGGGCTACTCCAAAAGCATAACGTGAATCAGTATAGATGTTTGCAGTTTTTCCTTCTGCCATCTTGCAAGCCTCAGTCAGAGCTATTAATTCAGCCTCCTGTGCTGATTTATCCGGTGGAAAGGGTTGTTGCTGTAATACTGTTTCCATTGAGGTAACTGCACATTCTGTGTGGAATTTTCCTGTTTCATCTGCATATCTAGATCCATCCACAAACAGAGTCAAGTCTGGGTCCAGAAAAGGAGTTTATTTGATGTTCCATAGGGGCTCAGTTTCCTGTTCAATTAATTGTAGGCAGTCATGGGCTTCCCCGTTATAAAACTCATCATCTGAGTATGTGGCATCGATGTTGTCGTCCTTCCCTTCTGGAAACCCCCCTTGAGGGAAAGGAAGGAGTGAAGCTGGATTGAGGACATGGCATCTGCCGATAGTGACCGTATCTGGAAGTAAGAGAGAACACTGCATTCTGAGATGTCTAGCTGCAGACAAGTGTTTTGGCTGAGTCAGCTGAAGGATGGCTGATATGTCATGAGGGGCCAGGATTTGAAGTGAATGACCCAGTACAACATCAGCCTTTTTGTCCAATAGCAAGTGACATGCATGAATGGCTCGGATACATGATGGACTTCCTCTGGCCACTGGGTCAAGTCTGGCCGAGTAGTAGCCCAAAGGGCGACTGCGGCCTCCATGTTGTTGGGTTAGCACACCTGTGGCATATCCTTGACGTAGAGTCTGAATGGTAAGTTGTAGTTCGGGAGGCCCAAGGCTGGAGAGGATATGACTGCTTGTTTTAATAGTTCAAAGCATTGTTTGGCCTCAGAGGTGAGATAGAAAGGCTGAGTAGGAACACAATCATACAAGGGCTGCATGAGGATTGAAGCATCCAGAATCCATGGTCGGCAGTATGAGATTAGTCCTAGAAAGGCTTGAAGTTGTTTTGGTGTTGTAGGCTCAGTCATCTTCATGACCGCTGTCTTCCTATCTTCAATCAGGTGTTTAGCCCCAGGGCTGAGACAATGGCCCAGAAAGACCACTTTGTCCTGACACCACTGGATTTTCGCAAGACTGACCTTGCATCCTTGTTGAGCCAAGAAGAGTAGTAGTGCAACAGAAACTTCCCTGCATTTTTGTGCAGTGTCAGTACACAAGAGCAAATCATCCACATATTGCAGGAGTGTCACTGTATCATGCTCCTTTCTCCATTCATCCAGTATGGAAGACATGGCTTTACTGAACTGAGAAGGACTGTTCTGTGCTCCTTGGGGCATGACCATCCAGGTATATTGGCATCCAGCATGTGTGAAAGCAAACAGATATTGACTGTCTGGATGAAGTGGCACTGAGAAGAATGCATTTGCCAAATCAATTACAGTGAAATGGGTGGCTTCTGGAGGCACACATGACAAAAGGGTATATGGGTTGGATACCACTGGCGTTTCCAGGACTGTAACTTCATTGACAGCCCGTAGATCTTGTACCATACGATAAGTGTCTGGCTGTCCTTTTTCCCCCTTCTTTTTAACTGGGAAAAGGGGCGTGTTACACGGAGACGTTGTTTTAATTATTGCTCCCTTTTCTTGGAATGCCAGGATTTGCTTAGTCACCACATCTATTTGTGCCACTGACAATGGATATTGGAGTTTGCGTGGTAGGATGGCACCTGGCTTGAGCGTGACTACTACCGGCTGGACCTTTAGTCTTCCAATATCTTGTGGCCCTGAGGATCATAAATGGGGAGGTATCAGCTTTGTTACATCTGATGGGATAGTTGTTCCCGATATCTCATCCTGTATTATTTGTAGGGCAGCAAGCATAACTGTCTCTTCTGGTTGTAGGAGGGAAGAAAGTGTAATTGTTCCATCTTCATGGAACTGGATGTTTGCATGCATTTTTTGGAGTAGGTCTGCCCCCAAGAGGTTGAGGGGGCAGGTAGTAGACACTACAAATTGTGACAGGACCGTGGGAGAAAGGACTAAACCTGAGGACACAGGCAATGGTTTAGTCAGCACAGATGTTCTTGCCTCTCCATCAATGCCAATACATTGTACAGTAATATTGTCAAGAAAGGACGGGTCATAGATCTCTTTAAGTCGGAGCACACTTCTGGCTGCACCAGTATCCACATCTTCGGATCCGTCTGTATGAAAGTAACCTACGGCCACGGACGCGGATGCCAATCTTGTGTGCATCCGTGTTCTTTCACGGACCCATTGACTTGAATGGGTCCGTGAACCGTTGTCCGTCAAAAAAATAGGACAGGTCATATTTTTGGACGGACAGGAAACACGGATCACGGATGCGGCTGCAAAACGGTGCATTTTCCGATTTTTCCATGGACCGATTGAAAGTCAATGGGTCCGCGAAAAACAATGGAAAACGGCACAACGGCCACGGGTGCACACAACGGTCGTGTGCAGGAGGCCAAAAGGACATAAAAACATAGTCGCACCCTAAACTGTTGCATCATGGTGCCAAGATCAACTGTTTGACTACCCTTAAACTGTAGCAAAACAAGGCCTCATACAGCCATGCTAGTGAAAAAAATATATATAAAAAATGCAGAGAGGCAAAAATGATAAAAATGTAGCTGGTCATTAAGGCCCTTCGAGGTCTGGTCATTAGGGGTTTGTGTTTCTTTTTTATTATTTCAGTGTATCATCAATAAAAAAAAATTCTCAACACATTTTGATAAAAAATGCCCTTCTGTTATTGTCTCCAGTTCCTAATATGGTCATTAGTGTTGAGAGAATCAAAATTAACGAAGTGGACTTAAATCTGAATTTCAGGAATTGGATCAATTTTCGTTGAAATGGCAGTAAAAATAGAAACAAAATCATACTTATCTCATCCATTTCAGCACGAAGCCTCATGAGCAGTGATGCGCCATATGTAGTCTGATCCTGCAGTAACCATGGCTAGTGTTTTACTTATGCCCTATGATATTGCTAAGTTTTTATTTATTTATTTATTGGCGATCACAACCTAGACAAAAGCAGCTATAATACATGGAAAGACAAGCTGTGTACTGATGGATAGATTGATAGATAGATAGATTGATAGATAGACATTTAAGGTGACCTGCAAGAGAAATTGTCCTAGTTATAGTCGTGTCTAGATAGTACTTTATCAATTAAGAAAATACAGATATGACACTGACGGTATTGAGTCCTATCAACTCTGCCAACCGTTTTGGAAAGGTAAGCATGCATTTTGAAACTCCCAGCAGCATAACCAATCCATAATAGATGTTGTTTAGGTTAATAATTTTGCTTATTGTATATAATAAATGTCACTTGTAGAGACTGATAGAAACATGAATAGTGCTGATTACACAGTAATTAGCAGTGATGGTAAATGTGTACAATATAGCTGGGCGAACAGGTGGAAGTCACATGACAGGAGGTTTCATCAGTAGATCTCAGAGTGTGTGATATGAATGACTAATAATATATTTAAGAGATTTCTTAAAAAGTCTTTGCATTAGTGGAGTTGGAATATTCAACGGAACAAGAGCAAGTAGAGTTCAAAATATACTGCGCTTAACGCAATGATTAAAATTTATGAGCTTAAATGAGTCGTCCTTGTTTGATTCATTCCACTTTTGCCTCTGATATACTTGAAAATGTAAAACATTATTTTGGGTGAATATTCATTAGGTATAAAATGCAATACAGTATAAACTGAACGATAGTAATATTAATGTGCAGTTTCCCCAAAAACAAACCTTGAAATATACATCTTGAACTTTATGATATTTACATATCAGTTTTTGAAATCATGGTATTTTTGTACTTTATTTTAATTACTAGAAGACATTTGTACTTGAAATATTAGATCACAGCTTGGGTTTATTTTGGTACGGGAATTATATATATATATATCCTTCCTTAACTTATCTCTAAGTCCTCATACATATGGTTGTATTCGATTTTCAGATGACAATAAACTTGAAAAGTCGATAGCTTCCATGTGCATTCCATTGTTTCCCATCAATAGAAAGGGCTATTCTCACCTGAAAAAATTTACAAAAATAAGACCTAAGGGTATGTTTGCATGGACCCATTGAATTGTATGGGTCAGTGTGCTATCTGTTTTAAAAACAGATACTGCACTGAAGAAACATACAGTATGATTGTGTGCCCTAAACCAAGAAATCCTGACCTGTATGGTTTGAGTTGTTAAACAAACCTGGAAAAAATGTATGTCAGAAGAGTTCAAGTTCGAGTTCAGTGTTCGGGCATTTCATAAAGCTTGTTGAAAGGCTGCAGGGCAGCCAATCAACAAGTTTTTAAACTGTAGGCACTTAAAAGCCATCACAGTCATGCCTACTAATGGCATGGCTGTGATTGGCCGGTGCATCATGTGACCCAGTTTCTGTAAAAGCTGGATCATGTGTAGCACCGCCCATCAGCTCTGAGTATTGCAGGGACAGGAAGCAGGCAGCTGAACTGAGGGAGAGAGTTAGGAATCTGGCTATTTGTTTTGTGGGTGACCTAGAGTATAAAGATTTTTTGTGGGTGCAATACACCAGCTTTGCACCCCTGACACATAAATATAATACTAAATCTGGCTGTTAGTTCTGTGGGTGACCTATAGAGATCTTTTGTGGGTGCAATGCACCATCTTTGCACCCCTGACACAAAAATATAATAATTAATCTGGCTGTTAATTCTGTGGGTGACCTATAGAAATTTTTTTGCGGGTGTAATCCGCCATCTTTGTACCCCTGACACAAAAATGTAATAGTTAATCCGTCTGTTAGATTGGTGGGTGACATATTCCCATTCTTGTTGTGAGGTACACCTGCATTGCATACCTGACAGGAAAATAAATACAGTTAATCTGTCTGTTAGTTCGGGGGGGACATATACCAATTTTTTGAGTCTTAGGTGCACCTGAATTACATACGTGACAGTAAAATTGATATAGTTAATCTGTCTGTTAGTTTGGTGGGTGACATATACCCATTTTTGGTGTGAGGTACAACTGCATTGCATACGTGACAGTGAAATTAATATAGTTAATCCGTCTGTTAGTTTGGTGGGTGACCTCAAAAAATGAGGAGAGCATCAAAAAAGGAAGTGGCCCTGGTTGTGGTGCTGCTAGTGTTGGTGGAGCTCCTGTTGCAGAGAGAGGACGTGGTCAATCTGTGTCAGCTACACGCCCAAATGATACACCTTCCTCAGCTGCATGTAGACGACAAATACTTCAGCGTTATTTTGTAGGCCCAAATACCGGTGTACAAATGGTGAGGCCAGAACAAGTAGAGGTGGTAGTAGATTGGGTGGCTGACAGTGCCTCCAGTTCCTTCACATTGTCTCCCACCCAGTCTCCTGCTGAACGCGCAGAGTTGGCACCTGCAGCCCATGGGCATCTGTCTTTCACCTCACCCCCTTGCAAATAAGCCAAGCAGTCTGAGCCCCAAGTCATGCAGCAGTCTCTTATGCTTTTTGATGACTCTGCTGGCAGGGTTTCCGTGGGCCATTCAACTAGCCCTGCCCCAGAAGTGGAAGAGATTGAATGCACCAATGACCAACCACTTATGTTTCAGGATGTGGACATGGGAGGACCACTGCATCACGTCTCTGATGATGACGAAACACAGGTGCCAACTGCTGTGGCTTTCTACAGTGTGCAGACCGGCAAGGAGGGCAGGGGTGAAGAGTGGGTGGAAGATGATGTGGAGGATGATGAGGTCCCAGACCCCACATGGAATCAAGTTCATGCGAGTAATGTGTGCAGTTCGGAGGAAGAGGTGGTGGTCGCACAGCACCAGCCGCACAGCAAAAGAGGGAGCAGGGTGCAAAAGCAGAGTGGCCGTCCCATAGCCAGTATGCCTTCTCCTGCCCACCACACCCAGGGACTGAGCACACCAAAGTCAGCTCCAAGGAGTTCCCTGGCGTGGCAGTTATTCAGACAATGTGCTGACGACAAGACGCGAGTGGTTTGCACGCTGTGCAATTAGAACCTGGAGCAAGGCATAAATGTTCTAAACCTGAGCATCACCTGCATGACCAGGCATCTAAATGCAAAGCATGAGATGCAGTGGAGTAAATCCCTCAAAAACCACGAAAGATCTCAGGCTCCTCCTGCTCCCTCTTCTGCTGCAGTCTCGGCCTCTTCCTCCCCCTCTGGAGTGACAGTGCCACCTGACACTCAGCAAACAGAGGATTTGGCAGCAACGCCACCACCTCCGTCACCATCACCAAGCATCTCCACACTGTCCCATGGAAGCGTTCAGCTGTCCATCTCGCAAACACTGGAGAGAAAAAGGAAGTATCCCTATACCCGCGATCCCTGGCCCTGAATGCCAGCATTTCCAAATTCCTGGCCTTTGAAATGCTGTCATTCCGTCTCATGGAGACGGAGACTTTTAAAAACCATATGGCAGTGGCTATCCCAGAGTGCGTGGTTCCCAGCCGCCACTACTTTTCCAGGCGAGCCTTCCCTGCCCTGCACAACCAAGTGTTGGTCAAAATTAGGTGTGCACTGCGCAACGCCATCTGTGGCAAGGTCCACATAACCACCGATACGTGAACCAGTAAGAACAGGCAGGGACGTTATATCTCCCTAACTGCATACTGGGTAAATGCAGTGGCAGCTGGGCCTGAAGCGGATAGCAGATTGGCTCATGTCTTTCCTCCACTGAGGATTGCAAGACGTTTCTCTTTGCCTCCTGTTGCCTCCTCCTCCTACTCCACTTCCTCCTCTACCACCTCCTCATCCGGTCAGCGTAACACCTTCACCACCAAGTTCAGCACAGCCAGGGGGAAACGACAGCAGGCAGTTTTAAAGCTCATCTGTTTGGGGGAAAAAAACCACACCGCGCAGGAGCTGTGGACGGGCCTTGAACAACAGACCGATGAGTGGTTTGTGCCAGTGAGCCTCAAGCCCGGCTTGGTGGTGTGCGATAATGGGCAAAATTTTGTAGCAGCTCTGGGCTTAGCCAGTTTGACGCACATCCCTTGCCTGGCGCATGTGCTGAATTTGGTGGTGCAGAGGTTCCTGAAAAATTACCCCGATGTCAGAGCTTCTGCAGAAAGTGTGGACCGTCTCTGCACGCTTTCGAAGTTCTCACCCTGCTGCTGGTTGCCTGTCTGCGCTGCAGCGTAGCTTCGGTCTTCCAGCTCACTGCCTCATATGCAACGTACCCAGAAGGTGGAACTCCACCTTGCACATGCTGGAGAGTGTGCGAGCAGCAGCAGGCGATAGTGGAGTTTAAGCTGCAGCACGCACGGGTGATTTGCTCTGCGGAACAGCATCACTTCACCACCAATGAGTGGGCCTCCATGCGGGACGTGTGTGCCGTGTTGTGCTGTTTCGAGTACTCCACCAACATGGCCAGTACAGATGATGCCGTCCTTAGCGTTACAATCCCACTTCTATGTCTCCTTGAAAAAACACTTCGGGCAATGATGAAAGAGGATGTGGCACAGGAGGAAGAGGAGGAGGAAGAGAGATCATTTCCACGGTTATCAGGCCAGTCATTCACAAGTGGCTTGGAGGGTGGGTTCCTGCACCAACAGAGGCCAGGTACACAACTGTCCAGCCAGGGAACAGTTCTGGAGGAAGTGGAGGAGGAGGAGGATGATGAGGAGGAGGAACCGTGTTCACAGCAGGGTGGCACCGAAAAGAAGCTCATGGGCATCACTGGAGCATGGCTGGGGGGGATACAGAGGACACAGACGATACACCTCCCACAGAGGACAGCGACTAGATACTGCAGTGCCTGCGCAACGACCGCCGAGTTGCCCACATTCTTATTAATGCTAATTACTGGGTGGCCACCCTGCTGGATTCCCGCTACAAGGACAACGTGCCATCCTTAATTCCTTCACTGGAGCGTTATAGGAAGATGCGCCAGTACCAGCGCTCGCTGGTAGATGCGCTGCTGATGGCATTCCCACCTGACAGCGGGGGCTCAGTGGAAGCACAAGTCGAAGGCAGAGGAGGAGGAAGAAGTTGCCAATGCAGCTGGGGCACCGCCAGCACCTCAGAAGGGAGGGTTAGCATGGCCGAAACGTGGAAAAGCTTTGTCAGCACGCCACAAAAACCAGCACCACCAGCTGATAAGGAACTTCTTAGCAGGAGGCAGCATTTTAGCAACATGGTGGAACAGTACGTGTGCACACGCCTACACGTACTGACTGATGGGTCTGCCCCATTCAACTTATGGGTCTCCAAATTGGGCACATGGCCTGAGATTGCCCTTTACACCTTGGAGGTGCTGGCCTGCCCTGCGGCCAGTGTATTGTCCAAACGTGTGTTTAGCACGGCAGGGGGGGTGATCACAGACAAGCGCAGCCGCCGGTCCACAGCCAATGTGGACAAGCTCACGTTCATTAAAATGAACCAGGCATGGATCCCACAGGACTTGTCCATACCTTGTGCTGAGTAGACAAGTATACTGGCTGCACCCAGCCATTATTATATTCCAGCACACTTTCTCTTTGCATTCTCTTTTCTATTTCCCAATGTTTTGGGGTCTTACAAAAAAAAAAACTGTGTTGACTACCCCCTTCTCCTCCACCGCCGCTTCCACCTACACCGCCACATCCACCGCCTCCTCAACCTCCTACTCCACTTTGACCTAGTTCAAGATTATTATTTTTTTTTTTTCTATTCTATGTTATTTTAAGTAATGTTATGTTATGTTTAAGTTATGTTAAGTAATTTCCCTATCCAAATTTGTTTGCAGGGCAATTGTCCTGCTCTTACCCCTATTTTGCTTCCTTTTGCAGCCCTCTAGCCCTTACTATGTTTTTTTTACAGGCATTTTAGTGCCCCAAAGTTCGGGTCCCCATTGACTTCAATGGGGTTCGGGTTCGAGGTCAAGTTCGGGTCCCGAACCCGAACTTTGAGCCGAAGTCCGGCGAACCCGAACTTCCAGGTGTTCGCTCATCCCTATCTATTGGCCATCCATTGGTCATCCATCACCCATAGACTCCCATTAAAAAAAATATAAAATACAGGTATATGTTTTTTACTAGCTAGAACAAGATTGTATTGAATCAGTAGCGTGACCAATGTATGTTTAAATATCCAGGATGGGGCAGTAAACTACTACTTGACAGGGCATGATATCATTAGGAACCAGTAAGTTAAAGAGTAACTTTCGTTTCAGTTTATTTTTAATATAGCGTAAGAACAGGAATGCTAGGTTTTTCTTTGTACTAGAAAACAGGATGTAAAGAATCTTCTTAGTAAAGCTCTAACTGAGCGTTGCTAAAGAAAGTCCATCTTCAGCCTACAGTCCTACTGAGTAGTGTTGATCGAGCACCAAAGTGCTCGGGTGCTCGAGTAGAACACCTCAGGATGTTCGGGTGCTCTACCGAGCACAATGGAAGTCAATGGGAGAACCCAAGCATTAAACCAGGCACGCCCTGCTCTGAAGAGGGGAGAATGTCTGGTCCACATGAAAAGGTCAGAAATTGATGGAAACACCACTGAAATGGTTCGGGAACATCATGGGAAGGATGTCTGGATGACTCCCAGGTCGGTGCTCGGAATGATGTTGTCCCAGTAGTACGCCACTTTTACAGACTGACAATAATTCAACACAAAACACAAAACATAAGATAAAATCGATTTTAGAGGAAAAATTGTTAGGAAACATTCTTACATGTATATAAAGTGCAAGTGCTGCCAAAAATTACAAGTAAGAGGCACTCCGATACAAGCTGTATATCACATTGTGGTACAATTGTTCAGATAGTGGGACTCCTACACTCATAAAGCCTATGCACTAAGGGAAAGGGCTGCCAAAAACTACAAGGAACCGGCACTCCAATACACCCTTTATTACACATAAAGGAGGATATCATACACGCCCATGAAAAATGATTATTGATGGCCTGCTGGTGACCCCCAAAAACATTAGGAGCAAGGGCCTGCTGGTGACCCTCTAAAACAGGGATGGCCAACCTGAGGCTCTCCAGCTGTTGCAAATCTACAACTCCCATCATGCCCGGACAGTCTACAGCTATCAGCCTACAGCAGGGCATGGTGGGAGTTGTAGTTTTACAACAGCTGGAGAGCCGCAGGTTGGCCATGCCTGCTCTAAAACATTAGGGGCGAGGGCCTGCTGCTGATCTGACCATCTAAAACATTAGGGGTCAGGGTCTGCTGCTGATCTGACCATCTAAAACATTAGGGGTGAGGTTCTGCTGCTGAGCTGACTCTCTAAAACATTAGGGGAGAGTGCCTGTGTCACGGCCTTTGGTTTGCGCTGTGACACTGTTGCCACACTTGTGTTTGCCCGTGGCAACGTGTTGCTGTGAGAGCATGCGGTGGCAGTGTCTCGGCCTTCTGGGTGATTGCCGGGACATGGTTGCCATGCATGCTGTTGCCGGTGGTAACATGTGGATTGGTATGCTTGTGTGTGCACTTCCCCTTTAAGTGGCTTCCTTCCCTTGTATGGTGTGGAAGGGTTAACTCCCTTCCTAGTTTTTTGTGAACACTGGGTTTATGTGTGTGTGGGTGTGGCTGCTTAGGCTATTTAGCCTCTCCTGGATGCCTGAAGCCCGGGGTTCCTCCAGCCTTGGTGTATGCTGGTGGTTCACGGTTCCTGGCTTGTTCCATCTGTCCAGTGAGGGCCACCCTTATGGTCATAGATGTTCAATGTCATCCCGGTGTCTCCATCCCTTCCTGTCCCTATGTGTATGGAGTGGGTTATGTTCAGGGTGTTTGTATGTCTAGTTGGTCTTACATGTCTGGTGGTGTTGGGTGCATGTTTACTAGACATTCCCCTGTCATGTTTATTGCAGCTATGGGTGTCCTGGGTCCCTGTGTTGTTTGTGGTGTGTGCTGTGTCCTCTAATGTTGGTGTGGACACCAGCACTTGTGCACAGGTTCCAGTCAGTGTGTCTGTGGCAGGTAAGTGTGTTATAGGTTTCACTTACCTGCCATCTCCATATGCTGTATGTGTTCCCCTCTCCTTGCAGCCTGGCCTTAGTTAGAGACTCCTGTTCCTCCGTGTTGTGGATGAACAGGTAGTCTCTCCCCTGCTCCTAAGTGAGGGATTTCCAGGGCGACTAAGGATATTAGGTATTCCAGTGTATGAGCCGTCCCACCATCAGGGTCCGCTCATACGTTGAGGAGTTAGGGAGAGGATTAGGGACGCGGTAGGAGGTCACCTGCTCCCTTATTACTCCTTTTGGCCAGGCTGATCCCCTTTTACCCTTTGACACTGCACGGTGGGGGGTTTCCCCCACTCCCCTCCATGACAGCCTGCTGCTGAGCTGACCATCTAAAACATTAGGGGTAAGGGCCTGCTGCTGAGATGACCATCTAAAACATTAGGGGCGAGGGCCTGCTGCTGAGCTGAACATCTTAAACATTATGGGCGAGGGCCTGCTGCTGAGCTGACCATCTTAAACATTATGGGCGAGTGCCTGCTGCCGAGCTTACCATCTAAAACATTATGGGCAAGAACCTGCTGCCGAGCTAACCATCTAAAACATTATGGGCAGGCTCGGACTGGCTCACAGGGGTACAGGGGAATCCCCCGGTGGGCCCCTGAGCAAGGTGAGCCCCTTGTTTCAAACTCCCTCCACAAGTGGCACATAACACAGTAGACTTACTGCACTACATACATATATTCAATGTACAGGACCTCTTATACACATTGCAGCTAAGCTGCAGTCACTGATCATAGTCAGACTCGGACTCGCCCACAAGGGTATAGGTGAATCCCCAGGTGGGCCCCTAGTCTCCCACTCTCTGCACAAGTGGCACATAACACAGTAGACTTACTGCACTACATACATATATTCAATGTACAGCACCTCAACCAGCCGGTGTTTATATAAAAAACTTGTTAAACTATTTATGATATTCAAATGTATCTGTATGGTGGGCCCCCAAAATACATTTTACTGGTGGGCCCTAGGTACCCCAGTCCGACACTGATTATGGGTGAGGGCCTGCTGCCGAGCTGACCATCTAAAACATTAGGGGTGATGGTCTGCTGCTGAGCTGACTTTCTAAAACATTATGGGCAAGGGCCTGCTGTTGAGCTGACCATTTAAAACATTAGGGGCGAGGGCCTGCTGCTGATCTGACCATGGAAAAAATTATGGGCGAGGGCCTGCTGCTGAGCTGAACATCTAAAATATTAGGAATGAGGGTCTGATGCCGAGCTGACTCTCTAAAACATTAGGGGCGAGTGTCTGCTGCTGATCTGACCATGGAAAAAATTATGGTTGAGGGCCTGCTGCTGAGCTGACCATCGAAAAAATTATGGTTAAGGGCCTGCTGCTGAGCTGACCATCGAAAAAATTATGGTTGAGGGTCTGCTGGTGATCTGACTCTCTAAAACATTAGGGGCGAGTATCTGCTGCTGATCTGACCATGGAAAAAATTATGGTTGAGGGCCTGCTGCTGAGCTGACCATCGAAAAAATGATGGTTGAGGGTCTGCTGCTGAGCTGACTCTAAAACATTAGGGGCGAGTGCCTGCTGCTGATCTGACCATGGAAAAAATTATGGGCGAGGGCCTGCTGCTGAGCTGACCCTCTAAAACATTAGGAGCGAGGACAGCCTAATAAGCATGTTGATATGATGGAGGAGGAGAAGAACAAAGAGAAAAGGAAGATTAAACCATATACCCTTTTTTTGTGGTGGAAGGGGTGCATGGGAATACAGTGTATTCAATACACCATAAAAGCCATTTTTAAAGTGCCTTTATGTTCAGCCACTTTCCTTTGGTGGAGTAAAGAAATCAGGGGCAATACAAGCCTTGTTAAATTTGAGTCAACCAGTCAGCATTTTCAGTTGACAGGCGGATGCTCTTATCAGTTCTTATGCCCCCAGCAGCACTAAATATCCTGACAAAACACCCAATAGTTGTAAAGCACAGAGGGATCATTGA
Organism: Bufo bufo; assembly: GCF_905171765.1. Taxonomy (NCBI): domain Eukaryota; kingdom Metazoa; phylum Chordata; class Amphibia; order Anura; family Bufonidae; genus Bufo; species Bufo bufo. The sequence continues at coordinate 404,580,016 of NC_053393.1, read as the reverse complement.
AGACGCAGACACGGTCTGCTACGTACTCCTTCACCATCTTCCAAAATTTTCCCTCCTTGTGACACTAGGCCGTGCATCAGGGTAAGGGTGCTGGCGGGGTGTCATAAAACTGTCCCAGGCCTTGGAGAGTGTTTCCCTGCCTCTGTTGGAACTGCTCTGTGTTCCCCTCGTCTCCCCTCCTCGGTTGGCCAAGGAACTACGTATTCTGCAGCCAGCGCTGTCAGCTGAAAATTTTTTGAGCAATTTTTCCACCAGGACCTTCTGGTATTGCAACAATTTGCTCATCCTCTCCACCACAGGAATGAGAGATGAGAAGTTCTCTTTGTAGTGGAGGTCGAGAAGGGTGAACAACCAGTAATCGGTGTTGGCCAAAATGCGTACAACGCAAGAGTCACGGGAAAGGCAGCCGAACATAAAGTCAGCCATGTGTGCCAGAGTCCCAAAAATCAAGACTTTGCTGTCCTCATCAGGAGGATGACTCTCAATCTCCTCATCCTCTTCCTCCTCTTCTACCCATCAATGCTGAAAAGATGGAATTAAACTTCCATGGGTACTACCCTCTGTAGCGGAGGCAACCATCTCCTGCTCCTCCTCCTCATCATCCAATTTGCGCTGAGAGGACGAACTGAGGGTGGTCTGGCTATCACCCTGTGTACTGTCTTCCCCCATTTCCGCCTCTTCCACATGCAAAGCGTCCGCCTTCATTGTGAGCAGCAAGCGTTTCAGTAGACACAGAAGTGGGATGGTTACGCTGATAATAGCGGCATCGCCACTCACCATCTGTGTTGATTCCTCAAAGTTGCGTGAAACCTCACAAAGGTCAGACATCCATGCCCACTCGTCACTTGTAAAGAGCGGAAGCTGACTGGAAAGGTGACGACCATGTTGCAGCTGGTATTCCACTACTGCCCTCTGCTGCTCTCAAAGCCTGGCCAACATGTGGAACGTGGAGTTCCAGTGCATGCTCACGTCGGTGTGCTGGCAATTGCAAGCGCTGCTGCAGTGTTGCTAGACTGGCGGCAGCTGTAGATGACTTTCAGAAATGGGCATACACTTTCACCAGTAGTCACTTAAATTGAGGTAGGTTATGAGAAACCGCTGAACCACTAAGTTTAACACGTGGGTTAGGCATGGTATGTGTGTGAGCTTGCCAAGCTCCAAAGCCGCCACCAAGAGAGCCACAGCTCACTCTGGTCCGTTATCCCCTGTCACAGCTCTGCGGTGCTATTTGTCACCTAAGCAAATTAGTTTCACCCCGGCCTGTTGCCGCTTCCCCACTCCAGTGCTACACTACTTCCAGCTACTGACTGATGGCTGACTGGTGCTGCAAGATGACAATTCAGAGGTGGAAGTGGAGGAGGAGGTTGAAGAGGAGAAGGGGGGGGGGGTTAAAGCCACTAATGTAAGTGGTGGTGGAAATTCTGATGGAAGAAGGGGCCCGCAATCCTTGGCTCGGTAGCACCTCTGCCATCCCAGGGTACGACTCGCTCCCGGCCTCCACAACGTTCACCTAGTGTGCCGTCAGGGAAATGTAGCGTCCCTGGCCACAAGCACTTGTCCATGTGTCAGTCGTTAAGTGGACCTTCCCAATAACTGCGTTGGTCAGGGCACGGGTGATGCTACGGGACACATGCTGGTGTAAGGTGGGCATTGCACACCATGCAAAATAGTGGTGGCTGGGGACTGAGTAATGAGGGACGGCCGCCGCCATCAGGCTGCGGAAATCCTCTGTGTACACAAGTATAAATGGCAACATTTCCAGGGCCAGCAATTTGGAAAGGTGTGCATTTAGTGCTATGGCCTGTGGGTGGGTGGCTGTGTATTTGCGCTTTCGTTCAAAGACTTGGGGTATGGACATCTGTATGCTGTGCTGGGACACAGAAGTGGATGTGCTAGCTGATGGTGCTTCCAGGTGCAGGGCTGGAAGCATCCGGGCCTGCGTCTTGGACAGGGTATTGGACAGCACGTAACACAGGGGAGAGGAGGCAGTGGTGTGATCCGCAGACACTGATTGTGGACCCAGGCGTTCGGCCCACCTATTAGGGTGCTTTGATACCATGTGGCGGATCATGCTGTGATGGTGAGGTTGTTAGGGTTCATGCCCCTGCTCATTTCGGTACGGCACAGGTTGCAAATGACAATTCTTTTATCGTCTGCACTTTCATCAAAAAAGCGCCAGACTGTGGAACACCTACCCCTTGGCAAGGGAAATTTCTGCAAGGGGGTGCTCCGGGGAACAGTTGCGGGCCTGTTAGGTGTGGCTCGCCTTCTCCCTTTTGCCACCCCACTGCCTCTTCCAGCCTGTTGCGGTGCTGCGGATCCCTCTCCCTTTGTACTGCTGTCCTCGCTCAGCTTGCCACCTTCCCAGGTTGGGTCAGTGATTTCTTCGTCCACCACCTCCTCTTCCACTTCCTCACTCTGGTCATCCTCCTGACTTGTTGACCTAACAACAACCTCGCTTATTGACAACTGTGTCTCATCCTCATTATCAACCTCTTGAGACACTAATTGTGGTTGACTTCTTGGCAACTGTGTCTCATCATCATCATCCACTTCGTGAAACACTAATTTCCATTTCCCACTGCCATCTTCTTCTGACTGTGGATGCTCAAGAGTTTGGGAATCAGGGCACAAGATCTCCTCATGTCCCTCTTCAAGCGGGCTTGGCGAGAGACCCAAATTAAGGAATGGCGCTGAAAAGAGCTCCTCGGAATATTCGAGTGTGGGATCCCTTGTTTGCAAATACTCTCCATGGTGGAAGGATGGAGGATCAGGGCGAGAATTCTCTTAACCAGACTCGTCACTACTGAGACTGGACTTTGTGGAATCAGGGTGGTGCTTAACCGTCTAGAAGTATTATCTGCTGCAATCCAATCGACCACTGCTCGCACTGGTCTGACTTCGAGAGTGGTGTCCTGCACCGCCCTGCAAATTGGGACATGAAGCTAGGTATCGTGAATGAGTGTGTTTCTTGTGCTTTGCCAGCAGGCACAGTTTCACCGCGCCCATGGCCACGGCGTGCTCCATCAGCAGCACAGCCACTTCCCCGTCCCTTACTGCTCGCCTTATCATATTAAATGGTATATATGCTTGCAAGTATTTCACACGTACAGTACCGCAGTTTTTTTAAGTGTATGTGTAAATAAATTGCAGTCTGTCACTGATATTTGGGATGCGGAAACGTTATACAGGAGAGGTACCATAGGTAATGTAGGTAATGGTGCTGCTGTCAACAGCGGCTAAGAAAAAATTACAGTCAATGTCACCGTTATTTGGGATGCGGAAACGTTTTACAGGAGAGGTACCACAGGTAATGTCGCTGCTGTCAACAGTGGCTAAGAAAAAATTACAGTCACTGTCATAGATATTTGGGATGCGGAAACGTTATACAGGAGATGTAGCGCAGGTAATGTCACTGTCTGCAGCGTCTACAGAAAAAGTACACGGGATGTCACAGATATTTTTATATGCGCACACGTTAAACAGAAGATGTAGCTCAGATAATGTCACTGGAAAAAGTACACTGGATGTCACAGATATTTTTAGGATGCGCAAACGTTATACAGGAGATGTAGTGCAGGAAATGTAACTGTCCGCAGCGTCTACGGAAAAAGTACACGGGATGTCACAGATATTTTTAGCATGCGCACACGTTAAACAGGAGATGTAGCGCAGAAAATGTCAATGTCTGCAGCGTCTACGGAAAAAGTACACTGGATTGTCACAGATATTTTTAGTATGTGCACATGTTAAACAGGAGATGTAGCGCAGGTCATGTAACTGTCCGCAGCGTCTACGGAAAAAGTACACGGGATGTCACACATATTTTAAGCATGTGCACACTATACAGTGCGGTCTTCATTATTAAAGGGGTTTGCCACTCTTTAAATACTCTCCACTACAGTGTGGCAGGCAGAAAAAATGAAGTCCCTAATATACTTCATTAAACACATCTGCCTGCTGTAACGGGGTTCCGAAGGTGCACTCGGTCCCCCATTGCCCGCAGAACTGTTGCTTAGCTTTGGAAATGAGGATCTGTGTTTGACCTCATTCCCAGGGCGGCTTTACTGCTGGGTGGCTTCCTGCTCCTAAGTCTGCCTTGAGCGCCGAGCTGATCACTCGGTGCTCAACTGGTTGGTCTGTCGGTCATGTGACGCTGGCCACGTCACATGACCCTCACTCCCCACTATAAATACAGGCAGCCTGCTAGCCACAGGTTGCCTGTTAATTTCTAGGTTCCTGGCTATTTGTTGGACTACTGAATACTCACCTGATTCGGTTCCCTGACGATCCTTTGCCTGCTCCTCCTGTACTGCGCATCCGTCCTGGTATTGTGACCTTGGCTTCCACCTGACTACTCTCTTAGGACTCCTCTTGTATTTCTCTACTCTCCTGGTATTTGACCCCGGCTTCTCCTGACCATTCTTTGCTTAACCCTTTGTACTGCGTAGCTTTCTTGGTTCTGACCCGGTCCGTTCATGTTCCGTATTTTGTCTTGTCTGTCTTCCCTGCATGTATCCTAAGTTAGGGACTGTCGTCCAGTTGTCCCCTGTCATCAGGACTCATGAGGCAAGTAGGCAGGGCCAGGGGTGAGGGTGGAGCGCAGTGGTCACTATCCTTCCCCCTGTGTGTGTGTGGACGTCACCGTTACACCTGCTTTTCTTTCAGTTATAAGCCACTCCCCCTTGGTCCTGCTCTACCTTGCAGCTGAGTTCGTCCATGGCTGCACGCGACATGGAGGAGCTTGAGAGGAAGCTCGTCCATGCACATGTGCAGTCTGCTCCTGTCAGTGGTCGGCTTCCTGCTGCCCGCTCCAACTGTGACAGGAATCAGCTGCTTGTTCCCTCTCTACAAACAGCTGATTTCTGTCAGAAGCTAGCTGTCATAAAAACTTTCAGGGTCCCTACTGCAGAGGCTACTTAGTCAATCCCCATCCCCCCCCTGCACTATCACCACACAGCCGACCCACTAAGCCACACCCACCGGTTCCGTTAGGGCACGCCCCCTGCAACCAACAGGGAAATCAGGACATCAAGCCAGGAACTATAATTTTGTTTGTGTGTATATGTATTAAGCAAATATATTGCTGCATTTGTGGGAGGGGAGGCTGATTAGAAGGCTAATTACACGCACCTGTGGGCCGAGGCTATCTGATTACTAAGCTGATTATTCGCACCTGTGGGCCCAGGCTGGCTGATTACTAGGCTATTTATAGGCACCTGTGGGCCCAGGCTGACGATGATTCAGCTGATTTCACCCACCCACCCACACCTTCTTACAGTCACTTCACATTAGGGTGGCCCCCTTTAGGCTGCCCTACCACGGCAGTCATGGCATAATTCTACTGCTTGTTGTAGATAGGGGTTAGATAGGTTAGGTTTACCTTTCTGATAGCCTATCCGACCACAAATGTATATACACTCACCTAAAGAATTATTAGGAACACCTGTTCTATTTCTCATTAATGCAATTATCTAGTCAACCAATCACATGGCAGTTGCTTCAATGCATTTAGGGGTGTGGTCCTGGTCAAGACAATCTCCTGAACTCCAAACTGAATGTCAGAATGGGAAAGAAAGGTGATTTAAGCAATTTTGAGCGTGGCATGGTTGTTGGTGCCAGACGGGCCGGTCTAAGTATTTCACAATCTGCTCAGTTACTGGGATTTTCACGCACAACCATTTCTAGGGTTTACAAAGAATGGTGTGAAAAGGGAAAAACATCCAGTATGCGGCAGTCCTGTGGGCGAAAATGCCTTGTTGATGCTAGAGGTCAGAGGAGAATGGGCCGACTGATTCAAGCTGATAGAAGAGCAACGTTGACTGAAATAACCACTCGTTACATCCGAGGTATGCAGCAAAGCATTTGTGAAGCCACAACACGCACAACCTTGAGGCGGATGGGCTACAACAGCAGAAGACCCCACTGGGTACCACTCATCTCCACTACAAATAGGAAAAAGAGGCTACAATTTGCACGAGCTCACCAAAATTGGACTGTTGAAGACTGGAAAAATGTTGCCTGGTCTGATGAGTCTCGATTTCTGTTGAGACATTCAAATGGTAGAGTCCGAATTTGGTGTAAACAGAATGAGAACATGTATCCATCATGCCTTGTTACCACTGTGCAGGCTGGTGGTGGTGGTGTAATGGTGTGGGGGATGTTTTCTGGGCACACTTTAGGCCCCTTAGTGCCAATTGGGTATCGTTTAAATGCTACGGGCTACCTGAGCATTGTTTCTGACCATGTCCATCCCTTCATGACCACCATGTACCCATCCTCTGATGGCTACTTCCACAGGATAATGCACCATGTCACAAAGCTCGAATCATTTCAAATTGGTTTCTTGAACATGACAATGTATTCACTGTACTAAAATGGCCCCCACAGTCACCAGATCTCAACCCAATAGAGCATCTTTGGGATGTGATGGAACGGGAGCTTCGTGCCCTGGATGTGCATCCCTCAAATCTCCATCAACTGCAAGATGCTATCCTATCAATATTGGCCAACATTTCTAAAGAATGCTATCAGCACCTTGTTGAATCAATGCCACGTAGAATTAAGGCAGTTCTGAAGGCAAAAGGGGGTCCAACACCGTATTAGTATGGTGTTCCTAATAATTCTTTAGGTGAATGTATAGTGAAGGCTGTTTACAGCCTGTAGCTGTGGGAGGGGCTGCCTCCACTACTAATACCCAGCGGCCGGGAGTCAGAGGGCGTTGTTCTGTGCACATATCCCGACGTTGGTCTCGTTCAGGTAGCGCTGCGGCGATCACGACGTCACTTCCGGTTCTGTCAGCTTCCGGCTCCTTCCTGCAGCATGCAATGCCCACGGTGAGTAGGTCCTTCGGATCTTCAGGCCCTGGCCCTAGCCTCCCCATAGCTAACAGCCGCACTGCCTCCCACCCTGCACGAGTACGCGGCCGGTCGCGCCCTGCAGCCTGGTCGGGGGCACCCGCCGCCGGAGACACCGCTCCGGTCTATCATCCCAGGCGGTCGGCCCTGTCACTAGGCTGCCTTGCACACACCTTCTGGGTGTCAGGTTGGTGCATAAGTGTCACATTGTCTTGTAGGTTTGGACCATGCGATTTATAGGTGATATGCTAATAAGCAGGCCTCATTAGGCTTTTCCTTCATGTTGTGGGTTATTACTTTGAACAAGCTGACCAAATCATTGTAGATTATAGGAGCCGGGTGGGATGATGCCGGTAGCAGGCAGACATATCACTGCCAGAGTGGTGTACCATGGTCCTCTCCTATCTAGCTTTCTCTGTATGATCTCCTCCTTCTATTCCTCAGGTGCACAGGTACTTGGGCTTTCTCCACAGTACTCGGCTGTTTCCCAGTTAGGGCCGGCCCTGCTTCACTAAGGCTCGCGGCGCTTATTTTCAGGTCATACCTTGCCCACGTCATGCTCGTCCAGGTTATGCTGCGCATCTCTCATGTGTCATTCAGGTTTATCGTCCGGCAGGGTGGTGCAGGTCCCTGTTTTGCTTAGGTCCGGTATCTTTCATATAGAATCGCCTGTTTCACCTAGGTCATCTTTCATGCTGTTTATTATAGGTTCCTGATTCGCCCAGGCCAAGGTTTTTGTAAATGTAATTGCCTAGGTCACTCTTCATACGGTGTGATGTGGCTTCCTGAATTGCTCAGGTCTGATATCATGTTCATTGCCTGGAACGCTCAGGTTATCCTTCATGCAATGTAGCGTTGGTTCCTGAAATAACTCAGGTCATGTATCAGTCATGTATAATTGCCTGAATCGCTCAGGTCGTCTGTCTGTCAAATTACATTGGTTCCTGATTTGCTCAGGTCATGTTTCAGTCATGTTTTGTTGCCTGAATCGCTCAGGTTGTCTGTCTTACAATGTTACGTTGGTTCCTGAATCGCTCAGGTCATATGCAATTGTCTGAATCACTCAGATCTTCTTTCTGCAGGGTATCGTTGGTTCCTAATATCAATCAGGCCATGTATCAGTCATGTTTTATTGCCTGAATCGCTCAGGTTGCCTCTCTTACTATTTACGTTGGTTCCTGAATCGCTCAGGTCATATGCAATTGCCTGAATCGCTCAGGTCTTCCTTCTGCAGGGTATCGTTGGTTCCTGATATCACTCAGGTCATGTATCAGTTATGGATTATTGCCTGAATCGCTCAGGTTGTCTGTTTACAATGTTACGATTGTTCCTGAATCACTCAGGTCTTTTTTCCCGCAGTGTACCGTTGGTTCCTGATTAGCTCAGGTCATGGATCCCGCATGTATAGTTACCTGAATCACTCAGGTAATTCTTCATGCAGCGCAGCATTGGTCCCTGAATCGTTCAGGTCATGTATCGTTTGTTTAGTTACCTGTATCACCCAGGTCGCTTCCTTGTCTTCAACCTGTCTTGTCTTCCGGGTCAACCAGGATGCACGGTGCTGGCTATTGGTCCATCCGAATCTCAGGCTCATTCGGTTGTCTTCCTTCGGTCATTTCTGTTTTTTCCTGTACACTCCTCTCCAGGTCTCGTGTCAACACAAGCTTATTTTTCGTTCAACCAGACCACAAGCCACCGGAAATCCCGGTCCAGCTTCATACGATTCGCAGTACTTCTCCGTTGCTGGTCATTCCACGGTGCCAGGTTTCAGGTAAGTTAAAGCTAGGTTGCGACATTCGGTCACGCTACTGCTTGGGGTTTTTCCTTATTCATTGCGAGCTTTTATTTCTAGGTCTCCAGTCCCGTCTGAGAAGTTAATCAGGGTTGACGGTTGGTTCGGGTAGGTTTGTGAGTCATTTCTATGTCACGCTTTTTCCAGTTTCTCACCGCTCTCGCCCGGTCGTTTCTATCGCAATTCGTCTTAAAAAAATATATATATAAAAAGAAAAAAAAAAGAAAAAAAAATATATATATATGCATACTTGTTTCCCATGCAGGCGAAAGATGTCTCAAGCGTCAGATGTGGAGGATAACATGTCATTGCCCGGGTCTTCAGTGTCAGGACGCGCCAGTAACCAGTCCCTTAGGAGCTGGACCATACCTAAACTCATCTCGGAGCTCAATAAGAGAGGGATTCATCATCCCGCATCAGCGAGGAAGGCAGAACTCTACCGTCTCCTGATGACGGAGTCAGGGGGTTCAAGCGAACATCCCTCTCTCTCTTCTATCCAGCTGTCCCTGCTGCAGCTGCAGTCCACTATCGGCAGCCTGGCCGGATCAGTGGCAGATATCCAATCCAGAATGGGGGAGTTGGAATCTCGGTCTCCGGTGGCGTCACAGTCGCCGGCTCCGCCACCTATCCCTTCCATTTCTCAGGATTCGGCTTCAGGTACGGTCTGTGCCCGTCCCCAGATCGCTCCGTCTCATTTTATACCGGATAACTTAAAAAAAGATATCCTAGCAGGGAAGGATATTAACTTAGCGTCCATCCTCATTGCGTCCCAGGACGTTTATCCGGAGAACAAAATCATCAATTGTGGGGAGGTGTCAGTCATGCTCAGAGCCAAGGACGCTCGCTTGAATAGGAAGCTTTCGATTCCAGAATTTGTGCTGGCGTTCAGCCTGTACAGAGACACCATTTGCTCAGCGCAACCCCACAGGCGAGAGGAATTAGACTCCTATTTGTACCGCATTACTGATTTGGGTTATAAGTACGGTGACACAAATTTCTATGATTACCATAGGTCATTTTCGGCCAAGGCAGCCGCAGCCGCAGCCCAGTTCCAGTTTATCACTAACTGGGCGAACCTTGACATGGAACTCTTCTGTCGGCATTTCGCCGGTCTAAGAGCTCCTACTTGCGCAGCTTGCCAGTCGATCTTGCATACTGCAGACTGGTGCCCCAACCTTACAACTCCGGCCCGGGAGGGATCCCTACCAGGTCCCTCTAGCGCCCAGCGGTATCAGGCCACGATGGACAAGCTGGGTAGACCAATCACTTATCTGGGACAGAGCCAAATATGCAATAACTTCAATTTAGGGGGATGCGGTTTCAGCAGTTGCAAAGCCTTGCATATCTGCCCCCTTTGTTTCAGGGCCCATCCTCGTTCTAGCTGCCCGAAAAGACAGAACAAAACGCTATGACTAGCAGACATTAATATTGAGCTTTTAGGCATTCTGTTGCAGGAACACCCTGATCGCCAGCTGACTCAGTTCCTTCTCTCTGGATTCGAGAGGGGTTTTCATACGGGAGTCATTGCCCTCCCTCAAGTTTCCTGGGAGGGAAGGAACTTGCTGTCGGCTACTCAGGAGCCGTCTGCAGTAGATACTTTGTTGCAGTTGGAGGTCCAGAAAGGTTTCCTGTTGGGTCCTTTCCAGTTGATCCTCTTCGCGACTTGGAGGTTAAACCCGATTGGCCTTGTAACCAATCAGTCCTCCAATAAAAAGCGCTTAATTTATGACTTGTCTGCTCCTCACATGTCATCCATTCCCAGTTTGAATTCTTTAATCCCGTCCGAAGAATTCGCCATGAGTTACTAGTCCATCGATGAGGCCATCAGGTATATCTTTCTAGCAGGGGAAGGGGCATGGTTGGCTAAGGATGACATAGCGGATGCATTTAAATTGCTCCCCATTCTTCCCCAGTTATGGAAGTATTATGGCTTACATTGGGCGCATAGATATTATTTCGCCAACCGGCTTACTTTCGGGTCTAAGAGCAGCCCATGGCTGTTTGATCGATTCACGTGCGCTCTACATTGGATTCTGGTTCACCATGGGGGGTTGGACATGGTTATTCATTACCTTGATGATTTTTTGATCATCGAAAGCCCTCATGGTGAACCTACGGGTTTAGGGAGTTTGCTACAACTTTTCGCCAAGTTAGAAGTTCCCGTAGCTACAGCAAAGACTAAGGGGCCGGGCATCAGGGTTACCTTCTTGGGCATCATCCTCGATTCAGTCCGCATGGAGGCCAGCCTCCCCATAGCAAAGCTGTCAAAGATCCGGGCCGCAGTCTCCTCTGCGGCTTTGTCCAGGGTCCTATCCAAACGGGAGCTCCAGTCCCTGTTGGGTTCCCTAAACTTTGCTTTCAGGATCATGCCCCAAGGCAGATCGTTCACGTCCAGGCTCCTCAGTCTCCTCCCTTCAGCTCCGGATCAGGATTCCACCATCCAACTGGACAATCACGCTGTGACGGATTTACGAATGTGGCAATCGTTTCTCACCAGGTGGAACGGCATATCTTGGTTTGTGCCTTCCCCGGATTCCGCTTCACCCACAGTCTTTTCCGACGCCGCAGCCTCTCGCGGGTTCGCCACCATTTTCCATCCCCACTGGTTTGTTGGCAGTTGGCCGGTGGAATTCATCTCTGACGCTGGTTCTCTGAGGTCATCCCCATTGATAGAACTATACCTGATAGTGGCAGCCGCCCAAGCCTGGGGCTTACTCTGGGCCAATAAACCGGTAGTTTTCATGACAGACAGACAGGTTTTAGTGGATGTAATCACGAAAGGTAGGGCCAAGTCCCAGAAAATTATGTCCCTCTTAGTTAGTTTGGCTGGCCTTGAAATTTAACTTTCATTTTTTCGCATTCCACATTCAAGGGGCGAAGAACGTCGCGGCTGATGCCTTGTCCGGCTTTAATTACACCATTTTTTTCCAGGAACTACAAGATGCAGACCCCGTTGGTACTCCAGCACCACCATTCAGCTCCCTCCTGATGGACTAGGGTCCCTGGTAGCCTCTGCAAAGATCTTAGTTCAACGTTCATTAGCAGCCAATACTGCCAGGAACTACAGAGCAGGATTCAAGGTCTTTCAACGGTTCGTAGACGCCCATCCACAAGGTGACTTGGACGAAGTCACTTTCCTCATGGCGTTTATAGCCTATTGTCATTCCCACCGCCACCTATCATTTAATACTATCAAACTGTATCTAGCGGGAATACAGCACCATCGGATGCTCAGCGACCCCACCAGCAAGTCCATCGTGTCAAATCAGGCCATCAAAGCTACTCTTAGTGGTATTCAAAAGAATAGCACGGGTGTTCAGGTTCGCAGACAACCGGACTCAAGCGAGCTGTTTCGCAAATTGTCATTAGCCCTGGACGGTCTTCCTTTTGGGCAGTCGGCCATCATCACCATCAAAGCAGCCATGTACCTCGGGTTCTATGGTTTCCTTAGACCCGGGGAATTCACCTGCAGCTCTTTCAGCCGAACCACGCTCCTCAAGCGGCATCTCATCTGGCACGATAATCACTTCAAGCTGTACATACCAACCACCAAAACCAACCAGGCAGGTCCTTCCACCGAAGTCGAGTTTTTCCCCACATCAAAGTTCTCAAGGAACTTACGGCCTTACCTCAGTCAGCTGCCTTGAACTACTCGTTGCTCCTGTTAGATGGCAGGCCCCTTTCATCTGCCTTATTCATCACAAACATACGCATACTAGCGGCAGGGTTAGGATACAATCCTACTCAATTTCCGGGCACTCCTTCCGTATAGGAGCTGCTTCAGCGGCTTCAAGACATCAGGTTCCGGCCCGTGTGATCCGTAAGATGGGTCGCTGGAGGTCATCATGTTACGCGAGATATATTCCTAATCCACAGGTTGAAATATCTAGAGCCTTTTGTTCATTAGCTTTGTAAAGGTCATGTTTTGCTCAATTAAACTCTTGCACCTACCAGAGTGGCGACCGTCATTATTTTGCCCACATATTTAGGCCTTACCTAGTACCTGGCTCCGGGCACACTCCAGCCAGATAGGTCAGGACAGTGTTGTAGGCATGCCTCTTCCGTCACACGCTCATCTCAGCTCATACCACAAATAATGAAGGCTGTTTACAGCCTGTAGTTGTGGGAGGGGCTGCCTCCACTACTTATACCCAGCGGCCGGAAGTCAGAGGGCGGTCGTTCTGTGCCCCACCCTCCCGTCGCCTTTTGCTCATATGTCTCTCCTTGGGGGGCCCACATAATCAGGCCATACCTCGTACCTGGCTCCGGGCACACTCCAGCCAGATAGGTCAGGGCAGTGTTGTAGGCATGCCTCTACCGTCACACGCTCATCTCAGCTCATACCACAAATATATACAGTACAGACCAAAAGTTTGGACACACCTTCTCATTCAAAGAGTTTTCTTTATTTTCATGACTATGAAGGCATCAAAACTATGAATTAACACATGTGGAATTATATACATAACAAACAAGTGTGAAACAACTGAAAATATGTCATATTCTAGGTTCTTCAAAGTAGCCACTTTTTGCTTTGATTACTGCTTTGCACACTCTTGGCATTCTCTTGATGAGCTTCAAGAGGTAGTCCCCTGAAATGGTCTCCAACAGTCTTGAAGGAGTTCCCAGAAATGCTTAGCACTTGTTGGCCCTTTTGCCTTCACTCTGCGGTCCAGCTCACCCCAAACCATCTCGATTGGGTTCAGGTCCAGTGACTGTGGAGGCCAGGTCATCTGGCGCAGCACCCCATCACTCTCCTTCATGGTCAAATAGCCCTTACTTTCAAAGTTTTCCCAATTTTTCGGCTGACTGACTGATCTTCATTTCTTAAAGTAATGATGGCCACTCGTTTTTCTTTACTTAGCTGCTTTTTTCTTGCCATAATACAAATTCTAACAGTCTATTCAGTAGGACTATCAGCTGTGTATCCACCTGATTTCTCCTCAACGCCACTGATGGTCCCAACCCCATTTATAAGACAAGAAATCCCACTTATTAAACCTGACAGGGCACACCTGTGAAGTGAAAACCATTTCAGGGGACTACCTCTTGAAGCTCATCAAGAGAATGCCAAGAGTGTGCAAAGCAGTAATCAAAGCAAAAGGTGGCTACTTTGAAGAACCTAGAATGACATATTTTCAGTTGTTTCACACTTGTTTGTTATGTATATAATTCCAAATGTGTTAATTCATTGTTTTGATGCCTTCAGTGTGAATCTACAATTTTCATAGTCATGAAAATAAAGAAAACTCTTTGAATGAGAAGGTGTGTCCAAACTATTGGTCTGTACTGTGTATATATATATATATACAGTACAGACCAAAAGTTTGGACACACCTTCTCATTCAAAGAGTTTTCTTTATTTTCATGACTATGAAAATTGTAGATTCACACTTAAGGCATCAAAACTATGAATTAACACATGTGGAATTATATACATAACATTCAAGTGTGAAACAACTGAAAATATGTCTTATTCTAGGTTCTTCAAAGTAGCCACCTTTTGCTTTGATTACTGCTTTGCACACTCTTGGCATTCTCTTGATGAGCTTCAAGAGGTAGTTCCCTGAAATGGTTTTCACTTCACAGGTGTGCCCTGTCAGGTTTAATAAGTGGGATTTCTTGCCTTATAAATGGGGTTGGGACCATCAGTGGCGTTGAGGAGAAGTCAGGTGGATACATAGCTGATAGTCATACTGAATAGACTGTTAGAATTTGTATTATGGCAAGAAAAAGCAGCTAAGTAAAGAAAAACGAGTGGCCATCATTACTTTAAGAAAAGAAGGTCAGTCAGTCAGCCGAAAAATTGGGAAAACTTTGAAAGTAAGGGCTATTTGACCATGAAGGAGAGTGATGGGGTGCTGCGCCAGATGACCTGGACTCCACAGTCACCGGACCTGAACCCAATCGAGATGGTTTGGGGTGAGCTGGACCGCAGAGTGAAGGCAAAAGGGCCAACAAGTGCTAAGCATCTCTGGGAACTCCTTCAATACTGTTGGAAGACCATTTCAGGGGACTACCTCTTGAAGCTCATCAAGAGAATGCCAAGAGTGTGCAAAGCAGTAATCAAAGCAAAAGGTGGCTACTTTGAAGAACCTAGAATATGACATATATTCAGTTGTTTCACACTTGTTTGTTATGTATATAATTCCACATGTGTTAATTCATAGTTTTGATGCCTTCATAGTCATGAAAATAAAGAAAATTCTTTAAATGAGAAGGTGTGTCCAAACTTTTGGTCTGTACTGTATATATATATATATATATACAGTATATCTGTCATGATACAAATTCCTCTTGGCTTTAGTTATTGTTTGGGGCACTTTATTGTTTTTTATACTTATGGTGGCCAACCCCTTTAAATGAAAGGCAGCTGTGGGCTAATTGGCAGCACGATTCTTCACTGCAGCATGGCCGCTTTGTGTGGCCATTGTCACAGCCAGACAGCTGAGAAGCGCTCACAGGAGCTTCTCAGATCCTCCTCCTTGAATTTCTTTGTTTTGGTTTAGTTTCTCATCTCGTTAGTCTATCTCAGCTGTCATGCAGTTAGACTGATCGCTACCTTTTAAGTTCCTCCCCATAATGCAGTAGTGTGCGGCTGATACAACTTCCTGGAGTGTGTGTGCATGCTGTTCCCAGTTCCCAGTTCCCTGTTCCCAGTCGTCAGTCGTCATTCGTTTGCAAGATAAGTGCTGTTTATGTATTTATGATTTTGTCTTTTCTGGATCCAGGTGACCCTGACTCCCTCCGTGTCAGTGTAGGGAGCCGGTGGTCGTGTCCCTTCACTATTGTAGGGTCTTCAGGTAATAGATAGCCGAGGAACGTGGATATGCGGCCATCCACCTTTGGGGTGTTCGCATAGGCTGAGCAGTGAGGGAGAGCGGCAGGTCTATTGCAGGGGTCTCCCTTTGTTCCTTAGTTGTGGATCCAGAGAGACATTGTTTATATGGTATTGTCTTGTTTCCTGTACACCATCCGTGACATTATCAGCCGCCAAAACCGTCTCAAGCATGGATCCGGTTTCACTTTTGGCTGAACGCTTTCAGGGTCTTTCTTTGGAGGTAGCTGATCTCCGTAAGACTTTTTCTCAGTTTCAAGTGACCGGTTCAGCTTGCGTTCATGGAGTTTGTGCTGAGCCTAAGATCTCGCTCCAGGATACGTTCTCCGGGGGTAGTGAGAATTTTGTGCGTTTTAGAGAGGCTTGCAAACTCCATTTTCGCCTTCTTCCCCATTCTTCTGGTGATGAAGAACGGAGGGTGGGGATCATTATATCGCTGCTCAGGGGTAACGCTCAGTCCTGGGCCTTTTCGCTGCCGGAGGGGGCACTGCCCCTTCGTTCAGTGGATGAATTCTTTTTAGCCCTGGGTCAGATATATGATGATCCGGATCGTATTGCTCTGGCTGAGTCTAGACTACGTCTGTTATGCCAGGGTAAACAATCCGCAGAGATATACTGTTCAGAATTTCGGAGATGGGCAGCAGATACGGGTTGGAATGATGCTGCACTCCGAAGTCAATTTTGCTATGGTCTTTCAGAGGGATTGAAAGATGCATTTGCCTTTCATGAAAGACCTACCTCCTTGGATTCTGCTATGTCTCAGGCTGTTCGTATTGACAGGCGTCTTAGAGAGAGAGGAGAGATCTCTCCTTCCTGTCATACTCAGTCCCGGGACAGTGCAGCGGTCTCATTCTGTGCACAGGGGTCTCAGTCGCTGTCAGCCCCTTCTGAGCAGGAGTCCATGCAGCTGGGGTTGATTACCTCTGACAATAGAAGATTCAGCCCGCAGGGGAGGGTTTGCTTTTGTTGTGGAGGTATAAATCATCTGGCAAATGTTTGTCCCTCTAGGAGATTCAGGCAGTTTTCTGGGAGTAATAAAGAGACAAAAAGGAAAAAATCTTTTAAAAATGTTCCGTCTGTTACTATTGGCAGGGTTGAGGCGGAAATTGAAGGTTTTCCGTTTGCTTGTAGTTCCCGTTTTGTCCTGCCTGCTAGGGTGGCGCTAGAGAGCAAGAGCATTTTTTGTGAGATTTTTGTGGATAGTGGAGCAGCTGTCAACCTCATTGATAATCAATTTGCAATAACTCATGGTTTCCAGGTATGCACTTTGGGAAAGGATATTCCTGTTTTTGCTATTGATTCAGCTCCACTTTCTCAGAAATCATTAAAGGGCATAGTTCACAATATCCGTTTAATTGTGAGTGATGCTCATGTTGAGGATGTGTCATGTTTCGTCCTTAGCGGTTTGCCTACTCCTCTAGTGTTGGGGCTACCCTGGCTCACTAAACATAACCCCACCATTGATTGGCAAGCGAGGCAAATAAATGGTTGGAGTAACTTTTGCAGAGAGAATTGCCTCATAACATCTGTTTCTGAGGTTTCTACTAAGACTGTACCACCTTTCCTCTCTGAATTTTTGGATGTCTTCTCTGAGAGTGGAGTTCAGGGTTTGCCTCCGCACAGGGAGTATGATTGCCCTATTAATCTCATCCCAGGCGCCAAGCTGCCTAAATCTCGTTTATACAATCTCTCCCAACCTGAGAGGGTCGCTATGCGGGCTTATATCTCTGAGAGTCTGAGAAAAGGACACATACGACCCTCGAAGTCACCTGTTGCCGCTGGTTTTTTCTTTGTTAAGAAAAAAGATGGTTCTTTAAGACCTTGTCTGGATTTCAGGGAGCTGAACAGTATCACTATTCGTGATCCTTATCCGCTTCCTCTGATCCCGGACCTGTTTAACCAGGTTGTTGGGGCTAAAGTCTTTTCCAAATTAGACCTAAGAGGGGCATACAACCTGATTAGGGTCAGAGAAGGAGACGAATGGAAGACGGCTTTCAATACCCCTGAGGGCCATTTTGAGAATTTGGTTATGCCTTTTGGTTTGATGAATGCCCCAGCCGTTTTTCAGCATTTCGTCAACAGCATTTTTTATCATTTAATGGGAATTTTGTATTAGTGTATTTGGATGACATTTTGATTTTTTCTCCTGATTTCAAGACTCATAAGGAACACTTACGTCAGGTCTTGCTCATCCTGCAGGAGAATAAATTATACGCGAAACTGGAAAAATGTGTGTTTGCGGTTCCAGAAATCCAATTTCTGGGGTTTCTTGTCTCCGCTTCTGGTTTTCGCATGGACCCCGAGAAGGTCCGCGCTGTGCTTGAGTGGGAGCTTCCTGAGAATCAGAAGGCGCTGATGCGTTTTTTGGGCTTTGCCAATTATTACAGGAAATTTATTTTGAATTATTCCTCTGTTGTTGAACCACTCACTGATATGACCAGAAAGGGGGTAGATTTTTCTTCCTGGTCGGTAGAGGCGCGTAAGGCCTTTTCTAATATCAAAGGAGAGTTTTGCTTCCGCTCCCATCCTAGTACAACCTGATATTTCGTTACCCTTCATAGTTGAGGTTGATGCTTCTGAGGTAGGGGTGGGTGCGGTCTTGTCTCAGGGTTCCTCTCCTGCCAAATGGCAACCGTGTGCCTTTTTCTCAAAGAAACTCTCCTCCGCAGAGAGAAATTATGATGTGGGAGATAGGGAATTTTTGGCCATCAAGTTGGCTTTTGAGGAATGGCGCCATTGGCTAGAGGGAGCCAGACACCCTATTACCGTGTTTACTGACCATAAAAATCTGGCCTACTTGGAGTCAGCCAAGCGTCTGAACCCGAGACAGGCCAGATGGTCTTTGTTCTTTTCAAGGTTTAATTTTGTTGTTACGTTCCGCCCTGGGGTTAAGAATGTGAAGGCAGATGCCCTCTCACGTTGTTTTCCGGGAGGTGGGAATTTTGAAGACCCGGGTCCCATTTTGGCTGAAGGTGTGGTGGTCTCTGCTCTTTTTCCTGAATTGGAGGCAGAGGTGCAGGCAGCCCAGTCAGAAGCTCCTGATCTTTGTCCTCCTGGGAGGTTGTTTGTGCCTCTCGCTTTGAGACACAAGATTTTTAAAGAACACCACGACACGGTCCTTGCTGGGCACCCGGGGGCAAGAGCCACACTGGATCTCATCGCTCGGAGATTCTGGTGGCCTGCGCTTCGTAAGTCGGTTGAGGGTTTTGTGGCAGCTTGCGAGACTTGCGCTCGTGCCAAGGTCCCTCATTCACGGCCATCAGGTCCTCTCCTTCCTTTGCCCATTCCTTCCCGTCCTTGGACACATCTGTCCATGGACTTCATAACAGACTTGCCTCGTTCCTCGGGGAAGTCTGTGATTCTGGTGGTGGTGGACCGTTTTAGCAAAATGGTGCATTTTATCCCTTTTCCTGGTTTGCCCAATGCTAAGATGCTGGCGCAGGCATTTATTGACCACATTGTCAAATTGCATGGGATTCCTTCCGACATAGTCTCTGATAGGGGCACGCAGTTTGTTTCCAGATTCTGGAAGGCCTTCTGTTCTCGCTTGGGGGTTCGGTTGTCATTCTCTTCTGCTTTCCATCCGCAGTCGAATGGCCAGACAGAGCGCGTCAATCAGAATCTGGAGACATATCTGCGCTGTTTTGTGGCGGAGAATCAGGAGGATTGGTGTTCTTTTTTGTCCCTTGCTGAGTTTGCTTTAAATAACCGTCGTCAGGAGTCCTCTGATAAGTCACCATTTTTTGGTGCATATGGGTTCTATCCGCAGTTTGGGACTTTCTCGGGAGAGGGCTCTTCTGGTTTGCCTGATAAGGACAGATTCTCCTCGTCTTTGTCATCTATTTGGCAAAAGATTCAGGATAATCTAAAGAGCATGAGTGAGAGATATAAGCGTGTGGCGGATAAGAGACGTGTGCCTGGTCCGGACCTGAATGTTGGTGATCTGGTGTGGTTGTCTACCAAGAATATCAAATTGAAGGTTCCCTCCTGGAAGTTGGGTCCTAGGTTTATTGGGCCTTACAAGATCCTGTCTGTCATCAATCCTGTTGCCTACCGTCTTGATCTTCCTCAGACTTGGAAGATCCATAATGTTTTTCATAAGTCCTTATTGAAACCTTATGTTCAACCTATTGTACCCTCGCCTTTGCCTCCTCCTCCGATTATGGTTGATGGAAATCTTGAATTTCAGGTCTCTAGGATTGTGGATTCTCGTCTTGTCCGCGGTTCCCTCCAGTACCTCGTTCATTGGGAGGGTTATGGTCCTGAGGAGAGGATGTGGGTCCCAGTGACGGACATTAAGGCCTCTCGTCTCATCAGAGCTTTCCATAGGTCCCATCCTGAGAAGGTGGGCCCTGAGTGTCCGGAGTCCACTCCTAGAGGGAGGGGTACTGTCACAGCCAGACAGCTGAGAAGCGCTCACAGGAGCTTCTCAGATCCTCCTCCTTGAATTTCTTTGTTTTGGTTTAGTTTCTCATCTCGTTAGTCTATGTCAGCTGTCATGCAGTTAGACTGATCGCTACCCTTTAAGTTCCTCCCCATAATGCAGTAGTGTGCGGCTGATACAACTTCCTGGAGTGTGTGTGCATGCTGTTCCCAGTTCCCAGTTCCCTGTTCCCAGTCGTCAGTCGTCATTCGTTTGCAAGATAAGTGCTGTTTATGTATTTATGATTTTGTATTTTCTGGATCCAGGTGACCCTGACTCCCTCCGTGTCAGTGTAGGGAGCCGGTGGTCGTGTCCCTTCACTATTGTAGGGTCTTCAGGTAATAGATAGCCGAGGAACGTGGATATGCGGCCATCCACCTTTGGGGTGTTCGCATAGGCTGAGCAGTGAGGGAGAGCGGCAGGTCTATTGCAGGGGTCTCCCTTTGTTCCTTAGTTGTGGATCCAGAGAGACATTGTTTATATGGTATTGTCTTGTTTCCTGTACACCATCCGTGACAGCCATACCCTAAGGCAGATGGGCCTGGGTTTACCTGATTTATAATGATTGATGATAAATTAATACGGACTGAATCAAATTTCTTTGTTAAGTTGAAGTTGCTGAATTGAATTTTTCAAAACTTTGCTCATCTCTAGTAATGTTGATTAGTGTTGGGCGCGAATATTCGAATAGCGAATATTAATCGTGAATATCGGCACTTCAAGAATTTGCGAATATTTAGAATATAGTGATATATTCGTAATTTCAAATATTCTAGATTTTTTTTTTCATCAGTAACCTCCCTTCTTGCTTGTGGGCCAATGAGAAGGCTGCAATGTCTTTGTCTGAGCTCAGCATTATTCCTAGCAACCAATAGGAAAGTTGCCTACCCCTTACTGTATAAGAACCTCCCCAGCAGCCCTTGTATGCAGTATTTTGCAGTTCTGAGAGAGACAGCAGTGTCATGCTGTCTGCTTTGCTGTGTCATTACATTAGATAGTTAGTTAGCTTATATATATAATACAGATAGTTAGTGGGGGTTAGTCAGTGTAGGTTAGATAGTGATATAGTGTAGCTGATTGGTTCTGCTGTCCATACATACAGTCGTGGCCAAAAGTTTTGAGAATTACATAAATATTGGAAATTGGAAAAGTTGCTGCTTAAGTTTTTATAATAGCAATTTGCATATACTCCAGAATGTTATGAAGAGTGATCAGATGAATTGCATAGTCCTTTTTTGCCATGAAAATTAACTTAATCCCAAAAAAACCTTTCCACTGCATTTCATTGCTGTCATTAAAGGACCTGCTGAGATCATTTCAGTAATTGTCTTGTTAACTCAGGTGAGAATGTTGACGAGCACAAGGCTGGAGATCATTATGTCAGGCTGATTGGGTTAAAATGGTAGACTTGACATGTTAAAAGGAGGGTGATGCTTGAAATCATTGTTCTTCCATTGTTAACCATGGTGACTTGCAAAGAAACGTGTGCAGCCATCATTGCGTTGCATAAAAATGGCTTCACAGGCAAGGATATTGTGGCTACTAAGATTGCACCTCAATCAACAATTTATAGGATCATCAAGAACTTCAAGGAAAGAGGTTCAATTCAGGATTCAGCTGCGGGATCGGAGTGCCACCAGTGCAGAGCTTGCTCAGGAATGGCAGCAGGCAGATGTGAGCGCATCTGCGCGCACAGTGAGGCGAAGACTTTTGGAAGATGGCCTGGTGTCAAGAAGGGCAGCAAAGAAGCCACTTCTCTCCATAAAAAACATCAGGAACAGATTGATCTTCTGCAGAAAGTTTGGTGAATGGACTGCTGAGGACCGGGGCAAAGTCATATTCTCCAATGAAGCCTCTTTCCGATTGTTTGGGGCATCTGGAAAAAGGCTTGTCCGGAGAAGAAAAGGTGAGCGCTACCATCAGTCCTGTGTCATGCCAACAGTAAAGCATCCTGAGACCATTCATGTGTAGGGTTGCTTCTCATCCAAGGGAGTGGGCTCACTCACAATTTTGCCCAAAAACACAGCCATGAATAAAGAATGGTACCAAAACACCCTCCAACAGCAACTTCTTACAACAATCCAACAACAGTTTGGTGAAGAACAATGAATTTTCCAGCACGATGGAGCACCGTGCCATAAGGCAAAAGTGATAACTAAGTGGCTCGGGGACCAAAACGTTGACATTTTGGGTCCATGGCCTGGAAACTCCCCAGATCTTAATCCCATTGAGAACTTGTGGTCAATCTTCAAGAGGCGGGTGGACAAACAAAAACCCACTAATTCTGACAAACTCCAAGAAGTGATTATGAAAGAATGGGTTGCTATCAGTCAGGAATTGGCCCAGAAGTTGATTGAGAGCATGCCCAGTCGAATTGCAGAGGTCCTGTAAAAGAAGGGCCAACACTGCAAATACTGACTCTTTGCATAAATGTCCTGTAATTGGCGATAAAAGCCTTTGAAACGTATGAAGTGCGTGTAATTATATTTCACTACATCACAGAAACAACTGAAACAAAGATCTAAAAGCAGTTTAGCAGCAAACTTTGTGAAAACTAATATTTGTGTCATTCTCAAAACTTTTGGCCACGACTGTACATACATACATACATAGTGCTGTAATGTCACAAGTTCACAACAATACTTATTGCACCAATCACTAATAAGTAGTTGGACCTGTTAAAATGTGAAGTTGCGCTTATTGTGCCAAAATATTTGCATCATTATACCGATTTTGCAATCGCGAATACATTGGAGCTATAATGCTATTATAATGCTATTGTAATGTTCTGCCGTGCCAACCATTTTCTCCAGCCTCAGGAAACTTCTAGCAGCTTGAAAAATGTAGCTATAGTGACCCACGCCTGTACATGTACATGTGCTGACCGCATTGAAAGAATTAAAGATAGTGGAGCGCTGCATGAGGGTTTACACCACGATTTGAAAATCATCTGTGACTGATTTTGGATGTTGCCTCTATCACCAGCCCATCACTACCTGCGCTGACCTCAGACCACGTGAGACGCCGTACTCCCGAGCCACAACATAGAAGCAGCGGGCTGAACACCACAACTGCGGTGCTCACAGCGAAAAGAAAAGAAGCGGAGGTAAGATACATATGTGCCGGTGACCACGTGGGACGCCACGCCGAGGCACAGTAACCCGCTCCTTGCATGTAAACTACAGAACTGTGAGTAACAGCCTGCAAATACAGAAGTAGTTGAAGTAGACTACCGTACATAACGGCTATGGGATTATGGCACTGGTTTAAAAGAGAGCACATTTACTTTCCTAATCAGTTTTCAGTTGAAAACAAAATTCCCTAACTGTGACTTGAATTAGTCGACTACATTTGTTTTATCCTGCATATAATGGGACCTAATTGATCCTATGCACATATGAAATGATGAATTGCCATGCGGTTTTTCTAACCTCAATGTGAATACTCATCTGAATCTAACAATGAAGGACTATTTCACTTGCTCTATTTTACGACCATTGATTCCCTAACTGTGATTGGAATATTAATTTATATATTTAAGTGCATTATACCTGCTTTATCCTGCATATATTGAGACTGAGTTGATCCTATTGCGCATCTGAAATGACGAGTCACCATGCGTTTTTCTAACCTGAATGTGAATATTTACTTATATGTTGAGAAAGATTGAATCTAATACTGGTGGGGTATTTTCACCTGCTCTATTTTACAACCATTTGGATATATTGTTTTTAATGTATATATTTTATTTTACATATTTTATTTTTATCTATGTGCACTATATTTTAGTCTAATAAATACTTTTGCATCCACATCTATCCGAGTGAGAGAGTGCCTGTCCACTATTACATAATTTATTTTTAGACAGGGTGAGTCAATTTGAACAGCGCACCTCATCCCTTACGATTAACAGGATAGCCTCCTTATTACACTACTATTTAAGAGAATAATATCGAATTCGCGAATATATGACGAATATTCGCCTAAATATTCGTGAAATATAGCAAATTCGAATATAGCCCCTGCCGCTCCTCACTAATCTCTAGTAGTGAGCACAACCGCACAGGGCTAATGTAGTAAATATCTATCTTAAAGTGGATAGAAATTAATATGCTGTTTTGAAGTAGTTGGTTTGGGGTTCTGTTAGAACATAACAAAGTAGGTACAAAGCTAAATGCAGATGGTAGTGAATTCTAGAGAATGGTAGTAGACCAGAAATAATGCAGGCTGTGCATGGAAAGAGGTAATGAGAGGCTGAGAGCTTGAAGTGCAAATACTGTTTAAGGTGATTTGAAGGAACATCAATTTGAATTCTATCCCTATATTTGCAAGTGAAGACACTGGAAGGAGGTAACAAATGAAGAATGGTGGGAAGAGCTAGATGACTTGGCTGCATCTCTCATAATCAATAGAGGTGAGTTGTGTCAATTTAGTTACAAACTCCTGGCTTTGTACTAATCGCCAAGGAATTGTTCTAAGTAAATTGCAGGGTTAACTCACATTACAGTTTATAAAAACGAGTCAGTGTTTATGTAATACCCATGTTGATTATTCCCTCACACACAATTTTGACATGTGTATGTATAGTACTGCCGCTCAAAATTAACAAATATATTCCAAGTATTCCACTGCAACTCCCATTAGGTATTTGTTATTTTATAGTGAGCAAATAGTTATTTGCCATATATCTATGCGGGAAAAAGATTGTGTATTTTATAGCCATTTTAATGTATTTTTTCTCTGTCTGAATAGAAAATAATTGCATCATATAAATTCAAGGTAATAAACTGCTCACTGTATAAAACTAATTAAAATCTTGTAAGTAAATGCAGAAAATTAGTTAAAATTACTCATGTAATTCTTAAAATGAAAGGAAAGTGGGGTCATTATTACTCATACTAGTTTTTATGCAATCTTTGCTTACATTGTCCCCCAGTGTTAAATGACTGGCTAGTACATTTGCATAGGGTAACTAACATATACCACATCACTTGCACGAGTGCAAGTACACTTGAGTAACTATAATTACACGTGACACCAATTACTCTATTACTTTGTATTAAATTATAATGGAAAATTCCACTAGAGAATTGAAGCCTAATTGCATCTTCATTTGCATAATTTTGCATATTAATTACATCTCCGATGAATAATAAATTTCAGCAGATTTTTAATTTATGCATAGACACAAAAACAAGCGAAAAGATAATTTACACTAAACTACAGCAGCAATGGTCAGGGCGTTTGAGTAATTTTGCTTAGTTTAGCAAAACAAAACTTGGTCTGTTTAACGTGGTCTGTCTATGTTGACTGCCGTTTATGACATGGTGTGTCGGCTGTTGGTGAGTTAAAGGACGTCTCTTCTTAATAAAAATCACAGAATTCAATTACAGTATTCCGAATGTGCGAATTCCTGCTATTGTGAAATTTGTCACAGGACGACACTGTTTAACGTGAGGCATAATCCAAATGGATTTCTATTTTTTAATTGTTTGTTGCTTTGTACTACAACAAAGTATAGTAATCAAGATAGAAATAGCAGACAATGCTGAATAATCCTGAATGGATATTTTGCTTCTGTGTTTCAAGTGGTATTTGTTGAGAATATAAAAGGTAAAGGGAAATGAGCAAACAGCGGACTTAACCCAGTAAAATAATAACATTTTCTGAGGAAACATTACAGGAATTTTAAATACCTCATCAAATAGCATTCATGAATGAAAATACAAGTGATTAATTGGCTTTGTTACCTCTAGCAGCATCAGCTATGTATGGACTTTTTCAGCTAGTATTACAACCTAATTCAATGCATTTAAATCATGCATATCTGTAAATTGGTTCTTTACTGATGTAAGAACCATTTTATATAATTTATTATATTATTATGTTATATAATCTCTGTAAAATTATCTAAAATAACACCCATATCGGACATGTTGTCATGTTGAACAAGCTGTTCTACCTCTAGACAGCATGCTGTGAAGAAGGTTCATATACTGTATAGTTTTGTTGGGAAATTATTATATACTAAATTGTTAGTATCATTTGGAATGAGATTATCTAGGTCACTGGTGGCCAAATAATTGATCATGTTCTACCAGCATACATCAGAGAGGGAACCTAAAGGTCTCAGTGCTTCCTCAGAGACAGGAACACAGTCACAACTTACAGTAGGTTTCTGCTTTAGTGGATCTGTCAGCAGAACTTGTGAGTTTGGAACTCTTCTAGTAGTTGGTATGGGTTTTGCATTCCCCGACAGCTCATAAACACCCTAGTGCAGAGCAGGGTAAAGAGGAGTCATGTGTAAAAAAAAAAAAGCCTCAGAAGGCCTGTGGTGCATATGGTAGATACAATTTTTGACATTTCCTGTTCCTAGAAGTTCACTTTTCAGATTTACTGTATTTACAGGAGGAGGAAAATCATCTTATTATCATTAGCATGTCGGTGACCCCCAAAAAAGTAAGTACCAGGAATCTGCTTAAAACAAAGAAAAAACCCTTTCACCTTTTGAAAGCCACTAGGTTCCAGCACTGTGGCTCCCCTTCCCACTTCTTCTGGTGAACCGGAAGTGATGTCTTTGGTACTCATCATCGCTGAGACCTGTGAATGGCTTCAGTGGTCAATGTGACCACAAAAAGGACATCATCATTTAGAGTCCACTTAAATTATATATGCAAACGAGCCTGGGGTGTTTCTGTTATACCTAGAGGCTCAGCTCTCTCTGCAACTGCTGCAGCCTCTTCACTTTAAATGGCAGGGCCAGGCAGTGAAAACATCATCACGCCTGTGTAACTGCTTTACATACAGATGTAGTAGGGTTAACAAACATGCTTTATGAGACGTGTTATCTAAACTAAATGCACTATACAAACACTTTTTTTCAAAATAACGCGACGAGTTAAAATTTTTTAGTTACTGTAAGAGTTTGTGTGTTAACCCTGCTACATCTGTAGTTGGCTGTTCTGCTGCTTCTGACATAGAATGGACAGCACACTGCTACTGGATGTGTCCTTCCCTTCTGTCAGTGTTAAAGATAGCAGTGTGGGGATCATATGGCAGAAAGGAAAGCACACATGGCAGGCCGCATAGGATCAAAGAAACAAACACAGGAGACAGGAGAGAATCTAGGTGAATTCTGCAAGGGGATGGGGATATCACTCTCTTCAAC
Source organism: Bufo bufo (assembly GCF_905171765.1). Classification (NCBI taxonomy): domain Eukaryota; kingdom Metazoa; phylum Chordata; class Amphibia; order Anura; family Bufonidae; genus Bufo; species Bufo bufo. The sequence continues at coordinate 404,552,938 of NC_053393.1, read as the reverse complement.
AGCAATATCGGTCACCAGAAGGGAGGGGAGATCCCTTGTAAGCTATACAAAGGGGAAAACAGTTCAGGAATTAATCTGTGCTGATACATAAGAGCTATTGAAGGCGGCAGCATACTGGAAACACAGTCCTAATCCACAATGTATTACTGGGATGGGAAGAGCCACGTGAGTCTGAAAATACTTGCAGGTTGTAAACAAAATATCAGGAGGTCTGAAAATGAATGAAGGAATGAAGACTGCAGAGTGAAATATAGTACATTTTTTTTAGTTCAAATTAGCCACTAAAATGGAAAATAACTTTGTGTCCATATCTATAGCTTGTAATTTGTATGGGCATTTTTATCATTCTTAATTTAACATTTACTGCAAATCAAAGCATCCAAAGTGGAATTCAATCACCACAAATCCAAGTGTCCTCGCGCTTTGTCGTAAGAAATTTTTCTGAAAGTTGCTGCTGCACGTGTTACAAAGTGAAAGTAAGAAGCACGGGAACTTGAGATCATCCATCATGCCATGTAGCCAGCCAATCAGCAGATAGCCATCCCCTGCGATGTCTCAGCCCTATAGCAAGCTTCATCCTGCGTAGTCTCCGCCATTTAACTCGGAGTTGAGCTTAGGGACAGATGTAACAAGTGCTTATGAGCTAGTGACAGTGTTTCAAAAAGTTTTTAATAGTAGAAAATTTGATAGGGACAGTGCAGGGATAGTGTAGGGAGAGCATAGGGAGACTGCAGAGACAGTATAGCTTAAATGTAATCGCTATGTGCACCTTGTTTACCTGTTGCCACAATCCCTGAATTACTGTACTTCAGTATTAAAGTGCGGTGCAATATATTGTTGTCTGCATCCTGTTGAACCGCTTGTACATTCGCAGTTAATCTATTACATTACTGATACAGTTACTGTATTGCCCGGGCCCCCCAAAGGAACATCAGTGGCAAAAATGTTGCTGTAGCTGGCACAAGTAGCAGCAGAAGAAGGGATGGTGGTACAAGCAGCCGCAGCAACAGGCCAGAGTTGCCACTGTCATCCAGAGGTCATATTTTAACCAATAATCCAGCTGTACTGGAATAGTTGACTTCGCTCCTCAACCTCATCTCAGGTGACAACAGATACACACAGCCAGGAATTGTTTTCCTCGGACTCCTCACCTGTCATGAACCTACCGCTTGCTTTTGCTGCTCCTTCTGCTAGCCAAGTAATGTATGCCACCGGCTCTGCTCCACTTTTCAGCGAGGGTGAGCTTTTTGAGGACAGTCAGCAGTTACAGCCCAGCACCAACTTGAATGATAGGTCCACTGCGGACTCCTCTAGGTGTGTAACTACTGACAGTAGGGTGGGAGCACATGTTGCAAGAGGTCAGGGATGTGCACAAGAGATAGGTGAGGGTGAAATTAGTGATGAGCAAACCAATGTAGATTACCATGCAGCCCATTAGACGTGGGAACCGGGTGATGGGTCACAGGGGGGTGAGGGTAACAGTGCACATGTGAGACAGCAAGGTGGAAGCAATGGGAGATCTGCAGCCACACGTTGGAGGGGTACATCGTCTGCTACTCAAGAGATTACCTGTGAGGGAACCACTAGCAGTGGATGGGTTCATAAGAGAAACAGGCAGGCATCACATAGTGGTGGAGGGAAAATGCTATACTCGACAGTGTGTCTTTGGCAGCCGTTAGCATGGCAGTACGCAGTAAAAAGAGAAAAAGGTCCAGCTCGGTTAAAATGTTACCTTTATTTCTTCAGTGCAGATAAAAGCCAGTTACAGTCTACATGTTTCGGATCAGAGACGATAGCGATCCTTCCTCATGACATACACATACTGAGGAGGGGGTTGGATATATAGCGCCTCCACTTGAAAGCAGGTGGACACACTAACTACAAGCCCCTCCTTCAAATGAAATTGACAACATGTGCTAAAAAGCATGGTTGATTAAAGCAAAAGAACACACACAAGTCATGGATCAAAAATTCAATAATGTAATATCAGGTCATGTTACCGATTGAGTCCACTTGGTGTAGTGGACCCCATTTTAAAGATCCAAAAGGACTCGCGATTAAAAAGCTTCTTCTTGTAATTTCCACCCCTAGGTGGTGGAGTAACCCTTTCCAGGCCTTGCACTGTTAAACCCTCTGTGTTGCCACCATGCACCACTGAAAAATGCAGGCTAACTGCAGACACATTCCTGTCATGTGAATGAGGAATGTCAGAGATGTGCCTGCACAGTCTAACCTTAAGGCCATTGGTGGTGCAACCAATATACTGGAGGGAACAGAGAGTACATGAAATACAATACACCACATGAGTGGTGTTACAGTTGATGTATTGTTTGATGGAAAAACTTTGATTCATGGCATAGGAAAAAGCTTCCTTGCCAGGTCGCATATAAGAGCAACACGTACAGATTTTATTCCCACATTTGTAGCTTCCGAGAAACCGCAACCACACTGGAGAAGCTCGTGCCCCCTCAGAATACAAAGAGGGGCAGAGTCTGTTGCCCAGTGTGGGCGCTCTACGGGCTGAGAACAAGATGCCACCCTTCAAGACACTGCGCCATTGGTCATCTGTTGACAGTACAGGTAAGTGTTTTCTTACTATATTACAGATCTGCGAGTATTGTGCACTATAAGTAGTGACAAAAACAGGCAGGCGGGAATGCCGTGACTGATCTGAGTTCTCAGAGCGACGTGTGCGCTTGTGGTGGGTAAATAATGATGATTGTCTGGGTCTAGACAGGGGTTCCTTCTGGGCGCATGCTAAACTGTGCTGGGAGTATTGTCTCATGGAAAGGCGGAAGGCAGCAAGTCGCATCTCCATGCGGCATGTTGCATCCTGAGTGCAGTTTCGTCTGATGCGAATGAACTCACCCTTAGGGATATTTTTGGCAACATGGGGAGGATGACAGGATGCTGCATGGAGAGTTGTATTACCTGCGATTTCTTTGCAAAAAGTGCGGGTGTTAATTGAACCAGTGCACTCCTCGCCCTCCAGAGACAAGTCCAAAAAAGAAATATAAGTAGCATGAGAGTGCACAGTAAATTTCAAATTGCACACATTGCAATTCAAAAACTCCTCAAAGAGTGGTATGGTCGCCACATCGCCCGACCATATGAACAGCAGGTCGTCGATGTAACGACCATGCCACTCCAGCGAGGATGCCCAGGGATTGGTCGGGGAGAATAAAAATGCATGTTCCCACCAGGCCATGTACACATTGGCCAGGGAGAGGGAGAATTTGGCTCCCATGGAAACTCCCAACAATTGCAGGAAAAACCTGTCATTGAACATGAAAAAGTTGTGTTTTAATAGGAAAAGAACCACATCGCACACGTAGCCCTGGAAGGGGGTTGAAAAATCTGAATATACAGCAAGAAACCAGCGTAATGCCCGCACGGCCAAGTCATGTGGAATGACGGTGTAGAGGGAAGTCACGTCTGCAGTGATCCATGCAAAATGTGGCTCCCACTTCAGGCTATGGAAAGCCTGTAAAACACTCCTAGTGTCTTGTAGGAAACCAGGTATTTCCTGCACCAGTGGCTGCAGCAGAGAGTCAACCCAGGCTGAGAGATGTTCCGAGAATAAGCCAATGCCCGACACAATAGGAAGCATGGAAGGAGGAAAACCTCCCTTGTGTATCTTGGGAAGGGAGTGTGTAACGGATCCGCTTACGTTAATGGACGCTTCCTAGCTTGCGCCGAGGACCACAAGCACCGCACTGGACACCACGACCACCGCAGACTCCACAACCGCCGTAGCTTAACTGGAGCCGCGCCGTCTTCCTTCCACCCTGAATGAACCTCCAGCATTCAGGACCGTGTGGGAAAGATCTCTCCTCCAGGGAATATGCAGAGCATAGCAATCCCCAGCGTGACACAGCAATTCCCTTCAATAACGAGACGAGGCTGCGTTTTGAAGGGTTAAAACAGGAACTCAGCTGAACTGAACGTACAGCCTCTTTTATTCACAAACCAAAAACATAGTACTGCCTACAGGGGTTTGAAATACAACCAATCAATATATTACAACACATCCCCACAAAATCCTCCCCTCTTTCCGTGATAGAATTACCTCACACTGGGTTGATGCAATCACCACAGACAGACGAATACATAATATCCTCTGTCCTGGAGAAAACCGAGAAGTAATTCAATTATCTCTCAGGACAAAGGACATCGCCAATACACACAGAGACAACAGGACAGGAATCCCCACCCAAACACACAAAATCCTCCCTTTCTGTCTGTGATATAATTATGGATTAACATAACTATCACAGACAGTAAAAATACAGTTTTTAAACATACACTGTAACTTTAAAACCATACATTCCATCTCCATAAAAATTACATATTTAAACTCAGCTTACATCAAACATAAACACTTCCAAAAATCACACAAATCCCTCCAGCGGATCAAAAGTTTAGTGGAAGTCCTTTATGACCGACCGCAAGCACAATTTCCTGCCCAAAACAGTTCCATAGATTCTTTAGTATACACCGCTGACCGCGTTCGGTCCTAAGAACAGTCCAGACATGCGGCATAGTTCTGTTCTTGAAGGGTAATATGTCCCGGGGCCATAGTCGTAGGGCAGGAGGCTAGTTATCAGTCCTCTACAATGCCCAGTGGCAAATGGCAGTTTGTCACAGAGTGGAAAATGGGGATCACTGGAAATTGAACAAAAATAAAATCGCTTTGACGTTGATCCAAATAACCATTTTCCAATCCCTTCTCCAAGAGGCATTGTATTTGTTGCTGAAAGACGGGAGTGGGATCACCTGGAAGCTCCTCATAAACAGAGGTGTCTTCTAACATTAATAAATTTTGAAATTTATAGATAGCTTTATCCAGGATGACCACTGCTCCCCCCTTATCAGCCGATTTAATAGAAATGTCGGGCATTGACTCGAGTTCGGACAGGGCTTGTCGCTCTATATATGACAGGTTGTTAAAGAAAGTGGCCCTAGGCGATTGCATATCCCCTTGTAAAGCAAATAAATCCCATATAACTAATTCCTGATAATGATCCAGAGCAGGGGTGCGTGAATGAATGGGATAAAACCCAGGGTTATGAGTAGTGAACTTGTGTGCAAAATCACTGCCCGGATCAAAATCAGGAATAGTGTGGGATTGCTGTAAAAAAGATAAATTAGACAATTCTTGAAAAGAAAAAGAGGACCCAGGTGAATGACATGACTCATCAAAACAGACTACATCAGCATTACACATAGGCAAGGTAGGCTCATTGGAGAGGGCTGGGGTGGAATCCTGACAGTCCGCAAAATGTTTTTTCACAGTCAAGCCCCATGCAAATCTATTTGGATCTATAATAGTGCGGTAAATGTCCGCCTGACAAGACGGGGAGAATGAAAGGCCCCTGGATAGGAGATCTAGTTGTGACTGTGAAAAAACCTTCGCGGAAAGATTAAAGACCTGGATATTCATCTCATTCTCCTGTTGCGTGAGGGATATCGACCTCCCTTTGGAATGTTTACGTCCTGCATGCCGTTTTTTGCTTTCTTGAAAGGAAAAATATTACCAACAGCATCGGACGTATCAAAATTTAACCGGGATCTCCAGGACTATAAAACGCAGTCAGTCTATATATGGTCTGACCAAAAATTTCGCACTCCATGCTCTATTATGAAAAAACATCACCGCTCCCAAAGGGGAAGAAATCAGTCTAGGAGCGTGGTTTTCAGCTCCATCGACCCGGAATCTTCCGACTCGGTTTCGGAGCCCATACCATTCGGAGCCCCAGATTTTGAATCAGATGATACATCCGGTGCTGCTGGTAATATTTTTTTTATCAAGAAAGCAAAAAACGGCGTGCAGGACGTAAACATTCCAAAGGGAGGTCGATATCCCTCACGCAACAGGAGAATGAGATGAATATCCAGGTCTTTAATCTTTCCGCAAAGGTTTTTCCAGGGGCCTTTCATTCTCCCCGTCTTGTCAGGCAGACATTTACCGCACTATTATAGATCTAAATAGATTTGCATGGGGCTTGACTGTGAAAAAACATTTTGTGGACTGTCAGGATTCCACCCCAGCCCTCTCCAACGAGCCTACCTTGCCTATGTGTTATGCTGATGTAGTCTGCTTTGATGAGTGACGTCATTCACCTGTGTCCTCTTTTTCTTTTCAAGAATTGTCTAATTTATCTTTTTTACAGCAATTCCGCACTATTCCTGATTTTGATCTGGGCAGTGATTTTGCACACAAGTTCACTACTCATAACCCTGGGTTTTATCCCATTCATTCACGCACCCCTGCTCTGGATCATTATCAGGAATTAGTTATACAGGATTTATTTGCTTTACAAGGGGATATGCAATCGCCTAGGGCAACTTTCTTTAACAACCTGTCATATATAGAGCGACAAGCCCTGTCCGAACTCGAGTCAATTCCCGACATTTCTATTAAATCGGCTGATAAGGGGGGAGCAGTGGTCATCCTGGATAAAGCTATCTATAAATTTCAAAATTTATTAATGTTAGAAGACACCTCTGTTTATGAGGAGCTTCCAGGTGATCCCACTCCCCTCTTTCAGCAACAAATACAATGCCTCTTGGAGAAGGGATTGGAAAATGGTTATTTGGATCAACGTCAAAGCGATTTTATTTTTGTTCAATTTCCAGTAATCCCCATTTTCCACTCCCTTCCCAAGATACACAAGGGAGGTTTTCCTCCTTCCATGCGTCCTATTGTGTCGGGCATTGGCTCATTCTCGGAACATCTCTCAGCCTTGGTTGACTCTCTGCTGCAGCCACTGGTGCAGGAAATACCTGGTTTCCTACAAGACACTAGGAGTGTTTTACAGGCTTTCCATAGCCTGAAGTGGGAGCCACATTTTGCATGGATCACTGCAGACGTGACTTCCCTCTACACCGTCATTCCACATGACTTGGCCGTACGGGCATTACGCTGGTTTCTTGCTGTATATTCAGAGTTTTCAACCCCCTTCCAGGGCTACGTGTGCGATGTGGTTCTTTTCCTATTAAAACACAACTTTTTCATGTTCAATGACAGGTTTTAAATGCAATTGTCGGGAGTTTCCATGGGAGCCAAATTCTCCCCCTCCCTGGCCAATGTGTACATGGCCTGGTGGGAACAAGCATTTCTATTCTCCCCGACCAATCCCTGGGCATCCTCGCTGGAGTGGCATGGTCGTTACATCGATTTTTTGGACTTGTCTCTGGAGGGCGATGAGTGCACTGGTTCAATTAACACCCGCACTTTTTGCAAAGAAACCGCGGGTAATGCAACTCTCCATGCGGCATCTTGTCATCCTCCCCATGTTGCCAAAAATATCCCTAAGGGTGAGTTCATTCGCATCAGACGAAACTGCACTCAGGATGCAACATGCCGCATGGAGATGCAATCTGCTGCCTTCCGCCTTTCCATGAGACAATACTTCCAGCACAGTTTAGCATGCGCCCAGAAGGAAGCCCTGTCTAGACCCAGACAATCATTATTATTTACCCACCACAAGCGCACACGTCGCTCTGAGAACTCAGATCAGTCACGGCATTCCCGCCTGCCTGTTTTTGTGACTACTTAAAGTGCGCAATACTCGCAGATCTGTAATATAGCAAGAAAACACTTACCTGTACTGTCAACAGATGACCAATGGCGCAGTGTCTTGAAGGGTGGCATCTTGTGCTCAGCTCGCAGAGCGCCCACACTGGGCAACAGACTCTGCCCCTCTTTGTATTCTGAGGAGGCATGAGCTTCTCTATTGTGGTTGCGGTTTCTCAGAAGCTACAAATGTGGGCATAAAATATGTACGTGTTGCTCTTTAATGCGACTTGGCAAGGAAGTTTTTTCCTATGCCATGAATCAAAGTTTTTCCATCAAACATTACATCAACTGTAACACCACTCATGTGGTGTATTGTATTTCATGTACTCTCTGTTCCCTCCAGTATATTGGTTGCACCACCAATGGCCTTAAGGTTAGACTGTGCAGTCACATATCTGACATTCCTCATTCACATGCCAGGAATGTGTCTGCAGTTAGCCTGCATTTTCAGTGGTGCATGGTGGCAAAACAGAGGGTTTAACAGTGCAAGGCCTGGAAAGGGTTACTCCACCACCTAGGGGTGGAAATTACAAGAAGAAGCTTTTGAATCGTGAGTCCTTTTGGATCTTTAAAATGGGGTCCACTACACCAAGGAAACATGACCTGATATTACATTATTGAATTTTTGATCCATGACTTGTGTGTGTTCTTTTGTTTCAATCAACCATGCTTTTTAGCACATGTTGTCAATTTCATTTGAAGGAGGGGCTTGTAGTTAGTGTGTCCACCTGCTTTCAAGTGGAGGCGCTATATATCCAACCCCCTCCTCAGTATGTGTATGTCATGAGGACGGATCGCTATTGTCTCTGATCCAAAACATGTAGACTGGACTGTAACTGGCTTTTATCTGCACTAAAAAATAAAGGTAACATTTTAACCGAGCTGGACCTTTTTCTCTTTTAATTCAAGTAACGCTGTGGTTCTTGGCGTGGTCCGTGCTTGGTGTGACAGGGTTTGAGCACGCCTATACTCTCTCTTTGCCTACCATGGCAGTACGCAGGATGTGTGGGCAGAAGGTGAAGCATGGCCAAAGTGCTAATTATGACACGACAACCCTGAGTCAACACATGGAAGACCACCATGAATTGGCACGGAATACCAGGCCACTTATTTAGTGTTACAGCCTGATGAAGCAACCACTGTATTTCCCACCAGCCCGCACTGCCTCTCCAGCAGTTAGAGCTCGGCAACGTTAGAAGAAGGAAGCTGTTATTCCTTCCCTTCGACTTCAACATAGTGTCACCGCCAGCTCTGTGAGAAGATCTGGCAGACGTTCTTCTCTACCTGTTGTATGATGTTCTTTGTTTTGGTTTCACTTTCTCATCTCCTTTCCTTCTCCCAGCTGTCACCTATTTGCACTGATTGTCTCCCTTTATATTTCCTCTCATACTGCCTCACTTTGCGGTTTATACTTCTTCCTGGATTGTGTTCACTGCTGGAGGCTGCTTCTCCTGATTCCTCAGGTAAGTCTTTTTCCTTTATTTGTGTTTCTTGCTGGCTTGATTATAGGTGACCCTGACTCCGTCCGTATTAAGTGCAGGGAGTCGGTGGTCGTGTCCCCTCACTATCATAGGGTTTTCAGGTGTCATATAGTATAAGGTACGAGGGCATGCATTCGTCTACCATAAAGATCTTTGCATGGGCATAGCAGTCAGGGAGAGCTCTAGGGGTTTTATAGGGCTCACCCATATGCTCCTTAGTTTGGGATCAAGCCAGTCGGATGTTTATTTATAAGTTACAGCTTTCTGCAACACCATCCGTGACATTATAAACCGCAAACCACACAGGAACCCAGGACACCATAGCTGCAATAACGTGAGACACCACAAGAACATAATCTTAACATCTTCTATCTTCTATGACCACAAGGGTGGCCCTCACTGGACAGATGGCATATGAAGACCAGGAGGATCGTATTGCTCTGGCTGAATCTAAACTGCGTCTTTTATGCCAGGGTAAACAGTCTGCAGAGATATATTGTTCGGAATTTCGGAGATGGGCAGCTGATATTGGTTGGTATAATGTCACGGATGATGGTGTTGCAGAAAGCTGGAACTTATAAATAAACATCCGACTGGCTTGATCCCAAACTAAGGAGCATATGGGTGAGCCCTATAAAACCCCTAGAGCTCTCCCTGACTGCTATGCCCATGCAAAGATCTTTATGGTAGACGATTGCATGCCCTTGTACCTTTATACTATGTGACACCTGAAAACCCTATGATAGTGAGGGGACACGACCACCGGCTCCCTGCACTTAATACGGACGGAGTCAGGGTCACCTATAATCAAACCAGAAAAACACAAATAAAGGAAACAGACTTATCTGACGAATCAGGAGAAGCAGCCTCCAGCAGTAAACACAATCCAGGAAGAAGTATAAACCGCAAAGTGAGGCAGTATGGGAGGAAATATAAAGGGAGACAATCAGTGCAAATAGGTGACAGCTGGGAGAAGGAAAGGAGATGAGAAAGTGAAACCAAAACAAAGAACATCATACAACAGGTAGAGAAGAACGTCTGCCAGATCTTCTCACAGAGCTGGCGGTGACACATAGTCTATAGCTCCTGATGTTACTCCTCCTCCTACTCCATGGCAGTATGCAGTGGAGATGGAAGCAGGGAGTCCCTTCAAGTCGTTTGCGCAAATGGCCTGATGCATGCTTTCTTGTTTTTGTAGTGACAGCCGCATTGTCAGGATTTGGCAGAGGGATGACTACTGGCTATCCACATTGTTAGACCCCCATGGGGGCATTTTTTAGATCTTCTGAGAGGGATGCAAAAATGGATTACTACAGAGACTTGCTGTGTTGTCGTTTGGTCGCTGCCCATGAGTAGTGATGAGCGGCAGGGGCAATATTCGAATTCGCAATATTTTGCAAATATTTGGGCGAATATTTGCCATATATTCGAGAATTCACGAATTTATGATCTCCAGGTATTATTTTCTTGATTGCGAAAATTCGCATAAAATTTGCCTAAAATATTCGCATAAAAATTCGCATGAACTGGTATTTTAAAAAAATGTAATATTCGTGATTACGAATATATTTTGTGATATTCTAAATATTCGCGAATTCTTGAAGTGCTGATATTCGCGATTAAAATTCGCAATTCGAATATTCGTGATCAACACTACCCATGAGCACCATTGCCTGTCCTCACTGTGGTGAAACCAACCTCGCCACTGGGTGGTGGAGAAGCCTGGTTACCAGCCCCTTGCCCCAGGATTATAGGCCCTCTCATCAGCCCATGCTAAACTAAAACCCCATGGCGATTTGACTGTTTGTGGCATCTTTGCGCTGTTTAGATATTTTGAGCGCTCTGTCCAAGCCATCTGGGGATATGTTAAATGTCTATGTTACTGTAATGGTTGGGACATTGTATATTTCAATAGTGATGTCTGTCCTATTGTCCCCACGTGTGTATTGGCGATTTCCCTTTGTCCTGAGAGATAATTGAATTACTCCTGCGTTGTCTCCAGGACAGAAGACATTGTGTATTCTTCTGCCTGTGATAATTACATCAACCCATTGTGTAAGGTAATTGTATCACAGGCAGAGGGGAGGATTTTGTGTGGGAGTGTTTTACTGTATTGTACGTGTTTATTGGTTGTTTTTACAAAACCCTGTGGGTGGTACTAGTGTGTACCAATGTTATATAAGAACAATAAAGACACAGCTCTGGGTAACCACTGCTTGACCCTCAACACGGAGCCTCATCTCATTCTTGGGGGGATTCACTGTATGCTGTTAGAGACTGATTGATAGGAGTGTAAGCCGCTTGGGTGCGTTTACTATTCGTCTGCTAGCAGCTATTCGTGAGGTTCCATTCGGAGTTTGGAGCATTGCCTTGTATGCCGTAACAATGGGTGGCAAGCGGCGGGATCGTTCTCACAGCCCAGAAGAACAGCTACAAAGAAACATCATTCCCTGGAATTACAATTTGAGGGCAACGCATGTCCCAGTACAGCGACCCTGACAGCAGCAGGATGGAACCAGCAGTGGCATACGATGAGGAAGACCTGGATGGCCGGGATGCATTAAGGAAAGGCATCTGGTTCCAGGCCCTGGATAATGTACAATACCAGCGAGGCGAGAGTCTCCCCAGTGAAGAGCAGCAATTGCAGAAGCAAGTGGCCCTGCGGATGCCCTTCCTGGGAGAGCAGCCCCTGAAGGAATAGGTGAAGGAACTAGAGCACCGGGTATGGCAGGAGCTATGGCTGGAGGATGCCTACCAAGGGCTCTGGTGGTATATGGCACAGTATATACCCTGGACAGCTGAGCATGACAAGCCAGAGGGAGAGGAGTTTGATGGTCCTGGCTTGTTATGGGAGTCCTTTGCAGAGCCTGACTTCGGGAGCCCTGCACAGTCCAGACTTCAGGACATTTTCTACGAGAGGGAGGCTAGGCAGGATTGGGATGACCCCCATGAGGTAGAGAAAGACCTGGCTCACCTAGCAACCCTGGAGTGGGAACTGGAGCAGGACTACCAAGATCTCTTCCACTCCATTGGGAAGGCTCAGCAGGACAGCAAGAAGTCAGACCCAGGTCCAGAGCCCTTCAGCTGGGAGGATATTGTGGATGTTTACTGGGAAGAACCCCAGGTGGCCGGTGGAGATGGGACCTGCAGGGAAGTGGGAGCCCAGTCTCCATTCCCCAGTGGAAGGCTGAGTTACAGGGGGCAGAGACAGTCGGTCCTGTCCCCCAGCGGCAATGGGAGTTATTGGGAATTGGGAGCCCAGTCTCCATTCCCCAGCGGCAGTGTGATATGCAGGGAATTGGGAGCCCAGTCTCCATTCCCCAGCGGCAGTGTGATATGCAGGGAATTGGGAGCCCAGTCTTCATTCCCCAGTGGCCATGTGGTATGCAGGGAATTGGGAGCCCAGTCTCCATCCCCCAGCGGCCGTGTGATATGCAGGGAATTGGGAGCCTGGTCTCCATTCCCCAGCAGCAGTGTAATCTACAGGGAATTGGGAACCCAGTCTTCATTCCCCAGCAGCCGTGTGATCTACAGGGAATTGGGAGCACAGTCTCCATCCCCCAGCGGCAGTTTAACGCACCAGGGGGAGACAGTAAGCCCCACAACAGTGCAGATGGGACCATGGTCTCTGCACTCACAGCACAGGGAGTAAGGACAGTCGGTCCTGTCCCCCAGCAACACGGCTGTTTAGCCAAAGGGGAGACAGTCGGTCTCCCCTACAGCAGCATGGTGGTCTATCTAAAGGGGAGACAGTCGGTCTCTCCCTACAACAGCAGAGCGGTGTATCTAAAGGGGAGACAGTCGGTCTCCCCCTCCAACAACCAGGCTCCAACCAGGCTACTTCCGTGGTAGCGCTGGCACCAGGGCAGAGTACCGCTGGTCTCTGCCCACTCAGCAACCCACCAAGGCAGTCTACCAGTCCCCCACACAGCCATGGTGAGGCACCTGGACATGGACAAGTTTATCCCTTGCTCAAGTGTAGTAACCATTTATTGTGGGTGGGCTGTACTGCTGTTTCTATTTTGTGGGTGGGCTGCTGGACTAACAAGGTCACTGACCGGCAGAAGGTCAGATACCCTGTTAGTCTGTTTGGAAAAGGGGAGAAATGTGGTGAAACCAACCTTGCCACTGGGTGGTGGAGAAGCCTGGTTGCCAGCCTCTTGCCCCAGGATTATGGGCCCTCTCATCAGCCCATGCTAAACTAAAACCCCATGGCGATTTGACTGTGTTTGTGTCATCTGAGCGCTGTTTGGATATTTTGAGCGCTCAGATCCAAGCCATCTGGGGATATGTTAAATTTCTATGTTACTGTAATGGTTGGGACATTGTATATTTAAATAGTGATGTCTGTACTATTGTCCCCACGTGTGTATTTGTGATTTCCCTTTGTCCTGAGAGAAAATTGAATTACTCCTCGGTTGTCTCCAGGACAGAAGACATTGTGTATTCTCCTGCCTGTGATAATTACATTGATAGAGATGTGTGAATTTTATTCTATATTTTGTATCACTAGGACTGTAATTAGTTAACTTTTTCTGCCTTACAAGTGCCTCCCACCCCCCTTTGTTTCAAGACTGGAGTAGAGAGGGGTGGGGGACAAAGAGCTGTGCTGTGGGAAGTGTCTGTTTTCTCATCTTTGTACAGGTGTCCCAAGGGAGGTGTATAGACTGTGGAGGAATGAATGCATAAGCCAATCATATGGCTTGATGATATATACATATTATTCACTGCCTATAGAGAAGAACCTCCTTGAAGTGTCACACATGACATATGCAGTATTATTGTTAGAATAGACGCCATTAGAATATGGCGTCTACTAGATGTTTACATTAGTTCACATTCCAAAGTGGTGCACAATGAGCAGGTGTTAGAGTGTTATCTCTGTTTCTCTTATCTCTTTTTCCTTTGTGACCAATGAAACAATGTTTAAGCTTCAGAGAGGACTGCCCTCTTCTGAAGATGTATATAACGCTTACTTTCTGTAATAAAGGTAGAGATTGCTTTGACCAGCTTCTGTGTCAGTGTCCAGTCTCTCACCCACGTGTGGATATTAACCCCTGGGGAGTACATTGATTTGGAGCACAAGAGTGCATCTCAAATGCTCTAATTTAGGGCAACTTTAACAGTTGGCACCCCACATGGGACTCTAAGCGAAGGTAGCATCCAACAGCTAACCAGAGGGGCCCTGAGCTTGACGAACGGCAGAAGGGAGAGGACTGCAGCCTCAAAAGAAAGGTGAAAAAACTTTTTTATCTTATCTGCCTTTCTGCTATTTACTTCGTCATGCTCAGATAGCTCAGTCTGCTGTGAGGTGGTACCAATGTAAGTATAGTAGTCGGCTGTAATGCTGAAAGCTTAGAGTCTATAGAACCAATAGTCTGAATTTATAGATCACTCTGGTGTGTATATGTTTTGTGTGTGTCTGTGATTTATCTGAGGAGTGAGTTGATCATAGACGGTAAGACCACAGACAAAGGGAGGGGATAGTAACCTCCTGGTTTGGAAGGGGGCGCTGTAGCGCCGAGGTGTGGGACAAAGTAAACTCCGTCTGACCTGGCCAGGAAGACGCGTGGAGCCGCCTGACCCTCTAAAAAGGGAAGACTGCGGAGATATTCTCCACCTGACCTGACCCCAGGAAGACACGTGCGGAGCCGTCTGACCCCCGGAGAGGGGAAGACGTGCGGGGAGTCCCAGCTGACTAGTCAGACGTGATAGTCAGATTTGAGCCAACCAGAGGGGAGGGTGAATCCTTTGTCTGCGGAGGAAAGGGTTAAAGGTGCTGATCACTCCTCTGTTTTGTGTGTGTGTCAGTCTGAAATACTGCTGTTGAGATGGGCCAGTCCCACTCACATGAAGAAGGAGAATATACTGCTCCTCAGCTTGTAGCGAGAGAAGAAGGAAGTCAACATGTAAAAAATTATAAGAAGTTAATGAAGATTGCAGGATGTGATATTAATGGAGAATTGAATGTTGAAATATTGAAAAGACTGGTACAGTGATGTCGGGGAAAGCTGAATGATGAAGGATTATTAGGTGCAGCACAGGCAGGGCACCGAGCGGCAAGTCGATTTATGGCAACTGGAGGGACAGAAAGATGGGATGAAAAAACAAAGATGTATATGTATACTGTGGGACCAGATGAGCCACCACCCTATCATGGTGCTCACAAACAAAGGAACTTGCAGCCCCTGCTGAAAAGTGCCCTCCCCCAGCAGAGACCTGAGGGGTGGGTTTGTAATGTCTGCATTCAAAAAAACCCAGATACACATAACACTTGCCTGGCATGTGGAGCCCCTAGGCCTTGTAACACCTCCTCTCTGATAGCAGTAGCTGCAAACCCCTCAGCCCCCCCCCCTTGTGGCTCCAGATAATAATGTACTGCCTCTCATCTCCCTTGGGGAAACACAGGAGACAACTCAGCCCATGCCCCCCCCCTGACAGCGCCCATATATCCAGTCATAAATGCTGACGGCACGTACTACGTACCAGGAAAGGGAGTGTCACAAAGAGGGAAACAAGCAGTGCCAATCATGATGGGGGCAGGAGAGGGGGGAGTGAAAGGGACAGGAGCTGCAAAATCCAATAGAACGGAGGATCAGAGAACAGACGATGAGGACAAGGAGAGTACAGGTGTAGGAACCACCTGAATTGGATGATATGTCCAGGGTAGAGATGTCGCGAACATAGAATTTTCCGTTCGCGAACGCGAATTTCTGCAAATGTTAGACTTCAATAGGCAGGCGAATTTTAAAACCCACAGGGACTCTTTCTAGCCACAGTAGTGATGGAAAAATTGTTTCAAGGGGACTAACACCTGGACTGTGGCATGCCGGAGGGGGATCCATGGCAAAACTCCCATGGAAAATTACATAGTTGACGCAGAGTTGGATTTTAATCCATAAAGGGCATAAATCACCTAACAATCCCAATTTTTTTTGAACCATGTGGTTTAAAACATCCAGTGTGTGTATACGATCAGGTATGATGTTGTATCGATCAGGTAGTGTAAGGGTTACACCCGCTTCACAGACATTGACAGACCAAACTCCCCTTTTAATACACCGCAATCAACCGCAAACAGTCCATTTGCCAAACCGCAAACTCCCCATTTGTACAAGGTTGGATACCAAGCTAGCCATGTCCCGTTGATGTCATTGAAGGTTTCTTCCTCCACCCAGCCACGTACAACACCAAGGGTCCCGGAAAGGTGAATTGAATTGATTTTTCAAACGGGGAGATGGTTAAAAAAACTCTGGCTCCCTCACCTTTGTTTGAATCCACGGTCACTGCGTCTGTGCCGTGCAATTTACTGTCCCACCCGATATGAGTGCTATTTTCTGTAGTTCTGTTCTCATCAGTTTAATCCCTGTTACGTCCCCAATCTGGGGTCCATTTATTAAATGGATTTTTCGAACGAGGAGATGGTTAAAAAAAACGCTGTCTCCCTCCCCTTTGTTTGAATCCACGCCACGGTCACTGCGTCTGCGCCGTGCAATTTACTGTCACACCCGATATGAGTGGTATTTTCTGTAGTTCTCTCTTCTCATCAGTTTAATCCCTGTTACGTCCCCAATCTGGAATCCATTTATTAAATAGATTTTTCGAACGGGGAGATGGTTAAAAAAACGCTGTCTCCCTCCCCTTTGTTTGAATCCACGCCATCGTCACTGCGTCTGCGCCGTGCAATTTACTGTCACACCCGATATGAGTGCTATTTTCTGTAGTACTATGCTCCTCAGTTTAATCCCTGTTACGTCCCATATCAGGGTGGGATTGCCTTTTGTGAAAAAAAATTTAGGTCGGGTACCTTCGACTGCCTTCACAGTGACAGACCAAACTCTGATACACCAAACTGAATTGATTTTAGGAACCGGGAGATGGAAAAAGCAGCTTGGTCGGTCCTCTTACTCCCAAGTTGGGGCACTGCGCGTGCACGGAGCAATGTGCTGTGACACCCTATATGAGTGGTGTCTTAACTAGTACTATTCCTATCAGTTTAATCCCTGTTACGTCCCCTATCCGGGGACGTGTGTTGAATTGATTAACCATTGTCGAATTAACGAACCATTACGACATCCTGGAATAATTTAGTTCTGAGTTTTGTACTTGCTTTGTATTGGAATTGATGGGGATTTTTTAAATTGTCTGCATTATTTCTAATAAACTATTAAGAGACTTTATTATGATTTTTTTTTTATTTTATGTATTAAAAACCCACCCATACAACTTAAAAAAAGAAAATAAAAAAATGTAAGTTTTTTCTATGAAAAATGATCCAGCCGATCGCTTTTGGTCTGATCATAATGAAGCAACGGCCTTATCATCTGAGGTGTGGCAACATTGCCAACACACTCATAGAGGTGATGATCGCTTTATTGTGATACGCAAGCCCCTTCACCACAACAAGGTAAAGATCACGAAGGGGAATTGACACTTGTATGTGCCTTTTTTTTGTTTGTTTTTACAGCCACAGTGCAGCACCAGAGGCCAGAACAATTAGGCATATACACATGCCTAAAAAATAATGTTATTGTTGCAGCCGCTGTTGCAGCAGCGGCCGGAAAAATTGATGTTTTCAAGGCAGAAAGGTGACTAAAACATTGCGACTTGAACCCTAGTTGGTGGCGGAGAATTCACGAAAGTCATCCGGTATGCAGACAGCAGCGTGGGGACCATTAAATACAGCAGCGTGGGGACCATTTTGAGGCCAAGGCATGTCATCAGGCCTTTTGTTAGTCAAACGTTTCCCCCACTGTCAGTCCCTTCGGGATCCATGCCTCATTCATCTTAATGTAGGTGAGGTAATCAACACTTTTTTGACCGAGGCGACTTCTTTTGTCAGTGACAATGCCTCCTGCTGCACTGAAGGTCCTTTCTGACAGGACACTTGAAGTGGGGCAGACCAGAAGTTCTATCGCAAACTGGGATAGCTCAGGCCGCAGGTCAAGCCTAGACACCCAGTAGTCAAGGGGTTCATCGCTCCTCAGAGTGTCGATATCTGCAGTTAAGGTGAGGTAGTCTGCTACCTGTCGGTCGAGTCGTTCTCTAAGGCTGGATCCCGAAGGGCTGTGGAGATGTGTAGGACTGAAAAAGCTCTGCATGTCCTCCATCAACAACACATCTGTAAAGCGTCCTGTCCTTGCCGCCGTGGTCATAGTAGGAGGAGGATTACTTTCACCTCTTCCCCTGTTAGATTCCCGTTGTGCTGTGACATCCCCCTTATAAGCTGTGTAAAGCATATTTTTTAGTTTTGTTTTGAACTGCTGCATCCTTTCTGACTTTCGGTAAGTTGGTAACATTTCCGCCATTTTCTGCTTATACCGGGGGTCTAGTAGCGTGGCCACCCAGTACAGGTCGTTCTCCTTCATCCTTTTTATACGAGGGTCCTTTAACAGACATGACAGCATGAAAGACCCCATTTGCACAAGGTTGGATGCCGAGCTACTCATTTCCCGTTCCTCGTCCTCACTGATGTCATTGACGGTCTGTTCTTCCCCCCAGCCACGTACAACACCACGGGTCCCAGATAGGTGACAACAACGAGCACCCTGGGATGCCTGCTGTGGTTGGTCTTCCTCCTCCTCAAAGCCACATTCCTCCTCTGACTCCTCTTCCTCATACTCCTCTTGCAGCGTTGCCGCAGGTCCGGCAAGCGATGATGACAAGGCTGTTTCTGGTGGTGATGGTGACCACAATTCTTCCTCTTCATGCTCATCTACAGCCTGATCCAGCACTCTTCGCAGGGCACGCTCCAGGAAGAAAACAAATGGGATGAGGTCACTGATGGTGCCTTCGGTGCGACTGACTAGGTTTGGCACCTCCTCAAAAGGACGCATGAGCCTACAGGCATTGCGCATGAGCGTCCAGTAACGTGGCAAAAAAATTCCCAGCTCCGCAGAGGCTGTCCTAGCACCCCGGTCATACAAATACTCGTTGACGGCTTTTTCTTGTTGTAGCAGGCGGTCGAACATTAGGAGTGTTGAATTCTAATGTGTCGGGCTGTCGCAAATCAAGCGCCTCACTGGCATGTTGTTTCGGCGCTGAATGTCTGAAAAGTGCGCCAAGGCCATGTAGGAACGCCTGAAATGGCCACACACCTTTCTGGCCTGCTTGAGGACGTCCTGTAAGCCTGGGTACTTAGACACAAAGCGTTGTACGGTGAGATTCAACTCATGTGCCATGCACGGCACATGTGACAACTTGCCCAAATTCAATGCCGCCAACAAATTGCTTCCATTGTCACACACCACTTTGCCGATCTCCAGTTGGTGCGGGGTCAGCCACTGATCCACCTGTGCGTTCAGGGCGGACAGGAGTTCTGGTCCGGTGTGGCTCTCTGCTTTCAGACAAGTCAACCCCAAGACAGCGTGACACTGTCGTATCCGGGATGTGGAATAGCCCCTGGGGAGCTGGGGGGATTCAGTTGATGTGCAGCCAGACACCGCAGCCGAAGAGGACTCAGCCAAGGTGGTTATGGAAGAGGATGGAGTAGGAGGAGTAGAGGAGGTGGCAGTAGGCCTGCCTGCAAGTCGTGGCGGTGTCACCAACTCCGCTGCAGAGCCACGCATTCCATGCTTGTCAGCCGTCAGCAGGTTGACCCAATGCGCAGTGTAGGTGATATACCTGCCCTGACCGTGCTTTGCAGACCAGGTATCAGTGGTCAGATGGACCCTTGACCCAACACTGTATGCCAGAGATGCCATGACTTCCTTTTCAATCGCTGAGTAGAGGTTTGGGATTGCCTTTTTTTTTTTTTTTTAATTCGTCCGGGTACCTTCCACTGTGGTGTCCCAATAGCGACAAATTTTTTTGAAGGCCTCAGACTCCACCAGCTGGTATGGTAAAAGCTGTCGAGCTAAGAGTTCCGTCAAGCCAGCTGTCAGACGCCGGGCAAGGGGGTGACTCTGTGACATTGGCTTCCTACGCTCAAACATTTCCTTTACAGACACCTGACTGTGGGCAGATGAGATGGAACTGCTGAAGGTGAGAGGCGGAGTGGCGGGTGGTTGACAGGGGGCAAGGAGGACAGCAGTGGTTGACGTGGCTGAAGATGCTGGACCAGTAGGAGGATGGTGGCTTTGAGCTTGTGTGCTGCTTCTACTCGTCATCATGTGTTGATCCCATAGGCGTTTGTGATGTGCGATCATGTGCCTTTGCAAAGCAGTTGTACCTAGGTGGGTGTTGGATTTCCCACGACTCAGTTTCTTTTGGCACAGGTTGCAAATGGCATCGCTGTTGTCAGAGGCAGACACACACAAAAAATGCCACACTGCTGAGCTTTGCAATGACGGCATTCTGGTGGTGGCAACAGCATGTGTTGATTGGCGTGCTGTCTGGCTGACCCGGGGTGCCAATACATGCTGTCTGACTGTGCCACTAGCTCCTTGCGACGACCTGCCCCTGCTTCCAACTCGTCTCCTCCTTCTCTCTGTCTCCCCTTCTGAACTTTCCCCCTCTTCTTCTTCTCTTCGAGCAGGCACCCACGTGGCATCCACGGACACATCGTCATCATCAACCACTTCACTTGTATCTGACACCTCAGCAAAGGAAGCAGCAGTGATAACAACATCATCATCATCATCATCACACTGTACGTCCATGTGTGTAATGTGTGTAATGCTGCCTGACTGACACATATCCCTGTTATCTCCATCCTCTGGCAATAATGGTTGCGCATCACTAATTTCATCCAACTGATGTGTAAATAACTCCTCTGAGGGATCAAGTGAATCGGCTGTGGTGGCTGTGGTGGTAGTGGTGGTGGTGGCGGTGGGCGGGAGAGTGGTAACTTGAGAGCAGGTGACCAAAGCTGAGCTGGAGGAGGATGGTGCGTCAAGGTTCTTAGCGGAAGCTGTTGAAGATTGGGTGTCCTGTGTAAGCCAGTCAACAATTTTCTCCGAATTTTTTGGGTTCAGGGAACGTGGCCTCTGAACACTGGGCATTATTCTAGGGCCAGTGGAAATCACAGCACCACGAACACGACGGCTCCTGTGGCGTGGCCTGCCTCTGCCTGTCATATTTTTTTAGATAAGTGTTACTATGCGTGCAAGGTACTGTGCCACCCTATATAAGTGATGGGCAGTGGGTACAGTACAGTCTGTGTGGGCCTGACACACACTGGCTTGCAACTGTGATTATATCACAGAAAAATATTAAATATAATTTTTATTTATCTGCGAGGTATTTGTGAGTGAGTGACACCCTGTAACGGTATAAGTGGAGGCCTAGCCAGTGGCCACAATACAGTCTGTGTGGGCCTGACACACACTGGCTTGCAACTGTGATTTTATCACAGAAAAATATTAAATAGAATTTTTATTTATCTGCGAGGTATTTGTGAGTGAGTGACACCCTGTAACGGTATAAGTGGAGGCCTAGCCAGTGGCCACAATACAGTCTGTGTGGGCCTGACACACACTGGCTTGCAACTGTGATTTTATCACAGAAAAATATTAAATAGAATTTTTATTTATCTGCAAGGTATTTGTGAGTGAGTGACACCCTGTAACGGTATAAGTGGAGGCCTAGCCAGTGGCCACAATACAGTCTGACACACACTGACACACACTGGCTTGCAACTGTGATTATATCACAGAAAAATATTAAATATAATTTTTTTTTATCTGCGAGGTATTTGTGAGTGAGTGACACCCTGTAACGGTATAAGTAGAGGCCTAGCCACTAGCCAGTGGCCACAATACAGTCTGTGTGGGCCTGACACACACTGGCTTGCAACTGTGATTATTAGTGATGAGCGTCAGGTGCCATATTCGATTTCGTATCGAATATTCGTCATTATTCTATTTATCGTGATTATTATGCGATTTAAATAACGATTATTATGCGATTTTAACTTAAGGCTACTTTTCTATTGGTTTGATATCTAGAATTAGCGAAGATGACGAATATGACGAATGTATTCGTCATATCCCTCAAAACGAAGATAACGAAGTATTCTACATCTTCATTTAGCTACCTATTCGTCAACTTCGCTAATTCTTGCAATCAAATAAGAAGGTTGACTATACAGGGAGTGCAGAATTATTAGGCAAGTTGTATTTTTGAGGATTAATTTTATTATTGAACAACAACCATGTTCTCAATGAACCCAAAAAAACTCATTAATATCAAAGCTGAATATTTTTGGAAGTAGTTTTTAGTTTGTTTTTAGTTTTAGCTATTTTAGGGGGATATCTGTGTGTGCAGGTGACTATTACTGTGAATAATTATTAGGCAACTTAACAAAAAACAAATATATACCCATTTCAATTATTTATTTTTACCAGTGAAACCAATATAACATCTCAACATTCACAAATATACATTTCTGACATTCAAAAACAAAACAAAAACAAATCAGTGACCAATATAGCCACCTTTCTTTGCAAGGACACTTAAAAGCCTGCCATCCATGGATTCTGTCAGTGTTTTGATCTGTTCACCATCAACATTGCGTGCAGCAGCAACCACAGCCTCCCAGACACTGTTCAGAGAGGTGTACTGTTTTCCCTCCTTGTAAATCTCACATTTGATGATGGACCACAGGTTCTCAATGGGGTTCAGATCAGGTGAACAAGGAGGCCATGTCATTAGATTTTCTTCTTTTATACCCTTTCTTGCCAGCCACGCTGTGGAGTACTTGGACGCATGTGATGGAGCATTGTCCTGCATGAAAATCATGTTTTTCTTGAAAGATGCAGACTTCTTCCTGTACCACTGCTTGAAGAAGGTGTCTTCCAGAAACTGGCAGTAGGACTGGGGGTTGAGCTTGACTCCATCCTCAACCCGAAAAGGCCCCACAAGCTCATCTTTGATGATACCAGCCCAAACCAGTACTCCACCTCCACCTTGCTGGCGTCTGAGTCGGACTGGAGCTCTCTGCCCTTTACCAATCCAGCCACGGGCCCATCCATCTGGCCCATCAAGACTCACTCTCATTTCATCAGTCCATAAAACCTTAGAAAAATCAGTCTTGAGATATTTCTTGGCCCAGTCTTGACGTTTCAGCTTGTGTGTCTTGTTCAGTGGTGGTCGTCTTTCAGCCTTTCTTACCTTGGCCATGTCTCTGAGTATTGCACACCTTGTGCTTTTGGGCACTCCAGTGATGTTGCAGCTCTGAAATATGGCCAAACTGGTGGCAAGTGGCATCTTGGCAGCTGCACGCTTGACTTTTCTCAGTTCATGGGCAGTTATTTTGCGCCTTGGTTTTTCCACACGCTTCTTGCGACCCTGTTGACTATTTTGAATGAAACGCTTGATTGTTCGATGATCACGCTTCAGAAGCTTTGCAATTTTAAGAGTGCTGCATCCCTCTGCAAGATAGCTCACTATTTTTGACTTTTCTGAGCCTGTCAAGTCCTTCTTTTGACCCATTTGCCAAAGGAAAGGAAGTTGCCTAATAATTATGCACACCTAATATAGGGTGTTGATGTCATTAGACCACACCCCTTCTCATTACAGAGATGCACATCACCTAATATGCTTAATTGGTAGTAGGCTTTCGAGCCTATACAGCTTGGAGTAAGACAACATGCATAAAGAGGATGATGTGGTCAAAATACTCATTTGCCTAATAATTCTGCACGCAGTGTAGAGACAGCTGTGTTTAATTCACTATGCGATTATATTACTTTGCTTTTTTTTTTATAAATAGAATCATTATAATAAATTATTATAATGATTCTATTTATAAAAAAAAAAAGCTAAGTAAAATAATCGCATAGCGAATTGAACTTAGCTGTCTCTATAGTCAACTTTCCTATTTGATTGCTAGAATTTGTGAAGTTGACGAATATGGAGCTATAACGAAGATGTAGAATACTTCGTTATCTTCGTTTTGAGGAATATGACGAATACATTCGTCATATTCGCTAATTCTACCAAGCCAACCATAGTAAACCAGCTCCAAGTTGAAATAGCAATTCGATTAATTCAAGTTTTAATAAACGAATTTCTATTTTAACAGCACTGCTATATTCCATATTAGGCTAGAATTACCAAATTTGGAATATAGCAGTGCTAAGTTAAAATCAAAATTCGATTATTATAACTTGAATTAATCGAATTGCGATTTCAACTTGGACCTGGTTTACTATGGTTGGCTTGGTAGAATTAGCGAATATGACGAATGTATTCGTCATATTCCTCAAAACGAAGATAACAAAGTATTCTACATCTTTGTTTTAGCTCCATATTCGTCAACTTCGCTAATTCTAGCAATCAAATAGGAAAGTTGACTATAGAGACAGCTAAGTTTAATTCGCTATGCGATTAAATTACTTTGCTTTTTTTAAAAAAAATTGAATAGTTAAATACTTGATTATTATAATGATTCTATTTATAAAAAAAAAAAAAGCAAAGTAATATAATGCTCATCACCATGGGAACGTCTCCATAGTAGAATGTACTGTCGATTTGAGAATTTCAAGTTATAATAATCGAATTTCGATTTTAACTTAGCACTGCTATATTCCATATTCGTTAATTCTAGCCTAATATGGACTATAGCAGTGCTAAGTTAAAATCGAATTGTGATTTCAACTTGGACCTGGTTTACTATGGTTGGCTTGGTAGAATTAGCAAATATCCATGAGCACGGAAGTCGTCAGAAGCGGCAACGGGCACTGACTGGAGCAGCCAGGAAGCCAGGAATCCTAAGGTCAGGTAAGAACTACTTTTGGGAAGTGGCAAAGAAAAAAATATAACAATAAAAAAAAAAAAAAAAAGAATATTCGAAATATCGAATTTATAGCACTATATTCGAAATATTCGCGAATTAACGAAGTGCCGATATTCGCAAAAAAAATTTGATATTCGAATATTCGCGCTCAACACTAATGGGTACCAACCACTACATCGGTCTTACTTCCAGTGTCTACTTCCAGATCCAGTCAGGTATAACTTTGGATGATGTAGTGTAGTAAAGAGAAGAAAGAAGAAGGCAAAGGCAGAAGAAAACTGTGTGTAGATTAAAATTTAAATTTACTGTAGTTGGTGATCATGGTGGAGACATTTGAGCAGTAAGACCCTATGGAAATATCAACCATAATGCCATTGATACATTTACAACCATTATGACACTTGAAAATGTCATAGAACTATCTATCCGGTATTGGACAGGGCACAATGAAGCAGCTATTTAGCATCTGCTATTTTTTTTTATATATTTATATATCTTTTATTCTGTTGTCCCTTGTGAGTATTTAATAAACAGTTTATGTGGATTTGCATGTGGCAAATGCTCAGCATAATCCAGTACCAGTAGAGATGAGCGAGTTTCTTGAAATTCACTTTGTGTCCAATTCGGCACTAGTGATGAGCAGCAGGGGCAATTTTTTAATTTGCGATATTTCACGAATATTTGGGCGAATATTCGTCACAAATTCATGAATTTGAGAATTCACCATTATTTTCTTGATTGTGAAAATCGACAATGTAATATTCGCGTATTGCGCTCGCAGTACAGGCGTGGTTCACTTTTGCTACATTTTTCAAGCTGCTAGAAGTTTCCTGAGACTAGAGAAAAAGGTTGGCACGGCAGAACATTACAATAGCTTTATATGCAGATAGAGTGCTCCAAAATATTTGCGATTGTGAAATTGGCCCTAATGATGCAAATATTTTGGCGCAATATGCGCAACTTCACATTTTAACAGGTCTGACTACTTATTAGTGATTGGTGCACTAAGTATTGTTTTGAACTTGTGACATCACAGCACTATGTATGTATGTATCATACATACATACATACATACATACATACAGCACTATGTATGTAGCATGTATGTATGGACAGCAGAACCTATCAGCTACACTATATAACTATCTAACCTACACTGACTCTCCCACTAACTATCTGTATTATATATATATATATATATATATATATATATATATATATATAACTTAACTAACTAATATAATGACACAGCAAAGCACAGAGCACAGCAATGACACTGCTATCTCTCTTAGGCCTCTTTCACACTTGCGTTGTCCGGATCCGTCGTGTACTCCATTTGCTGGAAGTGCCCGCCGGATCCGCAAGTAACACCGCAAGTGAACTGAAAGCATTTGAAGACGGATCCGTCTTCAAAATGCGTTCAGTGTTACTATGGCACCCAGGACTGGTTGCCATAGTAGTAGTGGGGAGCAGTATACTTACCGTCCGTGCGGCTCCCGGGGCGCTCCAGAATGACGTCAGAGCGCCCCATGCGCATGGATGAGGTGATCCATGCGACACGTCATCCATGCGCGTGGGGCGCCCTAACGTCACTCTGAAGCGCTCCGGGAGCCGCACGGATGGTAAGTATTCTGCTCCCCCGCTCCCCACTACACTTTACCATGGCAACCAGGACTTTAGCGTCCTGGCAGCCATGGTAACCATTCAGAAAAAGCTAAACGTCGGATCCGGTAATGTGCCGAAACGACGTTTAGCTTAAGGCAGGATTAATGCCTTTCAATGGGCATTAATTCCGGATCCGGCCTTGCGGCAAGTGTTCAGGATTTTTGACCGGAGCAAAAAGCGCAGCATGCTGCGGTATTTTCTCCGGCCAAAAAACGTTCCGTTCCGGAACTGAAGACATCCTGATGCATCCTGAACGGATTTCTCTCCATTCAGAATGCATGGGGATAATCCTGATCAGGATTCTTCCGGCATAGAGCCCCGACGACGGAACTCTATGTCGGAACAGAACAACGCAAGTGTGAAAGAGCCCTTAGAACTGCAAAAAACTGCAGAAATGGTTGCTGGGGAGGTTCTCATATAGTAAGGGGTAGGCAATAGTGTTGGGCGAGCATGCTCGGCCAAACACTAATTTCACTTGAGCATCGCAAGCATGCTCGAGTCTCTTCCCCGCACTTTTGTTGGCTGCTACGCAGTCAATAAATGTGCAGTTAAGTACTGCCATTCACTGTAATGCCGTAGTCATGCTGGATTAGCGCGTCCTAAATATCAGTGACATTCATTCAGTGTAAAAAAAATTATTAGGCGGTGGTGACAGCGACATTACTTGTGCTATACCTTCTGTATATTGTTTGTGCATGCTAAATATAAGTGACATTCATTCAGTGTAATTTATTATTAGGCGGTGGTGACAGCGACATTACTTGCGCTATACGTCCTGTATAACGTTTGTGCAACCTAAATATCCGTGACATTAATTCAGTGTAAATTTTTATTAGGTGGTGGTGACAGCGACATTACTTGCGCTATACATCCTGTATAACGTTTGCGCATCCTAAAATAATCTTTGACATTCAGTGTACTTTTTTCATAGATGCTGCGGACAGCGACATTATCTGTACTACATCTCCTGTTTAAGGTGTGGCATCCTAAAATTATCAGTCACATTCTGTGTACTTTATTTGCGCATACACTTACAAAACTTGCGCTACTGTACGTGTGACATACTTGCAAGCATATATACCATTTAATATGCGCAAGGCGAGCAGTAAGGGACGGGGAAGTCTTGGCAAACAAGTGATCCCACATATTCCGAGGAGCTTTTTTCAGCACCATTCCTTGATTTGGCCCTCTCGACAAAGCCTCTTGAAGAGGGACATGAGGAGATCTTGTGCCCTGATTCTCAAACTCTTGAGCATCCACAGTCACAAGGAGATGACGGTGGAAAACGGCAATTAGTGTTTCACGAGGTGGATGATGATGATGAGACACAGTTGCCAATAAGTCAACCACAATTAGTGTCTCGAGAGGTTGATGATGAGGATGAGACACAGTTGTCAATAAGTGAGGTTGTTGTTAGGTCAACAAGTCAAGGGAGGCCGTACTGGGCCACCAATTAAGGGGAGGCCGACATGACAGGGTTTTGGCTGCAGAAGGGTTAGGTTGGTGAGTTGAGGGTTAAAAGTTTCAAAAGTTAGGGCAGTGAAGGAAGGAGGGGGGAGGAGTTAGGAAAAGGCGGGAGGAAAGTTTATATAAGGATAGGTCAGAGGGAGGTCAGCAGTGCCCAGTACCAGCTCCTGCCGGCGCGGGAGGAATCCTTGTGCACGGTGGGGCCTACCATTGGGCAGGCGGAATCCTCCCCTGCCTCCTGCTCACAGGGATCCCGGACCAGGAGCGGTGGCTCCCCCCACCCCTGGGGAGGCCGCCCGGCGTGAAAGCGGGACCCGATCTGCCGTGGCTGTGCGCTTGGAGTCCGGGGACGTGCACAGGCCGCAGGAAGCAACGCCGATGAGGGACGCCTCAGCAATGACCATGCTGGGATGCGCGACCGGGCTCATTTGAAACAAGACGTGCGTGAACGTATTTGGAAGGGGGAGTATGTGGAAATATTTTCCCTACTCCCCCTAGAGCGGTTTCATTTGGAAAGGGGGAAGAAGGATGATGGCAAAAAAGAAGAAGACGAGAAACGTAGGTTCCGTTTAATCCCACAGATTTTTATAAACTGGCTTCAAGCGTTCGCGATCCTGGCCAGCATGATTGGAGAAAAGAAGCCGGAGTGTTGTTCGGCTTTATTTTGTTATATGGACGCCATTGGGGAAGCGTTTCGGGTATACGGTGGAACTGGATGGCTGCGCTATGATGAGCAGTTTAGACAGAGGATGGCGTGCGGAGTAATATAAGGTGGGACCATAAGGATATTGAGCTGTGGATGCGGGTAATGACACCTGTGCGCCCGGCCCAGTCCTTTCGGGGTGAGGCTGGAGGGTCAGGGCAGTCAGCATTTACAGTTGCTTCCGCAAAGGGAATTATGTTTCCTTTTTAACGAAGGGAACTGTAAATTTGGGGCAAAATGTCGTTTAAAACATGAGTGCTCATCCTGCGGCGGAAACCACGGATTCAACCGTTTTTTTAGGGCTAATAGGTAGAGGGGTGGGGATGCTAGTGGAAAAGGGCCAGACACCAGTGCAGGTGGTAAGGATGGCCCCTTTTCTAAGTAGATACCCGGATCAAGGTGTGGCAGAGTTTTTACGGGTGGGGTTTACGGATGGTTTTCATATTCCGTCTGAGCCATTGCCGGCTGTTTCTGTTCGAGAAAATTTACGTTCTGCTTTACAGCACCCAGAAGTGGTTGCTCGGAAATTGGAAAGGGAGGTGGTCTTGGGTCGCATGGACGGCCCTTTTGAGGAACCCCCTTTCCTAATTTGAGAGTATCACCATTAGATCTAGTTCCCAAAAAAGAGCCGAACTCGTTTAGACTCATTCATCACCTATCCTACCCAAAGGGGGCGTCAGTCAATGATGGTATTGATCCGGACTTATGTTCGGTGGTGTACACTTCATTTGATGTGGCTGTGGCCTGGGTACGGCGGTTAGGGGCGGGGGCGTTACTGGCGAAAACTGACATTGAGGCGGCATTTCGCCTCTTGCCCGTTAACCAGATAGTTTACATTTGTTGGGGTGTTTTTTGGGGGGGGATATTTTGTGGATAGGTGCCTACCAATGGGTTGTTCGGTGTCCTGTGCATATTTCGAGTCCTTCAGCTCTTTTTTGGAGTGGGTGATAGTTGACGTGTCAGGTTGTTCATCCATTATACATTATTTAGATGATTTCCTTTGTCTGGGCCCGGCCGGCTCCAAGGTTTGTTCTTTGTTACTAAACACGTTGAGGGCGGTTTTTCAATCCTTTGGGGTGCCATTAGCGGAGGATAAAACGGTGGGCCCCACCACGGAATTGGGTTTTCTGGGTATTGTGATCAACACCGATAGGTTAGAATGTTGTCTGCCAGAGTTAGTGGACTTGAGGTTGGCGGTAGACAGGGCCAGGCAGTCCCCTAAAATTAGGTTAAAAGACTTGCAGTCGCTGCTGGGAAAACTCCCCAAAATTTTGCATGCAGAATCATGCCCATGGGAAGAATATTTTGTCGTCGGTTGGCGGGGGCTACGGCTGGTGTAACGGCCCCGCATCATTTCATTCGTTAAGGCAGGGTGCTCAAGGGGGACCTGGTGGTATGGGCTGACTTTTTACAGCATTTTAATGGTAGGTCTTTGGTTTTAGGTGACGTGGTGAACAACTTTGATTTTGAGCTGTTTTCGGACGCGGCGAGCGGATCCGGTTTTGGGGTCTATTGTCATGGGCAGTGGTGCGCAGGTACATGGCCGGATGCTTGGGCGGACCGGGGTTGGGTTAAGAACCTGGTGCTTCTGGAACTATTCCGATTGTGCTTGCGGTGGTGTTGTGGGGGCACCTTTTTAGGGACAAAAAACTGTGTTTCCACTGCGACAATTTGGGGGTTGTGGAAATCATCAATGGCATGATGGCATCCTCGCTGCCTGTGATTCGTTTGTTGCAGCACTTAGCGTTACTTTGCCTGAGGTTGAATGCTTGGATTGTTGCAGTACATGTGCCCGGGGTTACTAACTGTATTGCGGATGCCCTTTCTCGTTCGCAGTGGGACCGGTTTCGGCAGCTGGCGCCGGATGCGGAGCCCGAGGGTCTGCGGTGTCCGGAATCCATGTGGGTGCTGTTGAAGGAGCCCTAGGTCGGTTACTGCAGGATTCCATGAGTGCCGGGACGTGGGTAGCGTACGGTAAAGCGTGGCAGGAGTGGCTGTCGTGGTGCTCGGATTCGGGGGTCTCAGCGAACGAGGGGGAGGTCCCGCTGTTACTGTTTTTGTGGCATGTCCGGGAGGCGGGCTTGTCGGACGCGCGTCTTAATAAATGGATAGCGGGTGTTGCGTTTGGTTTCAAGCTACGACAGTGGCCAGATGTTACCAAGGCTTTTTTTTTTGGTCCGACAGGTGTTGAAAGGTTGGAGGCGCGGGGCGCGGTCAGTCCAGACAGCTGGAACTGGTTTGTCATTCACCTTGGGAAGTAAAGCTATTTCGTGTTGCTTTTTCTCTTGCCTTTTTTGGGGCGTTTCGGCTGGGGGAACTCGTTTGCAGAAGTGTGCAGGTTGTGGGCGGGGGAATATTGAGAGAGGATGTTGTCTTGTCCCACGACCGGGTAGTCATTTGTATTCGCAGGTCAAAAACTGATAGAGAAGGGAGGGGTAGTTAAGTTCGGTTGTTTGAAGTGCCAGGTTGTTTCATGTGCCCGGTCCGATGCTTGAGGGAGTATTGTGTTGTTGGGATGTCCCCGGTTGGCCCACTGTTGACCCATGAGGATGGATCATATTTATCGCGTTATCAGTTTGTGGCAGTGTTTAAACGCTGCATACTCAAGTTGGGTATGGCAGCTGATGATTTTACAGGTCACTCGTTTCGCATTGGGGCGGCGACCGGAGCAGCAAGGGCTGGCCTGAGTGATGAAGTGATTAAGAAAATAGGTCGCTGGGAATCAGTGCGTTTCTGCTCCTATGTGCGGTTAGGTTGTATTTAATATTGTATGTATTGACTGATGCTGTGTTTTTCTTCGTTGTGTTTTGCAGGTTGCAATCCAGCGTTAGTGTGGTTGCTTGGCCACTCTTTCGTTTTTTGGGGTGCCCTTCGGGCGGATGTGCGCCCTGATGGTCGGCAACTGGGCTTCCATAGGGACGTAGCTGAAGTCCGATGGCTCTGGGTAAGAGGCATGTTGTGGGGTGGTGTGATGAGAGAGGTTCACAGGTATGTTAGATTGACTAGGCCCCCGGACGTATTGGTTCTGCATGTGGGGGGCAATGATTTAGGAGCCAGACCAGTCCGGGAGTTAATACGGGACATCAAATTTGATTTGCTTCGGCTATTGTCCTTATTCCCAGGCACTATCACGGTGTGGTCAGATATTGTACCGCGGAAGGTGTGGCGTGGTGCTCGGTCGGTTGAGCGCCTTAACAAGGCGCGCATCAAGGTCCACAGGCTGATAGGTAAATTTGTGGCCAGGAATGGGGCCGTGGCAGTTCGGCATACTGATTTGGAACGGGGTGAGGGAGCTTTTTGGAGGGCCGACGGCATCTCAATGCCGTCGGTATTGATCTTTGGTCTTTGGGGTTACAGGATGGTGTCGAGCGAGCACTGAGATTGTGGAGGGATGCGCAAGCCTAAGGGTGGGGTCAGGTTGCACGCCGTTGGCGGGGGGAGGTCCTCAAAGTTGGTGACACTGATGCTTATGGAGGAGGGGAGGGCCTCAATGGTGGGGGCTGGACTCCCATGGTTGGTGTAGTTGGCTCATGGAGAAGGCGTCCGTGAATTGGTCTCCGAGCTGGCGTTTTACGGCTGGAGGCAGGACAGTGGTGCCAGTCTGGGCAAGTGCGGTTTAATAAAGTTGGGGCTTCGAGGACCTCCCCCATCAGTGGGGAAGATAATACGGTATTTAATGTTATTTAATGTTGTTTAATGCTATTGAGATTTTATGCGTTATTTATGGTTATGTATTTAAGATTTGGGAATAAACGGCTGCTGTGGCCATTAAATCCAAGATCGGTCTCCATGTCGTTATTACTCCTAGGATGGTAAAGTAGGAAGGGGGAGGTCGGGGGGTGTTTCAGGTAAATGGTATACGCCCCGAAATGAATAGACAATAACCTGGTCAGTGAAGGAAGGGGGGGGAGGAGTTAGGAAAAGGCGGGAGGAAAGTTTATATAAGGATAGGTCAGAGGGAGGTCAGTACCTGGAATTTTGCCAGTGAACTCCCGCCCACCCGCCCTATATATGCTGCGGTGAGGGACGCTAGATAATAATAAAAAAGGAAAATTAAATGATACCATTGTTTAGCTGTTACCTTACATTACTACATAATTAGGAATTAATTTATTATGATTAAACCATGTGCATAGTACAGGGGGGTTAGATGGGGTTCTAAGGGTGAGCGGTTCGACTCTTCAGTAGTGTTCGTTTCATAGCTAGGGTTGGACTCCATGTAGTGTGTTCTATGTCGCGGTAGTCGAGGTGGGGGGAGGTCCTCGAAGTTGGTGACACTGATGCTTATAGAGGAGGGGAGGGCCTCAATGGTGGGCGCTGGACTCCCATGGTTGGTGTAGTTGGCTCGTGGAGAAGGCGTCCGTGAATTCGTCTCCGAGCTGGCGTTTTACGGCTGGAGGCAGGACAGTGGTGCAGGTCTGGGCAAGTGCGGTTTAATAAAGTTGGGGCTTCCAGGACCTCCCCCGTCAGTGGGGAAGATAATACGGTATTTAATGTTATTTAATGTTATTTAATGTTATTTGATGCTATTGAGATTTTATGCGTTATTTATGGTTATGTATTTAAGATTTGGGAATAAACGGCTGCTGTGGCCATTAAATCC
This sequence comes from Bufo bufo, assembly GCF_905171765.1. Classification (NCBI taxonomy): domain Eukaryota; kingdom Metazoa; phylum Chordata; class Amphibia; order Anura; family Bufonidae; genus Bufo; species Bufo bufo. Next base: position 404,519,758 of record NC_053393.1, on the reverse strand, counting down.
AAGATCGGTCTCTGTGTCGTTATTACTCCTAGGATGGTAAGGTAGGAAGGGGGAGGTCGGGGGGTGTTTCAGGTAAGTGGTATACGCCCCGAAATGAATAGACAATAACCTGGTCAGGAGGATGACCAGAGTGAGGAAGTGGAAGAGGAGATGGTGGACGATGAAATCACTGACCCTACCTGGGAACATGGCAAGTCGAGCAAGGACAGCAGTACAGAGGGGGTGGGACCCACAGCACACAACAGGCTGGAAGAGGCAGTGGGGTGGCAAAAGGGAGAAGACGGGCCACACCTAACAGGCCCAAAACTGTTCCCCGGAGCACCCCCTTGCAGCAATCTCCCTTGCCAAGGGTAGGTGTTCCGCAGTCTGGTGCTTTCTAGAGGAAATGAGCAGGGGCGTAAACACTAGCAACCTCACCACCACCAGCATGATCCGCCACATGGCATCAAAGCACCCCAACAATCAGTGTCTGTTCCCTTGTGTTACGTGCTGGCCAATCCCCTGTCCAAGACGCAGGCCAGGATGCTTCTTGCGTTGCACCTGGACCTTCGCATGCACCATCAGCTAGCACATCCACTTTTGTGTCCCAGCACAGTGTAAAGATGTCTATACCCCAGGCCTTTAACGAAAGCGCAAATACCCATCCACCCATCCACAGGCCATAGCACTAAATGCGCACCTTTCCAAATTGCTGGCCCTGGAAATGTTGCCATTTAGGCTTGTGGACACAGATCTTGATGTTGGCGACCATCCCGCATTACTCTGTCCCCAGTCACCAATATTTTTGTGTCCGTAACATCACCCGTGCCTTTACCAATGCAGTTATTGAGAAAGTCCACTTAACGACTGAATCATGGACAAGTGCTTTTGGCCAGGGATGCTACATTTCCCTGATGGCACACTGGGTGAACGTTGTGGAGGCCTGGAGCGAGTTGTACTCTGGGATGGCACAGGTGCTACAGACACCAAGGATTGCGGGCCCTACTTCCATCAGGATTTCCACCACCACCTACGTTAGTGGCTGCAACCCCCCCTTCTCCTCCTTCTCCACTTCCACCTCTGAATTAACATCTTGCAGCACCAGTCAGACATCAGTCAGTAGCTGGAAGCAGTGTAGCACTGCAGTGGGGAAGTGGCAACAGGCCGTGCTTAAACTGATCTGCTTAGGTGACAAACAGCACACCACCACAGAGCCGTGGCAGGGGATAAGGAACCAGACTGAGCTGTGGCTCTCGCCACTCAACCTACAACCAGGCATGGTTGTGTCTAATAATGGCTGTAACTTGGTGGCAGCTTTGGAGCTCAGCAAGCTCACACACATACCATGCCTAGCCCACGTGTTCAACCTAGTGGTTCAGCTGCTTCTCAAAACCTACCCCAATTTGCCTGAGCTACTGGTGAAGGCGCGCCGCGTGTGTGCCCATTTCCGCTAATCATCGACAACTTCCACTGGTCTGGCAAAGCTGCAGCAGCTCTTGCAATTGCCAGCTCACCGACTGTTGTGCAACGTGAGCACGCACTGGAACTCCATGTTCCACATGTGGGCCAGGCTTTGTGAGCAGCAGAGGGCAGTAGTGGAATACCAGCTGCAACATGGTCGTCGCCTTTCCAGTCAGCTTCCGCTCTTCACAAGCGACGAGTGGGCATTAGTGTCTGACCTCTGAGGTTTTAAGAAACTTTGAGGAATCAACACAGATGGTGAGTGGCGTAACCACTGTGTCTACTCAAATGCTCGCTGCTCACAATTAAGGCAGACACTTTGCATGTGAAAGAGGTGGAAATGGGGGAAGACAGTAGTCAGGGTGGTAGCCAGACCACCCTCAGTTCGTCTTCTCAGCGCAAATTGGATTATGAGGAGGAGGAGCAGGAGACGGTTGCCTCGACTACAGAGGGTAGAACCCATGGAAGTTTTATTCCATCTGTTCAGCGTGGATGGGTAGAAGAGGACGAAGAGGATGAGGAGATTGTCTTTATCAGGAGGATGACTCTCAGTGAAGTCTTGTCTGTTGGACTCTGGCACACATGGCTGACTTTATGTTCGGCTGCCTTTCCCGTGACCCTTGCTTTGTACGCATTTTGGCCAACACCGATTACTAGTTGTTCACCCTTCTCGACCAGTGATGAGCGGCATGGGCAATATTCGATTTCGCAATATTTCACGAATATTTTGGGCGAATATTCGTCATATATTCGCGAATTCGAGATCTCCAGTCATTATTTTCTTGATTGCTTAAATCGACAATCGGAAAATTTGCAATAAAAATTTTGCGATATGAAAATTTGCGATCAACACTACTCCTAAAGTCAAAGATATTGCAGCCTTCTCATTAGCCCACAAGCAAGAAGCAGTGAGAGATCATGAGTAGAGTTGAGCGAACACCTGGATGTTTGATTTCGAGAAGTTCGGCCGAACTTCCCGGAAATGTTCGGGTTCGGGATCCGAACTCGACCCAAACTTCGCCCCGAACCCCATTGAAGTCAATGGGGACCCAAACTTTTCGGCACTAAAGAGGCTGTAAAAAAGCCCAGGAAAGGGCTAGAGGACTGCAAAAGGCAGCAAAATGTAGGTAAATCCCCTGCAAACAAATGTGGATAGGGAAATGAATTAAAATAAAAATAAAATAAATTAAAATTAACCAATATCAATTGGAGAGAGGTCTCATGGCAGAGAATCGGGCTTCATGTCATAGCAGAGAATCAGGCTTCACGTCACACACCACTGGAACAGGCCATTGTCAGATATTTAGGCCCCGGCACCCAGACAGAGGAGAGAGGTCCCATAGCAGAGAATCAGGTTTCATGTCATAGCAGAGAATCAGGCATCAAGTCATAGCAGAGAATCAGGCTTCATGTCATAGCAGAGAATCAGGCTTCACGTCACCCACCACTGGAACAGGCCATTGTCAGATATTTAGGCCCCGGCACCCAGACAGAGGAGAGAGGTCCCATAGCAGAGAATCAGGCTTCATGTCATTGCAGAGAATCAGGCTTCATGTCATAGCAGAGAATCAGGCTTCACGTCACCCACCACTGGAACAGGCCATTGTCAGATATTTAGACCCCGGCACCCAGACAGAGGAGAGAGGTCCCATAGCAGAGAATCAGGCTTCATGGCATAGCAGAGAATCAGGCATCAAGTCATAGCAGAGAATCAGGCTTCATGTCATAGCAGAGAATCAGGCTTCACGTCACCCACCACTGGAACAGGCCATTGTCAGATATTTAGGCCCCGGCACCCAGACAGAGGAGAGAGGTCCCATAGCAGAGAATCAGGCTTCATGTCATTGCAGAGAATCAGGCTTCAAGTCATAGCAGAGAATCAGGCTTCATGTCACCCAACACTGGAACAGGCCATTGTCAGATATTTTTAGGCCCCGGCAGAGGAGAGAGGAGAGAGGTCCCATAGCAGAGATTCAGGCTTCATGTCACCCAACACTGGAACAGGCCACTGTCAGATATTTTTAGGCCCCGGCACCCAGACAGAGGAGAGGTTCATTCAACTTTGGGTTGCCCCGCAATATAATGGTAAAATGAAAATAAAAAAAGGATTGAATGAGGAAGTGCCCTGGAGTACAATAATATATGGTTAAGGGGAGGTAGTTATACAGGGAGTGCAGAATTATTAGGCAAGTTGTATTTTTGAGGATTTATTTTATTATTGAACAACAACCATGTTCTCAATGAACCCAAAAAACTCATTAATATCAAAGCTGAATATTTTTGGAAGTTGTTTTTAGTTTGTTTTTAGTTTTAGCTATTTTAGGGGGATATCTGTGTGTGCAGGTGACTATTACTGTGCATAATTATTAGGCAACTTAACAAAAAACAAATATATACCCATTTCAATTATTTATTTTTACCAGTGAAACCAATATAACATCTCAACATTCACAAATATACATTTCTGACATTCAAAAACAAAACAAAAACAAATCAGTGACCAATATAGCCACCTTTCTTTGCAAGGACACTCAAAAGCCTGCCATCCATGGATTCTGTCAGTGTTTTCATCTGTTCACCATCAACATTGCGTGCAGCAGCAACCACAGCCTCCCAGACACTGTTCAGAGAGGTGTACTGTTTCCCTCCTTGTAAATCTCACATTTGATGATGGACCACAGGTTCTCAATGGGGTTCAGATCAGGTGAACAAGGAGGCCATGTCATTAGATTTTCTTCTTTTATACCCTTTCTTGCCAGCCACGCTGTGGAGTACTTGGACGCGTGTGATGGAGCATTGTCCTGCATGAAAATCATGTTTTTCTTGAAGGATGCAGACTTCTTCCTGTACCACTGCTTGAAGAAGGTGTCTTCCAGAAACTGTCAGTAGGACTGGGAGTTGAGCGTGGCTCCATCCTCAGCCCGAAAAGGCCCCACAAGCTCATCTTTGATGATACCAGCCCAAACCAGTACTCCACCTCCACCTTGCTGGCGTCTGAGTCGGACTGGAGCTCTCTGCCCTTTACCAATCCAGCCACGGGCCCATCCATCTGGCCCATCAAGACTCACTCTCATTTCATCAGTCCATAAAACCTTAGAAAAATCAGTCTTGAGATATTTCTTGGCCCAGTCTTGACGTTTCAGCTTGTGTGTCTTGTTCAGTGGTGGTCGTCTTTCAGCCTTTCTTACCTTGGCCATGTCTCTGAGTATTGCACACCTTGTGCTTTTGGGCACTCCAGTGATGTTGCAGCTCTGAAATATGGGCAAACTGGTGGCAAGTGGCATCTTGGCAGCTGCACGCTTGACTTTTCTCAGTTCATGGGCAGTTATTTTGCGCCTTAATTTTTCCACACGCTTCTTGCGACCCTGTTGACTATTTTGAATGAAACGCTTGATTGTTCGATGATCACGCTTCAGAAGCTTTGCAATTTTAAGAGTGCTGCATCCCTCTGCAAGATATCTCACTATTTTTGACTTTTCTGAGCCTGTCAAGTCCTTCTTTTGACCCATTTTGCCAAAGGAAAGGAAGTTGCCTAATAATTATGCACACCTGATATAGGGTGTTGATGTCATTAGACCACACCCCTTCTCATTACAGAGATGCACATCACCTAATATGCTTAATTGGTAGTAGGCTTTCGAGCCTATACAGCTTGGAGTATGACAACATGCATAAAGAGGCTGATGTGGTCAAAATACTAATTTGACTAATAATTCTGCACGCAGTGTAAATGTCTAATCTGCACAAGGGATGGACAGGTCCTGTGGGATCCATGCTTGGTACATTTTTTTGAACGTCAGCTTGTCCACATTGGCTGTAGACAGGCGGCTGTGTTTGTCTGTAATGACGCCACCTGCCGTGCTGAATACACGTTCAGACAAAACGCTGGCTGCCGGGCAGGCCAGCACCTCCAAGGCATAAAAGGCTAGCTCTGGCCACGTGGACAATTTGGAGAGCCAGAAGTTGAATGGGGCCGAACCATCAGTCAGTACGTGGAGGGGTGTGCACACGTACTGTTCCACCATGTTAGTGAAATGTTGCCTCCTGCTAACATGTTCCGTATCAGGTGGTGGTGCAGTTAGCTGTGGCGTGGTGACAAAACTTTTCCACATCTCTGCCATGCTAACCCTGCCCTCAGAGGAGCTGGCCGTGACACAGCTGCGTTGACGACCTCTTGCTCCTCCTCTGCCTTCGCCTTGGGCTTCCACTTGTTCCCCTGTGACATTTGGAATGCTCTCAGTAGCGCGTCTACCAATGTGCGCTTGTACTCGCGCATCTTCCTATAACGCTCCAGAGCAGGAAGTAAGGTGGGCACATTGTCTTTGTACCGGGGATCCAGCAGGGTGTCAACCCAGTAGTCCGCACACGTTAAAATGTGGGCAACTCTGTTGTCGTTGCGCAGGCACTGCAGCATGTAGTCGCTCATGCGTGCCAGGCTGCCCAGAGGTAAGGACAAGCTGTCCTCTGTGGGAGGCGTATCGTCATCGTCCTGCGTTTCCCCCCAGCCATGCACCAGTGATGGGCCCGAGCTGCGTTGGGTGCCACCCCGCTGTGAACATGCTTCATCCTCCTCCACCTCCTCCTCATCCTCGTCCTCCAGTAGTGCTCCCTGGCTGGCCACATTTGTACCTGGCCTCTGCTGTTGCAAAAAACCTCCCTCTGAGTCACTTTGAAGAGACTGGCCTGAAAGTGCTAAAAATGACCCCTCTTCCTCCTCCTCCTCCTGGGCCACCTCCTCTTCCATCATCGCCTTAAGTGTTTTCTCAAGGAGACATAGAAGTGGTATTGTAACACTGATAACGGCGTCATCGCCACTGGCCATGTTGGTGGAGTACTCGAAACAGCGCAACAGGGCACACAGGTCTCGCATGGAGGCCCAGTCATTGGTGGTGAAGTGGTGCTGTTCCGCAGTGCGACTAACCCGTGCGTGCTGCAGCTGAAACTCCACTATGGCCTGCTGCTGCTCGCACAGTCTGTCCAGCATGTGCAAGGTGGAGTTCCACCTGGTGGGCACGTCGCATATGAGGCGGTGAGCGGGAAGGCCGAAGTTACGCTGTAGCGCAGACAGGTGAACAGCGGCAGGATGTGAACGCCGGAGGCGCGCACAGATGGCCCGCACTTTATGCAGCAGCTCTGACATGTTGGGGTAGTTGTGAATGAACTTCTGCACCACCAAATTCAGCACATGCGCCAGGCAAGGGATGTGCGTCAAACCGGCTAGTCCCAGAGCTGCAACGAGATTTCGCCCATTATCGCACACCACCAGGCCGGGCTTGAGGCTCACCGGCAGCAACCACTCGTCGGTCTGTTGTTCTATACCCCGCCACAACTCCTTTGCAGTGTGGGGCCTGTCCCCCAAACATATGAGTTTCAGAATGGCCTGCTGACGTTTACCCCGGGCTGTGCTGAAGTTGGTGGTGAAGGTGTGTGGCTGACTGGATGAGCAGGTGGAAGAAGAGGAGGAGGAAGCCGAGTAGGAGGAGGAGGCAACAGGAGGCAAAGAATGTTGCCCTGCGATCCTTGGCGGTGGAAGGACGTGCGCCAAAGAGCTCTCCGCCAGGGGCCCAGCCGCCACTACATTTACCCAGTGTGCAGTTAGGGAGATATAGCATCCCTGGCCGTGCTTACTGGTCCATGTATCTGTGGTTAGGTGGACCTTGCCACAGATGGCGTTGCGCAGTGCACACATGATTTTATCGGATACTTGGTTGTGCAGGGAAGGCACGGCTCTCTTGGAGAAGTAGTGGCGGCTGGGAACAACATACTGTGGGACAGCAAGAGACATGAGCTGTTTGAAGCTGTCCGTGTCCACCAGCCTGAATGACAGCATTTCATAGGCCAGTAGTTTAGAAATGCTGGCATTCAGGGCCAGGGATCGAGGGTGGCTAGGTGGGAATTTACGCTTTCTCTCAAATGTTTGTGAGATGGAGAGCTGAACGCTGCCGTGTGACATGGTTGAGATGCTTGGTGACGGAAGTGGTGGTGTTGGTGGTACATCCTCTGTTTGCTGGGCAGCAGGTGCCAACGTTCCTCCAGAGGCGGAGGAAGAGGCCGAGGCGGCGGCAGCAGCAGAAGAGGTAGCAGGGGGAGCCTGAGTGAGTTCCTTGTTTTTAAGGTGTTTACTCCACTGCAGTTTATGCTTTGAATGTAGATGCCTGGTCATGCAGGTTGTGCTAAGGTTCAGAACGTTAATGCCTCGCTGCAGGCTCTGATGGCACAGAGTGCAAACCACTCGGGTCTTGTCGTCAGCACATTGTTTGAAGAACTGCCACGCCAGGGAACTCCTTGAAGCTGCCTTTGGGGTGCTCGTTCCCAGATGGCGGTGGCCAGTAGCAGACGGACTCTCTTGGCAGCGGGTGTTCTGCTTTGGCCCACTGCTCCCCCTTTTGCTACGCTGTTGGCTCGGTCTCACCACTGCCTCTTCCTCCGAACTCTGAAAGTCAGTGGCATGACCTTCATTCCATGTGGGGTCTAGGACCTCATCGTCCCCTGCATCGTCTTCCACCCAGTCTTCCTCCCTGACCTCTTGTTCAGTCTGCACACTGCAGAAAGACGCAGCAGTTGGCACCTGTGTTTCGTCATCATCAGAGACGTGCTGAGGTGGTATTCCCATGTCCTCATCATCAGGAAACATAAGTGGTTGTGCGTCAGTGCATTCTATGTCTTCCACCGCTGGGAAAGGGCTAGGTGGATGCCCTTGGGAAACCCTGCCAGCAGAGTCTTCAAACAGCATAAGAGACTGCTGCATAAGTTGAGGCTCAGACAGTTTCCCTGATATGCATGGGGGTGATGTGACAGACTGATGGGCTTGGTTTTCAGGCGCCATCTGTGCGCTTTCTGCAGAAGACTGGGTGGGAGATAATGTGAACGTGCTGGATCCACTGTCGGCCACCCAATTGACTAATGCCTGTACCTGCTCAGGCCTTACCATCCTTAGAACAGCATTGGGCCCCACCAAATATCGCTGTAAATTCTGGCGGCTACTGGGACCTGAGGTAGTTGGTTGACTAGGACGTGTGGCTGTGGCAGAACGGCCACGTCCTCTCCCAGCACCAGAGGGTCCACTAACACCACCACGACCATGTTCGCGTCCGTGTCCCTTACTAGATGTTTTCCTCATTGTTACCGTTCACCACAATAAGAAAAAAAAATTTGGGCCCAATGTATTAAATTCAAATTCAGGCCTTTTTTACAGGCACCTAACACTATCTGGCTATCTACTTAGGTACCGTATTACACTAATACAGGCACAGCAGTAACCACAGATTTAGCTGAATATAAATTGTAGGCCTATTATTTAGGCGGTGGATGACAGGTATACTTTTACGGACAGAATTAGACTTGGTGATGTACGGTAGCGTTTGAAGTTATTATTGAGAATGACCCTATCCGCACCTTCAATCTAATATACCCTTTTATGGATAGATTTAAACTTGGCCTTATACAGCAGAAAATAATTATTTATGGAATTGCTAAGTTGGGAATTGTATTCAACCCAGAACAAAAACTGTACTTGGGCAGACACTAAATAACTTTGCCAGGCACAGCAGTAACCACAGATTTAGATGAATATGAATTGTAGGCCTATTATTTAGGCGGTGGATGACAGGTATACGTTTACGGACAGAATTAGACTTGGAGATGCACGGTAGCGTTTGAAGTTATTGAGAATGACCCTATCCGCACCTTCAATCTAATATACCCTTTTATGTATAGATTTAAACTTGGCCTGATACAGCAGAAAATAATTATTTATGGAATTGCTAAGTTGGGAATTGTATTCAACCCAGAACAAAAACTATGCTTTGGCAGACACTAAATAACTTTTCCAGGCACAGCAGTAACCACAGATTTAGCTGAGTATAAATTGGAGGCCCAGTATTTTGGCGGTGGATGACAGGTATACGTTTACGGACAGAATTAGACTTGGTGATGCATGGAAGCTTTTGAAGTTATTGAGAATGACCCTATCAGCACCTTCAATGTAATATACCCTTTTATGGATAGATTTAAACTTGGCCTGATACAGCAAAAAACTATTATTTAGGGAATTGCTAAGTTGGGAATTGTATTCAACCCAGAATAAAAACTGTGCTTTGGCAGACACTAAATGTAACGGACCGTTTCAGCAGACAAGCGGTTAAAATCCGTTTAGGCGATGTGCCCCTTTCTGAGAGACAGGCCCAGCTACTGCAGAACACCAATGTCCCGAACTGGATACAAAATAGCACTCCGAACTGGAACCTCACGAATAGCTGCTAGCAGACGAACAGGAATCAGCTTACACTCCTGGCAATCAGTCTCTAACAGCATACAGCGGATCCCCCCAATAACGAGACAAGGCTCCGTGTTGAGGGTCAAGCAGTGGTCTGAGGTGCTGGCACACCCAGCCTGGTTTTTATTACAGTTGTTTGCAAATACAGGTCCGCCCACAGGGGTTTGAAATACAGCTAATCAATATGTTACAACACATACAATGTAAGTACACGCCCCTAGGGGACCAGAAGGAAGACTTGTGACATAGGACAGATATGCAGCACTGTAGGATACACAGAGACAATACATCCCCACAATGCATCATGGTTTCCTCCTCTCTGCCCTGGAGACACCCAAGGCGTAATCCAATTATCTCTCAAGACAAAGAGAAGTCACCAATACACATGTGCAGACAATAGGACAGACATCACCCTTTAAACACACAATGGGACAATGGCACAATAGAAACACACCCAGCATTTTCCTCCCAAGCTGACAAGTTACACTTATTATAAATTGTTGCAACTTTGTGAGTTTACATTGGCCATACATATAACTTACATCAATTTAAACAGTATAACTTGGGGACAAACCTATCCAAAATTCACTTGAATAGGTTCAGGGGTTTAAAAGTTAGTATATGGCCCATAATCCTGGGGCAAGAGGCCAGCAGCCAGGCCTCTCCAAAACCCAGTGGCGAGGTTGGTTTCGCCACACATCTCCCCCCCCCCCCCCCCCAGGGAAGACTAACCAGATACCTGGCTCACGCCGGTCGGTGCCTGAGTTAGTCTGGCAGCCCACCCACAACCCAATACTGGACCTGTTGCATTTGGTAGCCTGTCTCTGTCCAGTGAGTCCACCAAGGTTATGTTGGAAGCTGGTACTCCCGGTCTCTGTGTTGCTCCCTGGCTTAGAGTCTGGTTGTTGGAGGGGGAGACCGACTGTCTCTACCCCCTGTGCTGTAGGTGCAGAGACCACGGTCCCATCTGCACTGTTGTGGGGGTTACTGTCTCCCCCTGGTGCGTTAAGCTGCCGCTGGGGAGAGGGGGTAACGAGCTCCTCTCCCATACATACTTCCAGCCGCTGGGGAGGGCGACCGACCGTCTCCGCTCCCAATACAGTGTCCTGCTGCTGGGGAAAGGAGACTGGGCTCTCTATTCCCTGCTGGACACTCTGCCGCTGGGGAATGGAGACTGGGCTCCCAATTCCCAAAAAATCACTCTGCTGCTGGGGGGCAGGAACAACTACCTCTGCCCCCTGTAACTCAGCCTGCCGCTGGGGAATGGAGACTGGGCTCCCAATTCCCAAAAAATCACTCTGCTGCTGGGGGGCAGGAACAACTACCTCTGCCCCCTGTAACTCAGCCTGCCGCTGGGGAATGGAGACTGGGCTCCCAATTCCCAAAAAATCACTCTGCTGCTGGGGGGCAGGAACAACTACCTCTGCCCCCTGTAACTCAGCCTGCCGCTGGGGAGGGAGGATGCTGCTCTCCTCTCCCTGCATTTCACACTGCCGCTGGGGAATGGAGACTGGGCTCCCAATTCCCTGCAGGACCGGTGGAGAGACCTCGGTCCCATCTCTACCGGCCACCTAGGGTCCTTCCCAGTAACACTCTACAATATCTGCCCAGCTAAATGGGTCTGGATCTGGGTCTGTCACCTTACCGTCCTGCTGAGCCTTCTCAATGGAGTGGAAGAGATCTCGGTAGTCCTGCTCCAGTTCCCACTCCAGGGTTGCTAGGTGAGCCAGGTCTTGCTCTACCTCATGGGGGTCATCCCACTCATGCCTAGCCTCCCTCTCAAAGAAAATGTCCTTAAGTCTGGACTGTGCAGGGCTCCCGAAGTCAGGCTCTGCAAAGGACTCCCATAACAAGCCAGGACCATCAAACGCCTCTCCCTCTGGCTTGTCATGTTCGGCTGTGCAGGGTATATACTGTGCCATATACCACCAAAGCGCCTGGTAGGCATCCTCCAGCCATAGCTCCTGCCATACCCGGTGCTCTAGATCCTTCACCCATTCCTCCAGGGGCTGCTCTCCCAGGAAGGGCATCCGCAGGGCCACTTGCTTCTGCAACGACTGCTCTTCACTGAGGAGACTCTCACCCCGCTGGTATTGTACATTATCCAGGGCCTGGTACCAGATGCCTTTCCTTAATGCATCCCGGCCATCCAGGTCCTCCTCCTCGTATAACACTGCTGGTTCCATCCTGTTGCTTTTAGGGTCGCTGTACTGGGACATGCGTTGCCTTTAAATTGTAGAATCCAAAGAAATGGTGTCCCCTGTAGCTGTCCTTCTGGCTGTAGGAACGATCCCGCTGCTTGTCACCAATGTAACGGCACGTTTCAGCAGACAAGGGGTTAAAATCCGTTTAGGCGATATGCCCCTTTCTGAGAGACCGGCACAGCTACTGCAGGACACCAACCTCCCGAACTGGATACAAAATAGCACTCCAAACTGGAACCTCACGAATAGCTGCTAGCAGACGAACAGGAATCAGCTTACACTCCTGGCAATCAGTCTCTAACAGCATACAGCGGATCCCCCCAATAACGAGACAAGGCTCCGTGTTGAGGGTCAAGCAGTGGTCTGAGGTGCTGGCACACCCAGCCTGGTTTTTATTACAGTTGTTTGCAAATACAGGTCCGCCCACAGGGGTTTGAAATACAGCCAATCAATATGTTACAACACATACAATGTAAGTACACGCCCCTAGGGGACCAGAAGGAAGACTTGTGACATAGGACAGATATGCAGCACTGTAGGATACACAGAGACAATACATCCCCACAATGCATCATGGTTTCCTCCTCTCTGCCCTGGAGACACCCGAGGCGTAATCCAATTATCTCTCAAGACAAAGAGAAGTCACCAATACACATGTGCAGACAATAGGACAGCCATCACCCTTTAAACACACAATGGGACAATGGCACAATAGAAACACACCCAGCATTTTCCTCCCAAGCTGACAAGTTACACTTATTATAAATTGTTACAACTTTGTGAGTTTACATTGGCCATACATATAACTTACATCAATTTAAACAGTATAACTTGGGGACAAACCTATCCAAAATTCACTTGAATAGGTTCAGGGGTTTAAAAGTTAGTATATGGCCCATAATCCTGGGGCAAGATGCCAGCAGCCAGGCCTCTCCAAAACCCAGTGGCGAGGTTGGTTTCGCCACACTAAATAACTTTTCCAGGCACAGCAGTAACCACAGATTTAGCTGAGTATAAATTGGAGGCCTAGTATTTTGGCTGTGGATGACAGGTATATGTTTACGGACAGAATTAGACTTGGTGATGCATGGAAGCGTTTGAAGTTATTGAGAATGACCCTATCCGCACCTTCAATCTAATATACCCTTTTATGGATAGATTTAAACTTGGCCTGATACAGCAGAAAACAATTATTTAGGGAATTGCTAAGTTGGGAATTGTATTTAACCAAGAACAAAAACTGTGCTTTGGCAGACAGCAGACAGTATTACAATTGGCTAGCCACAGCTGAAACACCAGATTTAGGGTACTGCTATTTTGGCAATTGTATTTTACCCCTCAATAAAATAGCAAGCACAGCCAAGCCCCTGCTGTAGGATATAGCAAAAAAAAAACACACTATTGATGGTTAAAAATGGACTTGGTGGCAGCTTGTGCTGGCGCACCACAAGACACAAAATGGCCGCCGATCACCCCAGAAAAAAGTATAACTTGGGGACAAACCTATCCAAAATTCACTTGAATAGGTTCAGGGGTTTAAAAGTTAGTATATGGCCCATAATCCTGGGGCAAGATGCCAGCAGCCAGGCCTCTCCAAAACCCAGTGGCGAGGTTGGTTTCGCCACACTAAATAACTTTTCCGGGCACAGCAGTAACCACAGATTTAGCTGAGTATAAATTGGAGGCCTAGTATTTTGGCTGTGGATGACAGGTATATGTTTACGGACAGAATTAGACTTGGTGATGCATGGAAGCGTTTGAAGTTATTGAGAATGACCCTATCCGCACCTTCAATCTAATATACCCTTTTATGGATAGATTTAAACTTGGCCTGATACAGCAGAAAACAATTATTTAGGGAATTGCTAAGTTGGGAATTGTATTTAACCCAGAACAAAAACTGTGCTTTGGCAGACAGCAGACAGTATTACAATTGGCTAGCCACAGCTGAAACACCAGATTTAGGGTACTGCTATTTTGGCAATTGTATTTTACCCCTCAATAAAATAGCAAGCACAGCCAAGCCCCTGCTGTAGGATATAGCAAAAAAAAAACACACTATTGATGGTTAAAAATGGACTTGGTGGCAGCTTGTGCTGGCGCACCACAAGACACAAAATGGCCGCCGATCACCCCAGAAAAAAGTGACTGAAAAACTCTCTGGGCAGCCTTAAAACAGTGAGCAATTTAATTGCAGAGGTTGTATGATACACAGCTGTACATCGATCACTTCAGTAAGTAAATCCCTGCCTAATCTGGCCCTAACAGCAGCAGCTGCATCCTATCCCTACACTGATCAGAGCAGAGTGACGTGCGGCGCTACGTGACTCCAGCTTAAATAGAGGCTGGGTCACATGCTGCACTGGCCAATCACAGCCATGCCAATAGTAGGCATGGCTGTGATGGCCTCTTGGGGCAAGTAGTTTGACGCTTGTTGATTGGCTGCTTTGCAGCCTTTCAAAAAGCGCCAAGAGAGCGCCGAACACCGAACCCCAACCCGGACTTTTATGAAAACTCGTTCGGGTTCGCTCATCTCTAATCATGAGTACTGATGAAAAAAAATCTAGAATATTCGCGATTACGAAGATATAGCACTATATTCTAGATAACCACGAATTCTCAAAGTGTCAATATTCGCGATAAAAATTTGCGATTAGAATTTTCGCAATCAACACTATTCTCGACCCCCGCTACAAAGAGAACTTCTCATCTCTCATTCCGGTGGTGGAGAGGACTAGCAAAATGGTGCAATACCAGAAGGTCCTTGTGGAAAAATTGCTCTAAAAATTTCCAGGTGACAACACTGGCTGCAGAGTACGTAGTTCCTTGGCTAACCGAGGAGGGGAGACGAGGAGAACATACAGCAGTTCCAACAGAGGCAGGGTAACACTCTCCAAGTCCTGGGACAGTTTTATGACACCCCGTTAGCACCCTCAACCTGATGCGCGGCCTAGTGTCACAAGGAGGGAAAAATTTTGGAAGATGGTGAAGGAGTACATAGCAGACTGTGTCAACATTTTCAGTGATCCCTCTGTGTCTTACAACTATTGGGTGTCCAAGCTGGACACGTGGCACGAACTGGCGCTCTACGCCCTGGAGGTGCTGGCCTGAGTGTGTCAGAGCGTGTATTTAGTGTTGCTGGGGGCATAATAACTGATAAGCGCATCCGATTGTGAACTGAAAATGCTGACCGGTTGACTCTTATAAAAATGAACAAGGCCTGGATTGCCCCTGACTTCTCTACTCCACCAGAGGAAAGCAGCTGAACATAAAGGCACTCTAAATCTGGCTTTTATGGTGTATTGAATACACTGTACTCCCATGCACTCCAATCTCCCTTTTCTCATCCTGCTCTTCCTCCTCCATCATATCAACATGCTTATTAGGCTGCCCTTGCTCCTAATGTTTTAGAGCAAGCATGTCAAACTCAAAGGCTAACATGGGCCAAAAAAAAAAAAATTAAGTTTATGTGGGCCGCATCAAAAAAAAACACATTTTTTTACAATATAATGCAGACGGATCCGTTCTGAACGGATCCACCGTCTGCATTATATGAGCGGATCCGTCTCAGACGGATCCGCTCTGAACGCAAGTGTGAAAGTAGCCTTAGGGGCGAGAACCTGGGATCTTTCATCCCTTGTCCTATTCAGCTCTATTAGGGTGAATAGGACTTCACACTGTCCCTGCTGCTCTGTGCCTTGTGCACACAGCATCAGGGATGTTACCATGGCAACCAGGGCTTCTGTAGCGTCCTGGCTGCCATGGTAACTGATCGGAGCCCCAGGCTTACACAGCTGGGGCTCTGATCAGAAGCTGCCACTGCACCACCAATGAGGGGGAGGGGAGAGGTCCCTGTGGCCACTGCCACCAATGATTTTAATACTGGGGGGGTTGAGAGGGGCTGGCGCACTGTGCCACTAATGATTTTAATGGGATGGGGGGTTGAGGGGGGCACACTGCACCACCAATGATAAATTTCCCCTTTATACAGGAGGCTGGTACTGGCAGATCAGCAGTTAACCCCTCAGGTGCGGCACCTAAGGGGTTAACTGCCTCTGATCGCAGCTCCCTGTCAGCGGCAGGGTGCCGGCAATGCGATTCTGCTGCCGGCACCCGCCTCCTGTATTGTGTTAAAGACTGACTCTTACTATCAGGCCACACAGAGCGGCGCCCAGCGATGTCTCAGCACTCACCATTAGTCCTGGGCGCTGCTCCGTTCGCCCGCAGTGCTCCATTACTGTCTCCTCTCCTGCTCCACATGCTGCTGATTACTATCGGAGCGATGGGAGGAGACATCAGCTTCACTAGTGGGCGTTCCTTCTTCCTGGCTGTAGCGCTGTCCAATCACAGCGCAGGAAGAAGGAACGCCCACTAGTGAAGCTGATGTCTCCTCCCCATCCCTCCGATAGTAATCAGCATGTGGAGCAGGAGAGGAGACAGTAATGGAGCACTGCAGGCGAACGGAGCGGCGCCCAGGACTAATGGTGAGTGCTGAGACATCGCTGGGCGCCGCTCTGTGTGGGAAATGGGAATAGTCCTATCATTGGTGGCTCAGTGCGCCCGCCCCTCCTCCGCCCCTCTCTCCTCATTGGTGGCGCAGTGCGCCCGCCCCTCCTCCCCCCCTCTCTTCTCATTGGTGGCAGCGGCAGCAGCACAGGGGGGAGGGAGGACAGCTTCCTTCTCCCCGTGCTGCTGAGAGAACATGAGCGCGCCGATAGCAGCGCTCATGTTCAGAGATACTAGACTGCCGGGCCGCAAAGATATTCATTGCGGGCCGCATGCGGCCCGCGGGCCGCATGTTTGACACCCATGTTTTAGAGGGTCAGATCAGCAGCAGGCCCTCAGACATAATGTTTTAGAGGATCACCAGCAGGCCCTCGCCCATAATGTTTTTGAGGGTCACCAGCAGTCCCTCACCCATAATGTTTTTGAGGGTCACCAGCAGGCCCTTACATAATGTTTTAGAGGGTCACCAGCAGGCCCTCTCCCATAATGTTTTTGAGGGTCACCAGCAGGGCCTTGTTCTTAATGTTTTAGAGGGTTATCAGCAAGCCTTCGCCCCTAATGTTTTAGAGGGCCAGCTCAGCAGCAGACCCTCACCCCTAATATTTTAGATGTTCAGCTCAGCAGCAGACCCTCAGCCCTAATATTTTAGATGGTCAGATCAGCAGCAGGCCCTCACCCCTAATGTTTTAGATGGTCAGATCAGCAGCAGGCACTTGCCCCTAATGTTTTAGAAGGTCAGATCAACATCAGGCACTCGCCTCTAATGTTTTAGAGAGTCAGCTCAGCAGCAGTCCGTCGCCCCTAATGTTTTAGATGGTCAGATCAGCAGGCCCTTGCTCCAATAGTTTTTGAGGGTCACCAGCAGGCCATCAATCATAATTTTTCAAGGGTGTATATGATGGCCTCCTTTATGTGTAATAAAGGGTGTATTGGAGTGCCTGTTCCTTGTAATTTTTGGCAGCCCTTTCACTTAGTGCACAGGCTTTATGAGTGTAGGAGTCCCACTACCTGAACAATTGTACCACAATGTGAATGAGGCCCTCCTTTATATGGTATACTGGTTTTATCGGAGTGCCTCTTCCTTGTAATTTTTGGCAGCACTTGCACTTTATATACAAGTATATATACAGGAAAGAATGTTTCCTAACAATTTTCCTCTAAAATTTATTTTATCTTTGGTTTTGTGCGTATTACTGTCAGTCTGTAAAAGTGGCGTACTACTCGGACAACATAGTTCCCAACTGCGACCTGGAAGTTCAAGACGCATCCATACTGTTCCTGAACCATTTGCCCTTTGCTGTTCCTGAACCATTTCAGTGGTGTTTCCATCAATTTCTGACCTTTTCATGTGAACCAGACACCCTCCCCTAGAGCAGGGGGTGCCTGGTTTAATGCTCGGGTTCTCCCATTGACTTCCATTGTGCTCGGGTGCTCGGTAGAGTACCCGAGCATCCCGAGGTGCTCTACTCGAGCACCAGAGCACTTTGGTGCTCGACCAACACTAGTAGGCAACTTATATATTGGTTGCTAGGGATGTTGCTGAGCTCAGACAAAATACATTGCAGCCTTCTCATTGGCACACAAGCAAGAAGCAGGGAGGGATCATGGGTTCAGATGAAAATAAAACTAGAATATTCGCGAATACAAATATATAGCACTATATTCTAAATCTTCGTGAATTCTCAAAGTTGCGATATTCGCGATTAACCCCTTAAGGACCCTGGGATTTTCCATTTTTGCATTTTCGTTTTTCACTCCCCGCCTTCCTATAGTCCTAACTTTTTAATTTTTCCATTCACATATCCTTATGAGGGCTTATTTTTTCCGGGACAAGTTGTACTTTCTAATGGCACCATTTACATACCATGCAGTTGCATACCATGTAGTGGGGAGCGGGAAAAAAATTCCACATGGGGTAGAATTGGGAAAAAATGCAATTCTAATAAAGGTTTTTTTTTTTGTTAGTTTTTTTACACTGTACACTGTGGTAAAATTGACCTGTTTTCTTCATTCTCCAGGTCAGTACAGTTCTAATGATATCACACTTGTATATTTTTTCCTGCCTTTTTTTTTTCATAACCATATTCTGACCCCTATAACTTTTTTGTAGCTCTTTGTACGGGGCTGTGTGAGGGCTAATTTTTTGCGGGACGATCTGTTCTTTTCAGTGATGCCAATTTAAAGTGTGTGCAACTTTTTGAACAATTTTTCTCCAAAAATTATTGGGTAGTTAAAGTGACAAAAAATGGCAAATTGGCTGTTTTTATTTTTTCCCGCTACGCCATTTGCCGTATGCTATTATTATTGTTATATTTTAATAGTATGGGCATTTTCGCATGCGGCGATGCCCATGATGTTTATTTTTTTATTGGTTAAGTATTTTTATTTTAAGGAAAGTGGGGTGATTTGAACTTTTTTTAAGTCACCTTGGGTGACAATAACTGGCAATCATTTGATTGCCCATAGTATTCAGTGATGGCTAAATAGCCATCATTGAAGACTTCATTTGCACTATATCAATACAAGGCTGCCACCTAGTGGCCTTTATGGATATATACAGATGTAGCAGGGTTAACAATCAAACTCTTTACTCAAATTTCTTAACTCATCGTGTTATCTTGAAACAAAAGCCATTGAAAAGCATTTGAAGGTGTTTGCTTAACGCATTTAGTTTAGATAACACATCTCATAAAGCATAAGTGTTAACTCCACTACATCTGTACATATAATTGTCTCTGAAGCCTGCTTAAGGTTTCGCTCAATTGGCGCAAGGTAACAGGTTCCCCGATCTCAGCTGGGGAAAGCTGTTACCGGACCGGAAGCTAGTGATGTCCCGAATAGTTCGCCGGCGAATAGTTCCCGGCGAACATAGCTTGTTTGCGTTCGCCGCGGCAGGCGAACATATGCGATGTTCAGTCCGCCCCCTATTCGTCATCATTGTGTAAACTTTGACCCTGTACCTCACAGTCAGCAGACACATTCCAGCCAATCAGCAGCAGACCCTCCCTCCCAGACCCTCCCACCTCCTGGACAGCATCCATTTTAGATTCATTCGGAAGCTGCATTCTTAGTGAGAGGAGGGACAGTGCTGCTGCTGCTTATTTAATAGGGAAAGCGTTAGCTAGGGCAGTGTTCTGTGTCCACAGACTCATCTGCTGTAAGGACAGCGTCCTGACAGCACCCCAAAAAGCCCTACATCAGTCTGCTTTATTTTTTTTTAATATATATATATATATATATATATATATATATATTGTAGTTGCCTGCCCGTGTGTGAGAGGCTGCAGGCTCACAGACTGTACTGTGTGCACACCATGCATACAGGGTGTCACAGACAGTACCTTGCAGATAAAAAAAAGGCAAATGATTTTTTCTCTGTGATATAATCGCAGTTGCCAGACAGTAAGAGGCTGCAGGCTCACAGACTGTACTGTGTCCACTGGCCAGGCCACCACTCATACCATTACAGGGTGTCACACTCACAATACCTTGCAGATAAAAAAAGCCAATTTATTTTTTCTCTGTGATATAATCGCAGTTGCCAGACAGTGAGAGGCTGCAGGCTCAAAGACTGTACAGTGTCCACTGGCCAGGCCACCACTCATACCGTTACAGGGTGTCACACTCACAATACCTTGCAGATAAAAAAAAGCCAATTAATTTTTTCTCTGTGATATAATTGCAGTTGCCAGACAGTGAGAGGCTGCAGGCTCACAGACTGTACTGTGTCCACTGGCCAGGCCACCACTCATACCGTTACAGGGTGTCACACTCACAATACCTTGCAGATAAAAAAATGGCAATTTATTTTTTCTCTGTGATATAATCGCAGTTGCCAGACAGTGAGAGGCTGCAGGCTCACAGACTGTACTGTGTCCACTGGCCAGGCCACCACTCATACCGTTACAGGGTGTCACACTCACAATACCTTGCAGATAAAAAAATGGCAATTTATTTTTTCTCTGTGATATAATCGCAGTTGCCAGACAGTGAGAGGCTGCAGGCTCACAGACTGTACTGTGTCCACTGGCCAGGCCACCACTCATACCGTTACAGGGTGTCACAATCACAATACCTTGCAGATAAAAGAAAGCCAATTTATTTTTTCTCTGTGATATAATCGCAGTTGCCAGACAGTGAGAGGCTGCAGGCTCACAGACTGTACTGTGTCCACTGGCCAGGCCACCACTCATACTGTTACAGGGTGTCACACTCACAATACCTTGCAGATAAAAAAAAGCCAATTTATTTTTTTCTCTGTGATATAATCGCAGTTGCCAGACAGTGAGAGGCTGCAGGCTCACAGACTGTACTGTGGCCACTGGCCAGGCCACCACTCATACCGTTACAGGGTGTCACAATACCTTGCAGATAAAACTAAAGTCAATTTATTATTTCTCTGTAATAAATATAATTTCAGTTGCAAGCCAGTGTGTGTCAGGCCCACACAGACTGTACTGTGCCTACTGCCCACCACTTATATAGGGTGGCACAGTACCTTGCACGCATAGTACCACTTATCTAAAAAAAAATGACAGGCAGAGACAGGCCACCCCGCAGGGGCCGTCGTGGTGCTGTGATTTCCACTGGCCCTAGAATAATGCCCAGTGTTCAGAGGCCACGTACCCTGAACCCGAAAAATTCAGAGAAAATAGTTAACTGGCTTACACAGGACACCCAATCTTCAACAGCTTCCGCTAAGAACCTTGACGCACCATCCTCCTCCAGCTCAGCTTCGGTCACCTGCTCTCAAGTTACCACTCTCCCGCCCGCTGCCACCACCACCACTACCACCACAGCCACCACAGCCGCTTCACTTGATCCGTCAGAGGAGTTATTTACACATCAGTTGGATGAAATTAGTGATGCGCAACCATTATTGCCAGAGGATGTAGATAACAGGGATATGTCTCAGTCAGGCAGGATTACACAGATGGACGTACAGTGTGATGATGATGATGATGTTGTACCCGCTGCTGCTTCCTTTGCTGTGGAGTCAGATACAAGTGAAGTGGTTGATGACGATGTGTCCGTGGATGCCACGTGGGTGCCTGCTCGAAGAGAAGAAGAAGAGGGGGAAAGTTCAGAAGGGGAAACAGAGAGAAGGAGGAGACGAGTTGGAAGCAGGGGGAGGTCGTCGCAAGGAGCTAGTGGCACAGTCAGACAGCATTTATCGGCACCTGGGGTAAGCCAGACAGCACGCCAATCAACGCATGCTGTTGCCACCACCAGAATGCCGTCATTGCAAAGCTCAGCAGTATGGCATTTTTTTTGTGTGTCTGCCTCTGATAACAGCAATGCCATTTGCAACCTGTGCCAAAAGAAACTGAGTCGTGGGAAGTCCAACACCCACCTTGGTACAACTGCTTTGCGAAGGCACATGATCGCACATCACAAACGCCTTTGGGATCAACACATGAGTACAAGCAGCACACAAACTCAAAGCCGCCATCCTCCTCCTGGTCCAGCATCTTCAGCCACGTCATCCACTGCTGTCCTCCTTGCACCCTCTCAACCATCCGCCACTCCATCTCTCGCCTGCTCATCTGCCCACAGTCAGGTGTCTGTCAAGGACATGTTTGAGCGTAAGAAGCCAATGTCACAAAGTCACCCCCTTGCCCGGCGTCTGACAGCTGGCTTGACGGAACTCTTAGCCCGCCAGCTTTTACCATACCAGCTGATGGAGTCTGAGGCCTTCAAAAAATTGTCGCTATTGGGACACCACAGTGGAAGGTACCCGGACGAAAAATTTATTCAAAAAAGGCAATCCCAAACCTCTACTCAGTGATTGAAAAGGAAGTCATGGCACCTCTGGCATACAGTGTTGGGGCAAGGGTCCATCTGACCACTGATACCTGGTCTGCAAAGCACGGTCAGGGCAGGTATATCACCTACACTGCGCATTGGGTCAACCTGCTGACGGCTGACAAGCATGGAATGCGTGGCTCTGCAGCGGAGTTGTTGACACCGCCACGACTTGCAGGCAGGCCTACTGCCACCTCCTCTACTCCTCCAACTCCATCCTCTTCCATAACCTCCTCGGCTGAGTCCTCTTCTGCTGCGGCGTCTGGCTGCACATCAACTGAATCCCCCCAGCTCCCCAGGGGCTATTCCACATCCTGGATACGACAGTGTCACGCTGTCTTGGGGTTGACTTGCCTGAAAGCAGAGAGCCACACCGGACCAGCACTCCTGTCTGCCCTGAACACACAGGTGGATCAGTGGCTGACCCCGCACCAACTGGAGATCGGCAAATTGGTGTGTGACAATGGAAGCAATTTGTTGGCGGCATTGAATTTGGGCAAGTTGTCACATGTGCCGTGCATGGCACATGTGTTGAATCTCATCGTATAACGCTTTGTGTCTAAGTACCCAGGCTTATAGGACGTCCTCAAGCAGGCCAGGAAGGTGTGTGGCCATTTTTAGGCGTTCCTACACGGCCATGGCGCACTTTTCAGATATCCAGCGGCGAAACAACATGCAGTGATGGCAGTTTAGAAATCATGTCCTGATTTTTCAGCTCACACTCTAGCTTTTGTCAGCTCCCACTCTAGTTTTAAACATTCCGCCATTCATTCCTATGGGACCAATTTCGCCACAAAAACACTGATATTTTGTGAACCATTCGGCGAAACGTTCCACAAAGTAATAGCACACCAATCGGGAACAATCCGCACGTTTTGGTATATTACTGTCTATGTAGTGTAAAAACTGTGAGAGGAGTTAGGGTGGTAAATTTGGCTATAAAAATAAGAATATATATGTGAGATAACAGTAAGTGGTCTTGCCATGCAAGAACACTTAATGATGACACATCAAAGATTATAATGGTAAAAAATGTGGCCATAATCGTTGTCATGGTAACAGTAAAAGTTCATGGTTGTCATAACAATGAGTAATAGATAGAAAAGATAGGGCAGCTCTCACCTGCTCCTCTTTGCCATGAGCACAGAACCAGCTCCTGGATGCGGCTGACTTGTAAACTCAAAAACAGAATGTCAAATCCAGCTCAATCTTGCAGCAAAGAGGAATACTTTATTGAAGTGATAAAAAGTTCCAATACCGGACAGTCTCGTCACGAGACTGTCCTGTATTGGAAGTTTTTATCGCTTCAATAAAGTATTCCTCTTTGCTGCAAGATTGAGATGGATTTTACATTCTGTTAATGAGTAATAGACAATGGTCACAGTGGGTAAGATGGCACTATAATGGTTGCCAACATAATGATGATATTAACCACAGCAACTATTACACACAATGATTGCCAGGGCAAGCAATTTAATGTCACTGTTGCATTGTCATCATTATGTCACAGCTTCAATGGCTAACATTATTCATATTCATTATCATAATAACATGACATAGCAATCTCAACACAGTAAGGGTCAATTTGGCAACAGTGGCACCAATAATACAACAATATTGTAATGATAACAAGTAATACATTTTTGTTTCCATAGGCGCCATTGATTCTTAACAGTTGCCATGATAATAATTTTTATGTCACCACTATCATGGAAACTATTATGTCACTATTGCAATTGTGGCCATAATCGTTAAAGAGAATAAATAATAACCCCTTTAACTATAGTTAAGCATCTCTACTTCCTGGTGCCTCTCAACATACAGGAAATCACTGCCTGCAGCAGTGTCTGACTGCTGAATGTCAGTGATTGGCTAAGTGGGCATTTAATGTATGTCAAGAGGCATCAGGAATTGGTGAGTGACCAGGGAGTAATCAGTGAGGTATGATTTTATTTATACAAAACTAAAAAATGGTTAGGCTCACCAGATATCTTTCATCCGGAGCTCAGCCTGCTCTCTACCAAAAAAAGCGCCAGATCAACCACAAAGATATTCAAAATGGCTGGCTCACGGTAAATAACTACATTTATTACAAAAAATCCATGATTGTCACATTCTATTAATACATGAATATCAAATTCTATTATATTAAAAGCTTAAATAATAAAAAGGTCTCATTGACATGTATGACTTCAATATAAATAAAATAAAACACAATATTATCCAAACATAAAACAATTGATCGGTCTTAGTCCCTTTTAGTGTCCTAACATGCGGAGCTCACGCATGTATTATCATAAATGACGGCTTAGCTAACTACATCTTATAATCTCTTCCGTTAGTAATTTGTCCTCTTCTTATCATATCATATCATAAGTTCATAAGTAGTATTAAATGTATGAATTCATATGTAGTAACGTTCCATCTAGACATGCCTGCATGCAGCCAATCAGCAGCCAGCCAGCCCTGTAATGTCACAGCCCTATAAGTATGGCGGCCATCTTACAGTCAGACATTTTCCAGCGTACAGAGTGCAGGGACAGACCTGTAAAGGAGCTAGGGACAGCAATTGGAAAACCTGAATGTGGTAAAAAAGACAGAAAAAACTATTTATAAGTGCAGGGAAAGGATAGGGAGGAATCATTTCACAGCATCTTATTGCAGGGAGGGATGTCAGAAGGTGCTAGGGACATTGATAGGAAAGCAATTTACAAGTGCAGGGAAAGATTATTTGGGGATCCAAATAACCATTGGACAGCTCTGTCATTCCAGCTATTTGTTATTGGGCTGCAAGTGCTATGCTGAAAAGCCTTTAGTTGCTTATATTTTAGTATCTTTAGTATCTTATATCAGTACTACAAGAAAAATATATACACATTTCAATTCTGCAGTTATTTCTGGTGAAAGCGTATAGGGGCATATTTCAGTTAAAAAATAAAAATATATATGCACTGCACTGTTGCAGTTATTTCTGGTGAAAGCGTATAGGGGCGTATTTTAGTACTACAAGAAAAATATATACGCACTGCACTGTTGCATTTATTTCAGGTCAAAGCGTATAGGGTCGTATTCCAGTATAACATTTCTGCAGTTAATTCTGGTGAAAGCATATAGAGGCCTATTTCAGTCCAACAAGAGAAATGTATTCTCAGTTCATTTCTGCAGTTATTTCTGTTGAAAGGGTATAGGGGCGTATTACAATAAAAAAAAGAAAAATATATATATGCACTTCACTGGTGCACTTATTTGTGGCAAAAGCGTTCAGTGGCCTATTTCATTATAGAAAGAAAAAAATATATGCACTTCACTGATGCAGTTATTTGTTGCAAAAGGGTTTAGTGGCCTATTTCAGTAGAGAAAGAAAAAAATATACACACTTCACTGGTACATTTATTTGTGGCAAAAGTGTTTAGTGGCCTATTTCAGTACAGAAAGAAAAATATATACGCAATTAACTGGTGCATTTATTTCTACTGAAAGTGTTTACTGGCCTATTTCGATACAAAAATAAAAATATATTTTTAGGTCACTTCGGCGGTTATATGTGTTGAAAGCATGGCTGGTAGTCAGCAGGGTAGCAGCAGTGGGAGGTTGGGAGCCAAACGTGCCCGGGGTAGAGCACCTGCTTTGGAGCAGCCTACTTACCCAGGAAGTAGCGGTGGTAGCAGTCAGTCAGAGCGGCGGTATTATGTGTTATTTTGTATTTCAATACAAAAAGAAAAATACATTCTCAGTTCACATCAATGGCAGTTATATGTGTCGAAAGCGTTTAGTGGCCCATTTCAGTACAAACAGAAAAATACATTCTCAGCTCACAAAGGTGGCGGTTATATGTGTGTTGAAAGCATTTAGTGGTCTATTTCAGTACAAAAAGAAAAATACTTTCTCAGTTCACGTCAGCGGTTATATGTGTTGAAAGCATGGCTGGGAGTCAGCAGGGTGGCAGCAGTGGGAGGTCAGGAGTAGAGTTGAGCGAACACCTGGATGTTCGGGTTTGAGAAGTTCGGCCGAACTTCCTTGAAATGTTCGGGTTCGGGATCCGAACCCGACCCGAACTTCGTCCCGAACCCCATTGAAGTCAATGGGGACCCGAACTTTTCGGCACTAAAAAGGCTGTAAAACAGCCCAGGAAAGAGCTAGAGGGCTGCAAAAGGCAGCAACATGTAGGTAAATCCCCTGCAAACAAATGTGAATAGGGAAATGAATTTAAAAAAAATAAATAAAAAATTAACCAATATCAATTGGACAGAGGTCCCATAGCAGAGAATCGGGCTTCACGTCAGCAGAGAATCAGTCTCTTCATGCCATAGCAGAGAATCTGGCTTCATGTCAGCAGAGAATCAGTCTCTTCATGCCATAGCAGAGAATCTGGCTTCATGTCAGCAGAGAATCAGTCTTCATGCCATAGCAGAGAATCAGGCTTCATGTCACCCACCACTGGAACAGGCCACTGTCACATATTTAGGCCCCGGCACCCAGACAGAGGAGGGAGGTCCCGTAACAGAGAATATGGCTTCATGTCAGCACAGAATCAGTCTTCATGTCATAGCAGAGAATCAGGCTTCACGTCACCCACCACTGGAAGAGGCCACTGTCACACATTTAGGCCCAGGCACCCAGGCAGAGGAGAGAGGTCCCGTAACAGAGATTCAGGCTTCATGTCAGCAGAGAATCAGTCTTCATGTCATAGCAGAGAATCAGGCTTCACGTCACCCACCACTGGAACAGGCCACTGTCACATATTTAGGCTCCGTCACCCAGACAGAGGAGAGAGGTCCCGTAACAGAGAATCTGGCTTCATGTCAGCACAGAATCAGTCTTCATGTCATAGCAGAGAATCAGGCTTCACGTCACCCACCACTGGAACAAGCCACTGTCACATATTTAGGCCCCGGCACCCAGACAGAGGAGAGAGGTCCCGTAACAGAGATTCA
This sequence comes from Bufo bufo, assembly GCF_905171765.1. Classification (NCBI taxonomy): domain Eukaryota; kingdom Metazoa; phylum Chordata; class Amphibia; order Anura; family Bufonidae; genus Bufo; species Bufo bufo. The sequence goes on along the minus strand of NC_053393.1, from coordinate 404,492,594 downwards.
GGCTTCATGTCAGCACAGAATCAGTCTTCATGTCATAGCAGAGAATCAGGCTTCACGTCACCCACCACTGGAAGAGGCCACTGTCACACATTTAGGCCCAGGCACCCAGGCAGAGGAGAGAGGTCCCGTAACAGAGATTCAGGCTTCATGTCAGCAGAGAATCAGTCTTCATGTCATAGCAGAGAATCAGGCTTCACGTCACCCACCACTGGAACAGGCCACTGTCACATATTTAGGCCCAGGCACCCAGGCAGAGGAGAGAGGTCCCATAACAGAGATTCAGGCTTCATGTCAGCAGAGAATCAGTCTTCATGTCATAGCAGAGAATCAGGCTTCATGTCACCCACCACTGGAACAGGCCACTGTCACATATTTAGGCCCCGGCACCCAGACAGAGGAGAGAGGTCCCGTAACAGAGATTCAGGCTTCATGTCAGCACAGAATCAGTCTTCATGTCATAGCAGAGAATCAGGCTTCACGTCACCCACCACTGGAACAGGCCACTGTCACATATTTAGGCCAAGGCACCCAGGCAGAGGAGAGAGGTCCCATAACAGAGATTCAGGCTTCATGTCAGCAGAGAATCAGTCTTCATGTCATAGCAGAGAATCAGGCTTCACGTCACCCACCACTGGAACAGGCCACTGTCACATATTTAGGCCCAGGCACCCAGGCAGAGGAGAGAGGTCCCGTAACAGAGAATCTGGCTTCATGTCAGCACAGAATCAGTCTTCATGTCATAGCAGAGAATCAGGCTTCACGTCACCCACCACTGGAAGAGGCCACTGTCACACATTTAGGCCCAGGCACCCAGGCAGAGGAGAGAGGTCCCGTAACAGAGATTCAGGCTTCATGTCAGCAGATAATCAGTCTTCATGTCATAGCAGAGAATCAGGCTTCACGTCACCCACCACTGGAACAGGCCACTGTCACATATTTAGGCCCAGGCACCCAGGCAGAGGAGAGAGGTCCCATAACAGAGATTCAGGCTTCATGTCAGCAGAGAATCAGTCTTCATGTCATAGCAGAGAATCAGGCTTCACGTCACCCACCACTGGAACAGGCCACTGTCACATATTTAGGCCCCGGCACCCAGACAGAGGAGAGAGGTCCCGTAACAGAGATTCAGGCTTCATGTCAGCAGAGAATCAGTCTTCATGTCATAGCAGAGAATCAGGCTTCACGTCACCCACCACTGGAACAGGCCACTGTCACATATTTAGGCCCCGGCACCCAGGCAGAGGAGAGAGGTCCCGTAACAGAGAATCTGGCTTTATGTCAGCACAGAATCAGTCTTCATGTCATAGCAGAGAATCAGGCTTCACGTCACCCACCACTGGAACAGGCCACTGTCACATATTTAGGCCCAGGCACGCAGGCAGAGGAGAGAGGTCCCATAACAGAGATTCAGGCTTCATGTCAGCAGAGAATCAGTCTTCATGTCATAGCAGAGCATCAAGCTTCACGTCACCCACCACTGGAACAGGCCACTGTCACATATTTAGGCCCCGGCACCCAGACAGAGGAGAGAGGTCCCGTAACAGAGAATCTGGCTTCATGTCAGCACAGAATCAGTCTTCATGTCATAGCAGAGAATCAGGCTTCACGTCACCCACCACTGGAAGAGGCCACTGTCACACATTTAGGCCCAGGCACCCAGGCAGAGGAGAGAGGTCCCGTAACAGAGATTCAGGCTTCATGTCAGCAGATAATCAGTCTTCATGTCATAGCAGAGAATCAGACTTCACGTCACCCACCACTGGAACAGGCCACTGTCACATATTTAGGCCCAGGCACCCAAGCAGAGGAGAGAGGTCCCATAACAGAGATTCAGGCTTCATGTCAGCAGAGAATCAGTCTTCATGTCATAGCAGAGAATCAGGCTTCACGTCACCCACCACTGGAACAGGCCACTGTCACATA